>NC_092342.1:27110000-29937500 GCF_046630445.1 Rutidosis leptorrhynchoides
GAAGTGATGAAGGTTAGGTACGGGGCGTAGTTTGGTGAAGTGTCTAGAAAGTGAAAGAAGTGAGCTGACACATAACAGTTATTTGGGTTAAAACCCATACCCCACAACACACCGGTATTTACCAGTAATCTGATATCTTTCGTATCTCGTTAAGTGGCCCTAACGAAGTTCAAATTAAATAAACAAACATGTTCTGTGACCCTTGTCACAAACTGGTCTTAACCAAATTATAAAATAACACTAAACGTTTTAATAAAATAAAAGCACTAAAAGACACATAATAAAACCCTAAGAGCAAAATAGTCCACTTACAACTAGTCCGGGTTTCATTATGTTACAGTATTAATTTTTAAGAACTCATTAAGGGTGCGTTGATTTATCTCTTAATGAAATAGTTCAACGTTGTATGCTGAACCATTTGTAACGACCCGGCTTTTTCGACTTGCTTTTGTGCTTTGTGCTTTAAAGAAACTGCGTATATGTGCGTACTGAGCTAGTTTATGCTCTGAGATCTTATTTAATGATTAATTACTTTCATTAATACCTTACAACGTGCTATTAAGTGTGTAATCACTTAACTTGATCCTCAAAAGCTTTTACGACCGTTGGTGTCACTTGACGTTTGAAACGAGCTATGTATTTCGGTACACGTTTAACTTTGGTCATAATCGGAGTATTATGACTACGAAACACTAATTGTTATTTTATAATAACAATTACTTGGGTTTTTGGATGCTTAATTACGGTTAGTAATTTACTAGAGCACACTAGTTAGTCTTGTTGGACTTTCTACTTTGTTGGACCTTAGCCCACCCTACACTAGCTAGTGGACTATTTAATTAGCTCAATTATAAATAACTAGTGACCCATTAATAAGTAAGACAAATGCCCATTTATTAGAGGGAACATACTAGCATTTTTGTCAAGTATTATCCTTAATGTTGCATGTAATCCTAACATAAGCACCAACTTTAGACAACCATTAACCAAAAAATAAAAATGTGTCCCCCTTGTCCCCCACCAATTCCCACGGCCACCATTACCCCTCCCTCACCTCACCACCTATAAATACAAGCCTTATTTCACCCATTTCACACTTAATCTCATTTGCAATTTACACACACTTACTCTCTAAAAAGTGTAAGTATTTGATTTTTCTTCTTCCTCTTCTTCTTCCCTTCTCTCTCACGAAATCATCATCATCATCAAAGGGTCTAGCTTTTTAGCTTTTGATCATGATTACATCTTATAGATTCAAACATGGATTTGAATCCTTCAAGAACATGGAAGAATCAAGCTTTCTAGCTTTGAATTTTCACCTATTTTGTAGATCTAAATCTTTTAGCTTTAATCTTGTTATTTTTTTATAAAGATTCAAACTTGTGTTTGTGATCTTCATATAACTTAAAGATCCAAGCTTTATGCTTTAAGATCTTCAAGAACAACCAAGATTCAAGCTTTCTAGCTTTGAATCTTCATTTCTTTTGTTGGATCTAAGTTTTCTAACTTATGATCTCCTTATTTTGTTATAAAGATCAAAACTTTTGTTTGTGGTCTTCATGTAACTTAAAGATCCAAGCTTTATGCTTCAAGATCTTCAAGAACACCAAAGATTCAAGCTTTCTAGCTTTGTAATCTCATAACTTGTGTAAAAAGGATTCAAGCTCTCTAGCTTAGGGTTCCATTACTTTATTTGATTAATATTGTGTTCATACTTAATTTATTGAAGTAAAATTTGTAGCTTTAGTTGTAAATAGAACTTGTATTTGTGCTAAGACTAAGGATATGATGTAACCTTGGTTCATCATCCACCTAAGACTCTTAAATGAGTTGTGTTCTTACTTGGTCTTAACATATTATGTGTTAATGGTTGAATCTTGGTCAAGGTGATGCTAACCCATCAATTAGTTGTACACTTGAAGCTACAAGCATCATGGATGAGAACCGTGATGAGCATCAGGCACCAAGAACCCCACCGGAGCACTTGTTTACTGTTTTTAGGGATGTGATCCGATTCCTGGACTTCTGGAAAATTTATTTTCAGTTAGTTCGTTTCGAGTAGATGACTTTTCATTTAGACCTCGTCTTAATCCGATATACGGTTTAGGATTTATGGCCTTCCGAAAGTCACTACGCCTTTGTAACGTTGTGCTGAAATTTCTGACCTACTCGCACTTAAACCGTCACCACAGTCAAACGAAGATGATTTAGGTTCTGAAAACTGGTCAGAGGTTAGAGGACTCACATACGGAGCCATAGCCACTGACTACGCATATTTTCAATTGGTATAGAGGTCGTAACAGCTGTCCGAAGTCAGCCTTTTGTTTCGATCTCTATTCTTGTTAAACTTACCTTAGTATTGATGAATGATGATGATAATGATGATGTCGATGATGACACTTAAACTTAATTTATTCACTTTTAAACTTATTGGGACAACATACTGACCTAGTGACCATTGACTTAGGTTGACGACCTTTCGGACCGACTTACTACCTGCATACGTTTCATATCGACTTTTACTGCTTATTCACTGTGAGTTATAGCTTCCCTCTTTACTTATACTATTTTTGGGACTGAGAATACATGCACTTTTTATGTTTTACTTACTTGACACGAGTACTTAAACTTTACATATGTGTGGGTTATATAACGGCATAAACATTCCCCTTAGCACTGTAACGTTTAATCATTGGTTTTGAACCGGTGAACGCGAATATTAGATATGGATCCATAGGGTTTGACATTCCCACTCGGGCTAGTCGCGCTAGCATTTAACGGGTGTTTGATACTTCGAGGACATACGCACTCGCCAAGTGTACTTTTTAGGGGGTATTACTATTACGTTAAGTTAGTTACCGGGTGCCCACGGATAAGCATATACTTTTCATACTGTTTTGAATACGATAACTCGTGGTCTACATTACTTTACTGATTACAAATTATAGCTCACCAACATTCGTGTTGACTTTTAAGCGTGTATTTCTCAGGTGCTTAGACGATGTTGCTTCCGCTGTTAGACTTGCTGTCTTGGTGTTATAGACTTGCTGTTATGGACCTGCTGTGTTAGATTTCCGCTGCATTACTTAGAGATGTCTCAATCATGAAACTTTTATCTTGCATTCGTAACTTATGTTATTTTCAAATAATGACTTTGTAACGACCTTTGTGTCACGTTATCTTTTGTAAACACTATCTTTTTATGAATGCAAAACTGGTTTTCAAACAACATGTAGTATTTGACCGTGTAAAGATCCTGTTGTTGACGAATCGTACACGATAGTTTTGTACGGGGCGTCACACTTGGTATCAGAGCATTGGTTGTAGGGAATTAGGTTGCATTAGTGAGTCTAGACCAGGCCGAGTAGGATTCACTAATAGGACTAATCTACAACTTGCTTGTTTACCTGTTTCTGCGGAACTGCTGCATGCTACTGTATTATATTACTGCATGTTACTGTTTACTAGTACTGCATGCTACTACTTACTTTTACTGCTATATGAACTTGTTGCATGCTACTGCCTACTTTCACTGCTATGTGAACTTATTGTATGCTTCTGCTTATTCTCGCTACTGCATGCTACTATCTGCTTTTTGCATGATACTTCTGTTGATACTGCTATTACTACCATGCTATGTACTGTTGTAGACGCTCTAGGCTGCTGTAGTTACTATGCCTGATTGCATGCTTGCTACCCGTCTGCTTTTCGCTGTACCGACTTGGAGAATTTATCTTTCTTAGTTCAGCTATTTTTCTGAACCCTTTCCCGCTCGTCTAAATCCTAAGGATTAGTATTGTAATCTACCTGTTACTACCGTTCCACCGTTCCAGAGGTCGAAACATTACTTCACGCAACCTAGGAGGAGTACTGATAAGGCTAAAAAGGAACATATATTTCATAGCAATATCCCTCCTAAATAATAGATTTTTATATGTAATTGTATTATATTTTCATTGTAATTGTTTAAATAAATAAGTGCGAAGACAAAAGGCGAAAACGAAGATTTGAAGACACAAACGTCCAAAAAGCTCAAATGTTCAAGATACAATTCAAAAGGTTCAATTTATTGATGAAAAACGTCTAAAAATGACAAGAGTACAAGTTACAAAACGCAAAGTACAAGATATTAAATTGTACGCAAGGACGTTCGAAAATCCAGAACCGGGACATGAGTCAACTATCAACGCCCGACGCAACGGACCAAAAATTACAAGTCAACTATGCACAAGAATATAATATAATATTTAAATAATTATATAAATTATTTATATATTATATATATTTAAAAATTATGTCGACAAGCTATGAGACAAATGATCCTAAGCTGGATTTTCAAACTCCGCGACTCGCGGAGTTTGAAGGCTAAAAACTCCACGACTCGCGGAGCTGTCAGAAATCAAAACTCCTATAAAAGGTCACGAATTCTGCGAGTAAAAAAAGAATAATAATAATAATACTCCGTAAGATAATAAATAAATAAATAAATAATATATATATATATATATATATATATATATATATATATATATATATATATATATATATATATATATATAGTATAGATTAGTGTTATATTAGATTAGTTTGGGTTATGTAAAAGTTATTTTTACGGGTTTTGAAGTCGAAGTTCTGTCCGTGTAAACACTACGCGATAAATACTCAATGTAAGTTATGTTGTCCTTTTTAAAATTAATGTCTCGTAACTAAGTTATTATTATACTTATTTGAGCCGAAGTAATTATGATGTTGGGCTAAATATTAAAGATGAGGTTATTTGAAAGGATCCGAAACTAATCATCCGGACATCGTCCATATAGATTAAAAACGAATTACAATAGTTGATAACATCGCGAGGTACTTGACCTCTATATGATACATTTTACAAACGTTGCATTTATTTCTTAAAGGCAATCTATTATTACATCGAGAGTTGACATATTAGCCTAACATTTTATAACAACCAAATGATCTAATCTGCCATTTGCATAACAATAGTCTTTAATGAACTTCAATGACTCGAATGCAACGTCCTTGTATCATAGCTTAAATGGTCCCAAACAATATCCTTAATATGAGCTAATGCACAGCGGAAGACTTAATTCGTACCTGAGAATAACATGCTTTAAAACGTCAACATAAAGTTGGTGAGATATATAGGTTTGTTGCTAGCAGCGTTATAACAATGGACCACAAGATTTCGTATATAATCATTTCAATAAAAATATTCTAAGTGGTTGAGCACTTGGTAACCATACTTAACATTTAATCACGTCGCATATTCCCTTTAATATGAAATCTTACTACACCGTACCAAGGTGTAGTCGCAAAACGAAGTACTGTGCAACCGTTGAATACTGGTCGTCCAGTCCGGTTGGGGTTGTCAGGCCCGATAGATCTATCAACAGGATTCGCGTTTACAATACCGCTGTAAATATTAGTTACCAAGCTACAGGGAAGTATGCCAGTGGTACAACTCAACGTAGAACATATTTTTCAGTTACTTGTGTCCATAATGTAAAACATAAAATACATGTATTCTCATCCCGAAATATTTAGAGTTTAAAAGTGGGACTATATACTCACTGTTGTCTTGAAGATATGTAATTTGACTCGGTCTCCGATTGATATCACGAACCTATCCATATATAATATATCAATATGTTTTCATTTTTAAACAACCGTTATAAATATATACTTGTTATACTTTTAATACTTTGAATAATTCCTTAGTCCGTAGTTAACAGTCCGATGTTAGTAATTCAATTTTAATGGTTCATTTTTAGATGTTTAATATACCCGCAATGAAATAAATAAAACCCCCAACGAAATCAATAAACCCATCGTATATGTGTTGGTCGAGATTAATCTTGACCCATGGTACCGGTGTTGTCAAATGACGTGTTGCGTACATAAAGTACCGGTGTTGTCAAATGACGTGTTGCGTACAATCATGGGATCTTATGATTAATCTTCTCGTGTTGTTTACGGGTGATCCTGAACCATATAAAATTGAATTATAAGTACATATATATAAAATATCATGTTATCTTAGAAATATGTGATTTATATAATTTTTTTCCAATTGATCCCGTAATTGAAATGATCTAGGATAACCAATTTTGTTTCGGTCATAGTTTCTTCGTTACAAATCCGTTTTCGTTGATTCAAATTGCCATCTTCTTGGATCGAGTTCTTCTTTAAGACTATGAACTGTAAATACCTTGGTTTGTATTCAAAATCATACGGCATAGGTGAGACTTTAGTGAAACATATGAAGTTAAACATTTTTGTTACAACAAAATCATTTAATGACCATTTTTCTAAAAATACTTATACTTTGAAAAACCAAGTTTCACCTTGTTAAATTAACATATACATAAGTTATATTACAGGTCTTGAAGTATTTTAAAAGTTAAGTTAGAAGGATCTATTTAGTTTGCAAACAAGTTTGAAAACATTCAAACTATGTTCTTGTTGTTAAACTTTTGTACCACAAAATAAGATAGCTATATATATATGAATCAAATAAGGTTATGAACATAAATTCTACCTCAAGTTCCTTGGATAAGATTGCTGTAAAAGAGGAGTAAGAAGCTAGAATCAAAAGGGTGTTGGAAGTGGATGAAAGATTGGAAGTAAGTTGGTGTTCTTGGAAGGTTTTCTTGAAGTGTTTTTGTATGATTTTCTTATGGTGTTTTAGTATGGTTTTTGAAGCTAGATCTTCTTGAAAACTTTGCTGAATTGATTAAGGGTTTTAAGGCTTCAAAGTATGTGTGTGTTTTGGCTAAAATATTGAAGTAAAATGAAACAAAAATGCTCATGTATTTATACTAAAAAAAACGTGTATAATGGGAGTATATGGACAAAATTTTCAAGTAATCATTTTATGTATCTAGTCCTAATTGCTTCCAAATACAATTACCTAGCCCTAAGGGCATGTATAATGGCTGGTTAGGTGGTGATTTGACATGTATTTACTATTAGTAAATACATATAGAAGCTATGTATGATACGAGTACAAATACTCTAGGTATACGTATAGAATTTTGTGAAAAATGGAATGAGGATTCAAATATAGCTATCTTTTGTGAATACACTTATATGGTTTTATGTATTTAAGTCTTTAAAAGTGATTAAATACATTACTTATACGATATATGTATAAACATTATAGGTTGTAAGTATTTATGTCAAATAACGTTACGTATTGTTATTGTTTTGAAAACTTAAGTTAGTAGTTTCAAAATATACTTATAACTTGTTGTTATTAATACAAAATGAGATATTAAAACATTCTTAGATCATGTTAAATATGTATATATACATATATATACACAAACGTATAATTATCATATATTGTATAGTTCGTGATATCGTCGGTCAAACTAGATGGTCAAACGTTGTGTAAAACTCTTTTCGAAAATATAAGTCTCAACAATTTGGATTGCTTATCATGTTGGTAAGGTTTAATTTATGTAAATATTAATCTTATAAGTATAGAAAGATTGAAAAGGTGCGGGTCAACTTTACGGTTTTTGCTTATCGTGTCGGAACCATATAGAGATTAGAGTTTAAATTTGGTCGGAAATTTCCGGGTCGTTACAGTACCCATCCGTTAAAGAAATTTCGTCCTCGAAATTTGGTAGAGGTTGTCATAAATAACCATAGGAATGTTTTCATGACGAATATGAGATGATAATGAAGTTTTATCATTATTGAGAGATATAGATAAAACGATTTGATCATTTGAAGCGTACGGGTGAAGCTATCATAAAATAGTGAAATGAGTAAATATGGAATCGTTTTTAATCGATGACGTGGTTTAGAATTGATTTCCGGGATTTAAGGGATTTAGGGAAAATCTTACGTAATAAGATTTGGTTCTTCGGCGATCAGAATCTTCTTTGATTTAATGCGGTAATCTGTTTCGATTTCTCTGTCGGATATTTCACTATAAATCCACTCCTTCGTTTCCTTATTTTTCACAACTCGCATCTTCTACTCTTTCTCCTTAATTCCTACTTTAAGGTATCCTTTGAAATGCTTCATCCCGTTCTGATTTTTGTTATACTTCTAACTTTTATTTCTTTCATTCTTCTCTTCCATCTACCGCCAGAAGAATCTATTCACTTTTATGATTTTCTTGGAATTATAATGTTTCTAATTCTCCCGTGTCTTTACGTCGCCATACGTATTGATATACACGGTTTGTAGTTTCTGGGTGGTTGTTGGGTTTGATATCTTTCCTCATATTTCGATGTTCCTACTCCCGTCCCTTAAAATCATTGTCATCCACAGTTAATGCTCTCTCTTATTTGCTGTGGTTTATGTTCCTATTTCTATTCTGAAGTTTTGTCCCTTTATTTCTTCTTCCCGTCCTCGAGCCAAGCGAACAATGGTCCGAAATTCGTAGGTAGGAAATTTGGAATGAACCTTGCTATTGGTTTTAGAATGAAATTGTAATGGCACGATCTTGATTCGTTAAATTACTCGAATATTCCGAAAAAAAAAAATAGAACTATCAAGGTGATACGTTCTAATATGTTTGAAGACTTGATAGAATGTAAGAGCCGTGTAACATGGCACATGATGACGGTACTGTGAATCATCACATTCCATTAGAAACTTAACATGACTTACTGTAATATAATGAAGTTGATCAAGTTTCATTATATTATACTTATTCATGCATCAGTTCCCAACACTGCTTCAGAACATTCCTATTTTAAACTTGAAGGTTTTAGAACTTAGAAACTAACACAGTTTCTTTTATGTTGTAACGCAGATATTACGGAGAGATAAATATTCTCAGATAAGAATATTTGTGAAAATATCTCCAGAAATATGGAGAATATGTATAACGGAAGATATGAAGATATCTTATAATATCTAAGATAAGATGATGATGAAGAATATCATCGGGAAAGGTTTAGGATAAGGGGTAGGGTTTTTACTAATGGTTTCAGCAGGCACTGAATCGTTTGAATCCTTTGAAAGCAGATTCAGTTCTTGTGATTTATCTACATCCTCCTTCATACTTTGCTCAATCCGTTTTCCAGTTCCAACTCTCCTCTTTTTCTAAGCTTTACCAACACAATGTACTTCATCATTAAACTTTTGACTGTTAAAGTCGTTTACAGTTTTTGCTGCTTCTTTAGCATTTCAAGAACTACTTCATAGTCCAGGATGTTTTTTTTTTTTTTTTCAGATCTTCACATTCGAAATATGTAATTCTTAGGGGTAGTCGTTCTTGGTATAACTGGGAGAATTTCTACGAGATTTTCAAAATACTGATTGCGGATTTCGCCAAAGAGATAACGAGTTGCTGGTACGTCTGCTGATGATGTTGTGAAAAAGGTTCTCCGGTAACAACGGCGAAAGGTCAAAGTATAAATATCGAGATTATAATAGGAGTAGTCTCACTGAGAAGTCAAAGTGGAGCTGTGACAAACTTAGCTTCTTGAAAAGGAATTGTAGGGTTGTTCTTGCTAATAAATGGCAAAGGATTCAATACGTTATGTGTTAAATTATGAATTTGGGTTCGAGAGTTCTTCAGGTGTATAACTGTATGTATAAATCTTCATTCCGTAGGCGAGGTGCGGCGGGTTCAACTTCTCGGTCGAGGTGTTTTCAGGAATCATGAAAAGATTTAAATGAGGATTATAATTGTCGAAGTACAAATGAGGTTTAGGATGAAATCAAGTGGCAAACTTGAAGAATTGTTTAGTTTCATATGTTATAATCAACATTTTATTTCATTTTAATTGTCCAATGTTTCTTCTTTATGCCACTTGTTGGATTTGGATAGGTAAAAAAAAAAAAATTCAAATATGAAATTTAAATGGAAATGGTTATTCTGGGGTGAACGGATACGTATATCGATGGTTGTAAGTAGAATAACAAATGACCGTTGAATCAGATTCAAGAATGTACAATATAACTTATTAATGTGAATTCTAAATATTCCTTGGGTACTACCCACCCGTTAAAATATTTTCATCATTATTAGTTTGTACGAAGAAATTTTTAATTACTATCTTTATGAAAATATACTTGCATATATATTTTCTTCAGAGATAATCATAGATTTAATGAGTCAATAAGATAATAAACTCATTTGATTTATCGTTAATTCTAGATTACATAATCTCTAAGACTTTAGAAATTACATAATCGTCATACGATACGTAAAGAGAAGATAATCGATGTAGAACGATATATAGAACGAAGATCATACTCGAAGTACAGATATTGAGTCGTGTGATGTTGATATTCGAGATACAGATTGTGATGTTGAGATTTTGGGGGTGACAAGAGTACTGTCGGCGTTGATGATGGTAGTACGGATTATGCTGCTGGTGCTGCTGTTGGTGTTTGTAACCTTCGCACCATATTCTCCAAAACCACTACCCGAGCACGGAGTTCGTTGACTTCTTCTATTATACCGGGATGATTGACGGTTGGAACGAGCGAATGAACAAGATTTGAAATATGGGATAGTATGTAATCATGACGAGATACTCTAGAAATGAGCGAGAAAATGGTGTTTCGAATGGGTTCGCCGGTAAGTGCTTCAGGTTCATCGTTAAGAGGGCAATTTGGTGGATGAAATGGATCACCTTCTTCTTGCCTCCAGAAATTTAGTATATTATGAACCCATCCCCAGTTCATCCAGAATAGATGATGGGAAATTGGTTGATCCATTCCGGTGACGCTGTTCTCGGAGCTCGAATGGAAATCCATGTCGGCGTAGCTATCGAAGTCGGAGGAATTCGAACTGGATGAAGAATTCATCTTGTATAGTTGGAGAAATGAATTTTTTTGGTTTGGAATAGATTATAGGAGTTGGGTTTGGTACTCTTCAATACATAATTTTCATATGTATATATAATACCGAAATCCCGTGAATTACGGAGAATCTTTGAAATTCGTCGGGCAATGTTTATAGTAATAGATACGCTAGGATATGAATTTTGTCTATACACTATCGATGCACTAGATGCAGTAAGACGTGTCTAGACTAAAGAATGATAAGCAGGCAACTCCCTAAGGATGATAAGCAGATGGTTTCCGACTAGAAATGATAAGCAAAACTTTTTAGCAGGTAGATACGGTCTAAGTCCAGACTCACTAATGTATCCTAACAACTATCAGTTAGACACACTAATGCAAGGCCTGGTTCGCTAAGACCAACGCTCTGATACCAACTGAAAGGATCCGAAACTAATCATCCGGACATCGTCCATATAGATTAAAAACGAATTACAATAGTTGATAACATCGCGAGGTACTTGACCTCTATATGATACATTTTACAAACGTTGCATTTATTTCTTAAAGGCAATCTATTATTACATCGAGAGTTGACATATTAGCCTAACATTTTATAACAACCAAATGATCTAATCTGCCATTTGCATAACAATAGTCTTTAATGAACTTCAATGACTCGAATGCAACGTCCTTGTATCATAGCTTAAATGGTCCCAAACAATATCCTTAATATGAGCTAATGCACAGCGGAAGACTTAATTCGTACCTGAGAATAACATGCTTTAAAACGTCAACATAAAGTTGGTGAGATATATAGGTTTGTTGCTAGCAGCGTTATAACAATGGACCACAAGATTTCGTATATAATCATTTCAATAAAAATATTCTAAGTGGTTGAGCACTTGGTAACCATACTTAACATTTAATCACGTCGCATATTCCCTTTAATATGAAATCTTACTACACCGTACCAAGGTGTAGTCGCAAAACGAAGTACTGTGCAACCGTTGAATACTGGTCGTCCAGTCCGGTTGGGGTTGTCAGGCCCGATAGATCTATCAACAGGATTCGCGTTTACAATACCGCTGTAAATATTAGTTACCAAGCTACAGGGAAGTATGCCAGTGGTACAACTCAACGTAGAACATATTTTTCAGTTACTTGTGTCCATAATGTAAAACATAAAATACATGTATTCTCATCCCGAAATATTTAGAGTTTAAAAGTGGGACTATATACTCACTGTTGTCTTGAAGATATGTAATTTGACTCGGTCTCCGATTGATATCACGAACCTATCCATATATAATATATCAATATGTTTTCATTTTTAAACAACCGTTATAAATATATACTTGTTATACTTTTAATACTTTGAATAATTCCTTAGTCCGTAGTTAACAGTCCGATGTTAGTAATTCAATTTTAATGGTTCATTTTTAGATGTTTAATATACCCGCAATGAAATAAATAAAACCCCCAACGAAATCAATAAACCCATCGTATATGTGTTGGTCGAGATTAATCTTGACCCATGGTACCGGTGTTGTCAAATGACGTGTTGCGTACATAAAGTACCGGTGTTGTCAAATGACGTGTTGCGTACAATCATGGGATCTTATGATTAATCTTCTCGTGTTGTTTACGGGTGATCCTGAACCATATAAAATTGAATTATAAGTACATATATATAAAATATCATGTTATCTTAGAAATATGTGATTTATATAATTTTTTTCCAATTGATCCCGTAATTGAAATGATCTAGGATAACCAATTTTGTTTCGGTCATAGTTTCTTCGTTACAAATCCGTTTTCGTTGATTCAAATTGCCATCTTCTTGGATCGAGTTCTTCTTTAAGACTATGAACTGTAAATACCTTGGTTTGTATTCAAAATCATACGGCATAGGTGAGACTTTAGTGAAACATATGAAGTTAAACATTTTTGTTACAACAAAATCATTTAATGACCATTTTTCTAAAAATACTTATACTTTGAAAAACCAAGTTTCACCTTGTTAAATTAACATATACATAAGTTATATTACAGGTCTTGAAGTATTTTAAAAGTTAAGTTAGAAGGATCTATTTAGTTTGCAAACAAGTTTGAAAACATTCAAACTATGTTCTTGTTGTTAAACTTTTGTACCACAAAATAAGATAGCTATATATATATGAATCAAATAAGGTTATGAACATAGATTCTACCTCAAGTTCCTTGGATAAGATTGCTGTAAAAGAGGAGTAAGAAGCTAGAATCAAAAGGGTGTTGGAAGTGGATGAAAGATTGGAAGTAAGTTGGTGTTCTTGGAAGGTTTTCTTGAAGTGTTTTTGTATGATTTTCTTATGGTGTTTTAGTATGGTTTTTGAAGCTAGATCTTCTTGAAAACTTTGCTGAATTGATTAAGGGTTTTAAGGCTTCAAAGTATGTGTGTGTTTTGGCTAAAATATTGAAGTAAAATGAAACAAAAATGCTCATGTATTTAT
The DNA here is from genome assembly GCF_046630445.1 of Rutidosis leptorrhynchoides. Taxonomy (NCBI): domain Eukaryota; kingdom Viridiplantae; phylum Streptophyta; class Magnoliopsida; order Asterales; family Asteraceae; genus Rutidosis; species Rutidosis leptorrhynchoides. The sequence goes on from NC_092342.1 coordinate 27,123,266, forward strand.
ACTAAAAAAAACGTGTATAATGGGAGTATATGGACAAAATTTTCAAGTAATCATTTTATGTATCTAGTCCTAATTGCTTCCAAATACAATTACCTAGCCCTAAGGGCATGTACAATGGCTGGTTAGGTGGTGATTTGACATGTATTTACTATTAGTAAATACATATAGAAGCTATGTATGATACGAGTACAAATACTCTAGGTATACGTATAGAATTTTGTGAAAAATGGAATGAGGATTCAAATATAGCTATCTTTTGTGAATACACTTATATGGTTTTATGTATTTAAGTCTTTAAAAGTGATTAAATACATTACTTATACGATATATGTATAAACATTATAGGTTGTAAGTATTTATGTCAAATAACGTTACGTATTGTTATTGTTTTGAAAACTTAAGTTAGTAGTTTCAAAATATACTTATAACTTGTTGTTATTAATACAAAATGAGATATTAAAACATTCTTAGATCATGTTAAATATGTATATATACATATATATACACAAACGTATAATTATCATATATTGTATAGTTCGTGATATCGTCGGTCAAACTAGATGGTCAAACGTTGTGTAAAACTCTTTTCGAAAATATAAGTCTCAACAATTTGGATTGCTTATCATGTTGGTAAGGTTTAATTTATGTAAATATTAATCTTATAAGTATAGAAAGATTGAAAAGGTGCGGGTCAACTTTACGGTTTTTGCTTATCGTGTCGGAACCATATAGAGATTAGAGTTTAAATTTGGTCGGAAATTTCCGGGTCGTTACATTATTGGACTTTGTACCATAATTGGAGTTTGGACAAAAGAACGACACTTGTGGAAATTAGACTATGGGCTATTAATGGGATTTATATTAACTAAATGATACCTCATTAAATTAATATAGAGATTTACAATTTGGCGTAGATATAAATAACCACATACGCTCGATCGGACATGATGGGTGGGATATCTATAAATACTAATAATTGTTCATTTGACCGGACACGGGGATGGATTAATAGTCAATGGACTCATTAAAACAGGGGTGGATTACATTCAAGGGTAATTGGTGTAATTGTTAACAAAGTATTAAAACCTTGGATTACACACAGTCGATAACCTGGTGTATTCATTAAACAAAGTATTAAGACCTTGTTACAGTTCGAATCCCCAGTTAGTTGGAATATTTGACTTCGGGCATAAGGTTAAATTTGCCGAGCATTTTATAATTATGATCGATGAACTATTGTGGACAAAAACCAGATAGGTTTCAAATACATCCAGGACAAAGGACAATTAACCCAGGACAATAAATTAAAATCAACACGTCAAACATCATGATTACGGAAGTTTAAATAAGCATAATATATTTTATTTCATTTTTCCTCGTACTTTTATTTATTGTCATTTTAATTATTGTTATTTATTTTATATTGTTATTTAAATATCGTCATTTACTATACGTTTCGTTTAAAATATAAATCGACAAACCGGTCATTAAACGGTAAACCCCCTTTTATATATTATTATATATAATTATATATATTTTGTACAAATATAGTTGTTTAAAAATATAGTGTGCAATAAGCCCGCTCCCTGTGGAACGAACCGGACTTACTAAAAACTATACTACTCTACGATTAGGTACACTGCCTATAGTGTTGTAGCAAGGTGTAGGTATATCCCATTTGTAAATAAATAATTAAAACTTGTGTAATTTTTAATAGTATTTCTTGTAAAATTAATAGTATTTTATATACACCTCGCACGACAACAAGTTTTTGGCACCGCTGCCGGGGAATCGGCGAAACGCTATATTTTTAATATATATTTGTATAAATATATTTTTAGAAAAACAATATAAAATTTAAAAAAAAAAACGTTTTACATTCTCCGCGACTTGCGGAGTTTTAATGCAAGTGGAACCGCGACTCGCGGAGCCACCCTGTCTGACGCGCCTGAAACCCTAAACCAGCATTTATTACGGTATATTATTATTTATTATTATTAATAAACCCTAAATTAGTTAATTAATTTATTAATTAGTTTTAGTTTTATTATTATTTTTGTTTATTTAGTTTAATTAGTTTTATTAAATTATAAAATTAATAGTTTTATTTAATAAATAATATAAAAATAATATTTTTATAAAAATTGTACTTTTTACGGATTTTAGTATATTTTTATATTTTGTTTTTTTATTTGTTTTTAGCGTAATATTTGTATGTTTTTCGCTCGTATTTAGTTTTAATCCATAGTTTTTGCCATAGTTATTTTTACTTCTAGATTTTTAGGCTTTGCCGTAAAATCCCTTAAGTGCTATTTCTTTAGACTAAGATTTAGGTGCTTTAGAATTTTGCGACGATTTTAAAATTTTAGTGCCTTTTAAGTTACGACGCGCTATTTTCTTATTTTTATTTTTCGACGTTTTTCGACGCACATTCTTTTTCTTTCTTATTTCTCGACGCTTTAGTTTTTAGGACTTAGAAATTTTCTCTATTTCTTATCTAATATCTCAAACAGAAAGAAAAATTATTTAAGTGGTTAAATTAATGGACATTGACAATTTTCTGCTTCGTAGTAATAGTTGGATTTGTTAGTGGCTGAGTTGTGAGCTTCCGATTTAAAGGGTTCTGGCTCCCTGCTGTATCTTTTGGCTATTCGAAACGTGGGCAAAAGCAGAAAAGTCTATTAATTGGACAACTTATATAAGTTTTTCTATTTTTATAACTAATAGGATAATTAGTAAATGCACCACATTGTAGCTAAAATTTGGCCATCGCAATAAAATGAAAAATTTTGAAAACAAGGCTATGGAAACTCTTTTTGATATCCAAAATCAATTAAAACAATACTCTCAAACGGGTGTTGATGACAATTCGTTCGGTCAATCTTGGATCACGAATGACGAAACAATAACTGGTTGTGAAATCTGTGGATATTATCACTCAACATGGGAATGTTATTATTACGTTCCTATGGAAAATTACGCACCCACGGAACCTGAATGGAATGATTATGAAGAATACAATTCAAATTGGGATTATTCCCAAGAATATTTCCAAACTCAACAACCAGTAGACGAGGAAAATTACGTGTCTGAAAATTTATTAGACAATATGAAAATCAAACTCGAAGAACTCAATGCTCAAAATGAACAAATGAGAGAGTTTGTAAACCGGCAAGCTGAAACTCTATCAGACTACACACCTGTTGATCTGAGGAGTATTGTGCAAGAAAATCTCATATCATCGAATTTTGATGAATTCGAGAGCTCCGAAATCACCAACTATCCCGATGATACTTTTTATTCAGTCTTACCAATTTCACAACATATCAACACATTAGCCTCTACCGACGAAATCATCGATCCATCTATGGATGAAGAAGAAGTAAGGAAGACAAATTTGTACTCTTGGGAAAACGATAACGTTGAAAATTTTACCCCCGAGACCAAAATGGAGGGACTGATAAGTACCGTTAATGAAGAAGAATCTACTACAATCCCGAAATTCACCATTCCACAACCTTCCAACCCAATATTCTCAATAGATGAGTCATCTACCGAAGATGAACTACGAGCTGTAATAGATAATGACACCTCGGATTTCACCCAATTGGGTAATAGAGGTGAAAACTTTGATCTTGAGAATAAAAGGAAGGACACGTTAGAAATTGTCCACCCTATAATATGTATGTCGGTGTATATCGATCCATTTGACCAAGAACCAGAAAAGAGACATATCCATTTACTAAAAGCTACACTTAAAAAAGAATTAAGTAGTGACGATCGGGTGGGTCTAAACTTTAAACCCATTAATATATTTTATACCACCCGAGATGTAAATAACTGGCTCACTATTTTAATTCGTGGAACTTATTCTACCGACTTCACATGTCGTCAGCTAAGTGTGGGGAAGTTTAACCCCACTTAACGTTAAATTCGGGGTTCGGGTTAGTGCATAACTCGTTAAATAAACATGCATAATAAGTAAGGGTAAAAGACGCTTTTTCAAATATTAGTAAACAGTTCAGAAAAGCAGCCGTTTTTGAAAGAAAAAAAAAGCATGTGTGATAAAACAAGAAGGAATGAACGATGAGGCGCGCCATCTATCATTCGACAAGCTTTGTAATTATAAACTGGGTATTTTCAATCACTTTTCTACACTAATCACCCTCATGAATTTATAATTAGAGTCTGATTTCATGCAAATGAGGGCATTGCATGATCTCAAGTGTGGGGAAGGGTTATAAATTCTCTCGGGTTTATACTTGGTTTATTTGCCAAATTTTATGAAAATTTGAAAAATTTTCAACTAAATGAATTTAAAATCATGTTTATATATATTTATGAACGGTGAAAACTAGGTGTTAATACCGAAATTATCGTTACCTCGGAAAGGACATAAATTGAGAAACACCCTAAAACGATTGAATTCATTTAAAATGGAATAAAGGAGAATAAAAAGGCAAAGAAAGAAACTAAGTGTGGGGAGAATGTGCCAAGTTATTCAATTAAAAACTATCTATCACATGTTTCTGTAAAGTTTATTGCAGGTGTTTTTGTTTTGGACTAAAATAACTATTTTACCCGATGAAAGAAAAGAAAAGATGAATCTACACGATGAATCAATTCCATCTTTAAAAGGAAGTAAAGTCTTCCGAAAAAGACACGCGCTTCTTGATTTAGGTCAAGAAGTTGTCGTCCAGACCAGTTGTAGGTTGACGAAAAATCTAGAAAAGTCATCACTAAAATCAGCAGGAAATCCACGGACCTCATCATCAAACAGGGTCGCCAAGTGGTCAGACTTATCCTAACCATGAGAGGGTCTGTCTCGTAAAATGGGGAGGGCGCCATGCAAATTAGCTTGATAAGACTAATGAATCAGATCCCTAGAAAGGATAATCTCCTTAAAGATTAAAAATCAGCTTTTAAGCCTGATATTACTCAATCCTTGAGATTGACTTTAAAGATTGAGAAATTTAAACTCATGGAATTCAATGATATCTAAACTCGAGCTTGAACGAGAAAATATTTTGATCAAAATTAAAACCGATTTGTTTTCTGAAAACCTATTTTCAATGAGTTCATTACCATTGAACGTAAAATCCTAGGAATTCACCTGGAATTCATTAGGTCACCTGAACCAAATCGGGTGTCAACCGTAAGAACGGTGGTTGCATAGCATGGTCGGAGACAGGACCTTGTGCCAGACCGAAAAATCATAGGATGATCTTTACTATTGCTCCTACAAAGGATAGTAATAGCATCCGACACGTTTATAGACCATAATCAAAAGTAAGTCACGGGACATTGCCTTAACAGTTTCTTGTTCAACGCTTTCCTTTACAACCGGACGGTAGTTTACCGAAAGGTAATATACGGAGCAAGTGAACTGGACGTGTTGCTTTCCTAATACAAGGTTAGCAAGTGGGTAACACAAAACCACAAGTGTTGAGCTAAAATTTTCAAATCTGAAACCCACAAAAATATTTTGCAACACCGGTGAAGGGTTATTCTGGAAAACTTGTCTAGGGTAAAAGCTAGATTGAATTTTCAAAAGATCAAATGTTTTCATAAAGATCCAATTTCCTTACGGATCTAAATTTTCATAGTCATGTGGGACTGTAAACCGCCTTTCAAATGTGCACTTTGCTTTGGAAACCGAAAGTAAATCGGCTATTTGATTGCAAGTGTCGTTGACCTAAACCCGAGGCAACTGTGGATGACACACCCACCTTTAACCATGGTTCTATCGTTACTATCATTGTTTATACCACCATATCAAAATCACTAATGTACAAAGTATGATGAATAAAAAAGTGATTCATGTATGTTTTTATTTCAAGTTCTGTATTGCTTGAGGATAAGCAACGCTCAAGTGTGGGGATATTTGATAAGGCTAAAAAGGAACATATATTTCATAGCAATATCCCTCCTAAATAATAGATTTTTATATGTAATTGTATTATATTTTCATTGTAATTGTTTAAATAAATAAGTGCGAAGACAAAAGGCGAAAACGAAGATTTGAAGACAAAAACGTCCAAAAAGCTCAAATGTTCAAGATACAATTCAAAAGGTTCAATTTATTGATGAAAAACGTCTAAAAATGACAAGAGTACAAGTTACAAAACGCAAAGTACAAGATATTAAATTGTACGCAAGGACGTTCGAAAATCCGGAACCGGGACATGAGTCAACTATCAATGCCCGACGCAACGGACCAAAAATTACAAGTCAACTATGCACAAGAATATAATATAATATTTAAATAATTATATAAATTATTTATATATTATATATATTTAAAAATTATGTCGACAAGCTATGAGACAAATGATCCTGAGCTGGATTTTCAAACTCCGCGACTCGCGGAGTTTGAAGGCTAAAAACTCCACGACTCGCGGAGCTGTCAGAAATCAAAACTCCTATAAAAGGTCACGAATTCTGCGAGTAAAAAAAGAATAATAATAATAATACTCCGTAAGATAATAAATAAATAAATATAATATATATATATATATAGTATAGATTAGTGTTATATTAGATTAGTTTGGGTTATGTAAAAGTTATTTTTACGGGTTTTGAAGTCGAAGTTTTGTCCGTGTAAACACTACGCGATAAATACTCAATGTAAGTTATGTTCTCCTTTTTAAAATTAATGTCTCGTAACTAAGTTATTATTATGCTTATTTGAGCCGAAGTAATTATGATGTTGGGCTAAATATTAAAGATGGGGTTATTGGACTTTGTACCATAATTGGGGTTTGGACAAAAGAACGACACTTGTGGAAATTAGACTATGGGCTATTAATGAGATTTATATTAACTAAATGATACCTCATTAAATTAATATAGAGATTTACAATTTGGCGTAGATATAAATAACCACATACGCTCGATCGGACATGATGGGCGGGATATCTATAAATACTAATAATTGTTCATTTGACCGGACACGGGGATGGATTAATAGTCAATGGACTCATTAAAACAGGGGTGGATTACATTCAAGGGTAATTGGTGTAATTGTTAACAAAGTATTAAAACCTTGGATTACACACAGTCGATAACCTGGTGTATTCATTAAACAAAGTATTAAGACCTTGTTACAGTTCGAATCCCCAGTTAGTTGGAATATTTGACTTCGGGCATAAGGTTAAATTTGCCGAGCATTTTATAATTATGATCGATGAACTATTGTGGACAAAAACCAGATAGGTTTCAAATACATCCAGGACAAAGGACAATTAACCCAGGACAATAAATTAAAATCAACACGTCAAACATCATGATTACGGAAGTTTAAATAAGCATAATATATTTTATTTCATTTTTCCTCGTACTTTTATTTATTGTCATTTTAATTATTGTTATTTATTTTATATTATTATTTAAATATCATCATTTACTATACGCTTCGTTTAAAATATAAATCGACAAACCGGTCATTAAACGGTAAACCCCCTTTTATATATTATTATATATAATTATATATATTTTGTACAAATATAGTTGTTTAAAAATATAGTGTGCAATAAGCCCGCTCCCTGTGGAACGAACCGGACTTACTAAAAACTATACTACTCTACGATTAGGTACACTGCCTATAGTGTTGTAGCAAGGTGTAGGTATATCCCATTTGTAAATAAATAATTAAAACTTGTGTAATTTTTAATAGTATTTCTTGTAAAATTAATAGTATTTTATATACACCTCGCACGACAACAAGTACCCCTCAGAATACACGCCCACTAAGGTTGATCCTAGGAGGAGGAGATATGCGAGGACTTGTAGGAGTAATCGCACCCCGAGCTCACCCTAATTAGCCACGCACAACGTATGAACATTAGAAGGATGTTCAGTTTCTGCAAGATGACTCGTATCCCGTACACTTTCATGACTGTCACTTATCTCTTTCATTCTTCACCACTACTCGACGATCTAACGACACTTCTGGACTTAGGTCCCTAACCCTCTTAGGCATTGGAGAAGTCGGGAGGACATCTCCTTTCATAAAGTTATAGTGTCTTCCACCGATGCACAGCCATACCCAAGGACTTGAGAGTAGCCTCAAGACATATCGTATTCCTACTTGCTACACGACACGAGACCCATATTGAATTTCTAGAAAGGAACCTAACGACATTACCTGAACCCGAACATTTTGAAGAAATTTCGGGACATTTAGGCATTGATGCATGACCTACGGAACCTACGCACCCACACCGAGAAACCGTGAGATTAATTACGTAGATTTTGTTTTGAGATAGCATAGATAAAGCACCGTTAGATGAAATTGAGTAGAACTTGAAGTGATCACGTAACATTGACCATATGGAATGATATTGGAATGAACACACGATTTAGTACAATATAATGACGCCAGGCCAGCGTGGTTATATTGAAGTAAATCATGCAGAAGTTCCAATGTTACAATATAAGGAATATGAAGTGATTCAAAGAAAATTTTGGTAGGAGCCATTTGAGTATACGCATTATAGTCTGTTAGAGGTAGGGAAAGAATAATCACGTAGCCCATATACTGTACAAGAAGAGCCTTGATTGTAGAAAACCCAAAAAAATGTTATAGATATAGACACCCTGGACACTTAAGGAAAAAGTTCTCAAATAGGAAAAACTTTGGACTTACTTGCGGTAGAGCAATCGTTATCTCAGCTATGGATCCTGATTATAGTTAGGGTACGATTCGTCACAATGTTTTATTGTCTCGAAGTTGTTTAATACTAGAGTAATAGAAACCTTATATCTAAGAACTTTAGTATTATGACTAATAAGCCATTAATAACCATGGAGTTAAGTATTCTATAAGACAACCTAATGGTAAGCTGGCAGAGATAGAGGAATAATTTAAGGTAGTATCCTAAAATTAACAGGTGGGTCATTTGGAGATGACCTCATGACAACAAAACTTGGAAGTTTTAAAGTAGTGGTTGGAAAGGATTAGTTACCCACGCACAAGCAGATGTTATTTGAGAAGATTGATAGAATTTTTCACGGCAGTATAATAAGATTTGGTTGGAATGAACCTTAAGATTTACCTAACACTCATCAAGTTAGGAAGCTTGATGTAAAAGTTGGAATGGACTTTAGGATTGACCTAATACTCATCAAGTTAGGAAGCTTTGATGGAATAATTGGAACGGACTGGCTTTCAAGGATGAGAGCGAAAGTTATTTATAGTGAGAAGATTTTTCGTATACCCCACGAGAATGGTGAGTCATTAATAGTTTACGGGGAGAGAAGTAGCCCGAAACTGAACCTTATTAGTTGCATGACAACAACTCGAAATCCCACAATAGAAATGGGAAGGAATAACAATGGATTTCCTCACGAAGTTACTAAAAACGGTAGGCGGTTAGGACAATATTTGGGTTATTGTTGACCATCTCACCAAAATCTGCTCACCTTCTAGCCATGAAAGAAACCGATACAATGGACAAACTTGCACAACGATACATAAAGGAAATTGTATTCCGTCACTTCAGCGATTCAAATTCTATATTAAGGACTACCCAATAATCTGATTTGATACTCATTCTTACGCGACTCTGAATCCTAACTTATCCCGAGAGATTTCTTATTCGATGATAATTACAAAATCATCCTTCCTACTTCGTTATTAGTCATACCAGTTCGAAATTTTCCAAAATCGATGGGTGGTTAATTCTCATCCTCATACTCTCCCATTCGTATCTCACTTATAAGCAACAACTTCACACTTAAGCATTTTTGGTCAAAGGACTTATGCCCTACTAATAGTCATCAACCACATTTAAATTCAACAGTTTTCATTACCTCGTAACATTTTTGCTCAAATATCACCCGAAAGTTTCAAAGGTCTTTTACTCGATTCTCATCAATCTTTTTTTTTCAACTTGTAACCTCCGAAATATGAAAATTTTGTTTGCCAAAATTTTACTTACACTATTTTACTGTGCGATCCTCTCAAAGCTTAATAAAAATAAATTTATTTTATTTGCCATTCGTGCAAATTTTAGAAACCGTAAATGTTATAAAGTAAATAATTACTTATTTTTTACTAGTACATATGAAATTTTACTTTCACTTTTACAAATCAAATCTTTTATTCAAAAGGTATCTTACTTTGAATGGTAGGTGTTGTACATAACCCCAGTTTACTAATAACTTCGTTTCTTTTCTTACGTTGTCACCTTAAACGATTTCTATAAAATTTTCGTTGCTTATAAAATTTTTCGTTGCTATTTCTTATCCAAGTCATCATGAAGACTGACAACCGTCGAAATTGAGAAATTCACGCGTGTGTGTGTATGTGATGAAGGCACTTACTACCACGTCATGCAGAGCCTTCGGGCATCCACTAACACTTAAACCATTCAAAGCTATTGTGTTACCCCAAGGATCTTAATTGCCACGCCTGTTGGAACGATGCTCTTTCTTACATAACTCGAAGTCCTGACTTATTCCAAGAGATTCTCATCTAGTGATATTAATCCGACTTTAGTATTAGTCATAACCTGTTTGGCATTTTTCAAAGTCAAGAAGCGATTAACCTCTCATCCTCATGCTCTATCCTTCATACCTCACTTTTCAGCAACGGCTGCACACGCGAACATTTTTGGCCCAAAGACTTGTGTCCTGATAATTATCAAAACTACATTTAATTCATTAGTTTTCATTACCTAGTAACATGTCACCTGATGATTCAAAGATTTTTCACTCAATCTTTTTCAATTCGTATCCTCTGAAATACGAAAAAAAACTATGTTTATCAAAGTTTTTACACATTGATTTTTACATGTTGTTTATTTACGCGGTCATCACGAGATTTATAGACAAATGAAAGTAATAAAATTTTTCTGTCACTTATGCGATTTGTAAAATCATATATGTATGTATATAATTAGGTTAATAAACTTACCTTTATTTATTTGGGGTTAGTACATACTAAGTTATACCTTCAAATTATTTAAAAGTCGCTCCTTTATCGAGTTATTTAACTTAAGTCAGATAGTTTTGTGCAAAATGGTACACGTTGTACATACTTCTAAATCTACTAGGAACTTCGTTCCGTTTATGTTGTCACATCAGACGTTTAAAGGTTTTACAAAACTTCTCTGGTTGATTTCATTAAAGATTTTTGAATTAGTCTACACCATGTATGGATCACACTTCTTCTCGTCCTCCGTTTAGGGATGAAGCTTACGATTAAGATCTTTGTTAAAAATTCTTGAGCCACCTTGAATGGTAATTTTACAAAATTTGTTAAGAAGTCTTTGCGCTCATGAAATGTTCCTTTAAAGTTATACATGAAAAAAAACGCCGGCCGATAAATCAATTTTCTGAGGTACACCCAGTGGTCACCCTATCGAAGGAAAGGCACTAGGTGAAATGTCCCGTTCTTATTGATTAAAAACGTTCCATATTAATTGATTTCGTTGCGAGGTTTTGACCTCTATATGAGACGTTTTTCAAAGACTGCATTCATTTTAAAACAAACCATAACCTTTATTTCATCAATAAAGGTTTAAAAAGCTTTACGTAGATTATCAAATAATGATAGTCTAAAATATCCTGTTTACACACGACCATTACATAATGGTTTACAATACAAATATGTTACAACAAAATAAGTTTCTTGAATGCAGTTTTTACATAATATCATACAAGCATGGACTCCAAATCTCGTCCTTATTTAAGTATGCGACAGCGGAAGCTCTTAATAATCACCTGAGAATAAACATGCTTAAAACGTCAACAAAAATGTTGGTGAGTTATAGGTTTAACCTATATATATCAAATCGTAACAACAGACCACAAGATTTCATATTTTAATACACATCCCATACATAGAGATAAAAATCATTCATATGGTGAACACCTGGTAACCGACATTAACAAGATGCATATATAAGAATATCCCCATCATTCCGGGACACCCTTCGGATATGATATAAATTTCGAAGTACTAAAGCATCCGGTACTTTGGATGGGGTTTGTTAGGCCCAATAGATCTATCTTTAGGATTCGCGTTAATTAGGGTGTCTGTTCCCTAATTCTTAGATTACCAGACTTAATAAAAAGGGGCATATTCGATTTCGATAATTCAACCATAGAATGTAATTTCACGTACTTGTGTCTATTTTGTAAATCATTTATAAAACCTGCATGTATTCTCATCTCAAAAATATTAGATTTTAAAAGTGGGACTATAACTCACTTTCACAGATTTTTACTTCGTCGGGAAGTAAGACTTGGCCACTGGTCGATTCACGAACCTATAACAATATATACATATATATCAAAGTATGTTCAAAATATATTTACAACACTTTTAATATATTTTGATGTTTTAAGTTTATTAAGTCAGCTGTCCTCGTTAGTAACCTACAACTAGTTGTCCACAGTTAGATATACAGAAATAAATCGATAAATATTATCTTGAATCAATCCACGACCCATTGTATACGTATCTCAGTATTGATCACAACTCAAACTATACATATTTTGGAATCAACCTCAACCCTGTATAGCTAACTCCAACATTCACATATAGAGTGTCTATGGTTGTTCCGAAATATATATAGATGTGTCGACATGATAGGTCGAAACATTGTATACGTGTCTATGGTATCTCAAGATTACATAATATACAATACAAGTTGATTAAGTTATGGTTGGAATAGATTTGTTACCAATTTTCACATAGCTAAAATGAGAAAAATTATCCAATCTTGTTTTACCCATAACTTCTTCATTTTAAATCCGTTTTGAGTGAATCAAATTGCTATGGTTTCATATTGAACTCTATTTTATGAATATAAATAGAAAAGGTATAGGTTTATAGTCGGAAAAATAAGTTACAAGTCATTTTTGTAAAGGTAGTCATTTCAGTCGAAAGAACGACGTCTAGATGACCATTTTAGAAAACATACTTCCACTTTGAGTTTAACCATAATTTTTGGATATAGTTTCATGTTCATAATAGAAATCATTTTCTCAGAATAACAACTTTTAAATCAAAGTTTATCATAGTTTTTAATTAACTAACCCAAAACAGCCCGCGGTGTTACTACGACGGCGTAAATCCGGTTTTACGGTGTTTTTCGTGTTTCCAGGTTTTAAATCATTAAGTTAGCATATCATATAGATATAGAACATGTGTTTAGTTAATTTTAAAAGTCAAGTTAGAAGGATTAACTTTTGTTTGCGAACAAGTTTAGAATTAACTAAACTATGTTCTAGTGATTACGAGTTTAAACCTTCGAATAAGATAGTTTTATATATATGAATCGAATGATGTTATGAACATAATTACTACCTCAAGTTTAGTAGGTAAACCTACTGGAAGTAACAAGAAATGATCTAGCTTCAAAGGATCTTGGATGGCTTGAAAGTTCTTGAAGTAGGATCATGACACAAAAACAAGTTCAAGTAAGATTTTTACTCGAATTAAGATAGTTTATAGTTATAGAAATTGAATCAAAGTTTGAATATGAATATTACCTTGAATAAGAAAGATAACCTACTGTATATAACAAAGGTTTCTTGATCTTATATGATTACTTGGAATGGATTAGAAAGCTTGGAAGTAAATTAGTAAACTTGAAGGGATTTTTGAAGTGTTCTTGAAGTGTTCTTCCTATGATGATTATAGCTTGATTCTTGAAGTGATTTTTGATGAAGATGATGATTAAATACTGGAAAAATACGTTCATAATAGTGTGTGTGTGTGTTGAGAGAGAATTAGAAAGAGAATTGGAAGTGAAATGGAGTGAATGATGAGTGGTAATTGGTGAGTGGTGAGTGGGATTAAAAGAAGTTCTAGTTAGTTGACTAGCTCATGGTAGAAGTTAAAATTGATTAGTCATACATGACATAATCAAGAGTGGAATCCCATGCTAGTTCCTGTTGGTATATACCCATAGTAAGTACGTTTTGAAGCTGTGTATAATACGGGTAAGAATACGGCTAGAATTCTTGATGAAAGAAAAGAATGGGAAAGTAACTGTAACCATTTTCGTTAAGTATGAGTGTTTTGATATATGTCTTGAAGTCTTCCAAAAGTATTTTAATACATCTAAATACACTACATGTATATACATTTTAACTGAGTCGTTAAGTCATCGTTAGTCGTTACATGTAAGTGTTGTTTTGAAACCTTTAAGTTAACGATCTCAATTAATGTTGTTAACCCATTGTTTATTATATCTAATGAGATGTTAAATTATTATATTATCATGATATTATGATATATTAATATATCTAAATATGATATATATACATTTAAACGTCGTTACAACGATAATCGTTACATATATGTCTCGTTTTGAAATCCTTAAGTTAGTAGTCTTGTTTATATGTATATAACTCATTGTTAATATACTTATGGAGATACTTACTTATCATAATCTCATGTTAACCATATGTATATCCATATATATATCGTCATGTCATTTTTACAAGTTTTAACGTTCGTGAATCGCCGGTCAACTTGGGTGGTCAATTGTCTATATGAAACAAATTTCAATTAATCAAGTCTTAACAAGTTTGATTGCTTAACATGTTGGAAACATTTAATCATGTAAATATCAATCTCAATTAATATATATAAACATGGAAAAGTTCGGGTCACTACAGTACCTACCCGTTAAATAAATTTCGTCCCGAAATTTTTAGCTGTTGAAGGTGTTGACGAATCTTCTGGAAATAGATGCGGGTATTTCTTCTTCATCTGATCTTCACACTCCCAGGTGAACTCGGGTCCTCTACGAGCATTCCATCGAACCTTAACAATTGGTATCTTGTTTTGCTTAAGTCTTTTAACCTCACGATCCATTATTTCGACGGGTTCTTCGATGAATTGAAGTTTTTCGTTGATTTGGATTTCATCTAACGGAATAGTGAGATCTTCTTTAGAAAAACATTTCTTCAAATTCGAGACGTGGAAAGTGTTATGTACAGCCGCGAGTTGTTGAGGTAACTCAAGTCGGTAAGCTACTGGTCCGACACGATCAATAATCTTGAATGGTCCAATATACCTTGGATTTAATTTCCCTCGTTTACCAAATCGAACAACGCCTTTCCAAGGTGCAACTTTAAGCATGACCATCTCTCCAATTTCAAATTCTATATCTTTTCTTTTAATGTCAGCGTAGCTCTTTTGTCGCCTTTGGGCGGTTTTCAACCGTTGTTGAATTTGGATGATCTTCTCGGTAGTTTCTTGTATAATCTCCGGACTCGTAATCTGTCTATCCCCCACTTCACTCCAACAAATCGGAGACCTGCACTTTCTACCATAAAGTGCTTCAAACGGCGCCATCTCAATGCTTGAATGGTAGCTGTTGTTGTAGGAAAATTCTGCTAACGGTAGATGTCGATCCCAACTGTTTCCGAAATCAATAACACATGCTCGTAGCATGTCTTCAAGCGTTTGTATCGTCCTTTCGCTCTGCCCATCAGTTTGTGGATGATAGGCAGTACTCATGTCTAGACGAGTTCCTAATGCTTGCTGTAATGTCTGCCAGAATCTTGAAATAAATCTGCCATCCCTATCAGAGATAATAGAGATTGGTATTCCATGTCTGGAGACGACTTCCTTCAAATACAGTCCTGCTAACTTCTCCATCTTGTCATCTTCTCTTATTGGTAGGAAGTGTGCTGATTTGGTGAGACGATCAACTATTACCCAAATAGTATCAAAACCACTTGCAGTCCTTGGCAATTTAGTGATGAAATCCATGGTAATGTTTTCCCATTTCCATTCCGGGATTTCAGGTTGTTGAAGTAGACCTGATGGTTTCTGATGCTCAGCTTTGACCTTAGAACACGTCAAACATTCTCCTACGTATTTAGCAACATCGGCTTTCATACCCGGCCACCAAAAATGTTTCTTGAGATCCTTGTACATCTTCCCCATTCCAGGATGTATTGAGTATCTGGTTTTATGAGCTTCTCTAAGTACCATTTCTCTCATCTCTCCAAATTTTGGTACCCAAATTATTTCAGCCCTATACCGGGTTCCGTCTTCCCGAATATTAAGATGCTTCTCCGATCCTTTGGGTATTTCATCCTTTAAATTTCCCTCTTTTAAAACTCCTTGTTGCACCTTCTTTATTTGAGTAGTAAGGTTAGTGTGAATCATTATATTCATAGATTTTACTCGAATGGGTTCTCTGTCCTTTCTGTTCAAGGCGTCGGCTACCACATTTGCCTTCCCCGGGTGGTAACGAATTTCAAAGTCGTAATCATTCAACAATTCAATCCACCTACGCTGCCTCATATTCAGTTGTTTCTGATTAAATATGTGTTGAAGACTTTTGTGGTCGGTATATATAATACTTTTGACCCCATATAAGTAGTGCCTCCAAGTCTTTAATGCAAAAACAACCGCGCCTAATTCCAAATCATGCGTCGTATAATTTTGCTCGTGAATCTTCAATTGTCTAGACGCATAAGCAATCACCTTCGTTCGTTGCATTAATACACAACCGAGACCTTGCTTTGATGCGTCACAATAAATCACAAAATCATCATTCCCTTCAGGCAATGACAATATAGGTGCCGTAGTTAGCTTTTTCTTCAATAACTGAAACGCTTTCTCTTGTTCATCATTCCATTCAAATTTCTTCCCTTTATGCGTTAATGCAGTCAAGGGTTTTGCTATTCTGGAAAAGTCTTGGATGAACCTTCTGTAGTAACCAGCTAGTCCTAAAAACTGGCGTATGTGTTTCGGAGTTTTCAGGGTTTCCCACTTTTCAACAGTTTCTATCTTTGCCGGATCCACCTTAATACCTTCTTTGTTCACTATGTGGCCGAGGAATTGAACTTCTTCCAACCAAAATGCACACTTTGAAAACTTAGCGTACAATTCTTCCTTCCTCAATACTTCTAACACCTTTCTCAAATGTTCACCGTGTTCTTGGTCATTCTTTGAGTAAATAAGTATGTCATCAATGAAAACAATGACAAACTTGTCAAGGTATGGTCCACACACTCGGTTCATAAGGTCCATGAACACAGCTGGTGCATTAGTTAAACCAAACGGCATGACCATAAACTCGTAATGACCGTAACGTGTTCTGAAAGCAGTCTTTGGAATATCATCTTCTTTCACCCGCATTTGATGATACCCGGAACGTAAGTCAATCTTTGAATAAACAGACGAGCCTTGTAGTTGATCAAATAAGTCGTCAATTCTCGGTAGTGGGTAGCGGTTCTTGATGGTAAGTTTGTTCAACTCTCGGTAGTCGATACACAACCTGAATGTACCATCTTTCTTCTTGACAAACAAAACAGGAGCTCCCCACGGTGATGTGCTTGGTTGAATGAAACCACGCTCTAAAAGTTCTTGTAATTGGCTTTGCAGTTCTTTCATCTCGCTGGGTGCGAGTCTGTAAGGAGCATGCGCGATTGGTGCAGCTCCTGGTACAAGATCTATTTGAAATTCAATGGATCGATGTGGGGATAATCCCGGTAATTCTTTCGGAAATACATCGGGAAATTCTTTTGCAATGGGAACATCATTGATGCTCTTTTCTTCAGTTTGTACTTTTTCGACGTGTGCTAGAACAGCATAGCAACCTTTTCTTATTAGTTTTTTTGCCTTCAAATTACTAATAAGATGTAGCTTCGTATTGCCCTTTTCTCCGTACACCATTAAGGGTTTTCCTTTTTCTCGTATAATGCGAATTGTATTTTTGTAACAAACGATCTCTGCTTTCACTTCTTTCAACCAGTCCATACCGATTATCACATCAAAACTCCCTAACTCTACAGGTATCAAATCAATCTTAAATGTTTCGCTAACCAGTTTAATTTCTCGATTCCGACATATATTATCTGCTGAAATTAATTTACCATTTGCTAATTCGAGTAAAAATTTACTATCCAAAGGCGTCAATGGACAACTTAATTTAGCACAAAAATCTCTACTCATATAGCTTCTATCCGCACCCGAATCAAATAAAACGTAAGCAGATTCAATAAGAAACGTACCCGTAACAAGCTCCGGGTCTTCCTGTGCCTCTTCCGCATTAATATTGAAAACTCTTCCGCGGCCTTGTCCATTCGTGTTCTCCTGGTTCGGGCAATTTCTAATAATGTGGCCCGGTTTTCCACATTTATAACAAACTACATTGGCATAACTTGCCCCGACACTACTTCCTCTGCCATTACTCTTTCCGACACCATTTGTTCCTTTCGTTCTATTAACCCCTGGTCCGTAGACCTCACACTTCGCCGCGCTATGACCATTTCTTTTACATTTGTTTCAAAATTTGGTGCAGAACCCCGAGTGATACTTTTCACACCTTTGGCATAACTGCTTCTGATTGTTGTTTTTGTTGCGATTATTATTGTTGTTGGGATGATTGTTGTAGTTGCTGCTGTTGTTGTTGTTGTTGTTGTTGTTGTTGTTGTTGTTGTTGGGCCGTTTGTTGTAGTTGCGATTGATGTTGCGATTGTTGGGATAATTGTTGCGATTATTGTTGTAATTGCTGTTGTTGTTGTATTGGTGATTCTTATCACCGTTTTCCTCCCACTTTCTTTTGACTTGCTTCACATTAGCCTCTTCAGCAGTCTGTTCTTTAATTCTTTCTTCAATCTGGTTCACTAGTTTGTGAGCCATTCTGAAATGTCCCGTTCTTATTGATTAAAAACGTTCCATATTAATTGATTTCGTTGCGAGATTTTGACCTCTATATGAGACGTTTTTCAAAGACTGCATTCATTTTAAAACAAACCATAACCTTTATTTCATCAATAAAGGTTTAAAAAGCTATACGTAGATTATCAAATAATGATAATCTAAAATATCCTGTTTACACAAGACCATTACATAATGGTTTACAATACAAATATGTTACAACAAAATAAGTTTCTTGAATGCAGTTTTTACACAATATCATACAAGCATGGACTCCAATTCTCGTCCTTATTTAAGTATGCGACAGCGGAAGCTCTTAATAATCACCTGAGAATAAACATGCTTAAAACGTCAACAAAAATGTTGGTGAGTTATAGGTTTAACCTATATATATCAAATCATAATAATAGACCACAGGATTTCATATTTCAATACACATCCCATACATAGAGATAAAAATCATTCATATGGTGAACACCTGGTAACCGACAATGACAAGATGCATATATAAGAATATCCTCATCATTCCGGGACACCCTTCGGATATGATATAAATTTCGAAGTACTAAAGCATCCGGTACTTTGAATGGGGTTTGTTAGGCCCAATAGATCTATCTTTAGGATTCGCGTCAATTAGGGTGTCTGTTCCCTAATTCTTAGATTACCAGACTTAATAAAAAGGGGCATATTCGATTTCGATAATTCAACCATAGAATGTAGTTTCACGTACTTGTGTCTATTTTGTAAATCATTTATAAAACCTGCACGTATTCTCATCCCAAAAATATTAGATTTTAAAAGTGGGACTATAACTCACTTTCACAGATTTTTACTTCGTCGGGAAGTAAGACTTGGCCACTGGTTGATTCACGAACCTATAACAATATATACATATATATCAAAGTATGTTCAAAATATATTTACAACACTTTTAATATATTTTGATGTTTTAAGTTTATTAAGTCAGCTGTCCTCGTTAGTAACCTACAACTAGTTGTCCACAGTTAGATGTACAGAAATAAATCGATAAATATTATCTTGAATCAATCCACGACCCAGTGTATACGTATCTCAGTATTGATCACAACTCAACTATATATATTTTGGAATCAACCTCAACCCTGTATAGCTAACTCCAACATTCACATATAGAGTGTCTATGGTTGTTCCGAAATATATATAGATGTGTCGACATGATAGGTCGAAACATTGTATACGTGTCTATGGTATCTCAAGATTACATAATATATAATACAAGTTGATTAAGTTATGGTTGGAATAGATTTGTTACCAATTTTCACGTAGCTAAAATGAGAAAAATTATCCAATCTTGTTTTACCCATAACTTCTTCATTTTAAATCCGTTTTGAGTGAATCAAATTGCTATGGTTTCATATTGAACTCTATTTTATGAATCTAAACAAAAAAAGTATAGGTTTCTTGTCAGAAAAATAAGTTACAAGTCGTTTTTGTAAAGGTAGTCATTTCAGTCGAAAGAACGACGTCTAGATGACCATTTTAGAAAACATACTTCCACTTTGAGTTTAACCATAATTTTTGGATATAGTTTCATGTTCATAATAAAAATCATCTTCTCAGAATAACAAATTTTAAATCAAAGTTTATCATAGTTTTTAATTAACTAACCCAAAACAGCCCGCGGTGTTTCTACGACGGCGTAAATCCGGTTTTACGGTGTTTTTCGTGTTTCCAGGTTTTAAATCATTAAGTTAGCATATAATATAGATATAGAACATGTGTTTAGTTGATTTTAAAAGTCAAGTTAGAAGGATTAACTTTTGTTTGCGAACAAGTTTAGAATTAACTAAACTATGTTCTAGTGATTACAAGTTTAAACCTTCGAATAAGATAGCTTTATATGTATGAATCGAATGATGTTATGAACATCATTACTACCTTAAGTTCCTTGGATAAACCTACTGGAAAAGAGAAAAATGGATCTAGCTTCAACGGATCCTTGGATGGCTCGAAGTTCTTGAAACAGAATCATGACACGAAAACAAGTTCAAGTAAGATCATCACTTGAAATAAGATTATTATAGTTATAGAAATTGAACCAAAGTTTGAATATGATTATTACCTTGTATTAGAATGATAACCTACTGTAAGAAACAAAGATTTCTTGAGGTTGGATGATCACCTTACAAGATTGGAAGTGAGCTAGCAAACTTGAAAGTATTCTTGATTTTATGTAACTAGAACTTGTAAAATATATGAAGAACACTTAGAACTTGAAGATAGAACTTGAGAGAGATCAATTAGATGAAGAAAATTGAAGAATGAAAGTGTTTGTAGGTGTTTTTGGTCGTTGGTGTATGGATTAGATATAAAGGATATGTAATTTTGTTTTCATGTAAATAAGTCATGAATGATTACTCATATTTTTGTAATTTTATGAGATATTTCATGCTAGTTGCCAAATGATGGTTCCCACATGTGTTAGGTGACTCACATGGGCTGCTAAGAGCTGATCATTGGAGTGTATATACCAATAGTACATACATCTAAAAGCTGTGTATTGTACGAGTACGAATACGGGTGCATACGAGTAGAATTGTTGATGAAACTGAACGAGGATGTAATTATAAGCATTTTTGTTAAGTAGAAGTATTTTGATAAGTGTCTTGAAGTCTTTCAAAAGTGTATAAATACATATTAAAACACTACATGTATATACATTTTAACTGAGTCGTTAAGTCATCGTTAGTCGTTACATGTAAATGTTGTTTTGAAACCTTTAGGTTAACGATCTTGTTGAATGTTGTTAACCCATTGTTTATTATAACAAATGAGATGTTAAATTATTATATTATCATGATATTATGATATATAATATATCTTAGTATGATGTATATACAGTTAAATGTCGTTACAACGATAATCGTTACATATATGTCTCGTTTCGAAATCATTAAGTTAGTAGTCTTATTTTTACATATGTATTTCATTGTTAATACACTTAATAATATATTTACTTATCATTTAACATAATTAACCAAGTGTATCAATATCTTAATATGATTCATATGTACCTAGTAAGACGTTGTTATAACGATAATCGTTATATATATCGTTTTCGAGTTTCTTAAATTAATAGTCTCATTTTATGTATATAACTCATTGTTAAAATACCTAATGAGATACATAATTATAATAAAAACATGTTAACTATATATATAACCATATATATGTCATTGTATAGTTTTTACAAGTTTTAACGTTCGTGAATCACCGGTCAACTTGGGTGGTCAATTGTCTATATGAAACATATTTCAATTAATCAAGTCTTAACAAGTTTGATTGCTTAACATGTTGGAAGCATTTAATCATGTAAATATCAATCTCAATTAATATATATAAACATGGAAAAGTTCAGGTCACTACAGTACCTACCCGTTAAATAAATTTCGTCCCGAAATTTTAAGCTGTTGAAGGTGTTGACGAATCTTCTGGAAATAGATGCGGGTATTTCTTCTTCATCTGATCTTCACGCTCCCAGGTGAACTCGGGTCCTCTACGAGCATTCCATCAAACCTTAACAATTGGTATCTTGTTTTGCTTAAGTCTTTTAACCTCACGATCCATTATTTCGACGGGTTCTTCGATGAATTGAAGTTTTTCGTTGATTTGGATTTCATCTAACGGAATAGTGAGATCTTCTTTAGCAAAACATTTCTTTAAATTCGAGACGTGGAAAGTGTTATGTACAGCCGCGAGTTGTTGAGGTAACTCTAGTCGGTAAGCTACTGGTCCGATACGATCAATAATCTTGAATGGTCCAATATACCTTGGATTTAATTTCCCTCATTTACCAAATCGAACAACGCCTTTCCAAGGTGCAACTTTAAGCATGACCATCTCTCCAATTTCAAATTCTATATCTTTTCTTTTAATGTCAGCGTAGCTCTTTTGTCGACTTTGGGCGGTTTTCAACCGTTGTTGAATTTGAATGATCTTCTCGGTAGTTTCTTGTATAATCTCCGGACCCGTAATCTGTCTATCCCCCACTTCACTCCAACAAATCGGAAACCTGCACTTTCTACCATAAAGTGCTTCAAACGGCGCCATCTCAATGCTTGAATGGTAGCTGTTGTTGTAGGAAAATTCTGCTAACGGTAGATGTCGATCCCAACTGTTTCCGAAATCAATAACACATGCTCGTAGCATGTCTTCAAGCGTTTGTATCGTCCTTTCGCTCTGCCCATCAGTTTGTGGATGATAGGCAGTACTCATGTCTAGACGAGTTCCTAATGCTTGCTGTAATGTCTGCCAGAATCTTGAAATAAATCTGCCATCCCTATCAGAGATAATAGAGATTGGTATTCCATGTCTGGAGATGACTTCCTTCAAATACAGTCGTGCTAACTTCTCCATCTTGTCATCTTCTCTTATTGGCAGGAAGTGTGCTGATTTGGTGAGACGATCAACTATTACCCAAATAGTATCAAAACCACTTGCAGTCCTTGGCAATTTAGTGATGAAATCCATGGTAATGTTTTCCCATTTCCATTTTTGGATTTCGGGTTGTTGAAGTAGACCTGATGGTTTCTGATGCTCAGCTTTGACCTTAGAACACGTCAAACATTCTCCTACGTATTTAGCAACATCGGCTTTCATACCCGGCCACCAAAAATGTTTCTTGAGATCCTTGTACATCTTCCCCGTTCCAGGATGTATCGAGTATCTGGTTTTATGAGCTTCTCTAAGTACCATTTCTCTCATATCTCCAAATTTTGGTACCCAAATCCTTTTAGCCCTATACCGGGTTCCGTCTTTCCGAATATTAAGATGCTTCTCCGATCCTTTGGGTATTTCATCCTTTAAATTTCCCTCTTTTAAAACTCCTTGTTGCGCCTCCTTTATTTGAGTAGTAAGGTTATTATGAATCATTATATTCATAGATTTTACTCGAATGGGTTCTCTGTCCTTCCTGCTCAAGGCATCGGCTACCACATTTGCCTTCCCCGGGTGGTAACGAATCTCAAAGTCGTAATCATTCAATAATTCAATCCACCTACGCTGCCTCATATTCAGTTGTTTCTGATTAAATATGTGTTGAAGACTTTTGTGGTCAGTATATATAATACTTTTGACCCCATATAAGTAGTGCCTCCAAGTCTTTAATGCAAAAACAACCGCTCCTAATTCCAAATCATGCGTCGTATAATTTTGTTCGTGAATCTTCAATTGTCTAGACGCATAAGCAATCACCTTCGTTCGTTGCATTAATACACAACCGAGACCTTGCTTTGATGCGTCACAATAAATCACAAAATCATCATTCCCTTCAGGCAATGACAATATAGGTGCCGTAGTTAGCTTTTTCTTCAATAACTGAAACGCTTTCTCTTGTTCATCATTCCATTCAAATTTCTTCCCTTTATGCGTTAATGCAGTCAAGGGTTTTGCTATTCTGGAAAAATCTTGGATGAACCTTCTGTAGTAACCAGCTAGTCCTAAAAACTGGCGTATGTGTTTCGGAGTTTTCGGGGTTTCCCACTTTTCAACAGTTTCTATCTTTGCCGGATCCACCTTAATACCTTCTTTGTTCACTATGTGACCGAGGAATTGAACTTCTTCCAACCAAAATGCACACTTTGAAAACTTAGCGTACAATTCTTCCTTCCTCAATACTTCTAACACCTTTCTCAAATGTTCACCGTGTTCTTGGTCATTCTTTGAGTAAATAAGTATGTCATCAATGAACACAATGACAAACTTGTCAAGGTATGGTCCACACACTCGGTTCATAAGGTCCATGAACACAGCTGGTGCATTAGTTAAACCAAACGGCATGACCATAAACTCGTAATGACCGTAACGTGTTCTGAAAGCAGTCTTTGGAATATCATCTTCTTTCACCCGCATTTGATGATACCCGGAACGTAAGTCAATCTTTGAATAAACAGACGAGCCTTGTAGTTGATCAAATAAGTCGTCGATTCTCGGTAGTGGGTAGCGATTCTTGATGGTAAGTTTGTTCAACTCTCGGTAGTCGATACACAACCTGAATGTACCATCTTTCTTCTTGACAAACAAAATAGGAGCTCCCCACGGTGATGTGCTTGGTCGAATGAAACCACGCTCTAAAAGTTCTTGTAATTGGCTTTGCAGTTCTTTCATTTCGCTGGGTGCGAGTCTGTAAGGAGCACGAGCTATTGGTGCAGCTCCTGGTACAAGATCTATTTGAAATTCAACGGATCGATGTGGGGGTAATCCCGGTAATTCTTTCGGAAATACATCGGGAAATTCTTTTGCAATGGGAACATCATTGATGCTCTTTTCTTCAGTTTGTACTTTCTCGACGTGTGCTAGAACAGCATAGCAACCTTTTCTTATTAGTTTTTGTGCCTTCAAATTACTAATAAGATGTAGCTTCGTGTTGCCCTTTTCTCCGTACACCATTAAGGGTTTCCCTTTTTCTCGTATAATGCAAATTGCATTTTTGTAACAGACGATCTCTGCTTTCACTTCTTTCAACCAGTCCATACCGATTATCACATCAAAACCCCCTAACTCTACTGGTATCAAATCAATCTTAAATGTTTCGCTAACCAGTTTAATTTCTTGATTCCGACATATATTATCTGCTGAAATTAATTTACCATTTGCTAATTCGAGTAAAAATTTACTATCCAAAGGCGTCAATGGACAACTTAATTTAGCACAAAAATCTCTACTCATATAGCTTCTATCCGCACCCGAATCAAATAAAACGTAAGCAGATTTATTGTCAATAAGAAACGTACCCGTAACAAGCTCCGGGTCTTCCTGTGCCTCTGCCGCATTAATATTGAAAACTCTTCCGCGGCCTTGTCCATTCGTGTTCTCCTGGTTCGGGCAATTTCTAATAATGTGGCCCGGTTTTCCACATTTATAACAAACTACATTGGCATAACTTGCTCCGACACTACTTGCTCCGCCATTACTCGTTCCGACACCATTTGTTCCTTTCGTTCTATTAAACCCTGGTCCGTAAACCTCACACTTCGCCGCGCTATGACCATTTCTTTTACACTTGTTGCAAAATTTGGTGCAGAACCCCGAGTGATACTTTTCACACCTTTGGCATAGCTGCTTCTGATTGTTGTTGTTGTTGCGGTTATTATTGTTGTTGGGATGATTGTTGTAGTTGCTGTTGCTGTTGTTGTTGTTGTTGTTGGGCCGTTTGTTGTAGTTGCGATTGATGTTGCGATTGTTGGGATAATTGTTGCGATTATTGTTGTAATTGCTGTTGTTATTGTATTGGTGATTCTTATCACCGTTATCCTCCCACTTTCTTTTGACTTGCTTCACATTGGCCTCTTCAGCAGTCTGTTCTTTAATTCTTTCTTCAATCTGGTTCACTAGTTTGTGAGCCATTCTACATGCCTGTTCTATAGAGGCGGGCTCGTGTGAACTTATATCTTATTGGATTCTTTCCGGTAATCCTTTCACAAATGCGTCGATCTTCTCTTCCTCATCTTCGATTGCTCCCAGACACAATAGGCACAATTCTGTGAATCGTCTTTCGTACGTGGTAATATCAAATCCTTGGGTTCGTAACCCTCTAAGTTCTGTCTTGAGCTTATTGACCTCGGTTCTGGGACGGTACTTCTCGTTCATCAAGTGCTTGAATGCTGACCACGGTAGTGCGTACGCATCGTCTTGTCCCACTTGCTCTAGATAGGTATTCCACCATGTTAACGCAGAACCTGTGAAGGTATGCGTAGCGTACTTCACTTTGTCCTCTTCAGTACACTTACTTATGGCAAACACCGATTCGACCTTCTCGGTCCACCGTTTCAATCCGATCGGTCCTTCGGTTCCATCAAATTCCAAAGGTTTACAGGCAGTGAATTCTTTGTAGGTGCATCCTACACGATTTCCTGTACTGCTAGATCCAAGGTTATTGTTGGTATGTAGCGCAGCCTGTACTGCGGCTATGTTTGAAGCTAGAAAAGTACGGAATTCCTCTTCATTCATATTCACGGTGTGTCGAGTAGTCGGTGCCATTTCCTTCAAAATAGTCAAATGGAACAAGTTAATCATACAGAATATTAAGAGTAGTTAATAGTATTTCGTAGCATAATATGAACTCATTTATAAAAGCTTTTTCTTCATATTAGCATTTTATAAGTTTAAATTCGGGTAGCACCTACCCGTTAAGTTCATACTTAGTAGCTAATATACAATTCAACTACTACAATTCTATATGAAAAACTGATTATAATAATATTTCGCGTTCAAACTTTTATACAATATTTTACAAACTTACAATACCGCTTATTTTACATAAAGCATGAAATATAGCACACAATAACTTTGATACAAGATAGTTGTGAAGATAATTCTAGCTAGTACACAAGTCGTTCAGCAAAGGCAATAAAGACACGTAATTCATACGTCCAGAAACAAGTCATGCATTCTGGTTTTACTAGGACTACTTCCCATCCTTGGTCTTGTGCAACATAACCGTTATGGCCGTTGATAAGACAGCGTGTTGTAACGTCGTCAAAGGGACGAGGGTTACGTAATGTCCAACAGTCCCGTAACAATCTAAAAACCTCATTTCTTACCCCAATTACCGACTCCGTCACTTGTGGGAACGTTTTGTTTAATAGTTGTAGCCCGATGTTCTTGTTCTCACTTTGGTGAGAAGCGAACATTACTAATCCGTAAGCATAACATGCTTCTTTATGTTGCATGTTAGCCGCTTTTTCTAAATCACGAAGTCCAATATTCGGATATATTGAGTCAAAATAATTTCTTAACCCGTTGCGCAAAATAGCATTTGGGTTCCCCGCAATATATGCGTCAAAGTAAACACATCGTAACTTATGGGTTTCCCAATGTGATATCCCCCATCTTTCAAACGAAAGTCTCTTATAAACCAAGACATTCTTGGAACGCTCTTCGAATGTCTTACAAACTGATCTCGCCTTAAATAGTTGTGCCGAGGAATTCTGGCCGACTCTAGACAAGATTTCATCAATCATGTCTCCGGGTAGGTCTCTTAAAATATTGGGTTGTCTATCCATTTTGTGTTTTTAAACTGTAAAATAGACAAGAGTTAGATTCATAAAAAAATACTTATTAATACAAGCAATTTTTACATATATCATAAAGCATGAGAACACTATATTACATATATTACACCACACGAATACAACTATCTTATTCCGACTCGCTCGTTTCTTCTTCTTCGGTTTTGGTTCGTTTTGCCAAGTTTCTAGGGATATATGATGTTCCCCTAATACGAGCCGTCGTTGTCCACATTGGTTTAGAAAAACCTGGTGGTTTAGAGGTTCCCGGGTCATTGTTACAACTTAAGGACTTCGGGCGTTGACGATACATATAAAGTTCATCGGGGTTGGAATTAGATTTCTCTATTTTTATGCCCTTTCCCTTATTATTTTCTTTTGCCTTTTTAAATTCAGTTGGGGTAATTTCTATAACATCATCGGAATTCTCGTCGGAATCCGATTCATCGGAGAATTGGTAATCCTCCCAATATTTTGCTTCCTTGGCGGAAACACCATTGACCATAATTAACCTTGGTCGGTTGGTTGAGGATTTTCTTTTACTTAACCGTTTTATTATTTCCCCCACCGGTTCTATTTCTTCATCCGGTTCCGATTCTTCTTCCGGTTCCGATTCTTCTTCCGGTTCCTCTTCGGGAACTTGTGAATCAGTCCACGAATCATTCCAATTTATATTTGACTCTTCATTATTATTAGGTGAGTCAATGGGACTTGTTCTAGAGGTAGACATCTATCACATCATGTCAAACACGTTAAGAGATTAATATATCACATAATATTCATATGTTAAAAATATATAGTTTCCAACAAAAATGTTAAGCAATCATTTTTAAAGAAAACACGGTCGAAGTCCAGACTCACTAATGCATCCTAACAAACTCGATAAGACACACTAATGCAAATTTTCTGGTTCTCTAAGACCAACGCTCTGATACCAACTGAAATGTCCCGTTCTTATTGATTAAAAACGTTCCATATTAATTGATTTCGTTGCGAGGTTTTGACCTGTATATGAGACGTTTTTCAAAGACTGCATTCATTTTAAAACAAACCATAACCTTTATTTCATCAATAAAGGTTTAAAAATCTTTACGTAGATTATCAAATAATGATAATCTAAAATATCCTGTTTACACACGACCATTACATAATGGTTTACAATACAAATATGTTACAACAAAATAAGTTTCTTGAATGCAGTTTTTACACAATATCATACAAGCATGGACTCCAATTCTCGTCCTTATTTAAGTATGCGACAGCGGAAGCTCTTAATAATCACCTGAGAATAAACATGCTTAAAACATCAACAAAAATGTTGGTGAGTTATAGGTTTAACCTATATATATCAAATCATAATAATAGACCACAAGATTTCATATTTCAATACACATCCCATACATAGAGATAAAAATCATTCATATGGTGAACACCTGGTAACCGACAATGACAAGATGCATATATAAGAATATCCCCATCATTCCGGGACACCCTTCGGATATGATATAAATTTCGAAGTACTAAAGCATCCGGTACTTTGGATGGGGTTTGTTAGGCCCAATAGATCTATCTTTAGGATTCGCGTCAATTAGGGTGTCTGTTCCCTAATTCTTAGATTACCAGACTTAATAAAAAGGGGCATATTCGATTTCGATAATTCAACCATAGAATGTAGTTTCACGTACTTGTGTCTATTTTGTAAATCATTTATAAAACCTGCATGTATTCTCATCCCAAAAATATTAGATTTTAAAAGTGGGACTATAACTCACTTTCACAGTTTTTTACTTCGTCGGGAAGTAAGACTTGGCCACTGGTTGATTCACGAACCTATAACAATATATACATATATATCAAAGTATGTTCAAAATATATTTACAACACTTTTAATATATTTTGATGTTTTAAGTTTATTAAGTCAGCTGTCCTCGTTAGTAACCTACAACTAGTTGTCCACAGTTAGATGTACAGAAATAAATCGATAAATATTATCTTGAATCAATCCACGACCCAGTGTATACGTATCTCAGTATTGATCACAACTCAAACTATATATATTTTGGAATCAACCTCAACCCTGTATAGCTAACTCCAACATTCACATATAGAGTGTCTATGGTTGTTCCGAAATATATATAGATGTGTCGACATGATAGGTCGAAACATTGTATACGTGTCTATGGTATCTCAAGATTACATAATATATAATACAAGTTGATTAAGTTATGGTTGGAATAGATTTGTTACCAATTTTCACGTAGCTAAAATGAGAAAAATTATCCAATCTTGTTTTACCCATAACTTCTTCATTTTAAATCCGTTTTGAGTGAATCAAATTGCTATGGTTTCATATTGAACTCTATTTTATGAATCTAAACAAAAAAAGTATAGGTTTCTAGTCAGAAAAATAAGTTACAAGTCGTTTTTGTAAAGGTAGTCATTTCAGTCGAAAGAACGACGTCTAGATGACCATTTTAGAAAACATACTTCCACTTTGAGTTTAACCATAATTTTTGGATATAGTTTCATGTTCATAATAAAAATCATCTTCTCAGAATAACAAATTTTAAATCAAAGTTTATCATAGTTTTTAATTAACTAACCCAAAACAGCCCGCGGTGTTACTACGACGGCGTAAATCCGGTTTTACGGTGTTTTTCGTGTTTCCAGGTTTTAAATCATTAAGTTAGCATATAATATAGATATAGAACATGTGTTTAGTTGATTTTAAAAGTCAAGTTAGAAGGATTAACTTTTGTTTGCGAACAAGTTTAGAATTAACTAAACTATGTTCTAGTGATTACAAGTTTAAACCTTCGAATAAGATAGCTTTATATGTATGAATCGAATGATGTTATGAACATCATTACTACCTTAAGTTCCTTGGATAAACCTACTGGAAAGGAGAAAAATGGATCTAGCTTCAACGGATCCTTGGATGGCTCGAAGTTCTTGAAACAGAATCATGACACGAAAACAAGTTCAAGTAAGATCATCACTTGAAATAAGATTATTATAGTTATAGAAATTGAACCAAAGTTTGAATATGATTATTACCTTGTATTAGAATGATAACCTACTGTAAGAAACAAAGATTTCTTGAGGTTGGATGATCACCTTACAAGATTGGAAGTGAGCTAGCAAACTTGAAAGTATTCTTGATTTTATGTAACTAGAACTTGTAAAATATATGAAGAACACTTAGAACTTGAAGATAGAACTTGAGAGAGATCAATTAGATGAAGAAAATTGAAGAATGAAAGTGTTTGTAGGTGTTTTTGGTCGTTGGTGTATGGATTAGATATAAAGGATATGTAATTTTGTTTTCATGTAAATAAGTCATGAATGATTACTCATATTTTTGTAATTTTATGAGATATTTCATGCTAGTTGCCAAATGATGGTTCCCACATGTGTTAGGTGACTCACATGGGCTGCTAAGAGCTGATCATTGGAGTGTATATACCAATAGTACATACATCTAAAAGTTGTGCATTGTACGAGTACGAATACGGGTGCATACGAGTAGAATTGTTGATGAAACTGAACGAGGATGTAATTATAAGCATTTTTGTTAAGTAGAAGTATTTTGATAAGTGTCTTGAAGTCTTTCAAAAGTGTATAAATACATATTAAAACACTACATGTATATACATTTTAACTGAGTCGTTAAGTCATCGTTAGTCGTTACATGTAAATGTTGTTTTGAAACCTTTAGGTTAACGATCTTGTTGAATGTTGTTAACCCATTGTTTATTATAACAAATGAGATGTTAAATTATTATATTATCATGATATTATGATATATAATATATCTTAGTATGATGTATATACAGTTAAATGTCGTTACAACGATAATCGTTACATATATGTCTCGTTTCGAAATCATTAAGTTAGTAGTCTTATTTTTACATATGTATTTCATTGTTAATACACTTAATAATATATTTACTTATCATTTAACATAATTAACCAAGTGTATCAATATCTTAATATGATTCATATGTACCTAGTAAGACGTTGTTATAACGATAATCGTTATATATATCGTTTTCGAGTTTCTTAAATTAATAGTCTCATTTTATGTATATAACTCATTGTTAAAATACCTAATGAGATACATAATTATAATAAAAACATGTTAACTATATATATAACCATATATATGTCATTGTATAGTTTTTACAAGTTTTAACGTTCGTGAATCACCGGTCAACTTGGGTGGTCAATTGTCTATATGAAACATATTTCAATTAATCAAGTCTTAACAAGTTTGATTGCTTAACATGTTGGAAGCATTTAATCATGTAAATATCAATCTCAATTAATATATATAAACATGGAAAAGTTCGGGTCACTACACATTCAACATGCCTGTTGTATGGAGGCGGGCTCATGTGAACTTATATCTTCTTGGATTCTTTCCGGTAATCCTTTCACAAACGCGTCGATCTTCTCTTCCTCATCTTCGAATGCTCCCGGACACAATAGGCACAATTCTGTGAATCGTCTTTCGTACGTGGTAATATCAAATCCTTGGGTTCGTAACCCTCTAACTTCTGTCTTGAGCATATTGACCTCGGTTCTGGGACGGTACTTCTCGTTCATCAAGTGCTTGAATACTGACCACGGTAGTGCGTACGCATCGTCTTGTCCCACTTGCTCTAGATAGGTATTCCACCATGTTAACGCAGAACCTGTGAAGGTATGCGTAGCATACTTCACTTTGTCCTCTTCAGTACACTTACTTATGGCAAACACCGATTCGACCTTCTCGGTCCACCGTTTCAATCCGATCGGTCCTTCGGTTCCATCAAATTCCAAAGGTTTGCAGGCAGTGAATTCTTTGTAGGTGCATCCTACACGATTTCCTGTACTGCTAGATCCAAGGTTATTGTTGGTATGTAGCGCAGCCTGTACTGCGGCTATGTTTGAAGCTAGAAAAGTACGGAATTCCTCTTCATTCATATTCACGGTGTGTCGAGTAGTCGGTGCCATTTCCTTCAAAATAGTCAAATGGAACAAGTTAATCATACAGAATATTAAGAGTAGTTAATAGTATTTCGTAGCATAATATGAACTCATTTATAAAAGCTTTTTCTTCATATTAGCGTTTTATAAGTTTAAATTCGGGTAGTACCTACCCGTTAAGTTCATACTTAGTAGCTAATATACAATTCAACTACTACAATTCTATATGAAAAACTGATTATAATAATATTTCGCGTTCAAACTTTTACACAATATTTTACAAACTTAAAATACCGCTTATTTTACATATAGCATGAAATATAGCACACAATAAATTTGATACAAGATGGTTGTGAAGATAATTCTAGCTAGTACACAAGTCGTTCAACAAAGGCAATAAAGACACGTAATTCATACGTCCAGAAACAAGTCATGCATTCTGGTTTTACTAGGATTACTTCCCATCCTTGGTCTTGTGGAACATAACCGTTATGGCCGTTGATAAGACAGCGTGTTGTAACGTCGTCAAAGGGACGAGGGTTATGTAATGTCCAACAGTCCCGTAACAATCTAAAAACCTCATTTCTTACCCCAATTACCGACTCCGTCACTTGTGGGAACGTTTTGTTTAATAGTTGTAGGCCGATGTTCTTGTTCTCACTTTGGTGAGAAGCGAACATTACTAATCTGTAAGCATAACATGCTTCTTTATGTTGCATGTTAGCCGCTTTTTCTAAATCACGAAGTCCAACATTCGGATATATTGAGTCAAAATAATTTCTTAACCCATTGCGTAAAATAGCATTTGGGTTCCCCGCAATATATGCGTCAAAGTAAACACATCGTAACTTATGGATTTCCCAATGTGATATCCCCCATCTTTCGAAGGAAAGCCTTTTATAAACCAAGGCATTCTTGGAACGTTCTTCGAATGTCTTACAAACTGATCTCGCCTTAAATAGTTGTGCCGAAGAATTCTGACCGACTCTAGACAAGATTTCATCAATCATGTCTCCGGGTAGGTCTCTTAAAATATTAGGTTGTCTATCCATTTTGTGTTTTTATACTGTAAAATAGACAAGAGTTAGATTCATAAAAAAAATACTTATTAATACAAGCAATTTTTACATATATCATAAAGCATAAGCACACTATATTACATATATTACACCACACGAATACAACTATCTTATTCCGACTCGCTTGTTTCTTCTTCTTCGGTTTTGGTTCGTTTTGCCAAGTTTCTAGGGATATATGATGTTCCCCTAATACGAGCCGTCGTTTTCCACATTGGTTTAGAAAAACCTGGTGGTTTAGAGGTTCCTGGGTCATTGTTACAACTTAAGGACTTCGGGGGTTGACGATACATATAAAGTTCATCGGGGTTGGAATTAGATTTCTCTATTTTTATGCCCTTTCCCTTATTATTTTCTTTTACCTTTTTAAATTCAGTTGGGGTAATTTCTATAACATCATCGGAATTCTCGTCAGAATCCGATTCATCGGAGAATTGGTAATCCTCCCAATATTTTGCTTCCTTAGCGGAAACACCATTGACCATAATTAACCTTGGTCGGTTGGTTGAGGATTTTCTTTTACTTAACCGTTTTATTATATCCCCCACCGGTTCTATTTTTTCATCCGGTTCCGATTCTTCTTCCGGTTCCGATTCTTCTTCCGGTTCCGACTCTTCTTCCGGTTCTTCTTCGGGAACTTGTGAATCAGTCCACGAATCATTCCAATTTACATTTGACTCTTCATTATTATTAGGTGAGTCAATGGGACTTGTTCTAGAGGTAGACATCTATCACATAATATCAAACGCGTTAAGAGATTAATATATCACATAATATTCACATGTTAAAAATATATAGTTTCCAACAAAATTTGTTACGCAATCATTTTTCAAGTAAACACGGTCGAAGTCCAGACTCACTAATGCATCCTAACAAACTCGATAAGACAAACTAATGCAAAATTCTGGTTCTCTAAGACCAACGCTCGGATACCAACTGAAATGTCCCGTTCTTATTGATTAAAAACGTTCCATATTAATTGATTTCGTTGCGAGGTTTTGACCTCTATATGAGACGTTTTTCAAAGACTGCATTCATTTTAAAACAAACCATAACCTTTATTTCATCAATAAAGGTTTAAAAAGCTTTACGTAGATTATCAAATAATGATAATCTAAAATATCCTATTTACACACGACCATTACATAATGGTTTACAATACAAATATGTTACAACAAAATAAGTTTCTTGAATGCAGTTTTTACACAATATCATACAAGCATGGACTCCAAATCTCGTCTTTATTTAAGTATGCGACAGCGGAAGCTCTTAATAATCACCTGAGAATAAACATGCTTAAAACGTCAACAAAAATGTTGGTGAGTTATAGGTTTAACCTATATATATCAAATCGTAACAATAGACCACAAGATTTCATATTTCGATACACATCCCATACATAGAGATAAAAATCATTCATATGGTGAACACCTGGTAACCGACATTAACAAGATGCATATATAAGAATATCCCCATCATTCCGGGACACCCTTCGGATATGATATAAATTTCGAAGTACTAAAGCATCCGGTACTTTGGATGGGGTTTGTTAGGCCCAATAGATCTATCTTTAGGATTCGCGTCAATTAGGGTGTCTGTTCCCTAATTCTTAGATTACCAGACTTAATAAAAAGGGGCATATTCGATTTCGATAATTCAACCATAGAATGTACTTTCACGTACTTGTGTCTATTTTGTAAATCATTTATAAAACCTGCATGTATTCTCATCCCAAAAATATTAGATTTTAAAAGTGGGACTATAACTCACTTTCACAGATTTTTACTTCGTCGGGAAGTAAGACTTGGCCACTGGTTGATTCACGAACCTATAACAATATATACATATATATCAAAGTATGTTCAAAATATATTTACAACACTTTTAATATATTTTGATGTTTTAAGTTTATTAAGTCAGCTGTCCTCGTTAGTAACCTACAACTAGTTGTCCACAGTTAGATGTACAGAAATAAATCGATAAATATTATCTTGAATCAATCCACGACCCAGTGTATACGTATCTCAGTATTGATCACAACTCAAACTATATATATTTTGGAATCAACCTCAACCCTGTATAGCTAACTCCAACATTCACATATAGAGTGTCTATGGTTGTTCCGAAATATATATAGATGTGTCGACATGATAGGTCGAAACATTGTATACGTGTCTATGGTATCTCAAGATTACATAATATATAATACAAGTTGATTAAGTTATGGTTGGAATAGATTTGTTACCAATTTTCACGTAGCTAAAATGAGAAAAATTATCCAATCTTGTTTTACCCATAACTTCTTCATTTTAAATCCGTTTTGAGTGAATCAAATTGCTATGGTTTCATATTGAACTATATTTTATGAATCTAAACAAAAAAAGTATAGGTTTCTAGTCAGAAAAATAAGTTACAAGTCGTTTTTGTAAAGGTAGTCATTTCAGTCGAAAGAACGACGTCTAGATGACCATTTTAGAAAACATACTTCCACTTTGAGTTTAACCATAATTTTTGGATATAGTTTCATGTTCATAATAAAAATCATTTTCTCAGAATAACAACTTTTAAATCAAAGTTTATCATAGTTTTTAATTAACTAACCCAAAACAGCCCGCGGTGTTACTACGACGGCATAAATCCGGTTTTACGGTGTTTTTCGTGTTTCCAGGTTTTAAATCATTAAGTTAGAATATCATATAGATATAGAACATGTGTTTATTTAATTTTAAAAGTCAAGTTAGAAGGATTAACTTTTGTTTGCGAACAAGTTTAGAATTAACTAAACTATGTTCTAGTGATTACGAGTTTAAACCTTCGAATAAGATAGTTTTATATATATGAATCGAATGATGTTATGAACATCATTACTACCTCAAGTTTAGTAGGTAAACCTACTAGAAGTAACAAGAAATGATCTAGCTTCAAAGGATCTTGGATGGCTTGAAAGTTCTTGAAGTAGGATCATGACACAAAAACAAGTTCAAGTAAGATTTTTACTCGAATTAAGATAGTTTATAGTTATAGAAATTGAATCAAAGTTTGAATATGAATATTACCTTGAATAAGAAAGATAACCTACTGTATATAACAAAGGTTTCTTGATCTTAGATGATTACTTGGAATGGATTAGAAAGCTTGGAAGTAAATTAGTAAACTTGAAGGGATTTTTGAAGTGTTCTTGAAGTGTTCTTCCTATGATGATTATAGCTTGATTTTTGAAGTGATTTGAAGATGATGATTAACTACTGGAAAAATACGTTCATAATAGTGTGTGTGTGTGTGTGTTGAGATAGAATTAAAGAGAATTGGAAGTGAAATGGAGTGAATGATGAGTGGTAATTGGTGAGTGGTGAGTGAGGTTAAAAATAGTTCTAGTTAGTTGACTAGCTCATGGTAGAAGTTAAAATTGATTAGTCATACATGACATAATCAAGAGTGGAATCCCATGCTAGTTCCTATTGGTATATACCCATAGTAAGTACGTTTTAAAGCTGTGTATAATACGGGTAAGAATACGACTAGAATTCTTGATGAAAGAAAAGAATGGGAAAGTAACTGTAACCATTTTCGTTAAGTATGAGTGTTTTGATATATGTCTTGAAGTCTTCCAAAAGTATTTTAATACATCTAAAAACACTACATGTATATACATTTTAACTGAGTCGTTAAGTCATCGTTAGTCGTTACATGTAAGTGTTGTTTTGAAACCTTTAAGTTAACGATCTCAATTAATGTTGTTAACCCATTGTTTATTATATCTAATGAGATGTTAAATTATTATATTATCATGATATTATGATATATTAATATATCTTAATATGATATATATACATTTAAACATCGTTACAACGATAATCGTTACATATATGTCTCATTTCGAAATCCTTAAGTTAGTAGTCTTGTTTATATGTATATAACTCATTGTTAATATACTTATGGAGATACTTACTTATCATAATCTCATGTTAACCATATGTATATCCATATATA
The DNA here is from genome assembly GCF_046630445.1 of Rutidosis leptorrhynchoides. NCBI lineage: Eukaryota > Viridiplantae > Streptophyta > Magnoliopsida > Asterales > Asteraceae > Rutidosis > Rutidosis leptorrhynchoides. The sequence continues at coordinate 27,160,990 of NC_092342.1, forward strand.
TATCGTCATGTCGTTTTTACAAGTTTTAACGTTCGTGAATCGCCGGTCAACTTGGGTGGTCAATTGTCTATATGAAACATATTTCAATTAATCAAGTCTTAACAAGTTTGATTGCTTAACATGTTGGAAACATTTAATCATGTAAATATCAATCTCAATTAATATATATAAACATGGAAAAGTTCGGGTCACTACACTAGGCGGGTTTCTACTCTCAATGTTTCATGACTAATCGCAACACCCTCGTAAACATCATCTCTATGAATCAGTATATTGAGGCACAAGAAATTATTTTTGGAGATTCTTTTCACTTAGAGTAAACCTTTCTTTAGGACCAAGAGTTCACATATCTTCTCATCCGCGCATCCCCTTAAGTATAAGGAAAAATTCAGAACAAACCGCTCGGAGAGTTCACTCTCGTTCAAAGATCACACCTTTTCGTGCGATTTTCTTTCGGAATTGTAAAATACTTTAGGAATCTATGAATCTTGCTATCCTCTTGGAAGGGGACTGCTTAAAATATTTACGACACTGATGTGGATACTCTACATATTCCTTCCTTCGTTGGTTGTAACTATATGTTGTTCTAGTTAACGTTAACCCTAACTTTAACATGTAACTGAAAGGATAAAGTTACATTATGGAACTGTGCCTTCATTCCATTCAAGGATAAGATCACATGCATCATGGAAAACTGGGTAATATCTTTCATTATTCATTCAGATCGCCCTGAGGACACTATAAATAATTATGGCTTGCATTGCATATAAGTCTGATTAGTCACTTTCAGCTAAAATTTCTTAAATATCGGGTTCTTTATGCCTATGGCCTCCTTCCGAAATCAATGGGTTAGTAAAATCCGTGGCTAACACTATCCAGACATCAAATCGCATGGTTGAGATCACCATGTTTTCCATTCTACCTGTCAGCTTGGTATTGCGACATAAGCGCTCGATGTTTTAGATGAGTTTGGTAACATTCATGATGCATTTCATGCATCCAGCCTACTGAAGATGCGTAAGGCTAAGGACATCATCTTTCCTTTTGAGGGTATATATTTGGATGACATATTCGTGTTAGCAAGAAACGAAACCAAACTGTTGATCTCTTAGGACAAGAGACTTAATTAATGGCATATACCTATTCTTACTTTTATGCGCCCAAGTACCTTTCAAGGTAAACAGCTCACTTCTGAGCCCACGAGTCCCTCAGAACTTTGATACGCTCTTTCTTATTCAAATACGGTACCATTGTTGGTCAATCCTCAAAATTTCGGGACGAAATTTTCTTTAACAGTTGGGTAATGTAACGACCCGACTTTTTCGACTTGCTTTTGTGCTTTCACGAAACTGCGTATATGTGCGTACTGAGCTAGTTTATGCTCTGGGATCTTATTTAATGATTAATTACTTTCATTAATACCTTACAACGTGCTATTAAGTGTGTAATCACTTAACTTGATCTCCGAAAGCTTTTACGACTGTTAGTGTCACTTGACGTTTGGAACGAGCTATGTATTTTGGTACACGTTTAACTTTGGTCATAATCGGAATATTATGACTACGAAACACTAATTGTTATTTTATAATAACAATTACTTGGGTTTTTTGATGCTTAATTACGCTTAGTAATTTACTAGAGCACACTAGTTAGTCTTGTTGGACTTTCTACCTTGTTGGACCTTAGCCCACCCTACACTAGCTAGTGGACTATTTAATTAGCCCAATTATAAATAACTAGTGACTCATTAATAAGTAAGACAAATGCCCATTTATTAGAGGGAATATACTAGCATTTTTATCAAGTATTATCCATAATGTTGCATGAGATCCTAACATAAGCACCAACTTTAGACAACCATTAACCAAAAAGCAAAAAGGTGTCACCTTGTCCCCCACCAATTCCCAAGGCCACCATCACCCCTCCCTCACCTCACCACCTATAAATACAAACCTTATTTCACCCATTTCACACTTAATCTCATTTGCAATTTACACACACTTACTCTCTAATTCTTTCTCTAACCTTTCTCTCTCTAAAAAGTGTAAGTATTTGATTTTTCTTCTTCTTCTTCTTCCCTTCTCTCTCACGAAATCATCATCATCAAAGGGTCTAGCTTTTTAGCTTTTGATCTTGATTACATCTTGTAGATTCAAACATGGATTTGAATCCTTCAAGAACATAGAAGATTCAAGCTTTCTAGCTTTGAATCATCACCTATTTTGTAGATCTAAATCTTTTAGATTGAATCTTGATATTTTGTTATAAAGATTCAAACTTTTGTTTGTAATCTTCATGTAACTTAAAGATCCAAGCTTTATGCTTCAAGATCTTCAAGAACAACCAAGATTCAAGCTTTCTAGCTTTGAATCTTCATTTCTTTTGTTGGATCTAAGTTTTCTAACTTACGATCTCATTATTTTGTTATAAAGATCAAAACTTGTGTTTGTGGTCTTCTTGTAACTTAAAGATCCAAGCTTTATGCTTCAAGATCTTCAAGAACACCAAAGATTCAAGCTTTCTAGCTTTATAATCTCATAACTTGCGTGAAAAGGATCCAAGCTCTCTAGCTTAGGGTTCCATTACTTTATTTGATTAAGATTGTGTTCATACTTTTTTGATTGAAGTAAAGTTTGTAGCTTTAGTTGTAAATAGAACTTGTATTTGTGTTAAGACTAAGGGTATGATGTAACATTGGTTCATCATCCACCTAAGACTCTTAAATGAGTTGTGTTCTTACTTGGTCTTAACATATTGTGTGTTGATGGTTGAATGTTGGTCAATGTGATGCTAACCCATCAACGAGTTGTACACTTGAAGCTACAAGCATCAAGGATGAGAACCGTGATGAGCATCAAGCACCAAGAACCCAACCGGAGCACTTGTTTACTGTTTTACGGGATCTGATCAAATTCCTGGACTTCGAAAAAATTGATTTTCAGTTATATCGTTTCGAGTAGATGACTTTTCTTTTAGGCCTCGTCTTAATCCGATATACGGTTTAGGATTTATGGCCTTCCGAAACTCTCTACGCCTTTGTAACGTTGTGCTGAAATTTATGACCTTCTCGCACTTAAACCGTCTCCACGGTCAAACGAAGATGAGTTAGGTTCTGAAAATTGGTCAGAGGTTAGAGGACTCACATACGGAGCCATAGCCACTGACTACGCGTATTTTCGATTTGGATAGAGGTCGTAACAGCTGTCCGAAGTCAGCCTTTTATTTCGATCTCTATTCTTGTTAAACTTACCTTAGTATTGATGAATGATGATGATAATGATGATGTCGATTGAAATGTCCCATTCATATTGATTATAAATGTTTCATATTAATTGATTTCGTTGCGAGGTTTTGACCTCTATATGAGACGTTTTTCAAAGACTGCATTCATTTTTAAAACAACCATAACCTTTATTTTATCAATAAAGGTTTTAAAAGCATTACGTAGATTATCAAATAATGATAATCTAAAATATACTGTTTACACATGACCATTACATAATGGTTTACAATAGAAATATATTACATCGACATATGTTTCTTGAATGCAGTTTTTACACAATATCATACAAACATGGACTCCAAATCTTATCCTTATTTTAGTATGCAATAGCGGAAGCTCTTAGTATTCACCTGAGAATAAACATGCTTTAAACGTCAACAAAAATGTTGGTGAGTTATAGGTTTAACATATATATATCAAATCGTAACAATAGACCACAAGATTTCATATTTCAATACACATCCCATACATAGAGATAAAAATCATTCATATGGTGAACACCTGGTAACCGACATTAACAAGATGCATATAAGAATATCCCCTATCATTCCGGGAAATCCTTCGGACATGATAAAAACGAATTCGAAGTACTAAAGCATCTGGTACTTTGGATGGGGTTCGTTATGCCCAATAGATCTATCTTTAGGATTCGCGTCAATTAGTAGATCGGTTTACTAATTCTTAGGCTACCAAGCAAAAGGGGCATATTCGGCTTCGATCATTCACCCATATAATGTAGTTTTAATTACTTGTGTCTATTTCGTAAAATATTTATAAAACTGCATGTATTCTCATCCCAAAATATTAGATTTTAAAAGTGGGACTATAACTCACTTTCACAGATTTTTACTTCGTCGGGAAGTAAGACTTGGCCACTGGTCGATTCACGAACCTATAACAAATATGTACATATATATCAAAGTATGTTCAAAATATATTTACAATACTTTTAATACATTTTGATGTTTTAAGTTTATTAAGTCAGCTGTCCTCGTTAGTAACCTACAACTAGTTGTCCACAGTTAGATGTACAGAAATAAATCGATATATATTATCTTGAATCAATCCACGACCCAGTGTATACACGTCTCAGGCTAAATCACAACTCAAAGTATATATATATTTGGAATCAACCTCAACTTTGTATAGCTAACTCCAACATTACTGCATATAGAGTGTATATGGTTGTTCCAAATAATATATATACATGGGTCGATATGATATGTCAAAACATTTGCATACGTGTCTATGGTATCCCAAGATTACATAATATATTATAATACATGTATAATACAATATAAGTTAGCTAGGATATGATTTGTATAGAATTGTTAATATTTCCCGTAGCTACAAAAATCAAAAAATATCCAATCTTGTTTTACCCATAACTTCTTCATTTTAAATCCGTTTTGAGTGAATCAAATTGCTATGGTTTCATATTGAACACTATTTTATTAATCTAAACAGAAAAAGTATAGGTTTATAGTCGGAAATATAAGTTACAAGTCATTTTTGTAAGAGGTAGTCATTTCAGTCGAAAGAACGACGTCTTGATGACCATTTTGAAAAACATACTTCCACTTTGAGTTTAACCATGATTTTTGGATATAGTTTCATGTTCATAAGAAAAATCATTTTCCCAGAAGAACAACTTTTAAATCAAAGTTTATCATAGTTTTTAATTATCAAACCCAAAACAACCCGCGGTGTTACTACGACGGCGTATGTCCAGTTTTACGGTGTTTTTCGTGTTTCCGGGTTTTAAATCATTAAGTTAGCATATCATATAGATATAGAACATGTGTTTAGTTGATTTTAAAAGTCAAGTTAGAAGGATTAACTTTTGTTTGCGAACAAGTTTAGAATTAACTAAACTATGTTCTAGTGATTTCAAGTTTAAACCTTCGAATAAGATAGCTTTATATGTATGAATCGAATGATGTTATGAACATCATTACTACCTCAAGTTTTGTGGATAAACCTACTGGAAAAGAGACAAATAGATCTAGCTTCAAAGGATCTTGGATGGCTTGAAAGTTCTTGAAGTAGAATCATGACACGAAAACAAGTTCAAGTAAGATTTTCACTCGAAATAAGATTGTTATAGTTATAGAAATTGAATCAAAGTTTGAATATGAGTATTACCTTGTATTAGAAAGATATCTTACTGTAAATAAGAAATATTTCTTGAGGTTGGCTGATCACTCTACAAGATTGGAAGTAAGCTAGCAAACTTGGAAGTATTCTTGATTTTATGAAACTAGAACTTGTAGAATTTATGAAGAACACTTAGAACTTGAAGATAGAACTTGAGAGAGATCAATTAGATGAAGAAAATTGAAGAATAAAAGTGTTTGTAGGTGTTTTTGGTCATTGGTGTATGGATTAGATATAAAGGATATGTAATTTTGTTTTCATGTAAATAAGTCATGAATGATTACTCATATTTTTGTAATTTTATGAGATATTTCATGCTAGTTGCCAAATGATGGTTTCAATATGTATTAGGTGACTCACATGGGCTGCTAAGAGTTGATCATTGGAGTGTATATACCAATAGTACATACATCTAAAAGCTGTGTATCGTACGAGTACGAATACGGGTGCATACGAGTAGAATTGTTGATGAAACTGAAGGAGGATGTAATTGTAAGCATTTTTGTTAAGTAGAAGTATTTTGATAAGTGTCTTGAAGTCTTTCAAAAGTGTATGAATACATATTAAAACACTACATGTATATACATTTTAACTGAGTCGTTAAGTCATCGTTAGTCGTTACATGTAAGTGTTGTTTTGAAACCTTTAGGTTAACGATCTTGTTAAATGTTGTTAACCCAATGTTTATAATATCAAATGAGATTTTAAATTATTATATTATCATGATATTATGATGTATGAATATCTCTTAATATGATATATATATATATACATTAAATGTCGTTACAACGATAATCGTTACATATATGTCTCGTTTCAAAATCATTAAGTTAGTAGTCTTGTTTTAACATATGTAGTTCATTGTTAATATACTTAATGATATGTTTACTTATCGTAATATCATGTTAACTATATATATATCCATATATATGTCATCATATAGTTTTTACAAGTTTTAACGTTCGTGAATCACCGGTCAACTTAGGTGGTCAATTGTCTATATGAAACCTATTTCAATTAATCAAGTCTTAACAAGTTTGATTGCTTAACATGTTGGAAACGCTTAATCATGTAAATAACAATTTCATTTAATATATATATAATCATGGAAAAGTTCGGGTCACTACAGTACTACCCGTTAAATAAATTTCGTCCCGAAATTTTAAGCAGTTGGAGGTGTTGACGTATCTTCTGGAAATAAATGCGGGTATTTCTTCTTCATCTGATCTTATTGTTCCCAGGTGAACTCAGGTCCTCTACGAGCATTCCATCGAACCTTAACAATTGGTATCTTGTTTTGCTTAAGTCTTTTAACCTCACGATCCATTATTTCGACGGGTTCTTCGATGAATTGAAGTTTTTCGTTGATTTGGATTTCATCTAACGGAATAGTGAGATCTTCTTTAGCAAAACATTTTTTCAAATTCGAGACGTGAAAAGTGTTATGTACAGCCGCGAGTTGTTGAGGTAACTCAAGTCGGTAAGCTACTGGTCTGACACGATCAATAATCTTGAATGGTCCAATATACCTTGGATTTAATTTCTCTCGTTTACCAAATCGAACAATGCCTTTCCAAGGTGCAACTTTAAGCATGACCATCTCTCCAATTTCAAATTCTATATCTTTTCTTTTAATGTCAGCGTAGCTCTTTTGTCGACTTTGGGCGGTTTTCAACCGTTGTTGAATTTGGATGATCTTCTCGGTAGTTTCTTGTATTATCACCGGACCCGTAATCTGTCTATCCCCCACTTCACTCCAAAAAATCGAAGACCTGCACTTTCTACCATAAAGTGCTTCAAACGGCGCCATCTCAATGCTTGAATGGCAGCTGTTGTTGTAGGAAAATTCTGCTAATGGTAGATGTCGATCCCAACTGTTTCCGAAATCAATAACACATGCTCGTAGCATGTCTTCAAGCGTTTGTATCGTCCTTTCACTCTACCCATCAGTTTGTGGATGATAGGCAGTACTCATGTCTAGACGAGTCCATAATGCTTGTTGCAACGTCTGCCAGAACCTTGAAACAAATCTACCATCCCTATCAGAGATAATAGATACGGGTATTCCATGTCTGGAGACAACCTCCTTCAAATACAATCGCGCTAACTTCTCCATTTTGTCATCTTCTCTCATTGGCAGGAAGTGTGCTGACTTGGTGAGACGATCAACTATTACCCAAATAGTATCATAACCACTTGCAGTCCTTGGCAATTTAGTAATGAAATCCATGGTAATGTTTTCCCATTTCCATTCCAAGATTTCAGGTTGTTGTAGTAGACCTGATGGTTTCTGATGTTCAGCTTTGACCTTAGAACACGTCAAACATTCTCCTACATATTTAGCAATATCGGCTTTCATACGCGGCCACCAAAAGTGTTTCTTGAGATCTTTATACATCTTCCCCGCTCCGGGATGTATTGAATATCTGGTTTTATGAGCTTCCTTAAGTACCATTTCTCTCACATCTCCAAACCTTGGTACCCAAATTCTATCAGCCCTATATCGGGTTCTGTCTTCCCGAATATTAAGATATTTCTCTGATCCTTTGGGTATCTCATTCTTCAACTTTCCTTCTTTTACAACCCCCTGTTGCGCCTCCTTTATTTGAGTAGTAAGGTTAGTACGAATAATTATATTCATAGCTTTTACCCGTATAGGTTCTCTGTCCTTTCTACTCAAAGCGTCAGCTACCACATTCGCCTTTCCCGGGTGGTATCGAATCATAAAATCATAATCATTCAACAGTTCAATCCACCTGCGTTGTCTCATATTCAGTTGCTTCTGATTAAATATATGTTGGAGACTTTTGTGGTCGATATATATAATACTTTTGACCCCATATAAATAATGCCTCCAAGTCTTTAATGCAAAAACAACAGCACCCAATTCCAAATCATGAGTTGTATAATTTTGCTCGTGAATCTTCAATTGTCTAGACGCATAAGCAATCACCTTCGTTCGTTGCATTGATACACAACCGAGACCTTTCTTTGATGCGTCAAAATAAATCACAAAATCATCATTCCCTTCAGGCAATGACAATATAGGTGCCGTAGTTAGCTTTTTCTTCAATAACTGAAACGCCTTCTCTTGTTCATCCTTTCATTCAAATTTCTTCCCTTTATGCGTTAATGCAGTCAAGGGTTTTGCTATTTTGGAGAAATCTTGGATGGATCTTCTGTAGTAACCAGCCAATCCTAAAAATTGACGTATATGCTTCGGAGTTTTTAGGGTTTCCCACTTTTCAAAGGTTTCGATCTTTACCGGGTCCACCTGGATACCTTCTTTGTTCACTATGTGACCGAGGAATTGAACTTCTTCCAACCAAAATGCACACTTTGAAAACTTAGCGTATAGTTTTTCTTTCCTCAATACTTCTAGCACTTTTCTCAAATGTTCTTCGTGCTCTTGATCATTCTTTGAGTAAATAAGTATGTCATCGATGAAAACAATGACAAACTTGTCAAGATATGGCCAACACACTCGGTTCATAAGGTCCATGAACACAGCTGGTGCGTTAGTCAATCCAAACGGCATAACCATAAACTCGTAATGACCATAACGCGTCCTAAAAGTAGTTTTTGGAATATCATCCTCCTTTACTCGCATTTGATGATATCCAGAACGTAAATCGATTTTTGAATAAACCGATGAGCCTTGTAGTTGATCAAATAAGTCGTCAATTCTCGGCAGTGGATAACGGTTTTTGATGGTAAGTTTATTCAACTCTCTGTAGTCAATACACAACCTAAATGTACCATCCTTCTTCTTGACAAACAAAACAGGAGCTCCTCATGGTGATGTGCTTGGTCGAATGAAACGACATTCTAATAGTTCTTGCAGTTGGCTTTGTAGTTCTTTTATCTTGCTGGGTGCGAGTCTGTAAAGAGCATGAGCTATTGGTGCAGCTCCTGGTACAAGATCTATTTGAAATTCAACAGATCGATGTGGAGGTAGTCCCGGTAATTCTTTCGGAAATACATCAGGAAATTCTTTTGCGACGGGAACATCATTGATGCTCTTTTCTTCAGTTTGTACTTTCTGGACGTGTGCTATAACAGCATAGCAACCTTTTCTTATTAGTTTTTGTGCCTTCAAATTACTAATAAGATGTAGCTTCGTGTTACCCTTTTCTCCGTACACCATTAAGGGTTCTCCTTCTTCTCGTACAATGTGAATTGCATTTTTATACCATACGATCTCTGCTTTCATCTCCTTCAGCCAGTCCATACCAACTATTACATCAAAACTCCCTAACTCTACTGGTATCAAATTAATCTTAAATATTTCGCTACCCAGTTTAATTTCTCGATTCCGGCATATATAATCTGCTGAAATTAATTTACCGTTTGCTAATTTGAGTAAAAATTTACTATCCAACGGCGTCAATGGACAACTTAATTTAGTACAAAAATCTCTACTCATATAGCTTCTATCCGCACCCGAATCAAATAAAACGTAAGCAGATTTATTGTCAATAAGAAACGTACCCGTAACAAGTTCCGGGTCTACCTGTGCCTCTGCCGTATTAATATTGAAAACTCTTCTGCGGCCTTGTCCATTCGTGTTCTCCTGGTTCGGGCAATTTCTAATAATGTGGCCCAGTTTTTCACATTTATAACAAACTACATTGGCATAACTTGCTCAGACACTACTTGCTCCGCCATTACTCGTTCCGACACCATTTGTTCCTTTCGTCATGTTAACCCCTGGTCTGTAGACCTCACACTTCACCGCACTATGACCATTTCTTTTACACTTGTTGCATAATTTGGTGCAGAACCCCGAGTGATACTTTTCACACCTTTGGCATAGCTGCTTCTGATTGTTGTTGTTGTTGCGGTTGTTATTGTTATTGGGATGATTGTTGTAGTTGTTGTTATTGTTGTTGTGCCGTTTGTTGTAGTTGCGATTGATGTTGCAATTGTTGGGATAGTTGTTGTCGTATTGGTGACTCTTATCACAGTTTTCCTCCCACTTTTTTTGACTAGCTTCACGTTGGCCTCTTCGATCGCCTGTTCTTTAATTCTTCCCTCAATCTGGTTCACTAGTTTGTGAGCCATTCTACATACCTTTTGTATGGAGGCAGGCTCGTGTGAACTTATATCTTCTTGGATTCTCTCCGATAACTCTTTCACAAACGCGTCGATCTTCTCTTCCTTATCTTCGAATTCTCTCGAACACAATAGGCACAATTCTGTGAATCGTCTTTCGTACGAAGTAATATCGAATCCCTGTGTTCGTAACCCTCTAAGTTCTGACTTGAGCTTATTGACCTCGGTTCTGGGATGGTACTTCTCGTTCATCAAGTGCTTGAATGCTGACCACGGTAGCGCGTAAGCAGCATCTTGTCCCACTTGCTCTAGATAGGTATTCCACCATGTTAACGCAATACCTGTGAAGGTATGCGTAGCGTACTTCACTTTTTCTCCTTCAGCACACTTACTTATGGCAAACACCGATTCAACTTTCTCGGTCCACCGTTTCAATCCGATTGGTCCTTCGGTCCCATCAAATTTTGAAGGTTTGCAGGCAGTGAATTCCTTGTAGGAGCATCCTACACGATTTCTTGCGCCGTTAGCTGTATTGCTAGATTCAGAGTTATTGTTCGTATGTAGCGTGGCCTGTACTGCGGCTATATTTGAAGCAAGAAAGGCACGAAATTCCTCTTCGCTCATATTCAAAGTGTGTCGAGTAGTCGGTGTCATTTCCTTTAAAATAGTCAAATGAAACAAGTTAATCATACAGAATATTAAGAGTAGTCAATAGTATCTCGTAGCATAATATGAACTCATTTATTAAAGCTTTTTCTTCATATTAGCGTTTTATAAATTTAAATTTGGGTACTACCTACCCGTTAAGTTCATACTTAGTAGCTAATATACAATTCAACTACTACAATTCTATATGAAAAACTGATTATAATAATATATCACATACAAATATTCTTCAAACTTACAACTTCGCTATATTACATATAACATGAAATATAGTACACTATGATACAGGACAGTTTTGAAGATAAATCTAGTTGATACACAAGTTGTTCAGCAAAGGAAATAAAGACACATAATTCATAAGTCCAGAAACAAGTCATGCATTCTGGTTTTACTAAGACGAATTCCCATCCTTGGTCTTGTGGAAAATAATCGTTATTGTAGTGACCCGAACTTTTCCATGTTTATATATATTAATTGAGATTGATATTTATATGATTAAATGTTTCCAACATGTTAAGCAATCAAACTTGTTAAGACTTGATTAATTGAAATATGTTTCATATAGACAATTGACCACCCAAGTTGACCGGTGATTCACGAACGTTAAAACTTGTAAAAACTATATGATGACATATATATGGATATATATAGTTAACATGATACTATGATAAGTAAACATATCATTAAGTATATTAACAATGAACTACATATGTAAAAACAAGACTACTAACTTAATGATTTTTAAACGAGACATATATGTAACGATTATCATTGTAAAGACATTTAATGTATATATATCATATTAAGAGATATTCATACATGATAATATCATGATAATATAATAATTTAAAATCTCATTTGATATTATAAACATTGGGTTAACAACATTTAACAAGATCGTTAACCTAAAAGTTTCAAAACAACACTTACATGTAACGACTAACGATGACTTAACGACTCAGTTAAAATGTATATACATGTAGTGTTTTAATATGTATTTATACACTTTTGAAAGACTTCAATACACTTATCAAAATACTTCTACTTAACAAAAATGCTTACAATTACATCCTCGTTCAGTTTCATCAACAATTCTACTCGTATGCACCCGTATTCGTACTCGTACAATACACAGCTTTTAGATGTATGTACTATTGGTATATACACTCCAATGATCAGCTCTTAGCAGCCCATGTGAGTCACCTAACACATGTGGGAACCATCATTTGGCAACTAGCATGAAATATCTCATAAAATTACAAAAATATGAGTAATCATTCATGACTTATTTACATGAAAACAAAATTACATATCCTTTATATCTAATCCATACACCAACGACCAAAAACACCTACAAACACTTTCATTCTTCAATTTTCTTCATCTAATTGATCTCTCTCAAGTTCTATCTTCAAGTTCTAAGTGTTCTTCATAAATTCCAAAAGTTCTAGTTTCATAAAATCAAGAATACTTTCAAGTTTGCTAGCTCACTTCCAATCTTGTAAGGTGATCATCCAACCTCAAGGAATCTTTGTTTCTTACAGTAGGTTATCATTCTAATACAAGGTAATAATCATATTCAAACTTTGGTTCAATTTCTATAACTATAACAATCTTATTTCAAGTGATGATCTTACTTGAACTTGTTTTCGTGTCATGATTCTGCTTCAAGAACTTCGAGCCATCCAAGGATCCATTGAAGCTAGATCCATTTTTCTCTTTTCCAGTAGGTTTATCCAAGGAAATTAAGGTAGTAATGATGTTCATAACATCATTCGATTCATACATATAAAGCTATCTTATTCGAAGGTTTAAACTTGTAATCACTAGAACATAGTTTAGTTAATTCTAAACTTGTTCGCAAACAAAAGTTAATCCTTCTAACTTGACTTTTAAAATCAACTAAACACATGTTCTATATCTATATGATATGCTAACTTAATGATTTAAAACCTGGAAACACGAAAAACACCGTAAAACCGGATTTACGCCGTCGTAGTAACACCGCGGGCTGTTTTGGGTTAGTTAATTAAAAGCTATGATAAACTTTGATTTAAAAGTTGTTATTCTGAGAAAATGATTTTTATTATGAACATGAAACTATATCCAAAAATTATGGTTAAACTCAAAGTGGAAGTATGTTTTCTAAAATGGTCATCTAGACGTCGTTCTTTCGACTGAAATGACTACCTTTACAAAAACGACTTGTAACTTATTTTTCCGACTATAAACCTATACTTTTTCTGTTTAGATTCATAAAATAGAGTTCAATATGAAACCATAGCAATTTGATTCACTCAAAACGGATTTAAAATGAAGAAGTTATGGGTAAAACAAGATTGGATAATTTTTCTCATTTTAGCTACGTGAAAATTAGTAACAAATATATTCCAACCATAACTTAATCAACTTGTATTGTATATTATGTAATCTTGAGATACCATAGACACGTATACAATGTTTCGACCTATCATGTCGACACATCTATATATATTTCGGAACAACCATAGACACTCTATATGTGAATGTTGGAGTTAGCTATACAGGGTTGAGGTTGATTCCAAAATATATATAGTTTGAGTTGTGATCAATACTGAGATACGTATACACTGGGTCGTGGATTGATTCAAGATAATATTTATCGATTTATTTCTGTACATCTAACTGTGGACAACTAGTTGTAGGTTACTAACGAGGACAGCTGACTTAATAAACTTAAAACATCAAAATATATTAAAAGTGTTGTAAATATATTTTGAACATACTTTGATATATATGTATATATTGTTATAGGTTCGTGAATCAACCAGTGGCCAAGTCTTACTTCCCGGCGAAGTAAAAATCTGTGAAAGTGAGTTATAGTCCCACTTTTAAAATCTAATATTTTTGGGATGAGAATACATGCAGGTTTTATAAATGATTTACAAAATAGACACAAGTACGTGAAACTACATTCTATGGTTGAATTATCGAAATCGAATATGCCCCTTTTTATTAAGTCTGGTAATCTATGAATTAGGGAACAGACACCCTAATTGACGCGAATCCTAAAGATAGATCTATTGGGCCTAACAAACCCCATCCAAAGTACCGGATGCTTTAGTACTTCGAAATTTATATCATATCCGAAGGGTGTCCCGGAATGATGGGGATATTCTTATATATGCATCTTGTTAATGTCGGTTACCAGGTGTTCACCATATGAATGATTTTTATCTCTATGTATGGGATGTGTATTGAAATATGAAATCTTGTGGTCTATTATTATGATTTGATATATATAGGTTAAACCTATAACTCACCAACATTTTTGTTGACGTTTTAAGCATGTTTATTCTCAGGTGATTATTAAGAGCTTCCGCTGTCGCATACTTAAATAAGGACGAGATTTGGAGTCCATGCTTGTATGATATTGTGTAAAAACTGCATTCAAGAAACTTATTTTGTTGTAACATATTTGTATTGTAAACCATTATGTAATGGTCGTGTGTAAACAGGATATTTTAGATTATCATTATTTGATAATCTACGTAAAGCTTTTTAAACCTTTATTGATGAAATAAAGGTTATGGTTTGTTTTAAAATGAATGCAGTCTTTGAAAAACGTCTCATATAGAGGTCAAAACCTCGCAACGAAATCAATTAATATGGAACGTTTTTAATCAATAAGAACGTGATATTTCAGTTGGTATCAGAGCGTTGGTCTTAGAGAACCAGAAAATTTGCATTAGTGTGTCTTATCGAGTTTGTTAGGATGCATTAGTGAGTCTGGACTTCGACCGTGTTTTCTTTAAAAATGATTGCTTAACATTTTTGTTGGAAACTATATATTTTTAACATATGAATATTATGTGATATATTAATCTCTTAACGTGTTTGATATTATGTGATAGATGTCTACCTCTAGAACAAGTTCCATTGACTCACCTAATAATAGTGAAGAGTCAAATGTAAATTGGAATGATTTGTGGACTGATTCACAAGTTCCCGAAGAAGAACCGGAAGAAGAGTCGGAACCGGAAGAAGAATCGGAACCGGAAGAAGAATCGGAACCGGATGAAGAAATAGAACCGGTGGGGGAAATAATAAAACGGTTAAGTAAAAGAAAATCCTCAACCAACCGACCAAAGTTAATTATGGTCAATGGTGTTTCCGCCAAGGAAGCAAAATATTGGGAGGATTACCAATTCTCCGATGAATCGGATTCCGACGAGAATTCCGATGATGTTATAGAAATTACCCCAACTGAATTTAAAAAGGCAAAAGAAAATAATAAGGGAAAGGGCATAAAAATAGAGAAATCTAATTCCAACCCCGATGAACTTTATATGTATCGTCAACCCCCGAAGTCCTTAAGTTGTAACAATGACCCGGGAACCTCTAAACCACCAGGTTTTTCTAAACCAATGTGGACAACGACGGCTCGTATTAGGGGAACATCATATATCCCTAGAAACTTGGCAAAACGAACCAAAACCGAAGAAGAAGAAACGAGCGAGTCGGAATAAGATAGTTGTATTCGTGTGGTGTAATATATGTAATATAGTGTTCTTATGCTTTATGATATATGTAAAAATTGCTTGTATTAATAAGTATTTTTTTTATGAATCTAACTCTTGTCTATTTTACAGTTTAAAAACACAAAATGGATAGACAACCCAATATTTTAAGAGACCTACCCGGAGACATGATTGATGAAATCTTGTCTAGAGTCGGCCAGAATTCTTCGGCACAACTATTTAAGGCGAGATCAGTTTGTAAGACATTCGAAGAACGTTCCAAGAATGTCTTGGTTTATAAGAGACTTTCGTTTGAAAGATGGGGGATATCACATTGGGAAACCCATAAGTTACGATGTGTTTACTTTGACGCATATATTGCGGGGAACCCAAATGCTATTTTACGCAACGGGTTAAGAAATTATTTTGACTCAATATATCCGAATATTGGACTTCGTGATTTAGAAAAAGCGGCTAACATGCAACATAAAGAAGCATGTTATGCTTACGGATTAGTAATGTTCGCTTCTCACCAAAGTGAGAACAAGAACATCGGGCTACAACTATTAAACAAAACGTTTCCACAAGTGACGGAGTCGGTAATTGGGGTAAGAAATGAGGTTTTTAGATTATTACGGGACTGTTGGACATTACGTAACCCTCGTCCCTTTGATGACGTTACAACACGCTGTCTTATCAACGGCCATAACGGTTATGTTGCACAAGACCAAGGATGGGAAGTAGTCCTAGTAAAACCAGAATGCATGACTTGTTTCTGGACGTATGAATTACGTGTCTTTATTGCCTTTGCTGAACGACTTGTGTACTAGCTAGAATTGTCTTCACAACTATCTTGTATCAAAGTTATTGTGTGCTATATTTCATGCTTTATGTAAAATAAGCGGTATTGTAAGTTTGTAAAATATTGTATAAAAGTTTGAACGCGAAATATTATTATAATCAGTTTTTCATATAGAATTGTAGTAGTTGAATTGTATATTAGCTACTAAGTATGAACTTAACGGGTAGGTACTACCCGAATTTAAACTTATAAAACGCTAATATGAAGAAAAAGCTTTTATAAATGAGTTCATATTATGCTACGAAATACTATTAACTACTCTTAATATTCTGTATGATTAACTTGTTCCATTTAACTATTTTGAAGGAAATGGCACCGACTACTCGACACACCGTGAATATGAATGAAGAGGAATTCCGTACTTTTCTAGCTTCAAACATAGCCGCAGTACAGGCTGCGCTATATACCAACAATAACCTTGGATCTAGCAGTACAGGAAATCGTGTAGGATGCACCTACAAAGAATTCACTGCCTGCAAACCTTTGGAATTTGATGGAACCGAAGGACCGATCGGATTGAAACGGTGGACCGAGAAGGTTGAATCGGTGTTTGCCATAAGTAAGTGTACTGAAGAGGACAAAGTGAAGTACGCTACGCATACCTTCACAGGTTCTGCGTTAACATGGTGGAATACCTATCTAGAGCAAGTGGGACAAGATGATGCGTACGCACTACCGTGGTCAGCATTCAAGCACTTGATGAACGAGAAGTACCGTCCCAGAACCGAGGTCAATAAGCTCAAGACAGAACTTAGAGGGTTACGAACCCAAGGATTTGATATTACCACGTACGAAAGACGATTCACAGAATTGTGCCTATTGTTTCCGGGAGCATTCGAAGATGAGGAAGAGAAGATCGACGCATTTGTGAAAGGATTACCGGAAAGAATCCAAGAAGATATAAGTTCACACGAGCCCGCCTCCATACAACAAGCATGTAGAATGGCTCACAAACTAGTGAACCAGATTGAAGAAAGAATTAAAGAACAGACTGCTGAAGAGGCCAATGTGAAGCAAGTCAAAAGAAAGTGGGAGGAAAACGGTGATAAGAATCACCAATACAACAACAACAGTAATTACAACAATAATCGTAATAATTATCCCAACAATCGCAACATCAATCGTAACTACAACAAACGGCCCAACAACAACAACAACAACAACAACAACAACAGCAACTACAACAATCATCCCAATAACAATAATAACCGCAACAACAACAACAATCAGAAGCAGCTATGCCAAAGGTGTGAAAAGAATCACTCGGGGTTCTGCACCAAATTTTGCAACAAGTGTAAAAGAAATGGTCATAGCGCGGCGAAGTGTGAGGTCTACGGACCAGGGGTTAATAGAACGAAAGGAACAAATGGTGTCGGAACGAGTAATGGCGGAGCAAGTAGTGTCGGAGCAAGTTATGCCAATATAGTTTGTTATAAATGTGGAAAACCAGGCCACATTATTAGAAATTGCCCAAACCAGGAGAACACGAATGGACAAGGCCGTGGAAGAGTTTTCAATATTAATGCGGTAGAGGCACAGGAAGACCCGGAGCTTGTTACGGGTACGTTTCTTATTGACAATAAATCTGCTTACGTTTTATTTGATTCGGGTGCGGATAGAAGCTATATGAGTAGAGATTTTTGTGCTAAATTAAGTTGTCCATTGACGCCTTTGGATAGTAAATTTTTACTCGAATTAGCAAATGGTAAATTAATTTCAGCAGATAATATATGTCGGAATCGAGAAATTAAACTGGTTAGCGAAACATTTAAGATTGATTTGATACCAGTAGAGTTAGGGAGTTTTGATGTGATAATCGGTATGGACTGGTTGAAAGAAGTGAAAGCGGAGATCGTTTGTTACAAAAATGCAATTCGCATTATACGAGAAAAAGGAAAACCCTTAATGGTGTACGGAGAAAAGGGCAACACGAAGCTACATCTTATTAGTAATTTGAAGGCACAAAAACTAATAAGAAAAGGTTGCTATGCTGTTCTAGCACACGTCGAGAAAGTACAAACTGAAGAAAAGAGCATCAATGATGTTCCCATTGCAAAAGAATTTCCCGATGTATTTCCGAAAGAATTACCGGGATTACCCCCACATCGATCCGTTGAATTTCAAATAGATCTTGTACCAGGAGCTGCACCAATAGCTCGTGCTCCTTACAGACTCGCACCCAGCGAGATGAAAGAACTGCAAAGCCAATTACAAGAACTTTTAGAGCGTGGTTTCATTCGACCAAGCACATCACCGTGGGGAGCTCCTGTTTTGTTTGTCAAGAAGAAAGATGGTACATTCAGGTTGTGTATCGACTACCGAGAGTTGAACAAACTTACCATCAAGAACCGCTACCCACTACCGAGAATCGACGACTTATTTGATCAACTACAAGGCTCGTCTGTTTATTCAAAGATTGACTTACGTTCCGGGTATCATCAAATGCGGGTGAAAGAAGATGATATTCCAAAGACTGCTTTCAGAACACGTTACGGTCATTACGAGTTTATGGTCATGCCATTTGGTTTAACTAATGCACCAGCTGTGTTCATGGACCTTATGAACCGAGTGTGTGGACCATACCTTGACAAGTTTGTCATTGTTTTCATTGATGACATACTTATTTACTCAAAGAATGACCAAGAACACGGTGAACATTTGAGAAAGGTGTTAGAAGTATTGAGGAAGGAAGAATTGTACGCTAAGTTTTCAAAGTGTGCATTTTGGTTGGAAGAAGTTCAATTCCTCGGTCACATAGTGAACAAAGAAGGTATTAAGGTGGATCCGGCAAAGATAGAAACTGTTGAAAAGTGGGAAACCCCGAAAACTCCGAAACACATACGCCAGTTTTTAGGACTAGCTGGTTACTACAGAAGGTTCATCCAAGACTTTTCCAGAATAGCAAAACCCTTGACTGCATTAACGCATAAAGGGAAGAAATTTGAATGGAATGATGAACAAGAGAAAGCGTTTCAGTTATTGAAGAAAAAGCTAACTACGGCACCTATATTGTCATTGCCTGAAGGGAATGATGATTTTGTGATTTATTGTGATGCATCAAAGCAAGGTCTCGATTGTGTATTAATGCAACGAACGAAGGTGATTGCTTATGCGTCTAGACAATTGAAGATTCACGAACAAAATTATACGACGCATGATTTGGAATTAGGCGCGGTTGTTTTTGCATTAAAGACTTGGAGGCACTACTTATATGGGGTCAAAAGTATTATATATACCGACCACAAAAGTCTTCAACACATATTTAATCAGAAACAACTGAATATGAGGCAGCGTAGGTGGATTGAATTATTGAATGATTACGACTTTGAGATTCGTTACCACCCGGGGAAGGCAAATGTGGTAGCCGATGCCTTGAGCAGGAAGGACAGAGAACCCATTCGAGTAAAATCTATGAATATAATGATTCATAATAACATTACTACTCAAATAAAGGAGGCGCAACAAGGAGTTTTAAAAGAGGGAAATTTAAAGGACGAAATACCCAAAGGATCGGAGAAGCATCTTAATATTCGGGAAGACGGAACCCGGTATAGGGCTGAAAGGATTTGGGTACCAAAATTTGGAGATATGAGAGAAATGGTACTTAGAGAAGCTCATAAAACCAGATACTCAATACATCCTGGAACGGGGAAGATGTACAAGGATCTCAAGAAACATTTTTGGTGGCCGGGTATGAAAGCCGATGTTGCTAAATACGTAGGAGAATGTTTGACGTGTTCTAAGGTCAAAGCTGAGCATCAAAAACCATCAGGTCTACTTCAACAACCCGAAATCCCGGAATGGAAATGGGAAAACATTACCATGGATTTCATCACTAAATTGCCAAGGACTGCAAGTGGTTTTGATACTATTTGGGTAATAGTTGATCGTCTCACCAAATCGGCACACTTCCTACCAATAAGAGAAGATGACAAGATGGAGAAGTTAGCACGACTGTATTTGAAGGAAGTTGTCTCCAGACATGGAATACCAATCTCTATTATCTCTGATAGGGATGGCAGATTTATTTCAAGATTCTGGCAGACATTACAGCAAGCATTAGGAACTCGTCTAGACATGAGTACTGCCTATCATCCACAAACTGATGGGCAGAGCGAAAGGACGATACAAACACTTGAAGACATGCTACGAGCATGTGTTATTGATTTCGGAAACAGTTGGGATCGACATCTACCGTTAGCAGAATTTTCCTACAACAACAGCTACCATTCAAGCATTGAGATGGCGCCGTTTGAAGCACTTTATGGTAGAAAGTGCAGGTCTCCGATTTGTTGGAGTGAAGTGGGGGATAGACAGATTACGGGTTCGGAGATTATACAAGAAACTACCGAGAAGATCATCCAAATTCAACAACGGTTGAAAACCGCCCAAAGTCGACAAAAGAGCTACGCTGACATTAAAAGAAAAGATATAGAATTTGAAATTGGAGAGATGGTCATGCTTAAAGTTGCACCTTGGAAAGGCGTTGTTCGATTTGGTAAACGAGGGAAATTAAATCCAAGGTATATTGGACCATTCAAGATTATTGATCGTGTCGGACCAGTAGCTTACCGACTAGAGTTACCTCAACAACTCGCGGCTGTACATAACACTTTCCACGTCTCGAATTTGAAGAAATGTTTTGCTAAAGAAGATCTCACTATTCCGTTAGATGAAATCCAAATCAACGAAAAACTTCAATTCATCGAAGAACCCGTCGAAATAATGGATCGTGAGGTTAAAAGACTTAAGCAAAACAAGATACCAATTGTTAAGGTTCGATGGAATGCTCGTAGAGGACCCGAGTTCACCTGGGAGCGTGAAGATCAGATGAAGAAGAAATACCCGCATCTATTTCCAGAAGATTCGTCAACACCTTCAACAGCTTAAAATTTCGGGACGAAATTTATTTAACGGGTAGGTACTGTAGTGACCCGAACTTTTCCATGTTTATATATATTAATTGAGATTGATATTTATATGATTAAATGTTTCCAACATGTAAAGCAATCAAACTTGTTAAGACTTGATTAATTGAAATATGTTTCATATAGACAATTGACCACCCAAGTTGACCGGTGATTCACGAACGTTAAAACTTGTAAAAACTATATGATGACATATATATGGATATATATATAGTTAACATGATACTATGATAAGTAAACATATCATTAAGTATATTAACAATGAACTACATATGTAAAAACAAGACTACTAACTTAATGATTTTTAAACGAGACATATATGTAACGATTATCGTTGTAAAGACATTTAATGTATATATATCATATTAAGAGATATTCATACATGATAATATCATGATAATATAATAATTTAAAATCTCATTTGATATTATAAACATTGGGTTAACAACATTTAACAAGATCGTTAACCTAAAAGTTTCAAAACAACACTTACATGTAACGACTAACGATGACTTAACGACTCAGTTAAAATGTATATACATGTAGTGTTTTAATATGTATTTATACACTTTTTAAAGACTTCAATACACTTATCAAAATACTTCTACTTAACAAAAATGCTTACAATTACATCCTCGTTCAGTTTCATCAACAATTCTACTCGTATGCACCCGTATTCGTACTCGTACAATACACAGCTTTTAGATGTATGTACTATTGGTATATACACTCCAATGATCAGCTCTTAGCAGCCCATGTGAGTCACCTAACACATGTGGGAACCATCATTTGGCAACTAGCATGAAATATCTCATAAAATTACAAAAATATGAGTAATCATTCATGACTTATTTACATGAAAACAAAATTACATATCCTTTATATCTAATCCATACACCAACGACCAAAAACACCTACAAACACTTTCATTCTTCAATTTTCTTCATCTAATTGATCTCTCTCAAGTTCTATCTTCAAGTTCTAAGTGTTCTTCATAAATTCCAAAAGTTCTAGTTTCATAAAATCAAGAATACTTTCAAGTTTGCTAGCTCACTTCCAATCTTGTAAGGTGATCATCCAACCTCAAGGAATCTTTGTTTCTTACAGTAGGTTATCATTCTAATACAAGGTAATAATCATATTCAAACTTTGGTTCAATTTCTATAACTATAACAATCTTATTTCAAGTGATGATCTTACTTGAACTTGTTTTCGTGTCATGATTCTGCTTCAAGAACTTCGAGCCATCCAAGGATCCATTGAAGCTAGATCCATTTTTCTCTTTTCCAGTAGGTTTATCCAAGGAAATTAAGGTAGTAATGATGTTCATAACATCATTCGATTCATACATATAAAGCTATCTTATTCGAAGGTTTAAACTTGTAATCACTAGAACATAGTTTAGTTAATTCTAAACTTGTTCGCAAACAAAAGTTAATCCTTCTAACTTGACTTTTAAAATCAACTAAACACATGTTCTATATCTATATGATATGCTAACTTAATGATTTAAAACCTGGAAACACGAAAAACACCGTAAAACCGGATTTACGCCGTCGTAGTAACACCGCGGGCTGTTTTGGGTTAGTTAATTAAAAGCTATGATAAACTTTGATTTAAAAGTTGTTATTCTGAGAAAATGATTTTTATTATGAACATGAAACTATATCCAAAAATTATGGTTAAACTCAAAGTGGAAGTATGTTTTCTAAAATGGTCATCTAGACGTCGTTCTTTCGACTGAAATGACTACCTTTACAAAAACGACTTGTAACTTATTTTTCCGACTATAAACCTATACTTTTTCTGTTTAGATTCATAAATAGAGTTCAATATGAAACCATAGCAATTTGATTCACTCAAAACGGATTTAAAATGAAGAAGTTATGGGTAAAACAAGATTGGATAATTTTTCTCATTTTAGCTACGTGAAAATTAGTAACAAATATATTCCAACCATAACTTAATCAACTTGTATTGTATATTATGTAATCTTGAGATACCATAGACACGTATACAATGTTTCGACCTATCATGTCGACACATCTATATATATTTCGGAACAACCATAGACACTCTATATGTGAATGTTGGAGTTAGCTATACAGGGTTGAGGTTGATTCCAAAATATATATAGTTTGAGTTGTGATCAATACTGAGATACGTATACACTGGGTCGTGGATTGATTCAAGATAATATTTATCGATTTATTTCTGTACATCTAACTGTGGACAACTAGTTGTAGGTTACTAACGAGGACAGCTGACTTAATAAACTTAAAACATCAAAATATATTAAAAGTGTTGTAAATATATTTTGAACATACTTTGATATATATGTATATATTGTTATAGGTTCGTGAATCAACCAGTGGCCAAGTCTTACTTCCCGGCGAAGTAAAAATCTGTGAAAGTGAGTTATAGTCCCACTTTTAAAATCTAATATTTTTGGGATGAGAATACATGCAGGTTTTATAAATGATTTACAAAATAGACACAAGTACGTGAAACTACATTCTATAGTTGAATTATCGAAATCGAATATGCCCCTTTTTATTAAGTCTGGTAATCTATGAATTAGGGAACAGACACCCTAATTGACGCGAATCCTAAAGATAGATCTATTGGGCCTAACAAACCCCATCCAAAGTACCGGATGCTTTAGTACTTCGAAATTTATATCATATCCGAAGGGTGTCCCGGAATGATGGGGATATTCTTATATATGCATCTTGTTAATGTCGGTTACCAGGTGTTCACCATATGAATGATTTTTATCTCTATGTATGGGATGTGTATTGAAATATGAAATCTTGTGGTCTATTATTATGATTTGATATATATAGGTTAAACCTATAACTCACCAACATTTTTGTTGACGTTTTAAGCATGTTTATTCTCAGGTGATTATTAAGAGCTTCCGCTGTCGCATACTTAAATAAGGACGAGATTTGGAGTCCATGCTTGTATGATATTGTGTAAAAACTGCATTCAAGAAACTTATTTTGTTGTAACATATTTGTATTGTAAACCATTATGTAATGGTCGTGTGTAAACAGGATATTTTAGATTATCATTATTTGATAATCTACGTAAAGCTTTTTAAACCTTTATTGATGAAATAAAGGTTATGGTTTGTTTTAAAATGAATGCAGTCTTTGAAAAACGTCTCATATAGAGGTCAAAACCTCGCAACGAAATCAATTAATATGGAACGTTTTTAATCAATAAGAACGGGACATTTCAGTTATGACCATTGGCTAGGCATCATGCTGTAATATCATCAAAAGGACGAGGGTTTCGTAATGTCCAACAGCCCCGTAATAATCTAAAAACCTTGTTTCTCACCCCAACTACTGAATCCGTCACTTGTGGGAAAGTTTTATTTAAAAGCTGCAATCCGATGTTCTTTTTCTCACTTTGGTAAGAAGCGAACATCACTAACCCGTAAGCATAACATGCTTTTTTATGTTGCATGTTAGAAGCTCTTTCTAATTCATGAAATCCTATATTGGGATATGTTAAGTCAAAATAGGTTCTTAACCCGTAGCGTAAAATTGCATTTGGGTTCCCCTCATTTAACGCTTTAAAGAAAACACGGCATTACTTAAAGTCTCCCCAATGTGATATACCCCACCTATCAAAGGAAAGCCTTTTATAAACTAAGGCATTTCTGGAAAGTCTTTCAAATGTTTGACAAGTTAATTTCGCCATAACTAAATGTGCTGATGAATTCTGACCGACTCTAGACAAGATTTCCTCAATCATATCCTCTGGTAGGTCTTCTAAAATATTCGGTTGTCTACCCTTAACGTCCATTTTGTTTTTATACTGTAAAATAGACAAGGATTAGATTCGTAATAACAAACAATACAAGCAATTTTTACATAGAACATAAAAGTACAAGCACACTACAATACATTTATTACACAACATGCTCGCACCCTTCTAATCTGAATCACTGGTTTCTTCTTCTTCTTCGGACTTGGTTCTTTTTCCTAATTTTCTAGGGATATATGATGTTCCTCTAATACGAGCCGTCATTTTCCACATTGGTTTAGAAAAACCTGGTGGTTTAGAGGTTCCCGGGTTATTGTCACGATATTGAAAATACGGGTGTTGACGGTACATATAAAGTTCATCGGGATCGGAATCAGATTTCTCTATTTTGATGCCTTTTCCCTTATTATTTTCTTTTGCCTCATTAAATTGGGTCGGGGTAATTTCTATAACATCATCGGAATCTTCATCAGGATCCAATTCATCAGAAAATTGGTAATTTTCCCAATATTTTGCTTCCTTAGCAGAAACACCATTGACCATTATTAACTTTGGTCCATTGGTTGAGGATTTTCTTTTATTTGACCGGTTTTCTGTGGTTCCTACTATTCCCCCCTCCGAAACCTCTTCTTCTTTCGGTTCCTCTTCTTCTGGTTCCTCTTCTTCCGGTTCCTCTTCTTCCGGTTCCGTTTCCTCTTCTTCCGGTTCTTCGGGAACTTGTGAATCTTGCCAATATATATTCGACTCTTCGTTATTATTAGGTGAGTCAATGGGATTTTTGCTAGAGGTAGACATCTATCACACAATATCAAACATGTTAAGAGATTAATATATCACATAATATTTACATGTTAATAATATATAGTTTCCAACAAAAATGTTAAGCAATCATTTTTAAAGAAAACACGGTCGAAGTTCAGACTCACTAATGCATCCTAACAAACTCGATAAGACACACTAATTCAAATTTTCTGGTTCTCTAAGACCAACGCTCTGATACCAACTGAAGTGTACCGTTCATATTGATTATAAATGTTCCATATTAATTGATTTCGTTGCGAGGTTTTGACCTCTATATGAGACGTTTTTCAAAGACTGCATTCATTTTTAAAACAACCATAACCTTTATTTTATCAATAAAGGTTTTAAAAGCATTACGTAGATTATTAAATAATGATAATCTAAAATATACTGTTTACACATGACCATTACATAATGGTTTATAATAGAAATATATTACATCGACATATGTTTCTTGAATGCAGTTTTTACACAATATCATACAAACATGGACTCCAAATCTTGTCCTTATTTTAGTATGCAGCAGCGGAAGCTCTTAGTATTCACCTGAGAATAAACATGCTTTAAACGTCAACAAAAATGTTGGTGAGTTATTGGTTTAACATATATATATCAAATCGTAACAATAGACCACAAGATTTCATATTTCAATACACATTCCATACATAGAGATAAAAATCATTCATATGGTGAACACCTGGTAACCGACATTAACAAGATGCATATAAGAATATCCCCTATCATTCCAGGAAATCCTTCGGACATGATAAAAACGAATTCGAAGTACTAAAGCATCTGGTACTTTGGATGGGGTTCGTTAGGCCCAATAGATCTATCTTTAGGATTCACGTCAATTAGTAGATCGGTTTACTAATTCTTAGGCTACCAAGCAAAAGGGGCATATTCGGCTTCGATCATTCACCCATATAATGTAGTTTCAATTACTTGTGTCTATTTCGTAAAACATTTATAAAACTGCATGTATTCTCATCCCAAAATATTAGATTTTAAAAGTGGGACTATAACTCACTTTCACAGATTTTTACTTCGTCGAGAAGTAAGACTTGGCCACTGGTCGATTCACGGACCTATAACAAATATGTACATATATATCAAAGCATGTTCAAAATATATTTACAACACTTTTAATACATTTTGATGTTTTAAGTTTATTAAGTCAGCTGTCCTCGTTAGTAACCTACAACTAGTTGTCCACAGTTAGATGTACAGAAATAAATCGATATATATTATCTTGAATCAATCCACGACCCAGTGTATACACGTCTCAGGCTAGATCACAACTCAAAGTATATATATTTTTGGAATCAACCTCAACCCTGTATAGCTAACTCCAACATTACTGCATATAGAGTGTCTATGGTTGTTCCAAATAATATATATACATGGGTCGATATGATATGTCAAAACATTTACATACGTGTCTATGGTATCCCAAGATTACATAATATATTATAATACATGTATAATACAATATAAGTTATCTAGGATATGATTTGTATAGAATTGTTAATATTTCCCGTAGCTACAAAAATCAAAAAATATCCAATCTTGTTTTACCCATAACTTCTTCATTTTAAATCCGTTTTGAGTGAATCAAATTGCTATGGTTTAATATTGAACTCTATTTTATGAATCTAAATAGAAAAAGTATAGGTTTATAGTCGGAAATATAAGTTACAAGTCATTTTTGTAAGAGGTAGTCATTTCAGTCGAAAGAACGACGTCTTGATGACCATTTTGAAAAACATACTTCCACTTTGAGTTTAACCATGATTTTTGGATATAGTTTCATGTTCATAAGAAAAATCATTTTCCCAGAAGAACAACTTTTAAATCAAAGTTTATCATAGTTTTTAATTATCAAACCCAAAACAGCCTGCGGTGTTACTACGACGGCGTATGTCCAGTTTTACGGTGTTTTTCGTGTTTTCAGGTTTTAAATCATTAAGTTATCATATCATATAGATATAGAACATGTGTTTAGTTGATTTTAAAAGTCAAGTTAGAAGGATTAACTTTTGTTTGCAAACAAGTTTAGAATTAACTAAACTATGTCAAGTTTAAACCTTCGAATAAGATAGCTTTATATGTATGAATCGAATGATGTTATGAACATCATTACTACCTCAAGTTTTGTGGATAAACCTACTGGAAAAGAGACAAATATATCTAGCTTCAAAGGATCTTGGATGGCTTGAAAGTTCTTGAAGTAGAATCATGACACGAAAACAAGTTCAAGTAAGATTTCCACTCGAAATAAGATTGTTATAGTTATAGAAATTGAATCAAAGTTTGAATATGAGTATTATCTAGTATTAGAAAGATATCTTACTGTAAATAATAAAGATTTCTTGAGGTTGGATGATCATTCTACAAGATTGGAAGTAAGCTAGCAAACTTGGAAGTATTCTTGATTTTATGAAACTAGAACTTGTAGAATTTATGAAGAACACTTGAACTTGAAGATAGAACTTGAGAGAGATCAATTAGATGAAGAAAGTTGAAGAATGAAAGTGTTTTTAGGTGTTTTTGGTCGTTGGTGTATGGATTAGATATAAAGGATATGTAATTTTGTTTTCATGTAAATAAGTCATGAATGATTACTCATATTTTTGTAATTTTATGAGATATTTCATGCTAGTTGCCAAATGATGGTTCCCACATGTATTAGGTGACTCACATGGGCTGCTAATAGCTGATCATTGGAGTGTATATACCAATAGTACATACATCTAAAAGCTGTGTATTGTATGAGTACGAATACGGGTGCATACGAGTAGAATTGTTGATGAAACTGAACGAGGATGTAATTGTAAGCATTTTTGTTAAGTAGAAGTATTTTGATAAGTGTATTGAAGTCTTTCAAAAATGTATGAATACTTATTAAAACACTACATGTATATACATTTTAACTGAGTCGTTAAGTCATCATTAGTCGTTACATGTAAGTATTGTTTTGAAACCTTTAGGTTAACGATCTTGTTAAATGTTGTTAACCCAATGTTTATAATATCAAATGAAATTTTAAATTTTTATATTATCATGATATTATGATGTATGAATATCTCTTAATATGATATATATACATTAAATGTCGTTACAACGATAATCGTGACATATATATCTCGTTTCAAAATCATTAAGTTAGTAGTCTTGTTTTAACATATGTAGTTCATTGTTAATATACTTAATGATATGTTTACTTATCATAATATCATGTTGACTATATATATATATATATATATATATATATATATATATATATATATATATATATATATATATATATATATATATATATATATATATATATATATATATATATATATATATATATATATATATATATTCATATATATGTCATCATATAGTTTTTACAAGTTTTAACGTTCATGAATCACCGGTCAACTTGGGTGGTCAATTGTCTGTATGAAACCTATTTCAATTAATCAAGTCTTAACAAGTTTGATTGCTTAACATGTTGGAAACACTTAATCATGTAAATAACAATTTCATTTAATATATATATATATAAACATGAAAAAGTTCGGGTCACTACATCGATAATGACACTTAAACTTAATTTATTCACTTTTAAACTTATTGGGATAACATACTGACCTAGTGACCATTGACTTAGGTTGACGACCTTTCGGACCGACTTACTACCTGCATACGTTTCATATCAACTTTTACTGCTTATTCACTGTGAGTTATAGCTTCCCTCTTTACTTATACTATTTTTGGGACTGAGAATACATGCGCTTTTTATGTTTTACTTAGTTGACACGAGTACTTAAACTTTACATATGTGTGGGTTATATAATGGCATAAACATTCCCCTTAGCACGGTAACGATTAATCATTGGTTTTGAACCGGTGAACGCAAATATTAGATATGGATACATAGGGTTTGACATCCCCACTCGGGCTAGTCGCGCTAGCATTTAACGGGTGTTTGATACTTCGAGGACATACGCACTCGCTAAGTGTACTTTTAGGGGGTATTACTATTACGTTAAGTTAGTTACCGGGTGCCTACGGATAAGCATATACTTTTCATACTGTTTTGAATACGATAACTCGTGGTCTACATTACTTTACTGATTACAAACTATAGCTCACCAACATTCGTGTTGACTTTTAAGCGTGTATTTCTCAGGTTCTTAAACGATGTTGCTTCCGCTGTTAGACTTGCTGTCTTGGTGTTATAGACTTGCTGTTATGGACCTGCTGTGTTAGATTTCCGCTGCATTACTTAAAGATGTCTCAATCATTAAACTTTTATCTCGCATTCGTAACTTATGTTTGAAACGACCCATCCATATTACTATAAATGCAGTACGTTCTCATTGGTCCCATAGCGAGGTATTTGACGTCTATATAATACGTTTTAGAAAATATTGCATTCGTTTCATAAAAAGCACATCATTATTATACATAATGCATGTTTTAAACAAGTGGGCGATTATTTAAGAAATAATCCCCAAAATACTTCGGTTTCCAAATACTACACACGTGACGTAACAGTCAAATATAATACATGACAAAGGTTTTATTGAATGCAACACTTTATTTAAATAAAAGTATGAGACTCCATGCACAGCTTGCTCAGATAATGCAACAGCGGAAGACTTTCTTAAGGACCTGAGATAAACATGCGTAAACAGTCAACACAAAGGTTGGTGAGATATATAGGTTTATTATCGATATAAATATAGACCACAAGATTTCATAGTTATAAATATATGTACACTCGCAAGTGTATAAAAGTATTCTATAAGTTGTTGAGCGCTTCGGTAACCATACTTAACCATTAATGTGGCATATTCCCTTTATTATGAAATCTCCCTACACTGTGCCAAGTGTAGTAAAAACGAAGTACTATGCAATCGTTTACGATACTAGAGTAACTAGCCCGGTTGGGGTTGTCAAACCCGATAGATCTATCAATAGAATTCGCGTATACATGTTCTTACAACATGTAAATATTAGTTACCAAGCTATTAGGGATGATATGCAAATGGGTACAACTCAACGTAGAATATATTTTAAGTACTTGTGTGTATGGCGTAAAACATAAAATACATGTATTCTCATCCCAAAATATTTGTAGAGTTTAAAAATGGGACTATATACTCACAGTAGTAAAAGTATATTAATAATAAGTTTTCGACTTATTAAAAATATGACCGTCGTTGTAACATCCCGCGTTTTTCTGTTAAATTTATTTTTAACACTATCTTTTTTTTTAATAATATCTTTCGTTATTTAAATTCCTAGTTTCCGTTGACTAGCATTCATAATATTTCCGTCATTTAATTATAACATCACTTGTTTACACGAGCGTTTTTAAAATATTCGTTTGGTTAATTTCCGCACCCGCTTTGAAACTTGAGGGACCGAGGTTTCCAAGTGGGCAAACTAGTTGACTAGGTCAACTAGTCAACCCACCTCATCCACCCATTCATTTCCACCCACCTCCTCATCACTTTCTCTTTTTCTCTCTTCTTACTTCCATTTTGGAATTTAAACACCAACTCACAAAATCATCATCTAAATCCGGATCAAGAGGTAAACATCAAAACAAATTACATATTCGTGATCCTCTCTTCATCCTCTACATTTTGATACCAATTTCATCAAGTTTGGGTAACATTTCTAAAACACTAAATTTCTCTAAATTCATTTTATATACTTGAAATGGTGTTAGTTAGTGTATATGGCTCGTGTATAACATGAATATATGATTTATTTGCTCGATTTGTTGTTTTGAGTAACTAGTTTGAACATTTGAAATGGGTTTGCTTAATCTTTGATTTTGGAAGATTAAATGTTGTTAAATTGTTAAAGTTCATGTTTTAATTGTGTTACTAGTATCACTAGTTTCGTTTTGATGCGTAGGTTGATTAAGAAAACTTCAAAAACATGAATATTGATTTTTGTGGATTTTGGTTAGGGTTTGATAGACTTAAAACGAGCTTTTGATGTTTTGAATGCCATGAAATGTTATTAGTAAGTGTTTAGTTGTAATGTATGTTTCATTACCTTCAAAACGGCACATCATATGTGTAACATCCCGCCTTTTTCCATTTACTTTTACGTTATACTAATTTAAACTCCGTTATATGTTTATAACATCTCCCGTTGATACGCGTTTTAAATTATCTCGTTTAGGTAATTCACGCACCCGAACGAAAGTTGAGGGACTAAACTTGACAAGGGATCAAACCCTTGACTAGGTCAAAGGGTCAAACCCCTTTCACCCATTCATTATCATCTCCATCTCTCTCTCTTTCTCTCTAGCAAGAACACACACCCAATTTCCAAATTCATTCAATCATCATCTAAATTCAATCTAGGAGGCTTACAACAAAATAAATTACATATTCGTGATCCTCTCTTCATCCTCTTCATTTTGGTACCAACTTCATCTCGTTTGGGTAACATTTCTAAAACTCTAGATTTCTCTAAATTCGTGTTTTTGACTTGAAATGGTGTTAGTTAGTGTCTATGGCTCATTGTGATGTCGTGTATGTAATTTGTATGCTCGATCTCGTTGTTTTAGTATAACTAGCATGAACTTGAATTTTGGTGTGTTGTTCTTGAATTTTGGATGATCATATATTGTTAGATGTTAAAAGTTCATGTTTTAATTGTGTTCCTAGTATCACTAGCTTCAATTTGATGTGTAGGTTGCTTGAGAAAACTCCATAAACTTGATTAGTGATTTTTGGTGGAATTGAGCTAGGGTTTAATGAACTTGAAATGATTATTTGATGCACTGGTTGCCATGATTTGTTGTTAGTAAGTTGTTAGTTGTATTGTATGCTCAATTACCTACAAAATGGCATGTCATATGTATGCATTGAATGCCTAAATCATTAAATGCGCATTGGTGAGTTTGAAGCATTAATGTGTGCATTGAATGATCACTTGGTTTGAAAACTCGGTTGTTACAAATGAGGTTTTTGATTGATGAATTGTGTTTAGTTACATTCTACGTCAAAAGAGCTTTCCAACGATATAAGGTGCGAGTCCTAAGTGTTAGCGGTTTGTGTTTTATGCACAAAAAGGTTTGGGATTGGGACTTGAACATTTAGGACTGGCCAGGCACCAGCACCCGGTCTTTGTCGCGGCGCGACACCTCTGGCCGCGGCGCGGCATATGCCGTGGTCAGGTTCTGACCTCCATGTCCAAAATACGAAAAATGTTTGGCATACTACGGACCTCCGATTCACATGAAACTTGTTCTAACATGCTCATATATGATTAAAAACCTCAGAAAAATAGTTCGGGACCCGACCCGAACATGTTGACTTTTTCGTTGACTTTGACCCGACCAAGTTGACTTTTAATCAAACTTAACCAATTGTTTGTGCAATCGTTCTAACATGCTTTTATACTTGTACCTTGCATGAAACATGACAATTTGATTCACATGCTATTATGATCGAGTCTTAACGAGCCATAGGTGAAATGTCCCGTTCTTATTGATTAAAAACGTTCCATATTAATTGATTTCGTTGCGAGGTTTTGACCTCTATATGAGACGTTTTTCAAAGACTGCATTCATTTTTAAAACAAACCATAACCTTTATTTCATAAATAAAGGTTTAAAAAGCTTTACGTATATTATCAAATAATGATAATCTAAAATATCCTGTTTACACACGACCATTACATAATGGTTTACAATACAAATATGTTACATCGAAATCAGTTTCTTGAATGCAGTTTTTACACAATATCATACAAACATGGACTCCAAATCTTGTCCTTATTTTAGTATGCAACAGCGGAAGCTCTTAATATTCACCTGAGAATAAACATGCTTTAAACGTCAACAAAAATGTTGGTGAGTTATAGGTTTAACCTATATATATCAAATCGTAACAATAGACCACAAGATTTCATATTTCAATACACATCCCATACATAGAGATAAAAATCATTCATATGGTGAACACCTGGTAACCGACAATAACAAGATGCATATATAAGAATATCCCCATCATTCCGGGACACCCTTCGGATATGATATAAATTTCGAAGTACTAAAGCATCCGGTACTTTGGATGGGGTTTGTTAGGCCCAATAGATCTATCTTTAGGATTCGCGTCAATTAGGGTGTCTGTTCCCTAATTCTTAGATTACCAAACTTAATAAAAAGGGGCATATTCGATTTCGATAATTCAACCATAGAATGTAGTTTCACGTACTTGTGTCTATTTTGTAAATCATTTATAAAACCTGCATGTATTCTCATCCCAAAAATATTAGATTTTAAAAGTGGGACTATAACTCACTTTCACAGATTTTTACTTCGTCGGGAAGTAAGACTTGGCCACTGGTTGATTCACGAACCTATAACAATATATACATATATATCAAAGTATGTTCAAAATATATTTACAACACTTTTAATATATTTTGATGTTTTAAGTTTATTAAGTCAGCTGTCCTCGTTAGTAACCTACAACTAGTTGTCCACAGTTAGATGTACAGAAATAAATCGATAAATATTATCTTGAATCAATCCACGACCCAGTGTATACGTATCTCAGTATTGATCACAACTCAAACTATATATATTTTGGAATCAACCTCAACCCTGTATAGCTAACTCCAACATTCACATATAGAGTGTCTATGGTTGTTCCGAAATATATATAGATGTGTCGACATGATAGGTCGAAACATTGTATACGTGTCTATGGTATCTCAAGATTACATAATATATAATACAAGTTGATTAAGTTATGGTTGGAATAGATTTGTTACCAATTTTCACGTAGCTAAAATGAGAAAAATTATCCAATCTTGTTTTACCCATAACTTCTTCATTTTAAATCCGTTTTGAGTGAATCAAATTGTTATGGTTTCATATTGAACTCTATTTTATGAATCTAAACAAAAAAAGTATAGGTTTCTAGTCGGAAAAATAAGTTACAAGTCGTTTTTGTAAAGGTAGTCATTTCAGTCGAAAGAACGACGTCTAGATGACCATTTTAGAAAACATACTTCCACTTTGAGTTTAACCATAATTTTTGGATATAGTTTCATGTTCATAATAAAAATAATTTTCTCAGAATAACAACTTTTAAATCAAAGTTTATCATAGTTTTTAATTAACTAACCCAAAACAGCCCGCGGTGTTACTACGACGGCGTAAATCCGGTTTTACGGTGTTTTTCGTGTTTCCAGGTTTTAAATCATTAAGTTAGCATATCATATAGATATAGAACATGTGTTTAGTTGATTTTAAAAGTCAAGTTAGAAGGATTAACTTTTGTTTGCGAACAAGTTTAGAATTAACTAAACTATGTTCTAGTGATTACAAGTTTAAACCTTCGAATAAGATAGCTTTATATGTATGAATCGAATGATGTTATGAACATCATTACTACCTTAAGTTCCTTGGATGAACCTACTGGAAAAGAGAAAAATGGATCTAGCTTCAATGGATCCTTGGATGGCTCAAAGTTCTTGAAGCAAAATCATGACACGAAAACAAGTTCAAGTAAGATCATCACTTGAAATAAGATTGTTATAGTTATAGAAATTGAACCAAAGTTTGAATATGATTATTACCTTGTATTAGAATGATAACCTACTGTAAGAAACAAAGATTTTTTGAGGTTGGATGATCACCTTACAAGATTGGAAGTGAGCTAACAAACTTGAAAGTATTCTTGATTTTATGAAACTAGAACTTTTGGAATTTATGAAGAACACTTAGAACTTGAAGATAGAACTTGAGAGAGTTCAATTAGATGAAGAAAATTGAAGAATGAAAGTGTTTGTAGGTGTTTTTGGTCGTTGGTGTATGGATTAGATATAAAGGATATGTAATTTTGTTTTCATGTAAATAAGTCATGAATGATTACTCATATTTTTGTAATCTTATGAGATATTTCATGCTAGTTGCCAAATGATGGTTCCCACATGTGTTAGGTGACTCACATGGGCTGCTAAGAGCTGATCATTGGAGTGTATATACCAATAGTACATACATCTAAAAGCTGTGTATTGTACGAGTACGAATACGGGTGCATACGAGTAGAATTGTTGATGAAACTGAACGAGAATGTAGTTGTAAGCATTTTTGTTAAGTAGAAGTATTTTGATAAGTGTATTGAAGTCTTTCAAAAGTGTATAAATACATATTAAAACACTACATGTATATACATTTTAACTGAGTCGTTAAGTCATCGTTAGTCGTTACATGTAAGTGTTGTTTTGAAACCTTTAGGTTAACGATCTGGTTAAATGTTGTTAACCCAATGTTTATAATATCAAAAGAGATTTTAAATTATTATATTATCATGATATTATGATGTACGAATATCTCTTAATATGATATATATACATTAAATGTCGTTACAACGATAAACGTTACATATATGTCTCGTTTAAAAATCATTAAGTTAGTAGTCTTGTTTTTACATATGTAGTTCATTGTTAATATAATTAATGATATGTTTACTTATCATAATATCATGTTAACTATATATATAACCATATATATGTCATCATATAGTTTTTTACAAGTTTTAACGTTCGTGAATCACCGGTCAACTTGGGTGGTCAATTGTCTATATGAAACCTATTTCAATTAATCAAGTCTTAACAAGTTTGATTGCTTAACATGTTGGAAACATTTAATCATGTAAACATCAATCTAAATTAATATATATAAACATGGAAAAGTTCGGGTCACTACAGTACCTACCCGTTAAATAAATTTCGTCCCGAAATTTTAAGCTGTTGAAGGTGTTGACGAATCTTCTGGAAATAGATGCGGGTATTTCTTCTTCATCTGATCTTCACGCTCCCAGGTGAACTCGGGTCCTCTACGAGCATTCCATCGAACCTTAACAATTGGTATCTTGTTTTGCTTAAGTCTTTTAACCTCACGATCCATTATTTCGACGGGTTCTTCGATGAATTGAAGTTTTTCGTTGATTTGGATTTCATCTAACGGAATAGTGAGATCTTCTTTAGTAAAACATTTCTTTAAATTTGAGACGTGGAAAGTGTTATGTACAGCCGCGAGTTGTTGAGGTAACTCTAGTCGGTAAGCTACTGGTCCGACACGATCAATAATCTTGAATGGTCCAATATACCTTGGATTTAATTTCCCTCGTTTACCAAATCGAACAACGCCTTTCCAAGGTGCAACTTTAAGCATGACCATCTCTCCAATTTCAAATTCTATATCTTTTCTTTTAATGTCAGCGTAGCTCTTTTGTCGACTTTGGGCGGTTTTCAACCGTTGTTGAATTTGGATGATCTTCTCGGTAGTTTCTTGTATAATCTCCGGACCCGTAATCTGTCTATCCCCCACTTCACTCCAACAAATCGGAGACCTGCACTTTCTACCATAAAGTGCTTCAAACGGCGCCATCTCAATGCTTGAATGGTAGCTGTTGTTGTAGGAAAATTCTGCTAACGGTAGATGTCGATCCCAACTGTTTCCGAAATCAATAACACATGCTCGTAGCATGTCTTCAAGCGTTTGTATCGTCCTTTCGCTCTGCCCATCAGTTTGTGGATGATAGGCAGTACTCATGTCTAGACGAGTTCCTAATGCTTGCTGTAATGTCTGCCAGAATCTTGAAATAAATCTGCCATCCCTATCAGAGATAATAGAGATTGGTATTCCGTGTCTGGAGACGACTTCCTTCAAATACAGTCGTGCTAA
Source organism: Rutidosis leptorrhynchoides (assembly GCF_046630445.1). Taxonomy (NCBI): domain Eukaryota; kingdom Viridiplantae; phylum Streptophyta; class Magnoliopsida; order Asterales; family Asteraceae; genus Rutidosis; species Rutidosis leptorrhynchoides. The sequence continues at coordinate 27,198,749 of NC_092342.1, forward strand.
CTTCTCCATCTTGTCATCTTCTCTTATTGGTAGGAAGTGTGCTGATTTGGTGAGACGATCAACTATTACCCAAATAGTATCAAAACCACTTGCAGTCCTTGGCAATTTAGTGATGAAATCCATGGTAATGTTTTCCCATTTCCATTCCGGGATTTCGGGTTGTTGAAGTAGACCTGATGGTTTCTGATGCTCAGCTTTGACCTTAGAACACGTCAAACATTCTCCTACGTATTTAGCAACATCGGCTTTCATACCCGGCCACCAAAAATGTTTCTTGAGATCCTTGTACATCTTCCCCGTTCCAGGATGTATTGAGTATCTGGTTTTATGAGCTTCTCTAAGTACCATTTCTCTCATATCTCCAAATTTTGGTACCCAAATCCTTTCAGCCCTATACCGGGTTCCGTCTTCCCGAATATTAAGATGCTTCTCCGATCCTTTGGGTATTTCATCCTTTAAATTTCCCTCTTTTAAAACTCCTTGTTGCGCCTCCTTTATTTGAGTAGTAATGTTATTATGAATCATTATATTCATAGATTTTACTCGAATGGGTTCTCTGTCCTTCCTGCTCAAGGCATCGGCTACCACATTTGCCTTCCCCGGGTGGTAACGAATCTCAAAGTCGTAATCATTCAATAATTCAATCCACCTACGCTGCCTCATATTCAGTTGTTTCTGATTAAATATGTGTTGAAGACTTTTGTGGTCGGTATATATAATACCTTTGACCCCATATAAGTAGTGCCTCCAAGTCTTTAATGCAAAAACAACCGCGCCTAATTCCAAATCATGCGTCGTATAATTTTGTTCGTGAATCTTTAATTGTCTAGACGCATAAGCAATCACCTTCGTTCGTTGCATTAATACACAACCGAGACCTTGCTTTGATGCATCACAATAAATCACAAAATCATCATTCCCTTCAGGCAATGACAATATAGGTGCCGTAGTTAGCTTTTTCTTCAATAACTGAAACGCTTTCTCTTGTTCATCATTCCATTCAAATTTCTTCCCTTTATGCGTTAATGCAGTCAAGGGTTTTGCTATTCTGGAAAAGTCGTGGATGAACCTTCTGTAGTAACCAGCTAGTCCTAAAAACTGGCGTATGTGTTTCGGAGTTTTCGGGGTTTTCCACTTTTCAACAGTTTCTATCTTTGCCAGATCCACCTTAATACCTTCTTTGTTCACTATGTGACCGAGGAATTGAACTTCTTCCAACCAAAATGCACACTTTGAAAACTTAGCGTACAATTCTTCCTTCCTCAATACTTCTAACACCTTTCTCAAATGTTCACCGTGTTCTTGGTCATTCTTTGAGTAAATAAGTATGTCATCAATGAAAACAATGACAAACTTGTCAAGGTATGGTCCACACACTCGGTTCATAAGGTCCATGAACACAGCTGGTGCATTAGTTAAACCAAACGGCATGACCATAAACTCGTAATGACCGTAACGTGTTCTGAAAGCAGTCTTTGGAATATCATCTTCTTTCACCCGCATTTGATGATACCCGGAACGTAAGTCAATCTTTGAATAAACAGACGAGCCTTGTAGTTGATCAAATAAGTCGTCGATTCTCGGTAGGGGGTAGCGGTTCTTGATGGTAAGTTTGTTCAACTCTCGGTAGTCGATACACAACCTGAATGTACCATCTTTCTTCTTGACAAACAAAACAGGAGCTCCCCACGGTGATGTGCTTGGTCGAATGAAACCATGCTCTAAAAGTTCTTGTAATTGGCTTTGCAGTTCTTTCATCTCACTGGGTGCGAGTCTGTAAGGAGCACGAGCTATTGGTGCAGCTCCTGGTACAAGATCTATTTGAAATTCAACGGATCGCTGTGGGGGTAATCCCGGTAATTCTTTCGGAAATACATCGGGAAATTCTTTTGCAATGGGAACATCATTGATGCTCTTTTCTTCAGTTTGTACTTTCTCGACGTGTGCTAGAACAGCATAGCAACCTTTTCTTATTAGTTTTTGTGCCTTCAAATTACTAATAAGATGTAGCTTCGTGTTGCCCTTTTCTCCGTACACCATTAAGGGTTTTCCTTTTTCTCGTATAATGCGAATTGCATTTTTGTAACAAACGATCTCTGCTTTCACTTCTTTCAACCAGTCCATACCGATTATCACATCAAAACTCCCTAACTCTACTGGTATCAAATCAATCTTAAATGTTTCGCTAACCAGTTTAATTTCTCGATTCCGACATATATTATCTGCTGAAATTAATTTACCATTTGCTAATTCGAGTAAAAATTTACTATCCAAAGGCGTCAATGGACAACTTAATTTAGCACAAAAATCTCTAATCATATAGCTTCTATCCGCACCCGAATCAAATAAAACGTAAGCAGATTTATTGTCAATAAGAAACGTACCCGTAACAAGCTCCGGGTCTTCCTGTGCCTCTACCGCATTAATATTGAAAACTCTTCCACGGCCTTGTCCATTCGTGTTCTCCTGGTTCGGGCAATTTCTAATAATGTGGCCTGGTTTTCCACATTTATAACAAACTACATTGGCATAACTTGCTCCGACACTACTTGCTCCGCCATTACTCGTTCCGACACCATTTGTTCCTTTCGTTCTATTAACCCCTGGTCCGTAGACCTCACACTTCGCCGCGCTATGACCATTTCTTTTACACTTGTTGCAAAATTTGGTGCAGAACCCCGAGTGATTCTTTTCACACCTTTGGCATAGTTGCTTCTGATTGTTGTTGTTGTTGCGATTATTATTGTTGTTGGGATGATTGTTGTAGTTGCTGTTGTTGTTGTTGTTGTTGTTGTTATTGGGCCGTTTGTTGTAGTTGCGATTGATGTTGCGATTGTTGGGATAATTGTTGCGATTATTGTTGTAATTGCTGTTGTTGTTGTATTGGTGATTCTTATCACCGTTTTCCTCCCACTTTCTTTTGACTTGCTTCACATTGGCCTCTTCAGCAGTCTGTTCTTTAATTCTTTCTTCAATCTGGTTCACTAGTTTGTGAGCCATTCTACATGCCTGTTGTATGGAGGCGGGCTCGTGTGAACTTATATCTTCTTGGATTCTTTCCGGTAATCCTTTCACAAACGCGTCGATCTTCTCTTCCTCATCTTCGAATGCTCCCGGACACAATAGGCACAATTCTGTGAATCGTCTTTCGTACGTGGTAATATCAAATCCTTGGGTTCGTAACCCTCTAAGTTCTGTCTTGAGCTTATTGACCTCGGTTCTGGGACGGTACTTCTCGTTCATCAAGTGCTTGAATGCTGACCACGGTAGTGCGTACGCATCATCTTGTCCCACTTGCTCTAGATAGGTATTCCACCATGTTAACGCAGAACCTGTGAAGGTATGCGTAGCGTACTTCACTTTGTCCTCTTCAGTACACTTACTTATGGCAAACACCGATTCAACCTTCTCGGTCCACCGTTTCAATCCGATCGGTCCTTCGGTTCCATCAAATTCCAAAGGTTTGCAGGCAGTGAATTCTTTGTAGGTGCATCCTACACGATTTCCTGTACTGCTAGATCCAAGGTTATTGTTGGTATGTAGCGCAGCCTGTACTGCGGCTATGTTTGAAGCTAGAAAAGTACGGAATTCCTCTTCATTCATATTCACGGTGTGTCGAGTAGTCGGTGCCATTTCCTTCAAAATAGTTAAATGGAACAAGTTAATCATACAGAATATTAAGAGTAGTTAATAGTATTTCGTAGCATAATATGAACTCATTTATAAAAGCTTTTTCTTCATATTAGCGTTTTATAAGTTTAAATGCGGGTAGTACCTACCCGTTAAGTTCATACTTAGTAGCTAATATACAATTCAACTACTACAATTCTATATGAAAAACTGATTATAATAATATTTCGCGTTCAAACTTTTATACAATATTTTACAAACTTACAATACCGCTTATTTTACATAAAGCATGAAATATAGCACACAATAACTTTGATACAAGATAGTTGTGAAGACAATTCTAGCTAGTACACAAGTCGTTCGGCAAAGGCAATAAAGACACGTAATTCATACGTCCAGAAACAAGTCATGCATTCTGGTTTTACTAGGACTACTTCCCATCCTTGGTCTTGTGCAACATAACCGTTATGGCCGTTGATAAGACAGCGTGTTGTAACGTCATCAAAGGGACGAGGGTTACGTAATGTCCAACAGTCCCGTAATAATCTAAAAACCTCATTTCTTACCCCAATTACCGACTCCGTCACTTGTGGAAACGTTTTGTTTAATAGTTGTAGCCCGATGTTCTTGTTCTCACTTTGGTGAGAAGCGAACATTACTAATCCGTAAGCATAACATGCTTCTTTATGTTGCATGTTAGCCGCTTTTTCTAAATCACGAAGTCCAATATTCGGATATATTGAGTCAAAATAATTTCTTAACCCGTTGCGTAAAATAGCATTTGGGTTCCCCGCAATATATGCGTCAAAGTAAACACATCGTAACTTATGGGTTTCCCAATGTGATATCCCCCATCTTTCAAACGAAAGTCTCTTATAAACCAAGACATTCTTGGAACGTTCTTCGAATGTCTTACAAACTGATCTCGCCTTAAATAGTTGTGCCGAAGAATTCTGGCCGACTCTAGACAAGATTTCATCAATCATGTCTCCGGGTAGGTCTCTTAAAATATTGGGTTGTCTATCCATTTTGTGTTTTTAAACTGTAAAATAGACAAGAGTTAGATTCATAAAAAAAATACTTATTAATACAAGCAATTTTTACATATATCATAAAGCATAAGAACACTATATTCCATATATTACACCACACGAATACAACTATCTTATTCTGACTCGCTCGTTTCTTCTTCTTCGGTTTTGGTTCGTTTTGCCAAGTTTCTAGGGATATATGATGTTCCCCTAATACGAGCCGTCGTTGTCCACATTGGTTTAGAAAAACCTGGTGGTTTAGAGGTTCCCGGGTCATTGTTACAACTTAAGGACTTCGGGGGTTGACGATACATATAAAGTTCATCGGGGTTGGAATTAGATTTCTCTATTTTTATGCCCTTTCCCTTATTATTTTCTTTTGCCTTTTTAAATTCAGTTGGGGTAATTTCTATAACATCATCGGAATTCTCGTCGGAATCCGATTCATCGGAGAATTGGTAATCCTCCCAATATTTTGCTTCCTTGGCGGAAACACCATTGACCATAATTAACTTTGGTCGGTTGGTTGAGGATTTTCTTTTACTTAACCGTTTTATTATTTCCCCCACCGGTTCTATTTCTTCATCCGGTTCCGATTCTTCTTCCGGTTCCGATTCTTCTTCCGGTTCCGACTCTTCTTCCGGTTCCTCTTCGGGAACTTGTGAATCAGTCCACAAATCATTCCAATTTACATTTGACTCTTCATTATTATTAGGTGAGTCAATGGGACTTGTTCTAGAGGTAGACATCTATCACATAATATCAAACACGTTAAGAGATTAATATATCACATAATATTCATATGTTAAAAATATATAGTTTCCAACAAAAATGTTAAGCAATCATTTTTAAAGAAAACACGGTCGAAGTCCAGACTCACTAATGCATCCTAACAAACTCGATAAGACACACTAATGCAAATTTTCTGGTTCTCTAAGACCAACGCTCGGATACCAACTGAAATGTCCCGTTCTTATTGATTAAAAACGTTCCATATTAATTGATTTCGTTGCGAGGTTTTGACCTCTATATGAGACGTTTTTCAAAGACTGCATTCATTTTTAAAACAAACCATAACCTTTATTTCATAAATAAAGGTTTAAAAAGCTTTACGTATATTATCAAATAATGATAATCTAAAATATCCTGTTTACACACGACCATTACATAATGGTTTACAATACAAATATGTTACATCGAAATCAGTTTCTTGAATGCAGTTTTTACACAATATCATACAAACATGGACTCCAAATCTTGTCCTTATTTTAGTATGCAACAGCGGAAGCTCTTAATATTCACCTGAGAATAAACATGCTTTAAACGTCAACAAAAATGTTGGTGAGTTATAGGTTTAACCTATATATATCAAATCGTTACAATAGACCACAAGATTTCATATTTCAATACACATCCCATACATAGAGATAAAAATCATTCATATGGTGAACACCTGGTAACCGACAATAACAAGATGCATATATAAGAATATCCCCATCATTCCGGGACACCCTTCGGATATGATATAAATTTCGAAGTACTAAAGCATCCGGTACTTTGGATGGGGTTTGTTAGGCCCAATAGATCTATCTTTAGGATTCGCGTCAATTAGGGTGTCTGTTCCCTAATTCTTAGATTACCAGACTTAATAAAAAGGGGCATATTCGATTTCGATAATTCAACCATAGAATGTAGTTTCACGTATTTGTGTCTATTTTGTAAATCATTTATAAAACCTGCATGTATTCTCATCCCAAAAATATTAGATTTTAAAAGTGGGACTATAACTCACTTTCACAGATTTTTACTTCGTCGGGAAGTAAGACTTGGCCACTGGTTGATTCACGAACCTATAACAATATATACATATATATCAAAGTATGTTCAAAATATATTTACAACACTTTTAATATATTTTGATGTTTTAAGTTTATTAAGTCAGCTGTCCTCGTTAGTAACCTACAACTAGTTGTCCACAGTTAGATGTACAGAAATAAATCGATAAATATTATCTTGAATCAATCCACGACCCAGTGTATACGTATCTCAGTATTGATCACAACTCAAACTATATATATTTTGGAATCAACCTCAACCCTGTATAGCTAACTCCAACATTCACATATAGAGTGTCTATGGTTGTTCCGAAATATATATAGATGTGTCGACATGATAGGTCGAAACATTGTATACGTGTCTATGGTATCTCAAGATTACATAATATATAATACAAGTTGATTAAGTTATGGTTGGAATAGATTTGTTACCAATTTTCACGTAGCTAAAATGAGAAAAATTATCCAATCTTGTTTTACCCATAACTTCTTCATTTTAAATCCGTTTTGAGTGAATCAAATTGCTATGGTTTCATATTGAACTCTATTTTATGAATCTAAACAAAAAAAGTATAGGTTTCTAGTCGGAAAAATAAGTTACAAGTCGTTTTTGTAAAGGTAGTCATTTCAGTCGAAAGAACGACGTCTAGATGACCATTTTAGAAAACATACTTCCACTTTGAGTTTAACCATAATTTTTGGATATAGTTTCATGTTCATAATAAAAATAATTTTCTCAGAATAACAACTTTTAAATCAAAGTTTATCATAGTTTTTAATTAACTAACCCAAAACAGCCCGCGGTGTTACTACGACGGCGTAAATCCGGTTTTACGGTGTTTTTCGTGTTTCCAGGTTTTAAATCATTAAGTTAGCATATCATATAGATATAGAACATGTGTTTAGTTGATTTTAAAAGTCAAGTTAGAAGGATTAACTTTTGTTTGCGAACAAGTTTAGAATTAACTAAACTATGTTCTAGTGATTACAAGTTTAAACCTTCGAATAAGATAGCTTTATATGTATGAATCGAATGATGTTATGAACATCATTACTACCTTAAGTTCCTTGGATGAACCTACTGGAAAAGAGAAAAATGGATCTAGCTTCAATGGATCCTTGGATGGCTCAAAGTTCTTGAAGCAAAATCATGACACGAAAACAAGTTCAAGTAAGATCATCACTTGAAATAAGATTGTTATAGTTATAGAAATTGAACCAAAGTTTGAATATGATTATTACCTTGTATTAGAATGATAACCTACTGTAAGAAACAAAGATTTCTTGAGGTTGGATGATCACCTTACAAGATTGGAAGTGAGCTAACAAACTTGAAAGTATTCTTGATTTTATGAAACTAGAACTTTTGGAATTTATGAAGAACACTTAGAACTTGAAGATAGAACTTGAGAGAGTTCAATTAGATGAAGAAAATTGAAGAATGAAAGTGTTTGTAGGTGTTTTTGGTCGTTGGTGTATGGATTAGATATAAAGGATATGTAATTTTGTTTTCATGTAAATAAGTCATGAATGATTACTCATATTTTTGTAATCTTATGAGATATTTCATGCTAGTTGCCAAATGATGGTTCCCACATGTGTTAGGTGACTCACATGGGCTGCTAAGAGCTGATCATTGGAGTGTATATACCAATAGTACATACATCTAAAAGCTGTGTATTGTACGAGTACGAATACGGGTGCATACGAGTAGAATTGTTGATGAAACTGAACGAGAATGTAGTTGTAAGCATTTTTGTTAAGTAGAAGTATTTTGATAAGTGTATTGAAGTCTTTCAAAAGTGTATAAATACATATTAAAACACTACATGTATATACATTTTAACTGAGTCGTTAAGTCATCGTTAGTCGTTACATGTAAGTGTTGTTTTGAAACCTTTAGGTTAACGATCTTGTTAAATGTTGTTAACCCAATGTTTATAATATCAAAAGAGATTTTAAATTATTATATTATCATGATATTATGATGTACGAATATCTCTTAATATGATATATATACATTAAATGTCGTTACAACGATAAACGTTACATATATGTCTCGTTTAAAAATCATTAAGTTAGTAGTCTTGTTTTTACATATGTAGTTCATTGTTAATATAATTAATGATATGTTTACTTATCATAATATCATGTTAACTATATATATAACCATATATATGTCATCATATAGTTTTTTACAAGTTTTAACGTTCGTGAATCACCGGTCAACTTGGGTGGTCAATTGTCTATATGAAACCTATTTCAATTAATCAAGTCTTAACAAGTTTGATTGCTTAACATGTTGGAAACATTTAATCATGTAAACATCAATCTAAATTAATATATATAAACATGGAAAAGTTCGGGTCACTACAATAGGACTAATTGAACATCTTTGAACTATCGTGTTTACCATTATTGATACAACCTATTGTTTAGGTCAAGACTAGCATTGTTCTTTGCACACGTTTACTTGTTGAAGTACTTTACCACTCGTGCACTCAAGGTGAGATCATAGTCCCACTTTTACTCTTTTTGAACTTACATTTGGGATGAGAAAACATAAACATTTCTTTACTAAGTGAACACAAGTACAGGAAAACAAACATTCTACATACGAGTTTAGAACAAAATCCTCAATTCGATTATCATTAGTTACACTTGCCGGGTGTAAGCGAGAACTTATGTTGTATGGATCCATATGGGTTTGAAAAACCCTCATTCAAACGGTTCGCTACCGTTTACGAATGAAATATATTTTCGAGAAACAGTGTATGTTCTAGCACTAAGTGATGGGGTTCAATGGAAGGAAATGTTAAGCATTGATAATTGGCTGCTCGTGAAACAAACTTTTGGAATGTATTACTATTAATTCATTGATGCAAATCTTGTGGTTCACTTGTACTTACTTACTTAAACCTATGATTTCACCAACGTTTTCGTTGACAGATTTCTATGTTTTTCTCAGGTCCTTGAACGATACATGATACATGCTTCCGCTCATTATTTTGATACTTGCATTGGATGTCGAGTATATATGCATACACAGAGCGTCTTTTGGCTACTTTTAAATTGTGTCGCATAAGTTTCATTTGTACTTATAACTTTGTAACGTAACTTTTGGATGAACAATTCTTGTAAACTTGGAACAATCTTTACATTTGAAATGAATGCGACATATCTTTTGGTCAAACGTTGTTTTAAAGACTTATGACCACGTAACGGGACCTAAGTAGACGGCGCCGTCAAACATGATTTGGTCGGGTCGCTACAATATGTGTGAATTGGATTCCCGAAACTTAAAATGCATTTGATGAACTTGAAACTTTGAAAATAAACCTTTATTGATCACTTGACGAGATTTCGGTTATTGTGATTGATGTTTTTGCTTGGTGAAAAGTAGTTAGTTGTATTCCTTGTCAAAAGAGCTTTCCAACGATATAAGATACGAGTTCTAAGTGTTAGCGGTTTGTGATTTATGCTTGAAAGAGTTTTGATTTGAGACTTGGACATTTGAGACTGACCAGGTACCAGCACACATTAAATGCCGCGGCGCGGCAGTCTTGGGTCGCGGCACGACCTAAGGCGTGTCCAGGTTCTGACCTACATGGTCAAAATATGAAAAAATGTTTGGCACGCTATGGACCTTCGATTCACATGTAACTTGTCCTAACATGCAAATATATGAATAAAAACCTCAGAAAAATAGTTCGAGACCCGACCCGAACGTGTTGACTTTTTGTTGACCTTGACCGACCAAAGTTTGACTTTTGTCAAACTTAACCTAACGTTTGTGCAATCGTTCTAATCTTCTTTTATACTTGATTCTTGCATGAAACTTGACAACGTGATTCACATGCTATACTATTCGAGTCGTAACGAGCCATAGGACTAATTGAACACATTTCGCCCGACCTTGTGTCGTAACCGGTTAATTGATACAACTTACTTGTTTAGGTCAAGGCTAAGCAACTATCATGCACACGTTTACTTTGTGAAGTACTTTTATACTCGTGCACTCGAGGTGAGATCATAGTCCCACCTTTTCAACAACTTTTTATACTTTTAAATTGTGGGCTGAGAAACATATACTTTGTTACATTTTGTACTACTTACTTTTATACTTTGAACACAAGTACAAGGAAACAAACATTCCACAACGAGTTAGAACAAAAATCCTCAATTCGATTATCATTAGTTACACTTGCAGGGTGTAAGCGAGAACTTATATTGTGTGGCCATACGGGTTTGACAAACCCTCATTACGGACGGTTCGCTACCGTCTACGGATGAAATATATTTTCGAGAAATAGTGTATGTTCTAACACTATTGTGATGGGGTTCTATGGAAGGAAACATTAAGTCTTGATAATTGGGTGCTCGCAAACAATACTTTTGGAATGCAAACGATTTTGATAATCAACGTTATGGAAATACTAAATCTTGTGGTTCAAAAACAACGTTTACAAACACCTATGTTTTCACCAACATTTTTCGTTGACAGTTTTCTATATGTTTTCTCAGGTTCATACTTGGCTATTTGATACATGCTTCCGCGTACACTCATACTTGCTTGGAGTCAAGCATACATGCATACACTTTAATTTCGTGCCTGGAGTCAAGCATACATACGTACATACATACGCTAGTGATAGCACCTTTGGATTCAAAATTTTGTCTACAGACTTACGCTATTTATAGCAACCGTGACTTTTGAAATGTCCCGTTCTTATTGATTAAAAACGTTCCATATTAATTGATTTCGTTGCGAGGTTTTGACCTCTATATGAGACGTTTTTCAAAGACTGCATTCATTTTTAAACAAACCATAACCTTTATTTCATCAATAAAGGTTTAAAAAACTTTACGTAGATTATCAAATAATGATAATCTAAAATATCCTGTTTACACACGACCATTACATAATGGTTTACAATACAAATATGTTACAACAAAATAAGTTTCTTGAATGCAGTTTTTACACAATATCATACAAGCATGGACTCCAAATCTTGTCCTTATTTAAGTATGCGACAGCGGAAGCTCTTAATAATCACCTGAGAATAAACATGCTTAAAACGTCAACAAAAATGTTGGTGAGTTATAGGTTTAACCTATATATATCAAATCGTAACAATAGACCACAAGATTTCATATTTCAATACACATCCCATACATAGAGATAAAAATCATTCATATGGTGAACACCTGGTAACCGACAATAACAAGATGCATATATAAGAATATCCCCATCATTCCGGGACACCCTTCGGATATGATATAAATTTCGAAGTACTAAAACATCCGGTACTTTGGATGGGGTTTGTTAGGCCCAATAGATCTATCTTTAGGATTCGCGTCAATTAGGGTGTCTGTTCCCTAATTCTTAGATTACCAGACTTAATAAAAAGGGGCATATTCGATTTCGATAATTCAACCATAGAATGTAGTTTCACGTACTTGTGTCTATTTTGTAAATCATTTATAAAACCTGCATGTATTCTCATCCCAAAAATATTAGATTTTAAAAGTGGGACTATAACTCACTTTCACAGATTTTTACTTCGTCGGGAAGTAAGACTTGGCCACTGGTTGATTCACGAACCTATAACAATATATACATATATATCAAAGTATGTTCAAAATATATTTACAACACTTTTAATATATTTTGATGTTTTAAGTTTATTAAGTCAGCTGTCCTCGTTAGTAACCTACAACTAGTTGTCCACAGTTAGATGTACAGAAATAAATCGATAAATATTATCTTGAATCAATCCACGACCCAGTGTATACGTATCTCAGTATTGATCACAACTCAAACTATATATATTTTGGAATCAACCTCAACCCTGTATAGCTAACTCCAACATTCACATATAGAGTGTCTATGGTTGTTCCGAAATATATATAGATGTGTCGACATGATAGGTCGAAACATTGTATACGTGTCTATGGTATCTCAAGATTACATAATATATATTACAAGTTGATTAAGTTATGGTTGGAATAGATTTGTTACCAATTTTCACGTAGCTAAAATGAGAAAAATTATCCAATCTTGTTTTACCCATAACTTCTTCATTTTAAATCCGTTTTGAGTGAATCAAATTGCTATGGTTTCATATTGAACTCTATTTTATGAATCTAAACAAAAAAAGTATAGGTTTCTAGTCGGAAAAATAAGTTACAAGTCGTTTTTGTAAAGGTAGTCATTTCAGTCGAAAGAACGACGTCTAGATGACCATTTTAGAAAACATACTTCCACCTTGAGTTTAACCATAATTTTTGGATATAGTTTCATGTTCATAATAAAAATCATTTTCTCAGAATAACAACTTTTAAATCAAAGTTTATCATAGTTTTTAATTAACTAACCCAAAACAGCCCGCGGTGTTACTACGACGGCGTAAATCCGGTTTTACGGTGTTTTTCGTGTTTCCAGGTTTTAAATCATTAAGTTAGCATATCATATAGATATAGAACATGTGTTTAGTTGATTTTAAAAGTCAAGTTAGAAGGATTAACTTTTGTTTGCGAACAAGTTTAGAATTAACTAAACTATGTTCTAGTGATTACAAGTTTAAACCTTCGAATAAGATAGATTTATATGTATGAATCGAATGATGTTATGAACATCATTACTACCTTAAGTTCCTTGGATGGACCTACTGGAAAAGAGAAAAATGGATCTAGCTTCAATGGATCCTTGGATGGCTCAAAGTTCTTGAAGCAAAATCATGACACGAAAACAAGTTCAAGTAAGATCATCACTTGAAATAAGATTGTTATAGTTATAGAAATTGAACCAAAGTTTGAATATGATTATTACCTTGTATTAGAATGATAACCTACTGTAAGAAACAAAGATTTCTTGAGGTTGGATGATCACCTTACAAGATTGGAAGTGAGCTAGCAAACTTGAAAGTATTCTTGATTTTATGAAACTAGAACTTTTGGAATTTATGAAGAACACTTAGAACTTGAAGATAGAACTTGAGAGAGTTCAATTAGATGAAGAAAATTGAAGAATGAAAGTGTTTGTAGGTGTTTTTGGTCGTTGGTGTATGGATTAGATATAAAGGATATGTAATTTTGTTTTCATGTAAATAAGTCATGAATGATTACTCATATTTTTGTAATCTTATGAGATATTTCATGCTAGTTGCCAAATGATGGTTCCCACATGTGTTAGGTGACTCACATGGGCTGCTAAGAGCTGATCATTGGAGTGTATATACCAATAGTACATACATCTAAAAGCTGTGTATTGTACGAGTACGAATACGGGTGCATACGAGTAGAATTGTTGATGAAACTGAACGAGAATGTAATTGTAAGCATTTTTGTTAAGTAGAAGTATTTTGATAAGTGTATTGAAGTCTTTCAAAAGTGTATAAATACATATTAAAATACTACATGTATATACATTTTAACTGAGTCGTTAAGTCATCGTTAGTCGTTACATGTAAGTGTTGTTTTGAAACCTTTAGGTTAACGATCTTGTTAAATGTTGTTAACCCAATGTTTATAATAACAAAAGAGATTTTAAATTATTATATTATCATGATATTATGATGTACGAATATCTCTTAATATGATATATATACATTAAATGTCGTTACAACGATAAACGTTACATATATGTCTCGTTTCAAAATCATTAAGTTAGTAGTCTTGTTTTTACATATGTAGTTCATTGTTTAATATAATTAATGATATGTTTACTTATCATAATATCATGTTAACTATATATATAACCATATATATGTCATCATATAGTTTTTTTACAAGTTTTAACGTTCGTGAATCACCGGTCAACTTGGGTGGTCAATTGTCTATATGAAACCTATTTCAATTAATCAAGTCTTAACAAGTTTGATTGCTTAACATGTTGGAAACATTTAATCATGTAAACATCAATCTCAATTAATATATATAAACATGGAAAAGTTCGGGTCACTACAGTACCTACCCGTTAAATAAATTTCGTCCCGAAATTTTAAGCTGTTGAAGGTGTTGACGAATCTTCTGGAAATAGATGCGGGTATTTCTTCTTCATCTGATCTTCACGCTCCCAGGTGAACTCGGGTCCTCTACGAGCATTCCATCGAACCTTAACAATTGGTATCTTGTTTTGCTTAAGTCTTTTAACCTCACGATCCATTATTTCGACGGGTTCTTCGATGAATTGGAGTTTTTCGTTGATTTGGATTTCATCTAACGGAATAGTGAGATCTTCTTTAGCAAAACATTTCTTCAAATTCGAGACGTGGAAAGTGTTATGTACAGCCGCGAGTTGTTGAGGTAACTCAAGTCGGTAAGCTACTGGTCCGACACGATCAATAATCTTGAATGGTCCAATATACCTTGGATTTAATTTCCCTCGTTTACCAAATCGAACAACGCCTTTCCAAGGTGAAACTTTAAGCATGACCATCTCTCCAATTTCAAATTCTATATCTTTTCTTTTAATGTCAGCGTAGCTCTTTTGTCGACTTTGGGCGGTTTTCAACCGTTGTTGAATTTGGATGATCTTCTCGGTAGTTTCTTGTATAATCTCCGGACCCGTAATCTGTCTATCCCCCACCTCACTCCAACAAATCGGAGACCTGCACTTTCTACCATAAAGTGCTTCAAACGGCGCCATCTCAATGCTTGAATGGTAGCTGTTGTTGTAGGAAAATTCTGCTAACGGTAGATGTCGATCCCAACTGTTTCCGAAATCAATAACACATGCTCGTAGCATGTCTTCAAGCGTTTGTATCGTCCTTTCGCTCTGCCCATCAGTTTGTGGATGATAGGCAGTACTCATGTCTAGACGAGTTCCTAATGCTTGCTGTAATGTCTGCCAGAATCTTGAAATAAATCTGCCATCCCTATCAGAGATAATAGAGATTGGTATTCCATGTCTGGAGACGACTTCCTTCAAATACAGTCGTGCTAACTTCTCCATCTTGTCATCTTCTCTTATTGGTAGGAAGTGTGCTGATTTGGTGAGACGATCAACTATTACCCAAATAGTATCAAAACCACTTGCAGTCCTTGGCAATTTAGTGATGAAATCCATGGTAATGTTTTCCCATTTCCATTCCGGGATTTCGGGTTGTTGAAGTAGACCTGATGGTTTCTGATGCTCAGCTTTGACCTTAGAACACGTCAAACATTCTCCTACGTATTTAGCAACATCGGCTTTCATACCCGGCCACCAAAAATGTTTCTTGAGATCCTTGTACATCTTCCCCGTTCCAGGATGTATTGAGTATCTGGTTTTATGAGCTTCTCTAAGTACCATTTCTCTCATATCTCCAAATTTTGGTACCCAAATCCTTTCAGCCCTATACCGGGTTCCGTCTTCCCGAATATTAAGATGCTTCTCCGATCCTTTGGGTATTTCATCCTTTAAATTTCCCTCTTTTAAAACTCCTTGTTGCGCCTCCTTTATTTGAGTAGTAATGTTATTATGAATCATTATATTCATAGATTTTACTCGAATGGGTTCTCTATCCTTCCTGCTCAAGGCATCGGCTACCACATTTGCCTTCCCCGGGTGGTAACGAATCTCAAAATCGTAATCATTCAATAATTCAATCCACCTACGCTGCCTCATATTCAGTTGTTTCTGATTAAATATGTGTTGAAGACTTTTGTGGTCGGTATATATAATACTTTTGACCCCATATAAGTAGTGCCTCCAAGTCTTTAATGCAAAAACAACCGCGCCTAATTCCAAATCATGCGTCGTATAATTTTGTTCGTGAATCTTCAATTGTCTAGACGCATAAGCAATCACCTTCGTTCGTTGCATTAATACACAACCGAGACCTTGCTTTGATGCGTCACAATAAATCACAAAATCATCATTCCCTTCAGGCAATGACAATATAGGTGCCGTAGTTAGCTTTTTCTTCAATAACTGAAACGCTTTCTCTTGTTCATCATTCCATTCAAATTTCTTCCCTTTATGCGTTAATGCAGTCAAGGGTTTTGCTATTCTGGAAAAGTCTTGGATGAACCTTCTGTAGTAACCAGCTAGTCCTAAAAACTGGCGTATGTGTTTCGGAGTTTTCGGGGTTTCCCACTTTTCAACAGTTTCTATCTTTGCCGGATCCACCTTAATACCTTCTTTGTTCACTATGTGACCGAGGAATTGAACTTCTTCCAACCAAAATGCACACTTTGAAAACTTAGCGTACAATTCTTCCTTCCTCAATACTTCTAACACCTTTCTCAAATGTTCACCGTGTTCTTGGTCATTCTTTGAGTAAATAAGTATGTCATCAATGAAAACAATGACAAACTTGTCAAGGTATGGTCCACACACTCGGTTCATAAGGTCCATGAACACAGCTGGTGCATTAGTTAAACCAAACGGCATGACCATAAACTCGTAATGACCGTAACGTGTTCTGAAAGCAGTCTTTGGAATATCATCTTCTTTCACCCGCATTTGATGATACCCGGAACGTAAGTCAATCTTTGAATAAACAGACGAGCCTTGTAGTTGATCAAATAAGTCGTCGATTCTCGGTAGTGGGTAGCGGTTCTTGATGGTAAGTTTGTTCAACTCTCGGTAGTCGATACACAACCTGAATGTACCATCTTTCTTCTTGACAAACAAAACAGGAGCTCCCCACGGTGATGTGCTTGGTCGAATGAAACCACGCTCTAGAAGTTCTTGTAATTGGCTTTGCAGTTCTTTCATCTCGCTGGGTGCGAGTCTGTAAGGAGCACGAGCTATTGGTGCAGCTCCTGGTACAAGATCTATTTGAAATTCAACGGATCGATGTGGGGGTAATCCCGGTAATTCTTTCGGAAATACATCGGGAAATTCTTTTGCAATGGGAACATCATTGATGCTCTTTTCTTCAGTTTGTACTTTCTCGACGTGTGCTAGAATAGCATAGCAACCTTTTCTTATTAGTTTTTGTGCCTTCAAATTACTAATAAGATGTAGCTTCGTGTTGCCCTTTTCTCCGTACACCATTAAGGGTTTTCCTTTTTCTCGTATAATGCGAATTGCATTTTTGTAACAAACGATCTCCGCTTTCACTTCTTTCAACCAGTCCATACCGATTATCACATCAAAACTCCCTAACTCTACTGGTATCAAATCAATCTTAAATGTTTCGCTAACCAGTTTAATTTCTCGATTCCGACATATATTATCTGCTGAAATTAATTTACCATTTGCTAATTCGAGTAAAAATTTACTATCCAAAGGCGTCAATGGACAACTTAATTTAGCACAAAAATCTCTACTCATATAGCTTCTATCCGCACCCGAATCAAATAAAACGTAAGCAGATTTATTGTCAATAAGAAACGTACCCGTAACAAGCTCCGGGTCTTCCTGTGCCTCTACCGCATTAATATTGAAAACTCTTCCACGGCCTTGTCCATTCGTGTTCTCCTGGTTCGGGCAATTTCTAATAATGTGGCCTGGTTTTCCACATTTATAACAAACTACATTGGCATAACTTGCTCCGACACTACTTGCTCCGCCATTACTCGTTCCGACACCATTTGTTCCTTTCGTTCTATTAACCCCTGGTCCGTAGACCTCACACTTCGCCGCGCTATGACCATTTCTTTTACACTTGTTGCAAAATTTGGTGCAGAACCCCGAGTGATTCTTTTCACACCTTTGGCATAGTTGCTTCTGATTGTTGTTGTTGTTGCGGTTATTATTGTTGTTGGGATGATTGTTGTAGTTGCTGTTGTTGTTGTTGTTGTTGTTGTTGTTGTTGGGCCGTTTGTTGTAGTTGCGATTGATGTTGCGATTGTTGGGATAATTGTTACGATTATTGTTGTAATTGCTGTTGTTGTTGTATTGGTGATTCTTATCACCGTTTTCCTCCCACTTTCTTTTGACTTGCTTCACATTGGCCTCTTCAGCAGTCTGTTCTTTAATTCTTTCTTCAATCTGGTTCACTAGTTTGTGAGCCATTCTACATGCCTGTTGTATGGAGGCGGGCTCGTGTGAACTTATATCTTCTTGGATTCTTTCCGGTAATCCTTTCACAAACGCGTCGATCTTCTCTTCCTCATCTTCGAATGCTCCCGGACACAATAGGCACAATTCTGTGAATCGTCTTTCGTACGTGGTAATATCAAATCCTTGGGTTCGTAACCCTCTAAGTTCTGTCTTGAGCTTATTGACCTCGGTTCTGGGACGGTACTTCTCGTTCATCAAGTGCTTGAATGCTGACCACGGTAGTGCGTACGCATCATCTTGTCCCACTTGCTCTAGATAGGTATTCCACCATGTTAACGCAGAACCTGTGAAGGTATGCGTAGCGTACTTCACTTTGTCCTCTTCAGTACACTTACTTATGGCAAACACCGATTCAACCTTCTCGGTCCACCGTTTCAATCCGATCGGTCCTTCGGTTCCATCAAATTCCAAAGGTTTGCAGGCAGTGAATTCTTTGTAGGTGCATCCTACACGATTTCCTGTACTGCTAGATCCAAGGTTATTGTTGGTATGTAGCGCAGCCTGTACTGCGGCTATGTTTGAAGCTAGAAAAGTACGGAATTCCTCTTCATTCATATTCACGGTGTGTCGAGTAGTCGGTGCCATTTCCTTCAAAATAGTTAAATGGAACAAGTTAATCATACAGAATATTAAGAGTAGTTAATAGTATTTCGTAGCATAATATGAACTCATTTATAAAAGCTTTTTCTTCATATTAGCGTTTTATAAGTTTAAATTCGGTTAGTACCTACCCGTTAAGTTCATACTTAGTAGCTAATATACAATTCAACTACTACAATTCTATATGAAAAACTGATTATAATAATATTTCGCGTTCAAACTTTTATACAATATTTTACAAACTTACAATACCGCTTATTTTACATAAAGCATGAAATATAGCACACAATAACTTTGATACAAGATAGTTGTGAAGACAATTCTAGCTAGTACACAAGTCGTTCAGCAAAGGCAATAAAGACACGTAATTCATACGTCCAGAAACAAGTCATGCATTCTGGTTTTACTAGGACTACTTCCCATCCTTGGTCTTGTGCAACATAACCGTTATGGCCGTTGATAAGACAGCGTGTTGTAACGTCATCAAAGGGACGAGGGTTACGTAATGTCCAACAGTCCCGTAATAATCTAAAAACCTCATTTCTTACCCCAATTACCGACTCCGTCACTTGTGGAAACGTTTTGTTTAATAGTTGTAGCCCGATGTTCTTGTTCTCACTTTGGTGAGAAGCGAACATTACTAATCCGTAAGCATAACATGCTTCTTTATGTTGCATGTTAGCCGCTTTTTCTAAATCACGAAGTCCAATATTCGGATATATTGAGTCAAAATAATTTCTTAACCCGTTGCGTAAAATAGCATTTGGGTTCCCCGCAATATATGCGTCAAAGTAAACACATCGTAACTTATGGGTTTCCCAATGTGATATCCCCCATCTTTCAAACGAAAGTCTCTTATAAACCAAGACATTCTTGGAACGTTCTTCGAATGTCTTACAAACTGATCTCGCCTTAAATAGTTGTGCCGAAGAATTCTGGCCAACTCTAGACAAGATTTCATCAATCATGTCTCCGGGTAGGTCTCTTAAAATATTGGGTTGTCTATCCATTTTGTGTTTTTAAACTGTAAAATAGACAAGAGTTAGATTCATAAAAAAAATACTTATTAATACAAGCAATTTTTACATATATCATAAAGCATAAGAACACTATATTCCATATATTACACCACACGAATACAACTATCTTATTCCGACTCGCTCGTTTCTTCTTCTTCGGTTTTGGTTCGTTTTGCCAAGTTTCTAGGGATATATGATGTTCCCCTAATACGAGCCGTCGTTGTCCACATTGGTTTAGAAAAACCTGGTGGTTTAGAGGTTCCCGGGTCATTGTTACAACTTAAGGACTTCGGGGGTTGACGATACATATAAAGTTCATCGGGGTTGGAATTAGATTTCTCTATTTTTATGCCCTTTCCCTTATTATTTTCTTTTGCCTTTTTAAATTCAGTTGGGGTAATTTCTATAACATCATCGGAATTCTCGTCGGAATCCGATTCATCGGAGAATTGGTAATCCTCCCAATATTTTGCTTCCTTGGCGGAAACACCATTGACCATAATTAACTTTGGTCGGTTGGTTGAGGATTTTCTTTTACTTAACCGTTTTATTATTTCCCCCACCGGTTCTATTTCTTCATCCGGTTCCGATTCTTCTTCCGGTTCCGATTCTTCTTCCGGTTCCGACTCTTCTTCCGGTTCCTCTTCGGGAACTTGTGAATCAGTCCACAAATCATTCCAATTTACATTTGACTCTTCATTATTATTAGGTGAGTCAATGGGACTTGTTCTAGAGGTAGACATCTATCACATAATATCAAACACGTTAAGAGATTAATATATCACATAATATTCATATGTTAAAAATATATAGTTTCCAATAAAAATGTTAAGCAATCATTTTTAAAGAAAACACGGTCGAAGTCCAGACTCACTAATGCATCCTAACAAACTCGATAAGACACACTAATGCAAATTTTCTGGTTCTCTAAGACCAACGCTCGGATACCAACTGAAATGTCCCGTTCTTATTGATTAAAAACGTTCCATATTAATTGATTTCGTTGCGAGGTTTTGACCTCTATATGAGACGTTTTTCAAAGACTGCATTCATTTTTAAACAAACCATAACCTTTATTTCATCAATAAAGGTTTAAAAAACTTTACGTAGATTATCAAATAATGATAATCTAAAATATCCTGTTTACACACGACCATTACATAATGGTTTACAATACAAATATGTTACAACAAAATAAGTTTCTTGAATGCAGTTTTTACACAATATCATACAAGCATGGACTCCAAATCTTGTCCTTATTTAAGTATGCGACAGCGGAAGCTCTTAATAATCACCTGAGAATAAACATGCTTAAAACGTCAACAAAAATGTTGGTGAGTTATAGGTTTAACCTATATATATCAAATCGTAACAATAGACCACAAGATTTCATATTTCAATACACATCCCATACATAGAGATAAAAATCATTCATATGGTGAACACCTGGTAACCGACAATAACAAGATGCATATATAAGAATATCCCCATCATTCCGGGACACCCTTCGGATATGATATAAATTTCGAAGTACTAAAACATCCGGTACTTTGGATGGGGTTTGTTAGGCCCAATAGATCTATCTTTAGGATTCGCGTCAATTAGGGTGTCTGTTCCCTAATTCTTAGATTACCAGACTTAATAAAAAGGGGCATATTCGATTTCGATAATTCAACCATAGAATGTAGTTTCACGTACTTGTGTCTATTTTGTAAATCATTTATAAAACCTGCATGTATTCTCATCCCAAAAATATTAGATTTTAAAAGTGGGACTATAACTCACTTTCACAGATTTTTACTTCGTCGGGAAGTAAGACTTGGCCACTGGTTGATTCACGAACCTATAACAATATATACATATATATCAAAGTATGTTCAAAATATATTTACAACACTTTTAATATATTTTGATGTTTTAAGTTTATTAAGTCAGCTGTCCTCGTTAGTAACCTACAACTAGTTGTCCACAGTTAGATGTACAGAAATAAATCGATAAATATTATCTTGAATCAATCCACGACCCAGTGTATACGTATCTCAGTATTGATCACAACTCAAACTATATATATTTTGGAATCAACCTCAACCCTGTATAGCTAACTCCAACATTCACATATAGAGTGTCTATGGTTGTTCCGAAATATATATAGATGTGTCGACATGATAGGTCGAAACATTGTATACGTGTCTATGGTATCTCAAGATTACATAATATATAATACAAGTTGATTAAGTTATGGTTGGAATAGATTTGTTACCAATTTTCACGTAGCTAAAATGAGAAAAATTATCCAATCTTGTTTTACCCATAACTTCTTCATTTTAAATCCGTTTTGAGTGAATCAAATTGCTATGGTTTCATATTGAACTCTATTTTATGAATCTAAACAAAAAAAGTATAGGTTTCTAGTCGGAAAAATAAGTTACAAGTCGTTTTTGTAAAGGTAGTCATTTCAGTCGAAAGAACGACGTCTAGATGACCATTTTAGAAAACATACTTCCACCTTGAGTTTAACCATAATTTTTGGATATAGTTTCATGTTCATAATAAAAATCATTTTCTCAGAATAACAACTTTTAAATCAAAGTTTATCATAGTTTTTAATTAACTAACCCAAAACAGCCCGCGGTGTTACTACGACGGCGTAAATCCGGTTTTACGGTGTTTTTCGTGTTTCCAGGTTTTAAATCATTAAGTTAGCATATCATATAGATATAGAACATGTGTTTAGTTGATTTTAAAAGTCAAGTTAGAAGGATTAACTTTTGTTTGCGAACAAGTTTAGAATTAACTAAACTATGTTCTAGTGATTACAAGTTTAAACCTTCGAATAAGATAGATTTATATGTATGAATCGAATGATGTTATGAACATCATTACTACCTTAAGTTCCTTGGATGGACCTACTGGAAAAGAGAAAAATGGATCTAGCTTCAATGGATCCTTGGATGGCTCAAAGTTCTTGAAGCAAAATCATGACACGAAAACAAGTTCAAGTAAGATCATCACTTGAAATAAGATTGTTATAGTTATAGAAATTGAACCAAAGTTTGAATATGATTATTACCTTGTATTAGAATGATAACCTACTGTAAGAAACAAAGATTTCTTGAGGTTGGATGATCACCTTACAAGATTGGAAGTGAGCTAGCAAACTTGAAAGTATTCTTGATTTTATGAAACTAGAACTTTTGGAATTTATGAAGAACACTTAGAACTTGAAGATAGAACTTGAGAGAGTTCAATTAGATGAAGAAAATTGAAGAATGAAAGTGTTTGTAGGTGTTTTTGGTCGTTGGTGTATGGATTAGATATAAAGGATATGTAATTTTGTTTTCATGTAAATAAGTCATGAATGATTACTCATATTTTTGTAATCTTATGAGATATTTCATGCTAGTTGCCAAATGATGGTTCCCACATGTGTTAGGTGACTCACATGGGCTGCTAAGAGCTGATCATTGGAGTGTATATACCAATAGTACATACATCTAAAAGCTGTGTATTGTACGAGTACGAATACGGGTGCATACGAGTAGAATTGTTGATGAAACTGAACGAGAATGTAATTGTAAGCATTTTTGTTAAGTAGAAGTATTTTGATAAGTGTATTGAAGTCTTTCAAAAGTGTATAAATACATATTAAAATACTACATGTATATACATTTTAACTGAGTCGTTAAGTCATCGTTAGTCGTTACATGTAAGTGTTGTTTTGAAACCTTTAGGTTAACGATCTTGTTAAATGTTGTTAACCCAATGTTTATAATAACAAAAGAGATTTTAAATTATTATATTATCATGATATTATGATGTACGAATATCTCTTAATATGATATATATACATTAAATGTCGTTACAACGATAAACGTTACATATATGTCTCGTTTCAAAATCATTAAGTTAGTAGTCTTGTTTTTACATATGTAGTTCATTGTTTAATATAATTAATGATATGTTTACTTATCATAATATCATGTTAACTATATATATAACCATATATATGTCATCATATAGTTTTTTTACAAGTTTTAACGTTCGTGAATCACCGGTCAACTTGGGTGGTCAATTGTCTATATGAAACCTATTTCAATTAATCAAGTCTTAACAAGTTTGATTGCTTAACATGTTGGAAACATTTAATCATGTAAACATCAATCTCAATTAATATATATAAACATGGAAAAGTTCGGGTCACTACAACTTTCAACTAATTATGTCGCAAGTTATTTCATTTATACTTTATACTTTTGTAAACTTAGACTTGTTGTCGAATTGTTTTGTAAACTAAACTTTGTAAGTCTTGTACGTTTCAAATGCATGCGACATAACTTTGGTCAAATGAGTCTCATATAGGGACTATGACCACACAACGGGACCTAAGTTAACGGCGCCGTCAATGACGATTTTGTCGGGTCATTACAGACGTCCTTGGATTCACGAACCTATAACAATAATAACGATTCAGATAATAATAATACGACATATGAATAAAATAAAGCAATTTCATAGAATACTTATATAATAATTTTTAACATTTTATGTTAGTAGTCCATTGTTAGTAGTCCTTTGTTAGTAGTCCAAAATAGTCCGAAAAGTCCAACAATCCAATAATCGGTATATATATAATCTTGAATTACCCCACGACGTATTGTATACGTATTATCTTTGCATCAACCCAGAGACGTATTGTATACATATTGTCTTAGAATTAACTAAGACGTATTGTGTACGTATTGTCTTAGGATTTATCAAAACGTATTGTATACTTATTGTGTTAGGACGTACCAAGAATATTATTATACATATATACAATCACAGAATTAACCAAGATTATAATATTTTGTTATACTACTGATAACATATCCAAATATATATAGGATATAGGAAAAGTTAACAAGGATATGGTTAATATAGCTTTTATAATATAAATTTCGTCCATACAACGTTAATTTTAGCAGATTTTGTTTTGCTCGCCAAATATTCATTACAACTCCGTTTAAAGTGAATCAAATTGCTATGGATTCATTAAGAAGTAAATTTTACAAAACCAATTCGAAAAGTTCATCCCAAGTAGTAATTTTTAGAGCTTTACCCTCTTTTTGTGTCGGTAGACAGATTTGGAAAAATCCCGGCATCCACCTAATATATGATTTTTGATAAAATACTTCCACTTTGTCTAAAATCATGAAAAAAATACTGGAAGTCGTACTTACATATATTAACATATTTCCAAAGTCTTAGCCTCGAACTCAAAGTCTAAGATCTGTTTTTAATTCCCAACCCAAAACAACCCGCTTTTTACCGAATGGAGATTAAAAGATATATGTTAAGTTTCAAGGTGTTCTTCATATGTACAAGTTATAAGTTCTTATATTAACTTAATATAACATCATAATACATATAAATAAGTGTTATTAGAGTTAAGTTAGAAAGATTAGATTAGTTTTTCAAACAAGCTTGGTGTTCACCAAAACAAGTTCTAGTTTTTACAAGTTTTATAAGTATAATAAGATAGCAACTATACAAGGAATTGAACAAGGATTTTGAGAAGTATTTTACATTGATTATGAAGAGAAAATTTACTGAGATTAAAGTATGAGCATTCAAGTTTGTGTTTTTAGTTTAAGAAAATGTGGAGTAAAAATGAGTTAAAATGGTCCTTATTTATAAGCTTATAATTTTGGCTTTTAGTAAAAATATCTAAGATAAGTTAAATTGTATTAAGTCATGCATGACATATTAAATTGATTAGGTCATGGATGACATATTACACAAATAATTGCAGATTTCTATTGGTATATACCAATAGTAAATACTTCTAGAAGCTGTGTATAATACGGGTAAAAATACCGTATGAATGCGAGTAGAATTCTTTGAGGAAATTGAATGGAAATACGAGTATAGCTATCCTTTATATGTATTGGTATATTATAAAGTGTATTCAATACTTGTAAGGATGTATTTACACTCGTAATACATTATATGTAAATACATTTTAACATAAGTTAATTACGTCGTTTAAATAGTAATATATATATATATATATATTGTTTGAAAACTCTTTAAATTAGTAGTATGAAAATATATATATATATATATATATATATATATATATATATATATATATATATATACTACTTTGTTAATATACTTAATGAGATATTTAATTATCATATTTTCAAGTTAAATATATATAAATCCATATATATACACAATAATTAAACAATTAAATCACGTTATGACGTTCGTGAATTGTCGAAATAAAAGGGTGACCAAAAGCTTGTGTAAAACTCTTTTCGGAGGTTCAAGATTTATTAAAATTCATTACTTATCAAGTCGGAATTATATAAAGATTAAGTTTAAATTTGGTCGAAAATTTTCGGGTCGTCACAATGTTATTTTCAAATAATGACTTTGTAACGACCTTTGTGTCACGTTATCTTTTGTAAACGCTATCTTTTTATGAATGCAAAACTGGTTTTCAAATAACATGTAGTATTTGACCGTGTAAAGATCCTGTTGTTGACGAATCATACACGATGGTTTTGTACGGGGCGTCACACCATTCAACACTCATCACGTTAGTTTACGACCTTTAAATGACAGATGATGATGAATAGTTACCATTCATTGTTGAACCATTCAAAGCAGAAATTTTCTCTTAACCATTAAGCATCTAATCTTTATCGAATATTATCTTAAAATTAAATTAATAACACTTAGTAAACAACATATTGTAGTTTTTATTAACGTCGAAGGTTAATAATGGAATATTAATATCATTCACAATATTCTTAACAATAATTATCAAACAGGTTATTGTCATTCAGAAGAAACTTCGTTGAGAACCTTTGAATAATTTCGATTATGAACCATTTATCGCTAAATTATTCAGTTTTATCGAACGCACGCTAAGTAATTTACAGTTGAACTTCCTCTACATCTTCAACTAATTATAACCTTCCAATTTCGATTAGGGATGACATTATGAGCAACAACGTGGATTCTTTACATCATAACCCGCCCGTCTTTTAAAACCGTCTGAACCCGTGTATTCATCAGCTGATAAAAAATTTCTTCCATACTCATCGCTCGCGGATATTCGTAACCCCGTGAATAAACACATGGGTTATATGAATATTACAATTCAACTAATCCAAAAGTGGTATAACAACTATAAACTACATGTAAAATGACAATAAAGTTAAACTATTTCTTTTAAGTATTACTCCGTAAGTATCATTTTACAGTAATTTATTATCTTATTACAAGCGATAACAAATTTAAAGTTAATATTTCTATGCGTATACTCACGAATAAGTTTATAATAAGTCTTTTGAATTACCCGGTTTCACCCTACAACGGATAGTGTGTACCCTCGACCCTCCCATGACCGTGACCTAGCGTCAGGTACAAATTTTTACCCACATCCATGCTCGCAAGTAACAACTGATGATTTTATCTGTCCACCATGAAGCGGATACCTGCAGGTTACAGTTTTCTTGCTCGTTGACATCCCTAGTTTCAGTTTCAAATTATAACTCCATCAACAAGCTAATAACATATAATCCTCCATTTGCAAAATAACTACTCCGTACTACATTTTGACTTTTTTTTTTATCATTCAACTTTGACTTAAAATATACATTTATTATAAATATATCATTTGAGCATTTATTATATAATATAGAGTAGTTGATTAAAAATATATTATATTAATGAATGTTTAAAGAAAATGTTTAAAATCCGATCCATTTATATTGATTTTATAAAATATTATATAACACAGATAGAAGATATATTTTCAAAGTTAAATTTGAAAAAGATTTTTTAGAGAAGACAACATTTCGAGAGGGAAATAATATTATGCAACTAGCTTATGAGTTACATAAGATTGCAGTTGTTTGTTTGTTTTTGATTTATTATTATTTTTTTTTTTTTTTACAAAAAAACGAGAGCTTTATATCAAATCTTAGTCTCGAAAAGAGACAAGATAACAAAGACACAAAAAACATCCGTGAACAAAGCACGAAGACAAAAACAAACCACACGGAAACACGAACTAAAGCAAACAACAAAAAACCGAGTCTCATAATGGACTAAACATTCGAACAAAACAATACTCGAAGCAATTGCACTTGTTTGTTAGTGTAGAAAATGATACTGCATTAAAATTTTATCACATGAATGCCACTTTTATGGATTATATGAATATGATAAAGGGTTGACTTTGACCAATTTAACCTCACGAAGTCAGGTCTGTTTTATAATCAATCGATCAACCTCATGTCAGATAACTCAACCCGTGGACACAAACCCACCCGACCTAACTTGCAACCCATTCAGAAGCGACAACGCTCATCCAACAAATGTAGTTTATCTACTAGGTATTCTTTTTATTAATCAAATGAGTAAATGATGATTACTTAATTAATTAGATCAGCAAAAGAACGTTTCATTAATGTTAATAAGTTAGCTCAACGGTTCCGTTAGGAAATCTAATACGTGGATTGGCCCATGACTTTGACAGTAGTATATTTGGACGAAAATTATAAAACCACTACTTTTTTTTTTTTAAATGCAAACTCACGTAGTACATAATATTAACACGAATATATATATATATATATATATATATATATATATATATATATATATATATATATATATATATATATCACAAAATGTCATAAAGAGGACTGAACTCTCAATCTCAAGGTTGTAAGGATGACTTCAATAGCGCCTTCGACTTGGATGAATATTTGCCAATAATTGTTTAACTACTGTACATATAAGAAATTACTTAAAGTAGTCTTAAGAATTTTATTTTTTTTGAAACTCAAACAAATAACAAACTCTATAACATATCTTAAATATGCACAAAAGTTGAAGTTTGAACAATATATGAAAACAATCCTTCATACGGTCCTTACACTTTTATTATCCCGGGCGAGGAAAAAAAAGCCCTTATAAATAAGATACATTCAAGTTGCTCATTGGGGCAAAATCAATATATTATATTCGTATGTAGTTATGACTTTAGTTAAAAATTTAATTCATACATACAATTTGTACCGTCCCAAGAATTTTAGTACCTACAACGAGGTAAAAAAAGGTCCTTAGGCCCTAATGAATAAAATAAACTATTTAAAAAAAACGACAACTAACGTCATATCAATAAACACAAAAAATATGTCATTACAATTACTAATTATTATCCTTATATACTAAAACGCAACCGGAAATTGGTCGTTTTATTCATATACTCTAAAACCTAATTTTCTTATGTACACTAATATTTTATTCAACTTCTCATACATTATCAATGTTCATATAAAACCATTTTATTTATCATATGTTGTTATATCATATTTTAACAAATAGATAAGTACATAACATTTAACGATATCACTGATCAAGACATTGCAATATACAGACATTACACCAATATTAGCATACAAAAATGGATGCTGCTCCTCGCATGAACCCAACCTCCACCTCATGATGCAGTAACAGAGTTTCTTGGGTCTGAACTCCAACTTTTAAAGTTGTTGATCACCTTATTACCCCGTAGCACTAATAAACTAAGTTTTTTAGTTTTGTCAATGATCAATTACGTTCAAATAGATGAAACTAGGACCAATTTGTAAATTGAAAGATAGCTGAACTTTTTTAACTACAAAGAAAAATTCTCTCTCTCTAAACAAAAAAAGCTCCCTTTCAAACTCTTCATCCTTAACCCTAAATTACCAGCCGCCACCATACTTTTGCTTCTCTCCGGCCGTCGGCTTTGTCCGGCTGTACGGAGAGCTTTCCCTCTTACCCCACTCTCTTATAGATCGTTTCCATTTTTTCGTTGTTTCGTTTATTTTTCGGGTTTTTTTTTGAGGTTTTAGTCCGATTATTCGCGTGGGTATTTCAAATATCCTTCTAATCGAGTGTAAGATTCCGATCTAAGGTTAAGTTTCACTTGCATCGGAGATCGTCGAGAGGTTATCGGTTTCGTGTCATCGATCCTACATCCTTCTTGTGTGTATTCAAATATCCTTCTAATCGACTGTATTCAAATCGAGTGTGTTCAAATCGAGTGTAAGGTTCTCGGTAACTGATTTCAGGTACTCAGATCGTGGTTATTGTTAAATGCTTTCGTGGGTATTTCAAGCATTTCGAACGGATCTTGCCTCCTTGTTTCGTTTTCATATCGTGGGTATTATTTGGTTCTACTCGTGAGTATCTGCAGCTTATGGTGGTCGATTCGTGGGTTAATCAGCTTGTGGTGGTCGATTCGTGAGTATCTGCAGCTTGTGGTGGTCGATGCTTTCAGACGGTGGTGAACATAATCGTGGGTAATCCTTTGTTAATCATTATTACATATTGCATTATCACCACTCGATTGATTGCGTGATTGGAGTTTGGTTTAAGATTTTCGTGGGTTCCATGGTGTAGTTTTTGGGTTATAGTAGGTTTTCATGCTTTCATTCGGGTGCTTGCCCTGATGTGGTCGTGTAATATGTTGTGGTTATCAAGGTTGTTTCCTAGGTTATTAGTTCACCTACTCGTGTTTAGATTTTTTGTGCTATCGTGTTTAGATTTATGTGTTAGTCGATTCGTGTATGATTCGATTTTTGAAGTCGTGAGACGTGTGATATGTATTCTAGCATCTTGCTAGTTTTATTTATTAATATAATTATTATTGCCTTTCAAAAAAAAAAATTGTAAATTGAAAGTTGAGGGATAAAGTTAGAATTTAAACAAAAGAAAAGGTTTTAATGGAAGTTGGAATTCTAAGCTAATGTATTTTTCATCCCACATCCACAAAAGCTCTAAATTAGAAAACAAATATAAGACAAGTTGGGCGTGAATCCTTTGGGCCTGATTTCTCTCCTTGCTTAGTTAGTAGAATGAGTCGCTAAAAATGTTGGCTCCTTCGGTGTTGATAAGTCAAACCCTTAAATCCGAGCAAGAATCAAGTGTATAACTTGAAAGCGGTAATTTGCAGGCACACTCTCCTTCCATTCAAGAACTAAACGGGATGTACTCAAAGTTCTAGCCCTGGTAGTTTACGTGCGAAAGTATCCGGTGGGTATATTCTGAGTGTTTCTTTCACTATGGCTCGTAGATATGTTAGGTTTTTTATATCTGATTCTTCAACCTATTTACCTCTTCCTACATGGTTGTCGATCTCCTGCTGGGCTGCTTTTACGATGTCAGGTTTGTTTAATAGTATACACAATGCCCATTTTAGCGTCTTAGCAGTTCTTTCTAAACCTGTCAATATGAGAATCTACAAAACAATTTGTAGATTTGATCTTTTGTAATTTAGATTTAAGACATTTGTAGGTCATCTCACCCTCCTATTTCAACACATAGTAATGATTTGTAAGTCGTCTTTACCAGCCAAATTTACATCACAAATGTCTTCACTCTCTAGGCGTAATCATTCTCTTATGAGAATCTACAAATGTCTTAAATCTAAATTACAAAAGATCAAATCTACAAATTGTTTTGTAGATTCTCATATTGACAGGTTTAGAAAGAACTGCTAAGACGCTAAAATGGGCATTGTGTATACTATTAAACAAACCTGACATCGTAAAAGCAGCCCAGCAGGAGATCGACAACCATGTAGGAAGAGGTAAATAGGTTGAAGAATCAGATATAAAAAACCTAACATATCTACGAGCCATAGTGAAAGAAACACTCAGAATATACCCACCGGATACTTTCGCACGTAAACTACCAGGGCTAGAACTTTGAGTACATCCCGTTTAGTTCTTGAATGGAAGGAGAGTGTGTCTGCAAATTACCGCTTTCAAGTTATACACTTGATACTTGCTCGGATTTAAGGGTTTGACTTGTCAACACCGAAGGAGCCAACATTTTTAGCGACTCATTCTACTAACTAAGCAAGGAGAGAGTGAAGACATTTGTGATGTAAATTTGGCTGGTAAAGACGACTTACAAATCATTACTATGCGTTGAAATAGGAGGGTGAGATGACCTATAAACACTTGTTTATTTTTGGAATATTATAAATTGTTAGACTACTTACAAGATTATACTTCCAGTAAAGCGATTTAGGAGTTACGGAGTACATGCCATTTGAATAGTATTTTAACCCATTTGACCCTTAGTAAGTAACCCATATCGATCCATTTGTATGCCAATGGGGTTTTTAATAGAGTATTTTGATCCATTTGTATCTTAAACGGATAAGATTTTCCCTTCTCGGTCTCTTCGACAAACCTCAATTTATTGCCTCCTCTCCACCAATAATGCCTACTCCTTCAACATAATTTCTTAGATGTATTACCACATCCCCAAGGATTAGGCCCACTTTTTACCGGTCAGTGGAATCTCTATGCTCAAAATCCCTAATGAATCCCCCTCTTTTTGCCATTGGACTTCCCAATCAAATTCGACACTATTATTGCTGTGATCAAAGACGCAGTTCCAAACATGCCTCTAGAAAGATCAGAAGTGGTCAGAGCTGTAATTGTCCGTACTTGTAAAGAACTTAAACGTAACAACGGTATGATAATACGATATGAGGACAATGCTGCAGTTGTGATTGATCAAGAAGGAAATCCAAAAGGAGAGTATTTTATACCTGTTGTCTTATGGGTATCCGTTATATTTTTTGACCCTTTTACTTAACCACCCCAAGATATACTTTCAGTAAGATTTGATCTTGAGACCTCCCTGAAAGAACTCAGGGCTCCAACCACTTGGTTACCTTGATATGGTTAATTAAATTAAATTTATTACAATGAAAGCAAAAAACAGGATTACAAACTAGTGTTGTTGATTGATAGTTTCGCGCCCATAACCAAAAATTTCAACATCTTTCACGAGTGGTCATCATCACATCAATAAAATCCGCTTCTTTATCACTTACATCAAACTCATTTCTGTTGTCAACATGTTCATCAACCCACTTACCAAGAACAACATCAAGTTCTTTTCCTTCTTGTTTCATCGATTTACCGTGCCCTCCAATATCTATGCATTCCAAAGTTAGAATAACATCAGACAAAACAACACCACCACTAAAATACAAAATACAACCCTTTCTTTATAGCTTCTTTCGTCTGTAATTGTTCTTTATTTCCAATTTTATCTCTACAACTGCTAGAAAATCATTTAGTCGCTAGCATTCTCACAATTATATTAAACGTTAGGTGCTTAAACTACTTGGTCATGTCCACAACATAAGATCAGTCCCTGTTTTTTAGAGACAACAAGGAAAGTTCACTATTAAGTACTTCACTTCTAAGTTGCCAAAATTTTTAAGCTTTTCAGGACGTTGGCTCATTAAAAGCTCCAAAGTGATCATCTTTCTTATTTTTGCCAATACGGCCCGTAAGGTGCTAGTGCAAAAAAATCACTATTATAGTTGATGTATATGTAGACTAATATACAATCGAGTTGGACCAATACTAACCTAACTAATACGGAGTAATATATCTTAATACATTGTAATAGTATGTTTGTATTGTTTGTTTGTATTAGGGCTAGTTCAATTGCTGTATTTAAGTAGATTGCACTACTTTCTTAAACACGACTTGGTGATGTATCATGTATGTATCAGTTGTACTCAATTTTATCTTTGAATTTATATATTTAAAGAATCTTCTTTTCTTTACCTTTTACAAACCGTGTGGCATACTGCCACGTGTCACCACCTCCTAATCCCTCATTAACAATAATCCACCTGTTAATCTATGATTAGCTGATTTTTTTATTTCATAATTACTACAAATTGACAAGTGCCTCAATCCTATTCGTCAACCTTTATAATTACGCATAAAAAAAAAAACTGATCTCCTCCAACTGTCAAAGCGTATCATCTCCAACTTCCCACACCCACATCTTCTTTTCCAGCGATTAGTGCCAGGCGACAGCCATAAACAACCTCTCAGTACCAACCAATTAATCCGTTACATGATTTCCAATTTGAATATACGAATTTTGTATAAAATCTCATATTGGGTTCGAATCTGACAGGCGCCATCGAATCCGGTGACTTCACTACAGCCGGAATCTCCGCCATCGAATCTGACAGCTGCCATGATTCCGTGAAATCGCCGGAAGATTCTCCGGCGTTAAATTCGGAGTGATGAAGACGAAAATTACAAAAAGGATTTAGGGTTTGCAGCGATTTTGTATATTTTCTTCTTTTTCTGAATCTCATAATTCAAGTATGAATACCGTTCTGAAGATTCTCTTTTAGCCGGCTCAATTGAATTGATTTGTGTACATGTTTTGTTTGTTTTTTATACTTAATTTTGATTTAGTTATTACTCTGTTCAGTATATGATTATCACCGAATTCTACATTTTTTTAATTTTTTATTTGATGTTATTTAATGTGGTTGTAAAGAGTTTATCGCTTTTAATTTTCTTGCGGCGATTTAGGGTTTGCAGCGATACTTGCATATGTTTAAATCTTAGTAAGTATTAAAGTTGTTATTAAAGTTGTGATTGTTATTTTCGGTGTTTATTTGTTTACGCCCATATGTTTGTTCGACGAGCAATTCTTTTCTTTGCAATCGACTGATGACGCTGAAAGGTAAGGGTTTCAGTAATTTGTTTTGTATGATTCATGGCTTTCATTGTTTAAGTCGTACTTGAGATTTGAATGCAGAAAAGTGATAATCAATATCATAATTAATTAGTTTCAATTTCTCTATGTAATCAGTAGTATGTTAAGTAGCAAGTGTAGTAAAGTGAAAATCCGTTGTATAGTTTTTGTTAGATGCTATTGCAGGTTGCTAATAGTGTATGACTATGGCTGTAATATGTAACACTAGAACATGTACACTAATATTTTTATTAGATTTTTTTCAACTTAGACAGGTACACTAATATGATGACATTTATGATATGATGAAGGATAGAGGTCTTGAGATTTATGATATGATGATAGATAGGACATGGCATCAATAAAGATAAATTGTCCAATGTTTCATAAGTGGTATGATATTCTGAGTCTCTCATATGTCAAATTTTTTATTCTAATAATATTTGGTGTTTATGGTTTGTATTTGGGGATAATGTTAGGAATAATAAATACAAGGTTTCATATCAGTATGTTTGGTTTGATAAATGGTTGTGAGTATTGCATATGCCCTATTGTCAAAACAGCAGACATGACATATTGACTTTTTATAGTCAATATCTCATTATTCCTCAAGATATGATTATATTATTGACGGAGTATCACGGTTACGTGCCTAAGGTTAATGATAATTTGGTTTGATTAATCATTTTTGGTGTATTAGTGACAGTTTGAGTTTTTATGGTCAAAGTGTCAAAATGGGTTTGAATGTTGATGGGCCTCTAAATTATTTGCCTATGGATGATGATTTTTTTGTTGCTGTTCTTGAAGATTAGAAGTTTGTGGTGAAGTTTTTGAGATGCTTTGGGCTACTTTGACGCCCTTAGGTCCAAAACTGATTTTGTCGTCCCTAATTTTGTGTTCAAAGAGCCTTGATTTTGGTTGCACTTAAGGTTGCAAATTCGACATGTATGTCTTAAAGTTGGTTGATATGAACGTTGTATCTTACTCCCTTTTTATCTCAAAATCCCTGTAACTGCTCACCCCTCTTTCTGCAAGCTTAATATTCCCAAATACAACTACATTATAGATCAAAAGTTGTAAGCTTTAACCCAACAATGAGCTCAAAATTCTTTGTTTCTTACCTAAGTCATGGGTTCGAGTCACTAAAATAATCTTAATTGTAGCCATTGAGTCTTGGTACACCAGTTCATTCCTTTAATGTTTGTAACTAACTTGTATTGTGCAATAAATTCAGTCATCTATTGTGATGACCCGGAAATTTCTGACCAAATTTAAACTTTATCTTTAAATGATTTAATGTTTTCGATACGATAAGCAAAGTCTGTAATGTCGAGTCTCAAAGTTTTGGAACTATATTCATGTAATCAATTATTCTTTGACTGTTCTCGAAGATTCACGAACAATATATATAACTTAATGTGCATATATATATATATATATATATATATATATATATATATATATATATATATATATATATATATATATATATATATATATATAGTGGTAGGATCAAGAGGGAAGTAACCAATCGGGGGGGAAGCGGGGGGAAGCAAAAACTTTTTTTTTTTTGTTTTTTGAAAAAACTTTTTTCACGAACATTATAGATGGGATGAAAATATGAACATTTAGTAGAGACACTTTGTGATAAATGTTTTTATTTTGGCGGGAAAACGCTCGAAGAAGTAATATATAACAATTATCGTGTTTTTCGAGCGTATGTTGAGGTTTTAGCTATTGGGGTTTAGATATTAGAGTTTAGATATTAGGGTTTATAGGGTTTAGATATTAGGGTTTAGAAATGTAGGGTTTAGGATTTAGATTTAGGGTTTAGATTTAGGATTTAGATTGAGTTTTTAACATGAACGGTTTAGAGTTTAGGGTTTAGGGTTTAGGGTTTAGAGTTTAGGGTTTAGGGTTTGGTGTTTTGGGTTTATGGAATAAACCCAAAACACCAAACCCTAAACCCTAAACTTTAAATCGGGCTAAATTTTACTTCACAAAACATGAAAAGAAAAAAAAAATGTTCATATTCTTTACGAACAATATTATCTTGAATGTTATTTTTGTCGATCATTTTTTCGCCTAAATAATAACATTCATCACGAAGTGTCTCTTCTAAATGTTCATATTTTCGTGTGATCTTGATGCCGGAAAAAAAATTCCAAAAAAAAACGAAAAAAAAAAACAAATTTGCTTCCCCCCGCTTCCCCCCGATTAGTTACTTCCCCATTGATCCTGCCCCTATGTATGTATGTATATATATATATATATATATATATATATATATATATATATATATATGATTTCAAGTTATTTAGTAAACGATAGTAACATTCGATTATTGATTCGATTGATATTTAGATAAGTTAACTAAAACGTTTAAGATGAACCAGTAAAACACTAATTTGCTACAGTATTTTCGAATTGCTACAGTACCCGAAAAGCTACAGTGTTTTCAAAAATCACAATTTGCTACAGTAAAAAAACTTCGCTACAGTAACTTTGCTACAGTAAAACCCTATTTTAAAATGAAAATGTATATATGTATATGTATATGTATATACTACGAGACGATGATTTATAGAAGCAAATAACCAAAACACTTAATTGATTAACGCTACACTTCGAGTGACATAGTTTATCAATGATTAAGTTTAATTTTTGATAAAGGTACACGTCGCGTAACGAAAAGTACTAGTTTTCTAAGCGTACGAAAATGCGTTCGAGAAACTGGAACAAGGACATAAGTCGAGTGACGACGTACGACTTGTCGGAACAAAAGTTACAAGTCACCTATACACGAGAATATAATATAATATATAATTAATTAATTTAAATTATATATATTATATATTAATAAATAAATATGTCGACGAGGAAGAGTTAAAAACATGTGTGAGCTGGAAAAGGGATCCATGCGATCGCATGGAATCCCCTCACATTATAAATCAAATATGTGGTGTTTGGTGGTCAACATCTATAAATCGAACGTTTTTCTGATTTCTGATTCATTCTTCATTCCTCCGTATTATTATTTATTATATTATTATTATTATTATTTTTATTATTATTATTATTATTATTATTATTATTATTATTATTATTATTATTATTATTATTATTAATCTTAATATTATTATTAGTAGTATATATACATAAAATACTACGACGAGGTCATGAGCGTATCACTTTCAAAACGAGTTTTCGAGCGGGATAGAGCTAAGTAAACTATGGGTTATAGTTATGGAGGTTATGGGTAATGCTCATGGGTATTGTTCGCAAGTCAAACCTAGTGTTTATCATCTCAGTTGCGTCTACGTAATTTCCTGCAATATTGAATCACAATATTGATACGTGAGCATTCATATCTTATCTTTTATATATTAATTGTGTATCCATGTCTAGTGCTCGAGTATATATATTTATGCATGCTTGTATGCTAAATTTCGTCGTTGAACAGTTTATGATGAATCACGAATTAAATACATATATTACTAATAAAAGGTATATGATATGCATATTTTTGAAAAGCTGGCGAAAAATCAATAACTTTTCATTTAGAAATCGCGTAATTTCGATGAACGAATTAAAATATATGGTCAGTTGAATTATGATTGATGTTAATTGGAATTGCTTTTGAATCTGCAATTAATATTTAAAAAACTTGTTTGTAAGATTGATAAATTATATTTTTGAATATTACTAGCCGAGTAAATGAATCCTTATATAAGGCACGTCTCGTTTTGTTGAACTATTGTCAAAATTGACTTTTTGAAATGACTTTGGATAACTTTTGTATGTCGATCTCGAGCATTAGGATTGTGATACACTATGACCTGACCTAGCTTGATAGACATTTATTGACCAACATATGTTCTCTAGGTTGAGATATACGGTTATTTGGTAATCCGAGTTTCGATCACATTTTGGTGAACGACTTTATATGCTGCTAAGGTGAGTTTCATATGCTCCCTTTTTAAATGCTTTTGAAATCTATATTTTTGGCTGAGAATACATGCACTTTATTTTAAACGAAATGGATACAAGTACGTACTAAATTCTACACCGAGTTTGAACCGAAAATCCCTTAGCTTTGGTAACTAGTAACTGCCGGTTATAAGAACTGGTGGGCGCGAGTAGTTGTATATGGATCCATAGGGCTTGACATCCCCGTCTGTTCCAGGTATAGAAACCCTAGCCTGAACTATAAAACAGACGTATGCTATTTGAGTTTAGTACACGTTGGTTTGCGTGTATTGTACATGTTGGTTGCATGTATGTTAAAACAGGGGTACTTATTATAACGTTAAAGCTTAGTTACCAGGGTGCTCAATCTTGTAGAATATTTTGATAAACGTTTCTGGATGAAACAACTGAAATCTTATGATCCACCTTTATGTACAGATTATGCAAAACCTTAAAACTATGAACTCACCAACCTTTGTGTTGACACTTGTTAGCATGTTTATTCTCAGGTTCCCTAGAAGTCTTCCGCTGTTTGCTTATATGTTAGACAAGCTATGTGCATGGAGTCTTACATAGCATATTTTTCAAGGAAACGTTGCATTCACCAAATCATCACCATGTATCTTATTTTGACTGCATTGTCAATGAAAGTACTATTGTAAACTATTATTTACGGTGATTGTCTATATGTAGAAATCATCAGCAGTCGAAAACCTTTGATTTAAATATTCATTTATGGTGTGCCTTTTTAAAAGAATGCAATGTTTACAAAACGTATCATATAGAGGTCAAATACCTCGCAATGAAATCGATGAATGACGTATTCGTCCATATGGATTTGGAGCGATTGTCACAGTTGGTATCAGAGCGTTGGTCCTAGCGAACCAGGTCTTGCATGAGTGTGTCTAACTGATAGTTGTTAAGATGCATTAGTAAGTCTGGACTTCGACCGTGTATGCATGTTAAAGTTTTGCTTATCATTTCTTGTCAGAAATTACATGCTTATCATTCTTAAGTCTACACACATTTTCCTGCATTTATTGCATAAATAGTGTATAGACAAAAATTCATATCATAGCGTATCTGTTACTGTAAACTTTTCCTGACATCTTCCGAAAATTTTTCCGTGATTTATGGAATTTGGTATTATATATACATATGTAAATTATGTACTGAAGAATACCAAACTAAATTCTATAATCTAATTCATATCAAAAATCATCTCCCTAATTATACAAGATGGATCCCGTATCTAGTTCAAATTTCTTAAACTCTGACAGCTATTCCGATATGGATATTCACCTGAATTCTGAAGACAGTGTAACCGGAATGGATCAACCAATCAGCCATCACCTATTCTGGATGAATTGGGGATGGGTTCATAGCCTACTTAATCATTGGAGACAAGAAGAAGGTGATCCCTTTTATCCACCACATTCCCCTCTTGGCGAAGAACCTGAAGCACTTACCAGCGAACCTGTTCGAGACACCATTTTCTCTCTCATTTCCAGAGTATCTCATCACGATAATATACTATCTCAAATTCTGAATCTTATTCATCCGTTCGTCCGAACCAACAATCATCCCGGTGTAATAGAAGAAGTCAACGAGCTTCGCGCTCGGGTAGTGGCTTTGGAGAATATGGTGCAAAGGTTACAAGCACCAGCAGCATCACCGGCATCATCAGTACCACCGAAAACAACACCAAAAGTACCATTACCACCACCAACAACAACCGCATCGCAAACCTCAACTTCACAATCTGTCCCACGAGCATCAACGTCATACGCCCTATAGATATCAAGGAATATCAACAACAACAACAAACGATGAAGTATTGATTCATAACTTCATCGAAGAAATATTCTGCAGAGAATATGTAGTTTCTAAAAGTTTTAGAGATTATATATTGTAAATTAATAGTGGGCGGATAGAAATAATAAAGTGAAACCCTGATAGGAATAGTGCGCGATTTACAAGCTAGACTTGTTATACAAGCAGCATCAACAGTACCGTCAGCATCACCAGCACGTCAGTACTATCAGCATCGCCAGCACTAGCAGCACCTATAACATCACGATTTCCACCAGTTCCATAATCACCAACATCATCACAAATCAACAACGCATATATTGTATCAACGAGTTATGAAGTATTAACTCATTTCCTTTTAAGAAATTATATGTATATTATATATATATATATATATATATATATATATATATATATATATATATATATATATATTTGTGTGTGTATGTGTATGTGTATGTGTGTGTATGAAATTTGAAATCAAAATAAATCTTTTGGTACTAAGCTATTACATGTGAATCATAACTGGTAGGTACTACTCGGTTAGTTCATGTTACTAATATGTTATGATGTACATCCTTCGTTAATGACTTAACCATCATTAACTACAATCTCTGTTTCAACTTAATGAATTTCATTTCATAATAAACCAGGTGTATTATTCAATTACATAATTGATTTTACATTTTTATTTTCGATGTACTCAAAACTTTTCAGAAAACATCATCTGTGCCTTGTAAGGTTCACACAAATTTTCCACGAGCACCACACCCTTCACCAAGTAATATCAATAAGAATAAATAATGAAGTATTGATTTCATTAGCGAAATACTCCTCAAAGATTATGTAATCTTTAATATTTTAAAGATTAATCATTTCTAAGTCAAGCTGAAAATCAAATGAGCTTAATATGATATTAACTCATTAAATCTGTATTACATCTGAAAAAATTATACATACATATATTTTCATAAAGACGGTAATAAAAATTCTTTTGTACAAAATATTACTTGTGAAATCTTTAACGGGTAGGTAATACCCGGGAAATATATTAGTTCACAATTAATATGTTACACTGTACATTCTTCAACTTTGATTCAAAAATCATTAACTATACTCACTACCTTAACTGCAATACACAATCATTCTCATACAAATTCGATTACATATTCTAATATTGACGGATCAGAATCCAAATCATAACTCTAAACCGGTGACATCACTCTTAGATCTCTACATCTTTCAAAGCTATACTTTGACTTCAAAACTGTGCAAGATCCTTTAGCGTTGTTTTTACCGAAAATAATCTTGCAATCCCTGTTCAAAGTATCCAGTTTTACCACACTTCCAACCAGTCAACTTCGAATTTTCAGATTAGCCTTATTATAACCTTGACATATACATTCTTGTTACTGTGGAACCTTTCATGTTCCACCACATTAGTAGTAAATTTATCAACAACTTAATTGATCCCTGACCTTCCGAAAAATCATTATACTCATTGAAACCCTATCATGTACTCATCCACATCTTGTAACAATAGTTGCCGTTCCAACTACCGGGAATTAGCAATCAGTATTTCGAATTTCGCAGCAATTCTACACCAACAGTAATATATATACATATAATGTCCATCTCATAGACTTACTTACTTCGAATGTGAAGTTTCTGAAAAACACCCCAAACTGCGAAACTAGTTCTCCGAACTTTGAAAAAATGCTGATGAAGCAGCAAAAACTGTGAACGACTTTAATAGTCGAAAGTTTAATGATAAAGAGAAGTGTATTGGAAAAGCACAGAAAAAGAGAAAGTTTAGTGCTGGAAAACGGATTGAGCAAACCATGAAGGAAGCTGTGGACAAATCACAAAGACGAAATCTACCTTCAAAGAATCCAAATGATTTAGTATCTGCTAAAGTCATTAACGAATACCTTGCTCCTGACTCAAAATCCGTTACGAACAAATTTTCTTCATCATCCTTCTATATTAGAAATTCTAAGATATCCTCGTATCTTTCATTATAAATATCCTCGATACTTCTGGAGATATCTTCATGACTATTCTTATCTGAAATCATTCATCTCTTCGCGCTATCTGTATTACATCATAAAAGAAACTATTTTAGTTTCAAAAATCTGAAAAATTCGAAAAATGGATGTTTGAAGTAATGTTGGGAATTGAAGCATGAGTTAGTATAATATAATGACACTTGATCAACATGAATATATTACAAAAAGTCATGCTGAGTTTCTAATGGAACGTGATAAAGGTTCACAGATCACACCCTCATCATGAACCATGTTACATAACTTTTTTATCCTATTTAACCTCTAAACATATCAAGAAAATATTTTTCTTGATGATTCAGTCTTTTCCGGATATTCTGGTAATTTGACAAATCAAGATCGTGCCATTACGATTACCTTCTCAGAACATTAACTACGTTCATCCAAAACTCCATACCTACGAATTCTGGACCATTATTCGCTTGACTTAAGGTCGGGAAGAGAAAACGAAAGCATGAAGCTCCGAAATATAATGGAGAATATAAAGCCCGATAACAACCCCGAAATTACAAACCATGTATATCAATGTGTATAGCAATATAAAGACACGGGAGAATGAAAAACACTATAACACCAAGGTAATGGTAGAAAAAAATAACTTCCTCTGGTGGTAGATGAAAAAGAAGAATAACAGATATAAAAGTTAGGAGTATATCAAGAATCAGAACTGGATGAAGCATTTCACAATCTTTTGGAAGTATGAAATAAGGAAGAAGATGTAGGAGTGGTGAAAATAATGAAACGGAAGTGGTTAATTTATGGCGAAATATCAGACATAGCAATCGAGGCAGATTACGCATTTAATCAAAGGAAATCCTAATTTCCGCAATTACCGAAGAATCAAATCTTATTTAGATTATGAAGATTTTCTATTCCTTAAAATTCCGGAAATCAATCGTTACTACGTCAAGAGTTAAAACGAATCTCTATTCTCTATTTCACTCTATTACGATAACTTCCCTCATACGCTTCGAGTAATCGGATTGCTATGTCCATATTATTCAACGGTGATAAAATTCTATTTATCAACTCATATTCGTCATGAAAACATTTTTATTGTTAGTCATGACGACCTTACTCAAATTTCGGGACAAAATTTCTTTAACGGGTAGGTACTGTAATGACCCGGAAATTTCTGACCAAATTTAAACTTTATCTTTAATTGATTTAATGTTTTCGACACGATAAGCAAAGTCTGTAATGTTGAGTCTCAAAGTTTTGGAACTATATTCATGTAATCAATTATTTTTTGACTGTTCTCGAAGATTCATGAACAATATATATATAACTTAATGTGCATATATATATGATTTCAAGTTATTTAGTAAACGATAGTAACATTCGATTATTGATTCGATTGATATTTAGATAAGTTAACTAAAACGTTTAAGATGAACCAGCAAAACACTAATTTGCTACAGTATTTTTTCGAATTGCTACAGTACTCGAAAAGCTACAGTGTTTTCAAAAATCACTATTTGCTACAGTAAAAAACTTTGCTACAGTAAAACATCTATAAATCGAACGTTTTTCTGATTTCTGATTCATTCTTCATTCCTCCGTATTATTATTTATTATATTTATATTATTATTATTATTATTATTATTATTATTATTATTATTATTATTATTATTATTATTATTATTATTATTA
Organism: Rutidosis leptorrhynchoides; assembly: GCF_046630445.1. Lineage (NCBI taxonomy): Eukaryota > Viridiplantae > Streptophyta > Magnoliopsida > Asterales > Asteraceae > Rutidosis > Rutidosis leptorrhynchoides. The sequence continues at coordinate 27,242,952 of NC_092342.1, forward strand.
TTATTATTATTATTATTATTATTAATCTTAATATTATTATTAGTAGTATATATACATAAAATACTACGACGAGGTCATGAGCGTATCACTTTCAAAACGAGTTTTCGAGCGGGATAGAGCTAAGGAAACTATGGGTTATAGTTATGGAGGTTATGGGTAATGCTCATGGGTATTGTTCGCAAGTCAAACCTAGTGTTTATCATCTCAGTTGCGTCTACGTACTTTCCTGCAATATTGAATCACAATATTGATACGTGAGCATTCATATCTTATCTTTTATATATTAATTGTGTATCCATGTCTAGTGCTCGAGTATATATATTTATGCATACTTGTATGCTAAATTTTGTCGTTAAACAGTTTATGATGAATCATGAATTAAATACATATATTACTAATAAAAGGTATATGATATGCATGTTTTTAGAAAGCTGGCGAAAAATCAATAACTTTTCATTTAGAAATCGCGTAATTTCGATGAACGAATTAAAAGATATGGTCAATTGAATTATGATTGATGTTAATTGGAATTGCTTTTGAATCTGCAATTAATATTTAAAAAACTTGTTTGTAAGATTGATAAATTAGATTTTTGAATATTACCAGCCGAGTAAATGAATCCTTATATAAGGCACGTCTCGTTTTGTTGAACTATTGTCAAAATTGACTTTTTGAAACGACTTTGGATAACTTTTGTATGTCGATCTCGAGCATTAGGATTGTGATACACTATGACCTGACCTAGCTTGATAGACATTTATTGACCAACATATGTTCTCTAGGTTGAGATCTATGGTTATTTGGTAATCCGAGTTTCGGTCACATTTTGGTGAACGACTTTATATGCTGCTAAGGTGAGTTTCATATGCTCCCTTTTTAAATGCTTTTGAAATCAATATTTTTGGGCTGAGAATACATGCACTTTATTTTAAACGCAATGGATACAAGTACATACTAAATTCTACACCGAGTTTGAATCGAAAATCCCTTAGCTTTGGTAACTAGTAACTGCCGGTTATAAGAACTGGCGGGCGCGAGTAGTTGTATATGGATCCATAGGGCTTGACATCCCCGTCTGTTTCAGGTATAGAAACCCTAGCCTGAACTATAAAACAGGCGTATGCTATTTGAGTTTAGTACACGTTGGTTTGCGTGTATTGTACATGTTGGTTGCATGTATGTTAAAACATGGGTACTTATTATAACGTTAAAGCTTAGTTACCAGGGTGCTCAATCTTGTAGAATATTTTGATAAACGTTTCTGGATGAAACAACTGAAATCTTGTGATCCACCTTTATGTACGGATTATGCAAAATATTAAAACTATGAACTCACCAACCTTTGTGTTGACACTTGTTAGCATGTTTATTCTCAGGTTCCCTAGAAGTATTTCGCTGTTTGCTTATATGTTAGATAAGCTATGTGCATGGAGTCTTACATGGCATATTTTTCAAGGAAACGTTGCATTCACCAAATCATCACCATGTATCTTATTTTGACTGCATTGTCAACGGAAGTACTATTGTAAACTATTATTTACGGTGATTGTCTATATGTAGAAATCATCAGCTGTCGAAAACCTTTGATTTAAATATTCATTTATGGTGTGCCTTTTCAAAAGAATGCAATGTTTACAAAACGTATCATATAGAGGTCAAATACCTCGCAATAAAATCGATGAATGACGTGTTCGTCCATATGGATTTAGAGCGATCGTCACATATATAAACCCACCTAAAATTTCAACTAAAGTTTTGAACTTTATTGTAATATCCTTTATACAAAATGTTGAAAAGTTATTACATCACATGCTACATTATCTTTATGTCACATTCTTGGTACTATAGTTCTATTTTTATTGTTGTATAATTTGTCCTAATTTGATATTTTTATTTGCCTGTAATTGTAGAACTCCTATTGATTGAAGTTAAAAGTTTGGGTTATATGAGGTCATAAAGAAGTATCTACTAGGTATACAAATGAATCATATCTAAATTTTGTTTAATGAATTCACCCTTAATTAGTTTATGTTTTATTAGTGGTGGCGAAATTGGCAGGCTGATTAACATGTTAATGGGTTGGGTGAAAAAGGTGATTATTTTAATTCACCTGTTTCTCAAAAAGGATTGAAATTTATTATTATTTCACTTATTTTCTTTTTTAGAAAGACAACTAACACACCTAAAACAGAAATTTTTTATGAATATATAGATTGTCCACGCGAGGACTTGAACTCATAACTTCTTACCAGGTGAATCGATACCGCTAAGACAATGACCCTTTAGTATTACCCTATTATCTTATTGTTATAACTTACATTTTTTAATGAATTACAAAGTTTGGGTGACATACAACCCGTGTGACCCGTGTTATCAGTTTGACCCGTTTCCTTTTGAGCTTACCGTTTTGACCTTTAAGAGGTAAAACATAAACCAAATCAGCTCAATTGAAATTAATGATGAGTCAATATTGCCAAATTTACTTTCATGATCAAATATTATTGGGATTAATTGGTGATTTCAGGGAGTGTCTTAAGTGGAGGAGGAAGTGTTCCATCAAAACAGGTAACTCCCGAAACATGGGTCGATATGGTTAACGATCTCCACTGCAATCTTTGGTTGCACTTAAGGTTGCAAATACGACACGTATGTCTTGAAGTTGGTTGATATAAGCTTTGTATTTTATCTTAAAGTTGGTTGATATTAACTTTGTGTAAATAAGCTCACAATGTTAAAATTTAAATTTTTGTATACACACCTCTAGATTCAGATTCAGGTACATACACACATTTTAGTTTAATGGATTTCTTTTGGGCTCTGGATGGGCTGATGTGTATGGGAGCTTTTTGAAAGAAAAATTAAAGATAGAAGCTAAATGTTGCTTGAACTATAAAGTTCTTATTTTTATTTTTATGTAACATGTAATGTTTTAAATTTTTCTTTAAAATTATATATTTTGCTTTACATTTGGTAGAGATGTTGTTAAACAAGTGCTTTGTATTCGAGTTTGAGATAATGAGTATTAATATTAAGGTGCTTATTTTGAATAAAGACAATGAATTATCAAGTACAACAAAAAACGTCGTCTTCATAGAAGTGCTGTAGCACCTATAGGCAAGTTTGTATCAACTAATTCTTTATATTTATCATACCGTTAATTGACATAACATACCGTTAATTGATATAACATATATGTTTCCAGTTTGTTTGATTAAGAGTCGTGCAACGCACGGGCTCTTAAAGGCTAGTTTTCTATAAATAACCCCAAGGACTATTCTTAAGATAACTAACCATACATTAATTTATTGTACTTTTGAATAAGACTTTTTAACTCCGTCGGTCCTTGTATTATACCCTATATTATTTCTAAGAGCGTCCCTCGGGGTTTTTTTTGCCTTTAGAATTTTTTTTTCAAAAATTGTAATCATCGTCCCTTCGTTGAATTTCTATTAAATAAGTCGGTCAAGTCTTGACATGTGCAATGCATGTGAAGGTAAAATCATATTTTTACCCATCTTCTTTATGTGAATCCAAAGCTTGCTTAACTTGTTTTTCCCCAAAATTATATACCCTAATTTTTTTGAAAAATAAAATTAAAAACTAAACCTAAATTGAAATGTCCCGTTCTTATTGATTAAAAACGTTCCATATTAATTGATTTCGTTGCGAGGTTTTGACCTCTATATGAGACGTTTTTCAAAGACTGCATTCATTTTTAAAACAAACCATAACCTTTATTTCATAAATAAAGGTTTAAAAAGCTTTACGTAGATTATCAAATAATGATAATCTAAAATATCCTGTTTACACATGACCATTACATAATGGTTTACAATACAAATATGTTACATCGAAATCAGTTTCTTGAATGCAGTTTTTACACAATATCATACAAACATGGACTCCAAATCTTGTCCTTATTTTAGTATGCAACAGCGGAAGCTCTTAGTATTCACCTGAGAATAAACATGCTTTAAACGTCAACAAAAATGTTGGTGAGTTATAGGTTTAACCTATATATATCAAATCGTAACAATAGACCACAAGATTTCATATTTCAATACACATCCCATACATAGAGATAAAAATCATTCATATGGTGAACACCTAGTAACCGACATTAACAAGATGCCTATATAAGAATATCCCCATCATTCCGGGACACCCTTCGGATATGATATAAATTTCGAAGTACTAAAGCATCTGGTACTTTGGATGGGGTTTGTTAGGCCCAATAGATCTATCTTTAGGATTCGCGTCAATTAGGGTGTCTGTTCCCTAATTCTTAGATTACCAGACTTAATAAAAAGGGGCATATTCGATTTCGATAATTCAACCATAGAATGTAGTTTCACATACTTGTGTCTATTTTGTAAATCATTTATAAAACCTGCATGTATTCTCATCCCAAAAATATTAGATTTTAAAAGTGGGACTATAACTCACTTTCACAGATTTTTACTTCGTCGGGAAGTAAGACTTGGCCACTGGTTGATTCACGAACCTATAACAATATATACATATATATCAAAATATGTTCAAAATATATTTACAACACTTTTAATATATTTTGATGTTTTAAGTTTATTAAGTCAGCTGTCCTCGTTAGTAACCTACAACTAGTTGTCCACAGTTAGATGTACAGAAATAAATCGATAAATATTATCTTGAATCAATCCACGACCCAGTGTATACGTATCTCAGTATTGATCACAACTCAAACTATATATATTTTGGAATCAACCTCAACCCTGTATAGCTAACTCCAACATTCACATATAGAGTGTCTATGGTTGTTCCGAAATATATATAGATGTGTCGACATGATAGGTCAAAATATTGTATACGTGTCTATGGTATCTCAAGATTACATAATATACAATACAAGTTGATTAAGTTATGGTTGGAATAGATTTGTTACCAATTTTCACGTAGCTAAAATGAGAAAAATTATCCAATCTTGTTTTACCCATAACTTCTTCATTTTAAATCCGTTTTGAGTGAATGAAATTGCTATGGTTTCATATTGAATTCTATTTTATGAATCTAAACAGAAAGAGTATAGGTTTATAGTCGTAAAAATAAGTTACAAGTCGTTTTTGTAAAGGTAGTCATTTCAGTCGAAAGAACGACGTCTAGATGACCATTTTAGAAAACATACTTTCACTTTGAGTTTAACCATAATTTTTGGATATAGTTTCATGTTCATAATAAAAATCATTTTCCCAGAATAACAACTTTTAAATCAAAGTTTATCATAGTTTTTAATTAACTAACCCAAAACAGCCCGCGGTGTTACTACGACGGCGTAAATCCGATTTTACGGTGTTTTTCGTGTTTCCAGGTTCTAAGTCATTAATTTAGCATATCATATAGATATAGAACATGTGTTTAGTTGATTTTAAAAGTCAAGTTAGAAGGATTAAATTTTATTTGCGAACAAGTTTAGAATTAACTAAACTATGTTCTAGTGATTACATGTTTAAACCTTCGAATAAGATAGCTTTATATGTATGAATCGAATGATGTTATGAACATCATTACTACCTCAAGTTCCTTGGATAAACCTACTGGAAATGAGAAAAATGGATCTAGCTTCAAAGGATCCTTGGATGTCTTGAAAGTTCTTGAAGCAGAATCATGACACGAAAACAATTTCAAGTAAGATTTCCACTCGAAATAAGATTGTTATAGTTATAGAAATTGAATTAAAGTTTGAATATGATTATTACCTTGTATTAGAAAGATAACCTACTGTAAGTAACAAAGGTTTCTTGATCTTGGATGATTACTTGGAATGAATTTAGAAAACTTGGAAGTAAACTTGCAATCTTGGAAGTATTCTTGATTTTATGAAACTAGAACTTTTGGAATTTATGAAGAATACTTAGAACTTGAAGATAGAACTTGAGAGAGATCAATTAGATGAAGAAAATTGAAGAATGAAAGTGTTTGTAGGTGTTTTTGGTCGTTGGTGTATGGATTAGATATAAAGGATATGTAATTTTATTTTCATGTAAATAAGTCATGAATGATTACTCATATTTTTGTAATTTTATGAGATATTTCATGCTAGTTGCCAAATGATGGTTCCCACATGTGTTAGGTGACTCACATGGGCTGCTAAGAGCTGATCATTGGAGTGTATATACCAATAGTACATACATCTAAAAGCTGTGTATTGTACGAGTACGAATACGGGTGCATACGAGTAGAATTGTTGATGAAACTGAACGAGGATGTATTTGTAAGCATTTTTGTAAAGTAGAAGTATTTTGATAAGTGTATTGAAGTCTTTCAAAAGTGTATGAATACATATTAAAACACTACATGTATATACATTTTAACTGAGTCGTTAAGTCATCGTTAGTCGTTACATGTAAATGTTGTTTTGAAACCTTTAGGTTAACGATCTTGTTGAATGTCGTTAACCCATTGTTTATTATAACAAATGAGATGTTAAATTGTTATATTATCATGATATTATGATATATAATATATCTTAGTATGATATATATACAGTTAAATGTCGTTACAACGATAATTGTTACATATATGTCTCGTTTCGAAATCATTAAGTTAGTAGTCTTATTTTTACATATATATTTCATTGTTAATACACTTAATAATATATTTACTTATCATTTAACATAATTAACCAAGTATATCAATATCTTAATATGATTCATATGTACCTAGTAAGACGTTGTTATAACGATAATCGTTATATATATCGTTTTCGAGTTTCTTAAATTAATAGTCTCATTTTTATGTATATAACTCATTGTTAAAATACCTAATGAGATACATACTTATAATAAAATCATGTTAACTATATATATAACCTTATATATGTCATCGTATAGTTTTTACAAGTTTTAACGTTCGTGAATCACCGGTCAACTTGGGTGGTCAATTGTCTATATGAAACCTATTTCAATTAATCAAGTCTTAACAAGTTTGATTAATTAACATGTTGGAAACACTTAATCATGTAAATAACAATTTCATTTAATATATATTTAAACATGGAAAAGTTCGGGTCGCTACAGTACCTACCCGTTAAATAAATTTCGTCCCGAAATTTTAAGCAGTTGGAGGTGTTGACGTATCTTCTGGAAATAAATGCGGGTATTTCTTCTTCATCTGATCTTCACGCTCCCAGGTGAACTCGGGTCCTCTACGAGCATTCCATCGAACCTTAACAATCGGTATCTTGTTTTGTTTAAGTCTCTTAACCTCACGATCCATTATTTCGACGGGTTCTTCAATGAATTGAAGTTTTTCATTGATTTGGATTTCGTCCAACGGAATAGTGAGATCTTCTTTAGCAAAATATTTCTTCAAATTTGAGATGTGGAAAGTGTTATGTACAGCTGTGAGTTGTTGGGGTAGCTCCAGTTGGTAAGCTACTGGTCCGACACGATCTATAATCTTGAATGGTCCAATGTACCTTGGATTTAGTTTCCCCCATTTACCAAATCGAACAACGCCTTTCCAAGGTGAAACCTTAAGCATGACCATTTCTCCAATTTCAAACTCTATATCTTTTCTTTTACTGTCCGCGTAGCTCTTTTGTCGACTCTGGGCGGTTTTCAATCTTTGTTGAATTTGGATGATTTTCTCGGTAGTTTCTTGTATTATCTCCGGACCCGTAATCTGTCTATCCCCCACTTCACTCCAACAAATCGGAGACCTGCACTTTCTACCATAAATTGCTTCAAACGGTGCCATCTCAATGCTTGAATGGTAGCTGTTGTTGTAGAAAAATTCTGCTAACGGTAGATGTCGATCCCAACTGTTTCCGAAATCAATAACACAAGCTCGTAGCATGTCTTCAAGCATTTGTATCGTACTTTCACTCTGCCCATCAGTTTGTGGATGATAGGCAGTACTCATGTCTAGACGAGGTCCCAATGCTTGCTGTAATGTCTGCCAGAATCTTGAAATAAATCTGCCATCCCTATCAGAGATAATAGAGATTGGTATTCCATGTCTGGAGACGACTTCCTTCAAATACAGTCATGCTAACTTCTCCATCTTGTCATCTTCTCTTATTGGCAGGAAGTGTGCTGACTTGGTGAGACGAACAACTATTACCCAAATAGTATCATAACCACTTACAGTCCTTGGCAATTTAGTAATGAAATCCATGGTAATGTTTTCCCATTTCCATTCCGGGATTTCAGGTTGTTGTAGTATACCTGATGGTTTCTGATGTTTAGCTTTGACCTTAGAACACGTCAAACATTCTCCTACATATTTAGCAATATCGGCTTTCATACTTGGCCACCAAAAATGTTTCTTAAGATCCTTGTACATCTTCCCCGTTCCAGGATGTATTGAGTATATGGTTTTATGAGCTTCTCTAAGTACCATTTCTCTCATATCTCCAAATTTTGGTACCCAAATTCTTTCAGCCCTATACCGGGTTCCGTCTTTCCGAATATTAAGATGCTTCTCTGATCCTTTGGGTATTTCATCCTTTAAATTTCCCTCTTTTAAAACTCCTTGTTGCGCCTCCTTTATTTGAGTAGTAAGGTTAGTGTGAATCATTATATTCATAGATTTTACTCGAATGGGTTCTCTGTCCTTTCTGCTCAAGGCGTTGGCTACCACATTTGCCTTCCCCGGGTGGTAATTAATCTCAAAGTCGTAATCATTCAACAATTCAATCCACCTACGCTGCCTCATATTCAGTTGTTTCTGATTAAATATGTGTTGAAGACTTTTGTGGTCGGTATATATAATACTTTTGACCCCATATAAGTAGTGCCTCCAAGTCTTTAATGCAAAAACAACCGCGCCTAATTCCAAATCATGCGTTGTATAATTTTGTTCGTGAATCTTCAATTATCTAGACGCACAAGCAATCACCTTCGTTCGTTGCATTAATACACATGCGAGACCTTGCTTTGATGCGTCACAATAAATCACAAAATCATCATTCCCTTCAGGCAATGACAATATAGGTGCCGTAGTTAGCTTTTTCTTCAATAATTGAAACGCCTTCTCTTGTTCATCCTTCCATTCAAATTTCTTTCCTTTATGCGTTAATGCAGTCAAGGGTTTTGCTATTTTGGAGAAATCTTGGATGAATCTTCTGTAGTAACCAGCCAATCCTAAAAATTGACGTATATGCTTCGGAGTTTTTGGGGTTTCCCACTTTTCAACGGTTTCGATCTTTGCCGGGTCCACCTGGATACCTTTTTTGTTCACTATGTGACCGAGGAATTGAACTTCTTCCAACCAAAATGCACACTTTGAAAACTTAGCGTACAGTTTTTCTTTCCTCAATACTTCTAGCACTTTTCTCAAATGTTATTCTTGCTCTTGATCATTCTTTGAGTAAATAAGTATGTCATCGATGAAAACAATGACAAACTTGTCAAGATATGGCCCACACACTCGGTTCATAAGGTCCATGAACACAGCTGGTGCGTTAGTCAATCCAAACGGCATAACCATAAACTCGTAATGAACATAACGCGTCCTAAAAGCAGTTTTTGGAATATCATCCTCCTTTACTCGTATTTGATGATATCCAGAATGTAAATCGATCTTCGAATAAACCGACGAGCCTTGTAGTTGATCAAATACGTCGTCAATTCTCGGCAGTGGATAACGGTTTTTGATGGTAAGTTTGTTCAACTCTCTGTAGTTAATACAAAACCTAAATGTACCATCCTTCTTCTTGACAAACAAAACAGGAGCTCCCCATGGTGATGTGCTTGGTCGAATGAAACCACTTTCTAATAGTTCTTGAAGTTGGCTTTGCAGTTCTTTCATCTCGCTGGGTGCGAGTCTATAAGGAGCACGAGCTATTGGTGCAGCTCCTGGTACAAGATCTATTTGAAATTCAACAGATTGATGTGGAGGTAGTCCCGGTAATTCTTTCGGAAATACATCGGGAAATTCTTTTGCGACGGGAACATCATTGATGCTCTTTTCTTCAGTTTGTACTTTCTCGACGTGTGCTAGAACAGTATAGCAACATTTTTTTATTAGTTTTTGTGCCTTCAAATTACTAATAAGATGTAGCTTCATGTTGCCCTTTTCTCCGTACACCATTAAGGGTTCTCCTTCTTCTCGTACAATGCGAATTGCATTTTTATAACATGCGATCTCTGCTTTCACCTTCTTCAGCCAGTCCATGCCAACTATTATATCAAAACTCCCTAACTCTACTGGTATCAAATCAATCTTAAATATTTCGCTACCCAGTTTAATTTCTCGATTCCGGCATATATTATCTGCTGAAATTAATTTACCGTTTGCTAATTCGAGTAAAAATTTACTATCCAACGGCGTCAATAGACAACTTAATTTAGCACAAAAATCTCTACTCATATAGCTTCTATCCGCACCCGAATCAAATAAAACGTAAGCAGATTTATTGTCAATAAGAAACGTACCCGTAACAAGCTCCGGGTCTTCCTGTGCCTCTGCCGCATTAATATTGAAAACTCTTCCGCGGCCTTGTCCATTCGTGTTCTCCTGGTTCGGACAATTTCTAATAATGTGGCCCGGTTTTCCACATTTATAACAAACTACATTGGCATAACTTGTTCCGACACTACTTGCTCCGCCATTACTCGTTCCGACACCACTTGTTCCTTTCGTTCTGTTAACCCCTGGTCCGTAGACCTCACACTTCGCCGCGCTATGACCATTTCTTTTACACTTGTTGCAAAATTTGGTGCAGAACCCCGAGTGATACTTTTCACACCTTTGGCATAGCTGCTTCTGATTGTTGTTGTTGTTGCGGTTGTTATTGTTGTTGGGATGATTGTTGTAGTTGCTGTTGTTGTTGTTGTTGTTGTTGTTGTTGTTGTTGTTGTTGTTGTTGTTGTTGTTGTTGTTGTTGTTGTTGTTGTTGTTGTTGTTGTTGTTGTTGTTGTTGTTGTTGTTGGGCCATTTGTTGTAGTTGCGATTGATGTTGCGATTGTTGGGATAATTGTTGCGATTATTATTGTAATTGCTGTTGTTGTTGTATTGGTGATTCTTATCACCGTTTTCCTCCCACTTTATTTTGACTTGCTTCACATTGGCCTCTTCAGCCGTATGTTCTTTAATTCTTTCCTCAATCTGGTTCACTAGTTTGTGAGCCATTCTACATGCATGTTGTATGGAGGCGGGCTCGTGTGAACTTATATCTTCTTGGATTCTTTCTGGTAATCCTTTCACAAACGTGTCGATCTTCTCTTCCTCATCTTCGAACGCTCACGGACACAATAGGCACAATTCTGTGAATCGTCTTTCGTACGTGATAATATCAAATCCTTGGGTTCGTAACCCTCTAAGTTCTGTCTTGAGCTTATTGACCTCGGTTCTGGGACGGTACTTCTCATTCATCAAGTGCTTGAATGCTGACCACGGTAGTACGTACGCATCATCTTGTCCCACTTGTTCTAGATAGGTATTCCACCATGTTAACGCAGAACCTGTGAAGGTATGCGTAGCGTACTTCACTTTGTCCTCTTCAGTACACTTACTTATGGCAAACACCGATTCGACCTTCTCGATCCACCGTTTCAATCCGATCGGTCCTTCGGTTCCATCAAATTCAAAAGGTTTGCAGGCAGTGAATTCTTTGTAGGTGCATCCTACACGATTTTCTGTACTGCTAGATCCAAGGTTATTATTGGTATGTAGCGCAGCCTGTACTGCGGCTATGTTTGAAGCTAGAAAAGTACGGAATTCCTCTTCATTCATATTCACGGTGTGTCGAGTAGTCGGTGTCATTTCCTTCAAAATAGTCAAATGGAACAAGTTAATCATACATAATATTAAGAGTAGTTAATAGTATTTTGTAGCATAATATTAACTCATTTATAAAAGCTTTTTCTTCATATTAGCGTTTTATAAGTTTAAATTCGGGTAGTACCTACCCGTTAAGTTCATACTTAGTAGCTAATATACAATTCAACTACTACAATTCTATATGAAAAACTGATTGTAATAATATTTCGCGTTCAAACTTTTATACAATATTTTACAAACTTACAATACCGCTTATTTTACATAAAGCATGAAATATAGCACACAATAACTTTGATACAAGATAGTTGTGAAGATAATTCTAGCTAGTACACAAGTCGTTCAGCAAAGGCAATAAAGATACGTAATTCATACGTCCAGAAACAAGTCATGCATTCTGGTTTTACTAGGACTACTTCCCATCCTTGGTCTTGTGGAACATAACCGTTATGGCCGTTGATAAGACAGCGTGTTGTAACGTCGTCAAAGGGACGAGGGTTACGTCATGACCAACAGTCTCGTAATAACCTAAAAACCTCATTTCTTACCCCAATTACCGACTCCGTCACTTGTGGGAATGTTTTGTTTAATAGTTGTAGCCCGATGTTCTTTTTCTCACTTTGGTGAGAAGCGAACATTACTAACCCGTAAGCATAGCATGCTTCTTTATGTTGCATGTTAGCCGCTTTTTCTAAATCATTAAGTCCTATATTTGGATACATTGAGTCAAAATAATTTCTTAACCCGTTGCGTAAAATAGCATTTGGGTTCCCCGCAATATATGCGTCAAAGTAAACACATCGTAACTTATGGGTTTCCCAATGTGATATCCCCCATCTTTCAAACAAAAGTCTCTTATAAACCAAGACATTCTTGGAACGTTCTTCGAATGTCTTACAAACTGATTTCACCGTAAATAGTTGTGCCGAAGAATTCTGACAGACTCTAGACAAGATTTCATCAATCATGTCTCCGGGTAGGTCTCTTAAAATATTGGGTTGTCTATCCATTTTGTGTTTTTATACTGTAAAATAGACAAGAGTTAGATTCATAAAAAAAAATACTTATTAATACAAGCAATTTTTACATATATCATAAAGCATAAGCACACTATATTACATATATTACACCACACGAATACAACTATCTTATTCCGACTCGCTCGTTTCTTCTTCTTCGATTTTGGTTCGTTTTGCCAAGTTTCTAGGGATATATGATGTTCCCCTAATACGAGCTGTCGTTTTCCACAACGGTTTAGAAAAACCTGGTGGTTTAGAGGTTCCCGGGTCATTGTTACAACTTAAGGGCATCGGGGGTTGACGATACATATAAAGTTCATCGGGGTTGGAATTAGATTTCTCTATTTTTATGCCCTTTCCCTTATTATTTTCTTTTGCCTTTTTAAATTCAGTTAGGGTAATTTCTATAACATCATCGGAATTCTCATCGGAATCCGATTCATCTGAGAATTGGTAATCCTCCCAATATTTTGCTTCCTTGTCGGAAACACCATTGACCATAATTAACCTTGGTCGGTTGGTTGAGGATTTTCTTTTACTTAACCGTTTTATTATTTCCCCCACCGGTTCTATTTCCTCCTCCGGTTCCTCCTCTTCCGGTTCTGATTCTTCTTCCGGTTCTTCTTCGGGAACTTGTGAATCAGTCCAATATATATTCGACTCTTCGTTATTATTAGGTGAGTCAATGGGATTTGTGCTAGAGGTAGACATCTATCACACAATATCAAACATGTTAAGAGATTAATATATCACATAATATATACATGTTAATAATATATAGTTTCCAACCAAAATGTTAAGCAATCATTTTTAAAGAAAACACGGTCGAAGTCCAGACTCACTAATGCATCCTAACAAACTCGATAAGACACACTAATGTAAATTTTCTGGTTCTCTAAGACCAACGCTCGGATACCAACTGAAATGTCCCGTTCTTATTGATTAAAAACGTTCCATATTAATTGATTTCGTTGCGAGGTTTTGACCTCTATATGAGACGTTTTTCAAAGACTGCATTCATTTTTAAAACAAACCATAACCTTTATTTCATAAATAAAGGTTTAAAAAGCTTTACGTAGATTATCAAATAATGATAATCTAAAATATCCTGTTTACACACGACCATTACATAATGGTTTACAATACAAATATGTTACATCAAAATCAGTTTCTTGAATGCAGTTTTTACACAATATCATACAAACATGGACTCCAAATCTTGTCCTTATTTTAGTATGCAACAGCGGAAGCTCTTAGTATTCACCTGAGAATAAACATGCTTTAAACGTCAACAAAAATGTTGGTGAGTTATAGGTTTAACCTATATATATCAAATCGTAACAATAGACCACAAGATTTCATATTTCAATACACATCCCATACATAGAGATAAAAATCATTCATATGGTGAACACCTGGTAACCGACATTAACAAGATGCATATATAAGAATATCCCCATCATTCCGGGACACCCCTCGGATATGATATAAATTTCGAAATACTAAAGCATCCGGTACTTTGGATGGGGTTTGTTAGGCCCAATAGATCTATCTTTAGGATTCGCGTCAATTAGGGTGTCTGTTCCCTAATTCTTAGATTACCAGACTTAATAAAAAGGGGCATATTCGATTTCGATAATTCAACCATAGAATGTAGTTTCACGTACTTGTGTCTATTTTGTAAATCATTTATAAAACCTGCATTATTCTCATCCCAAAAATATTAGATTTTAAAAGTGGGACTATAACTCACTTTCACAGATTTTTACTTCGTCGGGAAGTAAGACTTGGCCACTGGTTGATTCACGAACCTATAACAATATATACATATATATCAAAGTATGTTCAAAATATATTTACAACACTTTTAATATATTTTGATGTTTTAAGTTTATTAAGTCAGCTGTCCTCGTTAGTAACCTACAACTAGTTGTCCACAGTTAGATGTACAGAAATAAATCGATAAATATTATCTTGAATCAATCCACGACCCAGTGTATACGTATCTCAGTATTGATCACAACTCAACCTATATATATTTTGAAATCAACCTCAACCCTGTATAGATAACTCCAACATTCACATATAGAGTGTCTATGGTTGTTCCGAAATATATATAGATGTGTCGACATGATAGGTCAAAACATTGTATACGTGTCTATGGTATCTCAAGATTACATAATATACAATACAAGTTGATTAAGTTATGGTTGGAATAGATTTGTTACCAATTTTCACGTAGCTAAAATGAGAAAAATTATCCAATCTTGTTTTACCCATAACTTCTTCATTTTAAATCCGTTTTGAGTGAATCAAATTGCTATGGTTTCATATTGAACTCTATTTTATGAATCAAAACATAAAAAGTATAGGTTTATAGTTGTAAAAATAAGTTACAAGTCATTTTTGTAAAGGTAGTCATTTCAGTCGAAAGAACGACGTCTAGATGACCATTTTAGAAAACATACTTCCACTTTGAGTTTAACCATAATTTTTGGATATAATTTCATGTTCATAATAAAAATCATTTTTCCAAAATAACAACTTTTAAATCAAAGTTTATCATAGTTTTTAATTAACTAACCCAAAACAGCCCGCGGTGTTACCACGACGGCGTAAATCCGATTTTACGGTGTTTTTCGTGTTTCCAGGTTTTAAATCATTAAGTTAGCATATCATATAGGTATAGAACATGTGTTTAGTTGATTTTAAAAGTCAAGTTAGAAGGATTAACTTTTATTTGCAAACAAGTTTAGAATTAACTAAACTATGTTCTAGTGATTACAAGTTTAAACCTTCGAATAAGATAGCTTTATATGTATGAATCGAATGATGTTATGAACATCATTACTACCTCAAGTTCCTTGGATAAACCTACTGGAAATGAGAAAAATGGATCTAGCTTCAAAGGATCCTTGGATGTCTTGAAAGTTCTTGAAGCAGAATCATGACACGAAAACAATTTCAAGTAAGATTTCCACTCGAAGTAAGATTGTTATAGTTATAGAAATTGAATTAAAGTTTGAATATGATTATTACCTTGTATTAGAAAGATAACCTACTGTAAGTAACAAAGGTTTCTTGATCTTGGATGATTACTTGGAATGGATTTAGAAAACTTGGAAGTAAACTTGCAATCTTGGAAGTATTCTTGATTTTATGAAACTGAAACTTTTGGAATTTATGAAGAACACTTAGAACTTGAAGATAGAACTTGAGAGAGATAAATTAGATGAAGAAAATTGAAGAATGAAAGTGTTTGTAGGTATTTTTGGTCGTTGGTGTATGGATTAGATATAAAGGATATGTAATTTTGTTTTCATGTAAATAAGTCATGAATGATTACTCATATTTTTGTAATTTTATGAGATATTTCATGCTAGTTGCCAAATGATGGTTCCCACATGTGTTAGGTGACTCACATGGGCTGCTAAGATCTGATCATTGGAGTGTATATACCAATAGTACATACATCTAAAAGCTGTGTATTGTACGAGTACGAATACGGGTGCATACGAGTAGAATTGTTGATGAAACTGAACGAGGATGTATTTGTAAGCATTTTTGTTAAGTAGAAGTATTTTGATAAGTGTCTTGAAGTCTTTCAAAAGTGTATGAATACATATTAAAACACTACATGTATATACATTTTAACTGAGTCGTTAAGTCATCATTAGTCGTTACATGTAAATGTTGTTTTGAAACCTTTAGGTTAACGATCTTGTTGAATGTTGTTAACCCATTGTTTATTATAACAAATGAGATGTTAAATTGTTATATTATCATGATATTATGATATATAATATATCTTAGTATGATATATATACAGTTAAATGTCGTTACAACGATAATCGTTACATATATGTCTCGTTTCGAAATCATTAAGTTAGTAGTCTTATTTTTACATATGTATTTCATTGTTAATACACTTAATAATATATTTACTTATCATTTAACATAATTAACCAAGTGTATCAATATCTTAATATGATTCATATGTACCTAGTAAGACGTTGTTATAACGATAATCGTTATATATATCGTTTTCGAGTTTCTTAAATTAATAGTCTCATTTTTATGTATATAACTCATTGTTAAAATACCTAATGAGATACATACTTATAATAAAATCATGTTAACTATATATATAACCATATATATGTCATCGTATAGTTTTTACAAGTTTTAACGTTCGTGAATCACCGGTCAACTTGGGTGGTCAATTGTCTATATGAAACCTATTTCAATTAATCAAGTCTTAACAAGTTTGATTGCTTAACATGTTGGAAACACTTAATCATGTAAATAACAATTTCATTTAATATATATTTAAACATGGAAAAGTTCGGGTCGCTACATAAATCAAGTTAAGTTATAAAAAGGCGATGTTGCATCTGAACTGCAGCAAAACTAGAGATCTCAATTCTCAACATCACCAGCTTAAACAGATCAAATTGTAACAATGTCTGAAACTGATCAACAATTTGAATCACCAAACGGCGATGTTGCATCTGAACCACATTCCCATATCAATCAATCCGAATTAGCCACGATACAGTCAATTGACCAACCGATCCAACCAAGTTGATGATGATATTGCGAGTTTGATCTGAATATGATTAATCCTGATTCTCTCTGATCGTCTCATGAGCCTGGACTGCACAATGAAGAATAAAAAACTTCCATCTCCTCAACAAAGGTTAAATATATATACGATCAGTTATACCAATTCCAATTTGTTGCTACACATATAGATTCCGATTGATCCACTAATTTATTATACAATGAATACCCCGTAAATGTGATTGTATTATTGACGCGATATATATAGGGATTACAAACCCTAATATGCTAAGAAACCCTAATGGACCCAGCCCACGATGCAATCGGGCTGGCCCAATACTAATACTCTAACACTCCCCCGCAGTCCGAACGGCGAAATCGCGAAAGTTCGAACTGGAACAAAACATTAAATATTAAATTAAAGAAATAAAATAAACTATGCTTTTTTTTCTTCATTTGTTGCATCGAATAGCCTGATATTCGTTGAAAGAGTTGCAGATTTCTTGACGGCTTCTCCTTTTCCGTAGCGTTTTTCTTTTTCTTTTACGCCGTGGCTTGCTGTGCCTAAGGATCAAGTACCGCTTTCATATGCTACTTTTGTTGACGATAACAGTAATCTTCAACGCTGCAAACAAGAGTTTTGACAATATTCTTTTTTTTCTTTTTTTTTATATTCCTCTTTTTTTCGGGGTTTGGAACCTAGTCAAGCTAGGCGGCTCAGCCCCACGCCGATTATTATTGCTAGAAAGTTGACGTAATTAAAAATAGAAAAGAAAACTACAAAGGAAGATACGAAAGATGCGATTTACTTCTGATCACCCTTGAGAAAAATTAGTTGGAGATATAAAAGAAAAAAAGAAAGGAAAATGAATACTTGATCGAGAGTCACAAAATCTATGATGAGCACACATTTTTAGTGGGTTACGGTGGCTACTTATAGGGGTGGTCAGTATTTGGTTTGAAACCGTGGAACCCGAAAACCAAACCGAAACCAAATCAGAAAAAAACAAACCGAATTTGATAAACGGTTTTCGGATCGCGTCAAACCGAAACCGAATTTGTATTCGGTTTTCGGTTTTAAAAATTATGAATTCCGTTTAACCGAAAACCGATTTCAAAACCGAATTCAAAATTTTTATATATTTAATTTGTATATTTATGTTTTAGTGTCATTATAATTTGAGATCCAATCAATAAAATATATTCTCACCCATATGAAGATTTGGTAGCTCACATTATAATTATGTTACTTAAATTATTATGTTCTTCTTCTTAATAACAGAAGCAGTAAACGTCATAATTAAGCTATAAATATTAATAAATTATCGAATTCTTGATAATTTAATAATACGTCATTGTTTTAGGATATAAATAACTAAGACATCAGTAACGCCACAATTAAACTACCAAAGTTCTCAGTTTTTTCATAATATTCAGTTTTAACCGAAAACCGAACCGAATCCGAATTCGAATTCGGTTTTCGGTTCGGTTCGGTTTTCGGTTTTGCCTAAAAAAAATTCAAAACCGAATACACCGAACCGAATAAACCGAACAAACCGAAAACCGAACCGATGAACACCCCTAGTACTGCCTACTTATTTTTTATTGCTGCCGTCTCTTTGAAAGAATCAAGAAAAAAGTATTTCTATTTGTTTGTCGGCTGTTTTTCAAAGATAACCGTGGAGATACCAAGTATTTTTCTACGGAGGTAATAGGATACGGTTTCGTGTTCGACAGCCTTTTTTTTTTTTTTTTTTGGTAGGGTTTTTGAGAAAAATTAAAGAGAGGATAAAGAACAGAGAGATTTGACGGGACGGTATGGAGACGGCTAGCTAATTAGGTCTCGGGATCAGACTCTAAGCTCTGATTACCATGTTATATAATGAATACCCCGTAAATGTGATTGTATTATTGACGCGATATATATAGGGATTACAAACCCTAATATGCTAAGAAACCCTAATGGACCCAGCCCACAATGCAATCGGGCTGACCCAATACTAATACTCTAACATAATTTATATTAACGAACTTATATTTGCACTATATTTGCAATACTAACGAACTTATGTTGCAAATAAAGTCCATCTCCATGATTTTATACCTCAAACGAGAAGTTGTATGAATAACCATGCTGATGGAAATTTTGCAGTAGAGAAAGTCTAAAGGCTTTGGTAAGAATTAAGATAACTTTTCTTCCATGTTTTTTATAATTTGTTCATACTTATACACTAATTAGTGTATTTAGTTTGAGTTAGTGCTTTACCTTTTATGTATATTTCATAATTTAATAAAAAGGTTTATTTTTATTTAAATTTTAAAATGATGCATGAAATACATACATATATAGATGTAACTGCTTAATCTTTAATTACAATTAGCGACGGCTGGTGATGTTTTCCCTATTTAACTGTTACCAAATCTAGCTGAACGCAAACGCATTGGCATTTTCGTAAGGATATTTTTGTGCAAATGAAAACTCACTTTTTGCAAAACTCAGATGTGGAGGTTTGATGATGAAGTACCCACTTTTCATGTGTTCTATTAACATTAATAAATAATGGAGTAATTATAATTACTATGGACTTAACCTTAAGGTTTTTAAAGGAAGTAGTGAAGGATTTATGAAGAAGATGAAGATTTTAAGGTTTTTAAATATTCTTTTGATTAATGGAAGATGGATCTGGAGATAGATGATGAAGTTAGAAGATAAGAGAGGAGAAAAGAGTGAAAAGATGAAATTGTCCTCAAATGCAATGCATATGTTAAGACTCAACGCACAATTTTAATGAAAGTTTGACGGAGAGACGCTGATTGTATTTTTTTTTTTTTTTTTGAAAATAAAAGAATTCTAAACGCAAAAACGATCCGAGAAACGTTGTTAGTAATATTAAGTACAATACAAGGATCAACACAGCTAAAAAGACTTTAAATAACTACCCATTAATTTTTCTTAATCCACTAACTTAATGTACCATTGATCATGCCAATAAATATGTTTAAGTATAGTCCAAAAGTGCGAGTTAGAATAATTCAAATTTTATATTTTTAATTTTTCCGGGGCCAATGATTTAAATTAAGTGTGGTCATGTCATACATATGTAACTAAACAATTTTTAAGTGTGATTACCAGAGTTGGACAACTACAAAGAAAGACATAATTGCTCATTTCGTCCATGTGTTTTCTCATTTTATCTATTTTCATCCCTGTATTTTATTTTCTGCAATTTTCATCCTTAAAAGCATTTTCATGTCTCAATTTCATCAATCACCCTAACGAAAGTTAATTGTCCGCTAAGTAGGGTGAACTATATATATACATATATACATTTCATAATCAATCTGGCTACCGTGCTCGTGATCATATTTAACCATTAAATCTCAATTTCTCAAATTCTTCATCAATCATTCTGTAACAGCACAGCTTAACATGACCACAATATTGTCCGTTTTTCCCATATACGCACGGCTTTTTCTTGGCGACCACACACGAGAAACACTTTCCAAGGAGGTCACCCATCCTAGTAGTGCTCTCGAACGAGCACGCTTAATCACAACGTACTCGCACACCCGCTCTTCCTATGGTCCCAAAACGCGTTGTGTCATTTAAGCGTGAGTATTACCTTATAATCCCATGTTCACTCATGTCCGTGGGCGATGTGGGATTTGTCTATGGTGTTACAACTCACCCCCCCCCCCCTAGGGACTCATCGTCCTCGATGAGGTTTGCCCCACCACCCCAGCGACACATGAGTTGCTCTGATACCATTGTGTAACACCCCAGTTTAACATGACCACAATATTGTCCGCTTTGCCCGCAGGCGCACGACTTTTTCTTGGCGACCACACACGAGAAACACTTTCCCAGAAGGTCACCCATCCTAGTAGTGCTCTTATACGAGCACACTTAACCACAACGTACTCGCACATCCGCTCTGCCTGTGGTCCCAAAATGCGTTATGTCATTTAGGCGTGAGTATTACCTTATAATCCCATGATCATTCATGTCCGTGGGCGATGTGAGATTTGCCTAGGGTGTTACAACTTGAAAAACGTATAAAATGATTATTACATCTTCCGTGAGCACTCGGTAACTTAACTTATCTCATTCTATCCATAGGATTCGCGTTTACCAGTAGAAACCAGTAATTAAAAGTTACCAAATTAGAACCAACGAAGCATTGCTTCAATGGTACCGCGGTTACACTTGTGTACTCGCAGGGCTAGAGGTCTCGGGTTCGAACCTCGTCACCCGCTCTAGGAATTGAAACATTATTCCTTGAAGGTGGCCCAAAGGGAAGGTTTTACCGACCCGCTCCGGGACTAAGATCCGGCCCGCCTGCCCCTCGGGATGGTTTAAGTGTCGGTTCCTCAGAGTGTGGTTCGGGTTTCCTGCCCGAAAGCGCGTGTGTGTGTGTGTGCAAATGATGACTAGGCTTCGGTCCGGACTGATGCAAGCTTGCCTTTCAAAAAAAAAAAAAAAAAAAGTTACCAAATTAGAGAATACCTTTTTTGTTATCTTTTATTGTTAAGTATTTAACTTTCGTTAACTGGTATCTTTGCCATATCATTTTTACGTGACTTGACTATATTTTATATGAATTAAATAATATTACTATATTATCTATTAAATGAAAAGGTGCGATTATGTGTTAGTACATTCCTACTTATAACGTTTTATTCGAAGAATCGTCTTGGTTTCCCAAACCAACGATTATATATGTGTGATTTTCAATTCCGAATTCTTTTATACGACATTCCTATGTCATTTAAAATAATAAAATATTCCGTTTTATTTCTTGGTTTCTTATCTTTCTCGTATATTAAATTCACGTAACGTTCTATTTATCGGATCGAGTTCTCTTATTATTCGGGCCAAAGAGTAAAATCAAGCTTTTATTATCTGGGCCATTCTTAGCCCATTATGACCAAACCATAATTGGGTTAGTCCATTTTTCTTTTTAATTAAATCAATCTTTTATTTAAATTCTATTTCTATTTAGGATAATATCAAGAGTTATTTATATAAAAAAATATAAATAAAGATAAAAGTGGACGGTCACTATGGGGTAATCCCCAAAAATTTAGCAATTCTCAATATTTTTCATTTTAAAGTTATTAAACTCTTTTAATTTAAATTAATTAAGAAAATATTAAATTTTAAATTAGGATAAGATTTAAAAAAAAAAAATGAGAATATTACTCACCCCATGGGTCGGCCGAAATCCTATGGGGGTTAGCCAAAATATTTATATTTTTTATTTATGAATTTATATGATTTATTAGTTAGAAACATCATTGATAAGCTAAGAGAAGAACGACTTCGATGGTTTGGACATGTGAGGAGGCGACCTCTTACTGCACCTATTAGGAGAGTCGAGGCACTTACAGTTGACGGTGTAAGAAGAAGGGGTAGACCTACACGTAGGTGGGAGGATAGAATAAAGCTCGACTTGAAGGAGCTTTTATTGACCGAGGACATAACTTCTGATAGGAATGCGTGGAGGGCTAGAATTAGAATAGATGAGTAGGCTTTGGTATGTATGTGTGTTTGTGGGTAGGTGTGCTTGTGGGTATGGGTGAGCGAGTTTATGTGTCTTATTCTATAGTGATCTATGTATGAATGTTTATGTATGTATGTATCTTCTTGTATGGTATTGGGTGTGTAGGTGTGTGCATGTTTGTTTGTGGTTGTATGGTGGTATGTGTATGTATGTACACATGTCTAAGGTCTAGGGTATGAATGCTTGCATGCTTGGGTATGGTTGATCTTGGGTATGTATATTTATGGTTGTTTTATGTGTGCTTATGCATGGAAGTATGCCTATGTTTGTTTCTATGTTTTTTGTATGTTTATGGATGTAGGTATTTTAGGGTATATGTATGTGTGCGGGAATGTTTGTTTGGATGTATGTACGAATGTATGTTTTCATGTATGTATGTTTTATATGTTGATTAGGCACGGATTTAGGTATGTAGGTATGTATGTAGGTTTATGTTTGTAGATATGTACGTCTAGGTGTGTTGCTGGTTGTTGGTATGAGGTCATATATGTTTATTGTCCTTTTAGTGTAGCTTTTTCTGGATATGTCTTGAGCTCCGCACAACAGTCTAAGGTACTTTCCCATATATATATATATATATATATATATATATATATATATATATATATATATATATATATATATATATATATATATATATATATATATATATATATATATATATATATACTATTTTATTTTATTACCTAGGTCTTTTTTTCTCTCTCTCTTTACGGCCATATTATACGAGGCAACAGCAAGCGTCAATCCATTGACGACTTGACTGCCGCTTAGTGGCTAAATTGATCTCCAGGCTTGACTTAAAACCCATGGAAATTTGATTCTACCATTTTCATGGCGTCTCCTTTCTATTACTTTTCATCATGTCTGTTTTTTTTTTTTGTATTTATTTATTTATACCATTTTATCTAAAGTATTTACTTTATTTATTTATTTCTTTTTTATTTGTTTTTGCTTTATTTTAGTTTCTCCTACTTTTTGGGCCGAAGGTCCTCTTGGAAGTAATCTCTTTATCCCTCGAACAGAGGGAGGGAGGACTTTCCCTACTCTTGTGAGTGTTTCACTCGGGGTGGGGAAATGATTTCTCTTTATTCTGGGATAAAGGAAGGATTGTCTACGTCTCACCTCCCCCATACCCCATACATGTGGGATTGGGTATGTTGTTGTTGTTGTATTAGTTAACTTGTTTTTGAATAATACCTCACTTAATAAATAAATAAATAAATAAAAAACACACGGTGTTATAATTCAGTAGACTTATAACTACCTTTAGTGGTTTGATTCTTGATGTTATAATTCAGTAGGCTTATAACTACCTTTAATGGTTTGATTCTTGATTAAGAATGCTAATAATGAAGTGTAAGAACAAAGATGATAATGGAGAGAAAGAAAGAAACACTTTGTAAGTGTGAGAAAATGGTGCAAGTTTAATGCTTGCATTCATGGCTATTTATAGCAAAAATATCACAAGTTTAGGTAATACAATAATATTACTTTTGTGTATCAATAATTGACTATCCATTATATATATATATATATATATATATATATATATATATATATATATATATATATATATATATATATATATATATATATGTATATATATATATATATATATTATAACACTCCCCCTTGGATAGCAATTTTGTTTGTTGAAGATCAACTGTAAGTTACTGCCTCATTAAAAACCTTGCTAAAGAAAACCCAGTGGGAAAAACTTTAGCTAAGGGAAAAAGAGTGCAGCATAGAGTTGACTCCCCCTCAAGTAGATATCGCTTCGGTTGTTACATCTTTTGAACATGTCTCATGCCAATGTTATGAACGTGTGTTCTGAAAATAGCAGTTGGAAGTGCTTTCGTGAAAAGATCAGCAGAGTTTTTACTGGATTGAACATATCTCATTTCAATCTCGTTGTCCTTAATGAGATTTTGAGTGTATGAGAAGAATCTAGGAGGTATGTGTTTGGTTCGGTCACTTTTGATATACCCTTCTTTCATCTGTGCTATGCAAGCTGCATTATCTTCATAGATAATTGTTGGACTTTTATCGCGTTCTAGTCCACAAGAATCAGTAATGATTTGTGTCATTGATCTCAACCAAAAACATTCCCGAGTAGCTTCATGTGATGATGTAGCAACAAGTGTTTGTTTTTGAGAACGCCATGATATTGCAGTACCTCCATTTAGGAATACATATCCAGTTTGAGATTTAGCTTTATGTGGATCAGATAAATAACCTGCATCAGCATAACCAACCAAATCTTATTTTGATTCGTTAGAATAAAATAATCCTAAATCAGTAGTTCCTCGAAGGTATCGAAATATATGTTTGATCCCATTCCAGTGTCTTTTGGTAGGAGCAGAGCTGAACCTTGCCAACAAATTAACTGCAAAAGAAATGTCAGGTCTTGTACAATTTGTAAGATACATAAGAGCTCCAATTGCACTAAGATATGGTACTTCTGGTCCAAGAATATCTTCATGATCTTCACATGGACGAAATGGATCAGTTTCAACATTGAGTGATCTAATAACCATAGGAGTACTTAATGGTTTTGCCTTGTCCATATTGAAACGTTTCAAAATCTTTTCAGTATATGTTGTTTGATGTACAAGTAAACCATTAGGCATAAGCTCAATTTGTAAACCAAGGCAATACTTGGTTTTTCCGAGATCTTTCATTTCAAATTCTTTTTTTAGAAGTTGAATGGCTTCATAGATCTCTTTATTTGTACCTATGATGTTAAGATCATCAACATAAACAGCTATGATCACATATCCGGATGTTATTTTCTTAATGAAAACACAAGGGCAAGTAAGGTTATTTGTATGCCCTTTGCTTATCAAGTAATCACTTAATCGGTTATACCACATACGTCCCGATTGTTTTAACCCATATAAAGATCTTTGTAATTTAATCGAATACATTTCTTTGGGTTTTGCATTTGATGCTTCTGGTACCTTAAATCCTTCAGGTATCTTCATATATATATATCACTATCAAGTGATCCATATAGGTAAGCAGTCACAACATCCATGAGATGCATTTCTAAATTTTTAGAAACTGCCAGGCTGATTAAGTACCTAAAAGTAATTGCATCCATAACAGAGGAATAAGTTTCTTCATAATCAATTCCCGGTCTTTGAGAAAAACCTTGAGCTACAAGTCTAGCTTTATACCTTGTAACTTCATTTTTCTCATTTCTTTTTCGGACAAAAATCCATCTGTATCCTACAGGTTTCACATCTTTAGGAGTGAGAATGATGGATCCGAAAACTTTTCTTTTATTGAGTGATTCTAATTCAGCTCGTATTGCTTCTTTCCATTGAGCCCAATCATGTCTATTTTGACATTCAACCATAGATGTTGGTTCTGGATCATCATCATTATTCATGATGTCATATGCAACATTAAATGAAAATTTCTCATCAAGATTTTTCATTTCATTTCGGTTCCATAATATTTTTGAATATGCATAATTGATTGCAATTTCTGTATTGACATCATCAATCTCCTCTGCAGTAGGAGTACTGATTTGTGGTTCTTCTTGAACACTTTCTTTTACTTCATTATCAGCTGATTTTCTTTTTCGAGGATTTTTATCCTTTGAACCAATTGGTCTTCCACGTTTCTGACATGGCAAAGATTCATGAGTGATGTTATTGCCAGCTTTTGGAATTTCAATTCGAGCTGGAGTATTTACTGCTGGTATATATGATTTTGTCACCGTTTTTGTATCTGTAAATGCATCAGGCAATTGATTTGCAAGTTCTTGTATATGCATTATCTTTTGAACTTCTGTCTCGCATTCTTTTGTGCGAGGATCAAGATACTTTAATTGAGGTTCACACCATGAAACATCATTTTCTTTATTTTTCATTTCTCCCCCTAATCTAGGGAACAATGTTTCATTAAAATGACAATCAGCAAAACGTGCTGTAAAAACGTCACCTGTCATAGGTTCAATATACCTTAATATTGAAGATGTTTCATATCCAACATATATTCCCAACCTAGTTTGAGGACCCATTTTTGTACGTTGTGGTGTCGCAATTGGAACATACACTGCACAACCAAATGTTCTAAGATGGGAAATATTTGGCTCTTGACCAAAAGCAAGTTGTAGGGGGGAATATTTATGACTTGCACTTGGTCTGATGCGAATCAATGCAACAGTATGTAAAATTGCATGACCCCATATATATACAGGGAGTTTTGTTCTCATTATCAATGGTCTAGCGATTAACTGTAAACGTTTAATCAATGACTCGGCTAAACCATTTTGTGTATGCACATGAGCAACAGAATGTTCAACAACAATTCCTATAGACATGCAATAGTCATTAAATGCTTGAGATGTAAATTCACCAGCATTATCAAGTCTCACCCTTTTAATGGTGTAATCAGGAAAATGAGCTCTCAATTTAATAATGTGGGCAAGAAATTTTGCAAATGCCACATTACGGCTTGATAACAGACAAACATGAGACCATCTACTAGATGCGTCTATTAGAACCATGAAATATCTAAATAGTCCACATGGTGGATGAATTGGTCCACATATATCACCTTGAATTCTTTCAAGAAACATTGGTGATTCTTTCTCAACCTTAAGTGGTGAGGGTCTAGTTATCAATTTTCCAAGAGAGCAAGATGTACATGGAACCATTGTATCATGATGGATTTTTCTATCCTTTAGTGGATGTCCATGAGTACATTCAATAATCCTTTTCATAATTATTGATCCTGGATGGCCTAATCTGTTATGCCATAAACTGAATACACCAGGATCAATATATTTTTCGTTAACTACCATATGTATTTCTGGTACATTTATATGTGTATAATGTAATCCAGAACTAAGTCTTGGCAGTTTTTCAACCACATGACTCTTGTCAGTGATACTTAAATATTTCTCATTTTCTGTTGTCACTGACTGATAATCATACCCGTTAAGGTATATGTCGGAGAAACTCAATAAATTTCTGCTTGACTTGGGAGAAAATAAGGCATCATTTATTAAAAATTTTGTACCATTTGGTAGTATGAAATTTGCCTTTCCTATCCCTTTTATCAAGTTAGCAGGTCCTGATATTGTATGTATAGTTCCTTCCGTTGGTTTTAGATCAATAAAATATTTCTCGGATTTAAGTATAGTGTGTGTAGTTCCACTGTCTGCTATACAGAGATCTCCACCACTTGATTGATGTTGTATTCCAGCAAAATTCATATTGAACTTCATATATAAGAAATAAATAGTGAGTACATTAATATTACACAATATTTTACACGCAAATAGATAGTACTGAAACATTTAGCAAACATAATGACAAAGACAGACGATATTAAATCGTTTATTTTTCGAAAGACACACAACTTAAACATTCAAGAAATCTTCATATAAATCAGATGGTTTCTCAGTGACTGTTGGATCGACGTTATCCACAAAGTTTACTTCCTTTTCTTTATCTTTCAGCGAATCCTGATACATCTTAACAAGATGTTTAGATGTTCGGCAAGTATTAGCCCAGTGGCCCATTCTACCACATCTGTAGCAAGATTCTTCAGAAGAATTTTCTTCAACATCTTGTTTAGTGGGCTTGTTTTGTGGTTGATATTTATATTTTCGTGGATTATTATTTCTTTGACCACCACGGCCACGACCACGACCACGTCCTCGCCCATTACCATTACCATAAGGATGGTTTCTACCATAGTTATGGCTTTTGGCATGATGATGGTGATGGTTATTATAACCACAACCTTGCCCGCGTCCTTGTCCCTGTTTATAATTATTTGCAGTATTTGCTTCAGGGATTGCAAGTGTACCAGTAGGACGGGATTGCTGATTTTTCATTAATAGCTCATCATTTTGCTCTGCAACTAAGAGATATGAATTAAGTTCAGGATATGTTTTGAACTTTAGCATTCTCAAATTTATTTGCACTGTGATGTTTGCAGCATTCATTGTGGAGAAAGTTTTCTCCATCATGTCTGCATCACTTATTTCATGTTCACAGAATTTAAGTTGTGAACATGTATTATACAGAGCTGAGCTATATTCATTTACTTTCTTAAAGTCTTGGAACCTTAATGTTCTCCATTGTTCTATAGCAGCTGGAAGTAAAATTTCTCTTTGATTATTGAATCTGCTTTTGAGACCTTCCCATAAAATATGGGGATCTTCTACAGTCACATAATTATTTTGTAAGCATTCATCAATATGTTGATGAATAAAGCAACATGCCTTTGCTTGTTCTTTTTCAGAACAAGTGTTGTTTTCATTTATGGCTTCAAGAATGCCCATTGATTTAAGATGCATTTTTACTTTTATAACTCATGGCATGTAGTTGTTTCCAGTTGATTCTAAAGGAGTAAATTTAAGCTTTTCCAGATTCGACATTTTCTATTAAAACAAACAACATGATAAATTATAGTCACTTTATATTCATAAGTATATAAACATTAAACATAAATTTAATATAACATAAATGATAAGTATGTGACAGTGTCGATCATATGTAAGCAATCATTAATAAATGTTATATAACATAAATATAAATATTAGTAAACATAAATGATAATTAGGCGACAGTGTCGGCCATATAAATATTAAATAATAGAAATATAAATGTTAGTAACATAAATGATAATTAGGCGACAGTGTCGGCCATATAAATGTTAGATAATTGAAATATAAATGTTAGTAACATAAATGATAATTAGACGACAGTGTCGACCATATATTATTCAGGTGGTATAACCGACCATATATCATTTAGGTGGCAGAGCCAACCATAATTAGTATTAAGATTATCGTGCTGATAACGTGTTATAATTCAGTAGGCTTATAACTACCTTTAGTGGTTTGATTCTTGATGTTATAATTCAGTAGGCTTATAACTGTAACGACCCTACTTTTTCCGTTATCTTTTACCGTTAACTATTTAACGACCGTTAACTGTTATTCGTGCCACGTCATTTCTATGGCATATATTATTATTTTTGTAATAATATATTAATTATTATGTGTTATATGAATATTTGTATTCATATCTTTAATTGTACGTTTCTACGTGTCGCGGATTTCTATCCGGCGAATCTTTTCGGTTTTCAAACCAACGGTCGAGCTTTTGGGATTTTTAAGTTCTAATTATTTTAAATATGATATTTTAATGTCATATGATCATATTTAGTGTTTATATATTTTATTCGTCGCGTATTTGTTATCTCTCCGAAAAATCAATCGCGTAGTAGCATTTTCGTGTTTCAGGCTTCGTTCGAGCTTTCGGGCCACAAGCAATTGCAAGTAACATAAAAATGGGCCAAGAGGGACCCACCCATGTATGGGGGACGGCCTAAATCTCCCAAGGGAGGGGGAGGACTTGTTTTGCCAATTTCTTGAACTTGATTTAATCTTAAACCTAAATCACTACTTCATTTTTCCAAAACACATTTTATTTTTTTCTCTCTTCCTCTCTTTTTCTCTCCTAGGGCCGCCATTTTTCTCATCATCATCATCTTCAATTGATCATCATCTAGAGCTTGGATCAAAGGGCTTTTAACATCAACGCGTTCCTCTCGTTCTCCTCTACATGTTCATATCCTTCAATTCTTGATTAGGGTATAAACCCTAACCCTAACTTTTTGATTTTTCTTTAATTTTACTGTTTTTATATGTTATATTGATAGTATGATGATTATATGTTATTGTATTGTTGATAATATGCGTAGAAATGCTCGTTAATTCATGTTTTCGGTTTGATTGATTTGGGACAGCGGTTTTTTTTATTGTTTCTGTAAACACAACTGATATAAAAGTGAAATTAAAGTGTCTAGATGAGTTCCTCTCATCAAGACATTAATTTTAGACTCCGGATTCATGTTATTTCGATTCCCGGAACATAAGTTATGATCAAAATGTTGTTTAATTGAAATTAAAATATGAAAACGAATTGGTACAGGTATGGTCTGACTTTGTGACCATTTTTAGAGTCTTTAGGGTGTACCAGTGTGTTAGGATTTATGATTGGATGAACATTCATGTTCGGGTCATCGAAATCCGAGCCACGGATCACCCGTTATGACTAAAACATGTTTTTGAACGGATTAAAGATCCAAATTGAGTAATTGCTGTAAGTCACGACTTGGTGGATGTTTTTGAGATGTTCTTGAGCACACTAAGGTGTCGGGTGGGTTGGTTAGGAGAAGATATATATAAGACTCGCCGAAAACTGATTCCCGGGTCTCAAGTTATGACCCGATGAACTTTTAATTAAAACTTATGGTTATGAAATAAGACTTATGATATGAATAATGATTTTCATTATTAATAAATTACTTATGATATAAAAGTAATTATTTTAATTTAAGACTTATGATATACATATTTATTATATCATTTATTAATTAATTATGATTAATGAAACTTTAATTAAACTTATGATTAATAATACTTTTATTATTAATGAAAAGTACTTATGGTAAGTATTAAACTTATATTACGAGGTGATTATAATAAGACTTATAATAAGAATTAATTGATTATTTAATTATTATAAGATTTAATTATTATTTAATTATAATTTAATTATTAAATACTTATGATTTAATGATTATAATTAGAAACTTATGATATGATTAATAATTCATTATTAATTAATAATACTTATGATATGATTTAAAACCTATTATTAATTAATAATACTTATATTATGATTAATATTTAATTAATTAATTAAATACTTATGTTATATTAATTATAACATTTAAACTTATGTTAACTTTAAAAATTCATTTTAATTTAATTAAACTTATGTTATGATATAATTATACATATTTAACTTTAATTAACATTATAACTTATGGTATTATTACAAATTACACTTATAAAATTAATGTTGACTATGTTTGACCAAGGTTGACTTTTGCGTTGACTTTCGGTTGACTTTGACTTTCAGTTGACTTTTGTTGACTTTCTAATTAAGGAAACTTCCCTAACTTAAAAACTTTCTAAAAATAGAAACTTTCTAAATATGGAAACTTTCTTAAAATAAAAACTTTCCAAAAATAGAAACTTTCCTAAAATAGAAACTTTCCAAAAATAGAAACTTTCCTAAAATAGAAACTTTCCAAAAATAGAAACTTTCCAAAAATGGAAACCTGCTAAAAATAGAAACTTTCTAAAAATAGAAAGTGTGTGACCGTACGCTGTTCCGATCAAACCGATGCATGTTGAGTGTTGTTCTATGTCTACTTGCAACATATACAATAGCTATCATACTAAGACTTGACCTAAGTTAGTTATTTATATCGACCTGCTTTATTTATAGGTCGGCGTTGTGATCATTCCTGATCACTTTACTTCATTTGCTGTTCGCTTATTTGTGTGGTTACTTCGTTTGCTATTAAGGTGAGTTATAGTCCCATTTTTCTACTTTAACTCTTTTGGGATGAGAATACATGCAATTTATTTTATATTTTGGACGCAAGTGAAAGTTGATTTAAATTATTCATTGTGAGTTGAACAAAAATATTCCCTAGTCTGGTAACTGTAATCACTGGTTTCTACTAGTGAACGCGAATCCTACGGATAGATCTATCGGGTTTGACAACCCCATTTCGAGCTAGTCGCGCTAGCAATTTATAATCGAAATGTTTAGTACTTCGTATTTTGTTGTAGATACACTTGTTCGGTGTATATTATTTATTGTGTTTGGTAAGGGTAAATAAAGGGTTAAGTGGTTACCAGGTGGCTCACGGAAAATGGAATAATGTTTTATTATATGTTTTCTAGCATATAATTTTGTGGTCCAACAAGGAGTTTTTATGTTTTCAAACATAAATTTTTATGGTTTAAATTAAATATTGTTTGTAATATTAAACCTATAATTCACTCAACATTTTTGTTGACAGTTACTCGCATGTTTTATTCTCAGGTTCATGATTGATTGCTTCCGCTGTGCTTAGAGAGTCTGCATATTTATGATGGCAGCTTTTGTTAAACATTAACTTGCATTCTATTTTGATACATTTAATAGTGGATGTTGTTGACTTTGTTTAGGTCAACTTTTGGTTAAGTAATAGTGTATGGTTTTTCTAAACTTACATATTTTGATAGGTTTCCTTTATAGGAAATCATTTTTAAATAAAGAATGCAAGGTTATTTATTAAATTCATATAGAGTTATGATCAAGCTGTGGGACCAAGATAACGATGGTCGTCAAGTGTACTTTGACGGGTCGTTAAAGTTGGTATCAGAGCCTTGGTTGTAGGGAGTTAGGCTGCATTGATGTCGTTACCCGAGTCAATAGGGTGCATTACTGAGTCTAGTCTACAGCCCGGCCTATAATATATTATTATATGTGATTATTTGTATCGTATTGGTATGTATATTGTTATCATACATACATTCCAATTATGTTCTGAATCCGGGAGGAACTCCCATTCCGACTTAAACGAACTCTCCGACTCATGCGAACTTATCCTTATAAGAACACCTCGGGTAGTGAAACCGAGGGATGTCATTCTTGACTTATGAAATTCTCGACATTTCTAAGTCATCTGTTATGGTTAAGTATATATAATGTTTGAGTTATATTACGCGAGATGTCATTCTTGACTTCTAAATGCTCGACATTTCAATGTCAGCTATTATGTTTAGGTATATAACATTCTTGTTATATTACGTGCCGTTGTGCCTATGTGCTTTGGTTTTTGAACCAGAAAACGTCATTCTTGACTTTTAGAGATTCTTGGTACTTTGAAGACATTTTTATGTCATCGTTACTCATATCCGTTACTTATGATGTTTTTATCTCTTGTGCTATCCTTAGCACATTGTTTAAGAAATTGTTTTAGAGAAATTGTGTGGAAATCTGAGGTTGATCGCGTGTCCTGACCTCATGTGGTGCTATTGGAATGGAACTATGAATTAGTGAAATATAATGGCGTCAGGCCAACGTGATTATATTACGTTAATTCATAAAGAAGTCTCAATATTGTGACATGAGGAATAGAAAGCGAGTCAAAGAAAATTTTTACACCACTCATTCAGAAATTCCGATGTATTACATGGGTAGGGAATATATTCATTATCTTATTTATTGATATGCGAGGAGCTTGTTTTAACCAGATTATCTATTTCATGCTCTATCTTTCATAACTCACTTGTTAGCAACAGCTTCGCTCGGGAACAGTTTTGGCCCAAGGACTTATGTCCTGATAATAGTCAAAACAACATTTAACTCATTGGTTTTGATGACCTCGTAACAATTGTTGGTCAAATGTCGCACGACGATTCAGGTCATTTACTCGATCTTTCACAATCTTACTTCATTTGTAACCTCTGAAATACAGATACTCTGTTTATCATTGGGAGTTTTACACATTTGTTTAATTGGGTGGTTCTCGCAGATTTACGGGCGAATAGAAGTAATGAAATATTTTGTCATGTATACAATTTATAAAATCGTATATGTATGTATGGATTCAAATGAATAAGTTTACCTTAACCTATTTTGATTAGTACATACTAAATTATACCTTGAAATTTTTTTTAAAACCACACCTTTATTGAGTTGTTTAATTAAGTCAGATTATTTTATATAAAATGGTACACATTGTACGTACTTTTAAATTACTAAGAACTTCATTTCATTTATGTTGTCACATCAAACGTTTAAAGCTTTTTCAAAACTCCTTTGATTAATTTTATCAACTTTTCGCATTACCCTACAGAGTGTCTGGATCACAGTTCTTCTCATCCTCGGTTTAAGGATGAAACTTACCATTAAGTTCATTGATAGAAACTCTTACGCCACTTTGGATGCCGGTTTTATAAAATTTGTTGGAAAGTCTTTGCGCTCATAAAATTTTCCCTCTTATGGTTGGACATGGCCGAAACACGGACCGATAAATCAATTTTCTGGGATACGCTCGGTGGTCACCCTATTGTAGAAAAGGCGCTAGGCGGGTTTCTACCCCAACTGTTGTTATAGTGGGTATCATGGATATATATTACACTAGACGGTTTGAGGAGTTTTTACTCTCTATATTCGCTGTCAACCGCAACACCCTCGTAAACATCAATCCTAGGATTCAATACTTTGAGGTGCACGAAATTATTTTTGGAGATTCATCCCACCTGGAGTTGGCCATTATTTATAACCCATGATTCGCGTTCTTTTCATCCGCACATAAATTTAAGAATATGGATGAATCCTAGATCTCCTCACTCATTGTACAAGGAAGTACACTCTCGTTGAAATATCACACCTTTCGTACGTCTTCCTTTCGGAAATGTAATGAAAATTTACTTTGAAGTCCATGATCCTCGTTATCTCCTTTGAGAGAATTGCCTTAAATATCTATGCCACTTATGTGACTACTCCATATATTTCTTCCTTCATTGTTGCAACTATATTTCATTCGTCCCAGTTCGTCCCCTTGGGGAGCTCCTATTTTGTTTGTCAAGAAGAAAGATGGTTCATTCCGATTGTGTATTGATTATCGCGAGTTAAACAAGCATACTATTAAGAATCGTTACCCTTTTCCGAGAATTGATGATCTGTTCGATCAACTTCAAGGTTCGTCCATTTATTCTAAGATTGATCTTCAATCTGGTTATCACCAATTACGCGCTAGAGAAACTGATATTTCGAAAACCGCTTTTCGTACCCGTTATGGTCACTGCGAATTTCTTGTTATGCCGTCTGGATTGACTAACGCACCTGCTGTGTTCACGGACCTCATGAACCGTGTGTGCAGACCCTATCTAGACAAATTCGTTATCGTTTTCATCGACGACATCCTTATTTATTCCAAGAGTGATGAAGAGCACGAAGAACATTTGAAGTTGGTGCTTGATTTGTTGAGAAAAGAAGAATAGTACGCTAAGTTCTCTAAGTGTGCTTTCTGGTTAAGAGAAGTTCAATTTCTTGGACATATTATTAGTAAACATGGAATACAAGTTGACCCTGCTAAGATTGAGGCGATTGAAAAGTAGGAAATTTCCGAAAACCCCCACTCAGATTCGTCAGTTTCTAGAGTTGGCAGGTTACTAAAGAATGTTCATTCAAGATTTCTCTCGTATAGCGGAACCTCTAACTGCTTTAACACACAAGGGGAAGAAGTATGAGTGGAAGGATGAACAAGTGACTGCTTTTCAAATTTTGAAGAAGAAGTTGACTACCGCTCCAATATTATCACTACCTGAGGGTAATGATGATTTGTTTATCTATTGTGATGCTTCGTGTCAAGACTTTGGTTGTGTTTTGATGCAATAAAAGAAAGTCATTGCTTACGCGTCACGTCAGTTGAAGATTCGTGAACAGAATTATACAACCCATGATGTAGAATTGGGAGCTGTTGTGTTCGCACTCAAGAATTGGAGACATTACTTTTATGGGGTCAAATGTACAGTGTACACTGATCACAAAAGTCTTCAACATAACTTTGATAAAAGACAGTAGTATATGAGGTAGCGAAGATGGGTGGAATTGTTGAACGGTTTTGATTGTGAACTCCTTTAACCATTCCGGGGAAAGGCCAATGTTGTGGCCATTGCATTAAGTCAAAAAGAGAGAATTGAACCTCGTAGATTTAGGGCCTTGAATATGACCATTTGAACAAACCTCGCAAGGCATATTCTTGCAGCTCAACAAGAAGCCTTGAAAGAGAAGAATTTTGTAACGGGAAGGTTCGAGGCTTGAGTAAATAGTTAGAGGTATGAACCGATGGTACTCGGTATTTTGCGAGACGTCTTTGGGTATCAAAATTTTGTGATTTGCGACAACTTATTTTAGATGAAGCTCATAAATCTGGGTACTCTATTCATCCTGGTTCAGGAAAGATGTATCATGATCTTAAGGAGCTGTATTGGTGGCCTAATTTGAAAGCTGATGTGGCTACGTATGTGGCTAAGTGTTTGATCTGTGCTAAGGTTAAAGCTGAACATCAGAAACCGTCTGGACTTTTGGTGCAACCTGATATTCCCAAGTGGAAGTAGGAAGGTATTACAACGGATTTTATTACGAAGTTACTGAGAGTTGTGGGTGGTTATGATACCATTTGGGTGATTGTTGACCGACTCACACAATCAGCTCATTTCTTATCGATTAAGGAAACAGATTCGAAGGAGAAGCTCACTCGTTTGTATTTGAAGGAGATTGTTTCTAGACATGGTGTTCCCGTATCTATTATTTCGGACCGAGACAGTCGATTTACATCGAGGTTTTGGCAGTCCTTACAAGATGCTTTGGGGACTAAATTGGATATGAGCACCGCTTATCACCCACAGTCGGATGGTCAGAATGAAAGGACCATCCAAACGTTGAAAGGCCTGTTGAGGGCATGCGAAATTGATTTTGGTAATGGTTGGGATAGATACTTACCGTTGGCTAAATTTTCTTATAACAACAAGTTATCATGCAAGTATTAAAGCCGCACTGTTTGAAGCTCTGTATGGTAGGAAGTGTAGGTCTCCTGTCTATTGGAATGAGGTTGGGGATGCTCAACTCACAGGTCCAGAAATTATTCATGAGACTACCGAGGAGATTGTACAGATTAAGGAGAGATTGAAAACCGCCAGGAGTCGGCAAAAGAGTTACGACGATGTTAGAAGGAACGATATTGAATTTCAGGTTGGTGATCGTGTTATGTTGAGAGTATCACCTTGAAAGGGCGTAATACGTTTTGGTAAAAGGGGAAAGTGAATCCTCATTTTGTTGGACCGTTTGAGATTATTGAGAGAGTTGGACCCGTGGCTTATCGTTTGAAATTGCCACAAGAACTCAGTACTGTTTATTACGTTTTACATGTATCGAATTTGAAGAAGTGTTTGGCCGAGGCCGATGAAACTATTCCTCTGGAGGAACTTCATGTTGATAAGCAACTTCATTTTATTGAGGAACCTGTTGAAATTATGGATCGAGAGGTTAAGACTCTTAAGCAGGGTAGAATTCCTATCGTCCGAGTTAGATGGAATGCTAGACGCGGACCCGAGTTCACTTGGGAACGTGAAGATTAGATGAGGCAGAAGTACCCGCATTTGTTCCCAGATGCCGAGTTAACCCCTGCACCTGCTTAAATTTCGGGACGAAATTTCCGTAACGGGAAGGTACTGTAACGACCCTACTTTTTCCGTTATCTTTTACCGTTAACTATTTAACGACCGTTAACTGTTATTCGTGCCACGTCATTTCTATGGCATATATTATTATTTTTGTAATAATATATTAATTATTATGTGTTATATGAATATTTGTATTCATATCTTTAATTGTACGTTTCTACGTGTCGCGGATTTCTATCCGGCGAATCTTTTCGGTTTTCAAACCAACGGTCGAGCTTTTGGGATTTTTAAGTTCTAATTATTTTAAATATGATATTTTAATGTCATATGATCATATTTAGTGTTTATATATTTTATTCGTCGCGTATTTGTTATCTCTCCGAAAAATCAATCGCGTAGTAGCATTTTCGTGTTTCAGGCTTCGTTCGAGCTTTCGGGCCACAAGCAATTGCAAGTAACATAAAAATGGGCCAAGAGGGACCCACCCATGTATGGGGGACGGCCTAAATCTCCCAAGGGAGGGGGAGGACTTGTTTTGCCAATTTCTTGAACTTGATTTAATCTTAAACCTAAATCACTACTTCATTTTTCCAAAACACATTTTATTTTTTTCTCTCTTCCTCTCTTTTTCTCTCCTAGGGCCGCCATTTTTCTCATCATCATCATCTTCAATTGATCATCATCTAGAGCTTGGATCAAAGGGCTTTTAACATCAACGCGTTCCTCTCGTTCTCCTCTACATGTTCATATCCTTCAATTCTTGATTAGGGTATAAACCCTAACCCTAACTTTTTGATTTTTCTTTAATTTTACTGTTTTTATATGTTATATTGATAGTATGATGATTATATGTTATTGTATTGTTGATAATATGCGTAGAAATGCTCGTTAATTCATGTTTTCGGTTTGATTGATTTGGGACAGCGGTTTTTTTTATTGTTTCTGTAAACACAACTGATATAAAAGTGAAATTAAAGTGTCTAGATGAGTTCCTCTCATCAAGACATTAATTTTAGACTCCGGATTCATGTTATTTCGATTCCCGGAACATAAGTTATGATCAAAATGTTGTTTAATTGAAATTAAAATATGAAAACGAATTGGTACAGGTATGGTCTGACTTTGTGACCATTTTTAGAGTCTTTAGGGTGTACCAGTGTGTTAGGATTTATGATTGGATGAACATTCATGTTCGGGTCATCGAAATCCGAGCCACGGATCACCCGTTATGACTAAAACATGTTTTTGAACGGATTAAAGATCCAAATTGAGTAATGGCTGTAAGTCACGACTTGGCGGATGTTTTTGAGATGTTCTTGAGCACACTAAGGTGTCGGGTGGGTTGGTTAGGAGAAGATATATATAAGACTCGCCGAAAACTGATTCCCGGGTCTCAAGTTATGACCCGATGAACTTTTAATTAAAACTTATGGTTATGAAATAAGACTTATGATATGAATAATGATTTTCATTATTAATAAATTACTTATGATATAAAAGTAATTATTTTAATTTAAGACTTATGATATACATATTTATTATATCATTTATTAATTAATTATGATTAATGAAACTTTAATTAAACTTATGATTAATAATACTTTTATTATTAATGAAAAGGACTTATGGTAAGTATTAAACTTATATTACGAGGTGATTATAATAAGACTTATAATAAGAATTAATTGATTATTTAATTATTATAAGATTTAATTATTATTTAATTATAATTTAATTATTAAATACTTATGATTTAATGATTATAATTAGAAACTTATGATATGATTAATAATTCATTATTAATTAATAATACTTATGATATGATTTAAAACCTATTATTAATTAATAATACTTATATTATGATTAATATTTAATTAATTAATTAAATACTTATGTTATATTAATTAT
Organism: Rutidosis leptorrhynchoides; assembly: GCF_046630445.1. Classification (NCBI taxonomy): domain Eukaryota; kingdom Viridiplantae; phylum Streptophyta; class Magnoliopsida; order Asterales; family Asteraceae; genus Rutidosis; species Rutidosis leptorrhynchoides. The sequence continues at coordinate 27,282,842 of NC_092342.1, forward strand.
AACATTTAAACTTATGTTAACTTTAAAAATTCATTTTAATTTAATTAAACTTATGTTATGATATAATTATACATATTTAACTTTAATTAACATTATAACTTATGGTATTATTACAAATTACACTTATAAAATTAATGTTGACTATGTTTGACCAAGGTTGACTTTTGCGTTGACTTTCGGTTGACTTTGACTTTCAGTTGACTTTTGTTGACTTTCTAATTAAGGAAACTTCCCTAACTTAAAAACTTTCTAAAAATAGAAACTTTCTAAATATGGAAACTTTCTTAAAATAAAAACTTTCCAAAAATAGAAACTTTCCTAAAATAGAAACTTTCCAAAAATAGAAACTTTCCTAAAATAGAAACTTTCCAAAAATAGAAACTTTCCAAAAATGGAAACCTGCTAAAAATAGAAACTTTCTAAAAATAGAAAGTGTGTGACCGTACGCTGTTCCGATCAAACCGATGCATGTTGAGTGTTGTTCTATGTCTACTTGCAACATATACAATAGCTATCATACTAAGACTTGACCTAAGTTAGTTATTTATATCGACCTGCTTTATTTATAGGTCGGCGTTGTGATCATTCCTGATCACTTTACTTCATTTGCTGTTCGCTTATTTGTGTGGTTACTTCGTTTGCTATTAAGGTGAGTTATAGTCCCATTTTTCTACTTTAACTCTTTTGGGATGAGAATACATGCAATTTATTTTATATTTTGGACGCAAGTGAAAGTTGATTTAAATTATTCATTGTGAGTTGAACAAAAATATTCCCTAGTCTGGTAACTGTAATCACTGGTTTCTACTAGTGAACGCGAATCCTACGGATAGATCTATCGGGTTTGACAACCCCATTTCGAGCTAGTCGCGCTAGCAATTTATAATCGAAATGTTTAGTACTTCGTATTTTGTTGTAGATACACTTGTTCGGTGTATATTATTTATTGTGTTTGGTAAGGGTAAATAAAGGGTTAAGTGGTTACCAGGTGGCTCACGGAAAATGGAATAATGTTTTATTATATGTTTTCTAGCATATAATTTTGTGGTCCAACAAGGAGTTTTTATGTTTTCAAACATAAATTTTTATGGTTTAAATTAAATATTGTTTGTAATATTAAACCTATAATTCACTCAACATTTTTGTTGACAGTTACTCGCATGTTTTATTCTCAGGTTCATGATTGATTGCTTCCGCTGTGCTTAGAGAGTCTGCATATTTATGATGGCAGCTTTTGTTAAACATTAACTTGCATTCTATTTTGATACATTTAATAGTGGATGTTGTTGACTTTGTTTAGGTCAACTTTTGGTTAAGTAATAGTGTATGGTTTTTCTAAACTTACATATTTTGATAGGTTTCCTTTATAGGAAATCATTTTTAAATAAAGAATGCAAGGTTATTTATTAAATTCATATAGAGTTATGATCAAGCTGTGGGACCAAGATAACGATGGTCGTCAAGTGTACTTTGACGGGTCGTTAAAATAACTACCTTTAATGGTTTGATTCTTGATTAAGAATGCTAATAATGAAGTGTAAGAACAAAGATGATAATGGAGAGAAAGAAAGAAACACTTTGTAAGTGTGAGAAAATGGTGCAAGTTTAATGCTTGCATTCATGGCTATTTATAGCAAAAATATCACAAGTTTAGGTAATACAATAATAGTACTTTTGTTTATCAATAATTGACTATCCATATATATATATATATATATATATATATATATATATATATATATATATATATATATATATATATATATATATATATATATATATATATATATATATATATATATATATATATATATATATATATATATATATATATATATATATATATATATATATATATATATATATATATTATAACACACGGCTCATTCTTTTTTTTTTGGGTCGACATCCTCACATCACCAATTCTTCATCATCAAAGCTTGACATCATCCAATTGATTATATAATCGGATTCCTCTCAGTCGCGATCTACGTTCTATCTTTTCTTTTCTTGATTCAAGGTAGATATAAGTAAACGTTACTTTCTATTACATTGACAAGCAAAATACTTCCAAAAACAAGCTGCAGTAGCTCGAATTTTGTGGTCAAACTTTCGAATTAAAAGTCAATTGTAGCTTCAGTGATCAAATTCGAGTGTGTCGTGTTGTTTCAGGATTACCTGATGTAAATCGAGCATTCCTTGATGATTTTTCAACATCTTTTATGAAGATTTCATGGCCTAAAATGCATTTATTCGAATATGATGTTCATCAGGAACAATTCGGATGTTATCCATTCACACACTTGGATTTGTGTTGATTTAATCACATTTAGACGTTTAGTGTACGAATTCAAACTGATTTAATTTGATGAATATTATTAGTACGAAGAATGCAGTTGCAGATTTAAAAACATTATTCGGACGCTGTTACAGTTGGTCTTTGTACATATACAGGAAAATTGAAGCATATATAGTTTCTAGTTTTGATTCCATGGTAGAAAAGATGATGTGATGAAGGTGTACATTTATATGAAAATGGATTAAATTGAATTATATTTTACCCTATTTAACAAACAATTAACTTTTTTGGTAGGGTGAGCAGCGGCGGGTTTATCAAGGGAGGGGAGGGGGGAGGGGGTGGTGGTGGTGGTCGAATTTGAAATTTTAGTGGAATTTTTATTTTGGATTTTTCGACTTTACTCTAGTGGATTTTTTTTGCCCCATAACCTATATATTTTGCCCCAAAACTTTCAAATTTTTTCGAAAATTTTCCCTCAAACCTTCGAATTTTGCCTAAAAATCTCTATTTTTTGCCCAAAAAAGTTGTTACGGTTTTAAATTTTTTTCACCCTCGGTGAAAAAAATTTCTGGTTCCGCCACTGAGGGTGAGGGATGAAATTGAGAACTGAAGATGCTTTTAAGAATGAAAGTTACAGGAAATAAAAGACAGGGATGAAAATGGATATAATGGGAAAAGACAGGGACAAAATGAGCAATTTTGTTGCAAAGAAATAATATGTGGTACGAAGTACTATCTATATAGTCATATAAACATCTAAAATGATGATGTCATCATTAAGCTAATTACCCTTTAATTTTTATAATGATGATGTCATAATTTTATATTAATTTAATAAAAAATAATACTAAATCTTTTATAAAAGGAAAACTAATCTCTTCTAAATTGTAAAATCTTCTACAGAACACCTAAATTTTAAAGCATATTGTACAACTTTTATATAATAATTGTATTTTAAGTTTTTAAATTTTTTTTAAAGGCCATCTATTATTATTATTATTATTATTATTATTATTATTATTATTATTATTATTATTATTATTATTATTATTATTATTATTATTATACTCAACTTTGAAAGAACTTTATTATTATTATTTACTTTTAATATAATAATTATACTTATACTTATTATACTTATTATGTTATTAAAATTTAAATATGGATTCTTTTTACGAATTTAATTACGTTATATATGTATGCGAAAATACATGTCTCTATATATTTGTAAAAACAACGATAAGTTTCTTAGTCAAACGGGTCATTAAAATAAATGACTTTAGCATTTATATTTACTTAATACCTAATACATATCATTAAATTGTTTCGTTTAAACAAACCCGTAATTTCACGGATCATTTCAATAGTTTTTACTATTTACGTAAAAGAAATAATATGTCGTACGGAGTACTATTTTTTTTTTTTTTTTGTTGTTGTGGGTTTGTTGACCAGCTGTTTTCGGTAGCTTGAAGGTGGCTGCCGGCGGTGTTTGATTATTTTTTCCGGTCGGTACTTTTTGGCTAGATTGTCACTGATTGTTATGTTAGCGGTCGGATTTGTTTTCCGGTTGCTGTTCGAGTGATTTTCCGGCGGGTACCCCGCTGTTATGTTTATTTTTTTCTTTATTAGTGTAGCCTGTTATTTAAGTTTCGCTAGTTATAGCCTTGGTTTTTACTTGGTTTACTAGATTAAACGGGTTTGTTCACCCTGTTGGTGAGTCGTTTGGTTTGGTTAGTTTTGTTTGACTAGGGCTTGTTGTTGGATTCTTTTGTATCGGTTGTACTTGTTGATCTTCAGATCCGTTCTAATGTTATCGTTATTTTGCCAAAAAAAAAAAAAAAAAGTACTATTTTTATTTGTGGTTACAGAGAGGTCGACAATAACTGTAAAGTACAATATATTAATTGTGCAAGGTCCTATGGTCGTTCCATTTTTTTCCCATGTCATTTGGTCCACCAATTCAATATTCAGTACTTACTACGGAGTATTACTATTACTATTATCGTGTACTTACGACTGTACGAAACGTCCATGAGTTGTCTATTTCATTTTGATGGAGCGAAATCATTTCAGTAGCAGCACGCATGTCATCTTTTATGAAGTTTTTTCTTTAATTATTAAAACACATAGTTGTCTCATTAATTTATTAGATAATGTTAGTTAATGTTCATTATATAAAAATGAGCTATTATAAACGTTAAAACTATCAATACGTATAAAAATTACTACTATTAAAAAACTTATCTTAGAAAGCAAAATAAGTTTTAAATGAAAATAAGTTACAGTAATATTTTGATTACCTTCATAAACATGCTCCAATATTACATACACATTGCGTATACTTCCCGCAGCAACGTGCGGGCTCAATCCCACTCGTTATAGACAAAACTGGAATTTTCAGCTTTTTTTCCTTAATAGCTGCTTCATTTTATTTTATTTTAATCCCCAACAAAGTGAGACCTACCTCACTAGTTGATTTGAATGGGGGAAGTAGGAATACCACAATAAATTGGTAGCTGATTTTTACGTTATTAACGTTGTTATTGAAACCGACTTGGGTTGAACAGCTTCTTTTGTTTTGATTTTTGCATAAAACCTCTAAGAAATCAATTAAAAAATGAATTGACTAACTACTATTGTGTTAGAAACAGATTTTTTACAAAAAAAAAAAAAAAAAAAAAAAAAAAGTTTTTATAAATGTACTAGTACTAAGTTTAAAAAATAAATCAATATTAAACAAGGTAATAGTAACCGATAACTTTTTTTTAAGTTTACATTCAAATTCAAATTCTTAAATACATAGGCTAACAATTATTCACTGAGAATATTTCACAGCAAAACATATATAACTTGAATAATATACAGTAACTTGCTAGCATTCTTATATCTTATCAACGCATAAGCATCTAATGTGCGATCGTCTCTCGGATTCACGACAAACAGCTTGATCATGCAGCTCCGAAAATGATCTAGTTGGTCCGATAGAGTTCTTGATGAAGGCGTGGAGTAACGATCACTTCAAGTGGTTTAACCTTCGGTAACGCAATGCCTCCAAACCCCTCAGTCATATCCACGTGTTTCCCCATTGGCGTTGACAAGTCAAACCCTTGAATTAACCGAGCAAGTGTCAAGTGAATGGCATGCGAAGCAAATGTTATCCCAGGACACATTCGCCTTCCAGTACCGAACGGAATGTACTCAAAGTTCTGACCCTGATAATTTAAATCAGAATGTTCCTTAAGAAACCTTTCTGGTCTAAACTCATGAGGATCTAACCATACGTGTGGATCCCTATGTAACTTCCATATGTTTACTGTTAACCGGGTCCCTTTTGGGACATGATATTTCCCAACTTGGCAGTCCTCCATGGCCTCGTGAGGACCTGCTAAGGGAGCCGGTGGATACAATCTTAGCGTTTCCTTTACTATGGCTTGTAGATATGTTAGGTTTTTAACGTCTGAATCTTCGGCCCATCTTTGTTTGCCTACATGGATATCAAGCTCTTTCTGCGCAGATTTTAGGATGTTTGGGTTGTTCAGTAGTAAAGAAAGCGCCCAAGTCATTGTCAACGTAGTGCTTTCTGAACCCGTCAACATGAGAACCTACAAAAATAATAGCAATTTAATACTTTAGTACAACAATTTGCAATTATGGTCGTCCCATTAATTTTTAACAAAAAAAAGCTTTTTTCGGCTGTTAGTTCTTTTTGACTTACTTTGACCGATAGCATAACAAATACGAGTATATGTATAAGGGTTTTTCAGAATTTTGATCCCTTTTAAAATTTTAGACCCTGTTCGACGGCCTATATTGCACACCTTTAAAAACGCCCCAACCAATTTTCATTCATCTGTTTCTTAAAGAAGGATTAGGCACATGCCCTGTTTTATGACTACATAAGGTGGCAAACTAGATGGTGTTGGGTGATCTTGAGTCCGAGTTGCAGTCTGTTATCATAGTTAGTAGTCCAAATTAATGGGAGAAAGTAGGAGAAAGAATGTTAGAAATGTAATCCGTATATATTTGTTTTTCGATTATACTCACTTTATATTATAAGTAGTATCTATATTTGAGTATATTGTGTATGTTTCAACAATTAGTAAGAAAGGAAGAAGGAGCGTGTGTGTTCCAACAGATGGGTTGGGTAATGGGCTAAAACGGGTCAAGTTAACTGATTGTTGGTTCTTTTGACCCGTTATAAGTAAATCATTACCCAAATCGACCATTTTGTAGGAGATTCCTAGAAAAAAAAAAACTGATGTAAAAGTAAGAAACTTACCATGGTTGTTGACTTGATGATTGTTTCACGCCCTTGACCTGACATTTTAGCTTCTTCCGGCAGCTTTGACAGCATCATATCAATAAAATCGCCTTCTTCATTTTTATCACACTCTTTATTCTTCTCAATATGTTCATCTAGCCACTTTCCAATAATCCCATCAAACTGTTTCGCTACTTGTTTCATAGCTTTAACGTACCCTCCAATGTCCATTCGCTCCAAAAACGGAATAAAATCAGACACAACCAAAGCGCCAGTAAGATACAACCCTTTCGATATGGTCTCGTTCATATGCGCGTCTTCATTATTACCTTCTTCGATACACCCATTACATAATCTTTTACCTGCTAAAACACGAATAAAAATATTAGACGTTATGTGGTCAAACCACTTGCTCATGTTCATAACAGGTGTTCTGCCCCCACTCTGCAACTTAAAAAGGTCAACAATGGAGTCATTCACTTCTGAGTTACGAATAATTTGAAACTTTTCAACGCGTTGGCTTGTCAAAAGCTCAGAATTGACCAGCTTTCGTATCTCCCGCCAATATGGTCCGTATGGTACTAGTGCAAAACCAGTATCGTCATACACCATGTGTCGGCTAACGGCCGAACTGGGTCTAGTTGCAAAGTTTTTGTCATTGGTGGTAAAGCATTCTTTGACCATCTGCCAACTGCTGACAACTAATGCTTTACGACTACCAAGACGTAGAGAGTAAACCGGCCCGTAGTCATCGGCTATCTTTCCAAGTATTCTTGCTAAAGGAGCTTGACCACGTAAAAAATGAAGGTGCCCGATAAAAGGCAATGATCCGGACGGTGCTGGAGCTTCAAGTGTTTTAGTACCTTTGATTGAACTGTTTCTGTTTCTTAGTTTGTAGTAAGTATAGGTTAAAATGAAAAGCAGAAGGGCTACATATGGTGAAAACTGAGGTAAATTTTTCATGTTGATGTATATTTGTTGTTTGCTTACTTGGTACAGAAAACTAATACTTGACTTGTATTTATAATGAAAATATCAGCCCTGTCTATTTCAACCTAGTAAAGGTAGTGTTAGGTAACGCCATTTACAACTTTCAGTCACATGTTAATTTATAAGGACCCAAGTAATAAACAGGAAGATCAAAGATGCTTCAAAGCCAGGAATTATTTGTTTGTCTTAGAGCGCTCCCAACCATAACATGGTTTCTTTCAGGACTAACCAATCATTCAGCGTCACATCAGCACCTTCATCCCACTTTCTTCCCAGGACTAAACCTGGACTAAAAACTCCCAACAATGACATACCTCCTCAAATAAATTGGGACCCACTTAAATTATTTAATTAAAGATGTTACAAGCTTTAATGCTCATGGTACAAACAATATATACGTCCAGCCGTCCTCAAATATGTTGTAAATGGACAAGAACCTGGGCGGAAGAGCTGGGCTAAATGGTGCCATCAGTGTCCTCCTGGACTAAAACTTGGGCGAAGCCTGGGCGCATGCGTTGTGAGCACTCTTATCAGTTATGATAATATATGTGGCCACCATTAACCGCAAATGATACGCGAATCTTACTACTTTTGGACACAGTCGTATATGTATATATATGTACGTAAAGGGAAAAAAACATGATATAATATGTATGGACAACTTTTAGTTTCGAATTCTCCTCGTATTGGTTTGTTTCAAAACTCGTTCCAGTATGCGAAACAAAGATTTTAACTTTAAGGCCACATACAATCATTCCATTCTTTCACTGAACTTCTCTCCTCCACATCAGCGCCACATCAGCACAAACCATTTAACATTCCTTTCACATTCCTTTCACTAAACACTCACAATCATACACTCCATTTCCAACTTTAACCAATTTTAAATTATTACTTAAATACAATAAATAAATACAAATAACATTTTATTAAATAAAATTAAAACATTATATTATTAAAAATTTAAAACATTACATAATTAAATAAATAAAAGACAATACATAAATAAATAAAAAATACAATAAATAACGCTAATTATTTCGAACAATATAATCATCCGGGAGTGTCCAAATGTGTTCGATCAAATTATTGCGAAGGTTATGATGCGCTCTTCGATCTCGCATCTCTCGATCCACCCGATCTTGGAGCTCAACTCTTTCCTGCCAAGTACGTCGCGACATGTTTTCTCGATTTCGGAGATAATCCTCTTCGAGGCCACATATGTTGCGCTCGTTGTCTTCGGTGATCATGTTGTGAAGTATAACACAAGTGTACATGATTCGACGTATTTTATTGATACTATAAGGTCTTGCTGGGTGTTTTAGTATTGCCCAACGACCTTGAAGAACACCGAAAGCTCGTTCCACGTCTTTTCTCGCGGCTTCTTGAAAACGTTTAAACTTTATATTTTTTTGGCTCAAGTGGACATTTAAACGACTTGACAAGTGTTGCCCATTCTGGGTATATGTCATCTACCAAGTAATACCCTTTTGTAAATTCGTGCCCGTTGATAGTGTAACGGACCTCCGGAGCTCGACCATCCAATAAATCTTCGAACAAATCCGATTCATTAAGAACATTAATATCATTGTTCGAACCCGCTGGACCAAAGAAAGTGTGCCAAATCCACATATCGTACGACGCAACCGCCTCGAGCATTATTGTTGGTCCTTCATGATCACCCCTGTGGTAATGCCCTTGCCACGCAACTGGACAATTTCTCCAAGCCCAGTGCATGCAATCAAGACTACCTAACATCCCCGAAAAACCATGCATCTCCAAATGTTTGGCATGCAATCGACGAACATCTTCTTCAGTTGGTTTCCTTAAATATTCTCGCGCAAACATATGAATAATACATTTACAAAAATTGTTTAAACAGTCACGAGACGTAGATGCGCCCATGTGTAAATATTCATCGAATGCATCAGGCGCAATGCCATACGCCGATTGACGTATCGCCGATGTACACTTTTGAAAAATATTGAAACCGAGTTGACCGGTTGCATCAAAACGTTGCTCAAAATATTGAAAATAATCGGGTTTCGGTTGAGATTCGTATGATAGAATAGCATTACCAATACGATTAAACAATGACTTACTCATTCGGTATCAATTTCGAAAATAATCATCCGGAAATGTTGGATTATCTGAGAAATAGTCGTTGCACAAACGATTACCGGTATCAATCCGATCTCTTTGTAACCGACGTCTTCTAAAAATTGTACGAGAATTTCGAGCTTCATCTTCTTGGTCCATTGCATCAAGCAAATCGAGATAGTTAAGATCGTTGTAACTGTCTTGAATTAAATCTTCATCGGAATCAGACTCTGCGCTATCACTATCCGTCACGCTCTCCTCGCTTTCACTCTGAGAATTTAATAAATCTTCCACTTCCATTTGAATATTTTTTTTTTTATTTTTTTTTTTTTTTTGTGTTTGTGAAATATGAATTGATAGTAGTGTTGGGTAAATAAAGGAATGAGAGTGTATGTATATATAGAGAAAATGTAGTGTATTATTGGTTTAAAAAAATTATAGAAATAGACGTTGGAGGAGAAAAAGAAAAAAAGAAAAAAATTTAATTATGCTGGGCCCCACAAATAGACCCGTTAGAAAGGTGAGGGGGATGGCTGGCGGTCCGGGTGGCGGTTCGGTGGTGGTGGGGGTGAAACGGGTGGCGGTCAGTGGCGGTTATACTAACGAGCCACTACATGTGGCCTAAGCTAGCTATCCAATATGACAAAATCACAACACCGTACCCGAAATCGATTTATTTAATAGTTAGCTTGAATTGATATATGAATACCGTATAATAACATACTAGCTTAATGTCCGCGAATTCGCGGGACTTATTTATGAGACTAATCAAGAAGTAATTTGAAACTCCATAAACTAATATCTGATATTATTTGGATGGTTACGAGTTAACAGACGAAATCATATAATAAAGCTATCGAATAATGTTTGTGAATTCGTGTGGCTTTTTTATGGACCAAACATTATTTTTAATAACGATACATATCATATTCAGGCCAAGCATTATTTACAACTGATACACTTTGACCTGACTAAATATTAACTTGATCCTTACTTAACCATATAAACAATTAGCATTAGATGGTTGATGAAAATGGTCCAATGATTGTTTATCAAAAAAATACACACGCAGTTTCTAAACCACATGTCAAGAAAAAAAGTCAAGAAAGTATATAACGTACATGACTACCTTCCTCCATAAAGAAGAAATCCCGAGACTGCAAACAAACTAACCCTGATAAAAAAACAATTATGTGATATCGATCAGAAAAATGATGCCATGATTATAATTATATAGAATATGAAATTTGTCATCGAATTATAGTCTCCTCTATCAACAAATGATTTTCTGACCAAGTGAGTGAAATCTATCTCCCAACCAGAGACATAAATGAACTGCAAGGTAATACAAATATGATTAGTGGGCCCATTTTGACCCACCCACTTATAGATGGGCTGATTCAAGTTAAAAATTATCTCCGATATACAAAACAAATCACTAATGTAAAAAGTGAACAATTTGAAAATACATATTGTTATAGAAATTAGCGAACTTTTGCATATTATATTTGACATGCATAATTTTCTATTAAAAAAACGTAACTCCCGACAAAAAATGTATCAGGTCTACTCGACTTGATCCAGTTCAACCGATTTAAAATTGTAATCAAACATTCTTTAGGTCATCACGTAACCGCCCACTTTGACTCTATTATAAATGCAAAAGTTCAATAATGCACAACCAAATTAGTACATGTTGTGCACCATAATAGAATTTAGAACTTACACATCCTTTTGCATTGATTTCATAGCTTGAGCTACGGTTTGAAAAGCATCAGGTGTCTCTGTTGTGACTTTTTAAATTTCAAGCATTATTATCTGGTGTCCACAAACAAAAGATTAGTTCAAATTACTGGCCAATTTTAACCCGAGCTAATTAAATTTGTAAGTGACCCACGTATGTCAGTATTTTATATATAGTCCACTGTAGTAACCCGAACTTTTTCATGATTATATATTAAATGAAAACTATATTTGCATGATTAAATGTTTCCAACATGTTAAGCAATCAAACTTGTTAAGACTTGATTAATTGAAATGAGTTTCATGTAGACAATTGACCACCCAAGTTGACCGGCGATTCACGAACTTTAAAAACTTGTTAAAACTACATGATATATATATATATATAAAAACTTGTTAAAACTACATGATATATATATATATATATATATATATATATATATATATATATATATATATATATATATATATATATATATATATATATAGAGAGAGAGATGCGTTCATATGAGAACGTTCTCATTTATATATATGGTGAGAACAGATCTAGGCCACTCTTGATTTTGATCAATGGTTATAAAATTTTAAAGGTGTTTAATATTAAAAATAAGTGATAAGGGCATTTGTGGAAAATTGGCATCCCTCAAAATTCTCCATCTTCTCCGTATTTGGTGGATAACCACCTCTTTCTTCCTAAATCTTATTTCTCGATCCATTGTGATTAATTAAAAAATTACGTACTCACAGGGAAAAACTCAGCATCAATTAACAATTAATAATCAACGTCAATCACGATAACGACAATCCAGCAACGCGATTGGAATATTTGAACAACCTTTAAAGAAAATCCAACAATGACGATTGACGTTCATTTTTCAACGATTAGCATGATGACTCCTATGTTACCCGTAAGTACAATTATTGGAGTCGTCAGATGTATCCTATATCACCATCCATTTTCAGTTGCATCCAAGCGAATCAGTTGAACTTTTGGGTCCTTCCACATCGACGAGTGCATCCAGGCTCACCACTTGAAGTCTAATATTGATGCACGTTCGTGGCTTGAAATCACGAGTCCATTGAGACGCATCATGTCCATCTAGATTCGTCGATTGAACTCATGAGCATCCATGCATACAAATCGATTAAAGTCTCGGTCAATCATCCAATCATCGATTGAACTCATATTTAATTTGCTTTCTGTTTTTTATTTGTGTTAGGTTTTTAGTGTTTAATGATGAATGATGATTTGAGTTTGTGAATTACCAGAGTATATAATTTTTCTCAACAATAATAGTTGGGTGAGGATGCATTTTATTGTTTTCATGTTTGTTGTTTGATTCTTATTCTTGAAATAACCATGGTAAATAATACTCCAATACAATGTATCTATTTTCTAAATATTAATTGTACTGCATAATTGCTTTTAGTTAAATTTTGCTTAATATGCATCCATAATAATGTTATTAACTGAAAATGATTGAAACGAAACATTGGTTCATCAATAGATGTTTGATGTTTATAAATTATATATAGTACTTGGTAACATATTATTACGGATAAGATTTCAAATGAGTGAGATTTTTTTGGTTAAATAATTAATAGAATTAAAATTCAAACTCATAAGGATGTAAAGTTACATAAGTACCCCTGTTCTCATTATATATATGTGTGAGAACGTTCTCACTGGAATGCTACCATATATATATATATATATATATATATATATATATATATATATATATATATATATATATATATATATATATATATATATATGGTTAACATGAGATTATGATAAGTAAGTATCTTACTAAGTGTATTAACAATGAGTGATATACATAAAATGAGATTATTGAATTAAGAAACTCGAACCGATATATATAACGATTATCGTTATAACAACGTCTTACTAAATACATATGAATCGTTTTAAGATATAGATACACTATGTTTAACATGATAAAATGATAATTAAGTATATCATTAAGTGTGTTAACAATGAACTACATATGTAAAAACAAGACTACTAACTTAAGGATTTCGAAACGAGACATATATGTAACGATTATCGTTGTAACGACATTTTAATGTATATATATCATATTAAGATATATTCATACATCATAATATCATTATAATGTAATAATTTAATATCTCATTAGATATTATAAACAATAGGTTAACAACATTAAATGAGATCTTTAACTTAAAGGTTTCAAAACAACACTTACATGTATCGACTAACGATGACTTAACGACTCAGTTAAAATGTATATACATGTAGTGCATTAAAATGTATTTGTACACTTTTGAAAGACTTCAAGACACATTTCAAAGTACTTCTACTTAAAAAAATGCTTACAATTACATCCTCATTCATTTTCATCAACAATTCTACTCGTATGCACCCGTATTAGTACTCGTACAATACACAACTTCTAGATGTATATACTATTGGTATATACACTTCAATGATTAGCTCCTTAGCAGCCCATGTGAGTAATTAAACATGTGGGAACTATCATTTGGCAACTAGCATGAAATATCTCACAAAATTACAAAAAAAATTATAAATCATTCATGAATTATTTACATGAAAACAAACTTACACATCCTTTATATCTAATCCATATATCAACGATCAAAAACACCTACAAACAATTTTATTCTTCAATTTTCTTCATCTAATTGATCTCTCTCAAGTTCTATCTTCAAGTTCTAAGTGTTCTTCATAAATTCTATAAGTTCTAGTTTCATAAAATCAAGAATATTCTCAAGCTTACAAGTCTACTTCCAAGCTTTCTAATCCATTTCAAGTGATCATCCAATCTCAAGAAATCTTTCTTATTTACAGTAAGATATCTTTCTAATTCAAGGTAATACTCATATTCAAACTTTGGTTCAATTTCTATAACTATAACAATCTTATTTCGAGTAATAATCTTACTTGAACTTGTTTTCGTGTCATGATTCTACTTCAAGAACTTTCAAGCCATCTAAGAATCCTTTGAAGCTAGATCAATTTTTGTCACTTCCAGTAGGCTTACCTACTAAACTTGAGGTAGTAATGATGTTCATAACATCATTTAATTCATATATATAAAACTATCTTATTCGAAGATTTGAACATGTAATCACTAGAACATAGTTTAGTTAATTCTAAACTTGTTCGCAAATAAAGTTAATCCTTCTAACTTGACTTTTAAAATCAACTAAACACATGTTCTATATCTATATGATATGCTAACTTAATGATTTAAAACCTGGAAACACGAAAAACACCGTAAAACCGGACATACGTCATTGTAGTAACACCACGGGCTGTTTTGGGTTTGATAATTAAAGACTATGATAAACTTTTATTTATAAGTTGTTCTTCTGGGAAAATGATTTTTTTATGAACATAAAACTATATCCAAAAATCACGGTTAAACTCAAAGTGGAAGTATGTTTTTCAAAATGGTCATCAAGATGTCGTTCTTTCGACGGAAATGACTACCTCTTTAAAAAATGACTTGTAACCTGTATTTCCGACTATAAACTTATACTTTTTCTATTTAGTTTCATAAATTTCAGTTCATTATGAAACCATAGCAACTTGAATCACTCAAAACGGATTTGAAACGAAAATGACGAGTAAAACAAAATTGGATAAATTTGCTAGTTTTAGCTACGAAAATTTTGTAACAAATCTAGACTAAACATATCCTAACTAATTTATATTGTATTATACATATTATGTAATCTTGGGATACCATAGACACGTATACAATGTTTTAACATATCATATCGACCCATCTATATATATATATATTTCAGAACAACCATAGACACTCTATATGCAGTAATGTTTGAGTTAGCTATACAAGGTTAAGGTTGATTCCAAAATAATATATATACTTTGAGTTGTGATCTAGCCTGAGACTTATATAAACTGGGTCATGGATTGATTCAAGATAATATATATTGATTTATTTCAGTACATCTAACTGTGAACAACTAGTTGTAGGTTACTAACGAGGACTGCTAACTTAACAAACTTAAATCATAAAAACATAATAAAAAATGTTGTGAATATATTTAAATCATACTTTGATATATATGTACATATTTGTTATAGGTTCGTGAATCGACCAGTGGCCAAGTCTTACTTCCCGACGAAGTAAAAATCTGTGAAAGTGAGTTATAGTCTCACTTTTAAAATCTAATATTTTTGGGATGAGAATACATGCAGTTTTATAAATGTTTTATGAAATAGACACAAGTAATCGATGAAATATCCCGTTCTTATTGATTAAAAACGTTCCATATTAATTGATTTCGTTGCGAGGTTTTGACCTCTATATGAGACGTTTTTCAAAGACTGCATTCATTTTAAAACAAACCATAACTTTTATTTCATCAATAAAGGTTTAAAAAGCTTTACGTAGATTATCAAATAATGATAATCTAAAATATCATGTTTACACACGACCATTACATAATGGTTTACAATACAAATATGTTACAACAAAATAAGTTTCTTGAATGCAGTTTTTACACAATATCATACAAGCATGGACTCCAAATCTCGTCCTTATTTAAGTATGCGACAGCGGAAGCTCTTAATAATCACCTGAGAATAAACATGCTTAAAACGTCAACAAAAATGTTGGTGAGTTATAGGTTTAACCTATATATATCAAATCATAATAATAGACCACAAGATTTCATATTTCAATACACATCCCATACATAGAGATAAAAATCATTCATATGGTGAACACCTGGTAACCGACATTAACAAGATGCATATATAAGAATATCCCCATCATTCCGGGACACCCTTCGGATATGATATAAATTTCGAAGTACTAAAGCATCCGGTACTTTGGATGAGGTTTGTTAGGCCCAATAGATCTATCTTTAGGATTCGCGTCAATTAGGGTGTCTGTTCCCTAATTCTTAGATTACCAGACTTAATAAAAAGGGGCATATTCGATTTCGATAATTCAACCATAGAATGTAGTTTCACGTACTTGTGTCTATTTTGTAAATCATTTATAAAACCTGCATGCATTCTCATCCCAAAAATATTAGATTTTAAAAGTGGGACTATAACTCACTTTCACAGATTTTTACTTCGTCAGGAAGTAAGACTTGGCCACTGGTTGATTCACGAACCTATAACAATATATACATATATATCAAAGTATGTTCAAAATATATTTACAACACTTTTAATATATTTTGATGTTTTAAGTTTATTAAGTCGCTGTCCTCGTTAATAACCTACAACTAGTTGTCCACAGTTAGATGTACAAAAATAAATCGATAAATATTATCTTGAATCAATCCACGACCCAGTGTATACGTATCTCAGTATTGATCACAACTCAAACTATATATATTTTGGAATCAACCTCAACCCTGTATAGCTAACTCCAACATTCACATATAGAGTGTCTATGGTTGTTCCGAAATATATATAGATGTGTCGACATGATAGGTCGAAACATTGTATACGTGTCTATGGTATCTCAAGATTACATAATATACAATACAAGTTGATTAAGTTATGGTTGGAATAGATTTGTTACCAATTTTCACGTAGCTAAAATGAGAAAAATTATCCAATCTTGTTTTACCCATAACTTCTTCATTTTAAATCCGTTTTGAGTGAATCAAATTGCTATGGTTTCATATTGAACTCTATTTTATGAATCTAAACAGAAAAAGTATACGTTTATAGTCAGAAAAATAAGTTACAAGTCATTTTTATAAAGGTAGTCATTTCAGTCGAAAGAACGACGTCTAGATGACCATTTTAGAAAACATATTTCCACTTTGAGTTTAACCATAATTTTTGGATATAGTTTCATGTTCATAATAAAAATCATTTTCTCAGAATAACAACTTTTAAATCAAAGTTTATCATAGTTTTTAATTAACTAACCCAAAACAGCCCGCGGTGTTACTACGACGGCGTAAATCCGGTTTTACGGTGTTTTTCGTGTTTCCAGGTTTTAAATCATTAAGTTAGCATATCATATAGATATAGAAAATATGTTTAGTTGATTTTAAAAGTCAAGTTAGAAGGATTAACTTTTATTTGCGAACAAATTTAGAATTAACTAAACTATGTTCTAGTGATTACAAGTTTAAACCTTCGAATAAGATAGCTTTATATGTATGAATCGAATGATGTTATGAACATCATTACTACCTTAAGTTCCTTGGATAAACCTACTGAAAAAGAGAAAAATGGATCTAGCTTCAACGGATCCTTGGATGGCTCGAAGTTCTTGAAGCAGAATCATGACACGAAAATAAGTTCAAGTAAGATCATCACTTGAAATAAGATTGTTATAGTTATAGAAATTGAACCAAAGTTTGAATATGATTATTACCTTGTATTAGAATGATAACCTACTGTAAGAAACAAAGATTTCTTGAGGTTGGATGATCACCTTACAAGATTGAAAGTGAGCTAGTAAACTTGAAAGTATTCTTGATTTTATGTAACTAGAACTTGTAGAATATATGAAGAACACTTAGAACTTGAAGATAGAACTTGAGAGAGATCAATTAGATGAAGAAAATTGAAGAATGAAAGTGTTTGTAGGTGTTTTTTATCGTTGGTGTATGGATTAGATATAAAGGATATGTAATTTTGTTTTCATGTAAATAAGTCATGAATGATTACTCATATTTTTGTAATTTTATGAGATATTTCATGCTAGTTGCCAAATGATGGTTCCCACATGTGTTAGGTGACTCACATGGGCTGCTAAGAGCTGATCATTGGAGTGTATATACCAATAGTACATACATCTAAAAGCTGTGTATTGTACGAGTACGAATACGGGTGCATACGAGTAGAATTGTTGATGAAACTGAACGAGGATGTAATTGTAAGCATTTTTGTTAAGTAGAAGTATTTTGATAAGTGTATTAAATTCTTTCAAAAGTGTATAAATACATATTAAAACACTACATGTATATACATTTTAACTGAGTCGTTAAGTCATCGTTAGTCGTTACATGTAAGTGTTGTTTTGAAACCTTTAGGTTAACGATCTTGTTAAATGTTGTCAACCCAATGTTTATAATATCAAATGAGATTTTAAATTATTATATTATCATGATATTATCATGTATGAATATCTCTTAATATGATATATATACATTAAATGTCTTTACAACGATAATCGTTACATATATGTCTCGTTTAAAAATCATTAAGTGAGTAGTCTTGTTTTACATATGTAGTTCATTGTTAATATACTTAATGATATGTTTACTTATCATAGTATCATGTTAACTATATATATATATATATATATATATATATATATATATATATATATATATATATCCATATATATGTCATCATATAGTTTTTACAAGTTTTAACGTTCGTGAATCACCGGTCAACTTGGGTGGTCAATTGTCTATATGAAACATATTTCAATTAATCAAGTCTTAACAAGTTTGATTGCTTAACATGTTTGAAATATTTAATCATGTAAATATCAATCTCAATTAATATATATAAACATGGAAAAGTTCGGGTCACTACAGTACCTACCCGTTAAATAAATTTCGTCTCGAAATTTTAAGCTGTTGAAGGTGTTGACGAATCTTCTGGAAATAGATGCGGGTATTTCTTCTTCATCTGATCTTCACACTCCCAGGTGAACTCGGGTCCTCTACGAGCATTCCATCGAACCTTAACAGTTGGTATCTTGTTTTGCTTAAGTCTTTTAACCTCACGATCCATTATTTCGACGGGTTCTTCGATGAATTGAAGTTTTTCGTTGATTTGGATTTCATCTAACGGAATAGTGAGATCTTCTTTAGCAAAACATTTCTTCAAATTCGAGACGTGGAAAGTGTTATATACAGCCGCGAGTTGTTGAGGTAACTCAAGTCAGTAAGCTACTGGTCTGACACGATCAATAATCTTGAATGGTCCAATATACCTTGGATTTAGTTTTCCTCGTTTACCAAATTGAACAACGCCTTTCCAAGGTGCAACTTTAAGCATGACCATCTCTCCAATTTCAAATTCTATATCTTTTCTTTTAATGTCAGCGTAGCTCTTTTGTCGACTTTGGGCGGTTTTCAACCGTTGTTGAATTTGGATGATCTTCTCGGTAGTTTCTTGTATAATCTCCGGACCCGTAATCTGTCTATCCCCCAATTCACTCCAACAAATTGGAGACCTGCACTTTCTACCATAAAGTGCTTCAAACGGCGCCATCTCAATGCTTGAATGGTAGCTGTTGTTGTAGGAAGATTCTGCTAATGGTAGATGTCGATCCCAACTGTTTCCGAAATCAATAACACATGCTCGTAGCATGTCTTCAAGCGTTTGTATCGTCCTTTTGCTCTGCCCATCAGTTTGTGGATGATAGGCAGTACTCATGTCAAGACGAGTTCCTAATGCTTGCTGTAATGTCTGCCAGAATCTTGAAATAAATCTGCCATCCCTATCAGAGATAATAGAGATTGGTATTCCATGTCTGGAGACGACTTCCTTCAAATACAGTCGTGCTAACTTCTCCATCTTGTCATCTTCTCTTATTGGTAGGAAGTGTGCTGATTTGGTGAGACGATCAACTATTACCCAAATAGTATCAAAACCACTTGCAGTCCTTGGCAATTTAGTGATGAAATCCATGGTAATGTTTTCCCATTTCCATTCCGGGATTTCGGGTTGTTGAAGTAGACCTGATGGTTTCTGATGCTCAGCTTTGACCTTAGAACACGTCAAACATTCTCCTACGTATTTAGCAACATCGGCTTTCATACCCGGCCACCAAAAATGTTTCTTGAGATCCTTGTACATCTTCCCCGTTCCAGGATGTATTGAGTATCTGGTTTTATGAGCTTCTCTAAGTACCATTTCTCTCATATCTCCAAATTTTGGTACCCAAATCCTTTCAGCCCTATACCGGGTTCCGTCTTCCTGAATATTAAGATGCTTCTCCGATCCTTTGGGTATTTCATCCTTTAAATTTCCCTCTTTTAAAACTCCTTGTTGCGCCTCCTTTATTTGAGTAGTAAGGTTATTATGAATCATTATATTCATAGATTTTACTCGAATGGGTTCTCTGTCCTTCCTGCTCAAGGCATCGGCTACCACATTTGCCTTCCCCGGGTGGTAACGAATCTCAAAGTCGTAATCATTCAATAATTCAATCCACCTACGCTGCCTCATATTCAGTTGTTTCTGATTAAATATGTGTTGAAGACTTTTGTGGTCGGTATATATAATACTTTTGACCCCATATAAGTAGTGCCTCCAAGTCTTTAATGCAAAAACAACCGCGCCTAATTCCAAATCATGCGTCAAATAATTTTGTTCGTGAATCTTCAATTGTCTAGACGCATATGCAATCACCTTCGTTCGTTGCATTAATACACAACCGAGACCTTGCTTTGATGCGTCACAATAAATCACAAAATCATCATTCCCTTCAGGCAATGACAATATAGGTGCCGTAGTTAGCTTTTTCTTCAATAACTGAAACGCTTTCTCTTGTTCATCATTCCATTCAAATTTCTTCCCTTTATGCGTTAATGCAGTCAAGGGTTTTGCTATTCTGGAAAAGTCTTGGATGAACCTTCTGTAGTAACCAGCTAGTCCTAAAAACTGGCGTATGTGTTTCGGAGTTTTCGGGGTTTCCCACTTTTCAACAGTTTCTATCTTTGCCGGATCCACCTTAATACCTTCTTTGTTCACTATGTGACCGAGGAATTGAACTTCTTCCAACCAAAATGCACACTTTGAAAACTTAGCGTACAATTCTTCCTTCCTCAATACTTCTAACACCTTTCTCAAATGTTCACCGTGTTCTTGGTCATTCTTTGAGTAAATAAGTATGTCATCAATGAAAACAATGACAAACTTGTCAAGGTATGGTCCACACACTCGGTTCATAAGGTCCATGAACACAGCTGGTGCATTAGTTAAACCAAACGGCATGACCATAAACTCGTAATGACCGTAACGTGTTCTGAAAGCAGTCTTTGGAATATCATCTTCTTTCACCCGCATTTGATGATACCCGGAACGTAAGTCAATCTTTGAATAAACAGACGAGCCTTGTAGTTGATCAAATAAGTCGTCGATTCTCGGTAGTGGGTAGCAGTTCTTGATGGTAAGTTTGTTCAACTCTCGGTAGTCGATACACAACCTGAATGTACCATCTTTCTTCTTGACAAACAAAACAGGAGCTCCCCACGGTGATGTGCTTGGTCGAATGAAACCACGCTCTAAAAGTTCTTGTAATTGGCTTTGTAGTTCTTTCATCTCGCTGGGTGCGAGTCTGTAAGGAGCACGAGCTATTGGTGCAGCTCCTGGTACAAGATCTATTTGAAATTCAACGGATCGATGTGGGGGTAATCCCGGTAATTCTTTCGGAAATACATCGGGAAATTCTTTTACAATAGGAACATCATTGATGCTCTTTTCTTCAGTTTGTACTTTCTCGACGTGTGCTAGAACAGCATAGCAACCTTTTCTTATTAGTTTTTGTGCCTTCAAATTACTAATAAGATGTAGCTTCGTGTTGCCCTTTTCTCCGTACACCATTAAGGGTTTTCCTTTTTCTCGTATAATGCGAATTGCATTTTTGTAACAAACGATCTCTGCTTTCACTTCTTTCAACCAGTCCATACCGATTATCACATCAAAACTCCCTAACTCTACTGGTATCAAATCAATCTTAAATGTTTCGCTAACCAGTTTAATTTCTCGATTCCGACATATATTATCTCCTGAAATTAATTTACCATTTGCTAATTCGAGTAAAAATTTACTATCCAAAGGCGTCAATGGACAACTTAATTTAGTACAAAAATCTCTACTCATATAGCTTCTATCCGCACCCGAATCAAATAAAACGTAAGCAGATTTATTGTCAATAAGAAACGTACCCGTAACAAGCTCCGGGTCTTCCTGTGCCTCTGCCGCATTAATATTGAAAACTCTTCCGCGGCCTTGTCCATTCGTGTTCTCCTGGTTCGGGCAATTTCTAATAATGTGGCCCGGTTTTCCACATTTATAACAAACTACATTGGCATAACTTGCTCCGACACTACTTGCTCCGCCATTACTCGTTTCGACACCATTTGTTCCTTTCGTTCTATTAACCCCTGGTCCGTAGACCTCACACTTCGCCGCGCTATGACCACTTCTTTTACACTTGTTGCAAAATTTGGTGCAGAACCCCGAGTGATAGTTTTCACACCTTTGGCATAGCTGCTTCTGATTGTTGTTGTTGTTGCGGTTATTATTGTTGTTGGGATGATTGTTGTAGTTACTGTTGTTGTTGTTGTTGTTGTTGTTGTTGTTGGGCCGTTTTTTGTAGTTGCGATTGATGTTGCGATTGTTGGGATAATTGTTGCGATTATTGTTGTAATTGCTGTTGTTGTTGTATTGGTGATTCTTATCACCGTTTTCCTCCCACTTTCTTTTGACTTGCTTCTCATTGGCCTCTTCAGCAGTCTGTTCTTTAATTCTTTCTTCAATCTGGTTCACTAGTTTGTAAGCCATTCTACATGCCTGTTGTATGGAGGCAGGCTCGTGTGAACTTATATCTTCTTGGATTCTTTCCGGTAATCCTTTCACAAACGCGTCGATCTTCTCTTCCTCATTTTCGAACGCTCCCGGACACAATAGGCACAATTCTGTGAATCGTCTTTCGTACGTGGTAATATCAAATCCTTGGGTTCATAACCCTATAAGTTCTGTCTTGAGCTTATTGACCTCGGTTCTGGGACGGTACTTCTCGTTCATCAAGTGCTTGAATGCTGACCACGGTAGTGCGTACGCATCGTCTTGTCCCACTTGCTCTAGATAGGTATTCCACCATGTTAACGCAGAACCTGTGAAGGTATGCGTAGCGTACTTCACTTTGTCCTCTTCAGTACACTTACTTATGGCAAACACCGATTCAACCTTCTCGGTCCACCGTTTCAATCCGATCGGTCCTTCGGTTCCATCAAATTCCAAAGGTTTGCAGGCAGTGAATTCTTTGTAGGTGCATCCTACACGATTTCCTGTACTGCTAGATCCAAGGTTATTGTTGGTATGTAGCGCAGCCTGTACTGCGGCTATGTTTGAAGCTAGAAAAGTACGGAATTCCTCTTCATTCATATTCACGGTGTGTCGAGTAGTCGGTGCCATTTCCTTCAAAATAGTCAAATGGAACAAGTTAATCATACAGAATATTAAGAGTAGTTAATAGTATTTCGTAGCATAATATGAACTCATTTATAAAAGCTTTTTCTTCATATTAGCGTTTTATAAGTTTAAATTCGGGTAGTACCTACCCGTTAAGTTCATACTTAGTAGCTAATATACAATTCAACTACTACAATTCTATATGAAAAACTGATTATAATAATATTTCGCGTTCAAACTTTTACACAATATTTTACAAACTTACAATACTGCTTATTTTACATATAGCATGAAATATAGCACACAATAAATTTGATACAAGATGGTTGCGAAGATAATTCTAGCTAGTACATAAGTTATTCAGCAAAGGCAATAAAGACACGTAATTCATACGTCCAGAAACAAGTCATGCATTCTGGTTTTACTAGGATTACTTCCCATCCTTGGTTTTGTGGAACATAACCGTTATGGCCGTTGATAAGACAGCGTGTTGTAACGTCGTCAAAGGGACGAGGGTTACGTATTGTCCAACAGTCCCGTAACATTCTAAAAACCTCATTTCTTACCCCAATTACCGACTCCGTCACTTGTGGGAACGTTTTGTTTAATAGTTGTAGCCCGATGTTCTTGTTCTCACTTTGGTGAGAAGCGAACATTAATAATCCGTAAGCATAACATGCTTCTTTATGTTGCATGTTAGCCACTTTTTCTAAATCACGAAGTCCAATATTCGGATATATTGAGTCAAAATAATTTCTTAACCCATTGCGTAAAATAGCATTTGGGTTCCCCGCAATATATGCGTCAAAGTAAACACATCGTAACTTATGAATTTCCCAATGTGATATCCCCCATCTTTCGAACGAAAGCCTTTTATAAACCAAGGCATTCTTGGAACGTTCTTCGAATGTCTTACAAACTGATCTCGCCTTAAATAGTTGTGCCGAAGAATTCTGACCGACTCTAGACAAGATTTCATCAATCATGTCTCCGGGTAGGTCTCTTAAAATATTGAGTTGTCTATCCATTTTGTGTTTTTATACTGTAAAATAGACAAGAGTTAGATTCATAAAAAAAATACTTATTAATACAAGCAATTTTTACATATATCATAAAGCATAAGCACACTATATTACATATATTACACCACACGAATACAACTATCTTATTCCGACTCGCTTGTTTCTTCTTCTTCGGTTTTGGTTCATTTTGCCAAGTTTCTAGGGATATATGATGTTCCCCTAATACGAGCCGTCGTTTTCCACATTGGTTTAGAAAAACCTGGTGGTTTAGAGGTTCCCGGGTCATTGTTACAACTTAAGGACTTCGGGGGTTGACGATACATATAAAGTTCATCGGGGTTGGAATTAGATTTCTCTATTTTTATGCCCTTTCCCGTATTATTTTCTTTTGCCTTTTTAAATTCAGTTGGGGTAATTTCTATAACATCATCGGAATTCTCGTCGGAATCCGATTCATCCGAGAATTGGTAATCCTCCCAATATTTTGCTTCCTTGGTGGAAACACCATTGACCATAATTAACCTTGGTCGGTTGGTTGAGGATTTTCTTTTACTTAACCGTTTTATTATTTCCCCCACCGGTTCTATTTCTTCATCCGGTTCCGATTCTTCTTCCGGTTCCGATTCTTCTTCCGGTTCCGACTCTTCTTCCGGTTCCTCTTCGGGAACTTGTGAATCAGTCCACGAATCATTCCAATTTACATTTGACTCTTCATTATTATTAGGTGAGTCAATGGGACTTGTTCTAGAGGTAGACATGTATCATATAATATCAAACGCGTTAAGAGATTAATATATTACATAATATTCACATGTTAAAAATATATAGTTTCCAACAAAATTTGTTAAGCAATCATTTTTCAAGTAAACACGGTCGAAGTCCAGACTCACTAATGCATCCTAACAAACTCGATAAGACACACTAATGCAAAATTCTGGTTCTCTAAGACCAACGCTCGGATACCAACTGAAATGTCCCGTTCTTATTGATTAAAAACGTTCCATATTAATTGATTTCGTTGCGAGGTTTTGACCTCTATATGAGACGTTTTTCAAAGACTGCATTCATTTTAAAACAAACCATAACCTTTATTTCATCAATAAAGGTTTAAAAAGCTTAACGTAGATTATCAAATAATGATAATCTAAAATATCCTGTTTACACACGACCATTACATAATGGTTTACAATACAAATATGTTACAACAAAATAAGTTTCTTGAATGCAGTTTTTACACAATATCATACAAGCATGGACTCCAAATCTCGTCCTTATTTAAGTATGCGACAGCGGAAGCTCTTAATAATCACCTGAGAATAAACATGCTTAAAACGTCAACAAAAATGTTGGTGAGTTATAGGTTTAACCTATATATATCAAATCATAATAATAGTCCACAAGATTTCATATTTCAATACACATCCCATACATAGAGATAAAAATCATTTATATGGTGAACACCTGGTAACCGACATTAACAAGATGCATATATAAGAATATCCCCATCATTCCGGGACACCCTTCGGATATGATATAAATTTCGAAGTACTAAAGCATCCGGTACTTTGGATGGAGTTTGTTAGGCCCAATAGATCTATCTTTAGGATTCGCGTCAATTAGGGTGTCTGTTCCCTAATTCTTAGATTACCAGACTTAATAAAAAGGGGCATATTCGATTTCGATAATTCAACCATAGAATGTAGTTTCACGTACTTGTGTCTATTTTGTAAATCATTTATAAAACCTTCATGCATTCTCATCCCAAAAATATTAGATTTTAAAAGTGGGACTATAACTCACTTTCACAGATTTTTACTTCGTCGGGAAGTAAGACTTGGCCACTGGTTGATTCACGAACCTATAACAATATATACATATATATCAAAGTATGTTCAAAATATATTTACAACACTTTTAATATATTTTGATGTTTTAAGTTTATTAAGTCAGTTGTCCTCGTTAGTAACCTACAACTAGTTGTCCACAGTTAGATGTACAAAAATAAATCGATAAATATTATCTTGAATCAATCCACGACCCAGTGTATACGTATCTCAGTATTGATCACAACTCAAACTATATATATTTTGGAATCAACCTCAACCCTGTATAGCTAACTCCAACATTCACATATAGAGTGTCTATGGTTGTTCCGAAATATATATAGATGTGTCGACATGATAGGTCGAAACATTGTATACGTGTCTATGGTATCTCAAGATTACATAATATACAATACAAGTTGATTAAGTTATGGTTGGAATAGATTTGTTACCAATTTTCACGTAGCTAAAATGAGAAAAAGTATCCAATCTTGTTTTACCCATAACTTCTTCATTTTAAATCCGTTTTGAGTGAATCAAATTGCTATGGTTTCATATTGAACTCTATTTTATGAATCTAAACAGAAAAAGTATAGGTTTATAGTCGTAAAAATAAGTTACAAGTCGTTTTTATAAAGGTAGTCATTTCAGTCGAAAGAACGACGTCTAGATGACCATTTTAGAAAACATACTTCCACTTTGAGTTTAACCATAATTTTTGGATATAGTTTCATGTTCATAATAAAAATAATTTTCTCAGAATAACAACTTTTAAATCAAAGTTTATCATAGTTTTTAATTAACTAACCCAAAACAGCCCGCGGTGTTACTACGACGGCGTAAATCCGGTTTTACGGTGTTTTTCGTGTTTCCAGGTTTTAAATCATTAAGTTAGCATATCATATAGATATAGAAAATATGTTTAGTTGATTTTAAAAGTCAAGTTAGAAGGATTAACTTTTGTTTGCGAACAAGTTTAGAATTAACTAAACTATGTTCTAGTGATTACAAGTTTAAACCTTCGAATAAGATAGCTTTATATGTATGAATCGAATGATGTTATGAACATCATTACTACCTTAAGTTCCTTGGATAAACCTACTGGAAAAGAGAAAAATGGATCTAGCTTCAACGGATCCTTGGATGGCTCGAAGTTCTTGAAGCAGAATCATGACACGAAAACAAGTTCAAGTAAGATCATCACTTAAAATAAGATTGTTATAGTTATAGAAATTGAACCAAAGTTTGAATATGATTATTACCTTGTATTAGAATGATAACCTACTGTAAGAAACAAAGATTTCTTGAGGTTGGATGATCACCTTACAAGATTGGAAGTGAGCTAGCAAACTTGAAAGTATTCTTGATTTTATGTAACTAGAACTTGTAGAATATATGAAGAACACTTAGAACTTGAATATAGAACTTGAGAGAGATCAATTATATGAAGAAAATTGAAGAATGAAAGTGTTTGTAGGTGTTTTTGGTCGTTGGTGTATGGATTAGATATAAAGGATATGTAATTTTGTTTTCATATAAATAAGTCATGAATGATTACTCATATTTTTGTAATTTTATGAGATATTTCATGCTAGTTGCCAAATGATGGTTCCCATATGTGTTAAGTGACTCACATGGGCTGCTAAGAGCTGATCATTGGAGTGTATATACTAATAGTACATACATCTAAAAGTTGTGTATTGTACGAGTACGAATACGGGTGCATACGAGTAGAATTGTTGATGAAACTGAACGAGGATGTAATTGTAAGCATTTTTGTTAAGTAGAAGTATTTTGATAAGTGTATTGAATTCTTTCAAAAGTGTATAAATACATATTAAAACACTACATGTATATACATTTTAACTGAGTCGTTAAGTCATCGTTAGTCGTTACATGTAAGTGTTGTTTTGAAACCTTTAGGTTAACGATCTTGTTAAATGTTGTCAACCCAATGTTTATAATATCAAATGAGATTTTAAATTATTATATTATCATGATATTATCATGTATGAATTTCTCTTAATATGATATATATATACATTAAATGTCTTTACAACGATAATCGTTACATATATGTCTCGTTTAAAAATCATTAAGTTAGTAGTCTTGTTTTTACATATGTAGTTCATTGTTAATATACTTAATGATATATTTACTTATCATAGTATAATGTTAACTATATATATATATCCATATATATGTCATCATATAGTTTTTACAAGTTTTAACGTTCGTGAATCACCGGTCAACTT
The DNA here is from genome assembly GCF_046630445.1 of Rutidosis leptorrhynchoides. Lineage (NCBI taxonomy): Eukaryota > Viridiplantae > Streptophyta > Magnoliopsida > Asterales > Asteraceae > Rutidosis > Rutidosis leptorrhynchoides. The sequence continues at coordinate 27,311,513 of NC_092342.1, forward strand.
GGGTGGTCAATTGTCTATATGAAACATATTTCAATTAATCAAGTCTTACCAAGTTTGATTGCTTAACATGTTGGAAACATTTAATCATGTAAATATCAATCTCAATTAATATATATAAACATGGAAAAGTTCGGGTCACTACAATCGAAACTACATTCTATGGTTGAATTATTAAACCGAATATGCCCCTTTTAGCTTGGTAGCCTAAGAATTAGGGAACTGGCCCCTAATTGACGCGAATCCTAAAGGTAGATCTACGGGAACTAACAACCCCCATTCTGGAATTTGGAATGCTTTAGTACTTCGAGTTTATCATGTCCGATTGGTGTCCCGGAATGATGGGGATATTCTATATGTATCTTGTTAATGTCGGTTACCAGGTGTTCACCATATGAATGATTTTTGTCTCTATGCAGTTTGCGAAATGCCTGATATGAGATGTGTTATAAAAATGAAATCTTGTGGTCTATTATTATGATTTGATAATATATATGTTAAACCTATAACTCACCAACATTTTTGTTGACGTTTTAAGCATGTTTATTCTCATGTGATTATTAAGAGCTTCCGCTATTGCATACTAAAATAAGAACAAGATTTGGAGTCCATGCTTGTATGATATTGCGTAAAAACTGCATTCAAGAAACTTATTTTGATGTAATATATTCTTATTGTAAACCATTATGTAATGGTCGTGTGTAAACGGTATATTTTAGATTATCATTATTTGATAATCTACGTAATGCTTTTTAAAACTTTATCGATAAAATAAAGGTTATGGTTGTTTTAAAAATGAATGCAGTCTTTGAAAAACGTCTCATATAGAGGTCAAAACCTCGCGACGAAATCAATTAATATGGAACGTTTATAATCAATATGAACGGGATATTTCTGTTGGTATCCGAGCGTTGGTCTTAGAGAACCAAAAAATTCGTATTAGTGTGTCTTATCGAGTTTGTTAGGATTCACTAGTGAATCTGGACTTCGACCGTGTTTTCTTTAAAAATGATTGCTTAATATTTTTTTGTTGGAAACTACAAATTGTAACATGTAAATATTATGTGATATATTAATCTCTTAACATGTTTGATATTGTGTGATAGATGTCTACCTCTAGTACAAATCCCATCGACTCACCTAATAATAATGAAGAGTCGAATATATATTGGGAAGATTCACAAATTCTCGAAGAGGAACCGGAAGAAGAGGAACCGGAAGAAGAAGAGGTTCCGGAGGAGGAAATATTAGGAACCACAGAAAAACATATAAGTAAAAGAAAACCCTCAACGAATGGACCAAAATTAATAATGGTCAATGGTGTTTCCACCGAGGAAGCAAAATATTGGGAAGATTACCAATTTTCCGATGAATCGGATCCCGATGAGGATTCCGATGATCTTATAGAAATTACCTCGACCCAATTTGAAAAATCAAAAGAAAATAATAAGGGAAAGGGCATCAAAATAGAGAAACCTGATTCCAACCCCGATGAACTTTATATGTATCGTCAACACCCGTATTTTTTAAGTTGTAACAATAACCCGGGAACCTCTAAGCCACCAGGTTTTTCTAAACCATTTGTGATAACAACGGCTCGTATTAGAGGAACATCATATATCCCTAGAAAATTAGCAAAACGAAACAGGTCCGAAGAGGAAGAAACTAGTGAGTCGGAATAAAGAGTTGTAATCATGAGGTGTAAAATATGTAAAATAAGTGTGCTTGTACTTTTCTTGTTGTATGTGAAAATTGCTTGTATTATTTGATAATTATCTTTTACGAATCTAATTCTCGTCTATTTTACAGTATAAAAACACAATGGACGTTAAGGATAGACAACCAAAAATTTTAGAAGACCTACCCGGGGACATGATTGATGAAATCTTGTCTAAAGTCGGTCAGAATTCGTCGGCACAATTATTTAGGGCAAAATTAGTTTGTAGAACATTTGAAGAACGTTCCAGGCATGCCTTAGTTTATAAAAGGCTTTCATTTGAAAGATGGGGTATATCACATTGGGGACACCGTAAGTTACGCCGTGTTTTCTTTAAAGCGTTAAATGCGGGGAACCAAAATGCAATTTTAAGCTACGGGTTAAAAACCTATTTTGACTCAACATATCCCAACGTAGGACTTCGTGAGTTAGAAAGAGCTTCTAACATGAAACATAAAGAAGCATGTTATGCTTACGAGTTAGTGATGTTCGCTTCTCACCAAAGTGAGAAAAAGAACATCAGATTACAACTTTTAAATAAAACCTTCCCACAAGTGACGGATTCAGTAGTTGGGGTGAAAAACAAGGTTTTTAGATTATTACGGGGCTGTTGGGCATTACGAAACCCTCATCCCTTTGACGACATTATAACATGCTATCTTGTCAATGGCTACAACGGTTATGTTCCATAAGACCAAGGATGGGAAGTAGTCTTAGTAAAACCAGAATGCATGACTTGTTTTTGGACTTATTAATTACGTGTTTTTATTGCCTTTACTGAACGACTTGCGTATTAACTAGGATTGTTGTCACTACTGGTTTGTATCAAAGTTATTGTGTGCTATATTTCATGCTATATGTATTATAGCGGTATTGTAAGTTTGTAAAATATTGTATAAAAGTTTGAACGCGAAATATTATTATAATCAGTTTTTCATATAGAATTGTAGTAGTTGAATGGTATATTAGCAACTAAGTATGAACTTAACTAGTAGGTACTACCCGAATTAAAACTATAAAATGCTAATATGAAGAAAAAGCTTTTATAAATGAGTTCATATTATGCTACGAAATACTATTGACTACTCTTAATATTCTATATGATTAACTTAATTCTTTTGGGCTATTTTTGAAGGAAATGGCATTGACGATTCGTCAGAATTTGAACATGAGCGAGGAAGACTTCCGTGATTTCCTTGCAGCAACAATAACTCTGAATCCAGCAATGGAACTAACGCCACGAGAACTCGTGTAGGATGCTCCTACAAAGAATTCACTGCCTGTAAACCTTTGGAATTCGATGGAATCGAGGGTCCAATCGGATTAAAACGGTGGACTGAGAAGGTTGAATCGGTGTTTGCCATAAGTAAGTGCACTGAAGAAGACAAAGTAAAGTACGATACGCATACCTTCAAGGGTACTGCGTTAACATGGTGGAACACTTATCTAGAACAGGTGGGACAAGATGCTGCTTACGCACTACCGTGGTCAGCATTCAAACACTTAATGAACGAGCAGTACCGTCCCAGAAACGAGGTTAATAAGCTCAAGGTAGAGCTTAGAGGGTTACGAACATAAGAGTTTGATATTACCACGTACGAACGACGATTCACAGAGTTGTGCCTATTATGTCCGGGAGCGTTCGAAGATGAAGAGGAGAAAATCGACGCATTTGTAAAAGGGTTACCAGAAAGGATCCAAGAAGATATAAGTTCGCACGAGCCCGCTTCCATACAAAAGGCGAGTCGAATGGCTCATAAACTCATAAATCATATTGAGGAAAGAATTAAAGAGCAGACGACCGAAGAAGCCAACACGAAATAAATCAAAAGAAAGTGGGAAGAAACCAGTGACAAGGGTCACAATTTTAACAATCAACACAACAATCACAACTTCAATCACACCAATTATCGCAACAACAAACGTAACAACAATCGTTCCAACAACAACTACAACAACCATCCTAACAACAATAACCACCACAACAATCGTCCCAACATCAATAACAACCGCAACAACAATTCCTATAACAACAATAATCAGAAAAAGCCATGCCAAAGGTGTGAAGAGTACCACCCGAATGAGTTCTGCACGACATTTTGCACCAAGTGTAAAAGAACTGGCCATGGTGCGAGAAAGTGTGAGGTCCACGACCCAATGAATAACAGAAATAAAAGAACAGATAATGTCGGAACAAGTAATGCCGCCTTTGTTTGTTATGGATGTGGAAAATCGGGCCACATTAGGAGTAATTGCCCGAACCCAGAGAAAAATAATGGGCAAAGTCATGGAAGAATTTTCAATATTAATACGGCAGAAGCGCAGGAATACCCGGAGCTTGTTACGGGTACGTTTCTCATTGACAATAAATCTGCTTATGTTTTATTTGATTCGGGTGCGGATAGGAGCTATATGAGTAGAGATTTTTGTGCCAAATTAAGTTGTCCATTGACGCCTTTGGATAATAAATTTTTACTCGAATTAGCAAACGGTAAATTAATTTCACCAGATAATATATGTCAGAATCGAGAAATTAAACTAGTTAGCAAAACGATTAAGATTGATTTGATACCAGTAGAGTTAGGGAGTTTTGATGTGATAATCGGCACAGACTGGTTGAAAGAGGTGAAAGCAGAGATCGTTTATTACAAAAATGCGATTCGCATCATACGAGAAAAAGGAAAACCCTTAATGGTGTACGGAGAAAAGAGCAACGCGAAGCTAAATCTTATTAGTAATTTGAAGGCACAAAAGCTAATAAGAAAAGGTTGCTATGCTGTTTTAGTACATGTCAAGAAAATACAAACCCAAGAAAAGAACATCAATGATGTTCCCGTCACAAAAGAATTTTCTGATGTATTTCCGAAAGAATTACCGGGACTACCTCCACACCGATCCGATGAATTTCAAATAGATCTTATACCAGGAGCTGCACCAATAGCTCGTGCTCCATACAAACTCGCACCCAGCGAAATGAAGGAACTCCAAAGCCAACTACAAGAACTTTTAGAGCGTGGTTTTATACGACCAAGTACATCACCATGGGGAGCTCCTGTTTTGTTTGTCAAAAAGAAGGATGGTACATTCAGGTTGTGTGTCGACTACCGAGAGTTGAACAAACTTACCATCAAGAACCGTCATCCACTACCGAGAATCGACGACTTATTTGATTAACTACAAGGCTCATCAGTTTATTCGAAGATTGATTTACGTTCTGGGTATCATCAAATGCGGGTGAATGAGGATGATATTTCGAAGACGGCTTTCAGAACGCATTACGGTCATTACGAGTTTATGGTTATGCCGTTTGGGTTGACTAACGCACCAGCTGTGTTCATGGACCTCATGAACTGAGTGTGTGGACCATACCTTGATAAGTTTGTCATTGTTTTCATCGATGACATACTTATCTACTCAAAGAATGATCAAGAGCACGAAGAACATTTGAGAAAAGTGCTAGAGTTGTTGAGGAAAGAAAAACTGTATGCTAAGTTTTCAAAGTGTGCATTTTGGTTAAAAGAAGTTCAATTTCTCGGTCACATAGTGAACAAAGAAGGTATTCAGGTGGATCCGGCAAAGATTGAAACCCTTGAAAAATGGGAAACCCCGAAAACTCCGAAGCATATACGCCAATTTTTAGGACTAGCTGGTTACTACAGAAGATTCATCCAAGATTTTTCCAAAATAGCAAAACTCTTGACTGCATTAACGCATAAAGGGAAGAAATTTGAATGGAAATATGAGCAGTAGAAAGCGTTTCAATTGTTGAAGAAAAAGTTAACTACGGCACCTATATTGTCATTGCCTGAAGGGAATGATGATTTTGTGATATATTGTGACGCCTCAAAGCAAGGCCTCGGTTGTGTATTAATGCAACGAACGAAGGTAATTGCTTATGCGTCTAGACAATTGAAGATTCACAAGCAGAATTATACGACACATGATTTGGAATTAGGCGCTGTTGTTTTTACATTAAAGACTTGGAGACACTACTTATATGGGGTCAAAAGTATCATATATACCGACCAAAAAAGTCTCCAGCATATATTTAATCAGAAACAACTGAACATGAGGTAGCGTAGATGGATTGAATTGTTAAATGATTACGATTTTGAGATTCGTTACCACCCGGGGAAGGCGAATGTGGTAGCCGACGCTTTGAGTAGAAAGGACAGAGAACCTATACGGGTAAAAGCTATGAATATAATTATTCGTACTAACCTTACTACTCAAATAAAGGAGGCGCAACAGGGAGTTATAAAAGAAGGAAAGTTGAAGAATGAAATACCTAAAGGATCGGAGAAACATCTTAATATTCGGGAAGACGGAACCCGGTATAGGGCTGAAAGAATTTGGGTACCAAAGTTTGGAGATATGAGAGAAAAGGTACTTAAGGAAGCACATAAAACCAGATATTCAATACATCCCGGAGCGGGGAAGATGTTCAAAGATCTGAAGAAACACTTTTGGTAGCCGGGTATGAAAGCCGATATTGCTAAATACGTAGGAGAATGTTTGACGTGTTCTAAAGTCAAAGCTGAACATCAGAAACCATCGGGTCTACTTCAACAACCTGAAATCCCAGAATGAAAATGGGAAAACATTACCATGGATTTCATTACTAAATTGCCAAGGACTGCAAGTGGTTATGATACTATTTGAGTAATAGTCGATAGTCTTACCAAATCAGCACACTTTCTGTCAATGAGAGAAGATGATAAAATGGAGAAGTTACCTCGATTATATTTAAAGGAAGTTGTCTCCAGACATGGAATACCAATCTCTATTATCTCTGATAGGGATGGCATATTTGTTTCAAGGTTTTGGCAGACACTGCAACAAGCATTGAGGACTCATCTAGACATGAGTACTGCTTATCATTCACAAACTGATGGGCAAAGTGAAAGGACGATACAGACCCTTGAAGACATGCTACGAGCATGTGTTATCGATTTTGAAAAAAGTTGGGATCGACACCTACCGTTAGCAGAGTTTTCCCACAACAACAGTTACCACTCGAGTATTGAGATGGCACCATTTGAGGCACTTTATGGTAGAAAGTGCAGGTCTCCGATTTGTTGGAGTGAAGTTGGGGATAGACAAATTACGGGTCCGGATATAATTCAAGAAACTACCGAGAAGATTATTCAAATTCAACAATGGTTAAAAACCGCCCAAAGTCGACAAAAGAGCTACGCGGACATTAAAAGAAAAGATATAGAATTTTAAATTGGAGAGATGGTCATGTGAAATGTCCCGTTCATATTGATTATAAACGTTCCATATTAATTGATTTCGTCGCGAGGTTTTGACCTCTATATGAGACGTTTTTCAAAGACTGCATTCATTTTTAAAACAACCATAACCTTTATTTTATCTATAAAGGTTTAAAAAGCATTACGTAGATTATCAAATAATGATAATCTAAAATATACCGTTTACACACGACCATTACATAATAGTTTACAAATAAGAATATATTACATCAAAAATAAGTTTCTTGAATGCAGTTTTTACATAATATCACATAAGCATGGACTCCAAATCTTGTCATTATTTTAGTATGCAACAGCGGAAGCTCTTAATAATCACATGAGAATAAACATGCTTAAAACGTCAACAAAAATGTTAGTGAGTTATAGGTTTAACCTATATATTATCAAATCATAATAATAGACCACAAGATTTCATATTTCAATATACATCCCATACATAGAGATAAAAATCATTCATATGGTGAACACCTGGTAACTGACATTAACAAGATGCATATAAGAATATCCCCTATCATTCCGGGAAATCCTTCGAACATGATAAAAATGAATTCGAAGTACTAAAGCTCCGGTACTTTGAATGGGGTTCGTTAGGCCCAATAGATCTATCTTTAGGATTCGCGTCAATTAGTAGATCGGTTTACTAATTCTTAGGCTACCAAGCAAAAGGGGTATATTCAGCTTCGATCATTCACCCATATAATGTAGTTTCATTTAGTTGTGTCTATTTCGTAAAACATTTATAAAACTGCATGTATTCTCATTCCAAAATATTAAATTTTAAAAGTGGGACTATAACTCACTTTCACAGATTTTTACTTCGTCAGAAAGTAAGACTTGGCCACTGGTCGATTCACAAACCTATAACAAATATGTACATATATATCAAAGTATGTTCAAAATATATTTACAACACTTTTAATACATTTTAATGTTTTAAGTTTATTAAGTCAGCTGTCCTCGTTAGTAACCTACAACTAGTTGTCCATAGTTAAATGTACATAAATAAATTGATATATATTATCTTGAATCAATCCACGACCCAGTGTATACACGTCTCAGGCTAGATCACAACTCAAAGTATATATATTTTTGGAATCAACCTCAACCCTGTATAGCTAACTCCAACATTACTGCATATAGAGTGTCTATGGTTGTTCCAAATAATATATATAGATGGGTCGATAAGATATGTCAAAACATTTGCATACGTGTCTAGGGTATCCCAAGATTACATAATATATTAGAATACATGTATAATACAATATAAGTTAGCTAGGATATGATTTGTATAGAATTGTTACAATATTTCCCGTAGCTACAACAATCAAAAAAATATCCAATCTTGTTTTACCCATAACTTCTTCGTTTTAAATCCGTTTTGAGTGAATCAAATTGCTATGGTTTCATATTGAACTATATTTTATGAATCTAAACAGAAAAATTATAGGTTTATAGTCGAAAATATAAGTTACAAGTCATTTTTGTAAGAGGTAGTCATTTCAGTCGAAAGAACGACGTCTTGATGACCATTTTGAAAAACATACTTCCACTTTGAGTTTAACCATGATTTTTTGATATAGTTTCATGTTCATAAGAAAAATCATTTTCCCAAAAGAAAAACTTTTAAATCAAAGTTTATCATAGTTTTTAATTATCAAATCCAAAACAGCCCGCGGTGTTACTACGACGGCGTATGTCTGGTTTTACGGTGTTTTTTCGTGTTTCTAAGTTTTAAATCATTAAGTTAGAATATCATATAGATATAGAACATGTGTTTAGTTAATTTTAAAAGTCAAGTTAGAAGAATTAACTTTTGTTTGCGAACAAGTTTAGAATTAACTAAACTTTGTTCTAGTGATTTTAAGTTTAAACCTTCGAATAAGGTAGTTTTATATATATGAATCAGATGATGTTATGAACATCATTACTACCTCAGGTTTTGTGGATAAACCTACTAGAAATGAGAAAAATAGATCTAGATTCAAAGGATCCTTGGATGGCTTGAAAGTTCTTGAAGCAGAATCATGACATGAAAACAAGTTCAAGTAAGATTTCCACTCGAAATAAGATTGTTATAGTTATAGAAATTGAATCAAAGTTTGAATATGAGTATTACCTTGTATTAGAAAGACATCTTACTGTAAATAAAAAAGATTTCTTGAGGTTGGATGATCACTTTACAAGATTGGAAGTAAGCTAGCAAACTTGGAAGTATTCTTGATTTTATGAAACTAGATTTATAGAATTTATGAAGAACACTTAGAACTTGAAGATAGAACTTGAGAGAGATCAATTAGATGAAGAAAATTGAAGAATGAAAGTGTTTGTAGGTATTTTTGGTAGTTGGTATATGGATTAGATATAAAGGATGTGTAATTTTGTTTACATGTAAATAAGTCATGAATGATTACTAATATTTTTGTAATTTTATGAGATATTTCATGCTAGTTGTAAAATGATGGTTCCCACATATGTTAGGTGAATCACATGAGCTGCTAAGAGCTGATCATTGGGGTGTATATACCAATAGTACATACATCTAAAAGCTGTGTATTGTACGAGTACGAATACGGGTGCATACGAGTAGAATTGTTGATGAAACTGAACGAGGATGTAATTGTAAGCATTTTTGTTAAGTAGAAGTATTTTGATAAGTGTCGTGAAGTCTTTCAAAAGTGTATGAATACATATTAAAACACTACATGTATATACATTTTAACTGAGTTGTTAAGTCATCGTTAGTCGTTACATGTAAATGTTGTTTTGAAACCTTTAGGTTAACGATCTTGTTAAATGTTGTTAACCCATTGTTTATTATATCTAAAGAGATATTAAATTATTACATTATCATGATATTATGATATATTAATATATCTTAGTATGATATATATACAGTTAAATGTTGTTACAACGATAATCGTTACATATATGTCTCGTTTCGAAATCATTAAGTTAGTAGTCTTGTTTTTACATATGTAGTTCATTGTTATTACACTTAATGACATGTTTACTTATCATTTATCATGATTAAACATAGTGTATCAATATCTTAATATGATTCATATGTATTTAGTAAGACGTTGTTATAACGATAATCGTTATATATATCATTTCGAGTTTCTTAATTCAATAAACTCAATTTTATGTATATAACTCATTGTTAAAATACCTAATGAGATACTTACTTATCATAATATCATGTTAACTATATATATAATCATATATATGTCATCATATAGTTTTTACAAGTTTTAACGTTCGTGAATCACCGGTCAACTTGGGTGGTCAATTGTCTATATGAAACCTATTTCAATTAATCAAGTCTTAACAAGTTTGATTGCTTAACATGTTGGAAACACTTAATCATGTAAATAACAATTTCATTTAATATATATAAACATGGAAAAGTTCGGGTCACTACATCATGCTTAAGGTTTCACCTTGGAAAGGTGTTGTTCGATTTGGTAAAAGGGGGAAACTAAATCCAAGATACATCGGGCCATTCAAGATTATAGATCGTGTCGGACCAGTAGCTTACCGACTTGAGTTACCTCAACAACTCGCGGCTGTACATAACACTTTCCACGTCTCGAATTTGAAGAAATGTTTTACTAAAGAAGATCTCACTATTCCACTAGATGAAATCCAAATCAATGAAAAACTTCAATTCATCGAAGAACCCGTCGAAATAATGGATCGTGAGATTAAAAGGCTTAAGCAAAACCAGATACCAATTGTTAAGGTTTGATGGAATGCTTGTAGAGGACCCAAGTTCACCTGGGAACGTGAAGACCAGATAAAGAAGAAATACCCGCACTTATTTCCAGAAGATGCGTCAACACCTTCAACCGCTTAAAATTTCGGGACGAAATTTATTTAACGGGTAGGTACTGTAGTGACCCGAACTTTTCCATGGTTATATATTAAATGAAAACTATATTTGCATGATTGAATGCTTCCAACATGTTAAGCAATCAAACTTGTTAAGACTTGATTAATTGAAATGAGTTTCATGTAGACAATTGACCACCCAAGTTGACCGGCGATTCACGAACGTTAAAAACTTGTAAAAACTACATGATGATATATATATATATATATATATATATATATATATATATATATATATATATATATATATATATATATATATATATATATATATATGGATATATATGGTTAACATGAGATTATGATAAGTATCTTACTAAGTGCATTAACAATGAGTGATATACATAAAAATGAGATTATTGAATTAAGAAACTCGAAACGATATATATAACGATTATCGTTATAACAACGTCTTACTAAATACATATGAATCATATTAAGATATAGATACAATATGTTTAACATGATAAAATGATAATTAAGTATATCAGTAAGTGTGTTAACAATGAACTACATATGTAAAAACAAGACTACTAACTTAAGGATTTCGAAACGAGACATATATGTAACGATTATCATTGTAACGACATTTTAATGTATATATATATATCATATTAAGATATATTCATACATCATAATATCATTATAATGTAATAATTTAATATCCCATTAGATATAATAAACAATGGGTTAACAACATTAAATGAGATCGTTAACTTAAAGGTTTCAAAACAACACTTACATGTAACGACTAACGATGACTTAACGACTCAGTTAAAATGTATATACATGTAGTGTATTAAGATGTATTTGTACACTTTTGAAAGACTTCAAGACACATATCAAAGTACTTCTACTTAACAAAAATGCTTACAATTACATCCTCATTCATTTTCATTAACAATTCTACTCGTATGCACCTGTATTCGTACTCGTACAATACATAACTTCTAGATGTATATACTATTGGTATATACACTTCAATGACCAGCTCCTTAGCAGCCCATGTGAGTCATTAAACATGTAGGAACCATCATTTGACAACTAGCATGAAATATCTCACAAAATTACAAAAAATATTATAAATCATTCATGAATTATTTACATGAAAACAAACTTACACATCTTTTATATCTAATCCATATACCAACGACCAAAAACACCTACAAACACTTTCATTCTTCAATTTTCTTCATCTAATTGATCTCTCTCAAGTTCTATCTTCAAGTTCTAAGTGTTCTTCATAAATTCTATAAGTTCTAGTTTCATAAAATCAAGAATACTCTCAAGTTTACAAGTCTACTTCCAAGCTTTCTAATCCATTTCAAGTGATCATCCAATCTCAAGAAATCTTTCTTATTTACAGTAAGATATCTTTCTAATTCAAGTTAATATTCATATTCAAACTTTGATTCAATTTCTATAACTATAACAATCTTATTTCGAGTGATAATCTTACTTGAACTTGTTTTCGTGTCATGATTCTACTTCAAGAACTTTCAAGCCATCCAAGAATCCTTTGAAGCTAGATCAAATTTTGTCACTTTCAGTAGGTTTACCTACTAAACTTGAGGTAGTAATGATGTTCATAACATCATTCGATTCATATATATAAAACTATCTTGTTCGCAAATGAAGTTAATCCTTCTAACTTGACTTTTAAAATCAACTAAATACATGTTCTATATCTATATTATATGCTAACTTAATGATTTAAAACCTGAAAATACGAAAAATACCGTAAAACCGGACATACGCCGTTGTAGTAACACCGCGTGCTGTTTTGGGTTTGATAATTAAAGACTATGATAAACTTTGATTTAAAATTTGTTCTTCTGGGAAAATGATTTTTCTTATGAACGTGAAACTATATTCAAAAATTATGGTTAAACTCAAAGTGGAAGTATGTTTTTCAAAATGGTCATCAAGATGTCGTTCTTTCGACGGAAATGACTACCTCTTTAAAAAATGACTTGTAACCTGTATTTCGGACTATAAACTTATACTTTTTCTGTTTAGTTTCATAAATTTCAGTTCATTATGAAACCATAGCAACTTGAATCACTCAAAACGGATTTGAAACGAAGAAATGACGGGTAAAACAAAATTGGATAAATTTGCTAGTTTTAGCTACGAAAATTTTGTAACAAATCTAGACTAAACAATCCTAACTAATTTATATTGTATTATACATATTATGTAATCTTGGGATACCATAGACACGTATACAATGTTTTGACATATCATATCGACCCATCTATATATATTTTTCGGAACAACCATAGACACTCTATACGCAGTAATGTTTGAGTTAGCTATACAGGGTTGAGGTTGATTCCAAAATAATATATATACTTTGAGTTGTGATCTAGCCTGAGACTTGTATACACTGGGTCGTGGATTGATTTGAGATAATATATATTGATTTATTTCAGTACATCTAACTGTGGACAACTAGTTGTAGGTTACTAACGAGGACTGCTAACTTAACAAACTTAAATCATAAAAACTTAATAAAAAATGTTGTGAATATATTTAAATCATACGTTGATATATATTTACATATTTTTTATTGGTTCGTGAATCGACCAGTGGCTATGTCTTACTTCCCGACGAAGTAAAAATCTGTGAAAGTGAGTTATAGTCCAACTTTTAAAATCTAATATTTTTGGGATAAGAATACATGCAGTTTTATAAATGTTTTACGAAATAGACACAAGTAATCGAAACTACATTCTATGGTTGAATTATTAAACCGAATATGCCCCTTTTAGCTTGGTAGCCTAAGAATTAGGGAACTGGCCCCTAATTGACGCGAATCCTAAAGGTAGATCTACGGGAACTAACAACCCCCATTCTGGAATTTGGAATGCTTTAGTACTTCGAGTTTATCATGTCCGATGGGTGTCCCGGAATGATGGGGATATTCTATATGCATCTTGTTAATGTCGGTTACCAGGTGTTCACCATATGAATGATTTTTGTCTCTACGCAGTTTGCGAAATGCCTGATATGAGGTGTGTTATAAAAATGAAATCTTGTGGTCTATTATTACGATTTGATAATATATAGGTTAAACCTATAACTCACTAACATTTTTGTTGACGTTTTAAGCATGTTTATTCTCAGGTGATTATTAAGAGCTTCCGCTGTTGCATACTAAAATAAGGACAAGATTTGGAGTCCATGTTTGTATGGTATTGTGTAAAAACTGCATTCAAGAAACTTATTTTGATGTAATATATTCTTATTGTAAACCATTATGTAATGGTCGTGTGTAAACGGTATATTTTAGATTATCATTATTTGATAATCTACGTAATGCTTTTTAAACCTTTATCGATAAAATAAAGGTTATGGTTGTTTTAAAAATGAATGCAGTCTTTGAAAAACGTCTCATATAGAGGTCAAAACCTCGTGACGAAATCAATTAATATGGAACGTTTATAATCTATATGAACGGGACATTTCATCCACCCTGTAAAATCAATAAAAAAAAGCTTCATGACCACATAATCCACTACATCCTATCATCAAATATAACAAAAGGTATTTTCTAATTAGTTTCAAAACATAGACCTTTGGGTTCAAAATGCATAGGAGACCAAGAGCTAACGGATCGGCTTTTCTGATATTCTGTTCCCCGTACTGTAAAACATGCTCTAGAGAACGGATCGCCATATCGAAAATGTATATTAAAAATCAAAGACTCGCAAATAAATGAATAGAGGATTTACCTGCAAGCGATGTAATAGCCATAGATACAAACGCATATTTTAAAATGTTACCACACTCACCAACGATAACCCATTGAGATTGAATGGATATTAATATACGTCTCAGTACATAGCGTTTTCTTCTTCCCTTAATATATCTCGCACATATTTGTATCCAGTACCATCCTTCGCCTACATTTGATAGTTTTTACACACGTTCAAGAAATCGTTAATCGCCTAATACACCCAGTTATTTAAAATAAACCTACGTATTTGATTCATCATCAAATATTCATTTTAGCACAGTACATGATCGATCATCATGTACTATATCATTATTATATTTAAATGTATAAGATAGTAATTCGATGATACCTGTTGGTCCACCAGGACCATTTCCAGAGATGACACAGGGGATAGATAATTGGCCCAGTACTTCTTCCATACAAAATGTGAGCCCACCTTGATGTTGTAGTCATCATTACATTTCCTGATTTCACTGTTAGTCGGGCATTTATATTCTGGGCTCTTATACATTTAAATGCCTGACTATTGTAAATGGGGCCTACTTACCTAATAATATAAAATGTGAATATATGTTTCCATTACTAAGTACTTTCAGCTGCAAAGCTAATGTAAATTTCAACTAAACTCTAACATCAGATCATATAAAGGATAGTTTTCCCTAAATGTTTACTATAAAGACCTTCAATGAACACACATGCCATCGCACACCACAATCAGTAATCATATAAGCTGAAAGTGACAAATCGAATAGGGAGAAAAGAAAAACAAATATCAAAGGTAAAAAAGCGAACATTACCGTAAAAAAGCAACACTCATAATATGTGTTTCATCTGCAGGTCGACCCGTATTTCCAGACAAAAACCTGCAAACAGTAACGAAATCAGAACAATGAAGACAAAACTAACGAAACAAAAGTAGTAGAATTTTCTTGTTTGTTGACTAATTTCCACAAAATAAAATTTTCTATTACTTGACCATGTAAAGCTAACATCCAGCAAAAAATTCAATATTCTTTAAGGTAGCCTACCTAGAGTAATTTTAATCCTTTCTTCTGCAGTCCGTTATTCAAAATTCGTTAAAAATATAAAATTTTATAAGTAATTCACCTGAAATAACACCTTAAGAAAAACAAAAATATATAAGACTTCTTAGGTAAGGTGGTCGTTTAGTACCAAAGTGTGGTATGAGACTAAGTGCGAAGTTGAAGATCACGGAGGTGAGAGAATGAAGTCGTTGTTGCAGGTGCTCTCATAATGTAAAATCTGGATTGCTATGAAACTAGGATAGTATCATCGAATGGGTACAAGTTCGATGTTGTGGTGGGTATCGTATTTTCCCTATCAGAAAACATGATCGTGGAAATTGTCAAGTGGATTATTCCACTTTAAAGACGATTGTGAGGCGGAAGTGTCAGTATTGATTATATCACGTAGAGACATGCGGATGTTGTTTGGTTGCGAGAGTGTGTACCCTAGTGATGTGACCCGTAGGTTGCATTGAAATGTCGAGGCCATCCTTAACGGACGGCCTAGGTAGGAAGGTTCGCCCGGATTTGGTGACTATTTTTGTGAGTCGTGTGGCGAATTGCGGAAATTTTGTGATGATGATTCGCTGTTGACGGGATTTTATTATACGAAAAGCTTTTATGCTAGTACTAGGAAGCCGTATTGTATGGTTCAGAGGAGCAACCCTATGACGATGTGTTGATGTTTCGCCTAACTCGTGGTATATTATTGTCATCCTAGATTAATCCAGTGACGGATAGTCGTGTGCGGATCGATCGGTGGGAAAGTGTTACTTCTAAAGTGTTTATTTTGGGGTTATCAAAATTTTTTCGTTGAAGAATGACCCGAGTATGGAGCCGGAGGAAGTCGGTTCTTGGTCTAAAGAATATTCATGAATGACCGGTTGAGTAGTACGTTTATGAACCGATGGAGTACGGAGTTTTAAGGAAGCATGAATCCTTCTCAATTTGGATTAATGCAAGACATGGTTCATGACATAGTAGATTTAGTAGATTGCGTTGGGTGATATGGTTATGGATGTAGCTTGTTGCAAGTTGTAGCTGAGAGAACTTGAAGGGATATGTGGTGTTTTTCGTATTTCCTAAATGGAACTTCTAGACATTGGGTGTATGAGATATCACTTGTTGCGGTATTGCACGCTAGTGATTATTAGCGTGTGGTGAGATCTTAGAATTCACGGAAGATGTTATGGATGTTGGGCTTGGTTGTGTTTCGTAGAATCGTGAGGCGTGACGACAATGATTGTCGGTGAATTGTTCTACTTTTAGGACGATTGTAAGTGTATGGTACGATTTTGGATACTCGGCGAAGGAGCAACGGTTACGGTTGTTGTTAAATGTTGAGTTAGTGTGCGAAGCGAGAATTCGGATGCGTGATTACTACATGTGTAACTCCGCGTTGAAAGCGGATGTGACGACCCGGAAATTTCCGACCAAATTTAAACTTAATCTTTAATGTGATTTTGACACGATAAGCAAAGTCTATAATGTTGAGTCTCGAAAACTTTGAAACTATGTTCATGTATTCAATTACCCTTTGACTATTTCCGAAGATTCACGAACAATTGTGTGTAAATAAATATGTAAATATATATGTATAACTAAATTCTATACAAAAGTAATATTATATATATATATATATATATATATATATATATATATATATATATATATATATATATATATATATATAAAATTAATAAATATTAAATATTCAATAGATTATATAATTGGTAGATATGATATAACAAATGGAAATATATTAAACTTAATTAACAAGTTGAATATAATTGTTATATTAATATTATTATCATTATCAATTCTATTATTATTATTATTATTATTATTATTATTATTATTATTATTATTATTATTATTATTATTATTATTATTATTATTATTATTATTATTATTATTATTATTAGTTTCATTATTATTAATAAAATTAATATTAAATATTAATGTTTATATTATTATGTTTCTTTATATAATTAATATACACATATAAATTCGATACACGGATATAGATATATACATAAAACATATAACTTGTTATATCTTAATTATTATTATTAGTTATTAAAATTTCCTTTATAATTAACAATCATTATTAGCATCATCAATAATAATATTATTGTTATCATCTTATATTATTGTCATTAGTTATTAGTATTATTATAATTATTATCACTATTAATTGTATTATTATTATTATTGTATTTAAGATTGATATATAAATTTAATTATATAAATATATAAGATATACAAATACAGGATATAAATAATAGATATAGATATATACAGATGCATATAGATATGCGGTTATATACAAATATATAATAGGAAATTTGTATTAATATTATAAAGATAATTATTATTATTATTATTATTATATTTATTTTTATTAATTATTAATTATTAATATTTATTAAATATAAGATATAAAAACAGAAGGTTACAAATCTTGTTAAAATTCACTATCTGTTTGATTTCTTCTCCTGTCCTGATTGAATAATATGTCGACCAACATCACTAAATAACAATCAAAAGTACTGCATAAAATATTCGATTCAATTTCACGTCCTTATCTGATTCTTATTTTCTGTATATTTTTTTTCTGCTTGATTTAACCTGTCGACCAACTTTCACTACATATCAAGAGAGTTACTCAAGAATATGGATACATACAATCGACTTAACATCCTCATTATCAATTATCACTATCATACGTTTTTATTTAATTGAATTCAACAGAAAATTTAATGTACAGCTCGAACACCTCTGTTCTTAGTAACTTTTTACTCAAATCTTGATTTTGAATGACTTTGCAAATCTAAAAATACAGATTTATTTAGAATCTTTTAGTGAATCTATCTGCTAAATTTCAATTCTCAATTCTTCATATTGAGTACGAATTCGATAGTCAAAGTTTTGAAATTTAAAAGTCAACGGAATGTTCATCAAGAAATTCGCATTTGTTTTTGCGTTTTAGATTAAATTGTTGATTGAGAAAGTTTACAGGAACAATTTGGAATCTTTTTCATGAAGGAATCGAAGTCTAAAAACACTTCAATATCAAAATCAAGATTTGTGTTCTCCGTTTATTTTTTCTATTTTTTTTATTTTTTTTCAGCTACAACCGCTATTAATATTTTGTTTCTTTTGTTCTTTTAATTCCAAAACACTCGCCTAAATCCTGATTGTATACACTTCATTTTCATATCCAAACTAAAACCTAACTTAGCTGTTATAATTCTGGTTCTCTGGTCGATCGTTCAAATGAAGAAGAAGATGGGATTCGAAAACAGTATAAAATAAATACAAAACTGGGTTATGACAGAATAGTTAGAGCAGAGAAGTGGTTTGTGTGGGTGTCGGGTTAACCAGAGGTCTCAGGTTCGATTCTTGCTTGGTGCAACTTTTTTTATTTAAAAGGCTTCTAAGGTAGTTTTTAATACCAAAATTATTATTATTATTATTATTATTATTATTATTATTATTATTATTATTATTATTATTATTATTATTATTATTATTATTATTATTATTATTATTATTATTATTATTATTATTATTATTATTATCATTATCATTATCATTATCATTATTATTATTATTATTAAATATTGTTATTGTTAATATTATGTTAACATTAATAATATGACTATTATCATTATCATTTTTAGTTATTATTAAGTAGTATCATTAAGTATTATTAGTATTATTTTCATAAATATTAATATCGGTATCGTTTTATAAATATTACTATTATTATTACTATTATAATTATTAACATAAGTACTATTAATATGATTATCATCTTGTTATCACTAAAACTATATTATTATTAGTATATCGTTTTTAATACTAGTATCATTATTATTATTATTACTATTAATATTACTATAATTATTATTATTATTATCTGTATTGTTATATTTAATACTAACATTACCATCAAATACAACTTTTATTATTATTATTATTAATACTATTTTACCAAATAAGTATGTTGTATATAAAAATATACCTAGAAGTAATATTACATATATGTATGTATTAAACATATTAACAGTTTTTATATAAATATTTATATATAACAAATTTGGTAGTTTTAATATAATACTAATCAAACATATATATTAATATGACTATATAAATACTAATCAAATTAAATAGGTACACAAACTAAATATATATAAAATATAATGAAAAGATATATGATATAAATTTGTTCAATTACGATTATATGTTTTAATATATATACGAATGATATAGGTTCGTGAATCCGAGGCCAACCCTACACTTGTTCAATGTCGTCATATGTATTTTTACTACAAAATACAGTATTGTGCGTTTCATTTGCTCCCTTTTTAAATGCTTTTGCAATATATATTTTTGGGACTGAGAATACATGCGCTGTTTTATAAATGATTGATAAAATAGACACAAGTAATCGAAACTACATTCTATGGTTGGATTATCGAAATAGAATATGCCCCTTTTTAGCTTGGTAGCCTAAGAATTAGGGAAATGGCCCCTAATTGACGCGAATCCTAAAGATAGATCTATGGACCTTGACACGGGGTTACGAATGCTTTAGTACTTCGATTATCATGTCCGATGAGAGTCCCGGAATGATGGGGATATTCTATATGCATCCTGTTAGTTCGGTTATCAAGCGTTCACCATATGAATGATTTTTATCTCTATGCCGTGCGAAATGCCTGATATGAGATTATGTTTATGAGAAATGGAAATGAAAATCTTGTGGTCTATTAAAATTATGGAAATGATTGATTACGATAAACTAATGAACTCACCAACCTTTTGGTTGACACTTTAAAGCATGTTTATTCTCAGGTATGAAAGAAATCTTCTGCTGTGCATTTGCTCATTTTAGAGATATTACTTGGAGTCATTCATGACATATTTCAAAATACGTTGCATTCGAGTCGTTGAGTTCATTAAGATTATTATTAAGTCAATTATAGTTGGATATATTATGAAATGGTATGCATACCGTCAACTTTCGATGAAATGAAAGTTTGTCTTTTAAAAACCAATGCAATGTTTGTAAAATGTATCATATAGAGGTCAAGTACCTCGCGATGTAACCATATGTAATGTATTCGTCCAGATGGATTAGGACGGGTCATTTCAGCAGAAATGTTCGAGGGAGAATTGCTTAACTTCTAGTGTTGGTGCGGATCACGAGGACATGATCCAATTTAAGTGGGGGAGAGTTGTAACACCCCGTGTTTCAGTTATGCGTTATTTTGGACGTCATTCGAATTACGAGGCATGTAACCGTATATTTGGATCCAAAATAAATTTTGAGTTGATGTTCTAAAACCTTACCATTGGATAGTAAATCTCATTACGTTTCCAACGATATTTGATTCATCGAAAACGGAGTTACAGTTTGAAAGTTATGACCAAAACAAGTTCCAGTTTCAGTCTCAGTTCATGAGGACGCCATCCAGCCATTTTGGACGCCGTCCAAATGGCCTGACGGGCCAGCAGCTGCAATTTCCTTAAATTAAAAGGGGCACTTTGGTCTTTTCACATGTGGACGGATTTGTAACCTTAATATCAGTTCTAGATCCACTTTTGGATAATTTTCACATCCACAACTCTCTCATCTTCAAACCCTAGAGAGAGAGAGGAAGAGTTTTAGAGAGGGAAAGCTCCATTGGAGAAGAAGGAGGTTGATTTGGGTTAAGGTGCAAGAGGTAAGGTTGTTCACCTCATTAACGACTACGTTTTGATAGTGTTGGTAAGCTCTAACTTCGAATTTAATTGTTGAGATTCTTGTTCATGTTTAGGGTTTGAGCTAGTTTGGGTTATAAACCCCATTTCTCATGAAATTGGGGGGTTTTGTTATATGTATTGTGTAAGTAAGCCCGAATATTGTGAGTTTAGGGTTTGAGGACGATTTTGGTCATGGTTTGGGTGTAAATCACTAGGTTGGAAGTGTGTGTGTAAATTTGATGTTCTTAATAACTTGTGTACTAGTCAAAATGGGTATTGACTTTGAATTGTGTCAAATTATGTTTTGGGTCAAGATTTGATGAATCGAGAATATAAGTGTTTGATTCAAGTATTAAATGGTGTTTTGAAAAATTAATCACTAGCCGTTAGTGATTAAAGACGTTTTTGGGACTTATGTCAAAATGGGTGAATTGAATTGGGCCAAATTTGGTAATGACACTAATTTTGGATTAATTGGATGATAAGCACTTTTGTTAAGTGTTAAAAGGCATTTGAAATGATTACTACCTAAGTAGCAATTTAGTGTTAAGACCTAGGTTAGTTTAAATGGTGTCAAGTATAATTTAGGTTAAATTGTACTTATTTGAATGGGTCAGAATTACCACCCGTAGTGGTAATTGTTGAAGTCCACTTTAGATGTCTAAATGGGAGATTTGTGGAGATAGGTATAAACCCGTGGTTAAGGGTGTTGAAGTCAAATTCTCTCGTAGAGAATGTATGTTGATTGTTTGTATATCTATATGAGTATTATAGGTAAAAGGTTTGCTCGGTTGCGTTTGAAGGCGTTTTACATATATGACTTGTGCGGGCATTTCGAGGTGAGTGGAAAAATTATACGTGTATGTATATAATGTATTTATTTGTGCGAGATGCGATGTGGGTTTAAAGTTCGCGTGAACGATACCACATTGTATTGGCATGTGGTATGGGTTTAAAGTTCGCGTGTTCGATACCATATCATTATGTGTGCGTGGGCGTGAAGTGTGGGTTTAAGGTTCGCGTGTACGATACCACATTTCACGTGACAGGTGGGTTTAAAGTTCGCGTGTATGATACCACTCGGGGGTTAGTGATATATTTTGTTGTACACTAATGGTTGTTATGAACACCGATGGGAAATTCGAGTACCATTCCCTTTGTACGATTGGTTAACCATGGTTATGTGTTGTAGTGTAGCATATTATACTGTTCGAGTTATATATGCTAGTGTTTGTGCTAGCTTGTGGTCTTGAAGGTTTAGCGTTATACTTTGTGCGGTATGCTATATAAATTGCTAGCTCGTATGCGGTATTTGTGTAAGTATTTGCAAGTAGGTAGATTATATATGTATATGTATAATTATTGCATTCACTAAGCTTTATGCTTACCCCTCTCGTTTTTTACCTTTTTACAGGTATTGTGTTATGAAGCTAGCTAGCTATTAGACTAGACGTGTAGGAGCGCTTGGGCTCGATGGGGTAGCTATTGGATATTTGGACGTGGATTGGGGATTTGGTAGTCCCCGGGATTATGCTCTTGGTATTGGGTTAGGTTATTGAGTCTTAATCCGTAGTTAGTGGTGTAAACACTTTTATTTAACATTTTGGTTGTTGTAAAACTTGAATTGGGTGTTACAAGGTGTTTGGTTGTTGATTTTAATTGTTAAGTGTGTTTTGAAATGAAATGGGACTGATCAGGTATCCTGGATGCCGTCCAGATTGGTTGAACGATGTCCAGTATAACGTGGGTTGGGATTTTTCTGTCACAGTCAACTTTAGTTCAATTGGACGCCGTCCTAAACCCTTTGACGTCGTCCTGGTCTTTGTAACTGGACGCCGTCCAGAGATCTGGATGCCGTACAGGTGGTATGTTAAAAAAAATTAAGTCGCGTTTTTGGTAAAACGAAGTTGGGTCGTTACAAGTGGTATCAGAGCATAGTCTAAGGGAATTAGATGACCTTGGAATAGGTGCCTAGTCTTAGACTTATTAATGTTTATGCATTATATGCGGGACTTGTAGGAATACGGGTCAGACTGAGATTTGAAAGTGCCTAATGTAAGTAGGTGAACCTGGACATTGTTTTAGTGATAGTCACCTAGGTTGTAGGCTGACTTGTTGATGCGGTGTACTTGTGTACTTTTATTATTATATTGTATATAGGTGTATATATATACAGGTATCTATTTGATGCGGTGTCCTAGGGATGAATCTATTGGAGGGATTCGGAGGTTTGGCGGTGTGATGACCCTGAAATTTCTGACCAAATTTAAACTTTATCTTTAAATGATTTAATGTTTCCGACACGATAAGCAAAGTCTATGACGTTGAATCTTAAAATTTTAGAACTGTTTCATGTATTAAATTACATTTGACTGCTCTCGACGATTCATGAACAATTATATGTATGTGTATATATATATATATATATATATATATATATATATATATATATATATATATATATATATATATATATATATATATATATATATATATATATGTACAAGTAAAAACGACTTTCCTACCGTAAAATACTATTTGCTACAGTAAAATGACTTTCCTACCGTAAAACACTATTTGCTACAGTAAAACACTATTTGCTATAGTGAAACCGTATTTTGCTACAGTGTTACAGTGAAAACACTATTTGCTACAGTAAAACACTATTTGCTACAGTACACTATTGCTACAGTAAACACTATATGCTACAGTACACTATTTGATGTCGACGAACTAGCAAACAAAAACAGGATAAGGCGGCCATGCGATTGCATGGCAAAAACACTGAAAAATCATGCGATCGCATGAGGTACTGTAGCAGGACACATACTATAAAAGCTCGATTCATTCCTCTGTATTATTATTTTTTTTATATTATTATTATTATTATTATTATTATTATTATTATTATTATTATTATTATTATTAATATTATTATTATTAAGATTAATATTATTATTATTAATCTTATTATAATATTATTATTAGTAGTATATATACCTAAAATACTACGACGAGGTTATGAGCGTGTCACCTTCAAAATGGGTTTTTGAGCGGGATAGAGCTAAGAAAATTATGGGTTATTGTCAAGGAGGTTATGGGTAATGTTCGAGGGTATATTTGTGAATCAAACCTAGTGTTTATCATCTCTGTTGCGTCTACGTACTTTCCTATAATATTGAATCTCAATATTGATACGTAAGCACTCATATTTTATCTTTTATACATTAATTGTGTATCCATGTCTAGTGCTCGAGTATATATATTTATGCATGCTTGTATGCTAAATTTTGTCGTTAAATAGTTATGATGAATCACGAAGTAGATACATATATTACTGGTAAAAGGTATATGATATAAATGTTTTTGGAAAGCTGGCGAAAAATCAATAACTTTTCATTTAGATATCGAATAATTTCGATGAACGGATTAAAAGATATGATCAACTGAATTATGATTAACGTTAATTGAAATTGCTTTTGAATCTACAATTAAGATTTAAACAACTTGTTTACGAGATAGATAAATTGGATTTTTGAATATTACCAACCGAGTAAATGAATCCTTATATAAGGTATGTCTCGTTTTGTTGAACTATTGTCAAAATTGACTTTTTGAAACGACTTTGGATAACTTTTGTATGTCGATCTCGAGCATTAGGATTGTTATACACTATGACCTGACCTAGCTTGATAGACATTTATTGACCAACATATGTTCTCTAGGTTGAGATCTACGGTTATTTAATATTCCGAGTTTCAGTCACGTTTTGGTGAACAACTTTATGTGCTGCTAAGGTGAGTTTCATTGATCCCTTTTTAATTGCTTTTGCAATCTATATTTTTGGGCTGAGAATACATGCACTTTATTTTAAACGCAATGGATACAAGTACATACTAAATTCTACACTGAGTTTGAACCGAAAATCCCTTAGCTTTGGTAACTAGTAGCTGCCAGTTATAAGAACTGGTGGGCACGAGTAGTAGTATATGGATCCATAGGGCTTGATATCCTCGTCCGAGCTAGATCGCTAGCCTTTTAACGGACGTATGCTATTTGAGAAGCGTACACGTTGGTTTGCGTGTATTATTAAGATGATTATACAAAGGGTACAGATTATATATACGTTAAGTTTAGTTACCAGGGTGCTCAATTACGTAGAATATTTTGATAAACGTTTCTGGATGAAACAACTGAAATCTTGTGATCCACCTTCATACACAGATTATGCGAAACATTAAAACTATGAACTCACCAACCTTTGTGTTGACACTTGTTAGCATGTTTATTCTCAGGTTTCCTAGAAGTCTTCCGCTGTTTCTTATATATTAGACAAGCTATGTGCATGGAGTCTTACATGACATACTTTTCAAGGAAACGTTGCATTCACCAAATTATCACCATGTATCTTATTTTGACTGCATTGTCAACGGAAGTACTATTGTAAACTATTATTTACGGTGATTGTCTATATGTAGAAATCATCAGTTGTCGAAAACCTTTGATTTAAATATTCATTTATGGTGTGCCTTTTCAAAAGAATGCAATGTTTACAAAACGTATCATATAGAGGTCAAATACCTCGCAATGAAATCAATGAATGCCGTATTGTCCATATGGATTTGGAGTGATCATCACAGTTGGTATCAGAGCGTTGGTCCTAGTGAACCAGGTCTTGCATGAGTGTGTCTAACTGGTTATTGTTAGGATGCATTAGTGAGTCTGGACTATGACCGTATATGTTTTTACCAAGTTTTGCTTACCATTTATCGTTGAAAATTACTTGCTTATCATTCCTAAGTCTAGACACGTCTTACCGCATTTACTGCATAGATAGTGTACCGACAAAATTCATATCTTAGCATATCTGTTACTGTAAACTTTTCCTGACATCTTCCGAAAATTTCTCCTTAATTTACGGGATTTTGGTATTATATATACATATGTAAATTATGTATTGAGGAGTACCAATATAAATTCTATAATCTATCTTATATCAAAAATCAATTCCCTGATTATACAAGATGGATCACGTATCTAGTTCAAATTCCTTAAATTCCGACAGCTATTCCGATATGGATATTCACATGAACTCCGAAGACAGTGTAACCAGAATGGATCAACCAATTAGCCATCATCTATTCTGGATGAATTGGGGATGGGTTTGTAGCTTACTTAGTCATTGGAGACAAGAAGAAGGCGATCCCTTCCATCCACCACATTGCCCTCTTGGCGAAGAACCTGAAGCACTTACCGGCGAACCTGTTCGTAATACCATTTTCTCTCTCATTTCCAGAGTATCTAGTCATGATTATATACTATCTCACATTCTAAATCTTATTCGTCCGCTCGTCCGAACCACTGATCATCCCGGTATAATAGAAGAAGTCAACGAGCTTCGCGCTCGGGTAGTGGCTTTGGAGAATATGGTGCGAAGGTTACAAACACCAGCAGCAGCACCAGCAGCATAACCAGTACCACCATCATCAACAACAACAGTACCATTACCACCACCAACAACCACATCCGCATCCCACACCTCAATATCACATCTAAAAACTGTACTTCAGATATCAACATCATACGCAACGTAGATACCAAGGAGTGCCAACAACAATAAATGATGAAGTACTGATTCATAACTTCATTGAAGAAATATTCTACGGTGATTATGTAATCTATAAAATCTTAGAGATTATTTATCCCAGTTCTAACCGTAAATCAGATAAATAGAAGGAAGAATAGAAACCCTGACAAGAATGATGCGTAAGGTACAAGCTAGAATTGTTTTACCAACAGCATCAATAGTACCCTTAGCCTCACCAGTATAGTTAGTGCTGTCAACATCATTAGAATCATCAGCACCTCTAACATCACAAGCTCCGCCAGTTCAAGAAAGCACCGTGGATATTATTACAAGTCAACAACGCGTATATTTGTATCAACGAGTTATGAAATATTAACTCATTCCCTCTGAAGAATTTATATGTATATCTTATATATATATTTTAAAACCATCATAAATCTTTTCGTACTAAGCTATTAAGTATGAATTGAAAAAGGGTAAATACTACTCGGTTAAATTCATATTACTAATATGCTATGATGTACATCCTTCGTTAACAACTTAACCTTCGTTAACTACAATCTCTGTTTCAATCTAAAGAATTCCATTTCATAATAAACCAAGTGTATTATTCAATAATATGGTTGATTTTATACTTTCATCTTCGATGCACTCGAAACTTTCTAGAAAACATCATTTGCACCTTGCGAAGTTTGCAAGAATTCCACGAATATCAACACCCTTCACCAAGGAATATCAATAAGAATAAATAATGAAGTATTGATTTCATTAGCGAAATACTCCGCAAAGATTATGTAATCTTTAATATTTTAGAGATTATTCATTTCTAATTCAAGCCGAAAATCAAATGAGCTTAATATGATATTAACTCATTAAATCTGTATTGCATCTGAAGAAAATATACATACATATATTTTCATAAAAACGGTAATAAAAATTCTTTTGTACAAAGTATTAATTGTGAAATCTTTAACGGGTAGGTAATACTCGGGAAATATATAAGTTCACAATTAATATGTTATATTG
Source organism: Rutidosis leptorrhynchoides (assembly GCF_046630445.1). Lineage (NCBI taxonomy): Eukaryota > Viridiplantae > Streptophyta > Magnoliopsida > Asterales > Asteraceae > Rutidosis > Rutidosis leptorrhynchoides. Next base: position 27,339,528 of record NC_092342.1, read on the forward strand.
TACATTCTTCAACTTTGATTCAAAAATTATTAACTATGCTCACAGCGATATACAATCGTTTTCATACAAATTCAATTACATATTCTGATATTGACAGATCAGAATCCAAGTCATAACTCTGAACCGGTGAAATCATTCTTAGATCTCTACATCTTTCAAAGCTATACTTCGACTTCAAAACTGTGAAAGATCCTTTGGTATTGTTTTTACCAAAAATAACCTTGCAATTCCTTTTCAAAGTATCCAGTATTATCAACCATTCAACCAGTCAATGACGACCTTTCAGACTTGTAATTTTGGCATATACGTTTTCGTTACTGGGGAACCTTTCATGTTCCACCACATTAGCAGTAAATTTACCAACAACTTCATTGATCTTTGACCTTCCGAAAAATTCTTATACTCATTGAAACTGTATCATGTACTCATCCACATCTTGTAACGGCAATTGCCATACCAACTATCGGGAATTAGCAATCAGTATCTTGAAATCTTGTAGCACGTCTACGCCAACAGTTATATGTGTGCATATAACGTCTACCTCCTGGACTTACATACTTCGAATGTGAAGTTTCCGAAAAACACCCCAAACTACGAAACTAGTTCTCCAAATTTTGGAAAAATGTTGATGAAGCAGCAAAAACTGTAAACGACCTTAACAGTCAAAAGTTTGATGATAAAGAATAGTATGGTGGTAAAGCATAGAAAAAGAGAAGGTTTGGAATTGAAAAACGGATTGAGCAGACCATGAAGGAGGCTGTGGACAAATCACAAAGACTAAATCTACCTTTAAAGAATCCAAATGATTCAGAGTCTGCTGAAATCATTAGCGAATACCTTGCTCCTTACTCTAAAACCTTTGCGGACAATATTCTTCATCATCATCTTATCTTAAATATTCTAAGATACCATCGTATCTCCCATTATAAATATCCTCTATATTTCTGAAGATATTTTTCGAAACCATTCTTATCTGAAATCATTACCTCTTCGCGCTATCCAGGTTACATCATAAAAGAAACTATTTTAGTTTCTAAAATCTGAAAAATTCGAAAAAAATGGATGTTTTGAAGTAATGTTGAGAACTGAAGCATGAGTTAGTATAATATAATGACACTTGATCAACGTGATTATATTACAGTAAGCCATGTTGAGTTTCTAATGGAACGTGACAAAGGTTCACAGATCACACCCTCATCATAAACCATGTTACAGAACTCTTTCATTCTATATAATCTCTAAATATATCAAGAAAATATATTTCTTGATGATTCGGTCTTTTCCAGATATTCTGGTAATTTGACAAGTTGGATTGTGCCATTACCGTTTCTTTCTTAGAACATTAATTATGTTTATTCTGAAATTCATACCTACGAATTCTGGACCATTATTCGCTTGACTTAAGGTCGAGAAGAGAAAACGAAAGCATGAAGCTCCGAAATATAATGGAGAACATAAAGCCCGATAACAACCCCAAAATTCTAAACCGTGTATATCAATGCGTATAGCAATATAAAGACACGGGAGAATGAAAAACACTATAACCCCAAGGTAATAGTAGAAGAAAATAACTTCCTCTGGTGGCAGATGAAAAAGAAGAATGAAGGATACGATAGCCAGGAAAATATCAAGAATCAGAACTGGATTAAGCATTTTCACAATCTATTGGGATGTATGAAATAAGAAAGAAGATTATAGGAGTTTTGAAAATAAATGAAACGGAAGAGGTCAATTTATAGCAATCGAGATAGATTACGCATTTAATCAAAGAAAATCCTAATTTCCGCAAATTCTGAAGAATCAAATCTTATTTAGATTATGAAGATTTTCTATTCTTTAAATTCCGGAAATCAATCGTAACTACGTCAAAAGCTAAGACGAATCTCTATTCTTTCATTTCACTCTTTTACGATAACTTCTTTCATACGCTTCGAGAAATCGAATTGTTTTATCCATATAATTCAACGGTGATAAAATTCTATTTATCAACTCATATTCGTCATGAAAACATTTCTATTGTTAGCCATGATGACCTCACTTAAATTTTGGGACGAAATTTCTTTAACGGGTAGGTACTATGATGACCCGGAAATTTCTGACCAAATTTAAACTTTATCTTTAAATGATTTAATGTTTCCGACACGATAAGCAAAGTCTATGAAGTTGAATCTTAAAATTTTAGAACTGTTTCATGTATTAAATTACATTTGACCGCTCTCGACGATTCATGAACAATTATATGTATGTATATATATATATATATATATATATATATATATATATATATATATATATATATATATATATATATATATATATATATATATATATATATGTGTGTACAAGTAAAAACGACTTTCCTACCGTAAAACACTATTTGCTACAGTAAAATGACTTTCCTACCGTAAAACACTATTTGCTACAGTGAAACCGTATTTTGCTACAGTGAAACCGACTTTGCTACAGTGAAAACGACTTTGCTACAGTGATTGCTACAGTAACACTATTGCTACAGTAACACTATTTGCTACAGTAAAACACTATTTGATGTCGACGAACTAGCAAAAAAAAAACAGGATAAGGCGGCCATACGATCGCATGGCAAAAACACTGAAAACTCATGCGATCTCATGAGGTACTGTAGCAGGCTACATACTATAAAAGCTCGATTCATTCCTCTGTATTATTATTTTTTTATATTATTATTATTATTATTATTATTATTATTATTATTATTATTAAGATTAATATTATTATTATTAATCTTATTAATCTTATTATAATATTATTATTAGTAGTATATATACCTAAAATACTACGACGAGGTTATGAGCGTGTCACCTTCAAAATGGGTTTTTGAGCGGGATAGAGCTAAGGAAATTATGGGTTATTGTCAAGGAGGTTATGGGTAATGTTCGAGGGTATATTTGTGAATCAAACCTGGTGTTTATCATCTCTGTTGCGTCTACGTACTTTCCTACAATATTGAATCTCAATATTGATACGTAAGCACTCATATTTTATCTTTTATACATTAATTGTGTATCCATGTCTAGTGCTCAAGTATATATATTTATGCATGCTTGTATGCTAAATTTTATCGTTAAACAGTTATGATGAATCACGAAGTAAATACATATATTACTGGTAAAAGGTATATGATATAAATGTTTTTGGAAAGCTGGCGAAAAATCAATAACTTTTCATTTAGATATTGAATAATTTCGATGAACGGATTAAAAGATATGATCAACTGAATTATGATTAACGTTAATTGAAATTGCTTTTGAATCTACAATTAAGATTTAAACAACTTGTTTACGAGATTGATAAATTGGATTTTTGAATATTACCAACCGAGTAAATGAATCCTTATATAAGGTATGTCTCGTTTTGTTGAACTATTGTCAAAATTGACTTTTTGAAACGACTTTGGATAACTTTTGTATGTCGATCTCGAGCATTAGGATTGTTATACACTATGACCTGACCTAGCTTGATAGACATTTATTGTCCAACATATGTTCTCTAGGTTGAGATCTACGGTTATTTGATATTCCGAGTTTCGTTCACGTTTTGGTGAACAACTTTATGTGCTGCTAAGGTGAGTTTCATTGATCCCTTTTTAATTGCTTTTGCAATCTATATTTTTAGGCTGAGAATACATGCACTTTATTTTAAACGCAATGGATACAAGTACATACTAAATTCTACACTGAGTTTGAACCGAAAATCCCTTAGCTTTGGTAACTAGTAATTGCCAGTTATAAGAACCGGTGGGCGCGAGTAGTAGTATATGGATCCATAGGGCTTGATATCCCCGTCCGAGCTAGATCGCTAGCCTTTTAATGGACGTATGCTATTTGAGAAGCGTACACGTTGGTTTGCGTGTATTATTATGATGATTATACAAAGGGTACATATTATATATACGTTAAGTTTAGTTACAAGGGTGCTCAATTACGTAGAATATTTTGATAAACGTTTCTGGATGAAACAACTGAAATCTTGTGATCCACCTTCATACACAGATTATGCGAAACATTAAAACTATGAACTCACCAACCTTTGTGTTGACACTTGTTAGCATGTTTATTCTCAGGTTTCCTAGAAGTCTTCCGCTGTTGCTTATATATTAGACAAGCTATATGCATGGAGTCTTACATGACATACTTTTCAAGGAAACGTTGCATTCACCAAATTATCACCATGTATCTTATTTTGACTGCATTGTCAACGGAAGTACTATTGTAAACTATTATTTACGGTGATTGTCTATATGTAGAAATCATCAGTTGTCGAAAACCTTTGATTTAAATATTCATTTATGGTGTGCCTTTTCAAAAGAATGCAATGTTTACAAAACGTATCATATAGAGGACAAATACCTCGCAATAAAATCAATGAATGACGTATTGTCCATATGGATTTGGAGCGATCGTCACAGGCGGTTTTGGGTGATCAAGTTCATGGTAAGAACTTTGGTCATTAGGGTGCTAGGAATTATCGCGTGTTATTTGGTGTGAATGTTGCGTCAGTCCGAGTAAAGTACTTTGCGTGACCATGTGGAAATGGTAAGATACGCAATTGTAATAGTGACCGATCACCATTATTACAACAGTGTATCTTGACATCAAGCATGACATGACGAGTACCGAACGGAGGAAACGTGGCATGGTTGGGGTAGATTAGGGATGAATTAGGAATCTTTCACTGGTTCCTACGGTGTAGTTGTCTCGGGTGATGTGCTTGTAGTCACATCAGCTTCATTGTGAGTCGGGAAGTGTTACGGTGGATTTGGTTAGTTAAGTGAGTGAGCCAACTTACGAGTTCGGTGCGTACTTAGTCAACCTAAGTAGTGGGTACATTATTGAGATTGTCAATGGTTGTAGTTACCCATCGTAACTAGGATAACTGATTAGTGTATGTGTGTGCGACGAGGACTTAAGTCCCGTAATGGGATGTAGCAAGTCTAATGATTGTAGAATTGGGTTACACTCCGTAGAGTGTGTGGTTAGAGAATCGCGTAAGGATTTTAGTTATGAGTCGTCTTGGAATTTGCGGATTGAGGAGTCTTCAGGTCATTAAACTCATGGGAGTGAGATCTGTATGATAATGGTCGCGTTAGTGTGATGGTTTATAGGGTAACATTCCTAACAGAATATCCCTCGTTGTAGTGGATGTGTCGATGTGCGGAAGGGTGTAAGACTTGGTGTTCCAAGCATCTCTTACCGTTAGACGGAAGGTTTCGTTAGGCTATATCGTTTGGCCTTGTGGAAGTTGCGGGTAGTGTGTGATCAGTAGAAACTTTCGATAAGACAATAAACTGTAAGGTTTTTCGGGTAAGTATGACTTTGGGTCATTATTGGGGAGAGATGGGCAATGTCGGGTGTATGAAACCCAAAGATCGAGTTCTAAATCTCGATAGGTTGCGGTGGGAGTTTGCATGACATGGCGTCAGGTGCCTTCTTATACCTGCTAGTGTAATGTTCAACTCCGGTGATGGTGTGATCATTTTGTGCTTAGGGTGCTCGTGAGATACCCTTGGAAGCATCGAAGGTTAGAATAGTGATCGACGAGTGATAGTAATTCGACGGTTGCAAAAGTTAAAGTTTAAGAGCATTGGGGTAAATACTTCTGATGAAGTGACGGGTGAGCGAAGCTTGTTGCTCTTAAGTGATAGACGGGTAAAGATGACCAGTGAGTCAGTGATGGACTTAATGGTCGGTTAGGCCGAAGGTTATGATGAAGTGTGATATTGCGGTAGATGCAATTATTGTGTCGGGTTGGTCACTCTTCTCCATGAGAGTGAGCAATTGTAAATAAAGGTTCGTTGCGGGGAAGGTCAGGTGATCACGACTGAGATGCACGACCGATTAAGTGGAGTGACGTATGCCTAGGCTTAGAGGTGTACATGGGATTTTAGTTTAGTCACTTTGTGAACGATGAAGGGTTGTTACTTGAGATTGTAGTATTAAGGTGCAATGTCATCGCATGTAAGACATTTCAGGTGAATGTGCGTGTCGGCTCTGAGAGCCTGAAGTGAATTCGTGGTGATTTGGGTATATGACCAACGATGAGAAGGGACATGTGTTTCGTGGAATGGTAATTCAGCATGATGTTGTCATCTTGGCGGTGAGAATATGGAGTTGAATCCTAAGTGGGGGAGTTTTTACTGTCGTTTGAGGAAGCTCTGTGGTGTTAGATCAAGTGAAGTGTAAGACTTCTTAGGTAAGGTGGTCGTTTAGCACCAAAGTGCGGTATGAGACTAAGTGCGATGTTGAAGATCACGGAGGTGAGAGAATAAAGTTGTTGTTGCAGGTTGATAATGCTAAAAATGAACATATATTTCATAGCATTATCCTTCAAGAAAGACAAGCTTTTAGTTGTAATTGTTCTATTTACAAGTGATATTCGTTTAAATAATAAAAGGTGAAGACAAAAGACAGATTCGACGATTTGAAGATGCAAACGACCAAAAAGCTAAAAAGTACAAAGTGCAATCCAAGTGGTTCAATTTATTGATAAGAAACGTCTCAAAATTACAAGAGTACAACCCGCAAAACGCAAAGTACAAGATATTAAATCGTACGAAAGGACGTTTGAAAATCTGGAACCGGGACAGTAACCAACTATCAACGCGTGATGCAACGGACCTAAAATTACAAGTCAACTATGCACAAGAATATAATATAATATATATATAATTATATAAAATTATATATATTATATTATATATATTAAATAAAACGTCGGCAAACAAGAAAACAAAAATATGTGAGATGTCCCAGGCCTCCATGCGATCGCATGGGAATAACACTCCCAGGCAATGCGATCGCATGGCCCCAAATTATTGGTCAGGTGCTATAAATTGCAAGTTTGGGCGACGAGTTATACACACCTTCATCAACTGATCTCTCTCACTCTCTCAATATATATTTATATTTATATTTTATAATTATAATTTTAATATTAAGTTAATAATAATAAGGATATAGTGGCGAATGTTTTAAGTTTGTAAGTCAAAATTCTGTCCGTGTAACACTACGCGATTAATACTCATTGTAAGTTATGTTCAACCTTTTTAAATTAATGTCTCGTAGCTAAGTTATTATTATGCTTATTTAAGCCGAAGTAATCGTGATGTTGGACTAAATATTAAGACTGAGTTATTGGGCTTTGGACCATAATTGGAGTTTGGACAAAAGACTGACACTTGTGAAAATTGGACTATGGGCTATTAATGGGCTTTATATTTGTTTAACTAAATGATATTTAGTTAATTTAATATAGAGATTTACAATTTGACGTATCTATAAATAACCACATACACTCGATCGGATACGATGGGCGGGATATTTATAAGTACTAATAATCGTTCATTTAACCGGACACGGGAATGGATTAATAGTCAATGGACTCATTAAAACAGGGGTGGATTACATACAAGAAAAATTGGTGTAATTGTTAACAAAGTATTAAAACCTTGGATTACACGCAGTCGATAACCTGGTGTAATTATAAACAAAGTATTAAGACCTTGTTATAGTTTAAGTCCTCAATTAGTTTGAATATTTGACTTCGAATATAAGGGTAATTTGACGTGGACACACGCACTTTATATTTGTGACGACCCGGAAATTTCCGACCAAATTTAAACTTAATCTTTATATGGTTTCGACATGATGAGCAAAGTCTGTAATGTAGAAGTCTCAAAATTTTTTAACTGAGTTCATGTATTCAATTACCCTTCGACTGTTCCTGACGATTCACGAACAATTGTTGTAAATAAATATGTGTATATATAAATGTAAGTATATATAATAATTTGAAATTATAAAATAAACAATAGAATTAAATATGTAAAATAAGATACAAAATAATTAGGTGTAATTTAAAATAAATATATATATAAATATATATGATTACTATGTATAAGTAATATTATATGTACATTGTAACATGTATAAAATATTCAAATATGTTACTATAAAAATAAGTATGAAATATAAGGTTAGTATATTATATGTATTTATAAGTTAAAGTATAATGTTATATTAATATTATTATCATTACTTTCACTATCATTATTGTTAATATTAATACTTGTATTATTAATATTAAATAATTTTAAAATAAAGAATATATATATATATATATATATATATATATATATATAATTTGATATGTATAAATGATGATATTATTATTAATATTATTATTATCATTAATAATACTAATATTATTATAATTAATAATATTATTATTATCATTTTTATTATTATCATTATTAATTATTATTAAACTTATTAAGATCATTATTGTTGTTATTATTAATATAATCATATTATTATTACTCTTATTATTATTATTAAGATTATTATTATTAGTATTTATATTATTATTAATATAATTATAATTATTAATTAGTAATATTATTTAGATAAGATTATATTACTGATTTAAAATCAGAATCGATTCCAAGTATCAATCAACCGTACCGAAATTTGTTTCCTGTCTCTAAAATTATTTCCAGTCGACTTCTTTTGGTGAATACCAACAAATTTTAGTTGTGTGTCACGATCAATTTATATTATTTTTATTTTTCTTGATTGAACCTGTCGAGCTATTATTCTATATAAAATCAATCAATTACTTCTTAGTATTAGTGCAATACATCGACCTTATATCCTCACTATCAATTACAGATACAATTAACAGCTTGTAGTAGGGGAATTTATCAAAAAAAATCAAATATTGCAGCTCGCTGCCCTGTTCTTAATTTATTTTGTCAAAAGCTCGAAATCAAATTGTTTTTCAAATTGTGATAATGCAGTATTGTTAGAAATCCTTCATACAAACTATCTGTTAAGTTTCAAAGATCAATTCCATCAATCGAGTTCAAATTTTGAGGTCAAACATAAATTTCAAAAAGTCAAACTTGTGTTCTTCAAACAAATTAGAGATTTAGAGGGCAATTCTATTGAAATTGTTGGTTCATAAAGTTGCTTTGTACAATTTAAAAGGTATATTATGTTGTAAGTATAATCCAAAACTGACTAGAAATCGAAAACACGATTTGGGTTCTTAAGTGTTCTTCGTGGCACAACAGCCTGTTTTAAAATATATTTTTTTCTTTCTCTTTGTTAACACAAGACAACCTCATTTAAGTCGTTTACCTATTACGTTTATCAATTCTAAAAAAACCTAATTAAATATTGTATTGCTAGTATGATTATTATTCTGGTCGACTTAATCTGTGGTGAAGAAGAAGAAATAGATAAGAAGCAGAATACAAGGATAAATAAATATGGTTTAGGATTTAAAACAGATATATAGGAACAGACGTATGGTAGAGAGTGTTTGCATTATACGAGAGGTCGCGGGTTCGAGTCCCGTTTTGGGCATTCTTTCTACAAAAAACTGTATAAAAGGGTATACTCTTTATTCATATTTTTTTTATTATCATTACTATTATTAATGTCATTATTATTATTGTTAGTAATATTACTAGAATTATAACTAGTATTACAATTATTATTACAAATATTATAAATGTTATTGTTATTATGATTATTATTACAATTAATTTAATTTAATTTAATATTAAGTATTATTATTATTATTATTATTATTATTATTATTATTATTATTATTATTATTATTATTATTATTATTATTATTATTGTTGTTGTTGTTGTTGTTGTTTTTACTAGATTTAAGTATTATTAGTACCAATTTATAATTTCTAGTAATAATATTACTATCATTAATATTACTAATATTATACTGTTAGTATAATTATTAATATGATCACTTAAATATCTAATAAAACTATAATTATTATTAAACTTACTACTATTATTAAAAATATTATTTTTGCTAAAACTATCATTTTTACTTTATAATTATTAGTAAAACTACCATTTTATCATTTTTATTATTATTATTATCAAAATTAGTATTATTATTAATCATTATTAGTATTAGGTATTATTATCAAGATTTTTATATATTATTAACCTCTTCTTTACTAACAATATTACTAGTATCATTATTATTATTATTACAATTATATTATTATTATTAATATTATTAATATAATTACAATAAGAGATAATCATATAAAAATATACTTAATAAAACAATATTAAAATTTTCTTTATATAAAGTAAATAAAATAAATATTAAGTTATTAATGAAACACATAACTTATTAAGATAATAATTATATCACTAATTAGATATAAAATCGTTCGATTTCAATCATATGTGTTAATATATATATATATATAAATGATATAGATTCGTGAATCCGAGGCCAATCCCACATTTGTTCAATGTCGTCATATGTATTTTTACTACAAAATACAATATTGTGAGTTCATTTGATTCCCTTTTACTCTTTACATTTTTGGGACTGAGAATACATGCGCTGTTTTTACAACTGTTTTATTAAATGCCTTTGAAATCTATATTTTTGGACTGAGATGCTTTTATAAATGTTTGACGAGATAGACACAAGCAAAACATTCCTCGAATGAATTATTATGCAGACAGAAGTTCTGTGGATTATTATTGAATTAGTTGGACGTTATAATTGCCACTAATTGTTGTGAATATTTCCCATGATTATTATTGCTTGGTAACCTAAGAATTAGAAACGGGTATGGCCCTAATTCACGCGAATCCTAAAGGTAGCTACCGGGTTTAACACCCCCACCCAGAATGTTCACTAGACGAAACGGCTAGTTGGCGTTGTGCTTAGTACTTTGAAGTTTATATATTATACAGACGAGATGTTCTATTTTGGGTATATTATTGATGCGCATTATATGTTAAGGTCGGTTACCATGTTGAGCAATAAAATCGAAATGAATATTATGTATCGAGAGAATGATTTTTATAAATAGGTTATGTGTATAAGTTTTGTGCACGAGATATGTGCACGAATATTTAAAAATCGCGAGGCAATCTACGGGGGAGAAAAGCATACGAACCTACTCTGCCAAGCATTATGAAAAATGGTTTTGTACACGAGATAGGTGTACTGTATTTAAATCTTGTGGTCTATCAAAATGATGAATTTTATTGCTTATGATAAACCTATGAACTCACCAACCTTTTGGTTGACACTTGAAAGCATGTTTATTCTCAGGTATGAAAGAAATATTCCGCTGTGCATTTGCTCATTTTAAAGATATTACTTAGAGTCATTCATGACATATTTCAAAAGATGTTGCATTCGAGTCGTTGAGTTCATCAAGAATATTATTAAGTCATTTATAGTTGGATATATTATGAAATGGTATGCATGCCATCAACTTTCGATGTAAAGAAAGTTTGTCTTTTAAAAATGAATGCAATGTTTGTAAAATGTATCATATAGAGGTCAAATACCTCGCGATGTAACCAAATGTAATGTATTCGTCCGAATGGATTAGGACGGGTCGTTAAAGTTGGTATCAGAGCGGTGGTCTTAGCGAACCAGGTCTTGCATTAGTGTGTCTAACTCATAGTTGCTTAGATGCATTAGTGGGTCTGAACTTCGACCGTGACTTCATGTCAAAAGTTTTGCTTATCATTTCGTGTCGAAAATTACCTGCTTATCATTCTTAGGGAATCACTTGCTTATCATTCTTAGTCTAGACATATCTTACTGCATCGATTGCATGAATAGTGTATAGACAAAATTCATATCTTAACGTACCTGTTACTGTAAACTTTGTCTAGTATATTCCGTAAATTCCTCCGTAATCTACGAAATCTTTTGTTCTATATATATAGATATTCTATGTAAATTAGAATACCATCCGATAGCCAGAAATCATTTCATATTGAAAAATCCTTTATTCAATCGTACGCAATGGAATTCGCCACTATTTCAAGTCTCTCGGATTCCGATATAGAGTTTCACTCAAGCTCCGAAAGCAGTGTGACCGGAATGGACCAACCAATTAGCCATCATCTATTTTGGATGAATTGAGGATGGGTTCGTAGTCTACTAAATCATTGGAGACAAGAAGAAGGTAATCCCTTTCATCCACCACATTTCTCTCTTGGCGAAGAACCTGAAACATTTACCAGCGAACCTATCCGAAACACCATTTTCAGCCTCATTTTCAGATTATCTCGTCACGATTATATACTATCTCAAATTCTAAACCTTATTCATCCGCTCGTTCCGATCGACAATCATCCCGGAATAATAAAAGAAGTCAACGAACTTCACGCTCGAGTAATCAATTTGGAAAATATGGTGCAAACTTTACCAGCTTCAGCAACATCACCGGCACCAACAGTACCACCAACATCGATACCGACAGTACTAGTACCACCAACAACAACATCTGCATCACACACCTCAACATCGCAATCTGTACCTCGAGCATAATCATTGTTCTATGAATCGTTCTACATCATTTATCTTTGTTCTACATGACGATTATATAATTTCTAATGTTTTAGAGATTATGTGTTCTAGTTTTAACGGTAAATCAAATGAGATTAATATCATATTAACTCATTAAATCCATGATTACATCTGAAGAAAATATATATGTATATATGTTTTCATAAAGATTGTAATTAAAAAATCTTTTGTACAAACTGTTAATGGTGAAAATATTTTAACGGGTAGGTAATACCGGAGGAATATTTAGATTTCACATTAATAAGTTACACTGTACATTCTTTAAATCTGATTCAACAGTCATTTACTATCCTACTTACATCTACAGATATATGTATCTGTTCACCACAGAATAACCATTTTCATTCAATTTCATATTTGAATTTTTACCTATCAGAATCCAACAAGTGGCATAAAGAAGAAAACATTGGACAAAATAAAATTTGTTAGAAACAAACAAATTAACTATGAGAAATTTTGTTAAGAATCCACGCTAACAAAATCCTAGCTAACTGTTCCTAGCTAACTGTTAATTCCTTATTATATTTTATTTATCGCAGTTTATTTATCGCAATTTATTTATCGCAATTTTAATTCTCGCAATTTTATTTATCGTCATTTAATTTCTGTTATTTATTTTACGCCCTTTAAATATCGGGACACATATACAATGTTTTGACATATCATATTGACGTCATCTATATATATTATTTAGAATAACCATAGACACTCTATATGATGTAATGCTCGAGTTCGCTATACAGGGTTGAGGTTGATTCTTAAATAATATATATACTTTGAGTTGTGATCGAGTCTGAGACATGTATACAATGGGTCACGACATGTAATTCGAATATTATATATTAAACTATATATGAATTGTTGAACTACTCATTGTGGACTATTAACTGTGGACTACTAACATTGGACAATTAAAATGAATTAAAATATTAATTATTACATATGAAACTAAACATTTCTTCAAGTTTGCCACTTGATTTCATCTTAAACCTCATTTGTATCTTGACGATTACAATCTGCGTTCAAACCTTTCATGATTCTTGAAAACACCTCAATCAAGAGGATGAACCAACCGCACTTCATCTACGAGAAGAAATATTTATGCATATAGTTATGCACCTAAAAACACTCGGAACCTGAGTAAACGTTTAACACGTATCTGAGCTAGCTCCTTTGGCATTGTTATTTCCGAAAATAACAATGCAATTTCTTTTCAAAATAGCCAGTTTTGTCACAGGTCCAACAAGTCAACTTTGACCTTTCGCTCGAAACAACCTTATTATAACCTTGATATATATGCGTGCTCTTTTATTGTTACCGGGGAACCTTTTATATTCCACCATATTACCAGTAGACGTACCAGCAACCTCGTTGCTCTTTGGCTTAAAATCTCTCCGAAAAATCACTATATTTATCTATGGAAGTCTTATGATGTGCTCATCGACATCTTGTAACCATAGTTGCCAAACAAATATCGGGAAGCATTAATCATTAATTCTCGAATTTCGCAGCATTCCTACGTTAACAGTTATATATCTATATATAACGTATATCTTCTGGACTGATAAATTTCAATTCAGAATCTCTGAATTCCTGAAAAGTACTCTAGCTTACGAATCATATCTCTGAGTTCTGAAAAAAACTGATGAAGCAGCGAAAACTGAAGACAGTTTAAACAGTTAAAAGTTTGATAATAAAGAGAGACATACTGAAATAGCTCAAAAGTTTTGATACTGAAAAACGAATTGAGCAAACCACGGAGGAGGCTATGGACAAATCACAAAGACTAAACCTTCCTTCAAAGAATCCAAATGATTTAGTGTCTACTGAAGTCATTAACGAATACCTTGCTCCTGACTCTAAACCTTTACGGACAAATCTTCTTCATCATCCTTCGATATTAGAAATTCTAAGATATCATCGAATCTTTCATTATAAATATCCTTGATATTTCTGAAGATATTTTCATAACTATTCTTATCTGAAATCATTTATCTCTTCGTGATATCAGTGTTACATCAGAAAGGAAACGGTTTTAGTTTCTAAATTCTAAAAAATTCGAACTTAAAATATGAATGTTATTGAAGTAGTGTTGGGAATTGAAGCATGAGTTAGTATAATATAATGACACTTGATCAACGTGATTATATTACAGTAAGTCATGCTGAGTTTCTAATAGAACGTGATGATTCACAGACCATAACATCATTATGTGCAATGTTACACGACTCTTACATTCTACCTAATCTATAAATATATCAAGAACATAATATCCTGATAGTCCCATCTTTTCTCATAAATTCTGGTAATTTAACCAATCAAGATGGTGCTATTACAATCTCTCTCTTAGAGCGTTAGCTATATTCGAAAAATTTCATATCTACGAATTCTGGACCGTTACTTGCTACTTAAAGTCAAGAAGAGGGTGGATTTATATTGAATTATCTGACAGTGCAATCAAAACAGATTATCGCATTTAACCAAAGAAGATCTTATTTCCTTAAATTCTGTAGAATCAAATCTTATTACGAAGATTTTCTCTAAATCCCTTAAATTCCAGAAAATCAACTGTGACTACGTCATCGGTTAAAACAAGCCTGCATTTACTCATCTCACTCTTTTGTGACAGCTTCACTCGTACGTTTCGAGTAATCGAATTTTTTTATCCATATTACTCACTGATGATAAAAACTCAAAATTCTAGCTCGTATGCGTCATGAAAACTTACTTGTTGTCAGTCATGACCATCCCAATCAAATTTCGGGACGAAATTTCTTTAACGGGTAGGTATTGTGACGACCCGAAAATTTTTGACCAAATTTAAACTTAATCTTTATATGGTTTCGACATGATGAGTAAAGTCTGTAATGTAGAACTCTCAAAATTTTTTAACTGTGTTCATGTATTCAATTACACTTCGACTGTTTCTGACGATTAACGAACAATTGTTGTAAATAAATATGTGTATATATAAATGTAAGTATATATAATAATTTGAAATTATAATATAAACAATATAATTAAATATGTAAAATAAGATACAAAATAATTAGGTGTAATTTAAAATAAATATATATATAAATATATATGATTACTATGTATAAGTAATATTATATGTACATTGTAACACGTATAAAATATTCAAATATGTTACTATATAAATAAGTATGAAATATAAGGTTAGTATATTATATGTATTTATAAGTTAAAGTATAATGTTATATTAATATTATTATCATTACTTTCATTATCATTATTGTTAATATTAATACTTATATTATTAATATTAAATAATATTAAAATAAAGAATATATATATAAAATTTGATATGTATAAATGATGATATTATTATTAATATTATTATTAACATTAATAATACTAATATTATTATAATTAATAATATTATTATTATCATTTTTATTATTATCATTATTAATTATTATTAAACTTATTAAGATCATTATTGTTGTTATTATTAATATCATCATATTATTATTATTACTCTTATTATTATTATTATTAAGATTATTATTATTATTAGTATTTATATTATTATTAATATAATTATAATTATAATTATTAATATTATTTATATAAGATTATATTACTGATTTAGAATCAGAATCGATTCCAAGTATCAATCAACCATACCAAAATTTGTTTCCTGTCTCTAAAATTATTTCCAGTCGACTTCTTTTGGTGAATACCAACAAATTTTAGTTGTGTGTCACGATCAATTTATATTATTTTTATTTTTCTTAATTGAACCTGTCGAGCTATTATTCTATATAAAATCAATCAATTACTTCTTAATATTAGTGCAATACATCGACCTTATATCCTCACTATCAATTACAGATACAATTAACAGCTTGTAGTAGGGGAATTTATCAAAAAAAATCAAATATTGCAGCTTGCTGCCCTGTTCTTAATTTATTTTGTTAAAAGCTCGAAATCAAATTGTTTTTCAAAATGTGATAATGCAGTATTGTTAGAAATCCTTCATACAAACTATCTGTTAAGTTTCAAAGATCAATTCCATCAATCGAGTTCAAATTTTGAGGTCAAACATAAATTTCAAAAAGTCAAACTTGTGTTCTTCAAACAAATTAGAGATTTAGAGGGCAATTCTATTGAAATTGTTGGTTCATAAAGTTTCTTTGTACAATTTAAAAGGTATATTATGTTGTAAGTATAATCCAAAACTGACTAGAAATCGAAAACACGATTTGGGTTCTTAAGTGTTCTTCGTGGCACAGCAGCCTGTTTTAAAATATATTTTTTTCTTTCTCTTTGTTAACACAAGACAACCTCATTTAAGTCGTTTACCTATTTCGTTTATGAATTCTAAAAAAACCTAATTAAATATTGTATTGCTAGTATGATTATTATTCCGGTCGACTTAATCTGTGGTGAAGAAGAAGAAATAGATAAGAAGCAGAATACAAGGATAAATAAATATGGTTTAGGATTTGAAACAGATATATAGGAACAGACGGATGGTAGAGAGTGTTTGCATTATACGAGAGGTCGCGGGTTCGAGTCCCGTTTTGGGCATTCTTTCTACAAAAAGTTGTATAAAAGGGTATACTCTTTATTCATATTTTTTTATTATCATTACTATTATTAATGTCATTATTATTATTGTTAGTAATATTACTAGAATTATAACTAGTATTACAATTATTATTACAAATATTATAAATGTTATTATTATTATGATTATTATTAGGTATGAGTGTTATTATTATTATTAATATTAAGTATTATGAATATCATCATTATTATTATCATTAATTTAAGTATTATTATTATTATTATTATTATTATTATTATTGTTATTATTATTATTATTATTATTATTATTATTATTATTATTATTATTATTATTATTATTATTATTATTATTATTATTATTATTATTATTGTTGTTGTTGTTGTTGTTGTTGTTGTTGTTACTAGAATTAAGTATTATTAGTACCAATTTATAATTTCTAGTAATAATATTACTAATATTATACCATTAGTATAATTATTAATATGATATGATCACTTAAATATCTAATAAAACTATAATTATTATTAAACTTACTACTATTATTAAAAATATTATTTTTGCTAAAACTATCATTTTTACTTTATAATTATTAGTAAAACTACCATTTTATCATTTTTATTATTATTATTATTATCAAAATTAGTATTATTATTAATCATTATTAGTATCAGGTATTATTATCAAGATTTTTATATATTATTAACCTCTTCTTTTCTAACAATATTACTAGTATCATTATTATTATTATTACAATTATATTATAATTATTAATATTATTAATATAATTACAATAAGAGATAATCATATAAAAATATACTTAACAAAACTATATTAAAATTTTCTTTATATAAAGTGTATAAAATAAATATTAAGTTATTAATGAAACACATAACTTATTAAGATAATAATTATATCACTAATTAGATATAAAATCGTTTGATTTCAATCATATATGTTAATATATATATAAATGATATATGTTCGTGAATCCGAGGCCAACCCCACATTTGTTCAATGTCGTCATATGTATTTTTACTACAAAATACAATATTGTGAGTTCATTTGATTCCCTTTTACTCTTTACATTTTTAGGACTGAGAATACATACGCTGTTTTTACAACTGTTTTATTAAATGCCTTTGAAATCTATATTTTTGGGCTGAGATGCTTTTATAAATGTTTGACGAGATAGACACAAGCAAAACATTCCTCGAATGAATTATTATACAAACAGAAGTTCTGTGGATTATTATTGAATTAGTTGGACGTTATAATTGCCACTAATTGTTGTGAATATTTCCCCTGATTATTTTTGCTTGGTAACCTAAGAATTAGAAACGGGTATGGCCCTAATTCACGCGAATCCTAAAGGTAGCTACTGGGTTTAACACCCCCACCCAGAATGTTCACTAGACGGAAGGGCTAGTGGGCGTGGTGTTTAGTACTTCGAAGTTTATATATTATACAGATGAGATGTTCTATTTTGGAGATATTATTGATGCGCATTATATGTTAAGGTCGGTTACCATGTTTAGCAATGAAATCGAAATGAATGTTATGTATCGAGAGAATGATTTTTATACACAGGTTATGTGTATTAGTTTTGTGCACGAGATATGTGCACGATTATTTAAAAAATGCGAGGCAACCTACGAGGGAGAAAAGGATACGAACCTACTTTACCAAGCATTATGAAAAATGGTTTTGTACACGAGATAGGTGTACTGTATTTAAATCTTGTGGTGTATCAAAATGATGAATTTTATTGCTTATGATAAACCTATGAACTCACCAACCTTTTGGTTGACACTTGAAAGCATGTTTATTCTCAGGTATGAAAGAAATCTTCCACTGTGCATTTGCTCATTTTAAAGATATTACTTGGAGTCATTCATGACATATTTCAAAAGACGTTGCATTCGAGTCGTTGAGTTCATCAAGAATATTATTAAGTCATTTATAGTTGGATATATTATGAAATGGTATGCATGCCATCAACTTTCGATGTAAAGAAAGTTTGCCTTTTAAAAATGAATGCAATGTTTGTAAAATGTATCATATAGAGGTCAAATACCTCGCGATGTAACCAAATGTAATGTATTCATCCAGATGAATTAGGACGGGTCGTTAAAATATTTATGACCGATGGACTATTATGGACAAAAATCAGATGGACGTATCGAATAATCCAGGACAAAGGACAATTAACCCATGGTAATAAATTAAAATCAACACGTCAAACATCATGATTACGGAAGTTTAAATAAGCATAATTCCTTTAATTTATATCTCATCGTACTTTTATTTACCGTCATTTTATTT
Source organism: Rutidosis leptorrhynchoides (assembly GCF_046630445.1). Classification (NCBI taxonomy): domain Eukaryota; kingdom Viridiplantae; phylum Streptophyta; class Magnoliopsida; order Asterales; family Asteraceae; genus Rutidosis; species Rutidosis leptorrhynchoides. The sequence continues at coordinate 27,358,840 of NC_092342.1, forward strand.
ATCGTCATACTTTAAATTACTGCAATTTTATTTATCGCACTTTTATTTATCGTCATTTACTTTACGCTTTAAATTAAGTTATATTTATATTTAATAATTTACATTAGGTTTTAATTGTGACTTAAGACATAAAATCGACAAACCGGTCATTAAACGGTAAAACCGCCTTTTTAATAATAATACTACTATATTACTTATATATATATATATATATATATATATATATATATATATATATATATATATATATATATATACACACAAATATAGTTTAAAATAAATATAGGGTTAAACTTAGTTGTGTCCAGGTAGAATAAACCGGACTTACTAAAAACTACACTACTCTACGATTAGGTACACTGCCTATAGTGTTGTAGCAAGGTTTAGGTATATCCATTCTATAAATAAATAAATAACTTGTGTAAATTGTATCGTATTTAATAGTATTTCGTAATAAAATAATATATATTTCGTACTACACCTCACACACATCAAGTATTTTTGGCATCATTGCCGGGGATGAAAACGAAACGCTATATAAAAAAAATTAGTTTTTTAAATATTTTTGTAAAAATATAATATTTCTTATTTTGTAAAAATATTTTGTTTTAGTAATAAGTGTTAAAATTAAAAAAATATAAAAACATAAAAATATTTATGTATATATTTTTAAGTGTCTAAAAAAAGTTTATATTTTAGAGTTATAAAACTAATAAGTAATATATTTTTATTACATAATATTTTATATAAAGATAAATCAGAAAAAAATATATAATTAAAATAGAAATCGGGCCGATCACTGAAGCAGCCCAACAAATAGGCCTGGTATTCATATCCATGCGATCACATGGCCCAGGTGCATAAAACTCATGTGACCGCAAGAGAAGCTTTGACAGGCCATCCTCGTACAACAATTAATACGGTTAGGGTTTAAATTAATTATTATTTTTATTATTAACCTAATTAGGGTATTATTTAATTAATTAGTTTTTAAGTTTAGTTTTAATTTATATTTAGTAATATTAAGTGCTAATATTATTATTAATTATATAAAATTAGTACTTTTATAAATAATAATATAAAAATAATATTTTTATGAAAATAAGTAATTTTATCATTTTTTTTGTATCTTTTTATTTAGTACGTAGTTTATAATTTTCGTTCGTAATTAAGTTTAAACTTAGTATTTTGCCGTAGTAATTTTATATTTCTAGATTCTTAAGCTTTGCCGTAAAATCCCTTATGTGCATTTTCTTAAGATTAAGATTTAGGCGCTTTAGAATTTTACGACGTCACTTATCGCTTTAGTTTTAAATAGATTTTAGTGCCTAATTAAGTTATTGCCGTTTTGGATATAGAATTCCTTTAAGCTTTAATACCTTTAGACGCAACTTTTAGTCTTAAGTTTTTAGAATTCTAAGTTTCGACGCTTTATTTTCTTATTTTTATTTTTCGACTGTTTTTTTTCGACGTTTGTTTTTCGACTCTTATTTCTCGACGCACTTTTTCTTTCTCATTTCTACGCTCTAGTTTTTAGGACATAGATTTTATCTTCAAAATTTTGACGAAAAATTATTTTAAGCGGCTAAATTGATAGACATCCAAAATTTCCTGGTTCGTAGTAATAGTTGGATTTGTTAATGGCAAGTTGTGGGCTTCCGATTTAAAGGGTCCTGGCTACATGCTGCATCTATTGGCTATTCGAAACGTGGGCAAAATCAGAAAAGTCTATTAATTTGATAACTTATATAATTTTTTTTTATATCTAATAAGATATTCAGTGAATGCACCGAGCAGTTCACCACCTTTCATACGTTCACCTCCTGTAACTCGATCAAGACATCTAGCCAACATTGTCGCCATTTTTTGATAATCCAGTTTTTGAACCCGACCTCACAATTGAGAACCCGGAGGATATTCAAGGACAATCTAGAGATCCTTTACCACTAATCATTCCTCCTGAACCACAAATTACTCAACCAGAGATTGTCGAGGAAGAAACTATTAAATCAGAATCCTCTAGTGATTCAGATTCAACAAATTCAATTATGGAAAATCAGGAACCTCTAAGTATGGAAGATCGAATGAGAGTGATGTGTGCGAGGTGTAGTACGAAATAGATTATATTTTACTACGAAATACTATTAAATACGATACAATTTTACAAAAGTTATTTATTTATTTATTGAATGGGATATACCTAAACCTTGCTACAACACTTATAGGCAGTGTACCTAATCGTAGAGTAGTGTAGTTTTTAGTAAGTCAGGTTCGTTCCACAGGGATACAACTAAATTTTACGCTATATTTATTTTAAACTATATTTGTATATATATATATATATATATATATATATATATATATATATATATATATATATAAGTGATGTGCGTAGAGGTGTATACGTAATAGTTATATATTTATTATGAAATACTATTAAATACGATACAATTTTACACAAGTTATTTATTTTTTTAAAGAGTGGATATACCTAAACCTTGCTACAACACTTATAGGCAGTGTACCTAATCGTACAGTAGTGTAGTTTTTAGTAAGTTCGGTTCGTTCCACAGGGAGCTAGCCAAGTTTAACGCTATATTTTTAAAACTATATTTGTAAATATATAAATATATATATAAGTAGTATTATTATTATAAAAGGGAGTTTTTACCGTTTAATGACCGGTTTATCAATTTTATGTCTTAAGTCGCAGTTAAAACCTAATGTAAAATATTAAAATTAAATATAACTTAATTTAAAGCGTAAAGTAAATGAAAATAATTAAAGTGAGATAAATTAAAGTGCGATAAATAAAATGACGATAAATGAAATTGCGATAATTAAAAAGTACGATAATTAAAAGTGCGATAAATAAAATGACGGTAAATAAAATTGCGATAAAATATGAAATAAAGGAATTATGCTTATTTAAACTTCCGTAACCATGATGTTTGACGTGTTGATTTTAGTTTATTACCATGGGTTAATTGTCCTTTGTCCTGGATTATTCGATATGTCCATACGGTTTTGTCCATAATAGTCCATCAGTCATAAATATAAAGTACGAGAGTCTTCGTCAAATTATCCTTATACCCGAAGTCAAATATTCCAACTAATTGGGGATTCGAACTGTAACAAGGTCTTAATACTTTGTTTAATGAATACACCAGGTTATTGACTGCGTGTAATCTAAGGTTTTATTACTTTGTTAACAATTACATCAATTACCCTTGTATGTAATTCACCCCTATTTCAACAAGTCTATTGATTATTAATCCATCCCCGTGTATGGTCAAATGAACGATAATTTGTATTTATAGATATCCTGCCCACCGTACCCGATTAAGCGTATGTGGTTATAAATAGATACATCAAATTGTAATCTTTATATTAAATTAATGAGGTATCGTTTAGTTAATATAAAGCCCATTAATAGCCCATAGTCTAATTTCCATAAGTGTCGTTCTTTTATCCAAACCCCAATTATGGTCCAAAGCCCAATTACCCCGTCTTTAATATTTAGCCCAACATCACGATTACTTCGATTTAAATAAGCATAATAATAACTTAGCTACGAGACATTAATTTAAAAAGGTTGAACATAACTTGCAATGATTAATAATAGTGTAGCGTTACACAGACAGAATTTTGACTTACACACTTACAACATTCGCCACTATAACCTTATTATTAAACTTTAATATTAAAATTATAATATAAATATAAATATATATATGAGAGGAGTGAGAGATAGATGAAAGAGTACTCCATTCGTCCGAAAAACTGACTTTTTATAGAATGTGGCCTGATACAGTAACTCATGCGATTGCATGAGTTTTGTGCCTTCTGGCCATGCGATCGCATGGCCACCTGGGACAGCTCACATACTTTTGTTTTCTTATTTGCCGACGTTTTATTTAATAATATATAATATAATATATATGATTTTATATAATTATATATATATATATATATATATATATATATATATATATATATATATATTATATTATATTCTTGTGCATAGTTGACTTGTAATTTTTAGTCCGTTGCGTCGCGCGTTGAGAGTTGACTCTGGTCCCAGTTCCAGATTTTCGAACGTCTTTTTGTACTATTTAATATCTTGTACTTTGCATTTTGTGGCTTGTACTCTTGTAACTTTTAGACGTTTCTCATCAATAATTTGAACCACTTGGATTGTACTTTGTACTTTTTAGCTTTTTGGTCATTTGCGTCTTCAATTCGTCGAATCTGTCTTTTATCTTCAACTTTTATTATTTAAACGAATATCACTTGTAAATAGAACAATTGCAACTAAAAGCTTGTCTTTCTTGAGGGATAATGCTATGAAATATATGTTCGTTTTTAGCATTATCAAATATTCCCACACTTGAGCTTTGCTTGTCCTCAAGCAATATAGTCTTGAAATAAAAATACTAGAATCACTTCTTTATTCTTCACACTTTGTACATCAGTGATTTTAATACGACGGTATGAACAATGATAGTAACGTTGTGGTTTACAGTCCCACATGACTATGAAAATTTAGATCCTTAAGGAAATTGGTTCTTTATGAAAACATTTGATCTTTTGAAAATTCAATCTAGTTTTTACCCTAGATAAGTTTTCCGGAATAACCCTTCACCGGTGTTTGTAAAATATTTTTGTGGGTTTTATGGGTTTCAGATTTGAAAATTTTAGCTCAAAACTTGCGGTTTTGTGTCACCCACTTGCTAACCTTGTATTGGGAAAGCAACACATCCAGTTTACTTGCTCCGTATATTACCTTTCGGTAAACTACTGTCCGGTTGTAAAGGAAAGTGTTGAACAAGCAACTGTTAAGGCAATGTCCCGTGACATGCTTTTGATTATGGTCTATAACGTGTCAGATGCAATTACTATCCTTTGTAGGAGCAATAGTAAAGATCACCCTATAGTTTTTCGGTCTGGCACAAGGTCCTGTCTTCGACCATGCTATGCAACCACCGTTCTTACGGTTGACACCCGATTTGGTTCAGGTGACTTAATGAATTTCAGGTGAATTCCTAAGATTTTACGTTCAATGGTAATGAAGACATTAAAAATGGGTTTTCAGAAAACAAACCGGTTTGTAATTTTGATCAAAATATTTTCTCGTTCAAGCTCGAGTTTAGATATCATCGAATTTCATGAGTTTGAATTCTCAATCTTTAAGGTCAATCCCAAGGATTGAGTAATATCAGTCTTAAAAGCTGATTTTTGATCTTTAAGGAGATTATCCTTTCTGGGGATCTGATTCATTAGTCTTATAAGCTAATTTGCACGGTGTCCCCCATTGTACGAGACAGATCCTCTCATGGTTAGGATAAGTCTGACCACTTGGTGACCCTGTTTGATGCTGAGGTCCGTGGATTTCCAACTGATTTTCGAGAAAACTTTTCAAGGTTTTTTGTAGACTCTACAACTGGTCTGGACGACAACTTCCTGACATAAATCAAGAAGCGCGTGTCTTTTTCTCGGAAGACTTTACTTCCTTTTAAATTTCATTTATATTACAATAAACTGGGTAAAACTGATTAATATTGTTCAAAACAAAAGTATCTTCAATTATTTGTACAAAAATATGTAATATATGTTTTAAATAACTTGGTAAATTTTTCCCACACTTGGCTTTTATTTTCCTTTCTTTGCCTTTTTATTTTTCTCTTTTCCATTTTAAATGAATTCTAACATTTTGGGTTGTTTCTCAATTTATGTCCTTTCCGAGGTAACAATAATTTCGGTGTTAACACCTAGTTTTATCGTTCATAAATATGTATAAACATGATTTTGAATTCATTTATTTGAAATTTTTTTTTTTAAATTTTACTAGAATTGGGTAGTCAGTATATAAGACTAGGGCTGTTCTTTATTATCAGAGAGCACTAGATTCTAATACAACTACTGCGTTACTAGTATTTTTAATGGTAACCAAGTGTTTAAATTAAAAATTTTAAAAATCCAAAAGAATTTAACCTCTTCACACACTTAAGATCTTGCAATGCACTCATTTGCAAGAAATCAGTACAATTTAAATTATTGAGGGTGATTAGCGTAGAAAAATGATTAAATTTTACCAAAGTTTCCAAACATATTGGATTTTTTTCAATTTTTTTATTATTATTTTTTAAATCTTTAACTTATAAAACAAATAATTAATTAATTTTAAAATTTTGTTTCGTTCTATAATGAGGGCGTTTCGGTACGTTGACCTAGTCCGTCCCCCGACAAAATTTTAAAATTTGTCATTACAATAAACGTAACAACAATCGTTCCAACAACAACTACAACCACCATCCTAACAACAATAACCACCACAACAATCGTCCCAACATCAATAACAACCGCAACAACAATTCCTATAACAACAATAATCAGAAAAAGCCATGCCAAAGGTGTGAAGAGTACCACCCGAATGAGTTCTGCATGACATTTTGCACCAAGTGTAAAAGAACTGGCCATGGTGTGAGAAAGTGTGAGGTCTACGGCCCAATAAATAATAGAAATAAAAGAACAGATAATGTCGGAACAAGTAATGCCGCCTTTGTTTGTTATGGATGTGGAAAACCGGGCCACATTAGGAGTAATTGCCCAAACCCAGAGAAAAATAATGGGCAAAGTCGTGGAAGAGTTTTCAATATTAATACAGCAGAAGCGCAGGAATACCCGGAGCTTGTTACGGGTACGTTTCTCATTGACAATAAATCTGCTTATGTTTTATTTGATTCGGGTGCAGATAGGAGCTATATGAGTAGAGATTTTTGTGCCAAATTAAGTTGTCCATTGACGCCTTTGGATAATAAATTTTTACTTGAATTAGCAAACGGTAAATTAATTTCAGCAGATAATATATGTCGGAATCGAGAAATTAAACTGGTTAGCAAAACGTTTAAGATTGATTTGATACCAGTAGAGTTAGGGAGTTTCGATGTGATAATCGGCATGGACTGGTTGAAAGAGGTGAAAGCAGAGATCGTTTATTACAAAAATGCGATTCGCATCATACGAGAAAAAGGAAAACCCTTAATGGTGTACGGAGAAAAGAGCCACGCGAAGCTAAATCTTATTATTAATTTGAAGGCGCAAAAGCTAATACGAAAAGGTTGCTATGCTGTTTTAGCACATGTCAAGAAAGTACAAACCGAAGAAAAGAACATCAATGATGTTCCCGTCGCAAAAGAATTTCCCGATATATTTCCGAAAGAATTACCGGGACTACCTCCACACCGATCCGTTGAATTTCAAATAAATCTTGTACCAGGAGCTGCACCAATAGCTCGTACTCCATACAGACTCGCACCCAGCGAAATGAAGGAACTCCAAAGCCAACTATAAGAACTTTTAGAGCGTGGTTTTATACGACCAAGTACATCACCATGGGGAGCTCCTGTTTTGTTTGTCAAAAAGAAGGATGGTACATTCAGGTTGTGTATCGACTATCGAGAGTTGAACAAACTTACCATCAAGAACAAGAACCGTTATCCACTACCGAGAATCGACGACTTATTTGATCAACTACAAGGGTCGTCAGTTTATTCGAAGATTGATTTACATTCTGGGTATCATTAAATGCGGGTGAAGGAGGATGATATTCCGAAGACTGCTTTCAGAATGCGTTACGGTCATTACGAGTTTATGGTTATGCCGTTTGGGTTGACTAACGCACCAGCTGTATTCATGGACCTCATGAACCGAGTGTGTGGACCATACCTTGATAAGTTTGTCATTGTTTTCATCGATGACATACTTATCTACTCAAAGAATGATCAAGAGCACGAAGAACATTTGAAAAAAGTGCTAGAGTTGTTGAGGAAAGAAAAACTGTATGCTAAGTTTTCAAAGTGTGCATTTTGGTTGAAAGAAGTTCAATTTCTCGGTCACATAGTGAACAAAGAAGGTATTCAGGTGTATCCGGCAAAGATTGAAACCATTGAATAATGGGAAACCCTGAAAACTCCGAAGCATATACGCCAATTTTTAGGACTAGCTGGTTACTATAGAAGATTCATCCAAGATTTTTCCAAAATAGCAAAACTCTTGACTGCATTAACGCATAAAGGGAAGAAATTTGAATGGAAAGATGAGCAGGAGAAAGCGTTTCAATTGTTGAAGAAAAAGTTAACTACGGCACCTATATTGTCATTGCATGAAGGGAATGATGATTTTGTGATATATTGTGACGCCTCAAAGCAAGGCCTCGGTTGTGTATTAATGCAATGAACGAAGGTAATTGCTTATGCGTCTAGATAATTAAAGATTCACAAGCAGAATTATACGACACATGATTTGGAATTAGGCGCGGTTGTTTTTACATTAAAGACTTGGAGACACTACTTATATGGGGTCAAAAGTATCATATATACCGACCACAAAAGTCTCCAGCATATATTTAATCAGAAACAACTGAACATGAGGCAACGTAGATGGATTGAATTGTTAAATGATTACAATTTTGAGATTCGTTACCACCCGGGGAAGGCGAATGTGGTAGCCGACGCTTTGAGTAGAAAGGACATAGAACCTATGCGGGTAAAAGCTATGAATATAATTATTCGTACTAACGTTACTACTCAAATAAAGGAGGCGCAGCAGGGAGTTATAAAAGAAGGAAAGTTGAAGAATGAAATACCTAAAGGGTCGGAGAAACATCTTAATATTCGAGAAGACGGAACCCGGTATAGGGCTAAAAGAATTTGGTCACCAAAGTTTGGAGATATGAGAGAAAAGGTACTTAAGGAAGCACATAAAACCAGATATTCAATACATCCCGGAGCGAGGAAGATGTACATAGATCTCAAGAAACACTTTTGGTAGCCGGGTATGAAAGCCGATATTGCTAAATACGTAGGAGAATGTTTGACGTGTTCTAAAGTCAAAGCTGAACATCAGAAACTATCGGGTCTACTTCAACAACCTGAAATCCCAGAATGGAAATGGGAAAACATTACCATGGATTTCATTACTAAATTGCCAAGGACTGCAAGTGGTTATGATATTATTTGGGTAATAGTCGATCGTCTTACCAAATCAGCACACTTTCTGTCAATGAGAGAAGATGATAAAATGGAGAAGTTGGCGCAATTATATTTAAAGGAAGTTGTCTCCAGACATGGAATACCAATCTCTATTATCTCTGATAGGGACGGCATATTTGTTTCAAGGTTTTGGCAGACACTGCAACAAGCATTGGGGACTCGTCTAGACATGAGTACTACTTATCATCCACAAACTGATGGGCAAAGTGAAAGGATGATACAGACCCTTGAAGACATGCTACGAGCATGTGTTATCGATTTAGGAAAAAGTTGGGATCGACACCTACCGTTAGCAGAGTTTTCCTACAACAACAGTTACCACTCGAGTATTGAGATGGCACCGTTTGAGGAACTTTATGGTAGAAAGTGCAGGTCTCCGATTTGTTGGAGTGAAGTTGGGGATAGACAAATTACGGGTCCGGATATAATTCAAGAAACTACCGTGAAGATCATTCGAATTCAACAACGGTTAAAAACCGCCCAAAGTCGACAAAAGAGCTACGCGGACATTAAAAGAAAAGATATAGAATTTGAAATTGGAGAGATGGTCATGTGAAATGTCCCATTCATATTGATTATAAACGTTCCATATTAATTGATTTCGTCGCGAAGTTTTGACCTCTATATGAGACGTTTTTCAAAGACTGCATTCATTTTTAAAACAACCATAACCTTTATTTTATCTATAAAGGTTTAAAAAGTATTACGTAGATTATCAAATAATGATAATCTAAAATATACCGTTTACACACGACCATTACATAATGGTTTACAAATAAGAATATATTACATCAAAAATAAGTTTCTTGAATGCAGTTTTTACATAATATCATACAAGCATGAACTCCAAATCTTGTCCTTATTTTAGTATGCAATAGCGGAAGCTCTTAATAAACACATGAGAATAAACATGCTTAAAACGTCAACAAAAATGTTGGTGAGTTATAGGTTTAACCTATATATTATCAAATCATAATAATAGACCACAAGATTTCATATTTCAATATACATCCCATACATAGAGATAAAAATCATTCATATGGTGAACACCTGGTAACCGACATTAACAAGATGCATATAAGAATATCCCCTATCATTCCGAGAAATCCTTCGGACATGATAAAAATGAATTCGAAGTACTAAAGCATCCGGTACTTTGAATGGGGTTCGTTAGGCCCAATAGATCTATCTTTAGGATTCGCGTCAATTAGTAGATCGGTTTACTAATTCTTAGGCTACCAAGCAAAAGGGGTATATTCGGCTTCGATCATTCACCCATATAATGTAGTTTCATTTACTTGTGTCTATTTCGTAAAACATTTATAAAACTGCATGTATTCTCATCCCAAAATATTAAATTTTAAAAGTGGGACTATAACTCAATTTCACAGATTTTTACTTCGTCGGGAAGTAAGACTTGGCCACTGGTCGATTCATGAACCTATAACAAATATGTACATATATATCAAAGTATGTTCAAAATATATTTACAATACTTTTAATACATTTTGATGTTTTAAGTTTATTAAGTCGGCTGTCCTCGTTAGTAACCTACAACTAGTTGTCCATAGTTAAATATACAGAAATAAATTGATATATATTATCTTGAATCAATCCATGACCCAGTGTATACACGTCTCAGGCTAGATCACAACTCAAAGTATATATATTTTTTGAATCAACCTCAATCCTGTATAGCTAACTCCAACATTACTGCATATAGAGTGTCTATGGTTGTTCCAAATAATATATATAGATGGGTCGATATGATATGTCAAAACATTTGCATACGTGTCTATGGTATCCCAAGATTACATAATATATTAGAATACATGTATAATACAATATAAGTTAGCTAGGATATGATTTGTATAGAATTGTTACAATATTTCCCGTAACTACAACAATCAAAAAAATATCCAATCTTGTTTTACCCATAACTTCTTCGTTTTAAATCCGTTTTGAGTGAATCAAATTGCTATGGTTTCATATTGAACTCTATTTTATGAATCTAAACAGAAAAAGTATAGGTTAATAGTCGGAAATATAAGTTACAAGTTATTTTTGTAAGAGGTAGTCATTTCAGTCGAAAGAACGACGTCTTGATGACCATTTTGAAAAACATACTTCCACTTTGAGTTTAACCATGATTTTTTGATATAGTTTCATGTTCATAAGAAAAATCATTTTGATGACCATAGACACGAATCCAATGTTTTGACATATCATATCGACCCATCTATATATATTTTTCGGAACAACCATAGACACTCTATACGCAGTAATGTTTGAGTTAGCTATACAGGGTTGAGGTTGATTCCAAAATAATATATATACTTTAAGTTGTGATCTAGCCTGAGACTTGTATACACTGGGTCATGGATTGATTCGAGATAATATATATTGATTTATTTCAGTACATCTAACTGTGGACAACTAGTTGTAGGTTACTAACTAGGACTGCTAACTTAACAAACTTAAATCATAAAAACGTAATAAAAAATGTTGTGAATATATTTAAATTATACTTTGATATATATGTACATATTTTTTATTGGTTCGTGAATCGACCAGTGGCCAAGTCTTACTTCCCGACGAAGTAAAAAATCTGTGAAAGTGAGTTATAGTCCAACTTTTAAAAACTAATATTTTTGGGATGAGAATACATGCAGTTTTATAAATGTTTTACGAAATAGACACAAGTAATCAAAACTACATTCTATGGTTGAATTATTAAACCGAATATGCCCCTTTTAGCTTGGTAGCCTAAGAATTAGGGAACTGACCCCTAATTGACGCGAATCCTAAAGGTAGATCTACGGGAACTAACAACCCCCATTCTAGAATTTTGAATGCTTTAGTACTTCGAGTTTATCATGTTCGATGGGTGTCCCGGAATGATGGGGATATTCTATATGCATCTTGTTAATGTCGGTTACCAGGTGTTCACCATTTGAATGATTTTTGTCTCTACACAGTTTGCGAAATGCCTGATATGAGATGTGTTATAAAAATGAAATCTTGTGGTCTATTATTATGATTTGATAATATATAGGTTAAACCTATAACTCACTAACATTTTTGTTGACGTTTTAAGCATGTTTATTCTCAGGTGATTATTAAGAGCTTCTGCTGTTGCATACTAAAATAAGGACAAGATTTAAAGTCCATGCTTGTAAGATATTGTGTAAAAACTGCATTCAAGAAACTTATTTTGATGTAATATATTCTTATTGTAAACCATTATGTAATGGTCGTGTGTAAATGGTATATTTTAGATTATCATTATTTGATAATCTACGTAGTGCTTTTTAAACCTTTATCGATAAAATAAAGGTTATGGTTGTTTTAAAAATGAATGCAGTCTTTGAAAAACGTCTCATATAGAGGTCAAAACCTCGAGACGAAATCAATTAATATGGAACGTTTATAATCAATATGAACGGGACATTTCATCCACCCTGTAAAATCAATAAAAAAAAGCTTCATGAACCACACAATCCACTACATCCTATCATCAAATATAACAAAAGGTATTTGCTAATTAGTTTCAAAACATAGACCTTTGGGTTCGAAATGCATAGGAGACTAAGAGCTAATGGATCGGCTTTTTTGATATTCTGTTCCCCGTACTGCAAAACATGCTCTAAAGAACGGATCGCCATATCGAAAATGTATATTAAAAATCAAAGACTCGCAAACAAATGAATAGAGGATTTACCTGCAAGCGATGTAATAGCCATAGATACAAACGCATATTTTAAAACGTTACCACACTCACCAACGATAACCCATTGAGATTGAATGGATATTAATATACGTCTCAGTACATAGCATTTTTTTCTTCCCTTAATATATCTCGCACATATTTGTATCCAGTACCATCCTTCGCCTACGTTTGATAGTTTTTACACACGTTCAAGAAATCGTTAATCGCCTAATACACCCAGTTATTTAAAATAAACCGACGTATTTGATTCATCATCAAATATTCATTTTAGCACAGTACATGATCGATCATCATGTACTATATCATTATTATATTTAAATGTATAAGATAGCAATTCGATGATACCTGTTGGTCCACCAGGACCATTTCCAGAGATGACACAGGGGATGGATAATTGGCCCAGTACTTCTTCCATACAAAATGTGAGCCCACCTTGATGTTGTAGTCATCATTACATTTCCTGATTTCACTGTTAGTCGGGCATTTATATTCTGGGCTCTTATACATTTAAATGCCTGACTATTGTAAATGGGGCCTACTTACCTAATAATATAAAATGTGAATATATGTTTCCATTACTAAGTACTTTCAGCTGCAAAGCTAATGTAAATTTCAACTAAACTCTAACTTCAGATCACATAAAGGATAGTTTTCCCTAAATGTTTACTATAAAGACCTTCAATGAACACACATGCCATCGCACACCACAATCAGTAATCATATAAGCCGAAAGTGACAAATCGAATAGGGAGAAAATAAAAACAAATATCAAAGGTAAAAAAGCGAACATTACCGTAAAAAAGCAACACTCATAACATGTGTTTCATCTGCAGGTCGACCCGTATTTCCAGATAAAAACCTGCAAACAGTAACGAAATCAGAACAATGAAGATAAAACTAACGAAACAAAAGTAGTCGGATTTTCTTGTTTGTTGACTAATTTCCACAAAATAAAATTTTCTATTACTTGACCATGTAAAGTTAACATCCAGCAAAAAATTCAATATTCTTTAAGGTAGCCTACCTAGAGTAATTTTAATCCTTTCTTCTGCATCCCGTTATTCAAAATTCGTTAAAAATATAGAATTTTATAAGTAATTTGTAGTGACCCGAACTTTTCCATGTTTATATATATTAATTGAGATTGATATTTACATGATTAAATGTTTCCAACATGTTAAGCAATCAAACTTGTTAAGACTTGATTAATTGAAATATGTTTCATATAGACAATTGACCACCCAAGTTGACCGGTGATTCACGAACGTTAAAACTTGTAAAAACTATATGATGACATATATATGGATATATATATAGTTAACATGATACTATGATAAGTAAACATATCATTAAGTATATTAACAATGACCTACATATGTAAAAACAAGACTACTAACTTAATGATTTTTAAACGAGACATATATGTAACGATTATCGTTGTAAAGACATTTAATGTATATATATCATATTAAGAGATATTCATACATGATAATATCATGATAATATAATAATTTAAAATCTCATTTGATATTATAAACATTGGGTTAACAACATTTAACAAGATCGTTAACCTAAAGGTTTCAAAACAACACTTACATGTAACGACTAACGATGACTTAACGACTCAGTTAAAATGTATATACATGTAGTGTTTTAATATGTATTTATACACTTTTGAAAGACTTCAATACACTTATCAAAATACTTCTACTTAACAAAAATGCTTACAATTACATCCTCGTTCAGTTTCATCAACAATTCTACTCGTATGCACCCGTATTCGTACTCGTACAATACACAGCTTTTAGATGTATGTACTATTGGTATATACACTCCAATGATCAGCTATTAGCAGCCCATGTGAGTCACCTAACACATGCGGGAACCATCATTTGGCAACTAGCATGAAATATCTCATAAAATTACAAAAATATGAGTAATCATTCATGACTTATTTACATGAAAACAAAATTACATATCCTTTATATCTAATCCATACACCAACGACCAAAAACACCTACAAACACTTTCATTCTTCAATTTTCTTCATCTAATTAATCTCTCTCAAGTTCTATCTTCAAGTTCTAAGTGTTCTTCATAAATTCTACAAGTTCTAGTTACATAAAATCAAGAATACTTTCAAGTTTGCTAGCTCACTTCCAATCTTGTAAGGTGATCATCCAACCTCAAGAAATCTTTGTTTCTTACAGTAGGTTATCATTCTAATACAATGTAATAATCATATTCAAACTTTGGTTCAATTTCTATAACTATAACAATCTTATTTCAAGTGATGATCTTACTTGAACTTGTTTTCGTGTCATGATTCTGCTTCAAGAACTTCGAGCCATCCAAGGATCCGTTGAAGCTAGATCCATTTTTCTCTTTTCCAGTAGGTTTATCCAAGGAACTTAAGGTAGTAATGATGTTCATAACATCATTCGATTCATACATATAAAGCTATCTTATTCGAAGGTTTAAACTTGTAATCACTAGAACATAGTTTAGTTAATTCTAAACTTGTTCGCAAACAAAAGTTAATCCTTCTAACTTGACTTTTAAAATCAACTAAACACATGTTCTATATCTATATGATATGCTAACTTAATGATTTAAAACCTGGAAACACAAAAAACACCGTAAAACCGGATTTACGCCGTCGTAGTAACACCGCGGGCTGTTTTGGGTTAGTTAATTAAAAACTATGATAAACTTTGATTTAAAAGTTGTTATTCTGAGAAAATGATTTTTATTATGAACATGAAACTATATCCAAAAATTATGGTTAAACTCAAAGTGGAAATATGTTTTCTAAAATGGTCATCTAGACGTCGTTCTTTCGACTGAAATGACTACCTTTACAAAAATGACTTGTAACTTATTTTTCCGACTATAAACCTATACTTTTTCTGTTTAGATTCATAAAATAGAGTTCAATATGAAACCATAGCAATTTGATTCACTCAAAACGGATTTAAAATGAAGAAGTTATGGGTAAAACAAGATTGGATAATTTTTCTCATTTTAGCTACGTGAAAATTGGTAACAAATCTATTCCAACCATAACTTAATCAACTTGTATTGTATATTATGTAATCTTGAGATACCATAGACACGTATACAATGTTTCGACCTATCATGTCGACACATCTATATATATTTCGGAACAACCATAGACACTCTATATGTGAATGTGGGAGTTAGCTATACAGGGTTGAGGTTGATTCCAAAATATATATAGTTTGAGTTGTGATCAATACTGAGATACGTATACACTGGGTCGTGGATTGATTCAAGATAATATTTATCGATTTATTTCTGTACATCTAACTGTGGACAACTAGTTGTAGGTTACTAACGAGGACAGCTGACTTAATAAACTTAAAACATCAAAATATATTAAAAGTGTTGTAAATATATTTTGAACATACTTTGATATATATGTATATATTGTTATAGGTTCGTGAATCAACCAGTGGCCAAGTCTTACTTCCCGACGAAGTAAAAAATCTGTGAAAGTGAGTTATAGTCCCACTTTTAAAATCTAATATTTTTGGGATGAGAATACATGCAGGTTTTATAAATGATTTACAAAATAGACACAAGTACGTGAAACTACATTGTATGGTTGAATTATCGAAATCGAATATGCCCCTTTTTATTAAGTCTGGTAATCTAAGAATTAGGGAACAGACACCCTAATTGACGCGAATCCTAAAGATAGATCTATTGGGCCTAACAAACCCCATCCAAAGTACCGGATGCTTTAGTACTTCGAAATTTATATCATATCCGAAGGGTGTCCCGGAATGATGGGGATATTCTTATATATATGCATCTTGTTAATGTCGGTTACCAGGTGTTCACCATATGAATGATTTTTATCTCTATGTATGGGATGTGTATTGAAATATGAAATCTTGTGGTCTATTGTTACGATTTGATATATATAGGTTAAACCTATAACTCACCAACATTTTTGTTGACGTTTAAAGCATGTTTATTCTCAGGTGAATATTAAGAGCTTCCGCTGTTGCATACTAAAATAAGGACAAGATTTGGAGTCCATGTTTGTATGATATTGTGTAAAAACTGCATTCAAGAAACTGATTTCGATGTAACATATTTGTATTGTAAACCATTATGTAATGGTCGTGTGTAAACAGGATATTTTAGATTATCATTATTTGATAATCTACGTAAAGCTTTTTAAACCTTTATTTATGAAATAAAGGTTATGGTTTGTTTTAAAAATGAATGCAGTCTTTGAAAAACGTCTCATATAGAGGTTAAAACCTCGCAACGAAATCAATTAATATGGAACGTTTTTAATCAATAAGAACGGGACATTTCAGTTGGTATCCGAGCGTTGGTCTTAGAGAACCAGAATTTTGCATTAGTGTGTCTTATCGAGTTTGTTAGGATGCATTAGTGAGTCTGGAATTCGACCGTGTTTACTTGAAAAATGATTGCTTAACAAATTTTGTTGGAAACTATATATTTTTAACATGTGAATATTATGTGATATATTAATCTCTTAACGCGTGTGATATTATGTGATAGATGTCTACCTCTAGAACAAGTCCCATTGACTCACCTAATAATAATGAAGAGTCAAATGTAAATTGGAATGATTCGTGGACTGATTCACAAGTTCCCGAAGAGGAACCGGAAGAAGAGTCGGAACCGGAAGAAGAATCGGAACCGGAAGAAGAATCGGAACCGGATGGAGAAATAGAACCGGTTGGGGAAATAATAAAACGGTTAAGTAAAAGAAAATCCTCAACCATCCGACCAAGGTTAATTATGGTCAATGGTGTTTCCGCCAAGGAAGCAAAATATTGGGAGGATTACCAATTCTCCGATGAATCGGATTCCGACGAGAATTCTGATGATGTTATAGAAATTACCCCAACTGAATTTAAAAAGGCAAAAGAAAATAATAAGGGAAAGGGCATAAAAATAGAGAAATCTAATTCCAACCCCGATGAACTTTATATGTATCGTCAACCCCCGAAGTCCTTAAGTTGTAACAATGACCCGGGAACCTCTAAACCACCAGGCTTTTCTAAACCAATGTGGATAACGACGGCTCGTATTAGGGGAACATCATATATCCCTAGAAACTTGGCAAAACGAACCAAAACCGAAGAAGAAGAAACAAGCGAGTCGGAATAAGATAGTTGTATTCGTGTGGTGTAATATAAGTAATATAGTGTGCTTATGCTTTATGATATATGTAAAAATTGCTTGTATTAATAAGTATTTTTTTATGAATCTAACTCTTGTCTATTTTACAGTATAAAAACACAAAATGGATAGACAACCCAATATTTTAAGAGACCTACCCGGAGACATGATTGATGAAATCTTGTCTAGAGTCGGTCAGAATTCTTCGGCACAACTATTTAAGGCGAGATCAGTTTGTAAGACATTCGAAGAACGTTCCAAGAATGCCTTGGTTTATAAAAGGCTTTCGTTCGAAAGATGGGGGATATCACATTGGGAAATCCATAAGTTACGATGTGTTTACTTTGACACATATATTGCGGGGAACCCAAATGCTATTTTACGCAATGGGTTAAGAAATTATTTTGACTCAATATATCCGAATATTGGACTTCGTGATTTAGAAAAAGCGGCTAACATGCAACATAAAGAAGCATGTTATGCTTATGGATTAGTAATGTTCGCTTCTCACCAAAGTGAGAACAAGAACATCGGGCTACAAC
The DNA here is from genome assembly GCF_046630445.1 of Rutidosis leptorrhynchoides. Taxonomy (NCBI): domain Eukaryota; kingdom Viridiplantae; phylum Streptophyta; class Magnoliopsida; order Asterales; family Asteraceae; genus Rutidosis; species Rutidosis leptorrhynchoides. The sequence goes on from NC_092342.1 coordinate 27,377,355, forward strand.
TATTAAACAAAACGTTCCCACAAGTGACGGAGTCGGTAATTGGGGTAAGAAAGGAGGTTTTTAGATTGTTACGGGACTGTTGGACATTACGTAACCCTCATCCCTTTGACGATGTTACAACACGCTGTCTTATCAATGGCCATAACGGTTATGTTCCACAAGACCAAGGATGGGAAGTAATCCTAGTAAAACCAGAATGCATGACTTGTTTCTGGACTTATGAATTACGTGTCTTTATTGCCTTTGCTGAACGACTTGTGTACTAGCTAGAATTATCTTCACAACCATCTTGTATCAAATTTATTGTGTGCTATATTTCATGCTATATGTAAAACAAGCGGTATTGTAAGTTTGTAAAATATTGTGTAAAAGTTTGAACGCGAAATATTATTATAATCAGTTTTTCATATAGAATTGTAGTAGTTGAATTGTATATTAGCTACTAAATATGAACTTAACGGGTAGGTACTACCCAAATTTAACTTATAAAATGCTAATATGAAGAAAAAGCTTTTATAAATGAGTTCATATTATGCTACGAAATACTATTAACTACTCTTAATATTCTGTATGATTAACTTGTTCCATTTGACTATTTTGAAGGAAATGGCACCGACTACTCGACACACCGTGAATATGAATGAAGAGGAATTCCGTACTTTTCTAGCTTCAAACATAGCCGCAGTACAGGTTGCGCTACATACCAACAATAACCTTGGATCTAGCAGTACAGGAAATCGTGTAGGATGCACCTACAAAGAATTCACTGCCTGCAAACCTTTGGAATTTGATGGAACCGAAGGACCGATCGGATTGAAACGGTGGACCGAGAAGGTCGAATCGGTGTTTGCCATAAGTAAGTGTACTAAAGAGGACAAAGTAAAGTACGCTACGCATACCTTCACAGGTTCTGCGTTAACATGGTGGAATACCTATCTAGAGCAAGTGGGACAAGACGATGCGTACGCACTATCGTGGTCAGCATTCAAGCACTTGATGAATGAGAAGTACCGTCCCAGAACCGAGGTCAATAAGCTCAAGACAGAACTTAGAGGGTTACGAACCCAAGAATTTGATATTACCACGTACGAAAGACGATTCACAGAATTGTGCCTATTGTGTCCGGGAGCATTCGAAGATGAGGAAGAGAAGATCGACGAGTTTGTGAAAGGATTACCGGAAAGAATCCAAGAAGATATAAGTTCACACGAGCCCGCCTCCATACAACAGACATGTAGAATGGCTCACAAACTAGTGAACCAGATTGAAGAAAGAATTAAAGAACAGACTGCTGAAGAGGCCAATGTGAAGCAAGTCAAAAGAAAGTGGGAGGAAAACGGTGATAAGAATCACCAATACAACAACAACAGCAATTACAACAATAATCGCAACAATTATCCCAACAATCGCAACATCAATCGCAACTACAACAAATGGCCCAACAACAACAACAACAACAACAACTACAACAATCATCCCAACAACAATAATAACCGCAACAACAACAACAATCAGAAGCAGCTATGCCAAAGGTGTGAAAAGTATCACTCGGGGTTCTGCACCAAATTTTGCAACAAGTGTAAAAGAAATGGTCATAGCGCGGTGAAGTGTGAGGTCTACGGACCAGGGGTTAATAGAACGAAAGGAACAAATGGTGTTGGAACGAGTAATGGCGGAGCAAGTAGTGTCGGAGCAAGTTATGCCAATGTAGTTTGTTATAAATGTGGAAAACCGGGCCACATTATTAGAAATTGCCCGAACCAGGAGAATACGAATGAACAAGGCCGCGAAAGAGTTTTCAATATTAATGCGGCAGAGGCACAGGAAGACCCGGAGCTTGTTACGGGTACGTTTCTTATTGACAATAAATCTGCTTACGTTTTATTTGATTCGGGTGCGGATAGAAGCTATATGAGTAGAGATTTTTGTGCTAAATTAAGTTGTCCATTGATGCCTTTGGATAGTAAATTTTTACTCGAATTAGCAAATGGTAAATTAATTTCAGCAGATAATATATGTCGGAATCGAGAAATTAATCTGGTTAGCGAAACATTTAAGATTGATTTGATACCAGTAGAGTTAGGGAGTTTTGATGTGATAATCGGTATGGACTGGTTGAAAGAAGTGAAAGCAGAGATCGTTTGTTACAAAAATGCAATTCGCATTATACGAGAAAAAGGAAAACCCTTAATGGTGTACGGCGAAAAGGGCAACACGAAGCTACATCTTATTAGTAATTTGAAGGCACAAAAACTAATAAGAAAAGGTTGCTATGCTGTTCTAGCACACGTCGATAAAGTACAAACTGAAGAAAAGAGCATCAATGATGTTCCCATTGCAAAAGAATTTCCTGATGTATTTCCGAAAGAATTACCGGGATTACCCCCACATCGATCCGTTGAATTTCAAATAGACCTTGTACCAGGAGCTGCACCAATAGCTCGTGCTCCTTACAGACTCGCACCCAGCGAGATGAAAGAACTGCAAAGCCAATTACAAGAACTTTTAGAGCGTGGTTTCATTCGACCAAGCACATCACCGTGGGGAGCTCCTGTTTTGTTTGTCAAGAAGAAAGATGGTACATTCAGGTTGTGTATCGACTACCGAGAGTTGAACAAACTTACCATCAAGAACCGCTACCCACTACCGAGAATCGACGAATTATTTGATCAACTACAAGGCTCGTCTGTTTATTCAAAAATTGACTTACGTTCCGGGTATCATCAAATACGGGTGAAAGAAGATGATATTCTAAAGACTGCTTTCAGAACACGTTACGGTCATTACGAGTTTATGGTCATGCCGTTTGGTTTAACTAATGCACCAGCTGTGTTCATGGACCTTATGAACCGAGTGTGTGGACCATACCTTGACAAGTTTGTCATTGTTTTCATTGATGACATACTTATTTACTCAAAGAATGACCAAGAACACGGTGAATATTTGAGAAAGGTGTTAGAAGTATTGAGGAAGGAAGAATTGTACGCTAAGTTTTCAAAGTGTGCATTTTGGTTGGAAGAAGTTCAATTCCTCGGTCACATAGTGAACAAAGAAGGTATTAAGGTGGACCCGGCAAAGATAGAAACTGTTGAAAAGTGGGAAACCCCGAAAACTCCGAAACACATACGCCAGTTTTTAGGACTAGCTGGTTACTACAGAAGGTTCATCCAAGACTTTTCCATAATAGCAAAATCCTTGACTGCATTAACGCATAAAGGGAAGAAATTTGAATGGAATGATGAACAAGAGAAAGCGTTTCAGTTATTGAAGAAAAAGCTAACTACGGCACCTATATTGTCATTGCCTGAAGGGAATGATGATTTTGTGATTTATTGTGATGCATCAAAGCAAGGTCTCGGTTGTGTATTAATGCAACGAACGAAGGTGATTGCTTATGCGTCTAGATAATTGAAGATTCACGAACAAAATTATACGACGCATGATTTGGAATTAGGCGCGGTTGTTTTTGCATTAAAGACTTGGAGGCACTACTTATATGGGGTCAAAAGTATTATATATACCGACCACAAAAGTCTTCAACACATATTTAATCAGAAACAACTGAATATGAGGCAGCGTAGGTGGATTGAATTATTGAATGATTACGACTTTGAGATTCGTTACCACCCGGGGAAGGCAAATGTGGTAGCCGATGCCTTGAGCAGGAAGGACAGAGAACCCATTCGAGTAAAATCTATGAATATAATGATTCATAATAACCTTACTACTCAAATAAAGGAGGCGCAACAAGGAGTTTTAAAAGAGGGAAATTTAAAGGATGAAATACCCAAAGGATCGGAGAAGCATCTTAATATTCGGGAAGACGGAACCCGGTATAGGGCTGAAAGGATTTGGGTACCAAAATTTGGAGATATGAGAGAAATGGTACTTAGAGAAGCTCATAAAACTAGATACTCAATACATCCTGGAACGGGAAAGATGTACAAGGATCTCAAGAAACATTTTTGGTGGCCGGGTATGAAAGCCGATGTTGCTAAATACGTAGGAGAATGTTTGACGTGTTCTAAGGTCAAAGCTGAGCATCAGAAACCATCAGGTCTACTTCAACAACCCGAAATCCCAGAATGGAAATGGGAAAACATTACCATGGATTTCATCACTAAATTGCCAAGGACTGCAAGTGGTTTTGATACTATTTGGGTAATAGTTGATCGTCTCACCAAATCAGCACACTTCCTGCCAATAAGAGAAGATGACAAGATGGAGAAGTTAGCACGACTGTATTTGAAGGAAGTCGTCTCCAGACATGGAATACCAATCTCTATTATCTCTGATAGGGATGGCAGATTTATTTCAAGATTCTGGCAGACATTACAGCAAACATTAGGAACTCGTCTAGACATGAGTACTGCCTATCATCCACAAACTGATGGGCAGAGCGAAAGGACGATACAAACGCTTGAAGACATGCTACGAGCATGTGTTATGGATTTCAAAAACAGTTGGGATCGACATCTACCGTTAGCAGAATTTTCCTACAACAACAGCTACTATTCAAGCATTGAGATGGCGCCGTTTGAAATACTTTATGGTAGAAAGTACAGGTCTCCGATTTGTTGGAGTGAAGTGGGGGATAGACAGATTACGGGTCCGGAGATTATACAAGAAACTACCGAGAAGATCATCCAAATTCAACAACAGTTGAAAACCGCCCAAAGTCGACAAAAGAGTTACGCTGACATTAAAAGAAAAGATATAGAATTTGAAATTGGAGAGATGGTCATGCTTAAAGTTGCACCTTGGAAAGGCGTTGTTCGATTTGGTAAACGAGGGAAATTAAATCCAAGGTATATTGGACCATTCAAGATTATTGATCGTGTCGGACCAGTAGCTTACCGACTTGAGTTACCTCAACAACTCGTGGCTGTACATAACACTTTCCACGTCTCGAATTTGAAGAAATGTTTTTCTAAAGAAGATCTCACTATTCCGTTAGATGAAATCCAAATCAACGAAAAACTTCAATTCATCGAAGAACCCGTCGAAATAATGGATCGTGAGGTTAAAAGACTTAAGCAAAACAAGATACCAATTATTAAGGTTCGATGGAATGCTCGTAGAGGACCCGAGTTCACCTGGGAGTGTGAAGATCAGATGAAGAAGAAATACCCGCATCTATTTCCAGAAGATTCGTCAACACCTTCAACAGTTTAAAATTTCGGGACGAAATTTATTTAACGGGTAGGTACTGTAGTGACCCGAACTTTTCCATGTTTATATATATTAATTGAGATTGATATTTACATGATTAAATGTTTCCAACATGTTAAGCAATCAAACTTGTTAAGACTTGATTAATTGAAATATGTTTCATATAGACAATTGACCACCCAAGTTGACCGGTGATTCACGAACGTTAAAACTTGTAAAAACTATATGATGACATATATATGGATATATATATAGTTAACATGATACTATGATAAGTAAACATATCATTAAGTATATTAACAATGAACTACATATGTAAAAACAAGACTACTAACTTAATGATTTTTAAACGAGACATATATGTAACGATTATCGTTGTAAAGACATTTAATGTATATATATCATATTAAGAGATATTCATACATGATAATATCATGATAATATAATAATTTAAAATCTCATTTGATATTATAAACATTGGGTTAACAACATTTAACAAGATCGTTAACCTAAAGGTTTCAAAACAACACTTACATGTAACGACTAACGATGACTTAACGACTCAGTTAAAATGTATATACATGTAGTGTTTTAATATGTATTTATACACTTTTGAAAGACTTCAATACACTTATCAAAATACTTCTACTTAACAAAAATGCTTACAATTACATCCTCGTTCAGTTTCATCAACAATTCTACTCGTATGCACCCGTATTCGTACTCGTACAATACACAGCTTTTAGATGTATGTACTATTGGTATATACACTCCAATGATCAGCTCTTAGCAGCCCATGTGAGTCACCTAACACATGTGGGAACCATCATTTGGCAACTAGCATGAAATATCTCATAAAATTACAAAAATATGAGTAATCATTCATGACTTATTTACATGAAAACAAAATTACATATCCTTTATATCTAATCCATACACCAACGACCAAAAACACCTACAAACACTTTCATTCTTCAATTTTCTTCATCTAATTAATCTCTCTCAAGTTCTATCTTCAAGTTCTAAGTGTTCTTCATAAATTCTACAAGTTCTAGTTACATAAAATCAAGAATAATTTCAAGTTTGCTAGCTCACTTCCAATCTTGTAAGGTGATCATCCAACCTCAAGAAATCTTTGTTTCTTACAGTAGGTTATCATTCTAATACAAGGTAATAATCATATTCAAACTTTGGTTCAATTTCTATAACTATAACAATCTTATTTCAAGTGATGATCTTACTTGAACTTGTTTTCGTGTCATGATTCTGCTTCAAGAACTTCGAGCCATCCAAGGATCCGTTGAAGCTAGATCCATTTTTCTCTTTTCTAGTAGGTTTATCTAAGGAACTTAAGGTAGTAATGATGTTCATAACATCATTCGATTCATACATATAAAGCTATCTTATTCGAAGGTTTAAACTTGTAATCACTAGAACATAGTTTAGTTAATTCTAAACTTGTTCGCAAACAAAAGTTAATCCTTCTAACTTGACTTTTAAAATCAACTAAACACATGTTCTATATCTATATGATATGCTAACTTAATGATTTAAAACCTGGAAACACAAAAAACACCGTAAAACCGGATTTACGCCGTCGTAGTAACACCGCGGGCTGTTTTGGGTTAGTTAATTAAAAACTATGATAAACTTTGATTTAAAAGTTGTTATTCTGAGAAAATGATTTTTATTATGAACATGAAACTATATCCAAAAATTATGGTTAAACTCAAAGTGGAAATATGTTTTCTAAAATGGTCATCTAGACGTCGTTCTTTCGACTGAAATGACTACCTTTACAAAAATGACTTGTAACTTATTTTTCCGACTATAAACCTATACTTTTTCTGTTTAGATTCATAAAATAGAGTTCAATATGAAACCATAGCAATTTGATTCACTCAAAACGGATTTAAAATGAAGAAGTTATGGGTAAAACAAGATTGGATAATTTTTCTCATTTTAGCTACGTGAAAATTGGTAACAAATCTATTCCAACCATAACTTAATCAACTTGTATTGTATATTATGTAATCTTGAGATACCATAGACACGTATACAATGTTTCGACCTATCATGTCGACACATCTATATATATTTCGGAACAACCATAGACACTCTATATGTGAATGTTGGAGTTAGCTATACAGGGTTGAGGTTGATTCCAAAATATATATAGTTTGAGTTGTGATCAATACTGAGATACGTATACACTGGGTCGTGGATTGATTCAAGATAATATTTATCGATTTATTTCTGTACATCTAACTGTGGACAACTAGTTGTAGGTTACTAACGAGGACAGCTGACTTAATAAACTTAAAACATCAAAATATATTAAAAGTGTTGTAAATTTATTTTGAACATATTTTGATATATATGTATATATTGTTATAGGTTCGTGAATCAACCAGTGGCCAAGTCTTACTTCCCGACGAAGTAAAAATCTGTGAATGTGAGTTATAGTCCCACTTTTAAAATCTAATATTTTTGGGATGAGAATACATGCAGGTTTTATAAATGATTTACAAAATAGACACAAGTACGTGAAACTACATTCTATGGTTGAATTATCGAAATCGAATATGCCCCTTTTTATTAAGTCTGGTAATCTAAGAATTAGGGAACAGACACCCTAATTGACGCGAATCGTAAAGATAGATCTATTGGGCCTAACAAACCCCATCCAAAGTACCGGATGCTTTAGTACTTCGAAATTTATATCATATCCGAAGGGTGTCCCGGAATGATGGGGATATTCTTATATATATGCATCTTGTTAATGTCGGTTACCAGGTGTTCACCATATGAATGATTTTTATCTCTATGTATGGGATGTGTATTAAAATATGAAATCTTGTGGTCTATTGTTACGATTTGATATATATAGGTTAAACCTATAACTCACCAACATTTTTGTTGACGTTTAAAGCATGTTTATTCTCAGGTGAATATTAAGAGCTTCCGCTGTTGCATACTAAAATAAGGACAAGATTTGGAGTCCATGTTTGTATGATATTGTGTAAAAACTGCATTCAAGAAACTGATTTCGATGTAACATATTTGTATTGTAAACCATTATGTAATGGTCGTGTGTAAACAGGATATTTTAGATTATCATTATTTGATAATCTACGTAAAGCTTTTTAAACCTTTATTTATGAAATAAAGGTTATGGTTTGTTTTAAAAATGAATACAGTCTTTGAAAAACGTCTCATATAGAGGTCAAAACCTCGTAACGAAATCAATTAATATGGAACGTTTTTAATCAATAAGAACGGGACATTTCATAATTCACCTGAAATAACACCTTAAGAAAAACAAAAATATATAAGACTTCTTAGGTAAGGTGGTCATTTAGCACCAAAGTGCGGTATGAGACTAAGTGCGAAGTTGAAGATCACGGAGGTGAGAGAATGAAGTCGTTGTTGTAGGTGCTCTCATAATGTAAAATCTGGATTGCTATGAAACTAGGATAGTATCATCGAATGGGTACAAGTTCGATATTGTGGTGGGTACCGTATTTTCCCTGTCAGAAAACATGATCGTGGAAATTGTCAAGTGGATTATTCCACTTTACGGACGATTGTGAGGCGGAAGTGTCAGTATTGATTATATCACGTAGAGACATGCGGATGTTGTTTGGTTGAGAGAGTGTGTACCCTAGTGATGTGACCCGTAGGTTGCATTGAAATGTCGAGGCCATCCTTAACGGACGGCCTAGGTAGGAAGGTTCGCCCGGATTTGGTGACTATTTTTGTGAGTCGTGTGGCGAATTGCGGAAATTTTGTAATGATGATTCGCCGTTGATGGGATTTTATTATATGAAAACCTTTTATGCTAGTACTAGGAAGCTGTATTGTATGGTTCAGAGGAGAAACCCTATGACGATGTGTTGATGTTTCGCCTAACTCGTGGTGTATTATTGTCGTCCTGGATTAATCCAGTGACGGATAGTCGTGTGCGGATCAATCGGTGGGAAAGTGTTACTTTTAAAGTGTTTATTTTGGGGTTATCAAAATTTCTTCGTTGAAGAATGACCCGAGTATGGAGCCGGAGGAAGTCGGTTCTTGGTCTAAAGCATATTCATGAATGACCGGTTGAGTAGTACGTTTATGAACCGATGGAGTACGGAGTTTTAAGGAAGCATGAATCATTCTCAATTTGGATTAATGCAAGACATGGTTCATGACATAGTAGATTTAGTAGATTGCGTTGGGTGATATGGTTATGGATGTAGCTTGTTGCCAGTTGTAGCTGAGAGAACTTGAAGGGATACGTGGTGTTTTTCGTATTTCCTAAATGGAACTTCTAGACATTGGGTGTATGAGATATCGCTTGTTGCGGTAGTGCACGATAGTGATTATTAGCGTGTGGTGAGATCATAGAATTCACGAAAGATGTTATGGATGTTGGGCTTGGTTGTGTTTCGTAGAATCGTGAGGCGTGACGACAATGATTGTCGGTGAATTGTTCTACTTTTAGGACGATTGTAAGTGTATGGTACGAGTTTGGATACTCGGCGGAGGAGCAACGGTTACGGTTGTTGTTAAATGTTGAGTTATTGTGCGAAGCGAGAATTCGGATGCATGATTACTACATGTGTGACTCCGCATTGAAAGCGGATGTGACGACCCAGAAATTTCCGACCAAATTTAAACTTAATCTTTAATGTGATTTTGACACGATTAGCAAAGTCTATAATGTTGAGTCTCGAAAACTTTGAAACTATGTTCATGTATTCAATTACCCTTTGACTATTTCTGAAGATTCACGAACAATTGTGTGTAAATAAATATGTAAATATATATGTATAACTAAATTCTATACAAAAGTAATATTTTATATATATATATATATATATATATATATATATATATATATATATATATATATATATATATATATATATATATATATAATTAATAAATATTAAATATTCAATAGATTATATAATTGGTAGATATGATATAACAAATGGAAATATATTAAACTTAATTAACAAGTTAAATATAATTGTTATATTAATATTATTATCATTATCAATTCTACTATTATTATTATTATTATTAGTTTCATTATTATTAATAAAATTAATATTAAATATTAATGTTTATATTATTATGTTTCTTTATATAATTAATATACAAATATAAATTCGATACACGGATATAGATATATACATAAAAACATATAACTTGTTATATCTTAATTATTATTATTACATATTAAAATTTCCTTTATAATTAACAATCATTATTAGCATCATCAATAATAATATTATTGTTATCATCTTATATTATTGTCATTAGTTATTAGTATTATTATAATTATTATCACTAGTAATTGTATTATTATTATTGTTGTATTTAAGATTGATATATAAATATAATTATATAAATATATAAGATATACAAATACAGGATATAAATAATAGATATAGATATATACAGATACATATAGATACGCGGTTATATACAAATATATAATAGGAAATTTGTATTAATATTATAAAGATAATTATTATTATTATATTTATTTTTATTAATTATTAATATTTATTAAATATAAGATATAAAAACATAAAATTACAAATCTTGTTAAAATTCACTATCTGTTTGATTTCTTCTCCTGTCCTGATTGAATAATATGTCGACCAACATCACTAAATAACAATCAAAAGTACTGCATAAAATATTCGATTCAGTTTCACGTCCTTATCTGATTCTTATTTTCTGTATATTTTTTTCTGCTTGATTTAACCTGTCGACCCACTTTCACTACAAATCAAGAGAGTTACTCAAGAATATGGATACATACAATCGACTTAACATCCTTATTATCAATTATCACTATCATACGTTTTTATTTAATTGAATTCAACAGAAAATTTAATGTACAGCTCGAACACCTCTGTTCTTAGTAACTTTTTACTCAAATCTTGATTTCAAATGATTTTGCAAATCTAAAAATACAGATTTATTTAGAATCTTTTAGTGAATCTATCTGCTAAATTTCAATTCTCAATTCTTCATATTGAGTACGAATTCGATAGTCAAAGTTTTGAAATTTAAAAGTCAACGGAATGTTCATCAAGAAATTCGCGTTTGTTTTTGCGTTTTAGATTAAATTGTTGATTGAGAAAGTTTACAGGAACAATTTGGAATCTTTTTCATGAAGGAATCGAAGTCTAAAAACACTTCAATATCAAAATCAAGATTTGTGTTCTTCGTTTATTTTTTTTATTTTTTTTCAGCTACAACCGCTGTTAATATTTTGTTTCTTCTGTTCTTTTAATTCCAAAACACTCACCTAAATCCTGATTGTATACACTTCATTTTCATATCCAAACTAAAACCTAACTTAGCTGTTATAATTCTGGTTCTCTGGTCGATCGTTCAAATGAAGAAGAAGATGGGATTCGAAAACAGTATAAAATAAATACAAAACTGGGTTATGACAGAATAGTTAGAGCAGAGAAGTGGTTTGTGTGGGTGTCGGGTTAACGAGAGGTCTCAGGTTCGATTCTTGCTTGGTGCAACTTTTTTTATTTAAAAGGCTTCTATGGTAGTTTTTAATACCAAAATTATTATTATTATTATTATTATTATTATTATTATTATTATTATTATTATTATTATTATTATTATTATTATTATTATCATTATTGTTATTATTATTATTATTATTGTTGTTGTTAATATTATTATTGTTATTATTAGTTATTATTAATACTACTAGTATTATAATTATTAAAAGTATTATTATTAGTATTGTTAACATAGTTATAAGTATTATTATTATTATTATTATTATTATTATTATTATTATTATTATTATTATTATTATTATTATTATTATTATTATTATTATTATTATCATTATCATTATTATTATTATTATTAAATATTGTTATTGTTAATATTATGTTAACATTAATAATATGACAATTATCATTATCATTTTTAGTTATTATTAAGTAGTATCATTAAGTATTATTAGTATTATTTTCATAAATATTAATATCGGTATCGTTTTATAAATATTAGTATTATTATTACTATTATAATTATTAACATAAGTACTATTAATATGATTATCATCTTGTTATCACTAAAACTATATTATTATTAGTATATCGTTTTTACTACTAGTATCATTATTATTATTATTACTACTATTAATATTACTATAATTATTATTATTATCTGTATTGTTATATTTAATACTAACATTACCATCAAATACAACTTTTATTATTATTATTAATACTGTTTTACCAAATAAGTATGTTGTATATAAAAATATACCTAGAAGTAATATTACATATATGTATGTATTAAACATATTAACAGTTTTTATATAAATATTTATATATAACAAATTTGGTAGTTTTAATATAATACTAATCAAACATATATATTAATATGACTATATAAATACTAATAAAATTAAATAGGTACACAAACTAAATATATATAAAATATAATGAAAAGATATATGATATAAATTTGTTCAATTATGATTATATGTTTTAATATATATACGAATGATATAGGTTCGTGAATCTGAGGCCAACCCTACACTTGTTCAATGTCGTCATATGTATTTTTACTACAAAATACAGTATTGTGAGTTTCATTTGCTCCCTTTTTAAATGCTTTTGCAATATATATTTTTGGAACTAAGAATACATGCGCTGTTTTATAAATGATTGACGAAATAGACACAAGTAATCGAAACTATATTCTATGGTTGGATTATCGAAATCGAATATGCCCCTTTTTAGCTTGGTAGCCTAAGAATTAGGGAAATGGCCCCTAATTGACGCGAATCCTAAAGATAGATCTATGGACCTTGACACGTCCCATTCGGGTTACGAATGCTTTAGTACTTCGATTATCATGTCCGATGAGAGTTCTGGAATGATGGGGATATTCTATATGCATCCTGTTAGTTCGGTTATCAAGCGTTCACCATATGAATGATTTTTATCTCTATGCCGTGCAAAATGCCTGATATGAGATTATGTTTATGAGAAATGGAAATGAAAATCTCGTGGTCTATTAAAATTATAGAAATGATTGATTACGATAAACTAATGAACTCACCAACCTTTTGGTTGACACTTTAAAGCATGTTTATTCTCAGGTATGAAAGAAATCTTCCGCTGTGCATTCGCTCATTTTAGAGATATTACTTGGAGTCATTCATGACATATTTCAAAATACGTTGCATTCGAGTCGTTGAGTTCATTAAGATTATTATTAAGTCAATTATAGTTGGATATATTATGAAACGGTATGCATACCGTCAACTTTCAATGAAATGAAAGTTTGTCTTTTAAAAACGAATGCAATGTTTGTAAAATGTATCATATAGAGGTCAAGTACCTCGCGATGTAACCATATGTAATGTATTCGTCCAGATGGATTAGGACGGGTCATTTCAGCGAAAATGTTCGAGGGAGAAGTGCTTAACTTCTAGTGTTGGTGCAGATCACGAGGACATGATCCAATTTACGTGGGGGAGAGTTGTAACACCCCGTGTTTCAGTTATGCATTATTTTGGACATCATTTGAATTACGCGGCATGTAACCGTATATTTGGATCCAAAATAAATTTTGAGTTGATGTTCTAAAACCTTACCATTGGATAGTAAATCTCATTACGTTTCCAACGATATTTGATTCATCGAAAATGGAGTTACAGTTTGAAAGTTATGACTAAAACAAGTTCCAGTTTCAGTCTCAGTTCATGAGGACGCCGTCCAGCCATTTTGGACGCTGTCCAAATGGCCTGACGGGCCAGCAGCTGCAATGTACTTAAATTAAAAGGGGTACTTTGGTCTTTTCACATGTGAACGGATTTGTAGCCTTAATATCAGTTCTAGATCCACTTTTGGATCATTTTCACATCCACAACTCTATCATCTTCAAACCCTAGAGAGAGAGGAAGAGTTTTAGAGAAGGAAAGCTCCATTGGAGAAGAAGTGAAATGTCCCGTTCTTATTGATTAAAAACGTTCCATATTAATTGATTTCGTTGCGAGGTTTTGACCTTTATATGAGACGTTTTTCAAAGACTGCATTCATTTTAAAACAAACCATAACCTTTATTTCATCAATAAAGGTTTAAAAAACTTTACGTAGATTATCAAATAATGATAATCTAAAATATCATGTTTACACACGACCATTACATAATGGTTTACAATACAAATATGTTACAACAAAATAAGTTTCTTGAATGCAGTTTTTACACAATATCATACAAGCATGGACTCCAAATCTCGTCCTTATTTAAGTATTCGACAGCGGAAGCTCTTAATAATCACCTGAGAATAAACATGCTTAAAACGTCAACAAAAATGTTGGTGAGTTATAGGTTTAACCTATATATATAAAATCATAATAATAGACCACAAGATTTCATATTTCAATACACATCCCATACATAGAGATAAAAATCATTCATATGGTGAACACCTGGTAACCGACATTAACAAGATGCATATATAAGAATATCCCCATCATTCCGGGACACCCTTCGGATATGATATAAATTTCGAAGTACTAAAGCATCCGGTACTTTGGATGGGGTTTGGTAGGCCCAATAGGTCTATCTTCGCGTCAATTAGGGTGTCTGTTCCCTAATTCTTAGATTACCAGACTTAATAAAAAGGGGCATATTCGATTTCGATAATTCAACCATAGAATGTAGTTTCACGTACTTGTGTCTATTTTGTAAATCATTTATAAAACCTTCATGTATTCTCATCCCAAAAATATTAGATTTTAAAAGTGGGACTATAACTCACTTTCACAGATTTTTACTTCGTCGGAAAATAAGACTTGGCCACTGGTTGATTCACGAACCTATAACAATATATACATATATATCAAAGTATGTTCAAAATATATTTACAACACTTTTAATATATTTTGATGTTTTAAGTTTATTAAGTCAGCTGTCCTCGTTAGTAACCTACAACTAGTTGTCCACAGTTAGATGTACAGAAATAAATCGATAAATATTATCTTGAATCAATCCACGACCCAGTGTATACGTATCTCAGTATTGATCACAAATCAAACCATATATATTTTGGAATCAACCTCAACCCTGTATAGCTAACTCCAACATTCACATATAGAGTGTTTATGATTGTTCCGAAATATATATAGATGTGTCAACATGATAGGTCGAAACATTGTATACGTGTCTATGGTATCTCAAGATTACATAATATACAATACAAGTTGATTAAGTTATGGTTGAAATAGATTTGTTACCAATTTTCACGTAGCTAAAATGAGAAAAATTATCCAATCTTGTTTTACCCATAACTTCTTCATTTTAAATCCGTTTTGAGTGAATCAAATTGCTATGGTTTCATATTGAACTCTATTTTATGAATCTAAACAGAAAAAGTATAGGTTTATAGTCGGAAAAATAAGTTACAAGTCGTTTTTGTAAAGGTAGTCATTTCAGTCGAAAGAACGACATCTAGATGACCATTTTAGAAAACATACTTCCACTTTGAGTTTAACCATAATTTTTGGATATAGTTTCATGTTCATAATAAAAATCATTTTCTCAGAATAACAACTTTTAAATCAAAGTTTATCATAGTTTTTAATTAACTAACCCAAAACAGCCCGCGGTGTTACTACGACGGCGTAAATCCGGTTTTACGGTGTTTTTCGTGTTTCCAGGTTTTAAATCATTAAGTTAGCATATCATATAGATATAGAACATGTGTTTAGTTGATTTTAAAAGTCAAGTTAAAAGGATTAACTTTTGTTTGCGAACAAGTTTAGAATTAACTAAACTATGTTCTAGTGATTACAAGTTTAAACCTTCGAATAAGATAGCTTTATATGTATGAATCGAATGATGTTATGAACATCATTACTACCTTAAGTTCCTTGGATAAACCTACTGGAAAAGAGAAAAATGGATCTAGCTTCAACGGATCCTTGGATGGCTCGAAGTTCTTGAAGCAGAATCATGACACGAAAACAAGTTCAAGTAAGATCATCACTTGAAATAAGATTGTTATAGTTATAGAAATTGAAACAAAGTTTGAATATGATTATTACCTTGTATTAGAATGATAACCTACTGTAAGAAACAAAGATTTCTTGAGGTTGGATGATCACCTTACAAGATTGGAAGTGAGCTAGCAAACTTGAAAGTATTCTTGATTTTATGTAACTAGAACTTGTAGAAATTATGAAGAACACTTAGAACTTGAAGATAGAACTTAAGAGAGATCAATTAGATGAAGAAAATTGAAGAATGAAATTGTTTTTAGATGTTTTTGGTCGTTGGTGTATGGATTAGATATAAAGGATATGTAATTTTGTTTTCATGTAAATAAGTCATGAATGATTACTCATATTTTTGTAATTTTATGAGATATTTCATGCTAGTTGCCAAATGATGGTTCTCACATTTGTTAGGTGACTCACATGGGCTGCTAAGAGCTGATCATTGGAGTGTATATACCAATAGTACATACATCTAAAAGCTGTGTATTGTACGAGTACGAATACGGGTGCATACGAGTAGAATTGTTGATGAAACTGAACGAGGATGTAATTGTAAGCATTTTTGTTAAGTAGAAGTATTTTGATAAGTGTATTGAAGTCTTTCAAAAGTGTATAAATACATATTAAAACACTACATGTATATACATTTTAACTGAGTCGTTAAGTCATCGTTAGTCGTTACATGTAAGTGTTGTTTTGAAACATTTAGGTTAACGATCTTGTTAAATGTTGTTAACCTAATGTTTATAATATCAAATGAGATTTTAAATTATTATATTATCATGATAGTATCATGTATGAATATTTCTTAATATGATATATATACATTTAAATGTCGTTACAACGGTAATCGTTACATATATGCCTCGTTTCGAAATCCTTAAGTTAGTAGTCTTGTTTTTTACATATGTAGTTCATTGTTAATATACTTAATGATATGTTTACTTATCATAATACCATGTTAAATATATATATATATATATATATATATATATATATATATATATATATATATATATATATATATATATATATATATATATATATATATATATATATATATATATCCATATATATGACATCATATAGTTTTTACAAGTTTTAACGTTCGTGAATCACCGGTCAACTTGGGTGGTGAATTGACCATATGAAACCTATTTCAATTAATCAAGTCTTAACAAGTTTGATTGCTTAACATGTTGGAAACATTTAATCATGTAAATATCAATCTCAATTAATATATATAAACATGGAAAAGTTCGGGTCACTACAAGAAGGAGGTTGATTCGGGTTAAGGTGCAAGAGGTAAGGTTGTTTACCTCATTAACGACTATGTTTTAATAGTGTTGGTAAGCTCTAACTTCGAATTTAATTGTTGAGATTCTTGTTCATGTTTAGGGTTTGAGCTAGTTTGGGTTATAAACCCCATTTCTCATGAAATTGGGGGGGGGGGGGGGGGGAGGGGGGGGTTGTTATATGTATTGTGTAACTAAACTCGATTATTGTGAGTTTAGGGTTTGAGGACGATTTTGGTCATGGTTTGGGTGTAAATCACTAGGTTGGAAGTTTGTGTGTAAATTTGATGTTCTTAAGAACTTGTGTACTAGTCAAAATGGGTATTGACTTTGAATTGTGTCAAATTATGTTTTGGGTCAAGATTTGATGAATCGAGAATATAAGTGTTTGATTCAAGTATTAAATGGTGTTTTAAAAAGTTAATCACTAGCCGTTAGTGATTAAAGATGTTTTTGGGACTTATGTCAAAATGGGTGAATTGAATTGGGCCAAATTTGGTAATGACACTAATTTTGGATTAATTGGATGATAAGCACTTTTGTTAAGTGTTAAAAGGCGTTTGAAATGATTACTACCTAAGTAGCAATTTAGTGTTAAGACCTAGGTTAGTTTAAATGGTGTCAAGTATAATTTAGGTTAAATTGTACTTGTTTGAATGGGTCAGAATTACCACCCGTAGTGGTAATTGTTGAAGTCCACTTTAGATGTCTAAATAGGCGATTTGTGGAGATAGGTATAAACCCGTGGTTAAGGGTGTTGAAGTCGAATTCTCTCGTAGAGAATGTATGTTGATTGTTTATATATCTATATGAGTATTATAGGTAAAAGGTTTGCTCGGTTGTGTTTGAAGGTGTTTTACATATATGACTTGTGAGGGCATTTCGAGGTGAGTGGAAAAATTATACGTGTATGTATATAATGTATTTATTTGTGCGAGATGCGATGTGGGTTTAAAGTTCGCGTGAACGATACCACATTGTATTGGCATGTGATATGGGTTTAAAGTTCGTGTGTTCGATACCATATCATTATGTGTGCGAGGGCGTGAAGTGTGGGTTTAAGGTTCGCGTGTACGATACCACATTTCATGTGACGGGTGGGTTTAAAGTTCGCGTGTACGATACCACTCGGGGGTTAGTGATATATTTCGTTGTACACTAACGGTTGTTATGAACACCGATGGGAAATTCGAGTACCATTCCCTTTGTACGATTAGTTAACCATGGTTATGTGTTGTAGTGTAGCATATTATACTGTTCGAGTTATATATGCTATTGTTTGTGCTAGCTTGTGGTCTTGAAGGTTTAGCGTTATACTTTGTGCTGGTATGCTATATAAATTGCTAGCTCGTATGCAGTATTTGTGTAAGTATTTGCAAGTAGGTAGATTATATATGTATATGTATAATTATTGCATTCACTAAGCTTTATGCTTACCCCTCTCGTTGTTTACCTTTTTACAGGTATTGTGTTATGAAGCTAGCTAGCTGTTAGACTAGACGTGTAGGAGCGCTTGGGCTCGATGGGGTAGCTATTGGATATTTGGACGTGGATTGGGGATTTGGACGTGGGTTGGGTTATTGAGTCTTAATCCGTAGTTAGTGGTGTAAACACTTTTATTTAACATTTTGGTTGTTGTAAAACTTGAATTGGGTGTTACAAGGTGTTTGGTTGTTGATTTTAATTGTTAAGTGTGTTTTGAAATGAAATGGGACTGATCAGGTATCCTGGATGCCGTCCAGATTGGTTGGACGATGTCCAGTATAATGTGGGTTGGGATTTTTCTGTCACAGTCAACTTTAGTTCAATTGGACGCCGTCCTAAACCCTTTGACGTAGTCCTGGTCTTGGTAACTGGACGCCGTCCAGAGATCTGGATGCCGTACAGGTGGTCTGTTAAAAAAAATTAAGTCGCGTTTTTGGTAAAACGAAGTTGGGTCGTTACAAGTGGTATCAGAGCATAGTCTAAGGGAATTAGATGACCTTGGAATAGGTGCCTAGTCTTAGACTTATTTACGTTTATGCATTATATGCAGGACTTGTAGGAATACGGGTCAGACTGAGATTTGAAAGTGCCTAATGTAAGTAGGTGAACCTGGACATTGTTTTAGTGATAGTCACCTAGGTTGTAGGCTGACTTGTTGATGCGGTGTAGTTGTGTACTTTTATTATTATATTGTATATAGGTGTATATATATACAGGTATCTATTTGATGTAATGTCCTAGGGATGAATCTATTGGAGAGATTCGGAGGTTTGGCGGTTTTGGGTGATCAAGTTCATGGTAAGAACTTTGGTCATTAGGGTGCTAGGAATTATCGCGTGTTATTTGGTGTGAATGTTGCGTCAGTCCGAGTAAAGTACTTTGCGTGACCATGTGGAAATGGTAAGATACGCAATTGTAATAGTGACCGATCACCATTATTGTAACAGTGTATCTTGACATCAAGCATGACATGACGAGTACCGAACGGAGGAAACGTGGCATGGTTGGGGTAGATTCGGGATGAATTAGGAATCTTTTACTAGTTCCTATGGTGTAGTTGTCTCGGGTGATGTGCTTGTAGTCACATCAGCTTCATTGCGAGTCGGGAAGTGTTACGGTGGATTTGGTTAGTTAAGTGAGTGAGCCAACTTACGAGTTCGGTGCGTACTTAGTCAACCTAAGTAGTGGGTACATTATTGAGATTGTCAATGGTTGTAGTTACCCATCGTAACTAGGATAACCGATTAGTGTATGTGTGTGCGACGAGGACTTAAGTCCCGTAATGGGACGTAGCAAGTCTAATGATTGTAGAATTGGGTTACACTCCGTAGAGTGTGTGGTTAGAGAATCGCGTAAGGATTTTAGTTATGAGTCGTCTTGGAATTTGCGGATCGAGGAGTCTTCGGGTCATTAAACTCATGGGAGCGAGATCCGTATGACAATGGTCGCGTTAGTGTGATGGTTTATAGGGTAACATTCCTAACGGAATATCCCTCGTTGTAGTGGATGTGTCGATGTGCGGAAGGGTGTAAGACTTGGTGTTCCAAGCACCTCTTACCGTTAGACGGAAGGTTTCGTTAGGCTATATCGTTTGGCCTTGTGGAAGTTGCGGGTAGTGTGTGATCGGTAGAAACTTTCTATAAGATAATAAACTGTAAGGTTTTTCAGGTAAGTATGACTTTGGGTCATTATTGGGGAGAGATGGGCAATGTCGGGTGCATGAAACCCAAAGATCGAGTTCTAAATCTCGATAGGTTGCGGTGGGAGTTTGCATGACATGGCGTCAGGTGCCTTCTTATACCTGCTAGTGTAATGTTCAACTCCGGTGATGGTGTGATCATTTTGTGCTTAGGGTGCCCGTGAGATACCTTGGAAGCATCGAAGGTTAGAATAGTGATCGACGAGTGATAGTAATTCGACGGTTGTAAAAGTTGAAGTTTAAGAGCATTGCGGTAAATACTTCTAATGAAGTGACGGGTGAGCGAAGCTTGTTGCTCTTAAGTGATAGACGGGTAAAGATGACCGGTGAGTCAGTGATGGACTTAATGGTCGGTTAGGCCGAAGGTTATGATGAAGTGTTGATATTGCGGTAGATGCAATTATTGTGTCGGGTTGGTCACTCTTCTCCATGAGAGTGAGCAATTGTAAATAAAGGTTCGTTGCGGAGAAGGTCAGGTGATCTCGACTGAGATGCATGACCGAGTAAGCAGATTGGCGTATGCCTAGGCTTAGAGGTGTACATGGGATTTTGGTTCAGTCGCTTTGTGAACGATGAAGGGTTGTTACTTGAGATTGTAGTATTAAGGTGCAATGTCATCGCATGTAAGACATTTCAAGTGAATGTGCGTGTCGGCTCTGAGAGCCTGAAGTGAATTCGTGGTGATTTGGGTATATGACCAACGATGAGAAGGGACATGTGTTTCGTGGAATGGTAATTCCGCAGGATGTTGTCATATTGGCGGTGATAATATGGAGTTGAATCTTAAGTGGGGGAGTTTTTACTGTCGTTTGAGGAAGCTCTGGTGGTGTTAGATCAAGTGAAGTGTAAGACTTCTTAGGTAAGGTGGTCGTTTAGCACCAAAGTGCGGTATGAGACTAAGTGCGAAGTTGAAGATCACGGAGGTGAGAGAATGAAGTCTTTATTGCAGGTTGATAATGCTAAAAACGAACATATATTTCTTAGCATTATCCTTCAAGAAAGACAAGCTTTTAGTTGCAATTGTTCTATTTACAAGTGATATTCGTTTAAATAATAAAAGGTGAAGACAAAAGACAGATTCGACGATTTGAAGACGCAAACGACAAAAAAGCTAAAAAGTACAAAGTGCAATCCAAGTGGTTCAATTTATTGATAAGAAACATCTCAAAATTAGAAGAGTACAAGCTGCAAAATGCAAAGTACAAGATATTAAATCGTACGAAAGGACGTTTGAAAATCCGGAACCGGGACAGTAACCAACTATCAACGCGCGATGCAACGGACCTAAAATTACAAGTCAACTATGCACAAGAATATAATATAATATATATATAATTATATTAAATTATATATATTATATTATATATATTAAATAAAACGTCGGCAAATAAGAAAACAAAAATATGTGAGATGTCCCAGGCCTCCATGCGATCGCATGGGAATAACACTCCCAGGCCATGCGATCGCATGGCCCCAAATTATTGGTCAGGTGCTATAAATTGCAAGTTTGGGCGACGAGTTATACACACCTTCATCAACTGATCTCTCTCACTCTCTCAATATATATTTATATTTATATTTTATAATTATAACTTTAATATTAAGTTAATAATAATAAGGATATAGTGGCGAATGTTTTAAGTTTGTAAGTTGAAATTCTGTCCGTGTAACACTACGCGATTAATACTCATTGTAAGTTATGTTCAACCTTTTTAAATTAATGTCTCGTAGCTAAGTTATTATTATGCTTATTTAAGCTGAAGTAATCGTGATGTTGGACTAAATATTAAGACTGAGTTATTGGGCTTTGGACCATAATTGGAGTTTGGACAAAAGACTGACACTTGTGAAAATTAGACTATGGGCTATTAATGGGCTTTATATTTGTTTAACTGAATGATATTTAGTTAATTTAATATAGAGATTTATAATTTGATGTATCTATAAATAACCACATACACTCGATCGGATACGATGGGCGGAATATTTATAAGTACTAATAATCGTTCATTTAACCGGACACGGGAATGGATTAATAGTCAATGGACTCATTAAAACAGGGGTGGATTACATACAAGGAAAATTGGTGTAATTGTTAACAAAGTATTAAAACCTTGGACTATACGCAGTCGATAACCTGGTGTAATTATAAACAAAGTATTAAGACCTTGTTACAGTTTAAGTCCCCAATTAGTTGGAATATTTGACTTCGAATATAAGGGTAATTTGACGAGGACACTCAAACTTTATATTTGTGACGACCCGAAAATTTCTGACCAAATTTAAACTTAATCTTTATATGGTTTCGACATGATGAGCAAAGTCTGTAATGTAGAAGTCTCAAAAATTTTTAACTGAGTTCGTGTATTCAATTACCCTTCGACTGTTCTCGACGATTCACGACCAATTGTTGTAAATAAATATGTGTATATATAAATGTAAGTATATATAATAATTTGAAATTATAAAATAAACAATAGAATTAAATATGTAAAATAAGATACAAAATAATTAGGTGTAATTTAAAATAAATATATATATAAATATATATGATTACTATGTATAAGTAATATTATATGTACATTGTAACACGTATAAAATATTCAAATATGTTACTATAAAAATAAGTATGAAATATAAGGTTAGTATATTATATGTATTTATAAGTTAAAGTATAATGTTATATTAATATTATTATCATTACTTTCATTATCATTATTGTTAATATTAATACTTGTATTATTAATATTAAATAATTTTAAAATAAAGAATATAAATATAAAATTTGATATGTATAAATGATGATATTATTATTAATATTATTATTATCATTAATAATACTAATATTATTATAATTAATAATATTATTATTATCATCATTTTTATTATTATCATTATTAATTATTATTAAACTTATTAAGATCATTATTGTTGTTATTATTAATATAATCATATTATTATTATTGCTCTTTTTATTATTATTAAGATTATTATTATTAGTATTTATATTATTATTAATATAATTATAATTATTAATTATAAATATTATTTAGATAAGATTATATTACTGATTTAGAATCAGAATCAATTCCAAGTATCAATCAACCGTACCGAAATTTGTTTCCTGTCTCTAAAATTATTTCCAGTTGACTTCTTTTGGTGAATACCAACAAATTTTAGTTGTGTGTCACGATCAATTTATATTATTTTTATTTTTCTTGATTGAACCTATCGAGCTATTATTCTATATAAAATCAATCAATTACTTCTTAGTATTAGTGCAATACATCGACCTTATATCCTCACTATCAATTACAGATACAATTAACAGCTTGTAGTAGGGGAATTTATAGAAAAAATAAATATTGCATCTCGCTGCCCTGTTCATAATTTACTTTGTCAAAAGCTCGAAATCAAATTGTTTTTCAAAATGTGATAATGCAGTATTGTTAGAAATCCTTCATACAAACTATCTATTAAGTTTCAAAGATCAATTCCATCAATCGAGTTCAAAGCAGAGGAAAACCGAAGCGTAGGAAAGGCTTATAATAGTAGTTAAGCGGGAAAATCAGAATAGGAGGCCATTAAACTTTGAGGTCAAACATAAATTTCAAAAAGTCAAACTTGTGTTCTTCAAACAAATTAGAGATTTAGAGGGCAATTCTATTGAAACTGTTGGTTCATAAAGTTTCTTTGTACAATTTAAAAGGAATATTATGTTGTAAGTATAATCCAAAACTGACTAGAAATCGAAAACACGATTTGGGTTCTTAAGTGTTCTTTGTGGCACAACAGTCTGTTTTAAAAATATTTTTTTTCTTTTTCTTTCTCTTTGTTAACACAAGACAACCTCATTTAAGTCGTTTACCTGTTTCGTTTATGAATTCTAAAAAAACCCAATCAAATATTGTATTGCTAGTATGATTATTATTCTGGTCGACTTAATCTGTGGTGAAGAAGAAGAAATAGATAAGAAGCAGAATACAAGGATAAATAAATATGGTTTAGGATTTGAAACAGATATATAGGAGCAGACGGATTGTAGAGAGTGTTTGCGTTATACGAGAGGTCGCGGGTTCGAGTCCCGTTTTGGGCATTCTTTCTACAAAAAGCTGTATAAAATGGTATACTCTTTATTCATATTTTTTTTTATTATCATTACTATTATTAATGTCATTATTATTATTGTTAGTAATATTACTAGAATTATAACTAGTATTACAATTATTATTACAAATATTATAAATGTTATTATTATTATGATTATTATTAGGTATGAGTGTTATTATTTTTATTAATATTAAGTATTATGAATATCATCATTATTATTATCATTAATTTAAGTATTATTATTATTATTATTATTATTATTATTATTATTATTATTATTATTATTATTATTATTCTTATTATTATTATTATTATGATTATTATTATTATTATTATTATTATTATTATTATTATTATTATTATTATTATTATTATTATTATTATTATTATTATTGTTGTTGTTGTTGTTGTTGTTGTTGTTACTAGAATTAAGTATTATTAATACCAATTTATAATTTCTAGTAATAATATTACTAATATTATACCGTTAGTATAATTATTAATATGATCACTTAAATATCTAATAAAACTATAATTATTATTAAACTTACTACTATTATTAAAAATATTATTTTTTCTAAAACTATCATTTTTACTTTATAATTATTAGTAAAACTACCATTTTATCATTTTTATTATTATTATTATCAAAATTAGTATTATTATTAATCATTATTGGTATTAGGTATTATTATCAAGATTTTTATATATTATTAACCTCTTCTTTACTAACAATATTACTAGTATCATTATTATTATTATTATTATTATTATTATTACAATTATATTATAATTATTAATATTATTAATATAATTACAATAAGAGATAATCATATAAAAATATACTTAATAAAACTATATCAAAATTTTCTTTATATAAAGTATATAAAATAAATATTAAGTTATTAATGAAACACATAACTTATTAAGATAATAATTATATCACTAATTAGATATAAAATCATTCGATTTCAATCATATGTGTTAATATATATATAAATGATATACGTTCGTGAATCCGAGGCCAACCTCACATTTGTTCAATGTCGTCATATGTATTTTTACTACAAAATGCAATATTGTGAGTTCATTTGATTCCCTTTTACTCTTTACATTTTTAGGACTGAGAATACATGCGCTCTTTTTACAACTGTTTTATTAAATGCCTTTGAAATCTATATTTTTGGACTGAGATGCTTTTATAAATGTTTGACGAGATAGACACAAGCAAAACATTCCTCGAATGAATTATTATGCAGACAGAAGTTCTGTGGATTATTAGTGAATTACTTGGACGTTATAATTGCTACTAATTGTTGTGAATATTTCCCCTGATTATTATTGCTTGGTAACCTAAGAATTAGAAACGGGTATGGCCCTAATTCACGCGAATCCTAAAGGTAGCTACCGGGTTTAACACCCCCACCCAGAATGTTCACTAGACAGAAGGGCTAGTGGGCTTGGTGTTTAGTACTTCGAAGTTTATATATTATACAGATGAGATGTTCTGTTTTGAGGATATTATTGATGCGCATTATATGTTAAGGTCGGTTACCATGTTGAGCAATGAAATTGAAATGAGTGTTATGTATCGAGAGAATGATTTTTACACACAGGTTATGTGTATTAGTTTTGTGCACGAGATATGTGCACGATTATTTAAAAAATGCGAGGCAACCTACGAGGGAGAAAAGGATACGAACCTACTCTGCTGTCATAACCCGACCTTAACCATAAGGACAATACAATAACATATGATTTCATCGTGAGGTATTGACCTCTATATGCGACATTTTTCAAAAACTGCATTCGTTTTTACAATACAAACCATAGCTTTTATTACAAATACAAGGTTTAAACAACTTAATAATGATTATCGTTTAGCGATAATCTTAGACTTACAAACTTTACATGTGATAATAACAATACGACTTCCAACATATTTTACATTACAAATCCTCCGATATGCAGTTTTATTTTTGACACAAATATGCATACTCAAGATCTTGCTTAAATTCAACATGTTGCAGCGGAAGCTTTTAGTTATCACCTGAGAATAAACATGCTTAAAATGTCAACATAAAGTTGGTGAGATATAGGTTTAATGCTGGCAGCGTTATAAATATAGACCACAAGATTTCATATATAAACGTTTTAATAAAGATATTCTAAGTTGTTGAGCACTTGATAACCATACTTAACATTTAATCAACGTCGCATATTCCCTTTATTATGAAATCTTACTACACCGTACCATGTGTAGTCACCGAAACGAAGTACTGTGCAACCGTTGAATACTGGTCGTCCAGTCCGGTTGGGGTTGTCAGGCCCGATAGATCTATCAACAGGATTCGCTTTTACAATACCTCATGTAAATAGTAGTTACCAAGTTACAGGGAAGTATGCCAGTGGTACAACTCAACGTAGAATATATATTTTTAATCACTTGTGTCCATAACGTAAATCATAAAATGCATGTATTCTCATCCCGAAATATTTAGAGTTTAAAAGTGGGACTATATACTCACCTTTGCCTTGAAGGTATTTATCACGACTTGGTCTCCGATAGATATCACGAACCTAAATATATATATAATATATCAACATATTTTCTTTTTAAGTAATCGTTACATATATATATATATATATATATATATATATATATATATATATATATATATATATATACTTTTAATATTTTCTTAGTCCGTAGTTAGCAGTCTGATGTTAGTGGTCCACAATTAGTTGCTTAAATAAAATAAATAAAGACCCCATCGTATTCGTATTGATCAGAATTAATCTCGACCCATGGTACCATGTTGTCAAGTGACGTGTTGCGTACATAAAGTACCGTGTTGTCAAATGACGTGTTGCGTACAATCATGAGGTCTTATGATTAATCTTCTCGTGTTGTTTACGGGTGGTCCTGAAATATATAAAATCAAATCATAAGTAAATATATATGAAATATCATATTAATTAGAAATATATGATTAATTTAATTTTTCTCCAAATATTTTCGTAGCTAAACTAGCTTCGGATACCCGATCTTGTTTTAGTCGTAGTTTCTTCATTACAACTCCGTTTTTGTTGGTTCAACTTGCCACTTCCTTGGATCGAGTCAATTTTTAAGAATATGAACTGAAAATACCTTAGGTTGTATTCGAAATCACAGGTTATAGGTCAAACTTTGGTGAAACTTATGAAAGTGATCATTTTCCATCATAAAAACAACATTTAATGATCATTTTTCTAAAAATACTTACACTTTGAGTTAAACCATGAAATTTTTATGCATTAACATATTCATAAGAAATATCATTTTTCCAGAACATGAACTTCCAATTCAAAGCTTAAGATGGTTTTTAATTATCCAACCCAAAACAGCCCCCGGTTGCACTCCGACGACGTAGATTCAGTTTTTAAGATGTTCTTTGTAAAACCAAGTTATATCTTGTTAAGTTAGCATATCATTATGATATATTATAGGTCTTAAAGTGTTTTAAAAGTTAAGTTAGAAGGATCTATTTAGTTTGCAAACAAGTTTGAAATCATTCAAACTATGTTCTTGTTGTTAAAATTTTACAACACAAAATAAGATAGCTATATAAATATGAATCGAATAAGGTTATGAACAAGGTTACTACCTCATGTTACTTGGACAAAGTTACTGTAAAAGATTAGAAAAATCCTAGAACCAAAAGAGTGGTGGAGTTGGATCAAAAGGTTGGAAGTAAACTTGTATTTTTGGAAGGATTATTGAAGTTTTCTTGTAAGGAATTTATTATGATGATTAAGGCTTGTTTTTGAAGCTAGATCTTCATGGTTATTTGCTGAGATTGTGAAGAACACTTAAGGTTCCTAAGAGTGTGTTTTTGGTTAGAGAAAATGTGTAGTAAAAATGAAATTGGAATGGAGTATAAATGGTGGTGAAAAGATGTATAAATTTGTAATATTGTGCAAAAGTCTTGTAATATGCTAAATTGATTAATCATGCATGCTAAGATCCAAAATTGGCTGACTCATGGCTGCTAATAAAGTGATTGTGATGTGTATATACTAATAGTAAATACGTATAGGAGCTGGGTATGATACGAGTACATATACTCTAGGTATACGTGTAGAAATTTTGAGGAAACGGAACGAGAATTCAAATATAGCTATCTTTTGTAAATATACTTATATTGTTTTATGTATATAAGCCCTTTAAAAGTGATTAAATACATATTTATACGATACTTGTATAAGTATTATAGGTTAAAGGTATATATGTCAAATAACGTTACGTATAGTTATCATTTTGAATACTTAAGTTAGTAGTCTCAAAGTATACTTATAACTTATTGTTATTAGTACACAATGAGATGTTAAACCATTCTTAGATCATGTTAAATATATATAAATACATATATATACACAAACGTATAATTATCGTTTGTTATATAGTTCGTGATATCATCGGTCAAATTGGACGGTCAAACGTTGTGTAAAACTCTTTTTAAAAATATAAATCTCAACAATTTAGATTGCTTATCATGTTGGTAAGGTTTAATTTATGTAAATATTAATCTCATAGGTATAAAATGATCGGAAAAATCCGGGTCGTTACATCTGCCAAGCATTATGAAAAATGGTTTTGTACACGAGATAGGTGTACTGTATTTAAATCTTGTGATTTATCAAAATGATGAATTTTATTGCTTATGATAAACCTATGAACTCACCAACCTTTTGGTTGACACTTGAAAGCATGTTTATTCTCAGGTATGAAAGAAATCTTTCGCTGTGCATTTGCTCATTTTAAAGATATTTCTTGGAGTCATTCATGACATATTTCAAAAGACGTTGCATTCGAGTCGTTGAGTTAATCAAGAATATTATTAAGTCATTTATAGTTGGATATATTATGAAATGGTATGCATGCCATCAACTTTCGATGTAAAGAAAGTTTGTCTTTTAAAAATGAATGCAATGTTTGTAAAATGTATCATATAGAGGTCAAATACCTCGCGATGTAACCAAATGTAATGTATTCGTCCAGATGAATTAGGACGGGTCGTTAAAATATTTATGATCGATGCACTATTATGGACAAAAACCAGATGGACGTATCGAATAATCCAGGACAAAGGACAATAAACCCATGGTAATAAATTAAAATCAACACGTCAAATATCATGATTACGGAAGTTTAAATAAGCATAATTCCTTTAATTTATATCTCATTGTACTTTCATTTACCTTCATTTTATTTAATCGTACAGTAGTGTAGTTTTTAATAAGTTCGGTTCGTTCCACAGGGAGCTAGCCAAGTTTAACGCTATATTTTTAAAACTATATTTGTAAATATATAAATATATATATAAGTAGTATTATTATTATAAAAGGGAGTTTTTACCGTTTAATGACCGGTTTGTCGATTTTATGTCTTAAGTCGCAGTTAAAACCTAATGTAAAATATTAAAATTAAATATAACTTAATTTAAAGCGTAAAGTAAATGACAATAATTAAAGTGCGATAAATTAAAGTGCTATAATTAAAATGACGATAAATGAAATTGCGATAATTAAAAAGTACGATAATTAAAAGTGCGATAAATAAAATGACTGTAAATAAAATTGCGATAAAATATGAAATAAAGGAATTATGCTTATTTAAACTTCCGTAATCATGATGTTTGACGTGTTGATTTTAGTTTATTACCATGGGTTAATTGTCCTTTGTCCTGGATTATTCGATATGTCCATACGGTTTTGTCCATAATAGTCCATCAGTCATAAATATAAAGTACGAGAGTCTTCGTCAAATTATCCTTATACCCGAAGTCAAATATTCCAACTAATTGGGGATTCGAACTGTAACAAGGTCTTAATACTTTGTTTAATGAATACACCAGGTTATCGACTGCGTGTAATCCAAGGTTTTATTACTTTGTTAACAATTACATCAATTACCCTTGTATGTAATTCACCCCTGTTTCAACAAGTCTATTGATTATTAATCCATCCCCGTGTCCGGTCAAATGAATGATAATTCGTATTTATAGATATCCCGCCCACCGTACCCGATTGAGCGTATGTGGTTATAAATAGATACGTGAAATTATAATATTTATATTAAATTAACGAGGTATCGTTTAGTTAATATAAAGCCCATTAATAGCCCATAGTCTAATTTCCACAAGTGTCGTTCTTTTATCCAAACCCCAATTATGGTCCAAAGCCCAATTACCCCGTCTTTAATATTTAGTCCAACATCACGATTACTTCAATTTATATAAGCATAATAATAACTTAGCTACGAGACATTAATTTAAAAAGGTTGAACATAACTTGCAATGATTAATAATAGGGTAGCGTTACACGGACAGAATTTCGACTTACACACTTACAACATTCGCCACTATAACCTTATTATTAAACTTTAATATTAAAATTATAATATAAATATAAATATATATATGAGAGGAGTGAGAGATAGATGAAAGAGTACTCCATTCGTCCGAAAAACTGACTTTTTATAGAATGTGGCCTGCTACAGTAACTCATGCGATCGCATGAGTTTTATGCCTTCTGGCCATACGATCGCATGGCCGCCTGGGACAGCTCACATACTTTTGTTTTCTTATTTGTCGACGTTTTATTTAATAATATATAATATAATATATATGATTTTATATAATTATATATATTATATTATATTCTTATGCATAGTTGACTTGTAATTTTTAGTCCGTTGCGTCGCGTGTTGAGAGTTGACTCTGGTCCCGGTTCCGGATTTTCGAACGTCCTTTCGTACTATTTAATATCTTGTACTTTGCATTTTGCAGCTTGTACTCTTGTAACTTTTAGACGTTTCTCATCAATAATTTGAACCACTTGGATTGTACTTTGTACTTTTTAGCTTTTTGGTCGTTTGCGTCTTCAATTCGTCGAATCTATCTTTTGTCTTCAACTTTTATTATTTAAACGAATATCACTTGTAAATAGAACAATTGCAACTAAAAGCTTGTCTTTCTTGAGGGATAATGCTATGAAATATATGTTCGTTTTTAGCATTATCAAATATTCCCACACTTGAGCGTTGCTTGTCCTCAAGCAATATAGTCTTGAAATAAAAATACTAGAATCACTTCTTTATTCTTCACACTTTGTACATCAGTGATTTTAATACGGCGGTATGAACAATGATAGTAACGTTGTGGTTTACAGTCCCACATGTCTATGAAAATTTAGATCCTTAAAGAAATTGGATCTTTATGAAAACATTTGATCTTTTGAAAATTCAATCTAGTTTTTACCCTAGATAAGTTTTTTGGAATAACCCTTCACCGGTGTTTGCAAAATATTTTTGTGGGTTTTGTGGGTTTCAGATTTGAAAATTTTAGCTCAAAACTTGCGGTTTTGTGTCACCCACTTGCTAACCTTGTATTGGAAAAGCAACATGTCCAGTTTACTTGCTCCGTATATTACCTTTCGGTAAACTACCGTCCGGTTGTAAAGGAAAGTGTTGAACAAGCAACTATTAAGGCAATGTCCCGTGACATACTTTTGATTATGGTCTATAACTTGTCGGATGCAATTACTATCCTTTGTAGGAGCAATAGTAAAGATCACCCTATAGTTTTTCGGTCTGGCACAAGGTCCTGTCTTCGACCATGCTATGCAACCACCGTTCTTACGGTTGACACCCGATTTAGTTCAGGTGATCTAATGAATTCCAGGTGAATTCCTAGAATTTTACGTTCAATGGTAATGAACGCATTAAAAATGGGTTTTCAAAAAACAAATCGGTTTGTAATTTTGATCAAAATATTTTCTCGTTCAAGCTCGAGTTTAGATAATATCGAATTTCATGAGTTTGAATTCTCAATCTTTAAGGTCAATCCCAAGGATTGAGTAATATCAGTCTTAAAAGCTGACTTTTGATCTTTAAGGACATTATCCTTTCTGGGGATCTGATTCATTAGTCTTATAAGCTAATTTGCACGGTGCCCACCCCATTATACGAGATAGATCCTCTCATGGTTAGGATAAGTCTGACCACTTGGCGACCCTGTTTGATGCTGAGGTCCGTGGATTTCCAGCTGATTTTCGAGAAAAGTTTTCAAGGTTTTTTGTAGACTCTACAACTGGTCTGGACGACAACTTCCTGACATAAATCAAGAAGCGCGTGTCTTTTTCTCGGAAGACTTTACTTCCTTTTAAATTTCATTTATATTACAATAAACTGGGTAAAACTGATTAATATTGTTCAAAACAAAAGTATCTTCAATTATTTGAACAAAAATATGTAATATATGTTTTAAATAACTTGGTAAATTTTTCCCACACTTGGCTTTTATTTTCTTTTCTTTGCCTTTTTATTTTCCTCTATTCCATTTTAAATGAATTCTAACATTTTGGGTTGTTTCTCAATTTATGTCCTTTCCGAGGTAACAATAATTTCGGTGTTAACACCTAGTTTTATCGTTCATAAATATGTATAAACATGATTTTGAATTCATTTATTTGAAATTTTTTTTAAAATTTTTTTACTAGAATTGGGTAGTCAGTATATAAGACTAGGGCTGTTCTTTATTATCAGTGAGCACTAGATTCTAATACAACTACTGCGTTACTAGTATTTTTAATGGTAACCAAGTGTTTAAATTAAAATTTTTAAAAATCCGAAAGAATTTAACCTCTTCGCACACTTAAGATCTTGCAATGCCCTCATTTGCAAGAAACCAGTACAATTTAAATTATTAAGGGTGATTAGCGTAGAAAAATGATTAAATTTTACCAAAGTTTCCAAACATATTGGATTTTTTTTCTATTTTTTTTATTTTTTATTTTTTTTAAATCTTTAACTTATAAAACAAATAATTAATTAATTTTAAAAATTTTTTTCGTTCTATAATGAAGGCGTTTCGGTACGTTGATCTAGTCCGTCCCCCGACAAAATTTTAAAATTTGTCATTTTAAAGCGTTTGTTTTAAAAGCAAAGATTTTTAGGTTTTTTTTAAATGTTTTTGGCATACTTTAATTTAATAAGATTAAAAATAATGATAATAAAATTTCTCGTCCCGCCCTCGGGTAAAGCAATTTCGGTTCAACGACCTAGTCTTCAACTCACGACGAATTTTAAATATCAAATTTTTAACTTAATGAAATAAAGTAAATTTTTGTTTTTAAATTCACACCAAACTTAAATTTAAAATGCATAAAATTAAAAATTCATATAAATATAATTAATATTTTTATACATTAATTTTACAAACTTATATTAAAAATATTAATTTTTAAAATATTTAAAAACTTAAATATATTGATTTTAAAAATTTACATTAATAATTTAATATTTATATATTAATTTTAAAAACAAGGTAAAAATTAAAATTAAAAATCTTTTTGGTCTTTTATCCCACTTTAATCAATCAAATATTATCAAAAATATACGCCCCTCTTTTCGGTAAAGTAATTTCGATTCCATAACCTAGTTTTACTCCTGACGAATTTTTGAAATATTTTGGGTTGATTGATTAAAGATATTTATACCTTAAGAATAAACGGTAAATTTCGCAGTGATGTAATAAATTTTTGTATGATATCAATAATTTCGGTTTCGCATACCTAATTTTATTAAATACCAATTTAATACTTTATAGCGAACGATTCAGCGTTTATTATCAAAATGTTAAAAGCAATAAAAATAAAATAAAAATAAAAAAATAAAAACTGTACATACTTACATGTGAGATAGAATTCTCAAAGACCTGCTTTAGCCGACTCATAGGAGAGTCGTGTGATTTGGTTCTCCATAGCTACATAAGCGTAACCTCGATTCTTCAATATCTTTTCTTCTAAACATATGAACGGTCCTTCTCTGCATAGAGTAACAAATTCGGTATTTGAATATGTTTGATTGTTTGAACATTTACCTTCATGTGATCATTTTTCGCATTTATGACATCTTTCAAGGTGTCGTGCTCTTCTTTTTGTTGCGGACTTTGATTTGCCTTTACCAAAATATATCTTATGATGATCTTTCTTGAGTTCTTTTCTTACTCCGTCCATTTTGCCTCTTATGAATGATACCAATTCACTCGGAAGGGTGTCATTATTACGTTTAGTAATCTTAGCATGTAGCATTAGACCATGGTTTAGTTCAAAGGAATTGTTCATCTCGTAAAACCTAAAAAAAAAAAAAAATTCAGAATGGAGGGAGAAGACTAGTTCTTTAGGGTCTGCTAGGGAAAGACCATTCGGATTCCATTCTTGAGAACTACACGAAAACAGAATATCTAACTCTAACAGAAATACATATTATCCTAAAAAGATTTGATTCTCCCCATATTTAGTTAGCTGTGGTGTCGAAATTGTGATTAACTTCGTTTTTAATTGGACTATCAACAACTTGTATATCTCTGACTTTTACTTCAAGCCAATTGTTGATTTCCTCTGTAACTTTCACAAATTCAACTAACATTGCCTTTTCTTTAGACGACAAATTGGATACTAATAGGTTACATAACTTAAAGTTCCCCATAATCCTGGCATCCTGAATCCGTTTATAAAGTTTCTTCGTTGAACTGTTAAAAACGGGTTCATCTAATTTCGTATCAACAACGGGGTTCTTTGTTATCAGGTCATCATTGGTTATTGCTTCATCTTCCTCACACTTAGGCATTTTTATTGGTTCAACAGTTTTGGTTGGTGGAGATCTAAACTTTCGGTTCACAAAGGTGACCGATTTGTCACCATCCCTTAGTGTCATTCTACCTTCTCTTACATCAATGAACGCCTCGGTGGTTGCTAAAAATGGGTGACCTTAAATTAGAGGAATATCAAGGTCTTCCTCCATATTAATAACTATGAAGTTTGCAACAAAGGTCAAACTTCCCACTTTAACAAGTAAATTGTTTGCTATTCCAACCGGGTGTTTAATGGTTTGATCAAATAATTGAACACCTATTCTGGTTGGTCTTAATTTACCCACACCTAATCTTTTGTATAAGGAAAGAGGCATAACATTTGCACTTGCTCCTAAATCTGCGAGTCCATTATACATAACACCATCGTTAAGCAAGCAAGAAATGATAAATTCACCTGGGTCTCCTACTTTAGTAAGTAGAGTTGGTTTGTTAACCTTTTCCAAGTGATCTTTTCTTGGTTCTTTCACTTCTACTTGAACTTTTTGGTCACATTTTTCTTCGTTTCTTGGAATGGGAGGTTTGTATAGGAATTCTTCTTCATCACTCCAATTTGAAGTTTCCCCGTCTTCCAATTTTGGTTTTTCATATGTTGTTGATAACATATTTATGTTTTCATTCTGAGGGTTTTCTTGGGTGGTGAAATTATGATTGACTTCATTGTCAACTTCCATTGGACCATGTATGTAATGTTTAACTCTGTGACCATTAACTTTAAATTCAATCCCATTGAAATTTATCAACTCTATTGTTCCATATGGGAAAACTCTTTTAACTATGAATGGTCCAGACCATCTTGATTTCAGTTTTCCAGGAAATAGCTTGAATCGTGAATTGAAAAGAAGAACTATGTCTCCTTCTTTAAATTCTTTTGAACTTCTGATTCTTTTATCATGCCATTTCTTCGTTCTTTCTTTATAGATTAACGAATTTTCGTATACTTCATGTCTTAATTCTTCTAATTCATTTAGCTGACTTAACCGTAGACGTCCAGCTTCATGTAAATCAAGATTACATGTCTTCAAAGCCCAAAATGCTTTATACTCAATTTCTACTGGAAGATGACATGCTTTTCCATAAACGAGTCTAAAAGGTGTGGTTCCAATTGGAGTTTTGTAGGCTGTTCTAAAAGCCCATAGTGCATCCTCCAATTTCATGGACCATTCCTTCGGATTTGATCCTACGATTTTCTCTAAAATACGTTTTAAAGCTCGGTTAGTATTTTCAACTTGTCCACTTGTTTGTGGATGATAAGCGGAGTTACTCCATATCTTTTAAGAACTTTCTCAAGTTAATTATTACAAAAATAAGTACCCCGATCACTTATTAAAGCTTTCGGTGTTCCGAACCTAGCAAAAAGACGTTTTAAAAAGTTGACTACAACTCGTGCATCGTTAGTTGGGAGAGCTTGTGCTTCCGCCCATTTAGATACATAATCAATGGCAACGAGAATGTAGAGATTATTATGAGATTTTGGAAATGGACCCATAAAGTCAATACCCCAAATGTCAAATACTTCACATACTTGAATGACATTTTGTGGCATTTCATCACGTTGGCTTATTTTTTTGGCCCTTTGACAAGCATCGCAGGATTTACAAAGAAGGTGTGTGTCTTTGAAAATTGTAGGCCAATAGAATCCAGCATCGTAAACTTTTCTTGCTGTAAGCTGAGGCCCATAATGCCCTCCTGTTGGTCCTGTGTGACAATGGTTTAAGATTTGACTGGCTTCATCCCCGAATACACATCGGCGGATTATTTCATCGGGACAACTTTTAAACAAATGTGGATCTTCCCAGAAATAGTGTTTTATATCACTAAAGAATTTCTTTCGTTTTTGGTACGACAATCCTTTTTCAAGGAATCCACATACTAAGTAGTTTGCATAGTCTGCAAACCATGAAATTTCATTATAATCGATTCTTAATAGTTATTCATCAGGAAAGTTATCTTGTATAGCCGATTCATTTAGAACTTCTAATTCGGGATTCTAAAGACGAGAAAGATGATCATCTTCGAGATTCTCTGCTCCCTTTTTGTCTCGGATTTCAATATCAAACTCTTGTAAGAGTAAGATCCAACGGATTAATCGTGGTTTGGCATCTTGTTTTGAAAATAGGTATCTAAGAGCAGAATGGTCGGTATAGACCACCGTTTTAGCTAGAACGAGATATGAACGAAATTTGTCAAAAGCAAAGACAATAGTAAGGAGTTCTTTTTCAGTAGTTGTGTAATTCGTTTGTGCTCCTTGTAACGTCTTACTAGCGTAATAAATAGGTTGAAATCATTTTTTAATCATTTGTCCTAAAACGGCTTCCATTGCAAAATCACTTGCATCGCACATAAGTTCAAATGGTAGATTCCAATTTGGAGTTATCATGATCGGCGCATTAGTGAGTTTTTCTTTAAGAATATTAAAAGATTTGATGCATTCATCTGAAAAGATGAATGGAGCATCTTTTTCAAGGAGTTTATTCATAGGAGTGGCAATTTTAGAAAAATCTTTTATGAAACGTCGTTAAAAACCGGCATGCCCTAGAAAACTCCTAACTCCTCTAACATTGGTGGGATGTGGAAGTTTAGCAATTACATCTACTTTAGCTCTATCCACTTCAATTCCTTCCTTTCAAATTTTATGACCAAGAACGATGCCTTCTTTAACCATGAAATGACATTTCTCCCAATTAAGTACTAGATTTGATTGTTCGCATCTAATAAGCATTCGTTCAAGATTAACTAGACATGTTTCAAAAGTATCACCGAAGACTGAAAAGTCATCCATGA
Organism: Rutidosis leptorrhynchoides; assembly: GCF_046630445.1. Lineage (NCBI taxonomy): Eukaryota > Viridiplantae > Streptophyta > Magnoliopsida > Asterales > Asteraceae > Rutidosis > Rutidosis leptorrhynchoides. The sequence continues at coordinate 27,415,651 of NC_092342.1, forward strand.
AAACTTCCATGCATTCTTCTATCATGTCGTGAAAAATCGCCATCATGCACCTTTGAAAGGTTGCAGGGGCGTTGCAAAGTCCAAATGGCATGCGTTTGTAAGCAAAAGTACTATAAGGGCACGTGAATGTGGTTTTCTCTTGATCCTCGGGTGCTTTTGGAATTTGAAAATATCCGGAGAAACCGTCAAGAAAACAATAGTAACTATTTCCGGTTAATCTTTCCAACATTTGATCAATGAAAGGTAAGGGAAAGTGATTTTTTCTGGTGGCGTCATTTAATTTTCTATAATCAATACAAACACGCCATCCTGTTACAGTCCTAGTAGGAATAAGCTCATTTTTCTCATTTGTGATGACAATCATGCCACCTTTCTTAGGTACGCATTGAACTGGGCTTACCCATGGACTATCAGAGATTGGATAAATTAAACCTGCATCGAGCAGTTTAATAATTTCTTTCTTTCTTAACAACATCTTGCATATTAGAATTTAGTCTTCGTTGGCGTTGCACATACGTTTTATGGCCTTCTTCCATAAGGATTTTATGTGTGCAATACGAAGGACTTATGCCTTTAATGTCATGAATCTTCCATGCAATAGCTGGTTTATGAGCTTTTAACACAGAAATGAGTTGAGATTTTTCATTATCAGTAAGAGAAGACTATATTATTACAGGTAATTCAGATTCACCATGTAAATAAGCGTATTCCAAATGGTTTGGAAGTGGCTTTAATTCTAATATCGTTGGTTCTTCTATCGATGATTTATATCGATATCTGTCTTCCTCTTTTAGCATTTGAAGTTCTTCTATTGTTGGTTCATATCCATTAGCCATGAGTGCGGCTAAAATTTCAGCTTCATCAATTGGTTCAGTTCCCTCTCCTAAAGAACATTCTCCTGTTCCTTGTAATTCTGGAAATTCTTCTATCAATTCTGCATGTGAATCTATAGTTTGAATATAATAACATGTATCATCTGCAGATTGTGGTTATTGCATGGCTCTATCAACAGAAAAGGTAATACTCTCGTCGTCTATACTTAGGGTCAGTTTCTTACCAAACACGTCTATTATTGCTTTAGCCGTGTTTAAGAATGGTCTTCCTAATATGAGAGGAACTCGAGAATCTTCTTCCATGTCTAGAATAACAAAATCTACTGGAAATACTAAAGTACCAACTTTAACTAGCATGTTCTCCATTATCCCTCTAGGATATTTTACTGATCGATCAGCTAGTTGTATACTTATTCGTGTTGGTTTCAATTCTCCAAGGTCTAGTTTAGCGTATAGTGAATATGGCATTAAATTTATACTAGCACCTAAATCTGCCAATGCTTCTATTGAACTAAGACTACCCAGAAAACATGGAATTGTGAAACTTCCTGGATCTAAGAGTTTTTCTGGTATCTTATTCATCAGTACTGCAGAACAATTAGCATTCATAGTAACAGCCGAGAGTTCTTCCATTTTCTTTCTATTTGTGATTAGATCTTTCAGAAATTTAGCATATCTAGGCATTCCTGAAATCACATCAATGAAAGGAAGATTGACATTTATTTGTTTAAACATATCCAAGAATTTGGATTGCTCGGCTTCAAGTCTTTCATTTCTCATTTTACTCGGGTAAGGAAGTGGTGGTTGGTATGGTTTAACATAAGGTTTAGCCTTAACTGTATTATTTTCATTAACCTTTTCAACTACCGGTTCTGTTTCCTTTTCTTGTTCAGATTGTGGTTCTTGTGGAGTAGGAATAGAGTCATCAGAAATTACAGGTATTTCAGGTGGTTTAAGTGTAATACCACTTCTCGTGGTAATGGCTTTAGCTGTTTCATTCCGGGGGTTAGCATTTGTATCACTAGGTAGACTCCCCGGTATTCTTTCACCTATCAACCTTGCTAGGTCACTTACTTCTTGTTCCAAATTTTGAATAGAAGCTTGTTGATTTCTAAATGCTTGAGCATTTTGTTCATTGGTTTGTTTCTGAGATGTGAAAAACTGAGTTTGAGATTCAACTAGCTTCGACATCATATCTTCTAAATTTGGCTTTTTATCATCGGTTTGTGGTGGTTTGTTTTGAAAAATAGGTCTTTGCTGATTGTAAGTATTATTAGATACTTGTTGATTGCTAGGACCTTGTTGATTGTTGTATGGAACATTTCGGTTATAATTCTGATTTTGATTGTAGATTGGTCTTGGTGGTTGATAATTATTCTGATAATTATTTCCAGGCCTTTGGTTCATGTATGAAACATTCTCTCTTTGTTCCATTGTTTGTTCAATACTGAGACAATCTTTTATCAAATGTGGTCCTCCACACTGCTCATAACTAATTCGTATTGAGTGAATATCTTTAGTCATCTTTTCCATTCGTCTCTCGACAGCATCTATCTTTGCGGAAATGAAATCAAAGTCATGGCTAGAATCGGCTCTAGCCGCTTTAGATGATCTAACGATATCTTTTTCTTGGTGCCACTTATGTGAGTGGGAAGCAGTGTTATCAATAATTTTGTAAGCTTCAGTTGCGGTTTTCTTCATAATGGAACCACCAGCTGCTATATCGATGTCTTTTCATGTAGTGATGTCGCATCCTTGGTAGAATATTTGTACTATTTGATAAGTGTCTAAATCATGTTGCGGACATCCTCTCAACAACTTTCCAAATATTGTCCACGCTTCATATAGAGTTTCATTTGGCTTTTGCGTGAACGTAACTATTTCTCCTTGAAGTCTCAAGGCTTTAGATGCCAGAAAGAATTGTTTAAGAAAATTTTCAACTAAGACATCCCATGTATCAATCGCCCCTTCGGGTAACGATTCTAACCAATCTTTGGCTTCTCTCCCTTTAAAGTCCAGGGAAATAACATGAGATAGATCTGTTCATCCTCAACTTCTTGGATTTTGAATAGAGTACAGATCCTATTAAAGGTTCGAAGATGTTCGTTTGGATCTTCCTTCGGTGCACCACTAAATTGGCATTGATTAGTTACCATGTGTAGGATTTGTCCTTTGATTTCATAATCTGGCGCATTAATGTCTGGTTGAGTAATTGCGTGACCTTGGCTAGTGCGTTTAGCTCTCATTCGGTCTTCCATACTTAGAGGTTCCAGATTTTCCATGATTGAATTTGTTGAATCTGAATCACTAAGGGATTCTGATTAAATGGTTTCTTCCTCGACAATCTCTGGATGAGTGATTTGTGGTTCAGGAGGATTGATTAGTGGTTCAGGATCTCTGAATTGTCCCTGAATATCCTCCGAATTCTCAATTGTGACTTCGGGTTCAAAAAATGGATTATCGAAAATTTGAGTTAGAATACTTGGTCGACTGGATGACGATTCTAAAGAAAAATCAACGGCGACAATATTGGCTAGATGTCTTGATCGAGTTACAGGTGGTGAACGTATAAAAGGTGGTGAACGTTTTGCTCGGTGCATTCACTGAATATCCTATTAGTTATAAAAGATAAAAATTATATAAGTTATCAAATTAATAGACTTTTCTGATTTTGCTCAGGTTTTGAATAGCCAATAGATGCAGCAGGTAGCCAGGACCCTTTAAATCGGAAGCCCACAACTCGCCACTAACAAATCCAACTATTACTACGAACCAGAAAATTTTGGATGTCTATCAATTTAACTACTTAAAATAATTTTCCGTTTTGAAATTTTAGAGAACAAATAGAAAATTCTAAGTACTAAAAACTAGCGCGTCGAGAAGTAAGAAAGAAAAACAGCGCGTTGAAAAACGTCGAAAAATAAAAGGTCGAAAAATAAAAAGAACGTAGCGCGTCGAAACTTAAAAGTCTAAAAACTAATAATTAAAAGTTGCGTCTAAAGGTACTAAAGCTTAAAAGGAATTCTAAATCCAAAACAGCAATAACTTAAAAAGTACTAAAATCTTAAAACGGCGTCGCTAAATTCTAAAGCACCTAAATCTTAGTCTAGAGAAAAAGCACTTAAGGGATTTTACGGCAAAGCCTAGAAATCTAGAAATAAAAATAACTACAGCAAAATACTAGATTAAAAACTAATTACGAACGATAAAAATACAAATATTACGAATAAACGATTAAAAAGGTACGAAATATAAAAAGATATAAAAAGTGATAAAATTACTTATTTTTATAAAAATATTATTTTTATATTTATTTATTTTATAAAAGTATTATTTTATATATTAATAAAACTAATTGAAACTTAAAAATACAAATTAAATAACAACTAAACTAAATTATTATTAAAATAAACCCTAATTAGGTAATTAATAATAATAATAATTAATTAACTTAACCCTAATTCGGCTGTCCTAGGTTTCAGACGTGTCAGACATTACCATGCGGTCGCATGGATTTGAAGCTTTCAGTTCATGTGATCGCATGGGCCTGAATTTCGGATCACAAATTGGGCTGCTACATTAACAGGCCCGATTATTTTTACTTTTGTTTTCTGTTTTATTTTTGTAAAATATTTATATAAAACTAAATAAAACTTATATTTAAAAACTAAAATAGAAATAAAAATACTTTATAATTTTATATATTTTGAACAACTCTTAAAAATATATATATTTTTTGTTTTTGTTTTTATATTTTTGTATTTTTAATATTTAAAACGTATTTTTACAAAAATAAATTAAAACTTAATAAAGGAACATTTTTTTATAGCGTTTCGCTTTCGGCGTTATTTGTCCCCGGCAGCGGCGCCAAAAATACTTGATGTGCGTAGAGGTGTATACGAAATAGTTATATATTTATTATGAAATACTATTAAATACGATACAATTTTACACAAGTTATTTATTTTTTTAAAGAGTGGATATACCTAAACCTTGCTACAACACTTATATGCAGTGTACCTAATCGTACAGTAGTGTAGTTTTTAGTAAGTCCGGTTCGTTCCACAGGGAGCTAGCCAAGTTCAATGCTATATTTTTAAAACTATATTTGTAAATATATAAATATATATATAAGTAGTATTATTATTATAAAAGGGGGTTTTTACCGTTTAATGACCGGTTTATCGATTTTATGTCTTAAGTCGCAGTTAAAACCTAATGTAAAATATTAAAATTAAATATAACTTAATTTAAAGCGTAAAGTAAATGACAATAATTAAAGTGCGATAAATTAAAGTGCGATAAATAAAATGACGATAAATGAAATTGCGATAATTAAAAAGTACGATAATTAAAAGTGCGATAAATAAAATGACGGTAAATAAAATTGCGATAAAATATGAAATAAAGGAATTATGGTTATTTAAACTTCGTTAATCATGATGTTTGACGTGTTGATTTTAGTTTATTACCATGGGTTAATTGTCCTTTGTCCTGGATTATTCGATATGTCCATACGGTTTTGTCCATAATAGTCCATCAATCATAAATATAAAGTACGAGAGTCTTCGTCAAATTATCCTTATACCCGAAGTCAAATATTCCAACTAATTGGGTATTCGAACTGTAAAAAGGTCTTAATACTTTGTTTAATGAATACACCAGGTTATCGACTGCGTGTAATCCAAGGTTTTATTACTTTGTTAATAATTACATCAATTACCCTTGTATGTAATTCACCCCTGTTTCAACAAGTCTATTGATTATTAATCCATCCCCGTGTCCGGTCAAATGAATGATAACTCGTATTTATAGATATCCCGCCCACCGTACCCGATTAAGCGTATGTGGTTATAAATAGATACGTCAAATTGTAATCTTTATATTAAATTAACGAGGTATCGTTTAGTTAATATAAATCCCATTAATAGCCCATAGTCTAATTTCCACAAGTGTCGTTCTTTTATCCAAACCCCAATTATGGTCCAAAGCCCAATTACCCCGTCTTTAATATTTAGCCCAACATCACGATTACTTCGATTTAAATAAGCATAATAATAACTTAGCTACGAGACATTAATTTAAAAAGGTTGAACATAACTTACAATGATTAATAATAGCGTAGCATTACACGGACAGAATTTCGACTTACACACTTACAACATTCGTAACTATAACCTTATTATTAAACTTTAATATTAAAATTATAATATAAATATAAATATAAATATATATATGAGAGGAGTGAGAGATAGATGAAAGAGTACTCCATTCGTCCGAAAAACTGACTTTTTATAGAATGTGGCCTGCTACAGTAACTCATGCGATCGCATGAGTTTTGTGCCTTCTGGCCATGCGATCGTATGGCCGCCTGGGACAGCCCACATACTTTTGTTTTCTTATTTGCCGACGTTTTATTTAATATTATATACTATAATATATATGATTTTATTTAATTATTTTTATATTATATTATATTCTTGTGCATAGTTGACTTCAAATTTTTAGTCCGTTGCGTCGCGCGTTGAGAGTTGACTCTGGTCCCGATTCCGGATTTTCAAACGTCCTTTCGTACTATTTAATATCTTGTACTTTGCATTTTGCGGCTTGTACTCTTGTAACTTTTAGACGTTTCTCATCAATAATTTGAACCACTTGGATTGTACTTTGTACTTTTCAGCTTTTTGGTCGTTTGCGTCTTCAATTCGTCGAATCTGTCTTTTGTCTTCAACTTTTATTATTTAAACGAATATCACTTGTAAATAGAACAATTGCAACTAAAAGCTTGTCTTTCTTGAGGGATAATGCTATGAAATATATGTTCGTTTTTAGCATTATCAATAAGTAATATTATTATTATTATAAAAGGAGGTTTTTACCTTTTAGTGACCGGTTTGTCGATTTTACGTCTTAAGTCACAATTAAAACCTAATGTAAAATATTAAAAATATAACTTAATTTAAAGCGTAAAGTAAATGATGATAAATAAAAATGCGATAAATAAAAGTGCAATAATTTAAAGTACAATAAATAAAATGACGATAAATAAAATGACGGTAAATAAAAGTACGATGAGATATAAATTAAAGGAATTATGCTTATTTTAACTTCCGTAATCATGATGTTCGACGTGTTGATTTTAATTTATTACCATGGGTTAATTGTCCTTTGTCCTGGATTATTCGATATGTCCATCTAGTTTTTGTCCATAACAGTCCATCAGTCATAAATATAAAGTGCGAGTGTCCTCGTCAAATTACCCTTATATCCGAAGTCAAATATTCCAACTAATTGGGGACTTAAACTGTAACAAGGTCTTAATACTTTATTTAATGAATACACCAGGTTATCGACTGTGTGCAATCCAAGGTTTTAATACTTTATTAACAATTACACCAAGTGTCCTTGTATGTAATCCACCCCTATTTTAATGAGTCCATTGACTATTAATCCATCCTCGTGTCCGGTTAAATGAACGATTATTAGTCTTTATAAATATCCCGCCCATCGTATCCAATCGAATGTATGTGGTTATTTATAATTACCTCAAATTGTAAATCTCTATATTAAATTAACGAACTATCATTCAGTTAAACAAATATAAAGCCCATTAATAGCCCATAGTCCAATTACCACAAGTGTCATTCTTTTATCCAAACCCCAATTATGGTCCAAAACCCAATAACCGCATCTTTAATATTTAGTCCAACAGCATGATTACTTCGGCTTAAATAAACATAATAATAACTTAGCTATGAGACATTAATTTAAAAAGGTTGAACATAACTTACAATGAGTATTAATCGCGTAGTGTTACACGGACAGAATTTTGACTTACAAACTTAAAACATTCGCCACTATAACCTTATTATTATTAACTTAAAATTAAAATTAAAATTAAAATTATAAATATAAATATATTGAGAGAGAGTAAGATATATGATATGGTGTAATTATTTCGTTCGAAAAATGCTTCAATTTATAGATGTGGCCAGCTACAATGAACCATGCGATCGCATGGGTTTAAAGCCTCCAGGCCAAAACGTGGGCTGCGCGTATTAATTTTATATATGATATAATATATATAATTTTATATAATTAATTATATATTATATTATATTCTTGTGCATTGTTGACTTGTAATTTTAGCTCCGTTGTGTCGCGCGTTGATAGTTGGTTCATGTCTCGGTTCCGGATTTTCGAACGTCCTTGCGTACTATTTAATATCTTGTACTTTGCGTTTTGCGACTTGTACTCTTGTAATTTTGAGACGTTTCTCATCAATAAATTGAACCACTTGGATTGTACTTTGTACTTTTTAGCATTTTGGTCGTTTGCGTCTTCAAATCGTCGAATCTGTCTTTTGTCTTCACCTTTTATTATCTAAAGGAATATCACTTGTAAATAGAACAATTGCAACCAAAAGCTTGTCTTTCTTGAAGGATAATGCTATGAAATATGTGTTTGTTTTTAGCATTATCAGAGAGCTACACGCACTGGCCAAAGTTACGCAATTACTCAACCAGACATTAATGCGCTAGATTATGAAATCAAAGGACAAATCCTACATATGGTAACTAATCAATGCCAATTTAGTGGTACGCCAAAAGAAGATCCAAACGAACATCTTCGTACCTTTAATAGGATCTGTACTTTATTTAAAATCAGAGAAGTTGAGGATGAACAGATCTATCTCATGTTATTTCCCTGGACTTTAAAGGGAGAAGTCAAAGATTGGTTAGAATCGTTACCTGAAGGGGCGATTGATACATGGGATATTTTAGTTGAGAAATTTCTTAAAAGATTTTTTCCAGCATCTAAAGCCGTAAGACTTCAAGGAGAAATTGTTACGTTCACACAAAAGCCAAATGAAACTTTATATGAGGCGTGGACAAGACTTGGAAAGTTGTTGAGAGGATGTCCTCAACATGGTTTAGACACTTATCAAATAGTACAAATATTCTACCAAGGATGCGACGTTGCTACACGAAAAGACATCGACAAAGCAACTGGTGGATCCATTATGAAGAAAACCACAACTGAAGCTCACAAAATTATTGATAACACAGCCTCCCACTCACATGAGTAGCACCAAGAAAAAGACATCGTTAGATCATCTAAAGCGACTAGAGCCGATTCTAGCCATGACTTTGATTCCATTTCCGCAAAGTTAGATGCTTTCGAGAGACGAATGGAAAAGATGACCAAGGATATTCACGCAATACGAATTAGTTGTGAGCAGTGTGGAGGACCACATTTGACAAAAGATTGTCCGAGTATTGAACAAACAATGGAACAAAGAGAGAATGTTTCATACATGAACCAAAGGCCTGGAAATAATTATCAGAATAATTATCAACCGCCAAGACCAAACTACAATCAAAATCAGAATTATAACCGAAATGTTCCATACAACAACCAACAAGGTCCTAGCAATCAACAAGTATCTAATAATACTTACAATCAGCAAAGACCTATTTTTCCAAATAAACCACCACAAACCGATGATAAAAAGCCAAATTTAGTAGATATGATGTCGAAGCTAGTTGAATCTAGAATGCGGTTTTTCACATCTCAGAAACAAACTAATGAACAAAATACTCAAGCATTTAAAAATCAACAAGCTTCTATCCAAAATCTGGAACAAGAAGTAAGTAACCTAGCAAGGTTGATAGGTGAAAGAAAACCAGGGAGTCTACCTAGCGATACAAATGCTAACCCCCGAAATGAAACAGCTAAAGCCATTACCACGAGAAGTGGTATTACACTTAAACCACCTGAAATACCTGTAATTTCTGATGACTCTATTCCTACTCCACAAGCACCACAGCCAGAGCAATATAAGGAAACAGAACCGGTAGTTGAAAAGGTTAATGAAGATAACACAGCAAAGCCTTATGTTAAACCATACCAACCACCGCTTCCTTCCCCGAGTAAAATGAGAAAAGAAACACTTGAAGCCGAGCAATCCAAATTTTTGGATATGTTTAAACAAATAAATGTCAATCTTCCTTTCATTGATGTGATTTCAGGAATGCCAAGATATGCTAAATTCTTGAAAGATCTAATCACAAATAGAAGAAAAATGGAAGAACTCTCGGCTGTTACTATGAATGCTAATTGTTCTGCAGTACTGTTGAATAAACTACCAGAAAAACTCTCTGATCCAGGAAGTTTCACAATTCCATGTTTTCTGGGAAGTCTTAGTTCAATAGAAGCATTGGCAGACTTAGGTGCTAGTATAAATCTAATGCCATATTCACTATACGCTAAACTAGACCTTGGAGAATTGAAACTGAAAGGACCCGTCCTAATCCATCCGAACGAAGTCTATATCGATTATAAATGATTCACAATAGTTGATTTCATCGCGAGGTACTTGACCTCTATATGATACATTTTACAAACATTGCATTCATTTTTGAAAAGACAAACTTTCATTTCATCGAAAATTGACGGCATGCATACCATTTTATAATATATCTAACTATAATTGACTTAATAATAATCTTGATAAACTCTACGACTCGAATGCAATGTCTTTTGAAATATGTCATGAATGCCTCCAAGTAATATCTTTAAAATGAGCAATTGCACAGCGGAAGACTTCTTTCATACCTGAGAATAAACATGCTTTAAAGTGTCAAACAAAAGGTTGGTGAGTTCATTAGTTTAACATAAATAATCATTTCCATCATTTTAATAGACCACAAGTTTTCATTTCTCATAAATATACGTCCCATGCATAGAGACAAAAATATCATTCATATGGATTGAACACCTGGTAACCGACGTTAACTTAATGCATAGAATATCCCCAAAATAGAACCTCTCGTCTGTATAATAATCTCGAAGTACTAAAGCATTCGTACCCGAATGGGACTTGTCAAGGTCCATAGATCTATCTTTAGGATTCGCGTCAATCAGGGGCCATTTCCCTAAATTCTTAGGTTACCAGACTTGAAGGGCGATATTCGGTTTAATAATCCAACCATAGAATTTAATTTTAAGTACTTGTGTCTATTTCGTAAAACAGTTATAAAATCAGCGCATGTATTCTCAGTCCCAAAAATATATATTGCAAAAGCATTTAAAAAGGGAGCAAATGAAACTCACCATAATGTATTTTGTAGTAAAAATACATATAACGATATTTAACAACTGAACAATGCAGGGTTGGCCTCGGATTCAAGAACCTATATCATTTATATATATATTAAAACATATACTCGTAAACGACTAAATCTTTATATTATTTTTTTATAATATACTTGTTTAATTATTTGTTATATAGATATAGATATATTTGATTTATCTATTTTATTTAACTAGCGTTTATCTTTCATTATCACATTTTAATAGTAATAATTTATATTAGGGTTTATATAAAAAAATATATATGTATATATTAATTTATATATTATATATATAGCTTAGTTATTATATCATTAATAATAAAATTATAGTGATATGTGATTTTTATATTCTGGTAATGTATTTTTTATATAAAAATATTTATTTGTAGTAATATTAATAATAATAATTATGAATATAACAATTTTTACTACTAATAATAATAACGATAATAAGTTTAATTATAACTATACTAATAGTCATATTACCAATAATAGTGATTCTATTAATATTACATTTGTTGTATTAACAATAACAATACTTATAAAAATACTAATGATATTAATGTTTCTAATACTTGTAAATCTAAATATGATAACAATATTAATGATAATTATAATACTAATAATAGTGATAATAATAATACTAATTATACTAATAACTATATTCTAACATTAGTAATAACAATAATTTTGTTAATCATTTTAATATTAATGATAATAATAATAGTAACACTAATAATAATAATAATAATATCAATAATAATAATAATAATGATGATACTACTAATAATAGTGATAATGATACTAATATTAATATTAATAATAATATATTTTTATTATTCCCATAATGATAATAATAATGGTAGTAATCATAGTCATGATAATAATAATACTTATACTAGTAATTAAATGATAAAATTATGTTCTAAATGGTAATAATAATAATAAGGTTAATATTCATAATTCTTAATAATAATAATGCTATTGATAATAATTACAATACTTAATACTAATAACAATAATAGTAACTAATCCATAACAATACTAATGATAAAAATTATAATTTTGTAATAATAATAATAATAATAATAATAATAATAATAATAATAATAATAATAATAATAATAATAATAATTACTAATAATAAACATTACTAATCATAATAATAATAAAAATGATAATATTAATAATAATAATAATAATAATAATAATAATAATAATAATAATAATAATAATAATAATAATAATAATAATAATAATAATAATAATAATAATAATAATAATAATAAAGGAGCTGCCTTAAATGTTTTCCAAAAAGAATGATCACAACCGGACTCGAACCCATGACCTCTCGCACAACCAACACTCATTCAACCATCCAAGCTAACTGTTTTCTCTAAATAATATCATCCTTATAACTATATCAATTATACGTATCTGTTTCTTTTTCTTCACCCAACATCCAATCGACTCAATTAGCTTATTCTAACACAATTTAAATCATTCGATTTAAAACCTGTAATTGAAATGTAAATGATCTGTTGATATAGTTTTTTTTATTAACAGAAAAGAAATTTAAAAAAAATAGCAGTAAAAATAATCGCGTATGAACATTTAGAACTCAAACTTTGATTTTGATTTCTAATCTGTTTTGGCTTATGATTCCTTCATGAAAATTACTCTAAATTATGTTCTTAATGATTTACCATCGAATTCATATCCTAAAACATCACAGAACACTCGAATTTTAATCATGTTCATACATTTGACTTTTTGCTTTTAAAGTTTGACTTCGAAATTCAAAATAATTAGAACGAATTGGAGCGTGAAAACTTACAGATAGATCAATTAAATGATTCCTAACACTCCTGCATTTCTGGATTTTGATGATTCGTTTAGAATTGAGCTATTGCAATTTAAGCCGTCGAGATAAAAGTACCAGACAACGTTTTTAATTTTCTGTTTTAATCCTCAACACTATTAAATTTAATTATATTGGATAAAGATAGAGGATAATGGAGTGATTTTTCAACAAGCTTGAGATGATTGAATGTTAGGTTGTGAGACTAAATATCGACATTTAATCACGAGAAGGCAGAACACAGAAAAAAAATATAATAAAAAATAACAGAACTGATGGTGATATATAATCATATACGCGTATTTAATTTTTAATTATATCCAGATTATATATCTTAAACTAATAATAATATTAGTAATGTTAATATTAATATTAATATTAATAATTAATAAATATATTAATAATAATAATACTTTTAACATTATTAATAATAATAATAATAATAATAATAATAATAATAATAATAATAATAATAATAATAATAATAATAATAATAATAATAATATTAATAATGATAATGATACTGATAATTATTAATGATAACAATTACTAATAATAATGTTAATAATGATATTAATAATAATAATAATATTAATATAACAAATTTACATTAACACATAATTTATTTACATAAAAAGGAATTATTGTAAATTCCTACATATAATATTTAAAAATTATTTATATTACCATATTTATGTAACTAGTTATGTATATATATAAGTACACATTACATGTATTCATCTACATCTATTAATATATAAATATTTGTTATTAGTTTCGTTAAGAAAGATGACACGGGTAATTTTAAATACTGTATTCGAAGTTTTTAAATATTTATATACATATTCTAAAATACTATATATATATATATATATATATATATATATATATACACACACACACACATATTTAATACACATAATATGTTTGTAGATACACGTTGCAAGTTATTTATATATCTAACAACTAATATTCCAAATTACGTTATTTAAACATTGACATTTATAATTTAATTCTATTATATCGAAAAGCGTTGCGTACATTTTGAAAATCAAATCAATTGATTATTATGTAATTTGGTCTTTCACTAGCTTTTGTCTAACTCTCGATATTTAACACAGTTCTTATATGCAAATCACTTTACCATTTTCCGAATACCGTTAAAAAGAAAAGGTTTCCTAAATTAAAGTGGACCTCTTAATAGAGACTCGAAAACAAAATTCAATGTATTTGATATTTCAATCTTTTGATATTATCTTTTAATTCCATCGATAACTATTCTAATTATATTTTGAAACAATTACGTTTATGTAAAGTATTATATGTCTAATACTTTGTTAATGTTTTCAAGTTATAATATATACACATATACATATATAATCATATCTGTTCATATAATGGTTCGCGAATCATTGAAATTTGGTCGAGGTTAAATGAATGTATGAACATAGTTTAAAATTCTTGAGATTCAACTTAATAAACTTTGCTTATCGTGTCAGAAACATATAAAGATTAAGTTTAAATTTGGTCGGAAATCTCCGGGTCGTCACAGTACCTACCCGTTAAAGAAATTTCGTCCCAAAATTTGAGTGAGGTCGTCATGGCTAACAATAAAAATGTTTTCCTGGCGAATATGAGTGGTAAATAAAGTTTTATCATTACCGAGTAATATAGATTAAACAATTAAACAATTCGGTTACTTGAAGCGTATGAGTGAAGCTATCGCAAAAGATTGAAATAGGAAAAGTAAAGATTCGTCTTAACTTTTGACAGAGTCAGGGTTGAATTCCGAAAATCAAGGAATTTAAAGGAAGTTTTCGAAATCTAAAAGATTTTATTCTTTGGCTAATAAGGAACTTAAGATCTCTATAATTAAATACGGTGATCTGCATCGATTACTCTATCCGATATTTCCATTATAAATTAAGCTCTTATGTTCTATTATTCTCACAATTCCTATACTTTCTTACTTAGTTCATACATCCAAAAGATTGTGAAAATGCTTAATCCCGTTCTAATCCTTGATATTTTCGTAATTATCATTTCTGTCATCCTTCTTTTCAATCTTCCTCCAGAAGAATCTGTTTACTTTTACTATTACCTTGGAGTGATACTATTCTTAATTATACCGTGTCTTTATATTGCTATTCGTATTAATATTCACGGTTTGTAACCTTCGTGTTGTTATTGGGCTTTATATTTTCTCTTATATTTTGGATCTCTTTGCCTTTTTATTAACCTCTTGACCTCTAGTAAAGCGAGTAACGGTCCAAAATTCGTAAGTATGGAACTTCGAATGAACTTAATGTTCTAAACATTAAAGAACGTAATCGCACGATTTGATTTGTCAAGTTGCCCGAATTCAAGAGAAATGATAGGACTATCAAGAAAATATGTTCTTGATATGTTTATAGATTAGATAGAATGTAAGGGTCGTATAACATGGCACATGATGATGGTATGATCTGTAAATCACCACGTTCTATTAGAAACTCAGCATGACTTACTGTAATATAATCATGTTGATCAAGTGTCATTATATTATACTAACTCATGCATCAGTTCCCAACATTACTTCAATAACATTCATATTTTAAGCTCAAAAGTTTACAGAATATAGAAACTAACCGTTTCTATATGATGTAACACTGATAGCACTAAGAGATTAATGATTTCAGATAAGAATAGTTATGAAAATATATTCAGAAATATCGAGGATATTTATAATGAAAGATAAGATAATATCTTTGAATATCTAAGATCAGAGGATGATGGAGACTATTGTCCGCAAGGTTTTAGAGTAAGGAGCAAGATATTCGTTGAAGGTTTCATCGGATCTGGAATTACCTGGATTCTTTGAATATATGGTATGGTCCTTGTATTTGTCCTTGGTCTCCTTTGTGGTTAGCTCAATCCGTTTTCAAGTTCCAACTTTTCTGAGCTTTGCCAACATACAATTCTTTATCATAAACTTTTGGCTGTTGAGGTCGTTTACAGTTTTTGTTGCTTCATTCAACTTTTCAAAATTCAGAGTATTAATTCGCAGACTGGGTGCTTTTTTCAAAATTTCAGAATTTCAGAATGGAAGATCATAGTTCTAAGAGATAAATGTTATATGGATACATATAACTATTGATGTGGAAACGTTGCGAGACTCACAATACAGATTTGCTGATTCCCAATAATTGGTATGGCAATTCTTGTTATAAGATGCGAACGAGTACATGATGAGACTTCAATAGATAAATATAGTGATTTATCGGAGAGATTTAAACCAAGGAGCAACGAGGTTGCTGGTACGTCTGCTGGTAATATGATGGAATATAAAAGGTTCCCCGGTAACAATAAAAGAGCACGCATATATATCAAAGTTATAATAAGGTTGTTTCGAACGAAAAGTCAAAGTTGTCTTGCCGGAACTGTGACAAAATTTGCTACTTTGAAAGGGATTATCAAGTTGTTTTGGGTAATAATAACACTAAGGAATTAGCACAACCACGTATTAAACGTTTACTCAGTTTCTGAGAGTTTTTCAGATACATAACTATATGCGTCAATCTTTTCTTTCGTAGATGAAGTTCGGTTGGTTCATCCTCTCAATTGAGGTGTTTTCAAGAATCATGAAAGGTTTGAACGCAGATTGTAATCATCAAGATACAAATGAGGTTTAAGATGAAATCAAGTGGCAAACTTGAAGAAATTTTTAGTTTCATATGTTATAATCCATATTTTAATTCATTTTAATTGTCCAATGTTATTAGTCCACAGTCGATAGTCCACAGTTAACAGTCCAATAATTCATATATAGTTTAATATATAATATTCAAATTAATTAATACGTATCGTGACCTGTGTACATGTCTCAGAATCGATCACAACTCAAAGTATATATATTATTATAGAATCAACCTCAACCCTGTATAGAGAACTCAATCATTACTGCATATAGATTGTCTATGGTTATTCCAAATAATATATATATATATATATATATATATATATATATATATATATATATATATATATATATATATATATATATATATATGCATCGATATGATATGTCAAAACCTTGTATACGTGTCCCGATATTTAAAGTGCGTAAAATAAATACAAAAACTAAATGACGATAAATAAAATGCGTAAAGTAAATAACAGAAATTAAATGACGATAAATAAAATTACGAGAATATAAATTGCGATAAATAAACTGCGATAAAGAAATTACGATAATTAAATTGCGATAAATAAATTACGATAAAATAAAATGTGATACAGAATTAACAGTTAGCTAGGATCTTGTTAGCGTGGTTTCTTAACAAAATTTCATATTGTTAATTAGTCTGTTTCTAATCAATTTTTATTGTGTCCATTATTTCTTCATTATGCCAATTGTTGGATTCTGATAGGTTAAAATTCAAATATGAAATTGAATTTGAAGGAAAATAGTTATTCTACGGTGAACAGATACGTATATCTGTGGTTGTAAATAGGATAGTAAATGACTGTTGAATTAGATTTGAAAGAATGTACAGTATACTTATTAATGTGAAATTTAAATATTCCTCGGGTATTACCTACCCGTTAAAATATTTTCACCATTAACAGTTTGTACGAAAGAATTTTTAATTACAGTCTTTACGAAAATATATATGTATATATTCTCTTCAGATGTAACATGGATTTCAATGAGTCAATACTAAATTAAACTCATTCGATTTATGGTTGAAACCAAAATTGGATAATCCCTTGAAGGCTTTAGAGATTACATAAGTATTTCTCCAATAATATTGAAATTATGAATCAATACTTCGTTATTTGTTGATATGTGATGTTGGTTTTCGTTAAATTCTTGTGATTTCGCAAAGTACGAATGATGTTATTTGCAAAGTTTCGGGTACATCGATGATGAAAGTGTAAAATTAAATATATACTTGAGTTATTATGAATTGGAATTTGTTGAATTGCGACAGAGATTGTAGTTAACGCTGGTTAAGTTGCGGTCGAAGGATGTACATTCTGCATATTTATAATATGAATTAACCGAGTAGTTAAGATTCACACACAATAGCTTAGCACGGGAAGATTTTATATATATATATATATATATATATATATATATATATATATATATATATATATATATATATATATATATATATATATATATATATATATATATATATATGTATAAAATATACATATAATTTCTTCAGAGGGAATGAGTTAATTCTTCATAACTCGTTGATACAATATACGCGTTATTGATTCGTAATGATGTCCACAGTGATTCTTGAGCTGACGGAGTTTGTGATGTTATAGGTGTTATTGATTCTGATGTTGACTGTACTGTCGATGCTGGTGACGCTGACGGTACTGTTGATGCTGTTGGTAAAGCAAGTTTAGCTTGTTAATCACACACCATTTTTTGTCAGGGTTTCTACTCTTCCTTCTATCATTTTGGTTCGCTTAACTGATTTATAGTTAGGGCTAGATTAGGTAATCTCTAAGACTTTATAGATTACATAATCGCCGCGGAATGTTTCTCCAATGAAGTTATGAATTAATACTTCGTCAGTTATTGTTGTTGGTACTCCTTGGTATCTATGGTGCGTATGACGTTGATGCTCGTGGGACAGATTGTGAAGTTGAGGTTTACGACGCGGTTGTGGTTAGAGTTGGTAATGGTTCTGTTGGCGTTGATGATGGTGGTACTGGTTATGCTGCTGGTGTTTGTAATCTTTGCACCATATTCTCCAAATTGATTACTCGAGCGCGAAGTTCGCTAACTTCTTCTATTATTCCGGGATGATTGTCGGTCGGAACGAGAGGATGAATAAGGTTTAGAATTGTGGATAGAATATAATCGTGGCGAGATATTCTGGAAATGAGAGAGAAAATAGTATTACGAACAGGTTCGCCGGTAAGTGCTTCAGGTTCATCGCCAAGAGATGAATTCGGTTGGTGGAAGGGATCGTCTTCTTCGTGTCTCCATTGATTAAGTTGACTACGAACTCATCAGATGAATTAGGGATGGATGATTTGTTGGTTCATTCTGGTTACACTGCTTTTGGAGCTTAGGTGAAACTCCATATCGGAATAGCTGTCGGAATCCGAGGAATTCGAACTGGTTGAGGGATTCATCTCGTACGATCAGATGAAGGACTTTTTGATAAGAAATAGATTATAGGATGTAGATTAGTACCCTGCAATACATAATTTACATATGCATATATAATACTAAAATCCCATAAGTTACGGAGAAATCTACGGAAGCTATCATGCAAAGTCTACAGTAACAGATATGCTAAGATATGAATTAGCAGATACGCTTAGATACGAATTTTGTCTATACACTATTCATGCAATCATTGCAGTAAGATGTGTCTAGACTTTTCCTAAGGATGATAAGCAGATGATTTCCGACAAAAATGATAAGCAAAACTTTTGACATGAAGACACGGTCGAAGTCCAGACTCACTAATGCATCCTAACGACTATCAGTTAGACACACTAATGCAAGACCCGGTTTGCTAAGACCACCGCTCTGATACCAACTGAAAGGACCCGTCCTAATCCATCACGACGAAGTCCATATCGATTATAAATGATCCACAACAGTTGATTTCATCGTGAGGTACTTGACCTCTATATGATACATTTTACAAACATTGCATTCATTTTTGAAAAGACAAACTTTCATTTCATCGAAAATTGACGGCATGCATACCATTTTATAATATATCTAACTATAATTGACTTAATAATAATCTTGATGAACTCAACGACTCGAATGCAACGTCTTTTGAAATATGTCATGAATGACTCCAAGTAATATCTTTAAAATGAGCAATTGCACAGCGGAAGACTTCTTTCATACCTGAGAATAAACATGCTTTAAAGTGTCAACCAAAATGTTGGTGAGTTCATTAGTTTAACATAAATAATCATTTCTATCATTTTAATAGACCACAAGATTTTCATTTCTCATAAATATACGTCCCATGCATAGAGACAAAAATATCATTCATATGGATTGAACACCTGGTAACCGACGTTAACTTAATGCATAGAATATCCCCAAAACAGAACCTCTCGTCTGTATAATAATCTCGAAGTACTAAAGCATTCGTACCCTGAATGGGACTTGTCAAGGTCCATAGATCTATCTTTAGGATTCGCGTCAATCAGGGGCCATTTTCCTAAATTCTTAGGTTACCAGACTTGAAGGGAGATATTCGGTTTAATAATCCAACCATAGAATGTAATTTTAAGTACTTGTGTCTATTTCGTAAAACAGTTATAAAAGCAGCGCATGTATTCTCAGTCCCAAAAATATATATTGCAAAAGCATTTAAAAAAGGAGCAAATGAAACTCACCATAATGTATTTTGTAGTAAAAATAAATATAACGATATTTAACAACTGAACAATGCAGGGTTGGCCTCGGATTCATGAACCTATATCATTTATATATATATTAAAACATATACTCGTAAACGACTAAATCTTTATATTATTTTTTTATAATATACTTGTTTAATTATTTGTTATATAGATATAGAAATATTTGATTTATCTATTTTATTTAACTAGCGTTTATCTTTCATTATCACATTTTAATAGTAATAATTTATATTAGGGTTTATATAAAAAAAATATATATGTATATATTAATTTATATATTATATATATAGCTTAGTTATTATATCGTTAATAATAAAATTATAGTGATATGTGATTTTTATATCTTGGTAATGTATTTTTTATATAAAAATATTTATTTGTAGTAATATTAATAATAATAATTATGAATATAACAATTTTTACTACTAATAAAAATAACGATAATAAGTTTAATTATAACTATACTAATAGTCATATTACCAATAATAGTGATTCTATTAATATTACATTTGTTGATAATAACAATACTTATAAAAATACTAATGATATTAATGTTTCTAATACTTGTAAATCTAAATATGATAACAATATTAATGATAATTATAATACTAATAATAGTGATAATAATAATACTAATTATACTAATAACTATATTCTAACATTAGTAATAACAATAATTTTGTTAATCATTTTAATATTAATGATAATAATAATAGTAACACTAATAATAATAATATCAATAATAATAATAATAATAATAATAATAATAATAATAATGATGATACTACTAATAATAGTGATAATGATACTAATATTAATAATAATATATTTTTATTATTTCCATAATGATAATAATAATGATAGTAATCATAGTCATGATAATAATAATACTTATACTAGTAATTAAATGATAAAATTATGTTCTAAATGGTAATAATAATAAGGTTAATATTCATAATTCTTAATAATAATAATGCTATTGATAATAATTACAATACTTAATACTAATAACAATAATAGTAACTAATCCATAACAATACTAATGATAAAAATTATAATTTTGTAATAATAATAATAATAACAATTACTAATAATAAACATTACTAATCATAATAATAATAAAAATGATAATAATAATAATAATAATAATAATAATAATAATAATAATAATAATAATAATAATAATAATAATAATAATAATAATAATAATAATAATAATAATAATAATAATAAAGGAGCTACCTTAAATGTTTTCCAAAAAGAATGATCACAACCGGACTCGAACGCATGACCTCTCGCACACCCAACACTCATTCAACCATCCAAGCTAACTGTTTTCTCTGAATAATATCATCCTTATAACTATATCAATTATACGTATCTGTTTCTTTTTCTCCACCTAACTTCCAATCGACTCAATTAGCATATTCTAACACAATTTAAATCGTTCGATTTAAAACCTGTAATTGAAGCGTAAATGATCTGTTGATATAGTTTTTTTTTATTAACAGAAAAGAAATTTAAAAAAAATAGCAGTAAAAATAATCGCGTATGAACATTTAGAACTCAAACTTTGATTTTGATTTCTAATCTGTTTTGGCTTATGATTCCTTCATGAAAATTACTCTAAATTATGTTCTTAATGATTTACCATCGAATTCATATCCTAAAACATCACAGAACACTCGAATTTCAATCATGTTCATACGTTTGACTTTTTGCTTTTAAAGTTTGACTTTGAAATTCAAAATAATTAGAACGAATTGGAGCGTGAAAACTTACAGATAGATCAATTGAATGATTCCTAAAACTCCTGCATTTTTGGATTTTGATGATTCGTTTAGAATTGAGCTATTGCAATTTAAGCCATCGAGATAAAATTACCAGACAGCGTTTTTAATTTTCTGTTTTAATCCTCAACTAGTATCTGTTAAATTTAATTATATTGGATAAAGATGGAGGATAATGGAGTGATTTTTCAACAAGCTTGAGATGATTGAATGTTAGGTTGTGAGACTAAATATCGATATTTAATCACGGGAAGGCAGAACACAGAAAAAAAATATAATAAAAAATAACAGAACTGATGGTAATATATAATCATATACGCGTATTTAATTTTTAATTATATCCAGATTATATATCTTAAACTAATAATAATATTAGTAATGTTAATATTAATATTAATATTAATAATTAATAAATATATTAATAATAATAATAATAATAATAATAATAATAATAATAATAATAATAATAATAATAATAATAATAATAATAATAATAATGATACTGATAATTATTAATGATAACAATTACTAATAATAATGTTAATAATGATATTAATAATAATAATAATAATATTAATATAACAAATTTACATTAACACATAATTTATTTACATAAAAAGGAATTATTGTAAATTCCTACATATAATATTTAAAAATTATTTATATTACCATATTTATGTAACTAGTTATGTATATATATAAGTACACATTACATGTATTCGTCTACATCTATTAATATATAAATATTTGTTATTAGTTTCGTTAAGAAAGATGACACGGGTAATTTTAAATACTGTATTCGAAGTTTTTAAATATTTATATACATATTCTAAAATACTATATATATATATATACACACACACACACACATATTTAATACACATAATACGTTTGTAGATACACGTTGCAAGTTATTTATATATCTAACAACTAATATTCCAAATTACGTTATTTAAAAATAGACATTTATAATTTAATTCTATTATATCGAAAAGCGTTGCGTACATTTTGAAAATCAAATCAATTGATTATTATGTAATTTGGTCTTTCACTAGCTTTTGTCTAACTCTCGATATTTGACACAATGTTCTTATATGCAAATCACTTTACCATTTTTCGAATACCGTTAAAAAGAAAAGGTTTCCTAAATCAAAGTGGACCTCTTAATAGAGACTCGAAATCAAAATTCAATGTATTTGATATTTCAATCTTTTGATATTATCTTTTAATTCCATCGATAACTATTCTAATTATATTTTGAAACAATTACGTTTATGTAAAGTATTATATGTCTAATACTTTGTTAATGTTTTCAAGTTATAATATATACACATATACATATATAATCATATCCGTTCATATAATGGTTCGTGAATCATTGAAATTTGGTCGAGGTTAAATGAATGTATGAACATAGTTTAAAATTCTTGAGATTCAACTTAATAAACTTTGCTTATCGTGTCGGAAACATATAAAGATTAAGTTTAAATTTGGTCGGAAATCTCCGAGTTGTCACAGAAACCAACACGAATAAGCATACAACTAGCCGATCGATCAGTAAAATATCCTAGAGGGATAATGGAGAACATGCTAGTTAAAGTTGGTACTTTAGTATTTTCAGTAGACTTTGTTATTCTGGACATGGAAGAAGATTCTCGAGTTCCTCTTATATTAGGAAGATCATTCTTAAACACGGCTAAAGCAGCAATAGACGTGTTCGGTAAGAAACTGACCCTAAGTATAGAGGACGAGAGTGTTACTTCTTCTGTTGATAGAGCCATGCAACAACCATAATCTGCAGACGATACATGTTATTATATTCAAACTATAGATTCACATGCAGAATTGTTACAAGAATTTCCAGAATTACATGGAACAGGAGAATGTTCTTTAGGAGAAGGAACTGAACCAATTGATGAAGCTAAAATGTTAGCTACACTTATGGCTAATGAATATGAACCAACAATAGAAGAACTTCAAATGCTAAAAGAGGAAGACAGATATCGATACAAATCATCGATAGAAGAACCACCGATATTAGAGTTAAAGCCACTCCCAAACCATTTGGAATACGCTTATTTACATGGTAAATCTGAATTACCTGTAATAATATCATATTCTCTTACGGAAAATGAAAAATCTCAACTCATTTCTGTGCTAAAAGCTCATAAACCAGTTATTACATGGAAGATTCATGACATTAAAGGCATAAGTCCTTCGTATTGCACACATAAAATCCTTATGGAAGAAGGTCATAAAATATATGTGCAATGCCAACAAAGACTAAATCCTAATATGTAAGATGTTGTTAAGAAAGAAATTATTAAACTGCTCGATGCAGGTTTAATTTATCCAATCTTTGATAGTCCATGGGTAAGCCCAGTTCAATGTGTACCTAAGAAGGGTGGCATGACTATCATCACAAATGAAAAAGATGATCTTATTCCTACTAGGACTGTAACAGGATGGCGTGTCTATATTGATTATAGAAAATTAAATGACACCACCAGAAAAGATCACTTTCCCTTACCTTTCATTGATCTAATGTTGGAAAGGTTAGCTGGCAACAGTTACTATTGTTTTCTTGACAGTTTTTCCAGATACTTTCAAATTCCAATCGCACCCGAGGACCAAGAGAAAACCACATTTATGTGCCCTTATGGTACTTTTGCTTACAAACGCATGCTATTTGGACTTTGCAACGCCCCTGCAACCTTTCAAAGGTGCATGATGGCGATTTTTCACGACATGATAGAAGAATGCATGGAAGTTTTCATGGACGACTTTTCAGTCTTCGGTGATACTTTTGAAATATGTCTAGTTAATCTTGAACGAATGCTTATTAGATGCGAGCAATCAAATCTAGTACTTAATTAGGAGAAATGCCATTTCATGGTTAGAGAAGGCATCGTTCTTGGTCATAAAATTTTAAAGGACGGAATTGAAGTGGATAGAGCTAAAGTAGATGTAATTGTTAAACTTTCACATCCCACCAATGTTAGAGGAGTTAGGAGTTTTCTAGGGCATGCCGGTTTTTACCGACGCTTCATAAAAGATTTTTCTAAAATAGTCACTCCTATTAATAAACTCCTAGAAAAAGATGCTCCATTCATCTTTTTGGATGAATGCATCAAATCTTTTAATATTCTTAAAGAAAAACTCACTAATGCGCCGATCATGATAACTCCAAATTGGAATCTACCATTTGAACTCATGTGCGATGCAAGTGATTTTCCAATGGGAGCCGTTTTAGGACAAAGGATTGAAAAACGATTTCAACCTATCTATTATGCTAGTAAGATGTTACAAGGAGCACAAACGAATTACACAACTACTGAAAAAGAACTCCTTGCTATTGTCTTTACTTTTGACAAATTTCGTTCATATCTCGTTCTAGCTAAAACGGTGGTCTATACCGACCATTCTGCTCTTAGATACCTATTTTCGAAACAAGATGCCAAACCACGATAAATCCGTTGGATCTTACTCTTACAAGAGTTCGATATTGAGATCCGAGACAAAAAGGGAGCAGAAAATCTCGCAGCTGATCATCTTTCTCGTCTTGAAAATCCCGAATTGGAAGTTCTAAATGAATTAGCCATACAAGACAACTTTCTTGATGAATATATATTAAAGATCGATTATAATGAAATTTCATGGTTTGCAGACTATGCAAACTACTTAGTATGTAGATTCCTTAAAAAAGGGTTGTCGTACCAAAAACGAAAGAAATTCTTTGGTGATATAAAACACTATTTTTGGGAAGATCCACATTTATTTAAAAATTGTCCTGATGGAATAATACGCCGATGCGTATTCGGGGATGAAGCTAGTCAAATCTTAAACCATTGTCACACAGGACCAACAGGAGGACATTATGGGCCTCAACTCACTGCAAGAAAATTCTACGACGCTGGATTCTATTGGCCTACAATTTTCAAAGACGCACACCTTCTTTGTAAATCCTGTGATGCTTGTCAAAGGGCCGAAAAAATAAGTCAACGTGATGAAATGCCACAAAATGTCATTCAAGTATGTGAAGTATTTGACATTTGGGGTATTGACTTTATGGGTCCATTTCCAAAATCTCATAATAATATCTACATTCTCGTTGCCATTGATTATGTATCTAAATGGGCGGAAGCACAAGCTCTCCCAACTAACGATGCACGAGTTGTAGTCAACTTTTTAAAACGTCTTTTTGCTAGGTTCGGAACACCGAAAGCTTTAATAAGTGATCGGGGTACTCATTTCTATAATAATCAACTTGAGAAAGTTCTCAAAAGATATGGAGTAACTCATAAAATCTCAACCGCTTATCATCCACAAACAAGTGGACAAGTTGAAAATACTTACCGAGCTTTAAAACGTATTCAAGAGAAAACTGTAGGATCAAATCCGAAGGAATAGTCCATGAAATTGGAGGATGCACTCTGGGCTTTTAGAACAGCCTACAAAACTCTAATTGAAACAACACCTTTTAAACTCGTTTACGGAAAAGCATGTTACCTTCCAGTAGAAATTGAGCACAAAGCATTCTGGGCTTTGAAGACATGTAATCTTGATTTGCATGAAGCTGGACGTCTACGATTAAGTCAATTAAACGAATTAGAAGAATTAAGACATGAGGCATATGAAAATTCATTAATCTATAAGGAAAGAACGAAGAAATGGCATGATAAAAGAATCAGAAGTTCAAAAGAATTTAAGGAAGGAGACCGAGTTCTTCTTTTCAATTCACGATTCAAGCTATTTCCTGGAAAATTGAAATCAAGATGGTCTGGACCATTCATAGTCAAAAGAGTTTTCCCGTACGGAACAATAGAGTTGATAAATTCAAATAGGATTGAATTTAAAGTTAATGGTCACAGAGTTAAACATTACATAGATAGTCCGATGGAAGTTGACAATGAAGATAATCACAATTTCGATACCACAGCTAACTAAGTGTAGGAGATTCGAATGTTCTAAGGATAATATAATGCTGTTTAGAGTTAGATTTTCTGTTTTCGTGTAGTTCTCGAGAATGGAATCCGAATGGTCTTTCCCTAGCAGACCCTAAAGAATTAGTCTTCTCCCTCCATTCTGAATTTTTATTTCTTTTAGGTTTTACGAGATGAAGAATTCCTTTGATCTGAACCATGGTCTACTACTACACGCTATGATTACTAAACATAATAATAACATCTTCCCGAGTGAACTAGTATCATTCATAAGAGGAAAAATGGACGAAGTGAGGAAAGAACTCAGGAAGAATCATAATAAGATACATTTTGGTAAAGCAAAGTCAAAATCCGCAACAAAAAGAAGAGCACGACACCTTGAAAAATGTCATAAATGCGGAAAATGGTCACACGAAGGGAAATGTTCGAACAATCAAACACATTCCAATACCGAGTTCGTTACTTTATGCAGAGAAGGACCGTTCACATGTTTAGAAGAAAAGTTATTGAAGAATCGAGCTTACGCTTATGTAGCAATGGAAAACCAAATCGAACGACTCTCTTATGAGTCAACTAAAGCAAGTCTCTGAGAATTCTATCTCACAGGTAAGTATGTACAGTTTTTATTTTAATTTTTATTTTATTGCTTTTAACCTTTTGATAATAAACGCTGAATCGTTCGCTATAAAGTATTAAATTGATATTCAATAAAATTAGGTATAGTAAACCGAAATTATTGATATCATACAAAAATTTAATTCATCACTGCGAAATTTACCGTTTATTCATAAGGTATAAATATCTTTAATCAATCAATTCAAAATATTTCAAAAATTCATCAGGAGTAAAACTAGGTAATATAGCGGAAATTACTTTACCCAAAAGAGGGACGTATATTTTTGTTAATATTTGATTGATTAAAGTGAGATAAAAGACCAAAAAGATTTTTATTTTTATTTTTACCTTGTTTTTAAAATTAATATATAACTATATTATTTTAAATGTAAGTTTGAAAAAGTAATAATATTTATATGAAATTTTATGCATTTTAAATTTAAGTTTGGTGTGAATTTAAAAACAAAAATGTACTTTATTTCATTAAGTTAAAAATATGATTTCTAAAATTCATCGTGAGTTGAAGACTAGGTCGTTGAACCGAAATTGCTTTACCCGAGGGCGGGGCGAGAAATTTTATTATCATTATTTTTAATTTTATTGATCTAAAGTATGCAAAAAACATTAAAAAAATCCAAAAATCTTTGCTTTTAAAAAAACAATCGCTTTAAAATGATAAAATTTTAAATTTTGTAGAGGGACGAACTAGGTAAACGTACCAAAACGACCTCAATCTAAAAAGAAACAAAATTTTAAAAATTAATTAATTAATTGTTTTATAAGTGAAATATTTTATAAAATAAAAAAAAATCCGGGACCTCGCATGGGGTTTACCCTTATTTTCCATGCGATCGCATGAGGCTGAAAAACTGGACAGGATAAAAATCCCAGCGACCTGCTTCTGTTTCACACTTTTACACACACTCAAATATGAACACACACACACACACACTAAAACCTCTCTAAAATCTCCATTTTTCACCAAAATCATCCAAATTTCGTGCTCTAATCCGCTCTAATCATGCCTTTCTTCAGATGGGGAAGCAAAAAGGTAGAAATTTCACCCCTAAACTCCTAAATTTCCTAATTTTTGTGATAATTATAATTAATTGTCCTAATTTAATTTTGATGATTTCTAGCTTAATTAGAGTTAAATTGTTAGTATATTATGCTTGTATAACCTAGATTGATGCTATTTGTCATGATTGAAGCCTTAAACTTCAAAATTTTTAGAAATCTAGGGTTTGTGTTCTTGAGCAATTTGGGACTTTTGATATAAACAGGTTATGGCCGATTTTTGTTATGAATTATTGCTAAATTAAGTAGTGTAACATGTTTAGGTAGCTAAATGATCCAAACCTTGATCCTAAACATGATTTTTGAACATCAAAGTGGACTTTTTAAGTCTAAAATTCATGAACTTGATTAAATTAATGTAATTGCCATTTAAAACTTGTTTAATTGCTAGTAATGGTTATTTTAACATGTTATTTGAGTTGAATGCTTATGAACTTTGTATACCTTTTCATATATGCTTATTTGAAAAATTGTAGAATTGATAAAAATATGAAAATGAGTATA
Source organism: Rutidosis leptorrhynchoides (assembly GCF_046630445.1). NCBI lineage: Eukaryota > Viridiplantae > Streptophyta > Magnoliopsida > Asterales > Asteraceae > Rutidosis > Rutidosis leptorrhynchoides. The sequence continues at coordinate 27,444,817 of NC_092342.1, forward strand.
AGTTTAATATGGATTAAACATGTTATTGTAATTGTTTTAATTTGTTATTTTGTTAACACTAATGCATATTTGGATGCACAAATTTTGTGTTTAATGTGTTTTGCAGAGAAATATAGATACAGATGGTGCATCATCATCTAGACAACCTGAACAAGAACCTGATCAAGAACCACAACCGGAACCACAACCTGAACAACAACAACATTATGATCAACACATGCTATATTATGAGCCGGAACCACTGTTTTACACTCATTATCGTCAATTTCAGCCTCACCCGAGGATTATGCACCCATTTATCGATTACCAACAGTTACATCCCAACCTAAGATTCGATCGTTGTTGGACAGAATACCCAAAATTTCAAAAGAACATGCACATTCTTTACCACAGAAATATTGAAATGCCTCGGGTAATCAATTGGGAGCCTTTGGAAGCGGTTAACCTAGCCGAACCGGTTAGGGATTTACTAGTTCAGAGGTATGGTAACTCTGCATTTAACGATTGGATTCGCTTATTTACTACACGTAGAACTATATATAGAGAATGGTGTATTGAATTGCTTAGCACTATAGAGTTAAATAATGAAGTTACTATGTTAGGAGATAAAAGTTTTATTAGATTTCTTTTAGGAGGTACAATGTACAGAATGTCCATGTTGGACATGGCTAGAGCTTTATTAATCTACACCCCCACTGAGATTATTACACCTGATTGTAATAGTTTAATTGCTGAAGGTGAAAGAGTAGATAGGAATTTTGACGCTAACGCCATATGGAGGCGTATGTCAAGATTTAGGGAATTTATGTGGGGTGGAAGACACTCCTACTTAGATATTGATAGAGCAGAGCTCCGGATAATACATAGATTCTTAGCGAACTCGATTACACAACGGGGTAGAAACAAAGAGAAAATGACCCTAAATGATTTATTCTATCTTAAGTGTAATCGAGACCCGAGGAGCTTTGTTAACATTCCTTATTGCGTAGGCCACTATTTGTCTAAAGTTGTTGAGGGTATGCAAGCAGGAAGTATTATAGGGGAGGTATTTTTGTTACTCTCATTGGAGAGTACTTAGGTGTAGATAAAGAGCATAGGGGTCCGATGGTAGAGATTGAGGAATAAGACGAGAGAATAGGCTTGTAGATTTATCAAGGTGCAAAGGTACTAAAACGAAGGCACAATATGCCAATACCATATCAGGGCACCCATCCATAGGTAGAGAAGGGTTCGGATGAGGAGATGGAGGAAGCAGATGACATTAGGGATGTCATTAGGGATAGTTATACTGATGTCTTCCAGCATGTAGATGAGGTGGAAATGAATAACCAGGCTAGGCATCATCAGTATGAGCAGTGTAGAGCCGCGGATGAGTATGAGCACTCCAGGCGATGCCAACACGATAGCTGGCAAGTTCATCAGCACCAAATCATGAGCCAGCTATCATATCAGGTACCACATAACTACATCCCGACTCGGCCTGCTTTCACCACATTAGCCCGACATGCGACCACCCTTTGACCTGTACGACCCCAATCAAGCCTACCAGGACACCTATCACCAACCATGGAACCCAAACGATGATATGAACTGGAATCCCTATCCAAATCAATAGTGTTCCATTGGTGATTTCTTATCTTTTATTATTTTTATCTATTTATGTTAAACATTTAACATTTTGATACTTTTATGTAATGTTTAACATTTTTATTATCTTGTACTAATATTTCATTTTTGTAATTTAAAAGTGGGATATTAAGTCCCATTTCAAAATATCATGCATGTTTATATTTGTATTGTATGTATTTTATCTCATGTACACAACAGGGTAAAACAGCGCATTTTCAAATACTGGCATTAAGTTCAGCAAAAGCAACTAATTTTGACGATAAGATGCAAAATATATGTGAAATAACAACTGCAGGAATGTGTAGAGACCCGTCCTAATCCATCCAGACGAAGTCCATATCGATTATAAACGATTCACAACAGTTGATTACATCGCGAGGTACTTGACCTCTATATGATACATTTTACAAACATTGCATTCGTTCTTAAAAGACAAACTTTCATTACATCAAAATTTGACGGCATGCATACCATTTTATAATATATCTAACTATAATTGACTTAATAATAATCTTGATGAACTCAACGACTAGAATGCAACGTCTTTTGAAATATGCCATGAATGACTCCAAGTAATATCTCTAAGATGAGCAATTGTATAGCGGAAGACTTCTTTCATACCTAAGAATAAACATGCTTTCAAGTGTCAATCAAAAGGTTGGTGAGTTCATTAGTTTAACATAAATAATCATTTCCATCATTTTAATAGACCACAAGATTTTCATTTTCAGTTCTCATAAATATACGTCCCATGCATAGAGACAAAAATATCATTCATATGGATTGAACATCTGGTAACCGACATTAACAAGATGCATATAAGAATATCCCCTATCATTCCGGGAAATTATTCGGATATGATAAAACAACATCGAAGTACTAAAGCATCCGGTACATTGGATGGGGTTCGTCGGGCCCATAGATCTATCTTTAGGATTCGCGTCAATTAGTAGATCGGTTTACTAATTCTTAGGTTACCAAGTAAAAGGAGCATATTCGACTTCGATCATTCACCCATATAATGTAGTTTCAATTACTTGTGTCTATTTCGTAAAACATTTATAAAAATTTGCGCATGTATTCTCAGCCCAAAAATATAAAGGGTAAAAAGGCAAATGAAACTCACCTAATGTATATTGTAGTAAAAATACATATGACTACATTGAACAATGTCGGGTTGGCCTTGGATTCACGAACCTATATCAATTGTATATTCATTAATACATATAATCGTAATCGATTAAATATATATTATTATTATAAATGTAATTTATATATTTAATAATTTATAAGTTTCATTATTCATATATTTTCATCTTATATACTTAATTGTTAATTGAGTTAAGTTAAATATATTTTTATATGGGGATTACTTGTTTGTATTTAATAATTATAATAATACTAATATTAGTAATAATATTGATACTTTATAATAATGATAAAAATGATAATAATAACAATGTTAATAATATATTAGTAATGATAAAAATATTAATTTGTATTAAAGTAACCATAATAATATTAATTATAATAATCCTTTTAAAACATACTGTAGTTAAGATTTTAATAATTTTCATAATAATATTTACATCCAAAATTTCTATATTATTAATTTTAACAATATTATTAAACTTGTATATTCATAGTTATAATAATCATAACTTTCGTGTTTAATTTATAAACTAATGACTATAGTTTGTTTTAATATTAATTTGTATTCATAATCATAATCTACATGTGTTAATATAATTATAATCAATCTTCTAATCTTTATCATAATACTTTTTATTATAAATTAACCTGTTTAGTATTCTTGAAATCCTATTATTATTACTAACAAAATAACACAATTAATAATACTAATGATAATCATACATAAAATCTTAATGTTCATCATACATAAATATTATACTACAATAATGATAATACTTACTTACAATAATAATAATTATTATAATTGTAACTATAATTATAATAGTAAGAATGTTTGATATTTAATGCTTTTATTAGTAATAACATATTAACAATAATATACATACCATAATTATAATAGTGATAATAATAAATAACAATACTAATAATAAATAAACTTTTAATATAAAGGACTACCTTCTAAGGCTTTAATAAAAAGAATTGCACCGAACCGGAATCGAACCCGAGACCTCTCGTTAACCCAACACTACACCAAACCATCCAAGCTATTCTGTTTTCTTGATTAATACGCGTTTCACATTTATTTAAACCCGTTAAAATCTGTTTCCTTCATCTTTTTCACTCGACAGCTCAATCACAGACACCATAATCAAAATTGTGAAATAATTTGTTGGGTGTAAGTATTATAATAGAAACAGATATGATCGGTTTTTGTGTAATTGAATTAACAAACAACAAAATTCTAACAGCAGTAGCTGTTGTTGAAAAAAAATGAACTCGAGGATCGATTTTCGATTTCCAAACGTTTTTAGATTACAACTCCTACATGAAAAAGGTTCTAAATTACTCATACAATCTTCCTACATCATCAATTGAATTCAAAACATTAAAAAAAATTCCTAATTTCTTTATGAACACAATCTTTGACTTTTGCAAATATAACTTTGACTTTCAAAATTTGAATTTGATAAGAGAGATTGGTGTTTGAAACTTTGCAGTAAATTTAAGTAAGAGATTCCTATCGTGACAGCATTTGTGGATTTTGAAATAAAAATCGAATTCGAGTTTTTGATAAATATATCCCACAAACAGGGCAGTCGACTAAAAGCTTTTGATTTTTCTGTTTTTAGTTCACAATTGCAACAACGTTTATATGTAATGTGATAAATAAAAGATTGCAACAGTGTTAAGATTCGATTGTATTGCTTTATAGCTATAATTGGGGTCAACAGGTAAATATTCATCAGAGATTGATGAATAATATAAAAAACAAAATAATGGATTTCAATGGCGATGGTTAACAGCTTTTGGATTTATTGATGTTAGCTTCCTCAATCAAAAACAGTAATTGCTAATCTAATACAGTGGATAATGACTTAAAACCTGATTTGGATTCTTATTTTTATAAATACGTATATATATTATTAGGTATTATATTCAGTATATAAATCATATACTGTACCTGTATATATAGATATATGTTTTGTATCTGTATAATTTATATATCTGCATACCGTATCACTATATATCTCTGTTATACATATAGTATATGTATATATCTATTTTATGTATTATTATTAATCTTACTATTTAATAGTTATACTTATAATAATAATACTCCTAATATTATAAATAATAATAATAATAATAATGATGATATAGTAATAATAATAATATTAATTTTAGTGTTGATAATAATAATAAGTATAAATTTATAACTATAATAATAATTATATTAATGTTATTATTATAAATGATAATAACAATGTTAGTAATATATATATATATATATATATATATATATATATATATATATATATATATATATATATATATATATATATATATATATATATATATATATATATATATATATATATATATCACTTCACATCTATATGTTATATTTTGAAAATATTACTATTAATAATACCGATTATAATAATAAAAGTGATAATAACATTCATAGTATTACAATTATATTTTTAAATTGAAATTACATATATTATTATTACAATTTATTAATTTTGTAATATTTAATAATTTCATGATATATATATATATATATATATATATATATATATATATATATATATATATATATATATATATATAACAACATATTTTGAATATTTAACATCTACACATCTTATATATATATATATATATATATATATATATATATATATATATATATATATATATATATATATATATTACAGTATACATATCATAATATTTATACATATAATTCATATAGGTTCATTTTGAATTACAACTTAACTATCTTGTAACTTATCTTACATTTTTAATTCAAATGTTAAATTATATTTTACTATTTTTAATTTATTATATATACTTATATTTATATATGTATATGTATATGTATATATATATATATATATATATATATATATATATATATATATATATATATATATATATATATATATATATATATATAATTTATTATATATACTTATATTTATATATGTATATGTATATATATATATATATATATATATATATATATATATATACTTAATTTACATATTTATTTACAGACAACTTGTTCGTGAATCGGCGGGCATAGTCAAAGGTATAACTGAATCTATATAAATAGTTCAAAAACAAAAATTGTAACTCAGTTTAACAGACTTTGCTTATCAAGTTGAAACTATATAAGATTAAGTTTAAATTTGATCGAAAATCTCCGGGTCGTCACAGTACCTACCCGTTAAAGAAATTTTGTCCCGAAATTTGAGTGAGGTGGTCATGGCTAACAAAAAAATGTTTTCATGACGAATATGAGTTGATAATAAAGTTTTATCATTATTAAGTAACATAGATAAAACGATTTGATTATGTGAAGCGTACGAGTGAAGTTGTCACAAAAGATTGAAATAGGAAAAGTAAAGATTCGTCGTAACTTTTGACATAGTCAGGGTTGAATTCCGGAATTCAAGGGATTCAAAAGAAAATCTTGAAAATCTATTAGATCTGATTCTTCAAGATTTAAGGAAATTAAGATCTCTATAATTAAATATGTTGATCTGCCTCGATTACTCTGTCTGATATTCCCCTTATAAATTAAACTTTTTCCGTTCCATTATTTTCACCATTCCTATCCTCTCTTTCTTAGTTCATACATCCAAAAGATTGCGAAATTGCTTAATCCAGTTCTGATCCTTGTCCTTATCCTTACTTTTACAACAATCATTCTCCTTTTCCAACTTCCACCGGAGGAATCTGCTTTCTTCTACTTCGCACTTGGGGTTATAGTGTTTTTAATTCTCCCGTGTCTTTATGTTGCGATAAACATTGATATACACGGTTTGTAATTTCTACGTTGTTGTTGGGTTTTATATCTTCCCTTATATTTCGATGTCCCTGCTTCTGTCTCCTATAATCATTGTCATCCATAGTTAATGCTCTCTCCTATTTGCTGCAATTTATACCCCCTTTCTCTTTCAGAACTTCATGCTTTTGTTTTCTTTTCGCAAATAATGGTCCAGACTTCATAGGTATGGAGTTTCGAATTATCATAATATACAAGGTAAAAAGGAAAGGTAGTAGCACGATTTGATTTGTCAAATTACCAGAATTACTGAGGATAGAACTATCTAGAATATATTTTCTTGATATGTTCAGAAGTTAAGTAGAATGAAAGAGTTATGTAACATGGCACGTGATGACGTTATGATTCCGTGAATCATCACGACCCATTAGAAACTCAGCATGACTTACTGTAATATAATCACGTTGATCAAGTGTCATTATATTATACTACCTCATGCTTCAGTTCCCAACACTACTTCAGAATTCATTCATAGTTTATACTTAGCTTTTACAGAAATTTCCAATATAATGTATTACAGATAGCACGAAGAGGTACATAATTTCGGATGAGAATATTTATGAAAATATCTTCAGAAATATCGAAGATATTTATGATGATATTTTAGAATTTCTAAGTTCGATGGTTGATGAAGAAAGATTTTCCGCAAGATTTTAACATGACCTCGGAGCAAGATATTCTCTAAAGATTTCATCGGATCCAGAATTACCTGGATCCTTTGAATATAGGGTTTGGTCCTTTTATTTGTCCTTGGTCTCCTTCATGGGTAGCTCAATCTGTTTTTCAGTACCAAATTTTCTATCGAGCGTTCCTAACACTCCTTTCTTTATCATCAAACTTTTGGCCGTTTAGACCATCTACCATTTTTCTGTTTCCTCTGCATTTAATGCTACGATATCTGAATCATTGGTTATTAATCCGAAGTGGTTTCAGGAGAATTGTGTTTTTAGATGATTAAACGCTAATGGTAATATGGTGGAATATAAAAGGTTTCCCGATAACAATAAAAGAACACACATAATATGTCAAGGTGATAATAAGGTTGTTTCGAATGAAAAGTCAAAGTTGACTTGCTGGAGCTGTGACAAAATTTGCTACTTTGAAAGGAAAAATCAAGTTATTTTGGGTAATAATAACACTAAAGGAATTAGCACAGATGCGTGTTAAATGTTTACTCAGGTTCTGAGTGTTTTTCAGAGGCATAACTATATGTATCAACCTTTTCTTCCGTAGATGAAGTGCGGTTGGTTCATCCTCTCGATTGAGGTGTTTTCAAGTATCATGAAAGGTTTGAACGCAGATTGTAATCATCAAGATGTAAATGAAGTTTAGGATGAAATCAAGTGGCAAACTTGAAGAATTATTTAGTTTCATATGATATAATCAGTATTTTAATTCATTTTAATTGTCCAATGTTGGTAGTCCTCAGTTGATAGTCCACAGTTAGCAATATATAATATTCGAATTAATTAATACATGTCGTGACCCGTGTACATGTCTCATACTCGATCACAACTTAAAGTATATATATTATTGTAGAATCAACCTCAACCCTGTATAGAGAACTCGATCATTACTGCATATAGAGTGTCTATGGTTATTCCAAATAATATATATATATATATGCGTCGATATGATATGTCAAAACCTTATATACGTGTCCCGATATTTAAAGTGCGTAATATAAATACATAATTTAAATGACCTTAAATAAAATATGTAAAGTAAATAACAGAAATTAAATGACGATAAATAAAATTGAGATAATTAAATTGCGATAATTAAACTGCGAAAAATAAAAATGTAATCAGTTAGCTAGGAACAGTTAGCGTGGATTCTTAACAAAATTTCTCATAGCTAATTTGTTTATTTCTAACAAATTTTATTTTGTCCAATGTTTTCTTCATTATGCCACTTGTTGAATTCTGATAAATCAAAATTCAAATATGAAATTGAATGAAAATGATTATTTTGTGGTGAACGATTACGTATATCTGTGGATGTAAGTAGGATAGTAAATGACTGTTGAATCAGATTTGAAGAATGTACAGTGTAACTTATTAATGCGAAATTAAAATATTCCTTGGGTATTACCTACCCGTTAAAATATTTTCACCATTAATAGTTTGTAAAATAAAAATTTTAATTACAATCTCTATGAAAACATATATACATATATATTTTCTTCAGACGTAATCATGGAGTTAATGAGTTAATGTGATATTAAACTCATCAGATTTACGGCTAGAACTAGAGTACATAATTTCTAAAACATTAGAGATTACATAATCGCCATGAAGGACGAAGATAGTTTATGTAGAACGATTCGTAGAACGATGATTATGCTTGAGGTATAGATTGCGAGGTTGAGACGTGCGATGATGTTGTTGTTGTTGGTACTGGTTATGCTGCTGGTGCTGCTGATGATGGTACTGTTGCTGTCGGTGCTACAAGTGTTGTTGGTGCTAAGGTTGATGATGATGTTGGTGTAGTAAGTATAACTTGTAAATCACGCACCATCTTGTCAGGTTTTCTATCCTACCCTCTATCATTTCTATAGATCTTGATTATCAATTCGAAGTTCCCTAACTTCTTCTAATATTCCCCTTCGATTGGTATTCAGAAGTAGAGGTTGAATATTTTCTGAGATTGCAGTAACGCGACCTTCAAGGTGGACAACTTCAGCAAGAAGGGTGAATACAGTGTTGCGCATAGGTTCACCGGTGAGTACATCGTTTTCTCCGATGTTAGGAGGTAAGTTTGGTTTGCTGTAGGGCTCGCCTTCTTCATTTCTCCATCGAGTGAGTAAGTCTCGAACCCACCCCCATCTCCTCCAGAAAGAAAAATAACTAAATGGTTGAGGCACTTCTGGTTCATTGACTTCGGAGTCTGCTTCAATATACATCTCGAAATCGCTTCCAGAACTAATGGAATCCAAGCTAGCTGTAGGATCCATCTCTCACGATCAGTTAAAGGGTTTTGATATGAAATGATTTTCGAATATCGAATGATATTCTAATTATATATAGAATATCTATACATACTTCCAAAGATTCCGTGAATTACGGAGAAAATTAAGGAAACGTGTCAGATAAAGTCTACAGTGACAGATACGCTAAGATATGGATTAGTAGATATGCTAAGATATAAATTTTGTCTATACACTATTCATGCAATCATTGCAGTAAGATGTGTCTAGACTAAGAATGATAAGCAGGTAATTTCCTAAGGATGATAAACTGATGATTTCCGACAAAAATGATAAGAAAAATTTTGACATGCAGACACGGTCGAAGTCCAGACTCACTAATGCATCCTAACGACTTATCAGTTATACACACTAATGCAGACCTGGTTCGCTAAGACCACCGCTCTGATACCAACTGTAGAGACCCGTGTAACGACCCGGATTTTTCCAATCGTTTTATACTTATGAGATTAATATTTACATAAATTAAACCTTACCAACATGATAAGAAATCCAAATTGTTGAGACTTGTGTTTTTGAAAAGAGTTTTTGATGTTAAAGCTAAGGGGTATAAAATACTATTAAATTTTAGCAGAAAATACTATTAAATACGATACAATTTTACACAAGATATTTATTTATTTATAGAATGGATATACTTAAACCTTGCTACAACACTTATAGGCAGTGTACCTAATCGTACAGTAGTGTAGTTTTTAGTAAGTCCGGTTCGTTCCACAGGGAAATCTTTAAACAAAACTCAACGCTATATTAGTTTACTTTTATAAAAATACAAATATATATAAAAATAATATTATTATTATAAAGGGGGGTTTTTACCGTTTAATGACCGGTTTGTCGATTTTAAAACTTTAGTCGCAGTTAAAACCTAATGTAAAATATAAAATAAATACAAGACTTAAATTAAAGCGTAAAGTAAATAACGATAATGAAATTGCGAATAATAAAAATGCGATAAAATAAAATTGCGATAATTAAAAAGTACGATAATTAAAAGTGCGATTAAATAACAATAAATAAAAGTGCGATAATTAGAAGTGCAATTAAATATAAAATAAAGGAAATTAAATATGAAATAAAAGAATTATGCTTATTTAAACTTCCGTAATCATGATGTTTGACGTGTTGATTTTAGTTTTATGCCCATGGGTTAATTGTCCTTTGTCCTGGATTATTCAATATGTCCGTCTGGTTTTTGTCCATAACAGTCCATCAGTCATAAATATAAATTGCAAGTGTCCTCGTCAAATTATTATTATACCCGAAGTTAAATATTCCAACTAATTGGGGATTCGAATTGTAACAAGGTTTTAATACTTTGTTTAATGAATACACCAGGTTATCAACTGTGTGTAAACCAAGGTTTTACTACTTTGTTAACAATTACACCAATTACCCTTGAATGTAATTTTACCCCTGTTTTGATTATTCTAGTGGCTATTAATCCATTCTCGTGTCCGGTCAAATGAACGATTATTCGTACATATAAATATCCCGCCCATCGTGTCCGATCGAGTGTATATGGTAATTTATAGGGACGCCCAATTGTAAATCTTTATATTAACATTAACAAACTTTCATTTAGTTAAACAAATATAAAGCCCATTAATAGCCCATAGTCTAATTTCCACAAGTGTCGTTCTTTTGTCCAAACCCCAATTATGGTACAAAGCCCAATTACCCAATTTTAGTAATTAGCCCAACATCATGATTACTTCGTTTTAAATAAGCATAATAATAACTTAGCTACGAGACATTAATATAAAAAGGTTGAACATAACTTACAATGATTAAAAATAGCGTAGCGTTACACGGACAGAATTTCGACTTACACCCTTACAACATTCGCTAACATACCCTTATTATTAGAATTAAAATTAAAATTAAAATATAAATTATATATATAAATATAAATTTTACGTATGAAGAGGAAGAAAAAGATGATGAAATTTGATCAGAATTCGGTTTGCTTTATAGCCAGAGTTGAAAATTGGGGCTCCGCGACTCGCGGCAAAAACCCCTTCAAACTCCGCGAGTCGCGGAGATAGTATTTACAGCTCAGTCCTTGGAGTTTTCTCTGCCGACGGTTTTTAAATATATATATATAATATATATATAATTAATATAATTAATTATATATTATATTATATTTATATACATAGTTAACTTGTAATTTTTAGTCCGTTGCGTCGAGCGTTAAGAGTTGACTCTGGTCCCGGTTCCGGATTTTCGAACGTCCTCGCGTACAATTTTATATTTTGTACTTTGCGTTTTGAATCTTGTACTCTTGTAATTTCGAGACGTTTCTTATCAATAATTGGAACCTTTTTTATTGTCTTTTGTACTTTTGAGCTTTTTGGTCGTTTGCGTCTTCAATTCGTCGAATCTGTCTTTTGTCTTCACCTTTTATTATTTAAACGAATATCTCTTGTAAATAGAACAATTGCAACTAAAAGCTTGTCTTTCTTGAGGAATAATGCTATGAAATATATGTTCGTTTTTAGCATTATCAAATATTCCCACACTTGAGCGTTGCTTGTCCTCAAGCAATATCGTCTTGAAATACTAGAATCACTTCTTTATTCTTCACACTTTGTACATCAGTGATTTCTATACGGCAGTATAAACAATGGTAGTAACGATATGGTTTACAGTCCCACATGACTATAAAAATTTAGATCCATTAAGGAAATTGGATCTTTATGAAAACATTTGATCTTTTGAAAATTAAATCTAGTTTTTACCCTAGATAAGTTTTCCGGAATAACCCTTTACCGGTGTTTGCAAAATATTTTTGTGGGTTTGGTGGGTTTCAGATTTGAAAATTTTAGCTCAAAACTTGCGGTTTTGTGTCACCCACTTGCTAACCTTGTATTTGGAAAGCAACACGTCCAGTTTACTTGTCCCGTATATTACCTTTCGACAAACTACCGTCCGGTTGTAAAGGAAAGCGTTGAACAAGCAACTGTTAAGGCAATGTCCCGTGACATGCTTTTGATTATGGTCTATAACGTGTCGGACGCAATTACTATCCTTGGTAGGAGCAATAGTAAAGCTCACCCTTATAATTTGTCGGTCTGGCATAAGGTCATGTCTTTGACCATGTTATGCAACCACCGTTCTTACGGTTGACACCCGATTTAGTTCAGGTGACCTAATGAATTCCAGGTGAATTCCTAGGATTTTACGTTCAATGGTAATGAACGCATTGAAAATAGGGTTTTCAGAAAACAAATCGGTTTGTAATTTTGATCAAAATATTTTCTCGTTTAAGCTCGAGTTTAGATATCATTGAATTCCATGAGTTTGTAATTCTCAATCTTTAAGGTCAATCTCTAGGATTGAGTAATATCAGTCTTAAAAGCTAATTTTTAATCTTTAAGGAGATTATCCTTTCTGGGGATCTGATTCATTAGTCTTATCCAGCTAATTTGCATGGTGCCCCCCCATTGTACGAGATAAATCCTTCTCATGGTTAGGATAAATCTGACCACTTGGCGACCCTGTTTAATGCTGAGGTCCGTGGATTTCTAGCCGATTTTAGTGATGACTTTTCTAGATTTTTCGTCAACCTACAGCTGGTCTGGACGACAACTTCATGACCTAAATCAAGAAGCGCGTTTCTTTTTCGGAAGACTTTACTTCCTTTTAATGATGGAATTGATTCATCGTGTAGATCCATCTCTTCTTTTCTTTCATCGGGTAAAACAGTTTAGTTTAGTCCAAAGCAAAAGTATTTTAGGTTATTTGTTACAGATATATGTGACATATGTTTAAAATAACTTGGTAAATTTTCCCACACTTGGCTTTTATTTTCCTTTTTATCGTCCTCTATTCCATTTTAAATGAATTTTAACATTTTAGTTTGTTTCTCAATTTATGTCCTTTCCGAGGTAACAATAATTTCGGTGTTAAAACCTAGTTTTATCGTTCATAAATATGTATAAACATGATTTGAATTCATTTAATTGAAAAATTTTACTAGAATTGGGTAGTCAGTATATAAGACTAGGGCTGTTCTTTTTTATCAGAGAGCACTAGATTCTAATACAACTACTGCTTTACTAGTATTTTTAATGGTAACCAAGTGTATAAAGTAAAAAATTTTTAAAATCCGAAAGAATTTAACCCCTTCCCACACTTAAGATCTTGCAATGCCCTCATTTGCAAGAAATCAGTAACAATTTAAATTATTGAGGGTGATTTGTGTGAAAATGATTAAATTTTTACCAAAGTTTCCAAATATATTGGCGTTTGTTTGCTGAATGATAAATGGTGCACATCATTTGTTCATTCCGTCTTGTTGTTATTTCACATATATTTTGCATCTTGTCGTCAAAATTAGTTGCTTTTGCTGAACTTAATGCCAGTCTTTGAAAATGCGTTGTTTTACCCTGTTGTGTACATAAGATAAACTGCAAACATATATACATATTTTTGAAGTTTGGTATATTACCCCACGTTCAAAAATTATTAAAATCTAAGAATAAAAGTTAGATAATTATAAAAATGATTACAATATTAACAAAAATATTAAATGTATCAATAATTACAAATTACAAAATAATAAAAAAAAATAATAAGTAAACTAAGGATGATATTGGTACCAATAGGGGTTCCAGGCATAACCATAAGTGCTATAGAATGCTTCGGCAGGGTCATACGTAGGATATGGTGGCTGCATCTCTATCGACCAAGGAGGGAAGATGGGTTTCGGTGTAGGAATATAGTTTCTACCTATATGTTGGCAATGCGCTATGATCTGGTTCTGATGAACTTGCCAATCTTCAAATGCTCTCTGTCTAGCATTTTCGTATTCCTGAGAAGCTATAAACCTATGCATTTCTTGCATCTCATTCCCCCCTCCTACATTACCTTGTTCCTGGTTTCTCTCCACCTGTGGATGTCTACCATGGTATCGTACTGCGGCGTTATTTCGCCTCTTCAAAACTTTCGCACCATGGTATACATTTAAACCTATAGTGTCGCGGGGTTCCGGCTCTTCTAGTAATAATCCCCCCGACTTATATCCACACCGAGATATTCACCAATCAAAGTAATAAAAATACCACCTCCTATTATGCTATGTGGTCGCATCCCCCGAACCATAGCTGATAAATAATAACCCACACAATATGGTATACTTACAGCGCTCTGTGGGTCTCGAATACACATATGGTAAAACAAATCTTGTTCATTTACCTTTTCTTTGTTTTTACCCCTTTGTGTAATCGAATTAGCTAAAAACCTATGTATTACTCTTAATTCGGCTCTATCTATATCCAAATAAGAGTAGTTTCCCCCTTTGAAACGGTGATGGCTTGTCATTTGACTCCACACACCGTGTGTATCAAAATTCTCATCTATCTTTCTACCGTTTAGTATCAATCCTCTACAATCGGCAGACGCTAACTCCTCAGGCGTATATATACGTAAAGCCTGAGCCATGTCCAGTAAAGACATGTGGCGCATCGAACCACCTAACAAAAATCTAATAAAAGAACGATCGGTTAAACTAGCTACCCGATCATTCAACTCTATACTACATAACAACTCTTCACACCATACTTTATATATAGGTCTGCGTATGGTGAATAAACATATCCAGTCATTAAAAGAAGAATTACCATACCTCTGTACAAGTAATTCCCTAATTGGCCCGGCCAATTCTACAGCTTCTAAGGGTCCCCATTCTATGACCCTCGGTACCTCAACAACCTTAGAATGAAGAGTATGCAAACCCCGTTGATATTTTGGATAATCTATCCAAAGTCTGTCAAATCTCAGGTTCGGGTGCAACTCTTCCAAATGCATATCGGAAAAGGTCATGACTGGATGAGGTACATCCTGCTTGTAGTAGTTATCCACCTCCTGTTGTTCCAAATTCTCAGCAGGAGCATTGCGGGCTTGGGATGAAGATTCACCCCTTTCATTCTGCAAAACACATCAAACACAAATTTTGCGCATCCAAATATGCATTAGTGTCAGCAAAATCATCAATCAAAATAATTACAATGACATTATCAATTTATATCAAACTTAAGCTCATTTTCACATTTTTATCAAATCTACACTTTTTCAAATAAGCATATACGAAAATTTTCGCCAAGTTCATAAGCATTCAACTCAAATAACATGTCAAAATAATCATTACTAGCAATCAAAAAAGTCTCAAATGGCATTATCTTTCAAAAATCAAGTTCATGAATTTTAGACTTGAAAAAGTCCAATTTAATTCTCAAAATCATGTTTAGGCTCAAAGTTTGGATCATTTAACTACCTAGACATGTTACACTACTCAATTTAGCAACAATTCATGACAAAAATCGGCCATAACCTGTTTATATCAAAAAGCCCCAAATTTGCTCAAGAACACAAACCCTAGATTACTCAAAATTTGAAGTTTAAGGCTTCTAATCATGTTAAACAGCATCAATCTAGGTTATACAAGCATAATACATAAACAATTTAAGCTTAATTACACTAAAAAGCATCAAAATCAAATTGGGAAAAAATAGCTCAAGAACACCAAATTTCGAATTAAATGGTGTTTAGGTGTAGAAATTTACCGTTTTTCTTGAGTAATTCTTAGATAGCATCCTTCTCAACATGATTTTAGCAAAAAATTTGGTGATTAACGGTTAAAAATTGGGATTTTTGGGGGTGATTTTCGGGTTTTTTCGGGTCTGTTTTCGCAGTATTTTTGCTGTGTTTTTGTGTGTGGGAGCTGATCAGTTCGTGCAGCTCTTTTATTTTTTTTTTCTGGGTTTTGGTCCCTCCGCGAGTCGCGGAGGTTTTGTACTTCAAACTCCGCGAGTCGCGGAGTTTGCTCTTTTTTTTTTTTTTTTTTTTTTTATAATCTTTAACTTATAAAACAATTAAGTATTTAATTTTAAAATTTTGTTTCCCTTGTTATTTAGGACGAGGTCGTTTCGGATCGATGTCCTAGTCCGTCCTTCGACAAAATTTTAAAATTTGTCTTTTAGTAGCGATTGTTTTAAAAGCTAAGATTTTTGGGTTTTTTAATGTTTTTGGCATACTTTAAATCAATAAGATTAAAAATAATGATAATAAAAGTTCTCGTCCCTACCTCGGGTAAAGCAATTTCGGTTCGAAGACCTAGTCTTCAACTTACGACGAATTTTAAAAATCATATTCTTAACTTAATGAGATAAAGTAAATTTTTGTTTTTAAATTCACACAACTTAAATATAAAATTCAAAAAAAAATTAAAAATTAATAATTAAAAATTCACACCAAACTTAAAATTTGAAATGCATAAAATTAAAATTTCATATTTTAAAAATTAAAAATTCACACCAAACTTTATTTAAAAATTCATATTATAAATTCATACCAAACTTATATTAATTTTTCAAATATTTACAATTTTAAATATATTGTTTTTACAAAATTTACAATATTAATTTAAGATTTAAATATTAATTTTAAAAACTTGGTAAAAATAAAAAAAATCTTTTTGGCTTTTTATCCCACTTTAATCAATCAAATATTATCAAAAATATGCGCCCCTCTTTTCGGTAAAGAAATTTCGGTTTCAAGACCTAATTTAACTCATGAAGAATTTTTGAAATATTTTGGGTTGATTGTTTAAAGATATTTATACCTTAAGAATAAACGTTAAATTTCGCAGTGATATAATAAATTTTTGAATGATATCAATAATTTCGGTCGCCAAACCTAATTTTATTTAATACCAATTTAATACTTTTTAGCGAACAAATTAGCGTTTATTATCAAAAGGTTAAAAATAAAAATAAAATAAAAACTGTACAGACATACCTGTGAAATAGATTTCTTAGTTATATGATCTATTCCATTCATAAGATAGTCGGTTTAATTGGTTTTCCATGGCTACATAGGCGTAACCTCGAGCATTCAGTGTCTTTTCTTCTAAACATATGAACGGTCCGTCTCTGGATAAAGTAACAAATTCGGTATTTGAATAGGTTTGATTATTTGAACATTTACCTCCATGTGACCATTTTCCGCATTTGTGACATCGTTCTAGGTGTCGTGCTCTTCTTTTCGCTGCGGATTTTGATTTTCCTTTACCAAATTGTAACTTATTATCTTCGCATCTGGATCCTTTTCTAACTCCGTCCATTCTTTCTCTGATTACTGATATTAATTCACTCGGTAGTATGTCATTATTTCTTTTAGTGATCAAAGCGTGTAGCATTAGACCATGGTTTAGTTCACAGGCAGTCTTCATTTCGTAAAAACCTAAAAAAAATAAAAATTCAGAATGGGGGGAGAAGACTAGTTCTTTAGGGTCTGCTAGGGAAAGACCATTCGTGTTCCATTTTCGAGAACTACACGAAAACAGACAATCTAACTCTAACAGAAATACATATTATCCTTTAAAGACTTGATTCTCCCCACACTTAGTTAGCTGTGGTGTCAAAATTATGATTAACTTCGTTGTCGACTTCCATCGGACCATGTATGTAATGTTTAACTCTGTGACCATTAACTTTAAATTCAATCCCATTTGAATTTATTAATTCTATCGTTCCGTATGGGAAAACTCTTTTGACTATGAATGGTCCAGACCATCTTGATTTCAATTTTCTAGGAAATAGCTTGAATCGTGAATTGAAAAGAAGAACTCTGTCTCCTTCTTTAAATTCCTTTGAACTTCTGATTCTTTTATCATGCCATTTCTTCGTTCTTTCTTTATAGATTAACGAATTTTCGTATGCTTCATGTCTTAATTCTTCTAATTCGTTTAGTTGACTTAATCGTAGACGTCCGGCTTCATGTAAATCAAGATTACATGTCTTCAAAGCCCAAAATGCTTTGTGTTCAATTTCTACTGGAAGATGACATGCTTTTCCATAAACAAGTCTAAAAGGTGTGGTTCCAATTGGAGTTTTGTAGGCTGTTCTAAAAGCCCAGAGTGCATCCTCCAATTTAATGGACCATTCCTTCGGATTTGATCCTACGGTTTTCTCTAGAATACGTTTTAAAGCTCGGTTGGTATTTTCAACTTGTCCACTTGTTTGTGGATGATATGCGGTGGAGATTTTATGAGTTACTCCATATCTTTTAAGAACTTTCTCAAGTTGATTATTACAGAAATGAGTACCCCGATCACTTATTAAAGCTTTCGGTGTTCCAAACCTTGCAAAAAGACGTTTTAAAAAGTTGACTACAACTCGTGCATCGTTAGTTGGGAGAGCTTGTGCTTCCGCCCATTTAGATACATAATCAATGGCTACGAGTATATATAGATTATTATGAGATTTTGGAAATGGACCCATAAAGTCAATACCCCAAATGTCAAATACTTCACATACTTGGATGACATTTTGTGGCATTTCATCACGTTGACTTATTTTTTCGGCCCTTTGACAAGCATCACAGGATTTGCAAAGAAGGTGTGCGTCTTTGTAAATTGTAGGACAATAGAATCCAGCTTCATAAACTTTTCTTGCTGTTAGTTGAGGCCCATAATGCCCTCCTGTTGGTCCTGTGTGACAATGGTTTAAAATTTTACTAGCTTCATCTCCAAATACACATCGGCGTATTATTCCATCGGGACAACTTTTAAACAGATGTGGATCTTCCCAGAAATAGTGTTTTATATCACTGAAGAATTTCTTTCGTCTTTGGTACGATAATCCTTTTTCAAGGAATCCACAAACTAAGTAGTTTGCATAGTCTGCAAACCATGGGATTTCTTTATAATCTATCTTCAATAGATATTCATCAGGAAAGTCGTCTTGTATGGCCGATTCATTCAGAACTTCTAATTCGGGATTTTCAAGACGAGAAAGATGATCAGCGGCGAGATTTTCTGCTCCTCTTTTATCTCGGATTTCAATATCAAACTCTTGTAAGAGTAAGATCCAACGGATTAATCTTGGTTTAGCATCTTGTTTTGAAAATAGGTATCTAAGAGCAGAATGGTCGGTATAGACCACCGTTTTTGCTAGAACGAGATATGATCGAAATTTGTCAAAAGCAAAGACAATAGCAAGGAGTTCTTTTTTAGTAGTTGTATAGTTTGTTTGTGCTCCTTGTAATGTCTTACTAGCATAATATATAGGTTGAAATCGTTTTTCAATCCTTTGTCCTAAAACGGCTCCCATTGCAAAATCACTTGCATCGCACATTAGTTCAAATGGTAGATTCCAATTTGGTGTTATCATGATCGGTGCATTAGTGAGTTTTTCTTTAAGAATATTAAAAGATTTGATACATTCATCTGAAAAGATGAATGGCGCATCCTTTTCTAGGAGTTTATTCATAGGAGTGGCAATTTTAGAAAAATCTTTTATGAAACGTCGGTAAAAACCGGCATGCCCTAGAAAACTCCTAACTCCTCTAACATTGGTGGGATGTGGAAGTTTAGCAATTACATCTACTTTAGCTCTATCCACTTCAATTCCTTCTTTTGAAATTTTATGTCCAAGAACGATGCCTTCTTTAACCATGAAATGGCATTTCTCCCAATTAAGTACTAGATTTGATTTTTCGCATCTAATT
This sequence comes from Rutidosis leptorrhynchoides, assembly GCF_046630445.1. Lineage (NCBI taxonomy): Eukaryota > Viridiplantae > Streptophyta > Magnoliopsida > Asterales > Asteraceae > Rutidosis > Rutidosis leptorrhynchoides. The sequence continues at coordinate 27,464,961 of NC_092342.1, forward strand.
AGCATTCGTTCCAGATTAACTAGACATGATTTAAATGTATCACCGAAGACTGAAAAGTCATCCATGAATACTTCCATGCATTCTTCTATCATGTCGTGAAAAATCGCCATCATACACCTTTGAAAGGTTGCAGGGGCGTTACAAAGTCCAAATGGCATGCGTTTGTAAGCAAAAGTACCATAAGGGCACGTGAATGTGGTTTTCTCTTGATCTTCGGGTGCTATTGGAATTTGAAAATATCCGGAAAATCCATCTAGAAAACAATAGTAACTATTTCCGGCTAATCTTTCCAACATTTGATCTATGAAAGGTAAGGGAAAGTGATCTTTTCTGGTGGCGTCATTTAATTTTCTATAATCAATACATACACGCCATCATGTTACAGTCCTAGTAGGAATAAGCTCATTTTTCTCATTTGTAATGACAGTCATGCCTCCCTTCTTAGGCACGCATTGAACTGGGCTTACCCATGGACTATCAGAAATTGGATATATCAAACCTGCATCTAGCAGTTTAATAATCTTTTTCTTAACTACATCTTGCATATTAGGATTTAGTCTTCGTTGGCGTTGCACATACATTTTATGACCTTCTTCCATAAGGATTTTATGTGTGCAATACGAAGGACTTATTCCTTTAATATCATGAATCTTCCATGCAATGGCTGGTTTATGAGCTTTCAACACAGAAATGAGTTGTGATTTCTCATTTTCAGTAAGAGAAGACGATATTATTACAGGTAATTCAGATTCACCATGTAAATAAGCGTATTCCAAATGGTTTGGAAGTGGCTTTAACTCTAATTTCGGAGGTTCTTCTATTGATGATTTATATCGATATCTGTCTTCTTCTTTTAGCATTTGAATTTCTTCTGTTGTTGGTTCATATCCATTAGCTATAAGTGTAGCTAACATTTCAGCTTCATCAATTGGTTCATTACCTTCTCCTAAAGAACATTCTCCTGTTCCTTGTAATTCTGGAAATTCTTCTAATAATTCCGCATGTGCATCTATAGTTTGAATATAATAACATGTATCATCTGCAGATTGTGGTTGTTGCATTGCTCTATCAACTGAAAAGGTAACGCTCTCATCCTCTATACTTAGGGTCAGTTTCTTACCGAACACGTCTATCATTGCTTTAGCCGTGTTTAAGAATGGTCTTCCTAATATGAGAGGAACTTGAGAATCTTCTTCCATGTCCAAAACAACAAAATCTACTGGAAATACTAAATTACCAACTTTAACTAGCATGTTCTCCATTATCCCTCTAGGATATTTTATTGATCTATCGGCTAGTTGTATGCTTATTCTGGTTGGTTTCAATTCTCCAAGGTCTAGTTTAGCGTATAGTGAATACGGCATTAGATTTATACTAGCTCCTAAGTCTGCCAATGCTTCTATTGAACTAAGACTACCCAGAAAACATGGAATTGTGAAACTTCCTGGATCAGATAGTTTTTCTGGTATCTTATTCAACAGTACTGCTGAACAATTAGCATTCATAGTAACAGCCGAGAGTTCTTCCATTTTCTTTCTATTTGAGATTAGATCTTTCAAGAATTTAGCATATCTTGGCATTCCTGAAATCACATCAATGAAAGGAAGATTTACATTTATCTGTTTAAACATATCCAAGAATTTGGATTGCTCGGCTTCAAGTTTCTCTTTCTTCATTTTTCTCGGGTAAGGAAGTGGTGGTTGGTATGGTTTAACATAAGGTTTATCCTTAACTGTGTTATCTTCATTAACCTTTTCAACCACTGGTTCTTTTTTCTTATCTTGATCAGGTTGTGGTTCTTGTGGAGTAGGAATAGTTTCATCAGAAGTTACTGGTATTTCAGGTGGTTTAAGTGTTGTACCACTTCTTGTGGTAATGGCTTTAGCTGTTTCATTCCGGGGGTTAGCGTTTGTATCACTAGGTAGACTTCCCGGTTTTCTTTCACCTATTAACCTTGCTAGGTTACTTACTTCTTGTTCCAGATTTTGAATAGAAGCTTGTTGATTTCTAAATGCTTGAGCATTTTGTTCATTGGTTTGTTTTTGAGATGTGAAAAACTGCGTTTGGGTTTCAACTAGCTTCATCATCATATCTTCTAAATTCGGCTTTTTATCATTGGTTTGTTGTGGTGGTTTGTTTTGAAAATTAGGTCTTTGCTGATTGTAAGTATTATTGGATACTTGTTGATTGCTAGGACCTTGTTGGTTGTTGTATGGAATATTTCGGTTATAATTCTGGTTTTGATTGTAAATCGGTCTTGGCGGTTGATAATTATTCTGATAATTATTTCCAGGCCTTTGGTTTATGTATGAAATATTCTCTCTTTGTTCCATTGTTAATTCAATACTGAGACAATCTTTTGTCAAATGTGGTCCTCCACACTGCTCACAACTAATTCGTATTGAGTGAATATCTTTAGTCATCTTTTCCATTCGTCTTTCGAAAGCATCTATCTTTGCGGAAATGGAATCTAAGTCATGGCTAGAATCGGCTCTAGCTGCTTTAGATGATCTAATGATGTCTTTTTCTTGGTGCCACTCATGTGAGTGGGAAGCAGTGTTGTCAATAATTTTGTAAGCATCAGTTTCGGTTTTCTTCATAATAGAACCACCAGCTGCTATATCTATGTCTTTTCTTGTAGTGATGTCGCATCCTCGTTAGAATATTTGTACTATTTGACAGGTGTCTAAACCATGTTGCGGACATCCTCTTAATAACTTTCCATATCTTGTCCACGCCTCATATAGAGTTTCATTTGGTTTCTGTGTGAACGTAACAATTTCTGCTTGAAGTCTTACGGCTTTAGATGCAGGAAAGAATTGTTTAAGAAATTTGTCAATTAAAACGTCCCATGTATCAATCGCCCCTTCAGGTAACGATTCCAACCAATCTTTGGCTTCTCCCTTTAAAGTCCAGGGAAATAACATGAGATATATCTGTTCATCCTCCACTTCTCGGATTTTAAATAGTGTACAGATCCTATTAAAGGTACGTAGATGTTCATTGGGATCTTCCTTCGGCGCACCACTAAATTGGCATTGATTAGTCACCATGTGTAGAATTTGTCCTTTGATTTCATAATCTGGCGCATTAATGTCTGGATGAGTAATTGCATGACCTTGGCCAGTGCGTTTAGCTCTCATTCGGTCTTCCATACTTAAAGGTTCCAGATTCTCCATAATTGAATTTGTTGAATCGGTATCACTAGATGATTCTGATTTAATAGTTCGTTCCTCAACAATCTCTGTTTGAATGATTGGTGGTTCCGGAGGAAAGTTTAGTGGTTCAGGATCTACGAACCGTTCCTGAATATTTTCTGGATTCTCAATTGTGAGGTTGGGTTCAAAAAATGGATTATCGGAAATTTGAACTGAAGTACTTGGTCGACTAGATGACGATTCTAAAGAAAAATCAACGGCGGTTATATTTGTTAAACGATGTCTTGATCGAGTTACAGGTGGTGAACGTACAAAAGGTGATGAACGTCTTGCTCGGTGCATTCACTGAATATCCTATTAGTTTTTTAAAAGGAAAGAAAAATTATAATAAGTTATCCAATCAATAGACTTTTCTGATTTTGCCCACGTTTCGAATAGCCAAAAGATGCAGCAGAGGGGCAGGATTCGTTTGGTCTCAATATAATTGAGGACTGTTTGGCTCCAATAACCCGGTCCACGTACAAATCCAACTATTACTACGAACCAGAAAATTTTGATGTCTATCAATTTAACCACTTAAAATAAATTTTCGTAATTTTAAGAAATTTAGATAAGAAGTAGAAAAAATTCTAAGTCCTAAAACTAGAATAGCGAGAAATAAGAAAGAAAAAGAGTTCGTCGCAAAAGGTCGCAAAAGAAAAAAAATGGTTGAAAAATAAAAGGTGACGGAAAAATAAAAGAAACTTATAAAAACTTAAAAATACTTTACTAACCTAACCTTATTACTACAACTAACTTAAAATTATAATCGCAAATTGAAATTACTAATTGGAATGATAATTGATACATAGTAAAAGGTCTAAAAATATTAAAGCTTACAGGAAAAACTAAATCCCAAATGGAAATAACTTAAAAAGAAACTAAACTTAAAAAGGCGTCGCAAAATTCTAAAGCACCTAAATCTTAGTCTAAAGAAAAAGCACTTAAGGAATTCTACGGCAAAGCCTAAAAATCTAGGAGTAAAAATAACTATAGCAAAAACTAAGTTTAAAATTAAAAATGAGCTAAAAATACAAATATTACGCTACAACGATTAAAAGGGACAAAATATAAAAATATATAAAAAGTTGTAAAAAGTACGATATTTATAAAAATATTATTTTTATATTATTTTTTTTATAAAACTACTAATTTTACAATTTAATAAAACTAATTTAACTAAAATATATAAATAAAATAAAAAGTAAAAATAAAACTAAAACTAATAAAAATAATAATAATAATTAATTAAATCCCGTAATTAATGCAGATTTAGGGTTTCTGTTCGCGTGTCAGAGTAGCTCAGCGAGTCGCGGCAATTAAAGAAGAAAACCCCGCGAGTCGCGGGGTTCAGAAATTCTGTTGACAGCTTTGAAATTTTACGCGTTTTCTTTATTTATTTTTTTTTATTTTCTGTTTTCTATTTTTTTTTTTAAAAAGATATTTAATAAAAGTTATATTTTTATAAATTAAAATAAAGATAAAGAAACTTATAAAACTTAAATATTTAACAAAATCTTAAAAATACTTATATTTTTGTTTTTCTTTTTATATTTTTGAATATTTAAAACGTATTTTTACAAAAACGACTTTTAATAAAAGTAACTAAAAATCTTTTTTTTTAATATTAGCTTTGCGCTTCCGGCTTTTAAGAGTGTTCCCCGGCAGCGGCGCCAAAAATACTTGATGTTAAAGCTAAGGGGTATAAAATACTATTAAATTTTAGCAGAAAATACTATTAAATACGATACAATTTTACACAAGATATTTATTTATTTATAGAATGGATATACTTAAACCTTGCTACAACACTTATAGGCAGTGTACCTAATCGTACAGTAGTGTAGTTTTTAGTAAGTCCGGTTCGTTCCACAGGGAAATCTTTAAACAAAACTCAACGCTATATTAGTTTACTTTTATAAAAATACAAATATATATAAAAATAATATTATTATTATAAAGGGGGGTTTTTACCGTTTAATGACCGGTTTGTCAATTTTAAAACTTTAGTCGCAGTTAAAACCTAATGTAAAATATAAAATAAATACAAGACTTAAATTAAAGCGTAAAGTAAATAACGATAATGAAATTGCGAATAATAAAAATGCGATAAAATAAAATTGCGATAATTAAAAAGTACGATAATTAAAAGTGCGATTAAATAACAATAAATAAAAGTGCGATAATTAGAAGTGCAATTAAATATAAAATAAAGGAAATTAAATATGAAATAAAAGAATTATGCTTATTTAAACTTCCGTAATCATGATGTTTGACGTGTTGATTTTAGTTTTATGCCCATGGGTTAATTGTCCTTTGTCCTGGATTATTCAATATGTCCGTCTGGTTTTTGTCCATAACAGTCCATCAGTCATAAATATAAATTGCAAGTGTCCTCGTCAAATTATTATTATACCCGAAGTTAAATATTCCAACTAATTGGGGATTCGAATTGTAACAAGGTTTTAATACTTTGTTTAATGAATACACCAGGTTATCAACTGTGTGTAAACCAAGGTTTTACTACTTTGTTAACAATTACACCAATTACCCTTGAATGTAATTTTACCCCTGTTTTGATTATTCTAGTGGCTATTAATCCATTCCCGTGTCCGGTCAAATGAACGATTATTCGTACATATAAATATCCCGCCCATCGTGTCCGATCGAGTGTATATGGTAATTTATAGGGACGCCCAATTGTAAATCTTTATATTAACATTAACAAACTTTCATTTAGTTAAACAAATATAAAGCCCATTAATAGCCCATAGTCTAATTTCCACAAGTGTCGTTCTTTTGTCCAAACCCCAATTATGGTACAAAGCCCAATTACCCAATTTTAGTAATTAGCCCAACATCATGATTACTTCGTTTTAAATAAGCATAATAATAACTTAGCTACGAGACATTAATATAAAAAGGTTGAACATAACTTACAATGATTAAAAATAGCGTAGCGTTACACGGACAGAATTTCGACTTACACCCTTACAACATTCGCTAACATACCCTTATTATTAGAATTAAAATTAAAATTAAAATATAAATTATATATATAAATATAAATTTTACGTATGAAGAGGAAGAAAAAGATGATGAAATTTGATCAGAATTCGGTTTGCTTTATAGCCAGAGTTGAAAATTGGGGCTCCGCGACTCGCGGCAAAAACCCCTTCAAACTCCGCGAGTCGCGGAGATAGTATTTACAGCTCAGTCCTTGGAGTTTTCTCTACCGACGGTTTTTAAATATATATATATAATATATATATAATTAATATAATTAATTATATATTATATTATATTTATATACATAGTTAACTTGTAATTTTTAGTTCGTTGCGTCGAGCGTTAAGAGTTGACTCTGGTCCCGGTTCCGGATTTTCGAACGTCCTCGCGTACAATTTTATATTTTGTACTTTGCGTTTTGAATCTTGTACTCTTGTAATTTCGAGACGTTTCTTATCAATAATTGGAACCTTTTTGATTGTCTTTTGTACTTTTGAGCTTTTTTGTAACGACCCGGATTTTTCCGATCGTTTTACACTTATAAGATTAATATTTACATAAATTAAACCTTACCAACATGATAAGTAATCTAAATTGTTGAGATTTATGATTTTGAAAAGAATTTTACACAACGTTTGACCGTTTATTTTGATCGATGATATCACGAACTATACAATATATGATAATTATACGTTTGTGTATATATATGTATTTATTTATATTTAACATGATTTATGGATGTTTTAATATCTTATTTTGTATTAATAACAATAAGTTATAAGTATATTTTGAAACTACTAACTTAAGTTTTCAAAACGATAACCATACGTAACGTTATTTGACATAAATACTTATAACCTATAATGTTTATACATATATCGTTTATGTAATGTATTTAATCACTTTTTAAGGATCTAAATACATAAAACAATATAAGTGTATTCACAAAAGATAGCTATATTTGAATCCTCATTCCATTTTTCACAAGATTTCTATACGTATATCTAGAGTATATATACTCGTATCATACCTAGCTTCTATACGTATTTACTATTGGTATATACACATCAAATCACCACCAACCAGCCCTTGTTCATGCCTTATGTATAAGGTAACTACTTTTGTTATCTAGTATGACAATTTCACATGATTAAAAGATTTTTTCACAAAATTACAAACTTATACACCTTTTACACCACCATTTATACTCCATCCATTTTCAATTTTTGATTCATTTTTTACCTCAAACCTCTAGCTAAAAATACACACACTTTTAAGAGCCTTAAACTCCATAACCATTCAGCTAATATCCATGAGGATCTAGCCATAAAAACATCACTTAATCACCATAAGAAAACTCTTACAACAACACTTCAAGAATCCTTCCAAGAACACAAACTTACTTCCAATCTTTCATCCAATTCCATCACTCTTTTTGTTCTAGGTTTTTACTCCTCTTTTACAGCAATCTTGTCCAAGTAACTTGAGGTAGTAACTTTGTTCATAACCTTATTCGATTCATATATATATAGCTATCTTATTTTGTGGTATAAAATTTTAACAACAAGAACATAGTTTGAATGTTTTCAAACTTGTTTGCAAACTAAATAGATCCTTCTAACTTAACTTTTAAAATACTTCAAGACCTGTAATATAACATAAATATATGCTAATTTAACAAGGTATAACTTGGTTTTTCAAAGAACAACTTAAAAACTGTTTTTACGACGTCGGAGTGCAACCGGGGACTGTTTTGGGTTGGATAATTAAAAACCATCTTAAACTTTGAATTGGAGGTTTATTTTCTGGAAAAATGATTTTTACTATGAATATGATAACACATAAAAATTTCATGATTTAATTCAAAGTATAAGTATTTTTAGAAAAATGGTCATTAAATGATATTTTTGTAACAAAAATGATTAACTTCATAAGTTTCACCAAAGTTTCACCTATGACCTGTGTTTTCGAATACAAACTAAGGTATTTACAGTTCATAGTCTTAAAGAGGAACTCGATCCAAGGAGATGGCAAGTTGAATCAACGAAAACGGAGTTGTAACGAAGAAACTATGACCGAAACAAAATCGGATATCCAAGACTAGTTTAGCCACGAAAATAATTGGGAAAAATTAAATAAATCACATCTTCTTAAGATAACATGATATTTTATATATATGTACTTATAATTCAATTTTATATGGTTCAGGATCACCCGTAAACAACACGAGAAGATTAATCATAAGATCCCATGATTGTACGCAACACGTCATTTGACAACACCGGTACTTTATGTACGCAACACGTCATTTGACAACACCGGTACCGTGGGTCAAGATTAATCTCGACCAATACATATACGATGGGGGTTTTATTTATTACATTGGGGGTTTATTAAACACCTAAAAATGAACCATTAAAATTGAATTACTAACATCGGACTGCTAACTACGGACTAAGGAATTATTCAAAGTATTAAAAGTATTATAAGTATATATATGTGACGTTTGTTTAAAAAGAAAAGGTATTGATATATTATATATGGATAGGTTCGTGATATCAATCGGAGACCGAGTCGAAATTACATATCTTCAAGGCAAAGTGAGTATATAGTCCCATTTTTAAACTCTAAATATTTCGGGATGAGAATACATGTATTTTATGTTTTACGTTATGGACACAAGTAACTGAAAAATATATTCTACGTTGAGTTGTACCACTGGCATACTTCCCTGTAGCTTGGTAACTATTATTTACAGCGGTATTGTAAACGCGAATCCTGTTGATAGATCTATCGGGCCTGACAACCCCAACCGGACTGGACGACCAGTATTCAACGGTTGCACAGTACTTCGTTTTGCGACTACACTTGGTACGGTGTAGTAAGATTTCATAATAAAGGGAATATGCGACGTGATTAAATGTTAAGTATGGTTACCAAGTGCTCAACCACTTAGAATATTTTTATTAAAATGTTTATATATGAAATCTTGTGTTCCATTGTTATAACGCTGCTAGCATCAAACCTATATATCTCACCAACTTTATGTTGACGTTTTAAAGCATGTTATTCTCAGGTATGAATTAAGTCCTCCGCTGTGCATTAGCTCATGTTAAGGATACTACTTGGGACCTTTTAAGCCATGATACAAAGATGTTGCATTCGAGTCATTGGAGTTCAATAGAGAATATTAATAAGTAAATGACAGATTAGGTCATTTGGATATTATGAAATGTTAGACGAAAATGTCAAATATTGATGTAATGATAGTTTTCCTTTTAAGAATAAATGCAACGTTTGTAAAATGTATCATATAGAGGTCAAGTACCTCGCAATGTTATCATATGTTATTGTATTCGTCCCTATGGATTGGGTCGGGTCGTCTCATGTGGTATCAGAGCGTTGGTCTTAGCGAACCAGGCCTTGCATTAGTGTGTCTAACTGGTAGTTGTTAGGATGCATTAGTGAGTCTGGACTTTGACCGTGTCTACATGTCAAAAGTTTTGCTTATCATATCTAGTCGAAAATCATCTGCTTATCATCCTTAAGAATTGCCTGCTTAGTATTCTTAAGTCTAGACACGTCTTACTGCATTTGGTGCATCGATAGTGTATAGACAAAATTCGTATCCTAGCGTATCTGTTGCTATAGACATTGCCTGACGAATTTCAAAGATTCTCCGTAATTCACGGGATTTTGAGTATTATAAATACATATGTAAATTATGTATTGAAGAATACCAAACCCAACTCCTATAATCTATTCCAAACCAAAAATCCATTTCCCCGACTATACAAGATGAACTCCGCGTCCAGTTCGAGTTCTTCCGACTCCGACAGCTACGCTGATATGGATTTCCATTCGGGCTCCGAAGGCAGCGTCACTGGAATGGATCAACCAATTTCTCATCATCTATTCTGGATGAATTGGGGATGGGTTCGTAGTATACTAAATTATTGGATACAAGAAGAAGGTGATCCCTTTCACCCACCGAATTGCCCCATTGGCGACGAACCTGAAGCACTTACCGGCGAACCTGTTCGAGAAACCATTTTCTCTCTCATTTCTCGAGTATCTCGTCACGATTATATCCTATCCCATATTTCAGATCTTGTTCATTCGCTCACTCCAACCGCCAATCATCCTGGTGTACTAGCAGAAATTAACGAACTTCGCGCTCGTGTGACGGCTTTGGAGAACATGGTGCGAAGGTTACAAACACCAGCAGCAGCACCAGCAGCATAACCAGTACCGTTAACAACATCAACCTCGCAATCTGTAGTACCAGTAGCATCATCGACGTCAACGGCATCATCAGCATCAACACCAACCGTATCATTACCACCACCAACAATCACATCCGCACCACGTACCTCAACATCATCATCTGAACTTCGAATATGATCTTTGTTCTACATATCATTCTACACCGATTACCTCTTCTTTACGTATCGTTCTTCGTTTGACATGACGATTATGTAATCTCTAATGTTTTGGAGATTATGTAATCTAGTAATAACGATAAATCAAATGAGTTGAATATTTTATTGACTCATTAAATTCATAGTTACCTCCGAAGAAAATATATATGCAAATATATTTTCATAAAGATTGTAATTAAAAATTTCATTCGTACAAACTGTTAATGATGAAAATATTTTAAACGGGTGGGTAGTACCCAAGGAATATTTAGAATTCACATTAACAAGTTACACTGTACATTCTTCGAATCTGATTCAACGATCATTTATTATCCTACTTACAATTACCGATATATGTATCCGTTCACCCCAGATTAACCATTTCCATTTAAATTTCATATTTGGATTTTTACCTATCCGAATCCAACAAGTGGCATAATGAAGAAACATTGGCAAAATAAAAATTGTTAGAAACAGATGAATTAATTAATTGAAATTGTGATAGGATTACACGCTAACTGTTCCGGCTAACTGTTCCCAGCTAACTGATTAATATTTAATTTATCGCAATTTACATTCTTGCAATTTTAATTTCTGTACTTTACATACCGTCGGGACACATGTACAACAACACGTCGGATTAATTCTGAGACAACACGTTGTATAATGGGTCATGATATATATTTATTTATTTTACGCATTTTAAATAACGGGACACGTATACAAGGTTTCAACTTATCATATTGACCCATCTGTATATATATTTCGGAACAACCATAGACACTCTATATGTGAAGGTGGGAGTTGTTTATACAGGGTCGGAGTTGATTCCAAAATATATATATACTTTGAGTTGTGATCGACACCGAGACCGGTACACGGGTCACGATACGTATTAAGTAATTCGAATATTATATATTTAGTTCATATATGAATTTATTGAACCATTGGACAATCGGACTATTGGACTGCTAACTTTGGACAATTAAAAATGAGTTAAAATGATGATTATTACATATGAAACTAAACAATCCTTCAAGTATGCCACTTGATTCTATTTTAAACCTCATTTGTATCTTGACGATTACAATTCGCATTCATAACTTTTCATGATTCTTGAAAACATCTCGATCGAGAAGTTGAACCAGCCGCACCTCGTCTACGGAAGATAGATTTATGCATACAATTATGCACCTGAAAATTTTCGAACTCGAAGTTATAGTTAAAACGTATCCGCATCGAATTCCTTGTCATCCATTAGCAAAAACAATCACGCGATTCCTTTTCAATTAACTAATTTTGTCACAGCTCCACTTCGATATCTCAGTAAGACTACTCTTATTACAATATCGATATATATATACGTTGTTCTTTCGCCATCGTTACCGGAGAACCTTTTATATTCCATCATATTACCATCAGCGTTTAATCATCTAAAAATACAATTCTCCTTAAACCATCTTGGTTTGATAACCAATTACCCAGATCCGATAACTTTGAAAATACTGACGAAGCAGCATGTTGTAGAAGGTCTTAATGACCAAAAGTTGATGATAAAAGAAGGAAGTGTTAGGAACGCTCGATAGAAAATTGGTACTGAAAACCGGATTGAGCAAACCATGAAGGAGACTCTGAACAAGTTACAAGGACTAAACTTGTACATAAAGAATTATGACGATTCTATAGCAAACACCTTGCTTCTGAATCTAAACTCTTACGGGTCAATCTTCATCATCATCCTTCGACATTAGAAATTCCAAGATATTATCATATCTTTCATTATAAATATCCTCAATATTTCTGAAGATATTTTCACCACTATCCTTATCTGAAATCATTTATCTCTCTGTAATATCTGCGTTACAATATAAAGGAAACTGTGTTAGTTTCTAAATCCTTCAAGTTTAAAATAGGAATGTTCTGAAGCAGTGTTGGGAACTGATGCATGAATTAGTATAATATAATGAAACTTGATCAACTTCATTATATTACAGTAAGTCATGTTAAGTTTCTAATGGAATGTGATGATTCACAGTACCGTCATCATGTGCCATGTTACACGGCTTTTACATTCTATCCAATTCCGAAACGTATTAAGAACAAATCATCTTGATAGTTCTATTTTCCTGGATATTCTGGTAGTTTGACAAATCAAAATCGTGCCATTACCATTCCTTTCTTAGAGCATTAGCTATGTTCATTCCAAATTTTATACCTACGAATTTCAAACTATTGATCGCTTGAGTCAAGGACGGGAAGAAGAAACGAAGGGACAAAGTCCCAAAATAGAAAGTGGGGTATAGATCACAGCAAATAGAAGAGAGTATTAACTATGGATGACAATGATTATGGAAAACAGAAGCAGGAGCATTGAAATATAAGGAAAGATATCAAACCCAATAACCACCCAGAAACTACAAACCGTGTATATCAATACGTATGGCGATGTAGAGACACGGGAGAATTAGAAACATTATAATTCCAAGAAAATCATAAAAGTGAATAGATTCTTCTAGCGGTAGATGAAAGAGAAGAATGAAAGATATGAAAGTTAGAAGTATAACAAAAATCAGAACGGGATGAAGCATTTTAAAGGATACCTTAAGGTATGAATTAGAGGAGGAAGAGTAAGAGATGTGAGGTATGGAAGTAAGAAAGGGAAGGAGGCGGATTTATAGTGAAATATCCGACAAAGAAATCGAAACAGATTATCGCATTAAATCAAAGGAGATTCTGTTTTCTAAATCATCGAAGAACCAAATCTTATTACATAAGATTTTCTTTAAATCCCTTAAATTCTGGAAATCAATCCTAATCTTGACATCGGTTAAAACAATTCCATATTCACTCATTTCATTCTTTTGTGATAGCTTCACTCGTGCGTTTCACATGATCGAATCGTTTTATCCATATCTTCCAATAATGATAAAACTCTATTAATACCTCATATTCGTCATGAAAACATTCCTATTGTTATTTATGACAACCTCTACCAAATTTCGGGACGAAATTTCTTTAACGGGTGGGTACTGTAACGACCCGGATTTTTCCGATCGTTTTACACTTATAAGATTAATATTTACATAAATTAAACCTTACCAACATGATAAGTAATCTAAATTGTTGAGATTTATGATTTTGAAAAGAATTTTACACAACGTTTGACCGTTTATTTTGATCGATGATATCACGAACTATACAATATATGATAATTATACGTTTGTGTATATATATGTATTTATTTATATTTAACATGATTTATGGATGTTTTAATATCTTATTTTGTATTAATAACAATAAGTTATAAGTATATTTTGAAACTACTAACTTAAGTTTTCAAAACGATAACCATACGTAACGTTATTTGACATAAATACTTATAACCTATAATGTTTATACATATATCGTATATGTAATGTATTTAATCACTTTTTAAGGATCTAAATACATAAAACAATATAAGTGTATTCACAAAAGATAGCTATATTTGAATCCTCATTCCATTTTTCACAAGATTTCTATACGTATATCTAGAGTATATATACTCGTATCATACCTAGCTTCTATACGTATTTACTATTGGTATATACACATCAAATCACCACCAACCAGCCCTTGTTCATGCCTTATGTATAAGGTAACTACTTTTGTTATCTAGTATGACAATTTCACATGATTAAAAGATTTTTTCACAAAATTACAAACTTATACACCTTTTACACCACCATTTATACTCCATCCATTTTCAATTTTTGATTCATTTTTTACCTCAAACCTCTAGCTAAAAATACACACACTTTTAAGAGCCTTAAACTCCATAACCATTCAGCTAATATCCATGAGGATCTAGCCATAAAAACATCACTTAATCACCATAAGAAAACTCTTACAACAACACTTCAAGAATCCTTCCAAGAACACAAACTTACTTCCAATCTTTCATCCAATTCCATCACTCTTTTTGTTCTAGGTTTTTACTCCTCTTTTACAGCAATCTTGTCCAAGTAACTTGAGGTAGTAACTTTGTTCATAACCTTATTCGATTCATATATATATAGCTATCTTATTTTGTGGTATAAAATTTTAACAACAAGAACATAGTTTGAATGTTTTCAAACTTGTTTGCAAACTAAATAGATCCTTCTAACTTAACTTTTAAAATACTTCAAGACCTGTAATATAACATAAATATATGCTAATTTAACAAGGTATAACTTGGTTTTTCAAAGAACAACTTAAAAACTGTTTTTACGACGTCGGAGTGCAACCGGGGACTGTTTTGGGTTGGATAATTAAAAACCATCTTAAACTTTGAATTGGAGGTTTATTTTCTGGAAAAATGATTTTTACTATGAATATGATAACACATAAAAATTTCATGATTTAATTCAAAGTATAAGTATTTTTAGAAAAATGGTCATTAAATGATATTTTTGTAACAAAAATGATTAACTTCATAAGTTTCACCAAAGTTTCACCTATGACCTGTGTTTTCGAATACAAACTAAGGTATTTACAGTTCATAGTCTTAAAGAGGAACTCGATCCAAGGAGATGGCAAGTTGAATCAACGAAAACGGAGTTGTAACGAAGAAACTATGACCGAAACAAAATCGGATATCCAAGACTAGTTTAGCCACGAAAATAATTGGGAAAAATTAAATAAATCACATCTTCTTAAGATAACATGATATTTTATATATATGTACTTATAATTCAATTTTATATGGTTCAGGATCACCCGTAAACAACACGAGAAGATTAATCATAAGATCCCATGATTGTACGCAACACGTCATTTGACAACACCGGTACTTTATGTACGCAACACGTCATTTGACAACACCGGTACCGTGGGTCAAGATTAATCTCGACCAATACATATACGATGGGGGTTTTATTTATTACATTGGGGGTTTATTAAACACCTAAAAATGAACCATTAAAATTGAATTACTAACATCGGACTGCTAACTACGGACTAAGGAATTATTCAAAGTATTAAAAGTATTATAAGTATATATATGTGACGTTTGTTTAAAAAGAAAAGGTATTGATATATTATATATGGATAGGTTCGTGATATCAATCGGAGACCGAGTCGAAATTACATATCTTCAAGGCAAAGTGAGTATATAGTCCCATTTTTAAACTCTAAATATTTCGGGATGAGAATACATGTATTTTATGTTTTACGTTATGGACACAAGTAACTGAAAAATATATTCTACGTTGAGTTGTACCACTGGCATACTTCCCTGTAGCTTGGTAACTATTATTTACAGCGGTATTGTAAACGCGAATCCTGTTGATAGATCTATCGGGCCTGACAACCCCAACCGGACTGGACGACCAGTATTCAACGGTTGCACAGTACTTCGTTTTGCGACTACACTTGGTACGGTGTAGTAAGATTTCATAATAAAGGGAATATGCGACGTGATTAAATGTTAAGTATGGTTACCAAGTGCTCAACCACTTAGAATATTTTTATTAAAATGTTTATATATGAAATCTTGTGTTCCATTGTTATAACGCTGCTAGCATCAAACCTATATATCTCACCAACTTTATGTTGACGTTTTAAAGCATGTTATTCTCAGGTATGAATTAAGTCCTCCGCTGTGCATTAGCTCATGTTAAGGATACTACTTGGGACCTTTTAAGCCATGATACAAAGATGTTGCATTCGAGTCATTGGAGTTCAATAGAGAATATTAATAAGTAAATGACAGATTAGGTCATTTGGATATTATGAAATGTTAGACGAAAATGTCAAATATTGATGTAATGATAGTTTTCCTTTTAAGAATAAATGCAACGTTTGTAAAATGTATCATATAGAGGTCAAGTACCTCGCAATGTTATCATATGTTATTGTATTCGTCCCTATGGATTGGGTCGGGTCGTCTCATTTTTGGTCGTTTGCGTCTTCAATTCGTCGAATCTGTCTTTTGTCTTCACCTTTTATTATTTAAACGAATATCTCTTGTAAATAGAACAATTGCAACTAAAAGCTTGTCTTTCTTGAGGAATAATGCTATGAAATATATGTTCGTTTTTAGCATTATCAGTTTTACACAACGTTTGACCGTCCAATTTGACCGATGATATCACGAACTATATAACATACGATAATTATACGTTTGTGTATATATATGTATTTATATATATTTAACATGATTTAAGGATGGTTTAACATCTCATTGTGTACTAATGACAATGAGTTATAAGTATATTTTGAAACTACTAACTTAAGTTTTCAAAACGATAACTATACGTAACATTCTTTGATATATATACTTATAACCTATAATGCTTATACATGTATCGTATATATAATGTATCTAATCACTTTTTAAGGACTTAAATACATAAAACAATATAAGTATATTCACAAAAGATAGCTATATTTGAATTCTCATTCCGTTTCCTCAAGATTTCTATACGTATATCTAGGGTATATGTACCCGTATCATACCCAGCTTCTATATGTATTTACTATTGGTATATACACATCAAATCAACATCCTAATCAACATTATTACTGCCCTAGATATGAGGTAACTAGGATTTGTCAAGTAGCATGAATTATTAGTAAGAAAACAAAATTAGGAATCCTTTTCTTTCTTTATAAACTAAAAACGTTTTTATGAATGAACACCATTTCTTCACTCCATTTCTCATACCTACACCCTCATTTCTCTCTCAAAATACTCTTAACTTCCTACTTGATCATCTTCAAGCATTTTCCCCATCATTTAGCTTCAATTACAAGCCTTAAACACCATAAGAAAACTCTTTCAAGAACATATCAAAATAACCACCCATTTAAAGAAGTATACTTCCAACCTTTTGATCTAACTCCACCACTCTTTGATTCCAAGATTTTTTCTTATCTCTTACAGTAACTTTGTCCAAGTAACTTAAGGTAGTAACCTTGTTCATAATCTTGTTCGATTCATAATTATATAGCTATCTTATTTTATGTTGTAAAATTTTAACAACAAGAACATAGTTTGAATGATTTCAAAATTGTTTGCAAACTAAATAGATCCTTCTAACTTAACTTTTAAAACACTTCAAGAGCTGTAATATATCATAATGATATGCTAACTTAACAAGATATAACTTGGTTTTACAAAGAACACCTTAAAAACTGAATCTACGTCGTCGGAGTGCAACCGGGGGCTGTTTTGGGTTGGATAATTAAAAACCATCTTGAACTTTGAATTGGAAGTTCATGTTCTGGAAAAATGATATTTCTTATGAATATGTTAACACATAAAAATTTCATGGTTTAACTCAAAGTGTAAGTATTTTTAGAAAAATGATCATTAAATGTTGTTTTTATGATGGAAAATGATCACTTTCATAAGTTTTACCAGAGTTTGACCTATAACCTGTGATTTCGAATACAAACTAAGGTATTTTTAGTTCATATTATTAAAATTTGACTCGATCCAAGGAAGTGGCAAGTTGAACCAACAAAAACGGAATTGTAATGAAGAAACTACGACTAAAACAAGATTGGGTATCCGAAGCTAGTTTAGCTACGAAAATATTTGGAGATAAAGTAAATTAATCATATCTTTTCTAATTAATATGATATTTTATATATAATTACTTATGATTTGATTTTATATATTTCAGGACCACCCGTAAACAACACGAGAAGATTAATCATAAGACCTCATGATTGTACGCAACACGCCATTTGACAACACGGTACTTTATGTACGCAACACGTCATTTGACAACATGGTACCATGGGTCGAGATTAATTCTGATCAATACGAATACGATGGGATCTTTATTTATTTTATTGAGCAACTAATTGTGGACCACTAACATCGGACTGCTAACTACGGACTAAGAAAATATTAAAAGTATTAAAAGTATATATATATATATATATATATATATATATATATATATATATATATATATATATATATATATATATATATATATATATATATGTAACGATTACTTGAAAAGAAAATATGTTGATATATTATATATATATATATGGTTAGGTTCGTGATATCTATCGAAGACCAAGTCGAGTTAAATACCTTCAAGGAAAAAGTGAGTATATAGTCCCACTTTTAAACTCTAAATATTTCGGGATGAGAATACATGCATTTTATGATTTACGTTATGGACACAAGTGATAAAAAATATATTCTACGTTGAGTTGTACCACTGGCATACTTCCCTGTAGCTTGGTAACTACTATTTACATGTGGTATTGTAAACGCGAATCCTGTTGATAGATCTATCGGGCTTGACAACCCCAACCGGACTGGATGACCAGTATTCAACGGTTGCACAGTACTTCGTTTCGGTGACTACACTTGGTACAGTGTAGTGAGATTTCATAATAAAGGGAATATGCGACGTTGATTAAATGTTAAGTATGGTTATCAAGTGCTCAACCACTTAGAATATTTTTATTAAAACGTTTATGTATATGAAATCTTGTGGTCTATATTTATAACGCTGCTAGCATTAAACCTATATCTCACCAACTTTATGTTGACGTTTAAAGCATGTTTATTCTCCGGTTTCTAGAATTCTTTCGCTGTTTGAATATATGTTAGAGAAACCATGTGCATGGAGTCATACATGTTTTATTCGAGGAAGCATTGCATTCACAAAATCATCACCGTGTATTTATTTTGACTGCATTGTCAACGTAAGTATTCTTGTAAACTGTTATTTACGGTGATTGTCTATATGTAGAAATCATCAGATGTCGAAAACATTGAATTTTAAATATTCATTTATGGTATATCTTTTCTAAAGAATGCAATGTTTATAAAACGTATCATATAGAGGTCAAATGCCTCGCGATGTAATCATATGTTATTGTATTCGTCCCTATGGATTGGGTCGGGTCGTTTCATGTGGTATCAAAGCGGTGGTCTTAGCGAACCAGGTCTACATTAGTGTGTCTAACTGATAAGTCGTTAGGTTGCATTAGTGAGTCTGGACTTCGACCGTGTTTGCATGTCAAAATTTTGCTTATCATTTTGTGTCGAAAATCATCTACTTATCATCTGTAGGAAATTACCTGCTTATCATCTTAAGTCTAAACGCATCTTACTGCATTCATTGCATGAATGGTGTATAGACAAAATTCATATCTTAGCATATTTGCTAATTCATATCTACGCGTATCTGTTACTGTAAACTTTGTCTGACTTATTCCGTAAATCCCTCCGTAATCTATGAGATCTTTTGTTCTATATATGTGGATATTCTATATAATTAGAATACCACCCGATAGTCAGAAAATCATTTCATATCGAAAAATCCTTTATTCAATCATACGAAATGGAACTCGTCACTAGTTGAAGTCCCTCGGATTCCGATATGGAATACCACTCAAGCTCCAAAAGCAGTGTGACCGGATTGGATCAACCAATCAGTCATCATCTATTTTGGATGGATTGGGGATGGGTTCGTAGCCTCCTCAATCATTGGAGACAAGAAGAAGGTGATCCCTTCCATCCACCAAATTGCCCTCTTGACGATGAATCTGAAGCACTTACCGACAAACCTGTTCGAGAAACCATTTTCTCTCTCATTTCCAGAGTATCTCGTCACGATTATATACTACATCAAATTCTAGATTTTATTTATCCGTTCGTCCGAACCGACAATCACCCCGGTGTAATAGAAGAAGTCAACGAGCTTCGCACTCTGGTAGTGGGTTTGGAGAATACGGTACGAAGGTTACAAACACCATCAGCAGCATCAGCAGCATAACCAGTACCGTCAATAACATCAACATCGCAAGCCTCAATACCCTAAGCACCAGCAGCATCACCAGCATCAACGTTATCACCATCATCAACATCAACAGGATCATTACCACCACCAACAATCACATCCGCATCACACGCCTCAATATCACCATCCGTACCTCGGATATCAATGTCACACGCACCATAGATACCAAGAAGTACCAACAACAACAAACGATGAAGTATTGATTCATAACTTCATCGGAGAAACATTCTATGGTGATTATGTAATCTCTGAAGACATAGAGATTACCTATTTCTGCCTTAACCATAAATCAAATGAGTGGACAGAAATGATAAAAGGAAGAGTAGAAACCCCGACAAGAATGATGCGTAAGGTACAAGCTAGACTTGTTTTACCAACAACATCAGCAGTACCCTTAGCCTCACCAACACAGTCAGTGCTGTCAACATCGTTAGAATCGTCAGCAACTTTAACATCACAAGCTCCACCAGTTCAAGAATCACCGTGGACATCATCAATAACGCGTATATTGCATCAACGAGTTATGAAGTATTAACTCATTCTTCTGAAGAATTTATATAAATATTTTATATATATGAATTCGGAAACCAAAATAAATTTTTTCGTACTAAGCTATTAAGTATGAATTGAAAAAGGGTAGATACTACTCGTTTAAATTCATACTACAAATACGCAATGATGTACGTCCTTCGTCAGCAACTTAATCATCGTTAACTACAATCTCTGTTTCAATTCAATGAATTTCGTTTTATAATAAACCAAGTGTATTATTCAATAATATGTTTGATTTTACACTTTCATCTTCAATGTACTCGAAGCTTACTGGGAAACAACATTCATATCTTGCGAAGTTAGCAAGAGTTCAATGAGTATCTGCATGATTCACTAAGGAAATATATATAAGAATAAATAATGAAGTATTGATCCATAACTTCATTAATATTCTGTGAAGAATATGTGGTTCCTAATCGTTTTAGAGATTACTTATTCTAGCTCAAACCGAAAATCAAATGAGTCTAATATTATATTGACTTATTAAATTCATGATTACATCTGAAGAAGATATATATGTACATATATTTTCATAAAGATTGTAATAAAATTCTCTGGTACAAAACATTACTTGTGAAATTTTTTTTAACGGGTAGGTAATACCCGAGAGATATATAAATTCACAATTAATATGATTATATTCTTCGACTCTGATTCAACAATCATCAACTATACTCACTACCTTCACAATAATATACATTCTTTCATAGAAATCAAAACAACCATTCTCATCCAAATTTGATTACGACAAAACGAAATCCAAGTCAAGACTTAACAGAAGACATCACTCTTAGGACTCTTACATCTTTCAAAACTATACTTTGACTTTAAAACTATGCTAGAACATCATTCGATTCTTGGAACCCAGAAAAATATTTGTATCATTCAAAGTCCTAAAACATCATATGTATATTAACAATTACAATCTATGATCAAACCCTTCGAAATTCCTGAAGACACTTCAAATAATGGACAATCGAGATGATGATCCAACCACACATTACCCGCAGTCTTGCACCTGAAAAGCTCTCGAAACCAAGGACATAATTTAACACGTATCCGCGTTAAATCTTTTAGCATTTATTAGCAAAAATAACTTTGCGATTCCTTTTCAAAATAGCAAATTTTGTCACAGTTTCAGCAAGTCAACCTCGACTTTCCATTCGAAGTAGCCTTATTATAACCTGTAATACATACGATTACCCTTTTGTTACCAGGGAACCTTTTATATTCCACGACATTATCAGCAGATGTACCAGCAACTCGTTACCCCTTTGGCGGAATCAACAATTGGTATTTTGAAATCTCGCAGCATTTCTATTTTGGCAGTTATATATATATATATACAACGTCTATCCACAAGAATTACATATTTCAAATGTGAAGTTTCTAAAAAATGCTCCAGTCTATGAATTAGTGCTATTAAGTTTTGGAAAAGACTGATAAAGTGGTAAAGACAGTAGACAACAATTACGGTCAGAAGTTTGACAATAAAGAATAATAGATTGGAAAAGCTCGAACGAAAAATTTGGTACTGGAAAACGGATTGAGCAAAGTATAAAGGAGGTCGTGGACAAATCACAATGATGAAATCTACCTTCAAAGGATTCAAATGATTCAGTGTCTGCTGAAACCGTTAGTAAGAACCTTACTCCTTATTCTAAACCTTCACAGACAGATTTTCTGCATCATTCCTTGATCTTAGATATTCTAAGATATCATCGTATTTTTCATTATAAGTATCTCCGATATTCCTGAAGATATATTCCCAACTATCCTCATCAAAAATCATTTATCTCTTCACAATATTTGCGTTACAACATAAAAGAAACTGTGTTAGTTTCTAAATTCTGAAAAATTCGAGTTTATAATATGAATGTTTTGAAGTAGTGTTGGAAACTGAAGCATGAATTAGTATAATATAATGAAACTTGATCAACGTGATTATATTACAGTAATTCATGCTGAGTTTCTAAATGGAACATAATAATTCACAGATCATAACGTCATCATGTGCCATGTTATACAACTCTTACATTCTACCCAATCTCCAAACATATTAAGAACATATCTCCTTGATAATTCTATCTTTTCGGACATTCTGGTAACTTACCAAATTAAGATCGTGCAATTACTATTTCCTTCTTAGAACATTAACTATGTTTATTTCAAAATTCATACCTACGAATTCCGGACCATTATTCGCTTGACTCGAAGTCGGGAAGAGGAAACGGAAGTATGGAACTGTTGAATATAAAAGAAAATATAAAGCTCGACAACAACAAATAAATTAGAAACCGTGTATATCAATACTTATTGCAATGTAAAGGCACGGGAGAATTAACAATACTATAACCCCAAGGTAATAGTAGAAATAAATAAAATCCTCCGGAGATAGATGAAAAAGAAGAATGACAGAGATGAAAGTTAAGAGTATATCCAGGATCAGTACTGGATGAAGCATACTGATAAATGTTTTAAAGTATGAATTGAGGGAGGAAGAATAGAAGGTATGAGTTGTAAGGAAATGAAAGGAGGTGGATTTATAGTAAAAGATCCGACAGAGCAATTAAAATAGATGATCGCATTTAAAGCGGATTCTAATTTCCTTGATTATCGAAGAATCAAATCTCATTATGAAGATTTTACTCCAAATCTCTTGAACTTGGAAATCAATCCTATCTACGTCAAAAGATATGACGAATCTATACCTACTCATTTCACCCTTTGGTGATAGCCTCACTCGTACTCTTCACAAAAATCAAATTGCTTTATCAATATTACTTGATGATAATAAAACTCTAATTTCCAACACGTATACGTCATGAAAACATACTTATTGTCAGCCATGACCATCCCATTCAAATTTCAGGACGAAATTTATTTAACGGGTAGGTACTGTAACGACCCGGATTTTACCAATCGTTTTATACTTATGAGATTAATATTTACATAAATTAAACCTTACCAACATGATAAGAAATCCAAATTGTTGAGACTTGTGTTTTTGAAAAGAGTTTTACACAACGTTTGACCGTCCAATTTGACCGATGATATCACGAACTATATAACATACGATAATTATACATTTGTGTATATATATGTATTTATATATATTTAACATGATCTAAGGATGGTTTAACATCTCATTGTGTACTAATGACAATGAGTTATAGGTATATTTTGAAACTACTAACTTAAGTTTTCAAAACGATAACTATACGTAACATTCTTTGATATATATACTTATAACCTATAATGCTTATACATGTATCGTATATATAATGTATCTAATCACTTTTTAAGGACTTAAATACATAAAACAATATAAGTATATTCACAAAAGATAGCTATATTTGAATTCTCATTCCGTTTCCTCAAGATTTCTATACGTATATCTAGGGTATATGTACCCGTATCATACCCAGCTTCTATATGTATTTACTATTGGTATATACACATCAAATCAACATCCTAATCAACATTATTACTGCCCTAGATATGAGGTAACTAGGATTTGTCAAGTAGCATGAATTATTAGTAAGAAAACAAAATTAGGAATCCTTTTCTTTCTTTATAAACTAAAAACGTTTTTATGAATGAACACCATTTCTTCACTCCATTTTCTCATACCTACACCCTCATTTCTCTCTCAAAATACTCTTAACTTCATACTTGATCATCTCCAAGCATTTTCCCCATCATTTAGCTTCAATTACAAGCCTTAAACACCATAAGAAAACTCTTTCAAGAACATATCAAAATAACCACCCATTTGAAGAAGTATACTTCCAACCTTTTGATCTAACTCCACCACTCTTTGATTCCAAGATTTTTTCTTATCTCTACCAGTAACTTTGTCCAAGTAACTTGAGGTAGTAACCTTGTTCATAATCTTGTTCGATTCATAATTATATAGCTATCTTATTTTATGTTGTAAAATTTTAACAACAAGAACATAGTTTGAATGATTTCAAACTTGTTTGCAAACTAAATAGATCCTTCTAACTTAACTTTTAAAACACTTCAAGACCTGTAATATATCATAATGATATGCTAACTTAACAATATATAACTTGGTTTTACAAAGAGCACCTTAAAAACTGAATCTACGTCGTCGGAGTGCAACCGGGGGCTGTTTTGGGTTGGATAATTAAAAATCATCTTGAACTTTGAATTGGAAGTTCATGTTCTAGAAAAATGATATTTCTTATGAATATGTTAACACATAAAAATTTCATGGTTTAACTCAAAGTGTAAGTATTTTTAGAAAAATGATCATTAAATATTGTTTTTATGATGGAAAATGATCACTTTCATAAGTTTTACCAAAGTTTGACCTATAACCTGTGATTTCGAATACAAACTAAGGTATTTTTAGTTCATATTCTTAAAATTTGACTCGATCCAAGGAAGTGGCAAGTTGAACCAACAAAAACGGAATTGTAATGAAGAAACTACGACTAAAACAAGATTGGGTATCCGAAGCTAGTTTAGCTATGAAAATATTTGGAGATAAAGTAATTAATCATATCTTTTCTAATTAATATGATATTTTATATATAATTACTTATGATTTGATTTTATATATTTCAGGACCACCCGTAAACAACACGAGAAGATTAATCATAAGACCTCATGATTGTACGCAACACGTCATTTGACAACACGGTACTTTATGTACGCAACACGTCATTTGACAACATGGTACCATGGGTCGAGATTAATTCTGATCAATACGAATACGATGGGGTCTTTATTTATTTTATTGAGCAACTAATTGTGGACCACTAACATCGGACTGCTAACTACAGACTAAGAAAATATTAAAAGTATTATAAGTATATATATATATATATATATATATATATATATATATATATATATATATATATATATATATATAACGATTACTTGAAAAGAAAATATGTTGATATATTATATATATATATGGTTAGGTTCGTGATATCTATCGGAGACCAAGTCGAGTTAAATACCTTCAAGGCAAAAGTGAGTATATAGTCCCACTTTTAAACTCTAAATATTTCGGGATGAGAATACATGCATTTTATGATTTACGTTATGGATACAAGTGATAAAAAAAATATTTTCTACGTTGAGTTTTACCACTGGCATACTTCCCTGTAGCTTGGTAACTACTATTTACATGTGGTATTGTAAACGTCAATCCTGTTGATAGATCTATCGGGCCTGACAACCCCAACCGGACTGGATGATCAGTATTCAACGGTTGCACAGTACTTCGTTTCGGTGACTACACTTGGTACAGTGTAGTGAGATTTCATGATAAAGGAAATATGCGACGTTGATTAAATGTTAAGTATGGTTATCAAGTGCTCAACCACTTAGAATATTTTTATTAAAACGTTTATGTATATGAAATCTTGTGGTCTATATTTATAACGCTGCTAGCATTAAACCTATATCTCACCAACTTTATGTTGACGTTTAAAGCATGTTTATTCTCAGGTTCCTAGAAGTCTTCCGCTGTTTGAATATATGTTAGAGAAACCATGTGCATGGAGTCATACATGTTTTATTTGAGGAAGCATTGCATTCACAAAATCATCACCGTGTATTTATTTTGACTGCATTGTCAACGGAAGTATTCTTGTAAACTGTTATTTACGGTGATTGTCTATATGTAGAAATCATCAGATGTCGAAAACATTGAATTTTAAATATTCATTTATGGTAAATCTTTTCAAAAGAATGCAATGTTTATAAAACGTATCATATACAGGTCAAATGCCTCGCGATGTAATCATATGTTATTGTATTCATCCCTATGGATTGGGTCGGGTCGTTTCAACCCGTCCTAATCCATCCGGATGAAGTCCATATCGATTATAAACGATTCACAACAGTTGATTACATCGCGAGGTACTTGACCTCTATATGATACATTTTACAAACATTGCTTTCGTTCTTAAAAGACAAACTTTCATTACATCGAAATTTGACGGCATGCATACCATTTTATAATATATCTAACTATAATTGACTTAATAATAATCTTGATGAACTCAACGACTCGAATGCAACGTCTTTTGAAATATGCCATGAATGACTCCAAGTAATATCTCTAAGATGAGCAATTGCATAGCGGAAGACTTCTTTCATACCTGAGAATAAACATGCTTTCAAGTGTTAACCAAAAGGTTGGTGAGTTCATTAGTTTAACATAAATGATCATTTCCATCATTTTAATAGACCACAAGATTTTCATTTTCAGTTCTCATAAATATACGTCCCATGCATAGAGACAAAAATATCATTCATATGGATTGAACACCTGGTAACCGACATTAACAAGATGCATATAAGAATATCCCCTATCATTCCGGGAAATCCTTCGGACATGATAAAACAACCTCGAAGTACTAAAGCATCCGGTACGTTGGATGGGGTTCGTCGGGCCCATATATCTATCTTTAGGATTCGCGTCAATTAGTAGATCGGTTTACTAATTCTTAGGTTACCAAGCAAAAGGGGCATATTCGGCTTCGATCATTCACCCATATAATGTAGTTTCAATTACTTGTGTCTATTTCGTAAAACATTTATAAAAATTTGCGCATGTATTCTCAGCCCAAAAATATAAAGGGTAAAAAGGCAAATGAAACTCACCTAATGTATTTTGTAGTAAAAATACATATGACTATATTGAACAATGCAGGGTTGGCCTTGGATTCACGAACCTATATCAATTGTATATTCATTAATACATATAATCGTAATCGATTAAATATATATTATTATTATTAATGTAATTTATATATTTAATAATTTATAAGTTTCATTATTCATATATTTTCATCTTATATACTTAATTATTAATTGAGTTAAGTTAAATATATTTTTATATGGGGATTACTTGTTTGTATTTAATAATTATAATAATACTAATATTAGTAATAATATTGATACTTTATAATAATGATAAAAATGATAATAATAACAATGTTAATAATAATATTAGTAATGATAAAAATATTAATTTGTATTAAAGTAACCATAATAATATTAATTATAATAATTCTTTTAAAACATACTGTAGTTAAGATTTTAATAATTTTCATAATAATATTTATATCTAAAATTTCTATATTATTAATTTTAACAATATTATTAAACTTGTATATTCATAGTTATAATAATCATAACTTTCGTGTTTAATTTATAAACTAATGACTATAGTTTCTTTTAATATTAATTTGTATTCATAATCATAATCTACATGTGTTCATATAATTATAATCAATCTCCTAATCTTTATCATAATACTTTTTATTATAAATTAACCTGTTTAGTATTCTTGAAATCTTATTATTATTACTAACAAAATAACACAATTAATAATACTAATGATAATCATACATAAAATCTTAATGTTCATCATACATAAATATAATACTACAATAATGATAATACTTACTTACAATAATAATAATAATTATAATTGTAACTATAATTATAATAGTAAGAATGTTTGATATTTAATGCTTTTATTAGTAATAACATATTAACAATAATATACATACCATAATTATAATAGTGATAATAATAAATAACAATACTAATAATAAATAAACTTTTAATATAAAGGACTACTTTCTAAGGCTTTAATAAAAAGAATTGCACCGAACCGGAATCGAACCCGAGACCTCTCGTTAACCCAACACTACACCAAACCATCCAAGCTATTCTGTTTTCTTGATTAATACGCGTTTCACATTTATTTAAACCCGTTAAAATCTGTTTCCTTCATCTTTTTCACTCGACAACTCAATCACAGACACCATAATCAAAATTGTGAATTAATTTGTTGGGTGTAAGTATTATAATAGAAACAGATATGATCGGTTTTTGTGTAATTGAATTAACAAACAACAAAATTCTAACAGCAGTAGCTGTTGTTGAAAAAAAATGAACTCAAGGATCGATTTTCGATTTCCAAACGTTTTTAGATTACAACTCCTACATGAAAAAGGTTCTAAATTACTCATACAATCTTCCTACATCATCAATTGAATTCAAAACATTAAAAAAAATTCCTAATTTCTTTATGAACACAATCTTTGACTTTTGCAAATATAACTTTGACTTTCAAAATTTGAATTTGATAAGAGAGATTGGTGTTTGAAACTTTGCAGTAAATTTAAGTAAGAGATTCCTATCGTGACAGCATTTGTGGATTTTGAAATAAAAATCGAATTCGAGTTTTTGATAAATATATCCCACAAACAGGGCAGTCGACTAAAAGCTTTTGATTTTTCTGTTTTTAGTTCACAATTGCAACAACGTTTATATGTAATGTGATAAATAAAAGATTGCAACAGTGTTAAGATTCGATTGTATTGCTTTATAGCTATCATTGGGGTCGACAGGTAAATATTCATCAGAGATTGATGAATAATATAAAAAATAAAATAATGGATTTCAATGGCGATGGTTAACAACTTTTGGATTTATTGATGTTAGCTTCCTCAATCAAAAACAGTAATTGCTAATCTAATACAGTGGATAATGACTTAAAACCTGATTTGGATTCTTTTTTTTATAAATATGTATATATATTATTAGGTATTATATTCAGTATATAAATCATATACTGTACCTGTATATATAGATATATGTTTTGTATCTGTATAATTTATATATCTGCATATCCTATCAGTATATATCTCTGTTATACATATATTATATGTATATATCTATTTTATGTATTATTATTAATCTTACTATTTAATAGATATACTTATAATAATAATACTCCTAATATTATAAATAAAAATAATAATAATGATGATATAGTAATAATAATAATAATATTAATTTTAGTGTTGATAATAATAATAAGTATAAATTTATAACTATAATAATAATTATATTAATGTTATTATTATAAATGATAATAACAATGTTAGTAATATATATATATATATATATATATATATATATATATATATATATATATATATATATATATATATATATATATATATATATATATATATATATATATATCACTTCACATCTATATGTTATATTTTGAAAATATTACTATTAATAATACCGATTATAATAGTAAAAGTGATAATAACATTCATAGTATTACAATTATATTTTTAAATTGAAATTACATATATTATTATTACAATTTATTAATTTTGTTATATTTAATAATTTCATGATATATATATAACAACATATTTTGAATATTTAACATCTACACATCTTATATATATATTACAGTATACATATCATAATATTTATACGTATAATTCATATAAGTTCATTTTGAATTACAACTTAACTATCTTGTAACTTATCTTACATTTTTAATTCAAATGTTAAATTATATTTTACTATTTTTAATTTATTATATATACTTATATTTATATATGTGTGTATATATATATATATATATATATATATATATATATATATATATTTAATTTAGATATTTATTTACAGACAACTTGTTCGTGAATCGGCGGGCATAGTCAAAGGTATAACTGAATCTATATAAATAGTTCAAAAAGAAAAATTTGTAGCTCAGTTTAACAGACTTTGCTTATCAAGCTGAAACTATATAAGATTAAGTTTAAATTTGATCGGAAATCTCTGGGTCGTCACAGAATGAACAAATGATGTTCACCATTTATCATTCAAACAAACAACAATATGTTTGAAAACTTTGGTAAAATTTAATTATTTTTCTACGGTAATCACCTTCAATAATTTAAATCGTTACTGATTTCTTGTAAATGAGGGCATTGCAAGATCTTAAGTGTGGGAAGGGATTAAATTCTTGCGGTTTTAAAAAAAAATTTGAGTTATACACTTGGTTTAATAGCCACTGTTAAACTTTACTAGTAACGCAGTAGTTGTATTAGAATCTAGTGCTCTCTGATAAAAAAGGACAGCCCTAGTCTTATATACTGACTACCCACTTCTAGTAAAATTTTTAAAAAAATTTCAACTAAATGAACTCAAAATCATGTTTAAACATATTTATGAACGATAAAACTAGGTGTTAACACCGAAATTATTGTTACCTCGAAAAGGACATAAATTGAGAAACAACCCAAAACGCTTGAATTCATTTAAAATGGAATAGAAGAGAATAAAAAGGCAAAGAAAGAAAAATAAAAGCCAAGTGTGGGAAAATTTTACCAAGTTATTTAGAACATATATCACATATTTTTGTACAAATAATTGAAGTTACTTATGTTTTGGACGATATTAATCAGTTTTACCCAGTTTATTGTAATATAAATGGAATTTAAAAGGAAGTAAAGTCTTCCGAGAAAAAGTCACGCGCTTCTTGATTTAGGTCAGGAAGTTGTCATCCAGACCAGTTGTAGAGTCTACGAAAAATCTTGAAAAGTTTTTTCGAAAATCAGCTGGAATTCCACGGACCTCAGCATCAAACAGGGTCGTCATGTGGTCAGACTTATCCTATCCATGAGAGGATCTGTCTCGTACAATGGGGGGCACCGTGCAAATTAGCTTATAAGACTAATGAATCAAATCCCCAGAAATGATAATCTCCTTAAAAGATTAAAAATTAGCTTGTAAGCCTGATATTACTCAATCCTTGAGATTGACCTTAAAGATTGAGAATTCAAACTCATGGAATTCGATGATATCTAAACACGAGCTTGAACGAGAAAATATTGATCAAATTAAAACCGATTTGTTTTTTAAAAACCCATTTTCAATGCGTTCATTACCATTGAACGTAAAATCCTAAGAATTCACCAGAATTCATTAGGTCACCTGAACCAAATCGGGTGTCAACCTTAAGAACGGTGGTTGCATAGCATGGTCGAAGACAAGACCTTTTGCCAGACCAAAAAATTATAGGGTGATCTTTGCTATTGCTCCTACAAAGGATAGTAATTGCATCCGACACGTTGTGGACCATAATCAAAAGCATGTCATTAGACATTGCCTTAACAGTTGCTTGTTCAACGCTTTCCTTTACAACCGGATGGTAGTTTACCGAAAGGTAATATACGGAGCAAGTATACTGGACGTGTTGCTTTCCTAATATAAGGTTAGCAAGTGGGTGACACAAAATCATAAGTTTTGAGATAAAATTTTAAAATCTGAAACCCACAAAACCCACAAAAATATTTTGCAAACACCGGTGAAAGGTTATTCCGGAAAACTTATCTAGGGTAAAAGCTAGATTGAATTTTCAAAAGATCAAATATTTTTATAAAGATCCAATTTCCTTAAAGGATCTAAATTTTTATAGTCATGTGGGATTGTAAACCACAATGTTACTATTATTGTTCATACCGCCGCATCAAAATCACTGATGTACAAAGTGTGAAGAATAAAGAAGTAATTCTAGTAAAGTTTATATTCAAGTTCTATATTGCTTGAGGACAAGCAATGCTCAAGTGTGGGAATATTTGATAATGCTAAAAACGAACATATATTTCATAGCATCATCCTTCAAGGAAGACAAGCTTTTAGTTGCAATTGTTCTATTTACAAGTGATATTCGTTTAAATAATAAAAGGTGAAGAGAAAAGACAGATTCGACGATTTGAAGACGTAAACGACCAAAAAGCTAAAAAGTACAAAGTGCAATCCAAGTGGTTCAATTTATTGATAAGAAACATCTCAAAATTACAAGAGTACAAGCTGCAAAACGCAAAGTACAGATATTAAATCGTACGAAAGGACGTTCGAAAATCCGGAACCAGGACAGTAACCAACTATCAACATGAGACGCAACGAACCTAAAATTACAAGTCAACTATGCACAAGAATATAATATAATATATATATAATTATATAAAATTATACATATTATATTATATATATTAAATAAAACGTCAGCAAACAAGAAAACAAAAATATGTGAGCTGTCCCAGGCCTCCATGCGATCGCATGGGAATAACACTCCCAGGCCATGCGATCGCATGGCCCCAAATTATTGGTCGGGTGCTATAAATTGCAAGTTTGGGCGACGAGTTATACACACCTTCATCAACTGATCTCTCTCACTCTCTCAATATATATTTATATTTATATTTTATAATTATAATTTTAATATTAAGTTAATAATAATAATAAGGATATAGTGGCGAATGTTTTAAGTTTGTAAGTTGAAATTCTGTCCGTGTAACACTACGCGATTAATACTCATTGTAAGTTATGTTCAACCTTTTTAAATTAATGTCTCGTAGCTAAGTTATTATTATGCTTATTTAAGCCGAAGTAATCGTGATGTTGGAATAAATATTAAGACTGGGTTATTGGGCTTTGGACCATAATTGGGGTTTGGACAAAAGACCGACACTTGTGGAAATTGGACTATGGGCTATTAATGGGCTTTATATTTGTTTAACTGAATGATATTTAGTTAATTTAATATAGAGATTTACAATTTAACGTATCTATAAATAACTACATACACTCGATCGGATACGATGGGAGGGATATTTATAAGTACTAATAATCGTTCATTTAACCGGACACGGGAATGGATTAATAGTCAATGGACTCATTAAAACAGATGTGGATTACATACAAGGAAAATTGGTGTAATTGTTAACAAAGTATTAAAACCTTGGATTACACGCAGTCAATAACCTGGTGTAATTATAAACAAAGTATTAAGACCTTGTTACAGTTTAAGTCCCCAATTAGTTGGAATATTTGAGTTCGGATATAAGGGTAATTTGATGAGGACACTCGCACTTTATATTTATGACCGATGGACTATTATGGACAAAAACCAGATGGACGTATCGATTAATCCAGGACAAAGGACAATTAACCCAAGGTAATAAATTAAAATCATCACGTCAAACATCATGATTACGGAAGTTTAAATAAGCATAATTCCTTTAATTTATATCTCATCGTACTTTTATTTACCGTCATTTTATTTATCGTCATACTTTAAATTACTGCAATTTTATTTATCGCACTTTTATTTATCGCCATTTACTTTACGCTTTAAATTAAGTTATATTTATATTTAATATTTTACATTAGGTTTTAATTGTGACTTAAGACATAAAATCGACAAACCGGTCATTAAACGGTAAAACCCCCTTTTTATAATAATAATAATACTACACTATTACTTATATATATATATATATATATATACACACAAATATAGTTTAAAATAAATATAGCGTTAAACTTAGTTGTATCCCTGTGGAACGAACCGGACTTACTAAAAATAACACTACTCTACGATTAGGTACACTGCCTATAGTGTTGTAGCAAGGTTTAGGTATATCCATTCTATAAATAAATAAATAAATAACTTGTGTAAATTGTATTGTATTTAATAGTATTTCGTAATAAAATAATATCTATTTCGTACTACACCTCGCACACATCACAGGTGCTCTCATGATGTAAAATCTGAATTGCTATGAAACTCGGATAGTATCATTGAATGGGTACAAGTTCGATATTGTGGTGGGTACCGTATTTTCCCTGTCGGGAAACATGAATGTGGAAATTGTCAAGTGGATTATTCCACTTTACGGACGATTGTGAGGCTGAAGTGTCAGTATTGATTATATCACGTAGAGACATGCGGATGTTGTTTGGTTGCGAGAGTGTGTACCCTAGTGATGTGACCCGTAGGTTGCATTAAAATGTCGAGACCATCCTTAACTGACGGCCTAGGTAGGAAGGTTCGCCGGGATTTGGTGACTATTTTTGTGAGTCGTGTGGCGAATTGCGGAAATTTTGTGATGATGGCCGTTGACGGGATTTTATTATACGAATATATTTTATGCTAGTACTAGGAAGCCGTATTGTATGGTTCAGAGGAGAAACCCTATGACGATGTGTTGATGTTTCGCCTAACTCGTGGTGTATTATTGTCGTCCTGGATTAATCCAGTGACGGATAGTCTTGTGCGGATCGATCGATGGGAAAGTGTTACTTCTAAAGTGTTTATTTTGCGGTTATCAAAATTTCTTCGTTGAAGAATGAACTGAGTATGGAGCCGGAGGAAGTCGGTTCTTGGTCTAGAGAATATTCATGAATGACCGGTTGAGTAGTACGTTTATGAACCGATGGAGTACGGAGTTTTAAGGAAGCAAGAATCCTTCTCAATTTAGATTAATTCAAGACATGGTTCATGACGTAGTGGATTTAGTAGATTGCATTGGGTGATATGGTTATGGATGTAGCTTGTTGCGAGTTGTAGCCGAGAGAACTTGAAGGGATATGTGGTGTTTTTTGTATTTCCTAAATGGAACTTCTAGACATTGGGTGTATGAGATATCGCTTGTTGTGGTAGTGCATGCTAGTGATTATTAGCGTGTGGTGAGATCTTAGAATTCACGGAAGATGTTATGGATGTTGGGCTTGGTTGTGTTTCGTAGAATCATGAGGCGTGACGGCAATGATTGTCGGTGAATTGTTCTACTTTTAGGATAATTGTAAGTGTATGGTACGAGTTTGGATACTCAGCGGAGGAGCAATGGTTACGGTTGTTGTTAAATGTTGAGTTAGTGTGCGAAGCAAGAATTCGGATGCGTGATTACTACATGTGTGACTCCGTGTTGAAAGCGGAAATGTTCGAGGGAGAAGTGCTTAACTTCTAGTGTTGGTGCGGATCACGAGGACGTGATCCAATTTAAGTGGGGGAGAGTTGTAACACCCCGTGTTTCAGTTATGCGTTATTTTGGACGTCATTCGAATTACGAGGCATGTAACCGTATATTTGGATCCAAAATAAAGTATGAGTTGATGTTCTAAAACCTTACCATTGGATAGTAAATCTCATTACATTTCCAACGATATTTGATTCATCAAAAACAGAGTTACCGTTTGAAAGTTATGACCAAAACAAGTTCCAGTTTCAGTCTCAGTTCATGGGGACGCCCTCCAGCCATTTTGGACGCCGTCCAAATGGCCTGACGGGCTAACAGCTGCAATTTACTTAAATTAAAAGGGGTACTTTGGTCTTTTCACATGTGGACAGATTTATAGCCTAAATATCAGTTCTAGATCCACTTTTGGATCATTTTCACATCCATAACTCTCTCATCTTCAAACCCGAGAGAGAGAGAGGAAGAGTTTTAGAGAGGGAAAGTTCCATTAGAGAAGAAGGAGGTTGATTCGGGTTAAGGTGCAAGAGTTAAGGTTGTTCACTTCGTTAACGACTACGTTTTGATAGTGTTGGTAAGCTCTAACTCCGAATTTAATTGTTGAGATTCTTGTTCATGTTTAGGGTTTAAGCTAGTTTGGGTTATAAACCCCACTTCTCATAAAATTGGGGGTTTTGTTATATGTATTGTGTAAGTAAACCCGATTATTGTGGGTTTAGGGTTTGAGGACGATTTTGGTTATGGTTTGGGTGTAAATCACTAGGTTGGAAGTTTGTGTGTAAATTTGATGTTCTTAAGAACTTGTGTACTAGTCAAAATGGGTATTGACTTTGAATTGTGTCAAATTATATTTTGGGTCAAGATTTGATGAATCGAGAATATAAGTGTTTGATTCAAGTATTAAATAGTGTTTTGAAAAGTTAATCACTAGCCTTTAGTGATTAAAGATGTTTTTAGGACTTATGTCAAAATGGGTGAATTGAATTGGGCCTAATTTGGTAATGACACTAATTTTGGATTAATCGAATGATAAGCACTTTTGCTAAGTGTTAAAAGGCGTTTGAAATGATTACTACCTAAGTAGTAATTTAGTGTTAAGACATAGGTTAGTTTAAATGGTGTCAAGTATAATTTAGGTTAAATTGTACTTGTTTGAATGGGTCGGAATTACCACCCATAGTGGTAATTGTTGAAGTCCACTTTAGATGTCTAAATGGGCGATTTGTGGAGATAGGTATAAACCCGTGGTTAAGGGTGTTGAAGTCGAATTCTCTCGTAGAGAATGTATGTTGATTGTTTGTATATCTATATGCGTATTATATGTAAAAGGTTTGCTCGGTTGCGTTTGAAAGCTTTTTACATATATGACTTGTGCGGGCATTTCGAGGTGAGTGGAATAATTATACGTGTATGTATATAATGTATTTATTTTTGCGAGATGCGATGTGGGTTTAAAGTTCACGTGTACGATACCACATTGTATTGGCATGTGGTATGGGTTTAAAGTTCGCGTGTTCGATACCATATCATTATGTGTGCGTGTGTCACGACCCTACTTTTTCCGTTATCTTTTTCAGTTAATTATTTTACGACCGTTAACTGTTAGTGTGCCACGTCATTTCTATGACCTATATTATTATTTTTGTAATAATATATATATATATATATATATATATATATATATATATATATATATATATATATATATATATATATATATATATATATATATATATATATATATATATATATATATATATATATATATATATATATATATATATATATATATATATATATTAATTATTATGTGTTATGTGAATATTTGTATTCATATTTTAATTTATGCGTTTCTACGTCTCGCGAATTTCCATCCGGCGAATCTTTTCGGTTTTAAAACCAACGGACGCGTTTTCGGGATTTTTAAATCCTAAATATTTTAAATATGATATTTTAAGATCATATTATTATATAGTGTATTTATATTTATTTTTCGTCGCGCGTTTGTTATCTTTCCGGATTTTTAATCGCGTAAGCGTGTTTTCGCGTTTCGGGACTCATTCGGGCTTTCGGGCCATCAGGAAATTATAATTTATCAAAAGTGGACCCATGGGGCCCACCCTATGCAAGTTTCGGCCGAATCCAAGAGGGGAGGGGGTTAACACTCCTTATTTTTCTTTATTTGATATTTTTATATTATCACTTCTAAATGTATCCAAAAACCTAGTTCTATTTTGTGCTCTCCCTTTTTGTTCTCCCCTTGCCGTCGCCATTCATCACCAACGTCACCATCATCATCTAAAATTAAAGCTTGGATCAAGGAGTGATTAGTACCAACGCGTTCCTCTCGTTCTTCTCTACGCGATTACATAAAACGTTTCTCGATTAGGGTATAAACCCTAACCATAGAATTTTCAATTTTTCATTTATTTACTGTATTTTGATGATTATTTAGTAGTATGATGTTTGTGGATTATTGTAATGATGTTTGTATGCATAGATGTACTCATAATTGCATGTTTTCGGTTTGTTAAACTCTGGACAGCAGCTTTTTCGTGTATTCTGGGTTTGTGACTGAGATAAAATTTAAAATAAAGTATGTAAATGAGTTCCTCTCATCAAGACATTAATTTTAGACTCCGGATTCATGTCGTTTCGATTCCCGGAGCCCTAGTTATGATCAAATTACTATTTTGTTAAAATTGAATTGTAGATTGACATGAAACAGGTTTGGTCTGACTTTGTGACCTTTCTTGGTGTCTTTAGGGTGTGTTAGTGTGTTAGGACTGATGGTGGGACGAACTTTCATGTTCGGGTCACCTAAATCCGAGCCACGGTTCACCCGTTACGACTAAAACACGGTTTTGAGAAGATTGAAGGTCCAAGTGGTGTCATGGCTGATTACCACGACTAGTGGACTGTTCTTGGTGTTTTCTTGAGTGCACCATTGTGTTGGGTGGTTTGAATAGGCGGAGATGCATATAAGGCTCGCCAGAAATCGACACCCGGGGCTCAAGATACGACCCGATGAACTTTTGAATTAAAACTTATGTTTAATTCTAAAACTTATGATAAAAATAATGAAACTCATTATTAATAAATTTCTTATGGTAAAAGAAGTAATTATTATTATTTAAGACTTATGATATAAATATTTATTATATCATTTAATTATTATTTATGATTTAATTAACCTTTTAATTTAACTTATGATTAATGACACTTTTATTATTAATGGAAAATACTTATGATAAGTATTAAATTTATTTTATAAGAATATTATTATAAGACTTATAATGAAGATTAAATAATTATTTAATTATTATAAGACTTCATTATTATTTAATTATGATTTAATCATTAAATACTTATGATTTAATAATTATATTTAGAAACTTATGATATGATTAATAATTCATTATTAATTAATAATACTTATGATATGATTTAAAATTTATTATTAATTAATAATATTTATATTATGACTAATATTTAATTAATTAATTAACTACTTATGTTATATTAATTATATCATTTCAACTTATATTAACTTTAATAATTTATTTTATTTAATTAAACTTATGTTATGACATAATTATACACTTTTAACTTTAATAAACATTATAACTTATGTTATTATTATAACTTACACTTTTCAAATTAGTGTTGACTATGTTTGACCAAGGTTGACTTTTGAGTTGACTTTCGGTTGACTTTGACTTTCAGTTGACTTTTGTTGACTTTCTAAATAAGGAAACTTTCCTAACTTAAAAACTTTCTAAAAATAGAACTTTCTAAATTGAAAACTTTCCAAAAATAGAAACTTTCCAAAAATAGAAACTTTCCTAAAATAGAAACTTTCCAAAAATGGAAACCTATTAAAAATAGAAACTTTCTAAAAATAGAAAGTATGTGTCCGTACGCTGTTCCAGTCAAACCGATGCTTGCCGAGTATTGTTCTATGTCTACTTGCAACATGTACAATAGCTATCATACTAAGACTTGACCTAAGTTAGTTATCTATATCGACCTGCTTTATTTATAGGTCGGCGTTGTGATCATTCCTGATCACTTTATTCTATTTACTGTTCGCTTGTTTGTGTGGTTTCTTCAGTTGCTTTTAAGGTGAGTTATAGTCCCGTTTTTACATACTTTTCAAAGTATATTTTTGGGATGTGATTATATCCATTTTCATTTACGTTTAGACACAAGTAACAGTTAAATTTAATTATTCATTGTGTGTTGGACAAAAATATTCCCTAGTCTGGTAACTGTAATCATTGGTTTCTACTGGTGAACGCGAATCCTACGGATAGATCTATCGGGTTTGACAACCCCATTTCGAGCTAGTCGCGCTAGCAATTTATAATCGGAATGTTTAGTACTTCGTAATTTGTTGTAGATACACTGTCCAAGTGTATATTTTTATTGTGTTTGGTAAGGGTAAATAAAGGGTTAAGTGGTTACCAGGTGGCTCATTGATAATGGAATAATGTTTAATGTTTTATAACATTTTTAAATCTTGTGGTCTAAAGTTTACTTTTTTGTTTAAACCTATAATTCACTCAACCTTTGTGTTGACAGTTTACTTGCATGTTTTCACAGGTACTTGAGTTATATGATGCTTCCGCTTTCTTTAGAAAAGTCTGCATGCATTTGGGCAGATTTTATTGAAACAATTTATGAAACTTAAGTTGGCATTCTATTTTTGGATAATTTAAACTTGTGGGTTTGTTGGCAAGGTTTTGTGTCAACTTTTGGTTTATTACTATGGTTGGTTGTTTAAAACTACATATTTTAGTTTGTTTCCTTTTTGGGAAACTTTTGAGATAAAAGAATGCAACTTTGTTTATTTAATTCATTTAAGTCCGATCAAGCTGTGGGACCAACTGACGGATCTGTTAAGTGTTTTGACGGGGTCATCACATGTGGTATCAGAGCGTTGGTTGTAGGGAACTAGGCGGTTTTAATGTGGTCAACCCGTGGTTTTTAGGGTGCATTAGAGTCTAGTCTACAACCCGACCTTTTTGCTATAGCATTAATATGCATTTCATTTCGTATAAGTTATATTATTAGCTTTTATATCTTTTTGGTATGTGGTTTGCAGTTTTGCTGTTTGCAGATGTCGACTTCGAGCGATAACTCTGTTGCTGCGCCTGCTAGACGTTGTGCTAATCAACCAGAGATCGATGATCATGTTCATTACTATTTTTCTACCATTACTCATATGAACCGGGCTTATAATGAGGTGACACGTATTAACGCCCTTAGTGATTGTTTGCGCACTTTGCCACATAATGAAGTTATGGACGAGATCCGTGCCGACATGGGTAACTTTATCACTTTTAAACATAGGGTTGAGGATGAGAACCGTAAGCATGATCGAGAAGTTAAGGCTAAGTTCGAGGCTCTTGAGAGCACTGTTCGTGTGTTGAAGGAAGAGTTGGATGTTGTGAAAGGGAAGTTGCGTAAGTATGAGGATCCTGCCGAGACTCATGCTGGACCAGCTTATCACACCCGCTCTAAGCGAATGTGATATGATTATTCATATTGATTATCTATTTCATCAGACTTAATGTCCTTTTTATACATACATTTTGGGTTATGTACGGCGTTTTGCCGAGGATTTTATTAAGATTTTGTTATGGGATATTTTTGTTCATTATGTATGGATGGTTATTTTTATGACGTCTATTATCATTATCATGTTTTATTTCTGATGTTGTGGCTCTTGGCATGTTATATTATGCGTAATATATGTTCATGTATGTTAGGTGATATGTATGTTGTATGATGTTATCATAAAATATGTATGCATGTGATGGTTATTTCTATAACAATCATAACTGTCATGTTATTACTCATAGTGTTAGTTGACTAATATCTTAATGGTTAGTCTTTTCGTGTTTTGATCTATTCCTTTATGACACTAGTATTATTCTTGGTACTAACGGATGTGTTATTCTATTTTGAAGATCATGCCTCCAAGAGAGTCCACTGAAGCGCGTATGCAATGCCTGATCAATGAAGGAATTGATGCTGCTATGGCAGCAAATGCTAATGTTAACGCCAATGCGAATAACCAGGTGGGATGCTCCCACAAAACTTTTATGGCTGGTCGACCCCAAGAATTCAGTGGTACGGAAGGACCAATAGGGCTTACTCTTTGGTTCGAGAAAATCCAATCTATTTTCAGGGTCAGTCGGGTCCGTGAAGAGGACAAAGTTAGTTTCGCTAGTTGCACCCTCAAGGATAGTGCCTTGACATGGTGGAACAATCTGGTTAGTAGTTTGGGGAACGATGTAGCTTATGGTTTGGCCTGGAATGATTTTAAGGAAAGATTGATCACCCGCTATAGACCTCGGGGTGAGCTTAAGAAGCTAGAGGTTGAGCTCAAGAATTTGAAAATGCATGGCACCGAGTTAGATGCCTATGAACGAAGGTTTTTCGAGTTAACTCTGCTGTGTCCTAGGGTTTATGCGGATGAGGACCGCAAAATTGAGGCTTACATTGATGGTTTGTCCGAGAAGATTGAACACGGGGTTGAGTCTAGTGAACCCCAGACTATTGAGGCGGCTATGTCTATGGCCCACAAACTTAATGACAAGGTGTTGAGAAGAAGCAAGACTACAGTTGTTGAAACTAGTGAGGAGGTTGTCAAGAAGGCTGATAATGGGAAACGAAAGTGGGATAACAACCGCAATCAAAACCAAAATCAGCAGAAGAAACAGGATACCTCAGGTGATAACAATAGAAATCAGCGTGTGTGTCCTCGTTGCTATAAAGCTCATGATGGTTACTGCACAATTACTTATAAGAGGTGCTCTAAGCAAGGGCACATTGCTAAAGATTGTACAGTACTTTTGTCGGGTTCTGCTACTCCCGCGGCTGGTGGTTATAATAATGTTGGTAATAGAGGTGGTAACGGTAATGGTAATGGGAAACCGAATAATGGAAGTAATCAAAGGGTTTGTTACGAGTGTGGGAAGCCGGGGCATTTCCGAGATGCTTGTCCCAACAAGAAAACTGCTGAAACTGCACGCGGCAGAGTGTTCAACATTAATGCTAAGGATGCGGATGAAGATCCTAAGCTTGTTACTGGTACGTTCTCAGTCAACAATTTATCAGTTTATGTACTATTAGATTCAGGGACTGATTTAAGTTTTGTGTCGAGTAAATTAAGTCCGAGAATTAAAACGCCGTTAACTCCCTTAGACAATACTTATGTTGTTAAAGTAGCTAATGGTAAAGAACTTACTGCTAAGACTGTACATCGTAAGTGTAACATTAATCTGGGTGGTAGGGATTTTGAGATAGATTTGATACCGATTGAACTTGGTAGTTTTGATATTGTTATTGGTATGGATTGGTTGTCTGCGAACCGTGCTGAGATCGTGTGTTATGATAAGGCTATTCGTATTACTGATGTGATTGGAGAGCCACTGATGGTCTTTGGAGATAATAAATGCACACAGTTAAATCTTATTAGCTGTATGAAAGTTCGTAAACATCTCCGCAAAGGCTGTCATGCTATTCTTGCTCATGTTGTTGATCCTAGTAAGGAAGTAAAGAATGTTGATGATGTTCACATTGTTAGGGATTTTCCCGAGGTGTTTCCAGATGACTTACCTGGCCTTCCGCCGCAACGCGTGGTAGAATTTCAGATTGATCTTGTTCCCGGCGCTTCTCCTGTAGCACGTGCTCCTTATCGTCTTGCGCCTTCCAAACTTCAAGAATTGTCGAGTCAACTCCGTGAGTTGTTAGACAAAGGTTTTATTCGTCCTAGTTCGTCCCCTTAGGGAGCTCCCGTTCTGTTTGTTAAGAAGAATGATGGTTCTTTTCGTTTATGCATTGATTATCGTGAACTGAATAAGCTCACTGTTAAAAATCGTTATCCTCTTCCAAGAATCGATGATCTGTTCGATCAGCTGCAGGGTTCTTCTGTTTATTCAAAAATTGATCTTCGTTCTGGCTATCATCAGTTGCGTGTTAAAGAATCTGATGTTTCAAAAACTGCTTTTCGCACTCATTACGGTCACTTTGAATTTCTTGTTATGCCGTTCGGATTGACAAATACTACCTGCTGTGTTCATGGACCTCATGAACCGTGTGTGTAGACCCTATCTGGACAAGTTCGTTATTGTTTTCATCGACGACATCCTTATCTATTCTAAGAGTGATGAAGAGCACGAAGAACACTTGAGGTTAGTGCTTGATTTGTTAAAGAAAGAAGAGTTGTACGCTAAGTTCTCTAAATGTGCTTTTTGGTTAAGAGAAGTTCAGTTCCTTGGTCATATTGTTAATAAACAGGGAATACAAGTTGATCCTGCTAAAATTGAGGCGATTAAAAAGTGGGAAACCCCGAAAACTCCTACTCAGATTCGTCAGTTCTTAGGGTTGGCAGGTTACTATCGAAGGTTCATTCAGGATTTCTCTCGTATTGCGAAACCTCTGACTGCTTTAACGCATAAGGGGAAGAAGCATGAGTGGAAGGATGAACAAGAGAATGCTTTTCAGATTTTGAAGAAGAAGTTGACTACCGCTCCGATTTTGTCACTACCAGAGGGTAATGATGATTTTGTTGTTTATTGTGATGCATCGCGATAAGGCTATGGTTGCGTTTTGATGCAACGAAAGAAGGTTATTGCGTATGCGTCACGACAGTTGAAGATTCACGAACAGAACTATACAACTCATGATTTAGAGTTGGGGGCTGTTGTTTTTGCACTTAAAATTTGGAGACACTATCTTTATGGTGTTAAGAGTACTGTGTACACCGATCACAAGAGTCTTCAACATATCCTCAATCAGAAACAGTTGAACATGAGACAACGAAGATGGATTGAGACGTTGAATGATTATAATTGTAACCTTTTGTATCACCCGGGTAAGGCCAATGTTGTGGCTGATGCATTGAGTCGTAAAGAAAGGATTGAACCTCGCAGGGTTAGGGCCTTGAATATGACAGTTAGATTAAACCTCGCAAGGCAGATTCTTGAGGCACAACAAGAAGCCTTAAAGGAGGAGAATTTCGTGAAGGAGAATGTAAAAAAGGTAGCTAAGAAGTTTGAAATTCGAGCTGATGGTACTAGGTATTTTGCGGGACGTCTTTAGGTTCCGAAATTTGGAGGTCTTCGACAACTTGTTTTGGATGAGGCTCATAAGTCTAGATACTCTATTCATCCTGGTTCAGGAAAG
Organism: Rutidosis leptorrhynchoides; assembly: GCF_046630445.1. NCBI lineage: Eukaryota > Viridiplantae > Streptophyta > Magnoliopsida > Asterales > Asteraceae > Rutidosis > Rutidosis leptorrhynchoides. The sequence goes on from NC_092342.1 coordinate 27,509,774, forward strand.
ATGTATCAGGATCTTAAGGAGCTGTATTGGTGGCATAGTTTGAAAGGTGATGTGGCTACGTATGTGGTTAAGTGTTTGACCTGTGCTAAGGTCAAAGCTGAACATCAAAAACTGTCTGGACTTTTGGTGCAACCAAAAATTCCCGAGTGGAAGTTGGAAGGTATTACTATGGATTTTATTACTAAGTTACCAAGAGTTTCGGGTGGCTATGATGCGATTTGGGTGATTGTAGATCGACTCACTAAGTCGGCTCACTTTTTGCCGATTAGGGAAACGGATTCGATGGAGAAACTCACCCGTTTGTATTTGAAAGAGATTGTTTCTAGGCATGGTGTTCCTGTTTCCATTATTTCTGACCGAGACAGTCGATTTGTGTTGAGGTTTTGGCGATCTTTACAGGAAGCCTTGGGTACTAGGTTGGATATGAGCACCGCTTATCATCCTCAAACGGATGGTCAAAGTGAAAGGACCATTCAGACATTAGAAGATATGTTGCGAGCGTGCGTCATTGATTTTGGAAATGGGTGGGATAAATATTTACCGCTAGCTGAGTTTTCTTATAACAACAGTTACCACGCAAGTATTAAAGCCGCACCATTTGAAGCTTTGTACGGTAGGAAATGTAGGTCTCCTATTTGTTGGAATGAGGTTGGGGATGCTCAACTTACAGGTCCAGAGATTATTCACGAGACTACTGAGAAGATTGTACAAATTAAAGAAAGGTTGAGAACTGCTAGAAGTCGGCAAAAGAGTTATGCCGATAAGGGAAGGAAAGATGTTGAATTTCAAGTTGGTGATCGTGGTATGTTAAAGGTTTCGCCTTGGAAGGGCGTAATCCGTTTTGGTAAAAGAGGGAAGTTAAGTCCTCGTTTCGTGGGACCTTTTGAGATCATTGAAAGAGTTGGACCGGTGGCTTATCGTTTGAAATTGCCACAAGAACTCAGTGCTGTTCACGATGTTTTCCATATTTCGAATTTAAAGAAGTGCTTGGCTGAATTTGATCAGACTATTCCTTTGGAGGAACTTCAAGTTGATAAGCAATTGCATTTTATTGAGGAGCCTGTTGAAATCATGGACCGAGAGGTTAAGACTCTTAAACAGAGCAAAATTCCTATTGTTCGGGTCAGATGGAACGCTAGACATGGTCCCGAGTTCACTTGGGAGCGTGAAGACCAGATGAAGCAGAAGTACCCGCATTTGTTCTCAGATGCAGAGTCAACCCCTGCGCCTGCTTAAATTTCGGGACGAAATTTCCGTAACGGGAAGGTACTGTCACGACCCTACTTTTTCCGTTATCTTTTTCAGTTAATTATTTAACGACCGTTAACTGTTAGTGTGCCACGTCATTTCTATGACCTATATTATTATTTTTGTAATAATATATATATATTAATTATTATGTGTTATGTGAATATTTGTATTCATATTTTAATTTATACGTTTCTACGTCTCGCGGATTTCCATCCGGCGAATCTTTTCGGTTTTAAAACCAACGGACGCGTTTTCGGGATTTTTAAATCCTAAATATTTTAAATATGATATTTTAAGATCATATTATTATATAGTGTATTTATATTTATTTTTCGTCGCGCGTTTGTTATCTTTCCTGATTTTTAATCGCGTAAGCGTGTTTTCGCGTTTCGGGACTCGTTCGGGCTTTCGGGCCATCAGGAAATTATAATTTATCAAAAGTAGACCCATGGGGCCCACCCCATGCAAGTTTCGGCCGAAGCCAAGGGGGGGAGGGGGTTAACACTCCTTATTTTTCTTTATTTGATATTTTTATCTTATCACTTCTAAATGTATCCAAAAACCTAGTTCTATTTTGTGCTCTCCCTTTTTGCTCTCCCCTTTCCATTGCCATTCATCACCAACATCACCATCATCATCTAAAATTAAAGCTTGGATCAAGGAGTGATTAGTACCAACGCGTTCCTCTCGTTCTTCTCTACGCGATTACATAAAACGTTTCTCGATTAGGGTATAAACCCTAACCCTAGAATTTTCAATTTTTCATTTATTTACTATATTTTGATGATTATTTAGTAGTATGATGTTTGTGGATTATTGTAATGATGTTTGTATGCATAGATGTACTCAAAATTGAATGTTTTCAGTTTGTTAAATTCTGGACAGCAGCTTTTTCGTGTATTCTGGGTTTGTGACTGAGATAAAAGTTAAAATAAAGTATGTAAATGAGTTCCTCTCATCAAGACATTAATTTTAGACTCCGGATTCATGTCGTTTCGATTCCCGGAGCCCTAGTTATGATCAAATTACTATTTTGTTAAAATTGAATTGTGGATTGACATGAAACAGGTTTGGTCCGACTTTGTGACCTTCCTTGGTATCTTTAGGGTGTGTTAGTGTGTTAGGACTGATGTTGGGACGAACTTTCATGTTCGGGTCACCTAAATCCGAGCCACGTTTCACCCGTTACGACTAAAACACGATTTTGAGAAGATTGAAGGTCCAAGTGGTGTCATGGCTGATTACCACGACTTGTGGACTGTTCTTGGTGTGTTCTTGAGTGAACCATTGTGTCGGGTGGTTTAAATAGGCGGAGATGCATATAAGGCTCGCCAGAAATCGACACCCGGGGCTCAAGATACGACCCGATGAACTTTTGAATTAAAACTTATGTTTAATTCTAAAACTTATGATAAAAATAATGAAACTCATTATTAATAAATTTCTTATGGTAAAAGAAGTAATTATTATTATTTAAGACTTATGATATAAATATTTATTATATCATTTAATTATTATTTATGATTTAATTAACCTTTTAATTTAACTTATGATTAATGACACTTTTATTATTAATGGAAAATACTTATGATAAGTATTAAATTTATTTTATAAGAATATTATTATAAGACTTATAATGAAGATTAAATAATTATTTAATTATTATAAGACTTAATTATTATTTAATTATGATTTAATCATTAAATACTTATGATTTAATAATTATATTTAGAAACTTATGATATGATTAATAATTCATTATTAATTAATAATACTTATGATATGATTTAAAATTTATTATTAATTAATAATATTTATATTATGACTAATATTTAATTAATTAATTAACTACTTATGTTATATTAATTATATCATTTCAACTTATATTAACTTTAATAATTCATTTTATTTAATTAAACTTATATTATGACATAGTTATACACTTTTAACTTTAATAAACATTATAACTTATGTTATTATTATAACTTACACTTTTCAAATTAGTGTTGACTATGTTTGACCAAGGTTGACTTTTGAATTGACTTTAAGTTGACTTTGACTTTCAGTTGACTTTTGTTGACTTTCTAAATAAGGAAACTTTCCTAACTTAAAAACTTTCTAAAAATAGAACTTTCTAAATTTGGAAACTTTCCAAAAATAGAAACTTTCCAAAAATAGAAACTTTCCTAAAATAGAAACTTTCCAAAAATGGAAACCTGCTAAAAATAGAAACTTTCTAAAAATAGAAAGTATGTGTCCGTACGCTGTTCCAGTCAAACCGATGCTTGCCGAGTATTGTTCTATGTCTACTTGCAACATGTACAATAGCTATCATACTAAGATTTGACCTAAGTTAGTTATTTATATCGACCTGCTTTATTTATAGGTCGGCGTTGTGATCATTCCTGATCACTTTATTCAATTTGCTGTTCGCTTGTTTGTGTGGTTTCTTCAGTTGCTTTTAAGGTGAGTTATAGTCCCGTTTTTACATACTTTTCAAAGTATATTTTTGGGATGTGATTATATGCATTTTCATTTACGTTTAGACACAAGTAACAGTTACATTTAATTATTCATTGTGAGTTGGACAAAAATATTCCCTAGTCTAGTAACTGTAATCATTGGTTTCTATTGGTGAACGCGAATCCTACGGATAGATCTATCGGGTTTGACAACCCCATTTCGAGCTAGTCGCGCTAGCAATTTATAATCGGAATGTTTAGTACTTCGTAATTTGTTGTAGATACACTGTCCAAGTGTATATTTTTATTGTGTTTGGCAAGGGTAAATAAAGGGTTAAGTGGTTACCAGGTGGCTCATTGATAATGGAATAATGTTTAATGTTTTATAACATTTTTAAATCTTGTGGTCTAAAGTTTACTTATTTATTTAAACCTATAATTCACTCAACCTTTGTGTTGACAGTTTACTTGCATGTTTTCACAGGTACTTGAGTTATATGATGCTTCCGCTGTCTTTAGAAGAGTCTGCATGCATTTGGGCAGATTTTATTGAAACAATTTATGAAACTTAAGTTGGCATTCTATTTTTGGATAATTTAAACTTGTGGGTTTGTTGGCAAGGTTTTGTGTCAACTTTTGGTATATTACTATGGTTGGTTTATTAAAACTACATATTTTGGTTTGTTTCCTTTTTGGGAAACTTTTGAGATAAAAGAATGCAACTTTGTTTATTTAATTCATTTAAGTCCGATCAAGCTGTGGGACCAACTGACGGATCCGTTAAGTGTTTTGACGGGGTCGTCACAGCGTGGGCGTGAAGTGTGGGTTTAAGGTTCGCGTGTACGATACCACATTTCACGTGACGGGTAGGTTTAAAGTTCGCGTGTACGATACCACTCGGGGGTTAGTGATATATTTCGTTGTACACTAACGGTTGTTATGAACACCGATGGGAAATTCGAGTACCATTCCCTTTGTACGATTGGTTAACCATGGTTATGTGTTGTAGTGTAGCATATTATATTGTTCGAGTTATATATGCTATTGTTTGTGCTAGCTTGTGGTCTTGAAGGTTTAGCGTTATATGAGTATAGAAGTTCCGACTCACAAAGTATAAATTGCTTCGTGTAAGTGTTTGCAAGTAGGTAGATTATATATGTATATGTATAATTATTGCATTCACTAAGCTTTATGCTTACCCCTCTCGTTGTTTACCTTTTTACAGGTATTGTGTTATGAAGCTAGCTAGCTGTTAGACTAGGCGTGTAGGAGCGCTTAGGCTCGATGGGGTAGTTATTGGATATTTGGACGTGGATTGGGGATTTGGTAGTCCCCGGGATTATGCTCTTGGTATTGGGTTGGGTTATTGACTCTTAATCCGTAGTTAGCGGTGTAAACACTTTTATTTAACATTTTGGTTGTTGTAAAACTTGAATTGGGTGTTACAAGGTGTAACACCCCGTCAAATCCCTTTAACGGAATGTTAACTCTGATCCCAGTGCTTGGCTTGACTTCTACGTAACATCAATATTCTACAGCGGAAGCAATTAATACCTGAGAATAAAACACGCAAAACGGGTCAACAATAATGTTGAGTGAATCTACAGGTTTTAGGTAAACAATACAGTATGTTTAAGAAATAATATTTCGAAAACGTTTACTAGTGAAAGACCACCAAAGTTTAATGTTAAAGTTTTTAGACAACACCGTTTCTCGTTTCAAAAGTTTGTTGACACTACCATGTCAAATTTCAATCATTTGTAGACAACACCCTGTCAAGTTTTATCTCATTTTCTCGTAAACCACAGTTTAAATATCGTTGTATAGTATCTGAAAAACAGTTATCAGAAAAATAGTTTAATTTCCTTGACCACGAGATTCTATCGCTGCATACACCGAGCACCTGAATACTAGCATTAACCCGAGTATAGAACCACTATACCCACCTTTACCTCCTAAAATGTTATACACTTGTTCAAATGTATTTAATGTTCAAAATAAATGCACCACTGCTTTTATAGTGGGTGAGGTTGTCAACCTAACGGATCCGTCCATCTAAATTGTGCTTACACCGATGGTATTAAAAGTATTCAAGCTAGAGGCTTTTTGAACAAAACTCAGTATGCATATGTGTAGTACTCATGTCAATATAAAGTAATTTGAAAATGTAAATATAACAGCGTGTATTCTCATCCCTGAAAACATATAGAAAAAGCGGGACTGTAGACTCACCTTTGAAATAAGCTCGGATTGAAAAGTGAACAATTAACTTGTACAGTTTATAGCCGAGTAATGCAACCTAAGTATACGTATGTTGGTTGGTCAATATATGTATTTTATATAAGTGTGGTTTTATAGTGTACGTTGTCTTATTGCTCGACTCGACGCGTTTCAAAGTAAAATTCAACTATATCATGCAAGTCAAACAAAGTCAACCGAAGTCAAACCGAAAGTCAAACTTGGTCAAAGTAATCAACTAAAGTCAACATCAGTAGTTTCATGTCAAATATTGGTCAATAAGTCAAACCTAAGTCAAACAATACGTTTTAGGTCATGAATGATCATTTTCACAATCTCAGTTTATCGTCATGCACAAAGTTTATGAACACGTAGCATACTTAGCACATTATCGCATAGTACAAAATTCAAGTAAATATGAAAAACTTCTGATCATAATTACACTTAAAATCAATTCCAAAAAGTCCAGCCAGGGACTCATACGACAATTAAAAGTCAGGAATCAGAAGGGATACATTTGGGGTTTGCCAAGTCAGTTTCTGACCGCGCACTGATTTCATTTTGGCTATAACCGGAGTTAGGAACATGAAATTGATACAAGAACAGTGGCCATAGTTCAAGGACAAATCAAAGTAACACATATCAAAAATATAGCAACTTTTGTTAAGCCAATTTGTATAGTTTATTCGTGCAAGTTGAACATTTAGTTTTCAGCTCAAATCAGAATTCGCATAAAGTATGGCTCTATTGTGCCCAATGAATAAGGTTTCAGAGATTGACATAAACTAACAATAAGTCACATATCATGTTAAGTTTCATTTCCCAGGAGAATACATGCACAAACAATTCACATAATCCACGGAGTACAAAACCGTGATCAATTACAGATTCGATTCTCATTTTGTTAGTCACATTCGCATACGATTATCCGAAGATCTAGATACAATTAGCATATGATATCCACATGAAAGATGAATTACTTTTTGTCTAATTTTCAAATATGCAAAGCTTTAATAGCAGAAGTTAACACATTTTATTATACAAGGTTATTTTCATGCAAGTGCTGTGTAAAACTACATTTACACTAATTCTAGCATATCTCGGGCTATACATAAGCAAAAGACATGATATCCTAGTCTAACTTGTGTGTTTTTAAATTATATTTCCAGTGGTATAAGTCTCACATGCCAATTCATTTTCTATCAATACCAGATTTCTGATCAAGCAACAAAAACACAACGATAATTCAAATCGACATAACTTAATCATACGGAAACGAAATCAAGCGAATCCAAAGCCTAAACTCAATAGTTTTTCGCAAGGAATCTGATTATAACATAATAATTAACATTTGAAAAACTTAATTTTTCTGATCAAGCAAATACAAATTCGTTTTTAAACCCTAGCGCATCAAACAATCAAAATAACGATAACGATTAACACGTACGCGTATTGACTTGAGCAATTGACAACATAACTATGAAACTCTAATAAAATTCAGATTTTAAGAATTAGGGTTTATGCAATTATACCTTTGATCGCTAAAAGAATTATATCAACGCGTAGAGGAGATCGAGAATTGCAAGTTTGATGTTCAAGGCTTAAGCAAAAATTGAATTTTTAATGGTGGTATTGGTGGTGGAAGTCGACGGCAGCCCAAGGGGAGGGAGGAGCTAAAAAGTTGACTGGTATTTTTGTTTGTGAGGGTTTACAGTGTTTTTAGGTTACTAGTTAATTTATATCAAGCTCTAACTCTCTAATTAACACTTAAGTCCCTATATTAGTAAAAATTAAACATAAAGGGGGTGGGGAGTGGGGTTTCGGCCGTGGCCCACTTGGGATGGGTTCCCGGGCTCTCGTTTTGCAATCCTGTGTATTCGTGGTCCGTTTTAAGTGTCGTTTAGTCGTACCGAAGGCCCGGAATGCTAACCCGATCGTTAAACGCAACCAATCGCTTAATTTATTAAAAACCGAATAAATTAAATATTTTAAAAAGTTAATAATTAATAAAATTAATTATTAAAATAAACCCGAGCGTTTCGTTGCTCAAAAAGCTATTATTAAAATCGTATCGTTTTTATCGTATTTCATTATCCGAAATATTTATTTGAATTCATATCAACCCATATTAATTATTGTAATCCTCCAAAGATCAAGTACGCATTTATTACACATAAACACATAAAAGTTAAATAATCGCCGTTAAATAAACTAACAGAAGGTTAACAAAAGTAACGGAAAAATCAGGGTTGTTACATTACCCACCTGTTATTGAAAATTTCGTCCCGAAATTTTAGTGATCGTCCACTGAAGTAGTTTCCTCGGGAAACAATTACGGATACTTCAGCCTCATCTGGTCTTCACGCTCCCACGTGAACTCTGGTCCTCTTCTCGCGTTTCACCGAACTTTAACGATAGGAATTCTGCTTTGCTTCAACTGTTTGACCTCGCGGCCCAAGATTTCAACAGGTTCCTCAATGAAATGAAGTTTGTCGTCGATACATAGTTCCTCTAAAGGAATAATCAAATTATCATCGTCTAGGCACCTCTTTAGATTGGATACATGGAAAACGTCATGAATACCGCTGAGTGTTTATGGCAGTTCCAATCTGTAAGCTACTGGTCCAACTCTTTCAGTTATCTCAAATGGTCCATCATATCTAGGACTCAGTTTACCTCGTTTTCCGAAATCGTACAACACCCTTCCAAGGTGATACCTTAAACATAACCTTGTCACCAACTTGGAACTCTATGTCCTTCCGTCTAACATCGACATAACTCTTTTGACGACTTCGAGCCGTTCTCAATCGTTCCTGAATCTGTAGGACTTTCTCAGTTGTCTCCTGAATAATCTCAGGACCTGTCAACTGACTATCTCCCAACTCGCTCCAGCAAACGGGAGATCTACACTTCCTTCCGTATAATGCCTCGAAAGGTGCAGCTTTAATGCTCGCACGGTAACTGTTATTGTATGAGAACTCAGCTAGTGGTAAATACTTATCCCACCCGTTTCTGAAATCAATGACACACGCTCTCAACATGTCCTCAAAAGTCTGAATAGTTCATTCGCTCTGGCCATCCGTCTGGGGGTGATATGCTGTACTCATATCTAAACGGGTCCACATTGCTTTCTGTAACGATTGCCAAAACATGGAAGTAAATCTGTTGTCGCGGTCGGATATAATGGATATAGGCACTCCATGCCTAGAGACGACTTCCTTAATGTAGATCTGAGCCAACGTCTCCATTATATCAGTTTCTCTTATCGGTAAGAAGTGTGCAGATTTAGGGAGACGATCTACGATAACCCAAATAGTATCGTGACCTCCCGCCGTTCTCGGCAGTTTCGTAATGAAGTCCATGGAAATACCTTCCCACTTCCACTGGGGTATCTCTGGTTGAGTTAATAATCCTGATGGCTTCTGATGCTCAGCCTTGACTTTAGCGCAAGTCAAGCACTTCCTGACATAGGTAGCAATGTCAGCTTTCAAATTCGGCCACCAATAAAATGCCTTTAAATCTTGGTACATTTTATCTGATCCCGGAAGAATTAAGTATCTCGACTTGTGTGCTTTCTCCAACACTAGTTCTCTCAATCCACCAAACTTTGGTACCCAAATTCGGTTAGCAAAGTACCGTGTTCCGTCCTTCTTGATGTCAAACTTCTTATCCATCCCTTTGAGAAATTCAACATCAACATTCTCTTATTTCATGGCTTCTTGTTGTGCTTCGCGGATTTGTGATGTGAGATTCGTACGAATAACTATGTTAAGCGCTTTAACCCTAAGAGGTTTCTCTCGCTCCTTCCTGCTTAAGGCATCTGCCACAACATTCGCCTTGCCCGGATGGTATTGAAGTTCGCAGTTATAATCATTAAGTAGTTCCATCCAATATCGTTGTCTCATGTTGAGCTGTTTCTGATCGAATATGTGCTGTAAATTCTTATGGTCAGCTAAGATAGTGAACTTGGTTCCAAACAGGTAGTGTCTCCATATTTTAAGTACAAAGACAACAACTCCTAACTCAAGGTCGTGCGTAGTGTAGTTCTGCTCGTGAATCTTTAACTGACACGATCCATAAGCAATAACTTTGTTTCACTGCATAAGCACGCAACCCATTCCTTGTCGTGAGGCATCACAATAAACAACAAAGTCTTCACTTCCCTCGGGTAGAGACAATATCGGGGCAGTTGTCAACTTCTCTTTCAACAACTGAAATGCAGTCTCTTGCGGTTCTGACCACTCAAACTTCTTGCCCTTATGAGTCAATGCAGTTAATGGTCGGAAAATCTTAGAGAATCCTTCAATGAATCTCCTATAGTAACCAGCTAAACCCAATAATTTCTGAATCTGCGTTGGCATCTTTAGAGATTCCCAATTCTTAACCGACTCAATCTTTGCCGGATCGACCTGTATTCCATTGGCCCCTACAACATTGCCAAGAAATTGTACTTCTGATAACCAAAAGTCACACTTAGAGAACTTTGCATACAACTGCTCTTCTCTAAGCACGGTCAATATCGATCGTAGATGCTGCTCGTGCTCTTCCTTGTTCTTGGAGTACACCAATATATCATCAATAAACACAATGACAAATTTATCTAGGTATGGCTTACACACACGGTTCATGAGGTCCATGAACACTGCTGGTGCGTTCGTCAAGCCAAACGACATCACTGTAAACTCATAATGTCCATAACGTGTTCTAAACGCTGTCTTCGGGACATCAGGTTCTTTGACTCTCAATTGGTGATACTCGGATCTTAAATCAATCTTCGAATAACAACTGGATCCCTGCAGCTGATCAAATAAGTCATCAATTCTCGGTAGCGGATACCGATTCTTGATTGTCAACTTGTTCAATTTTCTGTTGTCGATACACAACCTCATCGACACATCCTTCTTCTTAACAAACAAGATTGGAGCTCTTACTCCGAAATTCATGGCTATGTGACCCACCTTCTAGTACCGGTCGCAAATTAGGCATTACAACTCTGATGTTCTTCACCACGGGAAGCTCTTATAGTTCTAAAGGTGCAAGTCCGTATATCGTACGCGTAACGGGTGCAGCTGCTGGCACCAAATTAATCCGAGGGCCTTTGGCCTAGCGGTATCAAGGAGTCCTTCTGACTCTGTGGTAACAGGTTAAATTCTCGTTTAGTAGATTATTCGTGTAAAATTATCGGATGTTCGACTCATTCAACCCTTTATCAACTTCACGGTGGAGTGGACGTGTAACCTCGGGGCAATCTCTAATGGTTGGGAAATACTCGGGTCTCTTAAATGTCGGCTCATCTTTACTCACATGTGCCAGAGTTGTGATACATTCTCATATCATGTACTTCTGGACCTTCGAGTAATTAGCGTAACATGACGGTCTACTGATCTCTTCTTCGTACACTATTATTATTGGTGAAAGAAATTCGAATAGTCTTCGGGTCGTAGCTGCCTTGGTTGTATCGTCAGATAGCCAGTTTGTTTCAACCACGAGGTTAAAATTTCCCAGTTCAACAGTTCTATAAAGTACATGTTGTCTAAGGGAGGCACAGAGTTATAAAGGTTGTGACCAATTTCTCTAGCGTTAAGGCTTCCATCAGCACCGGTGTTGACATCATGTATAAGCATTATGATAGGTGAGTGAGAGCAGTTTCGTGAAGAATTTCATGGAAAACGAAATTGAATAAGGTATAATGGCAACCCGAACAAAATCTGATATTTAATCGAAAAGGGTTGGTACAATCTCCCAGACGTGTGTGCCTCGCGGAAAAATAGATGAAGTGTAGTTCGTGTCGATGTGTTCAAAGTTGTTTGGTAATGTTTGTGGGTATAGCGAAAATGATTGCCACTTAAGAAAAGTACGTTGGGGCAGAATGAGAAAGGATATAGTGACAAGTAGTATTACTAGTAGTAATGAGTGATGGGGTTAGCAATAAGTAGCGATGGATGGTGATAAGCAGTGATGATAGCGGTGGCGAATAAGTTATTAGATAGCGTGCTCGCATCATGAGTATATATGCATGTATACTAATGCACCCAATATGGCATAATAGTTACCAATCGGTAGGCTCGTGTTGGGAAACAAAATCATGATCGGCGGGTGACTGAATGATAGGTAAGTTGGAAATCGAGTGGACAATATCTACTACGTATTGTGCGGGTTGTTACCAGGAATCCTCCTCTAAAGACGTATCAGAGTTGAGTTGTGATGCACAGTAGTGAGTAGTAAAGCGTGGATGTGTTAATGGTGATGAGTAGTGCTTGGTAGTGGTAAATAGTAATGATTAGTATTGAGTAGTAGCAAGTAGCAAGGGGTAATAGTAAGTAGTATTTAGTAATGACAAGCAGTGAGAAGTAGTGATCAGTCGTGACTAGCAGTCAGAGACAGCGTGGAGTAGTAGTTAGTAGCAATAAACAGTACTGAGTAGTGGTATGAGATGACGAGTATGTTAAAGTAGTGTCTTTGTAGTGACGGGTGGTGATCGGTGGTGGCAGGAAGTGTCGAGCGGTGAGGAGTGGTGTCATGCTTACAAGTTACTTATAAGTTATAATAACAATTAGTTTGCACAGTGTAAGTCTCTACTCATATTTAAGGTTGTACAGTTTGTGTTCACAACGGTGTTTATCCAAGTAACCTACTTGACTCGCTCCCAATTCCTTATTTTGCGATGTCGGAACTTCTATATGAGTCACCGTAATGTAATCCCGGTCATTACATTACGCTATCTCACATATCCATTCAACATCACTCCATAAGTTCAAGATAGCGTAGTCAACTTAATTTAGTTAAATCTGGCTTCGTGTGTACGTATGTATTTTGTGATATAGTATATTTAGTCCAAGTCCATGTTGTATGGTATAAGGCGTATATGTATGCGGTGTAATGTGTAGCCCTACATGTAGCATTGGGAAGCAAATAGTGCAGGTATGGTGTATAAAAGTCATCCAAGACACACAGCTATAGACTAGACTTCACTAATGTGCCCGACAGTTAGACACACTAATGTATCCTAGTTCCCTATAGCCAAAGCTCTGATACCAAATGTAACACCCCGTCAAATCCCTTTAATGGAATGTTAACTCTGATCCCAGTGCTTGGCTTGACTTCTACGTAACAGCAATATTCTACAGCGGAAGCAATTAATACCTGAGAATAAAACACGCAAAACGGGTCAACAATAATGTTGAGTGAATCTACAGGTTTTAGGTAAACAATACAGTATGTTTAAGAAATAACATTTCAAAAACGTTTACTAGTGAAAGGCCACCAAAGTTTAATGTTAAAGTTTTTAGACAACACCGTTTCTCATTTCAAAAGTTTGTTGACACTACCATGTCAAATTTCAATCATTTGTAGACAACACCCTGTCAAGTTTTATCTCATTTGCTCGTAAACCACAGTTTAAATATCGTTGTATAGTATCTGAAAAACAGTTATCAGAAAAATAGTTTAATTTCCTTGACCACGAGATTCTATCGCTGCATACACCGAGCACCTGAATACTAGCATTAACCCGAGTATAGAGCCACTATACCCGCCTTTACCTCCTAAAATATTATACACTTATTCAAATGTATTTAATGTTTAAAATAAATGTACCACTGCTTTTATAGTGGGTGAGTTTGTCAACCTAACCGATCCGTCCATCTAAATTGTGCTTACACCGATGGTATTAAAAGTATTCAAGCTAGAGGCTTTTTGAACAAAACTCAGTATGCATATGTGTAGTACTCATGTCAATATAAAGTAATTTGAAAATGTAAATATAACAGCGTGTATTCTCATCCCTGAAAACATATAGAAAAAGCGGGACTGTAGACTCACCTTTGAAATAAGCTCGGATTGAAAAGTGAACAATTAACTTGTACAGTTTATAGCCGAGTAATGCAACCTAAGTATACATATGTAGGTTGGTCAATATATGTATTTTATATAAGTGTGGTTTTATAGTGTACGTTGTCTTATTGCTCGACTCGACGCGTTTCAAAGTAAAAGTCAACTATATCATGCAAGTCAAACAAAGTCAACTGAAGTCAAACAGAAAGTCAAACTTGGTCAAAGTAATCAACTAAAGTCAACATCAGTAGTTTCATGTCAAATATTGGTCAATAAGTCAAACCTAAGTCAAACAATACGTTTTAGGTCATGAATGATCATTTTCACAATCTCAGTTTATCGTCATGCACAAAGTTTATGAACACGTAGCATACTTAGCATATTATCTCATAGTACAAAATTCAAGTAAATTCGACAAACTCCAGATCATAATTACACTTAAAATTGATTCGAAAAAGTCCGGCCAGGGACTCATACGACAATTAAAAGTCAGGAATCGGAAGGGATAGATTTGGGGTTTGCCAAGTCAGTTTCTGACCGCGTACTGATTTCATTTTGGCTATAACCGGAGTTAGGAACATGAAATGGATACAAGACCAGTGGCCATAGTTCAAGAACAAATCAAATTAACACATATCAAAAATCTAGCAACTTTTGTTTAGCAAATTTGTACAGTTTATTCGTGCAAGTTGAACATTCAGTTTTCAGCTCAAATCAGAATTTGCATAAAGTATGGCTCTATTGTGCCCAATGAATAAGGTTTCAGAGATTGACATAAACTAACAATAAGTCAAATATCATGTTAAGTTTCATTTCCCAGGAGAATAAATGCTCAAACAATTCACATAATCCACAGAGTACAAAACCGTGATCAATTTACAGATTCGATTCTCATTTAGTTAGTCACATTCGCATACAATTATCCGAAGATCTAGATACAATTAGCCTATGATATCCACATGAAAGATGAAGTACTTTTTGTATAATTTTCAAATATGTAAAGCTTTAATCACAGAAGTTAACACATATTATCATACAAGGTTATTTTCATGCAAGTGCTGTGTAAAACTACATTTACACTAATTCTAGCATATCTCGGGCTATACATAAGCAAACGACATGATATCCTAGTCTAACTTGAGTGTTTTTAAATTATATTTCCAGTGGTATAATTCTCACATGCCAATTCGTTTTCTATCAATACCAGATTTCTGATCAAGCAACAAAAACACAACGATAATTCAAATCGACATAACTTAATCATACGGAAACGAAATCAAGCGAATCCAAAGCCTAAACTCAATAGTTTTTCGCAAGGAATCTGATTATAACATAATAATTAACATTTGAAAAACTTAATTTTTCTGATCAAGCAAATACAAATTCGTTTTTAAACCCTAGCGCATCAAACAATCAAAATAACGATAACGATTAACACGTACGCGTATAGACTTGAGCAATTGACAACATAACTATGAAACTCTAATAAAATTCAGATTTTAAGAATTAGGGTTTATGCAATTATACTTTTGATCGCTAAAAGAATTATATCAACGTGTAGAGGAGATCGAGAATTGCAAGTTTGATGTTCAAGGCTTAAGCAAAAATTGAATTTTTGATGGTGATATTTGTGGTGGAAGTTGACGGCAGCCCAAGGGGAGGGAGGAGCCAAAAAGTCGACTGGTATTTTTGTTTGTGAGGGTTTACAGTGTTTTTAGGTTACTAGTTAATTTATATCAAGCCCTAACTCTTCTAATTAACACTTAAGTCCCTATAGTAGTAAAAATTAAACATAAAGGGGGTGGGGAGTGAGGTTTCGGCCGTGGCCCACTTGGGATGGGTTCTCGGGCTCTCGTTTTGCAATCCCGTGTATTCGTGGTCCGTTTTAAGTGCCGTTTAGTCGTACCGAAGGCCCGAAATGCTAACCCGATCGTTAAACGTAACCAATCGCTTAATTTATTAAAAACCCAATAAATTAAATATTTTAAAAAGTTAATAATTAATAAAATTAATTATTAAAATAAACCCGAGCGTTTCGTTGCTTAAAAAGCTATTATCAAAATCGTATCGTTTTTATCGTATTTCATTATCCGAAATATTTATTTGAATTAATATCAACCCATATTAATTATTGTAACCCTCCAAAGATCAAGTAAGCATTTATTACAAATAAAAACATAAAAGTTAAATAATCGCCGTTAAATAAACTAACGGAAGGTTAACGAAAGTAACGGAAAAATCAGGGTTGTTACACAAGGTGTTTAGTTGTTGATTTTAATTGTTAAGCGTGTTTTGAAATGAAATGGGACTGATCAGGTATCCTGGATGCCGTCCAGATTGGTTGGACGCCGTCCAGTATAACGTGGGTTGGGATTTTTCTGTCACAATCAACTTTAGTTCAATTGGACGCCGTCCTAAAACCTTGGACGCCGTCCTGGTCTTTGTAACTGGATGTCGTCCAGAGATCTGGACGCCGTACAGATGGTCTGTTAAAAATAAAAAGTTAAGTCGCGTTTTTGGTAAAACGAAGTTGGGTCGTTACAAGTAACAGATGTCCATCATCAAAAACCCGCTGTAAATACATTCACATCGGCAACATGTAGTCAGTTACCACGGCTGCAACTAATAGTTGCGTAGCTAAGAGGTGACCGATAGCACACATGTTAACCTTCAAAGCATTCAGCAGCTGAAAAAATGGAACATAAAATAATATACCAGCAGAAACCGACAACAAACAAATATACATGAATGTTTTAGGGGCTAGACCATCAATGTAATTATTAACACAAGATCATATCATACAAATAAACAGCAAGACAACATACGGACAAACAGCATCATAAATACCATCACAAATACCGTCCATGTAATTTTATAAGTAAAAAATATTAAAGATACCGTCAAGAGCATGTGAGGACAGCGTGCACACCTGCAGGGATTACGATGGCGTTGATGGTGGTTACAAGTGGCGACGAAACCCCAATTTTCCCTCATATTTTCAATCGATTAAAATGAATCCAGGAGAAATCATGAAGGTCCAAATCATGAAGGAAAAATCCTTCAATCGATAGTCATGTGGGCATCTAGGGTTCGGAAGAGAGGTATCATATACGTATCAACGACGAAGAACCCTAATTCGATACGGCAACTTCGCATCATAGTTGAAGATGTGATTTTACGAAGTCTTTTCTTAAATCTAATTTTGCGGGGTATGAAGAAAACAAAAGTAACGATGGAAGACTTTTGATTTGTTTGATTCGATTGATGGTGATGATCGGAACATATTAGGGTTCGGAAGGAAATGGCTTGATATTGACTAAACCCCTGATGAAGGAATTCTAGCCCGTGTTTTTTTCAAGAAATGTATTCTGAGGGTATTTGGGTAAATAAACAATGATGGTAGGTGTTTATGAGGTCATAATCTTTAGGTGTTTAATCTAATGGTCAAGATTTGAAGAATTTATTTTAATAGAAGGTTATGATTAGAAGTTGGCAATATATATATGATCTATTTTTGTGTTTGTTATTATAATATAATAAAGAGATATCAAAGAAAAAGAATTTTGGTAAGGGATAACCTTCAAAAAGAAAATTGTATTTGAACCAATCTTAAACGTGCTTGTGTTCTCGTCGTAACTAACCAACTCGTTTCTTTCTTTTGTGAACTTGTGAATTTACTAGCTAAAAGACCCGTGAATTCACGAGTTTGTTCAAGAAAAAGATATAAAAATCGAAGTAGAAAACGAAATCATAAGTTCAACTTATTGTTTTGAAGATTGTATATATGGTCATGAGAGTATTTATCATAAGATTGTACATAATGTTTCAAATATTGTAAATATGATCATGGTGTGTATTATCATAATGCTTGTACATTATGCTTCAAATATTGTATATATAGTCATGGGATTATTTTATCATAAAGTTGCACATAATGCTTCTCACATTGTACATTTGTTTAAATTTTTTAATAAATATAAAATACTTATTTTAATGACATCATCATGGATGTCTTAGAAATTTTATTTTTTAATTTTGAATTTTTTTATGCTTGAATTTTTTTTTAATGACATCATCAAGTTTGCATTTTAATATATAGTATAGATAGATAGATGGTTAAATGATAATTTAAGAAGACCCCTAATATAATATAATACTCCGGATATATAAATACACTTATACATTTTTGAGATATGGGAAAATTAATGTGATAATATACTTCCTATAGTTAATACACGCTAATTCTATCTAACCAGGCGTCACTTTGCACCGTCAGTCCTAGGTGGACTTAACTGACGAACAACTGACCCATTTAACGCAGCGTTAGTTAAAGTTGAAATGGGGCATTAGTTGTAGATCCGACGGGAAAAAAAGGTCCGTCAGTCCTTGTCTTGGCCAATCACAATTTTCCATTATTTTATATTTTATTATTAATTTATTTTTTCTCACCCTATTTCCAATCAGATTTTATCACATCACCACACTTAATATTTGACACGAAAAACTGACACATCGGTTTAAAAAGATCATTCCTTGTGACAGTCAGTTTATACTTTTATTACACTTTTTGACCAAACTGCCTGTAATATCACAGGCGGGATTAGAAATGGTCTTAGTGGAATGGTGGGTAATAAATTCCATTTGAAGTAGTTGACAACCATTTGTTTAAAAAGGAAGAGTTTTAATGTCATTAAATACGTTGACAAATGTTATCGATTTTCATTTGTTAACTATTACTGTCCATTTATTATGTCTAATTAGTATTTAGTTTATTATACTTATACTAGTAGCCAATGCCCGTGCGTTGCACGTGAACGGTGGCTTGTTTTGTATGTCTAATGTGTTTGCTAATTCAATATCCAAGGTTATGAGGATCTATTTAAAGTGGCTTTGTAAACAGAGGGCTTCAAAATGTATACGAAATCGATGGTTTTTACCTGTGCTATTTCCAGAATTGAGGGTATTGTAGCATAAATTTATAGTGCATATGAATCCAGGAAAACGAATTAAAAATATCGGTGCTAGCTATTACATTTCGGATCAGACGACATTATAAATGTAGACTGGTGGACACATTTTCCACATAGGGTTAAACAATTGAATATAGCTGCGGAGTCGACTCCGATATTTGGTTGCCAAACTGGTTGCATGTGCGCGTGGAAGCTTGGGTATAATGGCTTTTTTATTTCAGTTGAATATCGACATCCTGTAGCTGCTGCCATTTATAGCAAATTTGAAGTAAATCATGTGTTGGTATAATAACTATGAACTATTACGATCGTTTGATGTTATCACCTAGTAGAGTCCAATTTGTATGCTATATTCTTAAACTTAGTATTTATATATCTCTTTCAAAGGTAATGCCTATCTACATTGTATACCTGAGTCTGAAGGCAGGTTAGCCGCTGTTTTCTGGGAGGTAAATGAAATTGAGTTACAGAATAGGTGCGCAGAACTATGGGTGTGTAGTATGCCTGTTTAAAACCGACAGTTTATTAGCGATATAGGCTGCAAATAGCCTTATTGCGAGCGTAACTTGAAGCAAATGCCAAATAAGACAACTAAGAACATGTTTGTTAAATTAGAAACCTTATATTCTGTAAAAGTAAAAGTGAGCTGAATGAATGTAGCAGAGTATATCCTATATCTTTGAATTAAGTTTCAAATAACACAACGAAGTCCATGACTGCCAAAATAGTAAAAGTATAATTTGTAAAATTAAAAGTGAGGAGTAGTAATGTACCAGATTAATGCGCGTATGCTATTTTATAATGTTCCCATTTGCAGGGGATGCCTGAAACAAAAGTTCACCTGAACCAGTTAATTGTAGGGGTACATATTGTTAAAGTAGGAAGTAACCGTGGCTGTTATTGCGAATATCGCCCGTGTTTCAATTAATTGTATATTTTTAATTAATAGCATAAATATGTTATAACTTATAAGCAAATGAAGGACAGTATATAATTAATTGGTTAGAGAGAGTGATGATGAACCTTTAAGTAGTAGGATGTAGGTTTGTGAATGTTTCCTTGTAGATGACATTTCGTGTATGGTTCTGTAACCCGTCGTATAGTTCATTGACCATCACTATTTTCAGGCCATCTTGGTGAGTGACTCGTGACATTGCCACGTATAGCTGCCCATGGCTGAAGACCGGTTTTGGTAAGTATAGGCCCACTAATTCTAGGGATTGTCCCTGGCTCTTGTTAATCGTCATCGCATAGCATGGTTTAACTGGAAACTGGATGTGCTGCAGAACAAATGGCCATTTGGACTGTGTAGCGGTTAAGACTATTCTAGGTATTATGACCGTATTCCCTATATGCGAGCCAGTAATTATGCGGGCATGAATCACGAATTTTTGAAAGTCGGTAATTATAAGCCGGGTTCCGTTACACATGCCTGCGCTGGGGTACAAATTCCGTAACAACATTATAGGTTGACCGATCTTCAGTTTTAGCTTGTGCGGTGGGACGCCGGGGAAATTCAGTTTATTTAAAAACTCGACCGGATATGCCTGGTGTTGCTCCAGTGCATCTGTTGATCCCTTGCATATTTCATCTGAGCTTTGGTATGTCATACTTTGAGATTGTAGTTTCTTGAACATGCGTTTATTAATCTGGTCTGCATCGTCGTTTCGTGGAGTTAAAATTGCCCTTTCGTGTAAGTAGTCTTCATCTTGATGGTTTGCTATGAAATCTGGGAATATGGTGTCCACAATAGTGTCAATTGGGGAGGTATCTGATTCAACAATATATTCGTCGGGAATTTTTATCCATGTAGCCTCATCTTCCCCGTCTCGGGTAGACGCTGGGACGTTGCCATCTCCAATATCGAGCACCCACTTATTGAATAACCTTTTTCTTGTATCAATGGCACCGTCGGGAGCGTATTCGTTGACCCGCATAATTCGTGTTAGTGTATGTAGCTGACAATGATTCCACAGGTTAGAACGGTTAATGCACGCATGCACCACCTCTTGTCTTTTGCCCTTGGGGATGACCGGTAAGATCTGTCTAAAATCACCTCCCAATAGAATCGGCATCCTGCCAAAGAGCCTGGTTCTGTTTGTTTCATCTTGAGTGCCTAAAATATCCCGCAAGGTTTTATCCAATGCTTCAAATGCATATTTTTGTGTCATGGGAGCTTCGTCCCAAATTATTAACCGTGCTTGCTGAATGAGATCAGCCAGGTGTGTTTTTTGTTTTATACCGCAAGTGCTATTCTCCATGAGTTCTAATGGGATGACAAATCTACTGTGAGCAGTCCTGCCTCCTGGTAAAAGCAACGATGCGATTCCTGCGAATGTAAATTGTTAAAGTATGTGTTTTCATATAAAAGGGTAAACATGTATTCGACAATACAATGGTAACTGCATGGTTTAACGTTATCTGTATAATTATACATGGCTAATATAGTACATAAGGGGGTAACAAATGTCTAATGTGATAGTAAATAAACGGCTAAGTGTAAACACAAATAGGGAGAAAGATTAGTTATGGGTAAAACCTTATAATTATAAACCGGGGGTAAACAGTACCAAAATAGTAGGCGCTAGACATTTATGTATAATGAATGACTATTTTTTAATTATTAATTGTAGTAAATATTGAGGTACATATCCTGCACAGCTGCTTTTTTTTAAAAAAAATGGGCGTACCTGATGATGCTACCGCAAGGACGATCATCTTTTCTGATCTCAGCTTGGTCAATATGGTGTTGTACACAAACGTTTTTCCTGTACCACCAGGGCCATATAGGAAAAAAAGCCCGCCCTTCTTTTGTGTGACTGCTGCAATAACCTTCTCATAAATGGCTAGTTGTTCTGGGGTGAGAGAGTTGTGAAGCGTGGTGTGTAGGGTTCTCATTTCCTGCAGGTTGTAGTTTAATTCCTCTCGAATTAGTCGATTATCCATATGCGTTAGTAGAGATTGGTCAGGTTGGGGCAAATCCGGGTAATCCGCTAGACTTTTACCATTTTTATTCAAGATAGCTTCTATTTCGACCAAGCAATAGTTTTTAATCTGAGTCTCAGTCAGGATTAAGTCCGGGTAGTTGTACAGTTTTCGCCTCTTGCGAAGAATGTCATCAGATAAGGCCTCCCAATGTTGTTCCCAAAGTTTGAGAGGTTTACTGACGTTGCAAAAAAGCAAAATTGTGACGAACAAATCGCGAAGCTGTGAACCAGAAGCCCATAATGTTGCCTCGTCTATCGCTTCTGTCCACTCCTTATCATCATTTATGAGACCGTATGCAAAGCAAGCATCTTTGAACGTGGGAAGTAATATTCCATTGACTGAACGGATATCTTCAAATGATTGGGGACCTTTCACTATATTTAACAACATACGGAGATAATAACGCTCGCCCGATGCAAGGTTTGAGTACACAATCCGTCCAATGCATCGCCGTTGTTTTCGAGGGGTCCACTCTTTTGCGTCCTGGTTCCATACATAGTGAATAGGGATTTTAGCGTATGTAAACTGTCAGGCATTCTCGTCTCGCTTGTTCAGTTCAAACCATTGAGTGAACATTGTCTCCTTTATGCTTTCTCTATGTAGAAGCGCGGGGAGGTTAGCTGAATCATGTACGGTAATAGCTTGTTGATTTGGTAAATGATATGACAGCTTTATCACGGATGGCTGAGAAAAGTGGATGTCGAACGAAAACATTCTCCAAACGGCCTCACATGGAGACAGGTAACGACAATCCAAATAATTTTTTATTTCGTCTACTTCAACAATCTTTTCTACTGAGGAGTTTTCTATCTGAGTTAAATTTTCCTGTATAACAATTGTTGCTCAGTCAGGGCCTTTGTTTAAGTATTTAAATAAATACTTGATAGCCCGAGATCTATTGCACCATTCTACATTTATGTGTGCGTTGTATTTTAGTAGGAGGTATCTGTTGTAAGGGACAACAAAGCTATTGTCAAGTGTAGTTTTGGCTTTAGTAACCGTTTCGCCATTTTTCCTTCGGCGGTAGTTTGCGTATCCATCCTCATCTATTGTTGTCTCTGCGTAATACGGTTTAGGGAAATGTTTTGAACATTTTCTTTCAATAATACAGGGTGCATCCATGTTGTTTCCACCACATGGTCCATGTAACATGTATTCACTAACGGCTTTGTACCCTTCTGGGTCGTCAGTCTTAGATGGGATCTCAGCGGATATGAGGTCATCGATGTCTGATGGACTCTTGCATTTGCAGTCACGAGTTAACCAAATCAGCATATGTACATGAGGAAGCCCGCGTTTTTGAAACTCGATTATATGTATACCTGAAGGAAACAATAGGTTTTTATCAGGAAACCATGGTTAATTGCAAAATGAGCCCATATAGTGTTTGAGTGAAACATGTCATAGGGTCTGCAAGTAGTTTAATTATCTACAGGGTTATTGACTAAGAACTTAATACTTAAATTGGTCAACAGGGTAATACCTATAATTATTAGTAGGTTGCTGCTATGTATTTTAATATGGGTCTTTGTATTTACAGATATTTATTTAATTTTTTTATGTTTTAACAGGTATTTAAATGATAACATAGAGGTAGGGTAACAGAAACAGTTATTTTGACGCCACTTTGACAATAGTGTCCACGATAAGAAGGAAATGGCCCTATAATGGGAAGTTTAAAAGTGTCTAAAAGATACCTGCTTCCGTTGTGCCAAAAATGTGTTTCTTCATTATGTCAGTCATTATGCAATCAAGCTTTTGTTTGAAGACGCGTGCAACAATGTCGGGTCGATCTGGTGCGCGTTGACCTTCTATATAGGATAGCATGGCGTCGATTTCTGGCCATTTAGGGTTGGAGGTGAAGGTAATGAATAAGTCAGGGTTATCAAATTCTCGGCAAAGAGCCATCGCATCTTGGTAGTTCTGGACCATATACCGCGGGCTCCCTGTGTGTGAAGATGGGAGGATGATACGTTTTCCTATTGAGGTGGCTTTCGTGTCTCCTCGTGTCACAGCATCACAAACGTTATTGTATAGATCAAGGCGTAACTCGTTTTGATGATTCCTTAGCCATTTAAGCCGTTGTTCTTCGATGGCTGTGAACGCGTCGACTAAATATTGCTGAAATAATCGTCCACCTCTTAGCAAGGTGGTGCCCTCATTTTCACGTTGTTGAATCATATAACAATAGAACTCACACATGGTGACAAACCCTCTAATAGTTTTCCGTCTTCCGTTATTATTACTGTACGGGATTTCTTCGTGATACCCTGTTTCCCCATAGGGAAATAATAAAGGGTATTGTAATGCCATATACAGTTGGTGTAGTTCTGATATCCTTTTCGGGGGTGAATTTTTTTTTTGACAATGATATCACGTGAGGTTGTACATTGCCCAAAATCGCTTGTTATCAATGCTGCTACTTCCGCTACAGTGGGTGTGTTATATTGTCGGGTATGTGTTACCCTAGCAAGCAACCTGAGTTCAAAATTTGACGATATGTTATTAGTTGCCCAATCTCGTGCCATCCGAAACGCTTGTGCAACGGCACTGTGGTCATTCAACATGTTGATCAGACTCGTGGTTAAGTGTTCATCTAACGGTTGTCGTGTTTCGGGACTAACAAAGGCAGACATGCGGTTCCTTGTTTCATTTTCTGTGTCAAAAAAATACAGTTGTGCGTATCTGGGCTGGCTTCCCTCCTCTGGCAAAAGTGAACCAATTTTATGGTATGTTTGGCCGCTTATTCTAAATGTGTAAGGGCCTCAGCCACGGTTGACTGAGTGATCAATTTTTTCGCCAAATGATGTGAAGGAAAACATGCTGTTATACACCCGGATTTGCTCGCGAAATTTAGCCGTCGAAGTAGTTATGTAGTCTAATAATGATTTCAGCAATGTTGGGGCTTCCTGTAGCTTTGGTAGGAGGAGTTTTCCGTTTTGACAGCATAGTGAGAACGTTGGTGTCTTTGTGGTATTGGGTTTGTTACTACGCTCTTCATACCACATACTTGCATTGCAATACATACACTTAAAGGTTGGTGCGCCTTGGTTATGGTAAGAGACCTGTGTACCTGCAAATAGAGTAATTAGTTGGCCATGATGGTTTAATGAAAAATGCACTTTGACCTGTATGGGTGGTTACCATAAATAATTTAACCACTTTAGTTTATGTTTAAAATAATTGGTTATTGGTGGAGTTCCTGTTGGGCATAGAAGTTACCTGAAGACGTGTAGGCAATATGCGGGTTGCGCTTTTTATAACTTGTATATTCTTTGCCGAGTTTGCCTGAGTAAAATAAAGTGTACGTGTTCGATGATAAATTTAGTGAAAGCAGTAAAACAACGTTTAACAACTCGAAACAATTTAAACGGTCAGCTGGGAAAGCCTAAGCGGGTCGAATATCCAAAAACAAATCTTAGTTGTTCTAGTTCACCATGTATGAGAACGATGGATAAACAGTTAGTTAGGGAGCTACTTCAAATATGACAAATCTTGACCATCAACACTGCTAGACAAAATAAAAATCATGACACTATGGGCATCCTAGGAAACATGGTTTAAAAAAAATATAAAATCAGAATACTTTTCTTATCAATTCTTGCATGAGAACACAATATAAAAGTTATGTCCTTACACTTTCGCTTAGCAAACACCTTTAGGTGAGAGTTAATTGTAAGTTTACCAGGTTTCGGAAACGCAGGGGGCGGCATAATTTTCAAACCCACAAACGTCTGCTCCCGACCATGCATGTTTGTCTCCATCGATTCTATAATGAGTGAATGCTGTAGGATCCTGGAGAACGATAGGGTTGCACTGTCGTCTGTTTGGTTCGCTACATTGAAAATAAATGTATCAAAAGTAATGGGCCAGTGTGTCACAGCCACGATTGTCTGATGAGAGACTTTAATACCATGGACAAACAATGAGTGCATTGATGAAATGGATAAATACTTTCCAGATTTGACATGGTTAGTCAGTTCAATGTACTTAAGGCCAACAAAAGTCTGACTTTGGCCATGTAGCTGGGTCTTGATGGTTTCTAAAATCAATGAATGGTGCAGAATAGTGGAGAAGGTCAGTGGTGCTTCGCCGGCAGTGGCTTTACCTGGAAAAAGCAACAACTTATATATCTGGTAAAGTTTGTGTTAACGTAGTAACGTTAAATCATATTGTGTTAATTAAAGAATGTAAGCTAGGCAAACTCCTGGGCTTGGGTATACGTACCAGCCTGTGTCTATGTAAATACAACCACAAATTTGTACTATGAATAATATAAAGCATATATTACCCGATATATTATACAAATGTTTCTTAACATTACACGGATATACTCTTATTCCCTACAGGAAAATGCAGAGGCACGAACGCATAAAAATGTTTTTTTATGATTTAAAGTATGATCATAAGCAAATGTATCGTAAGGTTAATATGTGTAACAAAATTAGGTGCAAATCAGGGTTTTTTTTACAGGATTTAGTGAAAACCTGAATTGCTGCTACATCCTTGAGTTAACTTTAGAACACAATACGGCTGTGGTTTTCCAACAGCTCCTGTCTTTATTGATGTGTATATTGACAGCCCACACTTGGGAAATCCTGAATGTGTGAGATGAAGGATGGAATCTGGTGATTACAAAAAGGGAGGAGGATAAGCATTGGTATGTATAGGATGTGCTAAAATTTGATATAACGTGCTATGAATGTAAAACATACCTGGAGACATCTGTGCATAGGGGAGCCAAACCTAAGTGCAGGTCATTCGAGAAATTGGGTTATAATGAGAGAAAGTAGTATTTATGTATAGCAACAAATAAATGTGAGTAGACAGTTTACAAGCTTTTCCTTTCCTTGTGGCTTTTCACTTATCCCTAAACATTTAATATGATGTGGCTAAGTAATGCAGGGGGTTTACAGAAAACCAAGGGTTGGAGAAGGGGAACATGAGAGGATTATATTTATGTTATCTAATCCATAGATTCACACTAAATGTAACTGTGGGTATGCGCTTAAATTTATCATGACTCCTGATGCAATACATCCTCTAACAGTCGATAATTTAATTACTATAATGGCCATGGATAGTTAAGTAGGAAAATAGGCATGATTACACTTCATATATGTATGGACTACAACGCATACTTGACAATTCTACCTCCTTGGATGCCTAATTTAGGCAAAGGATTCCGATGTACTATTTTAATGATACTCATCCTGCCATTTATGAGTCACCCTTTCCATGTTTGTATTCCTGGCATTTATGAGGACCGGTCACCTGGGAAATATAAGGCAAAATACTATTTGGGCAGGTATTATATGCTAGGAGCTCGAGTCGGCGTTGTACAAAAGTGAAGTAAACATGGTACACCTAAATACGATTGTATACAGTGTAAACGAATCATGCATAGTAAACATTCATGCAAGTACATAAATCAACTGCCTCTAATTCAAGTCTATTTTCGTTTATGTAAGTTACCAGTTACCATAACTTAAAAAATATTGCAGCAGGCCCTTATACCAAGCCCAGATAATAGTGGCATGCAATTTAAGAATAGTGCATACGGTGAATTCAATCGGGTCAGAATGCATACAAAGGTACTCACATCCTAAATTTGGAGGGTTGTATGGTAACTGTATTCTCCACTAAATGGGAATCGGGTAATAACAGCAACACAACCATATAATGCAAACCCATAAAAACCGACATGGTTATAATACCTTTAAAGCATGACGAATAACGGAAACATAGACTTTATTATAAATGCCCAAAAACATGGGGGACAAAGTTTATTCATGTTGGCTAAACACGCCAACAGCGGTAGGAGATCGAAAAATGTGCTTACAAAGATAAAAGACTGAAATTATAACTCATTAAGTTGAGCTCTTTATTTTAATTATGCGGCTCCTTTTTATGCATTCTTCTTCATTTCCTTCTCTTCAACATTTGTTGCTGCAGGGGGCTGGTCATCATCCGAATCAGACGTAGTAACTATGAACCTGTATTTCATGACAACGATGTGTTTAAGCGTGGGCTTCACAATTGATAATAATGGGAGCATTATACAACGGGTGTCTGCCCTTGTATATATGATTCCATATTTCTATATAAGTAGGCTGGGTAATAGGTTACCTCCGGCGGTTCAGACGTTCCAAGTCCTTTGCTGGTGTAGGGATATCAATCTCGCGTTTCAGCCCTTTTGAGGCGGACGATGGGGAGATATTAGTGTGAGTAACTGGTTCAGCAACTGTAGGTACGGTGACGTCCTCGTCACATCCATAGGGTGGGGTTTCGGGAACTGGGTCATCCAAGTACACCTTTATACAATTGAAGCTTTCAAACGTTCCGTGTTCATAGTAAGAGCTAGTCTTTATCAACACGACCTGTGTGGTTCCCAAGAGGTTTGCAAGCACATTCGGCAAAACGGTTGTGCAGGTTTCCTAGATGGATATAAGCATGAACTGTTAGCATGCGCAAACAAACGTACGCGACAAAACTTGTTAAACATACCTCATCTTGTTCAGCCAACAGAACGGGCGCGGTTGTCTGAGTCAGCTGTTCCGCGGTTTCATCAAAGAAAACAACCATGGTCTCAGCAGTCGCGTCTCGGACATCGCATTGTACTCGGAACCTGGGAATGTATAGCGGGCATGTATCAGACAGGCCTCAGTGAAAGGTCAAACAAATGAGATAGATGGTTGGAGTTTGGAACCCACATATAAGTATAGACAATAAATACCTGGTAATCGGCTCAGGCACAATTTTGGCGCAAGATTCACAATAGTAGCCACAAAACTTCCTCGTGATCCCTTTTTTCGCTTTACATATACTGCAGGTTGTGTAATGCCACCCCTTGTTCATGCGGATGTTAACCAGTTCAATTTTACACTTGAAAACGTCACCCTAAAATTTAACCGCAGCAGTTAGTGGTATTATGTGATGGGAAACCCCTGTTGGTGATAACATGAAAACACATTTTCTATTGGAGTGTACTTACCGCACTGTTTTTCCCTTTACGGACCAGCGCCAGGAGATCAGCGAGTGTCCCTTCTTTGGGTGGTGGAAAATGGCGCCCGGAACATAAATCTTCCTGAGTGTCCGAAAACTCAACGCCGCTGTCGAAATTTCCCTTGCTCTTTAATACCAGTTTTAGGTCAACTATGCACATTTGTTGGTAACAAATGAAACCACATATACCTGATTTTGTTGATGAAATCACTGAGATCGGGTATTTGCGTGTCATCCATAATCATGGTCGATGATGTGCTTGACAAAGCCTTTGTACCTGTAAAGGGAGGGTAATAGTAGTTGTTAATGAACATGATATTAGTCGGGGGGCCATTGACGGAAGTGATAAAGCATACCATAGTAGTTTTGTTTCACAGAGACTGAGCTTAAAATGATGCAGTAGCGTGTGTTTGTCGCAGGTTTCCGACCTAGGAAATAAGAGCCCAAGTTTCCCCACAATGTCACCCTGATCCGCTGATCCCTGTTAACAAAGAGGGAGGCTCAACATAAAAGTTTTTAGATGATACCTAAGAATTAAGTTCGCAGAAGCCAAATAGGCAGTCACATGGCCCGTGTACCGTTCGTTCGCTAGTTCAAATTCTAGAGTGGGCGTTCCTTTTTTTGGGTTCTGTGGCGTTCCCACATTCAACACGCATCCAACGACATCTAAAATTCAGAAGTTAGTAGGGGTATCTTGTATAAGCACTTTGACATAAACAGAAATGGAATGTAAATTTTTAAGAAACCCTACCAATCAAATATTTCCCGTCAGTTGCTTCCAAGGATTCAAATGGAATGCAGGCGAAAGGGTGTCGGATGTAGCCCGTTGTACCGGCCGACTGCTGCCTCCTCAAAAAGGTAGACCCCTGCAACTGAATCAAGAACTTGTTGTCCCTCAATATACGGTAACTGTCTCTATTGGGAACGACCTCGAAATTCTTGAGCAAATACACTGAACCTTCCTTGAGCCTAGGTATAAAGCAATGTGCAACAGTGCTTTTGGCGGTCAACTGAATCACGCCTCCCTGTACAACATCCAAGAAATTAAATCATTGGCAGGAAACTGGGGGTCAATATGTGAGCATTCTGATTACTAATATGCATCAACAACTACAAATGAAGAGCATGTATGTGTGGCCAGGAAGTCTAAATATTTATATGCATACATATAGAGAGGTGTAAGTCAACAAAGAATTGTAGAAAATATGCATGAACTATAGGAGGGTGTACTAAATTCAGAAGCCAAAAGGTGCATAAAGTATTATCATCTATGTCAAAAGAATGATGAATTCATTTAAATAAACCACACCAGCATAAAATATACGAAGGTGTATATATGATTATACGGTGACCAAAAAATCAACATCTACGAATGCAGAGGCTTCATTTGTGGGCATCAACTCTAAATATGTATATGCATACATATATAGAGGTGTAAGTGTACAAAGAATTGGATAAAATATACAAAGGAGCCAATTCACAAAGCATGGGTCCAATTCCTAATATATAGATATGTTATACAGTGTTGACACACTTATCAACTACAAATAAAGATATTCATTGTGTATGCAGGCTCTATACAGGGGAGAATTAAATTTAGGAAGGAAAAGATGCTGAAAGTTTTGATATATATGTGTAAAGAAGGCTGAAGTCATACAAAGACTTGTATAAAATATACGGAGGACCAAATTTACAAAACATGGGTCCAATTCCTAATATCTATAGATGTCATACAGTTTTTACAAACTTATCGACTACAAATAAAGAGGTTCATTGTGTATGCATGTACTATACAGGGGTGAATTAAATTTAGAAAGAAAAAGATGCAGCCACTTTTGATATATATGTGTAAAGGAGGTTGGATTCATTTAAAAAAACCACATCAGCATAAAATATACAAAGGGACAAATTTAGAAAACATGGGTCCAATTCATAATATGCATATATATTACACAGTTTTTTACAAACTTTTCAATTACAAACAAAGGGATTCATTGTGCTTGCATCCACTATATAGTGGTCAACTACATTCAGAAAGAGAAAGATGCACACACTATTGACCTTTATGTCTAAAGAAGGATGCATTCATTCAAAAAAACCCAACACACAAAAAGGTATCTCAATTATGATATATGTATCTATTTTAAAGGAGTAGAAGATTATGCAATACCAAATGCACTCAACCACAATGTATGTATGTACATCCCATACACAACTTCAGTATTAAACATCATATACATATACGTAACTTAAATTACACAGAAATTCAAAAACCAAATGTAAGGGGAATTTTGCACCTTCTCATCTGAAGCTATAAAATCCGTGCTGAGGTATTTGTCGTACGCCGAATGCGTATCCCATGTCCTGCAGATCATGACCTTAACAACGGCATCTTCACCTAGCTGCAATTCATGAAGATAAACATACGTTCGTTGACCACCCTGTGCCATGTTGTTTTCAATAGGTAGTTCCATTGCAATGTCAGTTGTTTTTGTATAATGTATAATAATCCAAGATGGATTGTTCTTGCTTTTTGTAATCATACTACTGTAGAGGCTACCCATTTATACACATACATGAAACATGAAACCATGACCTAAACTGAAAATTGTTATTTAATTACGAAAACGAAAGGGCATTTTGAGCAAATTCCGAAATCAATTATAGGGAGTTACAGATCTGAGATTTAATTAAACATATAAAACCCAATTATTTAACGAATTAAATAATGTATGATCACGTCTTTCATGAATCTGAACAGACACTAACCGATTTGGCCGGAAGCTACGGATTTGGCCGGAAGCTTACCTTCAATTGCATGCATGTCGAAAGAAAAGGATTCGTCGATACCGATGAAGGTATGGGGTAACCTTCCGGCGTCCGATCATGTCATTATGGTTGAAGGTTGATTGTGGCGGTTATACAGGAGCCTGGCAAATTTATGGGTTAGAGCCTGAACGACGTGCGTTTTCAAAATAGGGAAGGAAGCGGTTGCCTTTTCGGTTTTAAATATGTTAAATAAATTACCACAACACATTGACTTTAAACAGATATTGGGTGCTTTGACTACGTACATATGTGGCTGCTGACCCAAAAATTTGAAACGTAACAAATTTACCTTTTTTTTAATTAACTCTCATTTACCATGTGGTTAATTGCAGCAAATGGGTAAAAAATTTGGGGTAACTATGTTGATTAAATACCCTAATTTATGACAATAGAAGTCAATTTTTAGATATATATAGATTATAATTATAAATATTAATATTAATCTTACTAGTGAAATGACCCGTGGAATCACGGGTTTGATTAAACAAAATAGTTTAATGATATGTTTTAGGAATTAAGTGAATGTAAATGCTAAAGTCGTTTAGTTTAATGACTCGTAAAACCACGGATTCTGACTAAGGAACTTGTCGTTGTTTTTACAAAATGAATTTTCGCATACATATGTAATGTAATTAATCCCGTAAAGAGAATCCATATTTGAATATTAATATTAATATTATAATAATAATTATAATAATAATAATAATAATAATAATAATAATAATAATAATAATAATAATAATAATAAAGTTTGCTTAAAAATTGAGTATTTTGTTATTTTTAATAATAATTATTACTAATAACAAATGCCTTTTGAACTTTTTTTTTAAAATTATAAAAATTAAATTATATCTTAATCATAATAATTAAATTATAATTAATTGTAAAGATTAAATTTTATTTGTAAATTAAATTGATTTATGATGTCATCCAAGTAGGTTAGATTTTTTTCTATTTTCTTTTTGATTTTTTTCAATAAAGAAAAATGACTATTTATGATGTCATCATTATAGCATTTTAATATTAACTACTATAGATGAAATTTTTTAAAGATAGCCCTAAACTCCTAAAGTCTATCTTTAAATTTTAAGACATGCTTTTTGCACATGTACTTTGATGATAACTGCTCTATTAACTTCTACTTAACCACCCCACTAACTTTTTTTTTCTTGGCGAAAAAAAAGGAAATTATATAAATATGAAACCTTTCATCAATAGATGAAAAGTTAAGACGGTACAAAACTTGAACGAAGCCATAAAACCCCATTGTAAACATGAATTCCTATGCTAAAGGGGCAATTTGCTAGCAATAACAAATTGACCTCTAAACTAATCAATGACTTGGAACGAAAATAAGCCTCTCTAAATATGAACCAAGCTGAGGGGTTTGAACATGCCAAACCATAACTAAAACTTCCATAACACTTCAAATGAAATTCATAGACAAACTCAAACTTGAAAGAGTCATTGTTAAGAGGGAAACCTTATAACAAAAAGCACCCATTTTGCACCATCAGACATATACCAACCCACATCATCACTTTGAAAAAAGATCATTGAACTTTGCCATTTTAACTACCATAATTTCTTGAACCGGGACATAATGAAATTGAATTTGAGTGAAGCCAAATATATCACCTAAAGAACCTGGATAGTATCATAAGTGGCATTTTTAAGAACGCTAACTCCAACAACAAATTGTGCTTCATTACTCAAAAAGCTCAATCTTTCTATCGCATCTTCATAAACCGAAGATTAATTTCTAAATCAACACACCTATGTTTGCATCCTTCCATATCTCAAAACTGTGGCGATCCACTGGAATTCCATGAGGCGAGCCTCATTGTTTAGACGATTTGAGTGGCGTATAATCTTCCTCCATATTTTCAATTAAAACGCCAAAATTGTACAATTCTTCTTTATAAGTTAATATTTTTGACCCGAACCGTTGCTTACCATTTAACCCATTTTTGAAAGAAGAAGATTGTCCAACAACATAGTTAATCTCACTAATAGTATCAAAGATGTCGAAAATATTGGGAACCTCGTCAATCCATTTGGATTTTTTTTTATCTTTGACACTGTTTTCTGACGCAGCCTTTGGTTGGAGAATAAAGTTTTTGATGGCACCTGAACAAACGCACCTTGATTTAATTTCTTCACAGGATTTACGGCAACTACCTTTACCTTGACACTTATCCTAATCTACAGGACAAGCAACGTGAATATCGTTGAGTTTAGAGGCATAGGAGTTTTTAATGTTGGAAGTGGAATTTATTTTTAATGAAGAATTTGCAGGATTTTGAGAAGAAGATACATGGTTTTTTGGATAAAATTGGTGGTGAAACGACTCGTCCTAATTCATAA
Organism: Rutidosis leptorrhynchoides; assembly: GCF_046630445.1. NCBI lineage: Eukaryota > Viridiplantae > Streptophyta > Magnoliopsida > Asterales > Asteraceae > Rutidosis > Rutidosis leptorrhynchoides. The sequence goes on from NC_092342.1 coordinate 27,543,717, forward strand.
GGATGAATACAATAACATATGGTACATTGCGAGGTATTTGACCTCTATATGATACATTTTACAAACATTGCAATCGTTTTTAAAAGACAACTTTCATTATAACGATAGTTGACAATATGCATACCATTTTCCAATATATTAAAACTATAAATGACTTAATAATAATCTTGATGACTTCAACGACTCTAATGCAACGTCTTTTGAAATATGCCATGAATGACTCCAAGTAATATATTTAAAATGAGCAAATGCACAGCGGAAGGTTTCTTTAATACTTGAGAATAAACATGCTTAAAAGTGTCAACCAAAAGGTTGGTGAGTTCATTAGTTTATCATAATCAATCGTTTCCATAATTTTAATAGACCACAAGATTTCATTTTCATAGTTAAATGCAGGACCACTCATCTGCAAAAATCATTCATATAGTGAACACCTGGTAACCGACATTAACAAATGCATCTAGAATATCCCCAAATATACAGGTACACTCATCTGTATATAAAATTGAAGTACAAAAGCATCCGTAACCCGGAAGGAACGTGTCAAAATTCATAGATCTATCTTCAGGATTCGCGTCAATTTGGGGGTCTGTTCCCAAATTTTTAGGCTACCAAGCTAAAAAGGGTGATATCCGGTATAATAATTCAAACATAGAATGTAGTTTCAAGTACTTGTGTCTATTTCGTCAAACATTTATAAAAGCAGTGCATGTGTTCTCAGTCCCAAAAATATATATTGCAAAAAGCATTTAAAAAGGGAGCAAATGAAACTCACAATACTGTATTTTGTAGCAATAATGCAAATGAAGGCACTGAACAAGTGCAGATTTAACCTCGGATTCACGAACCTATATTAATTATAATTATATATATATATATATATATATATATATATATATATATATATATATATATATATATATATATATATATATATATTGGTTAATATCTGTCTAACAATTTAGGTCAAGTCATAGTGTATCACAATCCTAATGCTCGAGATTATCATGCAAAAGTCAACAAAAGTCAACTTGATCCAAAATGGCTTCCAAAATCTATACATGTTTATTATATAATTTAAATATAGTCGTTATATGTATTTACATATATTTATCAAATTTTATTAGAGTAATTAATACAAGTCATTTATTAATAAAATTTATATTAAAATTTATATATGATAAAAATATATTTTTATATATCTCAAGTAATAAAATTTATTAAGTTCACTTAATATCATAAAAATATAGTGGTATGTATTATTAATGTAATTATATTACGGGTGGTAAAAATATCTTTGTTTCTCATATTTATTCGATAAAATAATATTGATAATAATAATAATGAGTAAAAGTTGTATTATTTTGTAATAATAATAATAACTAATATTATTCTACTAATAATAATAACAATATTTATATTTACTAATGATGATATTAATTATAATAAAATGATTATTCTAATCATGATAATTTTAATAATAAAGATATTTTTTATTATTAACTATAATAATAATAATATTTTATAAAATAATAATTCTATTCAAAAAGTATAATTTTTAATAATAATAATACTAAAATGATAATAATAATAATGATATTTAATAATAACGATGATATTTCTATTAAAATCATAATTTTAATAAAAATGATAGTTTAAATATTAATGATACTTTTAATAATAATAACGATAAAAATAATAAAATGATAGTTTTAATAAAAATATTAATTATTTTAATAATAATAAAAATATTAATAATAATAATAATAATAATAATAATAATAATATTGATTATTAGATAATAATAATAATAATGACGATAATAACGACGATAACGATAACGATAACGATAGCCATAGCGATAACGATAATAATAATAATAATCATTTTAACAATAATACTTAAAATTATAGATAATTGAATTGACTATATCTTTTAATCCATTCATCGAAACCATACGCTTTCTAAATGAAAAGTTATAGATTTTTCGTCAGCTTTCCAACGACATGCATATCATATACCTTATCTCAGTAACATATGTATCAAATTCATAATTCACTAAAAACTATCTAACGATGAAATTAAGCATACAAGCATGCATGATCATATATATACTCGAGCACTAGTCAGGGAGACACTATTAGTATATAAAAGATAAGATATGAATGCTCACGTATCAATATTGTGATTCAATATTGCAGGAAAGTATGTAGACACAACGGAGATGATAAACACTAGGTTGACCACACGAACAATACCCATGAACCATACCCAAAACCTCCATAGCTATAACCCATAATTTCCTTAGCTCTATCCCGCTCATAAAATCCGTTTTGAAAACACTCAAGCAGAACCTCATCGTAATATTTTATGTATAACTAATACTAATAATACTAATATTAGTACTACTACTAATAATAATTAATAATAATAATATTAATAATAATTATAATTTATATAAATATAGAAAGGTTCGAGAGATAGATGATTGAAATGAATGAATCACAAACTTTAAAACGTTCGATTTATAAGCACTTGACACCACCTACCACACCATGCTATCGCATGGGCGTGAAGGTGTGTGGCCATGCGATCGCATGGCCTCTTGATACAGCTCATAATCGATTAAAAGTTCCTGCCGACACTTTATGTTTATAATATATATATTATTTAATATATAATATATTTAATCTTTAGAATTAATTAAATATTATATTATATTCTCGTGCATAGTTGATTTGTAATTTTAGCACCGATGAATTGTAAGTTGACGCTCGACTTACGTACCGGTTCCAGTTTTTCGAACGTCCTTTCGTACGCTTAGAAAACTTGTACTTTACGTTTCACGACACGTACCTTTATCAATAATTAGACTTATTTCACCAATAATTATACTAATTGAAATGTAACTTATTCATTTAAGTGTTGTGGTCATTTGCTTCTATAATCCAACTTCTCGTTGTTTAATGAAATATATATAATAGTAATATTTTGAATCAAAATGTTTTATGACTAATTAAATATTTATTTTATCACTTTGTAAAATATAAATATATTATCATTTAGAAATATAAAATTAGAAATGTTTATTTAGTAATACAATATTTAGTCTTTCAAAAACTTTTATATTTCAAAGTGATTTTAAAATCATTTACATAATAGAAAATATTATATCCTATAACGTTTACAAATTTCAAAACTTAAATAGATATAGCACTAGCGTTTATTTTAACTTCTCAAACATATTAATTAACACAACTATAACAATCGAATCAAATAAATAAGTGTTACTATCGTTTACTTATCTAACTTGAAAACAAATATATTCCGTATTCATAAACACGTCTTAAGTATATGTCGCAAGTTAATTATATAATTAATTCTAATAATATCTTGTTGTATGTATATATTTATACATATGTCCATTTACAAAATGGTTGTTCGAGAATTGAAGGTTACAGTCCAATGACTAAATAAATGTATGTAACCGTTGATTTACTTAACTTGTCGATATCCAATCATCTAAGTTATTTACACTCCACGTTCTTACTTTCACATAAAATGAAAGCTAAACTAGATATCTTATCAAAGTCACGAGGAAATTATTGTAAAGCATGTATTGGAAATCAAACAGGAATCTTCACTAACCTTTGTCTAGTTCCTGTTAATGACACATTTGTTCTTACTTGTAATTCACTTTACCATTTTCTGAATGTTGTTAAAAAGAACAGATTTCTTAAATCATAATGGACCTCACAACAGAGACCCATAATCATATCACAACGTATCAGATAATTCAATCATTTGATATTATCTTTTTAATTCCGTCGATAAATATATTGTAACAAATACGTTCGTGTAAAATATAAACATCTAATACTTTGTTAACGTTTTCAATTAATACATATATTTTATATATACATATCTATATACACATAAATGTTCGTGAATCGTCGAGCACAGTCAAAGGGTAATTGATTACATGAATATAATTCCAAAACTTTTGAGACTCAGTATTACAGACTTTGGTTATCGTGTCGGAATAATATAAAGATAAAGTTTAAATTTGGTCGGAAATTTCCGGGTTGTCACAGTACCTACCCGTTAAAGAAATTTCGTCCCCGAAATTTAATTGAAAGACGATTCACAGAATTGTGCCTATTGTGTCCGGGAGCGTTCGAAGATGAGGAAGAGAAGATCGACGCGTTTGTGAAAGGATAACCGGAAAGAATCCAAGAAGATATAAGTTCACACGAGCCCGCCTCCATACAACAGGCATGTAGAATGGCTCACAAACTAGTGAACCAGATTGAAGAAAGAATTAAAGAACAGACTGCTGAAGAGGCCAATGTGAAGCAAGTCAAAAGAAAGTGGGAGGAAAACGGTGATAAGAATCACCAATACAACAACAACAGCAATTACAACAATAATCGCAACAACTATCCCAACAATTGCAACATCAATCGCAACTACAACAAACGGCCCAACAACAACAACAACAACAACAATAGCAACTACAACAGTCATCCCAACAACAATAATAACCGCAACAATAACAACAATCAGAAGCAGCTATGCCAAAGGTGTGAAAAGTATCACTCGGGGTTCTGCACCAAATTTTGCAACAAGTGTAAAAGAAATGGTCATAACGCGGCGAAGTGTGAGGTCTACGGACCAGGAGTTAACAGAACGAAAGGAACAAATGGTGTCGGAATGAGTATTGGCGGAGCAAGTAGTGTCGGAGCAAGTTATGCCAATGTAGTTTGTTATAAATGTGGAAAACCGCTCCACATTATTAGAAATTGCCCGAACCAGAAGAACACGAATGGACAAGGCCGCGGAAGAGTTTTTAATATTAATGCGGCAGAGGCACAGGAAGATCCGGAGCTTGTTACGGGTACGTTTCTTATTGAAAATAAATCTGCTTACGTTTTATTTGATTCGGGTGCGGATAGAAGCTATATGAGTAGAGATTTTTGTGCTAAATTAAGTTGCCCATTGACGCCTTTGGATAGTAAATTTTTACTCGAATTAGCAAATGGTAAATTAATTTCAGCAGATAATATATGTCGGAATCGAGAAATTAAACTGGTTAGCGAAACATTTAAGATTGACTTGATACCAGTAGAGTTAGGGAGTTTTGATGTGATAATCGGTATGGACTGGTTGAGAGAAGTGAAAGCAGAGATCGTTTGTTACAAAAATGCATTTCGCATTATACGAGAAAAAGGAAAACCCTTAATGGTGTACGGAGAAAAGAGCAACGCAAAGTTAAATCTTATTAGTAACCTGAAGGCACAAAAACTAATAAGAAATGGTTGCTATGCTGTTCTAGCACACGTCGAGAAAGTGCAAACTGAAGAAAAGAGCATCAATGATGTTCCCGTCGCAAAAGAATTTCCCGATGTATTTCCGAAAGAATTACCGGGATTACCCCCACATCGATCTGTTGAATTTCAAATAGATCTTGTACCAGGAGCTGCACCAATAGCTCGTGCTCCTTACAGACTCGCACCCAGCGAGATGAAAGAATTGCAAAGCCAAATACAAGAACTTTTAGAGTGTGGTTTCATTCGACCAAGCACATCACCGTGGGGAGCTCCTGTTTTGTTTGTCAAGAAGAAAGATGGTACATTCAGGTTGTGTATCGACTACCGAGAGTTGAACAAACTTACCATCAAGAACCGCTACCCACTACCGAGAATCGACGACTTATTTGATCAACTACAAGGCTCGTCTGTTTATTCAAAGATTGACTTACGTTCCGGGTATCATCAAATGCGGGTGAAAGAAGATGATATTCCAAAGACTGCTTTCAGAACACGTTATGGTCATTACGAGTTTATGGTCATGCCGTTTGGTTTAACTAATTCACCAGCTGTGTTCATGGACGTTATGAACCGAGTGTGTGGACCATACCTTGACAAGTTTGTCATTGTTTTCATTGATGATATACTTATTTACTCAAAGAATGACCAAGAACACGGTGAACATTTGAGAAAGGTGTTAGAAGTATTGAGGAAGGAAGAATTGTACGCTAAGTTTTCAAAGTGTGCATTTTGGTTGAAAGAAGTTCAATTCCTCGGTTACATAGTGAACAGAGGAGGTATTAAGGTGGATCCGGCAAAGATAGAAACTGTTGAAAAGTGAGAAACCTCAAAAACTCCGAAACACATACGCCAGTTTTTAGGACTAGCTGGTTACTACAGAAGGTTCATCCAAGACTTTTCCATAATAGCAAAACCCTTGACTGCCTTAACGCATAAAGGGAAGAAATTTGAATGGAAGGATTAACAGGAGAAAGCGTTCCAGTTATTGAAAAAAAAGCTAACTACGGCACCTATATTGTCATTGCCTGAAGGGAATGATGATTTTGTGATTTATTATGACGCATCAAAGGAAGGTCTCGGTTGTGTATTAATGCAATGAACGAAGGTGATTGCTTATGCGTCTAGACAATTGAAGATTCACGAACAAAATTATATGACGCATGATTTGGAATTAGGCGAGGTTGTTTTTGCATTAAAGACTTGGAGGCACTACTTATATGGGGTCAAAAGTATTATATATACCGACCACAAAAGTCTTCAACACATATTTAATCAGAAACAACTGAATATGAGGCAGCGTAGGTGGATTGAATTGTTGAATGATTACGACATTGAGATTCGTTGCCACCCGGGGAAGGCAAATGTTGTAGCCGACGCCTTGAATAGAAAGGACAGAGAACCCATTCGAGTAAAATCTATGAATATAATGATTCACAATAACCTTACTACTCAAATAAAGGAGGCGCAACAAGGAGTTTTAAAAGAGGGAAATTTAAAGGATGAAATACCCAAAGGATTGGAGAAGCATCTTAATATTCGGGAAAACGGAACCCGGTATAGGGCTGAAAGGATTTGCGTACCAAAATTTGGAGATATGAGAGAAATGGTACTTAGAGAAGCTCATAAAACCAGATACTCAATACATCCTGGAACGGGGAAGATGTACAAGGATCTCAAGAAACATTTTTGGTGGCCGGGTATGAAAGCCGATGTTGCTAAATACGTAGGAGAATGTTTGACGTGTTCTAAGGTCAAAGCTGAGCATCAAAAACCATCAGGTCTACTTCAACAACCCGAAATCCCGGAATGGAAATGGGAAAACATTACCATGGATTTCATCACTAAATTGCCAAGGACTGCAAGTGGTTTTGATACTATTTGGGTAATAGTTGATCGTCTCACAAAATCAGCACACTTCCTGCCAATAAGAGAAGATGACAAGATGGAGAAGTTAGCACGACTGTATTTGAAGGAAGTCGTCTCCAGACATGGAATACCAATCTCTATTATCTCTGATAGGGATGGCAGATTTATTTCAAGATTCTGGCAGACATTACAGCAAGCATTAGGGACTCGTCTAGACATGAGTACTGCCTATCATCCACAAACTGATGGGCAGAGCGAAAGGACGATACAAACGCTTGAAGACATGCTACGAGCATGTGTTATTGATTTCGGAAACAGTTGGGATCGACATCTACCATTAGCAGAATTTTCCTACAACCGCTACCATTCAAGCATTGAGATGGTGTCGTTTGAAGCACTTTATGGTAGAAAGTGCAGGTCTCCAATTTGTTGGAGTGAAGTGGGGGATAGACAGATTACGGGTCCGGAGATAATACAAGAAACTACCGAAAAAATCATCCAAATTCAACAAAGATTGAAAACCACCCAAAGTCGACAAAAGAGCTACGCTGACATTAAAAGAAAAGATATAGAATTTGAAATTGGAGAGATGGTCATGCTTAAAGTTGCACCTTGGAAAGGCGTTGTTCGATTTGGTAAACGAGGGAAATTAAATCCAAGGTATATTGGACCATTCAAGATTATTGATCGTGTCGGACCAGTAGCTTACCGACTTGAGTTACCTCAACAACTCGCGGCTGTACATAACACTTTCCATGTCTCGAATTTGAAGAAATGTTTTGCTAAAGAAGATCTCACTATTCCGTTAGATGAAATCCAAATCAACGAAAAACTTCAATTTATCGAAGAACCCGTCGAAATAATGGATCGTGAGGTTAAAAGACTTAAGCAAAACAAGATACCAATTGTTAAGGTTCGATGGAATGCTCGTAGAGGACCCGAGTTCACCTGGGAACGAGAAGATCAGATGAAGAAGAAATACCCGCATTTATTTCCAGAAGATACGTCAACACCTCCAACTGCTTAAAATTTCAGGACAAAATTTATTTAATGGGTAGGTACTTTAGTGACCCGAACTTTTCCATGTTTATATATATATATATATTAAATGAAATTGTTATTTACATGATTAAGTGTTTCCAACATGATAAGCACTCAAACTTGTTAAGACTTGATTAATTGAAATAGGTTTCATATAGACAAATGACCACCCAAGTTGACCGGTGATTCACGAACGTTAAAACTTGTATAAACTATACGATGACATATATATGGTTATATATATAGTTAACATGATTTTATTATAAGTATGTATCTCATTAGGTATTTTAATAATGAGTTATATACATAAAAATGAGACTATTAAATTAAGAAACTCGAAAACGATATATATAACGATTATCGTTATAACGTCTTACTAGGTACATATGAATCATATTAAGATATTGATACACTTGGTTAATTATGTTAAATGATAAGTAAATATATCATTAAGTGTATTAACAATGAACTACATATGTACAAATAAGACTACTAACTTAATGATTTTGAAACGAGACATATATGTAACGATTATCGTTGTAACGACATTTAATGTATATAGATCATATTAAGAGATATTCGTACATCATAATATCATGATAATATAATAATTTAAAATCTCATTTGATATTATAAACATTGGGTTAACAACATTTAACAAGATCGTTAACTTAAAGGTTTCAAAACAACACTTACATGTAACGACTAACGATGACTTAACGACTCAGTTAAAATGTATATACATGTAGTGTTTTAATATGTATTCATACACTTTTGAAAGACTTCAAGACACTTATCAAAATACTTCTACTTAACAAAAATGCTTACAATTACATCCTCGTTCAGTTTCATCAATAATTCTACTCGTATGCACCCGTATTCGTACTCGTACAATACACAGCTTTTAGATGTATGTACTATTGGTATATACACTACAATGATCAGCTCTTAGCAGCCCATGTGAGTCACCTAACACATGTGGGAACCATCATTTGACAACTAGCATGAAATATCTCATAAAATTACAAAAATATGAGTAATCATTCATGACTTATTTACATGAAAATAAAATTACATATCCTTTATATCCAATCCATACACCAACGACCAAAAACACCTACAAACACTTTCATTCTTCAATTTTCTTCATCTAATTGATCTCTCTCAAGCTCTATCTTCAAGTTCTAAGTGTTCTTCATAAATTCTACAAGTTCTAGTTTCATAAAATCAAGAATACTTCCAAGTTTGCTAGCTTACTTCCAATCTTGTAGAGTGATCATCCAACCTCAAGAAATCTTTCTTATTTACAGTAAGATATCTTTCTAATACAAGGTAATACTCATATTTAAACTTTGATTCAATTTCTATAACTATAACAATCTTATTTCGAGTGAAAATCTTACTTGAACTGTTTTCGTGTCATGATTCTGCTTCAAGAACTTTCAAGCCATCCAAGGATCCTTTGAAGCTAGATCCATTTTTCTCATTCCCAGTAGCTTTATCCAGAAAACTTGAGGTAGTAATGATGTTCATAACATCATTCGATTCATAAATATAAAGCTATCTTATTCGAAGGTTTAAACTTGTAATCACTAGAACGTAGTTTAGTTAATTCTAAACTTATTCGCAAACAAAAGTTAATCCTTCTAACTTGACTTTTAAAATCAACTAAACACATATTATATATCTATATGATATGCTAACTTAATGATTTAAAACCTGTAAACACGAAAAACACCGTAAAACAGGATTTACGCCGTCGTAGTAACACCGCAGGCTGTTTTGGGTTAGTTAATTAAAAACTATGATAAACTTTGATTTAAAATTTGTTATTCTGGGAAAATGATTTTTCTTATGAACATGAAACTATATCCAAAAATCATGGTTAAACTCAAAGTGAAAGTATGTTTTTCAAAATGGTCATCAAGATGTCGTTCTTTCGACGGAAATGACTACCTCTTTCAAAAACGACTTGTAACTTGTATTTTTGACTATAAACTTACACTTTTTATATTTATATTCATAAAGTTAAGTTCAATACGAAACCGTGGCCACTGGAATCACTCAAAACGGATTAGAAACGAAGAAATGGCGAGTAAAACAAGATTGATAAAAACTACTCATTTTACCTACGTGAAAGTTAGTAATAAATCTATTCCAACCATAACCTAATCAACTTATATTGTATATTATGTAATCTTGAGATACCATAGACACGTATACAATGTTTCGACCTATCATGTCGACCCATCTATATATATATTGCGGAACAACCATAGACACTCTATATGTGAATGTTGGAGTTAGCTATACAGGGTTGAGGTTGATTCCAAAATATATATATAGTTTGAGTTGTGATCAATACTGAGATACGTATACACTGGGTCGTGGATTGATTCAAGATAATATTTATCGATTTATTTCTGTACATCTAACTGTGGACAACTAGTTGTAGGTTACTAACGAGGACAGCTGACTTAATAAACTTAAAACATCAAAATGTATTAGAAGTATTGTAAATATATTTTGAACATACTTTGATATATATGTATATATTGTTATAGGTTCGTGAATCAACTAGTGGCCAAGTCTTACTTCCCGACGAAGTAAAAATCTGTGAAAGTGAGTTATAGTCCCACTTTTAAAATCTAATATTTTTGGAATGAGAATACATGCAGGTTTTATAAATGATTTACAAAATAGACACAAGTACGTGAAACTACATTCTATGGTTGAATTATCGAAATCGAATATGCCCCTTTTTATTAAGTCTGGTAATCTAAGAATTAGGGAACAGACACCCTAATTGACGCGAATCCTAAAGATAGATCTATTGGGCCTAACAACCCCATCCAAAGTACCGGATGCTTTAGTACTTCGAAATTTATATCATATCCGAAGGGTGTCCCGGAATTATGGGGATATTCTTATATATGCATCTTGTTAATGTCGGTTACCAGGTGTTCACCATATGAATGATTTTTATCTCTATGGATGGGATGTGTATTAAAATATGAAATCTTGTGGTCTATTGTTACGATTTGATATATATATAGGTTAAACCTATAACTCACTAACATTTTTGTTGACGTTTAAAGCATGTTTATTCTCAGGTGAATACTAAGAGCTTCCGCTGTTGCATACTAAAATAAGGACAAGATTTGGAGTCCATGTTTGTATGATATTGTGTAAAAACTGCATTCAAGAAACTGATTTCGATGTAACATATTTGTATTGTAAACCATTATGTAATGGTCGTGTGTAAACAGGATATTTTAGATTATCATTATTTGATAATCTACGTAAAGCTTTTTAAACCTTTATTTATGAAATAAAGGTTATGGTTTGTTTTAAAAACGAATGCAGTCTTTGAAAAATGTCTCATATAGAGGTCAAAACCTCGCAACGAAATCAATTAATATGGAACATTTTTAATCAATAAGAACGGGACATTTCAGTTGGTATCAGAGCTGGTATAACGCCGTCCATGTGTGGCGGGTTAGTCGTAAAGGAGGTTCTCACAGTGTTACCTGTGACGAAGCATTGGCTCTTACTCCTTGCGATCCCTTACGAGGGTTAGCAGTAGCCGAGAGGCAGGCCCTAAAATTAGTATCTGAGGTACACTCAGTGGTCACCAGGCGGTTAGCTGGGAAGGTACTGGGTGGGACGGTGGTTGTCCCCAACTGTATTTCAGTTGGTATCCGAGCATTGGTCTTAGAGAACCAGAAAATTTGCATTAGTGTGTCTTATCGAGTTTGTTAGGATGCATTAGTGAGTCTGGACTTCGACCGTGTTTTCTTTAAAAATGATTGCTTAACATTTTTGTTGGAAACTATATATTATTAACATGTATATATTATGTGATATATTAATCTCTTAACATGTTTGATATTGGGTGATAGATGTCTACCTCTAGCATAAATCCCATTGACTCACCTAATAATAATGAAGAGTCGAATATATATTGGACTGATTCACAAGTTCCCGAAGAGGAACCGGAAGAAGAATCAGAACCGGAAGAGGAGGAACCGGAGGAGGAAATAGAACCGGTGGGAGAAATAATAAAACGGTTAACTAAAAGAAAATCCTCAACCAACCGACCAAGGTTAATTATGGTCAATGGTGTTTCCGCCAATGAAGCAAAATATTGAGAGGATTACCAATTCTCCGATGAATCGGATTCCGACGAGAATTTCGATGATGTTATAGAAATTACCCCAACTGAATTTAAAAAGGCAAAAGAAAATAATAAGGGAAAGGGCATAAAAATAGAGAAATCTAATTCCAACCCCGATGAACTTTATATGTATCGTCAACCCCCGAAGTCCTTAAGTGGTAACAATGACCCGGGAACCTCTAAACCACCAGGTTTTTCTAAACCGTTGTGAAAAATGACAGCTAGTATTAGGGGAACATCATATATCCCTAGAAACTTGGCAAAACGAACCAAAACCGAAGAAGAAGAAACGAGCGAGTCGGAATAAGATAGTTGTATTCGTGTGGTGTAATATATGTAATATAGTGTGCTTATGCTTTATGATATATGTAAAAATTGCTTGTATTAATAAGTATTTTTTATGAATCTAACTCTTGTCTATTTTACAGTTTAAAAACACAAAATGGATAGACAACCAAATATTTTAAGAGACCTACCCGGAGACATGATTGATGAAATCTTGTCTAGAGTCGGTCAGAATTCCTCGGCACAACTATTTAAGGCGAGATCAGTTTGTAAGACATTCGAAGAACGTTCCAAGAATGCCTTGCTTTATAAAAGGCTTTCGTTCGAAAGATGGGGGATATGACATTGGGAAATCCATAAGTTACGATGTGTTTACTTTGATGCATATATTGCGGGGAACCCAAATGCTATTTTACGCAACGGGTTAAGAAATTATTTTGACTCAATATATCCGAATATAGGACTTCGTGATTTAGAAAAAGCGGCTAACATGCAACATAAAGAAGCATGTTATGCTTACGTGTTAGTAATGTTCGCTTCTCACCAAAGTGAGAACAAGAACATCGGGCTACAACTATTAAACAAAACGTTCCCACAAGTGACGGAGTCGGTAATTGGGGTAAGAAATGAGGTTTTTAGATTGTTACGGGACTGTTGGACATTACGTAACCTTCATCCTTTTGACGACGTTACAACAAGTTGTCATACTATCGGTCACAACGGTTACGATCCACAAGACCAAGGATGGGAAGTAGTATTAGTAAAACCAGAATGCATGACTTGTTTCTGGACGTATGAATTACGTGTCTTTGTTGCCTTTGCTGAACGCCTTATTTATTAACTAGAATTATCTTCGCAACTACTTTGTATCAAAGTTTTATGTGCTATATTTCATGCTATATGTAAAATAGCAGTATTGTAAGTTTGCAAGTTATTGTATAAAGGTTTGAATATGATATATATTTTTTTTGTGATTAGTTTTTCATATAGAATTGTAGTAGTTGAAATGGTATGTTAGCTACTAAGTATGAACTTAACGGGTAGGTACTACCCGAATTAAAGAGTATAAAATGCTAATATGAAGAAAGAGCTTTTATAAATAAGTTCATATTACGCTACGAAATACTATTGACTACTCTTGATATTCTATATGATTAACTCGTTTCATTTGACTATTTTGAAGGAAATGGCACCGACTACTCGACACACCTTGAATATGAGTGAAGAGGAATTTCGTGCCTTTCTTGCTTCAAACATAGCCGCAGTACAGGCCGTGCTACATACCAACAATAACCTTGGATCTAGCAGTACAGGAAATCGCGTAGGATGCACCTACAAAGAATTCACTGCCTGCAAACCTTTGAAATTTGATGGAACAGAAGGACCGATCAGATTGAAACGGTAGACCGAGAAGGTCAAATCGGTGTTTGCCATAAGTAAGTGTACTGAAGAGGACAAAGTGAAGTACGCTACGCATACCTTCACAGGTTCTGCGTTAACATGGTGGAATACCTATCTAGAGTAAGTGGGACAAGATGATGCTTACGCACTACCGTGGTCAGCATTCAAGCACTTGATGAATGAGAAGTACCGTCCTAGAACCGAGGTCAATAAGCTCAAGACAGAACTTAGAGGGTTACGAACCCAAGGATTTGATATTACCACGTACAAAAGACGATTCACAGAATTGTGCCTATTGTGTCCGGGAGCGTTCGAAGATGAGGAAGAGAAGATCGACGCGTTTGTGAAAGGATTACCGGAAAGAATCCAAGAAGATATAAGTTCACACGAGCCCGCCTCCATATAACAGGCATGTAGAATGGCTCACAAACTAGTGAACCAGATTGAAGAAAGAATTAAAGAACAGACTGCTGAAGAGGCCAATGTGAAGCAAGTCAAAAGAAAGTGAGAGGAAAACGGTGATAAGAATCACTAATACAACAACAACAGCAATTACAACAATAATCGCAACAACTATCCCAACAATCGCAACATAAATCGCAACTACAACAAACGGCCCAACAACAACAACAACAACAACAATAGCAACTACAACAATCATCCCAACAACAATAATAACCGCAACAACAACAACAATCAGAAGCAGCTATGCCAAAGGTGTGAAAGGTATCACTCGGGGTTCTGCACCAAATTTTGCAACAAGTGTAAAAGAAATGGTCATAGCGCGGCGAAGTGTGAGGTCTACAGACCAGGGGTTAACAGAACGAAAGGAACAAATGGTGTCGGAATGAGTAATGGCGGAGCAAGTAGTGTCGGAGCAAGTTATGCCAATGTAGTTTGTTATAAATGTGGAAAACCGGGCCACATTATTAGAAATTGCCCGAACCAGGAGAACACGAATGGACAAGGCCGCGGAAGAGTTTTCAATATTAATGCGGCAGAGGCACAGGAAGACCCGGAGCTTGTTACGGGTACGTTTCTTATTAACAATAAATCTGCTTACGTTTTATTTGATTCGGGTGCGGATAGAAGCTATATGAGTAGAGATTTTTGTGCTAAATTAAGTTGCCCATTGACGCCTTTGGATAGTAAATTTTTACTCGAATTAGCAAATGGTAAATTAATTTCAGCAGATAATATATGTCGGAATCGAGAAATTAAACTGGTTAGCGAAACATTTAAGATTGACTTGATACCAGTAGAGTTAGGGAGTTTTGATGTGATACTCGGTATGGACTGGTTGAGAGAAGTGAAAGCAGAGATCGTTTGTTACAAAAATGCAATTCGCATTATACGAGAAAAAGGAAAACCCTTAATGGTGTACGTAGAAAAGAGCAACGCAAAGTTAAATCTTATTAGTAACCTGAAGGCACAAAAACTAATAAGAAAAGGTTGCTATGCTGTTCTAGCACACGTCGAGAAAGTACAAACTGAAGAAAAGAGCATCAATGATGTTCCCGTCGCAAAAGAATTTCCCAATGTATTTCCGAAAGAATTACCGGGATTACCCCCACATCGATCCGTTGAATTTCAAATAGATCTTGTACCAGGAGCTGCACCAATAGCTCGTGCTCCTTACAGACTCGCACCCAGCGAGATGAAAGAACTGCAAAGCCAATTACAAGAACTTTTAGAACGTGGTTTCATTCGACCAAGCACATCACCGTGGGGAGCTCCTGTTTTGTTTGTCAAGAAGAAAGATGGTACATTCAGGTTGTGTATCGACTATCGAGAGTTGAACAAACTTACCATCAAGAACCTCTACCCACTACCGAGAATCGACGACTTATTTGATCAACTACAAGGCTCGTCTGTTTATTCAAAGATTAACTTACGTTCCGGGTATCATCAAATGCGGGTGAAAGAAGATGATATTCCAAAGACTGCTTTCAGAACATGTTATGTTCATTACGAGTTTATGGTCATGCCATTTGGTTTAACTAATGCACCAGCTGTGTTCATGGACCTTATGAACCGAGTGTGTGGACCATACCTTGACAAGTTTGTCATTGTTTTCATTGATGACATACTTATTTACTCAAAGAATGACCAAGAACACGGTGAACATTTGAGAAAGGTGTTAGAAGTATTGAGGAAAAAATAATTGTACGCTAAGTTTTCAAAGTGTGCATTTTGGTTGGAAGAAGTTCAATTCCTCGGTCACATAGTGAACAAAGAAGGTATTAAGGTGGATCCAGCAAAGATAGAAACTGTTGAAAAGTGGGAAACCCCGAAAACTCCGAAACACATACACCAGTTTTTAGGACTAGCTGGTTTCTACAGAAGGTTCATCCAAGACTTTTCCAGAATAGCAAAACCCTTGACTGCATTAACGCATAAAGGGAAGAAATTTTAATGGAAGGATGAACAAGAGAAAGCGTTCCAGTTATTGAAGAAAAAGCTAACTACGGCACCTATATTGTCATTGCCTGAAGGGAATGATGACTTTGTGATTTATTGTGATGCATCAAAGCAAGGTCTCGGTTGTGTATTAATGCAACGAACGAAGGTGATTGCTTATGCGTCTAGACAATTGAAGATTCACGAACAAAATTATACGACACATGATTTGGAATTAGGCGCGGTTGTTTTTGCATTAAAGACTTGGAGGCACTACTTATATGGGGTCAAAAGTATTATATATACCGACCACAAAAGTCTTCAACACATATTTAATCAGAAACAACTGAATATGAGGCAGCGTAGGTGGATTGAATTGTTGAATGATTACGACATTGAGATTCGTTACCACCCGGGGAAGGAAAATGTGGTAGCCGACGCCTTGAGTAGAAAGGACAGAGAACCCATTCGAGTAAAATCTATGAATATAATGATTCACAATAACCTTACTACTCAAATAAAGGAGGCGCAACAAGGAGTTTTAAAAGAGGGAAATTTAAAGGATGAAATACCCAAAGGATCGGAGAAGCATCTTAATATTCGGGAAGACGGAACCCGGTATAGGGCTGAAAGGATTTGGGTACCAAAATTTGGAGATATGAGAGAAATGGTACTTAGAGAAGCTCATAAAACCAGATACTCAATACATCCTGGAACGGGGAAGATGTACAAGGATCTCAAGAAATATTTTTGGTGGCCGGGTATGAAAGCCGATGTTGCTAAATACGTAGGAGAATGTTTGACGTGTTCTAAGGTCAAAGCTGAGCATCAGAAACCATCAGGTCTACTTCAACAACCCGAAATCCCGGAATGGAAATGGGAAAACATTACCATGGATTTCATCACTAAATTGCCAAGGACTGCAAGTGGTTTTGATACTATTTGGGAAATAGTTGATCGTCTCACTAAATCAGCACACTTCCTGTCAATAAGAGAAGATGACAAGATGGAGAAGTTAGCACGACTATATTTGAAGGAAGTTGTCTCCAGACATGGAATACCAATCTCTATTATCTCTGATAGGGATGGCAGATTTATTTCAAGATTCTGGCAGACATTACAGCAAGCATTAGGAACTCGTCTACACATGTGTACTGCCTATCATCCACAAACTGATGGGCAGAGTGAAAGGACGATACAAACGCTTGAATACATGCTACGAGCATGTGTTATTGATTTCGGAAACAGTTGGGATCGACATCTACCATTAGCAGAATTTTCCTACAACAACAGCTACCATTCAAGCATTGAGATGGCGCCGTTTAAAGCACTTTATGGTAGAAAGTGCAGGTCTCCAATTTGTTGGAGTGAAGTGGGGGATAGACAGATTACGGGTCCAGAAATAATACAAGAAACTACCGAAAAAATCATCAAATTCAACAAAGATTGAAAACCACCCAAAGTCGACAAAAGAGCTACGCTGACATTAAAAGAAAAGATATAGAATTTGAAATTGAAGAGATGGTCATACTTAAAGTTGCACCTTGGAAAGGCGTTGTTCGATTTGGTAAACGAGGGAAATTAAATCCAAGGTATATTGGACCATTCAAGATTATTGATCATGTCGGACCAGTAGCTTACCGACTTGAGTTACCTCAACAACTCGTGGCTGTACATAACACTTTCCACGTCTCAAATTTGAAGAAATGTTTTGCTAAAGAAGATCTCACTATTCCGTTAGATGAAATCCAAATCAACGAAAAACTTCAATTTATCGAAGAACCCGTCGAAATAATGGATCGTGAGGTTAAAAGACTTAAGCAAAACAAGATACAAATTGTTAAGGTTCGATGGAATGCTCGTAGAGGACCCGAGTTCACCTGGGAATGAGAAGATTAGATGAAGAAGAAATACCCGCATTTATTTCCAGAAGATACGTCAACACCTCCAACTGCTTAAAATTTCGGGACGAAATTTATTTAACGGGTAGGTACTGTAGTGACCCGAACTTTTCCATGTTTATATATATATTAAATGAAATTGTTATTTACATGATTAAGTGTTTCCAACATGATAATCAATCAAACTTGTTAAGACTTGATTAATTGAAATAGGTTTCATATAGACAAATGACCACCCAAGTTGACCGGTGATTCACGAACGTTAAAACTTGTATAAACTATACGATGACATATATATGGTTATATATATAGTTAACATGATTTTATTATAAGTATGTATCTCATTAGGTATTTTAATAATGAGTTATATACATAAAAATGAGACTATTAAATTAAGAAACTCGAAAACGATATATATAACGATTATCGTTATAACGTCTTACTAGGTACATATGAATCATATTAAGATATTGATACACTTGGTTAATTATGTTGAATGATAAGTAAATATATCATTAAGTGTATTAACAATGAACTACATATGTAAAAATAAGACTACTAACTTAATGATTTTGAAACGAGACATATATGTAACGATTATCATTGTAACGACATTTAATGTATATAGATCATATTAAGAGATATTTGTACATCATAATATCATGATAATATAATAATTTAAAATCTCATTTGATATTATAAACATTGGGTTAACAATATTTAACAAGATCGTTAACCTAAAAGTTTCAAAACAACACTTACATGTAACGACTAACGATGACTTAACGACTCAGTTAAAATGTATATACATGTAGTGTTTTAATATGTATTCATACACTTTTGAAAGACTTCAAGACACTTATCAAAATACTTCTACTTAACAAAAATGCTTACAATTACATCCTCGTTCAGTTTCATCAACAATTCTACTCGTATGCACCCGTATTCGTACTCGTACAATACACAGCTTTTAGATGTATGTACTATTGGTATATACACTCCAATGATCAGCTCTTAGTAGCCCATGTGAGTCACCTAACACATGTAGGAACCATCATTTGGAAACTAGCATGAAATGTCTCAGAAAATTACAAAAATATGAGTAATCATTCATGACTTATTTACATGAAAACAAAATTACATATCCTTTATATCCAATCCATACACCAACGATCAAAAATACCTACAAACACTTTCATTCTTCAATTTTCTTCATCTAATTGATCTCTCTCAAGTTTTATCTTCAAGTTCTAAGTGTTCTTCATAAATTCTACAAGTTCTAGTTTCATAAAATCAAGAATACTTCCAAGTTTGCTAGCTTACTTCCAATCTTGTAGAGTGATCATCCAACCTCAAGAAATCTTTCTTATTTACAGTAAGATATCTTTCTAATACAAGGTAATACTCATATTCAAAATTTGATTCAATTTCTATAACTATAACAATCTTATTTCGAGTGAAAATCTTACTTGAACTGTTTTCGTGTCATGATTCTGCTTCAAGAACTTTCAAGCCATCCAAGGATCCTTTGAAGCTAGATCCATTTTTTTCATTTCCAGTAGCTTTATCCAGAAAACTTGAGGTAATAATGATGTTCATAACATCATTCGATTCATACATATAAAGCTATCTTATTCGAAGATTTAAACTTGTAATCACTAGAACATAGTTTAGTTAATTCTAAACTTATTCGCAAACAAAAGTTAATCCTTCTAACTTGACTTTTAAAATCAACTAAACACATGTTCTATATCTATATGATATACTAACTTAATGATTTAAAACCTGGAAACACGAAAAACACCGTAAAACAGGATTTACGCCGTCGTAGTAACACCGCGAGCTGTTTTGGGTTAGTTAATTAAAAACTATGATAAACTTTGATTTAAAAGTTGTTATTCTGGGAAAATGATTTTTCTTATGAACATGAAACTATATCCAAAAATCATGGTTAAACTCAAAGTGAAAGTATGTTTTTCAAAATGGTCATCAAGATGTCGTTCTTTCGACGGAAATGACTACCTCTTTCAAAAATGACTTGTAACTTGTATTTCCGACTATAAACTTATACTTTTTCTATTTAGATTCATAACGTTAAGTTCAATACGAAACCGTGGCCACTGGAATCACTCAAAACGGATTAGAAACGAAGAAATGGCGAGTAAAACAAGATTGATAAAAACTACTCATTTTACCTACGTGAAAGTTAGTAATAAATCTATTCCAACCATAACCTAATCAACTTATATTGTATATTATGTAATCTTGAGATACCATAGACACGTATATAATGTTTCGACCTATCATGTCGACCCATCTATATATATATATATATATATATATATATATATATATATATATATATATATATATATATATATATATATATATATATATTGCGGAACAACCATAGACACTCTATATGTGAATGTTGGAGTTAGCTATACAGGGTTGAGGTTGATTCCAAAATATATATATAGTTTGAGTTGTGATCAATACTGAGATACGTATACACTGGGTCGTGGATTGATTCAAGATAATATTTATCGATTTATTTCTGTACATCTAACTGTGGACAACTAGTTGTAGGTTACTAACGAGGACAGCTGACTTAATAAACTTAAAACATCAAAATGTATTAAAAGTATTGTAAATATATTTTGAACATACTTTGATATATATGTATATATTGTTATAGGTTCGTGAATCAACCAGTGGCCAAGTCTTACTTCCCGACGAAGTAAAAATCTGTGAAAGTGAGTTATAGTCCCACTTTTAAAATCTAATATTTTTGGGATGAGAATACATGCAGGTTTTATAAATGATTTACAAAATAGACAGAAGTACGTGAAACTACATTCTATAGTTGAATTATCGAAATCGAATATGCCCCTTTTATTAAGTCTGGTAATCTAAGAATTAGGGAACAGACACCCTAATTGACGCGAATCCTAAAGATATATCTATTGGGCCTAACAACCCCATCCAAAGTACTGTATGCTTTAGTACTTCGAAATTTATATCATATCCGAAGGGTGTCCCGGAATGATGGGGATATTCTTATATATGCATCTTGTTAATGTCGGTTACCAGGTGTTCACCATATGAATAATTTTTATCTCTATGTATGGGATGTGTATTAAAATATGAAATCTTGTGGTCTATTGTTACGATTTGATATATATAGGTTAAACCTATAACTCACCAACATTTTTGTTGACGTTTAAAGCATGTTTATTCTCAGGTGAATACTAAGAGCTTCCGCTGTTGCATACTAAAATAAGGACAAGATTTGGAGTCCATGTTTGTATGATATTGTGTAAAAACTGCATTCAAGAAACTGATTTCGATGTAAAATATTTGTATTGTAAACCATTATGTAATGGTCGTGTGTAAACAGGATATTTTAGATTATCATAATTTGATAATCTACGTAAAGCTTTTTAAACCTTTATTTATGAAATAAAGGTTATGGTTTGTTTTAAAAATGAATGCAGTCTTTGAAAAACGTCTCATATAGAGGTCAAAACCTCGCAACGAAATTAATTAATATGGAATGTTTTTAATCAATAAGAACGGGACATTTCAGTAATAAGATTTGGTTCATCGGTAATTAAGAAAATTGGATCTTCTTTGGTTAAATGCAATAATCTGTTTCGATTGCTTAGTCGGATATTTCACTATAAATCCACCCTCTTCGTTTCCGTATTTCCACAGCTCATACCTTCTATTCTTTCTCCCTCAATTCATACTTTGAAACATTCATCAATATGCTCCATCCCATTCTGATCCTTGATATACTCCTAACTTTCATATCTGTCATTCTTCTCTTTCATCTACCACCGAAGGATTTTATTTACTTTTACTATTACCTTGGGGTTATAGTGTTTTTAATTCTCCCATGTCTTTACGTTGCAATACGTATTGATATACGCGGTTTGTAAATTATGTGTTGCGGTCGGGCTTTATATCTTTCCTTATTTTTCGAAGTCTCTGCTTCTGTCTTTCTATATTTACTGACATCTACAGTTAATGATCTTTTCTGTTTGCTGTGATTTATACCCCCTTTCTATTTCAAAGCTTCATGATTTTGTTTTCTTTTCGCAATTAATGGTCCAGAATTCGTAGGTATGGAGTTTCGAATTATTATAATATACAAAGTAGAAAGGAAAGGTAGTAGCACGATTTGATTTGTCAAATTACCAGAATAAACAGAAAAGACTGAATCATCACGAAAATATTTTCTTGATATTTTTAGAGGTTTAATAGAATACCAGAGTCGTGTATCATGGCACATGATGAAGGTATGGTCTGTGAATCGTCATGTCCCATTAGAAACTCAGCATGACTTATTGTAATATAATCACGTTGATCAAGTGTCATTATATTATACCAACTCATGCTTCAGTTCCCAACACTACTTCAAAAACATTCATATTTTAAACTCGAAGGTTTCAGAATTTAGAAACTAAAATAGTTTCTTTTATGATGTAATACAGATAGTGCGAAGAGGTAAATGATTCCGGATAACAATAGTTATGAAGATATCTTCAGAAACATCGAAGATATTTATAATGAAAGATATGATGATATCTTAGAATATCTAAGATAATGAAGAATATTGTCCGCAAAAGTTTAGAGTCAGGAGCAAGGTATTCGATAATGACTACAGCAGATACTGAATCATTTGGATTCTTTGAAGGCATGTTTAGTCTTTGTGATTTGTCCACAGTCTCCTTCATAATTTGCTCAATCCCTTTTCCAGTTCCAAACCTTCTCTTTTTCTGAGCTTTGCCAACACACTATTCTTTATCATCAAACTTTTTACTGTTAAGGTTGTTTAAGGATTTTTCTGCTTCATCAGCATTTTTCAAAATTTCGAGAACTAGTTCGCAGTTTATGGTGTTTTTCAGAAACTTCACATTCAAAGTATGTAAGTCTTGGAGATAGACGTTATATGTATATATAACTGTTGGCGTAAAATTGCTGCGAAATTCGAGAATAATGGTTCAAGCTTTTTGGTATGGTGACTACCATTACAAGATGCAGATGAGTACGTGATAGAGTTTCAATGAATAAGTATAGTGATTTTTCGAAGAGGCTTAAGGATCAAAGAATTTTTTGGTAAGTTTACTGTTACTGTGGCGAGATATAAAAGGTTCCCCGGTAATAATGATGAAGGGGTAATCGTCATAATAAGGCTTATTCGAATGAACAATTGAAGTTGATTTGCTGGAGCTGTGACAAAACTGTCTACTTTGAAAAGGGATTGAAAAGTTATTTTTGCTAATAAATGCCAAAGGGTCTGACACGGATACGTGTTAAACTATGACTTTGGTTTCGAGAGTTTTTCAGGTGCATGACTGTGGGTAACATGTGGTTGGATCATCATCTCGATTGTTTCTTAATTGAGGTATTTTCAAGAATCATGAAGGGTTTGAATGTAGATGGTAATGAATTTTGAATGATACAAAAATTGCTTTATGGATTTAATGAATAGTATTAATGTTTTAGCACAATTTTGAAGTCAAAGTATAGCTTTGAAAGCTGTAGAGATCTAAGCTGTAGAGATCTGTTAAAGTCAGAATATGTAACTGAATCTGGATGAGAATGGTTGTTCTGATTTTCTATGAAAAAATGTATATTGTTGTGAAAGTAATGAGTATAGTTGATGATTAAAATCAAATAATGTAACATATTAATTGTGAATTTTTATTTCTCTCGGGTATTACCTACCCGTTAAAAGTTTCACGAGTTAATATTTTATACAAGAGAATTTTATTACAGTCTTTATGAAAATATATGTATATTTTCTTCAGATGTAATACATATTTAATGAGTTAATATTAAACTCATTTGATTTTTGGCTGGAATTAGAAATGAATAATCTCTAAAACTTTAGAAATTTCGTAATCTTCGTGGATTATTTATTCAACGTAAATGAAATTATGAATCAATACTTCATTATTCATTTTTATTGATATTTACTCGGTGAATGATGTTGGTGCTCGTGGAATTCTTGTGAACTTCGCAAGATATGAATGATGTTTTCTTAGAAAGTTTCGAGTACATCGAAGATGAAAGTGTAAAATTAAACATATAATTGAATAATACACTTAGTTTATTATGAAATGGGATTCATTGAATTGAAACAGAGATTGTAGTTAATGATGGTTAAGTCGTTAACGAAGGATGTACATCATAGCATATTAGTAACATGAATTATCCGATTAGTATCTACCCTTTAAAATTCACGCGTAATAGCTTAGTACGAAAAGATTTATTGTGGTTTCAAAACTTATATATGTAAGATATACATATTAATTCTTTAGTGGAAGTGAGTTAATACTTCGTAACTCGTTGATACAATATACTCATTGTTGATTAGTGATGATGTTTGCAGTGATTATAGATCTGGTGGAGCTTGTGATGTTGTAGGTGCTGCCGATGCTGGCTATGCTGACGGCACTGACGGTGCTGGTGATGCTGACGGTACTGTTGATGTTGTTGGTAAAACAAATCTAGCTTGTAAATCGTGCACCATTCCAGTCAGGGTTTCATTTCATCATTTCTATTCGTCCACTTATCTGGTTTATGATTAAGGCTGGAATAGATAATCTCTAAGAATTTAGAGATTATATAATCGCTGCAGAATGTTTTTCCAATGAAGTTATGAAGCATTACTTCATCGGTTATTGTTGCTGGTACTTCTTGGTAACTACGGTGCGTATGACGTTGATGCTCGAGATACAGATTGTGATGTCAAGGTGTGGGATGCGGATGTTGTTGTTGTTGGTGGTAATGGTACTGTTGATATTGCTGATGGTGGTATTGTTGATGCCGGTGTTGCTGCTGGTGCTTATAACCTTTGCACCATATTCTCTAAAGCCACTACCCGAGCGCGAAGCTCGTTGACTTCTTCTATTACACCGGGGTGATTATCGGTTCGGACGAGTGGATGAATAAGATCTAGAATTTGAGATAGTATATAATCATGAAGAGATACTCTGGAAATGAGAGAAAAAATAGTGTCTCAAACAGGTTCGCCGGTGAGTGCTTCAGGTTCTTCGCCATGAGGGAAATGTGGTGGATGGAAGGGATCACCTTCTTCTTGTCTCCAATAACTAAGTAGGCTACGAACCCATCCCCAATTCATCCAGAATAGATGATGGCTGATTGGTTAATCCTATCCAGTCACACTACTTTCGGAGCTCGAGTGGAAATCCATATCGGAATAGCTGTCAGAATCTAAGGAATTTGAACTAGATACGGGATCCATCTTGTATAATCAGGGAAATGATTTTTGATATGAATTAGATTATGGGACTTAGATTTGGTATTCTTCAACACATAATTTACATATGTATATATAATACCAAAATCCCATAAATTACGGAGGAATCTTTGAAAAAATGTCAGGCATGTTTACAGTAACAGATATGCTAAGATTTGAATTCGTCTGTACACTATCTATGCAATAAATGCAGGAAAACGTGTCTAGACTTAAGAATGATAAGCAGGTAATTTCCGACAAGAAATGATAAGCAAAACTTTTTGACATGCAGCTAAGGTCGAAGTCCAGACTCATTAATGCATCTTAATATCTATCAGTTAGACACACTAACGCAAGACCTAGTTCGCAAAGACCACCACTCTGATACCACATGAAACGACCCGTCCTAATCCATAAGGACGAATACAATAACATATGGTACATTGCGAGGTATTTGACCTCTATATGATATATTTTACAAACATTGCATTCGTTTTTAAAAGACAACTTTCATTATATTGATAGTTGACAATATGCATATCATTTCACAATATATCCAAACTATAAATGACTTAATAATAATCTTGATGACTTCAACGACTCGAATGCAACGTCTTTTGAAATATGCCATGAATGACTCCAAGTAATATCTTTAAAATGAGAAAATGCATAGCGGAAGGTTTCTTTAATACCTGAGAATAAACATGCTTAAAAGTGTCAACCAAAAGGTTGGTGAGTTCATTAGTTTATCATAATCAATCGTTTCCATAATTTTAATAGACCACAAGATTTCATTTTCATAGTTAAATGCAGGAACACTCATCTACAAAAATCATTCATACGGTGAACACCTGGTAACCGACATTAACAAATGCATCTAGAATATCTCCAAATATACAGGTACACTCATCTGTATATAAAATCGAAGTACTAAAGCATCCGTAACCCAGATGGGACGTGTCAAAGTCCATAGATCTATCTTCAGGATTCGCGTCAATTTGGGGGTCTGTTCCCAAATTCTTAGGCTACCATGCTAAAAAGGGTGATATCCGGTATAATAATTCAACCATAGAATGTAGTTTCAAGTACTTGTGTCTATTTCGTCAAACATTTATAAAAGCAGCGCATGTATTCTCAGTCCCAAAAATATATATTGCAAAAGCATTTAAAAAGGGAGAAAATGAAACTCACAATACTGTATTTTGTAGCAATAATGCAAATGACGGCACTGAACAAGTGCAGGTTTGACCTTGGATTCACGAACCTATATTAATTTTATATATATATATATGTATGTATATATATATATATATATATATATATATATATATATATATATATATATATATATATATTGGTCAATATCTGTCTAACAATTTAGGTCAAGTCATAGTGTATCACAATCCTAATGCTCGAGATTATCATGCAAAACTCAACAAAAGTCAACTTGATCCAAAATGGCTTCCAAAATCTATACATGTTTATTATATAATTCAAATATAGTCGTTATATGTATTTACATATATTTATCAGATTTTATTAGAGTAATTAATACAAGTCATTTATTAATAAAATTTACATTAAAATTTATATATGATAAAAATATATTTTTATATATCTCAAGTAATAAAATTTATTAAGTTCACTTAATATCATAAAAATATAGTGGTATGTATTATTAATGTAATTATATTACGGGTGATAAAAATATCTTTGTATCTCATATTTATTCGATAAAAATAATATTGATAATAATAATAATGAGTAAAAGTTGTATTATTTTGTAATAATAATAATAACTATTATTATTCTACTAATAATAATAACAATATTTATATTTACTAATGATGATATTAATTATAATAAAATAATTATTCTATTCATGATAATTTTAATAATAACGATATTTTTTATTATTAAATATAATAATAATAATATTTTATAAAAATAATAATTCTATTCAAAATGATAATTTTTAATAATAATAATACTAAAATGATAATAATAATGATATTTAATAATAACGATGATATTTCTATTAAAATCATAATTTTAATAAAAATGATAGTTTTAATATTAATGATACTTTTAATAATAATAACGATAAAAATAATAAAATGATAGTTTTAATAAAAATATTAATTATTTTAATAATAATAATAATAATAATAATAATAATAATAATAATAATAATAATAATAATAATAATAATAATAATAATATTGATTATTAGATAATAATAATAATAATGAAGATAATAACGACGATAACGATAACGATAACGATAACGATAGCGATAACGATAATAATAATAATAATAATAATAATAATAATCATTTTAACAATAATACTTAAAATTATAGATAATTCAATTGACAATATCTTTTAATCCGTTCATCGAAACCATACGCTTTCTAAATGAAAAGTTATAAATTTTTCGCCAGCTTTCTAACGACATGCATATCATATACCTTATCTCAGTAGCATATGTATAAAATTCATAATTCACCAAAACTATCTAATGACGAACTTAAGCATACAAGCATGCATGATCATATATATACTCGAGCACTAGTCAGGGATACACTATTAGTACATAAAAGATAAGATATGAATGCTCACGTATCAATATTGTGATTCAATATTGCAGGAAAGTACGTAGTCGCAACGGAGATGATAAACACTAGGTTGACCTCACGAACAATACCCATGAACCATACCCAAAACCTCCATAGCTATCACCCATAATTTCCTTAGCTTTATCCCGCTCATAAAATCCGTTTTGAAAACACTCAAGCAGAACCTCGTCGTAGTATTTTATGTATAACTAATACTAATATTAGTACTACTAATAATAATAAGTAATAATAATAATATTAATAATAATTATAATTTATATATATATAGAAAGGTTCGAGAGATAGATGATTGAAATGAATGAATCACAAACTGTAAAAACGTTCGATTTATAAGCACTTCACACCACCTACCACACCATGCGATCGCATGGGCTTGAAGGTGTGTGGCCATGCGATCGTATGGCCTCTTGATACAGCTCATAATCGATTAAAAGTTCCTGCCGATACTTTATGTTTATAATATATATATTATTTAATATATAATATATTTAATCTTTAGAATTAATTAAATATTATATTATATTCTCGTGCATAGTTGATTTGTAATTTTAGCACCGATGAATTGTACGTTGACGCTCGACTTACGTACCGGTTCCGGTTTTTCGAACATCCTTTCGTACGCTTAGAAAACTTGTACTTTACGTTTCGCGACACGCACCTTTATCAATAATTAGACTTATTTCACCAATAATTATACTAATTGAAATGTAACTTATTTATTTGAGTGTTGTGGTCATTTGATTCTATAATCCAACTTCTCGTTGTTTAATGAAATATATATAATAGTAATATTTTGAATCAAAACGTTTTATGACTAATTAAATATTTATTTTATCACTTTGTAAAATATAAATATATTTTCATTTAGAAATATAAAATTAGAAATGTTTATTTAGTAATGCAATATTTAGTCTTTCAAAAACTTTTATATTTCAAAGTGATTTTAAAATCATTTACATAATAGAAAATATTATATCCTATAACGTTTACAAATTTCAAAACTTAAATAGATATAGTACTAGCGTTTATTTTAACTTCTCAAACATTTTAATTAACATAACTATAACAATCGAATCAAATAAATAAGTGTTACTATCGTTTACTTATCTAACTTGAAAACAAATATAATCCGTATTCATAAACACTTCTTAAGTATATGTCGCAAGTTAATTATATAATTAATTCTAATAATATCTTGTCGTATGTATATATTTATACATATGTCCATTTACAATATGGTTGTTCGAGAATTGAAGGTTACAGTCCAACGACTAAATAAATGTATGTAACCGTTGATTTACTTAAATTGTCGATATCCAATCATCTAAGTTATTTACACTCCACGTTCTTACTTTCACATAAAATGAAAGCTAAACTAGATATCTTATCAAAGTCACGAGGAAATTATTGTAAAGCATGTATTGAAAATCAAACAGAAATCTCCACTAACCTTTGTCTAGTTCCTGTTAATGACACATTTGTTCTTACTTGTAATTCACTTTACCATTTTTCGAATGTTGTTAAAAAGAACAGATTTCTTAAATCATAATGGACCTCACAACAGAGACCCGTAATCATATCACAACGTATCAGATAATTCAATCATTTGATATTATCTTTTTAATTCCGTCGATAAATATATTGTAACAAATACGTTCGTGTAAAATATAAACATCTAATACTTTGTTAACGTTTTCAATTAATACATATATATTATATATACATATCTATATACACATAAATGTTCGTGAATCGTCGAGCACAGTCAAAGGGTAATTGATTACATGAATATAATTCCAAAACTTTTGAGACTCAGTACTACAGACTTTGCTTATCGTGTCGGAATAATATAAAGATAAAGTTTAAATTTGGTCAGAAATTTCCGGGTTGTATTAAATAGTTTGTACCAATCGTTGATGTATATATTAAATTAGGTTGCATTAGGTTGCATTAGGATCCAGCGCTAAGTTTAAATTAGGTTGCATTATTAAATAGTTTGTACCAATCGTTAATGTACGTCTCACTTTATTTATTGATCATTTGAATCTTTTCTCTCGACAAGACGAAAAGTAAAACAAAAAATGATGAATAATTACTTTCACGTTTATTACAAATCAATCACATAACTATTTTTGGTCCTTCCTCGACAAAACGAAAAAAAAATATGATAAATAATTACTTTCTCCATACTTAGTTATGTAATTAATATTTATCAATGGTGAAGAACCGACGCAAAGCCAGATCGCCCAACTAGTTATCTCTGATTTACATGCTTTTCGAATTATTATATCTCAAGAAGTCAACAAGGTAAAATCTGCCACCTACATTTGTTTGTAATATTTTTTTTTTTAAAAATCAATGGTAAATTGTCGTACGCGACAGTGTAGTAATAAGCTAAAATTCCAGTTCGCCTTTTGAATAATTCAACACTCACAAGTCATTTTATTATTATTATTATTATTATTATTATTATTATTATTATTATTATTATTATTATTATTATTATTATTATTATTATTATTATTATCCTACATACTAAAACACACCCAGAATTCCGTCGTTTCAGTTGTTTCGGATTGTCATTTTGAGTTTGCGATCACACTGCGATCGGTCCCTCAACTTGACTCAATTTACACAACGACCCCTCAAGTTTACATTTTTCCAGGGGTTGAAAGTGTAAATATATAATTTTATTAAAATAAAATAAACTAATTCCACCCGAATTTTTAACGGGCCCTATCTTCTCGCTCGGTTTGAGTTAAATTTTTTCGAGACCACCGTTTAACTCGAAATAATTTTACGAACACAACGCAACTACCTATACGTGAAACAGACATCGTTAAAAAACACTAAATATTTCGGGCTATATTTTTTATACATATACATACACGTACAACAAACAACCCAATCTATTAGATATATTAGGTACCAAACAACGTATATCCAAATTCAACCGCGCGTTGAATAAAACCGTAACAACGCGTGGTCAAATTTTTTTATAGTTTATATTATATTGTTATATTCATGTTTATCTATTATTTACTATAATTTATATTAATTTATTTACTATATATTATATCATTAATCATCCTAATTTTTTGGTAAAGTTTGAGTTTTTAGTTTTAACCGATTAATCAACGTAACTTTTTGATTAAATTACACCTTCTATTATAGTTCTAGTATATATCATATCATATGCTAAATAAAAATACAAGTAGTAAAACATACACACTAATTTTATGATAACCTAATTTTAACAATAAAATTAAATGTTCATTTTAGTCATTTTACCAAATATATTTGGGATAATCTAATTTTTCCAAACACTTGAAGACTGATTATCTGATTATTGCGATATCAAACTGCATAATCTAATCCAAACACCACTCATCTATACCACGTTTTACTACCGCATATTATTTGATTATAATTATCTAAAACGCATAATGAATTTTCAAAACGCAAATCCAAACACCCCTTAAGAGTTGGGGTTAGAAAAATTCAAATTTATTATTTTCTATTTTTCGGAGGCCAATGATTTAAATTAAGTGTTGTCATGGCATACACATGTAACTCAACACTTTATATTTGTGATTACGAGAGTTCGACAACTGAAAAGAAATAATATGTGGTACAGAGTACTATTTTTATTTGTGGTTACGAGAGTTGGACAATAACTGAAAAGAAACAATACGTGGTACAACTATGTACACTATATTAATTGTGCAAGGTCCTATTGTCGTTCCTTTTTTTCACATGTCATTTTGGTCCACCAATTCAATATTTCATTACTATTAGTGGTAGTATATATTCTATTGTTGATTGTTGATTAGTCCATCAATAGTGATCTTATGTTTCTTTTTTTTTTCCCTCTTAAATGTAAATGTTTTTTTTTTTTTTAAAGGCAAATTATATTAAAAACTCGAAAACAATAACGCTTGGCCCTTACAAGACTCATGAGCCAAGCCCAAACCGGGTTGCGAAGTGAGCAACCTGACGCGAGAACTACACGAATAAAACTACAAACAATGGAAATAGCAATACAGTAGGAAAAACGAATTCACGAAACAGTTTATACTAGAACTACTTGAGGTAAATGCTTGGATTTGCAAACCACGAGAGCCACTCGAACTTTTTCTTTGGACACCGACTTGAGATCCACTCAAATGATTTTGCTTGAATCTCACTTAGAACCATCGGAGCGTTCCAAGACTTTCCTTGAAACACCAAAAGGTTACGGTACTTCCAAATGATATAAAACGAAGCCCATTTCAATGCTTGCCATATGACCCGTCCATCATTAGAGAGGGATGGCACGTCATTATCACACACCAGGTTGTTGAGAACAAAGGATGATGGAACCGCTAACCCGCACCATTTGAAGACTCTTGTCCAAATGTCAGATACCTCCTTGCACGACACTAAAGCATGTGACAAAGATTCCAAATCATCATCACATTTCGGACATCGAACACTATGTAAATCAACTCCCCGCTTGTCTAGCTCAATTTTAACCGGGAGTCTATTCTTTTGCATCCGCCAAATAAAAACCGAGACTTTCTTAGGCACCAATTTATTGAAAGAAGTAGCCTGCGAAGAAGAAAAAGGTGAAAGAACCTGCAAATCGATAAGTTTAGCAAGCCTGTTCACCGTGAACAGTCCATTCGAAGCCAGGTTCCAGCTCCACATGTCTTTCTGTTCGGATAACTTGGATTCTGAGGACAGTAGCTGCACTAACGAAATCAACTCGTCCGCCGTTCTGCTTGTTGGGGTACGCGTCCAACTCCAATGGAAGTTTAACTCGTTGTCTGTTGAAGTAACCGAGACTCGCTGCTTAACCGAAGCATCAGGCTGGTTTTCCAGCTTATACAACCTTGGAAACCAGACGCATAATTTGGAAGAACCGAGCCAATGCTCATGCCAAAACGATGTATCCCCTCCATCGCCTAATGACTTGACAAAGGAATACTTGAAAGGCACATGTTCTTCATCAATAGAGGTACCTGCACGAATGATATGTTGCCAAATGCTCGACAAGGGAGTGAGATTAGAATCATCCTACCTCATTAAGCGACCACAATTACCATAAAGACTTCGGACAATTTTGACCCAAAAAGCGTTGGTTTCGGTTTTAAACCTCCACCACCATTTCCCCAACAAGGCAAGGTTTTTGCCTTTTAGGGACCCGATGTTTAACCCCCCATTTTGGAAATTATTTAGAACACATTCCCATTTGACCCAAGAAATATTTTGTTTTGTACCCGACCCACCCCAAGAGAACTCTCTCCTCACTTTCTCAAGCATTTTGATAACACTCGGCGGAGCACGAAAGATCGAAAAGTAGTACAATGGAAGACTATTGAGAACCGACTTAATTAAGACCAATCTTCCCCCGAAAGATAAGGAACGCATTTTCCAACTCGATAGTATCGACTTAAATTTATCAATTACCGGATTCCAATCGCTACATTTATTCATTTTAGCACCAACGGGGAGTCCAAGATAAATAAAAGGTAGTTTACCTACTTGACAACCCAAATATCTCGCAATGTGACTAACTTCCGCAAAATCAACACCTATCCCGTAGAGACAACTTTTATGGAAGTTTACTTTCAACCCAGAGGAGAGTTCAAAACATTTCAAAAGGTTCCTAAGGTTAAGTGCATTAGTTCTACTCCAATCCCCAAAAAAAAAAAATGGTATCATCCGCGTATTGCAAATGAGAAACCAACACTTCCTCATCACCAACCTTAATTCCTTTGAAAAGATTGTTATCAATAGCCACTTTGGTAAGAATATTGAGACCTTCGGCTGCTAAAAGTAAGAGGAATGGGGACAACGGGTCTCCTTGTCTAACTCCCCGCTCAAGAACGAATTCTTTTATAGGGGAACCATTTACAAGGACGGACACCGAGGCCGATCTAAGGCAAGAATCAATCCATTTTATCCATTTAGACCCGAAACCCATACTTTTCATCACTTCGAAGAGAAAGTTCCAATTGAGGCTATCGAAGGCCTTTTCAAAATCTACCTTAAAGACAATACCTTTTTTCCCCTTAGATTTCAAGAAATGGATAGTTTCATTTGCAATTAAAGCACCATCCAGAATATACCGCCCTCTAATAAACGCACTTTGCTCCATACCAACTAGAGAAAGTAGCACCTTCCGAAGTCGATTAGCAAGAATCTTAGCAATGATTTTATAAAAACTACCAATCAAGCTTATAGGCCGAAAATCATTCAAGCCAATTGGATCCGCTTTCTTAGGCACTAGGGTAATAAAAGATGCGTTACAACCCCTCGAGATATCACCATATTCCCAAAACCGCTGAATTGCACTAATTAAATCCACTTTTATCACGACGCAATTTTTTTTGAAAAAACGTAAGTTAAACCCATCCGGACCCGGAACTTTTGTACTACCACAATCGTTGATCGTATCCAGAATTTCACTTTCTAGGATTTCTCGTTCAAGTGCAATTGATTCCTCATTTGAAATTGAAGGGTAACATAAGTCTTCCATTGAAGGTCTTGAACTATTTGGCTCCTCGAATCTTCCCTTAAAATGTTTATATGTTTCTTCCTTTATGTCATTCGGACACTCATTCCAATCACCATTAATGTTCAGTGTGATGACCCGGAAATTTCTGATCAAATTTAAACTTAATCTTTAACGTTTCCGACACGATAAGCAAAGTCTATGAAGATGAATCTCAAAATTTTGAATTATTCAATTACCCTTCGATTGTTCTCAATGATTCGCGAACAATTATATGTAAATAGATACATATACTATAACTTGAAAACGTAACAAAGTGTTAAGTAAATGATACTGTGCATTAAACTTATTGGTTTGATTATCTGATTGATATATATTCAACTACGGAATTAAAAGATTATGCCAAATGATTGAATTAAAAGATATTTAATGAGTCTCTTAAGGATTATGATATTATTACGGGTCTCTGTTGTGAGGTTCACGTTGATTTGGGAAATCATCCATTCTTAACGGTATTCGAAATAAATGGTAAAGTGTTTGTTTAAATAACATAATTTGGACACATACAATAATAAGGAATATTAACTGTTGGAATTAGATATATGAATAATGAATTGTTATTATATATATATTAACAAATAGCGAGACGATGATTTATAGAAGTAAATGACCAAAATACTAGAAAGTTTAAGATATACTTTGAGTGGTATAGTTTAGGGATAATTTAAGGTTATATTTTGACAAAGGTACGTGGCACGAAATGTAAAATACAAGTTTTCTCAGCGTACAAAAGGACATTTGAAAAACCAGAACCGGGACATAAGTCGAGTGATGACGTACGACTTATCGGAACAAAAATTACAAGTCAACTATGCATGTGAATTTAATATAATATATAATTAATTATATAAATTATATATATTATATATATTATATAAAATTATGTCGACAAACAAAAAGTTAAAAGTTTGTGAGCTGGATCAGAGGGCCATGCGATCGCATGGCCTTGAAACACAAATCCCATGTGATCGCATGGGGTACTTTTTCAGAAAAGGTTCTATAAATTGCTCAGTTTTCACACACTTCTCTAATCATATATTACTCCGTATTTATTTTATTTATTATTATTATTATTATTATTATTATTATTATTGTTATTATTATTATTATTATTATTATTATTATTATTATTATTATTATTATTATTATTATTATTAAGATTAATATTATTATTAATATTATTAATTAGTATTATACATAAAATACTACGACGAGGTTATGAGCGTGTCACTTTCAAAATGGTTTTCAAGCGGGATAGAGCTAAGGAAATTATGGGTTATTGCCAAGGAGGTTATGGGTAATGTTCGGGGGTATATTTGTGAATCAAACCTAGTGTTTATCATCTCCGTTACGTCTACGTACTTTCCTACAATATTGAATCTCAATACTGATACGTAAGCACTCATATTTTATCTTTTATATATTAATTATGTATCCATGTCTAGTGCTCGAGTATATATATTTATATATGCTTGTATGCTAAATTTCGTCGTTAAACAGTTTATAATGAATCACTAATTAAATACATATATTACTGGTAAAAGGTATATGATATATATGTTTTTGGAAAGCTGGCGAAAAATCAATAACTTTTCATTTAGATATCGAATAGTTTCGATGAACGGATTAAAAAATATGATCAACTGAATTATGATTGACGTTAATTGAAATTTCTTTTGAATCTGCAATTAAGATTTAAACAACTTGTTTACGAGACTAATAAAGTGAACTTTTAAATATTACCAACCGAGTTAATGAATCCTTATATAAGGCACGTCTCGTTTTGTTGAACTATTGTCAAAATTGACTTTTTGAAACGACTTTGAATAACTATCATATGTCGATCTTGAGCATTAGGATTGTGATACACTATGACCTGACATTACTTGATAGACATTTATTGACCAACATATGTTCTCTAGGTTGAGATCTACGATTATATGCTGCTAAGTTGAGTTTCATTTTCTCCCTTTTTAATTGCTTTTGCAATATATATTTTTGGGCTGAGAATACATGCACTTTATTTTAAACGCAATGGATACAAGTACATACTAAATTCTACACTGAGTTTGAACCGAAAATCCCTTAGCTTTGGTAACTAGTAACTGCCAGTTATAAGAACTGGTGGGCACGAGTAGTGGTATATAGATCCATAGGGCTTGACATCCCCGTCTGTTCCAGGTATAGAAACCCTAGCCTGAACTATAAAACAGACGTATGCTATTTGAGTTTAGTACACGTTGGTTTGCGTGTATTGTACATGTTGGTTGCATGTATGTTAAAACATAGGTACTTATTATATACTGTATACGTTAAAGTTTAGTTACCAGGGTGCTCAATCTTGTAGAATATTTTGATAAACGTTTCTGGATGAAACAACTGAAATCTTGTGATCCATCTTTATATACAGATTATATGAAACAATAAAACTCTGAACTCACCAACCTTTGTGTTGACACTTGTTAGCATGTTTATTCTCAGGTTTCCTAAAAGTCTTCTGCTGTTTGCTTATGTGTTAGACAAGCTATGTGCATGGAGTCTTACATGATATATTTTTCAAGGAAACGTTGCATTCACCAAATCATCACCATGTATCTTATTTTGACTGTATTGTCAACGGAAGTATTATTGTAAACTATTATTTACAGTGATTAACTATATGTAGAAATCATCAGATGTTGAAAATATTTCATTTAAATATTCATTTATGGTGTGCCTTTTTAAAAGAATGCAATGTTTACAAAACGTATCATATAAAGGTCAAATACCTCGCAATGAAATCGATGAATGACGTGTTCGTCCATATGGATTTGGAGCGATCGTCACAGTTGATATCAGAGCGTTGGTCCTAGTGAACCAGGTCTTGCATGAGTGTGTCTAACTGATAGTTGTTAGGATGCATCAGTAAGTCTGAACTTCGACCATGTCTGCATGTTAAAAGTTTTGCTTATCATTTCTTGTCGGAAATTACATGCTTATCATTCTTAAGTCTAGACACGTTTTCCTGCATTTATTGCATAAATAGTGTATAGACAAAAATTCATATCTTAGCGTATCTGTTACTGTAAACTTTTCCTGACATCTTCCGAAAATTTCTCCGTGATTTATGGAATTTGGTATTATATATACATATGTAAATTATGTATTGAAGAATACCAAACTAAATTCTATAATCTGATTCATATCAAAAATCATCTCCCTAATTATACAAGATGGATCCCGTATCTAGTTCAAATTCCTTAAACTCCGACAGCTATTCCGATATGGATATTCACCTGAATTTCGAAGACAGTGTAACCGGAATGGATCAACCAATAAGCCATCACTTATTCTGGATGAATTGGGGATGGGTTCGTAGCCTACTTAATTATTGGAGACAAGAAGAAGGCGATCCCTTCCATCTACCACATTGCCCTCTTGGCGAAGAACCTGAAGCACTTACCGGCGAACCTGTTCGAGACACCATTTTCTCTCTCATTTCCAGAGTATCTCGTCACGATAATATACTATCTCAAATTCTGGATCTTATTCATCCGCTCGTCTGAACCGCCAATCATCCCGGTGTAGTAGAAGAAGTCAACGAGCTTCGCGCTCTGGTAATGGCTTTAGAGAATATG
This sequence comes from Rutidosis leptorrhynchoides, assembly GCF_046630445.1. NCBI lineage: Eukaryota > Viridiplantae > Streptophyta > Magnoliopsida > Asterales > Asteraceae > Rutidosis > Rutidosis leptorrhynchoides. The sequence goes on from NC_092342.1 coordinate 27,582,206, forward strand.
GTGCAAAGGTTACAAGCACCAGCAACATCACCGACATCAACAGTACCACCAACAACAACACCAACAGTACCATTACCACCACCAACAACATCCGCATCGCAAACCTCAACTTCACAATCTGTTCCACGAGCATCAACGTCATACGCACCGTAGTTACTAAGAAATACCAGCAACAATACCCGATGAAGTATTAACTCATTTCCCCTGAAGAAATTTTATGTATATTTAATATATATGAATTTTGAAATCAAAATAAATCTTTTCGTACTAAGCTATTACGTGTGAATCTTAACTAGTAGGTACTACTCGGTTAATTCATATTACTAATATGCTATGATATACATCCTTCGTTAACGACTTAACCATCGTTAACTACAATATCTGTTTCAACTCAATGAATTCAATTTCATAATGAACTTAGTGTATTAATCAACTACATGTTTGATTTTACACTTTTATCTTCGATGTACTCGAAAACATCATTTATATCTTATGAAGTTCACGAAAATTCCAGGAGCATCAACATCCTTCACCGAGGAATAAGAATAAATAATGAAGTATCAATTACATTAGCGAAATACTCCGCAAAGATTATGTAATCTTTAATGTTTTAGAGATTAATCATTTCTAAGTCAAGCCGAAAATCAAATGAGCTTAATATGATATTAACTCGTTAAATCTGTGTTACATCTGAAGAAAATATACATACATATATTTTCATAAAGAGGGTAATAAAAATTCTTTTGTACAAAATATTAATTGTGAAATCTTTAACGGGTAGGTAATACCCGGGAAATATTTAAGTTCGCAATTAATATGTTACACTGTACATTCCTCAACTTTGATTCAAAAATTATTAACAATACTCACAATGATATACAATCGTTTTCATACAAATTCAATTACATATTCTGATATTGACGGATCAGAATCCAAGTCTTAACTCTGAACCGGTGACATCATTCTTAGATCTCTACATCTTTCAAATCTATACTTTGACTTCAAAACTGTGCAAGATCCTTTAGCGTTGTTTTTACCGAAAATAACCTTGCAATTTTTTTTTCAAAGTATCCAGTTTTACACCACTTCCAACCAGTCAATTTTGACTTTTTAGATTAGTCTTATTATAACCTTGATATATACGTTTTTGTTACTAGGGAACCTTTTATGTTCCACCACATTAGCAGTAAATTTACCAACAACCTCATTAATCCTTGACCTTCCGAAAAATCCTTATACTCATTGAAACCCTATCATGTACTCATCCACATCTCATAACGGTAATTGCCATACCAACTACCAGGAATTAGCAATCAGTATTTTAAATCTCACAGCATTTTCTACGACAACAGTTATATATAAACATATAATATCTATCTCCTAGACTTATCTACTCCGAATGTGAAGTTTCTGAAAAACATCCCAAACTATGAACTAGTTCTCTGAAATTGGAACAATGATGATGAAGCAGCAAAAACGGTAAACGACTTTAACAGTTAAAAGTTTGATGATAAAGAATAGTATGGTGGTAAAGCTGAGAAAAAGAGAAGGTTTGGAATTGAAAAACGGATTGAGCAGACCATGAAGGAGGCTGTGGACAAATCACAAAGACTAAATCTACCTTTAAAGAATCCAAATGATTCAGTGTCTGCTAAAATCATTAGCGAATACCTTGCTCCTTACTCTAAAACCTTTGCGGACAATATTCTTCATCATCATCTTATCTTAAATATTCTAAGATATCATCGTATCTCCCATTATAAATATCCTCCATATTTCTGAAGATATTTTTCGAAACCATTCTTATCTGAAATCATTACCTCTTCGCACTATCTGTGTTACATCATAAAAGAAACTATTTTAGCTTCTAAAATCTGAAAAATTCGAAAAAATGGATGTTTTGAAGTAATGTTGGGAACTGAAGCATGAGTTAGTATAATATAATGACACTTGATCAACGTGATTATATTACAGTAAGTCAGGTTGAGTTTCTAAATAGAACGTGACAAAGGTTCACATATCACACCCTCATCATAAACCATGTTACATAACTCTTTCATTCTATATAATCTCTAAATATATCAAGAAAATATATTTCTTGATGATTCGGTCTTTTCTAGATATTCTGGTAATTTGACAAATCAATATCGTGTCATTTTAATTTCTTTCTTAGAACATTAACTATGTTCATTCCGAAATCCATACCTACGAATTTTGGACCATTATTCGCATGACTTAAAGTCGGGAAGAGAAAATAAAAGCTTGAAGCTCCGTAATATAATGAAAAATATAAAGCCCTATAACAACCCCGAAATTACAAACCATGTATATCAATGCGTATAGCAATTTAAAGACAAGGGAGAATGAAAAACACTATAACCCCAAGGTAATAGTAGAAGAAAATAACTTCCTCTGGTGGCAGATGAAAAAAAAGAATGAAGGATACGATAGCCAGGAAAATATCAAGAATCAGAACTGGATTAAGCATTTTCACAATCTATTAGGATGTATGAAATAAGAAAGAAGATTATAGGAGTGGTTAAAATAAATGAAACGAAAGAGGTCAATTTATAGCGAAATATCAGACATAGCAATCGAGGCAGATTACGCATTTAATCAAAGAAAATCCTAATTTCCGCAAATTCCGAAGAATCAAATCTTATATAGATTATGAAGATTTTCTATTCCTTAAATTCCGGAAATCAATTGTTACTACGTCAAGAGTTAAAAACGAATCTCTATTTCCTCATTTCACTCTTTTACGATAACTTCTCTCATACGCTTCGAGTAATTAGATTTTTTTATCCATATTATTCAACGGTGATAAAAATTCTATTTATCAACACATATTCGTCATGAAAACATTTTTATTGGTAGCCATGACGACCTCACTCAAATTTCGGGACAAAATTTCTTTAACAGGGAGGTACTGTAGTGACCCGAACTTTTCCATGTTTATATATATTAATTGAGATTGATATTTACATAATTAAATGTTTCCAACATGTTAAGCAATCAAACTTGTTAAGACTTGATTAATTGAAATATGTTTCATATAGACAATTGACCACCCAAGTTGACCGGTGATTCACGAACGTTAAAACTTGTAAAAACTATATGATGACATATATATGGATATATATATATATAGTTAACATGATACTATGATAAGTAAACATATCATAAATTATATTAACAATGAACTACATATGTAAAAACAAGACTACTAACTTAATAATTTTTAAACGAGACATATATGTAACGATTATCATTGTAAAGACATTTAATGTATATATATCATATTAAGAGATATTCATATATGATAATATCATGATAATATAATAATTTAAAATCTCATTTGATATTATAAACATTGGGTTAACAACATTTAACAAGATCGTTAACCTAAAGGTTTCAAAACAACACTTACATGTAATGACTAACGATGACTTAACGACTCAGTTAAAATGTATATACATGTAGTGTTTTAATATGTATTTATACACTTTTGAAAGACTTCAATACACTTATCAAAATACTTCTACTTAACAAAAACGCTTACAATTACATCCTCGTTCAGTTTCATCAACAATTCTACTCGTATGCACCCGTATTCGTACTCGTACAATACACAGCTTTTAGATGTATGTACTATTAGTATATACTCTCCAATGATCAGCTCTTAGCAGCCCATGTGAGTCACCTAACACATGTGGGAACCATCATTTGGAAACTAGCATGAAATATCTCATAAAATTACAAAAATATGAGTAATCATTCATGACTTATTTACATGAAAACAAAATTACATATCCTTTATATCTAATCCATACACCAACGACCAAAAACACCTACAAACACTTTCATTCTTCAATTTTCTTTATCTAATTGATCTCTCTCAAGTTCTATCTTCAAGTTCTAAGTGTTCTTCATATATTCTACAAGTTCTAGTTACATAAAATCAAGAATACTTTCAAGTTTGCTAGCTCACTTCCAATCTTGTAAGGTGATCATCCAACCTCAAGAAATATTTGTTTCTTATAGTAGGTTATCATTCTAATACAAGGTATTAATCATATTCAAACTTTGGTTCAATTTCTATAACTATAACAATCTTATTTCAAGTGATGATCTTACTTGAACTTGTTTTCGTGTCATGATTCTGCTTCAAGAACTTCGAGCCATCCAAGGATCCGTTGAAGCTAGATCCATTTTTTTATTTTCCAGTAGGTTTATCCAAGGAACTTAAGGTAGTAATGATGTTCATAACATCATTTGATTCATACATATAAAGCTATCTTATTCGAAGGTTTAAACTTGTAATCACTAGAACATAGTTTAGTTAATTCTAAACTTGTTCGCAAACAAAAGTTAATCCTTCTAACTTGACTTTTAAAATCAACTAAACACATGTTATATATCTATATGATATGCTAACTTAATGATTTAAAACCTGGAAACACGAAAAACACCGTAAAACCGGATTTATGCCGTCGTAGTAACACCGCGGGCTGTTTTGGGTTAGTTAATTAAAAACTATGATAAACTTTGATTTAAAAGTTGTTATTCTGAGAAAATGATTTTTATTATGAACATGAAACTATATCCAAAAATTATGGTTAAACTCAAAGTGGAAGTATGTTTTCTAAAATGGTCATCTAGACATCGTTCTTTCGACTGAAATGACTACCTTTACAAAAACGACTTGTAACTTATTTTTCCGACTATAAACCTATACTTTTTATATTTAGATTCATAAAATAGAGTTCAATATGAAACCATACCAATTTGATTCACTCAAAACGGATTTAAAATGAAGAAGTTATGGGTAAAACAAGATTGGATAATTTTTCTCATTTTAGCTACGTGAAAATTGGTAACAAATCTATTCCAACCATAACTTAATCTACTTGTATTGTATATTATGTAATCTTGAGATACCATAGACACGTATACAATGTTTCGACCTATCATGTCGACACATATATATATATATATATATAAATTTCGGAACAACCATAGACACTCTATATGTGAATGTTGGAGTTAGCTATACAGGGTTGAGGTTGATTCCAAAATATATATAGTTTGAGTTGTGATCAATACTGAGATACGTATACACTGGGTCGTGGATTGAATCAAGATAATATTTATCGATTTATTTCTGTACATCTAATTGTGGACAACTAGTTGTAGGTTACTAACGAGGACAGCTGACTTAATAAACTTAAAACATCAAAATGTATTAAAAGTGTTGTAAATATATTTTGAACATACTTTGATATATATGTATATATTGTTATAGGTTCGTGAATCAACCAGTGGCCAAGTCTTACTTCCCGACGAAGTAAAAATCTTTGAAAGTGAGTTATAGTCCCACTTTTAAAATCTAATATTTTTGGGATGAGAATACATGCAGGTTTTATAAATGATTTACAAAATAGACACAAGTACGTGAAACTACATTCTATGGTTGAATTATCGAAATTGAATATGCCCCTTTTTATTAAGTCTGGTAATCTAAGAATTAGGGAACAGACACACTAATTGACGTGAATCCTAAAGATAGATCTATTAGGCCTAACAAACCTCATCAAAAGTACCGGATGCTTTAGTACTTCGAAATTTATATCATATCCGAAGGGTGTCCCGGAATGATCGGGATATTCTTATATATGCATCTTGTTAATGTCGGTTACCAGGTGTTCACCATATGAATGATTTTTATCTCTATGTATGGGATGTGTATTGAAATATGAAATCTTGTGGTCTATTATTATGATTTGATATATATAGGTTAAACCTATAACTCACCAACATTTTTGTTGACGTTTTAAGCATGTTTATTCTCAGGTGATTATTAAGAGCTTCCGCTATCGCATACTTAAATAAGGACGAGATTTGGAGTCCATGCTTGTATGATATTGTGTAAAAACTGCATTCAAGAAACTTATTTTGTTGTAACATATTTGTATTGTAAACCATTATGTAATGGTCGTGTGTAAACAGGATATTTTAGATTATCATTATTTGATAATCTACGTAAAGCTTTTTAAACCTTTATTTATGAAATAAAGGTTATGGTTTGTTTTAAAATGAATGCAGTCTTTGAAAAACGTCTCATATAGAGGTCAAAACCTCGCAACGAAATCAATTAATATGGAACGTTTTTAATCAATAAGAACGGGACATTTCAGTTGGTATCCGAGCGTTGGTCTTAGAGAACCAGAATTTTGCATTAGTGTGTCTTATCGAGTTTGTTAGGATGCATTAGTGAGTCTGGACTTCGATCGTGTTTACTTGAAAAATGATTGCTTAACAAATTTTGTTGGAAACTATATATTTTTAACATGTGAATATTATATGATATATTAATCTCTTAATGCATTTGATATTATGTGATAGATGTCTACCTCTAGAACAAGTCCCATTGACTCACCTAATAATAATGAAGAGTCAAATGTAAATTGGAATGATTCGTGGACTGATTCACAAGTTCCCGAAGAGGAACCGGAAGAAGAGTCGGAACCGGAAGAAGAATCGGAACCGGAAGAAGAATCGGAACCGGATGAAGAAATAGAACCGGTGGGGGAAATAATAAAACGGTTAAGTAAAAGAAAATCCTCAACCAACCGACCAAGGTTAATTATGGTCAATGGTGTTTCCGCCAAGAGCGCAAAATATTGGGAGGATTACCAATTCTCCGATGAATCGGATTCCGACGAGAATTCCGATGATGTTATAGAAATTACCCCAACTGAATTTAAAAAGGCAAAAGAAAATAATAAGGGAAAGGGCATAAAAATAGAGAAATCTAATTCCAACCCCGATGAACTTTATATGTATCGTCAACCCCCGAAGTCCTTAAGTTGTAACAATGACCCGGGAACCTCTAAACCACCAGGTTTTTCTAAACCAATGTGGAAAACGACGGCTCGTATTAGGGGAACATTATATATCCCTAGAAACTTGGCAAAACGAACCAAAACCGAAGAAGAAGAAACAAGCGAGTCGGAATAAGATAGTTGTATTCGTGTGGTGTAATATATGTAATATAGTGTGCTTATGCTTTATGATATATGTAAAAATTGCTTGTATTAATAAGTATTTTTTTATGAATCTAACTCTTGTCTATTTTACAGTATAAAAACACAAAATGGATAGACAACCCAATATTTTAAGAGACCTACCCGGAGACATGATTGATGAAATCTTGTCTAGAGTCGGTCAGAATTCTTCGGCACAACTATTTAAGGCGAGATCAGTTTGTAAGACATTCGAAGAACGTTCCAAGAATGCCTTGGTTTATAAAAGGCTTTCGTTCGAAAGATGGGGGATATCACATTGGGAAATCCATAAGTTACGATGTGTTTACTTTGACGCATATATTGCGGGGAACCCAAATGCTATTTTACGCAATGGGTTAAAAAATTATTTTGACTCAATATATCCGAATATTGGACTTCGTGATTTAGAAAAAGCGGCTAACATGCAACATAAAGAAGCATGTTATGCTTACGGATTAGTAATGTTCGCTTCTCACCAAAGTGAGAACAAGAGCATCGGGCTACAACTATTAAACAAAACGTTCCCACAAGTGACGGAGTCGGTAATTGGGGTAAGAAATGAGGTTTTTAGATTGTTACGGGACTGTTGGACATTACGTAACCCTCGTCCCTTTGACGACGTTACAACACGCTGTCTTATCAACGGCTATAACGGTTATGTTCCACAAGACCAAGGATGGGAAGTAATCCTAGTAAAACCAGAATGCATGACTTGTTTCTGGACGTATGAATTACGTGTCTTTATTGCCTTTGCTGAACGACTTGTGTACTAGCTAGAATTATCTTGACAACCATCTTGTATCAAATTTATTGTGTGCTATATTTCATGCTATATGTAAAATAAGCGGTATTGTAAGTTTGTAAAATATTGTGTAAAAGTTTGAACGTGAAATATTATTATAATCAGTTTTTCATATAGAATTGTAGTAGTTGAATTGTATATTAGCTACTAAGTATGAACTTAACGGGTAGGTACTACCCGAATTTAAACTTATAAAATGCTAATATGAAGAAAAAGCTTTTATAAATGAGTTCATATTATGCTACGAAATACTATTAACTACTCTTAATATTCTGTATGATTAACTTGTTCCATTTGACTATTTTGAAGGAAATGGCACCGACTACTCGACACACCGTGAATATGAATGAAGAGGAATTCCGTACTTTTCTAGCTTCAAACATAGCCGTAGTACAGGCTGCGCTACATACCAACAATAACCTTGGATCTAGCAGTACAGGAAATCGTGTAGGATGCACCTACAAAGAATTCACTGCCTGCAAACCTTTGGAATTTGATGGAATCGAAGGACCGATCGGATTGAAATGGTGGACCGAGAAGGTCGAATCGGTGTTTGCCATAAGTAAGTGTACTGAAGAGGACAAAGTGAAGTACGCTACGCATACCTTCACAGGTCCTGCGTTAACATGGTGGAATACCTATCTAGAGCAAGTGGGACAAGACGATGCGTACGCACTACCTTGGTCAGCATTCAAGCACTTGATGAACGAGAAGTACCGTCCCATAACCGAGGTCAATAAGCTCAAGACAGAACTTAGAGGGTTACGAACCCAAGGATTTGATATTACCACGTACGAAAGACGATTCATAGAATTGTGCCTATTGTGTCCGGGAGCATTCGAAGATGAGGAAGAGAAGATCGACGCGTTTGTGAAAGGATTACCGGAAAGAATCCAAGAAGATATAAGTTCACACGAGCCCGCCTCCATACAACAGGCATGTAGAATGGCTCACAAACTAGTGAACCAGATTGAAGAAAGAATTAAAGAACAGACTGCAGAAGAGGCCAATGTGAAGCAAGTCAAAAGAAAGTGGGAGGAAAACGATGATAAGAATCACCAATACAACAACAACAGCAATTACAACAATAATCGCAACAATTATCCCAACAATCGCAACATCAATCGCAACTACAACAAACGGCCCAACAACAACAACAACAACAACAACAACAACAGCAACTACAACAATCATCCCAATAACAATAATAACCGCAACAACAACAACAATCAGAAGCAGCTATGCCAAAGGTGTGAAAAGTATCACTCGGGGTTCTGCACCAAATTTTGCAACAAGTGTAAAAGAAATGGTCATAGCGCGGTGAAGTGTGAGGTCTACGGACCAGGGGTTAATAGAACGAAAGGAACAAATGGTGTCGGAACGAGTAATGGCGGAGCAAGTAGTGTCGGAGCAAGTTATGCCAATGTAGTTTGTTATAAATGTGGAAAACCGGGCCACATTATTAGAAATTGCCCGAACCAGGAGAACACGAATGGACAAGACCGCGGAAGAGTTTTCAATATTAATGCGGCAGAGGCACAGGAAGACCCGGAGCTTGTTACGGGTACGTTTCTTATTGACAATAAATCTGCTTACGTTTTATTTGATTCGGGTGCGGACAGAAGCTATATGAGTAGAGATTTTTGTGCTAAATTAAGTTGTCCATTGACGCCTTTGGATAGTAAATTTTTACTCGAATTAGCAAATGGTAAATTAATTTCAGCAGATAATATATGTCGGAATCGAGAAATTAAACTGGTTAGCGAAACATTTAAGATTGATTTGATACCAGTAGAGTTAGGGAGTTTTGATGTGATAATCGGTATGGACTGGTTGAAAGAAGTGAAAGCAGAGATCGTTTGTTACAAAAATGCAATTCGCATTATACGAGAAAAAGGAAAACCCTTAATGGTGTACGGAGAAAAGGGCAACACGAAGCTACATCTTATTAGTAATTTGAAGGCACAAAAACTAATAAGAAAAGGTTGCTATGCTGTTCTAGCACACGTCGAGAAAGTACAAACTGAAGAAAAGAGCATCAATGATGTTCCCATTGCAAAAGAATTTCCCGATGTATTTCCGAAAGAATTACCGGGATTACCCCCACATCGATCCGTTGAATTTCAAATAGATCTTGTACCAGGAGCTGCACCAATAGCTCGTGCTCCTTACAAACTCGCTCCCAGCGAGATGAAAGAACTGCAAAGCCAATTACAAGAACTTTTAGAGCGTGGTTTCATTCGACCAAGCACATCACCGTGGGGAGCTCCTGTTTTGTTTGTCAAGAAGAAAGATGGTACATTCAGGTTGTGTATCGACTACCGAGAGTTGAACAAACTTACCATCAAGAACCACTACCCACTACCGAGAATCGACGACTTATTTGATCAACTACAAGGCTCGTCTGTTTATTCAAAGATTGACTTACGTTCCAGGTATCATCAAATGCGGGTGAAAGAAGATGATATTCCAAAGACTGCTTTCAGAACACGTTACGGTCATTACGAGTTTATGGTCATGCCGTTTGGTTTAACTAATGCACCAGCTGTGTTCATGAACCTTTTGAACCGAGTGTGTGGACCATACCTTGACAAGTTTGTCATTGTTTTCATTGATGACATAATTATTTACTCAAAGAATGACCAAGAACACGGTGAACATTTGAGAAAGGTGTTAGAAGAATTGAGGAAGGAAGAATTGTACGCTAAGTTTTCAAAGTGTGCATTTTGGTTGGAAGAAGTTCAATTCCTCGGTCACATAGTGAACAAAGAAGGTATTAAGGTGGATCCGGCAAAGATAGAAACTGTTGAAAAGTGGGAAACCCCGAAAACTCCGAAACACATACGCCAGTTTTTAGGACTAGCTGGTTACTACAGAAGGTTCATCCAAGACTTTTCCAGAATAGCAAAACCCTTGACTGCATTAACGCATAAAGGGAAGAAATTTGAATGGAATGATGAACAAGAGAAAGCGTTTCAGTTATTGAAGAAAAAGCTAACTACGGCACCTATATTATCATTGCCTAAAGGGAATGATGATTTTGTGATTTATTGTGACGCATCAAAGCAAGGTCTCGGTTGTGTATTAATGCAACGAACGAAGGTGATTGCTTATGCGTCTAGACAATTGAAGATTCACGAACAAAATTATACGACGCATGATTTAGAATTAGGCGCGGTTGTTTTTGCATTAAATACTTGGAGGCACTACTTATATGGGGTCAAAAGTATTATATATACCGACCACAAAGGTCTTCAACACATATTTAATCAGAAACAACTGAATATGAGGCAGCGTAGGTGGATTGAATTATTGAATGATTACGACTTTGAGATTCGTTACCACCCGGGGAAGGCAAATGTGGTAGCCAAAGCCTTGAGCAGGAAGGACAAAGAACCCATTCGAGTAAAATCTATGAATATAATGATTCACAATAACCTTACTACTCAAATAAAGGAGGCGCAACAAGGAGTTTTAAAAGAGGGAAATTTAAAGGATGAAATACCCAAAGGATCGGAGAAGCATCTTAATATTCGGGAAGACGGAACCCGGTATAGGGCTGAAAGGATTTGGGTACCAAAATTTGGAGATATGAGAGAAATGGTACTTAGAGAAGCTCATAAAACTAGATACTCAATACATCCTGGAACGGGGAAGATGTACAAGGATCTCAAGAAACATTTTTGGTGGCCGGGTATGAAAGCCGATGTTGCTAAATACGTAGGAGAATGTTTGACGTGTTCTAAGGTCAAAGCTGAGCATCAGAAACCATCAGGTCTACTTCAACAACCCGAAATCCCGGAATGGAAATGGGAAAACATTACCATGGATTTCATCACTAAATTGCCAAGGACTGCAAGTGGTTTTGATACTATTTGGGAAATAGTTGATCGTCTCACCAAATCAGCACACTTCCTGCCAATAAGAGAAGATGACAAGATGGAGAAGTTAGCACGACTATATTTGAAGGAAGTCGTCTCCAGACATGGAATACCAATCTCTATTATCTTTGATAGGGATGGCAGATTTATTTCAAGATTCTGGCAGACATTACAGCAAGCATTAGGAACTCGTCTAGACATGAGTACTTCCTATCATCCACAAACTGATGGGCAGAGCGAAAGGACGATACAAACACTTGAATACATGCTACGAGCATGTGTTATTGATTTCGGAAACAGTTGGGATCGACATCTACCATTAGCAGAATTTTCCTACAACAACAGCTACCATTCAAGCATTGAGATGGCGCCGTTTGAAGCACTATATGGTAGAAAGTGCATGTCTCCAATTTGTTGGAGTGAAGTGGGGGATAGACAGATTACGGGTCCGGAAATAATACAAGAAACTACCGAAAAAATCATCCAAATTCAACAAAGATTGAAAACCACCCAAAGTCGACAAAAGAGCTACGCTGACATTAAAAGAAAAGATATAGAATTTGAAATTGGAGAGATGGTCATGCTTAAAGTTGCACCTTGGAAAGGCGTTGTTCGATTTGGTAAACGAGGGAAATTAAATCCAAGGTATATTGGACCATTCAAGATTATTGATCATGTCGGACCAGTAGCTTACCGACTTGAGTTACCTCAACAACTCGTGGCTGTACATAACACTTTCCACGTCTCGAATTTGAAGAAATGTTTTGCTAAAGAAGATCTCACTATTCCGTTAGATGAAATCCAAATCAACGAAAAACTTCAATTTATCGAAGAACCCGTTGAAATAATGGATCGTGAGGTTAAAAGACTTAAGCAAAACAAGATACCAATTGTTAAGGTTCGATGGAATGCTCGTAGAGGACCCGAGTTCACCTGGGAGTGTGAAGATCAAATGAAGAAGAAATTCCCGCATCTATTTCCAGAAGATTCGTCAACACCTTCAACAGCTTAAAATTTCGGGACGAAATTTATTTAACGGGTAGATACTGTAGTGACCCGAACTTTTCCATGTTTATATATATTAATTGAGATTGATATTTACATGATTAAATGTTTCCAACATGTTAAGCATTCAAACTTGTTAAGACTTGATTAATTGAAATATGTTTCATATAGACAATTGACCACCCAAGTTGACCGGTGATTCACGAACGTTAAAACTTGTAAAAACTATATGATGACATATATATGGATATATATATAGTTAACATGATACTATGATAAGTAAACATATCATAAATTATATTAACAATGAACTACATATGTAAAAATAAGACTACTAACTTAATGATTTTTAAACGAGACATATATGTAACGATTATCGTTGTAAAGACATTTAATGTATATATATATATATATCATATTAAGAGATATTCATACATGATAATATCATGATAATATAATAATTTAAAATCTCATTTGATATTATAAACATTGGGTTAACAACATTTAACAAGATCGTTAACCTAAAGGTTTCAAAACTAACGACTCAGTTAAAATGTATATACATGTAGTGTTTTAATATGTATTTATACACTTTTGAAAGACTTCAATACACTTATCAAAATACTTCTACTTAACAAAAATGCTTACAATTACATCCTCGTTCAGTTTCATCAACAATTCTACTCGTATGCACCCGTATTCGTACTCGTACAATACACAGCTTTTAGATGTATGTACTATTGGTATATACACTCCAATGATCAGCTCTTAGCATCCCATGTGAGTCACCTAACACATGTAGGAACCATCATTTGGCAACTAGCATGAAATATCTCATAAAATTACAAAAATATGAATAATCATTCATGACTTATTTACATGAAAGCAAAATTACATATCCTTTATATCTAATCCATACACCAACGACCAAAAACACCTACAAACACTTTCATTCTTCAATTTTCTTCATCTAATTGATCTCTCTCAAGTTCTATCTTCAAGTTCTAAGTGTTCTTCATATATTCTACAAGTTCTAGTTACATAAAATCAAGAATACTTTCAAGTTTGCTAGCTCACTTCCAATCTTGTAAGGTGATCATCCAACCTCAAGAAATCTTTGTTTCTTATAGTAGGTTATCATTCTAATACAAGGTAATAATCATATTCAAACTTTGGTTCAATTTCTATAACTATAATAATCTTATTTCAAGTGATGATCTTACTTGAACTTGTTTTCGTGTCATGATTCTGCTTCAAGAACTTCGAGCCATCCAAGGATCCGTTGAAGCTAGATCCATTTTTCTCTTTTCCAGTAGGTTTATCCAAGGAACTTAAGGTAGTAATGATGTTCATAACATCATTCGATTCATACATATAAAGCTATCTTATTCGAAGGTTTAAACTTGTAATCACTAGAACATAGTTTAGTTAATTCTAAACTTGTTCGCAAATAAAAGTTAATCCTTCTAACTTGACTTTTAAAATCAACTAAACACATGTTCTATATCTATATGATATGCTAACTTAATAATTTAAAACCTGGAAACACGAAAAACACCGTAAAACCGGATTTACGCCGTCGTAGTAACACCGCGGGCTGTTTTGGGTTAGTTAATTAAAAACTATGATAAACTTTGATTTAAAAGTTGTTATTCTGAGAAAATTATTTTTATTATGAACATGAAACTATATCCAAAAATTATGGTTAAACTCAAAGTGGAAGTATGTTTTCTAAAATGGTCATCTAGACGTCGTTCTTTCGACTGAAATGACTACCTTTACAAAAACGACTTGTAACTTATTTTTCCGACTATAAACCTATACTTTTTCTGTTTAGATTCATAAAATAGAGTTCAATATGAAACCATAGCAATTTGATTCACTCAAAACGGATTTAAAATGAAGAAGTTATGGGTAAAACAAGATTGGATAATTTTTCTCATTTTAGCTACGTGAAAATTGGTAACAAATCTATTCCAACCATAACTTAATCAACTTGTATTGTATATTATGTAATCTTGAGATACCATAGACACGTATACAATGTTTCAACCTATCATGTCGACACATCTATATATATTTCGGAACAACCATAGACACTCTATATGTGAATGTTGGAGTTAGCTATACAGGGTTGAGGTTGATTCCAAAATATATATAGTTTGAGTTGTGATCAATACTGAGATACGTATACACTGGGTCGTGGATTGATTCAAGATAATATTTATCGATTTATTTCTGTACATCTAACTGTGGACAACTAGTTGTAGGTTACTAACGAGGACAGCTGACTTAATAAACTTAAAACATCAAAATATATTAAAAGTGTTGTAAATATATTTTGAACATACTTTGATATATATGTATATATTGTTATAGGTTCGTGAATCAACCAGTGGCCAAGTCTTACTTCCCGACGAAGTAAAAATCTGTGAAAGTGAGTTATAGTCCCACTTTTAAAATCTAATATTTTTGGGATGAGAATACATGCAGGTTTTATAAATGATTTATAAAATAGACACAAGTACGTGAAACTACATTCTATGGTTGAATTATCGAAATTGAATATGCCCCTTTTTATTAAGTCTGGTAATCTAAGAATTAGGGAACAGACACCCTAATTGACGCGAATCCTAAAGATAGATCTATTGGGCCTAACAATCCTCATCCAAAGTACCGGATGCTTTAGTACTTCGAAATTTATATCATATCCGAAGGGTGTCCCGGAATGATGGGGATATTCTTATATATGCATCTTGTTAATGTCGGTTACCAGGTGTTCACCATATGAATGATTTTTATCTCTATGTATGGGATGTGTATTGAAATATGAAATCTTGTGGTCTATTATTATGATTTGATATATATAGGTTAAACCTATAACTCACCAACATTTTTGTTGACGTTTTAAGCATGTTTATTCTCAGGTGATTATTAAGAGCTTCCGCTGTCGCATACTTAAATAAGGACGAGATTTGGAGTCCATGCTTGTATGATATTGTGTAAAAACTGCATTCAAGAAACTTATTTTGTTGTAACATATTTGTATTGTAAACCATTATGTAATGGTCGTGTGTAAACAGGATATTTTAGATTATCATTATTTGATAATCTACGTAAAGCTTTTTAAACATTTATTGATGAAATAAAGGTTATGGTTTGTTTTAAAATGAATGCAGTCTTTGAAAAACGTCTCATATAGAGGTCAAAACCTCGCAACGAAATCAATTAATATGGAACGTTTTTAATCAAGAAGAACGGGACATTTCAGGTACTGTGATGACCCGAAAATTTCTGACCAAATTTAAACTTAATCTTTAACGTTTCTGACACGATAAGAAAAGTCTATGAAGTTGAATCTCAAAATTTTGAATTATTCAATTACCTTTCGATTGTTCTCAATGATTCGCTAACAATTATATGTAAATTGATACATATACTATAACTTGAAAACGTAATAAAGTGTTAAGTAAATGATACTGTGCATTAAACTTATTGGTTTGATTATCTGATTGATATATATTCAACTACGGAATTAAAAGATTATGCCAAACGATTGAATTAAAAGATATTTAATGAGTCTCTTAAGGATTATGATATTATTACGGGTCTCTGTTGTGAGGTTCACGTTGATTTGGGAAATCATCCATTCTTAACGGTATTCGGAATAAATGGTAAAGTGTTTGTTTAAATAACGTAATTTGAACACATACAATAATAAGGAATATTAACTGTTGGAATTAGATATATGAATAACTTGCGATATGTATTTTAAAACGTGTTTATTAATATTGAAAATATATATTTAACAATACGATAAAATATAATATTAACTTG
Organism: Rutidosis leptorrhynchoides; assembly: GCF_046630445.1. Lineage (NCBI taxonomy): Eukaryota > Viridiplantae > Streptophyta > Magnoliopsida > Asterales > Asteraceae > Rutidosis > Rutidosis leptorrhynchoides. Next base: position 27,598,798 of record NC_092342.1, read on the forward strand.
GTCATAAAAACGAATTGTTATTATATATATATTAACAAATAGCGAGACGATGATTTATAGAAGTAAATGACCAAAATACTCGAAAGTTTAAGATATACTTTTAGTGGTATAGTTTAGGGATAATTTAAGGTTATATTTTGACAAAGGTACGTGACACGAAATGTAAAATACAAGTTTTCTCAGCGTACGAATGGACATTTAAAAAACCAGAACCGGGACATAAGTTGAGTGATGACGTACGACTTATCGGAACAAAAATTACAAGTCAACTATGCATGTGAATATAATATAATATATAATTAATTATATAAATTAAATATATTATATATATTATATAAAATTATGTAGACAAACAAAAAGTTAAAAGTTTGTGAGCTGGATCAGAGGGCCATGCGATCGCATGGCCTTGAAGCACAAATCCCATGCGATGGCATGGGGTACTTTTTCAGAAAAGGTTCTATAAATTGCTCAGTTTTCACACACTTCTCTAATCATATATTACTCCGTATTTATTTTATTTATTATTATTATTATTATTGTTATTATTATTATTATTATTATTATTATTATTAAGATTAATATTATTATTAATCTTATTATTATTAATATTATTAATTAGTATTATACATAAAATACTACGACGAGGTTATGAGCGTGTCACTTTCAAAATGGTTTTCAAGCGGGATAGAGCTAAGGAAATTATGGGTTATTGCCAAGGAGGTTATGGGTAATGTTCGGGGGTATATTTGTGAATCAAACCTAGTGTTTATCATCTCCGTTACGTCTACGTACTTTCCTACAATATTGAATCTCAATACTGATACGTAAGCACTCATATTTTATCTTTTATATATTAATTATCTATCCATGTCTAATGCTCGAGTATATATATTTATATATGCTTGTATGCTAAATTTTGTCGTTAAACCGTTTATAATGAATCACTAATTAAATACATATATTACTGGTAAAAGGTATATGATATATATGTTTTTGGAAAGCTGGCGAAAAATCAATAACTTTTCATTTAGATATCGAATAGTTTCGATGAACGGATTAAAAGATATGATCAACTGAATTATGATTAACGTTAATTGAAATTGCTTTTGAATCTGCAATTAAGATTTAAACAACTTGTTTACGAGACTGATAAAGTGAACTTTTAAATATTACCAACCGAGTAAATGAATCCTTATATAAGGCACGTCTCGTTTTGTTGAACTATTGTCAAAATTGACTTTTTGAAACGACTTTGGATAACTATCATATGTCGATCTCGAGCATTAGGATTGTGATACACTATGACCTGACATAGCTTGATAGACATTTATTGACCAACATATGTTCTCTAGGTTGAGATCTACGATTATTTGGTAATTCGAGTTTCGATCACAATTTGGTGAACGACTTTATATGCTGCTAAGGTGAGTTTCATTTGATCCCTTTTTAATTGCTTTTGCAATATATATTTTTAGGCTGAGAATACATGCACTTTATTTTAAACGCAATGGATACAAGTACATACTAAATTCTACACTGAGTTTGAACCGAAAATCCCTTAGCTTTGGTAACTAGTAACTGCCAGTTATAAGAACTGGTGGGTTCGAGTAGTGGTATATGGATCCATAGGGCTTGACATCCCCGTTTGTTCCAGGTATAGAAACCCTAGCCTGAACTATAAAATAGACGTATGCTATTTGAGTTTAGTACACGTTGGTTTGCGTGTATTGTACATGTTGGTTGCATGTATGTTAAAACAGAGGTACTTATTATATACTGTATACGTTAAAGTTTAGTTACCAGGGTGCTCAATCTTGTAGAATATTTTGATAAACATTTCTGAATGAAACAACTGAAATCTTGTGATCCACCTTTATATACAGATTATATGAAACAATAAAACTATGAACTCACCAACCTTTGTGTTGACACTTGTTAGCATGTTTATTCTCAGGTTTCCTAGAAGTCTTCCGCTGTTTGCTTATGTGTTAGACAAGCTATGTGCATGGAGTCTTACATGACATATTTTTCAAGGAAACGTTGCATTCACCAAAACATCACCATGTACCTTATTTTGACTGCATTGTCAACAGAAGTATTATTGTAAACTATTATTTACAGTGATTGACTATATGTAACATCCTGCCTTTTTCCGTTTACTTTTCCGTTATACTATTTTAAACTCTGTTATATGCTTATAACATCTCCCATTAATACGCGTTTTAAATTATCTCGTTTAGGTAATTCACGCACCCGAACGAAAGTTGAGAGACTAAACTTGACAAGGGATCAACCCTTGACTAGGTCAAAGGGTCAAACCCCTTTCATCCATTCATTTTCATCCTCATCTTTTACTACTTCCAAATCCTCTCAACATTCAATCCTTAATTCATCATCTAAATCCGATTTTGGAGGCTAACATCAAAACAAATTACATATTTGGAATCCTCTCTTCATTCTCTACGTTTCGATACTAATTTCATCTCGATTAGGTAACTTTCTAAAAACTCTAAATTTCATAATCTTAGTGTTCTTGACTTAAAAGTGTGTTAATTAGTGTCTATGGCTCATTGTGATGTCGTATATGTAATTTGTATGCTCGATCTGGTGATTTGACATAACTAGCATGAACTTGAAAAAGTGTTTGTTAAATCTTTGATTTTTGATGATGAAATGTGTTTAGATGTTAATGTTTGTATGTTCAAAGTGTTAGTTACTTCATTAGCTTAGTTTTGGTGTGTTGATTGACATGAAAACCTTACATTAACATGATTATTGGTTTTGAGATTTTGGTTAGGGTTTGATAGGCTTAATATGAACTTTTGATGCATCAAATGCTATGAAATATTGTTGATAAGTGTTTGGTTGCAATGTGTGTTTGATTACCTTCAAAACGACATATCATATGTGTGAATTGGTTTCCCGAAACTTAAAATGCATTTGATGAACTTGAAACATTAATTTTGAATGTTTAACGATCATTCGACGAGGTTTTTGTTGTCTTAAATGATGAACTTGATTTAAGAAATGTATCTAGTTGTGTTCCTTGTCAAAAGAGCTTTCCGATGATATAAGATACATGTCTTGATTGTTTGCGGATCATAAACTAGGATTGATTGAAGTTTGGTTCGTGCACTTGTGTTTTCTGCAAACAGGGTCTGAGTACCAATTGGGACACCGTCCCAAACCTTGGACACCGTCCAAAACTTAATTCTGGACACCGTCCCAAACCTTGGACACCGTCCAAAACTTAATTCTGGACACCTTCCCAAACCTTAGACACCGTCCAAAACTTAATTCTGGACGCCGTCCAGATACACTATCAGATTCTGTTTTGCTTGGTCATCTCACGAAAAATGTTTGCTATGCTACGCACCTCCGATTGACATGAAACTTGACCAACATGCTCATATATGATTATAAAACTTAGAAAAATTGTCGGGTACCCGACCTGACCCCGTTGACTTTGACTTTGACCAAGTTTGACTTTTAGTCAAACTTAACCAAACGTTAATGCAATCGTTTTAACATGCCTTTATACTTGATTATTGTATGAAACTTGACAACGTGATTCACATGCTATACTATTTGAGTCGTATTGAGCCATAGGACTAATTGAACATCTTTGACCAATCGTGACTATTGTTATTGATGCAACCTATTTGTTTAGGTCAAGACTAGCATTGTTCTTTGCACACTTTACTTGTCGAAGTACTTATTTGCCCTTGCGCTCAAGGTGAGATCATAGTCCCACTTTTACTCTTTTGCACTTACATTTGGGATGAGAAAACATAAACGTTTCTTTTTACTAAGTGAACACAAGTACAAGAAAACAAACATTCTACATACGAGTTTGAACAAAAATCCTCAATTCGATTATCATTAGTTACACTTGCCGGGTGTAAGCGAGAACTTATGTTATATGGCCATATGGGTTTGACAAAACCTCATTCAAACGGTTCGCTACCGTTTACGAATGAAATATATTTTTGAGAAACAGTGTATGTTCTAACACTATTGTGATGGGGTTCTATGGAAGGAATGTTAAGCATTGATAATTGGGTGCTCGTGAAACAAACTTTTGGAATGTATTACTATTATATCATTGTTGCAAATCTTGTGGTTCACTTGTACTTACTTACTCAAACCTATGATTTCACCAACGTTTTCGTTGACAGATTTCTATATTTTTCTCAGGTCCTTGAACATTTGTGTGATACATGCTTCCGCTCATTACTTTTGATACTTGCTTGGATGTCGAGTAAACATGCATACGTGGAGCGTCTTTTGGCTACTTTCGTTTGTGTCGCATATGTTTAAATTGTACTTTAAACTTTGTTATGTAACTAGTTGTCAAACTACCTTGTAAACCTTGAAACATCTTTACTTTTGAAATGAATGCGACATACTTTTGGTCAAACGTTGTTTTAAAGACTTATGACCACGTAACCGGACCTAAGTAGACGGCGCCGTCAATGACGATTTTGTCGGGTCGCTACAGATGGTATCAGAGCGTTGGTTGTAGGAATTTAGAGTTCATTGGTGTTAACCCCGAGCCATAGGGTACATTGGTGAGTCTAGACTACAACCGGCATATAGACTTGAAGTAGGAATTACTTAACTACTTGTGCATTATACTCGAACGTTTCTACTCATATCTACTTTTATTTCATCTTAATATCACGTTGTTTAATTTGATTGACGCGCCACCTTGACTTAGTGAAGTAATGTCGAATGCACATATGAATTAGGGTAATAAAATTTTCGGGATTATATTATGGTGACTCATATGAACGTTCCGACATTATGACACAAAGAATTTAAGGCGAGTCAAGAAAAATTTTTCTCTCTATCCTATTTCCATATCATGATTAGTATTATTGAAAATACTAATCAACGGTATTCTCGTGTTTTGAAGGAACAATGCCTCCTCGTCGTGTGCCACGCCATGAGACTCTCGAACAAGCTCTACAACGAATGATAGCCACCGCCGTGGAAGTGGCCATGGCCAATCACTCCTCCAACAATAACAACAACCACAACAACAACAATCAAGGGGCCGGTAACTCAAGCGAAGGGTGCTCCTACAAAGCCTTCATGGGGTGCAAACCTCACACTTTTGATGGAACCGGGGGACCGGTTGTACTCACTTGATGGTTCGAACAAACGGAAGCTGTTTTTAGCATAAGCGGTTGTCGAGACCAAGATAAAGTCAAATATTCCACCCACACCTTTGCCAGTATCGCCCTCACGTGGTGGAACACCTATGTACAATCGGTGGGTACTGATGAAGCTCACGCCCTCTCTTGGGCCGACTTGAGGGAAAAGATGATTGTCGAATATTTCCCTCGTGAAGAAACCCGAAGGCACGAACAAGAGCTAAGAACTTTAAAGGCGGTCGGAAATGATCTCAAGGCTTATAATCAATGATTTTCCGAACTAGCCTTGATGTGCCCAAATCTTGTGAACCCCGAAGCTTTAAGGGTTGAACTTTACATGGATGGTCTTCCAAAGAGCATCAAACATGGAGTAATGTCATCCAAACCCACTAATCATCAAGAAGCTTTGAACATGGCCCGCAAATTGATAGAAACGGTGGACAAAATTGTAGTGCCGGCACCTAAAGCCGAGGATAAGTCAGGTAACAACAAAAGAAAGTGGGAAGCCCCCCAAACAAGCAACAACAGCTTTGCTAAGAAGACTTACACCTCCGACGGCAAGAAGGGTTATGTCGGGAACCTACCTCTTTGCAACAAATGCAACAAACATCACTTTGGTGAATGTGGCAAGTTAATTTGCCACCGGTGCCAAGGAGTTGGTCATAAGGCCAATGAGTGTAAAAGTGTTGCCCCCATCGCTCGAAAGGGGCCCAATGCACCAAAAACAGGCACTTGTTATGAATGTGGCCAAACGGGCCATTATAGAAATGCATGCCCGAAGAGGAAAGATAACCCCAATACGCGTGGCCGAGCTTTCAACATCAACACCGAGGAAGCCCGAGATGACAATGAATTAGTCACGGGTACGTTTCTTCTCAACAAAACTTATGTTACTTGTTTATTCGATTCGGGTGCCGATAAATGCTTTGTATCCAAGACTTTGATTCATTCTTTTAGCATTCCACCACTCCCACTAGATACCACTTATACCATTGAAGTGGCCAACAGGAAACTATTGAGTGCCGACACATATTACCGGGGGTGCACATTAAACATTTTGGGTAATGAGTTTGAAATTGACTTGATACCCATGGAACTAGGAAGCTTTGATATAATAATCGGTATGAATTGGTTAGCCAAAATGAAATCTCACATCCTTTGTGATCTTAACGCAATCCAAATTCCTATCGAGAATGGTGAACCATTGATTGTTTATGGCGATAAGAGTTGAACCGGACTCAACCTCGTTTCGTGCCTTAAAGTTAGAAAAGTACTCCGTAAGGGTTGTTTTGTGATCCTTGCTCACGTTAAGAAAGTCGAGTCCGATGAGAAGCACATCTATGATGTGCCAATTATTAGTGACTATTCTGATGTATTTCCCGACGAATTACCGGGTCTTCCACCTTATCGACCAGTTGAATTCCAAATCGATCTTATTCCGGGAGCCGCACCCGTAGCACGTGCACCATATAGACTCGCTCCATCCGAAATGCAAGAATTGCAAAGTCAAATCCAAGAACTACTTGATCGTGGTTTTATCCAACCTAGCCATTCACCATGGGGCGCTCCGATTTTGTTCGTTAAGAAGAAAGACGGATCCCTACGAATGTGCATTGATTATTGTGAACTAAACAAATTGACGGTTAAGAACCGATATCCTCTTCCTCGCATCGATGACCTCTTTGATCAATTACAAGGGTCTTGTGTATATTCGAAAATCGATCTCCGCTTGGGTTATCATCAATTAAGGGTTAAGGGAGAAGATGTCTCTAAAACTGCTTTCTGAACTCGTTATGGTAGTTATGAATTCCTTGTCATGCCATTTGGTCTCACTAACGCACCGGCGGTGTTCATGGATCTTATGAACCGCGTGTGCAAACCGTATCTCGATAAATTCGTTATTGTGTTCATCGATGACATCTTGGTCTATTCTAAGAGCGAAGAAGAGCACGAACAACATCTCCGACTTGTGCTCGAACTTTTAAGACAAGAACGACTCTATTCCAAATTCTCCAAGTGTGAATTTTGGTTGAAGGAAGTTCAATTTCTTGGTCATGTTGTAAGTGACCAAGGTATTAAAGTCGATCCATCGAAAATTGAAGCCATTAGTAAATGGGAGACTCCTACAACACCTACTCACATTCGTCAATTCTTGGGTCTCGCCGGATACTACCGTAGATTCATCAAGGATTTCTCTTTGGTTGCTCGTCCTCTAACCGCATTAACTCACAAGGGAAAGAAATTCATTTGGGCGACCGAACAAGAATCCGCATTTCAAATCTTGAAAACAAAGCTAACCACCGCTCCTATCTTGTCACTTCCCGAAGGCAATGACAATTTTGTTGTGTATTGCGACGCCTCGAAACATGGTTTTGGGTGTGTGTTGATGCAACGAACGAAAGTCATTTCTTATGCTTCTTGACAACTCAAAATTCATGAACGAAACTACACGACACATGATCTCGAACTCGAAGCCGTTGTCTTTGCACTTAAAATGTGGAGGCACTATCTTTATGGAACCAAGAGTACTATCTTTACCGATCACAAAAGCCTCCAACACATCTTCGATCAAAAGCAACTAAACATGAGACAATGACGGTGGATTGAAACTTTGAACGATTACGATTGTAAGCTTCGTTACCATCCGGGAAAGGCAAATGTAGTAGCCGATGCCTTAAGTCGAAAGGAAAGAGCGGTGCCTCTTCGTGTCCGGGCTTTAAACATCACCATTCACACCAACCTTGATAGCCAAATTCGGGTAGCCCAAGATGAGGCTCTCAAGGATGAAAACGTTTCACACGAGCTCTTGAACATTCTCGTCTCTCGATTTGAAGTTAGGGAGACCGGACTTCGATATTTCGCCAGAAGGATTTGGGTGCCTAGATATGGGGACCTACGAAGCCTTATTTTAGATGAAGCCCATAAGTCACGATACTCGATTCACCCCGGTGCCAATAAGATGTACCATGACCTTAAACAATAATATTGGTGGCCGAACATCAAAAGGGACGTAGCTACTTATGTTCCAAGTGTTTGCCCTATTCCAAAGTTAAAGTCGAACACCAAAGACCGTCCGGAATACTTCAACAACCCGAGATCCCGCAATGGAAGTGGGAAAGGATAACGATGGATTTTGTCACCAAACTACCAAAAACGACGGGCGTTTATGATACCATTTGGGTTATTGTTGACCGTCTCACCAAATCCGCACACTTTCTCGCCATGAAGGAGACCGACAAAATGGAGAAACTTTCACAACTTTACATCAAGGAAATCGTAGCCCGACACGGTGTACGTTTATCGATCATCTCCGACCGAGATGGCCGTTTTGTTTCTAGGTTTTGGCGTACCTTGCAAGAAGCGTTGGAAACGCGTTTAGACATGAGCACCGCATATCATCCCCAAACCGATGGGCAAAGCGAACGCACCATTCAAACCTTGGAGGACATGTTACGAGCTTGCGTGGTTGATTTTGGAAAAGCTTGGGACAAGCACTTACCTCCCGCCGAGTTCTCTTACAACAATAGTTATCACGTGAGTATTAAAGACGCACCTTTTGAAGCGCTATATGGCCGAAAATGTCGTTCACCTCTTTGTTGGGCCGAGGTAGGCGACGTGCAAATCACCAGACCCGAACTCATTCACGAAACCACCGAGAAGATCGTACAAATCCGAGATAGGCTTCAGACGGCCCGGAGTCGTCAAAAGAGCTATACCGACAAACGACGCAACGACCTCAAATTTCAAGTCGGCGACCGAGTAATGTTAAAAGTCGCACCTTGGAAAGGTGTAATTCGTTTTGGAAAACATGGGAAATTAAATCCGCGGTATATTGGTCCTTTCGAAATCTTGGAGCGTATTGGAACCGTTGCTTATCGTTTAGATCTTCCGCCTCAATTGAACTCCGTTCATCCTACTTTCCATGTATCTAACTTGAAAAAGTGCCTTGCCGAACCCGATATCGTCATTCCTCTCGAGGAACTTACTATTGATGACAAACTTCATTTTGTGGAGGAACCGGTTGAAATTGTGGACACCTCCATCAAGACATTGAAACAAAGCCGAATTCCGATTGTTAAAGTCCGTTGGAACGCCAAAAGGGAACCCGAGTTTACATGGGAAAGGCAAGATCAAATGCAAAAGAAATACCCTCACTTATTCCCGATTCCGGAAACGCAAGATTTCGAGGAAGAAACAACGACTACTACGCCTACTTAAATTTCGGGACGAAATTTCTTTTAAGGAGTAGGTAATGTAACATCCCGCTTTTTTTTGTTTACTTGTCCGTTATACTATTTTAAACTCCGTTATATGCTTATAACATCTCCCGTTAATACGCATTTTAAATTATCTCGTTTAGGTAATTCACGCACCCGAACGAAAGTTGAGGGACTAAACTTGACAAGGGATCAACCCTTGACTAGGTCAAAGGGTCAAACTCCTTTCATCCATTCATTTTCATCCTCATCTTTTACTACTTCCAAATCCTCTCAACATTCAATCCTTAATTCATCATCTAAATCCGATTTTGGAGGCTAACATCAAAACAAATTACATATTTGGAATCCTCTCTTCATTCTCTACGTTTTGATACTAATTTCATCTCGATTGGGTAACTTTCTAAAAACTCTAAATTTCATAGTCTTAGTGTTCTTGACTTAAAAGTGTTAATTAGTGTCTATGGCTCATTGTGATGTCGTATATGTAATTTGTATGCTCGATCTTGTGATTTGACATAACTAGCATGAACTTGAAAAAGTGTTTGTTAAATCTTTGATTTTGGATGATGAAATGTGTTTATATGTTAATGTTTGTATGTTCAAAGTGTTAGTTACTTCATTAGCTTCGTTTTGGTGTGTTGATTGACATGAAAACCTTACATTAACATGATTATTGGTTTTGAGATTTTGGTTAGGGTTTGATAGGCTTAATATGAACTTTTGATGCATCAAATGCGATGAAATGTTGTTGATAAGTGTTTGGTTGCAATGTGTGTTTGATTACCTTCAAAACGGCATATCATATGTGTGAATTGGTTTCCCGAAACTTAAAATGCATTTGATGAACTTGAAACATTGATTTTGAACGTTTAACGATCATTCGACGAGGTTTTTGTTGTCCTAAATGATGAACTTGATTTAGGAAATGTATCTAGTTGTGTTCCTTGTCAAAAGAGCTTTACGATGATATAAGATACATGTCTTGATTGTTTGCGGATCATAAACTAGGATTGATTGAAGTTTGGTTCGTGCACTTGTGTTTCCTGCAAACAGGGTCTGAGTACCAATTGGGATACCGTCCCAAACCTTGGACACCGTCCAAAACTTAATTCTGGACACCGTTCCAAACCTTGTACACCGTCCAAAACTTAATTCTGGATACCGTCCCAAACCTTGGACACCGTCCAAAACTTAATTCTGGACGCCGTCCAGCCATTTTGGACGCCGTCCAGATACACTATCAGATTCTGTTTTGCTTGGTCGTCTCACGAAAAATGTTTGCTATGCTACGCACCTCCGATTGACATGAAACTTGACCAACATGCTCATATATGATTATAAAACTTAGAAAAATTGTCGGGTACCCGACCTGACCCCGTTGACTTTGACTTTGACCAAGTTTGACTTTTAGTCCAAATTAACCAAACGTTTATGCAATCGTTTTAACATGCCTTTATACTTGATTCTTGTATGAAACTTGACAACGTGATTCACATGCTATACTATTTGAGTCGTATTGAGCCATAGGACTAATTGAACATCTTTGACCAATCGTGACTATCGTTATTGATACAACCTATTTGTTTTGGTCAAGACTAGCATTGTTCTTTGCACACGTTACTTGTCGAAGTACTTATTTGCCCTTACGCTCAAGGTGAGATCATAGTCCCACTTTTACTCTTTTGCACTTACATTTGGGATGAGAAAACATAAACGTTTCTTTTTACTAAGTGAACACAAGTACAAGAAAACAAACATTCTACATACGAGTTTGAACAAAAATCCTCAATTCGATTATCATTAGTTACACTTGCCGGGTGTAAGCGAGAACTTATGTTATATGGCCATATGGGTTTGACAAACCCTCATTCAAACGGTTCGCTACCGTTTACGAATGAAATATATTTTCGAGAAACAGTGTATGTTCTAACACTATTGTGATGGGGTTCTATGGAAGGAATGTTAAGCATTGGTAATTGGGTGCTCGTGAAACAAACTTTTGGAATGTATTACTATTATATCATTGTTGCAAATCTTGTGGTTCACTTGTACTTACTTACTCAAACCTATGATTTAACCAACGTTTTCGTTGACAGATTTCTATGTTTTTCTCAGGTCCTTGAACATTTGTGTGATACATGCTTCCGCTCATTACTTTTGATACTTGCTTGGATGTCGAGTAAACATGCATACGTGGAGCGTCTTTTGGCTACTTTCATTTGTGTCGCATATATTTAAATTGTACTTTAAACTTTGTTATGTAACTAGTTGTCAAACTACCTTGTAAACCTTGAAACATCTTTACTTTTGAAATGAATGCGACATACTTTTGGTCAAACGTTGTTTTAAAGACTTATGACCACATAACGGGACCTAAGTAGACGGCGCCGTCAATGACGATTTTGTCGGGTCGCTACACTATATGTAGAAATCATCAGATGTCGAAAATCTTTCATTTAAATATTCATTTATGGTGTGCCGTTTTAAAAGAATGCAATATTTACAAAACGTATCATATAAAGGTCAAATACCTCACAATGAAATCGATGAATGACGTGTTCGTCCATATGGATTTGGAGCGATCGTCACATTCAGCCCCTTTATATTGCATTTATTATATTTATTCCTAATCAAAGAGTGGAAGAACTTGGTGTTTTCATCCCCTTCAAGCGCCCACCGAACCCGTGCTTTTTGTTTGATCATACACGCTTTTATTTTTTCTTTTTCCATCCATGCCTTCCTCTCTTCCTTCCACCTATTTAATTCAGCTTCATTTAAGCAGGCTGTTTCGGCCTTAATCTCCAAATTTAGGGCTGCTTCTTTGTGCATTTTTATTTCAGAATCTAGGTGCCCAAATTTTTTACAACTCCATGATTTGAGGCTTTCCTTGACACACTTTAATTTGCTCATGAATAATCTGTCTAGTCTCGGGCCCCCATAGTCTGACTTGCTCCACGCGTCGCATATCACCTTCTTAATACCCTTTTCATCGAACCAAACATCAAAGACCTTAAACGGTTTAGGTCCAAAATTTTTTATCTTAAATGTAAATGTTAAATATTACAATAAAGAAATTTAACTAATGAAAATTGATATCGTGTACATACAAAACATCCATGAGTTATTAACTTTCATTTTGATGAAACCGAATCATTTCTAGTAGCAACACGCATGTTATCTTTTATGAAATTTTTTTCGTTAATTACTTAAATACATAGTCGTCTCATTAATTTATGGGTGGTGATAAATCTAATAAGATTTTTAATAAATCCACTAACATTATGCATTGCTTGTTTGTACAATACAATCAGTTAATGCATGAGTTGATTTATCAAAAAGCTTGTTGATTTTATCACCACCCTTAATTTATTGTAGATTAGTCCATGAATAGTAATCTCAAGTTTCTTTAATCATTTTTTTCTGTGCAGCTATTTTTTTCCTCTAACATCAAAATACGTTATATCATGTTTACTTAAATATTACGAATAAAAAAATTTAACCACTGAAAACTGGTATTGTGTATGTACGATTGTTGTAACAACCCAACCCGTTAACCAACCAAAAACGCGAAAATAAAAAAAAAAATTTAAAACTGGGCTGACCAGATGGGGTGCGCGGAGCGCACACCCAACTGTACGCGGCGCGCACAGGGCCTGGCAGCCCGATGTCCAAAAATTCCGTTTTACGCGAAAAGATCTTCGACTTCCTGACACATTTAGACCAAATGCTTTTCACAATACATTAATATAGTTAAAACTAACACGTTCCATTAATAAAAAGGGTTTTACGACACCGGGCCCACATATGCCCAAAATACCCCTTAAGTACAAAGTACAAACTTCGACCACATGACTTTTAATACAAAATAAAGCCGAGCATGGCGATTGGGGATACGCTACCCAATCCTAATCGAATCCAAAAGCAAGCCTTCTAAAGCAACTATGCGAGTCCACTAGTTCCCACGCTTACCCGAGCCACCGCATCCATGCAAATCTATAAAAATATAAACAACGAGAGGGTAAGCTAACGTTTAGTGAGTGAAAATATACTACATACATATATATGCATAAAATGGACACGCCACACAAATAATCAAATACCGCATACCGGAGCATCCAAGCATAAAGGCAAGCTAATCTAAGCATACCGTACGATCACTAAGTAACAAGCTAAAATACATCAACAAACATAAGTTCACCAACGACGATGTGAACAACGCCAAATAGCTACACCCGGAAGGTTAGCTACATCACAACAATACATCAATATATATAACAATTTATATATAAACGCCCAAGGTTAACCCCTTAACCCAATACCGAAAACCAAATACCACAACGAAGATTGGCCGAACAACCCGAGCCTTAGTGAATTCGCACAACCCGATATTCACTTCTTCACCAATTCAACAACCGAGGTTGGCCGAACTACCCGAGCCTTAGTGAATTCGCACAACCCGAGATTCACTACCTCATTAACAAGATGACCGAACAACCCGAGTCATCATGAATCCGCACTACCCGAGATTCACTACCCAAAATATTATGCATACGAGCAAACCGATATTCATTTCCCACACCATAACCCACGCCGTCGGGGTTATAACTCCAAATCACAATCCATGTGATATCGTACACATAAGTGTGCAACTCGCCAACGGTGGTCAACCAAAACGCACAACCGTGCCAATTGGACCTATTACAAGTCCATAAAAATCCACCTATATGTGAAATGAGCTCTATAACCGAGAACCACTTCACCCGACCCGCACCCATCCTACACATACATATGCACATAGGACATTAACACTCACCTTGTCGTCTTGATGAATGCTTCCGAACAAATCCGCAACACGTCAATGGAAAGTACCTAATCCATTATCACAAACACAACAACGCACTTAGAGTGGATTTACAAACCAACTCAATTCGACACTTAGTGCAATTTTGACCAATTGCACTCATAAACACAAAACGCGTCCAAACTAACCAATAATCACTAATCATAAGTGAACACGGTCCTAATAAGCCAAATGAACCCAAAAACCCTAATTGTGACTCAATTCTAAAATTAGTCTTTCAAACACACAAAAGGGTTCCAATACTTCCATAATCACTAAACCTAGTGATTAAACCCAATTACAAGTCCAAATCATAACCAATTTGTTCACCAATCCAAAATCCACCATCAATAACAATAAACCCGATTACTAGCATCAACAAACTCACTTCAAGAGTTTAAATGAGTTTCTCTACAAATCAAGTTCAAACCCTAACTTTGAATATCAAAATCAACAATGAAATTCGGAGTTAGAACTTACCACAACAATCAAAACGTAGCTAGGAACGAGGTGAACAACTTAAACACTTGAGCTTTTGATCAAACCAAGCTTCTTCTTCTCCAAAACCCCAAATCTCTCTCTAGAATTCTCCCTCTCTCTCCAGAATAGTTGAGAGTGATGAATGGATGTGAAAATGATCCAAAAGTGGATCCAAACCAGCTGATAAGGCCTGAGATCCGGCCTCAAGTGAAAAGACCTAAAAGCCCTTCATTAAACTAAAAATAGAAAAAGGCAGAATTCTGTCGCTGGGCATGTGCGCGGCGCGCACACCTTATAGTGCGCGGCGCGCACCCATGTCTGGGCAGATTCTGACCTTTTAACTTTTACACTAAGCTTCATCCACTATACGTACATCATTTAAAACTCTGTGTGCCATAAAAATTGGGGTCTTACAACTCTCCCCCACTTAGAATCGATAACGTCCTCGTGATCCTCATCACTTAACCAAACGGACCACATTCCACGGTCCTCAAACATACGTTCCGAACCGACCTCTACCACAATTATCATAAACTCGAAGATTAAACCACTTACCAATTACACACGTGCATGCATTTTGAAACATGCAATGAGCACGACATCCGAAAACTTCTACAATCACTTAACATTCGCGGAAACATCATGTTTCCTTCCAATTTCTCTAGGCAATCCTCCCCAATGGACCGCCCTTAACACTAAATCGTCATTCGTGATTTAACAAATCCGCAAATCCGAGCATTAAAACTTGCTCAATCCCTCACATCGGGAAAAACTCAATCAATCTCTTACTGAGATATCAATCCCTTAGCGTACCCTTACCGAGTACAATGCTAAAAGAAACCAAGTCTCAACCTAAGGTCAACAACCCGAAATGATGAAGACCGAACCAAACGAATCCTTACGGATAACACCAATCAATAAACACCCCTTGTAGTGCGCAATATGACCAATACGCAACTATCGTAACATCACAAGCAATGGCTAAAACCGATAGCGCCCCAAACGAATATGGCAACGCAAATCCCAAGGTGTACAAAATAGACTATTGTCACACCCGTAACAACATGTGAGTGAAACACGCCTATCGCATCACTAATCACACGACATGGTCCTCGCGACCCCACCATTGGTATATAAACAACCAATAGTTCACAACACAACATGGCCGAAACAACCCGAGCCTAAACACATATGGAGGATGGTCGAAACAACCCGAACCTTAGTAAATTCGCACAACCCGAAATTCACCAACCTAATCCATATATCCCACAACGAAATGACCGCACAACCCGAGTCATCGTGAATATGAGCAAACCGATATTCACTACCTCCGCCACATAGTATAACCGAGGATGGTCGTACAACCCGAGCCTTAGTGAATCCGAACTAGCCGACATTCACTACCTCAAACTATGAGTCCAACAAACAGGGACAATCGTACTACCTGAATTATTGTGAATACGAACAACCCGATATTCATGTCCCACAACACAACACGTGAATGGTACTCCCATTCCGATAACGTTATACCATACCGATATAACACTAAACCCATGATGAAGTCAGCGGACCCCGAAGGTCATGCTCCACCAATCAACAATACCATGATGAAGTCAGCGGACCCCGAAGGTCATGCTTCACCAATCTCATACGTACTTTTGGCCTCAAACAACGAGTAGTGCAACATCGCGCTCTGCTACACTATAGTGAACCCTAACAGATACCACTAACCATCCACACAATCGAGCGAGAACCACGTATATCGAACATAGGCACAAAACAATAATTCTCTACAAGAGAATCCACCACGCACATCCCTTAGCCGAGGGATTTCACCTTGCTCGCCAAACACGGCCATTATCTCTCAACGAGATTACCACATTATCACCTCGGTGATAATTTACATCCCAAAATCATAAGTGCAATTTAACCGAAATTGTACTCTACCACAAATCGACCAAAACTAGGTCCCAACGCAAACTTCCGGATCTACCAAAAGCATTATCCGAAGTCTCACACTAAAACTTCCTCGTGCGGGAGTGTAACTCCCCCACTTGGAACTACGTTTCATAACCGCCTCTCGTACAACCGTACAATGCTACCAAAGGTAGATTTTGCCAACAATTGGGTTCACACGACTCATTACCATATCTTGCTCCAAACCTTGAGCATACGAAGGATTTTAACCAATCCCTTAAACACTTGAACGAAAAGTGTACCACGATTACACAAACCATACTCTCGCAATCATCCAATTGCTTTAGGTTGTCAAATCTCACCCAGTCACTCATGTAACTAAGGGTTTCTCTCCGGTACCCTAAGCACATTGTAACCGCAACACCATCGGAGTCGAACACTACGCTAGTAGGTATGAAAGAGGCACCTAATTTCGCGTCATGTAGACTCTATTACCAACATACATCGAGATCCAAAACACTCGATCTCAAAGGTTCCAACCACCCGACGAACCTCACGGTTCATCAATTTCAACACGAGAGCGAACACGCTCTAACATCCGAACACCAAAGCCCATTCCCAAGGCTTGGTAGAACATTTCTCAATACTAAGGAATACTTGGTTACACCAAGTCTTACGCCCTTCGCCCATTAACCAAAACGTCACCATAGGGTACTTCCATTAGGAACGTCACCCATAACAATAACATGCAAAACACTATGCAACCCACAAACCTGAACGCATCGACACATAGATGAATATTCAAAGGGCATATTTATTAAAATGAAACGTACCTCAACGTCTCCTTGCGGAATTCGCCGCCGCCAACTCGGGACAATCCGGCTTGCGACGTCCCTCTTTATGACAATAGTAGTACATTCCGTCATCACTCTTTGGCATTGTGCATTCCCACAACTTGTGGCCCCTAACACCACAATTGAAACATCTAGGCGCACGAGAACTCGTCGAACCTTTCTCCACATTACCCATACTCGCACTTGCGCCCTTAGTTTTCTTACTTGGAGCACCATACCAATCAACCCTTCTTTTACTTGAAAGCTCCCTAGCTTTCGATCGCGAATGTGATTCGAAACCCCTTGCCATGTTGAATAACTCCGCAAATGAGTTCACTTGGCCAATGCCAATTTTGCCCTGCAAATCATCATTCAACGTCCGATAGAAATCTTCCATCAATATCCGATCATTCCCAATATACTCCGGGCAAAAATGAGCCTTCGACATAAAGGTCGTCTTTAGAGTATTCAAGTCCATTAATCCTTGTTGCAAATTTCGCAACTCATTCTGCATTTTCGACAAATCGGCTTAAGTCCAGAACTCCTCGAAGAATTCCATCTTAAACTCGTCCCACGATAAAGTCATAAACGGTTCACCACCGACAAGATCAATCTTACCATCTAACCATCCTTTGCTCTACCCCGCAACAAGCTAGTAGCGAGCCTTGTCCTCTTCTCGGGAGGACATTCAATCATGCGAAAACACCCTTCGACATCTGAGATCCAAGTGGTGCTTACCAAGGGATCCGGTTTCCCATCGTACATCGGAGGTTTAGTCCTCATGAAGCTCTTAAGACAGCGCTCCATTTCACTACTACTCCAAAATTTGGAATACCTCCTATCCATTCTTTCTTCCAACGTACCCATTTGCTCCGCAACGGCGGCCGCAACTCTAGCATTAAAATCCAAATCGTTCGTCTCTATTCCGTTTCCCGTCGCCATTCTAAGGAATGCAAAGCTTTAGATCACGAACGTATAAAGCACACACACAATACCGCCCCATCTTGCTAAACACTCATCGTACATCACTTGCTAGACATGATTTGCACCCGTAATAAGGTTTGCAAGTCCTTATTACGCATACACGCCGTATCGGCTCGTTAGTACAACGACCGCCTCGCTCGATGATAAATGCAAACGCAAGCATAAACTAAATACAATGTAATCACATATTAATAATATCCACATATTAATACAAATGTTAGTCAACCTAATAACAAGGCACTAACTATAACCCATTCTGGCCCGTAATCCTACAAGTCCCGCAACAAATTAAGCACATACAAAAGTCTAAGTCTAGGCACCTATCTCAAGTCACCTAAATCCCTTAGACCATGCTCTGATACCACTTGTAACAACCCAACCCATTTGAAATGTCCCGTTCATATTGATTATAAACGTTCCATATTAATTGATTTCGTCGCGAGGTTTTGACCTCTATATGAGACGTTTTTCAAAGACTGCATTCATTTTTAAAACAACCATAACCTTTATTCTATCGATAAAGGTTTAAAAAGCATTACATAGATTATCAAATAATGATAATCTAAAATATACTGTTTACACACGACCATTACATAATGGTTTACAATAAGAATATATTA
Organism: Rutidosis leptorrhynchoides; assembly: GCF_046630445.1. Lineage (NCBI taxonomy): Eukaryota > Viridiplantae > Streptophyta > Magnoliopsida > Asterales > Asteraceae > Rutidosis > Rutidosis leptorrhynchoides. The sequence continues at coordinate 27,617,851 of NC_092342.1, forward strand.
CATCAAAAATAAGTCTCTTGAATGCAGTTTTTACATAATATCATACAAGCATGGACTCCAAATCTTGTCCTTATTTTAGTATGCAACAGCGGAAGCTCTTAATAATCACCTGAGAATAAACATGCTTAAAATGTCAACAAAAATGTTGGTGAGTTATAGGTTTAACCTGTATATTATCAAATCATAATAATAGACCACAAGATTTCGTTTTTAAAACACATCTCATATCAGGCATTTCGCAAACTGCATAAAGATAAAAAAATCATTCATATGGTGAACACCTGGTAACCGACATTAACAAGATGCATATAAGAATATCCCCATCATTCCGGGACATCCATCAGACATGATATAAAACTCGAAGTACTAAAGCATCCGGTACTTTAGATGGAGTTTGTTAGGCCCAATAGATCTATCTTTAGGATTCACGTCAATTAGGCGTGCACTAATTCTCAAAATTAGTGATGTTCCCTAATTCTTAGGCTACCAAGCAAAAAGGGGCATATTCGGCTTCGATCATTCGACCATAGAAAGTAGTTTCATGTACTTGTGTCTATTTTGTAAAACATTTATAAAGCTGCATGTATTCTCATCCCAAAAATATTATATTTTAAAAGTGGGACTATAACTCACTTTCACAGATTTTTACTTTGTCGGGAAGTAAGACTTGGCCACTGGTCGATTCACGAACCTATAACAAATATGTACATATATATCAAAGTATGTTCAAAATATATTTACAATACTTTTAATACATTTTTGATGTTTTAAGTTTATTAAGTCAGCTGTCCTCGTTAGTAACCTACAACTAGTTGTCCAAAGTTAGATGTACAGAAATAAATTGATATATATTATCTTGAATCAATCCACGACCCAGTGTATACACGTCTCAGGCTAGATCACAACTTAAAGTATATATATTTTTAGAATCAACCTCAACCATGTATAGCTAATTCAAACATTACTGCATATAGAGTGTCTATGGTTATTCCAAATAATATATATACATGGGTCGATATGATATGTCAAAACATTTGCATACGTGTCTATGGTATCCCAAGATTACATAATATATTAGAATACATGTATAATACAATATAAGTTAGCTAGGATATGATTTGTATAGAATTGTTACAATATTTCCCGTAGCTACAACAACCAAAAAATATCCAATCTTGTTTTACCCATAACTTCTTCGTTTTAAATCCGTTTTGAGTGAATCAAATTGCTATGGTTTCATATTGAACTCTATTTTATGAATCTAAACAAAAAAAGTATAGGTTTATAGTCGGAAATATAAGTTACAAGTCATTTTTGTAAGAGGTAGTCATTTCAGTCGAAAGAACGACGTCTTGATGACCATTTTGAAAAACATACTTCCACTTTGAGTTTAACCATGATTTTTGGATATAGTTTCATGTTCATAAGAAAAATCATTTTCCCAGAAGAACAACTTTTAAATCAAAGTTTATCATAGTTTTTAATTATCAAACCCAAAACAGTCCGCGGTGTTACTACGACGGCGTATGTCCGGTTTTACAGTGTTTTTCGTGTTTCCAGGTTTTAAATCATTAAGTTAGCATATCATATAGATATAGAACATGTGTTTAGTTGATTTTAAAAGTCAATTTAGAATGATTAACTTTATTTGCGAACAAGTTTAGAATTAACTAAACTATGTTCTAGTGATTACAAGTTTAAATCTTCGAATAAGATAGTTTTATATGTATGAATCGAATGATGTTATGAATATCATTACTACCTTAATTTTAGTAGGTAAACCTACTGGAAATGAGAAAAATAGATCTAGCTTCAAAGGATCCTTGGATGGCTTGAAAGTTCTTGAAGCAGAATCATGACACGAAAACAAGTTCAAGTAAGATTTCCACTCGAAATAAGATTGTTATAGTTATAGAAATTGAATTAAAGTTTGAATATGAGTATTACCTTGTATTAGAAAGATATCTTACTATAAATAAGAAAGATTTTTTGAGGTTGGATGATCACTTTACAAGATTGGAAGTAAGCTAGCAAACTTAGAAGTATTCTTGATTTTATGAAACTAGAACTTATAGAATTTATGAAGAACACTTAGAACTTGAAGATAGAACTAGAGAGAGATTAATTAGATGAAGAAAATTGAAGAATGAAAGTGTTTGTAGGTATTTTTGGTCGTTAGTATATGGATTAGATATAAAGGATGTGTAATTTTGTTTACATGTAAATAAGTCATGAATGATTACTAATATTTTTGTAATTTTATGAGATATTTCATGCTAGTTGCCAAATGATGGTTCCCACATGTGTTAGGTGACTCATATGGGCTGCTAAGAGCTGATCATTGGAGTGTATATACCAATAGTACATACATCTAAAAGCTGTGTATTGTACGAGTACGAATACGGGTGCATACGAGTAGAATTGTTGATGAAACTGAACAAGGATGTAATTGTAAGCATTTTTGTTAAGTAGAAGTACTTTGATAAGTGTCTTGAAGTCTTTCAAAAGTGTATGAATACATATTAAAACACTACATGTATATACATTTTAACTGAGTCGTTAAGTCATCGTTAGTCGTTACATGTAAATGTTGATTTGAAACCTTTAAGTTAACGATCATGTTAAATGTTGTTAACCCAATGTTTATTATATCTAATGAGATGTTAAATTATTACATTATCATGATATTATGATATATTAATATATCTTAGTATGATATATATACTGTTAAATGTTGTTACAACGATAATCGTTACATACATGTCTCGTTTAGAAATCATTAAGTTAGTAGTCTTGTTTTTACATATGTAGTTCATTGTTAATACACTTAATGACATGTTTACTTATCATTTATAATGATTAAACATAGTGTATCAATATCTTAATATGATTCATATGTATTTAGTAAGACGTTGTTATAACGATAATCGTTATATATATCGTTTCGAGTTTCTTAATTCAATAAACTCAATTTTATGTATATAACTCATTGTTAAAATTCCTAATGAGATACATACTTATCATAATATCATGTTAACTATATATATAATCATATATATGTCATCATATAGTTTTTACAAGTTTTAACGTTCGTGAATCACCGGTCAACTTGGGTGGTCAATTGTCTATATGAAACCTATTTCAATTAATCAAGTCTTAACAAGTTTGATTGCTTAACATGTTGGAAACACTTAATCATGTAAATAACAATTTCATTTAATATATATATAAACATGGAAAAGATCGGGTCACGACAGTACCTACCCGTTAAATAAATTTCGTCCCGAAAGTTTAAGCAGTTAGAGGTGTTGACGTATCTTCTGGAAATAAGTGCGGGTATTTCTTATTCATCTGATCTTCTCGTTCCCAGGTGAACTCGAGTGCTCTACGAGCATTCCATCGAACTTTAACAATTGGTATCTTGTTTTGCTTAAGTCTTTTAACCTCACGATCCATTATTTCGACAGGTTCTTCAACGAATTGAAGTTTTTCGTTGATTTGGATTTCGTCTAATGGAATAGTGAGATCTTCTTTAGCAAAACATTTCTTCAAATTTGAGACGTGGAAAGTGTTATGTACAGCCGCGAGTTGTTGTGGTAATTCAAGTCGGTAAGCTACTGGTCCGACGCGATCAATAATCTTGAATGGTCCTATATACCTTGGATTTAATTTCCCTCGTTTACCAAATCGAACAACGCCTTTCCAAGGTGCAACCTTAAGCATGACCATCTCTTCAATTTCAAATTCTATATCTTTTCTTTTAATGCCGGCGTAGCTCTTTTGTCAACTTTGGGCGGTTTTCAACCGTTGTTGAATTTGGATGATCTTCTCGATAGTTTCTTGTATTATCTCCGGACCCGTAATCTGTCTATCCCCCACTTCACTCTGACAAATCGGAGACCTGCACTTTCTACCATAAAGTGCTTCAAACAGCGCCATCTCAATGCTTGAATGGTAGCTGTTGTTGTAGGAAAATTCTGCTAAAAGTAGATGTCGATCCCAACTGTTTTCGAAATCAATAACACATGCTCGTAGCATGTATTCAAGTGTTTGTATCGTCCTTTTGCTCTGCCCATCAGTTTGTGGATGATAGGCAGTACTCATGTCTAGACGAGTTCCTAATGCTTGCTGTAATGTCTGCCAGAATCTTGAAATAAATCTGCCATCCCTATCAGAGATAATAGAGATTGGTATTCCATGTCTGGAGACGACTTCCTTCAAATACAATCGTGTTAACTTATCCATCTTGTCATCTTCTCTTATTGGCAGGAAGTGTGCTGATTTGGTGAGACGATCAACTATTACCCAAATAGTATCAAAACCACTGGCAGTCCATGGCAATTTAGTGATGAAATCCATGGTAATGTTTTCCCATTTCCATTCCGGGATTTCGGGTTGTTGAAGTAGACCTGATGGTTTATGATGCTCCGCTTTGACCTTAGAACACGTCAAATATTCCCCTACGTATTTAGCAACATCGGCTTTCATACCTGGCCACCAAAAATGTTTCTTGAGATCCTTGTATATCTTCCCAGTTCCAGGGTGTACTGAGTATCTAGTTTTATGAGCTTCTCTAAGTACCATTTCTCTCATCACTCCAAATTTTGGTACCTAAATTCTTTCAGCCCTATACCGGGTTCCGCCTTCTCGAATATCAAGATGCTTCTCCGATCCTTTGGGTATTTCATCCTTTAAATTTCCCTCTTTTAAAATTCCTTGTTGCGCCTCCTTTATTTGAGTAGTAAGGTTATTGTGAATCATTATATTCATAGCTTTTACTCGAATGGGTTCTCTGTCCTTTCTGCTCAAGGCGTCGGCTACCACATTTGCCTTCCCCGGGTGGTAACGAATCTCAAAGTCGTAATCATTCAACAATTCAATCCACCTGCGTTGTCTCATGTTCAGTTGTTTCTGGTTAAATATGTGTTGAAGACTTTTGTGGTCGGCATACATAATACTTTTGACCCCATATAAGTAGTGCCTCCAAGTCTTTAATGCAAAAACAACCGCGCCTAATTCCAAATCACGCGTCGTATAATTCTGCTCATGAATCTTCAATTGTCTAGACGCATAAGCAATTACTTTCGTTCGTTGCATTAATACACAATCGAGACCTTGCTTTGAGGCATCACAATATATCACAAAATCATCATTCCCTTTAGGTAATGACGATATAGGTGCCGTAGTTAACTTTTTCTTCAACAATTGAAACGCTTTTTCTTGTTCATCCTTCCATTCAAATTTCCTCCCTTTATGCGTTAATACAGTCAAGGGTTTTGCTATTTTGGAAAAATCTTGGATGAATCTCCTGTAATAACCAGCTAGCCCTAAAAATTGGCGTATGTGTTTCGGAGTTTTCGGGGTTTTCCACTTTTCAACGGTTTCAATCTTTGTTGGATCCACCTGAATACCTTCTTTGTTCACTATATGACCGAGGAATTGAACTTCTTCCAACCAAAATGCACACTTTGAAAGCTTAGCGTACAGTTTTTCTTTTCTCAGCAACTCTAGCACTTTTCTCAAATGTTCTTCGCGCTCTTGATCATTCTTCGAGTAAATAAGTATGTCATCGATGAAAACAATGACAAACTTGTCAAGGTATGGTCCACACACTCGGTTCATGAGGTCCATGAACACAGCTGGTGCGTTAGTCAACCCAAACGGCATAACCATAAACTCGTAATGACCGTAACGCGTCCTAAAAGCAGTGTTTGGAATATCATCCTCCTTCACCCGCATTTGATGATACCCAGAACGTAAATAAATCTTCGAATAAATCGACGAGCCTTGTAGTTGATCAAATAAGTCGTCGATCCTCGGTAGTAGGTAACGGTTCTTGATGGTAAGTTTGTTCAACTCTCGGTAGTCGATACACAACCTAAATGTACCATCCTTCTTCTTGACAAACAAAACAGGAGCTCCCCATGGTGATGTGCTTGGTCGAATGAAACCACGCTCTAAAAGTTCCTGTAATTGACTTTGTAATTCTTTCATTTCACTGGGTGCGAGTCTGTATGGAGCACCGTGCTATTGATGCAGCTCATGGTACAAGGTCTATTTGAAATTCAACAGATCGATGTGGGGGTAATCCCGGTAATTCTTTTGGAAATACATCGGGAAATTCTTTTGCGACGGGAACATCACTGATGTTCTTTTCTTCAGGTTTAACTTCCTTGATGTGTGCTAGAATGACGTAACAACCTTTTCTTTTTAGTTTTTGCGCCTTCAAACTACTAATAAGATTTAATTTCGCGTTGTTCTTTTCTCCGTACACCATTAAAGGTTTTCCCTTTTCACGCATAATGCGAATCGCATTTTTGTAACAAACGACCTCTGCTCTCACCTTTTTCAACCAGTCCATACCAATTATTACATCAAAACTCCCTAACTCTACTGGTATCAAGTCAATCTTAAATGTTTCGCTAACCAGTTTAATTTCTCGATTCCGACATATATTATCTGCTGTAATTAATTTACCATATGCTAATTCGAGTAAAAATTTATTATCCAAGGGCGTCGGTGAGCAGCTTAGTTTAGCACAAAAATCTCTACTCATATAGCTTCTATCCGCACCCGAATCAAATAAAACATAAGCAGATTTATTGTCAATGAGAAACATACCCGTAACAAGCTCCGGGTCTTCCTGCTCTTCTGCCGTATTAATATTGAAAACTCTTCCGCGGCCCTACCCATTAGTATTCCCCTGATTTGGGCAATTTTTAATAATGTGGCCCGGCTTTCCACATTTATAATAGACTACGTTGGCAGTACTTGCTCCGACACTACTTGTTCCGACAATACTCGTTCCTTCATTATTTATTCCTTTAGTTCTGTTATACATTGGTCCGTAGACCTCACACTTTGTCGCGCTATGACCATTTCTTTTACACCTGTTGCAAAATGTTGTGCAGAACCCCGGGTGATTCTCTTCACACCTTTGGTATTATTGTTTCTGATTATTATTGTTGTTGCGGTTGTTATTGTTGTTGGGACGATTATTATAGTTTTGTTGAGACGTTTGTTGAAGTTGTTATTGCGACTGATGTTGCGGTTATTGGGATAGTTATTGCGATTGTGGTTGTGATTGTTGTTGTTGTATTGGTGACTCTTGTCATTGTTTTCCTCCCACTTTCTCTTGACTTGTTTCATGTTAGCCTCTTCGGTCATCCGTTCCTTAATCCTTTCTTCGATCTGGTTTACTAATTTGTGAGCCATTCGACTTGCCTTTTGTATGGAGGCGGGCTCGTGTGAACTCACATCTTCTTGAATTCTTTCCGGTAACCCTTTTACAAATGCGTCGATCTTCTCTTCTTCATCTTCGAACGTTCTGGGACACAATTGGCACAATTCAGTGAATCGTCGTTCGTACGTGGTGATATCAAAACCTTGCGTTCGTAATCTTCTAAGCTCTACCTTAAGCTTATTGACCTCGTTTCTGGGACGATACTGCTCGTTCATCAATTGCTTGAATGCTGACCATGGTAGTGCGTAAGCAGCATCTTGTCCTACCTGCTCTAGATAGGTATTCCACCATGTTAACGCCGTACCTGTGAAGGTATGCATAGTGTATTTAACTTTGTCCTCTTCAGTACACTTACTTATGGCAAACACCGATTCGACCTTCTCGGTCCACCGTTTCAATCCAATTGGTCCTTCGGTTCCATCAAATTCCAAAGGTTTGCAGGCAGTGAATTCTTTGTAGGAGCATCCTACACGATTTCTTGTGGAATTAGTTCCACTTCTAGATCCAGAGTTATTGTTATTTTGCATCGCAACCTGTACTGTGGCTATGTTTGCTGCAAGAAAAACACGGAAGTCTTCCTCACTCATGTTCAAGTTATGACGAGTTGTCGGTGCCATTTCCTTCAAAAATAGCCAAAAGAATTGAGTTAATCATATAGAATTTAAGAGTAGTCAATAGTATTTCGTAGCATTATATGAACTTATTTATAAAAGCTTTTTCTTCATATTAGCATTTTATAGTTTTAATTCGGGTAGTACCTACCCGTTAAGTTCATACTTACTAGCTACTATACAACTCAACTACTATGCTTCTATATGAAAAACTTATTACAATAAAATTTCGCGTTCAAACTTTATACAAAATATTACAACTTACAATACCGCTATTATACATATAGGATAAAATATAACACATAATAACATTGCTACTCGGCATCTATAAAGGCAATTCTAGTTAATACGCAAGTTGTTCAGTAAAAGAAATAAAGACAAGTAATTCATAAGTCCAGAAACAAGTCATGCATTCTGGTTTTACTAAGACGACTTCTCATCCTTGGTTTTGTGGAAAGTAACCGTTATGACCATTGACTAGGCAGCATGTTGTAATGTCGTCAAAAGGACGAGGGTTTCATAATGCCCAACAGCCCTGTAACAATCAAAAAACCTTGTTTCTCATCTCAACTACCGAGTCCGTCACTTGTGGAAACGTTTTATTTAAAAGTTGCAACCCAATGTTCTTTTTCTCAATTTGATGAGAAGCGAACATTATTAACCCGTAAGCATAACATGCTTCTTTATGTTGCATGTTAGAAGCTCTTTCTAACTCACAAAATCCTATGTTGGGATATGTTGAGTCAAAATAGGTTCTTAACCCGTAGCGTAAAATTGCATTTGGGTTCCCCGCATTTAACGCTTTAAAGAAAACACAGCGTAACTTACGGTCTCCCCAATGTGATATACCTCACCTATCAAAGGAAAGCCTTTTATAAACTAAGGCATTTCTGGAAAGTCTTTCAAATGTTTGACAAATTAATTTCGCCATAACTAAATGTGCTGATGAATTTTGACCGACTCTAGACAAGATTTCCTCAATCATATCCTCTGGTAGGTCTTCTAAAATATTCGGTTGTCTATCCTTAACATCCATTTTGTTTTTATACTGTAAAATAGATAAGGATTAGATTCGTAAAAGATAATTAATAAACAATACAAGCAATTTTTACATAGAACATAAAAGGATAAGCACACTACAATACATATAATACACAACATGATTACAACCGTCTAATCTGAATCACTGGTTTCTTCTTCTTCGGACTTGGTTCGTTTTCCTAATTTTCTAGGGATATATGATGTTCCTCTGATACGAGCCGTCGTTTTCCATAATGTTTTAGAAAAACATGGTGGTTTAGAGGTTCCCGGGTTATTGTTACAATTTAGGAAATACGGACGTTGCCGATATATATAAAGTTCATCGGGGTTGGAATCAGGTTTCTCTATTTTTATACCTTTTCCCTTATTATTTTCTTTTGCTTTATTAAATTGGGTCGAGGTAATTTCTATAACATCATCAGAATCCTCATCGGGATCCGATTCATCAGAAAATTGGTAATCTTCCCAATATTTTGCTTCCTCGGCGGAAACACCATTGATCATTATTGACTTTGCTCCGTTGATTGAGGATTTTCTTTTATTTAATCGATTTACAGTAGGTATCAATATTTCTTCCTCCAAAACCTCTTTTTCTTTCGGTTCCTCATCTTCCGGTTCCTCCTCTTCCGATTCCTCCTCTTCCGGTTCCTCCTCTTCCGGTTCCTCCTCTTCCGGTTCCTCTTCGGGAATATGTGAATATTCCCAAAGTATATTCGACTCCTCATTATTATTAGGTGAGACGATGGGATTTGTACTAGTGGTAGACATCTATCACCCAATATCAAACACATTAAGAGGTTAATATATCACATAATATTTACATGTTAATAATATATAGTTTCCAACAAAAAAAAAGTTAAGCAATCGTTTTTGAAGAAAAACACGGCCGAAGTCCAGACTCACTAATGCATCCTAACAAACTCGGTAAGACACACTAATGCAATTTTCTGGTTCTCTGAGACCAACGCTCGGATACCAATTGAAATGTCCCGTACATATTGATTATAAACGTTCCATATTAATTGATTTTGTCGCGAGGTTTTGATCTCTATATGAGACGTTTTTCAAAGGCTGCATTCATTTTTAAAACAACCATAACCTTTATTCTATCGATAAAGGTTTAAAAAGCATTACATAGATTATCAAATAATGATAATCTAAAATATACCATTTACACACGACCATTACATAATGGTTTACAATAAGAATATATTACATCAAAAATAAGTTTCTTGAATGCAGTTTTTACATAATATCATACAAGCATGGACTCCAAATCTGGTCCTTATTTTAGTATGCAACAGCGCAAGCTCTTAATAATCACCTGAGAATAAACATGCTTAAAATGTCAACAAAAATGTTGGTGAGTTATAGGTTTAACCTATATATTATCGAATCATAATAATTGGCCACAAGATTTCGTTTTTATAACACATCTCATATCAGGCATTTCGCAAACTTCATAGAGATAAAAAATCATTCATATGGTGAACACCTGGTAACCGACATTAACAAGATGCATAAAAGAATATCCCCATCATTCTGGGACATCCATCAGACATGATATAAAACTCGAAGTACTAAAGCATCCGGTACTTTGGATGGGGTTTGTTAGGCCTAATAGATCTATCTTTAGGATTCGCGTCAATTAGGCGTGCACTAATTCTCAAAATTAGTGATGTTCCCTAATTCTTAGGCTACCAAGCAAAAAGGGGCATATTCGGCTTCGATCATTCAAACATAAAAAGTAGTTTCATGTAATTGTGTCTATTTTGTAAAACATTTATAAAGCTGCATGTATTCTCATCCCAAAAATATTATATTTTAAAAGTGGGACTATAACTCACTTTCACAGATTTTTACTTCGTCGGGAAGTAAGACTTGGCCACTGGTCGATTCACAAACCTATAACAAATATGTACATATATATCAAAGTATGTTCAAAATATATTTACAACACTTTTAATACATTTTTGATGTTTTAAGTTTATTAAGTCAGCTGTCCTCGTTAGTAACCTACAACTAGTTGTCCAAAGTTAGATGTACAGAAATAAATTGATATATATTATCATGAATCAATCCACGACCCAGTGTATACACGTCTCAGGCTAGATCACTACTCAAAGTATATATATTTTTGGAATCAACCTCAATCCTGTATAGCTAACTCAAACATTACTGCATATAGAGTGTCTATGGTTGTTCCAAATAATATATATAGATGGGGCGATATGATATGTCAAAACATTTGCATACGTGTCTATGGTATCCCAAGATTACATAATATATTAGAATACATGTATAATACAATATAAGTTAGCTATGATATGATTTGTATAGAATTGTTACAATATTTCCCGTAGCTACAACAATCAAAAAATATCCAATCTTGTTTTACCCATAACTTCTTCGTTTTAAATCCGTTTTGAGTGAATCAAATTGATATGGTTTCATATTGAACTCTATTTTACGAATCTAAATAGAAAAAGTATAGGTTTATAGTCGGAAATATAAGTTACAAGTCATTTTTGTAAGAGGTAGTCATTTCAGTCGAAAGAACGACGTCTTGATGACCATTTTGAAAAACATACTTCCACTTTGAGTTTAACCATGATTTTTGGATATAGTTTCATGTTCATAATAAAAATCATTTTCCCAGAAGAACAACTTTTAAATCAAAGTTTATCATAGTTTTTAATTATCAAACCCAAAACAGCCCGCGGTGTTACTACGACGGCGTATGTCCGGTTTTACGGTGTTTTTCGTGTTTCCAGGTTTTAAATCATTAAGTTAGCATATCATATAGATATAGAACATGTGTTTAGTTGATTTTAAAAGTCAAGTTAGAATGATTAACTTTATTTGCGAACAAGTTTAGAATTAACTAAACTATGTTCTAGTGATTACAAGTTTAAATCTTCGAATAAGATAGTTTTATATGTATGAATCGAATGATGTTATGAACATCATTACTACCTTAATTTTAGTAGGTAAACCTACTAGAAATGACAAAAATAGATCTAGCTTCAAAGGTGAAAGGACCCGTCCTAATCCATCCGGATGAAGTCCATAACGATTATAAACGATTCACGACAGTTGATTACATCGCGAGGTACTTGACCTCTATATGATACATTTTACAAACATTGCATTCATTTTGAAAAGACAATCTTTCATTAAATCTAAAGTTGACGACATGCATAACATTTCATAACATATCTTACTATAATTGATTTAATAATAATCTTGATGAACTCAACGACTCGAATGCAATGTATTTTGAAATATGTCATGAATGACTCCAAGTAATATCCCTAAAATGGGCAAATGCACAGTGGAAGATTTTCTTCGTACCTGAGAATAAACATGCTTTCAAGTGTCAACCAAAAGGTTGGTGAGTTCATTAGTTTATCATAAATAATCATTTCATAATTTTTAATAGACCACAAGATTTCATATTTCCATTTCTCGTAAACATACGTCCCATGCATAGAGACAAAAATATCATTCATATGGATTGAACACCTGGTAACCGACATTCACAATTTGTATATAAGAATATCCCCATCATTCCGGGATCCTCCTTCGGACATGATATAAATTTCGAAGTACTAAAGCATCCGGTACTTTGGATGGGACTTGTTGGACCCGATAGATCTATCTTTAGAGTTCGCGTCAATTAGGGTGTCTGTTCCCTAATTCTTAGATTACCAGACTTAATAAAAAGGGGCATATTCGATTTCGATCATTCAACCATATAATGTAGTTTCGATTACTTGTGTCTATTTCGTAAAACATTTATAAAAGCAGCGCATGTATTCTCAGTCCCAAAAATATATATTGCAAAAGCATTTAAAAAGGGAGTAATGAAACTCACGCATATAATTATTGTAAAACAGTTAATAAAGCATTTGCATGTATTCTCAGCCCCAAAAATGTAAAGAGTAAAAGGGGATCAATGAAACTCACCTAATGTATTTTGTAGTAAAAATACATATGACTATATTGAACAACGGAACAATGCAGGATTGGCCTCGGATTTACGAACCTAAATCATTTGTATATATATATTAACACACATATTTGTAATTGAACAATATATATATATATATATATATATATATATATATATATATATATATATATATATATATATATATATATATATATATATAATTTGTTATTAATAATATACTTGTTATATTATGTTATTTAGATATATTTGATATATTTAACTTATATGTTATATTTATTTATTTTCTATATATATATTTAAAATTATAAATATTTATATATTTATTTGTATCAATATATCTATATATTTATTATATGATCAGTATTATATTTAAAATTATTAGTTGGTTATATATAGGTATTTATATAAATACTATTAATATGTTTGATATATTGTATATGAAATACTATTAAAGAGTATATTTTATGTACAAAATATTTATTTGTAAAAAAAATGATAGTTCTGATAACAATGATTTACTCATCATAATAATAATAATTTTATTGATAATGATAATACTAATAATAGTAATGATATTGTTTAAATGCTACTTAATAATATCAATCATAATATTAATCATACATCTAGATTTTTGGAGTAATAACTATAATAATAATAATAATAATAATAATAATAATAATAATAATAATAATAATAATAATAATAATAATAATAATAATAATAATAATAATAATAATAATAATAATAATAATAATAATAATAATAATAATAATATTTATATTGATAATAATGATAGTTTTAAATTTGGATAATTATACTTTTAATAATAATGATAATATACTAATAATAACAATAATCATAATAATAATACTTATTCTAATAATAATAATAACATTAGAAATAATTAGATTATCACTAATAATAATAATAATAACAATAACAATAATGATAATGATAATAATAATAATAATAATTATAAAGAAAAAGGAAACTACCTCACAAGAGTTCCAAAAAAATTAGTTGCACACACACGGGCTCGAACCCATGACCTCCTGGATACACACTAACATCCATTACCAGTCGTCTATCTGTTCCTTTCGAATTTAATTTACACTTAAACTGTTTTAACTCGTTACCAGCCCTTATCTTATTTAGATTAATCAATTTAAAGCCCAACATCAAAAGGACTCCGGCCCAACAACTTAAATACATTTCGGTCCAAGGAAAACAAAATAACTTTGGCCCAATCCAATTTCGTAATAATCGGCCAATCCAATTTTGAAATCTAACAATTTAATATTTCACCTATGTGTCTTAAAGGAAACAGCCAGCTCACATTAACTTCCTCATCCTCCATCCGTTCTTCCTCACCTCCATTAATAATCACCATTGTCATCATGTTTTTCGTTGTATCATCTTCGTTAACTCAACACCGTTCATCATCTTCTTTGTCATCATCATACTCACCATCATTCTTCTTCGTTTCCACCGTCAAAATCACACCTTCGTTACTATTAACAACACCACCATTATCGCTGTAGAATGAGTTGAAGTAAGATGGTAACTGCAGTAGAAGTACAGGAACAACGGGAAGAAAAGAAGATAAAAATTATGGCAGCTGCAGTCGATCAAATCTCTTCTCCATTTTACTGCTCATCATCGTCCTCGTTTGGTTCTAACAGAAACGTAAGTAATGAAGCGGTATTGTCCATAAAAAAAAATAACAACATCATATGATCATCACTCAACGTTCAGCCGTAAAACCGAAACCCAGTACTGTTCATCGTGATCTTCCCCATCATTATTAACTCATTATTTTCTTCATCAAAACAGTAGCATGACATCGAGCAAAAAGTTTAAACGGTGTTCGATTAAGATAATAGAGTTGTGTTCGTGTGTTGACGGTAGCGAGTAGTCGATAGTCAGGGGAACCGAAACGAATCTCAAATGTGTGTGTTATTATATACACAAGTGTGTGTGATTAGTAGTGGTTTATTGTGGTGTAAGTGGTCTTCGTTGTGTGTACTTGGTGGGTGAATCATGGTTGTAGGGTGGCGGTGAAACTGTGATTTGCAGAAAAGAAATAGAGAGGGGCGTAGAGAGAGAGGGAGAGAGAGAGAGAGGTTGAGATGGTTCACGGTTGTGGTGGTGGTGTTTGATCGCAGAAGAAGATCACAAATGGTGGTTTAGTCGTGTAAGGTTGTGATGGAAACTTGGTGGTGGTCTATGGTGTTTGAGGAGACGGCTGTATGTATATGAAGTTGAGGGTTGGTTCACGGTGGTAAGGGACCAAAGAAGATTGGTGTTTGTGACTCTTTGAATCGAAAGGGAATAGACAGAAATATATGTATGGTGAATTGATGAATTAATATAAATATAAATAATATAATAATAATAATAATAATAATAATAATAATAATAATAATAATAATAATAATAATAATAATAATAATAATAATAATAATAATAAATATCTCCCTTATTTTCAATAGGTTCCATCAAAAGCATATACAGTAATAAATTAGCATCTCGTGATAATTTTTTGGATGTATACTACCGACAATTTTCGCGGACTGCTATTTCGTATCCCGTTGTGAAACAGTGGCGGATAAAAAGTGTTCAGAAAAATCCCATATTTTTAAATTAACTATATTTATTTATTTTTGTCATTATGGTGTAAAATTCGATCATTAACTTATTAATTAAAAATTATATCAACTGTCCCTCTCATTTATGGGTAAAATATAAAAAGTTTTAAAATTTAACAAACAGGTCCTAAATACATTTTTAATAAGTCTATAATTTATTAAACTCATTTTCGGATCACCGTTTAATTTAAAATCACAAAATTTTGTATTTAACTTGCTTAATAGCGATCGACTGACAAACAAGTGTTATTATTGTTTACTAAATAAATTCGGAACTATATTTATGTATTCAATATACCTTATTTATATATATAGATATGTTTTAAATAATAGTTATTATATATTATTTTATTTTACATAGTTAATTATAATATACTTTAAATTATTTATGTATATATATATATATATATATATATATATATATGTATATATATATATATTTAAATATATACGTATCTATTTACAAATAGTTGTTCGTGAATCGTTCGGGAGTAGTCAAAGGTCAAATGATATTATGAATATAGTTTACAAACTTTGTTACTCAACATTACAGACTTTGCTTATCGTGTCGAAATCATATAAAGTTTAAGTTTAAATTTGGTCGAAAATTCCTGGGTCATCACAGTACCTACCCGTTAAAGAAATTTCGTCCCGAAATTTAAGTGAGATGGTCATGGCTAACAATAAAAATGTTTTCATGACGAATATGTATTGATAAATAGAGTTTTACCATCATTGAGTAATATGGATAAACAATTCGATTATTCGAAGAGTACGAATGAAACTATCACAAAAGAGTGAAATAAAGAAGTAAAGATTTGTCTTAGCTTTTGACGTGGTCAGGTTGAATTTAGAAAATTTGGTGTGTCATAGCTTTTGACGTAGAGGGTTGAATTTAGAAAATTTGGTGCGTCATAGCTTTTGACGTAGAGGGTTGAATTTAGAAAATAAGGCACGTCTTAACTTTTGACGTTGCCTTGGTTGAATTCCGGAATTCAAGGGATTTAAAACAAAATCTTGGAAATCTATAAGATCTGATTCTTCGGCGAATAAGGAAATTAAGATCTCTCTAATTAAATACGGTGATCTGCTTCGATTACTCTGTCTGATATTTCCATTATAAATTAAACTCTCCCGTTCCATTATTCTCACCATTCCTATATTTTCCTTCTTGTTTCATACATCCAAAAGATTCTAAAAATGCTTAATCCAGTTCTGATCCTTGTCCTCATCCTTACTATCGTAACAATCATTCTCCTTTTCCAACTTCCACCAGAGGAATCTGCTTTCTTCTATTTCGCCCTGGGGATTATAATGTTTTTAATTCTCCCGTGTCTTTATGTTGTGATACACATTGATATACACGGTTTGTAATTTATATGTTGTTATCAGGCTTTATATTCTCTCTTATATTTCAAAGCTCTATGCTTTTATTTTCTCTTCCCGACTTCAAGTCAAGCGAATAATGGTCCAGAATTTGTAGATATAGAGTTTCGAATGATTATAATGGTCTAAGCAGGAAAGAACGTGATAGCACGATTTGATTTTCAAATTTATCAACATCATGGTATAGAACTATCAAGAATATATATTCTTGATATGTTCAGAAGTTACGCAGAATGAAAGAGTTTTGTAACATGGCTCTTGATGACGTTATGATCTGTGAATCATCACGTCTCATTAGAAACTCAGCATGACTTACTGTAATATAATCACGTTGATCAAATGTCATTATATTATACTAACTCATGCATCAGTTCCCAACATTACTTAAATAACATTCATATTTTAAGCTCGAAAGTTTACAGAATATAGAAACTAATAGTTTCTATATGATGTAACACTGATAGCACTAATAGATTAATGATTCAGATAAAAATAGTTATGAAAAAATCTTCAGAAATATGGAGGATATTTATAATGAAAGATACGAAGATATCTTGGAATTTCTAAGATCAGAGGATGATGAAGAATATTGTCCGCAAGAGTTTAGAGTAAGGAGTAAGATATTCGCTAAAGACTTCAGCAGGTATTGAATCATTTGAATTCTTTAAAGTCAAACTTATTCTTTGTGATTTGTCCACAGCTTCCTTCATAGTTTCGCATAATCCGTTTTTCGGTACTAAATTTTCTATTGAGAGTTTTCCAATATAATGATACACTGGAAGCACGAAGAGGTATATAATTTCGGACGAGAATATTTATGAAAATATCCTCAGAAATATCGAAGATATTGATGATGATATTTTGGAATTTCTAAGTTCGATGGTTGATGGAGAAAGATTTTCCCCAAGATTTTAACATGACTTCGGAGCAAGATATTCTCTAAAGATTTCAACGGATCCAGATTTATCTAGATTCTTTGAATATAGGGTATGGTCTTTGTATTTGTCCTTGGTCTCCTTAGTGGTTAGCTCAATCCGTTTTCCAGTTCCAACTTTTCTGAGCTTTTCCAACATACTATTCTTTATCATCAAACTTCTGATGATTAAGGTCGTTTACGGTTGTCTACGGTTTCTGCTACTTCATTCACCTTTTTCAACATTCAGAATATTGATTTATAGACTGAGTGCTTTTCAGAATTTCAGAATGAAAGATCATAATCCTAAGAGATATATATTATACATATAACTGTTGATGTAGATATGCTGTGAGTTTTCAAAGTACTGATGGCTGATTTCCGATAATTGGTATAGCAGTTCTCGTTACAAGATGCAGATGAGTATATGATAAGAATTCAATAGATAAATATAGTGATCTGTTGGAGGGATTTATACCAAGGAGCAACGAGGTTGCTGATACGTCTGCTGGTAATATGGTGGAATATAAAAGGTTTCCCGGTAACAATGACGAAAATGGTATTCGTATATATCAAGATTATAATGAAACTAGCCCGACTGAAAAGTCGAAATTGACTTGCTGAAGCTGTGACAAAATTGGCTAATTTGAAAAGAGATTGCAAAGTTATTTTCGGTAATAGTAACGCTAAAGGAATTTGCACAGCAACGTGTTAAACATTTTCTCAGGTTTCGAGTGTTTTCAGGTGCATAACTATATGCATCAATCTTTTCTTCCGTAGATGAAGTGCGGTTGATTAATCCTCTCGATTGAGGTGTTTTCAAGAATCATGAAAGGTTTGAACGCAGATTGTAATCGTCAAAGATACAATTGAGATTTAAAATGAAATCAAGTGGCAAACTTGAGGAAATATTAACTGTAGTAGATGTAATTTATTTACAATATTTTTAAGTCGAAATATGTTGTATTTAATATTTCCTACTCTTTTAATACTTTTTAATTGTCCATGATAGTAGTCCAATAATCCAATAATTCAATAGTTCCACCAAAACAAGTATATTTTAAGGAAATAGTCTTATGGGAACAGTTAGCTAGGAACAGTTAGCTAGGATATGGTTAATTTAGTTTTAAAGTTTTACGTAGTTAATTAATTGGTTACTAATCAATTTTATTTTGTTCATTATTTTCTTCATTATTCCACTTGTCAAATCTTGACTTGGATTCTGATCGGTCAAAATCCGAATATGAAATTGAACTTGGATGAAAATAGTTGTTCTTTGGTGAACAGATACGTATATGTGTGAATTTGAGCAGTGTTGTTAATGACTGCTAAATCTAATTTGAAGAATGTACAGCGTAACTTATTAATGTGAAATATAAATTTTTCCACGGGTATTACCTACCCGTTAAAATATTTTCACCATTAACAGTTTGTACGAAGGAATTTTTAATCACAATCTTTATGAAAATATATATACATATATTTTTTCTTCAGATGTAATTATGGATTTAATGAGTTAATATTATATTAAACTCATATGAATTTTGATTTGAGCTAGAATAAGTAATCTCTAAAACTATTAGGATCCACATATTCTTCGCAGAATATTAATGGAGTTATGGTCCAATATTTCATCGTTCATTGCTGTTGGTACTCCTTGGTGTCTATGGTGCGTATGATATTGAGGTTCGTGGGACAGATTGTGAAATTGAGGCTTGGGATGTAGATGTTGTTGTTGTTGGTACTGTTGGTGTTGGTGCTGTTGCTGAAGCTAGTAAGTTTTGCACCATATTCTCCAAAAATCATTACTCAGATGCGAAGCTCGTTGACTCCTTCGATTACTCCGGAATGATTGTCGATCGGAACGAGTGAGTGAGTAAGGTTTTGAATTTTGAGATAGTATATAATCATAGCGAGGTATTCGGGAAATGAGGGTGAAAATGGTGTTTCGAATTGGTTCACCGGTAAGTGCTTCAGGTTCTTCGTCAAGAGGTGAATTCGGTTGACGAAAAAAGATCGTCTTCTTCGCGTCTCTATTGATTAAGTCGACTACGAACTCATCAGATGAATTGGGGATGGCTGATTGATTGATTCATTCTGGTGATGCTGCTTTTGGAGCTTAGTTGAAACTCCATATCGGAATAGCTGTCGGAATCCAAGGAATTCGAATTGGTTGAGGGATTCATCTCGTACGATCAGATGAAGGATTTTTCGATAAGAAATAGATTATAGGATGTAGATTAGTACCCTGCAATACATAATTTACATATGCATATATAATACTAAAATCCCATAAGTTACGGAGGAATCTACAGAAAATGTCAGGCAAAGTTTACAATAACAGATACGCTAAGATATGAATTAGCAGATATGTTAAGATATGAATTTTGTCTATACACTAATCATGCAATCATTGCAATAAGATGTGTCTAGACTAAGGATGATAAGTAAGTGATTCTCTAAGAATGATAAGCAGGTAATTTTCGACACGAAATGATAAGCAAAACTTTTGACATGCAGACACGGTCGAAGTCCAGACTCACTAATGCATCCTAACGACTATCAGTTAGACACACTAATGCAAGACCCGGTTCGCTAAGACCACCGCTCTGATACCAACTGAAAGGACCCGTCCTAATCCATCCGGACGAAGTCCATATCGATTATAAATGATTCACGACAGTTGATTACATCGCGAGGTACTTGACCTCTATATGATACATTTTACAAACATTGCATTCGTTTTGAAAAGACAATCTTTCATTACATCTAAAGTTGACGACATGCATAACATTTCATAACATATCTTACTATAATTGATTTAATAATAATCTTGATGAACTCAACGACTCGAATGCAATGTGTTTTGAAATATGTCATGAATGACTCCAAGTAATATCCCTAAAATGGGCAAATGCACAGCGGAAGATTTCCTTCGTACCTGAGAATAAACATGCTTTCAAGTGTCAACCAAAAGGTTGGTGAGTTCATTAGTTTATCATAAATAATCATTTCATAATTTTTAATAGACCACAAGATTTCATATTTCCATTTCTCGTAAACATACGTCCCATGCATAGAGACAAAAATATCATTCATATGGATTGAACACCTGGTAACCGACATTCACAATTTGTATATAAGAATATCCCCATCATTCCGGGATCCTCCTTCGGACATGATATAAATTTCGAAGTACTAAAGCATCCGGTACTTTGGATGGGGCTTGTTGGACCCGATAGATCTATCTTTAGAGTTCGCGTCAATTAGGGTGTATGTTCCCTAATTCTTAGATTACCAGACTTAATAAAAAGGGGCATATTCGATTTCGATCATTCAACCATATAATGTAGTTTCGATTACTTGTGTCTATTTCGTAAAACATTTATAAAAGCAGCGCATGTATTCTCAGTCCCAAAAATATATATTGCAAAAGCATTTAAAAAGGGAGTAATGAAACTCACGCATATAATTATTGTAAAACAGTTAATAAAGCATTTGCATGTATTCTCAGCCCCAAAAATGTAAAGAGTAAAAGGGGATCAATGAAACTCACCTAATGTATTTTGTAGTAAAAATACATATGACTATATTGAACAACGGAACAATGCAGGGTTGGCCTCGGATTCACGAACCTAAATCATTTGTATATATATATATTAACACACATATTTGTAATTGAACAATATATATATATATATATATATATATATATATATATATATATATATATATATATATATATATATATATATATATATATATATATATATAAAATTTGTTATTAATAATATACTTGTTATATTATGTTATTTAGATATATTTGATATATTTAACTTATATGTTATATTTATTTATTTTCTATATATATATTTAAAATTATAAATATTTATATATTTATTTGTATCAAAATATCTATATATTTATTATATGAACAGTCTTATATTTAAAATTATTAGTTGGTTATATATAAGTATTTATATAAATACTATTAATATGTTTGATATATTGTATATGAAATACTATTAAAGAGTATATTTTATGTACAAAATATTTATTTGTAAAAAAAATGATAGTTCTGATAACAATGATTTACTCATCATAATAATAATAATTTTATTGATAATGATAATACTAATAATAGTAATGATATTGTTTAAATGCTACTTAATAATATCAATCATAATATTAATCATACATCTAGATTTTTGGAGTAATAACTATAATAATAATAATAATAATAATAATAATAATAATAATAATAATAATAATAATAATAATAATAATAATAATAATAATAATAATAATAATAATATTTATATTGATAATAATGATAGTTTTAAATTTGGATAATTATACTTTTAATAATAATGATAATATACTAATAATAACAATAATCATAATAATAATACTTATTCTAATAATAATAATAACATTAGAAATAATTAGATTATCACTAATAATAATAATAATAATAACAATAACAATAATGATAATGATAATAATAATAATAATAATTATTATAAAGAAAAAGGAAACTACCTCACAAGAGTTCCAAAAAAATTAGTTGCACACACACGGGCTCGAACCCATGACCTCCTGGATACACACTAACATCCATTACCAGTCGTCTATCTGTTCCTTTCGGATTTAATTTACACTTAAACTGTTTTAACTCGTTACCAGCCCTTATCTTATTTAGATTAATCAATTTAAAGCCCAACATCAAAAGGACTCCGGCCCAACAACTTAAATACATTTTGGCCCAAGGAAAACAAAATAACTTTGGCCCAATCCAATTTCGTAATAATCGGCCAATCCAATTTTGAAATCCAACAATTTAATATTTCACCTATGTGTCTTAAAGGAAACAGCCAGCTCACATTAACTTCATCATCCTCCGTCCGTTCTTCGTCACCTCCATTAATAATCACCATTGTCATCATGTTTTTCGTTGTATCATCTTCGTTAACTCAACACCGTTCATCATCTTCTTTGTCATCATCATACTCACCATCATTCTTCTTCGTTTCCACCGTCAAAATCACACCTTCGTTACTATTAACAACACCACCATTATCGCTGTAGAATGAGTTGAAGCAAGATGGTAACTGCAGTAGAAGTACAGGAACAACGGGAAGAAAAGAAGATAAAAATTATGGCAGCTGCAGTCGATCAAATCTCTTCTCCATTTTACTGCTCATCATCGTCCTCGTTTGGTTCTAACAGAAACGTAAGTAATGAAGCGGTATTGTTCATAAAAAAAATAACATCATCATATGATCATCACTCAACGTTCAGCCGTAAAACCGAAACCCAGTACTGTTCATCGTGATCTTCCCCATCATTATTAACTCATTATTTTCTTCATCAAAACAGTAGCATGACATCGAGCAAAAAGTTTAAACGGTGTTCGGTTAAGATAATAGAGTTGTGTTCGTGTGTTGACGGTAGCGAGTAGTCGATAGTCAGGGAAACCGAAACGAATCTCAAATGGGTGTGTTATTATATACACAAGTGTGTGTGATTAGTAGTGGTTTATTGTGGTGTAAGTGGTCTTCGTTGTGTGTACTTGGTGGGTGAATCATGGTTGTAGGGTGGCGGTGAAACAGTGATTTGCAGAAAAGAAATAGAGAGGGGCGTAGAGAGAGAGAGAGAGAGAGAGAGAGGTTGAGATGGTTCACGGTTGTGGTGGTGGTGTTTGATCGCAGAAGAAGATCACAAATGGTGGTTTAGTCGTGTAAGGTTGTGATGGAAACTTGGTGGTGGTCTATGGTGTTTGAGGAAACGGCTGTATGTATATGAAGTTGAGGGTTGGTTCACGGTGGTAAGGGACCAAAGAAGATTGGTGTTTGTGACTCTTTGAATCGAAAGGGAATAGACAGAAATATATGTATGGTGAATTGATGAATTAATATAAATATAAATAATATAATAATAATAATAAATATCTCCTTTATTTTCAATAGGTTCCATCAAAAGCATATACAGTAATAAATTAGCATCTCGTGATAATTTGTTGGATGTATACTACCGACAATTTTCGCGGACTGCTATTTCGTATCCCGTTGTGAAACAGTGGCGGATAAAAAGTGTTCAGAAAAATCCCATATTTTTAAATTAACTATATTTATTTATTTTTGTCATTATGGTGTAAAATTCGATCATTAACTTATTAATTAAAAATTACATCAACTGTCCCTCTCATTTATGGGTAAAATATAAAAAGTTTTAAAATTTAACAAACAGGTCCTAAATACATTTTTAATAAGTCTATAATTTATTAAACTCATTTTCGGATCACCGTTTAATTTAAAATCACACAAGTTTGTATTTAACTTGCTTAATAGCGATCGACTGACAAACAAGTGCTATTATTGTTTACTAAATAAATTCGGAACTATATTTATGTATTCAATATACCTTATTTATATATATAGATATGTTTTAAATAATAGTTATTATATATTATTTTATTTTACATAGTTAATTATAATATACTTTAAATTATATATATATATATATATATATATATATATATATATATATATATATATATATATATATATATATATAATATATACGTATCTATTTACAAATAGTTGTTCGTGAATCGTTCGGGAGTAGTCAAAGGTCAAATGATATTATGAATATAGTTTACAAACTTTGTTACTCAACATTACAGACTTTTCTTATCGTGTCGAAATCATATAAAGTTTAAGTTTAAATTTGGTCGAAAACTCCCGGGTCATCACAAAAGGATCCTTGGATGGCTTGAAAGTTCTTGAAGCAGAATCATGACATGAAAACAAGTTCAAGTAAGATTTCCACTCGAAATAAGATTGTTATAGTTATAGAAATTGAATCAAAGTTTGAATATGTGTATTACCTTGTATTAGAAAGATATCTTACTGTAAATAAGAAAGATTTCTTGAGGTTGGATGATCACTTTACAAGATTGGAAGTAAGCTAGCAAACTTGGAAGTATTCTGGATTTTATGAAACTAGAACTTATAGAATTTTTGAAGAACACTTAGAACTTGAAGATAGAACTTGAGAGAGATTAATTAGATGAAGAAAATTGAAGAATGAAAGTGTTTGTAGGTATTTTTGGTCGTTGGTATATGGATTAGATATAAAGGATGTGTAATTTTGTTTACATGTAAATAATTCATGAATGATTACTAATATTTTTGTAATTTTATGAGATATTTCATGATAGTTGCCAAATGATGGTTCCCACATGTGTTAGGTGACTCACATGGGCTGCTAAGAGCTGATCATTGGAGAGTATATACCAATAGTACATACATCTAAAAGCTGTGTATTGTACGAGTACGAATACAGATGCATACGAGTAGAATTGTTGATGAAACTGAACGAGGATGTAATTGTAAGCATTTTTGTTAAGTAGAAGTACTTTGATAAGTGTCTTGAAGTCTTTCAAAAGTGTATGAATACATATTAAAACATTACACGTATATACATTTTAACTGAGTCGTTAAGTCATCGTTAGTCGTTACATGTAAATGTTGATTTGAAACCTTTAAGTTAACGATCATGTTAAATGTTGTTAACCCAATGTTTATTATATCTAATGAGATGTTAAATTATTACATTATCATGATATTATGATATATTAATATATCTTAGTATGATATATATACTGTTAAATGTTGTTACAACGATAATCGTTACATATATGTCTCGTTTCGAAATCATTAAGTTAGTAGTCTTGTTTTTACATATGTAGTTCATTGTTAATACACTTAATGACATGTTTACTTATCATTTATAATGATTAAACATAGTGTATCAATATCTTAATATGATTCATATGTGTTTAGTAAGACATTGTTATAATGATAATCGTTATACATATCGTTTCGAGTTTCTTAATTCAATAAACTCAATTTTATGTATATAACTCATTGTTAAAATTCCTAATGAGATACATACTTATCAAAATATCATGTTAACTATATATATAATCATATATATGTCATCATATAGCTTTTACAAGTTTTAACGTTCGTGAATCACCGGTCAACTTGGGTGGTCAATTATCTATATGAAACCTATTTCAATTAATCAAGTCTTAACAAGTTTGATTGCTTAACATGTTGGAAACACTTAATCATGTAAATAACAATTTCATTTAATATTTATAAACATGAAAAAGTTCGGATCACTACACCGTTAACCAACCAAAAATGCGGAAATAAAAAAACATTTAAAACTGGGCTGACCAGATGGGGTGCGCGGCACGCACACCCACCTGTGCGCGGCGCGCACAGGGCCTGGCAGCCCGCTGTCCAAAAATTCTGTTTTACGCGAAAAGATCTTCGACTTCCCGACACATTTAGACCAAATGCTTTTCACAATACATTAATATAGTTAAAACTAACACGTTCCATTAATAAAAAGGGTTTTACGACACCGGACCCACATATGCCCAAAATACCCCTTAAGTACAAAGTACAAACTTTGACCACATGACTTTTAATACAAAATAAAGCCGAGCATGGTGATTGGGGATACGCTACCCAATCCTAATCGAATCCAAAAGCAAGCCTTCTAAAGAAACTATGCGAGTCCACTAGTTCCCACGCTTACCCGAGCCACCGCATCCATGCAAATCTATAAAAATATAAACAACGAGAGGGTAAGCTAACGCTTAGTGAGTGAAAATATACTACATACATATATATGCATAAAATAGACACGCCACACAAATAATCAAATACCGCATACCGGAGCATCCAAGCATAAAGGCAAGCTAATCTAAGCATACCGTACGATCACTAAGCAACAAGCTAAAATACATCAACAAACATAAGTTCACCAATGACGATGTGAACAATGCCAAATAGCTACACCCGGAGGGTTAGCTACATCACAACAATACATCAATATATATAACAATTTATATATAAACGCCCAAGGTTAACCCCTTAACCCAATACCGAAAACCAAATACCACAACGAAGATTGGCCGAACAACCCGAGCCTTAGTGAATTCGCACAACCCGATATTCACTTCTTCACCAATTCAACAACCGAGGTTGGCCGAACTACCCGAGCCTTAGTGAATTCGCACAACCCGAGATTCACTACCTCATCAACAAGATGACCGAACAACCCGAGTCATCATGAATCCGCACTACCCGAGATTCACTACCCAAAATATTATGCATACGAGCAAACCGATATTCATTTCCCACACCATAACCCACGCCGTCGGGGTTATAACTCCAAATCACAATCCATGTGATATCGTACACACAAGTGTGCAACTCGCCAACGGTGGTCAACCAAAATGCACAACCGTGCCAATTGGACCTATTACAAGTCCATACAAATCCACCTATATGTGAAGTGAGCTCTATAACCGAGAACCACTTCACCCGACCCGCACCCATCCTACACATACATATGCACATAGGACATTAACACTCACCTTGTCATCTTGATGAATGCTTCCGAACAAATCCGTAACACGTCAATGGAAAGTACCTGATCCATTATCACAAACACAACAACGCACTTAGAGTGGATTTACAAATCAACTCAATTCGACACTTAGTGCAATTTCGACCAATTGCACTCATAAACACAAAATGCGTCCAAACTAATCAATAATCACTAATCACAAGTGAACACGGTCCTAATAAGCCAAATGAACCCAAAAACCCTAATTTTGACTCAATTCCAAAATTAGTCTTTCAAACACACAAAAGGGTTCCAATACTTCCATAATCACTAAACCTAGTGATTAAACCCAATTACAAGTCCTAATCATAACCAATTTGTTCACCAACCCAAAATCCACCATCAATAACAATAAACCCGATTACTAGCATCAACAAACTCACTTCAAGAGTTTAAATGGGTTTCTCTACATATCAAGTTCAAACCCTAACTTTGAATATCAAAATCAACAATGAAATTCGGAGTTAGAACTTACTACAACAACCAAAACGTAGCTAGGAACGAGGTGAACAACTTAAACACTTGAGCTTTTGATCAAACCAAGCTTCTTCTTCTCCAAAACCCCAAATCTCTCTCTAGAATTCTCCCTCTCTCTCTAAAATAGTTGAGAGTGATGAATGGATGTGAAAATGATCCAAAAGTGGATCCAAACCAGCTGATAAGGCCTGAGATCCGGCCTCAAGTGAAAAGACCAAAAAGCCCTTCATTAAACTAAAAATAGAAAAAGGCAGAATTCTGTCGCTGGGCATGTGCGCGGCGCGCACACCTTATGGTGCGCGGCGCGCACCCATGTCTGGGCAGATTCTGACCTTTTAACTTTTACACTAAGCTTCATCCACTATACGTACATCATTTAAAACTCTTTGTGCTATAAAAATTGGGGTCTTACAATTGTACGAAACGTCGATGAGTTGTTTATTAACTTTCATTTTGATGGAGCGAAACCATTTCCAGTAGCAACACGCATGCCATCTTCTACGAAGTTTTTTCTTTAATTATTTAAATGAGTAAATTACACTAATGGTCCCTGTGATTTATTATGAATTACGTCGCTCGTCCCTATCTCTTAAAAATCACATGGTTCGTCCCTGTGGTTTTAAATATCAACGCCGCTGGTCCCTGTGGTTTATTGTAAATTATGTCGCTCGTCCTTATCTTTTTAAAATTACATGGTTCGTCCTCATGATTTTAAATATCAACGACGCTGGTCCCTCTAGATTAATATTAATATTATTATTATTATTATTATTATTATTATTATTATTATTATTATTATTATTATTATTAATATTAATATTATTATTATTATTATTATTATTATAATTAATTATTATTATTATTATTAAGTATTAGTATTAATTATTATTTTTATTATTATTATTATTATTATTATTATTATTATTATTATTATTATTATTATTATTATTATTATTATTATTGTTGTTGTTGTTGTTGTTGTTGTTGTTACATAATTCTAATTGTATCTCTTATTTTCAATTAATTTGAAATTTTCTATTTTCTTATTTCACAATCTTGCAACATATATACATAATTTTCGTTACCGATCAGCAGATGTATTTTAATATATTAATTCATTATTTACGGTTCTATCATTTACCTATTTATTATATACTCAGTAATTTAGTATATTTCATGACCCGTCCTAATCCATCTGGACGAATACATTACATTTGGTTACATCGCGAGATACTTGACCTCTATATGATACATTTTACAAACATTGCATTCGTTTTTAAAAAGACACACTTTTATTACATTGAAAGTTGACGGCATGCATACCATTTCATAATATATCCAACTATAATTGACTTAGTAATAATCTTGATGAACTCGACGACTCGAATGCAACATCTTTTGAAATATGTCATGAATGACTCCAAGTAATATCTCTATATGAGCAAATGCACAGCGGAAGATTTTTTTCATACCTGAGAATAAACATGCTTTCAAGTGTCAACCAAAAGGTTGGTGAGTTCATTTGTTTAACATAAATAATCATTTCCATCATTTTAATAGACCATAAGATTTTCATTTTCATTTCTCATAAATATACGTCCCATGCATAGAGACAAAAATCATTCATATGGTGAACAACTGGTAACCGACCTTAACAAGATGCATATAGAATATCTCCATCATTCCGGGACTCCCTTCGGACATGATAAATTCGAAGAACTAAAGCATCCGGTACTTTGGATGGGGCTTGTTGGGCCCAATAGATCTATCTTTAGGATTCGCGTCAATTAGGGTGTCTGTTCCCTAATTCTTAGATTACCAGACTAAAAAGGGGCATATTCAGTTTAATAATTCAACCATAGAATGTAGTTTCACGTACGTGTGTCTATTTCCTAAAACATTTATAAAGCAGCGCATGTATTATCAGTCCCAAAAATATATATTGCAAAAGCATTTAAAAAGGGAGCAAATGAAACTCACCATACTGTATTTTGTAGTAAAAATACATATGACGGCATTTAACAAGTGTAGGGTTGGCCTCGGATTAACGACCTATATCATTTGTATATATATTAGCACATATAATCGTAATCGAACAGATTTATATATTATATCTTAATTATGTATTATATATATTTAATTTGTGTATATATTTAAAATGATTAATATTTATATAGTTAAAAATACCTAATTTGTTAAAAATGTTAATATGATTAGTACATACTTATATATAATATTACTATAAGTATATTTTTATATCAATAATAGTAATAAAAGTTATATTTGCTTATAAAGATAATATTAATAATAATAATACTAATACTTATGTTACTAATGATAATGCTAATAATAATATTTATTTGTCATGAAAATAATAATAATAATAATAATAATAATAATAATAATAATAATAATAATAATAATAATAATAATAATAATAATAATAATAATAATAATAATAATAATAATAATAATAATAATAATAATACTAATATTTATAAATGATAATAATACTACTAATAATAATACTAATAATAATAAATAT
Organism: Rutidosis leptorrhynchoides; assembly: GCF_046630445.1. Lineage (NCBI taxonomy): Eukaryota > Viridiplantae > Streptophyta > Magnoliopsida > Asterales > Asteraceae > Rutidosis > Rutidosis leptorrhynchoides. The sequence goes on from NC_092342.1 coordinate 27,648,183, forward strand.
AAATCATACTACCTTTATAGAGATTAAATGAGCTTACTAAAAAAAATATAGCCAGAGCATGGGTTCGAACCCGCGACCTCCCGTTCACCAAAGACACCTCTAACTGTTACTATATTTTTGTTTTTCTGTTCTTATTACTACTTATATTGTTATAATTCGTATCCGATTATCTTCTTCCTCCTCATCTAATCCTTATAATCCTCATCATAGTAATCGTCACTCATATGATCATCATCATCATTCTCATTTATCTACTATCATCGTTACCGATCATCCTCATACAATATCATCATCACACCTCACGTTATCATCATAATATCAAAACTAATTACCATATTTATCATTTTCATAATCATGATCATAGTTATAACTATAACATAATCATAATCATATCATAATCATAATTGTGATCATCATTATCACGACACCATAACCAATTCATCATCATCACTTCTTCATCATCATTCCCGTTACCATAATTATATCATCATCTTCATCAAAGTAATCGTCATCATCAAGATCACTTCGAGTTAATCAAAATAGAAACCGAAAAAAAATATAACAACGACAGTTTACCATGTTGCAGGTTGCAGGTGATTTTTGAGTGGTGTTGAGATCGTATAGCAATAGCAAACTACGCAGGTTCTTGGCCCAAACATAAAACAAAACACAGCCCAAGACTTAAACCCAATCTATGCTTTGTGATCTGCAGCCCAACAATTATTCAAGCCCAATCGATTAACACCCAGTTTTTTGTAAGTGAACTAAGTCGACAGTAAGTAAAAGGGGTGGGGTTCAGTTTCAACAGAATTATAAAGTAACACCAATTCCACTCATTATTCATAATTATCATCTCTTCTTTTATCATATTCGTTGTAGTTTAAATCATCATCATCATCATCATCTTAATTCGTCTCATCTTCTTCATCTTTACTCGTTAAATTAATAGTAGAAATAGAAAGAAAATAGCAGCATAAATACACTGTAATAGCAGCAAGAAATAGTGATAAAAAGCCTTCCAACGGTGACAGTTTATGATGGGTCCGGTGGTGTTCAAAACAGAAACACGAGTGCAGCAGGAGCATACCTTTGTGTGATGGGTTTTAGGTGGTCGATCTAATGGTGGTGATATGGGAGTTATTAGATGGTATTGTTGGTGGTTGATCACAATAGAAAAACAGATGTAACAGTAGCGGTTACAAGGGTTGTTTAATGGTGACGTTTATAGTGATGGTGATTAAATGGGTTGAAGTGGGTTGCAAGGTGATGAGATAATTCATGGAAAAGAAGCAGCACGATCGCGTTATAGCCGGTTCCTGGAGATCAAAATCATGAATTTTGAAGCCTTTGAATAATCATTGTTCGATTGTGGTTTGTAGGAGGTGGCCGGTGTCTTGAATGGTGAAGGTCTAGTGATGTAGTTCTCATGATGTTGGTGGCTTCATGATAAACAAGAAACAGAAAGTGTTGATTGTGGTTGGGTCTTGGCCGTGAAGTGATGATAAAAAATGGTGGTGAATAAACCGGTGGTGGTGTTCGATGTTTACATAGGTGAGTGATCATAAGTGTTTGGTGCTCGGTTAAAGTCGATGTATGTAAGGTTTATGGTGATCAATGAATCTTAAGTAAAAATGTATATGATTGTGTGTATGTGAGAATATGTATACGTAAGAATATACATATAAGAAAGAGAAATCAATATTAAACCAAAAAGTAGCACATTAATCACATTCACATGCAATCCGAAAATTAAGGGAAAGTAAAAGTGGATATTGAAAGCTAACTGATTCAAACAAGAAACCAAATAATAAAAGTTGATCGCAATGTTAACCAAATTAGAATTCATCTGTATAATATATATTATATTTAATATATACATTAACAATTAATATATTAATAACAATAATATAAATAATAATAATAATTATGTTAATAATAATAAATATACTAATTTATAATAATAATAATAATAATAATAATATTGATAATAATAATAATATTATTGATAAAGATACTGATAATAATAAATGATAAAAAAAATATGATAATATTATTAATAACAATAATGCTATTAGTAATGATAATAATAATATTAGTACCAATAATATTATAACGAATAAAATGTATCAAACTTCCTATCTGTAAATTATATTTAGTAATATTAATAATATTGATATTAATATTAACATTAATATTAATATTAATAAAGAAGTAATCATAATAACAATACTAGTATAACAACTATATTATTTATTTATTTATTTATTTATTTTTTATTTTTTTAATTTGTAATTACATTTAATATAGTGATATTACAATTTATTAATTTAAGAATATTACATTATATATTATATGATAAAATTTATTGAATATTTAATATTTAACATTTTATATATGTATTACAATATGATAGTAACTATGAATATATATATATATACAACAACTGTTCGTGAATCGTCGAGGATTGTCGAAGGGTAAACGAATACACGATCATAGTTCCAAGTTTTTTTTTTTTTTTTTAGAATTCAACTATTCAGACTTTGCTTATCATGTCGGAATCATATAAAGATTAGGTTTAAATTTGATCGGAAATTTCTGGGTCGTCACAGTATATATCTTTACATGTTAATGTAATCCTAAGTATGATTAGTTTTGGTAAATCAATTGTAAATTTTTGATTATTGCACTATTAGTCTAAATATTTTAAATGAATAGTTAAATTATGAGGGTAGTGATTGCAATTAGAATTATGTAATAATAACATTAATAATAATAATCATAAATAATAATAATAATAATAATAATAATAATAATAATAATAATAATAATAATAATAATAATAATAATAATAATAATAATAATAATAATAATAATAATAATAATAATAATAATAATAATAATAATAATGCACAACAACAACAACAACAACAATAATAATAATAATAATAATAATAATAATAATAATAATAATAATAATAATAATAATAATAATAATAATAATAATAATAATAATAATAATAATAATAATCCACGGGGACCAGCGCCGTTGATATTTAAAACCATATGGACGAACCATATAATTTTAAAGGGATAGAGACGAGCGACATAATTTACAATAAATCACAAGGATCAGTGTCGTTAATATTTAAAACCACATGGACGAACCATATAATTTTTAAGAGATAGGGACAAGCGAGATAATTTACAACAAACCACGGGGACCATTGGTGTAATTTACTCTATTTAAATACATAGATGTCTCATTAATTTATTAGTTAATGTTTGATATATAAGAATGAGCTATCATAAACGTTAAAATTATCAATAAGTATAAAAAAATACTACTATTAAAAAGTTATTATCTTAGTACGCAAAACAAGTTTTAAAAGAAAATAAGTTACAGTGTTATTTTGATTACCTTCATAAACATGCTCCAATATTACATATGTAGTGACCCACACTTTTCCATGTTTATATATATTAATTGAGATTGATATTTACATGATTAAATATTTCCAACATGTTAAGCAATCAAACTTGTTAAGGCTTGATTAATTGAAATATGTTTCATATAGACAATTGACCACCCAAGTTGACCGGCGATTCACGAACGTTAAAACTTGTAAAAATGACATGACGATATATATATGGATATACATATGGTTAACATGAGATTATGATAAGTAAGTATCTCCATAAGTATATTAACAATGAGTTATATACATATAAACAAGACTACTAACTTAAGGATTTTGAAACGAGACATATATGTAACGATTATCGTTGTAATGACATTTAAATGTATATATATCATATTAAGATATATTAATATATCATAATATCATGATAATATAATAATTTAACATCTCATTAGATATAATAAACAAAGGGTTAACAACATTAATTGAGATCGTTAACTTAAAGGTTTCAAAACAACACTTACATGTAACGACTAACGATGACTTAACGACTCAGTTAAAATGTATATACATGTAGTGTATTTAGATGTATTAAAATACTTTTGGAAGACTTCAAGACATATATCAAAACACTCATACTTAACGAAAATGGTTACAGTTACTTTACCATTCTTTTCTTTCATCAAGAATTCTAGTCGTATTCTTACCCGTATTATACACAGCTTCAAAACATACTTACTATGGGTATATACCAATAGGAACTAGCATGGGATTCCACTCTTGATTATGTCATGTATGACTAATCAATTTTAACTTCTACCATGAGCTAGTCAACTAACTAGAACTCCTTTTAACCCCACTCACCACTCACCAATTACCACTCATCATTCACTCCATTTCACTTCCAATTCTCTTTCTAATTCTCTCTCAACACACACACACACACACACTATTATGAACGTATTTTTCCAGTAGTTAATCATCATCTTCATCAAAAATCACTTCAAGAATCAAGCTATAATCATCATAGGAAGAACACTTCAAGAACACTTCAAAAATCCCTTCAAGTTTACTAATTTACTTCCAAGCTTTCTAATCCATTCCAAGTAATCATCTAAGATCAAGAAACCTTTGTTATATACAGTAGGTTATCTTTCTTATTCAAGGTAATATTCATATTCAAACTTTGATTCAATTTCTATAACTATAAACTATCTTAATTCGAGTAAAAATCTTACTTGAACTTGTTTTTGTGTCATGATCCTACTTCAAGAACTTTCAAGCCATACAAGATCCTTTGAAGCTAGATCATTTCTTGTCACTTCCAGTAGGTTTACCTACTAAACTTGAGGTAGTAATGATGTTCATAACATCATTCGATTCATATATATAAAACAATCTTATTCGAAGGTTTAAACTCGTAATCACTAGAACATAGTTTAGTTAATTCTAAACTTGTTCGCAAACAAAAGTTAATCCTTCTAACTTGACTTTTAAAATTAACTAAACACATATTCTATATCTATATGATATGCTAACTTAATGATTTAAAACCTGGAAACACGAAAAACACCGTAAAACCGGATTTACGCCGTCGTAGTAACACCGCGGGCTGTTTTGGGTTAGTTAATTAAAAACTATGATAAACTTTGATTTAAAAGTTGTTATTCTGAGAAAATGATTTTTATTATGAACATGAAACTATATCCAAAAATTATGGTTAAACTCAAAGTGGAAGTATATTTTCTAAAATGGTCATCCAGACGTCGTTCTTTCGACTGAAATGACTACCTTTACAAAAACGACTTGTAACTTATTATTCCGACTATAAACCTATACTTTTTCTGTTTAGATTCATAAAATAGAGTTCAATATGAAACCATAGCAATTTGATTCACTCAAAATGGATTTAAAATGAAGAAGTTATGGGTAAAACAAGATTGGATAATTTTTCTCATTTTAGCTACGTGAAAATTGGTAACAAATCTATCCCAACCATAACTTAATCAAATTGTATTGTATATTATGTAATCTTGAGATACCATAGACACGTATACAATGTTTTGACCTATCATGTCGACACATCTATATATATTTTGGAACAACCATAGACACTCTATATGTGAATGTTGGAGTTAGCTATACAGGGTTGAGGTTGATTCCAAAATATATATAGTTTGAGTTGTGATCAATACTGAGATACGTATACACTGGGTCGTGGATTGATTCAAGATAATATTTATCGATTTATTTATGTACATCTAACTGTGGACAACTAGTTGTAGGTTACTAACGAGGACAGCTGACTTAATAAACTTAAAATATCAAAATATATTAAAAGTGTTGTAAATATATTTTGAACATACTTTAATATATATGTATATATTGTTATAGGTTCGTGAATCAACAGTGGCCAAGTCTTACTTCTCGACGAAGTAAACATCTGTGAAAGTGAGTTATAGTCCCACTTTTAAAATCAAATATTTTTGGGATGAGAATACATGCAGGTTTTATAAATGATTTACAAAATAGACACAAGTACGTGAAACTACATTCTATGGTTGAATTATCGAAATCGAATATGCCCCTTTTTATTAAGTCTGGTAATCTAAGAATTAGGGAACAGACACCCTAATTGACGCGAATCCTAAAGATAGATCTATTGGGCCCAACAAGCCCCATCTAAAGTACCGGATGCTTTAGTACTTCGAAATTTATATCATATCCGAAGGGTGTCCCGGAATGATGGGGATATTCTTATATATGCATCTTGTTAATGTCGGTTACCAGGTGTTCACCATATGAATGATTTTTATCTCTATGTATGGGATGTGTATTGAAATATGAAATCTTGTGGTCTATTATTATGATTTGATATATATAGGTTAAACCTATAACTCACTAACATTTTTATTGACGTTTTAAGCATGTTTATTCTCAGGTGATTATTAAGAGCTTCCGCTGTCGCATACTTAAATAAGGACGAGATTTGGAGTCCATGCTTGTATGATATTGTGTAAAAACTGCATTCAAGAAACTTATTTTGTTGTAACATATTTGTATTGTAAACCATTATGTAATGGTCGTGTGTAAACAGGATATTTTAGATTATCATTATTTGATAATCTACGTAAAGCTTTTTAAACCTTTATTGATGAAATAAAGGTTATGGTTTGTTTTAAAATGAATGCAGTCTTTGATAAACGTCTCATATAGAGGTCAAAATCTCGCAACGAAATCAATTAATATGGAACGTTTTTAATCAATAAGAACGGGACATTTCAGTTGGTATCCGAGCGTTGGTCTTAGAGAACCAGAATTTTGCATTAGTGTGTCTTATCGAGTTTGTTAGGATGCATTAGTGAGTCTGGACTTCGACCGTGTTTACTTGAAAAATGATTGCTTAACAAATTTTTTTGGAAACTATATATTTTTAACATGTGAATATTATGTGATATATTAATCTCTTAACGCGTTTGATATTATGTGATAGATGTCTACCTCTAGAACAAGTCCCATTGACTCACCTAATAATAATGAAGAGTCAAATGTAAATTGGAATGATTCGTGGACTGATTCACAAGTTCCCGAAGAGGAACCGGAAGAAGAGTCGGAACCGGAAGAAGAATCGGAACCGGAAGAAGAATCGGAACCGGATGAAGAAATAAAACCGGTGGGGGAAATAATAAAACGGTTGAGTAAAAGAAAATCCTCAACCAACCGACCAAGGTTAATTATGGTCAATGGTGTTTCCGCTAAGGAAGCAAAATATTGGGAGGATTACCAATTCTCCGATGAATCGCATTCTGACGAGAATTCCGATGATGTTATAGAAATTACCCCAACTGAATTTAAAAAGGCAAAAGAAAATAATAAGGGAAAGGGCATAAAAATAGAGAAATCTAATTCCAACCCTGATGAACTTTATATGTATCGTCAACCCCCGAAGTCCTTAAGTTGTAACAATGACCCGGGAACCTCTAAACCACCAGGTTTTTCTAAACCAATGTGGAAAATTACGGCTCGTATTAGGGGAACATCATATATCCCTAGAAACTTGACAAAACGAACCAAAACCGAAGAAGAAGAAACAAGCGAGTCGGAATAAGATAGTTGTATTCGTGTGGTGTAATATATGTAATATAGTGTGCTTATGCTTTATGATATATGTAAAAATTGCTTGTATTAATAAGTATTTTTTTTTATGAATCTAACTCTTGTCTATTTTACAGTATAAAAACACAAAATGGATAGACAACCCAATATTTTAAGAGACCTACCCGGAGACATGATTGATGAAATCTTGTCTAGAGTCGATCAGAATTCTTCGGCACAACTATTTAAGGTGAGATCAGTTTGTAAGACATTCGAAGAACGTTCCAAGAATGCCTTGGTTTATAAAAGGCTTTCGTTCGAAAGATGGGGGATATCACATTGGGAAATCCATAAGTTACGATGTGTTTACTTTGACGCATATATTGCGGGGAACCCAAATGCTATTTTACGCAATGGGTTAAGAAATTATTTTGACTCAATATATCCGAATATTGGACTTCGTGATTTAGAAAAAGCGGCTAACATGCAACATAAAGAAGCATGTTATGCTTACGGATTAGTTCGCTTCTCACCAAAGTGAGAACAAGAACATCGGGCTACAACTATTAAACAAAACGTTCCCACAAGTGACGGAGTCGGTAATTGGGGTAAGAAATGAGGTTTTTAGATTGTTACGGGACTGTTGGACATTACGTAACCCTCGTCCCTTTGACGACGTTACAACACGCTGTCTTATCAACGGCCATAACGGTTATGTTCCACAAGACCAAGGATGGGAAGTAATCCTAGTAAAACCAGAATGCATGACTTGTTTCTGGACGTATGAATTACGTGTCTTTATTGCCTTTGCTGAACGACTTGTGTACTAGCTAGAATTATCTTCACAACCATCTTGTATCAAATTTATTGTGTGCTATATTTCATGCTATATGTAAAATAAGCGGTATTGTAAGTTTGTAAAATATTGTGTAAAAGTTTGAACGCGAAATATTATTATAAACAGTTTTTCATATAGAATTGTAGTAGTTGAATTGTATATTAGCTACTAAGTATGAACTTAACGGGTAGGTACTACCCGAATTTAAACTTATAAAACACTAATATGAAGAAAAAGCTTTTATAAATGAGTTCATATTATGCTACGAAATACTATTAACTACTCTTAATATTCTGTATGATTAACTTGTTCCATTTGACTATTTTAAAGGAAATGGCACCGACTACTCGACACACCGTGAATATGAATGAAGAGGAATTCCGTACCTTTCTAGCTTCAAACATAGCCGCAGTACAGGCTGCGCTACATACCAACAATAACCTTGGATCTAGCAGTACAGGAAATCGTGTAGGATGCACCTACAAAGAATTCACTGCCTGCAAACCTTTGGAATTTGATGGAACCGAAGGACCGATCGGATTGAAACGGTGGACCGAGAAGGTCGAATCGGTGTTTGCCATAAGTAAGTGTACTGAATAGGACAAAGTAAAGTATGCTACGCATACCTTCACAGGTTCTGCGTTAACATGGTGGAATACCTATCTAGAGCAAGTGGGACAAGACGATGCGTACGCACTACCGTGGTCAGCATTCAAGCACTTGATGAACGAGAAGTACCGTCCCAGAACCGAGGTCAATAAGCTCAATACAGAACTTAGAGGGTTACGAACCCAAGGATTTGATATTACCACGTACGAAAGACGATTCACAGAATTGTGCCTATTGTGTCCGGGAGCATTCGAAGATGAGGAAGAGAAGATTGACGCGTTTGTGAAAGGATTACCGGAAAGAATCCAAGAAGATATAAGTTCACACGAGCCCGCCTCCATACAACAGGCATGTAGAATGGCTCACAAACTAGTGAACCAGATTGAAGAAAGAATTAAAGAACAGACTGCTGAAGAGGCCAATGTGAAGCAAGTCAAAAGAAAGTGGGAGGAAAACGGTGATAAGAATTACCAATACAACAACAACAGCAATTACAACAATAATCGCAACAATTATCCCAGCAATCGCAACATCAATCGCAACTATAACAAACGGCCCAACAACAACAACAACAACAACAACAACAACAACAACAACAACAACAGCAACTATAACAATCATCCCAACAACAATAATAACCGCAACAACAACAACAATCAGAAGCAGCTATGCCAAAGGTGTGAAAAGTATCACTCGGGGTTCTGCACCAAATTTTGCAACAAGTGTAAAAGAAATGGTCATAGCGCGGCAAAGTGTGAGGTCTACGGACCAAGGGTTAATAGAACGAAAGGAACAAATGGTGTCGGAACGAGTAATGGCGGAGCAAGTAGTGTCGGAGCAAGTTATGCCAATGTAGTTTGTTATAAATGTGGAAAACCGGGCCACATTATTATAAATTGCCCGAACCAGGAGAACACGAATGGACAAGGCCGCGGAAGAGTTTTCAATATTAATGCGGTAGAGGCACAGGAAGACCCGGAGCTTGTTACGGGTACGTTTCTTATTGACAATAAATCTGCTTACGTTTTATTTGATTCGGGTGCGGATAGAAGCTATATGAGTAGAGATTTTTGTGCTAAATTAAGTTGTCCATTGACGCCTTTGGATAGTAAATTTGTACTCGAATTAGCAAATGGTAAACTAATTTCAGCAGATAATATATGTCGAAATCGAGAAATTAAACTGGTTAGCGAAACATTTAAGATTGACTTGATACCAGTAGAGTTAGGGAGTTTTGATGTGATAATCGGTATGGACTGGTTGAAAGAAGTGAAAGCAGAGATCGTTTGTTACAAAAATGCAATTCGCATTATACGAGAAAAAGGAAAACCCTTAATGGTGTACGGAGAAAAGGGAAACACGAAGCTACATCTTATTAGTAATTTGAAGGCACAAAAACTAATAAGAAAAGGTTGCTATGCTGTTCTAGCACACGTCGAGAAAGTACAAACTGAAGAAAAGAGCATCAATGATGTTCCCGTCGCAAAAGAATTTCCCGATGTATTTCCGAAAGAATTACCGGGATTACCCCCACATCGATCCGTTGAATTTCAAATAGATCTTGTACCAGGAGCTGCACCAATAGCTCGTGCTCCTTACAGACTCGCACCCAGCGAGATGAAAGAACTGCAAAGCCAATTACAAGAACTTTTAGAGCATGGTTTCATTCGACCAAGCACATCACCATGGGGAGCTCCTGTTTTGTTTGTCAAGAAGAAAGATGGTACATTCAGATTGTGTATCGACTACCGAGAGTTGAACAAACTTACCATCAAGAACCGCTACCCACTACCGAGAATTGACGACTTATTTGATCAACTACAAGGCTCGTCTGTTTATTCAAAGATTGACTTACGTTCCGGGTATCATCAAATGCGGGTGAAAGAAGATGATATTCCAAAGACTGCTTTCAGAACACGTTACGGTCATTACGAGTTTATGGTCATGCCGTTTGGTTTAACTAATGCACCAGCTGTATTCATGGACCTTATGAACCGAGTGTGTGGACCATACCTTGACATGTTTGTCATTGTTTTCATTGATGACATACTTATTTACTCAAAGAATGACCAAGAACACGGTGAACATTTGAGAAAGGTGTTAGAAGTATTGAGGAAGGAAGAATTGTACGCTAAGTTTTCAAAGTGTGCATTTTGATTGGAAGAAGTTCAATTCCTCGGTCACATAGTGAACAAAGAAGGTATTAAGGTGGATCCGGCAAAGATAGAAACTGTTGAAAAGTGGGAAACCACGAAAACTCCAAAACACATACGCCAATTTTTAGGACTAGCTGGTTACTACAGAAGGTTCATCCAAGACTTTTCCAGAATAGCAAAACCCTTGACTGCATTAACGCATAAAGGGAAGAAATTTGAATGGAATGATGAACAAGAGAAAGCGTTTCAGTTATTGAAGAAAAAGCTAACTACGGCACCTATATTGTCATTGCCTGAAGGGAATGATGATTTTGTGATTTATTGTGACGCATCAAAGCAAGGTCTCGGTTGTGTATTAATGCAACGAACGAAGGTGATTGCTTATGCGTCTAAACAATTCAAGATTCACGAACAAAATTATACGACGCATGATTTGGAATTAGGCGCGGTTGTTTTTGCATTAAAGACTTGGAGACACTACTTATATGGGGTCAAAAGTATTATATATACCGACCACAAAAGTCTTCAACACATATTTAATCAGAAACAACTGAATATGAGGCAGCGTAGGTGGATTGAATTATTGAATGATTACGACTTTGAGATTCGTTACCACCCGGGGAAGGCAAATGTGGTAGCCGATGCCTTGAGCAGGAAGGACAGAGAACCCATTCGAGTAAAATCTATGAATATAATGATTCATAATAACCTTACTACTCAAATAAAGGAGGCGCAACAAGGAGTTTTAAAAGAGGGAAATTTAAAGAATGAAATACCGAAAGGATCGGAGAAGCATCTTAATATTCGGGAAGACGGAACCCGGTATAGGGCTGAAAGGATTTGGGTACCAAAATTTGGAGATATGAGAGAAATGGTACTTAGAGAAGCTCATAAAACCAGATACTCAATACATCCTGTAACGGGGAAGATGTACAAGGATCTCAAGAAACATTTTTGGTGGCCGGGTATGAAAGCCGATGTTGCTAAATACGTAGGAGAATGTTTGACGTGTTCTAAGGTCAAAGCTGAGCATCAGAAACCATCAGGTCTACTTCAACAACCCGAAATCCCAGAATGGAAATGGGAAAACATTACCATGGATTTCATCACTAAATTGCCAAGGACTGCAAGTGGTTTTGATACTATTTGGGTAATAGTTGATCGTCTCACCAAATCAGCACACTTCCTGCCAATAAGAGAAGATGACAAGATGGAGAAGTTAGCACGACTGTATTTGAAGGAAGTCGTCTCCAGACATGGAATACCAATCTCTATTATCTCTGATAGGGATGGCAGATTTATTTCAAGATTCTGGCAGACATTACAGCAAGCATTAGGAACTCGTCTAGACATGAGTACTGCCTATCATCCACAAACTGATGGGCAGAGCGAAAGGACGATACAAATGCTTGAAGACATGCTACGTGCATGTGTTAATGATTTCGGAAACAGTTGGGATCGACATCTACCGTTAGCAGAATTTTCCTACAACAACAGCTACCATTCAAGCATTGAGATGGCGCCGTTTGAAGCACTTTATGGTAGAAAGTGCAGGTCTCCGATTTGTTGGAGTGAAGTGGGGGATAGACAAATTACGGGTCCGGAAATTATACAAGAAACTACCGAGAAGATCATCCAAATTCAACAACGGTTGAAAACCGCCCAAAGTCGACAAAAGAGCTACGCTGACATTAAAAGAAAAGATATAGAATTTGAAATTGGAGAGATGGTCATGCTTAAAGTTGTACCTTGGAAAGGCGTTGTTCGATTTGGTAAACGAGGGAAATTAAATCCAAGGTATATTGGACCATTCAAGATTATTGATCGTGTCGGACCAGTAGCTTACCGACTTGAGTTACCTCAACAACTCGTGGCTGTACATAACACTTTCCACGTCTCGAATTTGAAGAAATATTTTGCTAAAGAAGATCTCACTATTCCGTTAGATGAAATCCAAATCAATGAAAAACTTCAATTCATCGAAGAACCCGTCGAAATAATGGATCGTGAGGTTAAAAGACTTAAGCAAAACAAGATACCAATTGTTAAGGTTCGATGGAATGCTCGTAGAGGACCCGAGTTCACCTGGGAGTGTGAAGATCAGATGAAGAAGAAATACCCGCATCTATTTCCAGAAGATTCGTCAACACCTTCAACAGCTTAAAATTTAGTGACGAAATTTATTTAACGGGTAGGTACTGTAGTGACCCGAACTTTTCCATGTTTATATATATTAATTGAGATTGATATTTACATGATTAAATGTTTCCAACATGTTAAGCAATCAAACTTGTTAAGGCTTGATTAATTGAAATATGTTTCATATAGACAATTGACCACCCAAGTTGACCGGCGATTCACGAACGTTAAAACTTGTAAAAACGACATGACGATATATATATATATGGATATACATATGGTTAACATGAGATTATGATAAGTAAGTATCTCCATAAGTATATTAACAATGAGTTATATACATATAAACAAGACTACTAACTTAAGGATTTCGAAACGAGACATATATGTAACGATTATCGTTGTAATGACATTTAAATGTATATATATCATATTAAGATATATTAATATATCATAATATCATGATAATATAATAATTTAACATCTCATTTGATATAATAAACAAAGGGTTAACAACATTAATTGAGATCGTTAACTTAAAGGTTTCAAAACAACACTTACATGTAACGACTAACGATGACTTAACGACTCAGTTAAAATGTATATACATGTAGTGTATTTAGATGTATTAAAATACTTTTGGAAGACTTCAAGACATATATCAAAACACTCATACTTAACGAAAATGGTTACAGTTACTTTACCATTCTTTTCTTTCATCAAGAATTATAGTCGTATTCTTACCCGTATTATACACAGCTTCAAAACGTACTTACTATGGGTATATACCAATAGGAACTAGCATGGGATTCCACTCTTGATTATGTCATGTATGACTAATCAATTTTAACTTCTACCATGAGCTAGTCAACTAACTAGAACTCATTTTAACCCCACTCACCACTCACCAATTACCACTCATCATTCACTCCATTTCACTTCCAATTCTCTTTCTAATTCTCTCTCAACACACACACACACACACACACTATTATGAACGTATTTTTCTAGTAGTTAATCATCATCTTCATCAAAAATCACTTCAAGAATCAAGCTATAATCATCATAGGAAGAACACTTCAAGAACACTTCAAAAATCCCTTCAAGTTTACTAATTTACTTCCAAGCTTTCTAATCCATTCCAAGTAATCATCTAAGATCAAGAAACCTTTGTTATATACAGTAGGTTATCTTTCTTATTCAAGGTAATATTCATATTCAAACTTTGATTCAATTTCTGTAACTATAAACTATCTTAATTCGAGTAAAAATCTTACTTGAACTTGTTTTTGTGTCATGATCCTACTTCAAGAACTTTCAAGCCATCCAAGATCCTTTGAAGCTAGATCATTTCTTGTAACTTCCAGTAGGTTTACCTACTAAACTTAAGGTAGTAATGATGTTCATAACATCATTCGATTCATATATATAAAACAATCTTATTCGAAGGTTTAAACTCGTAATCACTAGAACATAGTTTAGTTAATTCTAAACTTGTTCGCAAACAAAAGTTAATCCTTCTAACTTGACTTTTAAAATTAACTAAACACATGTTCTATATCTATATGATATGCTAACTTAATGATTTAAAACCTGGAAACACGAAAAACACCGTAAAACCGGATTTACGCCGTCGTAGTAACACCGCGGGCTGTTTTGGGTTAGTTAATTAAAAACTATGATAAACTTTGATTTAAAAGTTGTTTTTCTGAGAAAATGATTTTTATTATGAACATGAAACTATATCCAAAAATTATGGTTAAACTCAAAGTGGAAGTATATTTTCTAAAATGGTCATCTAGACGTCGTTCTTTCGACTGAAATGACTACCTTTATAAAAACGACTTGTAACTTATTATTCCGACTATAAACCTATACTTTTTCTGTTTAGATTCATAAAATAGAGTTCAATATGAAACCATAGCAATTTGATTCACTCAAAATGGATTTAAAATGAAGAAGTTATGGGTAAAACAAGATTGGATAATTTTTCTCATTTTAGCTACGTGAAAATTGGTAACAAATCTATCCCAACCATAACTTAATCAAATTGTATTGTATATTATGTAATCTTGAGATACCATAGACACGTATACAATGTTTCGACCTATCATGTCGACACATCTATATATATTTCGGAACAACCATAGACACTCTATATGTGAATGTTGGAGTTAGCTATACAGGGTTGAGGTTGATTCCAAAATATATATAGTTTGAGTTGTGATCAATACTGAGATACGTATACACTGGGTCGTGGATTGATTCAAGATAATATTTATCGATTTATTTATGTACATCTAACTGTGGACAACTAGTTGTAGGTTACTAACGAGGACAGCTGACTTAATAAACTTAAAATATCAAAATATATTAAAAGTGTTGTAAATATATTTTGAACATACTTTAATATATATGTATATATTGTTATAGGTTCGTGAATCAACAGTGGCCAAGTCTTACTTCTCGACGAAGTAAACATCTGTAAAAGTGAGTTATAGTCCCACTTTTAAAATCAAATATTTTTGGGATGAGAATACATGCAGGTTTTATAAATGATTTACAAAATAGACACAAGTACGTGAAACTACATTCTATGGTTGAATTATCGAAATCGAATATGCCCCTTTTTATTAAGTCTGGTAATCTAAGAATTAAGGAACAGACACCCTAATTGACGCGAATCCTAAAGATAGATCAATCGGGCCCAACAAGCCCCATCCAAAGTACCGGATGCTTTAGTACTTCGAAATTTATATCATATCCGAAGGGTGTCCCGGAATGATGGGGATATTCTTATATATGCATCTTGTTAATGTCGGTTACCTGGTGTTCACCATATGAATGATTTTTATCTCTATGTATGGGATGTGTATTGAAATATGAAATCTTGTGGTCTATTATTATGATTTGATATATATAGGTTAAACCTATAACTCACCAACATTTTTATTGACGTTTTAAGCATGTTTATTCTCAGGTGATTATTAAGAGCTTCCGCTGTCGCATACTTAAATAAGGACGAGATTTGGAGTCCATGCTTGTATGATATTGTGTAAAAACTGCATTCAAGAAACTTATTTTGTTGTAACATATTTGTATTGTAAACCATTATGTAATGGTCGTGTGTAAACAGGATATTTTAGATTATCATTATTTGATAATCTACGTAAAGCTTTTTAAACCTTTATTGATGAAATAAAGGTTATGGTTTGTTTTAAAATGAATGCAGTCTTTGAAAAACGTCTCATATAGAGGTCAAAACCTCGCAACGAAATCAATTAATATGGAACGTTTTTAATCAATAAGAACGGGACATTTCAACATACACATTGTGTATACTTCCCGCAGCAACGTGGGAGCTCAATCCCACTCGTTATAGACAAAACTGTAATTTCTAACCTTTTTCCCTTATTAGCTGCATCATTTTATTTATTTTAATCCCTGACAAAGTGAGGCCTACCTCACTAGTTGATTTGAATGGTGGAAGTAGGAATACGACAATAAATTCGTAGCTGATTTTTACGTTATTATTGAAACCGACTTAGGTTGAACATCTTCTCTTGTTTTGATTTTTGCATAAAACCTTTAAAAAATAAAGTAAAAAATGAATTGACTAACTATTATTGTGTTAGAAACAGATTTTTTACAACAACAACAACAACAAAAAAAAAAAAAAAAAAAAAAAAATCAAACATACAAATTTATAAATGTAGTTGTACTAAGTTTAAAAAATAAATCAATATTAAACAAGGTAATAGTAATCGATAACTGTAAGTTCACATTCAAATTCAAATTCTTAAATACATAGCCTAACAATTATTCACCGAGAATATTTCACAGCAAAACATATATAACTTGAATGATATAACTTGCTAGCATTCTTATTACTTATCAACACATAAGCATCTAATGTGCGATCATCTCTCGGATTCACGACAAACAGCTTGATCATGCAGCTTCGGAAAATGATCTAATTAGTCCGATAGAGTTCTTAAGGAAGGCGTGGGGTAACGATCACTTCAAGTGGTTTATGTTGGAAGCTTCGACGAGCCCAACACACCCACTATAGAGGATCTAGACTATACTAGACTCACTACACCAACACTTTGACGTTGGTTAGCCTTTAATTTTATAAATCCTTAGTGCACAATGTACTTAGGCGACAGTGTCGACCATATATCTTTAGGCGGTATAACCGACCATGTATTACTTAGGCGGCAGAGCCGACCATATAATAAGAACAACAAAAGTGCACTAAGAACTTAAACACAAACTAAGGCTTGATCGGGAAACTTAACAAAACTCTTATATTAAATTACAATTACAATATTACTTACAAGCTTTATCTTCTCTACTTTCGCTAACTCACACTCTTCTTCTCTTCTTCACAACTCACTTCTTATTTCACTCTCACAACTTCACACTTACTTCACACCTTACACAAATGAACCCATCACCTATATTTATACTACTCCATGGAAGTTTCTAGAAACTAGATATTTCCATGGATATATAAATATCTAGATATTTTTATACATATAAATATCTAGATATTTCTTACACATATAAATAACTAGATTTTTCTATACATTTTAATATCTAGATATTTTTCATATACATATTAATATCTAGATATTTTACCCATATACATTTACTAATTCCGTATTATTCTAAATTTGCATTGTATTTTAACACTCCCCCTCAATGCAAATTTTCTTCCAACGATGTCTTGCAGACCATTCCAAGTGCTTCTCTGAATTTTTCAAACTTTGGTTTACTTAGGCTCTTGGTGAATATATCTGCAACTTGTTCATCTGTCTTTGTTGGCACCATCTTGATCTCCCCTTCAAGGACCTTCTCGCGTACATAGTGATAGTGCACTTCTATATGTTTTGTTCTTGCATGGAAGACTGGATTCTCTGCTAATCGAATAGCTGATAGATTATCACAGAAAAGTTTTACTTGATAATCTGTTGATTGATGAAGATCTTCCATTAGCTGCTTCAACCAAGTAATTTCTTGTGTTGCTGATGCTGCTGATCGATATTCTGCTTCGGTGCTTGATAAGGATACAGTTGGTTGTCTCTTGCTGCACCATGATATTACTCCCGATCCAAGACTAAACATGTATCCAGTTGTTGATCGTCGTGTATCATAGTCTCCAGCGTAATCAGCGTCACAATATCCAGTCATGTGACATTCTTTTGTTTTCTTGTATAAAATACCAAAGTTAATAGTGCCTTTAACATACCTTAAGATGCATCGTACAACATCAAGGTGAGGCTTCTTCGGATTGCTCATGTATCGACTAACCACTCCAACTGCATAAGATATATCTGGCCGGCTTATTGTGAGATAAATAAGACTTCCGACCATCTTTCGATACATGGTAACATCTTGAAGACATTTTCCTTCATCTGCTCGTAGTTTTGTATTCGGATCCATCGGAGTTGAGATAGGTTTGCAATTAAGCATTCCGTACTTTTGTAAAAAATCTCGCGCATATTTCTGTTGTCCCAGAAATAATCCTTCTCTTTTCTGCTCTATTTCGAGTCCAAGAAAATGTTTGAGTTCTCTAAGCTCCTTCATATGAAATCTGATAGATAGATTCTCTCTTGTTCTTTGGATCTCCTCATAGTGATCTCCCGTGATGATTAAGTCATCCACATATACTAGCACTATGACTAGTTTTCCTTGATCTTGTTTCACAAATAAACTAGAATCTGAAGGAGCAACTGTGAAACCACTTTGTACTAAGAACTCGCCAATCTTCCCGTACCAAGCTCTTGGAGCCTGCTTCAAGCCGTATAGTGCTTTCTTTAATTTGCAGACATGCTCAGGATGGATCTTGTTCTCAAAGCCTCTTGGTTGCTCCATATAAATTTCTTTGTCAAGTTCTCCATGTAAGAAAGCGTTCTTGACATCCATCTGCCATAACTTCCAAGATTTGCTAGCAGCTAAAGCTAGTAGAGCTCGAATTGTTGTGATCTTCGCCACTGGACTAAACGTTTCTTCATAATCCAGTCCATATTGTTAAGAAAAACCTCTAGCAACAAGTCGAGCTTTATACCTTTCAATGGAGCCATCTGATCGAGTCTTCACCTTGTAAACCCATTTACAAGATATTGGTTTTACATCTTTTGGCTTTGGAACTAAACTCCATGTCTGGTTTTCTTTTAGTGCATTAATTTCTTCTTCCATTGCTTTCTGCCACTCTCGACTTTGTGCTGCTTCTTCATAAGTAGAAGGCTCAATAGGTATTGATTCATCCACATGAGCAGCATTGGCATACCTTGGATTAGGTTGCCTCAGTCTTGTTGATCTCCGTAATTCTTGTACATGCTCCTCGACATACATTTGGCTTGGACGAACCTCCTCGGATACAGATTGATGCACACTAGTTTTCCATGGACTCTTTTCCTTAGAGTACGACCCTTCTCCTTCTTTTATTGGATCCAATATCTGCTCTTTAGGTTCTTCTTTTTCTTCTGGACCTTCTTCTAATCCATGAGATTCTGGAAGCTCTATCTTTTGAGGTGACCACCATGAAGACGCTTCATCAAATACCACATTTCTTGAAGTATGACACTTTCCAGTATTTGGATCACAACATCTCCATCCTTTTCTTGATTCATCATAACCGACAAAAATGCACCGAATTTCCTTCTTATCAAATTTGCTTCGGAGATGATCTGGCACGAAGACGTAGCATACACATCCAAAAACCTTGAGATGGTTGACGGTTGGCTTGATCTTCCATAATCTTTCATATGGTGAAATATATCCCAACTTTGTTTGTGGGAGTCTGTTAATCACGTATGAAGCCGTCCTCATACATTCGGCCCAAAATCTTCCTGGTACATTCTTACCATGAAGCATACTTCGACAAGTTTCAGCAAGGTGACGATTCTTGCGTTCCGCCACTCCATTCTGTTGTGGAGTATTGGGGCAAGTTAATTGCCTTCTGATCTTGTGCTTCTCAAGATAGATATTGAACTCGGTTGATAAATATTCTCCTCCATTATCTGTGCGTAAGTACCTAATCTTATTATTGAGCTCACTTTCTATCTTCTTCTTGAACTCTTTAAACTTCTAAAAAGTCTCCGACTTTTCCTTCATGAAGTAAACCCACACATACCTTGAGAAGTCATCAATGAATGTCACCATATACTTCATTCCTCCAAGTGATGTTTGTTTCACTGGGCCGAAGACATCTGAGTGTATGAGCTCTAGTGGTGTCTTGGACTGATGCGCTGACTCCTTGAATGGCAATTGGTGAGCTTTGCCAAATTGACATCCAGAACATATTGTATCTGTTCGGATATCAATTTGAGGAAGCCCATTTACTATGTGTTTCACCATCATCTCCTTTAACTTATTGTATCCCACATGCCCAAGACGTTCATGCCACAGATCAGCCGTCTCATTCTTTCGAGTCTTATCCACATAAGCTGTTTCAGCAGATAATACATAGACCGATTCTATTCTTCTTCCATGCATAACTGGATTGCCAACCACCTTCACTCTCTTGAATACGGACACATCTTCTGGTCCAAAGAGCACATAGTTCCCTTCTGCTGTCAATTGTGGTACTGACAGTAAATTCTTCTTTAGGCCAGGGACAAGATACACCTTCTCGAGTTGGAGCTTATGAGAGTCGCCTTCATTTGGAATTATTGTCTTTCCAATGTGAGAAATAGACAACCTTGAATTGTCGGCTGTCAACACGACTCTCTTTCCTTTGTAATCCTCCATTTCTTGCAGCTTCGTCTCATCATTGGTCATATGATTTGAGCATCCAGAATCGATGATCCAATCATCTTTGTAGTTTATTTTTGACTTTAAAGTTGTTGTAAGAGCTTGATCATCTATGTCAGCTTCAACAGAGAGTCCGGCTTCTGCATCCCATGTTTCCTCATTAATGGTTGCTTCGAATGTGACCTCTTTCTTCTCATCTCTTGTGGCGGCCACATTTCCTTCGAAAGTTCGCCTTTTGGGGAATCTACAATCTCGAGCAAAATGACCCTTCTTGCCACAATTAAAGCATTCACCATTCTTTCTCTTATCATTTTCCCCGTATTGTTGGCGATGATCTCTTCTTCCTTGTTGAGCTCCCCGAGCTCCCCCTGAAGTGTTGCCTTTTGACTTTGGGTGACTCTTCCATCCATATGTCTGACTTTCTTTCATCGCATCTTGTCTTCGAGATGTTGCTTTCTTCTTATTATTGAAGAGTGCATCTTCTCCGTCTTTTATGGTTACTTCATTCATCTGCTTGGCTAATGCCTCTTGATTAGCCAACAAATTCTCCAGCTCTATTAATGATGGTTGAGTAGGCCATCCTCTCACAGCGGCTATAAATCCATTATACTCGGACCTTAAGCCATGGATGATAATTCTCTTCATCCTTGCATCACTCACTTTCTCTTCAGGAGCAAGTTGAGATATCTCACGGCAAATTGATTTCACCTTGGTGAAATACTGAGAAATAGACAGACTTCCTTGTGAGATACCCGCGAGCTCATTTTCCAAGAGCTGGAGGCGTGCTTCATTCTTCTTTGAAAATAATTTTTCAAAAGTTTCCCAAGCTGCCTTTGGTGTTTTCTCGTCACGGATGTGCTCCAATAGATCCTCCTCGATTGTAGTCTTCAATATAAATAAAGCCTTCCCGGCCTTGATGTTCCATTTTCTCAAGGCTTCAGCATTTTCTTTCGGTGGAGGCGTTGCGTCACTGCCAGCAACTATTTCCCATAAATCCTGTCCTTGTAGGTAGGATTCTATGCAAGTCCGCCAATAACCATAGTTGTGGTTATTGAGACTCTTGATTCCACTGCTCGTACTTGCAAGATCTGCCATCATGACGTCCAACGTCCAATAAGCTTGGTCCCTGACCGATGAGCTTTCACAGTTCCTAACTGTGCTCCGACAGAATCTTCCTTAGAGCCTTGGTGAAAACAAGCCGATGTAAACGTCCAACGTTTACCGATTTCCTCCACTAGAAATGGTCCCGAACGACCCGCTCTGATACCAATTGTTGGAAGCTTCGACGAGCTCAACACACCCACTATAGAGGATCTAGACTATACTAGACTCACTACACCAACACTTTGACGTTGGTTAGCCTTTAATTTTATAAATTCTTAGTGCACAATGTACTTAGGCGACAGTGTCGACCATATATCTTTAGGCGGTATAACCGACCATGTATTACTTAGGCGGCAGAGCCGACCATATAATAAGAACAACAAAAGTGCACTAAGAACTTAAACACAAACTAAGGCTTGATCGGGAAACTTAACAAAAACACTTATATTAAATTACAATTACAATATTACTTACAAGCTTTATCTTCTCTACTTTCGCTAACTCACACTCTTCTTCTCTTCTTCACAACTCACTTCTTATTTCACTCTCACAACTTCACACTTACTTCACACCTTACACAAATGAACCCACCACCTATATTTATACTACTCCATGGAAGTTTCTAGAAACTAGATATTTCCATGGATATATAAATATCTAGATATTTTTATACATATAAATATCTAGATATTTCTTACACATATAAATATCTAGATTTTTCTATACATTTTAATATCTAGATATTTTTCATATACATATTAATATCTAGATATTTTACCCATATACATTTACTAATTCCGTATTATTCTAAATTTGCATTGTATTTTAACAGTTTAACCTTCGGTAACGCAATGCGCCTAACCCCTCAGTCATATCCACGTGTTTCCCCATTGGCTTTGACAAGTCAAACCCTTGAATTAACCGAGCAAGTGTCAAGTGAATGACATGTGAAGCAAATGTCATCCCAGGACACATTCGCCTTCCAGTACAGAACGGAATGTACTCAAAGTTCTGACCCTGATAAATTAAATCAGAATGTTACTTAAGATACCTTTCTGGTCTAAACTCATGAGGATCTGACCATACGTGCGGGTCCCGGTGTAACTTCCATATGTTAAATCTTTAGCGGTTTAACGTTAAGATCTTCTGGATTATTTGTTTGTTGCACACCAATAACTCAACTGCCAACGCCACAAATCATCGAATAAAATGGTAATTGCCATTATTTTCACAAAAATAAATTGATTTTTTTTTCTTTATTTTCTTTTTAAACGTGCCTCATGTGTAGTTACTATCAACTGAGAGTAATTTGGTAAACTTCTTTTAAAAATAAAAATGTTTTTTTTCCCAGTATTTTCTAACTTTTAAACTTTAAATTACCCAACACTTAATCATTCTTTTAACGGTTCAATTAATCGATCTTTTTATTTTCACTTCATTTTTTCACCTCTTTTTTTCAATCCTTTATTTTTTTAAACGTTCAATTAACTAACGGTTAACCGTTCTTTTATACATTCAATTAACCGAACGTTAACCGACTAAAACTGCCCCGTAGCGAAGCGCGGGTTAGGTTTTCTCGTTTAATTCTAAAATACATAAAAATTACACCAAACCTTAAATTTTATGTGTTTTAGAATAGGATTTTGTTAATGAAAGTTTTGAAGGTTGTCATTAGCAAAATAAAAATAAAAATAAAAATACAAATAAAAATTGATATTAGTTTTATATTTTTTTACAATATTGTTGATCTTTTCATATCTATAACCTATTATAATTCTCAAGCATTTGCCACGTGGCTACCTACCCTACCTATTCTAAAACATATGCCGAGAACCTGCCATCTGTCCAATTACAATTCGCACAATATTGAAACCAGTGAAACCAAATTCACGACATACAATCGGATTAAAAATTAACCCCTTTCTCTTTCATTCATTCATACGTCCATACCCTTAAACTCAATTAGGGTTCCTATTTTCTAAACCTCTAAACAAAATGAATTAACAGATAAAAAGTAAAGCGAAACCAATTTAGTTGTTAATAATTTGTAATTGGTCCAGATCGATTTCCGTATCCATTCATCTATGGATCCGATTCAGTTGTTAGAATCTGTAAATACCCGATCGACTGAAGTATCGCTTCATTTTCACACGAAATCCTAAAAATTGCTGTACAGTTACATACACACTTGCTATTTATATGATCTACCAGGTATGTCATAGACGATTTGGGTGTATGTGAAATTAGGGTTTTTGAGTTCAACGATTGTCGACTACATCTTATCTGATTGTATAACAACCCTCATATTTTCATACTTGAATTGACTAATTTGCCTATAGGGTTGTTATCCATACGTAATATATAATTAAATTCGACGTTGATCAAATATTTATTTTTAGTCTTCACTTTTTGTTAACTAAAGTTTACACTAATTATATAAAATAACTTTAGTTAATATTAATATTAATACGTATTATATTTAAAGTGAAGGTTAATCAAAGATAATGTACAATTCATGTGAACTTCATCGCTACTCACGGTCGTAAGTGAATGATGTCTAGGTTGCCATTTATGGGTAAGCTTGTGGATCTCGAATGCCATGACTTAGATTCTGGTCAAGAGTCCTGGACCCCCGGTTACATCTGGTCATTTCTGACTTATTTGATAGCAACGAAGTTTGAGTAAAGTTATACAACGTCTTGCTAAAGATTAACCCGAACTTTCTAAAATTGGAAAATTACTATAAGTGAAAACTTTCCATAAATAGTAACCTTCCGAAAATGGAAATTCTTTAGTGAACCATTACTATCAATATAGTACTATATACTATTGTCTGTTAGGCAATGTCTGATCATACGTTCTATCTCTAGGTTGAGATCTCGGTCACGTCCTTCCGTTCAATTCTTTAGTGGAATACTCTTTTGTGCTAATGTGAACTTCATAGCCCCACTTTTTACTGTTTCATAACTGTTTTACAACTTTTGGGGTGAGACACATGCTTGCTTTATAACTGTTTTACGCTTAGACACAAGTACTAAATTGTTAACTATGCTGTCATGCTTTGATTCATGCTAAATCCCTACCGTAATATCGTCAATTGCTACGTTTAAATGCAAACTTAATTATTGTGAGTAGGCCTATTGAGAGTAACGTCTCTAACCATTCGACCGTTGGTCTTTGGTTACATAATAATGATTCCACGACACTGACAGTACAAGGTGTCATAGGGTAAACTTGTTTAGTAGCGATATTACAAAATGCAGCAACACTTTTAGATTGATATTTTTATATCAATCAACTTTAAACTAAATCTTGTGGTCTAAAACTTTGAATATTATTTATAAACCTGTGAATTTCACTCAACCTTTTTGGTTGACACTTTAAGCATATTTTGTCTCAGGTGATGATTGAGCTAGCTGTTTGCAACTTTGTGATGATAGATTTGATGCTTGCATGGAGTCCACATGCATATTATATTTTAGTTCATAAATATTTATTTTACGTTTTAATAATAATGTAAACATGTATTACTGCTTCCGCTGTTTTATTAACAAATATTTTATTTAAAAAATCTCATATAGAGTCGTTCTCGTTTATACAACTGTGTTATGATATTTACCCCTGGTCCATTTTGGGGGGTGTGATAGATTGGTATCAGAGCAGGTTGTCGTAGAGAACCAGGATTGCATTTTATGTGTGCCTTAAACAATTAGGTACCTTAGCAATGTAGGACTACAACTTCCTTTGACTATAGTGCCTTTAATTGTTGCCTTTAACTGTTAAATGATACAATATACTTTAGAAACTTTACTTATCTTATAATGCCGAGCCAATCTAAGAACTCTGCTCATTCTCCTAAGTACTATTCAATTCCGCCACCACATTTAAATGCGACACCGTTCTCGACATTCCTATGTCATTTATCATGGTTTTGTATATTACATATGTATTACATGAAATATTATCCATGAATTTTTGAAACTCCTATATTTGTTACTATTCATACTCAAACGTATATAACTCCCTGTTATATCACGTACCTATATGCTTTATGCCTTTATGCATCAGTTTGCGAACCGAAAAATGTCATTGAGTTATCGAGAATCTCAAAAACATTATAATGTCATCACTACTCATATTCATTACTTTTATACCTTTTATTTCTCGTTATTGAATTTTCTTGACGGATGGCATCTACGAAACTCTAGAATGGAAGGGTTTGGATTACCGATTTAAAGGATCCTATAGCTCCAACCCCGAGACCTAAATAGGCCATTACGAATTGAAAGTCTTTAATCGAAAGATTATCAGATTACATACTTATCATTTTATGATCTCGACACGTCATACTGCTATTATTGGATTATAGACACATCATATCTTATTATATCTTATTATATCTTATCATATCTATCTTAATAAACTTTGTCTAACACTTTTCCTAAATTTCCTCCGTAAATTACGGAAATCTTTTTGCTATATATATGTATATCAAGAAGACAAATATATCATTCAATATTCAACACTCATCTCATAACAAAAACCCTTATTCCGATCAGATAATATGGATTTCTCACATGATTCCTCGAACTCCTCGAGCTCCAATGGCAGCGTAACCGGAATGAACCAACCAATTAGTCATCATCTATTTTGGTTGAATTGGGGATGGGTTCGTAGTAAACTTAATCAATGGAGACAAGAAGAAGGTGATCCCTTCCACCAACCGAATTCACCTCTTGGTGAAGAACCTGAAGCACTTACCGGCGAACCCATTCGGAACACTATTTTCACCCTCATTTCCATGGTATCCAGTCACGAATATATAATATCTAAAATTCTAGATCTTATTCATCCACTTGTCCGAATCGCCAATCACCCCGGAATAATAGAAGAAGTCAATGAGCTTCGCGCTCGAGTGGTGGCTCTGGAGAATATGGTGCGAAACCTACGAGCACCAGCAGCAGCACCAGCAGCAGCACCAGTACCAACAGCATCACCACCAACAGCATCAGCTTCACCAACAACAAACACCATAATCTGTACCTCGGATATCAACATCATACGCCCCATAGATACCAAGGAATATTAGTAATAATGAGTTAAGATGTATTGACTCATTCTTCCTAAAAATTATATATGTATACTTTATATATATATATATGGTTTGGAACAATAATAAATCTTTTCGTATTAAGCTATTACGTGTGAATCTTAACTAGTATGTACTACTTGGTTAATTCATATCACTAATATGCTATGATGTACATCACTCGTTAATGACTTAACAATCGTTAATCACTACTTCATCACATCACAATAAACTCCATTTCATAATAAACTAAGTGTATTATTCAAATACATGTTTGGTTTTACACTTTTATTTTCGATGTACTCAAAACTCTTTAGAAAACATCATTCGTGCCTTGTGAATTTCACAAGAATTCCACGAGCATCAACATCATATACCGAGGTATATCAATAACAATGAACGATGGAGTATTGATTCATAACTTCATTAAAGAAAGATTCTGCGATGATTATGTAATCTCTCAAGTTTTGAAGATTATTTATTCTCGCTTCAACCGTAAATCAAATGAGTTTAATAGTATATTAACTCATTAAATCTATATTATACGTGAAGAATACATATATGAACGTATATCTTCATAAAGATTGTAATTAAAAATCCTTTTGTACAAACTGTTAATTGTGAAAATATTTTAACGGGTAGGTAAAACCCGAGAAATATTTATATCTCACATTAATATCTTACATTGTACATTCTTCAAATTCTGATTCAATAATTAGTAACTATACTACTTACATCCACATATGTATCCGTTCACTAAAGAACAACCATTTTCATACAAATTTAATTACCTATTCTGATTTGGACATATCGGAATCCAAGTAAAGCTTTAGCAAGTGTAATCTTCCTAAAGATCACTACATTCATGAATTATATTCATTCGTATTCTATGATGAATTATCACATCAAACCACCGAAATTATCGTTCATTACTTTTGAAATCAATAACGTCTATTCATCAACCATTAGATCCGTTGACGATTACAATCAGCGTTTAATCATCTAAAAACGAAATTTCTTGAAACCATCTCGGATTGATAACCGATGAATCAAATATGGCTGCATTAAATGCATAGGAAACAGCAAAATTGTAGATGGTCTCAATGGCCAAAAGTTTGATAATAAAGAATGGTACATTGGAAAAGCTCAAAAGAAAATTTGGAACTGAAAAACGGATTGAGCTAACCATGGAGGAGACCAAGGACAAATACAAGGGCCGAACCCTATATTCAAAGAATCCAGGTAATTCTGGATCCGATGAAATCTTTAGAGAATATCTTGCTCCGAAGTTATGTTAAAAGCTTGCAGAAAATTTTTCTTCATCAACCTTCGAACTTAGAAATTCCAAAATGTCGTTATAAATATCCTCTATATTTCTGAAGATATTTTCATAACGATTCTTGTCCACAATTAAGTATCTCTTTGCGATATCTTTATAAAGGAAACTATTTTAGTTTCTATATTTAGTAAAATTCAAGTTTAAATTATAAATGTTTTGAAGAAATGTTGGAAATTGAAGCATGAGTTAGTATAATATAATGACGTCAGGCCAATGTGATTATATTACAGTAAGTCATGCTAAATTTTTAATGGAAGATGATGATTCATAGACTTTATAATCATCATTTGCCATGTTACACGACTCTTACATTCTACTTAATCTCTGAACATATCAAGAACATATATTCTTGATAGTTCTATCTTCAGTAATTCTGGTAATTTACCAAATCAAATCGTGATATTACGCTTAGAACATTAGGTTCATTCGAAACTTCATACCTACAAATTCTGGACTATTACTCGCTTAACTTAAAGTCGAGAGCAGAATAAAAAGGTAAAGAGCTTTGACATATAAGGGAAAATACAAAGCCCGATAACAACACGGAAATTACAAATTGTGTATATCAATGCGTATAGCAACATAAAGACACGGGAGAATTAAAAACACTATAACCCCAAGAGCATAGTAGAAGTAAACAGATTCCTCTGGTGGTAAAAGAAAAAGAAGCATGACTGCATATATGGTCAATATAATAACAAGTATCAATACGGGATTGAGCATATTAACAAATCTTTTGGAAGTATGAATCTAGGAAGAAAGTATAGAAGTGGTGAAGATAATGAAACGGAAGAAGCTAATTTATAGCAAAATTTCCAAACACAGCAATCGAGACAATTCACCGCATTTAATCAAAGAAATCCCAAAATTCCGTAAATACCGGAGAATCAAATCTTATAGATTACGAAGATTTCCTTTAATCCCTTGAATTCCGAAAATCAATCGTGACTACGTCAAAAGTTAAGGTGAACATTTAATTTACTCAATCATTCTTTTACGATAGCTTCGTTTATACTCTTCCTATAATCGAATCGTTTTATCCATATTATTCAATAGTGATAAAACTTTATTCTTCAACTTATATTCATCATTACAATATTCTTGTTGTAAACAATGATGATCTCTATCAAACTTCATGACTATAATTTTCATGAACTACTCTCTGTTTTTGTCTACCCTAATATTGTGACATAACCACTCAAGGTTTTAAATGAGCTCGATATTATTCATAACACATTTTATATATCCAATTTACTGAAATGACTTGTATAACATCATCATTTTGAATGATCTCCGCATTAATAATAAAATGCACTTCGTAGAAGAACTTGTAGAAATTATGGTTTGTATGATTTTAATTCTTGAAACAGAACAATATTCTATCCGTTGGAATTCACGCAAGGCCCCGAGCATACCTGGGAACGTGAAAACCAAATAAAAAGTAGATATCCTCGTCTATGTACGAACAACGCCGATTGATGGCAACAACTAAATTTCGGGACGAAATTTCTTTTAACGGGTAGGTACTATAACAACCCTCATATTTTCATACTTGAATTGACTAATTTGCCTATAGGGTTGTTATCCATACGTAATATATAATTAAATTCGACGTTGATCAAATATTTATTTTTAGTCTTCACTTTTTGTTAACTAAAGTTTACACTAATTATATAAAATAACTTTAGTTAATATTAATATTAATGCGTATTATATTTAAAGTGAAGGTTAATCAAAGATAATGTACAATTCATGTGAACTTCATCGCTACTCACGGTCGTAAGTGAATGATGTCTAGGTTGCCATTTATGGGTAAGCTTGTGGATCTCGAATGCCATGACTTAGATTCTGGTCAAGAATCCTGGACCCCCGGTTACATCTGGTCATTCCTGACTTATTTGATAGCAACGAAGTTTGAGTAAAGTTATACAACGTCTTGCTAAAGATTAACCCGAACTTTCTAAAATTGGAAAATTACTATAAGTGAAAACTTTCCATAAATAGTAACCTTCCGAAAATGGAAATTCTTTAGTGAACCATTACTATCAATATAGTACTATATACTATTGTCTGTTAGGCAATGTCTGATCATACGTTTGATCTCTAGGTTGAGATCTCGGTCACGTCCTTCCGTTCAATTCTTTCGTGGAATACTCTTTTGTGCTAATGTGAACTTCATAGCCCCACTTTTTACTGTTTCATAACTGTTTTACAACTTTTGGGGTGAGACACATGCTTGCTTTATAACTGTTTTACGCTTAGACACAAGTACTAAATTGTTAACTATGCTGTCATGCTTTGATTCATGCTAAATCCCTACCGTAATATCGTCAATTGCTACGTTTAAATGCAAACTTAATTATTGTGAGTAGGCCTATTGAGAGTAACGTCTCTAATCATTCGACCGTTGGTCTTTGATTACATAATAATGATTTCACGACACTGACAGTACAAGGTGTCATAGGGTAAACTTGTTTAGTAGCGATATTACAAAATGCAGCAACACTTTTAGATTGATATTTCTATATCAATCAACTTTAAACTAAATCTTGTGGTCTAAAACTTTGAATATTATTTATAAACCTGTGAATTTCACTCAACCTTTTTGGTTGACACTTTAAGCATATTTTGTCTCAGGTGATGATTGAGCTAGCTGTTTGCAACTTTGTGATGATAGATTTGATGCTTGCATGGAGTCCACATCGCCTATTATATTTTAGTTCATAAATATTTATTTTACGTTTTAATAATAATGTAAACATGTATTACTGCTTCCGCTGTTTTATTAACAAATGTTTTATTTAAAAAATCTCATATAGAGTCGTTCTCGTTTATACAACTGTGTTATGATATGATTGGTCACAATTAACCCTGGTCCATTTTGGGGGGTGTGACAGATTGTTTTTGTCTCCTTCGAAAAATCTGCAAGTCTTCAATACACTTAACATATTTTTAAAATAGATTAATACCATTGGATTTTTTTTACCATTTCATATAATCAGTTACTTTTCTCTGAATTATAGATGAATCATATATGAATCATATGAGATGATCATCATTGTGATTATTTGTAGCTTAAGTTTATATTTACTTTTCTCTGAATTAGATATTTATGGTTAATATTGTGAATTATTCAAATTCAGTAAATAATATTGCAGCTAGGATACTAAATTGGGCAGCATTGAGTTTTCAGTTAGCTATAAAAGGCCTGAGTTTTCTAATTCAATACTTGTCGCGGGATGCAGGTTTTTTTTACTGAGTAGGGAACTCATGGAAAAAGGTACCAAAAAAGAATATATAGGTTTAATCTAATGGCTGATATTTTGAATAAAAAAAATAAAAAAATTACAGGTTTCAAATTTGGGATTATTTCACTATTTGGTCAATGGTTGATATTGTGAATAATAGGTGTCTCAAACCATGGCCCCTAAAGTATTGCCGCAAATGCATTTATACAGGTTAACTTTGGTCTGTTCTGTTCTGTTCATGCTTCCATAGAAGTATATATTGGTCCTCTTATCTTAGATAGAGAAAGTGACAATCAAATAAAGTTGAAGCAAATTTATCTCAAATGATTTAAACATGTATCTACGAAGCTTAAAGTGAACAGGTCAAACTGGTCCAAATTGACCCTAAGGTTGTTTAATGGAGAGGTACTTCCAATCATGCTCATTCAAAAAATTATATTATTATTGAAATTGTTTAATTTTATTAGTCGTATATAACACTACTTGCGTAAATTGATTTTGGATGAAAGATCCATTTAGATTTTAGCTGTATAAAATTTCAACTTTTTTTATCAACTAATCAGGCTTTCTACCACATCTGATATCTTTTTATTATTGCCTTTGTTATTTTCTTTGTTTTTGTTTTTGATTACATCAACTAACCAGCCTTGCTGCTATACATTATTGCTTCTTTATTACTGATATACAAAAGACTAGATGTCTGGATGGAAGATTGACTTTTCGAAGTCAACTGTTGGTTATAAGTTACTGGTTGCTGTTGTTCTATCTTAATTATGGGATTTATTTGCGGTGTTGTTGCTGTAATAAAGATTTTATGATGGTCAAACTTTCATTCTTAGTTGACTGGTATGGTATTTTGACCCATTTTTATGTTTTGGTAACACTGGATGACTGGATACTATTCTGGATCTCTACAAAAGAAAATGATGTATTAAAAATATTTTGGTGCTGCCTTTTTATCCGATTTTTGGGCCACACTGTACAAAAGTTGGCTATTAGTAGCAAAATTGACTTTTAAAAAACGGGTTATCTTCATAAATATGGTTTTGAATTATGATGATTGGTTTAAAATAAATGGTAGTAATCTGGATCCTTTGTCTTTTTGGAAATACATCAGCATGGTTAAAAAGGATATCGAAGTTATTTTGACTTTTTATAATCAAATGGTGACTTATTGGGTAACAAAGTGGGTATGCATAATGGTATATAAAGTACTAAACATGAGTATAAAAGTATTACGGAGTATTTAAGTCAGATATTTGTTTGGAAAACATGATCCAACAACAAAGGTTAGTCCTTCTTTTGTTTTGTGGTGTTTGGATGAAGATGTGTGATTTGTGGTGTTTGGATGGACTTCGCAGCTTCTATTGTTATCTCATGTTGCAGATGACAGGTGTTGACAGGAAGAGTTAGATACAGAGAGGTATGACTTTCGTGTAAAATTAATGTAGTAACTTTTGGTCAATTTTATGATATGCTTCTCTACTGTTTGATGTTCGATTTTAAAAAATGTTGTCAGATTCATTTGTAGGTGGCATGCTCCTTATCTTGCATTCATAGTTTGTATACTCATAAATTGTTGTTGACTACTTGAGTCTAAGTTGATAGTCAAATAATTTTGTTTTGAAAACTTTGTCTTAAAATTACTGTACAACGCACAGTAACTAAAATTACTGTCTCTGTCTGCTTTATTTTCACTATTGTTTGCGCTCATCATATCAGGTTTTTAAAATTTGTTTCTTTCTGTGTCTGCTTATTCTTTGTTATTGGTGCTATCTGCTTCAATCACTTTATTTGTTATAATGTTGTAATTTTGTGTTTGTTTAATTTGCTACAATCATTTTATTTGTTATAATGTTGTAATTGTGTGTTTATTTAACTGTTTCGTGCTTTGGTTGTAGAATTCTGCTGTGTGGTAGACTAACTCTGTATATAGGTAACAATTGATATCTTAGGTAATTGAATTTTCTTTTTTTCATGTTTTATTTCCGGTTTGTTTATATTTTGTTGCATTCGTTGCTGATCATGGTATGCTTTTATGAGTGTGGTGTTTGAGTTTCAAGTACTTAAGTTGTAGTTGTTTGCATCCTGTCATTGACTAACCTATATTTTGTTGAATTAGGGTTGTTTAGGTTGTGGGAGGGATACATAATGATGTAACAATCGCTCAAAAAATCAACAACTGTATCACCCCATGTATACATCATCTTGATATATATTCAACTGATTTATACAATATTGGTTTCTACTCGAACAATAAACAAATATTTAATGAGTTTATTTAGTATATGACGACACAAGCCCTGTTAGGTAATTAGAATTAACGATTCCATTCATGTTGATCTATTGAAACCAAAACTAAAGATTCTAATGTCATTTTTACTTCATTGTAACATTGTATACTGTATGTGTGTGAAACAGGAGATGGCTTCAGCTAAAGAGAAATGGAGTAAATAGATTTCTCCATGTATGCATATTGGTCCTGTTCAACTAAGTTTTTCTACTCGTGTGGCATCCTCCTCAAGTCTTAAAAGGTAATAATATACAATAGTATATTTCTCAATGGTGCCCTTTGCTGAAGTCCATGTGGCAACGACAGTCAAAAAGGATGTGGAACAAATATTTCACAAGTTTCAAATTTATTTTTGATTTAATTGATTTGTACTCTCAATTTTGAGTTTCACAAAACGGTGACATATGTGTACTTAATATATAACACATACAATATCTACGAATTTTAAAGAATTACTATACAAACTTTTTTAGCCACCGTGCAACGCACGGGCTATTAAAGCTAGTTTTTTAACAAAAGTTAACATCTATGCCACATCATTTTTAAACCCTACGATTTAAAAAAAAAAGTCTTTTTTTTTAACAGCAGTTAGTTGGGGATCACCCGTGGCACTTAACCACTTACCTGCCCCCCAACTGCGTGCCAAGGAAAAAACCCGCACCAATTAATCTAATACGGGACATGGACGGTCATTGCTTTTAATCCTCACTTCCTATTGGTATTTACACTGTTCACAATATTATTTATTTAATTGATTGTTGTGGTTTACAGTTGGGCCGAATATGGGTTGTATAGACTTGGGCAGGATGTGGGTTTGTAAATGAATTATAAAACCCAATCTAATTTTTTTTTTTTTTTTTTTTTTTTTTTTTTTGGGAATCAAAAGATCCCTGCGACCCTGCCCTGCATAACTGAACAAAAACGTGCGTTACTAATGTGCCTCTTCTTCTCCTTCCCTCCCTCTAAAACTGAAACGACGTCTCCTACACATGTCTTCCACGTGTGTTGCGATTTGATCGTTATTTCATCCTTACGTTACTAATGTGCCTCTTCTTCTCTTTGCTTTTTTTTTACGCACAAAAACTCTAAACGCATCGTCTCTCTGCCTCTATTGCTCTTGTTTTTCGATCTCTGAAGGTAATAATGCTGGATTAATTTATTCTTCTTATTGTAGTTGTAATAATTGTTCTATACTAGTGTTATCAAGCTCCAGGGGCGAAGTCAGAATTTGACGATAGGGAAGGTTTAATCGACAATTAAAAGACGTAAACCAAATAAAACTAAAAAATGCTAACTTCCTATGTATAACCTTTTTTTATTTGCTTAATACATACATAGATAACTACTTTACAAAACTTTAGTAACTATTAAACGCTAAAAATTGTTACTACAAATTTGCTGTATGAACACTGATATGTCCTATCTAAATAATTGATAATTAAACTTGTACCATATGTTTAAGTTAATATTACTCCGTATCGTATTCAGGTTTGGAAGATACGTAACTCAAACAATTGGGTTAGATGGATAATTGAGGGAGACTTAATTAAAATAATTAAATATGAGTTGTTAATATTTCATTGTAACTCGGTTTATTGGGGGAGACTGAGCACCCCTCCGTCCCCTCCCTCTCTCCGCTACTGTCAAGCTCAGATTTTTTTTATAGCTTGTGTAAAACTATATATAATTTTATACATAAATGTGTTTGACTGATGAGTATAAGGTGTGAATGAGCTGCTGATTGGTGTAGTTAGGGTATTTATGATGAAAAAGGAGAATTTGTTATTGTGATTTTAAAATCCATCGTGTTTTCTGCTTTCTTATGTGGTTTTATTATCTTAGCTATGTTATATGTTCAGCTAAATCTTGAATGTTGGTCTGATTTTTGGGCCTTTCTTTGCAGTGTATCTTATTTACGATTTGCTCTTTTCCAGGTATGTCCTTTTTTTGTTTCAGTTTGTTTATGGTTTTCCATCTGTATTGTTGGTTGTGGTACTTTCTTTGATGGTATCCCCTGCTTTTTTTTCAATCCAATGCCTCGTGTCTATAGCGCTGTATTTTTTGTCTTCATAAATCGTTTTGCTGAGTGTCATAATGAGGGATTCGAGAAAAAGAAAAATAGGTAATCGTAGTGTACATGTACCTGACGAATCTGTCGATACCTGTACTGGTGCTGGTGAGGCATCTGGTGTTTCTTCAACACAAGTTGCTAGGAGAGCTTATCTTCGTCAACCCAATGATAATGCATCGTCATCAGTTGGCTATGATGATCACTATCTTGCTTGTGTAAAAGGTATGCTATTTCTAAGAGTGCTCCCAACGGAGACACTCCTCCATCTTAGTCCTCATGTGCCACATCAGCGCCACATCAGCACTTCCTCTTCAGAACTAAACCCAGGACTAAACACTCCCAACAATGACACTCCTTTCTTTCCTTAATTAATTAAATGTACAAGTTTAAGAAGCAAAAAAAACCACATTTTGAGCCAATACTTCCGTTCTGAAATATGATTAAAAAGGACGATCAGCAGCACGAGATGGTGGGCGAGTACCTGGGCGCCTTTGCTGCCATCGGCTTCCTTGTGGACGGGAGCCTGGGCCGAGGGAGTAATTACTCCGTTGGGAGCAATCTAAATACGTATATTTTTAGCTGTTTAGTTTTTGTCAGGGTCGTTTTGTTAAAGACTTGAACCCCGTAATCACAACTTTATTATAAGGCGGTATTTATATTTACAAATAACTCTAATCATCTAATCAACCTTAATGTACCCAAGCCCACATATCGGACTTGGACCTAATATGTCTAACACTCCCCCGCAGTCAGAGCGGCGAAATCGCAAAAGTTCGGACTGGAAGAAAACGCTAATATTGAAAAAACACTAACAAATAAAAAAAAGTAACTCTTTTTTTATTTGTCGCATTAAATAAACTGATATTCGTTTATAGAGTTGCAGATTTTTTGACGGCTTCTCCTTTACCGTAGCGTTTTTTTCTTTTACGCTGTGGTTTGCTGTGCTTAAGGATCAAGTACCGCTTTGATATGCTAGTTTTGTCGACGATAACAGTATTCTTCAACGGTGCAAAAAGAATTCTGACTATATTCTCTATTTTTTTCGGGGTTTGGAACCTAGTCAAGCTAGGCGGCTCAGCCTCACGCCGATTATTTGGGACAAAATAAGAGGTGAGGAATGAGAAAACAAGAATCTTTATTTTTCTTTCATCATCATCATCATCATCATCATTATTTGGATTATTATTATTATTATTATTTGGATTATTTTAGGTAAAGATGGAGAGAGGTAGACTTTGTGAGATAAGGAAATAACAGCAATCGCGTGAATTAATTAAGAATTTAAGGAAAGAAAATATCATAAAAAAACATAATATGTAGGAGTAGAACACTTTGGTCATTTGCTAACTTTGAAGAACACTTTGATGTTTAGAAGCGGACAAATCGAGAGTGAAGGCAAGTAAAGTGTTGTAATTTTGTTTTCCTTTCTAATACAGAGAAAAGCAATTCTAGAAGGTGATTCCTTCCGGCCAGTAACAATTTGGCACATATGGTTCCACGAAGATGGAGTGGATGTTCAAACAACAAAGATGGTTTTTTTTTTTAATAGAATTAACCAGGGCGGAGCCAGGATTTCAATTGAATGGTGTCACAAGTTATACCTATAGTAGAATAGTTTTTAGCAGGATGTCAAGAAAGATAGTTTCTATATTAATTTAGTGTAGAGCTAGATCATTAAAATTTGTTGAAAATATTTAAACTTGAAGGCCCTTTTCTTGCTGATTATATTTTTTTTACAAATCCTTGGTGTCTTGCGTCTTTATCATATCCTCGAATAATGGCGTGAGCCGCATGCGGGGAGACCCGCACGTACCGTTTTTACTTATCTCTGTAAGAACGAAAGCAAGACCGAAAGAACCTACTGATTCTTGCCAGTCATAACAACCAGAACGAGTTAGCCTTCGTTTGCCCTCGCGTCTTTATAATATCAATAGCTGTAGCTATAGCTGTTAAGAAGAACATACAAATATAATACGGAGTAGTGCATTAATAAACTACTCATGCTATAAATTAGTTAGAATATAGGTTAACTACGCATAATATAACCCATCCTAATTACGCCATTTAGAATATAGGTTAATTAATTAATTACTTCTATTTAAAGGATTTAGTCTTGAGCCCAAAAAAATTACTCAAGTTATACATACATTGTGAGTTGTTTGGGCTGATGTATTACAGTAATATTTAATTGTGGAGCCCACGGTAGCACTAATCTTGTATCAAATTGGTAAGTTGGGGTGTTGGAATATATGGAGTATGGGGTCACTTATATGAAACCCAAGCATTTAACATCATACGCGTCACTATATTACTGGACATCTTGATTTTTGAGTGGGGTCACAAGCCCCCACTAACACATGTATGGCTCCGCCCCTGGAATTAACAGTAGAGGAAAAAAGAATTAGACGTTTAATGGAAAAAAAGACTATGACAAAGAAAAAATAGAAAAGCTAGGTGGCACTATGGCAGGTGGCAGGTTACACATGCAAGGTTTATGCATATGTTGGATAGAAAGAGGAATGAACAACGAAAGAAGATGATGGGTAGTTAGTTTGACGGGGCAGTATAGAGATAGCGGCTTGAGGTGGCCGACTAGGTCTCGGGATCAAACCCTAAGCTCTGATACCATGTTAAAGACTTGAACCACGTAATCACAACTTTATTATAACGCGGTATTTATAGTTACAAATAACCCTAATCATCTAATCAACCTTAATGGTGAAATGTCTCGTTCTTATTGATTAAAAACGTTCCATATTAATTGATTTCGTTGCGAGGTTTTGACCTCTATATGAGACGTTTTTCAAAGACTGCATTCATTTTAAAACAAACCATAACCTTTATTTCATCAATAAAGGTTTAAAAAGCTTTACGTAGATTATCAAATAATGATAATCTAAAATATCCTGTTTACACACGACCATTACATAATGGTTTACAATACAAATATGTTACAACAAAATAAGTTTCTTGAATGCAGTTTTTACACAATATCATACAAGCATGGACTCCAAATCTCGTCCTTATTTAAGTATGCGACAGCGGAAGCTCTTAATAATCACCTGAGAATAAACATGCTTAAAACGTCAACAAAAATGTTGGTGAGTTATAGGTTTAACCAATATATATCAAATCATAATAATAGACCACAAGATTTCATATTTCAATACACATCCCATACATAGAGATAAAAATCATTCATATGGTGAACACCTGGTAACCGACATTAACAAGATGCATATATAAGAATATCCCCAACATTTCGGGACACCCTTCGGATATGATATAAATTTCGAAGTACTAAAGCATCCGGTACTTTGGATGGGGCTTGTCGGGCCCGATAGATCTATCTTTAAGATTCGCGTCAATTAGGGTGTCTGTTCCCTAATTCTTAGATTACCAGACTTAATAAAAAGGGGCATATTCGATTTCGATAATTCAACCATAGAATGTAGTTTCACGTACTTGTGTCTATTTTGTAAATCATTTATAAAACCTGCATGTATTCTCATCCCAAAAATATTAGATTTTAAAAGTGGGACTATAACTCACTTTCACAGATTTTTACTTCGTCGGGAAGTAAGACTTGGCCACTGGTTGATTCACGAACCTATAACAATATATACATATATATCAAAGTATGTTCAAAATATATTTACAACACTTTTAATATATTTTGATGTTTTAAGTTTATTAAGTCAGCTGTCCTCGTTAGTAACCTACAACTAGTTGTCCACAGTTAGATGTACAGAAATAAATCGATAAATATTATCTTGAATCAATCCACGACCCAGTGTATACGTATCTCAGTATTGATCACAACTCAAACTATATATATTTTGGAATCAACCTCAACCCTGTATAGCTAACTCCAACATTCACATATAGAGTGTCTATGGTTGTTCCGAAATATATATAGATGTGTCGACATGATAGGTCGAAACATTGTATACGTGTCTATGGTATCTCAAGATTACATAATATACAATACAAGTTGATTAAGTTATGGTTGGAATAGATTTGTTACCAATTTTCACGTAGATAAAATGAGAAAAATTATCCAATCTTGTTTTACTCATAACTTCTTCATTTTAAATCCGTTTTGAGTGAATCAAATTGCTATGGTTTTATATTGAACTCTATTTTATGAATCTAAACAGAAAAAGTATAGGTTTATAGTCGGAAAAATAAGTTACAAGTCATTTTTGTAAAGGTAGTCATTTCAGTCGAAAGAACGACGTCTAGATGACCATTTTAGAAAACATACTTTCACTTTGAGTTTAACCATAATTTTTGGATATAGTTTCATGTTCATAATAAAAATAATTTTCTCAGAATAACAACTTTTAAATCAAAGTTTATCATAGTTTTTAATTAACTAACCCAAAACAGCCCGCGGTGTTACTACGACGGCGTAAATCCGGTTTTACGGTGTTTTTCGTGTTTCCAGGTTTTAAATCATTAAGTTAGCATATCATATAGATATAGAACATGTGTTTAGTTGATTTTAAAAGTCAAGTTAGAAGGATTAACTTTTGTTTGCGAACAAGTTTAGAATTAACTAAACTATGTTCTAGTGATTACAAGTTTAAACCTTCGAATAAGATAGCTTTATATGTATGAATCGAATGATGTTATGAACATCATTACTACCTTAAGTTCCTTGGATAAACCTACTGGAAAAGAGAAAAATAGATCTAGCTTCAACGGATCCTTGGATGGCTCGAAGTTCTTGAAGCAGAATCATGACACGAAAACAAGTTCAAGTAAGATCATCACTTGAAATAAGATTGTTATAGTTATAGAAGTTGAACCAAAGTTTGAATATGATTATTACCTTGTATTAGAATGATAACCTACTGTAAGAAACAAAGATTTCTTGAGGTTGGATGATCACCTTACAAGATTGGAAGTGAGCTAGCAAACTTGAAAGTATTCTTGATTTTATGTAACTAGAACTTGTAGAATTTATGAAGAACACTTAGAACTTGAAGATAGAACTTGAGAGAGATCAATTAGATAAAGAAAATTGAAGAATGAAAGTGTTTGTAAGTGTTTTTGGTCGTTGGTGTATGGATTAGATATAAAGGATATGTAATCTTGTTTTCATGTAAATAAGTCATGAATGATTACTCATATTTTTGTAATTTTATGAGATATTTCATGCTAGTTGCCAAATGATGGTTCCCACATGTGTTAGGTGACTCACATGGGCTGCTAAGAGCTGATCATTGGAGTGTATATACCAATAGTACATACATCTAAAAGCTGTGTATTGTACGAGTACGAATACGGGTGCATACGAGTAGAATTGTTGATGAAACTGAACGAGGATGTAATTGTAAGCATTTTTGTTAAGTAGAAGTATTTTGATAAGTGTATTGAAGTCTTTCAAAAGTGTATAAATACATATTAAAACACTACATGTATATACATTTTAACTGAGTCGTTAAGTCATCGTTAGTCGTTACATGTAAGTGTTGTTTTGAAACCTTTAGGTTAACGATCTTGTTAAATGTTGTTAACCCAATGTTTATAATATCAAATGAGATTTTAAATTATTATATTATCATGATATTATCATGTATGAATATCTCTTAATATGATATATATACATTAAATGTCTTTACAACGATAATCGTTACATATATGTCTCGTTTAAAAATCATTAAGTTGGTAGTCTTGTTTTTACATATGTAGTTCATTGTTAATATACTTAATGATATGTTTACTTATCATAGTATCATGTTAACTATATATATATCCATATATATGTCATCATATAGTTTTTACAAGTTTTAACGTTCGTGAATCACCGGTCAACTTGGGTGGTCAATTGTCTATATGAAACATATTTCAATTAATCAAGTCTTAACAAGTTTGATTGCTTAACATGTTGGAAACATTTAATCATGTAAATATCAATCTCAATTAATATATATAAACATGGAAAAGTTCGGGTCACTACAGTACCTACCCGTTAAATAAATTTCGTCCCGAAATTTTAAGCTGTTGAAGGTGTTGACGAATCTTCTGGAAATAGATGCGGGTGTTTCTTCTTCATCTGATCTTCACGCTCCCAGGTGAACTCGGGTCCTCTACGAGCATTCCATCGAACCTTAACAATTGGTATCTTGTTTTGCTTAAGTCTTTTAACCTCACGATCCATTATTTCGACGGGTTCTTCGATGAATTGAAGTTTTTCGTTGATTTGGATTTCATCTAACGGAATAGTGAGATCTTCTTTAGCAAAACATTTCTTCAAATTCGAGACGTGGAAAGTGTTATGTACAGCCGCGAGTTGTTGAGGTAACTCAAGTCGGTAAGCTACTGGTCCGACACGATCATTAATCTTGAATGGTCCAATATACCTTGGATTTAATTTCCCTCGTTTACCAAATCGAACAACGCCTTTCCAAGGTGCAACTTTAAGCATGACCATCTCTCCAATTTTGAATTCTATATCTTTTCTTTTAATGTCAGCGGAGCTCTTTTGTCGACTTTGGGCGGTTTTCAACCGTTGTTGAATTTGGATGATCTTCTCGGTAGTTTCTTGTATAATCTCCGGACCCGTAATCTGTCTATCCCCCACTTCACTCCAACAAATCGGAGACCTGCACTTTCTACCATAAAGTGCTTCAAACGGCGCCATCTCAATGCTTGAATGGTAGCTGTTGTTGTAGGAAAATTCTGCTAACGGTAGATGTCGATCCCAACTGTTTCCGAAATCAATAACACATGCTCGTAGCATGTCTTCAAGCGTTTGTATCGTCCTTTCGCTCTGCCCATCAGTTTGTGGATGATAGGCAGTACTCATGTCTAGACGAGTTCCTAATGCTTGCTGTAATGTCTGCCAGAATCTTGAAATAAATCTGCCATCCCTATCAGAGATAATAGAGATTGGTATTCCATGTCTGGAGACGACTTCCTTCAAATACAGTCGTGCTAACTTCTCCATCTTGTCATCTTCTCTTATTGGCAGGAAGTGTGCTGATTTGGTGAGACGATCAACTATTACCCAAATAGTATCAAAACCACTTGCAGTCCTTGGCAATTTAGTGATGAAATCCATGGTAATGTTTTCCCATTTCCATTCCGGGATTTCGGGTTGTTGAAGTAGACCTGATGGTTTCTGATGCTCAGCTTTGAC
This sequence comes from Rutidosis leptorrhynchoides, assembly GCF_046630445.1. Taxonomy (NCBI): domain Eukaryota; kingdom Viridiplantae; phylum Streptophyta; class Magnoliopsida; order Asterales; family Asteraceae; genus Rutidosis; species Rutidosis leptorrhynchoides. The sequence goes on from NC_092342.1 coordinate 27,691,494, forward strand.
CTTAGAACACGTCAAACATTCTCCTACGTATTTAGCAACATCGGCTTTCATACCCGGCCACCAAAAATGTTTCTTGAGATCCTTGTACATCTTCCCCGTTCCAGGATGTATTGAGTATCTGGTTTTATGAGCTTCTCTAAGTACCATTTCTCTCATATCTCCAAATTTTGGTACCCAAATCCTTTCAGCCCTATACCGGGTCCGTCTTCCCGAATATTAAGATGCTTCTCCGATCCTTTGGGTATTGCATCCTTTAAATTTCCCTCTTTTAAAACTCCTTGTTGCGCCTCCTTTATTTGAGTAGTAAGGTTATTATGAATCATTATATTCATAGATTTTACTCCAATGGGTTCTCTGTCCTTCCTGCTCAAGGCATCGGCTACCACATTTGCCTTCCCCTGGTGGTAACGAATCTCAAAGTCGTAATCATTCAACAATTCAATCCACCTACGCTGCCTCATATTCAGTTGTTTCTGATTAAATATGTGTTGAAGACTTTTGTGGTCGGTATATATAATACTTTTGACCCCATATAAGTAGTGCCTCCAAGTCTTTAATGCAAAAACAACCGCACCTAATTCCAAATCATGCGTCGTATAATTTTGTTCGTGAATCTTCAATTGTCTAGACGCATAAGCAATCACCTTCGTTCGTTGCATTAATACACAACCGAGACCTTGCTTTGATGCGTCACAATAAATCACAAAATCATCATTCCCTTCAGGCAATGACAATATAGGTGCCGTAGTTAGCTTTTTCTTCAATAACTGAAACGCTTTCTCTTGTTCATCATTCCATTCAAATTTCTTCCCTTTATGCGTTAATGCAGTCAAGGGTTTTGCTATTCTGGAAAAGTCTTGGATGAACCTTCTGTAGTAACCAGCTAGTCCTAAAAACTGGCGTATGTGTTTCGGAGTTTTCGGGGTTTTCCACTTTTCAACAGTTTCTATCTTTGCCGGATCCACCTTAATACCTTCTTTGTTCACTATGTGACCGAGGAATTGAACTTCTTCCAACCAAAATGCACACTTTGAAAACTTAGCGTACAATTCTTCCTTCCTCAATACTTCTAACACCTTTCTCAAATGTTCACCGTGTTCTTGGTCATTCTTTGAGTAAATAAGTATGTCATCAATGAAAACAATGACAAACTTGTCAAGGTATGGTCCACACACTCGGTTCATAAGGTCCATGAACACAGCTGGTGCATTAGTTAAACCAAACGGCATGACCATAAACTCGTAATGACCGTAACGTGTTCTGAAAGCAGTCTTTGGAATATCATCTTCTTTCACCCGCATTTGATGATACCCGGAACGTAAGTCAATCTTTGAATAAACAGACGAGCCTTGTAGTTGATCAAATAAGTCGTCGATTCTCGGTAGTGGGTAGCGGTTCTTGATGGTAAGTTTGTTCAACTCTCGGTAGTCGATACACAACCTGAATGTACCATCTTTCTTCTTGACAAACAAAACAGGAGCTCCCCACGGTGATGTGCTTGGTCGAATGAAACCACGCTCTAAAAGTTCTTGTAATTGGCTTTGCAGTTCTTTCATCTCGCTGGGTGCGAGTCTGTAAGGAGCGCGAGCTATTGGTGCAGCTCCTGGTACAAGATCTATTTGAAATTCAACGGATCGATGTGGGGGTAATCCCGGTAATTCTTTCAGAAATACATCGGGAAATTCTTTTGCAATGGGAACATCATTGATGCTCTTTTCTTCAGTTTGTACTTTCTCGACGTGTGCTAGAACAGCATAGCAACCTTTTCTTATTAGTTTTTGTGCCTTCAAATTACTAATAAGATGTAGCTTCGTGTTGCCCTTTTCTCCGTACACCATTAAGGGTTTTCCTTTTTCTCGTATAATGCGAATTGCATTTTTGTAACAAACGATCTCTGCTTTCACTTCTTTCAACCAGTCCATACCGATTATCACATCAAAACTCCCTAACTCTACTGGTATCAAATCAATCTTAAATGTTTCGCTAACCAGTTTAATTTCTCGATTCCGACATATATTATCTGCTGAAATTAATTTACCATTTGCTAATTCGAGTAAAAATTTACTATCCAAAGGCGTCAATGGACAACTTAATTTAGCACAAAAATCTCTACTCATATAGCTTCTATCCGCACCCGAATCAAATAAAACGTAAGCAGATTTATTGTCAATAAGAAACGTACCCGTAACAAGCTCCAGGTCTTCCTGTGCCTCTGCCGCATTAATATTGAAAACTCTTCCGCGGCCTTGTCCATTCGTGTTCTCCTGGTTCGGGCAATTTCTAATAATCTGGCCCGGTTTTCCACATTTATAACAAACTACATTGGCATAACTTGCTCCGACACTACTCGTTCCGACACCATTTGTTCCTTTCGTTCTATTAACCCCTGGTCCGTAGACCTCACACTTCGCCGCGCTATGATCATTTCTTTTACACTTGTTGCAAAATTTGGTGCAGAACCCCGAGTGATACTTTTCACACCTTTGGCATAGCTGCTTCTGATTGTTGTTGTTGTTGCGGTTATTATTGTTGTTGGGATGATTGTTGTAGTTGCTGTTGTTGTTGTTGTTGTTGTTGTTGTTGTTGGGCCATTTGTTGTAGTTGCGATTGATATTGCGATTGTTGGGATAATTATTGCGATTATTGTTGTAATTGCTGTTGTTATTGTATTGGTGATTCTTATCACCGTTTTCCTCCCACTTTCTTTTAACTTGCTTCACATTGGCCTCTTCAGCAGTCTGTTCTTTAATTATTTCTTCAATCTGGTTCACTAGTTTGTGAGCCATTCTACATGCCTGTTGTATGGAGGCGGGCTCATGTGAACTTATATCTTCTTGGATTCTTTCCGGTAATCCTTTCACAAACGCGTCATTCTTCTCTTCCTCATCTTCGAATGCTCCCGGACACAATAGGCACAATTCTGTGAATCGTCTTTCGTACGTGGTAATATCAAATCCTTGGGTTCGTAACCCTCTAAGTTCTGTCTTGAGCTTATTGACCTCGGTTCTGGGACGGTACTTCTCGTTCATCAAGTGCTTGAATGCTGACCACGGTAGTGCGTACGCATCGTCTTGTCCCACTTGCTCTAGATAGGTATTCCACCATGTTAACGCAGAACCTGTGAAGGTATGCGTAGCGTACTTCACTTTGTCCTCTTCAGTACACTTACTTATGGCAAACACCGATTCGACCTTCTCGGTCCACCGTTTCAATCCGATCGGTCCTTCGGTTCCATCAAATTCCAAAGGTTTGCAGGAAGTGAATTCTTTGTAGGTGCATCCTACACGATTTCCTGTACTGCTAGATCCAAGGTTATTGTTGGTATGTAGCGCAGCCTGTACTGCGGCTATGTTTGAAGCTAGAAAAGTACGGAATTCCTCTTCATTCATATTCACGGTGTGTCGAGTAGTCGGTGCCATTTCCTTCAAAATAGTCAAATGGAACAAGTTAATCATACAGAATATTAAGAGTAGTTAATAGTATGTCGTAGCATAATATGAACTCATTTATAAAAGCTTTTTCTTCATATTAGCGTTTTATAAGTTTAAATTCGGGTAGTACCTACCCGTTAAGTTCATACTTAGTAGCTAATATACAATTCAACTACTACAATTCTATATGAAAAACTGATTATAATAATATTTCGCGTTCAAACTTTTACACAATATTTTACAAACTTACAATATCGCTTATTTTACATATAGCATGAAATATAGCACACAATAAATTTGATACAAGATGGTTGTGAAGATAATTCTAGCTAGTACACAAGTCGTTCAGCAAAGGTAATAAAGACACGTAATTCATACGTCCAGAAACAAGTCATGCATTCTGGTTTTACTAGGATTACTTCCCATCCTTGGTCTTGTGGAACATAACCGTTATGGCCGTTGATAAGACAGCGTGTTGTAACGTCGTCAAAGGGACGAGGGTTACGTAATGTCCAACAGTCCTGTAACAATCTAAAAACCTCATTTCTTACCCCAATTACCGACTCCGTCACTTGTGGAAACGTTTTGTTTAATAGTTGTAGCCCGATTTTCTTGTTCTCACTTTGGTGAGAAGCGAACATTACTAATCCGTAAGCATAACATGCTTCTTTATGTTGCATGTTAGCCGCTTTTTCTAAATCACGAAGTCCAATATTCGGATATATTGAGTCAAAATAATTTCTTAACCCATTGCGTAAAATAGCATTTGGGTTCCCCGCAATATATGCGTCAAAGTAAACACATCGTAACTTATGGATTTCCCAATGTGATATCCCCCATCTTTCGAACGAAAGCCTTTTATAAACCAAGACATTCTTGGAACGTTCTTCGAATGTCTTACAAACTGATCTCGCCTTAAATAGTTGTGCCGAAGAATTCTGACCGACTCTAGACAAGATTTCATCAATCATGTCTCCGGGTAGGTCTCTTAAAATATTGGGTTGTCTATGCATTTTGTGTTTTTATACTGTAAAATAGACAAGAGTTAGATTCATAAAAAAAATACTTATTAATACAAGCAATTTTTACATATATCATAAAGCATAAGCACACTATATTACATATATTACACCACACGAATACAACTATCTTATTCCGACTCGCTTGTTTCTTCTTCTTCGATTTTGGTTCGTTTTGCCAAGTTTCTAGGGATATATGATGTTCCCCTAATAAGAGCCGTCATTTTCCACATTGGTTTAGAAAAACCTGGTGGTTTAGAGGTTCCCGGGTCATTGTTACAACTTAAGGACTTCGGGGGTTGACGATACATATAAGGTTCATCGGGGTTGGAATTAGATTTCTCTATTTTTATGCCCTTTCCCTTATTATTTTCTTTTGCCTTTTTAAATTCAGTTGGGGTAATTTCTATAACATCATCGGAATTCTCGTCGAAATCCGATTCATCGGAGAATTGGTAATCCTCCCAATATTTTGCTTCCTTGGCGGAAACACCATTGACCATAATTAACCTTGGTCGGTTGGTTGAGGATTTTCTTTTACTTAACCGTTTTATTATTTCCCCCACCGGTTCTATTTCTTCATCCGGTTCCGATTCTTCTTCCGGTTCCGATTCTTCTTCCGGTTCCGACTCTTCTTCCGGTTCCTCTTCGGGAACTTGTGAATCAGTCCATGAATCATTCCAATTTACATTTGACTCTTCATTATTATTAGGTGAGTCAATGGGACTTGTTCTAGAGGTAGACATCTATCACATAATATCAAACGCGTTAAGAGATTAATATATCACATAATATTCACATGTTAAAAATATATAGTTTCCAACAAAATTTGTTAAGCAATCATTTTTCAAGTAAACACGGTCGAAGTCCAGACTCACTAATGCATCCTAACAAACTCGATAAGACACACTAATGCAAAATTCTGGTTCTCTAAGACCAACGCTCTGATACCAACTGAAATGTCCCGTTCTTATTGATTAAAAACCTTCCATATTAATTGATTTCGTTGCGAGGTTTTGACCTCTATATGAGACGTTTTTCAAAGACTGCATTCATTTTAAAATAAACCATAACCTTTATTTTATCAATAAAGGTTTAAAAAGCTTTACGTAGATTATCAAATAATGATAATCTAAAATATTCTGTTTACACACGACCATTACATAATGGTTTACAATACAAATATGTTACAACAAAATAAGTTTCTTGAATGCAGTTTTTACACAATATCATACAAGCATGGACTCCAAATCTCATTCTTATTTAAGTATGTGACAGCGGAAGCTCTTAATAATCACCTGAGAATAAACATGCTTAAAACGTCAACAAAAATGTTGGTGAGTTATAGGTTTAACCTATATATATCAAATCATAATAATAGACCACAAGATTTCATATTTCAATACACATCCCATACATAGAGATAAAAATCATTCATATGGTGAACACCTGGTAACCGACATTAATAAGATGCATATATAAGAATATCTCCATCATTCCGGGACACCCTTCGGATATGATATAAATTTTGAAGTACTAAAGCATCCGGTACTTTGGATGGGGTTTGTTAGGCCCAATAGATCTATATTTAGGATTCACGTCATTTAGGGTGTCTGTTCCCTAATTCTTAGATTACCAGACTTAATAATAAGGGGCATATTCGATTTCGATAATTCAACCATAGAATGTAGTTTCATGTATTCTCATCCCAAAAATATTAGATTTTAAAAGTGGGACTATAACTCACTTTCACAGATTTTTACTTCGTCGGGAAGTAAGACTTGGCCACTGGTTGATTCATGAACCTATAACAATATATACATATATATCAAAGTATGTTCAAAATATATTTACAACACTTTTAATATATTTTGATGTTTTAAGTTTATTAAGTCAGCTGTCCTCGTTAGTAACCTACAACTAGTTGTCCACAGTTAGATGTACAGAAATAAATCGATAAATATTATCTTGAATCAATCCATGACCCAGTGTATACGTATCTCAGTATTGATCACAACTCAAACTATATATATTTTGGAATCAACCTCAACCCTGTATAGCTAACTCCAACATTCACATATAGAGTGTCTATGGTTGTTCCGAAATATATATAGATGTGTCGACATGATAGGTCGAAACATTGTATATGTGTCTATGGTATCTCAAGATTACATAATATACAATACAAGTTGATTAAGTTATGGTTGGAATAGATTTGTTACCAATTTTCACGTAGATAAAATGAGAAAAATTATCCAATCTTGTTTTACTCATAACTTCTTCATTTTAAATCCGTTTTGAGTGAATCAAATTGCTATGGTTTCATATTGAACTCTATTTTATGAATCTAAACAGAAAAAGTATAGGTTTATAGTCGGAAAAATAAGTTACAAGTCATTTTTGTAAAGGTAGTCATTTCAGTCGAAAGAACGACGTCTAGATGACCATTTTAGAAAACATACTTTCACTTTGAGTTTAACCATAATTTTTGGATATAGTTTCATGTTCATAATAAAAATCATTTTCTCAGAATAACAACTTTTAAATCAAAGTTTATCATAGTTTTTAATTAACTAACCCAAAACAGCCCGCGGTGTTATTACGACGGCGTAAATCCGGTTTTACGGTGTTTTTCGTGTTTCCAGGTTTTAAATCATTAAGTTAGCATATCATATAGATATAGAACATGTGTTTAGTTGATTTTAAAAGTCAAGTTAGAAGGATTAACTTTTGTTTGCGAACAAGTTTAGAATTAACTAAACTATGTTCTAGTGATTACAAGTTTAAACCTTCGAATAAGATAGCTTTATATGTATGAATCGAATGATGTTATGAACATCATTACTACCTTAAGTTCCTTGGATAAACCTACTGGAAAAGAGAAAAATAGATCTAGCTTCAACGGATCCTTGGATGGCTCGAAGTTCTTGAAGCAGAATCATGACACGAAAACAAGTTCAAGTAAGATCATCACTTGAAATAAGATTGTTATAGTTATAGAAGTTGAACCAAAGTTTGAATATGATTATTACCTTGTATTAGAATGATAACCTACTGTAAGAAACAAAGATTTCTTGAGGTTGGATGATCACCTTACAAGATTGGAAGTGAGCTAGCAAACTTGAAAGTATTCTTGATTTTATGTAACTAGAACTTGTAGAATTTATGAAGAACACTTAGAACTTGAAGATAGAACTTGAGAGAGATCAATTAGATAAAGAAAATTGAAGAATGAAAGTGTTTGTAAGTGTTTTTGGTCGTTGGTGTATGGATTAGATATAAAGGATATGTAATCTTGTTTTCATGTAAATAAGTCATGAATGATTACTCATATTTTTGTAATTTTATGAGATATTTCATGCTAGTTGCCAAATGATGGTTCCCACATGTGTTAGGTGACTCACATGGGCTGCTAAGAGCTGATCATTGGAGTGTATATACCAATAGTACATACATCTAAAAGCTGTGTATTGTACGAGTACGAATACGGGTGCATACGAGTAGAATTGTTGATGAAACTGAACGAGGATGTAATTGTAAGCATTTTTGTTAAGTAGAAGTATTTTGATAAGTGTATTGAAGTCTTTCAAAAGTGTATAAATACATATTAAAACACTACATGTATATACATTTTAACTGAGTCGTTAAGTCATCGTTAGTCGTTACATGTAAGTGTTGTTTTGAAACCTTTAGGTTAACGATCTTGTTAAATGTTGTTAACCCAATGTTTATAATATCAAATGAGATTTTAAATTATTATATTATCATGATATTATCATGTATGAATATCTCTTAATATGATATATATACATTAAATGTCTTTACAACGATAATCGTTACATATATGTCTCGTTTAAAAATCATTAAGTTAGTAGTCTTGTTTTTACATATGTAGTTCATTGTTAATATACTTAATGATATGTTTACTTATCATAGTATCATGTTAACTATATATATATCCATATATATGTCATCATATAGTTTTTACAAGTTTTAACGTTCGTGAATCACCGGTCAACTTGGGTGGTCAATTGTCTATATGAAACATATTTCAATTAATCAAGTCTTAACAAGTTTGATTGCTTAACATGTTGGAAACATTTAATCATGTAAATATCAATCTCAATTAATATATATAAACATGGAAAAGTTCGGGTCACTACAAATGGACCCAAGCCCACATATCAGACTTGGGCCTAATATGTCTAACACGTTTTGATCATTAAATTCAGCTGTAGGTAGCTGCGGGCCTCCTATGCAATCACGTGTTTCATTTGTTTATCAGGGGATAGGGCCAATATATACTTACTCTGCACCCTTCGATTTTTCAGGTATTCAATAATGTTGATCTTAGAATATATAGTTTCTGCTTCAAAAGTACAACTCAATATCCACTTGTCGAGTTTATTCTCCGCAGTTGATATCGAACTGTATATCTAACTGACCCTGCTTATTGAATTTGATGCTCATGTGATGATGTTCATCTTATTCTGCTTCGGTTATCGAACTCGATATTCACTTGATTGATATCCCCTGTTTGTATGTCGGATTTGATAATCACCTTTGTCCCGTCTCAATAATAATTGAAATTTGAACTCGATATGATCTTCTATTTAATATTTTGTTTATTCAAATTTCGATACTCCTATAAACATGTAATCTGATCCCAGAAGTTTGAAAATCAGTACAAATATATGAAATCCGTTATCCACTTCAAGTGTTTATTTAATAGAGCTATATGAGCATATCTATTGTTCTTTATTAGTATTTGTAGGATTGTTTTGTTAATTTCTTCGTTACAGAATTAAAGACCAACCAAAGGAGGTGTCTTCCCGAGGCACAGCGAGGCGAGCTCTGTTAACTTCAAACGACTTGGCACGTAAAGTATGTGGGTAACAGGTGACGTAATCACCCGTAGTAACTATATAACTTTGTAACTTATGTATGTGTGTAACTGGCGATGTGATCGCCCGTAATAACTTTATAAATTTGGTAAATTATGTGTGTAATGAATAGCCGACGACATGATCACGGGCAATTTTCAGCCGCGGAGCGCGACTCCTATCTTTCTTGTTATAGACAAAATTGGAATTTTCAAATTTTTTTCCCTTATTAGCTGCTTCATTTCTATTTTATTTTAATCCCCAACAAAGTGAAGGCCTACCTCACTAGTTGATTTGAATGGTGGAAGTAGGAATACTACAATAAATCGGTAGCTGATTTTTACATTATTAACGTTATTATTGAAACTGACTTAGGTTGAACAGCTTCTCTTGTTTTGATTTTTGCATAAAACCTCTAAGAAATCTAGTAAAAAAAACAACTATCGTGTTAGAAACTGATTTTTTTACCAAAAAATCAAACATACAAATTTATAAATGTACTAGTACTAAATTTACTGAATAAATCAATATTAAACAAGGTAATAGTAACCAATAACTGTCTTTTAAGTTCAAATTCAAATTCTTAAGTACATGGGTTAACAATTATTCACTGAGAATCTTTCACAGCAAAACAATTATAACTTGAAAGATATAACTTGCTAGCATTCTTATTTCTTATTAACACATAAGCAGCTAATGTGCAATCGTCTCTCTTATTCTCGACAAACAGCTTCATCATGCAGCTCCGAAATTCATCTAATTGGTCTGATAGAGTTCTTGAGGAAGGCGTGGAGTAATGATCACTTCAAGCGGTTTAACCTTCTGTAACGCAATGCCTAACCCCTCAGTCATATCAACAGGTTTCCCCATTGGCGTTGACAAGTCAAACCCTTGAATTAACCGAGCAAGTGTCAAGTATATAACATGCGAAGCAAATGTGATCGCATGACACATTCGTCTTCCAGTACCGAACGGAATGTACTCAAAGTTATGACCCTGATAATTTAAATCACAATGTTCCTTAAGAAACCTTTCTGGTCTAAACTCATGCGGATCGGACCAAACTTGTGGGTCCCGGTGTAACTTCCATACGTTTACTATTAACCGGGTCCCTTTTGGGACATGATATTTCTCAACATGGCAGTCCTCCATGGCCTCGTGAGGACCTGCTAAGGCTCCCGGTGGATACAATCTCAGCGTTTCCTTGACTATGGCTTGTAGATATGTTAAGTTTTTAACGTCTGAATCTTCGGCCCATCTATGTTTGCCTACATGGATATCAAGCTCCTTCTGCGCTGATTTTAAGACGTTTGGGTTGTTCAGTAGTAAAGAAAGCGCCCATGTCATTGTCAACGCAGTGCTTTCTGAACCCGTCAACATGAGAACCTACAAAAATAATTGCAGTTTTAGTATTTTCATTCAGGGTCGTCTCATTAATTTATAAGTCCCTGATCGAGATACAAAAATGGGCTGTTATAACTTATAGACGTTAAATTTCTCGATGTATATAATAATAATTCTACTAAAAAGTTATCATTATAAATAACAAAAGCATGTTATCGTTTCAGAGATCTCTTGATCATGGCTTTTGACTTGGGGTAATTTGTGTCAAAAGAAGAAAACGACTTTTTTGGCTGTAAGTTCTTTTTGACATACTTGGATTCGAGATGGCAATGGATCGGGTGATGCCGTATCCATATCCATATGACCATATCCATTTAGTTTTTTTTCCATCCATATCCATATCCACTTAGTTTCAAGTCATCCGTCCATATCCGTATCCAGTGGATTAAGCGAGTTAATAGATATCCAATGGATATTAATAAAAATGTCATAATATATTTTAATATGCGATTAAAAAAACGTAGTATATCAAAAATAAATATAAAATGATATAATTAAATTATATCCATAAAAATGTGTAATCTTTGTCGATGATGTAACAAAGTTTGTTAAATTTACTAAAAAACATAGATTATGAAAAATAAAATATGAAATTTGTAAGTTTATTTTGTTAGATATACATGTTTTATTGTAATATATTATAGTTATTATATTATAAGGTTGAAAGAAAAATGTATACCTAATGGTAAATGAGCTTGTAATAGTAAATATGTAAGCATATATCTATATTTATGTATTTTTTATGTATTTCTGGAATTCGGGTGGTAATGGATATATCCATAGATGAAACTTTTCATCCATTTCCATATCCATATCCATTTAGGTTCATCCATATTCGTATCCATATCCATTTAGGTTCATCTATATCCATCACGAAGCGGGTGGATCGGGTGGATATCTACCGGATCGGGTGACCATTGTCATTCCTAACTTGGACCCATTTAAAATTTGTTTGCTCTGTTCGATGACCTATCTTGTACACCCTCAAAGACGCCGTAATTTTCATTCATTTTTTTTAATAAAGAACGATTAGGGATATTCCCTATTTGTAGAAGGACCATTTGAGGTGGCAAATTGGATGGGTCGAGTAATGGGTTAAAATGGGTCAAGTTAACTAACTTTTGGTTTTGTTGACCTCGTTATAAGTAAATAATTACCCAAATCAACCCTTTTGTAATAGAATGCTTGAAAAAATCGAAGTAAAAGTAAGAAACTTACCAGGGTTGTTGACTTGATGATTGTTTCACGCCCTTGGCCCGACATTTTAGCGTCTTCCGGCAGAGTTGACAGCATCACATCCATGAAATCGCCTTCTTCATCAGTATCACACTCTTTTCTCTTCTCAATATGTTCATCAAGCCATTTTCCAATAACCCCATCAACTTGTTTCGCCACTTGTTTCATAGCTTTAACGTACCCTCCAATGTCGATTCGTTCCAAAAACGGAAAAAAATCAGACACAACAAAAGCGCCACTAATATACAACCCTTCCGTTATAGCTTCTTTCACATGTACGTCTTCGTTATAACCTTCTTCACTAAATCTTTTCCCTGCTAAAACACGTATGATTATATTAAACGTTATGTTCTCAAACCACTTACTCATGTTCAAAACAGGTGCTCTGCCCCCACTCTGCAACTTAAAAAGGTCAACAATGGAGTCATTCACTTCCGAGTTACGAATATGACAAAACTTTTCAACGCGTTGGCTTGTAAAAAGCTCAGAGCTAACCAGCTTTCGCATTTCTCGCCAATATGGTCCATATGGTGCTAATGCAAAACCAGTGTTGTCATACACCATGTGTCGGCTAACGGCCGAATAGGGTCTAGTTGCAAAGTTTTTGTCATTGGTAGTAAAGCACTCTTTGACCATCTGCCAACTGCTGACAACTAACGCTTGACGACTACCAAGACGTAGGGAGTAAATGGGCCCGTAGTCATCGGCTATCTTTCCAAGTATTCTTGCTAAAGGAGCTTGACCACGTAAAAAATGAAGGTGACCGATAAAAGGCAATGAACCTGAGGGTACTGGTGGTTTAAGTAGTTTACAACCTTTTTTGTGTTGTTTTTGTTTCTTATTTTGTAGTAAGTGTAGGTTAAAATGAAAATCACCAGGACTACATATGGTGAAAACTGGGGTAAATGTAAATTTTTCATGTTGATGTATATTTGTTGTTGCTTATTTGGTACAGAAAACAAATACTTGAGTTGTATTTATAATAGATCTTGTGGCTCATAGTAACAGTTATAGCGTTAGGTAATGCAATTTAGACCTCTCAGTCAACATGGCGACATGAAAAACGTTGTTGTTTGGTTAGACTTAGAAATAAATTATTAGTGATTCTAAATAGATGTGTGTTTCACATTTTAAAATTATAAGGAACCAAGTAAACCGAAAGTAGCTTCAGAGCAATTCGTTATGTCATTGTCTTTGGATAAGATATGTGACACCATTCCACATAATAATACTAAATACTATTTTTGGAGCAGGGCGTCATCGCTTGGAATTTAGATTGTTGGTTAATGGTGCAACATATGGTTTGCACACATAAAAAATTCATTATACACCCGAGGATGCTTAAAGAAGCAGATTAGAAAAACTTTAAATACAAATTTTGATATATAGTCGTTTAACGTTTTCCGGCCAAAAAAACATTCTACGATATAAATTACTTGAGTTGTATTTATAATGAAACTTGTGGCTCATAGTCAGTGGGCGAATCTAGAGCCAACCATGTGGAGTCAATGACCTCATTGTTTTATTAGATTTGGAATTTTATTTAGAATATACTTATCAAATCCGTACGGGACACCATTAAAATCAGCTATAGGACCCCATATATTTGTGGAATTTATAATTTTTTAGAGATAAATAATACTAAAATACTTTTCAAATATAATTAGTTTTGAAAAAAAAAAAATCACGACTCCATTGGGTTTTTATCCTAAATTTCCCACTGCTCATAGTAACAGTTATAGCGTTAGGTAATGCAATTTAGACCTCTCAGTCGACATGGCAACATGAAAAACGACGTTGTTTGGTTAGATTTAGAGATAAAATAGTGATTTTAAATGGATGTCTGTTTCACATTTTAAAATTATAAGGACCCAAGTAAACCAAAAGTAGCTTTATAGCAATTCGTTATGTTATTGTCTTTGGATAAATACTATTTTTGAGCAGGGCTTGGTCACTTGGAATTTAGATTGTTGGTTAATGGTGCACATATCGTTTGTAAAGATAAAAAATTCATTATAAATCCGAAAAGATGTTCAAAGACATAAAAATAATGCTGAAGACAAATTATTATTATTATCCTATATACTAAAACATATCCAAAAATTAGTCGTTTCAGTTGTTTCGGATTCTCGTTTTGAATTTGCGTTCACACTGCAATCGGTCAACTTTGGCTCAATTTACACAACGATCCCTCAAGTTTACATTTTTTCAGTGGTTGAAAGTGTAAATATATAATTTTATTAAAATAAAAGAAACTAATTCCACCCGAATTTTTAACGGGCCCTATCTGTGACGCCCCATACTAAATCAACATGTACGGACCATCAACAACAGAATCATTACAAGGTCAAACACTATATGCGTTTTCAAAACAAGTTTGCATTCATGATAAAAGGTGACGTCATAACTAACGTCGAATGTTTTACAACAAAAGTATGCTTCTATGAATAGAAGCAAAGATAAAAGTACGTGACCCTCAGGTCGTTACAAATCATTGTTTCAAAAGTAAATAAGTTTGAATGCAAATAAACATTTCATGCGGTAACATCTCTAATAAGGCAGCGGGTGGCTAATCAGCAAGACTAGTACAACAGCGGAAGCAAGCAACCTTAAGCACCTGAGAAAAACATGCTTAAAACGTCAACACGAATGTTGGTGAGCTATAGTTTAAGTATAACTGTAATGTAAGGTAGGCCACGAGATTTCAGTGCTACAAAGAGCGTTTCAAAACAGTATGTAAAGTATATGTTTAACCGTGGGCACTTGGTAAGTAACTTAACGTTTATAACCCCCTGAAAGTACACTTGGCGAGTGCGTATGTTTACGAAATATTAAACACCCGTTAAATGCTAGCGCGACTAGCCCGAGTGGGGATGTCATACAATATGGATCCATATCTAAGATTCGCGTTCACCGGTTCAAAAACCAATGACTAAACGTTACCGAGCTAAAGGGAATGTTTATGCCGTTGTATAACCCACACATATATAAAGTTTAAGTACTCGTGCCTAGTATGTAAAACGTAAAATGCGCATGTATTCTCAGTTCTCAAAATAGTTAAAGTAAAAAGGGATGCTATAACTCACAGTGGTTAAGTAGTAAAAGTCGGTACGCGGTAAAGTAAGCGAAGTGGTTGGTCCGAAAGTCCTCAACCTAAGTCAAAAGGTACTAAGTTAGTAAATCGTTCTCAAAGGTTTAAATGTATGTAAATTAGGTCTTAAGTATCATCATCATTCATCATTAGGTCAAAAGGGTAAAGTAAGTTTTAAGTCAAGATTAGGGTTTAGAACGAAGGCTGACTTCGTCCAGTCGCCACGGCCTCTATACCTACTGAAATGAGGTGAGACCAGTGGCCATGGCTCCGTATATGAGTCCTTTAGTTGCTGTAAGAATTCCAGAACCAAACTCGTCTTCGTTTGACCGTGGCGATGGTTTAAGTGCGAGTAGGTCAGAATTTTTCAGCACATCGTTAAAAGGACATAGTGACGATCAGAGGGCCATAAATCCTAAACCGTAACTCGGATTAAGACGAGTCTTAAACGAAAAATTATCTAATCGAACAGAGATAACTGAAAATAAACTTTACAGTAGCCCAGGTGGTCGAGTCAGACCCAGAAAACAGTAGCTAGAGTGTTCCGGTGGGTTCTTGGTGCTCGATGCTCATCACGGTTCTCATCCTTGATGCATATTGCTTCAAGTGTACAACTCGTTGATGTGTTTGCATCATATTAACCAAGGTTTGACCATCATAACACAAGTGCAAGTCTAAGATAAGTAGCACAACTCAATTAAGAGTTGTATGAAGTTTGATGAACCAAAGTTACATCAAGATCTTAGGTTTGACACACACATGAACTCTAAAGTAATATTAACCAAGTTTTGACTATCATGATACAAGTGTAAGTCTAATACATGTAAGACAGCTCACTTAAGAGTTGTATGAAGTTTGATGAACCAAAGTTACATCAAAATCTTAGATCCAACACATACAAGAGTTATACAAGTAATATCAAGCTACAAACTTGAAAGTAACTTAAGTAAACAAGATCTTATGTAGCGACCCCGACAAATCGTCAAGTGACGGCGTCGGCTACGTGGGTCCCATTACCTGATTATAAGTCTTTAAGATAAAGTTTGACCAAAATATGTCGCCTTCATTTCAAAATAAAGATTGTTTCAAAGTTTACAAGAATTGTTCAACCACAAGTTAAGTTACAACGTTATAAGTACGATTGAAATCTAGGCGACACAGTTTAAAGTAAAGTCAAAAGACGCTCCATGAAAAGCATGTATACTCGACATCCAATGCAAGTATCAAATAATGAGCGGAAGCATGTATCACATATCGTGCAAGACCTGAGAAAAACATGTAGAAAACTGTCAACGAAAAACGTTGGTGAGATCATAAATGTATTTGTAAAAGTATATTTTGAATCACAAGGTTTAGTATCAAGGCGTATACATCTCTAAAGATGTGTTTGTAAACCACAAGATTTAGTATAAAGTGAATATCAAGCGTATACATCCCAAAAGATGTTGTCGGTATCACGAGCACCCAATTACCAAAACTTAACTGAATCTTCCCTCTGAATTTTGAATATAGTGTTAGAACATACACTATGCACGTTGAAATTATATTTCATCCACTAACGGTAGCGAACCGTCTGAATGAGGGTTCGTTAAACCCGTATGGCCACACAACATAATCACTCGCTTACACTTACACCCTGCAAGTGGAACTAATGATAATTGGATTGAGGACTTTTGTTCTAACTCGTCTGTATCTTTGTATTCGTATTTGTATTCAAAGTATAAAAGTATGAAAAGTATATATACATGTGAAATGTATATAAATATGTAATGTATATGTTTCTCAGCCCACGATTTAAAAGAATAAAAGTTGTTGAAAAGGTGGGACTATGATCTCACCTCGAGTGCACGAGTATAAATGTACTTCACAAAGTATACGTGTGCATGAAAGTTGCTTAGCCTTGACCTAAACAAGTAAGTTATATCAATTAACCGGTTACGACACAAGGTCGGGTGAAATGTGTTCAATTAGTCCTATGGCTCGTTACGACTCGATTAAATATAGCATGTGAATCACGTTGCCAAGTTTCATGCGAGAATCAAGTATAAAAGCATGTTAGAAAGGTTGTATAAGTGATTGGTTAAGTTTGACAAAAAGTCAAACTTGGTCGGGTCAAAGTCAACGAAAAAGTCAACATGTTCGGGTCGGGTCCCGGACTATTTTTCTATGTTAAATATTCATATATAAGTATATTAGAACAAGTTTCATGTGAATCGGAGGTCGGTAGCTAGTCAAACATTTCGCGTGTAAATGGACAAGGAGGTCAGAATCTGTTCAGCCTATTCTGCGCGCCGCGCGGGTAAGGGGCGCGCCGCGCCACCCCCTGTACAGGTCTGTTTCTGTTTTCCACAAATATGCACGAGCCAAAACCAATTCAAACACAACTCTTGACCCGTAAACACTTATAACGCCTATCATACATCGTTGGAAAGGTATTTTGACGAGGAATGCAACTAAACACATATCATCAATCAAACTTGCACTTATAACAACCAAAAACCGAAATTAAACATTCATAATCTAAGTTCAAGTTCCAAAAACGCATTTTATGATTCGGGCAACCAATTTACATGTATGTTATGCCGTTTCGAAGGTAATCAAACACACATTGCAACAAAACGCTTAACAACAATATCTCATAGCATTTGACGCATCAAAAGTTCATGTAAAGCTTATCAAACCCTAATCCAAGTTCACAAAATCATTAATCATATTCTTGGAGTTTCCTTAATCAACCTATACATCAAACCGAAGCTAATGATACTAGTAACACTTTTAAAACATGCACTTTAACAATATAACAACATTTGATCATCCAAAATCAAGGATTTAGCAAGTAATTTTCATATTGAACTAGTTACACCAAAAACAACGAATCGAGCATACAATTTACATACACGACATCACAATGAGCCATAGACACTAATTAACAACTTTATAACTCAAAAATCTCAAGAACACATAAAATTAGTGATTTTAGAAAGTTACCCAAAATGGATGAGGTTGGTATCAAATCGAAGAGGATGAAACGAGGATCAAGAATATGTAGTCGGATTTGTTGTGAGCTTCCTAAATCAAAATTAGATGATGAATTGCTTTTTGAAAGATTGAAAGAAAATGGAGAAGTATGAGAAAAAAATGGAAAAGAAAATAAAAGAAAAATGGGGAGGAGGTTGACTAGTCAAAGTGCTAGTCACCTCTTTGTCTTTTTGGCAAAACTAGTCCCTTTAGTTTGTAATCGGGTGCGAGAGTTAACCGAACGAATATTTTAAATTACACGGGAGTACGGGAGACGTTATAATCCGATAACGAGAATATTTTAAATGTTACTTAACAAGGATACGAATCTAGATACGAAGGGCATTATTTAAAAGAAAAAGACGGGCGTTAAAATAATTTAACGGAAAAATGCGGGATGTTACATTATCCACACCTCAAAAGAAATTTCGTCCCGAAATTTAGTTGGAAGTAGTAGTCGATATCTCTTATTCGAGACTTTACGTTGTCCATGCTATGAATAAGTGAAGGTACGTCCTTGAGTGTTCTCACGAATGTAGATAGTTAGGGTATTACGTTGCATTAAGGTTTGGTTTTACGATCCCCGGTTTTAACCGGTTTTCCCATGAAGAGAAGTTTGTCATCAATAGTTGGTGTATCTGGCAGGATTGCACGTTCCTGTTCCGCAGGACACGTTTCCCAGTTTGTTACACGAAATGTAGGGTAAACGGAAGCTTAATTGAGTCGAAAGTTCTAAGCGGTAGGAAGCGGTTCCAATACGCCCCAAGGTTTCAAAAGGTTCGATATTGCGGCTAGCCTTTCTCGATTTCCCCAAAATGGATTACACCTTTTCAAGGTGCGGTTTCTCAATATTACGCGGTTACACACTGGGATTTGTGAGGTTTTCATCTAAGTTTGGTATAACTCTTTTGGCGACTACGGATCGTCTCGAGCCCTCCTCGGATTTGAATGATTTCAATTGTTGTTTCTTGATGGAGTTCAGATTTCGGTGGTTGATGCTTTGGTTAAATGAACAGGGGTATGACATTAGCGGTCATATAGGGTTTCGGAAAGTGCGGGTGAGCACACGGGTGGTAACTACTGTTGTGCGAGTGATCTACTAAAGGTGACAATACGAGCTTGTGACATGTCTCTCCAAGACGTAAATCGTTCGTTTTCTCGGTTCATCGGTTGTGGGAGATACGCGGTACTCACGTCTAAGCGGGTTCCCAAGGTTCCTTGTAAAATTAGAAGTGAAACGAGTATTTCAATACGGAATAATTGACAAAGATACACCGTGTTGGAATAGAATCTCTTAAGATACGTTTGAACAAGTTAGTTAGTGTTCGAAAAATGTTCGTTAGGACTATTCACCCTCGTGGCGAATACTTATGAAATATGAGGAGTTTCTCTATCCATGGAGAAATGTTACAAGGAGTTTCTTTAAACGAAAATGCGAGCGATAAAGATAGGAGTGAAATGAGGACTTAGAATAGGATGAGCTTACATCTCGAGGTTGCCATAACGTGCCTCTAGTTGTCAAAAGTTGAAGTCTGAAAGAGAAACGAGGTAGTACACGTAGTTGTATAGTTCGGGGTTGAATAATAGTTGGCCGATTATCAGAAACACAAGGACGTTAAGTCAAAGAAGAGTGAAGTATCATTGGATTGTGTGTTATCTTAAATTCCAGTAATATCAGACGGTAATGGTGAAATATCAGAGGTATGTAGTGTGGTACGTGATGACGAGAAAATTGATCGGATCCACAATTTAGTATTCGACTTCTTCGTGTAAAATAACGAATTTAACTAGAAATGTTGGTGTGAAGAATCACGCTCAAGGCTCGAACACGGAGAGGTTTATAGTTTTTCCTTAGTGAGTTAACGAGTTTAAAAGTCGTGTAATCACGAGAAAAGTCAGAAATGAATCTTCGGTAGTAACAGACGAGATCTAAGATTTTACGAATACAAGTCTGAGTGGGGAGAGTTTCCTGATTACATGTGGCTTGATTTCGAGATTGATTGTAATGCCTTGACCATTAACATCATGGTCTAGAAAATTGGACTTCGTTCAACAGAAATTCTCACTCGGAGAATTTGGTATAGAGTTGCTCTTTTCTCAAAAGTTCGAGCGTAAGATGGTGATGTTGTTCGTTTTCCTTCTTTACTTAAATAAGTTAAGATGTCATCTATAAATACGATAACAGATTAGTCTACATGAATCTGCATACGCGGTTCAAGAGGTTTATGGATACGGACGAGCCTTGGATAAATCGAATGGTACTAAGGGAGATTTACAACTAACGTTGCGAGTTCGGAAAAGACTCAGGAGACATTGTCTCCCTTAACCCCCAATTGATGATAACCGGAACGGAGGTCGTTTTGGAATACACACGGGATTCATGCAAGAAATCATGAGGTCATGGATGCGAGGGAGAGGGTATCGGTTTCCAACCGAAAATTACTCAGTTCACAATAATCTATACAAGATGATGGGGAAACATTTTTTTTTTTTTTTTTTTTTTTTTTTTTTTTTTTTTTTTTTTACGAATAGGTTTCGAGCTCCCTAGTTCTATAGGTGTCAAGTCAAAAGTCTTAACGTATATCCTCCAATAAAATTTTTATAGGCACACAATATTTTTTTTTTTTCCGTTGGTCACTTAAATTGCCTAAGTAGTGTCTAGGGGAAAAAGTGGAATGTAAAGAGCACGAGTCAAAGACTTGGTTAATAAACATCTAGTGGTAATCGAATCGAATAAGTATGAAATATACGGTTTGTTGTGAAGAAACGTACCCGTGACTAGTCCATCGTCGTCTCGGGCATCCTAGGTGTCGATGTTGAAAGTTCAACGGCGTGCGTTGGGGTTGATTTTCTTATTTGGGCACGCACTCCTAAAATGTCCCGGTTGGCCACATTCAAAACAAACACCCGTCTTGGGTGCATTGGGCTCCTTTTGAGCGACGGGAGTGGTATTCCTACAATCGTGGGCTACATGGCCACTTCTTTGACACTTCAAGCAAAATGGTTTGCCACATTCGCCTAAATGATGTTTGTAGCACTCGTTACAATACGGTAGGTGTCCGGTATAACCCCTCTTGCCGTCGGAGGTGTAAGGCTTCTTAGCAAAGTTGTTGTTGCTTGATTGAGAGGGTTCCCACTTTCTTTTGTTGCCGCCCGATTTATCCTCGGCCTTAGGTGCCGGAACTACGATTTCGTCAACCGTTTCAATTAGTTGGCGAGCCATGTTCATAGCGGCTTGATGAGTAGTGGGTTTGGATGACATCACCCCTTGTTTGATGCTTTTTGGAAGACCGAGCATGTAGAGTTCAATCCTTTGAGATTCGGGGTTAACAAGATTAGGACACATCAAGGATAGTTCGGCGAAGCGTTGATTATAAGCTTTAAGATCGTTTCCGACCGCTTTCAAAGCTCTTAGTTCTCCCTCAAGCTTTCGGGTTTCTTCGCGCGGAAAATATTCAACAATCATCTTTTCCTTTAGATCGGCCCAAGAGAGGGCATGAGCTTCATCGGTACCCACCGATTGAACATAGGTGTTCCACCATGTTAGAGCAATTCCGGAGAAAGTGTGAGTGGAGTATTTGACCTTGTCTTGGTCCCGACAACCGCTTATGCTAAAGACGGCTTCCGTTTGCTCAAACCATCGGGTGAGCACGACCGGTCCCCCGGTTCCATCAAAAGTGTGAGGTTTGCACCCCATGAAAGCTTTATAGGAGCACCCCTCGTTTGAGTTTCCGGCTCCATTGTTGTTGTTGTTGTGGTTGTTATTATTATTGTTGTTGGATGAGTGACCGGCCATGGCCGCATCTACGGCGGTAGCTATCATCCGGTCGAGAGCTTGTTCGGGAGTTTCATTGCGGCGTACGCGACGAGGAGCCATTGTTCCTTCAAGACACAAGAATATCGTTGGTTAGTATTTTCAACAATACTAACCGGAGTATGGATTAAGGATAGAGAGAAAATTTTCCTTGACTCGCCCTAAATTCTTTATGTCATAATGTCGGAACGTCCATGTGAATCACCGTAATATAATCCCGGAAATTATATTACCCTGATTCTCATGTGCATTTAACATTACTTCATAAAGTCAAGGTGGCGCATCAACAAAATTTATCCATGTAAGATCAAGATCGAATACGAGTTAGATATGATAGAAGAGTTCGAGTATAAATGCACAAATAGTCAAGTAATTCCTACTTCAGTCTATATGCCGGTTGTAGTCTAGATTCACCTATGTACCTTATGACTCGGGGTGGACACAAATGAACTCTAAATCCCTACAACCAAGGCTCTGATACCAACTGTAGCGACCCCGACAAATCGTCAAGTGACGGCGTCGGCTACGTGGGTCCCATTACCTGATTATAAGTCTTTAAGATAAAGTTTGACCAAAATATGTCGCCTTCATTTCAAAATAAAGATTGTTTCAAAGTTTACAAGAATTGTTCAACCACAAGTTAAGTTACAACGTTATAAGTACGATTGAAATCTAGGCGACACAGTTTAAAGTAAAGTCAAAAGACGCTCCATGAAAAGCATGTATACTCGACATCCAATGCAAGTATCAAATAATGAGCGGAAGCATGTATCACATATCGTGCAAGACCTGAGAAAAACATGTAGAAAACTGTCAACGAAAAACGTTGGTGAGATCATAAATGTATTTGTAAAAGTATATTTTGAATCACAAGGTTTAGTATCAAGGCGTATACATCTCTAAAGATGTGTTTGTAAACCACAAGATTTAGTATAAAGTGAATATCAAGCGTATACATCCCAAAAGATGTTGTCGGTATCACGAGCACCCAATTACCAAAACTTAACTGAATCTTCCCTCTGAATTTTGAATATAGTGTTAGAACATACACTATGCACGTTGAAATTATATTTCATCCACTAACGGTAGCGAACCGTCTGAATGAGGGTTCGTTAAACCCGTATGGCCACACAACATAATCACTCGCTTACACTTACACCCTGCAAGTGGAACTAATGATAATTGGATTGAGGACTTTTGTTCTAACTCGTCTGTATCTTTGTATTCGTATTTGTATTCAAAGTATAAAAGTATGAAAAGTATATATACATGTGAAATGTATATAAATATGTAATGTATATGTTTCTCAGCCCACGATTTAAAAGAATAAAAGTTGTTGAAAAGGTGGGACTATGATCTCACCTCGAGTGCACGAGTATAAATGTACTTCACAAAGTATACGTGTGCATGAAAGTTGCTTAGCCTTGACCTAAACAAGTAAGTTATATCAATTAACCGGTTACGACACAAGGTCGGGTGAAATGTGTTCAATTAGTCCTATGGCTCGTTACGACTCGATTAAATATAGCATGTGAATCACGTTGCCAAGTTTCATGCGAGAATCAAGTATAAAAGCATGTTAGAAAGGTTGTATAAGTGATTGGTTAAGTTTGACAAAAAGTCAAACTTGGTCGGGTCAAAGTCAACGAAAAAGTCAACATGTTCGGGTCGGGTCCCGGACTATTTTTCTATGTTAAATATTCATATATAAGTATATTAGAACAAGTTTCATGTGAATCGGAGGTCGGTAGCTAGTCAAACATTTCGCGTGTAAATGGACAAGGAGGTCAGAATCTGTTCAGCCTATTCTGCGCGCCGCGCGGGTAAGGGGCGCGCCGCGCCACCCCCTGTACAGGTCTGTTTCTGTTTTCCACAAATATGCACGAGCCAAAACCAATTCAAACACAACTCTTGACCCGTAAACACTTATAACGCCTATCATACATCGTTGGAAAGGTATTTTGACGAGGAATGCAACTAAACACATATCATCAATCAAACTTGCACTTATAACAACCAAAAACCGAAATTAAACATTCATAATCTAAGTTCAAGTTCCAAAAACGCATTTTATGATTCGGGCAACCAATTTACATGTATGTTATGCCGTTTCGAAGGTAATCAAACACACATTGCAACAAAACGCTTAACAACAATATCTCATAGCATTTGACGCATCAAAAGTTCATGTAAAGCTTATCAAACCCTAATCCAAGTTCACAAAATCATTAATCATATTCTTGGAGTTTCCTTAATCAACCTATACATCAAACCGAAGCTAATGATACTAGTAACACTTTTAAAACATGCACTTTAACAATCTAACAACATTTGATCATCCAAAATCAAGGATTTAGCAAGTAATTTTCATATTGAACTAGTTACACCAAAAACAACGAATCGAGCATACAATTTACATACACGACATCACAATGAGCCATAGACACTAATTAACAACTTTATAACTCAAAAATCTCAAGAACACATAAAATTAGTGATTTTAGAAAGTTACCCAAAATGGATGAGGTTGGTATCAAATCGAAGAGGATGAAACGAGGATCAAGAATATGTAGTCGGATTTGTTGTGAGCTTCCTAAATCAAAATTAGATGATGAATTGCTTTTTGAAAGATTGAAAGAAAATGGAGAAGTATGAGAAAAAAATGGAAAAGAAAATAAAAGAAAAATGGGGAGGAGGTTGACTAGTCAAAGTGCTAGTCACCTCTTTGTCTTTTTGGCAAAACTAGTCCCTTTAGTTTGTAATCGGGTGCGAGAGTTAACCGAACGAATATTTTAAATTACACGGGAGTACGGGAGACGTTATAATCCGATAACGAGAATATTTTAAATGTTACTTAACAAGGATACGAATCTAGATACGAAGGGCATTATTTAAAAGAAAAAGACGGGCGTTAAAATAATTTAACGGAAAAATGCGGGATGTTACATCTTAGGTTGTAGAACATAGTTCTTAATTAGATCTTGAAGATCCTAGACCCAAAAGTATTGATCTATAGTTCTTAAGTTAAATCCAACACAAGTATATGAAGTTATAACTAGTAAGTTATACTTCTATGTTCTTGAACTTACAAAGTTAACTTTGGTTTCAAGAAGTATGAGATCAAGTGTTAACTAGTAATACTTGACCATGAACATCAAACACAAATTTAAAGTAAATAAAAATGAAGAAATAAACTAGATCTACAAGTATTATGTTTATATTTGCTTCATACTTGAGAAGATTCAAACTAAAGTTTTGAATCTTAAGAATTCAAGTCTACAAACATGAAAACAAAGAAGATTATAAACTTATGAACTTTTAGTCTTGAAAACACTTAAAGTAGAACTAAAAACTAAAAAGTTTGAGTTCTTGTTCTTGGTTCTTCATCAACAAAAGAGATGGAAGTAACCAAGATATATGAAGATGCAAGCTAAAGAACTTGATCTTTAAAACAACAACAACAAACAAGTATTAATCAAGTAACAAAATAAGAAACAATGATGATGATAGTTGAGGCCTACGGTTTTGAAGAAAAAAGAAAGAGAACAAGAGTTGTTGCTTACAATATTTGAGAGAGAAATGAGAGAAAATGTTGTGGTGTTTGAATGTGTGTGAAAAAGAAATGAAATGCAAGTAATTATGTAACAAGTAAAAAATGAAATGAGAACTCCCTCCATGAAGCAAAGTGGACGGTTTTTGGGAGGCAAATGGGGAAGTCAAATGCCAATCTTTCAAGTGTTGGAATAAGGTGTATGCTTGTAAGAGTAATAAGGTTAAAAGCATGGGAAAGAATGTTGGATAATAGGGTTTGAATATCCGGATAAACCTTTGAATCGTGTAATCACTTTCACGATAAAGTATTTCGACCCTATACGTAAATTGCCTTAGGGTTACACGAAATCTTTATTCGGGATAAGACAAAGGCACAACTCCAATATAGGCAATTTAAATTAGAGTCAAGAACAAAGAGTTTATTATGAATGTTCAATTTTTCATCATCATAGAAAATGAGACAAGTATCATCTATATATAGTTTATGAAAGGTCACCATGAAAAGATGCATCTTTTGGTATAAAAGTTTCCATGAAAAGTCACACCTTATGATTAAAAGGTTAAGACACCATTTCATTATAAGTTACACCATTTCATTAATAATGACACATATTCATAAAGAGTTGTGTCTTTTGGCAAAAAGACACCAACTTACAAACATAACGTTTCACTTTGATTAATCAAGTTAGCTTATACAAGCGTGCACTCCACATTCTCCTAACTTGTATTTGAGCTTAACTCGAAACCCCCTTGTCTCAAGTAAATCACTTATCACACAAAATGACCGTGACACTAAAATCACCAACAATCCCCCCCCCCCCCTCAATTTTTAGTGTAATCATTTGATTTACTAAATAACTAGAACATACATACAAACTTACGCATAAATGAAATGTCGTGACGATTGAATTTCATATTAGTATAAATTCAATTCATATAATCGAATATCAAGGGTGTTACTAAGAATTGAACCCTTTCTATCCATAGTGATTATAATGAAGAAAATATACACATAAGTTCAATGCTCTATTGTTCATCTTGACGCTTTTATAAGCCATGCGTCCATATCCTTTCATGAGCATATAGGAAGCCAAGTCCAAGCTTCTTTGAAGC
This sequence comes from Rutidosis leptorrhynchoides, assembly GCF_046630445.1. Taxonomy (NCBI): domain Eukaryota; kingdom Viridiplantae; phylum Streptophyta; class Magnoliopsida; order Asterales; family Asteraceae; genus Rutidosis; species Rutidosis leptorrhynchoides. The sequence goes on from NC_092342.1 coordinate 27,718,055, forward strand.
GGCAAACTTCATACTCACATAGGTAACTCTTTTAGTCTTGCACCCGCATATGCAATTTTTCAAAAGAGCTATTAAGAAGTTAAACTTCAACCTACTCAACTCACGGGTCTAAACACATACTTTGGGATCAGAATATTAATGTGTTTCAATCTTCAGATAGTAGGCTTTCCACATTGAATTCAAGCTCCTAACGTTGTACTAGGAGGAAATTGGGTATCTCACTATGGAAGATTTAAATGGACTTCAATCCCATAATATTAGCTAACTTTTGCGCGCATCCAGCTAATGCTTTTGTCAAGTGATTTGTCAAATTTGGTTGTAACCCAACAAAATCCACATATATCACTCCATTCGTGATAACCTCATGAAACAAAGTTTGTCTAATGCATAAGTATCTAGATTTTCCCTTGTACATTTGACTATATGCCTTAGCTAACAAATATCTCATAATTAAAGATCTAAATGGACATTACTATCTCTTTCGACTTCAATCAATTCTTCCTTTGTAATCCTTATATCCAAGGACTTACTAAATTCTTATATGACCATAAGAAACCCGTACGTACTTAAAATTAATTGATTGATCAGTCAGTGTGTATGTCCACTTTTCACGGACTCACCAATGTAAACCTATAATTTGTACACCCTTGATAATGTATCCCCATTATCATTATGCACACAATTATTACCATTACATTAGATGGTAAGATTATTATTATAAACATACCCTAGCCAATCCACTTCTAGATCCAAGAAGTAATGACAACAAGTTTATAATATCAATAGTCTCAACATCAACCTTTTTGATCGAAGATACCTCATCTATGCCAAGTGTAAAAACCCAACAACTTGCAGATGTATAATCTTCTTGGTCAATAGTAAACTCAATACAAATTAATATGCCTTAAGGATTTCAGATTGTGAATAAACCATAGTCCATGGTTGGCTTTTACAAGTATTAAGATACTTAAACCATGTCACAATGTATACTTATAAAATCATACTAGACATGCTTAATTTCTTCATATCACATATGCTATTTGATCACTTATGTCATAACATATACATACTCACGATTTTCTAAGCATAATTTCAATTCAATACCAAAACGGTATTTGTAGACAATTAAGCAATATGGAAATCTCGTTCCATATTAAAATTGAAATATATCTCAAATATTCAAATAATCCATCTTAGCACAACACAATTTGTGTTGATTTCTTGTTTTATCCAAAAAAGAAACCATTTAGGAAAACGAAATAAACAATGGTCAACAACCACATATGTTGATTCATTAACAGCCATACCCGTTTCTCAAAATGTTATTCATACCGCATGCGAATTCATTACAGTAAATTCTAGGTTATTGTCACCATTATATAATTCATGATCTCAAAACATGAGATTCTCATATGATGACAAAAATCAAAGGTTGTAATTTACACTGATGATACCTTTTGGTTTACAAACCAAAAGTCAGATGTTGGATCACAACCTGTACAAAACGGTATGGCAACCATTGGACCAGAAAAACATAATCTTTCAAACACTTGAACCGTTTGACTTTTTTATGCCAACATTTCATATTTCGTATAAACATAATAAACTATCCGAAACAATCATGTTTATATTATATAAAATGAATACAGATAAGTCCTTACGATGGTTACCCTCCATTTTAAAAACCCAACAGACACAATTTCACAAGGAAGATAAGATTTCCTAATTCAGTTATGAAATTAGATATTATAATGGGATCTTTTTCCTTGTTTCTCAGTATCCAATCGATTTGGATTACCACATATAAAATGAAACAATATTCATGTCATTCATGGCATAAAATAAATAAGATTAATAGAAAACGCGTACTCGGTATGGTGGTGGTTTCATCATAAGAATTAGTCTTGAATCCAAGATAGATCTCCTTGTATTTACGCTCCAATGAATATGCAGATCGATCCATACAGAGGCGGATACAATGTAGAGGGGAGGGGGGCGCCCGCCCCCGGTGGATTTGAAATTTTCAGTGTAAAAATTTTGGATTTTTCGACTTTGCCCCCGGTGAATTTTTTTTTTGCCCCAAAAACTTACAAATTTTGCCCCAAAACCTTCAAATTTTGCCCAAAACTCGCCAAATTTTGCCCCAAAACCTTCAAATTTTGCCCCAAAACCTCTATAATTTGCCCCAAAACCTCCATATTTTGCCAAAAAAATTTGCTACGGTTTTAAATTTTTTTTTGCCCCGGGTGGAATAAAATCCTGGATCCGCCACTGGATCCATATATATTCTTGTACGAGGATTTTATCCATACATCCGTGTTATATATGGGAGTAATATAATATTCATATAGAGAACTCTATTTTCAAATTGCTTTTCGGGAAGTATTAAAGAAGCGAAACAAGAAAATCCCGTGTGGTAACCCAAATACAGAAATTAAATCGTTCGCAAGTAGTCTCATTTTCTAAATTAATTGATGAAACTCTTGAATATATAACATATATAATATATATTCATGTTACTGTACATGACCGCTTGCATCAATTAATTAAGAATCCATTTGTTTGCCTTAATTTCAATTAATTGATCAGAGTGTTGGCCAATGACGAAGGCACAAGAGAGAAGGATGGAGGTGGCAGAGATGAGGATGCTTAGGTGGACATGCGGTAAGACGATGTTGGATATGATTCCAAATAGTGTTTTTAGGGAGAACCTGAAAGTTAGAAGCATCGTCGACAAGCTAAGAGAAGAACGACTTCGATGGTTTGGGCATGTGAGGAGGCGACCCCTTACTGCTCCTGTTAGGAGAGTCGAGGCACTTACAGTTGACGGTGTAAGGAGAAGGGGTAGACCCACACGTAGGTGGGAGGATAGGATAAAGCTCGACTTGAATGAGCTTTTACTGACCGAGGACATGACTTCTGATAGGAACGCGTGGAGGGCTAGAATTAAAATAGACGAGTAGGATCTATGCGGGTAGGGGTGCTTGTGGTTTTGTGGGCATGGGTGAATGTGTGTATGTGTCTTCTTTTATAGTGATGTTCGTATGAATGTTGTGTACGTATGTATTTTCTTGTATTGTATATTCTCGCGCTTTGCATTTAACCAGGACCCCGTCTTGGTTTGGGTATGTTTGTGTGTGCTGAAATGTTTGCGTATGTATGGAGGTTTATGTATGTATGTTCGCATGTTTAAGGTTTCAGGTAAAGATGCTTGCATGTTTAGGGTTTCGGGTTTGGATGCTTGCATGTTTAGGTTGGGATGTTTTGGGTATGTATGTTTATGGTTGTTTTTCCGTGCTTTTATGTTTGCTTAGTGTATGTTTTTGACTGTTTGTATGTATGTTTTGTATGGAAGTATGTATGCCTTTGTAAGTATGCTTATATCTGTTCCTATATTTTGTATGTTTAGGGTTGTAGGTATGTTAGTGAGTATGAATGTATGCGTATATGTGTGTATGTATTTATGTACACATGTATGTTTCATGTTTGTATTTAATTTTTTTTTTTTTAGTTACGGTTTTATGTATGTATGTATGTATGTATGTATGTATGTATGTATGTATGTATGTATGTATGTATGTATGTATGTATGAATGCATGTGTGGTTGTATGGATGTATGTATGTAGGTTTATGTTTTGTAGCTATGTTTGGTTAGGTGTGTTTCTGGGGTTGTTGGTATGTGGTCATTTTTGTTTCTTTTTATTCTCTTTTCTTTTTCTTTTTCTTTATTCTTTTTTCTTTCCTTTTTTCTTTTTTCTTTTAGTGTGGCATTTCTCTATTTGTCTTGAGCCCGCCACAGCTGTATTAGGTACTGTCATTTTTTTTTTGGGTTGTATATGCGGGCTTGTTACGTTGGTTTCTGTATGTATGTTTGTATGCGTTTGTGGGTCTATTATTATATGGTTGTATGTATGCTCGTGGGTACGTTTCAGGTTTTCATGTTTTTTGTTTGGTTACGTACGTTTTCTTGTATGTTTGTATGTTTGTATGTATGCTTGTATGTATGTATGTATGTATGTATGTATGTATGTATGTATGTATGTATGTACGTTTGCTGGTCTGTGTTTCTAGGTTTGTATGTCTTATTCTATTTAGGGTTGCTTGTTTGCGGTCATATATGTTTTTTGTTTTTTAGTTGTAGCATCTCTCGTTTTGTCCGGAGCTTCGCCCTACTGTCTAAGGTACGTCTTCTTTTTCCCTTATATATATATATATATATATATATATATATATATATATATATATATATATATCCTCTTACTATTAGTTTTTTTTTTCCTCTCATACACGGTTCTATTAAGCGAGGCTTAGCAAGCGTCGATTGATTGACGATTTGGCTACCGCTTAGAGCCTAAATTGAACTCCAGGCACGATGTAAAACCCATGAAAATTTGATTCTACCATTTTCATGGCGTCTCTGTTTATTTTATTTTTTATTTTCTTATTTATTATTACTATTTTTTATATATTTATCTATTTATTTCATGCTTTTTTTTTCTTTTTTCTTTTTTCTTTTTTTTTTCTATTTATTTAATTTATTTTTTAGTTTTTTTTCTCATTTTTTTATGGCCGGAGGTCCCCTCGAAAGCAATCTCTTTACCCGTCGAATAGAGAGAGGGAGGACTTTCTCCGCTCTTGTGAGTGTTTAACTCGGGGTGGAGAAATGATTTCTCTTTATTCTAGGATAGAGGAAGGATTGTCTACATCCCACCTCCCCCATACCCTATTCATATGGGATTGGGTATTGTTGTTGTTATTTATTTTATCTTTCTCACGCATACAAAATAAATGAACCATTTCGTCCCACTTAATCAACGCGGTGAGGATCACCCCTTGTCTCCGACTATAATCCAATATCTTCCACAAAAAGTTCCATAATGATTTCCACCGTTGTTGCCCATGTCTTATCAACATTCATCAAAGTTTATCACTACTAAATACTTTATCGCTTTGTTGAATAATAGGGTTTGAATGTCCGGATAAACCTTTGAATCGTGTAATCACTTTCGCGATAAAGTATTTCGACCCTATACGTAAATTGCCTTAGGGTTACACGAAATCTTTATTCGGGATAAGACAAAGACACAACTCCAATATAGGCAATTTAAATTAGAGTCAAGAACAAAGAGTTTATTATGAATGTTCAATTTTTCATCATCATAGAAAATGAGACAAGTATCATCTATATATAGTTTATGAAAGGTCACAATGAAAAGATGCATCTTTTGGTATAAAAGTTTCCATGAAAAGTCACACCTTATGATTAAAAGGTTAAGACACCATTTCATTATAAGTTACACCATTTCATTAATAATGACACATATTCATAAAGAGTTGTGTCTTTTGGCAAAAAGACACCAACTTACAAACATAACCTTTCACTTGGATTAATCAAGTTAGCTTATACAAGCGTGCACTCCACACTCTCCTAACTTGTATTTGAGCTTAACTCGAAACCCCCTTGTCTAAAGTAAATCACTTATCACACAAAATGACCGTGACACTAAAATCACCAACAAAGAATGCATGCATGCTTGTAAGGTTTTGTCTTTAAATTAACTTAATTAACCAAGCTTACTCTTAATGTAATACTAACATAATACATGGGCTTACAAGTCCATAATGAGTGTAGGGTGGGCTTACAAGTCCAAATTAAATAAATAAGGCCCAAGTCCAAGTAAGTGCAACAATTAAATAAATAAGCCCAAGTAATTAACTACTAACCTTAGTTAATTAAAAAAAATGATTAATAAAAATTAATCATGAATGTAAATAATATTCAAAAATATTATTCGTGAAAAAAATATGTGTGTCACAAAGACGTGTCGGGCATTTAAATGTCATGTACGATAACAAGTAAATGTAATAAAATACATTTATTAATGCGCAAGTATTAATAATAAATATTAATAAATAAATGCTGGAAAATCCAGGGTCGTTACATTACCCACCTGTTAAAGAAAATTTCGTCCCGAAATTTTAAGCTGAGGTAGATGGAGGAGTTGGGAAAAGGTGAGGATACTTCTGCATCATTTGATCCTCTCGCTCCCAGGTAAACTCAGGTCCTCGTTTGGCATTCCATCGTACTCGGACGATCGGAATCTTGTTGCGTTTCAAAGTTTTGACCTCACGGTCCATAATTTCGACAGGCTCTTCCACGAAGTGGAGTTTGTCATCAATCGTAAGTTCTTCCAGTGGTATGATAAGTTCTGGTGCAGCAAGACACTTCTTCAAATTTGATACGTGGAAGGTAGGATGAACTGAGCTCAATTGTGTTGGAAGATCCAAATGGTAAGCAACGGGTCCAACACGTTCCAAGATTTCAAAAGGACCAATGTATCGTGGATTTAACTTTCCACGTTTTCCAAAACGATCACACCTTTCCAAGGTGCAACCTTCAACATTACACGGTTACCGACGTTGAATTCAAAGTCTTTACGTTTAAGGTCGGCATAACTCTTTTGGCGATCACGAGCCGTCTTAAGTCTCGCTTGAATCTGGGCAATCTTCTCCGTTGTTTCATGGACTACCTCGGGTCCAGTGATTTGCTTTTCGCCTACTTCGGCCCAACAAATAGGATATCGGCACTTGTGGCCATACAACGCTTCAAAAGGTGCGGCATTAATACTTGAATGATAACTGTTGTTGTAAGAGAATTCAGCTAGCGGTAAATGCCTTTCCTAGGAATTTCCGAAATCGATAACACATGCAAGCAACATGTCCTCCAAGGTCTGAATCGTGCGTTCACTTTGCCCGTCGGTCTATGGGTGATATGCAGTACTCATGTCGAGGTGGGTTCCCAAGGCTTCTTGCAAAGAACGCCAAAATCTAGAAGTAAAACGGGGATCGCGATCTGAGATGATCGATAAAAGTACACCATGACGAGATACAACCTATTTGAAGTATAGTTGAGCGAGTCTCTCCATCGTATCCGTTTCCTTCATAGCTAGGAAGTGTGCAGATTTAGTGAGACGGTCAACGATAACCCAGATGGTATCGTATCCGCCCACCATCTTTGGTAGCTTAGTAATGAAGTCCATTGTTATCATCTCCCACTTCCATTGTGGGATTTCCGGTTGTTGAAGTAATCCAGAAGGTCTTTGATGTTCGGACTTAACTTTCGAACAAGTCAAACACTTACCAACATAAGTTGCAACGTCCTTCTTAAGATTAGGCCACCAATACTGTTCTTTAAGATCGTGGTACATTTTTCCCGCTCCGGGATGAATCGAATATATCGATTTGTGGGCTTCCTCAAGTATAAGGTTCCGTAGATCTCCATAACAAGGTACCCAAATTCTTCCGGCGAAGTACCGAAGTCCTGTCTCCTTGACCTCGAATCGAGAGACGAGAATGTTCAAGTGTTCATGAGATATATTCTCCTCCTTGAGAGCCTCATCTTGGGCTACTCGGATCTGACTGTTGAGATTTGAATGGATGGTGATGTTCAGGGCCCGAACACGAAGAGGTGCCATCCTCTCCTTTCAGCTCAAGGCATCGACTACAACATTTGCCTTACCAGGATGATAACGAAGTTCACAATCGTAGTCGTTCAGCATCTCAATCCATCGTCGCTGTCTCATGTTTAGTTGCTTCTGATCGAATATGTGTTGAAGACTTTTGTGATCGGTGAAGATAGTACTCTTAGTTCCATAAAGATAGTGTCTCCACAATTTTAATGCAAAGACAACGGCTCCAAGCTCGAGATCGTGAGTAGTGTAGTTCCGCTCATGAATCTTCAGTTGACGGGAGGCGTAAGCGATAACCTTTGTGCGTTGCATCAGTACACAACCAAAACCACTCCTCGAAACATCGCAATATACAACAAAGTCGTCACTGCCTTCAGAAAGTGATAAGATAGGTGCGGTGGTTAGCTTCTTTTTTAAGGTTTGAAATGCTGTTTCCTGTTTGGGTTCCCAAATGAACTTCTTCCCTTTGTGAGTCAGTGCGGTCAAAGGACGCGCAATCAGAGAGAATCCTTCAATAAATCTTCGGTAGTAACCGGCGAGACCTAAAAATTGGCGGATATGAGTCGGAGTAGTGGGGGTTTCCCACTTGCTGATAGCTTCAATCTTGGCGGGATCAACCTTGATACCCTGGTCGCTCACAACATGACCCAGAAATTGGACTTCCTTCAGCCAAAATTCACACTTGGAGAATTTTGCATAAAGTTGCTCTTGTCTCAAGAGTTCCAACACTAGACGAAGATGCTGTTCATGTTCTTCGTCGCTCTTAGAGTAGATGAGGATATCATCTATGAAGACGATAATGAACTTATCCAGGTATGGCTTGCAGACACGATTCATGAGGTCCATAAATACGGCAGGTGCGTTGGTTAATCCGAATGGCATTACGAGAAACTCATAATGACCATAACGAGTTCTGAATGCAGTCTTCATCGCGTCGCTCTCTTTTACCCTCAACTGGTGATAACCAAAATCGTAAATCGATCTTAGAGTAAACGCTTGATCCTTGTAGCTGATCAAAAAGATCGTCAATTCTGGAAAGGGGATACCGATTCTTGATCGTCAATTTTTTGAGTTCACGGTAGTCGATACGCATGCGGAATGATCCGTCCTTATTCTTCACAAACAAAACAGGTGCGCCCTAAAGGTGAGAAACTTGGTTGGATAAATCTACGGTCTAGCAGTTCTTGTAGTTGGCTCTGCAATTCTTACATCTCGAAAGGTGTGAGTCGATAAGGTGCGCGAGCTATAGGTGCAGCTCCTAGTACTAAATCGATTTGAAACTCTACTGCTCTCGGTGGCGGTAATTCAGGCAATTCCTCTGGAAAGATGTCGGGAAATTCGTTCACAATTCGCACGTCATCCACGCTCTTCTGCTCAGTCTTTAACGTTTTCACATGTGCTAGAACAACAAGACGTCCTTTCTTCATAATCTTTTGCGCTTTCATGCAACTAATGAGATTCAGTTTCGAGCTACATCTCTCTCCGTAAATAATCAGTGGCTCACCGTCTCCGCGTGGTATACGAAGAGCGTTATCTCGACAGATAATGTCGGCCCTTACTTTGGTCAACCAATCCATACCGACGATCACGTCAAAACTTCCCAACTTAATGGGTATCAAGTCAATCTCGAAATCCGCACTAGCTATGTTGATAATAGCTCCTCGGCCAATTTGGTCAACTTTTTCAAGTTTTCCGTTGGCTACCTCGACAAGCATACTCTCTTTTAAAGGAACTAATGACCAATTTATCTTATCGCAAAAGTGTCTACATACATAACTCCTATCAGCACCAGTATAAAATAAGACAGAAGCTAATAGATTGTTGATAGTGAATATACCTGTCACCAAGTCGGGGTTCTCACGGGCGTCCCTTGCATTAACGTTGAAAGCTCTGCCACGCGGTGGTCCGCCGTCCTTTCTTTTGTTGGGACACGCATTTCTGAAGTGGCCTGTTTGTTCGCATTTGTAGCACTTTTTCGGTCCATTCGGGTTCGTCTTCACATTCAGGGTGGTGACCTTGCAGTCTTTACCGATATGCCCAGTCCGTTGGCACTTTTCACAAACCACATTACAATACCCGGTATGGTGCTTGTAGCACCTCTTGCACTGTGGTAGGGTACCTTTGTAGTTCGGGTTTGAGCTTGTGTTTGGGTTGGGATTCCCACCGTTGTTGTTTCCTTAGAAACCCTCATGTCGCTTCGCCGGGTTTTGATCATAGGCTCTATCCTTGTTGTTATCCCACTTACGCTTATCACTACTACCCGCTTCAGATTTAGCCTTCTCCGGTTCATCGATGATGATTTGGTTCATTAAGGTATGCGCCATGCACATTGCTTTCGGGACGTTGGGTGGCTTAGACGAGGTGACATTTCCCTTAATGCTCTTAGGAAGTCCCCAGAAGTACCTTTCCATTCGCTTAAACTCCGGGGTAACCATCGTCGGACACATCAGGACTAGTTCCAAAAACCTCCGGTTGTAACTATCAAGGTCATTCCCAACAGCCTTTAACTGCATAATCTCCATCTCCATCTTCTAGATCTCTGTCCTAGGGCAATATTCCTCAATCAGGGCCCCTTTGAACTCTTCCCATAGAGTAGCAAATGCCTCATCAATACCCTTTGCTTGAGCCAACGTGTTCCACCATGTTAGTGCGCCGTCAGACAGCGTACATGAACCAAACTTGGTTTTGTTCGCCTCTGAGCAGTTACTAACTCGAAACACAGATTCTAATTTCTCAAACCACCTAGGGAGACAAACTGGCCCCTCCGTTCCACTAAAGTTGTGGGGCTTGAAGCTTTGAAACTCTTTGTATGTACACCCATTACGAATGGGCTGGATAACCGGTGGCGGTGGAGCTTGGGGGTAAATTTCTGCTAAAGCTGCGGCGACTCGTTCATTGATCATTTCCTCGATTTGTGAAAGGACCCGTTCATATACATTATAAACAATTCACAATAGTTGATTACATGCGAGGTATTTGACCTCTATATGATACATTTTACAAACATTGCATTCATTTTTAAAAGACAAACTTTCTTTACAACGAATGTTGACGGCATGCACACCATTTCATAATATATCCAACTATAATTGGCTTAATAATAATCTTGATGAACTCAATGACTCGAATGCAACGTCTTTCAAAATATTCCATGAATGACTCCAAGTAATATCCTTAAAATGAGCTAATGCACAGCGGAAGATTTCTTTAATACCGGAGAATAAACATTCTTTAAAGTGTCAACCAAAAGATTGGTGAGTTCATAGGTTTATCATAACAATCATTTCAATATATTAATAGACCACAAGATTTCCGTTTATAAATATATGTACACTCGCAAGTGTATAAAAGTATTCTATACGTTGTAGGCACCCGGTAACAAGCCTTAACGTTCATGTTTTACCCTCTGAAGTACACCAGATCAGGTGTGTTTAAAATAACCTCGAAGTACTAAAGCATCCCATAGTCAGGATGGGGTTTGTCAGGCCCAATAGATCTATCTTTAGGATTCGCGCCTACCGTACATAGACAAGTAGTTTAATGTTACCAAGCTAAGGGTATATTTCTGGTTTAAACCCACGTAGAATTAGTTTTAGTACTTGTGCCTATTTCGTAAAACATTTATAAAAACAGCACATGTATTCTCAGTCCCAAAAATATATATAAAAGGGAGCAAATGAAACTCACAATACTGTATTTCGTAGTAAAAATACATATAACGTCATTTAACAAGTGCAAGGTTGGCCTCGGATTCACGAACGTATCAATATTGAGATTCAATATTGCAGGAAAATACGTAGACACAACGGAGATGATAAACACTAGATTGACCTCACGAGTATACCCATGAACCATACCCATCACCTCCATAGCTATAACTCATAATTTCCTTAGCTTTGACTCATTCAAAAAAAACTATTTTGAAATCACTCGGACAGCACTCCGTCGTAATATTTTATGTATACTAATAATATCTTGAAATAATACAGAGTATATATATATATATATATATATATATATATATATATATATATATATATATATATATATATATATATATATATCGATTGAGAGAGTTTAGAGAAATATATTTTCAAGTTTCTATGAAATAATGAAACCTATTGAATTCTATTTATAATAGATTTTTGAATTATTAAAGTGAATTATTAAAGTATGAATTATTAAAGTGAATTATTAAAGTATGAATTATTAAAGTGAATTATTAAAGTATGAATTATTAAAGTGAATTATTAAAGTATGAATTATTAAAGTGAATTATTAAAGTATGAATTATTAAAGTGAATTATTAAACTATGAATTATTAAAGTGAATTATTAAAGTTAAAGTAAAAGTAAAAGTAAAGTAAAGGTAAAGTTAAAGTATAGTAAAAGTATAAAAACTATGTATGTATAATACGCGTATAAATATATATAATATTAATTTAAATCGTTATATATATTTAATGAAATAAAATATAAATATCGTTATATTTATTATACTGGTTAAGTAATGAGTTGTCAAAAGTGATTCTAGATATTTATAAAAGTTATATACGTTTTAATAATAAAGTTCTTTTTAAACTGAAAACGTCTTTGTACGTTTGAAAATAGATTAATAGAATATTATGAAAACCAATTCTCCACTAACTTTTGTCTAACTTTCGTAAATGACACTTTTTGTTTTTATTTATAAATAGCTTTATAAATTATTCTGAATATCGTTAAGAGGAATAGATTTTCTCAAATCATAGTGGACCTCTCAACAGAGACTTGTAATCATAATTCAATGTTTCTGATAATTCAATCATTTAATATATATATATATATATATATTTTAATTTTGTCAAAAATCATATTGAAACAAATACGTTCGTGTAAAGTATTATACGTTTAATACTTTATTAATATTCTCAAGTTATAATATATATATATACATATACATATCTATTTATATATAACGGTTCGTGAATCGTCGGAATTTGGTCGAGGTTATAATGAATGTATGAACACAGTTTAAAATTCTTGAGATTTAACTTAACAAACTTTGCTTATCGTGTCGGAATAATATAAAGATTAAAGTTTAAATTTGGTCGGAAATTTTCGGGTCGTCACAGTACCTACCCGTTAAAGAAATTTCGTCCCCGAAATTTGATAGAGGTCGTCATGACTAACAATGAGAATGTTATTATAACAATTATAGAGTTTTATCATGTTCAAGAAGAATGGATAAAATAATTCGATTACTCGAAGCGTGTGAGTGAAGTTATCGTAAATGAATGAAATAAGATAATAGTGATTCGTCGTATCTTTTGACGTCATCACGATTGATCTCCGAAAAGAAAATCTTTGTAATCTATATTGGATTTGATTATTCGGCTATTAAGGAAATTATGATCCTCTTCGAATTAATGCGATAATCCATTTTAATTTCTCTGTCGGATATTTCACTATAAATCCACCTCATTTGTTTTTTTACAACTCACACCTTCTCAACTCATATTTTAAAGTATTTGTCAATATGCTTCATCCAGTGCTGATTCTTGATATACTCCTCACTTTCATATCTGTCGCTCTTCTTTTTCATCTGCATCCGGAAGAATCTATTTACTTCTACTATACTCTTGGTTTTATAGTGTTTTTAGTTCTCCCGTGTCTTTATATTGCTATATGCATTGATATATACGGTTTGTGATTTCTGGGTTGTTGTTGGGTTTTATATCTTCCCTTATATTTCAAAGTCCTTGCTTCTTCTATAATCATTGTCATCCACAGTTAATGCTCTCTTCTATTTGCTATGATTTATACTCCCATTTCTAGTTCGAAGCTTTGTCCTTTCGTTTCTTCTTCTTACGATTAAGCACCGCTTGTAATGGTCTAGAATTCGCAGATATAAATTTCGGAATGAACATTGTTATTGTTGTAGGAAGGAAATTGTAATAGCACGATCTTGACTTGTCAAATTACCAGAATACCTCGGAAAAGGCCGAATCATCAAGAAATATTTTCTTGATATTTAGAGATCAAAGAGAATACAAGAGTCGTGTAACATAGCACATGATGACGTTATGATCTGTGAATCATCATGTTCCATTTAGAAACTCATCATGAATTACTGTAATATAATCACGTTGATCAAGTGTCATTATATTATACTAACTCATGCTTCAGCTCCCAACACTTCTTCAAGAATATTCCTATTTTAAACTCGAATGTTTCAGAATTTAGAAACTAAAATAGTTTCTTTTATGATATAATACAGATAGCACGAAGAGGTAAATGATTTCAGATAAGAATAATTATAAAAATATCTTCAGAAGTACGGATGATATTTATAATGAAAGATACGATGATATCTTAGAATGTCTAATATCAGAGGATGATGAAGGATATTGTCCGCAGGGATTTAGAGTCAGGAGCAAGGTATTCGTTAATGACTTCAGCAAGTACTGAATCATTTAGATTCTTTGAAGGCAGGTTCAGCCTTTGTGATTTGTCCACAGCCTCCTTCATACTTTGCTCAATCCGTTTTCCAGTTCCAAAGCTTCCCTTTTTCTGAGCTTTGCCAATATACTATCCTTTATCATCCAACTTTTTACTGTTAAGGTCGTTTACAGTTTTTGCTGCTTCATCAGCATTTTTCAAAATTTCGAGAACTGGTTCGCAGTTTAGGGTGTTTTTTTCAGAAATTTCTCATTCAAAGAATGTAAGTCTTGGAGGTAGACGTTGTGTGTATATGTAATTGTTGATGTAGACATGCTGCGAGGTTTCAAAATACTGATTGCTGATTCTCAATAATTGGTATGGCAATTCTTGTTATAAGGTACGAATGAGTATATGATAGGGTTTCGATAATTATAATGATTTTTTTTTGGAAAGTCAAAGATCAGTGAAGTTGTTGGTAAGTTTATTGCTAATGTGGTGAATATAAATGATTCCCCGGTAACGTTGGCGAAAGGGCAACGTATCTATCGTAGTTATAATAAGACTGTTTTGATTGAGAAGTCGAAGTTGACTTGCTGGAGCTGTGACAAAACTGTCTATTTTGAAATGGAATTGAAAAGTTATTTTAGCTAGTAAATGCCAAAGGGTCTAACACGGATACGTGTCGAACTATGACTTGGGTTTTGAGAGTTTTTCAGGTGTATAACTGTGGGTAACATGTGGTTGGATCATCATCTCGATTGTTCCTTAGTTGAAGTGTCTTCAGGAATTTCGAAGGGTTTGAGCACATATTGTAATCGTTAATACATATGATGTTCTAACACAGTTTTGAAGTCAAAGTATAGCTTTGAAAGATATAGGAATCTAAGAGTGATGATACTGGTTATATTTTGAATTGAATTATGCGATTTCAAAATCAGAATATGTAATTGAATTTGAATGAGTATGATTGTTTTGATTTATATGAAAGAATGGATATTGTTGTGAAAGTAGGGAGTATAGTTGATGATTGCTGAATCAGTTTCGAAAAATGTAATATATTAATTGTGAATTTATATATCTCTCGGGTATTACCTACCCGTTAAAAAATTTTCATAATTAATATTTTGTACAAAAGAAGTTTATTACAGTCTTTATGAAAATATATGTGTATACTTTCTTTAGATGTAATATAGATTTAATGAGTTAATATTAAATTAAACTCATTTGTTTTATGGTTAGAACTAGAATTGAGTAATCCCTAAAACTTTATAAATTGCATAAGTATTTCTTCAATAATATTGAAATTATGAATCATTACTTTGTTATTTGTTGGTTTTCGTAAAATTCTTGTGAACTTCGCAAGGTACGAATGATGTTATTTGAAAAGTTTTGAGTACATCGATGATGAAAGTGTAAAATCAAACATATATTCGAATAATACACTTGCTTTATTATGAATTGGATTTTTATTGAATTGAGACAGAGATTGTAATTAACGATGGTTAAGTTGCGGATGAAGGATGTACATCATTGCATATTTGTAATATGAATTAACTGAGTAGTTAAGATTCACACATAACAGCTTAGTACGGAAAGATTTATTATGGTTTAAAAATTTATACATATAAATCTTTCGATTGGAAATGAGTTAATACTTCATAACTCGTTGATACAATATATTTGTTGTTGATTCGTAATGATGTCCACAATGATTCTTGAACTGACAGAGTTTGTGATGTTACAGGTGCTGTTGATTCTGACGATACTGACGGCACTGACTGTGTTGATGATGCTACGGTCCTGTTGATGTTGTTGGTAAAACAATTCTAGCTTGTAAATCGTACACCATTTTTGATCAAAGTTTCTACTCTACCATCTCCGTTCACTCATCCGATTTACGGTCAGAATTAAATAATCTCTAAGATTTTGGAGATTACATAACTACCGCAGAGATATCTATTCAATGAAGTTTATGAATTAATACTTCATTGTTTGTTGTTGTTGATATTCCTGGATATTTATAGGGCGTATGACGTTGATGTTTGAGATCCAGATTGTGATGTTGCGGTGTGGAATGTGGATATTGTTGTTGGTGGTGGTGATGGTACTGTTGGTGTTGCTGATGGTGGTACTGTTTATGCTGCTGGTGTTTGTAACCTTTGCACCATATTCTCCAAAGCCACTACCCGAGCGCGAAGCTCGTTGACTTCTTCTATTACACCGGGGTGATTGTCGGTTCGGACGAGCGGATAAATAAAATCTAGAATTTGGTGTAGTATATAATCGTGACGAGATACTCAAGAAATAAGAGAGAAAATGGTGTTTCAGATAGGTTCGCCGGTAAGTGCTTCAGGTTCTTCGCCAAGAGGGCAATGTGGTGGATGGAAGGGATCACCTTCTTCTTGTCTCCAATGATTAAGGAGGCTACAAACTCATCTCCAATTCATCCAGAATAGATGATGACTAATTGGTTGATCCATTCCGGTCACATTGCTTTCGAAACTTGAGTGGGATTCCATTTCGGAATTCGAGGGACTTGAACTAATGACGAATTCCATTTCGTACGATTGAATAAAGAATTTTTCGATATGAAATGATTTTTCGGCTATCGGGTGGTATTCTAATTATATAGAGCAAAAGGTTTCGTAGATTACGAAGGAATTTACGGAATATGTCTGGCAAAGTTTACAGTAACAGATACGCTAAGATATGAATTACCAGATACGCTAAGATATAAATTTTGTCTATACATGTCATAACCCGTCCTTAACCATAAGAACGTGTTAGATAACGTATGATTTCATTGCGAGGTATTGACCTCTATATGCGACATTTTTAAAAAAGAAAACTGCATATATTATACATTACAAACCAAACCATTATTTTTGTTACAAGCTTTAGACAATAAAAAGATGATTATCGTTTAACGATAATCTTCGACTTACAAACTTTACAAATGATAATAACAACACGATTTCTAGCATATTTTACAACACACGTCCTCGGATATGCAGTTTTATTTTTGACACAAATATGAGTACGCATGATCCTGCTTAGATTCAACATAATGCAGCGGAAGCTTTAATTATCACCTGAGAATAAACATGTTTAAAAACGTCAACATAAAGTTGGTGAGATATAGGTTTAGTGCGCAGCAATATATATATATAGACCACAAGATTTCGTATATAAACATTTCAATAAAAATATTCTAAGTGGTTGAGCACTTGGTAACCATACTTAACATTTTCACGTCGCATATTCCCTTTAATATGAAATCTTACTACACCGTACCAAGTGTAGTCACAAAACGAAGTACTGTGCAACCGTTGAATACTGGTCGTCCAGTCCGGTTGGGGTTGTCAGGCCCGATAGATCTATCAACAGGATTCGCGTTTACAATACCGCTGTAAATATTAGTTACCAAGCTACAGGGAAGTATGCCAGTGGTACAACTCAACGTAGAACATATTTTTCAGTTACTTGTGTCCATATCGTAAAACATAAAATACATGTATTCTCATCCCGAAATATTTAGAGTTTAAAAGTGGGACTATATACTCACTCTTGTCTTGATGATATATATATTTTGACTCAGTCTACCGGTTGATATCACGAACCTATCCATATATAATATATCAATATGTTTTCATTTTAAAACAAACGTTATATATATATATACTTGTTATACTTTTAATATTTTGAATATTTCCTTAGTCCGTAGTTAGCAGTTCGTTGTTAGTAATTCAATTTTAATGGTTCATTTTTAGATGTTTAATATACCCGCAATGAAATAAATAAAACCCCCAACGAAATAAATAAAACCCCATCGTATATGTATTGGTCGAGATTAATCTTGACCCATGGTACCGGTGTTGTCAAATGACGTGTTGCGTACATAAAGTACCGGTGTTGTCAAATGACGTGTTGCGTACAATCATGGGATCTTATGATTAATCTTCTCGTGTTGTTTACGGGTGATCCTGAACCATATAAAATTGAATTATAAGTACATATATATAAAATATCATGTTATCTTAGAAATATGTGATTTATATCTTTTTTTCCAATTGATCCCGTAGTTGAAATGATCTAGGATAACCAATTTTGTTTCGGTCATAGTTTCTTCGTTACAAATCCGTTTTCGTTGATTCAAATTGCCATCTTCTTGGATCGAGTTCTTCTTTAAGACTATGAACTGTAAATATCTTGGTTTGTATTCAAAATCATACGGCATAAGTGAAACATTAGTGAAACATATGAAGTTAAACATTTTTGTTACAACAAAATCATTTAATGACCATTTTTCTAAAAATACTTATACTTTGAAAAACCAAGTTTTACCTTGTTAAATTAGCATATACATAAGTTATATTACAGGTCTTGAAGTATTTTAAAAGTTAAGTTAGAAGGATCTATTTAGTTTGCAAACAAGTTTGAAAACATTCAAACTATGTTCTTGTTGTTAAACTTTTGTACCACAAAATAAGATAGCTATATATATATGAATTGAATAAGGTTATGAACATAGATTCTACCTCAAGTTCCTTGGATAAGTTTGCTGTAAAAGAGGAGTAAGAAGCTAGAATCAAAAGGGTGATAGAAGTGGATGAAAGTTTGGAAGTAAGTTGGTGTTCTTGGAAGGTTTTCTTGAAGTGTTTTTGTATGGTTTTCTTATGGTGTTTTAGTATGGTTTTTGAAGCTAGATCTTTATGGAACTTTGCTGGATTGTTATGGAGTTTAGAGAGTAAGAAAGAGTGTGTGTTTTTAGTTAAGAGATTGAAGTAAAAATGAATCAAAAATGATGATACATATATACTCCTAAAAATGTGATCTTTAAGGATAACATGACAAAATTCTAGTTTGTATTTTTGTAATTAGTCTTGCAATGATTCAAAAGTAATTACCTAGCTCTAAGGGCATGAATAATGGCTGGTTAGGTGGTGATTTTGATGTGTATTTACTATTAGTAAATACGTATAGGAGCTAGGTATGATACGAGTACAAATACTCTAAATATACGTATAGAAATTTTGTGAAAAATGGAATGAGGATTCAAATATAGCTATCTTTTGTGAATACACTTATATGATTTTATGTATTTAAGTTCTTAAAATTGATTAAATACATTACTTATACAATATATGTATAAACATTATAGTCTTAAGTATTTAAGTCAAATAACGTTACGTATTGTTATCGTTTTGAAAACTTAAGTTAGTAGTTTCAAAATACACATATAACTTGTTGTTATTAATACAAAATGAGATATTAAAACATTCATTAATCATGTTAAATATGTATATATACATATATATACACAAACGTATAGTTATCATATATTGTATAGTTCGTGATATCATCGGTCAAACTAGACGGTCAAACGTTGTGTAAAACTCTTTTCGGAAATATCAGTCTCGACAATTTGGATTGCTTATCATGTTGGCAAGGTTTAATTTATGTAAATATTAATCTTATAAGTATAGAATGATCGAAAAAGTGCGGGTCGTTACATTACCTCCCCGTTAAATAAATTTCGTCCCGAAATTTTAAAATTGTACCTATTTTGCGTCATCGAGAAACAAGTGTGGATACTTTTGCTTCATCTGATCCTCTCGTTCCCAAGTAAACTCGGGACCTCTTCTAGCATTCCAACGAACCTTAACAATCGGTATATTGCTCTGTTTGAGCTTTTTAACTTCACGGTCCATGATTTCGATTGGTTCTTCGACGAATTGTAGTTTCTCGTCGACATGAATTTCTTCAAGAGGAATGGTGAGGTCTTCCTTTGCAAGACACTTCTTTAGGTTTGAGACGTGAAAGGTATTATGTACTCCAGCGAGTTGTTGCGGTAACTCGAGTCGATAAGCTACCGGTCCAATGCGTTCGATGATCTTGAACGGGCCTACGTACCTTGGGTTCAGTTTACCCCTTTTGCCGAAACGTATTACACCTTTCCAAGGTGACACCTTTAGCATAACCATGTCCCCGACCTGAAACTCTAATGGTTTCCTTCGAACATCGGCGTAGCTCTTTTGGCGACTACGGGCTGTTTTCAATCTCTCCTTGATTTGTACTATCTTCTCGGTCGTTTCGTGTATGATCTCGGGACCAGTTAAATGTCGATCTCCTACTTCATTCCAACAGATAGGAGATCTACACTTCCTTCCATACAATGCTTCGAATGGCGCAGCTCCAATGCTCGCATGATAACTATTATTATACGAGAATTCTGCTAACGGTAGATATTTATCCCATCCGTTTCCAAAATCGATCACACATGCCCTGAGCATGTCTTCGAGAGTCTGAATCGTTCTCTCACTCTGTCCATCGGTTTGTGGATGATATGCGGTACTCATATCCAAACGAGTTCCTAGTGCCTCCTGTAGTGATTGCCAAAACTTTGAGGTAAATCTACTATCACGATCGGATATAATGGAAATAGGTATTCCATGCCTTGAAACAACTTCCTTTATATACAATCGTAATAGTTTCTCCATTCTATCCGTTTCCTTTATAGGCAAGAAATGTGCAGACTTGGTGAGATGATCAACAATCACCCAAATGGTGTCGTATCCCCAGGCAGTCTTTGGTAACTTCGTGATGAAATCCATGGTAATACCGTCCCATTTCCATTCTGGAATTTCTGGTTGTTGAAGTAACCCTGACGGCTTCTGGTGTTCTGCTTTGACTTTGGAACAAGTTAAACATTCCCCAACATATGTTGCAACGTCTGTCTTCAAATTAGGCCACCAATAATGCGTCTTAAGATCTTGGTACATCTTTCCAACTCCAGGATGTATCGAATATCTTGTCTTATGTGCCTCGTTCAATACCAACTTCCTTAATCCACCCAACTTCGGTACCCAAATACGATTTGCAAAATATCGAATTCCATCTTCCCGCATAACGAGTTGCTTCTCATACTTCTTCATTATTTCATTTCCTTTATTTTCTTTAGTAAGTGCTTCTCGTTGAACTTCTTTGATTTGTGAGTTGAGATTCATGCGAATTTTTATGTTCATCGCTCGTACTCGAATTGGTTCTCGTTCCTTTCTGCTTAGAGCGTCGGCCACCACGTTCGCTTTCCCGGGATGATAACGAATTTCACAATCATAGTCATTTATTAACTCAACCCACCTACGTTGCCTCATGTTCAGCTGTTTTTGATCGAAAATATGTTGAAGGCTTTTATGATCAGTAAACACAGTGAATTTAACCCCATACAAGTAATGTCTCCACATCTTCAATGCAAACACGACTGCTCCCAGTTCTAGATCATGCGTCGTATAATTCCGCTCGTGAATCTTCAATTGTCGGGATGCAAATGCAATTACTTTCTTTCGTTGCATAAGAACACAACCAAAACCTTGTCGCGAAGCGTCACAATATATTTCAAAATCATCGTTCCCTTCAGGTAACGATAAAATAGGCGCCGTAGTTAACTTCTTCTTCAATAATTGAAATGCGTTCTCCTGCTCCGAGGTCCATTCGTATTTCTTCCCTTTTTGCGTTAACGCTGTCAACGGTTTAGCTATTCGGGAAAAATCTTGAATAAACCTTCTATAATAACCGGCTAAACCCAAAAATTGGCGTATCTGCGTTGGTGTCTTAGGAGTCTCCCATTTTTCAATGGCTTCAATTTTTGCTGGATCAACCTGAATTCCTTTGCTACTAACAACGTGGCCAAGAAATTGTACTTCTTTCAACCAGAAAGCACACTTAGAAAATTTAGCATAAAGTTGTTCTTTTCTCAACAACTCCAATATCAACCTTAAATGCTCTTCATGCTCTTGCTCACTCTTGGAATAGATAAGAATATCATCAATGAAAACGATAACAAACTTATCTAAATACGGACTACAAACTCGATTCATGAGGTCCATGAATACAGCTGGCGCATTCGTCAATCCAAACGGCATAACCAAAAATTCGTAATGACCATAACGTGTCCGAAAAGCAGTTTTCGGAATGTCCTCTTCTTTGACGCGTAGTTGATGATAGCCCGATCTTAAGTCAATTTTCGAATACACACATGATCCTTGCAATTGATCAAATAAGTCATCAATTCTCGGTAGTGGATACCGATTCTTGATAGTTAACTTATTTAATTCACGATAATCTATACACATCCTGAAAGATCCATCTTTCTTCTTAACAAACAAAATTGGAGCTCCCCACGGTGAAGTACTCGGTCGTATGAATCCACGGTCCAGTAATTCTTTTAACTGACTTTGAAGTTCTTTTAACTCGGACGGTGCAAGTCTATATGGAGCACGAGCCACTGGTGCAGCTCCTGGTACTAAATCTATTTGAAATTCTACCGATCTAAATGGAGGTAATCCCGACAATTCTTCCGGAAAAACTTCAGGAAAATCTCTTGCCACAGGCACGTCGTTGATGCACTTTTCTTTCTTTTCGACTTTATTAACATGTGCTAAAATAGCGTAACATCCCTTTTCTAAACACTTCTTGGCTTTCAAACAGCTAATGAGTTTTAGCTTTGAATTACCCTTCTCTCCATAAATCATCACCGGTATTTTATCCTTACCAGGAATACGAATTGCCTTCTTAGCACAAACAACTTCCGCTCCTATTTTGGACATCCAGTCCATGCCGACTATTACATCAAAACCTCCCAATTCTACGGGTATTAAGTCGATTTTAAACGTTTCTCCAGCTAGATTTATTTCACAATCACGACAAATTTTATCGGCTTTAATTAGTTTACCATTAGCTAACTCAATCAAGTACTTAGCATCTAGAGGTAATGATGAACAATTCAATTTAGTGTAAAAATTTATACACACGTAACTTCTATCGGCGCCAGTATCAAATAAAATAGATGCTGATAAGTTATTAATGGTAAACGTACCCGTAACAAGCTCCGGGTCTTCTCGTGCCTCTCTAGCATTAATAACAAACGCTCTTCCACGTGCAGGTCCGCCATTCTGATTCGGACACTGGCTCTTATAATGACCTTGTTTTCCACACCCAAAACAAGTAATGTTAGCCAAAGCAGTTCTATTTGCGTTGGTGGCAGGAGTCTTGTTACCATTTGCATTTGTAACGAGAGCCTTACAATCTTCAGCAAGATGTCCCTGTCGATTGCATTTGGTGCACAACACACTACAGTAACCAAAATGATGTTTGTGACAACGGTTGCATAAAGGACTTTGTCCTTTGTAACCAAAGCCTGAACCGCTACCCGCACCTTTCGGGGTTTCTGGTTTCTTAAAAGATTGCTGTTGGTAACCTCGATCATAATTTCCGTTCCACTTCCTTTTGTTACTTGATACCTTCACCTCAGTAGTGAATGCTTTCTTATCCAGAATGACCTGATCCATTAACTCGTTCGCCATGGTTATAGCTTCATGAATTGTCTTAGGTTTCGACGCCGTAACGTTTGCCTTGACCTTTTTGGGCAAACCACCTTTGTACATTTCAATCTTCCGTGCTTCGGTTGGAACCAATTCAGGACATAGTAAAACCAATTCCATGAATCGCTGATTGTAGTTGGTGATTTCAGTACCAACCACCTTCAAACTTCGTAACTCATCTTCTAACTTAATAACCTCATTCCTTGGACAATACTCGGTGATTATCATTGCTTTGAATTCTTCCCATGGAGTATCATAAGCTACATCTCCTCCTACCGCCTTCACATAATTCTTCCACCATGTGAGTGCACTATCTTGTAAAGTGCACGATGCAAACTTGGTCATGTCTTTTTCATCACAACCACTGATTTTAAACACCGTCTCCATCTTTTCTATCCATCGGGTTAAACCGATCGGCCCTTCCGTTCCACTGAATGATGAAGGCTTGCAAGCTTGAAACGTCTTGTAGGAGCATCCTACACGAGGATTTGGATTAACTGCAGCAGCTCTTGCAGCCTCAACCCATAACATTCTGTCGTTCACTCGCTGGTTGATGAGTTCCTCGAGTTCTTGTTCCGTCATTCGATTCAATCGCGCCATTTCCTAATGAAAGAAAATAATTATTCACATGGATTATTATAGATGTAGTGTGTATTTATAGTACATTATAGCTTATTAATAATATGAACTAGGTATTATTATAAAAGCCTTTTCTTCTTATTAGCGTTTTATAATTATATCTTGGGTAGTACCTACCCGTTAATGTTCATACTTAATAGCTTAGTACAGAATCAATTACTACAATCTAAATAATACTTAACCATGGAAAATTATTGCATTTCATACTTCAATATTTTACATATGCTTATCTTACATCGAACATTAAGCAAACCACACTATTAATATTATACAAAACATTATTCGGTTCCATGGTTTGACACAGCAGCGCATCGTTTGATCTATTTTCTAGGACGTTTAGACACAAAGATTTGCTTAACGCTTATCCTAACTGTCTGCCTATATTTTGGCTGTGGGACTGAAGAACTGGATGCCGGGACAGAACGAATAGGAATAGCGGGGATAGGGGTGGTAGTGTTGAGTGGAATTGGTGCCACATCATTCTCATTAAACTCGGGATTTGGATTTTCTAATTCATTAGCCTTTCGTTTCTTTCCTAGTTCGAACTCGTCTTTTGTAATTTCCTGTATTTCTTCCTCGGGTTCACTTTCCTCCTCGGGTTCACTTTCCTCCTCGGGTTCACTTTCCTCCTCGGGTTCACTTTCCGGGTTCTTTATAGTTGGTTCATCCGGAATTTGTGAGTCTTCCCCAAGGATATCATTTTCGTCATCGGACAGGTTAATGACTGGAACGCCATCTGAAGATTCTGATTCGGAGTCGTTGATTGTGATAACAATTTTTGAGCTCGACATCTATCACACAACAACTAACCCATTAGTACTTACATAATATTTACATATAAATTTTAACCAACAGTGATAAGCAATGTTTTTTTTTTTTTTTAAATCAGACCCGGTCAAAGTCCAGACTTACTAATGTATCCTAACGGCTTCTCGGTTAGACACACTAATGCAGACCTGGTTCGATAAGACCAACGCTCTGATACCACATGTCATAACCCGTCCTTAACCATAAGAACGTGTTAGATAACGTATGATTTCATTGCGAGGTATTGACCTCTATATGCGACATTTTTAAAAAAGAAAACTGCATATATTATACATTACAAACCAAACCATTATTTTTGTTACAAGCTTTAGACAATAAAAAGATGATTATCGTTTAACGATAATCTTCGACTTACAAACTTTACAAATGATAATAACAACACGATTTCTAGCATATTTTACAACACACGTCCTCGGATATGCAGTTTTATTTTTGACACAAATATGAGTACGCATGATCCTGCTTAGATTCAACATAATGCAGCGGAAGCTTTAATTATCACCTGAGAATAAACATGTTTAAAAACGTCAACATAAAGTTGGTGAGATATAGGTTTAGTGCGCAGCAATATATATATATAGACCACAAGATTTCGTATATAAACATTTCAATAAAAATATTCTAAGTGGTTGAGCACTTGGTAACCATACTTAACATTTTCACGTCGCATATTCCCTTTAATATGAAATCTTACTACACCGTACCAAGTGTAGTCACAAAACGAAGTACTGTGCAACCGTTGAATACTGGTCGTCCAGTCCGGTTGGGGTTGTCAGGCCCGATAGATCTATCAACAGGATTCGCGTTTACAATACCGCTGTAAATATTAGTTACCAAGCTACAGGGAAGTATGCCAGTGGTACAACTCAACGTAGAACATATTTTTCAGTTACTTGTGTCCATATCGTAAAACATAAAATACATGTATTCTCATCCCGAAATATTTAGAGTTTAAAAGTGGGACTATATACTCACTCTTGTCTTGATGATATATATATTTTGACTCAGTCTTCCGGTTGATATCACGAACCTATCCATATATAATATATCAATATGTTTTCATTTTAAAACAAACGTTATATATATATATACTTGTTATACTTTTAATATTTTGAATATTTCCTTAGTCCGTAGTTAGCAGTTCGTTGTTAGTAATTCAATTTTAATGGTTCATTTTTAGATGTTTAATATACCCGCAATGAAATAAATAAAACCCCCAACGAAATAAATAAAACCCCATCGTATATGTATTGGTCGAGATTAATCTTGACCCATGGTACCGGTGTTGTCAAATGACGTGTTGCGTACATAAAGTACCGGTGTTGTCAAATGACGTGTTGCGTACAATCATGGGATCTTATGATTAATCTTCTCGTGTTGTTTACGGGTGATCCTGAACCATATAAAATTGAATTATAAGTACATATATATAAAATATCATGTTATCTTAGAAATATGTGATTTATATCTTTTTTTCCAATTGATCCCGTAGTTGAAATGATCTAGGATAACCAATTTTGTTTCGGTCATAGTTTCTTCGTTACAAATCCGTTTTCGTTGATTCAAATTGCCATCTTCTTGGATCGAGTTCTTCTTTAAGACTATGAACTGTAAATATCTTGGTTTGTATTCAAAATCATACGGCATAAGTGAAACATTAGTGAAACATATGAAGTTAAACATTTTTGTTACAACAAAATCATTTAATGACCATTTTTCTAAAAATACTTATACTTTGAAAAACCAAGTTTTACCTTGTTAAATTAGCATATACATAAGTTATATTACAGGTCTTGAAGTATTTTAAAAGTTAAGTTAGAAGGATCTATTTAGTTTGCAAACAAGTTTGAAAACATTCAAACTATGTTCTTGTTGTTAAACTTTTGTACCACAAAATAAGATAGCTATATATATATGAATTGAATAAGGTTATGAACATAGATTCTACCTCAAGTTCCTTGGATAAGTTTGCTGTAAAAGAGGAGTAAGAAGCTAGAATCAAAAGGGTGATAGAAGTGGATGAAAGTTTGGAAGTAAGTTGGTGTTCTTGGAAGGTTTTCTTGAAGTGTTTTTGTATGGTTTTCTTATGGTGTTTTAGTATGGTTTTTGAAGCTAGATCTTTATGGAACTTTGCTGGATTGTTATGGAGTTTAGAGAGTAAGAAAGAGTGTGTGTTTTTAGTTAAGAGATTGAAGTAAAAATGAATCAAAAATGATGATACATATATACTCCTAAAAATGTGATCTTTAAGGATAACATGACAAAATTCTAGTTTGTATTTTTGTAATTAGTCTTGCAATGATTCAAAAGTAATTACCTAGCTCTAAGGGCATGAATAATGGCTGGTTAGGTGGTGATTTTGATGTGTATTTACTATTAGTAAATACGTATAGGAGCTAGGTATGATACGAGTACAAATACTCTAAATATACGTATAGAAATTTTGTGAAAAATGGAATGAGGATTCAAATATAGCTATCTTTTGTGAATACACTTATATGATTTTATGTATTTAAGTTCTTAAAATTGATTAAATACATTACTTATACAATATATGTATAAACATTATAGTCTTAAGTATTTAAGTCAAATAACGTTACGTATTGTTATCGTTTTGAAAACTTAAGTTAGTAGTTTCAAAATACACATATAACTTGTTGTTATTAATACAAAATGAGATATTAAAACATTCATTAATCATGTTAAATATGTATATATACATATATATACACAAACGTATAGTTATCATATATTGTATAGTTCGTGATATCATCGGTCAAACTAGACGGTCAAACGTTGTGTAAAACTCTTTTCGGAAATATCAGTCTCGACAATTTGGATTGCTTATCATGTTGGCAAGGTTTAATTTATGTAAATATTAATCTTATAAGTATAGAATGATCGAAAAAGTGCGGGTCGTTACAATACACTATTCATGCAATCAATGCAATAAGATGTGTCTAGACTAAGAATGATAAGCAGGTAATTTCCGACAAAAATGATGAGCAAAACTTTTGACATGCAGACACGGTCGAAGTCCAGACTCACTAATGCATCCTAACGACTATCAGTTAGACACACTAATGCAGACCTGGTTCGCTAAGACCACCGATCTGATACCAACTGAAAGGACCCGTTCATATACATTATAAACGATTCACAATAGTTGATTACATCGCGATGTATTTGACCTCTATATGATACATTTTACAAACATTGCATTCGTTTTTAAAAGACAAACTTTCTTTACAATGAAAGTTGATGACATGCACACCATTTCATAATACATCCAACTATAATTGGCTTAATAATAATCTTGATGAACTCAATGACTCGAATGCAACGTCTTTTAAAATATGCCATGAATGACCCCAAGTAATATCCTTAAAATGAGCTAATGCACAGCGGAAGATTTCTTTAATACCTGAGAATAAACATGCTTTAAAGTGTCAACCAAAAGGTTGGTGAGTTCATAGGTTTATCATAACAATCATTTCAATATATTAATAGACCACAAGATTTCCGTTTATAAATATATGTACATTCGCAAGTGTATAAAAGTATTCTATAAGTTGTAGGCACCCGGTAACAAGCCTTAACGTTCATGTTTTACCCTCTGAAGTACACCAGATCAGGTGTGTTTAAAATAACCTCGAAGTACTAAAGCATCCCATAGTCAGGATGGGGTTTGTCAGGCCCAATAGATCTATCTTTAGGATTCGCGCCTACCGTACATAGACAAGTAGTTTAATGTTACCAAGCTAAGGGTATATTTCTGGTTTAAACCCACGTAGAATTAGTTTTAATACTTGTGCCTATTTCGTAAAACATTTATAAAAACAGCGCATGTATTCTCAGTCCCAAAAATATATATAAAAGGGAGCAAATGAAACTCACAATACTGTATTTCGTAGTAAAAATACATATAACGTCATTTAACAAGTGCAAGGTTGGCCTCGGATTCACGAACGTATCAATATTGAGATTCAATATTGCAGGAAAGTACGTAGACGCAACGGAGATGATAAACACTAGATTGACCTCATGAGTATACCCATGAACCATACCCATCACCTCCATAGCTATAACTCATAATTTCCTTAGCTTCGACTCATTCAAAAAAAACTATTTTGAAATCACTCGGACAGCACTCCGTCGTAATATTTTATGTATACTAATAATATCTTGAAATAATACAGAGTATATATATATATATATATATATATATATATATATATATATATATATATATATATATATATATATATATATATATATATATATATATAAATAGATTGAGAGAGTTTAGAGAAATATATTTTCAAGTTTTTATGAAATAATGAAACCTATTGAATTCTATTTATAATAGATTTTTGAATTATTAAAGTGAATTATTAAAGTATGAATTATTAAAGTGAATTATTAAAGTATGAAATATTAAAGTGAATTATTAAAGTATAAATTATTAAAGTGAATTATTAAAGTATGAATTATTAAAGTGAATTATTAAAGTATGAATTATTAAAGTGAATTATTAAAGTATGAATTATTAAAGTGAATTATTAAAGTTAAAGTAAAAGTAAAAGTAAAGTAAAGGTAAAGTTAAAGTATAGTAAAAGTATAAAAACTATGTATGTATAATACGCGTATAAATATATATAATATTAATTTAAATCGTTATATATATATAATGAAATAAAATATAAATATCGTTATATTTATTATACTGGTTAAGTAATGAGTTGTCAAAAGTGATTCTAGTTATTTATAAAAGTTATATACGTTTTAATAATAAAGTTCTTTTTAAACTGAAAACGTCTTTGTACGTTTGAAAATAGATTAATAGAATATTATGGAAACCAATTCTCCACTAACTTTTGTCTAACTTTCGTAAATGACACTTTTTGTTTTTATTTATAAATAGCTTTACAAATTATTCTGAATATCGTTAAGAGGAATAGATTTTCTCAAATCATAGTGGACCTCTCAACAGAGACTTGTAATCATAATTCAATGTTTCTGATAATTCAATCATTTAATATATTTTTTTAATTTTGTCGAAAATCATATTGAAAAAAATACGTTCGTGTAAAGTATTATACGTTTAATACTTTATTAATATTCTCAAGTTATAATATATATATACATATACATATCTATTTATATATAACGGTTCGTGAATCGTCGGAATTTGGTCGAGGTTATAATGAATGTATGAACACAGTTTAAAATTCTTGAGATTTAACTTAACAAACTTTGCTTATCGTGTCGGAATAATATAAAGATTAAAGTTTAAATTTGGTCGGAAATTTCCGGGTCGTCACAATTTGGGCTGTGGTGGGTGTTGATCGTCCGTTGGCCATTGATGTTCTAAACAAAAATTTTGACTCAAGTCAAAATCCATCATTCAATATATGATAATATAGTATGTAACAACCAACATGTAAACATCACAACACATGTTAATTAAGTAGAGCAACTAGATACTGTTATCACAAAACCATCGTACCATAACGTAAATAGAACACTTGTGCAAAAAGTAAACAACACAAAGTTCCATTCATTAATAATAAGTTTCATACATCCGCATAGATTCGTACAATACATAAGTAATACATAAAACTACTATTAGATTACATAATGAAATCTACTACAAATGTCTTATGAGGAAGGTGGGTAAAGGATGTCCATCACGTGGGACATCTGGTCCTCGAGCTCAGCTACCCGAGTACGGAGGATCTCCACCTCCCTTGTCAGTTCCTCGACAGTGGGAGATGGTAGGGCAGGCAGTGCTGATGGTGCAGGTGGTGCCGATGGTGCAGGTGGTGCCGGTGGTGCAGACGGTCCAGCTCCAGAAGTAGAGGCTGCAAGGCGGTAAGGCTTACGCACAAAAGGATCAGCAGGGTACGGCACAAGCCGCTTTCGGGCAGTAACCTTATGACGCCGACCATGAGCGTCAATGAATGATCGACCTCCATTAATCCCTGGAATGACAGTACCATCGAAACGGTACCGCTTCTTCGGCGGGGTGGAGGGTGGCTGTACAGGTGCATCATCAGGGTCCTCATCTGAATCATCGTCACTAGAGTCGTCTGAGGAGGTGTCATCGGATAAAGAGTTAGCGAAGGATGGGTCGTCCGAAATCATGTGGAGGTGGCTGCACGGGTGGCTGTACTGGCTCTCCTAGGGAGGCCATCATCTGTCGGTATCTGGCGGGTCCGATCGACATGAGACGTCCATCAGGAGCACGTCGGCACCAATGGTTATGCTCATTACGGACTGGACCTTCCCCAAGATCTGCGGGAATCACAGCACCACTGGGATGGTGCTGTGGCTCCGAGGGTCCGGGGGCAAGTGGAGCTGGAATTTCCTGGAGGTCCTCGGTTCCGTCAGAGGTAACCACTGAGGCAGGTGCATGACTACTGGCACCAGAGGATGAAGCGCCAGGGTCACTGGTGGGTGTCGACGACGGCATCTGGAAATCGGCAACAATGGTCGGTGAGGTGGCTGATGAGTCTGTGTCACTGTCCAAAATGATGACAGGTGGAATATCCGACATCTGAACAAGGAAAAATAACTTTTTCCACGTCAGTAAGTCATAAAGCAAGCACGTATTAGGCAAAGTAACTATGACAGTCTAAATCATGTATAGCAGTAAATAGCATGGTAATAATAACAAATCGTACAGAAGTAGCATGCAATCGAAAGCAAATAATAGCACGCAGTAGTGAAAACAAGTAGCATACGACATATAGCAGTAAAAGTAAGTAGCAGCATGCAGTAAGTTCAGCGAAAACAAGTAAACTAGCAAGTTGTAGATTAGTCCTATTAGTGAATCCTACTCGGGTCGATCCAGACTCACTAATGCAACCTAATTCCCTACAACCAATGCTCTGATACCAAATGTGACGCCCCGTACTAAATCAACATGTACGGACCATCAACAACAGGATCATTACAAGGTCAAACACTATATGCGTTTTCAAAACAAGTTTGCATTCATGATAAAAGGTGACGTCATAACTAACGTCGAATGTTTTACAAAAAAAGTATGCTTCTATGAATAGAAGCAAAGATAAAAGTACGTGACCCTCAGGTCGTTACAAATCATTGTTTCAAAAGTAAATAAGTTTGAATGCAAATAAACATTTCATGCGGTAACATCTCTAATAAGGCAGCGGGTGGCTAATCAGCAAGACTAGTACAACAGCGGAAGCAAGCTACCTTAAGCACCTGAGAAAAACATGCTTAAAATGTCAACACGAATGTTGGTGAGCTATAGTTTAAGTATAACTGTAATGTAATGTAGGCCACGAGATTTCAGTGCTACAAAGAGCGTTTTAAAACATTATGTAAAGTATATGTTTAACCGTGGGCACTTGGTAATTAACTTAACGTTTATAACCCCTGAAAGTACATTTGGCGAGTGCGTATGTTTACGAAGTATTAAACACCCGTTAAATGCTAGCGCGACTAGCCCGAGTGGGGATGTCAAACCCTATGGATCCATATCTAAGATTCGCGTTCACCGGTTCAAAAACCAATGACTAAACGTTACCGAGCTAAAGGGAATGTTTATGCCGTTGTATAACCCACACATATATAAAGTTTAAGTACTCGTGCCTAGTATGTAAAATGTAAAATGTGCATGTATTCTCAGTTCCCAAAATAGTTAAATTAAAAAGGGATGCTATAACTCACAGTGGTTAAGTAGTAAAAGTCGGTACGCGATAAAGTAAGCGAAGTGGTTGGTCCAAAAGTCCTCAACCTAAGTCAAAAGGTACTAAGTCAGTAAATCATTCTTAAAGGTTTAAATGTATGTAAATTAGGTCTTAAGTATCATCATCATTCATCATTAGGTCAAAAGGGTAAAGTAAGTTTTAAGTCAAGATTAGGGTTTAGAACAAAGGCTGACTTCGTCCAGTTACCACGGCCTCTATACCTACTGAAATGAGGTGAGACCAGTGGTCATGGCTCCGTATATGAGTCCTTTAGTTGCTGTAAAAATTCCAGAACCAAACTCGTCTTCGTTTGACCGTGGCGACGGTTTAAGTGCGAGTAGGTCAGAATTTTTTAGCACATCGTTAAAAGGACATAGTGACGATCGGAGGGCCATAAATC
The DNA here is from genome assembly GCF_046630445.1 of Rutidosis leptorrhynchoides. Taxonomy (NCBI): domain Eukaryota; kingdom Viridiplantae; phylum Streptophyta; class Magnoliopsida; order Asterales; family Asteraceae; genus Rutidosis; species Rutidosis leptorrhynchoides. The sequence goes on from NC_092342.1 coordinate 27,750,915, forward strand.
CTAAACCGTAACTCGGATTAAGACGAGTCTTAAACGAAAAATTATCTAATCGAACAGAGATAACTGAAAATAAACTTTACAGTAGCCTAGGTGGTCGGGTAAGACCCAGAAAACAGTAGCTAGAATGTTCTGGTGGGTTCTTGGTGCTCGATGCTCATCACGGTTCTCATTCTTGATGCATATTGCTTCAAGTGTACAACTCATAGATGTGTTTGCATCATCTTAACCAAGGTTTGACCATCATAACACAAGTGCAAGTCTAAGATAAGTAGCACAACTCAATTAAGAGTTGTATGAAATTTGATGAACCAAAGTTACATCAAGATCTTAGGTTTGACACACACATGAACTCTAAAGTAATATTAACCAAGTTTTGACTATCATGATACAAGTGTAAGTCTAAGACATGTAGCACAACTCACTTAAGAGTTGTATGAAGTTTGATGAATCAAAGTTACATCAAAATCTTAGATCCAACACATACAAGAGTTATACAAGTAATATCAAGCTACAAACTTGAAAGTAACTTAAGTAAACAAGATCTTAGGTTGTAAAACATAGTTCTTAGTTAGATCTTAAAGATCCTAGACCCAAAAGTCTTGATCTATAGTTCTTAAGTTAAATCCAACACAAGTATATGAAGTTATAACTAGTAAGTTATACTTCTATGTTCTTGAACTTACAAAGTTAACTTTGGTTTCAAGAAGTATGAGATCAAGTGTTAACTAGTAATACTTGACCATGAACATCAAACACAAATTTAAAGTAAATAAAAATGAAGAAATAAACTAGATCTACAAGTATTATGTTTATATTTGCTTCATACTTGAGAAGATTCAAACTAAATTTTTGAATCTTAAGAATTCAAGTCTATAAACATGAAAACAAAGAAGATTATAAACTTATAAACTTTTAGTCTTGAAAACACTTAAGAGTAGAACTACAAACTAAAAAGTTTGAGTTCTTGTTTTTGGTTCTTCATCAACAAAAGAGATGGAAGTAACCAAGATATATGAAGATGCAAGCTAAAGAACTTGATCTTTACAACAACAACAACAAACAAGTATTAATCAAGTAACAAAATAAGAAACAATGATGATGATGGTTGAGGCCTAAGGTTTTGAAGAAAAAAGAAAGAGAACAAGAGTTGTTGCTTACAATATTTGAGAGAGAAATGAGAGAAAATGTTGTGGTGTTTGAATGTGTGTGAAAAAGAAATGAAATGCAAGTAATTATGTAACAAGTAAAAAATGAAATGAGAACTCCCTCCATGAAGCAAAGTGGACGGTTTTTGGGAGGCAAATAGGGGAGTCAAATGCCAATCTTTCAAGTATTGGAATAAGGTGTATGCTTGTACGAGTAATAAGGTTAAAAGCATGGGAAAGAATGCATGCATGCTTGTAAGGTTTTGTCTTTAAATTAACTTAATTAACCAAGCTTACTCTTAATGTAATACTAACATAATACATGGGCTTACAAGTCCATAATGAGTGTAGGGTGGGCTTACAAGTCCAAATTAAATAAATAAGGCCCAAGTCCAAGTAAGTGCAACAATTAAATAAATAAGCCCAAGTAATTAACTACTAACCTTAGTTAATTAAAAAAAATGATTAATAAAAATTAATCATGAATGTAAATAATATTCAAAAATATTATTCGTGAAAAAAATATGTGTGTCACAAAGACGTGTCGGACATTTAAATGTCATGTACGATAACAAGTAAATGTAATAAAATACATTTATTAATGCGCAAGTATTAATAATAAATATTAATAAATAAACGTTGGAAAATCCAGGGTCGTTACACTATCTTCTCGCTCGGTGCGAGTTAAATTTTTTCGAAACCACCGTTTAACTCGAAATAATTTTACGAACACACCGCAACTAACTATACACAAAACGGACATCATTAAAAAAATACTAAATATTTCGGACTATATTTCATGCATATACATACACGCACAACAAACAACCCCACCTATTAGATATATTTGGTACCAAACAATGTATATCCAAATTTGATCGCGCGTTGAATACAACCGCAGCAACGCGCGGTCGAATTATTTTCTAGTTTTAATATATAGTCGTTCAACATATTTATTTAAGCGAGTAAACTATCCGATAGACAAGCACATTGGCTCCCCCATAGAAGGTAAACCTCGGGTAATCAAGCTCCCCGAGCGCGAGACCTGGTACCGAGTGAATTGCGCATTATGCGCACCTTTTAGTCATACTCCCTTTTTGAACAATTTTTTTTCGAATGGAAAAATTTTATAAGACAACCACCACTCTAGCAAGACACTAGAGAGGGGCGCAACAAACAGAATACAACGAAAGGAATTACAATGGCTTTAAAAGCCACTCTGACCAACTAATATTGAGTTTTCCCCTACCACTAACCCAATTAAACGAAAACTTACAAATGGAATCAAACAATTCTTATATCTTCAACGTATGAGTAGCAAAAAGGACCGCGTTACGATACCTCCACAATATCCATGAAGTTGCGGCCACAATAGCAAACAATCACATATTCTTATCTGAACACATGCCAATCATCGAACCACGCTATCCATTCGGACCAAACGGTGAATCTTGGCCATTGTATATCGACCCAAAGTCTAACCCTTCTCTAAACCTCATTTGCGACGTCACATAGGAACAAGATATGAGCAGATGATTCAACCTGATAAGGACAAAGAACGCAACCAATTCGTTCAATATCCATACCACGAGACGAAATATTAATACTAGTAGGAAGCCTATCAAGGGTCACTCTCCATAAGAAAACATTCACTTTACGGGGCAAAGTCCTACACCGTATAGTCTTCTCCGTACCATTAGATAACGAGTGATGATCAATACATCGCCTACTACTAGCAACCTCGAACATTCCATCACAGGATATGGAACAAAGCCACGAGTCAGGTTCACTACGGAGTTGTAAAGGACCAATATCCAATAATAAATTCCCAAGCTGGGAACTTGTACGAGTACCTTTGATGTTATGCGAGGTGTATACGAAATAGTTATATTTTTATTGCGAAATACTATTAAATATGCTACAATTTTACACAAGTTATTTATTTATTTATAGAATGGGATATACCTAAACCTAGCTACAACACTTATAGGCAGTGTACCTAATCGTAAAGTAGTGTAGTTTTTAGTAAGTCCGGTTCGTTCCACAGGGATACAAATAAATTTAACGCTATATTAATTTTAAGCTATATTTGTATCAATATATATATAAGTAATATTATTATTATTATAAAAGGGTGGTTTTTACCGTTTAATGACCGGTTTGTCGATTTTATGTCTTAAGTCGCAATTAAAACCTAATGTAAAATATTAAATATACAAATGACTTAATTTAAAGTGTAAAATAAATGACGATAACTAAAAGTGCAATAAATAAAAGTACGATAATTAAAAGTGCAATAAATAAAATGACAGTAAATAAAAGTGCGATGAGATATAAAATAAAGGAATTATGCTTATTTAAACTTCCGTAATCATGATGTTTGGCGTGTTGATTTTAATTTATTACCATGGGTTAATTGTCCTTTGTCCTGGATTATTCGATATGTCCATATGGTTTTGTCCATAATAGTCCATCAGTCATAATTATAAAGTGCGAGAGTCTTCGTCAAATTATCCTTATACCCGAAGTCAAATATTCCAACTAATTGGGGATTCGAACTGTAAGAAGGTCTTAATACTTTGTTTAATGAATACACCAGGTTATCGACTGCGTGTATGAAATGTCCCGTTCTTATTGATTAAAAACGTTCCATATTAATTGATTTCGTTGCGAGGTTTTGACATCTATATGAGACATTTTTCAAAGACTGCATTCATTTTTAAAACAAACCATAACCTTTATTTCATAAATAAAGGTTTAAAAAGCTTTACGTAGATTATCAAATAATGATAATCTAAAATATCCTGTTTACACACGACCATTACATAATGGTTTACAATACAAATAGGTTACATCGAAATCAGTTTCTTGAATGCAGTTTTTACACAATATCATACAAACATGGACTCCAAATCTTGTCCTTATTTTAGTATGCAACAACGAAAGCTCTTAGTATTCACCTGAGAATAAACATGCTTTAAACGTCAAAAAAAATGTTGGTGAGTTATAGGTTTAACCTATATATATCAAATCGTAACAATAGACCACAAGATTTCATATTTCAATACACATCCCATACATAGAGATAAAAATCATTCATATGGTGATCACCTGGTAACCGACATTAACAAGATGCATATATAAGAATATCTCCATCATTCCGGGACACCCTTCGGATATGATATAAATTTCGAAGTACTAAAGCATCCGGTACTTTGGATGGGGTTTGTTAGGCCCAATAGATCTATCTTTAGGATTCACGTCAATTAGGGTGTCTGTTCCCTAATTCTTAGATTACCAGACTTAATAAAAAGGGGCATATTCGATTTCGATAATTCAACCATAGAATGTAGTTTCACGTACTTGTGTCTATTTTGTAAATCATTTATAAAATCTACATGTATTCTCATCCCAAAAATATTAGATTTTAAAAGTGGGACTATAACTCACTTTCACAGATTTTTACTTCGTCGGGAAGTAAGACTTGGCCACTGGTTGATTCACGAACCTATAACAATATATACATATATATCAAAGTATGTTCAAAATATATTTACAACACTTTTAATATATTTTGATGTTTTAATTTTATTAAGTCAGCTGTCCTCGTTAGTAACCTATAACTAGTTGTCCACAGTTAGATGTACAGAAATAAATCAATAAATATTATCTTGAATCAATTCACGACCCAGTGTATACGTATCTCAGTATTGATCACAACTCAAACTATATATATTTTGGAATCAACCTCAACCCTGTATAGCTAACTCCAACATTCACATATAGAGTGTCTATGGTTGTTCCGAAATATATATAGATGTGTCGACATGATAGGTCGAAACATTGTATACGTATCTATGGTATCTCAAGATTACATAATATACAATATAAGTTGATTAAGTTATGGTTGGAATAGATTTGTTACCAATTTTCACGTAGCTAAAATGAGAAAAATTATCCAATCTTGTTTTACCCATAACTTCTTCATTTTAAATCCGTTTTGAGCGAATCAAATTGCTATGGTTTCATATTGAACTCTATTTTATGAATCTAAACAGAAAAAGTATAGTTTTATAGTCGGAAAAATAAGTTACAAGTCGTTTTTGTAAAGGTAGTCATTTCAGTCGAAAGAACGACGTCTAGATGACCATTTTAGAAAACATACTTCCTCTTTGAGTTTAACCATAATTTTTGGATATAGTTTCATGTTCATAATAAAAATCATTTTCCCATAATAACAACTTTTAAATCAAAGTTTATCATAGTTTTTAATTAACTAACCCAAAACAGCCCGCGGTGTTACTACGACGGCGTAAATCCGGTTTTACAGTGTTTTTCGTGTTTCCAGGTTTTAAATCATTAAGTTAGCATATCATATAGATATAAAACATGTGTTTAGTTGATTTTAAAAGTCAAGTTAGAAGGATTAACTTTTATTTGCGAACAAGTTTAGAATTAACTAAACTATGTTCTAGTGATTACAAGTTTAAACCTTCGAATAAGATAGCTTTATATGTATGAATCGAATGATGTTATGAACATCATTACTACCTCAAGTCCTTTGGATAAACCTACTGGAAATAAGAAAAATAGATCTAGCTTCAAAGGATCCTTGGATGGCTTGAAAGTTCTTGAAGCAGAATCATGACACGAAAACAATTTCAAGTAAGATTTCCACTCGAAATAAGATTGTTATAGTTATAATTGAATTAAAGTTTGAATATGATTATTACCTTGTATTAGAAAGATAACCTACCGTAAGTAACAAAGGTTTCTTGATCTTGGATGATTACTTGAAATGGATTTAGAAAACTTGGAAGTAAACTTGCAATCTTGGAAGTATTCTTGATTTTATGAAACTAGGACTTTTGGAATTTATGAAGAACACTTAGAACTTGAAGATAGAACTTGAGAGAGATCAATTAGATGAAGAAAATTGAAGAATGAAAGTGTTTGTAGGTGTTTTTGGTCGTTGGTGTATGGATTAGATATAAAGGATATGTAATTTTGTTTTCATGTAAATAAGTCATGAATGATTACTCATAATTTTATAATTTTATGAGATATTTCATGCTAGTTGCCAAATGATGGTTCCCACATGTGTTAGGTGACTCACATGGGCTGCTAAGAGCTGATCATTAGAGTGTATATACCAATAGTACATACATCTAAAAGCTGTGTATTGTACGAGTACGAATATGGGTGCATACGAGTAGAATTGTTGATGAAACTGAACGAGGATGTAATTGTAAGCATTTTTGTTAAGTAGAAGTATTTTGATAAGTGTCTTGAAGTCTTTCAAAAGTGTATGAATACATATTAAAACACTACATGTATATACATTTTAACTGAGTCGTTAAGTCATCGTTAGTCGTTACATGTAAATGTTGTTTTGAAACCTTTAGGTTAACGATCTTGTTGAATGTTGTTAAACCATTGTTTATTATAACAAATGAGATGTTAAATTGTTATATTATCATGATATTATGATATATAATATATCTTAGTATGATATATATACAGTTAAATGTCGTTACAACGATAAGCGTTACATATATGTCTCGTTTCGAAATCATTAAGTTAGTAGTCTTATTTTTACATATGTATTTCATTGATAATACACTTAATAATATATTTACTTATCATTTAACATAATTAACCAAGTGTATCAATATCTTAATATGATTCATATGTACCTAGTAAGACGTTGTTATAACGATAATCGTTATATATATCGTTTTCGAGTTTCTTAAATTAATATTCTCATTTTTATGTATATAACTCATTGTTAAAATAAATAATGAGATACATACTTATAATAAAATCATGTTAACTATATATATAACCATATATATGTCATCGTATAGTTTTTACAAGTTTTTAACGTTCGTGAATCACCGGTCAACTTGGGTGGTTAATTGTCTATATGAAACCTATTTCAATTAATCAAGTCTTAACAAGTTTGATTGCTTAACATGTTGGAAACACTTAATCATGTAAATAACAATTTCATTTAATATATATATAAACATGGAAAAGTTCGGGTCACTACAGTGTAATCCAAGGTTTTAATACTTTGTTAACAATTACACCAATTACCCTTGTATGTAATCCACCCCTGTTTCAACGAGTCCATTAACTATTAATCCATTCTCGTGTCCGGTAAAATGAACAATAATTCGTATTTATAAATATCCCTCCCACCGTACCCGATTACGCGTATGTGGTTATATATAGATACGTCAAATTGTAACCTTTAATATTAAATTAACGAGGTATCGTTTAGTTAATATAAAACCCATTAATAGCCCATAGTCTAATTTCCACAAGACATTAATTTAAATAAGCATAATAATAACTTAGCTACGAGACATTAATTTAAAAAGGTTGAACATAACTTACAATGATTATTAATAGCGTAGCGTTACACGGACAGAATTTCGACTTACAAACTTAAAACATTCGACAACATAACCTTATTATTATTAAACTTTAAATTAAAATTATATATATATATATATTTTACGTAGATAGAAAGAAGGAAAAAGGAATGATGAATCGAGCAGAATGCGCGGCCTTTTATAGGCCCACTTGATCACTGTGTGCTCCGCGAGTGCGGTATTTTTGTTCTTCATAGCTCCGCAGTCGTGGAGCTTTGGATTCCAGCTCATTGATCAAATCCAAAACGTGGGCTGCGTATAATTATAATATATAATAATATATATAATTAATTATATATTATATTATATTCTTGTGCATAGTTGACTTGTAATTTTTGGTCCGTTGCGTCGCACGCTGATAGTTGGTTCATGTCTCAGTTTCGAATTTTTGAACGCCTTTTCATATAATTTAATATCTTGTACTTTGCTTTTTGCGGCTTGTACTCTTGCCATTTTTAGACGTTTCTCATCAATAATTTGAACCACTTGGATTGTACTTTGTACTTTTTAGCTTTTTGGTCGTTTACTTCTTCAAATAGTCGAATCTGTCTTTTGTCTTCACCTTTTATTATTTAAACGAATATCACTTGTAAATAGAACAATTGCAACTAAAAGCTTGTCTTTCTTGAAGGATAATGCTATGAAATATATGTTCGTTTTTAGCATTATCAAATATTCCCACACTTGAGCGTTGCTTGTCCTCAAGCAATATAGAAATTGAATAAAAACATACTTGAATCACTTCTTTATTCTTCACACTTTGTACATCAGTGATTTCGATACGGCAGTATGAACAATGATAGTAACGTTGTGGTTTACAGTCCCACATGACTATAAAAATTTAGATCCTTTAGGAAATTGGATCTTTATGAAAACATTTGATCTTTTAAAAATTCAATCTAGCTTTTACCCTAGATAAGTTTTTCGGAATAACCCTTCACCGGTGTTTGCAAATTATTTTTGTGGGTTTCGTGGGTTTCAGAATTGAAAATTTTAGCTCAAAACTTGCAGTTTTGTGTCACCCACTTGCTAACCTTGTATTGGGAAAGCAACACGTCCAGTATACTCGCTCCGTATATTACCTTTCGGTAAACTACCGTCCGGTTGTAAAGGAAAGCGTTGAATAAGCAACTGTTAAGGCAATGTCTAATGACATACTTTTGATTATGGTCTATATCGTGTCGGATGCAATTACTATCCTTTGTAGGAGCAATAGTAAAGATCACCCTATAGTTTTTCGGTCTGGCACAAGGTCCTGTCTTCGACCATGCTATGCAACCACCGTTCTTACGATTGACACTCGATTTGGTTCAGGTGACCTAATGAATTTCGGTGAATTCTTAGGATTTTACGTTCAATGGTAATGAACGCATTAAAGATGGGTTTTCAGAAAACAAATCGGTTTGTAATTTGATCAAAATATTTTCTCGTTCAAGTTCGAGCTTAGATATCATCGAATTCCATGAGTTTGAATTCTCAATCTTTAAAGTCAATCTCAAGGATTGAGTAATATCATGCTTAAAAGCTGATTTTTGATCTTTTAAGGAGATTATCCTTTCTGGGGATCTGATTCATTAGTCTTATAAGCTAATTTGCACGGTGCCCCCATTGTACGAGACAGATCCTCTCATGTTTAGGATAAGTCTGACCACTTGGCGACCCTGTTTGATGCTGAAGTCCGTGGATTTCCAGCTGATTTTTGAGAAAACTTTTCAAGGTTTTTCGTAGACTCTACAACTGGTCTGGACGACAACTTCCTGACCTAAATCAAGAAGCGAGTGTCTTTTTCTCGGAAGATTTTACTTCCTTTTAAATCAAGTGGCACATTTCTTTCAAATATATTATAAGAAATCGGGTAAAACTGATAAAATTGTCCAAAACAAAAGTATTTTTAATTATTTGTACAAAAATATGTTATATATGTTCTAAATAACTTGGTAAATTTTTCCCACACTTGGCTTTAATTTTTCTTTCTTTTCCTTTTTATTTCCTCTATTCCATTTTTTAATGAATTCAAGCGTTTTGGGTTGTTTCTCAATTTATGACCTTTACGAGGTAACGACAATTTCGGTATTAACACCTAGTTTTATCATTCATAAATATGTATAAACATGATTTTGAATTCATTTATTTAAATTTTATTTTATTTTTTTTAAATTTTACTAGAAGTGGGTAGTCAGTATATAAGACTAGGACTGTTCTTTATTATCAGAGAGCACTAGGTTCTAATACAACTACTGCGTTACTAGTATTTTTAATGGTAACCAAGTGTTTCAATTAAAATTTTAAAAATCCGAAAGAATTTAACCCCTTCCCACACTTGAGATCTTGCAATGCCCTCATTTGCAAGAAATCAGTAACAATTTAAATTATTGAGGGTGATTAGCGTAAAAAGATGATTAAGATTTTACCAGAGTTTCCAAACATATTGGCGTTTGTTTTGAATGATAAATGGTGCACTTCATTTGTTCATTCCGTCTGTTATTACATCACACTTGTTTTTTGTTTTTTCATCAAAATTAATAGCTTTTACTGAACTTAATGCCAGTCTTTGAAAGTGTGTTATTTTACCCTGTTTTGTACATGACATAAACTACAAACATATATATACATATTTTTGAAGTTGGGTATATTACCCCACATTCAAAAATTATTAAAATCTAATAATAAAAGTTAGAAAATTATAAAAACTATTATAGTATCAAAAGAAGTATTAAAAGTATAAAATTACAAGTTACCAAATAAATAAAAATAGGCATAAAAGAAAATTAGGGTTGATGAGGATGGTGCCAGTAGGGATTCCATTCATAGCCGTAAGTGCTGTAGAATGTTTGAGCTGGGTCATATGTAGGGTACGGTGGTCGGGTCTGTGTAGTCCAGGGAGGAAATATGGGCATTTGAGTAGGAATGTAGTTTGTATTTATGTATGCACAATGACTTATGATTTGATTTTGATGATACTGCCAATCTTGAAATGCTCGTTGTCTAGCCATTTCATACTCATGTTGAGCCATAAAAATTTGCATTTCTGCCATCTGATTCCCTCCTCCCGCATTACCTTGCTGCTGATCTCTTTCGACCTGTGGATGATTTCCATCATATGGTGCTACAGCGTTATGTCGTTTCTTTAAAACCTTAGCACCATGATATACTTTCAAACCAATTGTATCACGGGGTTCTGGTGCTGTAATTATTAATCCCCCTGACTTCTATCGACACCGAGATACTCAGCAATTAAAGTAACAAAGATACCACCTCCTATTATACTATTAGGCCGTATACCCCTAACCATAGCCGATAAATAATAACCCACACAATAAGGTATACTCACAGCGCTCTGTGGGTCTCGAATACACATGAGATAAAATAAATCATTCTAATTTACCTTCTCTTTGTTCCTACCTCGCTGTGTAATCGAGTTTGCTAAGAACCTATGGATTACTCTTAGCTCAGCTCTATCAATATTAGTATAACAAAATTTCTCATCCCGCCCTCGGGTAAAGTAATTTCGGTTCAACGACCTAGTTTTCAACTCACGACGAATTTTAAATATCAAATTTTTAACTTAATGAAATAAAGTAAATTTTTGTTTTTAAATTCACACCAAATTTAAATTTAAAATGCATAAAATTAAAAATACATATTAATATTATTAATATTTTTATACATTAATTTTTCAAACTTATATTGAAAATATTAATTTTTAAAATATTTAAAAACTTAAATATATTGATTTAAAAAGATTTACAATAAAAATTTAATATTTATATATTAATTTTAAAAATAAGGTAAAAATAAAATTAAAAATCTTTTTGGTCTTTTATCCCACTTTAATCAATTAAATATTATCAAAAATATACGCCCCTCTTTTGGGTAAAGTAATTTCGGCTATTTTATCTAGTTTTACTCCTGACGAATTTCTGAAATATTTTGGATTGATTGATTAAAGATATTTATACCTTAAGAATAAATGGTAAATTTCGCAGTGATGTAATAAATTTTTGTATGATATCAATAATTTCGGTTTCGCATACCTAATTTTATTGAATATCAATTTAATACATTATAGCGAATGATTTAGCGTTTATTATCAAAAGATTAAAAGCAATAAAATAAAATAAAAACTGTAAATACTTACCTATGAGAAAGTATTCTCAGAGACCTGCTTTAGCCGACTCATAGGAGAGTCATGTGATTTGGTTTTCCATAGCTACATAAGTGTAACCTCGATTCTTCAATAACTTTTCTTCTAAACATATGAACGGTCCTTCTCTGCATAGAGTAACAATTTTGGTATTTGAATATGTTTGATGGTTCGAACATTTACCTTCGTGTGACCATTTTACGCATTTATGACATCTTTCAAGGTGTCGTGCTCTTCTTTTTGTTGCGGATTTTGATTTTCCTTTACCAAAATGTATCTTATGATGATTCTTCATGAGTTCTTTTCTCACTTCATCCATTTTGCCTCTTATGAATTATACCAGTTCACTCGAAAAGATGTTATTATTACGTTTGGTAATCATAGTGTGTAGTAGTAGACCATGGTTCAGATCAAAGGAATTCTTCATCTCGTAAAACCTAAAAAAAATAAAAATTCAGAATGGAGGGAGAAGACTAGTTCTATAGGGTCTGCTAGGGAAAGACCATTCAGATTCCATTCTCGAGAAATACACGAAAACAGAAAATCTAACTCTAACAAAAATATATATTATCCTTAAAAAGACTTGATTCTCCCCACACTTAGTTAGCTGTGATGTCAAAATTGTAATTAACTTCGTTTTCAATTAGACTATCAACAACTTGTATATCTCTGACTTTTGCTTCAAGCCAATTGTTGATTTCCTCTGTAACTTTCACAAATTCAACTAACATTGCCTTTTCTTTAGGCGAAAAATTGGATACTAATCGGTTACATAACTTAAAGTTCCTCTTAATCCTAGTGTCTTGAATCCGTTTATAAAGTTTCTTCGTTGAACTGTTGAAAACGGGTTCATCTAATTTCGTATCAATAACGGGGTTCTTTGTTATTGGGTTATCATTAGGTGTTTCTTCATCTTCCCCACACATAGGCATTTTTATGGGTTCAACAGTTTTGGTTGGTGGAGATCTAAACTTTAGGTTCACAAAGGTAATCGATTTGTCACCATCTCTAAGTGTCATTCTACCTTCTCTTACATCAATGAACACTTCGGTGGTTGCTAAAAATGGGCGACCTAAAATTAGAGGAATATCAAGGTCTTCCTCCATATTAATAACTATGAAGTTTGCAACAAAGATCAAACTTCCCACTTTAACAAGTAAATTATTTTCTATTCCAACTGGGTGTTTAATGGTTTGGTCAAATAATTGAACACCTATGCTGGTTGGTCTTAATTTACCCACACCTAATCTTCTGTATAAGGAAAGAGGCATAACGTTTGCACTTGCTCCTAAATCTGCGAGTCCATTATACATAGCACCATCATTAAGCAAGCAAGAAATGATAAATTCACCTGGGTCTCTTACTTTAGTAAGTAGAGTTGGTTTGTTAACCTTTTCCAAGCGGTCTTTTCTTGGTTCTTTCACTCCTATTTGAACTTCTTGTTCACATTTTTCTTCGTTTCTTGGAATGGGAGGTTTGTATAGGAATTCTTCTTCATCACTCCAATTTGAAGCTTCCCCGTCTTCCAATTTTGATTTTTCATATGTTGTTGATAACATATTTATGTTTTCATTCTGAGGGTTTTCTTGAGTGGTGAAATTATGATTAACTTCATTGTCAACTTCCATCGGACCATGTATGTAATGTTTAACTCTGTGACCATTAACTTTAAATTCAATCCCATTTGAATTTATTAACTCTATTATTCCATATGGGAAAACTCTTTTGACTATGAATGGTCCAGACCATCTTGATTTCAATTTTCCAGGAAATTGCTTGAATCTTGAATTGAAAAGAAGAACTTTGTCTCATTCTTTAAATTCTTTTGAACTTCTGATTCTTTTATCATGCCATTTCTTCGTTCTTTCTTTATAGATTAACGAATTTTCATATGCTTCATGTCTTAATTCTTCTAATTCGTTTAGTTGACTTAACCGTAGACGTCCAACTTCATGTAAATCAAGATTACATGTCTTCAAAGCCCAAAATACTTTGTGCTCAATTTCTACTGGAAGGTGACATGTTTTTCCGTAAAAATGTTTAAAATGTGTGGTTTCAATTGGAGTTTTGTAGGCTGTTCTAAAAGCCCAGAGTGCATCCTCCAATTTCATAGACCATTCCTTCGGATTTGATCCTACGGTTTTCTCTAGAATACGTTTTAAAGCTCGGTTGGTATTTTCAACTTGTCCACTTGTTTGTGGATGATAAGCGGTTGAGATTTTATGAGTTACTCCATATCTTTTGAGAACTTTCTCAAGTTGATTATTACAGAAATAAGTATCCCGATCACTTATTAAAGCTTTCGGTGTTCTAAACCTAGCAAAAAGACGTTTTAAAAAGTTGACTACAACTCGTGCATTGTTAGTAGGGAGAGCTTGTGCTTCCGCCCATTTAGATACATAATCAATGGCAACGAGAATGTAGAGATTATTATGAGATTTTGGAAATGGACCCATAAAGTCAATACCCCAAACGTCAAATACTTCACATATTTGAATTTTCAAAAGATCAAATGTTTTCATAAAGATCCAATTTCCTTAAAGGATCTAAATTTCCATAGTCATGTGGGACTGTAAACCACAACGTTACTACCATTATTTATACCGCCGTATAAAAATCACTGATGTACAAAGTGTGAAGAATAAAGAAGTGATTCTAGTATTTTTAGACTATATTTCTTGAGGACAAGCAACGCTCAAGTGTGGGAATATTTGATAATGCTAAAAACGAACATATATTTCATAGCATTATTCCTCAAGAAAGACAAGCTTTTAGTTGCAATTGTTCTATTTACAAGTGATATTCGTTTAAATAATAAAAGGTGAAGACAAAAGACAGATTCGACAAATTGAAGACGCAAATGACCAAAAAGCTCAAAAGTACAAAATACAATCAAAGTGGTTCCAATTATTGATAAGAAACGTCTCAAAATTACAAGAGTACAAGACGCAAAACGCAAAGTACAAGATATTAAATTATACGCAAGGACGTTCGAAAATCCGAAACCGGGACCAAAGTCAACTCTCAATGCTCGACGCAACGGACTAAAAATTACAAGTCAACTATGCACATAAATATAATATAATATTTAAATAGTTCTTATAATTATTTATATATTATATTTATTTATAAAAACCGTCGGCATACAAAGAAACAAAAATATGTGAGCTGCTACCTACCCCCATGCGATCGCATGGCCTAGAGGCAGAAAAGCCATGCGATCGCATGGCACACCTTTTCAGCCCACATGCCTATAAATTTCGCGGTTTTGATCGATGTTAAACACATCTTTTTCTTCTTTCTCTCATACGTAAGAGATATATATATATATATATATATATATATATATATATATATATATATATATATATATTTTAATTTTAATTTTAATTTCTAATAATAAGGGTATGTTAGCGAATGTTGTAAGGGTGTAAGTCGAATTTCTGTCCGTGTAACGCTACGCTATTTTTAATCACTGTAAGTTATGGTTATTGTTATTTTTAAATTAATATCTCGTAGCTAAATTATTATTATGCTTATTTAAGAAGAAGTAATCATGATGTTGGGCTAAATTATTAAGATTGGGTAATTGGGCTTTGTACCATAATTGGGGTTTGGACAAAAGAACGACACTTGTGAAAATTAGACTATGGGCTATTCATGGGCTTTATATTTGTTTAACTAAACGATAGTTTGTTAATTTAATATAAAGATTTACAATTGGATGTACCTATAAATAACCATATACACTCGATCGGACACGATGGGCGGAATATTTATATGTACGAATAATCGTTCATTTAACCGGACACGGGAATGGATTAATAGTTAATAGACTTATTAAAACAAGGGTGAAATTATGTACAAGGACACTTGGCGTAATTGTTAACAAAGTATTAAAACCTTGAGTTACACGTAGTCGATATCCTGGTGTAATTATTAAACAAAGTATTAAGACCTTGTTACAGTTTAAATCCCTAATTAGTTGGAATATTTGACTTCGGATATAAGGATAATTTGACGAGGACACTCGCACTTTATATTTATGACTGATGGACTGTTATGGACAAAAACCATACGGACATATTAAATAATCCAGGACAAAGGACAATTAACCCATGGGAATAAACTAAAAATCAACACGTCGAACATCATGATTACGGAAGTTTAAATAAGCATAATTCTTTTATTTCATATTTAATTGCACTTTTAATTATCGCACTTTTATTTATTGTCATTGTATTTAATTGCACTTTTAATTATCGAAATTTTATTTTATCGCACTTTTATCGCAATTTCATTATCGTTATTTACTTTACGCTTAAAATTAAGTTATATTTATAAATTTTACATTAGGTTTTAACTGCGACTAAAGTTTTAAAATCGACAAACCGGTCATTAAACGGTAAAAACCCCCTTTTATAATAATAATATTACTTATATATATATTAGTATTTTTATAAATTTAAAACTAATATAGCGTTAAGCTTGTTTAATTTTTCCTGTGGAACGAACCGGACTTACTAAAAACTACACTACTGTACGATTAGGTACACTGCCTATAAGTGTTGTAGTAAGGTTTAGGTATATCCATTCTATAAATAAATAAATATCTTGTGTAAAATTGTATCGTATTTAATAGTATTTCGTTGTAAAAATAATACTATTTCCTAGTACCCCTCGCACACATCAAGTATTTTTGGCGCCGCTGCCGGGGACTTTTTTGCTTAAACGCCGGAAGCGCAACGCTATAAAAAATTTTTTTTTTATTAATTTTTAAGTTTCCTTTTATAAAAATACGTTTTTAAATACAAAAATATAAAAAGAAAAACAAAATTTAAATATTTTTAAGAGATTGTTAAATATATAAGTTTTATAAAGTTTCTTTATTTTTATTTTATTTTGTAAAAATATAAGTTTTATTTACTTAATATAAATATTTTAAAACAGAAATTTAAAATAGAAAAAAAAAATAGTAAAACTACTTTGCCCGATCACTGTAGCAGCCAAATATCAGGCCCGAAATCCTACTCCATGCGATCGCATGGATTTTTAACGTGAGGACCATGCGATCGCATGGCCCTGTCTGACACGTCACAGTTTTACCCTAATTCTACAATCATTACGTAATTATTATTATTATTATTATTATTATTATTTATTATAACCCTAATTAGGGTTTAGTTTATTTATTATTTAGTTTAGTGTTATTTAATTAATTTGTTTTATTTAGTTTATTTAGTTTTAATAAATTATAAAATTAATAGTTTTATAAAATAAATAATATAAAAATAATATTTTTATAAAAATTGTACTTTTTACAAATTTAAGTTTATTTTTTTTGTAACTTTTAATCGTTTTAGCGTAATATTTGTATTTTTCGCTCGTACTTAGTTTTAAACTTAGTATTTTGCCATAGTTATTTTTACTTCTAGATTTTTAGGCTTTGCCGTAAAATCCCTTAAGTGCTTTTTCTTTAGACTAAGATTTAGGTGCTTTAGAATTTTGCGACGCCGTTTTATATATTTTAGTACCTTTTTAAGTTATTGCTATTTGGGATATAGAATTTCTTGTAAGCTTTAATATTCCTAGACGTAACTTTTAATTCTTAGTTTTTAGTTCCTTTTTAAGTTTCGACGCGCTACTTTCTTATTTTTATTTTTCGACGCCTATTATTTTTCGACCATTTATTTTTCGACGTTTTTCGACGCGCAATCTTTTTCTTTCTTATTTCTCGACATTCTAGTTTTTAGGACATAGAATTTTTCTATTTCTTCTCAAAATTTCTTTAAATTTCAACGAAAAATTATTTTAAGTGGTTAAATTGATAGACATCAAAATTTTCTGGTTCGTAGTAACAGTTGGATTTGTACGTGGATCGGGTTATTGGAGCCAAACAGTACTCAATTATATTGAGACCAAACGAATCCTGCCTCTCTGCTGCATCTTTTGGCTGTTCGAAACGTGGGCAAAATCAGAAAAGTCTATTAATTGGATAACTTATATAATTTTTCTTGTTTTTATAACTAATAGGATATTCAGTGAATGCACCGAGCAAAACGTTCACCACCTTTCGTACGTTCACCGCCTGTAACTCGATCAAGACATCTAGCAAATATTGTCGCCGTTGATTTTTCTTTAGATTCGTCATCCAGTCGACCCAGTACTCCAATTCAAATTTCCGATAATCCATTTTTTGAACCCGACCTCACAATTGAGAATCCGGAGAATATTCAGGGACAATTCATAGATCCCGAACCATTAATTTTTCCTCCGGAACTACCAATCATTCAAACAGAGATTGTTGAGGAACCTACCATTAAATCAGAATCCTCTAGTGATTCAGATTCAACAAATTCAATCATGGAGAATCTGGAACCTCTAAGTATGGAAGACCGAATGCGAGCTAAACGCACTGGACAAGGTCACGCAATTACTTAACCAGACATTAATGCGCCAGATTATGAAATCAAAGGACAAATCCTACACATGGTGACTAATCAATGCCAATTTAGTGGTGTGCCGAAGGAAGATCCAAATGAACATCTTCGTACCTTTAATAGGATCTGCACACTATTTAAAATCCGAGAAGTGGAGGATGAACAGATATATCTCATGTTATTTCCCTGGACTTTAAAGGGAGAAGCCAAAGATTGGTTGGAATCGTTACCTGAAGGGGCGATTGATACATGGGACGTTTTAGTTGAAAATTTTCTTAAACAATTCTTTCCGACATCTAAAGCCGTGAGACTTCAAGGAGAAATTGTTACGTTCACGCAAAAGCCAAATGAAACTCTATATGAGGCATGGACAAGATTTGGAAAGTTATTGAGAGGATGTCCGCAACATGGTTTAGACACTACAAGAAAAGACATCACTACAAGAAAAGACATCGATATAGTAGCTGGTGGTTCCATTATGAAGAAAACCGTAACTGATGCTTATAAAATTATTGATAACACTGCTTCCCACTCACATGAGTGGCACCAAGAAAAAGATATCGTTAGATCATCTAAAGCAGCTAGAGCCGATTCTAGCCATGACTTAGATTCCATTTCTGCAAAGATAGATGCTGTCGAGAGACGAATGGAAAAGATGACTAAAGATATCCACTCAATACGAATTAGTTGTGAGCAGTGTGGAGGATCACATTTAACAAAAGATTGTCTCAGTATTGAACTAACAATGGAACAAAGAGAGAATGTTTCCTACATAAACCAAAGGCATGGAAATAATTATCAGAATAATTATCAACCGCCAAGACCGATCTACAATCAAAACCAGAATTATAACCAAAATGTTCCATACAACAACCAACAAGGTCCTAGTAATCAACAAGTATCCAATAATACTTATAATCAGCAAAGACCTATTTTTCAAAACAAACCACCACAAACCGATGAAAAAAAGCCAAATTTAGAAGATATGATGTCAAAGCTAGTTGAATCTCAAACGCAATTTTTCACATCTCAGAAACAAACGAATGAACAAAATGCTCAAGCATTTAGAAATCAACAAGCTTCTATTCAAAATCTGGAACAAGAAGTAAGTAACCTAGCAAGGTTGATAGGTGAAAGAAAACCGGGAAGTCTACCTAGTGATACAAATGCTAACCCCCGGAATGAAACAGCTAAAGCCATTACTACAAGAAGTGGTATTACACTTAAACCACCTGAAATACCTGTAATTTCTGATGAAGCTATTCCTACTACACAAGAACCACAACCTGAGTAAGATAAGGAAACAGAACCGGTAGTTGAAAAAGTTAATGAAGATAACATAGTTAAGGCTAAACCTTATGTTAAACCATACCAACCACCACTTCCTTACCCGAGTAAAATGAGAAAAGAGAGACTTGAAGCCGAGCAATCCAAATTCTTGGATATGTTTAAACAAATAAATGTAAATCTTTCTTTCATTGATGTGATTTCAGGAATGCCTAGATATGCTAAATTCTTGAAAGATCTAATCACAAATAGAAAGAAAATAGAAGAACTCTCGGCTGTTACTATGAATGCAAACTGTTCAGCAGTGCTGTTGAATAAGATAGCAGAAAAATTATCAGATCCAGGAAGTTTCACAATTCCATATTTTCTGGGTAGTCTTAGTTCAATAGAAGCATTGGCAGACTTAGGTGCTAGTATAAATCTAATGCCGTATTCACTATACGCTAAACTAGACCATGGAGAATTGATACCAACGCGAATATGTATACAACTAGCCGATCGATCAGTAAAATATCCTAGAGGGATAATGGAGAACATGCTAGTTAAAGTTGGTACTTTAGTATTTCCAGTAGATTTTATTATTCTGGACATGGAAGAAGATTCTCGAGTTCCTCTCATATTAGGAAGACTATTCTTAAACACGGCTAAAGCAATAATATATGTGTTCGGTAAGAAACTGACCCTAAGTATAGAGAACGAGAGTGTTACCTTTTCAGTTGATAGAGCAATGCAACAACCGCAATCTGCAGATGATACATGTTATTATATTCAAACTATAGAATCACATGCAGAATTGTTAGAAGAATTTCCAGAATTACAAGGAACAGGAGAATGTTCTTTAGGAGAAGGAACTGAACCAATTGATGAAACTGAAATGTTAGCTACACTTATGGCTAATGGATATGAACCAACAACAGAAGAAATTCAAATGCTAAAAGAGGAAGACAGATATCGATATAAATCATCGATAGAAGAACCACCGACATTAGAGTTAAAGCCACTTCCAAACCATTTGGAATATGCTTATTTACATGGTGAGTCTGAATTACCTGTAATAATATCGTCTTCTCTTACTGAAAATGAAAAATCTCAACTCATTTCTGTGCTAAAAGCTCATAAACCAGCCATTGCATGGAAAATTCATGATATTAAAGGAATAAGTCCTTCGTATTGCACACATAAAATCCTTATGGAAGAAGGTCATAAAACGTATGTGCAACGCCAAAGAAGACTAAATCTGAATATGCAAGATGTTGTTAAGAAAGAAATTATTAAACTGCTAGATGCAGGTTTAATTTATCCAATTTCTGATAGTCCATGGGTAAGCCCAGTTCAATGCGTACCTAAGAAAGGTGGCATGACTGTCATTACAAATGAGAAAAATGAGCTTATTCCTACTAGGACTGTAACAGGATGGCGTGTTTGTATTGATTATAGAAAATTAAATGACGCCACCAGAAAAGATCACTTTCCCTTACCTTTCATTGATCAAATGTTGGAAAGATTAGCCGAAAATAGTTACTATTGTTTTCTTGATGGTTTTTTCGAATATTTTCAAATTCCAATAGCACCCGAGGACCAAGAGAAAACCACATTCACGTGCCCTTATGGTACTTTTGCTTACAAACGCATGCCATTTGGACTTTGCAACGCCCTGCAACCTTTCAAAGGTACATGATGGCGATTTTTCACGATATGATAGAAGAATGCATGGAAGTTTTCATGGATGACTTTTCAGTCTTCGGTGATACATTTGAATCATGTCTAGTTAATCTTGAACGAATGCTTATTAGATGAAAACAATCAAATCTAGTACTTAATTGGGAGAAATGCCATTTCATGGTTAAAGAAGGCATCGTTCTTGGACATAAAATCTCAAAGGAAGGAATTGAAGTGGATAGAGCTAAAGTAGATGTAATTGCTAAACTTCCACATCCCACCAATGTTAGAGGAGTTAGGAGTTTTCTAGGGCATGCCGGTTTTTACCGATGTTTCATAAAAGATTTTTCTAAAATTGCCACTCCTATGAATAAACTCCTAGAAAAGGATGCTCCATTCATCTTTTCAGATGAATGCATCAAATCTTTTAATTTCTTAAAGAAAAACTCACTAATGCACCAATCATGATAACTCCAAATTGGAATCTACCATTTGAACTTATGTGCGATGCAAGTGATTTTGCAATGGGAGCCGTTTTAGGACAAAGGATTGAAAAACGATTTCAACCTATTTATTATGCTAGTAAGACGTTACAAGGAGCACAAACGAATTATACAACTACTAAAAAAGAACTCCTTGCTATTGTCTTTGCTTTTGACAAATTTCGATCATATCTCGTTCTAGCTAAAACGGTGGTCTATACCGACCATTCTGCTCTTAGATACCTATTTTCGAAACAAGATACCAAACCACGATTAATCCGTTGGATCTTACTCTTACAAGAGTTTGATATTGAAATCCGAGATAAAAAGGGAGCAGAAAATCTCGCAGCTGATCATCTTTCTCGCCTTGAAAATCCCTAATTAGAAGTTCTAAATGAATCGGCCATACAAGACAACTTTCCTGATGAATATCTATTGAAGATAGATTATAATGAAATTCCATGGTTTGCAGACTATGCAAACTATTTAGTATGTGGGTTCCTTGAGAAAGGATTATCGTACCAAAAACGAAAGAAATTCTTTAGTGATATAAAACACTATTTCTGGGAAGATCCATATTTGTTTAAAAGTTGTCCCGATGGAATAACACGCCGATGTGTATTCGGGGATGAAGCTAGTAAAATCTTAAACCATTGTCACACAGGACCAACAGGAGGGTATTATGGGCCTCAACTCACAGCAAGAAAAGTTTATGATGCTGGATTCTATTGGCCTACAATTTTCAAAGATGCACACCTTCTTTGCAAATCCTGTGATGCTTGTCAAAGGGCGGGAAAATAAGTCAACGTGATGAAATGCCACAAAATGTCATTCAAGTATGTGAAGTATTTGACATTTGGGGTATTTACTTTATGGGTCCATTTCCAAAATCTCATAATAATCTCTACATTCTCGTTGCCATTGATTATGTATCTAAATGGGCGGAAGCACAAGCTCTCCCAACTAACAATGCACGAGTTGTAGTCAATTTTTTAAAACGTCTTTTTACAAGGTTTGGAACACCGAAAGCTTTAATAAGTGATCGGGGTACTCATTTTTGTAATAATCAACTTGAGAAAGTTCTTAAAAGATATGGAGTAACTCATAAAATCTCCACCGCTTATCATCCACAAACAAGTGGACAAGTTGAAAATACCAACCGAGCTTTAAAACGTATTCTAGAGAAAACCGTAGGATCAAATCCAAAGGAATGGTCCATGAAATTGGAGGATGCACTCTGGGCTTTTAGAACAGCCTACAAAACTCCAATTGGAACCACACCTTTTAGACTCGTTTACGGAAAAGCATGTCATCTTCCAGTAGAAATTGAACACAAAGCATTTTGGGCTTTGAAGACATGTAATCTTGATTTACATGAAGCCGGACGTCTACGGTTAAGTCAACTAAACGAATTAGAAGAATTAAGACATGAAGCATATGAAAATTCCTTAATCTATAAGGAAAGAACGAAGAAATGGCATGATAAAAGAATCCGAAGTTCAAAAGAATTTAAAGAAGGAGACAGAGTTCTTCTTTTCAATTCACGATTCAAGCTATTTCCTGGAAAATTGAAATCAAGATGGTCTGGACCATTCATAGTCAAAAGATTTTTCCCGTACGGAACGGTAGAATTAATAAATTCAAATGGGATTGAATTTAAAGTTAATGGTCACAGAGTTAAACATTACATAGATAGTCCGATGGAAGTTGACAATGAAGTTAATCATAATTTCAACACCACAGCTAACTAAGTTTGGGGAGGTTCGAATCTTTTAAGGATAATACATATTTCTGTTAGAGTTAGATTTTCTGTTTTCGTGTAGTTTTCGAGAATGGAACCCGAATGGTCTTTCCCTAGCAGACCCTAAAGAACTAGTCTTCTCCCCCCATTCTGAATTTTTATTTTTTTTAGGTTTTACGAGATGAAGACTTCCTGTGAACTAAACCATGGTCTAATGCTACACGCTTTGATCACTAAACGTAATAATGACACCCTTCCAAGTGAAATAGTATCATTAATTAGAGGTAAATTGGACGGAGTAAGAAAAGAATCCAGGAACAAAAATAATAAGTTACAATTTGGTAAAGGAAAATCAAAATCCGCAGCGAAAAGAAGAGCACGACACCTTGAAAGATGTTACAAATGCGGAAAATGGTCACACGAAGGAAAATGATCGACGAATCAGACATATTCCAATACCGAATTCGTCACTTTATGCAGAGATGGACCGTTCATATGTTTCGAAGAAAAAACGTTGAATGCTCGAGGTTACGCCTATGTAGCTATGGAAAACCAATTAGTCAGACTATCTTATGAGTGGGCTAAAGCAGGTCACTAAGAATTTTATTTCACAGGTAAGTATGTACAGTTTTAATTTTTATTTTATTGCTTTGAACCTTTTGATAATAAACGCTAATTTATTCGCTCTAAAGTATTAAATTGGTATTCGATAAAATTAGGTCTTGCGACCGAAATTATTGATATCATACAAAAAATTTTTACATCACTACGAAATTTACCGTTTATTCTTAAGGTATAAATATCTTTAATCATTCAACCCAAAATATTTCAAAATTTCGTCAGGAGTAAAACTAGGTAATATAGCCGAAATTACTTTACCGAAAAGAGGAGCGTATATTTTTGATAATATTTGATTGATTAAAGTGGGATAAAAGACCAAAAAGATTTTTAATTTTATTTTTACTTTATTTTTAAAAATTAGTATTAAATTATTATTGTAAACTTTTTAAAATCAATATATTTTAAAATTGTAAATATTTGAAAAATTAATATTTTTAATATAAGTTTGTATGTATAAAAACAAAAATATAATATAATTTTGGTGTGAATTTTAATATGAATTTTTAATTTTATGCATTTTAAATTTAAGTTTGGTGTGAATTTAAAAACAAAAATTTACTTTATTTCGCTAAGTTAAAAATATGATTTTTAAAATTCGTCGTAAGTTGAAGATTAGGTCGTTGAACCGAAATTGCTTTACCCAAGGGAGGGACGAGAACTTTTATTATCATTATTTTTAGCCTTATTGAATTAAAGTATGCCAAAAACATTAAAAAACTCAAAAATCTTTACTTTTAAAACCGCGTTTAAAAAGTGAAAAATTTTAAAATTTTGTCGAGGGACGGACTAGGACATCGTTCCGAAACGCCCTCATCCTAAAAAGAAACAAATTTTTAAAATTTTATTAATTTTATGTTTTATTAAAGTATAAGGTTAAAAAAAAAAACTAAAAAGTACTGTACCCGGACACCCATGCGATCACATGGGGTTTGCACTCCAACCTCATACGATCGCATGAGGCTGGATTTCAGGCCAGATTGTTAAAACCCAGCGAGCTGCTCTGTCTACTCCACAAAACACACACATACACGAAAATACTCCCAAATAATCTCTAAAATTTGCAATTTTTCACCGTAATTCGTCAAATTTCTTGCTCTAATCATGCCTAGGTTCGGATTCTTCAACAAAAAGGTAAAAATTACACCCCTAAACTCTAAAATTTTCTAGTTTTTGTAATAATTACCAATATTTTACCTAATGCAATTTTGTTAATTTCTAGTGTAATTAGAGTTAAATTGTTAGTATTTTATGCATGTATAACCTAGATTGATGCTAATTAACATGATTTGAAGCCAAAAACTTCAAAATTTTTAGAAATCTAGGGTTTGTGTTCTTGAGCAATTTGGGGCTTTTTGATATAAACAGGTTATGACCAATTTTTGTCATGAATTGTTGCTAAATTAAGTAGTGTAACATATTTAGGTAGTTAAATGATCCAAACATTGATCCTAAACATGATTTTTAGAGATTAAAGTAGACTTTTTAAGCCTAAAATTCATGAACTTGAATAATTTGATATAATTGCCATTTGAGACTTGTTTAATTGCTAGTAATGACTATTTTGACATGTTATTTGAGTTAAATGCTTATGAACTTTGTATACATTTTCATATGTGCTTATTTGAAAAAGTGTAGAATTGTAAAAAATGTGAAAATGTGTATAAGTTTAATTTTGATTGAACATGTTATTGTGGTTAATTTAAGTTGTTATTTTGCTAACACTAATGCATATTTGGATGCACAAATTTTGTGTTTAATGTATTTTGCAGAAAATCGATACTGCTGGTGCTTCATCATCATCTAGACAACCACAGCAAGAACCCGAATCAGAATATGAGCCGCAATACGAGCCAGAACCCGAACAAGAGCCACAACAGGAACAACAACATCAGCCTGATCGACATGTACCTTATTATGATCTGCTACAGTTTGATAATGAATTCATAGTAGTACCGATGCATCCGCCACTAGAATACCCAACGATTTCTGAACATACATTGCATCCTAATATGAGATTCGACAGAAACTGGAGAGATTACCCGGCAAATCAAAGTAATAAATTCAAATTAGTAACGAAAGATGTCGAGGTGCCTAGGGTAATTGATTGGAATCCTTTGGAAAGGGTCCAACTTGCTGATCGTGTTAGGGAGCATCTGATTCAAAGGTATGGCAGCACTTCTTTTACCGATTGGGAACATTTATTCACCATTCGTAGACCTGTATATAAGGAATGGTGGGTTGAGCTGATGAGTACTATAGCGTTAAATGTAGATGTAGATAGATTAGATGATAGAAGTTTTCTTAGGTTTATACTTGGCCGTAGGATGTACAGGATGTCCATGCTGAACATGGCCAGGGCATTACAGATATATACGCCCGCTGAATTACTACTACCCAATTGTATGAATTTGATTTATCGTGGTGAAAGGGTAGATAGGAATTTTGATGCGAACGCCGTTTGGAGGCGTATGTCCGATTATAATGTTTTTGGGCGGGGAGGAACACATACCTACTTACATATTAACAGAGCCGAGCTTCATATAATTCATAGATTTTTGGCTAACTCGATTACACAGAGAGGTCACAACAAGGAAAAATTGACCTTACATGATTTATTTTACCTAAAGTGTATTCGAGACCCAAGAGGCTTTGTTAATATCCCTTACTGTGTTGGTTTTTATTTATCTAAGATGGTTGAAGGAATACAGGAAGGGGGGATATTTGGAGGAGGCATTTTTATTACTCTCATTGGAGAGTATTTAGGTGTAGACAAGGACCAAGGGGGTCCACTTTTGGAATGTAGGGAGCAGGTTGAGCTTTTAGGATTGAGGGTTTATGCGGGTGCTAAGGTATTAAAGAGTAGACGCAACCAGGCAATACCCTATGAAGGTAGTCATCCTCAGGTAGAGAGAGGCTCAGATGAGGAGATGGAGGAAGCGAGTGACATTAGGGATGTCATTCGGGAGGCTATAACTGATGTCTACCAGCGTGTAGATGAGGTAGATATGACAAACACGGAGAGATTTCGTCGGATGGAGCAGTGGCAAGCCCGGAATGATTACGAGCATTCCAGGCAACGACATCATGATAGATGGGACTATCATCAGCGTCAGATTATGACCTGGCTGTCACCTCAGGATCACTACGTCCCGACCCGACCCGCTTACTATCCTCAACACCAGCCCGAGATGAGACCACCTTATACTCTCTACGACCCTAACCAGGCATACCAGTACACCTATCACCAACCATGGAACCCAAACGATGACATGAACTGGAACCCTTATCCAGATTGATTTAGTTCCTGTTGGTAATTTTTATGACTTTTAATTTTTATTATTTCTGTTAATTTTTGTTTAAACACATTATATTATGATACTTTTATTGTAATGTTTAATATTTTTATTTGTTGTACTAATGTTTCATATTTGATTTGAAAGTGGGATTTTAAGTCCCATTTCAAATTGCCATGCTTGTTTATATTTGTATGTATGTATATTGTCAATTGTACAAAACAGGGTAAAACAGCGCATTTTCAAAGACTGGCATTAAGTTCAAAAAAAGCTAGTACTTTTGATGACAAAACGAAAAACAAATATGATATAACAACAAGACGGAATGAACAAATGATGTGCACCATTTATCATTCAACAAACAAACTCCAATATGTTTGGAAACTTTGGTAAAATTTAATCATTTTTCTACGCTAATTACCCTCAATAATTTAAATTGTTACTGATTTCTTGCAAATGAGGGCATTGCAAGATCTTAAGTGTGGGAAGGGGTTAAATTCTTTCGGAATTTTAAAAAGTTTTGACTTATACACTTGGTTACCATTAGAAATACTAGTAACGCAGTAGTTGTATTAGAATCTAGTGCTCTCTGATAATAAAGAACAGCCCTAGTCTTATATACTGACTACCCAATTCTAGTAAATTTTTCAAAATTTTCAATTAAATGAACTCAAAATCATGTTTATACATATTTATGAACGATAAAACTAGGTGTTAACACCGAAATTATTGTTACCTCGGAAAGGACATAAATTGAGAAACAAACTAAAATGTTAGAATTCATTTAAAATGGAATAGAGGACAATAAAAAGGAAAATAAAAACCAAATGTGGAAAAATTTACCAAGTTATTTAAAACATATATCACATATTTTTGTACAAATAACTGAAGATACTTTTGCTTTGGACTAATCTAAATAGTTTTACCCAATTTAATGTAATATATTTGAAAGAAAGATGGATCTACACGATGAATCAATTCCATCATTAAAAGAAAGTAAAGTCTTTCGAAAAAGAAACGCGCTTCTTGATTTAGGTCATGAAGTTGTCGTCCAGACCAGCTGTAGGTTGATGAAAAATCTAGAAAAGTCATCACTAAAATCAGCAGGAAATTCACGGACCTCGGTATTAAACAGGGTCTCCAAGTGGTCAGACTTATACTAACCATGATAGGATCTGTCTTGTAAAATGGGGAGGACGCCGTACAAATTAGCTGGATAAGACTAATGAATCAGATCCCCTGAAAGGATAATCTCCTTAAAGATCAAAAATCAGCTTTTAAGACTGATATTACTCAATCCTTGAGATTGACCTTAAAGATTGAGAATTACAAACTCATGGAATTCAATGATATCTAAACTCGAGCTTGAACGAGAAAATATTTTGATCAAAATTATAAACCTATTTGTTTTCTGAAAACCCATTTTCAATGCGTTCATTACTATTGAACGTAAAATCCTAGGAATTCACCTGGAATTCATTAGGTCACCTGAACCAAATCGGGTATCAACCGTAAGAACGGTGGTTGCATAGCATGGTCAAAGATAGGACCTTGTGCCAGACCGAAGAAAATTATAAGGGTGAGCTTTACTATTGCTCATACCAAGGATAGTAATTGCATCCGACACGTTATAGACCATAATTAAAAGCATGTCAGGGGACATTGCCTTAACAGTTGCTTGTTCAACGCTTTCCTTTACAACCAGACGGTAGTTTACCGAAAGGTAATATACGGAGCAAGTATATTGGACGTGTTGCTTTTCCAATACAAGGTTAGCAAGTAGGTGACACAAAACCACAAGTTTTGAGCTAAAATTTTCAAATCTGAAACTCACCAAACCCACAAAAACAATTTGCAAACACCGGTGAAAGGGTTATTTCGAAAAAATTATCTAGGGTAAAAACTAGATTTAATTTTCAAAAGATCAAATGTTTTCATAAAGATCCAATTTCCTTAAAGGATCTAAATTTCCATAGTCATGTGGGACTGTAAACCACAATGTTACTACCATTGTTTATACCGCCGTATAAAAATCACTGATGTACAAAGTGTGAAGAATAAAGAAGTGATTCTAGTATTTTTAGACTATATTGCTTGAGGACAAGCAACGCTCAAGTGTGGGAATATTTGATAATGCTAAAAACGAACATATATTTCATAGCATTATTCCTCAAGAAAGACAAGCTTTTAGTTGCAATTGTTCTATTTACAAGTGATATTCGTTTAAATAATAAAAGGTGAAGACAAAAGACAGATTCGACAAATTGAAGACGCAAACGACCAAAAAGCTCAAAAGTACAAAATACAATCAAAGTGGTTCCAATTATTGATAAGAAACGTCTCAAAATTACAAGAGTACAAGACGCAAAACGCAAAGTACAAGATATTAAATTATACGCAAGGACGTTCGAAAATCCGGAACCGGGACCAAAGTCAACTCTCAATGCTCGACGCAATGGACTAAAAATTACAAGTCAACTATGCACGTAAATATAATATAATATTTAAATAATTCTTATAATTATTTATATATTATATTTATTTATAAAAACCGTCGGCATACAAAGAAACAAAAATATGTGAGCTGCTACCTACCCCCATGCGATCGCATGGCCTAGAGGCACAAAAGCCATGCGATCGCATGACACACCTTTTCAGCCCACATGCCTATAAATTTCGCGGTTTTGATCGATGTTAAACACATCTTTTTCTTCTTTCTCTCATACGTAAGATATATATATATATATATATATATATATATATATATATATATATATATATATATATATATATATATATATTTAATTTTAATTTTAATTTTAATTTTAATTTCTAATAATAAGGGTATGTTAGCGAATGTTGTAAGGGTGTAAGTCGAATTTCTGTCCGTGTAACGCTACGCTATTTTTAATCACTGTAAGTTATGGTTATTGTTATTTTTAAATTAATGTCTCGTAGCTAAATTATTATTATGCTTATTTAAGACGAAGTAATCATGATGTTGGACTAAGTTATTAAGATTGGGTAATTGGGCTTTGTACCATAATTGGGGTTTGGACAAAAGAACGACACTTGTGGAAATTAGACTATGGGCTATTAATGGGCTTTATATTTGTTTAACTAAATGATAGTTTGTTAATTTAATATAAAGATTTACAATTGGACGTACCTATAAATAACCATATACACTCGATCGGACACAATGAGCGGACTATTTATATGTACGAATAATCGTTCATTTAACCGAACACGGGAATGGATTAATAGTTAATAGACTTATTAAAACAAGGGTGAAATTATGTACAAGGACACTTGGCTTAATTGTTAACAAAGTATTAAAACCTTGAGTTACACGTAGTTGATATCCTGGTGTAATTATTAAACAAAATATTAAGACCTTGTTACAGTTTAAGTCCCCAATTAGTTAGAATATTTGACTTCGGATATAAGGATAATTTGAAGAGGACACTCGCACTTTATATTTATGACCGATGGACTGTTATGGATAAAAACCAGACGGACATATTAAATAATCCAGGACAAAGGACAATTAACCCATGGGAATAAACTAAAAATCAACATGTCGAACATCATGATTACGGAAGTTTAAATAAGCATAATTCTTTTATTTCATATTTAATTGCACTTTTAATTATCGCACTTTTATTTATTGTCATTGTATTTAATTGCACTTTTAATTATCGTACTCTTTAATTATCGAAATTTTATTTTATCGCACTTTTATCGCAATTTCATTATCGTTATTTACTTTACGCTTAAAATTAAGTTATATTTATAAATTTTACATTAGGTTTTAACTGCGACTAAAGTTTTAAAATCGACAAACCGGTCATTAAACTGTAAAAACCCCCTTTTATAATGATAATATTACTTATATATATATTTGTATTTTAATAAATTTAAAACTAATATAGCGTTAAGCTTGTTTAATTTTCCCTGTGGAATGAACCGGACTTACTAAAAACTACACTACTGTACGATTAGGTACACTGCCTATAAGTGTTGTAGCAAGGTTTAGGTATATCTATTCTATAAATAAATAAATATCTTGTGTAAAATTGTATCGTATTTAATCGTATTTCATTGTAAAAATAATACTATTTCCTAGTACCCCTCGCACACATCATGTGCGTCTTTGAAAATTGTAGGCCAATAAAATCCAGCGTCATAGACTTTCCTTGCTGTGAGTTGAGGCCCATAATGCCCTCCAGTTGGTCCTGTGTGACAATAGTTTAAGATTTGACTAGCTTCATCTCCGAATACACATCAGCGTATTATTCCATCGGGACAACTTTTAAACAAATGTGGATCTTCCCAGAAATAATGTTTTATACCACTAAAGAATTTCTTTCGTTTTTGGTACGACAACCCTTTTTCAAGGAATCCACATACTAAGTAGTTTGCATAGTCTGCAAACCATGGAATTTCATTATAATTGATTCTCAATAGATATTCATCAGAAAAGTTCTCTTGTATGGCCGATTCATTTAGAACTTCTAATTCGGGATTTTCAAGACGAGAAAGATGATCAGCGGCGAGATTTTCTGCTCCCTTTTTGTCTCGGATTTCAATATCGAATTCTTGTAAGAGTAAGATCTAACGGATTAATCGTGGTTTGGCATCTTGTTTCGAAAATAGGTATCTAAGAGCAGAATGGTCGGTATAGACCACCGTTTTAGCTAGAACTAGATATGAACGAAATTTGTCAAATGCAAAGACAATAACAAGGAGTTCTTTTTTAGTAGTTGTGTAATTCGTTTGTGCTCCTTGTAATGTCTTACTAGCGTAATAGATAGGTTGAAATCGTTTTTCAATCCTTTGTCCTAAAACGGATCCCATTGCAAAATCACTTGCATCGCACATGAGTTCAAATGGTAGATTCCAATTTGGAGTTATCATGATCGGTGCATTAGTGAGTTTTTCTTTAAGAATATTAAAAGATTTGATGCATTCATCTGAAAAGATGAATGGAGCATCCTCTTCTAAGAGTTTATTCATAGGAGTGGCAATTTTAGAAAAATCTTTTATGAAACGTCGGTAAAAACTGGCATGCCCTAGAAAACTCCTAACTCCTCTAACATTGGTGGGATGTGGAAGTTTAGAAATTACATCTACGTTAGCTCTATCCACTTCAATTCCTTCCTTTGAAATTTTATGACCGAGAACGATGCCTTCTCTAACCATGAAATGGCATTTCTCTCAATTAAGAACTAGATTTGATTGTTCTTATCTAATAAGCATTCGTTCAAGATTAACTAGACATGATTCAAATG
Source organism: Rutidosis leptorrhynchoides (assembly GCF_046630445.1). NCBI lineage: Eukaryota > Viridiplantae > Streptophyta > Magnoliopsida > Asterales > Asteraceae > Rutidosis > Rutidosis leptorrhynchoides. Next base: position 27,783,461 of record NC_092342.1, read on the forward strand.
TATCACCGAAGACTGAAAAGTCATCCATGAAAACTTCCATGCATTCTTCTATCATGTCATGAAAAATCGCCATCATGCACCTTTGAAAGGTTGCAGGGGCGTTGCAAAGTCCAAATGGCATGCGTTTGTAAGAAAAAGTTCCATAAGGGCACGTGAAGGTGGTTTTCTCTTGGTCCTCGGGTGCTATTAGAATTTGAAAATATTCGAAGAAACCGTCAAGAAAACAATAGTAACTGTTTCCGGCTAACCTTTCCAACATTTGATCAATGAAAGGTAAGGGAAAGTGATCTTTTCTGGTGGCGTCATTTAATTTTCTATAATCAATACAAACTCGCCATCCTGTTACAGTCCTTGTGGGAATAAGCTCATCTTTTTTATTTTTGATGACAGTCATGACACCCTTCTTAGGTACGCATTGAACTGGGCTTACCCATGGACTATCAGAAATTGGATAAATTAAACCTGCATCTAGTAGTTTAATAATTTCTTTCTTAACAACATCTTGCATATTTGGATTTAGTCTTCGTTGGCGTTGCACATAGGTTTTATGGCCTTCTTTCATAAGGATTTTATGTGTGCAATACGAAGGACTTATTCCTTTAATATCATGAATCTTCCATGCAATAGCTGGTTTATGAGCTTTTAGCACAGAAATGAGTTGAGATTTTTCATTTTCCATAAGAGAAGACGATATTATTACAGGTAATTCAGATCACCATGTAAATAAGCGTATTCCAAATGGATTGGAAGTGGCTTTAACTATAATATCGGTGGTTCTTCTATCGATGATTTGTATCGATATCTGTCTTCCTTTTTCAACATTTGAAGTTCTTCTGTTGTTGGTTCGTATTCATTAGCCATGAGTGCGGCTAACATTTCAGCTTCATCAATTGGTTCAGTTCCTTCTCCTAAAGAACATTCTCATGTTCATTGTAATTCTGGAAATTCTTGTAACAATTCTGCATGTGAATCTATAGTTTGAATGTAATAACATGTATCATCTGCAAATTGTGGTTGTTACATGTCTCTATCAACTGAAAAGGTAACACTCTCGTCCTCTACACTTAGGGTCAATTTCTTACCAAACACGTCTATTATTTCTTTAGCCGTGTTTAAGAATGGTCTTCCTAATATGAGAGGAACTCGAGAATCTTCTTCCATGTCCAGAATAACAAAATCTACTGGAAATACTAAAGTACCAACTTTAACTAGCATGTTCTCCATTATCCCTCTAGGATATTTTACTGATCGATCTGCTAGTTGTATGCTTATTCGTGTTGGTTTCAATTCTCCAAGGTCTAGTTTAGCGTATAATGAATACGGCATTAAATTTATACTAGCACCTAAGTCTGCCAATGCTTCTATTAAACTAAGACTTCCCAGAAAACATGAAATTGTGAAACTTCCTGGATCTGAAAGTTTTTCTGGTAGCTTATTCAACAGCACTGCAGAACAATTAGCATTCATTGTAACAGCCAAAAGTTCTTTCATTTTCTTTCTATTTGTGATTAGATCTTTCAGAAATTTAGCATATCTTGGCATTCCTGAAATCACATCAATGAAAGGAAGATTTACATTTATTTGTTTAAACATATCCAAGAATTTGGATTGCTCGGCTTCAAGTCTTTCTTTTCTCATTTTACTTGGGTAAGGAAGTGGTGGTTGGTATGGTTTAACATAAGGTTTTGCCTTAACTGTGTTATCTTCATTCACCTTTTCAACTACCGGTTCTGTTTCCTTATCTTGCTCAGATTGTGGTTCTTGTGGAGTAGGGATAGAGTCATCAGAATTTACAGGCATTTCAGGTGGTTTAAGTGTAATACCACTTCTTATGGTAATGGCTTTACCTATTTCATTTCGGGGGGTTAGTATTTGTATCGCTAGGTAGACTCCCCGGTTTTCTTTCACCTATCAACCTTGCTAGGTTACTTACTTCTTGTTCCAGATTCTGAATCGAAGCTTGTTGATTTCTAAATGCTTAGGCATTTTGTTCATTGGTTTGTTTCTGAGATGTGAAAAACTGCGTTTGAGATTCAACTAGCTTCGACATCATATCTTCTAAATTTGGCTTTTTATCATCGGTTTGTGGTGGTTTAATTGGAAAATAGGTCTTTGCTGGTTGTAAGTATTATTAGATACTTGTTGATTGCTAGGACCTTGTTGGTTGTTGTATGGAACATTTCGGTTATAATTCTGATTTTGATTGTAGTTTGGTCTTGGGGGTTGATAATTATTTCCAGGCCTTTGGTTCATGTATGAAACATTTTCTCTTTGTTCCATTGTTTGTTCAATACTGAGACAATCTTTTGTCAAATGTGGTCCTTCACACTGCTCACAACTAATTTGTATTGCGTGAATACCTTTCGTCATCTTTTCCATTCGTCTCTCGAAAGCATCTAACTTTGCGGAAATGGAATCAAAGTCATGGCTAGAATCGGCTCTAGCCGCTTTAGATGATCTAACGATGTCTTTTTCTTGATGCCACTCATGTGAGTGGGAAGCAGTGTTATCAATAATTTTGTAAGCTTCAGTTGCGGTTTTCTTCATAATGGAACCACCAGCTGCTATGTCGATGTCTTTTCGTGTAGTAATATCGCATCCTTGATAGAATATTTGTACTATTTGATAAGTGTCTAAACCATGTTGAGGACATCCTCTCAACAACTTTCCGAATCTTGTCCACGCCTCATATAGAGTTTCATTTGGCTTTTACATGAACGTAACAATTTCTCCTTGAAGTTTCACGGCTTTAGATGCCGGAAAGAATTGTTTAAGAAAATTTTCAACTAAGACATCCCATGTATCAATCGCTCCTTCAGGTAACAATTCTAACTAATCTTTGGCTTCTCCCTTTAAAGTCCAGGGAAATAACATGAGATATATCTGTTCATCCTCAACTTTTCTGATTTTGAATAGAGTACAGATCCTATTAAAGGTACGAAGATATTCGTTTGGATCTTCCTTCGGCGCACCACTAAATTGGCATTGATTAGTTACCATGTGTAGGATTTGTCCTTTGATTTCATAATCTGGTGCATTAATGTCTGGTTGAGTAATTGCATGACCTTGGCCAGTGCGCTTAGCTCTCATTCGGTCTTCCATACTTAGAGGTTCCAGATTTTCCATGATTGAGTTTGTTGAATCTGAATCACTAAAGGATTCTGATTTGATGGTTTCTTCCTCGACAATCTCTGGATGTGTGATTTGTGGTTCAGGAGGAATGATTAGTGGTTCAGGATCTCTGAATTGTCCCTGAATATCCTCCGGATTCTCAATTGTCAGGTCGGGTTCAAAAAATGGATTATCGGAAATTTGAATTGGAGTACTTGGTCGACTAGATGACGATTCTAAAGAAAAATCAACGGCGACAATATTGGCTAGATGTCTTGATCGAGTTACAGGTGGTGAACGTATGAAAGGTGGTGAACGTTTTGCTCGGTGCATTCACTGAATATCCTATTAGTTATAAAGATAAAAATTATATAAGTTATCAAATTAATAGACTTTTCTGATTTTTCCCACGTTTCGAATAGCCAATAGATGCAGCAGGTAGCCAGGACCCTTTAAATCGGAAGCCCACAACTCGCCACTAACAAATCCAACTATTACTACGAACCAGAAAATTTTGGATGTCTATCAATTTAACCACTTAAAATAATTTTTCGTCGAAATTTAAAGAAAATAAAGAAAATTCTATGTCCTAAAAACTAGAGCGTCGAGAAATAAGAAAGAAAAAGTGCGTCGAAAAATAAAGATAGCGCGTCGAAACTTAAAAAGTACTAAAATTTATAAACAGCGTCGCAAAATTCTAAAGCACCTAAATCTTAGTCTTAAAGAAAATGTACTTAAGGGATTTTACTGCAAAGCTTAAAAATCTAGAAATAAAAATAACTACGGCAAAAATACTAAACTTAAAACTAATTACGAACGATAAAATATACAATATACGAATAAACAATTAAAAAGATACAAAATTTAAAAATAAAACTAAAGTTATAAAAAATACAATTTTTATAAAAATATTATTTTTATATTATTATTTTATAAAAGTATTAATTTTAAATTAATAATAATAAAAACACTTAATATTACAAATTTAATTAAAACTAAAACTAATTAATATTTAACTAAACCCTAATTAGGTTTAATAATAATAATAATTAATAATTAACCCTAATTTCGTAATTAATGCACGTACCAGGTTTGACCTGTCAGACTGCTCCGCGAGTGCAGATTTTTGCTACCCAATAACTCCGCGAGTGCGGAGGATGCATGCTCAGATGAGGTGCAGTCTTAAATTACGAAAGTTCAGTTTTAATATATATATTTTTTACTTTTTTTTACCTTTAATTTATATTTTCTGTTTTTAGTTTTTATAAAATATAACTTAAATAAAACTTATATTTTAACAATTACTTATTAGATTTTTATAATTCTAAAAAAATAAACTGTTTAATTAAAACACCTAAATAGATATATATTTTTTTATGTTTTTATATTTTTGTTTTTAATATTTAAAACTTACTATATTTTTACAAAAATAGATTAAAAATAAATATTTTTTTTAGAAAAATAGCGTTTCGCTTCGGCGTTCCCCGGCAGCGGCGCCAAAAATACTTGATGTTATGCGAGGTGTATACGAAATAGTTATATTTTTATTGCGAAATACTATTAAATATGCTACAATTTTACACAAGTTATTTATTTATTTATAGAATGGGATATACCTAAACCTTGCTACAACACTTATAGGCAGTGTACCTAATCGTAAAGTAGTGTAGTTTTTAGTAAGTCCGGTTCGTTCCACAGGGATACAACTAAATTTAATGCTATATTTATTTTAAACTATTTTTGTATCAATATATATAAGTAATATTATTATTATTATAAAAGGGGGTTTTTTACCGTTTAATGACCGGTTTGTCAATTTTATGTCTTAAGTCGCAATTAAAACCTAATGTAAAATATTAAATATACAAATGACTTAATTTAAAGCGTAAAGTAAATGACGATAAATAAAAGTGCAATAAATAAAAGTACGATAATTAAAAGTGCAATAAATAAAATGACAGTAAATAAAAGTGCGATGAGATATAAAATAAAGGAATTATGCTTATTTAAACTTCCGTAATCATGATGTTTGACGTGTTGATTTTAATTTATTACCATGGGTTAATTGGCCTTTCTCCTAGATTATTCGATATGTCCATATGATTTTGTCCATAATAGTCCATCAGTCATAATTATAAAGTGCGAGAGTCTTCGTCAAATTATCCTTATACCAGAAGTCAAATATTCCAACTAATTGTGGATTCGAACTGTAACAAGGTCTTAATACTTTGTTTAATGAATACACCAGGTTATCGATTGCGTGTAATCCAAGGTTTTAACACTTTGGTAACAATTACACCAATTACCCTTGTACGTAATCCACCCCTGTTTCAACGAGTCCATTAACTATTAATCCATTCCCGTGTCCGGTAAAATGAACAATAATTCGTATTTATAAATATCCCGCCCACCGTACCCGATTAAGCGTATGTGGTTATATATAGATACGTCGAATTGTAACCTTTAATATTAAATTAACGAGGTATCGTTTAGTTAATATAAAACCCATTAATAGCCCATAGTCTAATTTCCACAAGTGTCGTTCTTTTGTTCAAACCCCAATTATGGTCCAAAACTCAATTACCCAATCTTAATATTTAGTCCAACATCATGATTACTTCGATTTAAATAAGCATAATAATAACTTAGCTACGAGACATTAATTTAAAAAGGTTGAACATAACTTACAATGATTATTAATAGCGTAGCGTTACACGGACATAATTTTGACTTACAAACTTAAAACATTCGCCAACATAACCTTATTATTATTAAACTTTAAATTAAAATTAAAATTAAAATTGTATATATATATATATATATATATATATATATATATATATATATATATATATATATATATATATATATATATATATATATTACGTAGATAGAAAGAAGGAAAAAGGAATGATGAATCGAGCAGAATGCGCGGCCTTTTATAGGCCCACTTGATCACTGTGTGCTCCACGAGTGCAGTATTTTTGTTCTTCATAGCTCCGCATTCACGGAGCTTTGGATTCCAGCTCATTGATCAAATCCAAAATGTGGGCTGCGTATAATTATAATATATAATAATATATATAATTAATTATATATTATATTATATTCTTGTGCATAGTTGACTTGTAATTTTTGGTCCGTTGCGTCGCACGCTGATAGTTGGTTCATGTCTCGGTTCTGAATTTTCGAACGCCTTTTCATATAATTTAATATCTTGTACTTTGCTTTTTGACGCAAACACTCTTGCCATTTTTAGACGTTTCTCATCAATAATTTGAACCACTTGGATTGTACTTTGTACTTTTTAGCTTTTTGGTCGTTTGCGTCTTCAAATAGTCGAATCTGTCTTTTGTCTTCACCTTTTATTATTTAAACGAATATCACTTGTAAATATAACAATTGCAACTAAAAGCTTGTCTTTCTTGAAGGATAATGCTATGAAATATATGTTCATTTTTAGCATTATTAACTTTCAATATTTCTGGACCAATCCCAAAGCCATTGCCCATCCACGTATCGGCCAGAGATCGTACAATCCTTGTTCGAAGCTAGATGAAGTAGCCGGGGGAATTTATCCTTGAGAGTAATATTGTCCTTCCATTTATCTTTCCAAAATCTAATCGTAGAGCCATCACCCACCTTAATTGTTATCATGTCAGTTGGAACCAAAGCACATACCATAGACACCTTACAAGATTTGATGATATTCCCCCACACCCCTGTATAGTTATACGAATCTTCATCTAGACCACCCAAACATCCATGTATAGCTCGAATGACGATACACCAAAACGAAGAGGACTTCACTCTAAATCTCCAAACCCACTTAAACAACAAAGCCTGATTGAAGGCACGAAGACTTCCAACATTTAGATCCCCATGCGCAAAGTCGTTTAAAATAATATCTCACCGAACTCAATGCATTTATTTAACATTCTCCGTACTTTCTCAAAAGAATAAGGCGCACATTTTCTCTAACTCATGAATAATCACCTCCGGACACTTGAAGAGCGAAAGGTAATATATACCAGTACTACCCAATACAGATTTAACGAGAGTGAGTCTCTCCCCAATAAACAACAAGCTTTCCAACCGGCTAGGCGTTTTTTAAAACGGTCAACTAATGGCCTCCAATTCGTAATACAATTTATATTCACTGACATCAGAAGACCTAAATAAAAGGGAACGCACCTCTTGAGCAACCAAACGTGTTAGTGAACTCAACAATTTCATCCTCTTGCACGCCTAAGCCAAACACGTAGGATTTTGATATATTTATTTGAAGGCCCGACAAACATAGAAATTGTTGAAAACATTTAACGTATTCTCTAAAATCTCCTGATGCCAATCCGAAACCACCACCACATCATCTGTATAAAATAAATGTGAAATATTAATCTCTGGATTTCCAATGTGAGCACCCCTTATACGACCATCACGGACACTGTCACGAATCAAGATACAGAGACCTTCCATGATTATTAGAAAAATGAAGGGACTCAACGGGTCACCTTGACGTAAACCACGTTGAACCTGAACCTCACCCGTCGGGCTCCCATTAATTAAAACAGACGTTTGAGCACATGTATGACACATCGAAATCCACCTTAGCCATTTGTTACCAAAACCCATCACACCCATCATGTAATCTAAAAATCTCCAGGACACTGAATTGTCTGCTTTTTCGAAGTCCACCTTTAGAATAAGAAGCTTCTTCCTTACCCTTTTGTATCATTTCATAGTCTCGAATAAGATTAACGGTCTATCAAGAATCTGACGTCCCGCAATGAACGCTGACTATTCTTTACAAATCACTTTGTCGATAATTTTAGCTAATCGATTCGCCAATAATTTAGTGATAATTTTTTATTGAACACCAGTCAACGAAATAGGCATGTAATCTTTAATAACGGTAGGATTAGGGACCTTCGGAATCAATGTTATGAAAGCTGATCCGGAACCATGAGGAAGCCGTGAATTAATGAAGGTTGCTCTAATGGACGAGCAAACATCATTACACAGCTGATCCCAGTACAATTTAATGAACGAAAACGTGAAACCTTCCGGACCAGGGGCTTTATCACTACCACAATCCCACACTGCTTCTCTAATTTTGATATCAGTTACATCACCTTCCAAGAATCGAGCATCACCATCACTTAGCAAACAGTCTGGAACCAACGAAGATCGTGCTCAGCAGCTGCAAATTTGTTTTTATAAAGAGTGAAAAACTCCTCTTTAATTCGGCTAGGATTGGACACCCACCCACAGTTAATACTAACCCCTTTAATCGAATGCTCATTATGGCTTTGCTTCAACAAGTTATGAAAAGGGATAGTTTTCATCACCCTCAACGTTCCATTTTAATCTATCTTTCTAAAAAGTATCTGCATCCTCAATTTTTGTAAGTTATTGACCTCCATAAGTAAATCACGCCTTTCAACTAGTTCATACTCCATGACAGTTTGAGCATCTATATCAGAATCAATCATATGGATCCTAGCCAAGGCTTCATGTTTTCGTGAATTGGCACCACTTCTTTTATCTTTTATCTAACTTTTAAGTTTAAGTTTTAAACATCCGAGTTTGCCATGAATAGACGGTTGGTTACAGTAATAGTCGCTAGTAAACACACCACTAACCACATCATTGGAATCGTTGTAGGAATGCCATGACTGAAAAAACTTAAACGGGATCGGACCAAAGTCCACATCCACCTTATGGAATAAGAGAGGCAGGTGATCAGAACACCCTTTATTAGTGCCACGAGTTTCAAATCTCACATTAGTTGACACAAGAACCCGATCGATTCTACTCATTTTTGTGGCCGAACCCACGTAAAGTTCATGCCCCCAAGAGGCACATCGAACAGGCCGGAATTGCCAATAAACGTGTTAAAAACATCTGCTTATGATCTATTAAAAACGGAACCAAATCTTTCACCCTCTTCCTGAACTTCGTTAAAATCTCCGAAAAAATGTATTCTCCAACATTATTTTTAATAAAAGTAAGCAAACAACTCCAAAGGCTAGCTTTCTCTTGACCCGATTGGGATCCAGACACCTTAACCATAAAAACGACTCCAAAGGCTAGCTTTCTCTCGACCTGATCATTACATTAACCTTGAAAGCATTACATTCCTCACTAGAGTTGAATCGACACCATAACCACAAGCTGATGGTTTCCAGTGGTTTCCAGCCGTCATCTAGATGGCTCTGTTCCAGCCGTCATCTAGATGTTCAAAGCTGCAGACGTTGACAATGCGTATGGAAGTGGCAAACTTGAACACGATGACAGCCGTCAACTTCCGCCAACCTTCCTCGATCACACCATTCACCGCCATAGAATTTTTGCTATAAATAGAGATGCAAACTTTCATTGTAAATCTTTCCAAAATCACTCAGAGAAATGTAATCACAACCTTGAGAGTGTGTGTGAGTTTGAGAGTTTTTTTTTAGAGTTTTGTAAATACTCGTGTAATCTATTCTTGTGAGTAATAGAGTTATTTTTCTCTCAAATTTGTATCTCCCAACGTCCAGGTGATCCTCTTTTCCTAACAAGTGGTATCAAGAGCTTGGCTAGAGACGTTGGTTGAGTTTTTGGGTCTTCTGAAGTTTCCTCAAAATCCAATTTTGAGTGTACCATTGGATTTGTCTCGTCGAACCGAGTCCAACGCAAAAAACGGTGACTTAAACGGAGTTATAATGAGCCCAGAAAACGCGGTCAAAGTTTGGCCAACTCGCCGGAATCTCGCCGGAGAAGACGACCGGAGCCGGAATTTTCGCGGGAGAAGAAAGTCCTGTAGCAATTCACTGTAGCAGCCATGTAGCAATTTACTGTAGCAGCTGGCGGCACTGTAGCAAGCTCCTGTAGCAGTACTGTAGCAAGTTCATGTAGCGATACTGTGGCAGTACTGTAGCAATTCTGTAATTTTACAATTTGGTCCCTGAAATTTTTCAGAATTTTATTTTTGGTCCCTGAAGTTTATAAAAAATATAATTTTGCCCCGTAAGTGGAATTTAAGCCGCGAAGTGTCTATTCCACCAATTTCAACCGTTCCGGACGTAATGGTGATATCTGTTTTCTACAATTCAACCCCGTTTGTGTTGAAAAATTATTTGTAAGGTGATAATGTCCATAGAAGAATCAACATCATCTTCGGGAGCTATGATTATGCTCACAGCCACAAACTACACGCTGTGAAAACCTCGGATGGAAGATCTCCTCAGCTGTAAGGATTTATTTGATCCTATTGAATTGAAGGGTATAAACCCTGATTCTGCCAAAGAGATAGATTGGAAGAAATTAAACCGAAAAACTATTGGTCAGATCCGTCAATGGATTGATCATAGTGTCTTCCACCATGTTGCACAAGAAACAGACGCATATGTCCTCTGGAAAAAGTTGAAGGACATGTACCAGGCCAAGACTGCTCGAAATAAAGCCCTACTGATGAGGCGTTTAGTCAACATGAAGCTTAAAAGTGGAACTTTAGTTGCCGAGCATACCAGTGAGTTCCAGAGCTTGGTTAACCAGTTATCGTCTGTAGAGATGCCACTTGGCGATGAAGTTCAGGCGCTACTGCTACTTAGTTCTCTTCCCGATAGCTGGGAAACGCTGGTCGTAATACTCAGTAAGTCAGCTCCGAATGGCAAACTTGTCATGTCAATGGTCAAGGATGCCCTATTCAGTGAAGAGGCAAGGAGAAAAGATATGGGCACAGATCAGACCCATGCCTTTGTCACAGAGAATAGGGGGAGATAGCGAATGAGTAGCAAAAATAAATGGAGAGGCAGAAGCAAGAGCAGGGGCAGGTCAGTTGATGGCAAAAAAACCAATATATAAATGCCATCATTGTGGATTAGAAGGACATATGAAGAAGAACTGCTACGGATTGAAAGAGGAACAAGATCAAAGAAGTTCACAGTCAAAGAATAAGGGTGGAGAAACATTAGTGACTATCTCTGGTGATGTAGCTTATTGTTCAACCCATGATGAGACATGCCTTCACGTCTCACTAGAAGAAACGAAATGGGTGATAGATACTGCAGCTACCTACCATGTGACTCCATACAAGGAATACTTCACAACATACAAAGCTGGTGACTTTGGACCTGTGAAGATGGGAAATTCCAGTTCCGCTGAGATTGTCGGAATTGGTGATGTCAAGATAAAGACAAGTTCCGGGAGCACAATCACTTTGAAGGATATCCGCCATGTGCTAGATCTTCGGCTAAATTTACTTTCTGGAGTAGCTCTCGACAAACAGGGCTATGATAGTCATTTCATTAAAGGCACATGGAAATTGTCAAGAGGCGCTATGATAGTCGCTCGAGGACACATTTGTGGCACACTGTACAAGACTCATGTGAAGATCTACACAGACAGCATTAATGTTGCAGAAAAGGAGGCTTCACAAAATTTATGGCACCAGAGACTCGGTCACATGAGTGAGAAAGGGTTGTGTACCCTAATAAAGAAGGAACTTATCAATGTAGACAAGGATGCTGCACTAGATCCTTGTAATCATTGTTTGTTTGGTAAGCAGCATAGAGTCTCGTTTAATTCATCTTCAACAAGAAAATCAGAGTTACTCAGTCTGGTACACTCTGATGTTTTCGGTCCCTTGGAGTTTGAATCAATTGGCGGCAACCGATACTTTCTAACGTTTATCGATGATGCTTCTCGAAAGGTGTGGGTATATTTCTTGCAGACGAAGGACCAGGTGTTCGATTACTTCAAATAGTTCCATGTCATGGTAGAACGTGAGACAGGAAAGAAGTTAAAGTGTCTTTGATCCAATAATGGCAGTGAATACTCTTCCAGGCAGTTCGATGCCTATTGCAGATCATATGACATCCGACATGAGAAGACAGTTCCACGTACCCCTCAACACAATGGTATAGCAGATAGAATGAACCGAACAATCATGGAACGTGTTCGAAGCATGCTCAGTATGGCTAAACTGCCAAAGCCATTCTGGGGAGAAGCAGTCAGAGCCGCATGTTACTTGATCAACCGATCTCCATCAGTACCACTGAATTTTGAAGTTCTGGAGAAACTTTAGTCTGAAAAGGATCTATCATACTCTTACTTAAGAGTATTTGGATGTTTGGCTTACGCACATGTATCCAAGGAGCTCAGACAGGAGCTAGATGCAAGGACCACTCCATGCATATTCATAGGCTATGGAGATGAAGAATTTGGATACAGATTATGGGATCCAAAGGAGAAAAAGGTGATCAGAAGTAGGGACGTGGTGTTTCATGAAATCCAGACAATAGTAGATATTGAAAAGCCCACAATATCTCAGAAGTCAAATGTTGCTGCTCAGGTGCCAGAGGCAACAACGAAATCATTCATGAGAAATGAACTTTCAGTGTAAGATGAAATACCGGAAGTGGAAGATAATGTGGAAAATGACGGTACTGAGCAGGGGGAGCCACAACCCCATCTTCCAGACGTTCTAGAACCATCACAAGGCGAAGATGATGGTGGATCTCCTCAGTATATTCCAGAAGTTCGTAGATCTGAACGAGGTCGGATTCCATCGAGTAGATATCCGGAATCCGAGTACCTTCTACTTACTGAAGATGGAGAACCATAGAGTTTTCATGAAGCAGTATCTCATAAGGACAAAGAAAAATGGTTGCTCGCAATGCAGAATGAGATGGATTCTCTGCAGAAAAATCAAACTTATGAGATTGTAGAACTTCCACGAGGGAAGAAGGAACTGAAAAACAAATGGGTGTTCAAGCTGAAAAAGGATGGTAGTGGAAAAGTGATGAAATACAAAGCACGGATTGTAGTCAAAGGATTCCAACAGAAGAAAGGGATTGATTTTGACGAGATATTTTCACCAGTAGTCAAGATGACTTCAATTAGAGTCATACTTGGATTGGTCGCAAGTATGAACTTGGAGCTCGAACAGATGGATGTAAAGACAGCTTTTCTTCATGGAGATTTACATGAAGAAATTTACATGGAGCAGCCGAAAGGTTTTGAGGTTTCAGGAGATAACCTCGTATGCAAGCTGAAGAAAAGTTTGTATGGTTTGAAGCAGGCACCTAGGCAGTGGTACAAGAAGTTTGACTCGTGCATGGTGAGTCAAGGGTACAAGAAAACAGTAGCAGATGAGTGTGTCTACATTCAGAAGTTTTCTGGAGGAGATTTCGTTGCTCTTCTACTATATGTAGACGATATTTTGATCGTAGGGAAAGATGCAATGAAGATGAACCAGCTGAAGAAGGAACTCTCTAAGTCTTTTGACATGAAAGACTTAGGACAGGCTCAACAGATTTTAGGAATGCAGATAACCCGACACAGGAAGAATAAAAGGTTATGGCTATCTCAGGAGAAGTATATTGAACGAGTGCTTTCACGTTTTAATATGAACAATGCCAAACCTGTTAGCATTCCATTAGCCAACCATTTCAAGTTAAGCAAGAGTTCTTGTCCCTCATCCAAGGAAGAGATCGGGGAGATGTCTTCAGTACCATATTCTTCAGCAGTTGAAAGTTTGATGTATGCGATGGTGTGTACAAGGCCCGATATTGCTCATGCAGTGGGAACAGTGAGTCGTTTTCTCTCCAACCCCGGGAAAGAGCATTGGAATGCAGTAAAATGAATTCTCATATATCTTAAAGGTACAACGAATCTATGTCTTTGTTACGGGGGAGCTGATCCGATCTTGGAAGGCTATACAGATGCGGATATGGCCGGAGATCCTGATAGTAGGAAATCTACTTCAGGATTCATTTACACTTTTGCAGGAGGAGCTGTTTCATGGCAGTCAAGATTATAGAAGTGTGTTGCATTATCCACAACTGAAGCAGAGTATATTGCTGCCGCAGAAGTTGGAAAAGAAATGATGTGGTTAAAGCGTTATCTTCAAGAATTTGGAATCAAGCAAAAGGAGTACAAGGTACATTGTGACAGTCAGAGTGCTCTAGATTTGAGCAAGAACTCCATCTACCATTCCCGTACAAAACATATTGATATTCGTTATCATTGGATACGCGAGGTAATTTATCGACAACTGTTGAAACTAGTGAAGATCCATACAAAGGAGAATCTTGCGGATATGTTAACAAATGTGGTGACTCGAGAGAAGTTGAAGTTATGCAGAGACATAACTGGATTGTTCGTTGATTCAGCTGGAGGGGGAGACAAACCTCCCACATGTTGTACAAGAATGTCCTGAAAACCTTCTTCCTTAAAAATAGTTCTAATACCAGTAAAAGAACTAATATCTTTAACTTTCAACAACACAGAATCCATAGCATTCGAAAACTGAACAAGATCATGTTCCAATAGTACTACCTTCTTAATCAAATTGTCACTAGAAACATGATTCAAACAATTACTACTTTTAACGACATTGGCATAATCACTCTTACCTTTAGTATAAGATTCAGCAGGAGACATGAATTCAGCCTTCTTGAAACCATTATTCTGTGATCCCACCTTCGACTCCCGTTGATGAGGAATGCTCCTATTCGGAAAGGATTTGTGGTTGTCCTTCTGGAATCTAGCAACCTTAACAAAGAGTCGCATATTATAACACCAAATAGTTGACAAAACCGTAGCCATCTTATCACCATCTTTTACGTTATCAAATCGGGCGAAACCTAACCGCTGTCCCATCTTCGGTCTTTTAAATGCAGCATAGGCATCCGTAATCTGACCGTACGGCTGACACAAGAGCCACAAACCGTGATTATCAACCCTTTTCGGTAGATTGGTGATGTAAAAAGAAAGTGAATTCATCATAGTGTTGTTATCGAAAGGATTAGGAATAGGTTTACGAACGTCGGGACCTTTAGAGTTACGTACCTTATAGTACCAATTAATTTTAAATTTAATTCAATTTTTAGTTTATTCAGAAACACCAACACCGTACCAATCGTCCACTTTTTCAATTTAAGATTCTCTCGAAAATACTAAAAGAAACACTAAAACCTCAGCCTCATTCATCACTCCTAATGCTCCTTGTATTATATATTTTCATTTTCATTTATTATTATACCAAAATAATAATAAAATATTCTACCATAAATATAAATATAACTTATATAATTATTGCATCTTATTACTTTAGTCACGTATGCCATAACCACCCATTCAAACTCAATCACGAGACATGAATAGTTAATTTCTGATGAAAGTTACAATGAAGTGAGCAAAAATAATAATGGTCTCCAGGTTCAGTCAAGTTGAGAAGAGCAGGGCCTTCTGCAATGATACTATCTCTACCAGGAGATTGACAGTTATCATATTGGTGCTTGTTCACTTTTGAAACATCATGATCACCTGATTGAAAACCAAAAAAAAGTATGTCGCCGATGTGAAATATGCGTTGCGATGCCCAATTATTGTAGAAATTTGGATCCGTTTGAGGCTTCCATCCGTCGCCATCGCCACCCACGCGATGTACGATTCCTTGCGAGCTGTGGAATGACATAAGCACGACCGTAAAAATAAGCATCTTGAAGTTGGACGCCACCATTTTATTGTTATATTTTATGGAGATGGAGATTGTATTACTTTTTGAACAATGTACGTTGTGTTATTTGAGTTTTTAGGGATGAGTTTAAATAAGCGTGAATTGAACATGATAATCTTATTCGTCTTGGAATATTTTTAATGACATTTATTATGAAATTATGATATATGTGATATTTATGACATTCAATTGTATTATATTTAATTATTAATTATATTTATTTAAAGTCATAACTTACAATAAGTTAATTAAAATTACTTAATATTCAATAAGATGATAGCTTGTTGCACCAAACCTTAGCCATTATATTACACGTTTAGACCAAAACATAGACATACCTTTGGTATACTTGCACAATTTGTAAGTTATCATACCCTATGAGTTCGATGTTCTAGTTACGTACTTACAGTACATCTATGAATCAAAGCATAAAACACACATCACTTCACTTATTTTGAATTATATAGAAATACATAATTACACAAAGACTAATAATTTAAACCATGACAATGGTAATTAGTTTTATAGACCATGCAAACACACCCAAGATGGTAAATCACATACTAAACATCGCCTCATATGCATTGATAATTCGTAAAAGGGTAGATAAAATGAGTTAAGATACACTTGTACATTTGGTTATTATGGTTGTTGGTTGACATTTCGGGTCGACATTTATTACATTTGGGTTGTCTTGAAAACTTACAAATATTTGGATTTCCTTTTTGGGTAATTCCTTTTCAATAAATGAATGCAATGTTTGTTTAAAATATTTATATAGAGTGATCGATCAAGGTTATGGGACCAAGTAAACGTTGATAGTCAAGAGTTAATTTGACGGGACGTTAAAAAAGTCGTCGGTTGAAACCTGATCGGTTGATAAATGATGCGATAAAGATGACGTTGGGATGTGAAATTATTTTTTTTAGTTGTGAAATCAAGTTACTTTCAGTCATTTTTGGGCGTTTTAGGTTTGTGGAGATTTGGAGCTAAAAGATAGTTAAAAATGTTGAAAAAGTCAAATCCTGCGATTTGTTACCGTTTTCACCGTAACTCACTCATACGATATCCGATTGAGGTGATTTAAATTGTCAGACCTCCGTACTTCAGAGAGCTACAACTTTAATTTTACTTATTGTAAAAAAAGCCACTGGCAGCATAAAATATGCTCTAAAATTGATCAAATAGATTTGGGCGTAAAATTAAACCATTTTAATATGACAGCTTTGTTTGGGTGTTAAAATAAGCTCCTGTCAAAATAAAAATTGTTAGGAATAGAGGATCGTCTGGACGTTGGGAGATACAAATTTGAGAGAAAATTACTCTATTACTCACAAGAATAGATTACAGAGTATTACAAAACTATTACAAAAAAACTCTCAAACTCACACACACTATCTAGGTTGTGATTACACTTCTCTGAGTGATTTTTGGGATGATATACAATGAAAGTTTGCATCTCTATTTATAGCAAAAAATCTATGACGGTGAATGGTGTGAACGAAGATGGTTGGTGGAAGTTGGCGGCCGTCATCGTGTTCAAGTTTGCCACTTCCATACGCATTGTCAACGTCGACAGGTTTGAACATCTAGATGACGGCTGGAACAGAGCCATCTAGATGACGGCTGGAAACCACTGGAAACCATCAATTCTCCCCTCCAGCCGAATCCACGAACATTCCAGTTATGTCTCTGCATAACTCCAACTTTTCTCGAGTCACCACCTTTGTTAACATATCCGCAGGATTCTCCTTTGTATGGATCTTCACTAGTCTCAACAGTTGTCGATCAATTACCTCGCGTATCCAATGATAGCGAATATCAATGTGTTTTGTACGGTAATGGTACATGGAGTTCTTGCTCAAATCTAGAGCACTCTGACTGTCACAATATACCCTGTACTCCTTTTGCTTGATTCCAAATTCTTGGAGATAACGCTTTAACCACAACATTTCTTTTCCAGCTTCTGCGGCAGCAATATACTCTGCTTCAGTTGTGGATAATGCAACACACTTCTGTAGTCTTGACTGCCATGAAACGGCTCCCCCTGCAAAAGTGTAAATGAATCCTGAAGTAGATTTCCTACTATCAGGATCTCCGGCCATATCCGCATCTGTATAGCCTTCCAAGATTGGATCAGCTCCCCCGTAATAAAGACATAGATTCGTTGTACCCTTAAGATATCTGAGAATCCATTTTACCGCATTCCAATGCTCTTTCCCGGGGTTCGAGAGAAAATGACTCACTGTTCCCACTGCGTGAGCAATATCGGGCCTTGTACACACCATCGCATACATCAAACTTCCAACTGCTGAAGAATATGGTACTGAAGACATCTCCCCGATCTCTTCCTTGGATGAGGGACAAGAACTCTTACTTAACTTGAAATGGTTGGCTAATAGAATGCTAACAGGTTTGGCATTGTTCATATTGAAACGTGAAAGCACTCGTTCAATATACTTCTCCTGAGATAGCCATAACCTTTTATTCTTTCTGTCTCGGGTTATTTGCATTCCCAAAATCTGTTGAGCCTGTCCTAAGTCTTTCATGTCAAAAGACTTCGAGAGTTCTTTCTTCAGCTGGTTGATCTTCATTGCGTCTTTCCCTACGATCAAAATATCGTCTATATATAGTAGAAGAGCAACGAAATCTCCTTCAGAAAACTTCTGAATGTAGACACACTCATCTGCTGCAGTTTTCTTGTACCCTTGACTCACCATGCACGAGTCAAACTTCTTGTACCACTGCCTAGGTGCCTGCTTCAAACCGTACAAACTTTTCTTCAACTTGCATACGAGGTTATCTCCTGAAACCTCCAAACCTTCAGGCTGCTCCATGTAAATTTCTTCATGTAAATCTCCATGAAGAAAAGCTGTCTTTACATCCATCTGTTCAAGCTCCAGGTTCATACTTGCGACCAATCCAAGTATGACTCTAATTGAAGTCATCTTGACTAATGGTGAAAATATCTCGTCAAAATCAATCCCTTTCTTCTGTTGGAATCCTTTGACTACAAGCCATGCTTTGTATTTCTCCACTTTTCCACTACCATCCTTTTTTAGCATGAACACCCATTTGTTTTTTAGTGCCTTCTTCCCGCATGGAAGTTCTACAATCTCATAAGTTTGATTTTTCTGCAGAGAATCCATCTCATCCTGCATTGCGAGCAACCATTTTTCTTTATCCTTATGAGTTACTGCTTCATGAAAACTCTCTGGTTCTTCATCTTCAGTAAGTAGAAGGTACTCGGATTTCGGATATCTACTCGATGGAATCTGACCTCGTTCATATCTACGAACTTCTGGAATATACTGAGGAGATCCACCATCATCTTCGCCTTGTGATGGTTCTGGAACATCTGGCAGATGGGGTTGTGGCTCCCCCTGCTCAGCACCGTCATTTTCATCATTATCTTCTACTTCTAGAATTTCTTCTTGCACTGAAAATTCATTTCTCATGAATGATTCCGTTGTTGCCTCTGGCACCTGAGCAGCAACATTTGTATTCTGAGATATTGTGGGCTTTTTTATATCTTCTATTGTCTGGCTTTTATGGAACACCACGTCCCTACTTCTGATCACCTTTTTCTCCTTTGGATCCCATAATCTGTATCCAAAATCTTCATCTCCATAGCCTATGAATATACATGGAGTGGTTCTTGCATCCAGCTTCTGCCTGAGCTCCTTGGATACATGTGCGTACGCCAAACATCCAAATACTCTTAAGTGAGAGTATGATGGATCCTTTCCAGACCAAAGTTTCTCCAGAACTTCAAAATTCAGTGGTACTGATGGAGATCGGTTGATCAAGTAACATGCGGCTCTGACTGCTTCTCCCCAGAATGGCTTTGGCAGTTTAGCCATACTGAGCATGCTCCGAACACGTTCCATGATTGTTCGGTTCATTCCTTCTACTAAACCATTGTGTTGAGGGGTACGTGGAAATGTCTTCTCATATCAGATGCCATATGATCTGCAATAGGCATCGAACTGCCTGGAAGAGTATTCACAGCCGTTGTCGGATCGAAGACACTTTAACTTCTTTCCTGTCTCACGTTCTACCATGACATGGAACTGTTTGAATTAATCGAACACCTGGTCCTTCGTCCGCAAGAAATATACCCACACCTTTCGAGAAGTATCATCGATAAACGTCAGAAAATATCGATTGCCGCCAATTGATTCAACCTTCAAGGGACCGCAAACATCAGAGTGCACTAGACTGATTAACTCTGATCTTCTCGTTGAAGAGGAATTAAACGAGACTCTATGCTGCTTACCAAACAAACAATGATTGCAAGGATCTAGTGCAGCGTCCTTGTCTACATTGATAAGTTCCTTCTTTATTAAGGTACACAACCCTTTCTCACTCATGTGACCGAGTCTCTGGTGCCATAAATTTTGTGAAACCTCCTTTTCTGCAACATTAAGGCTGTCTGTGCAGATCTTCACATGAGTTTTGTATAGTGTGCCACAAATGTGTCCCCGAGCGACTATCATAGCGCCTCTTGACAATTTCCATGTGCCTTTACTGAAATGACTATCATAGCCTTGTTTGTCGAGAGCTACCCCAGAAAGTAAATTCAGCCGAAGATCTGGCACATGGCAGACATCCTTCAAAGTGATTGTGCTCTCGGAACTTGTCTTTATCTTGACATCACCAATTCTGACAATCTCAGCGGAACTGGAATTTCCCATCTTCACATCTCCAAAGTCACCAGCTTTGTATGTTGTGAAGTATTCCTTATATGGAGTCACGTGGTAGGAAGCTGCAGTATCTACCACCTATTCCGTGTCTTCTCGTGAGACGTAAAGGCATGTCTCATCATGGGTTGAACAATAAGCTACATCACCAGTGATAGTAACTAATGTTTCTCCACCCTTATTCTTCGGCTGTGAACTGCTTTGACTTTTTTCCTCTTTCAATCAGTAGCAGTTCTTCTTCATATGTCCCTCTAATCCACAATGATGGCATTTATATGTTGGTTTTCTGCCATCAGCTGACCTGCCCCTGCTCTTGCTTCTGCCTCTCCATTTATTTTTGCTACTCATTCGCTGTCTCCCTCGATTCTCTGTGACAAAGGCATGGGTCTGATCTGTGCCCATGTCTTTTCTCCTTGCCTCTTCACTAAATAGGGCATCCTTGACCATTGACATGGTAAGTTTGCCATTCGGAGCTGAGTTGATGAGTGTTACGACCAACGTTTCCCAGCTATCGGGAAGAGAACTAAGTAGCAATAGCGCCTGAACTTCATCGCCAAGAGGCATCTCTACAGACGATAACTGGTTGACCAAGCTCTGAAACTCACTAGTATGCTCGGTAACTGAAGTTCCACCTTTAAGCTTCATGTTGACTAAACGCCTCATCAACAAGGCTTTATTCCGAGCAGTCTTGGCCTGGTACATGTCCTCCAACTTTTTCCAGAGCGCATATGCGTCTGTCTCTTATGCAACATGGTGGAAGACACAATGATTAATCCAATGACGGATCTGACCAATAGTTATTCGGTTTAATTTCTTCCAATCTATCTCTTTGGCAGAATCAGGGTTTATACCCTTCAATTTAATAGGATCGAACAAATCCTTACAGCTGAGGAGATCTTCCATCCGAGGTTTCCACAGTGTGTAGTTTGTGGCTGTGAGCATCATCATAGCTCCCGAAGATGATGTTGACTCTTCTATGGACATTATCACCTTACAAATAATTTTTTAACACAAACGGGGTTGAATTGTAGAAAACAGAGATCACCGTTACGTCCAGAACGGTTGAAAATGGTGGAATAGACACTTCGCAGCTTAAATTCCACGACCGTTAACTGTTAATTGTGCTACATCATTTCTATGGCCTATATTGTTAAATTAATAATAATATATTAATTATTGTGTATTATGTGAATATTTGTATTCATATTTTGAGATATACGTTTCTACGTGTCGCGAATTTCTATCCGGCGAATCTTTTCGGTTTTCAAACCAACGGTCGCGTTTTTGGGATATTTAAATCCTAATTATTTTAAATATGATATTTTAAGATCATATAATTATATGTAGTATTTATATTTATTTTTCGTCGCGCGTTTGTTATCTCTCCGAATTTTAAATCGCGTAAGCGTGTTTTCGCGTTTCGGGTTTCGTTCGGGCTTCCGGGCCACAAGGGATTTCACTTTTAGCAAGTTGGCCCACCATGGGGCCTACCCCATCCATTTTTGGCCGATTAGGGGAGGGAGGGAGTATTACTCCCTTGATTTCTTTTTTGTTATTATTTTTCATTCCACCTAAATTTCTAAAAACCTAATACTTGTATTTTCTCTCTTCTCCTCCCTTTTTGCTCCCTTTGCCGTCGCCTACCACCCACAACAACATAATCACCATCATTCAATCTTGCTTGGATCATCATTTGGTTTGCATAATCGTGTTCTACTCGTCATCCTCTACTCGTTAACATCCGTTGATTTTTGATTAGGGTATAAACCCTAACCCTAGAACTTTTGATTTTTCATTATATTTCTGTATTTTGATTATATATTAATAGTATGATGATTACTTGTTGTTGTAATGGTGTTTGTATGCATAGAATTACTCATAAACACATGTTTTCGGTTTGATAAAATT
This sequence comes from Rutidosis leptorrhynchoides, assembly GCF_046630445.1. Classification (NCBI taxonomy): domain Eukaryota; kingdom Viridiplantae; phylum Streptophyta; class Magnoliopsida; order Asterales; family Asteraceae; genus Rutidosis; species Rutidosis leptorrhynchoides. The sequence continues at coordinate 27,805,691 of NC_092342.1, forward strand.
GGGACAGCAGCTATTTCGTGTATTTATGATATTGTGACTGTTATAAAAGTTAAAATAAAGTATCTAGATGAGTTCCTCTCATCAAGACATTAATTTTAGACTCCGGATTCATGTCGTTTCGATTCCCGGAGCCCTAAATATGATCAAAATGGTATTTTGTTAAGACTGAATTGTGATATTGGTATAAACCAGGTTTGGTCCGACTTTGTGACCATATTTGTTGACTTTAGGGTGTGTTAGTGTGTTAGGACTGATGGTGGGACGAACTTTCATGTTCGGGTCATCTCAATCCGAGCCCAGAATCACCCGTTACGTCTAAAACACGATTTTGATTGAATTGAAGTTCCAAGTAGTGTATTGGCTGTACATCACGACTTGTGGGCTGTTCTTGGTGTGTTCTTGAGTATACCAAAGTGTCGGGTGGTTTGATTAGGCGGAGATATATGTAAGGCTCGCTAAAAATCGACACCCAGGGCTCAAGATGCGACCCGATGAACTTTTGATTTAAAACTTGTGACTAATTAATAAACTTATGATATAAATAATAGGTTTCATTATCATTTAATTACTTATGATAAAAAAAAGTAATTATTGTTATTTAAGACTTATGATATATATATTTATTATATCATTTAATTATTACTTATGATTTAATTAACATTTAATTAAACTCTTGATTAATGATACTTTTATTATTAATGGAAATTACTTATGATAAGTATTAAACTTATATTATGAGATTACTATTATAAGACTTATAATAAGGATTAATTATTTATTTAATTATTATAAGGCTTAGTTATTATTTAATTATAATTTAATTATTAAATACTTATGATTTAATAATTATAATTAGAAACTTATGATATGATTAATAATTCATTATTAATTAATAATACTTATGATATGATTTAACAGTTATTATTAATTAATAATACTTATATTATGACTAATATTTAATTAATTAATTAAATACTTATGTTATATTAAATATATCATTTAAACTTATATTAACTTTAATAATTCATTTTAATTTAATTAAACTTATGTTATGACATAATTAGACATATTTAACTTTAATAAACGTTATAACTTACATTATTATTACAACTTACACTTTTAAAATTTACGTTGACTAAGTTTGACCAAGGATGACTTTTAAGTTGACTTTCAGTTGACTTTGACTTTCAGTTGACTTTTGTTGACTTTCTAATTAAGGAAACTTTCCTAACTGATAAACTTTCCTAAAATAGCAACTTTATAAATTTGGAAACTTTCCAAAAATAGAAACTTTCCAAAAATAGAAACTTTCCAAAAATAGAAACTTTCTAAAAATAGAAAGTGTGTGTCCGTAAGCTGTTCCAATCAAACCAATGCATATCGAGTATTGTTCTATGACTACTTGCAACATGTACAATAGCTATCTTACTAAGACTTGACCTAAGTTAGTTATTTATATCGACCTGCTTTATTTATAGGTCGGCGTTGTGATCATTTCTGATCACTGTACTCATTTGCTATTCGCTTATTTGTGTTGGTTACTTCATTACTATTAAGGTGAGTTATAGTCCCGTTTTTACATACTTTTCAAAGTATATTTTTGAGATGTGATTACGTGCATTTTATTTCACGTTTAGACACAAGTGACAATTAAATTTAAATTATTCATTGTGAGTTGGACAAAAATATTCCCTAGTCTGGTAACTGTAATCATTGGTTTCTACCGGTGAACGCGAATCCTACGGATAGATCTATCGGGTTTGACAACCCCATTTCGAGCTAGTCGCGCTAGCAATTTATAATCGGGATGTTTAATACTTCGTATTTTGTTGTAGATACAATGTCCAGTGTATATTTTTATTGTGTTTGGCTAGGGTAAATAAAGGGTTAAGTGGTTACCAGGTGGCTCATTGATAATGGAATAATGTTTAATGTTTTTTAACATTTTTAAATCTTGTTGTCTAAAGTTTATTTAACTATTTAAACCTATAATTCACTCATCCTTTGTGTTGACAGTTTACTCGCATGTTTTTACAGGTACTTGAGTTTATGTGATGTTTCCGCTGTGTTTAGAAGAGTCTGCATGCATTTGGGTAGATTTTTATGAAACAATTTATGAAACTTTGGCTTGCATTCGGTTTTTGAATAATTAATACTTGTGGGTTGTTGACAATGTTTTGTGTCAACTTTGGATTATTAATATGTTGGGTTACTTTTAAACTACGTATTTTGGTATGCTTTCCTTTTTGGGAAACTTTTGAAATAAAAGATAAAAAGAATGCAATGTCGTTTGTTAAATTCATTTAAGTGCGATCAAGCTGTGGGACCAAGTGACGGAGCCGTTAAGTGTATTGACAGGGCCATCACAGTTGGTATCAGAGCTCTGGTTGTAGGGAACTAGGCGGTCTTAATGTGGTCAACCCGTGGTTCTTAGGGTGCATCAGAGTCTAGTCTACAGCCCGATCCTTTTGCTATAACATTATTATGCATTTCATTTCGTATAAGTTATATCATAAGCATTTATATCTTTTGGTATGTGGTTTGTGGTTTTACTGTTTGCAGATGTCGACTTCGAGCGATAACTCCGTTGCTGCTCCTGTTCCTCCGGCTGCTGCCAGACATCGTGATGGTCAACCTTTGATCGACGATCCTGTTCACTACTACTTTTCCACCCTTACTCACATGAACAGGGCTTACAATGAAGTGACGCGTATTAATGCTCTTAGTGATTGTATGCGTACTTTGCCACATAACGAGATGATGGACCAGATTCGAGCTAGTATGGATTCGTTTGTTAGCTTCAAGAACAATGTTGGGTTCTAGAATCGTAAGCGTAACCGTGAAGTTGAGGCTAAGTTCGAGGCTCTCGAGAGCACAGTTCGTGGTTTGAAGGCAGAGTTGGAAGAAGTGAAAGAAAAGTTACGGAAGTATGAGCCTCCTGCCGAGACTCATACCGGCCCAGCTTATCACACCCGCTCTAAGCAGATGTGATATGATGATTCATGATTGATTACTTATTTCATAAGACTTAATGTCCTTTCATACATACATTTTTGGGTTATGTACGGCGTTTTGCCGTGGATTTTATTAAGGTTTTGTTATGGGATGTTTTTCATTATGTATGGATGGTTATTTTTATGACGTATATTATCATTATCACATTTTATTTCTGATGTTGTGACTCTTGGCATGTTATATTATGCGTAATGTAGATCATGTATGTTAGGTGCTATGTATGTTGTATGATGTTATCATAAAATATGTATGCATGTGGTGGTTATTTCTATAACAATCATAACTATCATGTTATTACTCATAGTGGTTACTGACTATTATTTTAATGGTTAATCTCTTCGTGTTCGATCTATTTCTTTATAACACTGGTATTATTCTTAGTACTAACGGTTGTGTTATTCTGTTTTGAAGATCATGCCTCCTAGAGAGTCCAACGAAGCCCGTATCCAACGTCTTATTACCGAAGGGATAGCTGCTGCTATGGCAGCAAATGCTAATGCTAATGCTAATGCGAACAACAATTAGGTGGGATGCTCCCACAAAACGTTCATGGCAAGTCGCCCACAGGAATTCAGTGGCACAGAAGGACCCATAGGACTTACCCGCTGGTTCGAGAAAATTGAGTCTATTTTCAGGGTTAGCCGAGTCCGAGAGGAGGACAAGGTTAGTTTTGCTAGCTGCACTTTGAAGGATAGTGCATTGACCCGGTGGAACAACTTGGTTAATAGTTTGGGAAATGATGTGGCTTATGGCTTAACTTGGAATAATTTCAAGGAAAGAATGATCACCCGCTACCGACCTAGGGGTGAGCTTAAGAAGTTAAAGGTTGAACTTAAGAACTTGAAAATGAAGGGCACCGAATTAGATGCCTACGAGCAGAGATTCTTTGAGTTGACTTTGTTGTGTCCTAATGTTTATGCCGATGAGAATCTTAAAATTGAAGCTTACATTGATGGGCTATCCGAGAAAATTGAGAATGGGGTTGAATCTAGTGAGCCCCAGACTATTGAGGCCGTGATGTCTATGGCTCATAAGTTGAATGATAAGATCTTGAGAAGAAGCAAGGCTGCTGTAACCGAACCCAGTGAAGAGACTGTTAAGAAAGCTGATAACGGGAAGAGAAAGTGGGATAATAACCGCAATCAAAGCCAAGGTCAGCATAAAAAGCAGGATACTTCTGGTTCAAATAACCGCAGTCATCGTGTGTATCCACGTTGTTACAAGGCTCATGATGGTTTCTGTACCGTGACTTGCAAGAGGTGTTCCAAACAGGGACACATTGCTAAGGATTGTACGGTGCTTCTGCCGGGTTCTGCTACTCCTACCACAGGTGGTAATAATGGTAATAATGCTGGTAATAGAGGTGGGAATGGTAATGGTAATGGTAATGGTAATGGAAAACCGAATATTGGTGGTAATCTGAGAGTTTGTTACAAGTGTGGGAAGCCGGGGCATTTCCGTGATGCCTGTCCCAACAAGAAGACTGCAGAGACTGCACAAGGAAGATCATTCAACATTAACGCTATGGATGCTGAGGAAGTTCCTAAACTTGTTACTGGTACGTTCTCGGTCAACAATTTATCAGTTTATGTACTATTTGATTCAGGGGCTGATTTGAGTTTCGTGTCGAGTAAATTAAGTCCAAAAATCAAAACACCGTTAACTCCTTTAGACAATACTTATGTTGTTTAAATAGTTAATGGTAAAGTGCTCACTGCTAAGATTGTGTATCGTAAGTGTAACATTAATCTGGCGGGTAGAGATTTTGAGATAGATTTGGTACCGATTGAACTTGGTAGTTTTGACATTGTCATTGGGATGGATTGGTTATCTGCGAATCGTGCTGAGATTGTGTGTTATGATAAAGCTATTCGTATTACTAATGTGGTTGGAGAGCCGCTGATGGTTTTTGGAGACAAGAAATGCAGACAGTTAAATCTTATTAGCTGTTTGAAAGTTCTTAAACATCTTTGCAAGGGCTGTCATGCTATTCTAGCCCATGTTATTGATTTCGATAAAGAAACGAAGAGCGTTGGTGATGTTCATATTATTAGAGATTTTCCAGAGGTATTTCCCGAAGATTTACCTGGCCTTCCGCCGCAACGCGCGGTAGAATTTCAAATTGATCTTGTTCCCGGTGCTGCTCCTGTAGCACGTGCTCCTTATCATCCTGCGCCTTCTGAACTTCAAGAATTATCAAGTCAACTCCGCGAGTTGTTAGACAAGGGTTTCATTCGTCCTAGTTCGTCCCCTTGAGGAGCTCCTGTTCTGTTTTTTAAGAAGAAGGATGGTTCTTTTCGTTTGTTCATTAATTATCATGAGTTGAACAAGCTTACTATTAAAAACCGTTATCCCCTTCTGAGAATTGATGATCTGTTCGATCAGCTTTAGGGTTCATCTATTTATTCAAAAATCGATCTTCGTTCCGGCTATCATCAGTTACGTGTTAAAGAATCTGATGTTTCGAAAACTGCTTTTCGTACCCGTTACGGTCACTTTGAGTTTCTTGGTATGCCGTTCGGATTGACAAATGCACCTGCTGTGTTCATGGACCTCATGAACCATGTGTGTAGACCCTATCTGGACAAGTTCGTTATTGTGTTCATCGACGACATCCTTATTTATTCGAAGAATGATGAAGAGCACGAAGAACATTTGAAGTTAGTGCCTGATCTATTGAGAAAAGAAGAGTTGTACGCTAAGTTCTCTAAGTGTGCATTCTGGTTACGAGAAGTTCAATTCCTTGGACATATTGTTAGTAAGCAAGGGATTCAAGTTGATCCTGCTAAGATTGAGGTGATTGAAAAGTGGGAAACTCCGAAGACCCCTACTCAGATTCGTCAGTTCCTAGGATTAGCAGGTTACTATAGAAGGTTCATTCAAGATTTCTCTCGTATTGCAAAACCCCTGACTGCTTTAACGCATAAAGGGAAGAAGTACGAGTGGAAGGATGAACAAGAGACTGCTTTTCAGACTTTAAAGAAGAAGTTGACTACCGCTCCGATATTGTCACTACCTGAGGGTAATGATGATTTTGTTGTTTATTGTGATGCTTCGCGTCAAGGCTTTGGTTGTGTTTTGATGCAACAAAAGAAAGTTATTGCGTACGCGTCACGTCAGTTGAAGATTCACGAGCAGAACTATACAACTCATGATTTAGAGTTGGGGGTCGTTGTTTTTGCGCTTAAGATTTGGAGACATTATTTGTATGGGGTCAAGAGTACTGTGTACACAGATCACAAAATTCTTCAACATATCCTCGATCAGCTGAACATGAGACAACGAAGATGGATTGAGACATTGAATGATTACGATTGTGAACTATTATATCATCCGGGTAAGGCCAATGTTGTGGCGGATGCGTTGAGTCGTAAAGAAAGGGTTGAACCTCGCAGGTTTAGAGCCTTAAATATGATAATTAGAACAAACCTCGCAAGGCAGATTCTTGAGGCACAACAAGAAGCCTTAAAGGAAGAGAATTTTGTGAAGGAGAACGTAAGAGGAATGGCTAAGAAATTTGAGATTCGAGCAGATGGTACTAGGTACTTTGCAGGACGTCTTTGGGTTCCAAAGTTTGGTGAACTGCAACAACTTGTTTTGGATGAGGCTCATAAGTCTAGGTACTCTATTCATCCTGGTTCAGGAAAGATGTATCATGATCTTAAAGAGCTGTATTGGTGGCCTAATTTGAAAGGTGATGTGGCTACGTATGTGGCTAAGTGTTTGACCTGTGCTAAGGTTAAAGCTGAACATCAAAAACCGTCTGGACTATTGGTGCAACCTGAGATTCCCGAGTGGAAGTGAGAAGGAATTACAATGGATTTTATTACTAAGTTACAGAGAGTTGCGGGTGGCTATGACACTATTTGGGTGATTATAGATCGACTCACTAAGTCGGCTCACTTTTTTCCGATTAGGGAAACATACTCAATGGAGAAGCTTACACGTTTGTACTTGAAGGAGATTGTTTCTAGGCATGGTGTTCCTGTATCCATTATTTCAGACCGAGACAGTCGATTTGTATCGAGGTTTTGGCGATCCTTACAGGAAGCCTTGGGAACTAGGTTAGATATGAGCACCGCTTATCATCCTCAAACAGATGGTCAGAGTGAAAGGACCATTCAGATGTTCGAAGATATGTTACGAGTGTGTGTTATTGATTTTGGTAATGGTGGGATAAATATTTGCCGCTAGCTGAGTTTTCTTATAACAACAGTTATCATGCAATTATTCAAGCAGCACCGTTTGAAGCTCTGTACGGTAGGAAGTGTAGGTCTCCTGTCTGTTGGAATGAGGTTAGGGATGCTCAACTCACAGGTCCAGAAATTATTCACGAGACTACCGAGAAGATTGTACAGATTAAGGAAAGGTTGAGAACCGTTAGAAGTCGGCAAAAGAGTTACGCCGATAGGGGAAGGAAAGATGTGGAATTCCAAGTTGGAGATCGTGTTATGTTAAAGGTTTCACCTTGGAAGGGTGTGATCCGGCTTGGTAAAAGGGGAAAGTTAAGTCCTCGTTTTGTTGGACCGTTTGAGATTGTTGAGAGAGTTGGACCGGCGGCTTATCGTTTGAAGTTGCCACAAGAACTCAGTGCTGTTCACGATGTTTTTCATGTATCGGATTTAAAGAAGTGTTTGGCCGAGGCAGACAAAACTATTCCTTTGGAAGAACTTCATGTTGATAAGCAACTTCATTTTATTGAGGAACCCATCGAAATTATGGATCGAGAAGTTAAGACTCTTAAGAAGAGCCGAATTCCTATTGTCCGGGTTAGATGGAACACCAGACGCGGTCCCGAGTTCACTTGGGAGCGTGAAGATCAGATGAAGCAGAAGTACCCGCATTTGTTCCCAGATGCTGAGACAACCCCTGCACCTGCTTAAATTTCGGGACGAAATTTCCGTAACGGGAAGGTACTGTCACGACCCTACTTTTTCCGTTATCTTTTATCGTTAATTATTTAACTACCGTTAACTGTTAATTGTGCTACGTCATTTCTATGGCCTATATTGTTAAATTAATAATAATATATTAATTATTTTGTGTTATGTGAATATTTGTATTCATATTTTGAGATATACGTTTCTACGTGTCGCGGATTTCTATCCGGCGAATCTTTTCGGTTTTCAAACCAACGGTCGCGTTTTTGGGATATTTAAATCCTAATTATTTTAAATATGATATTTTAAGATCATATAATTATATGTAGTATTTATATTTATTTTTCGTCGTGCGTTTGTTATCTCTCCGAATTTTAAATCGCGTAAGCGTGTTTTTGCGTTTCGCGTTTCGTTCGGGCTTCCAGGCCACAAGGGATTTCACTTTTAGCAAGTTGGCCCACCATGGGGCCTACCCCATCCATTTTCGGCCGATTAGGGGAGGGAGGGAGTATTACTCCCTTAATTTCTTTTTTTGTTATTATTTTTCATTCCACCTAAATTTCTAAAAACCTAATACTTGTATTTTGTCTCTTCTCCTCCCTTTTTGCTCCCTTTGATGTCACCTACCACCCACAACAACATCATCACCATCATTCAATCTTGCTTGGATCATCATTTGGTTTGCATAATCGTGTTCTACTCGTCATCCTCTACGCGTTAACATCCGTTGATTCTTGATTAGGGTATAAACCCTAACCCTAGAACTTTTGATTTTTCATTATATTTATGTATTTTGATTATATATTAATAGTATGATGATTACTTGTTGTTGTAATGGTGTTTGTATGCATAGAATTACTCATAAACACATGTTTTCGGTTTGATAAAATTGGGACAGCAGCTATTTCGTGTATTTCTGATATTGTGACTGTTATAAAAGTTAAAATAAAGTATCTAGATGAGTTCCTCTCATCAAGACATTAATTTTAGACTCCGGATTCATGTCGTTTCGATTCCCGGAGCCTTAAATATGATCAAAATGGTATTTTGTTAAGATTGAATTGTGATATTGGTATGAACCAGGTTTGGTCCGACTTTGTGACCATATTTGTTGACTTTAGGGTGTGTTAGTGTGTTAGGACTGATGGTGGGAAGAACTTTCATGTTCGGGTCATCTCAATCCGAGCCACGAATCACCCGTTACGTCTAAAACACGATTTGATTGAATTGAAGTTCCAAGTAGTGTATTGGCTGTACATCACGACTTGTGGGCTGTTCTTGGTGTGTTATTGAGTGTACCAAAGTGTCGGGTGGTTTGATTAGGCGGAGATATATGTAAGGCTCGCTAAAAACCGACACCCGGGGCTCAAGATGCGACCCGATGAACTTTTGATTTAAAACTTGTGACTAATTAATAAACTTATTATATAAATAATGGGTTTCATTATCATTTAATTACTTATGATAAAAAAAAGTAATTATTATTATTTAAGACTTATGATATATATATTTATTATATCATTTAATTATTACTTATGATTTAATTAACATTTAATTAAACTCATGATTAATGATACTTTTATTATTAATGGAAATTACTTATGATAAGTATTAAACTTATATTATGAGATTACTATTATAAGACTTATAATAAGGATTAATTAATTATTTAATTATTATAAGGCTTAGTTATTATTTAATTATAATTTAATTATTAAATACTTATGATTTAATAATTATAATTGTAAACTTATGATATGATTAATAATTCATTATTGTGAATTAATTAATAATACTTATGATATGATTTAAAATTTATTATTAATTAATAATACTTATATTATGACTAATATTTAATTAAGTAATTAAATACTTATGTTATATTAAATATATCATTTAAACTTATATTAACTTTAATAATTTATTTTAATTTAATTAAACTTATGTTATGACATAATTAGACATATTTAACTTTAATAAACGTTATAACTTACATTATTATTACAACTTACACTTTTAAAATTTACGTTGACTAAGTTTGACCAAGGATGACTTTTGAGTTGACTTTCGGTTGACTTTGACTTTTAGTTGACTTTTGTTGACTTTCTAATTAAGAAAACTTTCCTAACTGATAAACTTTCCTAAAATAGCAACTTTCTAAATTTGGAAACTTTCCAAAAATAGAAACTTTTAAAAAATAGAAACTTTCTAAAAATAGAAACTTTCCAAAAATAGAAACTTTCTAAAAATAGAAAGTGTGTGTCCGTAAGCTGTTCCAATCAAATCAATGCATACTGAGTATTGTTCTATGACTACTTGCAACATATACAATAGCTATCATACTAAGACTTGACCTAAGTTAGTTATTTATATCGACATGCTTTATTTATAGGTCGGCGTTGTGATCATTCCTGATCACTGTACTCATTTGCTGTTTGCTTATTTGTGTTGGTTACTTCGTTACTATTAAGGTGAGTTATAGTCCCGTTTTTACATACTTTTCAAAGTATATTTTTGGGATGTGATTACATGCATTTTATTTCACGTTTAGACACAAGTGACAATTAAATTTAAATTATTCATTGTGAGTTGGACAAAAATATTCCCTAGTCTGGTAACTGTAATCATTGGTTTCTACCGGTGAACGCGAATCCTACGAATAGATCTATCGGGTTTGACTACCCCATTTCGAGCTAGTCGCGCTAGCAATTTATAATCGGAATGTTTAGTACTTCGTATTTTGTTGTAGATACACTGTCCAGTGTATATTTTTATTGTGTTTGGCAAAGGTAAATAAATGGTTAAGTGGTTACCAGGTGGCTCATTGATAATGGAATAATGTTTAATGTTTTCTAACATTTTTAAATCTTGTGGTCTAAAGTTTATTTAATTATTTAAACCTATAATTCACTCAACCTTTGTGTTGACAGTTTACTCGCATGTTTTCACAGGTACTTAAGTTTATGTGATACTTCCGCTGTGTTTAGAAGAGTCTGCATGCATTTGGGCAGATTTTTATGAAACAATTTATGAAACTTTGGCTTGCATTCGGTTTTTGAATAATTAATATTTGTGGGGTTGTTGACAATGTTTTGTGTCAACTTTGGATTATTAATATGTTGGGTTACTTTTAAACTACGTATTTTGGTATGCTTTCCTTTTTGGGAAACTTTTGAAATAAAAGAATGCAATGTCATTTGTTAAATTCATTTAAGTGCGATCAAGCTGTGGGACCAAGTGACGGAGTCGTTAAGTGTATTGACGGGGCCATCACACGTTGGGAGATACAAATTTGAGAGAAAATTACTCTATTACTCACAAGAATAGATTACAGAGTATTACAAAACTCTTACAAAAAAAAACTCTCAAACTCACACACACTATCTAGGTTGTGATTACACTTCTCTGAGTGATTTTTGGGATGACATACAATGAAAGTTTGCATCTCTATTTATAGCAAAAAATCTATGACGGTGAATGGTGTGAACGAAGAAGGTTAGTGGAAGTTGGCGGCCGTCATCGTGTTCAAGTTTTCCACTTCCATATGCGTTGTCAACGTCGGCAGCTTTGAATGTGACGCCCCGTACAAAACCATCGTGTATGATTCGTCAACAACAGGATCTTTACACGGTTGAATACTACATGCTGTTTGAAAACCAGTTTGCATTCATAAAAAGATGGTGTTTTACAAAAGATAACGTGCATCCTACGAATAGGAGCATAAACATACGTATTTGAACCTAAGGTCGTTATAAAGCCATTGTTTGAAAATAACATAAACTACGAATGCAACAGAAAAGTTCCATGAATGAGACATCTCTAATAATGCACCAGATAACTAATACAGCAGGTCCTTACCAGCAATTCAATAACTGCATGACAGCAAATCTAACAGCGGAAGTAATAAACCTCTAGGCACCTGAGAAATACACGCTTAAAAGTCAACACGAATGTTGGTGAGCTATAGTTTAAGTTGTAACAGTAACGTAAGATAGGCCACGAGATTTCAGTGTAACAAACAGTATGAAAAGTATATGTATAACTGTGGGCACCCGGTAACTAGACTTAACGTTTATAACCCCCTGAAAGTACACTTGGCGAGTGCGTATGTTCACGAAGTATTAAACACCCGTTAAATGCTAGCGCGACTAGCCCGAGTGGGGATGTCAAACCCTATGGATCCATATCTAAGATTCGCGTTCACCGGTTCAAAAACCAATGACTAAACGTTACCGTGCTAAGGGGAATGTTTATGTCGTTGTATAACCCACGCACATATAAAGTTTAAGTACTCGTGCCTAGTATGTAAAACGTAAAAAGCGCATGTATTCTCAGTCCCAAAATAGTTAAAGTAAAAAGGGATGCTATAACTCACAGTGATAAAAGCGGTAAAGTTGGTAATGAAAGTACGCAAGTAGTAAGTCGGTCCGAAAGGTCGTAAACCTAAATCAAATGTTACTAGGTTAGTAGGTTGTCTTTATAAATTCCAGTAGTGCATAAAATAAGTTTAAGTGTCATCATCATCATCATTCATCATCATAAAAGCTAAGTAAGTGTGACAAGAATAGAGATCGAAACAATAGGCTGACTTCGGTCAGCTGCTACGACCTCTACGTAAATCAAAAAGACGCATAGTCAGTGGCTATGGCTCCGTATATGAGTACCCTAACCACTGACCAATTTCCAGAACCTAACTCGTCTTCGTTTGACCGTGGCGACGGATTAAGTGTGAGTAGGTCAGAAATTTCAGCACAACATTAATAGGGTGTAGTGACTCTCGGAGGGCCATAAATCCTAAACCGTAACTCGGATTAAGACGAGGCCTAAACGGAAAATCATATACTCGAACCGAACTAACTTAAAATCAACTTTACAGTAGCCCAGGTGGCCTGATCAGATACAAAAATCAGTGGACAAGTGCTCCGGTGGGGTTCTTGGTGCTTGATGCTCATCACGATTCTCATCCTTGATGCTTGTAGCTTCAAGTGTACAACTCGTTGATGATTTAGCATCACTTTTGACCAAGACTCTACCATCAATACACAATATGTTAAGACCAAGTGGTAACACAACTCATTTAAGAGTCTTAGATGGATGATGAACCAAGATTACATCATATCCTTAGTCTTAACACAATTACAAGTCCTATTTACAATAAAGTTACAAACTTTACATCAATCAAACAAGTATGAACATGATCTAAGTCAAATGAAGTGATGGAACCCTAAGCTAGAGAGCTTGGATCCCTTTCACACAATTTATAAGGTCACAAAACTAGAAAGCTTGAACCTTTAGTGTTCGTGAAGATCTTGAAGCATAAAGCTTGGATCTTGAAGATACATGAAGATTACAAACAAAAGTTTGAATCTTTTCCACAAAACAACATGATCAAAGCAAAAAGAACTTAGATCTAACAAAAAGATATGAAGATTCAAGCTAGAAAGCTTGCATCTTAATTGTTCTTGAAGATCTTGAAGCATAAAGCTTGGATCTTGAAGATACATGAAGATTACAAACAAAAGTTTGAATCTTTTTCATAAAATAACAAGATTAAAGCATAAAAGAAGTAGATCTACCAAGTTGGTGAAGATTCAAAGCTAGAAAGCTTGAATCTTCCATGTTCTTGAAGGATTCATGCTCGAATCAACAAGATATAAGCAAGATCAAAGCTAAAAGGAACTTTGATCTCCATAATATGATGATGATGATCACGAAATTGAAAGGAAAAGGAAGAGGAAAAGAAAACTTAAAAGAATACTAGAAAGGAAAGAAAGAAAAGAGCAAGTGTGTGTGAAAACCAAATGAGCAAGTGATTTGAATGAGAGGTAAATGGCTAGTATTTATAAGCAAAATTTGACAAGGATTGGTGACTTGGAAGGCCTCATGGCCGTAGGTCATTAGGAGGGGAGGGGGGAGACACCATTTTGCTTTTTGGTTAGTGGTTGTCTAAAGCATGTACTTATGCTAGAATCCCATGTGACAAAGTTGATAATCCTTATCCATTATGCTAGTATGACTCATTAATTATTTATTTATTTATTTATTTATTATTATGTTTCACTAGTAATAATACTTGGGCTAATTAATTGGGTCACTAGCTAGAGTAGGGTGGGCTTGAGCCCAACAAGGTAGAAAGTCCAACAAGACTAATTATTGGGCTCTTGCAATTAAATAAATAAAATTAAGCATCCAAAAGCCCAAGTAATTATTATTATAAAATAATAATTAATATTTTGCTGCCCAAATATTCCGGTTACGAAAAAAGTTAAACGTGCGCGCAGTTCGCGGTTTATTCGAAACGTTAAATAACACTAACGGTTATAAAAGCATCCGGTGAACAAGTTAAGTATCCTACATACTCTAAGGCACGTTTTAACATATAATTGGAAGTAAACCACGTATATCAAGTTTCCAGAGTATAAAGTAACGCAGTGCGCACAAATACGCAGTTTCGCTAAAATACAAGGCACAAAAGCAAGTCGAAAAAGTCGGGTCGTTACATTACCCACATGTTATTAGAAATTTCGTCCCGAAATTTAAGCTGAGGCAGGTGTTGGAGTCGGGAAAAGGTGAGGATATTTCTGCATCATTTAATCCTCTCGTTCCCAGGTAAACTCAGGTCCACGCTTGGCATTCCATCGAACTCGGACAATTGGAATCTTATTGCGTTTCAAGGTTTTGACCTCACGGTCCATAATTTCGACAGGCTCTTCCACGAAGTGGAGTTTGTCATCAATCGTAAGTTCTTCCAATGGTATGACAAGTTCCGGTGGAGCAAGGCACTTCTTCAAATTTGATACATGGAAGGTAGGATGAACAACACTCAACTGAGTCAGAAGATCCAGACGATAAGCAACGGGTCCAACACGTTCCAAAATTTCAAAAGGACCAACATATCGCGGGTTCAACTTTCTGCGCTTCCCAAAACGAATTACACCTTTCCAAGGTGCGACCTTCAACATTACTCGGTCACCCACGTTGAATTCGAAGTCTTTACGTTTAAGATCAGTATAACTCTTTTGGCGATCGCAGGCCGTCTTAAGTCTCGCTTGAATATGAGAAATCTTCTCCGTTGTTTCATGGACTATCTCGGGTCCGGTGATTTGCACTTCGCCTAACTCTGCCCAACAAATAGGAGAACGGCACTTGCGACCATACAACACTTCAAAAGGCGCGGCTTTAATACTCGAATGATAACTGTTGTTGCAAGAGAATTCGGCTAGCGGCAGATGCCTTTCCCAAGACTTTCCAAAGTCAATAACACAGGCATGCAACATGTCCTCTAATGTCTGAATCGTTCGTTCACTCTGACCGTCGGTCTGTGGGTGATAAGCGGTGCTCATGTCGAGATGAGTTCCCAAGGCTTCTTGCAAGGAACGCCAGAATCTTGAAGCAAAACGGGGATCGCGATCGGAGATAATTGATAAGGGCACACCATGACGGGATACAATTTATTTGATGTACAGTTGAGCAAGTCTCTCCATTGTATCTGTTTCTTTCATCGCTAGAAAATGAGCAGATTTGGTAAGACGGTCAACGATAACCCAAATTGTATCGTATCCGCCCACCGTTTTTGGTAGCTTCGTGATGAAATCCATCGTAATTGCTTCCCATTTCCATTGTGGGATTTCTGGTTGTTGAAGTAATCTAGATGGCCTCCGATGCTCAGCCTTAACCTTCGAGCAAGTCAAACACCTCCCAACATAAGTTGCAACATCCTTCTTAAGATTTGGCCACCAATACTGTTCCTTGAGATCGTGGTACATTTTTCCGGCTCCTGGATGAATCAAATATCTCAACTTGTGGGCTTCATCAAGTAAAAGTCTTCGTAAATCTCCATAACGAGGTACCCAAATTCTTCTGGCATAACATCGGAGTCCAGACTCCTTAACCTCGAATTTAGAGACCAGGATTTTCATTTATTCATGAGATATGTTCTCCTTCTTGAGCGCCTCTTCTTGGGCTACTCGGATCTGGCTATGGAGGTTCGAATGGATGGTGATGTTCAGAGCCCGAACACGAAGAGGTACCGTTCTCTCCTTTCGACTTAAAGCGTCGGCTACAACATTGGCCTTACCAGGATGGTAACGAAGTTCACAATTATAGTCGTTCAGCATCTCAATCCATCGTCGTTGTCTCATGTTCAGCTGCTTCTGATCAAAGATGTGCTGGAGGCTTTTGTGATCGGTGAATATGGTACTCTTTGTTCCATAGAGATAGTGTCTCCACAGCTTCAATGCGAAGACAACGGCTCCAAGTTCGAGATCGTGAGTAGTATAGTTTCGCTCATGAATCTTCACCTGACGAGATGCATAAGCAATGACCTTCGTTCTTTGCATCAATACACAACCAAAACCATTCTTCGAAGCATCGCAGTACACAACGAAGTCGTCACTACCTTCGGGAAGAGATAAGATAGGTGCGGTGGTTAACTTCTGTTTCAGGGTTTGAAATGCTGCTTCTTGTTCGGTTTCCCAAATGAACTTCTTTCCTTTCTGAGTCAGTGCGGTCAAAGGATGCAAAATCAACGAAAAACCTTCAATAAACCTTCTGTAGTAACCGGCAAGACCTAGAAATTGGTGAATGTGAGTCGAAGTAGTGGGTCTCTCCCACTCGCTGATAGCTTCAATCTTGGCGGGGTCAACTTTGATACCTTGATCACTCATAATATGACCCAGAAATTGGACTTCCTTCAGCCAAAATTCACACTTGGGGAATTTGGCATAAAGCTGCTCTCGTCTCAAGAGTTCAAGCACTAACCGAAGATGTTGCTCATGTTCTTCTTCGCTTTTGGAGTATATGAGGATATCATCTATGAAGACGATAACGAATTTATCCAGATAAGGCTTGCAGACACGATTCATGAGGTCCATGAACACGGCTGGTGCGTTGGTTAATCCGAACGGCATCACGAGAAACTCATAATGACCATAGTGGGTTCTAAATGCAGTCTTCATCACATCACTCTCTTTCACTCTCAACTGGTGATAACCGGATCGCAAATCGATCTTAGAGTAAACGCTTGATCCTTGCAGCTGATCAAAAAGATCGTCAATTCTGGGAAGAGGATATCGATTCTTGATCGTCAATTTGTTGAGTTCGCGGTAGTCGATACACATGCGGAAGGATCCTTCCTTCTTCTTCACGAATAAAGCAGGTGTGCCCCAAGGCGACGAGCTCGGTTGGATAAACCCTCAGTCGAGCAATTCCTGCAGTTGACTCTACAACTTTTGCAGTTCAGAAGGTGCTAGTCGATAAGGTGCGCGAGCTACAGGTGCAGCTCCCGGCACTAGATCGATCTGGAACTCCACTGCTCATGGTGGCGGTAATCCAGGCAACTCTTCCGGAAAGACGTCAGGGAATTCATTCACAATTCGCACATCATTCACACTCTTCTCCTCTGTTTCTAAAGCCTTCACGTGTGCTAAAACAGCATGTCGTCATTTCTTCATGATCTTCTGCGCTTTCATACAACTAATGAGGTTCAGCTTTGAGTTACATCTTTCTCCGTAAATAGTCAGTGACTCACCGTCTCCTTGTGGTATACGAAGAGCTTTATCTCCACAGATAATATTGGCCCTTACTTTAGTTAACCAGTCCATGCCGACAATCACGTCAAAGCTTCCCAATTTGATGGGTATCAAGTCAATTTCGAAATCCATGCCAGCTATGTTAATAACAGCTCCTCGTCCAATTTGGTCAACTTTCTCAAGTTTCCCATTGGCTACTTCTACTAGCATATCCTCTTCTAAAGGCACTAATGACCAATCTATCTTAGAGCAAAAGTTTCTACAGACATAGCTTCTATCGGCACCAGTATCAAATAGGACAGAGGCTAATAGTTTGTTGATAGGGAAAATACCTGTAACCAAGTCGGGGTTCTCACGTGCATCCCTTGCATTAACGTTGAAAGCTCTACCACGCGGTGGTCCGCCGTCCTTCTTTTTATTGAGGCAATCATTCCTAAAGTGGCCCTGCTGTCCACACTCATAGCATTTCCTTGGCCCATTTTGGTTTGTCCTTACAGTTGGAATGGTAATCTTGCAGTTCTTGCCAACATGCCCGATTTTTTTGCATTTCTCACAGACCGCATTACAGTACCCGATATGGTGCTTGTAGCACCTCTTGCACTGCGGTAGAGTACCCTTGTAGTTGGGGTTCGAGATGGTATTCGGGTTGGGGTTCCTTCCGTCGTTAGGCCTCTTAGCTGGAGTTTGATCATAGGTTCTCCCCTTGTTATTGTAGTCCCACTTACGCTTCTCACCACTGGCTCCCGATTCGGATTTACCCTTCTCCGGTTCTTTGCTGATAATTTGGTTCAAAAGGGTATGCGCCATTCGCATAGATGCTGGGACGTTGGGTGGATTAGAAGAGGTGACATTTCCTTGAATGGACTTGGGAAGTCCCCACAAGTAGCATTCCATTCTCTTAAATTCCGGGATGACCATCGTGGGACACATCAGCGCTAATTCCAGATACTTGCGGTTGTAACCATCAAGATCGTTACCCACAACCTTTAACTCCCATAACTCAGCCTCCATTTTCTGTATCTCTGTCCTGGGGCAGTACTCTTCGATCATGGCCCCCTTAAATTCTTCCCACGGGATGACATAAGCCTCATCAATACCCTTAGCTTGAGCCAGTGTGTTCCACCAGGTTAGGGCGCCGTCTGACAGCATACATGAGGCATACTTGGTTTTGTTCGCCTCTGAGCAGTTGCTGACGCGGAACACAGCTTCCAATTTCTCAAACCACCTAGTCAAACCAACTGGCACCTCAGTGCCGCTAAAGTTGTGGGGCTTGCAGCTTTGAAACTCTTTGTAAGTGCAACCGTTCTGGACGTTCTGGTTAACCGGTGGGGCTGGGGGAATGACATTTGCTATGGCTGCGGCTACTCTTTCCGCAATCATTTCCTCGATCTGTGCTGCTGTGGGTGCTGCTCGTCCATTTGCCATTGCTTTTCTAAACAGAAATTTTGACTTAAGTCAAAATCCAGCATTTAATATATATAATAATACAGTATATGGTAAACAGGGGAACAACACAACGCATGCCAATTAAGTAACGCAACCAGGTACAAATACCGCAAAACCAACATACAGTAATGTAAATAGAACACTGCACAAGAATTAAACAATACAAAGTTCCATTCATTAATAAAGAGTTGCATACATTCGCTTAGGTTCGTACAATACATAAGTAAAACATGAAACTACAAACGAGATTACATAATGAAATCTACTACAAAGCCCTATGGTGACGGTGGGTAAAGGATGTCCATTACGTGGGACATCTGGTCCTCGAGTTCAGTTACCCAAGCACGGAGGATCTCCACTTCCCTCGCCAGTTCCTCGATAGAGGGAGGGGCTGGCAGAGCAGGCGGTGCTGCTGGTGCAGGTGGTGCAGATGGTCCAGCACCAGAAGTAGAGGCTGCAAAGCGGTAAGGCTTACGCACGAAAGGATCAGCAGGGTAAGGCACAACCCGCTTATGGGCGGTAACCCTACGACGATGACCATGTGCGTTAGTGAATGCTCGACCTCCGTTGATCCCCGGAATAACAGTGCCATCGAAACGGTACCGCTTCTTCGGCGGGGTGGAGGGTGGCTGTACAGGTGCATCATCAGGGTCCTCCTCTTCGGAGTCATCATCTCTAGTATCATCTGTGGATGAGTCGTCGGATGATGAATCGTCGAAAACAGCTGGAGGTGGCGGTGATCGGCGACCGGTAGTCATGATCCGGTATCTGAAGGGTGGGATCGGTATAACACGTCCATCAGGAAGGCGTCGGTACCAATGGTTATGCTCATTACGAAACGGAACATCCCCGTATTCCCTGGGAATCACAACACCACCGGAGCGGGGCTGTGGCTCCGAGGGTCCTGGGGCAAGTAGAGCTGGAATCTCCGGGGGGTCCTGGGCTCCGCCTGAGGTAACCACTGGGGCAGGCGTACGGCTGCTGGTTTCGGAGGATAAAGCGCCGGGGTCACTGGTTAACGGGACCTGTGTGTCGGTAGCAGTAGTAGGTGAGGTAGCTGACGAGTCTGAATTGCTGCCCAAAATGATGAAAGGTGGAATATCCGACATCTGAACAGGGAAAAATAACTTTTCCATGTCAGTAAGTCATAAAGCAAGCATGTATTAGGCACTACAGCAACCTAGCATGGCAGTAATAATAATAGTGCTAAACAGAAATAACATGTGAAAGCAGATAGTAATCATGCAATAGCGGAAATAAGCATACAACAAGTTCGCATTGCAGTGAAGATAAGCAATAGTATGCAGTGAGATCACATAGCAGTGAAAGTAAGCAGTAGCATGCAGTAAGTCTCGCAGAAACAAGTAAACTAGCAAGTTGTAGATTAGTCCTATTAGTGTATCCTACTCGGTCCGGTCTAGACTCACTAATGTAACCTAATTCCCTACAACCAATGCTCTGATACGAAATGTGACGCCCCGTACAAAACCATCGTGTACGATTCGTCAACAACATGATCTTTACACGGTTGAATAATACATGTTGTTTGAAAACCAGTTTGCATTCATAAAAAGATGGTGTTTTACAAAAGATAACGTGCATCCTACGAATAGGAGCATAAACATAAGTATTTGACCCTAAGATCGTTACAAAGCCATTGTTTGAAAATAACATAAACTACGAATACAACAGAAAAGTTCCATGAATGAGACATCTCTAGTAATGCAGCGGATAACTAATACAGCAGGTCCTTAACAGCAATTCAATAACCGCATGACAGCAAATCTAATAGTGGAAGCAATAAACCTCTAGGCACCTGAGAAATACACGCTTAAAAGTCAACACGAATGTTGGTGAGCTATAGTTTAAGTTGTAACAGTAACGTAAGATAGGCCACGAGATTTCAGTGTAACAAACAGTATGAAAAGTATATGTATAACCGTGGGCACCCGGTAACTAGACTTAACATTTATAACCCCCTGAAAGTACACTTGGCGAGTGCGTATGTTCACAAAGTATTAAACACCCGTTAAATGCTAGCGCGACTAGCCCGAGTGGGGATGTCAAACCCTATGGATCCATATCTAAGATTCGCGTTCACCGGTTCAAAAACCAATGACTAAACGTTACCGTGCTAAGGGAATGTTTATGCCGTTGTATAACCCACGCACATATAAAGTTTAAGTACTCGTGCATAGTATGTAAAATGTAAAAAGTGCATGTATTCTCAGTCCCAAAATAGTTAAAGTAAAAAGGGATGTTATAACTCACAGTGATAAAAGCGGTAAAGTCGGTAATGAAAGTACGCAAGTAGTAAGTCGGTCCGAAAGGTCGTAAACCTAAATCAAATGTTAATAGGTCAGTAGGTTGTCTTTATAAATTCTAATAGTGCATAAAATAAGTTTAAGTGTCATCATCATTCATCATCATAAAAGCTAAGTAAGTGTGACAAGAATAGAGATCGAAACAATAGGCTGACTTCGGTCAGATGCTACGACCTCTACGTAAATCGAAAAGATGCATAGTCAGTGTCTATGGCTCCGTATATGAGTACCCTAACTACTGACCAATTTCCAGAACCTAACTCGTCTTCGTTTGTCCGTGGCGACGGTTTAAGTGCAAGTAGGTCAGAAATTTCAGCACAACGTTAATAGGGTGTAGTGACTCTCGGAGGGCCATAAATCCTAAACCGTAACTCGGATTAAGACGAGGCCTAAACGTAAAATCATCTAATCGAACCGAACTAACTGAAAATCAACTTTCCAGTAGCCCAGGTGGCCTGATCAGATACGAAAATCAGTGGACAAGTGCTCTGGTGGGGTTCTTGGTGCTTGATGCTCATCGCGGTTCTCATCTTTGATGCTTGTAGCTTCAAGTGTACAACTCGTTGATGGTTTAGCATCACTTTTGACCAAGATTCTACCATCAATACACAATATGTTAAGACCAAGTGGTAACACAACTCATTTAAGAGTCTTAGATGGATGATGAACCAACGTTACATCATATCATTAGTCTTAACACAATTACAAGTCCTATTTACAACAAAGTTACAAACTTTACATCAATCAAACAAGTATGAACATGATCAAAGTCAAATGAAGTGATGGAACCCTAAGCTAGAGAGCTTCGATCCCTTTCACACAATTTATAAGGTCACAAAGCTAGAAAGCTTGAACCTTTAGTGTTCTTGAAGATCTTGAAGCATAAAGCTTGGATCTTGAAGATACATGAAGATTACAAAAAAAAGTTTGAATCTTTTTCACAAAACAACATGATTAAAGAAAAAAGAACTTAGATCTAACAAAAAGATATGAAGATTCAAGCTAGAAAGCTTGCATCTTAATTGTTCTTGAAGATCTTGAAGCATAAAGCTTGGATCTTGAAGATACATGAAGATTACAAACAAAAGTTTGAATCTTTTTCATAAAATAACAAGATTAAAGCATAAAAGAAGTAGATCTACAAAGTTGGTGAAGATTCAAAGCTAGAAAGCTTGAATCTTCCATGTTCTTGAAGGATTCATGCTCGAATCAACAAGATATAAGCAAGATCAAAGCTAAAAGGAACTTTGATCTCCATAATATGATGATGATGATCACGAAATTGAAAGGAAAAGGAAGAGGAAAAGAAAACTTACAAGAATACTAGAAAGGAAAGAAAGAAAAGAGCAAGTGTGTGTGAAAATCTAATGAGCAAGTGATTTGAATGAGAGGTAAATGGCTAGTATTTATAAGCAAAATTTGACAAGGATTGGTGACTTGGAAGGCCTCATGGCCGTAGGACATTAGGTGGGGAGGGGGGAGACACCATTTTGCTTTTTGGTTAGTGGTTGTCTAAAGCATGTACTTATGCTAGAATCCCATGTGACAAAGTTGATAATCCTTATCCATTATGCTAGTATGACTCATTAATTAATTAATTATTTATTTATTTATTATTATGGGTCACTAGTAATAATACTTGGGCTAATTAATTGGGTCACTAGCTAGAGTAGGGTGGGCTTGAGCCCAACAAGGTAGAAAGTCCAACAAGACTAATTATTGGGCTCTTGCAATTAAATAAATAAAATTAAGCATCCAAAAGCCCAAGTAATTATTATTATAAAATAATAATTAATATTTCGCTGCCCAAATATTCCGGTTACGACAAAAGTTAAACGTGCGCGCAGTTCGCGGTTTATTCGAAACGTTAAATAACACTAACGGTTATAAAAGCATCCGGTGAACAAGTTAAGTATCCTACGTACTCTAAGGCACGTTTTAACATATAATTGGAAGTAAACCACGTATATCAAGTTTCCAGAGTATAAGGTAACGTAGTACGCACAAATACGCAGTTTCGCTAAAATACAAGGCACAAAAGCAAGTCGAAAAAGTCGGGTCGTTACATTGAACATCTAGATGACGGCTGGAACAGAGCCATCTAGATGACGGCTGGAAACCACTGGAAACCATCAAAAATATGTTAGCCTGTTTTATGTCCAGTTTTTCAATTCTTCAAGGGTTGGAGTGTAAGTTTTGGATTAGAGTATTTAAACATCCTTAAACACGAAATCATCACTTTTTGTTCAGATTTTGTTCCGTCACCGTAACCTATATCCAAGCTCTACGTACTCTTCGATTCCAGTTATTGCAAGCACGATTTCTACATAAAATATTGAATATTTCTTCACGATGATTACACATGGCCAAGTCTTTATTATTTCTTAGCCAACAATTTATTGTATTCGATTTCCTTCAAACATTTATGTGATCAATCATTTATAATGATTAAATCTTTCAAATTATAAATTGTTGAATTGATTAAAGTTTGTTTCAAGTCCAATTAGAGTTAAAATATTTAAATAATTAAATAAATATTAAATTATTATTAATATGGGATATTCAAAAAAGAATACTAAATAATTAATTAAATTATTATTTTATTATTATATTATATTTAGTTTATTATATTATATACAATTTATTACTGTTGGTTTATGTGATACATGCATTTACATACTGAGGATATATCATCTTCACCTTGTTCACTAAAATAGAGGAGTGTATCAAAAGCGAAAAAATAAAAATAGAATTGGACTCACCATCCTGCACACTAACTTCTGTCACCTCCTTGGCTAGCGCTCTCCTTGACTGAATGGTGCCTATCAACGTTAAAAGATGGCTAGCGCCAAATCATCCACTTTAACGTAGATAAGAGGAGGCCTTAGTATTATTTATTTTCATTTATTAGTTATAATAAATAATAAATGCTAAATAATTAATAACAATTAATAATAACAATAATAAGATTTTTTGGTTTGACAAAAATACTTAAATACAATATTACTGACCGAGTGATAAAACTTAATCAAGAACAACAACAGCAGGAGCAGGAGCAGGAGCAACAACACCAACAACAGCATAATAATAATAATAATAATAATAATAATAATAATAATAATAATAATAATAATAATAATAATAATAATAATAATAATAATTATAATTATAATTATAATTATAATAATTATAATAATAATAATAATTATTATTATAATAATAATAATAAATATTTGCTATGAATCTATGATTAATATAACTTTCTTAATTGCACACATATGACATAAGTACCCATTTAAACTCAAAAGATATAATCATGGTGGACTACTGCTCACAAGACATGAATTGCTAATTTTTGATGATGGTTACAATGATACGAACAAAAATAGTAATGGTCTCCTCTTTCAGTCAAGTTGATTAGAGCAGGGCCTTCTGCTATTATACTTCTAAGGTCAGGAGTTTCACAGTTATCAAATTGTTGTTTGTTCACTTTTGAAACATCATGATATCCTGTCACAAAACCAAAAAAAAGTATATCGCCGACGTTAAAAGTACGTTGGGATTGCCAATTATCGTAGAAATTTGGGTTCTCTTGAATCTTCCACCCAAAGTCATCATCACCCACATGATGTACGATACCTAGCGAGCTATCAAATGACATGTATGCAAGCACGACCATAAGCATAAGCATCTTGAAGAGGGACGCTGCCATTTTATTTTATCTATTATGAAGATTGTATTACCTTTAGAGAATGTTGTGTTATTTGAGTTGGGGGATGAGTATAAATAGCCTTGAATTGAACATGATAATCTTATCATTATTTGCTTTTGAATGTTTAATGACATATTATTTCAAAATATGATTTTCAAAATATGATATACGAGATATGAAATATGAGATTAAATATACAATTTAGTTGTATGATATTAATGACATTTATTATAAGTCACTTAAATTACTTACGTTTGATATTTAGTTATATGATATTAAAATGACATTTATTATCTATTATCTATACCTATAATTACTTCTATACTATATATTAAAATGCAAATATGATAGATGTCATACAAAACGTTTTTTTAACATAAAAAAAATTTAAAAATAGAAGAAAAATTACTAATACATGATTGATGATCTTATTAAAAAAATTGGTTATACCTATAGATATTAAGAAATCTTAAATAAATGTACAATAAGGAAAACATTATGTACAACATTATGGTAAAATACATCCATCACCGTATGTACAATATTTGAAGTATTATGTACAATCTTATAATAAAACACCCTCATTACCATATGCACAATATTTGAAACATTATGTACAATCTTATAATTATAATCTTATGATAAAACACTCTCATGACCATATGTACATTTTTTAAAACAAATTGTACATTCTTTTACAAAAAATTCCGGGAACACATTTACGAACTTTGAAGCATATCGTATAACATTCATATAATAATTGTATTTTAATAACAAAAAATTAAGAGGTATTAGTTATTACTAAAACAAACTTTAATGATGTTGTTGTTGTTGTTGTTGTTGTTGTTGTTGTTGTTGTTGTTGTTGTTATTATTATTATTATTATTATTATTATTATTATTATTATTATTATACTATTATTAATTATTATTGTTGTTGTTCAAATATAAGTTCTCTATACGCGAATAACTACGTTACATATGTATGCTAAATATATATCTCAATAAAAGGTTACTCGTATAATGTAGGCTTTTATGACAAGGAAAATAGTAATTATGATAAAAAAATTCAGAAGAGGGTGGTAGGATAATGAAGGTAGTTTATTTATTATGTTCAAGTTAAGTACATTAATATGTCTATAGTTTATTTTGATTATTTTGGATGCAAAAGTTTCAGACAAAATATTTGTGGTGCGTTTTTGTTATAATTATTTGCTATATGCATTTTACAAACTTCATGAATTTAGTTATTTTTTCCAATAGTTTGGTAAGTATTCACCAAATAGTATGTTCGGATTATTTAATAAACCCGTGATTTTACGGGTCATTTAAGATTATATAAGATAATTTTCTTATAATTATATATTCACTACAAGAAAAATTAGGACGGGCGACGAAGGTTTTTTGCAATGAGGGGATGTCGCCGCTAATAACTTGCAGAAATTTATTTTGAATGGAAAAGAAAGGAAACAGACAGATTAAAAAATAATAGTGATTCTCGAGTTTTAATTTTGAGCGGAAAGGAAAGGGGAGTAGATGATTAGGAAGGATATTACATTAACCTTTTGTTGAGAACACTCTCCTCCCATATTTGTACCGATTATGAAGGATAGTAAAACATTTTCATCCCCTTTCTTTTCCATTCTATTCTCGAAAAAAACACGAGAATACAATTTCAACGTAAGCGATAAAATTTTCACTCTTTTGACCAGAGTCGTGGGTCCACCAAGTAATTGCGGCGATGAGTTTTTCCACATCGCTTCAAATAATTTAGTGAGTTTTCTTTTTTCATTTTCTTTCGCATTAAATTTGGTCAAAGGTTTAAAAATTTATTCCCGAAGCATATCGCCGCAAATAGGCGTCATATTAAAAAATGACATTTATTTTAAGATGATATAAGATAATGTTCTTTATAGAATATAACTAGCAATGGAGCCCCGGCGCCGTTCTTAGTGTATACGGTGTTATAGGTTAATATAGTTGAACGGTCATTATACTTTACATAGCTATAGTTATTCACACATACAAAATGGCTACAGTAGTTGTTAGGTTGACAACCCTGAACCTGTCACACCCCCAAATAGGGCCTGAGGTATTTGTGACTAATTATATCAAATCACAGTTGGATAAATGAGAACGACTCTATATGAGACGTTTTATTGAGTTTTGCAGCGGAAAAAATAGATTACATTGTATTTAATAAACAGTGCATTAAATGTCTTTAATTGATATAATATGTAATGAAGACTCCAAGCATAGCAAGCAATCGTCATCAAATTAGCAAATGAAAGTCCTTCAAATTATCCATGAATGACTCGTTGAAATGTTGCTTTCAATTAGCAAATACACAGCGGAAGCATTATGTAGGACTTGAGAATAAACATGTTTAAAAAGTCAACACGAGGTTGAGTGAGTTCATAGGTTTATCATAATTCAATAGTTCAATATAGCATTAGACCACAAGATTTCAGTTTAAAGTTGATTAATACCAAATATATTAATCGAAAGAGTTGTTGTTTGTAATATCGCTACTAGACAAAAGTTACCCCGTGACACTTGTTATTCATGTCGTTGAATCATTATTATGTAGTCAAAGACAAACGGTCAACTGACTAGAGACGTCACTCTCAGTAGCGCTACTCACAATAACTAAGCTTGCATCTTATACCTCAGCAATTAGCGATATTACGGTAGGGATTTAGCATGACTAAGCATGTATATAGCATAAAAGTTTGAGTACTTGTGTCTAAACGTAAAACAGTTATAAAAGTTGCACATGTATTCTCAGCCCAAAAATATATATATAAAGGGAGCTATGAAAACTCACGATACTATATTTCGTATTTCGTAGTAATTAAGCTTATGAGCGGCACTGAACAAGTGCAGAGTTGTCCTCGGATTCACGAACCTATATCAAGTATATATATTAACACATATACTCGTAATCGAATAAGTTTATATATATTATTTCAATCGTTATATATTTCTGTATATATATACTTATATATATATATATATATATATATATATATATATATATATATATATATATATATATATATATATATATATATATATATATATATATATATATATATATATATATTCTATATATAAGTATTTATTTTATAAAATAATATTAATAATGATAATGATTAATGAGTTGTATTGTTTTGTAATAACAATAATAATACTAGTGGTAAAATGATAATAATCATAATAAGGTTTAAAAATAATAATAATAATAATAATAATAATAATAATAATAATAATAATAATAATAATAATAATAATAATAATAATAATAATAATAATAATATTATTATTATTAATAATAATAGTAAAAATGAAAGTTCTTATAATAATTAAAATGTTATATGTTTACAATAGTAATGATATTAATAGTAAAAATGATAATAATAATAATAATAATAATAATAATAATAATAATAATAATAATAATAATAATAATAATAATAATAATATAGTTTTAATGATAGCAAAAATGATAATTTTTGTAAAAATGATAATAACGATAGTAATTTTTAATAATAATTATAATACCAATAAAGATAATTATATTAGTAATAATAATAAAGATAACATTAATAATATTTATAAATATAAAATGATACTAGTACTAATAATAATAATGATAACAATAATTTGTATTGTTAAAATAATAATAATAATAATTCTAATTATAATAATGATATTAATGTTTAAAATGATAATAATAATAATAATAATACAATAATAATACAATAATAATACCACTAATAATACTAGTAATAGTAATTTTAGTAGTAACAATAATAATAGTAATTATAATTATAATTTTAATTATGTTAATAATAATACATGGTAACTAATACTTACTAGTAATAATAAAAATGATGGCTTTAATACTTAGTGATAATAACGATAATAATTAATAACAATATTAATAATAATAAAGATAATTATAATAATTAATAATAATAATAATAATAATAATAATAATAATAATAATAATAATAATAATAATAATAATAATAATAATAACAATAATAGAAAACTACCTTTAAAGAAACAAGCTAAAAAAATTGACACAGCTCTTGGTTAAACTCAAACACCCAAACCATTCTTCCATTTCTTGTTTCCTGGATTTATACCCCCCTAATATATATATATATATATATATATATATATATATATATATATATATATATATATATATATATATATATATATATATATATATATATATATATATATATATATATCGGCCCTTCTGTTTCATCTTCTACTTCCTTATTTTTAAAATTTGAACGACTTAATAAATCATAAAATCAGTGTTTTAGATTCCACAAAATAATTAGAACTAATCATTATTATGTGTTTGCAATAATAGAAAACGAAAATATAAAAAAATCGAAATAAAAAGCCTGCTGGTACTGTCGCTGTTTACAAAAAATAAATAAATTGGTTCTTGATTTTTGAG
The DNA here is from genome assembly GCF_046630445.1 of Rutidosis leptorrhynchoides. Lineage (NCBI taxonomy): Eukaryota > Viridiplantae > Streptophyta > Magnoliopsida > Asterales > Asteraceae > Rutidosis > Rutidosis leptorrhynchoides. The sequence goes on from NC_092342.1 coordinate 27,835,080, forward strand.
GACGTTTTGGATAAAGATTACAACATGAAATAGTTTCTAAATTGTCCCTATAAACTTTCTGAGCAATCAATTGAACTTGAAACACAAAATCGAATTCGAATTTTACTAAGAACGAACAATTGACTTTTTTTAAAATAAACTTTGACTTCGAAATTTGGAATCGTTACAAGGAATTGGGAGATCAAACTTTGCAGATAGTTTGATTAAAGGATTCCTAACAAGACTATATTTACAGATTTTGAAATGGGGTTTCGATTTCGGGCTTTTGATTATAGAGTCAATAACAGAGGTTGAAAAGGAAAAAAAATTCTATTAAAATTTAATCAGAAGAAGTTGTTGTTTGATAATTGATTAAGATTACTAGCTACTTGATTCGTTTTATAATAAAATGGGTTAATATGAATACAAATTTGTAACCAGTAGAATATATAAAAATATATAAAGCGGATAAAAAAATGGAAGCAGATCTAAATCCATTAAAAAAGAGCAGATATAATTATAAAAAAATATAAACAGCTCAGTACCTTGTTTTTGACTTCTTTATTTTATTTTATTTTTATTTTTATTGATATTATTATTATTATTAAATATATTAATAATAATAATTGTAAATATGATAATAATAAATAATAATAATAAAGATAATAATAATCATTAATATTAGTTAATAATAATACAAATAGTAATAATAACATTAATGATAATAATAATAAATTGTAAGATAACAATATTAATAATGATGCTATTATACTAAGAATAATGATAATAATAATAATTCTAAATAAAAATGATAATTTTTAGTAATAGCAATAATGATAATATTAATGATAAAAATTAATAAGGTGTATTATAATGATAACACCCATTATAATAATAATAATAATAATTTTAGTAATAATGGTATTACTAATAATGTTAGTAATGATATTAGTAATATTTAATAACAATAATAATAAAGATAACACTAGTAATATTTAATATCAATATTAATAATGAAAGTTATAATAATTGTAAATGATAATGATGAGTGATATTAATATAACAATTTAATATTAATACATAATTATTTACAAATAATGGTTCATGAATCGTTGGAATTTGTCAAAGTTTAGATGAAATCATGTAAGGATTTTTGTTTAAATTAACTCGGAAATTTTAGGGTTATCACAGTATCCCCCTGTTAATAGAAATTTCGTCCCGAAATTTAGTTTGTTGCCATCAGTCGGTGTTGTTTTTAAACAGGTGAGGATATTTTCATTTTATTTGGTCTTCACGTTCCCAGGTATGCTCGGGGCCTTACGTGAATTCCAACAGATAGAATATTGTTTTGTTTCAAGAGTTTAAATCTTACGAACCATAAATTCTACAGGTTCTTCGATGAAGTATATTTTATCATTAATGCGGTGGTTATCTAAAGATTAACAAGAGTGTCATTTAACTAGGTTTTCTCAGAAAGAGATGATGACGTTATACAAGCATTTCAATACACATGAAATGTGTTATGAATAATAGTGAGCTCATTTAAACCTTGAGCGTTTATGCCGCAATAATAGGGCAAACAAATAGAGAGGAGTTCGTGAAAATCACGGTCATGAAATTTGATAGAGATCGTTATTGTTTACAACAAGGATGATGAATATGAGTTGAAAAATAGAGTTTTATCAACGTTAAATAATAGGAATAAAGCAATTCGATTACTCGAAGAGTACGAACCGATGCTATCATAAAAGAGTGGGTTGAGTAAATTAAATGTTTGCCTTAACTTTTGACACAGTTAAAGTTGATTTTCAGAATTCAAGGAATTTAAAGAAATCTTCGTAATCTATAAGATTTGATTTCCAGTAATTACGGAAATTAGGATTTCTTTGATTAAATGCGGTGAATTGCCTCGATTGTGGTGTCTGGAATTTTGCTATAAATTAGCTTCATCTGTTTCATTATCTTCACCACTTCTATACTTTCTTTCTCAATTCAAACTTCCAAAAGATTAAGGAAATGCTTAATCAAGTTCTGATCCTTGTTATTATATTGACCATATATACAGTCATTCTTCTTTTTCATTTACCACCAGAGGAATTTGTTTTCTTCTACTATTCCCTTAGGGTTATAATGTTTTTAATTCTCTCATGTCTTTACGTTGCAATACGTATTGATATACACGGTTTATAATTTATGTGTTGTTATCAGACTTTATATTTTTCCTTATATTTCAGAGCTCTTTGCATTTTTATTCTCTTCTCAACTCTAAGTAAAGCGAGTAATGGTTCAGAATTTGTAGGTATGAAGTTTCGAATGAACCTAATGTTAAGTAGAAAGGAACGTAATATCATGATTTAATTTGTTAAATTACCGGAATTACTGAGGATAGAACTATCAAGAATATATTTTCTTGATATGTTCAGAGGTTAAGTAGAATGTAAGAGTCGTGTAGCATGGCAAATGATGATTATAAAGTCTATGAATCATCATCTTCCATTAAAAATTTAGCATGACTTACTGTAATATATAATCACGTTGGCCTGACGTCATTATATTATACTAACTCATGCTTCAATTCTCAACACTTCTTCAAAATATTTATAATTTAAACTTGAATTTTAGAGAATATAGAAACTAAAACAGTTTCCTTTATGATCTGATAAAGATATCGCAAAGAGATAATTAATTGCGGACAAGAATCGTTATGAAGATATCTTCAAAAATATAGAGGATATTTATAACGAAAGATACGATGATATCTTAGAATTTCTAAGATCGAATGATAATGAGGAAAATTCTTCCGTAAAGATTTAGAATGCGTAAAAAGATCTTCTATGGTTTTCATCAGAAATTGAATCATCTAGATTCTTTGATTACAGGTTTAGTCCTTGTGATTTGTCCACAGCTTCCTTCATGGTCTGCTCAATCCGTTTTCCAGTTCCAAATCTGAGCTTTTTCTATGCGTCATTCTTTATCATCAAACTTTTGACCATTAAGACCATCTATGGCTTTTGCTGCTTCGTCAGCATTCTCAAGGTTAACGAATCGGAATCATTGATTATCAATCCGAGATGGTTTCAAGAAATTTTATTTTTAGATGATTAAATGCTGATTGTAATCGTCAATGGATCTAATGGTTAACGAATAGGCGTTGTTGATTTCAAAAGTAATGAATGATAATTTCGGTGGTTTGATGTGATAATTCATCATAGAATAAGAATGAATATAATTCATGAATGTAGTGATCTTTAGGAAGATAACATCTGCTAAAGCTTTACTTGAATTCTGATATGTCAAAATCAGAATATGTAATTGAATTTGTATGAAAATGATTGTGTATCGCTTTGAAGGTAGTGAGTATAGTTAATGATTTATGAATCGAAATTGAAGAATGTACAGTGTATTAATGTGAGATATAAATATTTCTCGGGTATTACCTACCCGTTAAAATATTTTCCCAATTAACTGTTTGTACAAAAGGATTTTTAATTACCATCTTTATGAAGATATACGTTCATATATATATTCTTCAGATGTAATCATGGATTTAATGAGTTAATATAATATTTAACTCATTTGATTTGTGGTTGAAACGAGAATAAATAATCTCCAAAACCTTAGAGATTTCATAATTGTCGCAAAATATTTCGCTAATGAAGTTGTGATTCAATAGTTCATCATTCATTGTTATAGATATACCTCGGTGTATGATGTTGGTGCTCGTGAAATCCTTGTGAAATTCACAAGACATGAATAATGTTTTCTAGAAAGGTTCGAGTATGTCAAAAATGAAAGTGTAAAACCAAACATGTATTTGAATAATACACTTGGTTTATTATGCAATGGAGTTTATTGTCCTGAAGTAGTGATTAACGATTGTTAAGTCATTAACAAAGTATGTACATCAAAGCATATTGTGATATAAATTAACCAAGTAGTACATACTAGTTAAGATTCACACGTAATAGCTTAGTACGAAAAGATTTATTATTGTTCCAATCCATATATATAAAGAATACATATATAATTCTTCAGGAAGAATGAGTCAATACATCATAACTCATTATTACTAATATTCCTTGGTATTTATGGGGCGTATGATGTTGATATCCGAGGTACTGAGTGCGAGTTTGAGGCATGGGATGCAGATGTTGTTGTTGGTGGTGCTGGTGTTGTTGGTGGTGATGCTGATGGTACTAGTGGTGCTGGTTATGCTGCTGGTGCTGCTGATGCTTGTAGATATTGCACCATATTCTCCAGAGCCACAACTCGATCACGAAGCTCGTTGACTTCTTCTATTATACTGGGATGATTGGCGGTTCGGACAAGGGGACGAATAAGATCTAGAATTCTAGATATTATATAATCATGGTGAGCTGTTCTAGAAATGAGGGTGAAAATGGTGTTTCGGACTGGTTGGCCGGTAAGTGCTTCAGGTTCTTTGCCAAGTGGTGAATTCGGTTGGTGGAAGGGATCACCTTCTTCTTGCCTTCATTGATTGAGTCAGCTACGAACCCATCCCCAATTCATCCAGAATAGATGATGGCTGATTGGTTCGTTTGTTCTGGTTACGCTGCCATTGGAGCTCGAGGAGTTCGAGGAATCCATATTATGTGTTTGGAATAGGGTTTGATATGAAATGAGTGTTGGATACTAAATGATATATTTGTTTCCTCGAATACGTATATATAGCAAAAAGATTTCCGTAATTTACGGAGAAAATTTAGGAAAAGTGTTAGACAAAGTCTATTGTGATAGATATGATAACGTATGATTTGTCTATACTCCATTTATGCAATAATTGCAGTATGACGTGTCGAGATTATATGTAATCTGATAATCTTTCGATTAAAGACTTTCAATTTGTGATGGCCTATTCAAGTCTAGGGGCTTGAGCTATAGGATCCTTTAAATCGGTAATCCAAACCCTTCCATTCTAGAGTTTCGTAGATGCCACTCGTCAAGAAAGTTCAATGATCAAAACAACGAGAAAGCAAAGATTTAAAAGTAACGAATGTGAATAGTGATGACATTATAATGTCTTTGTCATGACCCGGATCTTTCCATGATTATATATTGAACAATATTAATATTTACATGATTAAATGTTTCCAACATATTAAGCAATCAAACTTTTTAAAACTTGGTTAATTGAAATGAATTTTATGTAAACGTGTGACCACCCAACTTGTCCGATGATTCACGAACGTTATAACTTGTAAATAACATGATAATATATATATATATATATATATATATATATATATATATATATATATATATATATATATATATATTTAACATGATGAAATGATAATTAAGTATCTCATTAAGTATATTAACATTGAACTATATACATTAAATGAGACTACTAACTTAAGGATTTCGAAACGATATATATACGTAACGATTATCGTTGTAATAACGTCTTAATATTTATATATCGTATTAAGATATATTAACACACTATGTTATCATGATAATATAACAATTTAACATCCCATTAGATATAATAACAATGGGATTAATTACATTTAACAAGGTCGTTAACTTAAAGGTTTCGAAACAACACTTACATGTAACGACTAACGATGATTTAACGACTCAGTTAAAATGTATATATATATATATATATATATATATATATATATATATATATATATATATATATATATATATATATATATATATATATAGTGTATTAAGATGTGTTAATACACATTTTAAGAACTTCAATACATATATCAAAACACTCTTACTTAACAAAAATAATCACAATTGTATTCCCATTTGTTTTCATCAAGAATTTTACTCGTATTCGCTCGGTATTTTCACTCGTATTATACCTAGCTTCCAGATGTATTTACTATTGGTATATACCAATAAAAATCTGCTCCTTAGCAGCCTTAAATGATTAAGGAACATGTGGAACCAACCATTTGTCAAGTAGCATGAATTATTTAGCAAGAAAACAAAATTAGGAATCTTTTCTTTCTTTATAAACTAAAAACGTTTTTATGCATACACACCATTTCTTCATTCCATTTTCTCATACTTACACTCCCAATTCTCTCTCAAAATACTCCTAACTTCATACTTGATCATCTCCAAGTATTTTCCCCATCATTTATGTCGTGACCCATCCAAATCCACCTGGACGAATACATTACATTTGGTTACATCGCGAGGTACTTGACCTCTATATGATACATTTTACAAAAATTGCATTCGTTTTTAAAAGAAAAACTTTCATTACATCGAAAGTTGACGGCATGCATACCATTTCATAATATATCCAACTATAATTGACTTAGTAATAATCTTAATGAACTCAACGACTCGAATGCAACGTCTTTTGAAATATATCATGAATGACTCCAAGTAATATCTCTAAAATGAGCAAATGCACATCAGAAGATTTCTTTCATACCTGAGAATAAACATGCTTTAAAGTGTCAACCAAAAGGTTGGTGAGTTCATTAGTTTATCATAATCGATCATTTTCATCATTTTAATAGACCACAAAATTTTCATTTCCATTTCTCATAAATATACGTCCCATGCATAGAGACAAAAATCATTCATATGGATTGAATACCTGGTAACCGACATTAACAAGATGCATATAAGAATATCCCCATCATTCCGGGATATCCATCGAGCATTGTAACAAACATCGAAGTACTAAAGCATCCGATACAACGGATGGGGTTTGTTAGGCCCAATAGATCTATCTTTAGGATTCGCGTTAATTAGTAGACTGGTTTACTAATTCTTAGGTTACCAAGCAAAAGGGGCATATTCAGCTTCGATCATTCAACCATAGAATGTAGTTTCAATTACTTGTGTCTATTTTGTCAAACATTTATAAAACGCATGTATTCTCAGTCCCAAAAATATATATTGCAAAAGCATTTAAAAAGGTAGTAATGAAACTCACAACACTGTATTTTGTAGTAAAAATACAGATGACGATATTGAACAATGCAGGATTGGCCTCAGATTCACGAACCTATATCAAGTATATATATTAACACATTATAGTATTAATCAACTAAGTTTATATCGTATTAAGACTAATATTATCTTACTATAATTGGTATAATATTAAAAACATGATATTTATGTGATATTAGTATATTTATGATATAGGTAATAAATATATTTTGCATAAATAATATTTGTTGTAATAATAATAATGTTTAAAATGTTAATAATAATAATATTATTAGTTATTAATAATATTTATGGTAATCTTTAATAATGAAAATGATTAGATTTATAAAAATAATAGTTTTGGAAATAATAATAGTAGTAATAATAACAACAACAACAATAATAATAATAATAATAATAATAATAATAATAATAATAATAATAATAATAATAATAATAATAATAATAATAATAATCAAATCATGTTTAATGATAGTAATAATAATAATGACAATAATAAAAATAGTTATACTAAGAATAGAGTTACGTATATTTATATTTAATATTTTACTGATCAGGACTATAATTATACTCATCTTAACATCTTAATAATATTATTATATCATCATTTTTTTATTATAACAGTTATAAGCATACTATGTCATTCTAAATCAATGTCCTTAATTCATATTGTATTATATTCTTAAAATGTATTATTAAGCATGTTAATAATAATAATACTAATAATAATAATAATAATAATAATAATAATAATAATAATAATAATAATAATAATAATAATAATAATAATAACAATAAGATAATAATAATATTAATGTAAAAACTACCTTAAGTATGTTCTTCCATGGTTGAATCAAAAAAAAAAAAAAAAAATAGTGCTGCTGCCCAGATTTGAACTCACGACCTCTCAAAGATTACCAACACCACTCAACCATTACTCCAATCCGGTTTTACTGAAGTTAGTAACACCCCGAATGTATATATCCCATTTAATTATCTGTTTCCTACTTCTAGCTTGCTAATGACCCATTTAGAGTTTGGCCCAACATCATATTCAGCCATACTGCACAAATCATTCACAACCCATTCTGAAAATGTAATCTCGGCCCAAAGTTCATCAATTAAATCAAAGCTTCGGTATACAATACTCACAAAAAAAATGGTGGCCGACACAGGTAGGTAAAAGGGTTCGTTTATTCTTCATCTTCATTATTTTATTGTCCTCATCATAACCATCATTCGTCATCATCATTTTAATCATCATTTTCAAACGTTTTCTCGTCACCGTTTCATAACTACAAAATCGAAAGGAAGCAGAAACAATAGTATTTACTTCTCCTTCTTCGTTTACAACCGGATTCGAAACAAAAGAAATATATATATATATATATATATATATATATATATATATATATATATATATATATATATATATATATATATATATATATATATATATATATATATATATATATATATATATATATATATATATATATATATATATATATATAAAACACGGTTACGGTTTCAGAAGCTTGAAGAGTAGTATAAGACGTCAAGTAGGATCCAGTCAATCTAATTATATAGAAGTAAAAGAGCTACGACTGTAGCTGTAAATCGAAATTGTGAGTTACCGAACTAAAGTAGAAACAGACTTGGAAGCAAGCGTAACAAGAGCTGAGTTTCATTGTAACTGATCAACAAGAATAATCATGTGTGTGTTACGGTTTCTACTAGTCACATGAGTTTTGATATAAGATGTGTGTGTTTATCCTCAGTCAGAATCTCAATCATATAGGTTTCCTTTGAGGTGGGTTTCGATGGTAGTCAACAAGAAGAAGTAGAAACAGTGAATAATAGTAACAGGTAACTGAGTGAATTACGAGGGTTTGTAGTTTTAACAATTAGATAATAGAAGAAAATAGATGTGGGTATTCTTGGTTACCTTATACGTCAACTAAAACCGAGACAATGATGGAGTGGTGGTGTTTTAAACAGACAATCATAGCAACAGAGGTTCAAATGATGATGAAAGTTGGCGGTTGTATGGTGATATTTGAATAAGAACGAGAGAGGAAGAGAAAGGGAGAGATAGATGGTTGTTTGGGGTGGATGTTAGGTGGTTTGTGGTGTTGGACGTCGGTGATTCCTGGTTGGCAGCAAGGTGATGGTTCAAGTTAGAGGTGAAAGATTGTGATTACTTGGTTTTGGTTCAACAATAACAAGTTGGTTTTTGATTATAGATATGAAACCGTGATCGAGCAAGGTTTTCGTGGTTGATTAACAGGTTTAAAGATGGTGGTGTCGTGAGAAGATGATGATGGTGTTGGTTGAGTTCACAACGAAAAAAAATAGAGATATATAGATATGGTATGTACTAGTATGTGCATATATGTATACATAATATAAATTGATGCTGCAAGTTGGTGATGGGTTTGGTGATACCCAATGGTGGTGTGTTCGATGGGGAAAGTGATGATTAGAGTGTTCTCCTTTTCTAACTATGTATATGTATCTATATATAATATATACTACATATAAATATCTGTAAACATTACATAATATTAATAATAATATAATATAATAATAATTAGGTAACCAAATCATTACATAATAATAATATAATATAATAATAATTAGGTAACTAAATGAAATAAAACGTGGGAGAATTCTTAGCCGCCACCTTTCGGATAAAATTTCGCTCTCCGTTGTAAATCAATGACGGATAAAAGTCTTTGGAAAAATCTCAAATTTTTAGATTAACTATTTTTATTTATTTTGGTCATTATGGTATAAAATTCGATCCTTAATTTAATAAATAAAAATTACATCAACTGTCCCTCTCATTTATGGGTAAAATATAAAAAGTGTTAAAACTTAACAAATAATTCCTAAATACATTTTTAATAAGCATAAAATTTATAGAACTCATTTTCGGATCACCGTTTATTTTAAAATAACATAAGTTCCTTTTTAATTCGTTTACTATCAATTGAATGACAAATTAGCATTTCTATCATTTACTAAATAACTTTGAAATTTCTTATATATATATATATATATAACATACTTTATATATTCACTTTTATAATAAATTTTAATATATCTTATATTAATTTACATATTTATTTATAACAAATTGTATATTGTATATAAAAGTTTATTAATATTCTTATGCATAATTATTTATATTTACTTATTTATATATATTTATCTATTTACAATTAATGGTTCGTGAATCGTCGGAAATGGTCGAAGGTCAATTGAATATATGAACAGTTCAAAAATTTTGAGACTCAACATTTCAGACTTTGCTTATCGTGTCGCAACCATATAAAGATCAAGTTTAAATTTTGTCGAAAATTTCCGGGTCGTCACAATTTAGCTTCAATTGCAAGCTTTAATCATCATAAAAACAACCTAGAATCAAGAAGTTGCAAGATTACTTCCAATCATTTTAATCCAATCCAACAACTCATCAAAGATCAAGAACTTCCATCTAATCTCAGTAACTTTTCATTCTTAATCAAGGTAATAATCATATCCAAGCTTTGGTTTAATTCCTATAAACATAACTACCTTAAATCAAGTAGTAATCTTACTTGAACTTGTTTTCGTGTCATGATTCTGCTTCAAGAACTTCCAAGCCATCAAAGATCATCCTCAGACCGATGGGCAAAGTGAAAGGACCATTCAGACTCTTGAAGACATTCTTAGAGCATGTGTGATCGATTTCAGAAACGGATGGGATAAATATTTACCATTGGCAGAATTCTCGTATAACAACAGTTATCATACGAGTATTAATGCTACACCATTCGAAGCACTTTATGGAAGAAAGTGTAGATCCCCTATCTGTTGGAATGAAGTAGGTGACAGACAACTGACTGGTCCCGAGATCATACAGGAGACTACTGAAAAGATTGTGCAAATCAAGGAGAGATTGAAGACCGCCCAAAGTCATCAAAAGAGTTATGCTGATGTTCGAAGGAAGCCGTTAGAATTTCAGATTGATGACATGGTTATGTTAAAGGTTTCACCTTGGAAAGGTGTGATACGCTTTGGTAAGAGGGGTAAATTGAACCCAAGATACGTAGGACCATTCAAGATCATCGAACGTATTGGACCAGTGGCTTATCGACTTAAGCTACCACAACAACTTGCTGGAGCACACAATACCTTTCACGTCTCGAACCTAAGGAAATGCTTTGCAAAATAAGACCTCACTATTCCTCTTGAAGAAATCTAAATCGACGAGAAATTGCATTTTATAGAAGAACCTGTCGAAATCATGGATCGTGAAGTCAAACGGCTCAAGCAAAGCAACATACCTATAGTTAGGGTTCGTTGGAATACTCGAAGAGGTCCTGAGTTCACTTGGAAAAGAGAGGACCAGATGAAACAGAAATATCCACAGCTGTTTACAAACACCGCCCATTGAATAGGTATTACTTCAAATTTTGGGACGAAATTTCTTTAACGGGTAGGTACTGTCATGACCCGGATTTTTCCATGATTATATATTGAACAATATTAATATTTACATGATTAAATGTTTTCAACATATTAAGCAATCAAACGTTTTAAGACTTGATTAATTGAAACGAATTTTATGTAAACGTGTGACCACCCAACTTGTCCGATGATTCACGAACGTTATAACTTGTAAATAACATTATAATATATATATGAACTTATATATATATTTAACATGATGAAATGATAATTAAGTATCTCATTAAGTATATTAACAATGAACTATATACATAAAATGAGACTACTAACTTAAGGATTTTTGAAACGATATATATACGTAATGATTATCGTTGTAATAATGTCTTAATATTTATATATCGTATTAAGATATATTAACACACTATGTTATCATGATAATATAACAATTTAACAACCCATTAGATATAATAACAATGGGATTAATTACATTTAACAAGGTCATTAACTTAAAGGTTTCGAAACAACACTTACATGTAACGACTAACGATGATTTAACGACTCAGTTAAAATGTGTGTATATATATATATATATATAGTGTATTAAGATGTATTAATACACATTTAAAGTACTTCAATACATATATCAAAACACTCTTACTTAACAAAAATAATCACAATTGTATTCCCATTTGTTTTCATCAAGAATTTTACTCGTATTCGCTCAGTATTTGCACTCGTATTATACCCAGCTTCTAGATGTATTTACTATTGGTATATACCAATAAAAATCTGCTCTTTAGTAGCCTTAAATTATTAAGGAACATGTGGAACCAACCATTTGTCAAGTAGCATAAATTATTTAGCAAGAAAACAAAATTAGAAATCTTTTCTTTCTTTATAAACTAAAATCATTTTTATGCATACACACCATTTCTTCATTCCATTTTCTCATACTTACACTCCCAATTCTCTCTCAAAATACTCCTAACTTCATACTTGATCATCTCCAAGTATTTTCTCCATCATTTAGCTTCAATTACAAGCTTTAATCAACATAAAAACAACCTAGAATCAAGAAGTTGCAAGATTACTTCCAATCTTTTTAATCCAATCCAACAACTCATCAAAGATCAAGAACTTCCATCTAATCTCAGTAAATTTTCATTCTTAATGAAGGTAATAATCATATCCAAGCTTTGGTTTAATTCCTATAAACATAACTACCTTAAATCAAGTAGTAATCTTACTTGAACTTGTTTTCGTGTCATGATTCTGCTTCAAGAACTTCCAAGCCATCAAAGATCCTTTGAAGCTCAAGTTATTTTCTCATCATTTACAGTAGGATTACCTACTATACTTGAGGTAGTAATGATGTTCATAACATCATTCAATTCATATATATATATATGTAACTATCTTATTCGAAGATTTAAACTTGTAATCACTAGAACATAGTTTAGTTAATTCTAAACTTGTTCGCAAACCAAGTTAATCCTTCTAACATAACTTTTAAAATCCACTAAACACATGTTCTATATCTATATGATATGCTAACTTAATAATTTAAAACCTGTAAACACAAAGAACACCGTAAAATCGGACATACGCCGTCGTAGTAAAACCGGGGGCTGTTTTGGGTTGGATAATTAAAAACTATTATAACCTTTGATTTAAAAGTTGTTCTTCTGAGAAAATGATATTTCTTATGAACATGAAACTATATCCAAAAATCATGGTTAAACTCAAAGTGGGAGTATGTTTTTCAAAATGGTCATCAAGATGTCATTTTTCGACGGAAATGACTACCTCTTTCAAATATGACTTGTAACCTATAACTCTGACTATAAACCACTACTTTTTGAGTTTAATTCTAAATACCACAGTTCATTATGAAACCATAGCAATTTGATTCACTTTAAACGGAGTTGTAATGAATATTTAGCGAGCAAAACAAAATCTGCTAAAATTAACGTTGTATGGACGAAATTTATATTGTAAAAACTATATTAACCATATCCTTGCTAACTTTTCCTATATATATTTGGACATGTTATCATTAGTATAACAAAATATTATAATCTTAGTTAATTCCGAGATTGTATATATATATATATATATATATATATATATATATATATATATATATATATATATATATATATATATATATATATATATATATATATATAATCTTGGTACATTCCATGACAACAAGTATACAATACGTTTTGATAAATCCTAAGACAATAAGTATACAATACATTTTGATAAATTCTAAGACAATACGTATACAATACGTCTCTGGGTTGATACAAAGACAATAAGTATACAATACGTCGTGGGGTAATTCTAAGATTATATATATACCGATTATTGGACTGTTGGACATTTCAGACTATTTTGGACCACTAACAAAGGACTACTAACATAAAAATGTTAAAAATTAATATATAAGTATTCTATGAAATTGTTTTATTTTATTCACATGTTGTATTATTATCTAAATTATTATTATTGTTATAGGTTCGTGAATCCAAGGACGACGACCATATTTTTAATAAGCTGAAAACTTATTATTAATATACTTTTACTACCGTGAGTATATAGTCCCATTTTTTAAACTCTACAAATATTTAGGGATAAGAATACATGCATTTTATGTTTTACGCCATGGATGCAAGCACTTAAAATATATTCTACGTTGAGTTATACCACATTGCATATCTTCCCTAATAGCTTGGTAACTAATATTTACATGTTGTAAGAACATGTAAGCGCGAATCCTATTAATAGATCTATCGGGTTTGACAACCCCAACCGGGCTAGTCGCTCTAGTATCGTAAACGGTTGCATAGTACTTCGTTTTTACTACACTTGGTACAGTGTAGGAAGATTTCATAATAAAGGGAATATGCTACATTTATGGTTAAGTATGGTTACCGAAGCGCTCAACAACTTATAGAATATCTTTATTGAAATATTTATAACTATGAAATCTTGTGGTCTATATTTATATCGATGCTAGCTTTAAACCTATATATCTCACTAACCTTTGTGTTGACTGTTTAAGCATGCTTATTCTCAGGTCCTTAAGAAAGTCTTCCGCTGTTGCATTATCTGAGCAAGCAGTGCATGGAGTCTCATGTTTTTGTTTAAATGAAGTGTTGTATTCAATAAAACCTTTGTCATGTATTATATTCGACTGTTATGTTACGTGTGTAGTATTTAGAAACCGATGTATTATGGGGATTATTTCTTAAATAATCGCCCACTTGTTTAAAACATGCATTATGTATAATAAGGGTGTGTCTTTTTATGAAACGAATGCAATATTTTCTAAAATGTATCATATAGAGGTCAAATACCTCTCTATGAGACCAATGAATAACGTACCGCGTTTATAGTAATATGGACGAGTCATTTCAGTCTTTAAGATTCTCGATAACCCAATGACATTTTTTAGTTCGCAAACCGATGCATAAAGATATAAGGCATTTAGGTACGTGATATAACAGGGAGTTATATACGTTTGAGTATGAATAGTAATAAATATAGGAGTTTCAAAAATTATGGATAATATTTCATGTAATACATATGTAATACACAAAACCATGATAGATGACATAGGAATGTCGAGAATTTCAGAAATCACAGTGTCGCATTTAGATGCGGTGGCGTAATTGGATAGTACTTAAGGGAATGAGCAGAGTTCTTAGATTGGCTCGGCATTCTAAGATAAGTAAAGTTCCTAAAGTATAGTGTAGCATTTAACAATTAAAGGCAATAATTAAAGGCACTATAGTCAAGGAAAGTTGTAGTCCTACATTGCTAAGGTACCTAATTGTATAAGGCACACATAAAATGCAATCCTGGTTCTCTACAACAGTACTGCTCTGATACCAATCTGTCATACCCCCAAATAGGGCATGGGGTATTTGTGAATAATTATATCAAATCACAGTTGTATAAATGAGAACGACTCTATATGAGACGTTTTATTGAGTTTTGCAGCGGAAGATAAATAGATTACATTGTATTTAATAAACAACGCATTAAATGTCTTTAATTGATATGATATGTAATGAATACTCCAAGCATAGCAAACAATCGTCAACAAATTAGCAAATGCAAGTCCTTCAAATTATCCATGAATGACTCGTTGAAATGTTACTTTCAATTAGCAAATACACAGCGGAAGCATTATGTAGGACCTGAGAATAAACATGATTAAAAAGTCAACACGAGGTTGAGTGAGTTCATGGGTTTATCATAAATCGATAGTTCAATATAGCATTAGACCACAAGATTTCAGTTTAAAGTTGATTAATACCAAATATATTAATCGAAAGAGTTGTTGTTTGTAATATCGCTACTAGAAAAAAGTTACCCCTTGTTATTCATGTCGTTGAATCATTATTATGTAGTCAAAGACCAACGATCAACTAACTAGAGACATCACTCTCAGTAGCGCTACTCACAATAACTAAGCTTGCATCATATACCTCAGCAATTAACGATATTACGGCAGAGATTTAGCATGACAAAGCATGTATATAGCATAAAAGTTTGAGTACTTGTGTCTAAACGTAAAACTATTATAAAAGTTGCGCATGTATTCTCAACACAAAAATATATATAAAAAGGGAGCTATGAAAACTCACGACACTGTATTTCGTATTTCGTAGTAATTAAGCTTATGAGCGGCACTGAACAAGTGCAGAGTTGTCCTTTGATTCACGAACCTATATCAAGTATATATATTAACACATATACTCGTAATCGAATAAGTTTATATATATTATTTCATTCGTTATATATTTCTGTATATATATATATATATATATATATATATATATATATATATATATATAAGTATTTATTTGATAAAATAATATTAATAATGATAATGATTAATGAGTTGTATTATTTTGTAATAACAATAATAATACTAGTGGTAAAATGATAATAATCATAATAAGGTTTAAAAATAATAATAATAATAATGATAATAATAGTAAAAATGAAAGTTCTTATAATAATTAAAATGTTATATGTTTACAATAGTAATGATAATAATAGTAAAAATGATAATAATAATAATAATAATAATAATAATAATAATAATAATAATAATAATAATAATAATAATAATAATAATAATATAGTTTTAATGATAGCAAAAATGATAATTTTTGTAAAAATGATAATAACAATAGTAATTTTTAATAATAATAATACTAATAAAGATAATTATATTAGTAATAATAATAAAGATAACATTAATAATACTTATAAATATAAAATGATACTAGTACTAATAATAATAATGATAACAATAATTTGTATTTTTAAAATAATAATAATAATAATTCTAATTATAATAATGATATTAATGTTTAAAATGATAATAATAATAATACAATAATAATACAATAATAATACCACTAATAATACTAGTAATAGTAATTTTAGTAGTAACAATAATAATAGTAATTTTAATTTTAATTTTAATTATGTTAATAATAATACATGGTAACTAATACTTACCAGTAATAATAAAAATAATGGCTTTAATACTTAGTGATAATAACGATAATAATTAATAACAATATTAATAATAATAAAGATAATGATAATAATAATAATAATAATAATAATAATAATAATAATAATAATAATAATAATAATAATAATAATAATAATAATAATAATAATAATAATAATAATAATAATAATAATAGAAAACTACCTTTGAAGAAACAAGCTAAAAAAAAATTGCCGCAGCACGGTCTCGAACCCGAGACCTCTCGGTTAAACTCAAACACCCAAACCATTCTTCCATTTCTTGTTTCCTAGATTTATACCCCCCCTAATATATATATATATATATATATATATATATATATATATATATATATATATATATATATATATATATATATATATATATATATCTCGGCCCTTCTGTTTCATCTTCTACTTCCTTATTTTTAAAATTCGAACGACTCAATGAATCATAAAATCAGTGTTTTAGATTCCTCAAAATAATTAGAACTAATCATTATTATGTTTTTGCAATAATAGAAAATGAAAATAAAAAAAATTGAAATAAAAAGCCTGCTGGTACCGTCATTGTTTACAAAAAAAAATAAAAAATAAAAATTAAATAAAATTGGTTCTTGATTTTTGAGGACGTTTTGGATAAAGATTACAACATGAAATAGTTTCTAAATCGTCCCTATAAACTTTCTGAGCAATCAATTGAGCTTGAAACACAAAATCGAATATGAATTTTACTAAGAACGAATAGTTGACTTTTTTTTAAAATAAACTTTGACTTCAAAATTTGGAATCGTTACAAGGAATTGGGTGATCAAACTTTGCAGATAGTTTGATTAAAGGATTCCTAACAAGACTACATTTACAGATTTTGAAATGGGGTTTCGATTTCGGGCTTTTGATTATAGAGTCAAAAACAGAGGTTGAAAAGGGAAAAAAAATTTCTGTTAAATTTTAATCAGAAGAAGTTGTTGTTTGATAGTTGATTAAGATTACTAGCTACTTGATTCGTTTTATAATCAAATGGGTTGATATGAATACAAATTTGTAACCAATAGAATATATAAAAATATATAAAGCAGATAAAAAAATGGAAGCAGATCTGAATCCATTAAAAAAAAGAGAGCATATATAATTATAAAAAAAATATATAAACAGCTCAGTACCTTGTTTTTGACTTCTTTATTTTATTTTATTTTTATTTTAATTGATATTATTATTAAATATATTAATAATAATTGTAAATATGATAATAATAAATAATAATAATAATAAAGATAATAATAATAATCATTAATATTAGGTAATAATAATACAAATAGTAATAATAACATTAATGATAATAATAATAATAAATTGTAAGATAACAATATTAATAATGATGCTATTATACTAAGAATAATGATAATAATAATTCTGAATAAAAATGATAATTTTTAGTAATAGCAATAATGATAATATTAATGATAAAAATTAATAAGGTGTATTATAATGATAACACCCATTATAATAATAATAATTTTAGTAATAATGGTATTACTAATAATGTTAGCAATGATATTAGTAATATTTAATAACAATAATAATAAAGATAACACTAGTAATATTTAATATCAATATTAATAATGAAATTAATAATAATTGTAAATGATAATGATGAGTGATATTAATATAACAATTTAATATTAATACATAATTATTAACAAATAATGGTTCGTGAATCGTCAGAATTTGTCGAAGTTTAGATGAAATCGTGTAAGGATTTTTGTTTAAATTAACTCAGAAATTTCCGGGTTATCACAGAACCCATCTAGGTTTTAGTTTATTACAGACATAATGATTGCGATGGATATTTATTTCTACTTCCTTGAGTTCCATGCTTTCATATTGGGGGAATAGTGCTCTTTTTGGTGATTGGTTCCATTTTTCTTCGTCTTCTTTGTTTGAGGCATCTGTTTTAGAAGTTGTTGCTGTGGGCGTGTTTTCTTCCAACTCTAGAGCTGCATTTTTAGATAATGGTAATATCCCATTGTGGTGACCATGGTTGCACATCGGTTCCGACAAACTTATCTACTGTTGTTGAGAAAAAGGTGAACATACCTGTTCCGGATTCATCTGTGAATGGGGCCTTGTGAATATTATCAGCAAGACGAATTAAGTGTTTATGCATATTTCATTTTTAATATAAACAGCAATTATCTAGATATCAAAGATGATCTCTTGTTACCTTCAGAATGGTTTTGGGAGAACAAGTCAATCTCTAAAGGTTGTAACGCTTCTTTCCTCACCTTGATCTCGAAAAAGACGTGTCCAATGGGACTTGAAGACTATCGACCCATAAGTTTAATTGGTAGTTTCTACAAAATCATCGCTAAGCTTTTAGCCAATCGCCTCAAAAAGGTAGTACCCAATCTTGTTAGTTATGAGCAAAGTGCTTTCTCAAAAGGGAGATACATTCTTGATAGCATTTTAATAGCTAATGAGGAGGTGATGATTTAAAAGCCCGAAAATGTAAAAGTCTAATCTTCAAAGCGGATTTTGAGAAGGCCTTCGATAGTTTAAATTGGAAGTACATCCTAGATATCCTAAGACATATGGGATTTGGCAGTAGATGGATTTCGTGGATAGATTCATGTCTCAAATCCGCTTTCGTGTTAAAGAAATGTGTAAGGCAAGGAGATCCCTTGTCTCCATACCTATTTATTTTGGCTGCGGAAGGTAAGTCTGTTGATAAAGAAAGAATTGACATCGGCTTATACAAAGGTGTGGAAATAGGCGCGAAAAAATACCGTATCTCACCTACAATAAGCGGATGATACAATACTTTTCGGGGAATGGAGTACAAAAAATACCTTGACTCTGTTGAAAATCCTAAAATGCTTCGAGAAACTATCGGGTTTAAAAGTCAATCTCGCCAAAAGCTTCATATACGGACTAGGGGTTTCAACGGAGTCCATCGATGAGGTTGCATCAATCTTAGGATGTAGCTCCGGTAAATTTCCTATGACATATCTCGGGCTTCCTATCGAGCATAAAATGAATAAGATTAAGGAGTGGGAACCTTACAATGATAAATTTCAGGTTAGATTAGCGGATTGGAAAGCTAAATGGATGTCATTCGGTGGCCGACTCACTCTCATAAAATTGGTGCTTAGTAGTCTCCAGTTGTACGCCTTCTCCCTATTCCGAGCTCCATCAGGTGTCATCAACTTGCTTGAAGGTATGCGTCGTAAATTTTTTTTGGAGCGGGTTGGGTGATAACTCTAAAATATCCTGGGTCGGGTGGGAAAAAAATTCTCTCGAGCAATGAGAAGGGTGGGTACAACATTGGCTCATTAAAAGCAAAAAACTTGGCACTCTTGGCTAAATGGTGGTGGCGCTTTCGTATCGAAGAAAACTCATTTTGAGTTTCCATTATTAAAAGCATTTATGGGCGGGATGGAGGGTTGGGATACTCACGTGCACATTCTGTTTCCAACAGGGGGTCGATATGGCAAGCTATCCAGCAAACTGGTTCATATTTAAGGCAGTGGAACATCAACCTCTCAGCCTCCTTCATCAAAAAGGTTAACAATGGAGAAGGAACTTTATTTTGGAATGATATCTGGCTAGGCAACATACTGCTGCGTGATAAATTTAACAGGTTCTTTAGGATCGACTCAAACCAAGAAGCGAAGGTTTCGGATAGGCTGAACAGCAGCCGAACTCACGGAGCTGCTTTCCTGTCTAGACACTTTCAACTTTGCAAACGACTCTAATGATTCGTGGTATTGGTTTCTCCATAACACCGGGATTTATACTTCTAAGGCGTTCACCATAATCTTGAACGACCGAATGCTTCAAAACGCAGTTCTTCCAAGCCCCACAATGCGTAACAATTTCGTCCCTCAAAAGCTTGCTATTCACATATGGCACACGAAGCTTAATAGATAGCCGGTTCGAGTTGAATTAGACAAACGCGGTGTAGATTTAGACTCGATCCGCTGCCCCATTTGTGACAACGATATGGAAACGGTTGAACATATGGTTTTATTGTGCCCAAAAGTTAAAGATTTATGGCTTCGAATTTTCAATTGGTTCAATTTGGGTAGTGTCAATTACTCCGGGTTGAGTGACATATTTTTAGGGAGGAAGCCTTCGTCAAGCGCAAAATCTTTGTCTAAACTGTGGCAAGCCATAGAGTGGGTTACGGGCTATATGATATGGAGAAATCACAATTTGAAAACCTTCGAAAATAAAGATTGGAATTGCCCAATGGTTGTAAATGAAATCCAAATTAAAATCTACCTATAGATATCCTCGTGTGCTAAGCATATCAATATCGATTGGGATCAATGGCTAGTAAACCCCTATGTGTATGACGATCATGGTTAGAAGCTCATCTATGGTGAAGATCTTCATGCTCGTGTCTACATTCCTATTTCCTTTTCATGTAGTTTCTTGTCTCTAGTTCAAACTGTAATTTCCTTGTTTCTGCATGTTCTCCATGCTCCTCCTGTAACATCTCTTTTTTCATAATATAATGTTTTGCTTTTCAAAAAAAAAAAAAAAAACAAAACAAAATTTTTCATCAAAATTTTATGGGTTGAAAAAAGATGCACTATTAAATTATTTTAAATCTATAATCCTCAATTTAAATTCAGGTTTGCAGCCAATGCATATTTTGTATCATAACGGCAAGTATTAACCCAAATACTCGGTTATTGCTAAGAATGTGTAGGTAAGACATTATGTACCATTGGTCTTTTGATCAGGACACTCAGAGGTATGGTAGGATTCCTTTTAGCGTTCTTTCGCATGCAGGGCATCCATAGTACAACCATTCTTTGGTTCCTATTATTTCGCCGATTTTTCCCTCACATGTGAACATACGTTATCCAATAATGCAAATAATCTATCAAACTAATAAAATATTAGGCAACATTATGCAGGGAACAGCACAAAAATCTGCAACACCATTAGATTAGATTCATACTAATACAGTGTTGTAAAACTACAAATACAAATGTCTATAAAAATTTAAAAATAAAAATTAAATGATGGGTTGGTGAAAGAATGATGCCTTACCTCTTACAATAAAAAAAGAACCATGCACAACGTCGTCGTCGTCGGTTTCTTAATTTAAGAAAGATGGAATGTGGGAAATGGTCTTGTGGTGATTCATATATGGTGATGATCAATAAGATGAAATATGGTGATACGGTTTTTTGTTTTTCCCTTTTTAGCATTTTGGGTCAATAAAACAGTAACATTTTGAAATAAAGGTACGTCCGGTAAAAGAAAATAAATGTTGTTGATTGCGAACTTTATTTGATTGGGGCTGAAAAGATGGCACATATAACTAAAAAGGGTGATTCAAGTGTATCTAGTTAAAAGGATAAACTCATAACTCATAACTAAATTGAGTGTTTATTCATCAATTACCTTGTATGCTGTTGGGTTTTGCTGCACCAGTTCCTGTAATGTTCGCTGCTTCTCTTCAAGTTGTAGTAGTGGTCGCTGTTCGAACTTGTTTTTGTACCTAGTATCATAGATAGGTTAGTTTTGGTTATGGCGTTATATTATTAGAATGAAAATGTCCTTTTTTTCTCAACCTGACAATGGTAGGGTATGGTGAAACTCTTCGGTATCGGTTAAAGTAGCAATGTGTCCCGGAAGTAATATATGGTTGTCCGGTATGCTTTGCTAAAGTTTTTGGTTTTGACTTACATTTGTTTCATTTTACCCAGCATGCGCTAGCGGCTATGATAACTGGCTTGGGCAGCAAATTATAGGTTTCAACATCGTAAGTCTCTTTGCGTGATCATACCACAGGGTTAGCTGTATTGTGTTGTCGCTGAAGACATAAAAACGTTAGTTGTGTAGATTTAATCTATAAATTATTTGTATTATTGATAATGCTAAAAAAGAACATATATTTCATAGCAATATCCTTCCAATATGTAAAGCTTTTAGTTGTAATTATTCTATTTTAAGTAATAATCGTTTATATTAAATAAGTGCGAAGACAAAAGAAGAAAATGAAGATTTAAAGACGCAAATGACCAAAAAGCTCAAACGTACAAGTTACAATCCAAGTGGTTCAATTTATTGATGAGAAACGTCTAAAAATTGACAAGAGTACATGCCGCAAAACGCAAAGTACAAGATATTAAATCATACGAAAATTCATTCGAGAAACCGGAACCGAGACATAAACCGGGCAGAAATGTACGAGACAACGGAGCCAATATTACAAGTCAACTATGCACAAGAATATAATATAATATATAAATAATTATATAAATTATATATATATATATATATATATATATATATATATATATATATATATTAAATAAATAAGTCGACAAGCTAGGAAACAAAAGTTGGTGAGCTGGATACTGAACCTCCACGATCGCGGAGCTGCATAGGGTAAAACCTCTACGAACGCGGAGCTGCCAAAATCATAATTTTCCTATAAAAGGCACGAGCTTCTGCTGGATCCATTACACCATCTACATATCTCTCCCTCTGTTAATATATATATATATATATATATATATATATATATATATATATATATATATATATATATATATATATATATATATATATATATATATATATATATATATATATATATATATATATATATATATATATATATTAGTTTAGTTTAGTTTTATATTAGTTAGTTTGGGTAATGTAAATGGTTATTTTACGGGTTTTAAAGTCGGAGCTCTGTCCCTGTAACACTACGCGATTAATGATCACTGTAAGCTAAATTCTCCTTTTTAAATTAATGTCTTGTATTTAAGTTATTATTATGCTTATTTGAGCCGAAGTAATCGTGGATGTTGGGCTAAATATTAAGACGGGGGTTATTGAGCTTTGGACCATAATTGGGGTTTGGACAAAAGACCGACACTTGTGAAAATTGGACTATGGGCTATTAATGGGCTTTATATTCGATTAGCTAAATGAAATCTTGTTAATTTAATGTAGAGATTTACAATTTGACGTATTTATATATAACCACATACGCTTAACTAGGTACGGTAGGCGGGATATCTATAAATACTAATAATTGTTCATTTGACCGGACACGGGGATGGATTAATAGTCAATGGACTCATTAAAACAGGGGTGGATTACATTCAAGGGTAATTGGTGTAATTGTTAACAAAGTATTAAAACCTTGGATTACACACAGTCAATAACCTGGTGTAATCATTAACAAAGTATTAAGACCTTATTACGGTTTAAATCCCCAATTAGTTGGAATATTTGACTTCGAGTATAAGGTTAATTTGGCGAAGACCCTCGCACTTTATAATTATGACCGATGGACTATTATGGACAAAACTAGATGGACTTATCAAATAATCCAAGACAAAGGACAATTAACCCAGGATAATAAATTAAAATCAAAACGTCAAACATCATGATTACGGAAGTTTAAATAAGCATAATTATTTTATTTCATTTCTTATCGCAATTTTATATTTCGTCATTTAAATATCATTATTTATTTTACGCTTTAAATTAAGTTATATATAATATTTTGCATTAGGTTTTAATTGTGACTTAAAATATAAAATCGACAAACCGGTCATTAAACGGTAAACCCCCTTTTATAATAATAATAATTGTAATATATATATATATATATATATATATATATATATATATATATATTTTTTTTTTTTGTACAAATATAGTTATATAAAAATATAGTGTAAAATAAGCCGTCTCCCTGTGGAACGAACCGGACTTACTAAAAACTATACTAATCTATAACTAGGTACACTGCCTATAGTGTTGTAGCAAGGTTTAGGTATATCCCATCTGTAAATAAAATAATTAAAACTTGTGAAAATTGTATCGTATTTAATTTCGTAGCAAACAATAATAGTATTTCGTATACACCGCTGCACACATCAATTATTGTATACTCACTTTAAGTTGATGATGTTTATTGATATTCTGTCTTTTGGTTTTTCGTTTAGATTGGTACTTTGTTTCATCTCTTCAACGCTAACGATGCTGCCAATGTAATCTGCGTAAGAATGATGGCCAATGTTAGTTTCATATTTTATAAAGCTTGTGTAAGTGTTCATTTAGTACCTGTCATTGTGTACGATTTGAGATAGCTGAAAGATTTGAATTCGTAGAAGTGTGGTGGAGATCCAATCACTGGTATGACTTCGAATACTGTCTGCAGTCCAAATATGAGGGAGGTTGGGTTTGATATTGTTTGGTACCATCTTTTAGTTCCTTCAGAGATAAAGTTTGATATTCTGTACGTTTTTGGCCTTCCATATATCTTTATGAAATGGGTTTCGTGTCTGAAGTTCATATTAGCTTGGATTGTTGTATCCTGTTATGCAGTTGCGTAGAGCTCAATCTTTTTTGGTGAGTAAAGGGCATTGTCGGTAGTATTCCTATCTAAAAATAGAGGTGGATTCTTTAACTTATGTGTGTGTTGATAAAAAGCCAGCAGTAAGCACTCTTTGAAGAACGTTTGGCCTTTTAGAGATCCATTGTCTATAATTGTTGCTTCGATTGCCTTGAATCTGTCCCCTGGTTGGAGAGTCGATATTGGCACCACTCGAGTTCCCGACCTCTTCCATTATGTAACATTTACAAATATGCATCAGTACATGTCAAACAATATTTTAACTTTAATGAAATAGCTGACTTAATAATTTTATATATAAAATAGCAAGGTATATGTAATCAGATATAAAATTATAAAAGGAGTTCCTATAATTTATCAGACAGTATAATTTATGGCACATTTGAAATGGTTTCTGCAATTCAACTTTATACAGTTTAATTCATATAAACACAAATTTACAGAATTACAGAATACCAACACAGAATAATTCAACCATAGAAACATATCTCTATAATCGGAAGGGACCAGCATATGTTGAATCGTTACGAACACAAACTAACGACATAACCAAACCCGATGAACCCGTACATTCTGTACGAATAGCTTGCGCAAAAGATATACCAGCACTACCATCATCCCCCTAATAGATGTACGCCGAAAATAGTTCCTTTTAGTAGCCGTACTACTCAAGGAAGCAGCAACACTCCCACCACCCGATAAAGATGGTGAAAGAACATTGGTACACTTACTCTACTTTCTCTTAGGCAGCATGATAAGACGAAATATTGACCACTCACAACAATAAAACCAACTCCATAATAATCAAACACGAATATAAATACAAATAGCAGACTTCAAATCGTGTCAACGAAATTGTAATAAACCATAAAACCTTAAATCTTAACTAAAGAAGATAAGCAAACATAAACAGTAAAAATTTATTGCAGAAGAAAATGTAGCACATAAATAATAGTTAAAAAAAAATCGTGTATCAGAAACAACATCGTTAACTGTAAGAGAAGTCAAAATCAACAATCAGAGTTCAACACGAAGCTAGGGTAGACTAATGAACACAATCGCAGTGAAAACAGAGAAGGAAAAATGATGCAAGTAACCACCCTAGGCAAAACGTTAAACTTAATCAAAATACAACAATGTTTATTTAACCCGTATTAAACGACAGGCAGTTAAGCTTAAAACGGCAGAAATTGGCGAGATTATTAGTATATAAGGGGTAATGAATGTTAAAAAAAAAAGACGTGAAATAATACACAGTTACCATAACGATAAAGTATCACTTACACAAAGATTTTGTGGTTCTTGAAGTATGTCATCAAGAACTTCGTTTGAGTTTCCGTGTTTTCTAAACATAGCAAACTATCCACATTTATCTCTACAAAAGAAACACCACAAACTGCAAGTAATACCCTCTATGGCAAATATAATATTTACCTTTCGAATTCTAATAATCCACATGACATTAAATATGCTAAGTCCAATAAAGGTAAACAAAACTTGCAAAGACAAAGAAACCAACATAAAAAGCATGAATTCACGCATTTTATGTTGTAGATCTTACGCTTAGCATGTAGTCGGCTACAATTGCAGCAAGTGTAGGCTACAAAACAAAAAAAATGATGGCATTAAGTAAATAACTAAGAAGAAAAAAACTCATATAAACACTTTATGTCTCTCAGAAATTAGTAATGCAGTTACATCAATTGGATTATAATCTTCAAATGAAATCAAACTTTTCATTAAGACATTTTCAAAAATACTTGGATGGCATTGAAAAACCACTAACATACATTCAAAATTCTATGTTATAATCAATACGATCCTATTCCACCATGAACATTAAAATTATAAAGGATAATTCTATGTTATGGTGCTTTATTATCTTCCACTCCTTCACTATATTTTCATATTTTAACTTATAATCACATAGCATAATTCAATTAATTTAGTGAAAACTATAGTATAGCCAAAACATGAAGGAAAAAACAATCAGCCAGTAAAACAGACAAATTAAAAGAAAATATAAACCCTAACCTCTTTAATCACATCAAATTCACTACCTACAAATCATACCATCGATCATTCCGTTCTCAGTCACTGAACCGAGTAAGTGCAGGACCTTTTAGACCGCCAAATTCACAAAGAATCTAATGTGACGACCCAAAAATTTCTGACCAAATTTAAACTTAACCTTTATATGTTTCCGACACGATAAGCAAAGTTTGTAATGTTGAAGTCTCAAAAACTTTAATCTGTGTTCACGTATTCATTTACCCTTCGACTGTTTTCGACTATTCACGAACAATTGAATGTAAGTAAAAATAAAAATATATACAAATATAAATATAAGTGTATATACAATATTTTGAATTAATAATGTAGACTTAATCAATTGGAATTAAAAATGTAAAATAATAAACAAAATTATTAAATTACCATTATATATGAATATATATAAATATATATATAAAATTATTATGAATCTACATATATGATTTCTATTAATAATTATTATATTGTAATATATATAAAATATATAAGCATTCAATAATCAATAAATATTATCATATGACGTATAATATAATTAGTAAATATTATATAATTAATTGTAATATTAATATAATAAATGTAATTACAAGTTAAAATATAGTTGTTATAGTAATATTATCGTTACTTTCATTATTGGTATTAAATATCAATATTAGTATTATTAATATTATTATTATGGTTATAATTATAATTTTAAGGTTATAATTATCAAAAATTAAAGATGTTAAATATAACTATTATTATAAGAATGATTAAAATTACAATATTAGTTATTATTATGATTATGTTTATCAATATTATAAAAATTAAGATTTTAATAACTTTACTAAAGTTATGATTTGAATAAATTATTAGTTATCATTATAATCTTCAAAATTATCATTTATATTATTATTATTATTAAATATGATTAAAAATTGATATCATTCTTATTATTAGTATTATTTTGATTATTATTAATATTATTATTATTATTATTATTATTATTATTATTTATTAATTATTAATATTAATCAAAATATCAGATATTAATGCTGGAATCCATTAGCCATCGCAATCTGCTTTATTTCTTTTATCCTCTTCTTCTTGTTTGAGATTCTTGACTGCCTTTTTGTTATACGTTGATTTCACAAAGCTATTAGGATCGATTTTAACTGCCACATCATGTATTCAATCGCTGTATATAAGTCCTTTACTACAATTGAGAAATCGAAAACCAGAAAAAAAAGAATAAACTAAACCCGTCTTATTCTCTGTTCTTAAACTCAATATTATAAAAGCCCATTTTCAAATGAATTAGCAAAATTTGGAAATGCAGTTGTGTTAGGAATTAATTATTCAAACTGTCTGTAAGTTTTCAAGTCTCAAATCAATGAATTGAATTTGAATTTTAGAGTCAAAGGTTGTTTATCAAAAAGTCAAACATTATGTTCTTGGTGAAATTCGTAATCAAATTGATGTTTCAAGTTAAATTAACAAACCAGGAAGTTTCTAATGACCATTTAGAATCTTTTTCAATTGGAAGTCGTGATCTAAAACCCTCTTAAAAACAAGATTGCTGTTTGTGTCATCGTATTCATAAAGAAGCTGTGTCGTGTGATTTTTTTCGGTTCCTTCCTGTCAATCTATATAAACCAAAAACCTTTTACTTCTAATTCGTTTGCAGAACATAAAAACCAATTCCTTGTAGTTATTTGTTATGGTGGAAATTATTCTGGTCGATGGCGTATTTGAAGAAGATGAATGAAAATTTAACTGGTTTAGATAAATTATGTATGGGTATATAATCAGAAAAGTATGAGACGGAAGAATGGTTTGGGTTGTGTGCGGGTGAGCGAGAGGTGGCGGGTTCGAGTCTCACCTGGGACAATTCTTTTTAGACAAAGTTTTGAAAGGGTATACACCATTACCTTTAGTTCTATTATCATTATTAATATTAATTATTATGATTATTATCATTATTATTGTTATTATTATTATTATTAGTTAATAATGTTATTATTATGATTATAAGTCTTATTATAATTATTATCATTTTTATTATTATTATTATTATTATTATTATTATTATTATTATTATTATTATTATTATTATTATTATTATTGTTATTATTATTGTTATTATTATTATTACTTTTGTTATAGTTATTAGTATTATTATTTTTACTAATAAAATTAATAGTTACCATTTACCATTTATGATTATTATCATAATTATAATTACAATGATGATATATTATTGTTATTACTAAAATTATTATCATTACTAGTATTATTATTAAGTATTATTAGTATTATTAATATGATTAATATTGATACAAGTATTATTATTATTAGTGTTATTATGAAAATAACAGAATTTATTATTATTTTCATTAATATTAGCATTAGTACCATTTTTAGTACTATTATTATTATTATTATTATTATTATTATTATTATTAACAAAAATATTAATATGAATATCATTAGTAGTAATGTTATTATCAATATAATTAAATACAACTTTTATTTATATTAAATATTATTATCTATATAAAAATATACTTATAAGTATATTACATATAAGTATAAATTAATTAGATTAACAATCTTTATATAAATATCCATATATAACAAATTCAATATTTTATATATATATATATATATATATATATATATATATATATATATATATATATATATATATATATATATATATATATATATATATATATATATATATAACTATATAGATAATAATCATTTTCAAATATATATACAAATTAGTTACATAATATATAAAGTTATAATTGTTCGATTACGAGTATATGTTTTAATATATATACGAATGATGTAGGTTCGTGAATCCGAGACTAACCCTGCATTGTTCAGTTTCGTCATATGTGTTTTTACTACAAAATACAGTATTGTGAGTTCATTTGATTCCCTTTTACTCTTTACATTTTTGGGACTGAGAATACATACGCTGCTTTTACAACAACTTTATTAAATGCTTTTGAAATATATTTTTGAACTGAGAATACATGAGATGCTTTTATAAATGTTTGACGAGATAGGCACAAGCAAAACATTCCTCGAATGAATTATTATGCAGACAGAAGTTCTGCGGATTATTATTGAATTATGTGGACATGATAATTGCCACCATTTGATGTGAATATTTTCCCCTGATTATTATTGCTTGGTAACCTATGAATTAGAATCGGGTATGGCCATAATTCACGCGAATCCTAAAGGTAGCTACCAGGTTTAACACCCCCACCCAGAATGTTTAGTAGACGGAAGAGCTAGTGGGCGTGGTGTTTAGTACTTCGAAGTTTATATATTATACAGACGAGATGTTCTTTTTGGGGATATTATTGATGCGCATTATATGTTAAGGTCGGTTACCAAGCCAAGTTATGAAAGTGAAGTGAATGTTATGTATCGAGAGAATGATTTTTATACACAGGTTATGTGTATTAGTTTTGTGCACGAGATATGTGCACGATTATTTAAAAATCGCGAGGCAACCTACGCGGGAGAAAAGGATACGAACCTACTCTGCTCAGCATTATGAAAAGTGGTTTCGTACACGAGATAGGTGTACTGTATTTGAATCTTGTGGTCTATCAAAATGATGAATTTTATTATTTACGATAAACTTATGAACTCACCAACCTTTTGGTTGACACTTTAAAGCATGTTTATTCTCAGGTACGAAAGAAATCTTCCGCTGTTCATTTGCTCATCTTAGAGATATTACTTGGAGTCATTCATGATATATTTCAAAAGACGTTGCATTCGAGTCATTGAGTTCATCAAGAATATTATCAAGTCATTTATAGTTTAGATATATTATGAAATGGTATGCATGCCTGTCAACTTTCGATGTACTGGAAGTTTGTCTTTTAAAAACGAATGCAATGTTTGTAAGACATATCATATAGAGGTCAAATACCTCGCAATGTATCCATATGTTGTTATATTAGTCCTTATGGATTAGGACGGGTCTTTACATGTGGTATCAGAGCAGTGGTCTTAACGAACCAGGTCTTGCATTAGTGTGTCTAACTGATAGTTGATTAGATGCATTACTGAGTCTGGACTTCGACCGTGTCTGCATGTCAAAAGTTTTGCTTATCATTTCGTGTCGAAAATTACCTGCTTATCATTTTTAGGGAATCACTTGCTTATCATTCTTAGTCTAGACACATCTTACTACATTGACTGCATGAATAGTGTATACACAAAATTCATATCTCAGCGTATCTGCTAATTCATATCTTAGCGTATCTGTTACTATAAACTTTGCCTGACATATTCCGTAAATTCCTCCGTAATCTACGGGATCTTCTGTACTATATAAGTATTCTATGTAATTAGAATATCATCCAATATTCGAAAATCATTTCATACCGAAAAACCCTTTACTCAATCGTACGAAATGGAACTCGCCATTAGTTCAAGTTCTTCGGAATCCGACAGCTATTCCGACATGGATGTTCACCTAAGCTCCAAAAGCAGCGTCACCAGAATGAATCAATCAATCATCCATCCCCAATTCATCTGATGGGTTTGTAGCCTACTTAATCATTGGAAATAAGAAGAAGGTGATCCCTTCCATTCCGCACATTCCCCTCTTGGCGAAGAACCTGAAGCACTTACCGGCAAACCTTTCCGTAATACCATTTTCTCTCTCTTTTCCAGAGTATCTCGTCATGATTATATACTACCTCAGATTCTAAACCTTATTCATCCGTTCATTCCGACCGACAATCATCCCGGAATAATAGAAGAAGTCAACGAACTTCACGCTCGAGTAATCAATTTGGAGAATATGGTGCAAAATTTACCAGCTTCAGCAACATCATCGGCACCAACAGTACCATAAATAACAGCACCAGTAACATCAACAATCCATGCCTCAACATCTCATTCTGTACCTCGAGTATAATCATCGTTCTACGTATCATTCTACATCAATTATCTTCGTTCTTCATGGCGATTATATAATCTCTAAAGTCTTAGAGATTATTTATTCTAGCTCAAACCGAAAAGCAAATGAGATTAATATCATATTAACTCATTAAATCCATGATTTCATCTGAAGAAAATATATATGTATATATGTTTTCATAAAGATTGTAATTAAAAATTCTTTGGTACAAACTGTAAATGGTGAAAATATTTTAATGGGTAGGTAATACCCGAGGAATATTTAGATTTCACATTAATAAGTTACACTTTAAATTCCTCAAATCTGATTCAACAGTCATTTACTATCCTACCTACATCCACAGATATACGAATCCGTTCACCACAGAGTAACCATTTTCATTCAATTTCATATTTGAATTTTGACCTATCAGAATCCAACAAGTGGCATAATGAAGAAAACATTGGACAAAATAAAATTTGTTAGAAACAAACAAATTAACTATGAGAAATTTTGTTAAGAATTCACGCTAACAAAATCCTAGCTAACTTTTCCTAGCTAACTTCTAATTCCTTATTACATTTTAATTATCGCAATTTATTTTATCGCAATTTAATTCTCGCAATTTTATTTATCGTCATTTAATTTCTGTTATTTATTTTACGCACTTTATGTATCATCATTTAAATACTGTTATTTACGCATTTTAAATATCGGGACACGTATACAATGTTTTGACATATCATATCGACGCATCTATATATATTATTTGGAATAACCATAGACACTCTATATGCGGTAATGCTGGAGTTAGCTATACAGGGTTGAGGTTGATTCTACAATAATATATATACTTTGAGTTGTGATCGAGTCTGAGACATGTATACAATGGGCCACTAATATGTATTAATTAATTCGAATATTATATATTAAACTATATATGAATTGTTGAATTACTAACAGTGGACTACCAACTATGGACTACCAACATTGGACAATTAAAATGAATTAAAATATTGATTATAACATATGAAACTAAACATCTCTTCCAGTTTTTCACTTGATTTCATCTTAAACCTCATTTGTATCTTGACGATTACAACCTGCGTTCAAACCTTTCGTGATTCTTGAAAACACCTCAATCGAGAGGATGAACCAACCGCACTTCACTATGGAAGAAAAGATTGATGCATATAGTTATGCACCTGAAAAACACTCGGAAACTGAGTAAATGTTTAACACGTATCTGTGCTAGCTCCTTTGGAATTGCTAGTACCGAAAATAACATTGCAATTCTTTTTCAAAGTATCCAAATTTTGTCACTGCTCCAACAGGTCAACTTCGATTTTTATTTGAATTAGCCTTATTATAACTTTGATATATAAGTTTCCTTTCGTTATCGTTAACGGGGAACCGTTTATGTTCCACCATATTAGCAGTAAACATACCAGCAACTTCAGTATTCTCTGGCGTAAGTCTCTCCGACAATTCACTATATATTCATTGAAAAACCCTATCATGTACTTATCTACATCTTGTAACAATAATTACCATACCAAATGCCGGGAATCATCAATCATTAACTCCGAATCTCGCAGCATGTCCACATCAACAGTTATATGTATACATATATCATTTATCCCTTAGAAATATGATATTCCATTCTGAAATTCTGAAAAGCACCCAGTCTACGAATCAATACTCGGAATGTTGAAAAAGTTGAATGAAGCAGCAAAAACTGTAAACGACCTTAACAGCCAAAAGTTTAATGATAACGAATAGTATGTTGGCAAAGCTCAGAAATGTTGGAACTGGTATATAGATTGAGCAAACCATGAAGGAGGCTGTGGAAAAATCACAAAGACTAAACCTGCCTTCAAAGAATCCAAATGATTCAGTACCTGCTGAAGTCATTAACGAATACCTTGCTCCTGACTCTAAATCTTTGCGGACAAATTTTCTTCATCATCCTTTGATACTAGAAATTCTAAGATATCATCGTATCTTTCATTATAAATATCCTCGATATTTCTGAAGATATTTTCATAACTATTCTTATCTGAAATCATTTATCTCTTCACGATATCAGTGTTACATCAGAAAGGAAACTGTTTTAGTTTCTAAATGCTGAAAAATTCGAACTTAAAATATGAATGTTATTGAAGTAGTGTTGGGAACTGAAGCATGAGTTAGTATAATATAATGACACTTGATCAACGTGATTATATTACAATAAGTCATGCTGAGTTTCTAATGGAACATGATGATTCACAGATCATATCCTCATCATGTGCCATGTTACACGACTCTTCATTCTATCTAATCTTCAAACATATCAAGAACATACCTTTCTGATAGTTTTATCTCTTCTCTTGAATTTTAGTAATTTAACCAATCAGGATCATGCTATTACAATTTCTCTCTTAGAACGTTAGTCATGTTCATTCGAAACTTCATACCTACGAATTATAGACCATTATTCGCTTGACTTAAAGTCGAGAAGAGAAAACAAAAGAATAGAAGGTATGAGCTATGGAAATAAGGAAACGAAGGAGTAAATTTATAGTAAAATGTTCGTTAGAGCAATCGTGACAGATCATCGCATTTAACCAAAGAGGATTCTAATTTCCTTAAGAATCAAATCTTATTACGAAGATTTCCTCTAAAATCCTTGAATTTCAGAAATCAACCATGATTACGTCATCGATTAAGACGAAACTTTATTTCTCTCATTTCACTCTTTTGTGAAAGCTTCATTCATACTCTTCGAATAATCGAATTGTTTTATCCATATTACTCCATGATGATAAAACTCTAGGTATCAACTCATATTCATCATGCAAACATTTTTATTGTTAGCCATGACCACCTCACTCAAATTTTGGGACGAAATTTCTTTAAAGGTTAGGTATTGTGACGACCCGGAAATTTCGGACCAAATTTAAACTTAACCTTTATATGTTTCCGACACGATAAGCAAAGTTTGTAATGTTGAAGTCTCAAAAACTTTTAACTGTGTTCACGTATTCATTTACCCTTCGACTCTTTCCGACGATTCACGAACAATTGAATGTAAGTAAAAATAAAAATATATACAAATATAAATATAAGTGTATATACAATATTTTGAATTAATAATGTAGACTTAATCAATTGGAATTAAAAATGTAAAATAATAAATAGAATAATTAAATTACCATTATATATGAATATATATAAATATATATATATAATTTTTATGAATCTACATATATGATTTCTATTAATAATTATTATTATATTGTAATATATATAAAATATATAAGCATTCAATAATCAATAAATATTATCATATGACGTATAATATAATTATTAAATATTATATAATTAATTGTAATATTAATATAATAAATGTATTTACAAGTTAAAATATAATTGTTATAGTAATATTATCGTTACTTTCATTATTGGTAATAAATATCAATATTAGTATTATTAATATTATTATTATGGTTATAATTATAATTTTAAGGTTATAATTATCAAAAATTAAAGACGTTAAATATAACTATTATTATAAGAATGATTAAAATTAGAATATTAGTTATTATTATGATTACGTTTATCAATATTATAAAAATTAAGATTTTAATAACTTTACTAAAGTTATGATTTGAATAAATTATTAGTTATCATTATAATCTTCAAAATTATCATTTATATTATTATTATTATTATTAAATATCATTAAAAATTGATATCATTCTTATTATTAGTATTATTTTGATTATTAATATTAATATTATTATTATTATTATTATTATTATTATTATTTATAATATTGAATGTATTATTATTATTAATATTTATTATTTATTAATATTAATCAAAATATCAGATATTAACGTTGGAATCCATTAGCCATCACAATCTGCTTTATTTCTTTTATCCTCTTCTTCTTGTTTGAGATTCTTGACTGCCTTTTTGTTATACATCGATTTCACAAAGCTATTAGGATCGATTTTAACTGCCACATCATGTATTCAATCGCTGTATATAAGTCCTTTACTACAATTGAGAAATCAAAAAACAGAAAAAAAAAAAAAAAAAAAAAAAAGAATAAACTGAACCCGTCTTATTCTCTATTCTTAAACTCAATATTACAAAAGCCCATTTTTAAACGAATTAGCAAAATTTGGAAATGCAGTTGTGTTGGGAATTTATTATTCAAATTGTCTGTAAGTTTTCAAGTCTCAAATCAATGAATTGAATTTGAATTTTAGAGTCAAAGGTTGTTTATCAAAAAGTCAAACATTATGTTCTTGGTGAAATTCATAATCAAATTGATGTTTCAAGTTAAATTAACAAACCAGAAAGTTTCTAATGACCATTTAGAATCTTTTTCAATTGGAAGTCGTGATCTAAAACCCTCTTAAAAATCGCGAGGCAACCTACGGGGGAGAAAAGGATACGAACCAACTCTGCTAAGCATTATGAAAAGTGGTTTCGTACACGAGATAGGTGTACTGTATTTGAATCTTGTGGTCTATCAAAATGATGAATTTTATTGTTTACGATAAACTTATGAACTCACCAACCTTTTGGTTGACACTTTAAAGCATGTTTATTCTCTGGTACGAAAGAAATCTTCCGCTGTGCATTTGCTTATCTTAGAGATATTACTTGGAGTCATTCATGACATATTTCAAAAGACGTTGCATTTGAGTCATTGAGTTCATCAAGAATATTATCAAGTCATTTATAGTTTAGATATATTATGAAATGGTATGCATGCCTGTCAACTTTCGATGTAATGGAAGTTTGTCTTTTAAAAACGAATGCAATGTTTGTAAGACGTATCATATAGAGGTCAAATACCTCGCAATATAACCATATGTTGTTGTATTCGTCCTTATGGATTAGGACGGGTCTTTACATCTAAAAGCGACGATCATAATCGCAGTGGCAGTGACAGTGGATTACTGACGGAAGGTGAAGTTCAATCATCTCCGGCGGATGTCACCAGAGCGTGGACGATGGTGGAACAATTTTAGGCGGTTGTCGGTTAATGGTGTATCCTAGGGGATTCACGCATAAAAGCATCACTTTTATACAGGAGAATTGATCAAAAAGCATAAAAGATAACAATATTTGGCAGTTTTTAGCAATTGCCGTCCAGCGCACAGCAGACCACCCAACGTCATGCGTAAGCCCTATAGTTAGCTTCTATGCTTAAGCCCTTCTATTAGGCGAGTGACTGCCACGCAGCTACGTCAGCCACGCCAAAGTTGGTTCCGGATACTTCGCATAACAGAATTAATCAGCGATTGACACGTGTATCCCGAGAATTTCGGGTATTCTACGCCTATAAATAGACCCCCTGGGTCACCACAATTCACATCATCTGATCTGAACTCAGTCAGAAAGAAGTACACTTTCTCTCTCACACAGTTCTTTCTCACTCTAAAACATTAACCGCTTAGCAGTAAAACGCTAGAATGATCAATTACAGATTGATCCACAGATTGATTGAGGCCACCCCACAGATCTCTCATCCGTGTTCCAGGTCTGCAGGGATTATTTCCTAAGGGCAAACATCAATCAATATACTATCACTCCACGCTAGGCGGCTATTGTTCTATACTGGTACCTTACACCCGCTATACGGAAAATCGTACCAACATATGGCGCCATCCATTCTAAAGAATCACTCAACTCTCAAGAGCACAAAGAGACATAATCATAAGGTAATACCTATCGAGACAAACATGATACATTCATGGCAAGCCGGACAGCGGAGGAAAGAAGAAACGTTAGAAGATTGGAAGCAAGAGTTAATTGCTTTTCCTTCTATGTTTAATACCAATCCATCTGATGCTCCTGTAGTGATTGAAGCTCGTATAGCAAATTGTATTGTTAGAGGAACATATACTAATACAGGAGCAGGGGCAGATATCATGTATGAGCATTGTTTTGTACAACTACCAGAGAGAGTTAAGGAGAAGCTGAAAGACACGTTTGTTCCCTTATCAAGTTTTTCTAATGATCCATCATGGTCAGAAGGAAGCATAGTTTTAGAAGTAGTGTTGGGAAAATCACCATTTAAAAGAACAGCTCATATCGAGTTTTTGTTTGTTAAAGCAAATTCGCAATATAATGTCATTTTAGGTCGATCAGCTATAATAACATTTTGGGCTGTGACATCAATGGTACACAGAATGATGAAATTTCCCACACCAGCTGGTATTGCCACGATATACGCTGAGCGAAAAAGAACAATAGAATGTGTGCAAATAAATAGAATTGTTGGTAATCCAATTGTTCATGAAGATGGGTCAGTATCACCAAATCCAGAATTCCCAGATCAGAAAATTGTTATTGGTAACACATTAGCAAAAGAAACAAAAGAAAAACTCTACAAAATTTTAGCAACCAATTTAGATGTTTTTGCATGGCAAGATTCTGATATGACTGGAGTACCACGTCATATAGCTGAGCATAAGCTCGGTGTGAATCCTAATATCCTACCAGTATGTCAAAAGAAAAGAGGCATGGCTCCTGAACGAACAAAGTTTCTTAGAGAAGAAGTTTAAAAATTGGTGGACGCTGGGATATTGCGGAAAGTTAAATACCAGACATGGGTAGCAAATTCAGTGATGGTTAGAAAACCAAATAACACATGGAGGATGTGTGTGGATTTCATAGATATAAATAAAGCATGCCCAAAGGATAACTACCCTTTGCCAGAAATAGATTGGGAGGTAGAATTTGTAAACAATTATTAGTTTAAATCTTTTTTTGATGCATTCAAGGGGTACCATCAAATACCTATGGCAATACGGGATCAGGATAAAATAGCATTCCACACACCAGATGGAATTTTTTGCTACATAAAACTGCCTTTTGGATTGAAGAATGCAGGAGAAACTTATCAGCGTGTCATTGATAAGGCGTTTAAAGATTAAATAGGCAGGAATGT
The DNA here is from genome assembly GCF_046630445.1 of Rutidosis leptorrhynchoides. Lineage (NCBI taxonomy): Eukaryota > Viridiplantae > Streptophyta > Magnoliopsida > Asterales > Asteraceae > Rutidosis > Rutidosis leptorrhynchoides. Next base: position 27,874,362 of record NC_092342.1, read on the forward strand.
GGAAGCCTACGTTGATGATATTGTTATCAAGAGTCATACGGAAGAAAGCATGCTTAGAGATACTCTTAAAACCTTTGAATCATTACGAAGGGTTAACATGAAGTTGAAACCTAAAAAATGCACTTTCGGCGTGGAAGAGGGCAAATTTTTAGGTCATATTGTTACAGAGAGAGGAATTAAGGCAAATCTAAAAAAGAATCAAGCAATTGAGGATATGGTATCTCCAAAAATAAAGAAAGAAGTGCAAAGCTTGAACGAAAGATTGGCAGCCTTAACAAGATTTTTATCTAGAGCAGCATACCGATCATTACCGTTCATGAAGGTTTTAAAAAGTTATTTAAATAAAAAGGATTTTATGTGGAAGAAAGAAGCTAAAACAGCTTTTCAGGATGTTAAGCGACTTTTAAAAGAATTGCACACCTTAACTGCACTAATAGCAGGAGAAACATTAATTCTATATATGGCAGCGTCGGTAGAAGCAATTAGTTCAGTTTTAATCGCACAACCGAATGGGGTACAGATGCATATATACTTTGTCAGTAAAATATTACAACAAAATGAAGTCAATGATCCACCCATCGAAAAATTGGTATATGCCTTAACATACACAGCTAGGCGACTCAGACGCTATTTTCAAGCACATCCAATTCTTGTCTTGAAGGATCAACCAATAAAGCAGATTTTGAAACATCCAGAGTCATCAGGACATTTAGCAAAATGGGCGGTTGAATTGGGAGAATATGAAATAAATTTCTCACCACGATATGCAGTTAAAGGGCAAATTTTGGCAAATTTCCTTCTAGAAACAACTGAAAAAGTAGATTATTCACAAAGTGTCAAAATCAGTACTTGCATATGGGAGTTTCATACTGATGGTGCATCAAGGGAGGAAGGATTTGGTGCAGGATTGGTGCTTACCAGCTCGGAAGGGGAAGAACATACGTATGCACTTAAGTTTTGTTTTTATGCATCTAATAATGAAGCAGAATATGAGGCATTGCTTTTCGGTCTCCGCATAGCGTCTGAGATACAAATAAAGCATTTGCGTGCCTATGTGGATTTTCAGATTGTAGCACAACAAGTTAATGGGGCATTTGAAGCAAAAAATATCTCAATGAAACAATATTTACAATTGGTGGAAATGATTTCCAAAAATTTTGAAACTTCGAAAGTTGTGCAAATATCAAGAAATAAGAACAAGAAGGTAGATGTGTTGAGCAAATTAGCAACATTAACATTTGATCATTTGCATGAGAAAGTTTTGGTGGAGGTTTTAAAAGATAAATCAATTGATGAAAAGGTGATAGTAGCAGCTGTTGAAGAGGGCTGATCGTGTTGGATGACTCCCTATATAAAGTATTTGTAGGATGGAACACTACCAGCTGATGTCACATAAGCAAGACAAATAAAGGTAAGTGCTCCGCTTTACGTATTGGAAAACGGTGTGCTCTATAGGAAATCTTTTAATGGTCCAAATTTGCGGTGTTTAGCGCCACAGCAAGCTATAGATGTGGTGAAAGAGATGCATGAAGGTTTGTATGCCCAACCTTCTGGTTATAGAACTGTTGTAGGACGGATAATGAAATAAGGATATTACTGGTAAACAATTTACAGAGATATAGCAGAGATAATCAAAACATGTGATGCTTGTCAGCGGCATGGAACCATCCAACGTTTACCAAAATATGATTTAATTTTGGTATCATCTGCATGGCCATTTTGTAAGTGGGCAATTGACATAGTAGGGCCATTCCCAAGGAGTATTGGAAATACAAAGTTTTTGGTGGTTGCAATTGACTTTTTCACTAAGTGGGTTGAAGCAAAGGTGTTAGCACGGATAACGAGTGAAAATATAAAGAAGTTTGTGTGGAATGATATTGTATGTAGATATGGTTTGCCAAATGAAATTGTAAGTGATAATGGTAAACAGTTTGCAGATAATCTGTTTAAAAGTTGGTGTGAGGAGTTAAGCGTTAGACAAACATTTACTTATGTTGCTCATCCGCAAGCAAACGGTCAAGTTGAAGTGACAAACAAAGAAATTGTAGCCGGCATAAAGGCTAGGTTGGGTTAGAGTTAGACTAAATGGATAGATGAATTACCATATATTTTGTGGGCTCACCGTACAATGCCAAAACGGACCACGGATGAAACACCGTTCAGCTTGGTATATGGCACTGAGGCAGTAATACCAGCTGAGATCCGTGTTCTGACACAAAGAGTTTTGGCATTTGATGTAAAAAATAATTCATCCGTCTTGCGTGAAAACTTGAATTTATTGGAAGAGAGGCGGATCATGACCGCTATCCGACAAGTGGATGCTAAGCAGCGAATGGCAAAATATTACAACAAACGAGTCAGGCATGTGCAATTTAAAGAGGGAGACTTGGTGTTGAGGGACAATGAAGCAAGCAGACAGGCAAAATAAGGGAAGTTGGGGCCACGATGGGAAGGTCCATATAAAATTGTACGAGCACATTGTGACGACCCGAAAATTTTTTATCAAATTTAAACTTAATCTTTAAATGAATTAATGTTTCCGACACGATAAGCAAAGTCTGTAATGTTGAAACCTCAAGAATTTTTAACTGTGTTCATATATATTCAGTTACCCTTTTGACTATTCCCAACGATTCACGAACATTTGTGTGTAGATAACATGTATAAATATAAATTAATTATTCAATAAATATTAATATAGTTTAAAGTTAATATATTATACGTAATTATAAGTTAAAACATAAATGTTATGTTATTATCATTACTTTCGTTATTGTTAATAATGTTAATATTAATATTAATATTTGTATTATTAATATTAATAATTCAAATATGAGATATATATATATATATATATATATATATATATATATATATATATATATATATATATATATATATATATATAATTTGACATGTATAAGTTAATATATTATTATCATTCATATTATTATTATCATTAATGAAATTAATATTTATATAACTAATAAGATTATTATTATCATTTATATTATTATTGTCATTATTAGTAATTAAAAATTATCATTATTAGTATTAATAATATCATATGATTATTTGTCATTTATTATTAGTAGTATTATTAAGTAATATTATTATTAAAAATATTATTATGAGTATTAATAATATTAATAAGTATTAGAATAATTATATTAGATAATTAACACAAATAAAAATTCGATACATATATATATATATATATATATATATATATATATATATATATATATATATATACAGATATATCATCAAATTATATAAATATAGTATATATAATTATACATATACAAGATACAGATATACATATATATAAATACATATACGATTCATTATATAAATCTGTATTATTATTATTATTTTTGATTAATTGAATATTGAAAACACTGAATCTATTTTACGTTCTTATCACACTGTATGTGATTGATGATTTTAGTCTCTGTCTATAATTTGGAATCGAATCCTAGTACAGTTTCAAACAAAAATCGTTAGCCATCCTAATCAACCTTTATATATTTATTATTTTTCTATTTAAATTATTCTGTAAATCCAATTCTTATATAATACGAGCATTTCAGATTGTTGAGGGAATTGAATTAACTAACTTATTCCTCTTCTTCACCCTCAAAATCAATTATAAATTTTTACAGCCTTTAATTGTCAAATTTAAATAAAAATTAAGTAGAAAGTCAGGCACCTGCTTTGTACATTCGAAATTTTGTCAAAAACTCGAATTCAATTTGTTTTTCAAAATGTATTATTGCAGTTACATTAGAAACATTTAGTTTAAAGTATCTGTAAAGTCTCAAAGTCCACTTTTTACTATCGAGATCCAATTTTGTAGTCAAAGTTTCGATTTAAAAAGTTAAACTATTTGTTCTTGAAGAAATTCACAATCGTGTTTATGTTTCAAGCTAAATTGAGATTACAGAAAGTTTATAGGTGTGAATTGAAACCATTTTAATGTAGAAAGTTTGATCTGAAACATTCGAGATTTTCGAAATCAAATTTGAGTTATATTTTGTGTTCTTTAACTGCGGATACTTTGTTTTATTTATTTCTGTTTTAACTAAAAGGTAAACATATATTTTAGTACGTGTCTGTTAGTCTGAGAAATCTTAAATCAAAGTTTTTACTAGCTGTTATAATGGTTTGATTCTTGATCGGTTGAAACGAAGAAGAAGGAAAAGGGAAGTTAGATAGTATGGGTTATAATTATATAGGATCTGTTTTAATCAGAAAAACATCACTGGTCACTTGGTTAAGGGAGGTAACGGGGTAGCGAGAGGTCACGGGTTCAAGCCCAGTTTGGTGCAATTTTTTTTTATAAAAGCTTCTAAAAGGGTATACTCTTATTTTATTATTATTATTATTATTATTATTATTATTATTATTATTATTATTATTATTATTATTATTATGATTGTTATTGCTAGTGTTAATTATTATTGTTAAAATTGTTATTATTACAAATATTATTATCATTACTTAATATTATTGTTATTATTACTAATATTAACATATGTACTATTACTATTATAATTATGATCATTATTATTATTATTAACATTATTATGAACATAATACAATTTAGCATTATAAATATTAATATAAGTATCATAATTGTTATTATTATTATTATTATCATAATTAAAAGTATTATATCTATTATTATTATTATTACTATGAGTATTAGTCATGATATTATTAGTAATTTTAAAACCTTAATATTATTGTCATTATGATGAAAAGGTTTTTTATTAATAGCATTATGAAATAAAACAAATTATTATTATTTTCGTAAATATTAGTATTAATACCTTTTTATAAATAATAGAATTGTTAATATTAACATAAGTATTACTATTATTATTATCACGAGTATTATTATTATGTAATTACTAAAATCAATATCATAAATATCATTAACAGTAAAATTAATATTTTTATAAGTATTATTATTAATATCATTGTTATTGTCATTAATAGAGTTATTATTAATATAAATATATTATTAATGTTATTATCATTATTTTTACTAATATTAATTTAGTATAATTTGAACTACTGTTTTGATAAACAAATGAAATACATAAATATATATATTTAATACATATAACATAACACAATATTTTATTATATAAAAGGAATATTTGAAATATAAATATATTATTAATATAAAAATAATATCATTAATAGGTTATATATATATAAACTAGTTCGATTACGATTATGTGTATTAATAAATATACAAATGATATAGATTCGTGAATCCAAGGCCAACCCTACACTTGTTCAATGTTGTCATATGTATTTTTACTACAAAATACAGTATGGTGAGTTCATTTAATTCCCTTTTACTCTTTACATTTTTGGGACTGAGAATACATGCGCTGTTTTTACAACTGCTTTATTAAATGTTTTGGAAATATATTTTTGAACTGCAAATACATGCGTTTTTATAAATGTTTGATGAAATAGACACAAGTACTTAAAAACTTTCTACGAATGAGTTATTATGACATACACTGGATATCACCCCTTTTAGTCTGGTAATCTGAGAATTTGAAAACCGAGCTCCAAATTGACGTGAATCCTAAAGATAGATCTATGGGCACTAACAAGCCCCAGTCAGAGAATTTGAACTGCTTTAGTACTTCGAAAATAGGTAATACAACCGCCAGCTTTAAAAGATATGATCTGTTTATGAGGTGTACACAACCATCATATTTAAAAGAGTGGCCTGTTTGTATGCTTTTGCATGACCGTGCGGAATGCCGGTATGCAGGGGATATTCTATATGCATCTTGTTAAGGTCGATTACTAGGTGTTTGTAGTTTGTATGAATGACTTTTATCTCTATACCGTGCGAAATGCCTGATATGAGATTATGTTTATGAAAGATATTAAAAATCGCGAGGCAACCTACGGGGGAGAAAGGGATACGAACCTACACTGCTAAGCATTACGAAATATGGTTTTGTACACAAGATAGGTGTACTATATTTAAATCTTGTGGTCTATTAAAATGATGAATTTTATTGTTTACGATAAACCTATGAACTCACCAACCTTTTGGTTGACACTTTAAAGCATGTTTATTCTCAGGTATGAAAGAAATCTTTCGCTGTGCATTTGTTCATATTAGAGATACTACTTGGAGTCATTCATGACATATTTCAAAAGACGTTGCATTCGAGTCGTTGAGTTCATCAAGATTATTATTAAGTCAATTATAGTTGGATATATTATGAAATGGTATGCATGCCTGTCAACTTTTGATGTGATGAAAGTTTGTCTTTTAAAAACGAACGCAATGTTTGTAAAATGTATCATATAGAGGTCAAGTACCTCACGATGTAACCAAATGTAATGTATTCGTCCAGATGGATTAGGACAGGTCCTTTCACACATCCTAATGGATCATATACCCTTGCAGCACCCTCCGGTGAGGAAATTCAAAGAACATGGAATGTAATGAGTTTAAAGAAATTTTATGCGTAGTATTGCATATTCAAATAGCATGATCAACAATTGTGAATATGAGATGCAATCATTAATGTAAAAATTTCTTTAAGTAATAAGAATTCAAACAATTTTTATTATAGCATATTGTTCATAATTTTTATCCGACCAAGGATTTTTATCGGATGTCACAAAGATGTGTGTCATCCCTGCCCACAGAAGAGAAGTTTATTCTAGGTGGTAGAAGTTCAATCATAAGCAAAAGGTTGAAATGGCAGCGGATGATGTAGAACTCCACTGAACATCCAGACAATAGATTGTGTCTACGACCGTCATGACATAAAATAATACAAGCAATAAATGGCTAGCCATCATCTTTGATTGTTCAAATCAAACATATAAAGCTTTGACAAAATTAAAAGTAATTGAATATATAATAGACATTGATAACTAACAGATAATACACGCAGTATATATCACAATTTCATGTCCAACACGTCATCCACTGACGTAGCAGGATTATTACACATATTTTCTAATTCAGGAAACGTTAAATGTTCTATCTGCTCACCTACTACCCTAACCTTATCCATAGCATCCGGCTTCAATTTGGATGTGAGGGTATCTGGTAAAGATTTAGGAAAGTCAGGCACGTCCTTCTTCAAAGTTTCCAAGAACCTTATCCGTTCAGCGTCTAACGCAACGGTTATAAACTCATCAAAAGGCTTGGTTAACTTCTCAGAAGCAAAAGCATTTTTTACAATCTTTGGAATGCCTGCAATAAGTCACCTGGTCTCATCTTTGCTTACCGGTAATTGTTCCTTTAACGTTGTTTCAGACTGGGTCAATGTTTCAATTTTATTAAGATACCATTTCTATTTTGTTGCCATTTCAACAAAACGAGCCTCAGCAGCACACTTTACAGCAACAGCAGCATCCAGTTCAAGCTTATCAGTTTTCATTAACTCAGAATCCTTCTCAATTCTCTCTGATTTATCCCGATGAACCTGATCAGAACGTTCTAAACGTTTCAAATTGTCAAACTCTGCAGCAATATTACAGATAATACCTTGCGCTTGACACTTTCGAGCATCACCATTGTAACAGACTGAAACCAGGCTAGTTGTAAGTTTTCTATTTTGCCCTTAGGGTTTGTGCTTAGTCTTAAGTGCTTTTATTTTAATTATTTTATTAGTGTTTATTTTATATGTGTGTTGAAACCAGTTTGTGACAAGGGTCCCAGAACAGGTTTGTTTATTTTAATTGGACCTCGCTTGGGTTACTTAATCTTGTGCGAAAGATATCAGATAACTGGTAAATACCCGTGTGTCGAGGGGTATTTTAATATAACACAATTAAGTGTTATACCAGCTGCCACTTTCTCATTTTCTCTAGAAAATTCATTTAATCACTCCCTCTCACCTAACCTCATCTTCATCATCTCAAACAACCCTAAATCATTTGATCTTGAATTGAAGCTTGATTTTAGTGTCAAATCGTTGCTTGTGTTGTTGTGATTCTAACAAGGTAAAGTTTGTTTGATTTTGTGATCAAATCAGTGTCAAAATGGGTGTTTTAGTTAAGGTTTATGAAAGTGGGTTTTGATGTCAAAATTGGTTCAATTTGTTGTTGTTTGTGCATAAAGGTTGTGGGTTTATGTTTCTAAATATTTTGTGTACAAGATGTGTTCAGTTTTGAGGTTAAAAACGTGACCAAATGAAAGGACCCGTTCATATACATTATAAACGATTCACAATAGTTGATTACATTGCTCGGTATTTGACCTCTATATGATACATTTTACAAACATTGCATTCGTTTTTAAAAGACAATCTTTCTTTACATCGAAAATTGACAGGCATGCATACCATTTCATAATATCCACTATCCAACTATAAATTGATTTAATAATAATCTTTGATGAACTCAATGACTCGAATGCAACGTTCTTCGAAATATGCTATGAAAGACTCCAAGTAATATCTTTAAAATGAGCAAATGCACAGCGGAAGATTTCTTTAACACCTGAAAATAAACATGCTTTAAAGTGTCAACCAAAAGGTTGGTGAGTTCATTAGTTTATCATAATCATTTATTTCCATCATTTTAATAGACCACAAGAATTTCATTTCCAGTTCTCATAAATATACGTCCCATGCATAGAGACAAAAATAATCATTCATATGGTGAACACCTGGTAACCGACATTAACAATATGCATATAAGAATATCCCCTATCATTCAGGGATCCTCCTTCGGACATGATATAAATTTCGAAGTACTAAAGCATCCGGTACTTTGGATGGGGTTTGTTAAGCCCAATAGATCTATCTTTAGGATTCGCGTCAATTAGGGTGTCTGTTCCCTAATTCTTAGATTACCAGACTTTAATAAAAAGGGGCATATTCAATTTCGATAATTCAACCATAGAATGTAGTTTCAATTACTTGTGTCTATTTCGTCAAACATTTATAAAAGCGCATGTATTCTCAGTCCCAAAAATATAAAGGGTAAAAAGGCAAATGAAACTCACCATACTGTATTTCGTAGTAAAAATACATATAACGTCATTGAACAAGTGCAAGGTTGGCCTCGGATTCACGAACCTATATTAATTATATATATTTATATGTTGGTCAATATTTGTATAGCAATTTAGGTCAGGTCATAGTGTAATCCTTTCCTATAGCTCGAGTCTGACTCTACAGTATAGTAACATGTTATATTACTCATGCTCAATTAAGATTCTAGTAAAAGGTGACGTGTGAAACAACGTAACACAAATGGTTTCATAATCATAAAATAGTATTTTAGGTTTTTTTTTTTTTTTTTTTTTTAGAGAAAATCAACACAAAAAGTTAACTGAAAAGTTAACAGGAAAAGTCAAAGTTCAAAGTCAAAAGTCAAAGGTTAAAGTCAAAAGTCAAAGGTCAAAGTAAAAATGAGGTCGCATGCAAATATATAATAACTTATACAAAAATGATTTTCGGTCAAACATGACTAAACGGGCCACTTCAGCTATTTTTAGAAAAATTATCGGAACTCCGATTGATAAATGGCCAAAGATAAAAGTTACACATTACCAAAAAGATTAAGCATAAATATTACAGAAGTAAACTAAACCTAGACAACTCGTAGTTGCCAACGCGTTTTCGGCGTTTCAAAGTTAATTTTTCAGCTTTAATAAATTTACAAAAGTGACCGAGTAGCCTACTTTGGAGATTTTTAGAAAATTCCTCAAAACTCGTATTGACAAACGGTCAAAGCCTGCAAATTCTCGTTACCACAAAGATATAACATGATTTTTGGCAAGAGTAAACACATATCAGGCCGACCATGACAACTGATACAAAACTGACATTTTTAAATAAAAAAGTTTCAGCTCTTTTTAGAATTTTAAAATGTGACCAAACCGTCAACTTTGATGATTTTTAGAAAAATCGTCGAGACTCGAATTGACAAACGGACAGATTCGTTTGTTAGAGCTTACAGCAAAGAATTCAGTGGTATTTTTTTTATATGTGAAACAACGCAGATCAGCGAGAATTTCAGTTCCCGTTTCGACATTTCATCAAAATTTGCAAAACTTCTTTTGTCCATAACTTGACAACCGTTCAACGAAACGAGACGTGCTTTATATGAAAATTCATCTACTCGACGAGTAGAATCCAAATAACCACTTTTTATAACCCAAAAAATTAGTTCACTAATTATCATCAGCAATTTTAATTACGAAATTAATTATGCAATTTGTTTATTTCATAACTTTATAACCGTTACTTGGATTCAAGTGATTCTTAAACCAAAATTCAACTATTTTTCGCTAGCTTTCCAACGACATGCATATCTTATACCTTATCTCAATCGTATATGTAACTAATTCAGGAATCAACATAACCTATCTAATGGCAATATCAAAAGTACAAGCATGCATAATCCTATATACTCGAGCACTAGTCAGGGATACACTATTAGTATGTAAAAATTAAATTATGAGTACTCACATATCAATATTGAGATTCAATATTGCAGGAAAGGTACGTAAACGCAACGGAGATGATAAACACTATATTGACCTCACGAGCATACCCCTGAACCATACTCAATCACCTCCATAGCTATACCCCATAATTTTCTTAATCCTATCCCACTCGAAAAAACAACTTCGAAATCACTCGAACAGCACTCCGTCGTAATATTTTATGTATACTAATAATATCTTGAGATAATACGGAGTAAATATATATATGTAAATCGATTGAGAGAGTTTAGAGAAAACTATTTTCAAGTTTCTATGAAATAATGAAACCTATTGAATTCTATTTATAATAGATTTTTGAATTATTAAAGTGAATTATTAAAGTATGAATTATTAAAGTGAATTATTAAAGTATGAATTATTAAAGTGAATTATTAAAGTATGAATTATTAAAGTGAATTATTAAAGTATGAATTATTAAAGTGAATTATTAAAGTATGAATTATTAAAGTTAAAGTAAAGTAAAAATAAAGTAAAGGTAAAGTTTAAGTATAGTAAAAGTATAAAACTATGTACGTATAATACGCGTATAAATATATATAATATTAATTTAAATCGTTATATATATTTAATAAAATAAAATATAAATATCGTTATCTTTATCTTTATCATACTAGTTAAGTAATGAGTTGTCAAAAGTGGTTCTAGATATTTATAAAAGTTATATACGTTTTAATAATAAAGTTCTTTTTAAACTGAAAACGTTTTTGTACGTTTGAAACTAAATAGATCAATCGAGTCTTTATGAGATTCAATCTTCCACTATCCTTTGTCTAGTTCTCAATGATTGACAATTTGTTCATATTTATAAATCACTTTACCATTTTCCGAATATTGTTAAAATGAAAAGATTTCTCAAATCAACGTGGGCCTTTCAACAGAGACTTGTAATCATAATTTAATATATCTGATAATTCAATCATTTGATCTTATCTTCTAATTCCATTGATAAACATTTTGAAACAGATACAATCATATAAAGTATTTAATCTAATATTTTGTTTACGTTTCAAGTTATAATATATATACACATATACATATATAATCATATTCGTTTAATGGTTCGTGAATCGTTGGAACTTGGTCGAGGTTGAATGAATGTATGAACATAGTTTAAAATTCTTGAAATTTAACTTAACAAATATTGCTTATCGTGTCGGAATCATATAAAGATTAAAGTTTAAATTTGGTTGGAAATTTCCGGGTTGTCACACCAAAGTCGAGATTTGGTGATTTTGGGTTGAAACCTGTCACTTTGCTGCTGCTGCAGCTGATGAACTACCTACGGCTGATGGTCTTTGACCATCGACCGATGGTGACTGACAACCGGCCGATGGTCGTTGACCATCGATCGATGGTGGGAGTCCTTCAGTTGGTGAAATTTCTTTAGTCGTTCGGTCGGTAGAAGAGACCCTCGGCCGATGGTGTGAAGACAGTCGGCCGATGGTCTTAGGCAGTGAAAATTTTTACTAAGTGTTTATTTATAGCTATGATTTTCAGGATGTAAATTTTAAAAATGCATAAGTGTTAAGCATGGATTTTTAGCAAACGCTTTTTTTACTAATTTGCTGAAATGTGCTGTCAGTGTGTCTAATTTTGATGGGAACACTATTCTAACTTGGTTTTTGTAGTTCTCAGGAGATAAGAACACGGAGGAAGCTCAGAAATAATGACTGAGCAGTTGCTGGTAATTGGTGAGTGGGTCTATCTTCAAATAGAGTTTAAGTAGCATATCATGCTACTGTGGTCGACTCTTTTACCATGCATAGTGTAGGGATTGTCATGTTAGAATATATAGTATGCCTGAGGTTGTGTGTAAATTATGTGTACACTGTGTGAATGGCACCAGTCGGGCCTAGGGAGACTGGGCACTCGAGACCGTGCCTAGGAGACGTTAGAGTCCGTATGAGGTCAACCGTGCCTAGGGGAGGTTGGGTCCATAGGCTACTAATTGTGGATTATAGTGTGAATGATGCATCCCCTGCATCTGGAAAACTATACTGTGAATTAAGTAGCAGGGACTATCGGTAGACTCAAGCCCGATCAGCTGAGAGTCGTGTACTCGTACAAGCCGCCGATTAAACACGAGTCGTACGCTACTTGGTAGTTAGCATGTGTTGTTGTTAGTATATAGCTTTGAAACAACCCAACCCGTATTAAACAAGAGTAAATTTTTTTTTTTAATAATAAACCATTAGCGCCCAATTAAACGGTTACATACAACCCATTTAACAATATCACAAGTTTAACGTTTACAAAAGGCACGAAGGCCATTAATCAATCATAATATAAGTTCGACCCACTTAAATTGATAGTTTTAATCCAAACTATACCCGAGCATGGTTTGGGGCTAAACTACCAAAAACGCTAGGTCGACTTCAAAAGCTTCAACAAAAATCCAACATAGGGAACTAGTATCCCATAACCCCCTTTCCCTTGTCCGCACCTGCATCTAAAAAGATAAATAACAAGAGGGGTAAGCTAACGCTTAGTGAGTGCAATAATTATACATATGCATATATAATCTATCTACTTGCATTCACTTACGCAAAACCGCATACAAGCTAGCAATTCAATAATCATGCCAACGACAAGCATAAACTACTATCCGCAATATACAATAAGCTAGCAACATCAACAGCATATAGTTCACAATTTAATATGCTAATCACATAATTCACACAACCACGGTTTACCAATCGTACAAAGGAATGGTACTCGAATTTCCCATCGGTGTTCATAACAACCGTTAATGTACAACAACATATAACACTAACCCTTGGACAACACATATCCGCTCAATAAACCGTTAGTGTACAACAACATATACCACCAACTTGGACAACACATATCCATTCATAAAAACCGTTAGTGTACAATGACATATATCACTAACTCGGACAACACATATCCATTCAAACAAATACATACGTTATATACATACATGTATACTTATTCCACTCACCTTAACGCCAAGGTGATGATTAAAGTCCGCAAGCTTCAAAGAAAGTACCTAATTCATTAAGTACACATTTAATGCACAACTAGTTGGACTAGTCACCAACATTTAACACTTGTGCATTTAATGACCTAATGCATTAAATGACTCACATCCACCAAAACCGCCCATTAATGGCCATGACTCATCATAAATCACTAAAAGTAAGTGATTTGGGTCTACTAACACCAACTAACACAATTTATGGGTATTTCATACCCATCTCAACCAACTAGGTCAACAATCGCCCATTTGACCCATTTTATCACCTAGACTTACAAGTTTTGGTCAAACTTAACCGATTAACAACCTTTCATCATTTCTCAAGTATATAAGTGACAAACAACACAATTAACACTTTAAAAATCTCAATTTACATGACCAAACCCTAGATTAACTCCATTTGGGTTTCCTTACATCAAATTAACCCAAATTCACCCATTAAGTCCCCAAATGGGTCTTGCAAGTCTCAAATGGCCAAACCCTAGCCATAAATTAACTAAAACTCAAAGTACGGAGTTAAGACTTACCAACACTATCTACTCGTAGCTAAGAACGAGGTGAACAACTTTAATTCTTGCTCCAAGGTTTGATTCACAAATCTTCACTCTCAATCTCACTTTGAAATCAAATGGGTTTTATGCTTTGAGAGGAATTAGAGAAAGAAAATGGAAAAGAAATGAAATAAAATGGATAAGTGGTTGAGATTTAATGTCCCAATCAGATCCATATGCAAAATTACCAAACTACCCCTAAATCCCCTTTAAATTAAGCTGGATTCGGAGTCAGACTGCGAGTACTGCCGCTGCGCGGCCGCAATCCGGCGCGGCGCGACAATGCACATGATTTTCGACCTGCATATTGTGCCTCCTGAATTTGTTTTGAGTTCAACATCGTGGCACGGCAAGAGCCTTCGCGGCGCGGCGATAGCCTATGGCTGACCAGCTTTTCGACAACATAGCTAATTATTGATTTCGCGATTCGTATGCCCCAAACTTTCTTCGTATGTACATCTAGACTTCACAACGAAGCCTCACTCGACTTAATACCTTCCTAAGTCAAAAACATACCCTTATGCATGTATACACACTCAAGTATATATATACCACATACGTCAACTAGTACTTAAATCAATTAATCTCACACGATCAAGTATAAAACGTTCATAAAATCAACTTCGTAACTTAAACTGCATACGGGAAAAACGGGATGTTACAACTCTCCCCCACTTGAATCGGAGCGCGTCATCGCGATCCAAGCCGCATGACAAGCCGGAAGATAAACCAAAACAAACTCTTCGGATTCCCACGTAAACTCGGAACCCTTTCAATACCGCCATTGCACTTTGTAAGTTCTAACTTCCTTGTTTCGCAACATTTTAACCTTTTCATCAAGAATTGCTATCAGTTCTTCAACGTACTCTAGCTTGTTGTTCAAGGTAATCTCATCTAATGGCACCCAAGTCGAGTCATCTGCAAGGAACTTACGGAGATGGGAAACATGAAACGTATTATGAATCCCCGCGAGCTGTTCGGGCAACTCTAGTCTATAAGCAACCTCACCAACACGTGCCAAAACCTTGAAAGGATTAATAATCCGAGGAGCTAACTTTCCCCGTTTTCGAAACCGAATAATACCTTTCCATGGCGAAACTTTAAGCATCACCATGTCACTTTCTTGAAACTCAATCGTTCTCCTTCCTTTATCGGCATAAGATTTTTGTCTATCTTGCGCCGCTTTAAGTCGAGCCCGAATCATCTCAATCTTACTATTCGTCTCTAAAACCAAATCGGTACTCCCGATTTCTCGTTGACCCACTTCACCCCAATAAATAGGAGTTCGACACCTACGCCCAAAAATCATCTCATAAGGTGGCATTCCAATACTAGTGTGGTAACTATTATTGTACGAGAATTCCACCAATGGTAAGTGCTCATCCCAACTACCACCGAAATCAATAACACACGCCCTCAACATATCCTCCAACATTTGATTCGTACGCTCGGTTTGACCGTCCGTTTGAGGATGATATGCCGTGCTCATTTTCAATTGAGTACCCATATCTTCATGAAACTTATTCCAAAACCGAGACGTGAAACGAGTATCTCGATCCGAAATAATAGATATAGGAACCCCATGTCTCGATATCACCTTGATGTGCATAGAGGTGTATACGAAATAGTTATATTTTTATTCCAAAATACTACACAAGTTATTTATTTATTTATAGAGTGGATATACCTAAACCTTGCTACATCACTTATAGGCAGTGTACCTAATCGTACAGTAGTGTAGTTTTTAGTAAGTCCGGTTCGTCCATAGGGAACTAGCCAAGTTTAACGCTATATTTTTTAAAAACTATATTTGTATAAATATATAAATATATATAGGTAGTATTATTATTATAAAAGGGGGTTTTTTACCGTTTAATGACCGGTTTGTCGATTTTTAAACTTTAGTCGCAGTTAAAACCTAATGTAAAATATTAAAAATAAATATAACTTAATTTAAAGTGTAAAGTAAATGACAATAATTAAAGTGCGATAAATAAAATTGCGATAATTAAAAAGTACGATAAATAAAATGACAGTAAATAAAAGTGTGATAAAATATGAAATAAAGAAATTATGCTTATTTAAACTTCCGTAATCATGATGTTTGAAGTGTTGATTTTAGTTTAGTACCATGGGTTAATTGTCCTTTGTCCTGGATTATTCAATATGTTCATACGGTTTTGTCCATAATAGTCCATCAGTCATAAATATAAAGTGCGAAAGTCTTCGTCAAATTATCCTTATACCCGAAGTCAAATATTCCAACTAATTGGGGATTCGAACTGTAACAAGGTCTTAATACTTTGTTTAATGAATAAACCAGGTTATCGACTGCGTGTAATCCAAGTTTTTATTACTTTGTTAACAATTACACCAATTACCCTTGTATGTAATTCACCCCTATTTCAACAAGTCTATTGATTATTAATCCATCCCCTTGTCCGGTCAAATGAATAATTATTAGTATTTATAGATATCCCGCCCACCGTACCCAGTCAAGTGTATGTGGTTATATATAAATACGTCTAATTATAAGTCTATATATTAAATTAACGAGGTATCATTTAGTTAATATAAAGCCCATTAATATCCCATAGTCTAATTTCCACAAGTGTCGTTCTTTTGTCCAAACCTTAATTATGGTACAAAGCCTAATTACCTCGTCTTTAATATTTAGCCCAACATCACGATTACTTCGATTTAAATAAGCATAATAATAACTTAGCTACGAGACATTAATTTAAAAAGGTTGAACATAACTTACAATGATTAATAATAGTGTAGCGTTACACGGACAGAATTTCGACTTACACACTTACAACATTCGCTAACATACCCTTATTATTATTAATCTTAAATTAAAATTAAAATTATAAATTATATTTATATATATATCTGTGAGAGAGAGATTGAATTAGGATGCTCAAAATTCGGCCAAAACTCGCGAAATTTATAGACCTGGCCAAACTTTTTGCTCCATGCGATCGCATGGCCGTCATTTCCTGGTCACATTGATTTTTAAACGTGGGCTGCTCGTATATATTTAATATATAATATAATATATATAATTTTATATAATTATATATATATTATATTATATTCTTGTACTCCGTTGACTTGTAATTTTAGCTCCGTTGCATCGCGCGTTGAGAGTTGACTCTGGTCCCGGTTCCGGATTTTCGAACGCCCTTTCGTACTATTTAATATCTTGTACTTTGTGTTTCGCGGCTCGTACTCTTGTAACTTTTAGACGTTTCTCATCAATAATTTGAACCACTTTGATTGTACTTTGTACTTTTGAGCTTTTTGGTCATTTGCATCTTCAATTCGTCGAATCTGTCTTTTGTCTTCACCTTTTATTATTTAAACGAATATCACTTGTAAATAGAACAATTGCAACTAAAAGCTTGTCTTTCTTGAGGGATAATGTTATGAAATATATGTTCGTTTTTAGCATTATCAAATATTCCCACACTTGAGCGTTGCTTGTCCTCAAGCAATATAGTCTTGAAATAAAAATACTAGAATCACTTCTTTATTCTTCACACTTTGTACATCAGTGATTTATATACGGCGGTATGAACAATGATAGTAACGTTGTGGTTTACAGTCCCACATGACTATAAAATTTTAGATCCTTAAGGAAATTGGATCTTTATGAAAACATTTGATCTTTTGAAAATTAAATCTAGCTTTTACCCTAGATAAGTTTTCCGGAATAACCCTTCACCGGTATTTGTAAAATATTTTTGTGGGTTTTGTGGGTTTCAGATTTGAAAATTTTAGCTCAAAACTTATGGTTTTGTGTCACCCACTTGCTAACCTTGTATTAGGAAAGCAACACGTCCAGTTTACTTGCTCCGTATATTACCTTTCGGTAAATTACCGTCCGGTTATAAAGGAAAGCGTTGAACAAGAAACTGTTAAGGCAATGTCCCTTGACATGCTTTTGATTATGGTCTATATCGTGTCAGATGCAATTACTATCCTTTGTAGGAGCAATAGTAAAGATCACCCTATAGTTTTTCGGTCTGGCACAAGGTCCTGTCTTTGACCATGCTATGCAACCACCGTTCTTACGGTTGACACCCGATTTGGTTCAGGTGACCTAATTAATTCCAGGTGAATTCTTAGGATTTTACGTTCAATGGTAATGAACGCATTGAAAATAGGGTTTCAGAAAACAAATCAGTTTGTAATTTGTATCAAAATATTTTCTCGTTCAAGCTCGAGTTTAGATATCATTGAATTCCATGAGTTTGAATTCTCAATCTTTAAGGTCAATCTCAAGGATTGAGTAATATCAGTATTAAAAGCTGATTTTTGATCTTTAAGGAGATTATCCTTTCTAGGGATCTGATTCATTCGTCTTATAAGCTAATTTGCACGGTGCCCCCCATTGTACAAGACAGATCCTCTCATGGTTAGGATAAGTCTGACCACTTGGCGACCCTGTTTGATGCTGAGGTCCGTAGATTTTCAGCTGATTTTCGATAAAACTTTTCATGGTTTTTCGTAGACTCTACAACCGGTCTGGACGATAACTTCCTGACCTAAATCAAGAAGCGTGTGTATTTTTCTCTCGGAAGACTTTACTTCCTTTTAATGATAGAATTGATTCATCGTGTAGATCCATCTTTCTTTCAAATATATTACAATTTTCCGGGTAAAACAGTTAATTTTGTCCAAAACAAAAGTATCTTCAATTATTTGTACAAAAATATGTGACATATGTTCTAAATAACTTGGTAAATTTTTCCCACACTTGGCTTTTATTTTCCTTTCTTTGCCTTTTTATTTTCCTCTATTCCATTTTAAATGAATTCTAACATTTTGGGTTGTTTCTCAATTTATGTTCTTTCCGAGGTAACAATAATTTTGGTGTTAACACCTAGTTTTATCGTTCATAAATATGTATAAACATGATTTTGAATTCATTTATTTGAAAATTTTGTAAAATTTTACTAGAATTGGGTAGTCAGTATATAAGACTAGGGCTGTTCTTTATTATCAGAGAGCACTAGATTCTAATACAACTACTGCGTTACTAGTATTTTTAATGGTAACCAAGTGTATAAGTCAAAAATTTTAAAAATCCGAAAGAATTTAGCCCCTTCCCACACTTAAGATCTTGCAATGCCCTCATTTGCAAGAAATCAGTAACAATTTAAATTATTGAGGGTGATTAGCGTAGAAAAATGATTAAATTTTATCAAAGTTTCCAAACATATTGGCGTTTGTTTGTTGAATGATAAATGGTGCACTTCATTTGTTCATTCCGTCTGTTGTTACATCACATTTGTTTTTCGTTTTGTCGTCAAAATTAGTAGCTTTTTGTAGTGACCCGAACTTTTCCATGTTTATATATATTAATTGAGATTGATATTTACATGACTAAATGTTTCCAACGTGTTAAGCAATCAAACTTGTTAAGACTTGATTAAATGAAATAATTTTCATATAGACAATTGATCACCCAAGTTGACCGGTGATTCACGAACATTACAAAATTGTAAAAAACTACATGTTGTGGTATATATAGACATATATATATGGTTGACATGAGGTTATGATGAGTAAGTATCTCACTAAGTATATTAACAATGTGTGATATACATAAGAAATGAGATTACTAAGTTAAGAAACTCAAAAAGATACATATAACGATTATCGTTATGATAACGTCTACTAAATATATATGTATCATATTAAGATATTGATACACTATATTTAACATGATAAAATGATATTTAAATATATCATTAAGTGTGTTAACAATGAACTACATATGTAAAAACAAGACTACTAACTCAAGAATTAAGAAACGAGACTTATATGTAACGATTATCGTTATAACGATATTTTAATGTATATATCATATTAAGAGATATTCATAAATCATAATATCATGATAATATAATAATTTAACATCTCATTTGATATAATAAAAATTGAGTTAACAACATTAATTGAGATCGTTAACTTAAAGGTTTCAAAACAACACTTACATGTAACGACTAACGAAGACTTAACGACTCAGTTAAAATGTATATACATGTAGTGTTTTAATATGTATTCATACACTTTTGAAAGACTTCAAGACACTTATCAAAATACTTCTACTTAACAAAAATGCTTACAATTACATCCTCGTTCAGTTTCATCAACAATTCTACTCGTTTGCACCCGTATTCGTACTCGTACAATACACAGCTTTCAGATGTATGTATTATTGGTATATACACTCCAATGATTAGCTCTTAGTAGCCCATTTGAGTCACCTAACACATGTGGGAACTATCATTTGGCAACTAGCATGAAATATCTCATAAAATTATAAAAATATTAGTAATCATTCATGACTTATTTACATGAAAATAAAATTACATATCCTTTATATCTAATCCATATACCAACGACCAAAAACACCTAAAAACACTTTAATTCTTCAATTTTATTCATCTAATTGATCTCTCTCAAGTTCCATCTTCAAGTTCTAAGTGTTCTTCATAAATTCCATAAGTATAGTTTCATAAAAATCAAGAATACTTCCAAGTTTGCAAGTCTACTTCCAAGCTTTCTAATCCATTCCAAGTAATCATCTAAGATCAAGGAACCTTTGTTATTTATAGTAGGTTATCTTTCTAATTCAAGGTAATATTCATATTCAAACTTTGATTCAATTTCTACAACTATAACAATCTTATTTCGAGTGAAAATCTTACTTGAACTGTTTTCGTGTCATGATTCTGCTTCAAGAATTTTCAAGCCATTCAAGGATCCTTTGAAGCTAGATCGATTTTTCTCATTTCCAGTAGTTTTATCCAGAAAACTTGAGGTAGTAATGATGTTCATAACATCATTCGATTCATACATATAAAGCTATCTTATTCGAAGGTTTAAACTTGTAATCACTAGAACATAGTTTAGTTAATTCTAAACTTGTTCGCAAACAAAAGTTAATCCTTCTAACTTGACTTTTAAAATCAACTAAACACATGTTCTATATCTATATGATATGCTAACTTAATGATTTAAAACCTGGAAACACGATGAACACCATAAAATCAGATATACGCCGTCGTAGTGAAACCGGGGGCTGTTTTGGTTTGGATAATTAAAAACTATGATAAACTTTGATTTAAAATTTGTTCTTCTGGGAAAATGATTTTTCATATTAACATGAAACTATATCCAAAAATCTTGGTTAAACTCAAAGTGAAAGTATGTTTTTCAAAATGGTCATCAAGATGTCGTTCTTTCGACGGAAATGACTACCTCTTTAGTAATTGACATGTAACTTAAATTTCCGACTATAAACCTATACTTTTTTTGTTTGGATTCTTAAATTAGAGTTCAATATGAAACCATAGCAATTTGATTCACTCAAAACGGATTTAAAATGAAGAAGTTATGGGTAAAACAAGATTGGATATTTTTGATCTTTTTAGCTACGGGAAATGTTTAACAAATCTATACAAATCATATCCTAGATAATTTATATTGTATTATACATGTATTCTAATATATTATGTAATCTTGGGATACCATAGACACGTATGCAAATGTTTTGACATATCATATCGACCCATGTATATATATTATTTGGAACAACCATAGACACTCTATATGCAGTAATGTTGGAGTTAGCTATACAGGGTTGAGGTTGATTCCAAAAATATATATACTTTGAGTTGTGATTTAGCCTGATAAATGTATACACTGGGTCGTGGATTGATTCAAGATAATATATATCGATTTATTTTCTGTACATCTAACTATGGACAACTAGTTGTAGGTTACTAACGAGGACAGCTGACTTAATACACTCAAATCTTTAAAACATAATAAAAATGGTTGTAATTATATTTTGATCATACTTTGATATATATGTACATATTTGTATAAGTTCATGAATCGATCCGTGGCCAAGTCTTATTTTCGAGGAAGGAAATATCTGTGAAAGTGAGTTATAGTCTCACTTTTAAAATCTAATATTTTTGGGATGAGAATACATGCAGGTTTTATAAATGATTTACAAAATAGACACACGTACGTGAAACTACATTCTATGGTTGAATTATCGAAATCGAATATGCCCCTTTTTATTAAGTCTGGTAATCTAAGAATTAGGAAACAGACACCCTACTTGACGCGAATCCTAAAGATAGATCTATTGGGCCTAACAAACCCCATCCAAAGTACCGGATGCTTTACTACTTCGAAATTTATATCATATCCGAAGGGTGTCCCGGAATGATGGGGATATTCTTATATATGCATCTTGTTAATGTCGGTTACCAGGTGTTCACCATATGAATGATTTTTATCTCCATGTATGGGATGTGTATTGAAATATGAAATCTTGTGGTCTATTGTTACGATTTGATATATATAGGTTAAACCTATAACTCACCAACATTTTTGTTGACGTTTAAAGCATGTTTACTCTCAGGTGAATACTAAGAGCTTCCGCTGTTGCATACTAAAATAAGGACAAGATTTGGAGTCCATGTCTGTATGATATTGTGTAAAAACTGCATTCAAGAAACATATGTCGATGTAATATATTTCTATTGTAAACCATTATGTAATGGTCGTGTGTAAACAGTATATTTTAGATTATCATTATTTGATAATCTACGTAATGTTTTTAAAACCTTTATTGATAAAATAAAGGTTATGGTTGTTTTAAAAATGAATGCAGTCTTTGAAAAACGTCTCATTTAGAGGTCAAAACCTCGCAACGAAATCAATTAATATGGAACGTTTATAATCAATATGAACGGGACATTTCAGTTGGTATCCGAGCATTGGTCTTAGAGAACCAGAAAATTTACATTAGTGTGTCTTATCGAGTTTGTTAGGATGCATTAGTGAGTCTGGACTTCGACCGTGCTTTCTTTAAAAATGATTGCTTAACATTTTTGTTGGAAACTATATATTATTAACATGTAAATACTATGTGATATATTAATCTCTTAACATGTTTGATATTGTGTGATAGATGTCTACCTCTAGCACAAATCCCATTGACTCACCTAATAATAACGAAGAGTCGAATGTATATTGGCAAGATTCACAAGTTCCCGAAGAACCGGAAGAAGAGGAAACGGAACCGAAAGAAGAGGAACCGGAAGAAGAGGAACCAGAAGAAGAGGAACCGGAAGAAGAAGAGGTTCCGGAGGGGGGAATAGTAGGAACCACAGAAAACAGGTCAAATAAAAGAAAATCCTCAACCAATGGACCAAAGTTAATAATGGTCAATGGTGTTTCCGCTAAGGAAGCAAAATATTGGGAAAATTACCAATTTTCCGATGAATCGGATCTCGATGAGGATTCCGATGATGTTATAGAAATTACCCCGACCCAATTTAATGAGGCAAAAGAAAATAATAAGGGAAAAGGCATCAAAATAGAGAAATCTGATTCCGATCCCGATGAACTTTATATGTACCGTCAACACCCGTATTTTCAATATCGTGACAATAACCCGGGAACCTCTAAACCACCAGGTTTTTCTAAACCAATGTGGAAAACGACGACTCGTATTAGAGGAACATCATATATCCCTAGAAGATTAGGAAAAAGAACCAATTCCGAAGAAGAAGAAACCAGTGATTCATATTAGAGGGGTGTGAGCATGTTGTGTAATAAATGTATTGTAGTGTGCTTGTACTTTTATGTTCTATGTAAAATTGCTTGTATTATTTGTTATTATGAATCTAATCCTTGTCTATTTTACAGTATAAAAATAAAATGGACGTTATGTAGTGACCCGAACTTTTCCATGTTTATATATATTAATTGAGATTGATATTTACATGATTAAATGTTTCCAACATGTTAAGCAATCAAACTTGTTAAGACTTGATTAATTGAAATATGTTTCATATAGACAATTGACCACCCAAGTTGACCGGTGATTCACGAACGTTAAAACTTGTAAAAACTATATGATGACATATTTATGGATATATATATATATATATATATATATATATATATATATATATATATATATATATATATATATATATATATATATATATATATATATATATATATATATATATAGTTAACATGATACTATGATAAGTGAACATATCATTAAGTATATTAACAATGAACTACATATGTAAAAACAAAACTACTAACTTAATGATTTTTAAACGAGACATATATGTAACGATTATCGTTGTAAAGACATTTAATGTATATATATCATATTAAGAGATATTCATACATGATAATATCATGATAATATAATAATTTAAAATCTCATTTGATATTATAAACATTGGGTTAACAACATTTAACAAGATCGTTAACCTAAAGGTTTCAAAACAACACTTACATGTAACGACTAACGATGACTTAACGACTCAGTTAAAATGTATATACATGTAGTGTTTTAATATGTATTTATACACTTTTGAAATACTTCAATACACTTATCAAAATACTTCTACTTAACAAAAATGCTTACAATTACATCCTCGTTTAGTTTCATCAACAATTCTACTCGTATGCACCCGTATTCGTACTCGTACAATACACAGCTTTTAGATGTA
Source organism: Rutidosis leptorrhynchoides (assembly GCF_046630445.1). Taxonomy (NCBI): domain Eukaryota; kingdom Viridiplantae; phylum Streptophyta; class Magnoliopsida; order Asterales; family Asteraceae; genus Rutidosis; species Rutidosis leptorrhynchoides. The sequence continues at coordinate 27,899,007 of NC_092342.1, forward strand.
TGTACTATTGGTATATACACTCCAATGATCAGCTCTTAGCAGCCCATGTGAGTCACCTAACACATGTGGGAACCATCATTTGGCAACTAGCATGAAATATCTCATAAAACTACAAAAATATGAGTAATCATTCATGACTTATTTACATGAAAACAAAATTACATATCCTTTATATCTAATCCATACACCAACGACTAAAAATACCTACAAACACTTTCATTCTTCAATTTTCTTCATCTAATTAATCTCTCTCAAGTTCTATCTTCAAGTTCTAAGTGTTCTTCATATATTCTACAAGTTCTAGTTACATAAAATCAAGAATACTTTCAAGTTCGCTAGCTCACTTCCAATCTTGTAAGGTGATCATCCAACCTCAAGAAATCTTTGTTTCTTACAGTAGGTTATCATTCTAATACAAGGTAATAATCATATTCAAACTTTGGTTCAATTTCTATAACTATAACAATCTTATTTCAAGTGATGATCTTACTTGAACTTGTTTTCGTGTCATGATTCTGCTTCAGGAACTTCGAGCCATCCAAGGATCCGTTGAAGCTAGATCCATTTTTCTCTTTTCCAGTAGGTTTATCCAAGGAACTTAAGGTAGTAATGATGTTCATAACATCATTCGATTCATACATATAAAGCTATCTTATTCGAAGGTTTAAACTTGTAATCACTAGAACATAGTTTAGTTAATTCTAAACTTGTTCGCAAACAAAAGTTAATCCTTCTAACTTGACTTTTAAAATCAACTAAACACATGTTCTATATCTATATGATATGCTAACTTAATGATTTAAAACCTGAAAACAAGAAAAACACCGTAAAACCGGATTTACGCCGTCGTAGTAACACCGCGGGCTGTTTTGGGTTAGTTAATTAAAAACTATGATAAACTTTTATTTAAAAGTTGTTATTCTGAGAAAATGATTTTTATTATGAACATGAAATTATATCCAAAAATTATGGTTAAACTCAAAGTGGAAGTATGTTTTCTAAAATGGTCATCTAGACGTCGTTCTTTCGACTGAAATGACTACCTTTACAAAAACGACTTGTAACTTATTTTTTTGACTATAAACCTATACTTTTTCTGTTTAGATTCATAAAATAGAGTTCAATATGAAACCATAGCAATTTGATTCACTCAAAACGGATTTAAAATGAAGAAGTTATGGGTAAAACAAGATTGGATAATTTTTCTCATTTTAGCTACGTGAAAATTGGTAACAAATCTATTCCAACCATAACTTAATCAACTTGTATTGTATATTATGTAATCTTGATATACCATAGACACGTATACAATGTTTCGAACTATCATGTCGACACATCTATGTATATTTCGGAACAACCATAGACACTCTATATGTGAATGTTGGAGTTAGCTATACAGGGTTGAGGTTGATTCCAAAATATATATAGTTTGAGTTGTGATCAATACTGAGATACGTATACACTGGGTCGTGGATTGATTCAAGATAATATTTATCGATTTATTTCTGTACATCTAACTGTGGACAACTAGTTGTAGGTTACTAACGAGGACAACTGACTTAATAAACTTAAAACATCAAAATATATTAAAAGTGTTGTAAATATATTTTGAACATACTTTGATATATATGTATATATTGTTATAGGTTCGTGAATCAACCAGTGGCCAAGTCTTACTTCCCGACGAAGTAAAAATCTGTGAAAGTGAGTTATAGTCCCACTTTTAAAATCTAATATTTTTGGGATGAGAATACATGCAGGTTTTATAAATGATTTACAAAATAGACACAAGTACGTGAAACTACATTCTATGGTTGAATTATCGAAATCGAATATGCCCCTTTTTATTAAGTCTAGTAATCTAAGAATTAGGGAACAGACACCCTAATTGACGCGAATCCTAAAGATAGATCTATTGGGCCTAACAAACCCCATCCAAAGTACCGGATGCTTTAGTACTTCGAAATTTATATCATATCCGAAGGGTGTCCCGGAATGATGGGGATATTCTTATATATGCATCTTGTTAATGTCGATTACCAGGTGTTCACCATATGAATGATTTTTATCTCTATGTATGGGATGTGTATTGAAATATGAAATCTTGTGGTCTATTATTATGATTTGATATATATAGGTTAAACCTATAACTCACCAACATTTTTGTTGACGTTTTAAGCATGTTTATTCTCAGGTGATTATTAAGAGCTTCCGCTGTCGCATATTTAAATAAGGACGAGATTTGGAGTCCATGCTTGTATGATATTGTGTAAAAACTGCATTCAAGAAACTTATTTTGTTGTAACATATTTGTATTGTAAACCATTATGTAATGGTCGTGTGTAAACAAGATATTTTAGATTATCATTATTTGATAATCTACGTAAAGCTTTTTAAAACCTTTATCTATGAAATAAAGGTTATGGTTTGTTTTAAAAATGAATGCAGTCTTTGAAAAACGTCTCATATAGAGGTCAAAACCTCGCAACGAAATCAATTAATATGGAACGTTTTTAATCAATAAGAACGGGACATTTCAGTTGGTATCTGAGCGTTGGTCTTAGAGAACCAGAATTTTGCATTAATGTGTCTTATCGAGTTTGTTAGGATGCATTAGTGAGTCTGGACTTCGACCGTGTTTACTTGAAAAATGATTGCTTAACAAATTTTGTTGGAAACTATATATTTTTAACATGTAAATATTATGTGATATATTAATCTCTTAACGCGTTTGATATTATGTGATAGATGTCTACCTCTAGAACAAGTCCCATTGACTCACCTAATAATAATGAAGAGTCAAATGTAAATTGGAATGATTCGTGGACTGATTCACAAGTTCCCGAAGAGGAACCGGAAGAAGAGTCGGAACCGGAAGAAGAATCGGAACCGGATGAAGAAATAGAACACGTGGGAGAAATAATAAAACGGTTAAGTAAAAGAAAATCCTCAACCAACCGACCAAGGTTAATTATGGTCAATGGTGTTTCCGCCAAAGAAGCAAAATATTGGGAGGATTACCAATTCTCCGATGAATCGGATTCCGACGAGAATTCCGATGATGTTATAGAAATTACCCCAACTGAATTTAAAAAGGCAAAAGAAAATAATAAGGGAAAGGGCATAAAAATAGAGAAATCTAATTCCAACCCCGATGAACTTTATATGTATCGTCAACCCCCGAAGTCCTTAAGTTGTAACAATGACCCGGGAACCTCTAAACCACCAGGTTTTTCTAAACCAATTTGGAAAATGACGGCTCGTATTAGGGGAACATCATATATCCCTAGAAACTTGGCAAAACGAACCAAAATCGAAGAAGAAGAAACAAGCGAGTCGGAATAAGATAGTTGTATTCGTGTGGTGTAATATATGTAATATAGTGTGCTTATGCTTTACGATATATGTAAAAATTGCTTGTATTAATAAGTATTTTTTTTTATGAATCTAACTCTTGTCTATTTTACAGTATAAAAACATAAAATGGATAGACAACCCAATATTTTAAGAGACCTACCCGGAGACATGATTGATGAAATCTTGTCAAGAGTCGGTCAGAATTCTTCGGCACAACTATTTAAGGCGAGATCAGTTTGTAAGACATTCGAAGAACGTTCCAAGAATGCCTTGGTTTATAAAAGGCTTTCGTTCGAAAGATGGGGGATATCACATTGGGAAATCCATAAGTTACGATGTGTTTACTTTGACGCATATATTGCGGGGAACCCAAATGCTATTTTACGGAATGGGTTAAGAAATTATTTTGACTCAATATATCCGAATATTGGACTTCGTGATTTAGAAAAAGCGGCTAACATGCAACATAAAGAAGCATGTTATGCTTATGGATTAGTAATGTTCGCTTCTCACCAAAGTGAGAACAAGAACATCAGGCTACAACTATTAAACAAAACGTTTCCACAAGTGACGGAGTCGGTAATTGGGGTAAGAAATGAGGTTTTTAGATTGTTACGGGACTGTTGGACATTACGTAACCCTCGTCCCTTTGACGACATTACAACACGCTGTCTTATCAACGGCCATAACGGTTATGTTCCACAAGACCAAGGATGGGAAGTAATCCTAGTAAAACCAGAATGCATGACTTGTTTCTGGACGTATGAATTACGTGTCTTTATTGCCTTTGCTGAACGACTTGTGTACTAGCTAGAATTATCTTCACAACCATCTTGTATCAAATTTATTGTGTGCTATATTTCATGCTATATGTAAAATAAGCGGTATTGTAAGTTTGTAAAATATTGTGTAAAAGTTTGAACGTGAAATATTATTATAATCAGTTTTTCATATAGAATTGTAGTAGTTGAATTGTATATTAGCTACTAAGTATGAACTTAACGGGTAGGTACTACCCGAATTTAAACTTATAAAACGCTAATATGAAGAAAAAGCTTTTATAAATGAGTTCATATTATGCTACGAAATACTATTAACTACTCTTAATATTCTGTATGATTAACTTGTTCCATTTGACTATTTTGAAGGAAATGGCACCGACTACTCGACACACCGTGAATATGAATGAAGAGGAATTCCGTACTTTTCTAGCTTCAAACATAGCCGCAGTACAGGCGGCGCTACATACCAACAATAACCTTGGATCTAGCAGTACAGGAAATCGTGTAGGATGAACCTACAAAGAATTCACTGCCTGCAAACCTTTGGAATTTGATGGAACCGAAGGACCGATTGGATTGAAACGGTGGACCGAGAAGGTCGAATCGGTGTTTGCCATAAGTAAGTGTACTGAAGAGGACAAAGTGAAGTACGCTATGCATACCTTCACAGGTTCTGCGTTAACATGGTGGAATACCTATCTAGAGCAAGTGGGACAAGACGATGCGTACGCACTACCGTGGTCAGCATTCAAGCACTTGATGAATGAGAAGTACTGTCCCAGAACCGAGGTCAATAAGCTCAAGACAGAACTTAGAGGGTTACGAACCCAAGGATTTGATATTACCACGTACGAAAGACGATTCACAGAATTATGCCTATTGTGTCCGGGAGCATTCGAAGATGAGGAAGAGAAGATCGACGCGTTTGTGAAAGGATTACCGGAAAGAATCCAAGAAGATATAAGTTCACACGAGCCCGCCTCCATACAACAGGCATGTAGAATGGCTCACAAACTAGTGAACCAGATTGAAGAAAGAATTAAAGAACAGACTGCTGAAGAGGCCAATGTGAAGCAAGTCAAAAGAAAGTGGGAGGAAAACGGTGATAAGAATCACCAATACAACAACAACAGCAATTACAACAATAATCGCAACAATTATCCCAACAATCGCAACATCAATCGCAACTACAACAAACGGCCCAACAACAACAACAACAACAACAACAACTACAACAATCATCCCAACAACAATAATAACCGCAACAACAACAACAATAATCAGAAGCAGCTATGCCAAAGGTGTGAAAAGTATCACTCGGGGTTCTGCACCAAATTTTGCAACAAGTGTAAAAGAAATGGTCATAGCGCGGCGAAGTGTGAGGTCTACGGACCAGGGGTTAATAGAACAAAAGGAACAAATGGTGTCGGAACGAGTGATGGCAGAGCAAGTAGTGTCGGAGCAAGTTATGCCAATGTAGTTTGTTATAAATGTGGAAAACCGGGCCACATTATTAGAAATTGCCCGAACCAGGAGAACACGAATGGACAAGGCCGCGGAAGAGTTTTCAATATTAATGCGGCAGAGGCACAGGAAGACCCGGAGCTTGTTACGGGTACGTTTCTTATTGACAATAAATCTGCTTACGTTTTATTTGATTCGGGTGCGGATAGAAGCTATATGAGTAGAGATTTTTGTGCTAAATTAAGTTGTCCATTGACGCCTTTGGATAGTAAATTTTTACTCGAATTAGAAAATGGTAAATTAATTTCAGCAGATAATATATGTCTGAATCGAGAAATTAAACTGGTTAGCGAAACATTTAAGATTGATTTGATACAAGTAGAGTTAGGGAGTTTTGATGTGATAATCGGTATGGACTGGTTGAAAGAAGTGAAAGCAGAGATCGTTTGTTACAAAAATGCAATTCGCATTATACGAGAAAAAAGAAAACCCTTAATGGTGTACGGAGAAAAGGGCAACACGAAGCTACATCTTATTAGTAATTTAAAGGCACAAAAACTAATAAGAAAAGGTTGCTATGCTGTTCTAGCACACGTCGAGAAAGTACAAAATGAAGAAAAGAGCATCAATGATGTTCCCATTGCAAAAGAATTTCCCGATGTATTTCTGAAAGAATTACCGGGATTACCCCCACATTGATCCGTTGAATTTCAAATAGATCTTGTACCAGGAGCTGCACCAATAGCTCGTGCCCTTACAGACTCGCACCCAGCGAGATGAAAGAACTGTAAAGCCAATTACAAGAACTTTTAGAGCGTGGTTTCATTCGACCAAGCACATCACCGTGGGGAGCTCCTGTTTTGTTTGTCAAGAAGAAAGATGGTACATTCAGGTTGTGTATCGACTACCGAGAGTTGAACAAACTTACCATCAAGAACCGCTACCCATTACCGAGAATCGACGACTTATTTGATCAACTACAAGGCTCGTCTGTTTATTCAAAGATTGACTTACGTTTCGGGTATCATCAAATGCGGGTGAAAGAAGATGATATTCCAAAGACTGCTTTCAGAACACGTTACGGTCATTACGAGTTTATGGTCATGCCGTTTGGTTTAACTAATGCACCAGCTGTGTTCATGGACCTTATAAACCGAGTGTGTGGACCATACCTTGACAAGTTTGTCATTGTTTTCATTGATGACATTCTTATTTACTCAAAGAATGACCAAGAACACGGTGAACATTTGAGAAAGGTGTTAGAAGTATTGAGGAAGGAAGAATTGTACGCTAAGTTTTCAAAGTGTGCATTTTGGTTGGAAGAAGTTCAATTCCTCGGTCACATAGTGAACAAAGAAGGTATTAAGGTGGATCCGGCAAAGATAGAAACTGTTGAAAAGTGGGAAACCCCGAAAACTCCGAAACACATACGCCAGTTTTTAGGACTAGCTGGTTACTACAGAAGGTTCATCCAAGACTTTTCCAGAATAGCAAAACCCTTGACTGCATTAACGCATAAAGGGAAGAAATTTGAATGGAATGATGAACAAGAGAAAGCGTTTCAGTTATTGAAGAAAAAGCTAACTACGGCACATATATTGTCATTGCCTGAAGGGAATGATGATTTTGTGATTTATTGTGACGCATCAAAGCAAGGTCTCGGTTGTGTATTAATGCAATGAACGAAGGTGATTGCTTATGCGTCTAGACAATTGAAGATTCACGAACAAAATTATACGACGCATGATTTGGAATTAGGCGCGGTTATTTTTACATTAAAGACTTGGAGGCACTACTTATATGGGGTCAAAAGTATTATATATACCGACCACAAAAGTCTTCAACACATATTTAATCAGAAACAACTGAATATGAGGCAGCGTAGGTGGATTGAATTATTGAATGATTACGACTTTGAGATTCGTTACCACCCGGGGAAGGCAAATGTGGTAGCCGATGCCTTGAGCAGGAAGGACAGAGAACCCATTCGAGTAAAATCTATGAATATAATGATTCATAATAACCTTACTACTCAAATAAAGGAGGCGCAACAAGGAGTTTTAAAAAAAGGAAATTTAAAGGATGAAATACCCAAAGGATCGGAGAAGCATCTTAATATTCGGGAAGACGGAACCCTGTATAGGGCTGAAAGGATTTGGGTACCAAAATTTGGAGATATGAGAGAAATGGTACTTAGAGAAGCTCATAAAACCAGATACTCAATACATCCTGGAACGGGGAAGATGTACAAGGATCTCAAGAAACATTTTTGGTGGCCGGGTATGAAAGCCGATGTTGCTAAATACGTAGGAGAATGTTTGACGTGTTCTAAGGTCAAAGCTGAGCATCATAAACCATCAGGTCTACTTCAACAACCCGAAATCCCGAAATGGAAATGGGAAAACATTACCATGGATTTCATCACTAAATTGCCAAGGACTGCAAGTGGTTTTGATACTATTTGGGTAATAGTTGATCGTCTCACCAAATCAGCACACTTCCTGCCAATAAGAGAAGATGACAAGATGGAGAAGTTAGCACGACTGTATTTGAAGGAAGTCGTCTCCAGACATGGAATACCAATCTCTATTATCTTTGATAGGGATGGCAGATTTATTTCAAGATTCTGGCAGACATTACAGCAAGCATTAGGAACTCGTCTAGACATGAGTACTGCCTATCATCCACAAACTGATAGGCAGAGCGAAAGGACGATACAAACGCTTGAAGACATGCTACGAGCATGTGTTATTGATTTCGGAAACAGTTGGGATCGACATCTACCATTAGCAGAATTTTCCTACAACAACAGTTACCATTCAAGCATTGATATGGCGCCGTTTGAAGCACTTTATGGTAGAAAGTGCATGTCTCCGATTTATTGGAGTGAAGTGGGGGATAGACAGATTACGGGTCCGGAGATTATACAAGAAACTACCGAGGAGATCATCCAAATTCAACAACGGTTGAAAACCGCCCAAAGTCGACAAAAGAGCAACGCTGACATTAAAAGAAAAGATATAGAATTTGAAATTGGAGAGATGGTCATGCTTAAGGTTGCACCTTGGAAAGGCGTTGTTCGATTTAGTAAACGAGGGAAATTAAATCCAAGGTATATTGGACCATTCAAGATTATTGATCGTGTCGGATCAGTAGCTTACCGACTTGAGTTACCTCAACAACTCGTGGCTGTACATAACACTTTCCACGTCTCGAATTTGAAGAAATGTTTTGCTAAAGAAGATCTCACTATTCCGTTATATGAAATCCAAATCAACGAAAAACTTCAATTCATCGAAGAACCCGTCGAAATAATGGATCGTGAGGTTAAAAGACTTAAGAAAAACAAGATACCAATTGTTAAGGTTTGATGGAATGCTCGTAGAGGACCCGAGTTCACCTGGGAGAGTGAAGATCAGATGAAGAATAAATACCCGCATCTATTTCCAGAAGATTCGTCAACACCTTCAACAGCTTAAAATTTCGGGACGAAATTTATTTAACGGGTAGGTACTGTAGTGACCCGAACTTTTCCATGTTTATATATATTAATTGAGATTGATATTTACATGATTAAATGTTTCCAACATGTTAAGCAATCAAACTTGTTAAGACTTGATTAATTGAAATATGTTTCATATAGACAATTGACCACCCAAGTTGACCGGTGATTCACGAACGTTAAAACTTGTAAAAACTATATGATGACATATATATGGATATATATATATATATAGTTAACATGATACTATGATAAGTAAACATATCATTAAGTATATTAACAATGAACTACATATGTAAAAACAAGACTACTAACTTAATGATTTTTAAACGAGACATATATGTAACGATTATCGTTGTAAAGACATTTAATGTATATATATCATATTAAGAGATATTCATACATGATAATATCATGATAATATAATAATTTAAAATCTCATTTGATATTATAAACATTAGGTTAACAACATTTAACAAGATCGTTAACCTAAAGGTTTCAAAACAACACTTACATGTAACGACTAACGATGACTTAACGACTCAGTTAAAATGTATATACATGTAGTGTTTTAATATGTATTTATACACTTTTGAAAGACTTCAATACACTTATCAAAATACTTCTACTTAACAAAAATTCTTACAATTACATCCTCGTTCAGTTTCATCAACAATTCTACTCGTATGCACCCGTATTCGTACTCGTACAATACACAGCTTTTAGATGTATGTACTATTGGTATATACACTCCAATGATCAGCTCTTAGCAGCCCATGTGAGTCACCTAACACATGTGGGAACCATCATTTGGCAACTAGCATGAAATATCTCATAAAACTACAAAAATATGAGTAATCATTCATGACTTATTTACATGAAAACAAAATTACATATCCTTTATATCTAATCCATACACCAACGACCAAAAATACCTATAAACACTTTCATTCTTCAATTTTCTTCATCTAATTGATCTCTCTCAAGTTCTATCTTCAAGTTCTAAGTGTTCTTCATATATTCTACAAGTTCTAGTTACATAAAATCAAGAATACTTTCAAGTTTGCTAGCTCACTTCCAATCTTGTAAGGTGATCATTCAACCTCAAGAAATATTTATTTCTTACAGTAGGTTATCATTCTAATACAAGGTAATAATTATATTCAAACTTTGGTTCAATTTCTATAACTATAACAATCTTATTTCAAGTGATGATCTTACTTGAACTTGTTTTCGTGTCATGATTCTGCTTCAAGAACTTCGAGCCATCCAAGGATCCATTGAAGCTAGATCCATTTTTCTCTTTTCCAGTAGGTTTATCCAAGGAACTTAAGGTAGTAATGATGTTCATAACATCATTCGATTCATACATATAAAGCTATCTTATTCGAAGGTTTAAACTTGTAATCACTAGAACATAGTTTAGTTAATTCTAAACTTGTTCTCAAACAAAAGTTAATCCTTCTAACTTGACTTTTAAAATCAACTAAACACATGTTCTATATCTATATGATATGCTAACTTAATGATTTAAAACCTGGAAACACGAAAAACACCGTAAAACCGGATTTACGCCGTCGTAGTAACACCGCGGGCTGTTTTGGGTTAGTTAATTAAAAACTATGATAAAATTTGATTTAAAAGTTATTATTCTGAGAAAATGATTTTTATTATGAACATGAAACTATATCCAAAAATTATGGTTAAACTCAAAGTGGAAGTATGTTTTCTAAAATGGTCATCTAGACGTCGTTCTTTCGACTGAAATGACTACCTTTACAAAAACGACTTGTAACTTATTTTTCTGATTATAAACCTATACTTTTTCTGTTTAGATTCATAAAATAGAGTTCAATATCAAACCATAGCAATTTGATTCACTCAAAACGGATTTAAAATGAAGAAGTTATGGGTAAAACAAGATTGGATAATTTTTCTCATTTTAGCTACGTGAAAATTGGTAACAAATCTATTCCAACCATAACTTAATCAACTTGTATTGTATATTATGTAATCTTGATATACCATAGACACGTATACAATGTTTCGACCTATCATGTCGACACATCTATATATATTTCGGAACAACCATAGACACTCTATATGTGAATGTTGGAGTTAGCTATACAGGGTTGAGGTTGATTCCAAAATATATATAGTTTGAGTTGTGATCAATACTGAGATACGTATACACTGAGTCGTGGATTGATTCAAGATAATATTTATCGATTTATTTCTGTACATCTAACTGTGGACAACTAGTTGTAGGTTACTAACGAGGACAACTGACTTAATAAACTTAAAACATCAAAATATATTAAAAGTGTTGTAAATATATTTTGAACATACTTTGATATATATGTATATATTGTTATAGGTTCGTGAATCAACCAGTGGTCAATTCTTACTTCCCGACGAAGTAAAAATCTGTGAAAGTGAGTTATAGTCCCACTTTTAAAATCTAATATTTTTGGGATGAGAATACATGCAGGTTTTATAAATGATTTACAAAATAGACACAAGTACGTGAAACTACATTCTATGGTTGAATTATCGAAATCGAATATGCCCCTTTTTATTAAGTCTGGTAATCTAAGAATTAGGGAACAGACACCCTAATTGACGCGAATCCTAAAGATAGATCTATTGGGCCTAACAAACACCATCCAAAGTACCGGATGCTTTAGTACTTCGAAATTTATATCATATTCGAAGAGTGTCCCGGAATGATGGGGATATTCTTATATATACATCTTGTTAATGTCGATTACCAGGTGTTCACCATATGAATGATTTTTATCTCTATGTATGGGATGTGTATTGAAATATGAAATCTTGTGGTCTATTATTATGATTTGATATATATAGGTTAAACCTATAACTCACCAACATTTTTGTTGACGTTTTAAGCATGTTTATTCTCAGGTGATTATTAAGAGCTTTCGCTGTCGCATATTTAAATAAGGACGAGATTTGGAGTCCATGCTTGTATGATATTGTGTAAAAACTGCATTCAAGAAACTTATTTTGTTGTAACATATTTGTATTGTAAACCATTATGTAATGGTCGTGTGTAAACAGGATATTTTAGATTATCATTATTTGATAATCTACGTAAAGCTTTTTAAAACCTTTATCTATGAAATAAAGGTTATGGTTTGTTTTAAAAATGAATGCAGTCTTTGAAAAACGTCTCATATAGAGGTCAAAACCTCGCAACGAAATCAATTAATATGGAACATTTTTAATCAATAAGAACGGGACATTTCACGTTAAGGGTAGACAACCAAATATTTTAGAAGACCTACCAGAGGATATGATTGAGGAAATCTTGTCTAGAGTCGGTCAGAATTCATCAGCACATTTAGTTATGGCGAAATTAACTTGTCAAACATTTGAAAGACTTTCCAGAAATTCCTTAGTTTATAAAAGGATTTCCTTTGATAGGTGGGGTATATCACATTGGAGAGACTTTAAGTTATGCCGTGTTTTCTTTAAAGCGTTAAATGCGGGGAACCTAAATGCATTTTTACGCTACGGGTTAAGAACCTATTTTGACTCAACATATCCCAACATAAGATTTCGTGAATTAGAAAGAGCTTCTAACATGCAACATAAAGAAGCATGTTTTGCTTACGGGTTAGTGATGTTCGCTTCTTACCAAAGTGAGAAAAAGAACATCAGATTGCAGCTTTTAAATAAAACTTTCCCACAAGTTACGGATTCAGTAGTTGGGGTGAGAAACAAGGTTTCTAGATTATTACAGGGCTGTTGGACATTACGAAACCCTCGTCCTGTTGACGACATTACAACATGCTGCCTAGCCAATGGTCATAACGGTTATTTTCCACAAGACCAAGGATGGGAAGTCGTCTTAGTAAAACCAGAATGCATGACTTGTTTCTGGACTTATGAATTACGTGTCTTTATTTCCTTTGCTGAACAACTTGCGTATTAACTAGATTTATCTTCAAAACTGTCATGTATCATAGTGTACTATATTTCATGTTATATGTAATATAGCGAAGTTGTAAGTTTGAATAATATTTGTATGTGATATATTATTATAATCAGTTTTTCATATGGAATTGTAGTAGTTGAATTGTATATTAGCTACTAAGTATGAACTTAACGGGTAGGTAGTACCCGAATTTAAACTTATAAAACGCTAATATGAAGAAAAAGCTTTTATAAATGAGTTCATATTATGCTACGAGATACTATTGACTACTCTTAATATTCTGTATGATTAACTTGTTTCATTTGACTATTTTGAAGGAAATGGCACCGACTACTCGACACACCTTGAATATGAGCGAAGAGGAATTTTGTGCCTTTCTTGCTTCAAACATAGCCGCAGTACAGGCCGCGCTACATACCAACAATAACTCTGAATCTAGCAATATAGCTAACGACGCAAGAAATCGTGTAGGATGCTCCTACAAGGAATTCACTGCCTGCAAACCTTCAAAATTTGATGGGACCGAAGGACCAATCGTATTGAAATGGTGGACCGAGAAAGTTGAATCGGTATTTACCATAAGTAAGTGTGCTGAAGAAGATAAAGTGAAGTATGCTACGCATACCTTCACAGGTATTGCGTTAACATGGTGGAATACCTATCTAGAGAAAGTGGGACAAGATGCTACTTACGCGCTACCGTGGTCAGCATTCAAGCACTTGATGAACGAGAAGTACCGTCCCAGAACCGAGGTCAATAAGCTCAAGTCAGAACTTAGAGGGTTACGAACACAGGGATTCGATATTACTTCATGCGAAAGACGATTCACAGAATTGTGCCTATTGTATCCGAGAGCGTTCGAAGATGAGGAAGAGAAGATCGACGCATTTGCGAAAGGCATACCGAAGAGAATCCAAGAAGATATAAGTTCACACGAGCCTGCCTCCATACAAAAGGCATGTAGAATGGCTCACAAACTAGTGAACCAGATTGAGGGAAGAATTAAAGAACAGGCGGCCGAAGAGGCCAACGTGAAGCTAGTCAAAAGAAAGTGGGAGGAAAACGGTAATAAGAGTCACCAAAACAACAACAACTATCCCAACAATCGCAACATCAATCGCAACTACAACAAACGGCACAACAACAACAACAACAACTACAACAATCATCCCAACAATAATAACAACCACAACAACAACAACAATCAGAAGCAGCTATGCCAAAGGTGTGAAAAGTATCACTTGGGGTTCTGCACCAAATATTGAAACAAGTGTAAAAGTAATGGTCATAGCGTGGCGAAGTGTGAGTTCTATCTACCAGGGGTTAATAGAACGAAAGGAACAAATGGTGTCGGAACGAGTAATGGCGGAGCAAGTAGTGTCAGAGCAAGTTATGCCAATGTAGTTTGTTATAAATGTGGAAAACCGGGCCACATTATTAGAAATTGCCCGAACCAGGAGAACACGAATGGACAAGGCCGCGAAAGAGTTTTCAATATTAATGCGACAGAGGCACAGGAAGACCCGGAGCTTGTTACGGGTATGTTTCTTATTGACAATAAATCTGCTTACGTTTTATTTGATTCGGGTGCGGATAGAAGCTATATGAGTAGAGATTTTTGTGCTAAATTAAGTTGTCCATTGACGCCGTTGGATAGTAAATTTTTACTCGAATTAGCAAACGGTAAATTAATTTCAGCAGATTATATATGTCGGAATCGAGAAATTAAACTGGGTAGCGAAATATTTAAGATTGATTTGATACCAGTAGAGTTAGGGAGTTTTGATGTAATAGTTGGCATGAAGTAGCTGAAGGAGATGAAAGCAGAGATCGTATGTTACAAAAATGTAATTTGCATTGTACGAGAAGAAGGAGAACCCTTAATGGTGTACGGAGAAAAGGGCAACACGAAGCTACATCTTATTAGTAATTTGAAGGCACAAAAACTAATAAGAAAAGGTTGCTATGCTGTTCTAGCACACGTCGAGAAAGTACAAACTGAAGAAAAGAGCATCAATGATGTTCCCATCGCAAAAGAATTTCCCGATGTATTTCCGAAAGAATTACCGGGACTATCTCCACATCGATCTGTTGAATTTCAAATAGATCTTGTACCAGGAGCTGCACCAATAGCTCGTGCTCCTTACAGACTCGTACCCAGCGAGATGAAAGAACTGCAAAGCCAACTGCAAGAACTATTAGAATGTGGTTTCATTCGACCAAGCACATCACCATGGGGAGCTCCTGTTTTGTTTGTCAAGAAGAAGGATGGTACATTTAGGTTGTGTATTGACTACAGAGAGTTGAATAAACTTACCATCAAAAACCGTTATCCACTACCGAGAATTGACGACTTATTTGATCAACTACAAGGCTCGTCGGTTTATTCAAAAATCGATTTACGTTCTAGATATCATCAAATGCGAGTAAAGGAGGATGATATTCCAAAAACTGCTTTTAGGACGCGTTATGGTCATTATGAGTTTATGGTTATGCCGTTTGGATTGACTAACGCACCAGCTGTGTTCATGGACCTTATGAACCGAGTGTGTGAGCCATATCTTGACAAGTTTGTCATTGTTTTCATCGATGACATACTTATTTACTCAAAGAATGATCAAGAGCACGAAGAACATTTGAGAAAAGTGTGAGAAGTATTGAGGAAAGAAAAATTGTACGTTAAGTTTTCAAAGTGTGTATTTTGGTTGGAAGAAGTTCAATTCCTCGGTCACATAGTGAACAAAGAAGGTATCCAGGTGGACCCGGCAAAGATCGAAACCGTTGAAAAGTGGGAAACCCCAAAAACTCCGAAGCATATAAGTCAATTTTTAGGATTGGCTGGTTACTACAGAAGATTCATCCAAGATTTCTCTAAAATAGCAAAACCCTTGACTGCATTAATGCATAAAGGGAAGAAATTTGAATGGAAGGATGAATAAGAGAAGGCGTTTCAGTTATTGAAGAAAAAGCTAACTACGGCACCTATATTGTCATTGCCTGAAGGGAATGATGATTTTGTGATTTATTGTGACGCATCAAAGAAAGGTCTCGGTTATGTATTAATGCAACGAACGAAGGTGATTGCTTATGCGTCTAGACAATTGAAGATTCACCAGCAAAATTATACGACTCACGATTTGGAATTGGGTGCTGTTGTTTTTGCATTAAAGACTTGGAGGCATTATTTATATGGGGTCAAAAGTATTATATATACCGACCACAAAAGTCTCCAACATATATTTAATCAAAAGCAATTGAATATGAGACAACGCAGGTGGATTGAACTGTTGAATGATTATGATTTTGAGATTCGATACCACCCGGGGAAGGCGAATGTGGTAGCTGACGCTTTGAGTAGAAAGGACAGAGAACCTATACGGGTAAAAGCTATGAATATAATTATTCGTACTAACCTTACTACTCAAATAAAGGAGGCGCAACAGGGGGTTGAAAAAGAAGGAAAGTTGAAGAATGAGATACCCAAAGGATCAGAGAAACATCTTAATATTCGGGAAGACGGAACCGGATATAGGGCTGATAGAATTTAGGTACCAAGGTTTGGAGATGTGAGAGAGATGGTACTTAAGGAAGCACATAAAACCAGATATTCAATACATCCCGGAGCGGGGAAGATTTATAAAGATCTCAAGAAACACTTTTGGTGGCCGGGTATGAAAGCCGATATTGCTAAATATGTAGGAGAATGTTTGACGTGTTCTAAGGTCAAAGCTGAACATCAGAAACCATCAGGT
Organism: Rutidosis leptorrhynchoides; assembly: GCF_046630445.1. Taxonomy (NCBI): domain Eukaryota; kingdom Viridiplantae; phylum Streptophyta; class Magnoliopsida; order Asterales; family Asteraceae; genus Rutidosis; species Rutidosis leptorrhynchoides. The sequence goes on from NC_092342.1 coordinate 27,915,825, forward strand.
CTACTACAACAACCTGAAATCCCGGAATGGAAATGGGAAAATATTACCATGGATTTCATTACTAAATTGCCAAGGACTGCAAGTAGTTATGATACTATTTGGGTAATAGTTGATCGTCTCACCAAGTCAGCACACTTCCTGCCAATGAAAGAAGATGACAAAATGGAGAAGTTGGCGCGATTGTATTTAAAGGATGTTATCTCCAGACATGGAATACCCGTCTCTATTATCTCTGATAGGGATGGTAGATTTGTTTCAAGGTTCTGGCAGACGTTGCAACAAGCATTGGGGACTCGTCTAGACATGAGTACTGCCTATCATCCATAAACTGATGGGCAGAGCGAAAGGACGATACAAACACTTGAAGACATGCTACGAGCATGTATTATTGATTTCGGAAACAGTTGGGATCGACACCTACCGTTAGCAGAATTTTCCTACAACAACAGTTATCATTCTAGTATTGAGATGGCACCGTTTGAGGCACTTTATGGTAGAAAGTGTAGGTCTCCTATTTTTTGGAATGAAGTGGGGGATAGACATATTACGGGTCCGGAGATAATACAAGAAACTACCGAGAAAATCATCCAAATTCAACAACGATTGAAAACCGCCCAGAGTCGACAAAAGAGCTACGCGGACAGTAAAAGAAAAGATATAGAGTTTGAAATTGGAGAAATGGTCATGCTTAAGGTTTCACCTTGGAAAGGCGTTGTTCGATTTGGAAAACGGGGGAAACTAAATCCAAGGTACATTGGACCATTCAAGATTATAGATCCTGTCGGACCAGTAGCTTACCAACTGGAGCTACCTCAACAACTCGCGGCTGTACATAACACTTTCCACATCTCAAATTTGAAGAAATATTTTGCTAAAGAATATCTCACTATTCCGTTGGACGAAATCCAAATTAATGAAAAACTTCAATTCATTGAAGAACCCGTCGAAATAAAGGATCGTGAGGTTAAGAGACTTAAGCAAAACAAGATACCGATTGTTAAGGTTCGATGGAATGCTTGTAGAGGACCCGAGTTCACCTGGGAGTGTGAAGATCAGATGAAGAAGAAATACCCACATCTATTTCCAGAAGATTCGTCAACACCTTCAAAAGCTTAAAATTTCGGGACGAAATTTATTTAACGGGTAGGTACTGTAGTGACCCGAAATTTTCCATGTTTATATATATTAATTGAGATTGATATTTACATGACTAAATGTTTCCAACATGTTAAGCAATCAAACTTGTTAAGACTTGATTAAATAAAATAAGTTTCATATAGACAATTGATCACCCAAGTTGACCGGCGATTCACGAACATTACAAAATTGTAAAAAACTACATGTTGTGGTATATATAGACATATATATATGGTTGACATGAGATTATGATGAGTAAGTATCTCACTAAGTATATTAACAATGTGTGATATACATAAGAAATGAGATTACTAAGTTAAGAAACTCGAAATGATATATATAACGATTATCGTTATGATAACGTCTACCAAATATATATGTATCATATTAAGATATTGATACACTATATTTAACATGATAAAATGATATTTAAATATATCATTAAGTGTGTTAACAATGAACTACATATGTAAAAACAAGACTACTAACTCAAGAATTACGAAACGAGACTTATATGTAACGATTATCGTTGTAACGATATTTTAATGTATATATCATATTAAGAGATATCCATACATCATAATATCATGATAATATAATAATTTAACATCTCATTTGATATAATAAACATTGGGTTAACAACATTAATTGAGATCGTTAACTTAAAGGTTTCAAAACAACACTTACATGTAACGACTAACGAAGACTTAACGACTCAGTTAAAATGTATATACATGTAGTGTTTTAATATTTATTCATACACTTTTGAAAGACTTCAAGACACTTATCAAAATACTTCTACTTAACAAAAATGCTTACAATTACATCCTCGTTCAGTTTCATCAACAATTCTACTCGTTTGCACCCGTATTCGTACTCGTACAATACACAGCTTTTAGATGTATGTACTATTGGTATATACACTCCAATGATCAGCTCTTAGCAGCCCATGTGAGTCACCTAACACATGTAGGAACCATCATTTGGCAACTAGCATGAAATATATCATAACATCATTCAATTCATACATATAAAGCTATCTTATTCGAAGGTTTAAACTTGTAATCACTAGAACATAGTTTAGTTAATTCTAAACTTGTTCGCAAACAAAAGTTAATCCTTCTAACTTGACTTTTAAAATCAACTAAACACATGTTCTATATCTATATGATATGCTAACTTAATGATTTAAAACCTGGAAACACGATGAACACCATAAAATCAGATATACGCCGTCGTAGTGAAACCGGGGGCTGTTTTGGTTTGGATAATTAAAAACTATGATAAACTTTGATTTAAAAGTTTTTCTTCTGGGAAAATGATTTTTCATATGAACATGAAACTATATCCAAAAATCTTGGTTAAACTCAAAGTGAACGTATGTTTTTCAAAATGGTCATCAAGATGTCGTTCTTTCAACGGAAATGACTACATCTTTAGTAATTGACATGTAACTTAAATTTCTGACTATAAACCTATACTTTTTCTGTTTGGATTCTTAGATTAGAGTTCAATATGAAATCATATCAATTTGATTCACTCAAAACGGATTTAAAATGAAGAAGTTATGGGTAAAACTAGATTGGATATTTTTGATCTTTTTAGCTACGGGAAATGTTTAACAAATCTATACAAATCATATCCTAGCTAACTTATATTGTATTATACATGTATTCTAATATATTATGTAATCTTGGGATACCATAGACACGTATGCAAATGTTTTGACATATCATATCGATCCATGTATATATATTATTTGGAACAATCATAGACACTCTATATGCAGTAATGTTGGAGTTAGCTATACAGAGTTGAGATTGATTCCAAAAATATATATACTTTAAGTTGTGATTTAGCCTGAGATGTGTATACACTGGGTCATGGATTGATTCAAGATAATATATATCGATTTATTTTCTGTACATCTAACTGTGGACAACTAGTTGTAGGTTACTAACGAGGACAGCTGACTTAATACACTCAAATCTTTAAAACATAATAAAAATGGTTGTAATTATATTTTGATCATACTTTGATATATATATGTACATATTTGTATAGGTTTGTGAATCGATCCGTGGCCAAGTCTTATTTCCGAGGAAGGAAATATCTGTGAAAGTGAGTTATAGTCCCACTTTTAAAATCTAATATTTTTGGGATGAGAATACATGCAGGTTTTATAAATGATTTACAAAATAGACACAAGTACGTGAAACTACATTCTATGGTTGAATTATCGAAATCGAATATGCCCCTTTTTATTAATTGTGGTAATATAAGAATTAGGGAACAGACACCCTAATTGACGCGAATCCTAAAGATAGATCTATTGGGCCTAACAAACCCCATCCAAAGTACTGGATGCTTTACTACTTCAAAATTTATATCATATCCGAAGGGTGTCCCGGAATGATGGGGATATTCTTATATATGCATCTTATTAATGTCGGTTACCAGGTGTTCACCATATGAATGATTTTTATCTCCATGTATGGGATGTGTATTGAAATATGAAATCTTGTGGTCTATTGTTACGATTTGATATATATAGGTTAAACCTATAACTCACCAACATTTTTGTTGACGTTTAAAGCATGTTTACTCTCAGGTGAATACTAAGAGCTTCCGCTATTGCATACTAAAATAAGGACAAGATTTGGAGTCCATGTCTGTATGATATTGTGTAAAAACTGCATTCAAGAAACATATGTCGATGTAATATATTTCTATTGTAAACCATTATGTAATGGTCGTGTGTAAACAGTATATTTTAGATTATCATTATTTGATAATCTACGTAATGTTTTTAAAACCTTTATTGATAAAATAAAGGTTATGGTTGTTTTAAAAATGAATGCAGTCTTTGAAAAATGTCTCATATAGAGGTCAAAATCTCGCAACGAAATCAATTAATATGGAACGTTTATAATCAATATGAACAGGACATTTCACTTTTGCTGAACTTAATGACAGTCTTTGAAAATGCGCTATTTTACCCTGTTGTGTACAATTGACAATATACATATATACAAATAATAACATGCATGGTAATTTGAAATGGGACTTAACATCCCACTTTCAAATCAAATATGAAATATTAGTACAACATAATAAAAAAATTAAAATTTACATTAAAGTATCACAATATTATATGTTTTAAACATAAGTAAATAAAAATAATAAAAGATAAAAATACCAATGGGAACTATATCAATCTGGATAGGGGTTCCAGTTCATGTCGTCGGGCGGGTTCCACGGTTGGTTATAGGTGTACTGATAGGCCTGGTTGGGGTCATAGAGAGTAAATGTTGGTCGCATATCGGGCTGGTGTGGAGGATAGTAAGCAGGTCGGGTCGGTACGTAGTTATTTGGTACCTGAGGTGATAGCTGGCTCATGATCTGATGCTGATGATAGTGCCATCTATCATGCTGTCGTTACCTAGAATGCTCGTACACATTCTCGGCGTGCCACTCATCGAACTGACTAAATCTAGCCTCGTTTGTCATTTCTACCTCATCTATACGCTGATAAACATCGGTAACAGCCTCCCTAATGACATCCCTAATGTCATCCGGTTCCTCCATTTCCTCATCTGAACCTCTCTCTACCTATGGATGATGACCATTTTATGGTACTGCTTGATTGCGTCTGCTCTTTAATACCTTTGCACCCTGATAGACCTTCAATCCTAAAGTATCAACATGTTCCCTACACACCATCAGTAGGCCCCCTTGATCCCTATCTACACCCAAATACTCTCCAATGAGAGTAACAAAAATACCTCCTCCTATTATTCCCCCGTCCTGTATTCCTGCCACCATTTTGGACAGATAAAAACCAACAGAGTAGGGGATATTAACAACGCTTCTAGTGTTTCGAATACACTTAAGGTAAAATAAATCATGTAAGGTCATCTTCTCCTTGTTTTTACCTCTTTGTGTAATCGAATTAGCTAAAAATCTATGTATAACACGAAGCTCTGCTTTGTTAATATCTAAATAGGAGTGTCTTCCTCCCAGCGTAAAAACATTATAATTTGACATACGCCTCCGACGGCGTCCGCATCAAAATTCCTATCTACCCGCTCCCTATGATAAATCAAATTTGTACAATCGGATAGTAGTAATTCACCAGGAGTGTAAATCTGTAAAGCCCTGGCCATGTCCAGCATGGACATCTTGTACATCCTACGGCCAAGTAAAAATCTAAGAAAACTTCTATCATCTAACCTAACTACATCCGCATTAAGTGATATAGTACTCATAAGCTCAACATACCATTCCTTATATACAGGCCTACAAATGGTGAATAAACGTTCCCAATCGGGAAAAGAAGAGCTGCCATACCTTTGGATCAGATGCTGCCTAACTGAGTTAACTAGTTGGACCCATTCCAAAGGCTCCCAATTGATTACCCTCGGTACTTCTACATTTTTCTGTACCAGTTTAAATTTGTTACTTTGATACGTCGGGTAATCTCTCCAACTTTGATCAAATCTCAAATTGGGATGCAACTGTTCTTCATGAATCGTTGGGTGTTCTATTATTGGATGAATCGGAAATTGTACGTAGGCATTAACATATCCTTATTGCGGATCATAATATGGTATGTGTTGATTAGGTTGTTGTTGTTGTTCCTGTTGTTGCTCCGGTCCATATTGTGGCTCATATTGCATCTCTGGTTGTGGTTCCGGAGCAGGTTGCCTAGATGATGATGATGCACCATCAGTATCGGTATATCTCTGCAAAACACATTAAACACAAATTTGTGCATCCAAATATGCATTAGTGTTAGCAAAATAACAAATTAAAACAATTACAATAACATGTTTAATCCATATTAAACTCATACTCATTTTCACAATTTTAACGATTCTACACTTTTTCAAATAAGCATTTATGAAAATGTTTACAAAGTTCATAAGCATTCAACTCAAATAATATGTTAAAATAACCATTACTAGCAATTAAACAAGTTTCAAATGGCATTTACATCAATTTAATCAAGTTCATGAATTTTAGACTTAAAAAGTCTACTTTAATTCTCAAAAATCATGTTTAGGATCAAAGTTTGGATTATTTAGCTACCTAAACATGTTACACTACTTAATTTAGCAATAATTCATGACAAAAATCGGTCATAACCTGTTTATATCAAAAAGCCCCAAATTGCTCAAGAACACAAACCCTAGATTTCTAAAAATTTTGAAGTTTTTGGCTTCAAATCATGTTAAATAGCATTAATCTAGGTTATACATGTATAATATACTAACAATTTAACTCTAATTACACTAGAAATTAACAAAATCAAATTAGGTAAAAATTAGCTCAAGAACACTAAAATTCAAATTTAAAGAGTTTAGGGGTGAAATTTTTACCTTCCTTGAAAAACTTCTTAACAAATTCATGATTAAAGATGATTATAGCAAGAAATTTGGTGAATTTTGGTGAAAAATGGCGAATTTTTGAGAGTGTTTGGGAGTATTTTCGGGTATGTGTGTGTGTATTGTGTTGAAGACAGACAGCTCGCTGGCCTTTGTTCCTGACCAGATTTCTGGCCTCATGCGATCGCATGAGGTTACAGGGTAAATCCCATGCGATCGCATGAGGTCCCTGCCTTTTTTTCTTTTTTTTTTAAATAAAAACCTTAAACTTTTAAAACAAATAATTAATTAAAAATTAAAATTTTATTTCTTTTTAGGATGAGGGCATTTCGGATCGTTGTCCTAGTCCGTCTCTCGACAAAATTTTAAAATTTGTCACTTTTTAAGCGTTGTTTTAAAAGCAAAGATTTTTGGGTTTTTTTAATATTTTTGGCATACTTTAATTCCATAAGATTAAAAATAATGATAATAAAATTTATCGTCTCTCCCTTGGGTAAAGCAATTTCGGTTCAACGACCTAGTCTTCAACTCACGACGAATTTTAGAAATCATTTTTTTAACTCAATGAAATAAAGTAAATTTTTGTTTTTAAAATCACACCAAACTTAAATTTAAAATGCATAATATTAAAAATTCATATTAATATTTTTAATTTTACAAACTTATATTAAAAATATTAATTTTTAAAATACATAAAAACTTAAATATATTGATTTTAAAAATTTACATTAATAATTTAATATTTATATATTTAGGTAAAAATTAAAATTAAAAATCTTTTTGGTCTTTTATCCCACTTTAATTAATCAAATATTATCAAAAATATACGCCCCTCTTTTCGGTAAAGTAATTTCGGTCCATAACCTAGTTTTACTCATGACGAATTTTTGAAATATTTTGGGTTGATTAAAGATATTTATACCTTAAGAATAAACGGTAAATTTCGCAGTGATGTAATAAATTTTTGTATGATATCTATAATTTCGATTACGCATACCTAATTTTATTTAATACCAATTTAATACTTTATAGTGAAAGATTCAGCGTTTATTATTAAAAGGTTAAAAAGCAAATAAATAAAAACAAATAAAAACTGTACATACTTACCTATGAGAAAGAATTCTCAGAGACCTGCTTTAGCCGACTCATAGGAGAGTCGTGTGATTTGGTTTTCCATAGCTACATAAGCGTAACCTCGATTCTTCAATATCTTTTCTTCTAAACATATGAACGGTCCTTCTCTGCATAGAGTAACAAATTCGGTATTTGAATATGTTTGATTGTTTGAACATTTACCTTCATGTGACCATTTTCCGCATTTATGACATCTTTCAAGGTGTCGTGCTCTTCTTTTTGTTGCGAATTTTGATTTTCCTTTTCCAAAATGTATCTTATGATGACTTTTCCTGAGTTCTTTCCTTATTTCGTCACATATGCCTCTTATTACTGACACCAGGTCACTCGGGAGTGTGTCATTATTACGTTTAGTAATCAAAGTGTGTAGCATTATACCATGGTTCAGATCAAAGGAATTCTTCATCTCGTAAAACCTAAAAAAATAAAATTCAGAATGGAGGGAGAATACTAGTTCTTTAGGGTCTGCTAGGGAAAGACCATTTGGATTCCATTCTCGGAAACTACACGAAAACAGAATATCTAACTCTAACAGAAATATATATTACCCTTAAAAGATTCGATTCTCCCCACACTTAGTTAGCTGTGGTGTCGAAATTGTGATTAACTTCGTTGTCAACTTTCATTGGATCATGTATGTAATGTTTAACTCTGTGACCATTAACTTTAAATTCAATCCCATTTTAAGTTATTAACTCTATTGTTCCATATGGGAAAACTATTTTGACTATGAATGGTCCAGACCATCTTGATTTCAGTTTTCCAGGAAATAGCTTGAATCGTGAATTGAAAAGAAGGACTCTGTCTCCTTCTTTAAATTCTTTTGAACTTCTGATTCTTTTATCATGCCATTTCTTCGTTCTTTCCTTATAGATTAACGAATTTTCTTATGCTTCATGTCTTAATTCTTCTAATTCGTTTAGCTGACTTAACCGTAGACATCCAGCTTCATGTAAATCAAGATTACATGTCTTCAAAGCCCAAAATGCTTTGTGCTCAATTTCTACTGGAAGGTGACATGCTTTTTCATAAACGAGTCTAAAAGGTGTGGTTCCAACTGGAGTTTTGTAGACTGTTCTAAAAGCCCAGAGTGCTTCCTCCAATTTCATGGACCATTCCTTCGGATTTGATCCTACGGTTTTCTCTAGAATACGTTTTAATGCTCGGTTGGTATTTTCAACTTGTCCACTTGTTTGTGGATGATAAGCGGTTGAGATTTTGTGAGTTACTCCATATCTTTTGAGAACTTTCTCAAGTTGATTATTACAGAAATGAGTACCCTGATCACTTATTAAAGCTTTCGGTATTCCAAACCTTGCAAAAAGACATTTTAAGAAGTTGACTACAACTCGTGCATCGTTAGTTGGGAGAGCTTGTGCTTCCGCCCATTTAGATACATAATCAATGGCAACGAGAATGTAGAGATTATTATGAGATTTTGGAAATGGACCCATAAAGTCAATACCCCAAACCTCAAATACTTCACATACTTGAATGACATTTTGTGGCATTTCATCACGTTGACTTATTTTTCCGGCCCTTTGACAAGCATCATAGGATTTACAAAGAAGGTGTGCGTCTTTGAAAATTGTAGGCCAATAGAATCCAGCATCGTAAACTTTTCTTGCTGTAAGTTGAGGCCCATAATGCCCTCCTGTTGGTCCTATGTGACAATGGTTTAAGATTTGACTAGCTTCATCTCCGAATACACGTCGGCGTATTATTCCATCGGGACAACTTTTAAACAAATGTGGATCTTCCCAGAAATAGTGTTTTATATCACTAAAGAATTTCTTTCGTTTTTGGTAGGACAACCCTTTTTCAAGGAATCCACATACTAAGTAGTTTGCATAGTCTGCAAACCATGGAATTTTACTATAATCTATCTTCAATAGATATTCATCAGGAAAGTTATCTTGTATGGCTGATTCATTTAGAACTTCTAGTTCAGGATTTTCAAGACGAGAAAGATGATCAGCGGCGAGATTTTCTGCTCCCTTTTTGTCTCGGATTTCAATATCGAACTCTTGTAAGAGTAAGATCCAACGGATTAATCGTGGTTTGGCATCTTGTTTCGAAAATAGGTATCTAAGAGCAGAATGGTCGGTATAGACCACCGTTTTAGCTAGAACGAGATATGAACGAAATTTCTCAAAAGCAAAGATAATAGCAAGGAGTTCTTTTTCAGTAGTTGTGTAATTTGTTTGTGCTCCTTATAACGTCTTACTAGCATAATAAATAGGTTGAAATCGTTTTTCAATCCTTTGTCCTAAAACGGCTCCCATTGCAAAATCACTTGCATCGCACATGAGTTCAAATGGTAGATTCCAATTTGGCGTTATCATGATCGGCGCATTAGTGAGTTTTTCTTTAAAAAATATTAAAAGATTTGATACATTCATCTGAAAAGATAAATGGAGCATCCTTTTCTAGGAGTTTATTCATAGGAGTGGCAATTTTAGAAAAATCTTTTATGAAACATCGGTAAAAACTGGCATGCCCTAAAAAACTCCTAACTCCTCTAACATTGGTGGGATGTAGAAGTTTAACAATTACATCTACTTTAGCTCTATCCACTTCAATTCCTTCCTTTGAAATTTTATAACCAAGAATGATGCCTTCTCTAACCATGAAATGGCATTTCTCCCAATTAAGTACTAGATTTGATTGTTCGCATCTAATAAGCATTCGTTCAAGATTAACTAGACATGTTTCAAAAGTATCACCGAAGACTGAAAAGTCATCCATGAAAACTTCCATGCATTCTTCTATCATGTCGTGAAAAATCGCCATCATGCACCTTTGAAAGGTTGCAGGGGCGTTGCAAAGTCCAAATGGTATACGTTTGTACGCAAAAGTACCATAAGGGCACGTGAATGTGGTTTTCTCTTGGTCCTGAGGTGCGATTGGAATTTGAAAATATCCGGAAAAATCGTCAAGAAAACAATAGTAACTGTTTCCGGCTAATCTTTCCAACATTTGATCAATGAAAGGTAAGGGAAAGTGATCTTTTCTGGTGGCGTCATTTAATTTTCTATAATCAATACAAACACGCCATCCTGTTACAGTCCTAGTAGGAATAAGCTCATTTTTTTCATTTGTGATGACAGTCATGCCACCCTTCTTAGGTACACATTGAACTGGGCTTACCCATGGACTATCAGAGATTGGATAAATTAAACCTGCATCGAGCAGTTTAATAATTTCTTTCTTAATAACATCTTGCATCTTAGGATTTAGTCTTCGTTGGCGTTGCACATACGTTTTATGACCTTCTTCCATAAGGATTTTATGTGTGCAATACGAAGGACTTATGCCTTTAATGTCATGAATCTTCCATGCAATAGCTGGTTTATGAGCTTTTAGCACATAAATGAGTTGAGATTTTTCATTTTCAGTAAGAGAAGATGATATTATTACAGGTAATTCAGATTCACCATGTAAATAAGCATATTCCAAATGGTTTGGAAGTGGATTTAACTCTAATATCGGTGGTTCTTCTATCGATGATTTGTATCGATATCTGTCTTCTTCTTTTAGCATTTGAATTTTTTCTGTTGTTGGTTCATATTCATTAGCCATAAGTGCGGCTAACATTTCAGCTTCATCAATTGGTTCAGTTCCTTCTCCTAAAGAACATTCTCCTGTTCCTTGTAATTCTGGAAATTCTTCTAACAATTCTGCATGTGAATCTATAGTTTGAATATAATAACATGTATCATCTGCAGATTGCGGTTATTGCACGGCTCTATCAACAGAAAAGGTAACACTCTCGTCCTCTATACTTAGGGTCAGTTTCTTACCAAACACGTCTATTATTGCTTTAGCCGTGTTTAAGAATGGTCTTCCTAATATGAGAGGAACTCGAGAATCTTCTTCCATGTCCAGAATAACAAAATCTACTGGAAATACTAAAGTACCAACTTTAACTAGCATGCTCTCCATTATCCCTCTAGGATATTTTACTGATCGATCGGCTAGTTGTATGCTTATTCGTGTTGGTTTCAATTCTTCAAGGTCTAGTTTAGCGTATAGTGTATACGGCATTAAATTTATACTAGCACCTAAATCTGCCAATGCTTCTATTGAACTAAGACTACCCAGAAAACATGAAATTGTGAAACTTTCTGGATCTGATAATTTTTCTGGTATCTTATTCAATAGCACTGCAGAACAATTAGCATTCATAGTAACAGTCGAGAGTTCTTCCATTTTCTTTCTATTTGTGATTAGATCTTTCAAGAATTTAGCATATCTAGGCATTCCAGAAATCACATCAATTAAAGGAAGATTTACATTTATTTCTTTAAACATATCCAAGAATTTGGATTGCTCGGCTTCAAGTCTTTCTTTTCTCATTTTACTCGGGTAAGGAAGTGGTGGTTGGTATGGTTTAACATAAGGTTTAGCCTTAACTGTGTTATCTTCATTAACCTTTTCAACTACCGGTTATGTTTCCTTATCTTGCTCAGGTTGTGGTTCTTGTGGAGTAGGAATAGAATTATCAGAAATTTCAGGTATTTCAGGTGGTTTAATTGTAATACCACTTCTTGTGGTAATGGCTTTAGCTATTTCATTTCGGGGGTTAGCATTTATATCGCTAGGTAGACTTTCCGGTTTTCTTTCACCTATCAACCTTGCTAGGTTGCTTACTTCTTGTTCCAGATTTTGGATTGAAGCTTGTTGATTTCTAAATGCTTGAGCATTTTGTTCATTGGTTTGTTTCTGAGATGTGAAAAACTGCGTTTGAGATTCAACTAGCTTTGACATCATGTCTTCTAAATTTGGCTTTTTATCATCGGTTTGTGGTGGTTTGTTTTGAAAAATAGGTCTTTGTTGATTGTAAGTATTGTTGGATACTTTTTTATTGCTAGGACCTTGTTGATTGCTATATGGAACATTTTGGTTATAATTCTGGTTTTGATTGTAGATTGGTCTTGGCGGTTGATAATTATTCTAATAATTATTTCCAGGCCTTTGGTTCATGTATGAAACATTCTCTCTTTGTTCCATTGTTTGTTCAATACTGAGACAATCTTTTGTCAAATGTGGTCCTCCACACTGCTCACAACTAATTCGTATTGAGTGAATATCTTTAGTCATCTTTTCCATTCGTCTCTCGAAAGCATCTATCTTTGCGGAAATGGAATCAAAGTCATGGCTAGAATCGGCTCTAACCGCTTTAGATGATCTTTAGTCCGCTTTAGAATATCTTTAGTCAGCTTTAGATGATCATCTTTTCTTGATGCCACTCATGCGAGTGGGAAGCAGTGTTATCAATAATTTTGTAAGCTTCAGTTGTGGTTTTCTTCATAATGGAACCACCAGCTGCTATATCAATGTCTTTGCGTGTAGTGATGTCACATCCTTGGTAGAATATTTGTACTATTTGATAAGTGTCTAAACCATGTTGCGGACATCCTCTCAATAACTTTCCAAATCTTGTCCACGCCTCATATAGAGTTTCATTTGGCTTCTGTGTGAACGTAACAATTTCTCCTTGAAGTCTCACGGCTTTAGATGCCGGAAAGAATTGTTTAAGAAATTTTTCAACTAAGACATCCCATGTATCAATTGCCCCTTCAGGTAACGATTCTAACCAATCTTTGGCTTCTCCCTTTAAAGTCCAGAGAAATAACATGAGATAAATCTGTTCATCCTCAACTTCTCGGATTTTAAATATAGTACAAATCATATTAAAGGTTCGAAGATGTTCGTTTGGATCTTCCTTCGGTGCACCACTAAATTGGCATTGATTAGTTACCATGTGTAGAATTTGTCCTTTGATTTCATAATCTGGTGCATTAATGTCTGGTTGAGTAATTGCATGACCTTGGCCAGTGCGTTTAGCTCTCATTCGATCTTCCATACTTAGAGGTTCCAGATTATCCATGATTGAATTTGTTGAATCTGAATCACTAGAGGATTCTGGTTTAATGGTTCCTTCCTCGGCAATCTCTAGATGAGTGATTTGTGGTTTAGGAGGAATGATTAGTGGTTCAGGATCTCTGAATTGTCCCTGAATATCCTCCGGATTCTCAATTGTGATGTCGGGTTCAAAAAATGGATTATCGGAAAATTGAATTGGAGTACTTGGTCGACTGGATGACGATTATAAAGAAAAATCAACGGTGACAATATTGGCTAGATGTCTTGATCGAGTTACAGGTGGTGAACGTATGAAAGGTGGTGAACGTCTTACTCGGTGCATTCACTGAATATCCTATTAGTTATAAAAGATAAAAATTATATAAGTTATCAAATTAATAGACTTTTCTAATTTTACCCACGTTTCGAATAGCCAATAGATGCAGCAGGTAGCCAGGACCCTTTAAATCAGAAGCCCACAACTCGCTACTAACAAATCCAACTATTACTACGAACCAGAAAATTTTGGATGTCTATCAATTTAACCGCTTAAAATAATTTTTCGTTTTGAAATTTTAGAGAAGAAATAGAAAATTCTATGTCCTAAAAACTAGAGCGTCGAGAAATAAGAAAGAAAAAGAGCGCGTCAAAAAAGGTCAAAAAATAAAAGGTCGAAAAATAATAAAAAGAACGTAGCGCGTCGAAACTTAAAAGTCTAAAAACTAAGAATTAAAACTTATGTCTAAAGGTATTAAAGCTTAAAAGGAACTCTATATCTAAAAATGCAATAACATAAAAAGGTACTAAAACTAAAAACGGCGTCGCAAAATTCTAAAGCACCTAAATCTTAGTCTAAAGAAAAAGCACTTAAGGAATTTTACGGCAAAGCCTAAAAATCTAGAAATAAAAATAACTACGGCAAAATACTAGTTTTAAAACTAATTATGAATTATAAAAAATACATTTTACGAATAAACGATTAAAAAGATACAAATATAAAAAGAAACTTAACTTTATATAAATACAATTTTTATAAAAATATTATTTTTATATTATTTATTTTATAAAAGTATTAATTTTATAATTAATAAAACTAATTTAAAACTTAAAAATACAAAAATAAATAAAACTTAAAACTAAATAATATAATAATTAACCCTAATCTTAATTAATTAATAATAATAATAATTAAACTTTAACCCTACTCGTACGTACCAGGTATGTGGGCTGTCTTTTCAACTCATGCGATCGCATGATTTGTATGTTATAAATTCATGCGGTCGCATGGATCCAGAAACCAGGCCAGGTAGTTGGGCTGCTACAGTTGGTGGCCCGAATACTTTTCAATATATTTTTTTTTCTGTTTTTATATTTATATAAAATATTTATATAAATTAAATAAAACTTATATTTAAAAACTTAAAATAGAAATAAAAATACTTTATAATTTTATATATTTTGAACACCTCTTAAAAATATATATATTTTGTTTTTCTTTTTATATTTTTGTATTTTTAATATTTAAAACGTATTTTTACAAAAAGAAATTAAAACTTAATAAAAATCTCTTTTTTTTTTATTATTATAGCGTTTCGCTTTCGGCGTTTAAGATGTTCCCAGGCAGCGGCGCCAAAAATACTTGATGTGCGTAGAGGTGTATACGAAATAGTTATATTTTTATTCTAAAATACTATTAAATACAATACAATTTTACACAATTTATTTATTTATTTATAGAGTGGATATACCTAAACTTTGCTACAACACTTATAGGCAGTGTACCTAATTGTACAGTAGTGTAGTTTTTAGTAAGTCCGGTTCATCCACAGGGAACTAGCCAAGTTTAACGCTATATTTTTTAAAAACTATATTTGTATAAATATATAAATATATATATAAGTAGTATTATTATTATAAAAGGGGGTTTTTTACCGTTTAATGACCGATTTGTCGATTTTAAAACTTTAGTCGCAGTTAAAACCTAATGTAAAATATTAAAAATAAACATAACTTAATTTAAAGTGTAAAGTAAATGACAATAATTAAAGTGCGATAAATAAAATTGCGATAATTAAAAAGTACGATAAATAAAATGACAGTAAATAAAAGTGCGATAAAATATGAAATAAAGAAATTATGCTTATTTAAACTTCCGTAATCATGATGTTTGACGTATTGATTTTAGTTTAGTACCATGGGTTAATTTTCCTTTGTCCTGGATTATTCGATATGTCCATACGGTTTTGTCCATAATAGTCCATCAGTCATAAATATAAAGTGCGAAAGTCTTCGTCAAATTATCCTTATACCCGAAGTCAAATATTCCAACTAATTGGGGATTTGAACTGTAACAAGGTCTTAATACTTTGTTTAATGAATAAACCAAGTTATCGACTGCGTGTAATCCAAGGTTTTATTACTTTGTTAACAATTACACCAATTACCCTTGTATGTAATTCACCCCTGTTTCAACAAGTCTATTGATTATTAATCCATCCCCTTATCCGGTCAAATGAATAATTATTGGTATTTATAGATATCCCGCCCACCGTACCCAGTCAAGCGTATATGGTTATATATAAATACGTTAAATTATAAGTCTATATATTAAATTAACGAGGTATCATTTAGTTAATATAAAGCCCATTAATAGCCCATAGTCTAATTTCCACAAGTGTCGTTCTTTTGTCCAAACCCCAGTTATGGTACAAAGCCCAATTACCCCGTCTTTAATATTTAGCCCAACATCACGATTACTTCGATTTAAATAAGCATAATAATAACTTAGCTACGAGACATTAATTTAAAAAGGTTGAACATAACTTACAATGATTAATAATAGCATAGCGTTACACGGACAGAATTTCGACTTACACACTTACAACATTCGCTAACATACCCTTATTATTATTAATCTTAAATTAAAATTAAAATTATAAACTATATATATATATATATATATATATATATATATATATATATATATATATATATATATATATATATATATATATATATATATATATATATATATGTGTGTGTGTGTGAGAGATATTGAATTAGGATGCTCAAAATTCGGCCAAAACTCGCGAAATTTATAGACCTGGCCAAACTTTTTGCTCCATGCGATCGCATGGATTTTCTTCCTCCAGGCCATGCGATCGCATGGCCATCATTTCCTGGTCACATTGATTTTTAAACGTGGGCTGCTCGTATATATTTAATATATAATATAATATATATAATTTTATATAATTATATATATATATATATATATTATATTATATTCTTGTACTCCGTTGACTTGTAATTTTAGCTCCATTGCGTCACGCGTTGAGAGTTGACTCTGGTCCCGGTTCCGGATTTTCGAACGTCCTTTCGTACTATTTAATATCTTGTACTTTGCGTTTCGCGGTTCGTACTCTTGTAACTTTTAGACGTTTCTCATCAATAATTTGAACCACTTTGATTGTACTTTGTACTTTTGAGCTTTTTGGTGGTTTGCGTCTTCAATTCATCGAATCTGCCTTTTGTCTTCACCTTTTATTATTTAAACGAATATCACTTGTAAATAGAACAATTGCAACTAAAAGCTTGTCTTTCTTGAGGGATAATGCTATGAAATATATGTTCGTTTTTAGCATTATCACACCTCCTTGATAAACAACTTGGACAAAGTCTCCGACGATATCGTTTCCCGAATGGGAAAAAAACAAGGCACTCTTCGTCAATCGATCAACTATTACCCAAATCGTATCATATTGGGTTCTCGCCATCTTTGGTAACTTGGTAATAAAGTCCATGGTAATGTGCTCCCATTTCCATTTCGGGACTTCCAATGGTTGTAACTTACCGTACGGCTTTTGGTGTTCGGTATTGACTTGCAAACACGTGACGCATTGTTCAACATACTTAACAACATCACGCTTCATACCGGGCCACCAATACTCTTTCTTCAAATCATAGTACATCTTCGTTGCACCCGGATGAATGGAATACTTTGACTTATGTGATTCATCAAGTAGAACTTGTCGGTAGCCACCCATCTTAGGCACCCACACTCTTTCTTGAAAAAACAACAAACCATGCGGGCCTAAGGTAATGGACTCCGTTTGCCCCACGATTCGTTCTTCATGTTTGTTGTTAACAAAAGCTTCAATTTGAATCTCACCAAGCTTTACAAGAAAATCGTTAGTAATAATCATGCGTAACGATCCTACTCGTATTGCCGGATGTTGACTCTTTTGACTTAACGCATCCGCAACCACGTTCGCCTTACCCGGATGATAAAGTATTTCACAATCATAATCCTTTACCACATCCATCCACCTACGTTGACGATAATTCAAATCTCGTTGATTAAAGAGATGTTTCAAACTCTTATGATCCGAATAAATCGTACACTTGACACCATACAAGTAGTGGCGCTAAATTTTCAACGCATAAACCGCCACCGCCAATTCAGGATCATGAGTCGGGTATCTCCTTTCGTGTTCCTTTAATTGTCGAGAGGCGTAAGCGATGACTTTACCTCTTTGCATTTGAACACACCCGATTCCATTTAATGAGGCATCACAATAAACCGTCATATCTTCGACTCCCTCCGGTAATACCAACACCGGAGCTTGACACAATTTCTCCTTTAACAATTGGAAAGCAATTTCTTGCTTGTTTTCCCAATTAAACCTCACATTCTTCCTCGTCAACTTCGTCATAGGAGAAGCGATTTTAGAAAAGTATTGGATAAACCGACGATAATAACCGGCCAATCCGAGAAAACTTTGAATTTCCGTAGGCGTAGTCGGTTTTCCCCAATTCTTCACCATCTCAATCTTCCCCGGGTCTACTTGAATACCTTCTCGATTCACAATATGGCCAAGGAATTGCACTTCCCTTAGCCAAAATTCACATTTAGAGAATTTTGCATATAACTTCTCCTTCTGCAATGTCTTCAACACTTCGCGCAAATGGTGCTCATGTTCCTTCATACTCCTAGAATAAACAAGTATGTCGTCAATGAACACAATTATCGACTTGTCCAACATAGGTTGGCACACCCGATTCATAAGATCCATGAATGCCGCCGGTGCATTCGTAAGACCAAAAGGCATAACTACAAACTCAAAATGCCCGTAACGAGTTCGGAAAGCCGTTTTCTCTATATCTTCCTCACGGACCCGTACTTGATGATAGCCGGACCGTAATTCAGTCTTAGAAAAATACGTTGCACCTTGGAGTTGGTCAAACAAATCGTCAATCCAAGGCAATGGATAACGATTCTTGATCGTCACTTTATTCAACTCCCGATAATCGATGCAAATCCGCATACTACCATCCTTCTTTTTCACAAATAAAACCGGAGCACCCCATGGCGAAGCACTCGGTCGAATGAAACCCTTTTCAAGCAAATCTAGGGTTTAATTTAACAATTCTTGCATTTCTGTCGGCGCTAAACGATAAGGAGTTTTAACAATGGGAGTAGCTCCCGGAACCAACTCAAAGACTTGGAATTGGAATTGGGTGCTGTTGTTTTTGCATTAAAGACTTGGAGGCATTATTTATATGGGGTCAAAAGTATTATATATACCGACCACAAAAGTCTCCAACATATATTTAATCAAAAGCAATTGAATATGAGACAACGCAGGTGGATTGAACTGTTGAATGATTATGATTTTGAGATTCGATACCACCCGGGGAAGGCGAATGTGGTAGCTGACGCTTTGAGTAGAAAGGACAGAGAACCTATACGGGTAAAAGCTATGAATATAATTATTCGTACTAACCTTACTACTCAAATAAAGGAGGCGCAACAGGGGGTTGAAAAAGAAGGAAAGTTGAAGAATGAGATACCCAAAGGATCAGAGAAACATCTTAATATTCGGGAAGACGGAACCGGATATAGGGCTGATAGAATTTAGGTACCAAGGTTTGGAGATGTGAGAGAGATGGTACTTAAGGAAGCACATAAAACCAGATATTCAATACATCCCGGAGCGGGGAAGATTTATAAAGATCTCAAGAAACACTTTTGGTGGCCGGGTATGAAAGCCGATATTGCTAAATATGTAGGAGAATGTTTGACGTGTTCTAAGGTCAAAGCTGAACATCAGAAACCATCAGGTCTACTACAACAACCTGAAATCCCGGAATGGAAATGGGAAAATATTACCATGGATTTCATTACTAAATTGCCAAGGACTGCAAGTAGTTATGATACTATTTGGGTAATAGTTGATCGTCTCACCAAGTCAGCACACTTCCTGCCAATGAAAGAAGATGACAAAATGGAGAAGTTGGCGCGATTGTATTTAAAGGATGTTATCTCCAGACATGGAATACCCGTCTCTATTATCTCTGATAGGGATGGTAGATTTGTTTCAAGGTTCTGGCAGACGTTGCAACAAGCATTGGGGACTCGTCTAGACATGAGTACTGCCTATCATCCATAAACTGATGGGCAGAGCGAAAGGACGATACAAACACTTGAAGACATGCTACGAGCATGTATTATTGATTTCGGAAACAGTTGGGATCGACACCTACCGTTAGCAGAATTTTCCTACAACAACAGTTATCATTCTAGTATTGAGATGGCACCGTTTGAGGCACTTTATGGTAGAAAGTGTAGGTCTCCTATTTTTTGGAATGAAGTGGGGGATAGACATATTACGGGTCCGGAGATAATACAAGAAACTACCGAGAAAATCATCCAAATTCAACAACGATTGAAAACCGCCCAGAGTCGACAAAAGAGCTACGCGGACAGTAAAAGAAAAGATATAGAGTTTGAAATTGGAGAAATGGTCATGCTTAAGGTTTCACCTTGGAAAGGCGTTGTTCGATTTGGAAAACGGGGGAAACTAAATCCAAGGTACATTGGACCATTCAAGATTATAGATCCTGTCGGACCAGTAGCTTACCAACTGGAGCTACCTCAACAACTCGCGGCTGTACATAACACTTTCCACATCTCAAATTTGAAGAAATATTTTGCTAAAGAATATCTCACTATTCCGTTGGACGAAATCCAAATTAATGAAAAACTTCAATTCATTGAAGAACCCGTCGAAATAAAGGATCGTGAGGTTAAGAGACTTAAGCAAAACAAGATACCGATTGTTAAGGTTCGATGGAATGCTTGTAGAGGACCCGAGTTCACCTGGGAGTGTGAAGATCAGATGAAGAAGAAATACCCACATCTATTTCCAGAAGATTCGTCAACACCTTCAAAAGCTTAAAATTTCGGGACGAAATTTATTTAACGGGTAGGTACTGTAGTGACCCGAAATTTTCCATGTTTATATATATTAATTGAGATTGATATTTACATGACTAAATGTTTCCAACATGTTAAGCAATCAAACTTGTTAAGACTTGATTAAATAAAATAAGTTTCATATAGACAATTGATCACCCAAGTTGACCGGCGATTCACGAACATTACAAAATTGTAAAAAACTACATGTTGTGGTATATATAGACATATATATATGGTTGACATGAGATTATGATGAGTAAGTATCTCACTAAGTATATTAACAATGTGTGATATACATAAGAAATGAGATTACTAAGTTAAGAAACTCGAAATGATATATATAACGATTATCGTTATGATAACGTCTACCAAATATATATGTATCATATTAAGATATTGATACACTATATTTAACATGATAAAATGATATTTAAATATATCATTAAGTGTGTTAACAATGAACTACATATGTAAAAACAAGACTACTAACTCAAGAATTACGAAACGAGACTTATATGTAACGATTATCGTTGTAACGATATTTTAATGTATATATCATATTAAGAGATATCCATACATCATAATATCATGATAATATAATAATTTAACATCTCATTTGATATAATAAACATTGGGTTAACAACATTAATTGAGATCGTTAACTTAAAGGTTTCAAAACAACACTTACATGTAACGACTAACGAAGACTTAACGACTCAGTTAAAATGTATATACATGTAGTGTTTTAATATTTATTCATACACTTTTGAAAGACTTCAAGACACTTATCAAAATACTTCTACTTAACAAAAATGCTTACAATTACATCCTCGTTCAGTTTCATCAACAATTCTACTCGTTTGCACCCGTATTCGTACTCGTACAATACACAGCTTTTAGATGTATGTACTATTGGTATATACACTCCAATGATCAGCTCTTAGCAGCCCATGTGAGTCACCTAACACATGTAGGAACCATCATTTGGCAACTAGCATGAAATATATCATAACATCATTCAATTCATACATATAAAGCTATCTTATTCGAAGGTTTAAACTTGTAATCACTAGAACATAGTTTAGTTAATTCTAAACTTGTTCGCAAACAAAAGTTAATCCTTCTAACTTGACTTTTAAAATCAACTAAACACATGTTCTATATCTATATGATATGCTAACTTAATGATTTAAAACCTGGAAACACGATGAACACCATAAAATCAGATATACGCCGTCGTAGTGAAACCGGGGGCTGTTTTGGTTTGGATAATTAAAAACTATGATAAACTTTGATTTAAAAGTTTTTCTTCTGGGAAAATGATTTTTCATATGAACATGAAACTATATCCAAAAATCTTGGTTAAACTCAAAGTGAACGTATGTTTTTCAAAATGGTCATCAAGATGTCGTTCTTTCAACGGAAATGACTACATCTTTAGTAATTGACATGTAACTTAAATTTCTGACTATAAACCTATACTTTTTCTGTTTGGATTCTTAGATTAGAGTTCAATATGAAATCATATCAATTTGATTCACTCAAAACGGATTTAAAATGAAGAAGTTATGGGTAAAACTAGATTGGATATTTTTGATCTTTTTAGCTACGGGAAATGTTTAACAAATCTATACAAATCATATCCTAGCTAACTTATATTGTATTATACATGTATTCTAATATATTATGTAATCTTGGGATACCATAGACACGTATGCAAATGTTTTGACATATCATATCGATCCATGTATATATATTATTTGGAACAATCATAGACACTCTATATGCAGTAATGTTGGAGTTAGCTATACAGAGTTGAGATTGATTCCAAAAATATATATACTTTAAGTTGTGATTTAGCCTGAGATGTGTATACACTGGGTCATGGATTGATTCAAGATAATATATATCGATTTATTTTCTGTACATCTAACTGTGGACAACTAGTTGTAGGTTACTAACGAGGACAGCTGACTTAATACACTCAAATCTTTAAAACATAATAAAAATGGTTGTAATTATATTTTGATCATACTTTGATATATATATGTACATATTTGTATAGGTTTGTGAATCGATCCGTGGCCAAGTCTTATTTCCGAGGAAGGAAATATCTGTGAAAGTGAGTTATAGTCCCACTTTTAAAATCTAATATTTTTGGGATGAGAATACATGCAGGTTTTATAAATGATTTACAAAATAGACACAAGTACGTGAAACTACATTCTATGGTTGAATTATCGAAATCGAATATGCCCCTTTTTATTAATTGTGGTAATATAAGAATTAGGGAACAGACACCCTAATTGACGCGAATCCTAAAGATAGATCTATTGGGCCTAACAAACCCCATCCAAAGTACTGGATGCTTTACTACTTCAAAATTTATATCATATCCGAAGGGTGTCCCGGAATGATGGGGATATTCTTATATATGCATCTTATTAATGTCGGTTACCAGGTGTTCACCATATGAATGATTTTTATCTCCATGTATGGGATGTGTATTGAAATATGAAATCTTGTGGTCTATTGTTACGATTTGATATATATAGGTTAAACCTATAACTCACCAACATTTTTGTTGACGTTTAAAGCATGTTTACTCTCAGGTGAATACTAAGAGCTTCCGCTATTGCATACTAAAATAAGGACAAGATTTGGAGTCCATGTCTGTATGATATTGTGTAAAAACTGCATTCAAGAAACATATGTCGATGTAATATATTTCTATTGTAAACCATTATGTAATGGTCGTGTGTAAACAGTATATTTTAGATTATCATTATTTGATAATCTACGTAATGTTTTTAAAACCTTTATTGATAAAATAAAGGTTATGGTTGTTTTAAAAATGAATGCAGTCTTTGAAAAATGTCTCATATAGAGGTCAAAATCTCGCAACGAAATCAATTAATATGGAACGTTTATAATCAATATGAACAGGACATTTCACTTTTGCTGAACTTAATGACAGTCTTTGAAAATGCGCTATTTTACCCTGTTGTGTACAATTGACAATATACATATATACAAATAATAACATGCATGGTAATTTGAAATGGGACTTAACATCCCACTTTCAAATCAAATATGAAATATTAGTACAACATAATAAAAAAATTAAAATTTACATTAAAGTATCACAATATTATATGTTTTAAACATAAGTAAATAAAAATAATAAAAGATAAAAATACCAATGGGAACTATATCAATCTGGATAGGGGTTCCAGTTCATGTCGTCGGGCGGGTTCCACGGTTGGTTATAGGTGTACTGATAGGCCTGGTTGGGGTCATAGAGAGTAAATGTTGGTCGCATATCGGGCTGGTGTGGAGGATAGTAAGCAGGTCGGGTCGGTACGTAGTTATTTGGTACCTGAGGTGATAGCTGGCTCATGATCTGATGCTGATGATAGTGCCATCTATCATGCTGTCGTTACCTAGAATGCTCGTACACATTCTCGGCGTGCCACTCATCGAACTGACTAAATCTAGCCTCGTTTGTCATTTCTACCTCATCTATACGCTGATAAACATCGGTAACAGCCTCCCTAATGACATCCCTAATGTCATCCGGTTCCTCCATTTCCTCATCTGAACCTCTCTCTACCTATGGATGATGACCATTTTATGGTACTGCTTGATTGCGTCTGCTCTTTAATACCTTTGCACCCTGATAGACCTTCAATCCTAAAGTATCAACATGTTCCCTACACACCATCAGTAGGCCCCCTTGATCCCTATCTACACCCAAATACTCTCCAATGAGAGTAACAAAAATACCTCCTCCTATTATTCCCCCGTCCTGTATTCCTGCCACCATTTTGGACAGATAAAAACCAACAGAGTAGGGGATATTAACAACGCTTCTAGTGTTTCGAATACACTTAAGGTAAAATAAATCATGTAAGGTCATCTTCTCCTTGTTTTTACCTCTTTGTGTAATCGAATTAGCTAAAAATCTATGTATAACACGAAGCTTTGCTTTGTTAATATCTAAATAGGAGTGTCTTCCTCCCAGCGTAAAAACATTATAATTTGACATACGCCTCCGACGGCGTCCGCATCAAAATTCCTATCTACCCGCTCCCTATGATAAATCAAATTTGTACAATCGGATAGTAGTAATTCACCAGGAGTGTAAATCTGTAAAGCCCTGGCCATGTCCAGCATGGACATCTTGTACATCCTACGGCCAAGTAAAAATCTAAGAAAACTTCTATCATCTAACCTAACTACATCCGCATTAAGTGATATAGTACTCATAAGCTCAACATACCATTCCTTATATACAGGCCTACAAATGGTGAATAAACGTTCCCAATCGGGAAAAGAAGAGCTGCCATACCTTTGGATCAGATGCTGCCTAACTGAGTTAACTAGTTGGACCCATTCCAAAGGCTCCCAATTGATTACCCTCGGTACTTCTACATTTTTCTGTACCAGTTTAAATTTGTTACTTTGATACGTCGGGTAATCTCTCCAACTTTGATCAAATCTCAAATTGGGATGCAACTGTTCTTCATGAATCGTTGGGTGTTCTATTATTGGATGAATCGGAAATTGTACGTAGGCATTAACATATCCTTATTGCGGATCATAATATGGTATGTGTTGATTAGGTTGTTGTTGTTGTTCCTGTTGTTGCTCCGGTCCATATTGTGGCTCATATTGCATCTCTGGTTGTGGTTCCGGAGCAGGTTGCCTAGATGATGATGATGCACCATCAGTATCGGTATATCTCTGCAAAACACATTAAACACAAATTTGTGCATCCAAATATGCATTAGTGTTAGCAAAATAACAAATTAAAACAATTACAATAACATGTTTAATCCATATTAAACTCATACTCATTTTCACAATTTTAACGATTCTACACTTTTTCAAATAAGCATTTATGAAAATGTTTACAAAGTTCATAAGCATTCAACTCAAATAATATGTTAAAATAACCATTACTAGCAATTAAACAAGTTTCAAATGGCATTTACATCAATTTAATCAAGTTCATGAATTTTAGACTTAAAAAGTCTACTTTAATTCTCAAAAATCATGTTTAGGATCAAAGTTTGGATTATTTAGCTACCTAAACATGTTACACTACTTAATTTAGCAATAATTCATGACAAAAATCGGTCATAACCTGTTTATATCAAAAAGCCCCAAATTGCTCAAGAACACAAACCCTAGATTTCTAAAAATTTTGAAGTTTTTGGCTTCAAATCATGTTAAATAGCATTAATCTAGGTTATACATGTATAATATACTAACAATTTAACTCTAATTACACTAGAAATTAACAAAATCAAATTAGGTAAAAATTAGCTCAAGAACACTAAAATTCAAATTTAAAGAGTTTAGGGGTGAAATTTTTACCTTCCTTGAAAAACTTCTTAACAAATTCATGATTAAAGATGATTATAGCAAGAAATTTGGTGAATTTTGGTGAAAAATGGCGAATTTTTGAGAGTGTTTGGGAGTATTTTCGGGTATGTGTGTGTGTATTGTGTTGAAGACAGACAGCTCGCTGGCCTTTGTTCCTGACCAGATTTCTGGCCTCATGCGATCGCATGAGGTTACAGGGTAAATCCCATGCGATCGCATGAGGTCCCTGCCTTTTTTTCTTTTTTTTTAAATAAAAACCTTAAACTTTTAAAACAAATAATTAATTAAAAATTAAAATTTTATTTCTTTTTAGGATGAGGGCATTTCGGATCGTTGTCCTAGTCCGTCTCTCGACAAAATTTTAAAATTTGTCACTTTTTAAGCGTTGTTTTAAAAGCAAAGATTTTTGGGTTTTTTTAATATTTTTGGCATACTTTAATTCCATAAGATTAAAAATAATGATAATAAAATTTATCGTCTCTCCCTTGGGTAAAGCAATTTCGGTTCAACGACCTAGTCTTCAACTCACGACGAATTTTAGAAATCATTTTTTTAACTCAATGAAATAAAGTAAATTTTTGTTTTTAAAATCACACCAAACTTAAATTTAAAATGCATAATATTAAAAATTCATATTAATATTTTTAATTTTACAAACTTATATTAAAAATATTAATTTTTAAAATACATAAAAACTTAAATATATTGATTTTAAAAATTTACATTAATAATTTAATATTTATATATTTAGGTAAAAATTAAAATTAAAAATCTTTTTGGTCTTTTATCCCACTTTAATTAATCAAATATTATCAAAAATATACGCCCCTCTTTTCGGTAAAGTAATTTCGGTCCATAACCTAGTTTTACTCATGACGAATTTTTGAAATATTTTGGGTTGATTAAAGATATTTATACCTTAAGAATAAACGGTAAATTTCGCAGTGATGTAATAAATTTTTGTATGATATCTATAATTTCGATTACGCATACCTAATTTTATTTAATACCAATTTAATACTTTATAGTGAAAGATTCAGCGTTTATTATTAAAAGGTTAAAAAGCAAATAAATAAAAACAAATAAAAACTGTACATACTTACCTATGAGAAAGAATTCTCAGAGACCTGCTTTAGCCGACTCATAGGAGAGTCGTGTGATTTGGTTTTCCATAGCTACATAAGCGTAACCTCGATTCTTCAATATCTTTTCTTCTAAACATATGAACGGTCCTTCTCTGCATAGAGTAACAAATTCGGTATTTGAATATGTTTGATTGTTTGAACATTTACCTTCATGTGACCATTTTCCGCATTTATGACATCTTTCAAGGTGTCGTGCTCTTCTTTTTGTTGCGAATTTTGATTTTCCTTTTCCAAAATGTATCTTATGATGACTTTTCCTGAGTTCTTTCCTTATTTCGTCACATATGCCTCTTATTACTGACACCAGGTCACTCGGGAGTGTGTCATTATTACGTTTAGTAATCAAAGTGTGTAGCATTATACCATGGTTCAGATCAAAGGAATTCTTCATCTCGTAAAACCTAAAAAAATAAAATTCAGAATGGAGGGAGAATACTAGTTCTTTAGGGTCTGCTAGGGAAAGACCATTTGGATTCCATTCTCGGAAACTACACGAAAACAGAATATCTAACTCTAACAGAAATATATATTACCCTTAAAAGATTCGATTCTCCCCACACTTAGTTAGCTGTGGTGTCGAAATTGTGATTAACTTCGTTGTCAACTTTCATTGGATCATGTATGTAATGTTTAACTCTGTGACCATTAACTTTAAATTCAATCCCATTTTAAGTTATTAACTCTATTGTTCCATATGGGAAAACTATTTTGACTATGAATGGTCCAGACCATCTTGATTTCAGTTTTCCAGGAAATAGCTTGAATCGTGAATTGAAAAGAAGGACTCTGTCTCCTTCTTTAAATTCTTTTGAACTTCTGATTCTTTTATCATGCCATTTCTTCGTTCTTTCCTTATAGATTAACGAATTTTCTTATGCTTCATGTCTTAATTCTTCTAATTCGTTTAGCTGACTTAACCGTAGACATCCAGCTTCATGTAAATCAAGATTACATGTCTTCAAAGCCCAAAATGCTTTGTGCTCAATTTCTACTGGAAGGTGACATGCTTTTTCATAAACGAGTCTAAAAGGTGTGGTTCCAACTGGAGTTTTGTAGACTGTTCTAAAAGCCCAGAGTGCTTCCTCCAATTTCATGGACCATTCCTTCGGATTTGATCCTACGGTTTTCTCTAGAATACGTTTTAATGCTCGGTTGGTATTTTCAACTTGTCCACTTGTTTGTGGATGATAAGCGGTTGAGATTTTGTGAGTTACTCCATATCTTTTGAGAACTTTCTCAAGTTGATTATTACAGAAATGAGTACCCTGATCACTTATTAAAGCTTTCGGTATTCCAAACCTTGCAAAAAGACATTTTAAGAAGTTGACTACAACTCGTGCATCGTTAGTTGGGAGAGCTTGTGCTTCCGCCCATTTAGATACATAATCAATGGCAACGAGAATGTAGAGATTATTATGAGATTTTGGAAATGGACCCATAAAGTCAATACCCCAAACCTCAAATACTTCACATACTTGAATGACATTTTGTGGCATTTCATCACGTTGACTTATTTTTCCGGCCCTTTGACAAGCATCATAGGATTTACAAAGAAGGTGTGCGTCTTTGAAAATTGTAGGCCAATAGAATCCAGCATCGTAAACTTTTCTTGCTGTAAGTTGAGGCCCATAATGCCCTCCTGTTGGTCCTATGTGACAATGGTTTAAGATTTGACTAGCTTCATCTCCGAATACACGTCGGCGTATTATTCCATCGGGACAACTTTTAAACAAATGTGGATCTTCCCAGAAATAGTGTTTTATATCACTAAAGAATTTCTTTCGTTTTTGGTAGGACAACCCTTTTTCAAGGAATCCACATACTAAGTAGTTTGCATAGTCTGCAAACCATGGAATTTTACTATAATCTATCTTCAATAGATATTCATCAGGAAAGTTATCTTGTATGGCTGATTCATTTAGAACTTCTAGTTCAGGATTTTCAAGACGAGAAAGATGATCAGCGGCGAGATTTTCTGCTCCCTTTTTGTCTCGGATTTCAATATCGAACTCTTGTAAGAGTAAGATCCAACGGATTAATCGTGGTTTGGCATCTTGTTTCGAAAATAGGTATCTAAGAGCAGAATGGTCGGTATAGACCACCGTTTTAGCTAGAACGAGATATGAACGAAATTTCTCAAAAGCAAAGATAATAGCAAGGAGTTCTTTTTCAGTAGTTGTGTAATTTGTTTGTGCTCCTTATAACGTCTTACTAGCATAATAAATAGGTTGAAATCGTTTTTCAATCCTTTGTCCTAAAACGGCTCCCATTGCAAAATCACTTGCATCGCACATGAGTTCAAATGGTAGATTCCAATTTGGCGTTATCATGATCGGCGCATTAGTGAGTTTTTCTTTAAAAAATATTAAAAGATTTGATACATTCATCTGAAAAGATAAATGGAGCATCCTTTTCTAGGAGTTTATTCATAGGAGTGGCAATTTTAGAAAAATCTTTTATGAAACATCGGTAAAAACTGGCATGCCCTAGAAAACTCCTAACTCCTCTAACATTGGTGGGATGTAGAAGTTTAACAATTACATCTACTTTAGCTCTATCCACTTCAATTCCTTCCTTTGAAATTTTATAACCAAGAATGATGCCTTCTC
Organism: Rutidosis leptorrhynchoides; assembly: GCF_046630445.1. Lineage (NCBI taxonomy): Eukaryota > Viridiplantae > Streptophyta > Magnoliopsida > Asterales > Asteraceae > Rutidosis > Rutidosis leptorrhynchoides. The sequence goes on from NC_092342.1 coordinate 27,945,757, forward strand.
TAACCATGAAATGGCATTTCTCCCAATTAAGTACTAGATTTGATTGTTCGCATCTAATAAGCATTCGTTCAAGATTAACTAGACATGTTTCAAAAGTATCACCGAAGACTGAAAAGTCATCCATGAAAACTTCCATGCATTCTTCTATCATGTCGTGAAAAATCGCCATCATGCACCTTTGAAAGGTTGCAGGGGCGTTGCAAAGTCCAAATGGTATACGTTTGTACGCAAAAGTACCATAAGGGCACGTGAATGTGGTTTTCTCTTGGTCCTGAGGTGCGATTGGAATTTGAAAATATCCGGAAAAATCGTCAAGAAAACAATAGTAACTGTTTCCGGCTAATCTTTCCAACATTTGATCAATGAAAGGTAAGGGAAAGTGATCTTTTCTGGTGGCGTCATTTAATTTTCTATAATCAATACAAACACGCCATCCTGTTACAGTCCTAGTAGGAATAAGCTCATTTTTTTCATTTGTGATGACAGTCATGCCACCCTTCTTAGGTACACATTGAACTGGGCTTACCCATGGACTATCAGAGATTGGATAAATTAAACCTGCATCGAGCAGTTTAATAATTTCTTTCTTAATAACATCTTGCATCTTAGGATTTAGTCTTCGTTGGCGTTGCACATACGTTTTATGACCTTCTTCCATAAGGATTTTATGTGTGCAATACGAAGGACTTATGCCTTTAATGTCATGAATCTTCCATGCAATAGCTGGTTTATGAGCTTTTAGCACATAAATGAGTTGAGATTTTTCATTTTCAGTAAGAGAAGATGATATTATTACAGGTAATTCAGATTCACCATGTAAATAAGCATATTCCAAATGGTTTGGAAGTGGATTTAACTCTAATGTCGGTGGTTCTTCTATCGATGATTTGTATCGATATCTGTCTTCTTCTTTTAGCATTTGAATTTTTTCTGTTGTTGGTTCATATTCATTAGCCATAAGTGCGGCTAACATTTCAGCTTCATCAATTGGTTCAGTTCCTTCTCCTAAAGAACATTCTCCTGTTCCTTGTAATTCTGGAAATTCTTCTAACAATTCTGCATGTGAATCTATAGTTTGAATATAATAACATGTATCATCTGCAGATTGCGGTTATTGCACGGCTCTATCAACAGAAAAGGTAACACTCTCGTCCTCTATACTTAGGGTCAGTTTCTTACCAAACACGTCTATTATTGCTTTAGCCGTGTTTAAGAATGGTCTTCCTAATATGAGAGGAACTCGAGAATCTTCTTCCATGTCCAGAATAACAAAATCTACTGGAAATACTAAAGTACCAACTTTAACTAGCATGCTCTCCATTATCCCTCTAGGATATTTTACTGATCGATCGGCTAGTTGTATGCTTATTCGTGTTGGTTTCAATTCTTCAAGGTCTAGTTTAGCGTATAGTGTATACGGCATTAAATTTATACTAGCACCTAAATCTGCCAATGCTTCTATTGAACTAAGACTACCCAGAAAACATGAAATTGTGAAACTTTCTGGATCTGATAATTTTTCTGGTATCTTATTCAATAGCACTGCAGAACAATTAGCATTCATAGTAACAGTCGAGAGTTCTTCCATTTTCTTTCTATTTGTGATTAGATCTTTCAAGAATTTAGCATATCTAGGCATTCCAGAAATCACATCAATTAAAGGAAGATTTACATTTATTTCTTTAAACATATCCAAGAATTTAGATTGCTCGGCTTCAAGTCTTTCTTTTCTCATTTTACTCGGGTAAGGAAGTGGTGGTTGGTATGGTTTAACATAAGGTTTAGCCTTAACTGTGTTATCTTCATTAACCTTTTCAACTACCGGTTATGTTTCCTTATCTTGCTCAGGTTGTGGTTCTTGTGGAGTAGGAATAGAATTATCAGAAATTTCAGGTATTTCAGGTGGTTTAATTGTAATACCACTTCTTGTGGTAATGGCTTTAGCTATTTCATTTCGGGGGTTAGCATTTATATCGCTAGGTAGACTTTCCGGTTTTCTTTCACCTATCAACCTTGCTAGGTTGCTTACTTCTTGTTCCAGATTTTGGATTGAAGCTTGTTGATTTCTAAATGCTTGAGCATTTTGTTCATTGGTTTGTTTCTGAGATGTGAAAAACTGCGTTTGAGATTCAACTAGCTTTGACATCATGTCTTCTAAATTTGGCTTTTTATCATCGGTTTGTGGTGGTTTGTTTTGAAAAATAGGTCTTTGTTGATTGTAAGTATTGTTGGATACTTTTTTATTGCTAGGACCTTGTTGATTGCTATATGGAACATTTTGGTTATAATTCTGGTTTTGATTGTAGATTGGTCTTGGCGGTTGATAATTATTCTAATAATTATTTCCAGGCCTTTGGTTCATGTATGAAACATTCTCTCTTTGTTCCATTGTTTGTTCAATACTGAGACAATCTTTTGTCAAATGTGGTCCTCCACACTGCTCACAACTAATTCGTATTGAGTGAATATCTTTAGTCATCTTTTCCATTCGTCTCTCGAAAGCATCTATCTTTGCGGAAATGGAATCAAAGTCATGGCTAGAATCGGCTCTAACCGCTTTAGATGATCTTTAGTCCGCTTTAGAATATCTTTAGTCAGCTTTAGATGATCATCTTTTCTTGATGCCACTCATGCGAGTGGGAAGCAGTGTTATCAATAATTTTGTAAGCTTCAGTTGTGGTTTTCTTCATAATGGAACCACCAGCTGCTATATCAATGTCTTTGCGTGTAGTGATGTCACATCCTTGGTAGAATATTTGTACTATTTGATAAGTGTCTAAACCATGTTGCGGACATCCTCTCAATAACTTTCCAAATCTTGTCCACGCCTCATATAGAGTTTCATTTGGCTTCTGTGTGAACGTAACAATTTCTCCTTGAAGTCTCACTGCTTTAGATGCCGGAAAGAATTGTTTAAGAAATTTTTCAACTAAGACATCCCATGTATCAATTGCCCCTTCAGGTAACGATTCTAACCAATCTTTGGCTTCTCCCTTTAAAGTCCAGAGAAATAACATGAGATAAATCTGTTCATCCTCAACTTCTCGGATTTTAAATATAGTACAAATCATATTAAAGGTTCGAAGATGTTCGTTTGGATCTTCCTTCGGTGCACCACTAAATTGGCATTGATTAGTTACCATGTGTAGAATTTGTCCTTTGATTTCATAATCTGGTGCATTAATGTCTGGTTGAGTAATTGCATGACCTTGGCCAGTGCGTTTAGCTCTCATTCGATCTTCCATACTTAGAGGTTCCAGATTATCCATGATTGAATTTGTTGAATCTGAATCACTAGAGGATTCTGGTTTAATGGTTCCTTCCTCGGCAATCTCTAGATGAGTGATTTGTGGTTTAGGAGGAATGATTAGTGGTTCAGGATCTCTGAATTGTCCCTGAATATCCTCCGGATTCTCAATTGTGATGTCGGGTTCAAAAAATGGATTATCGGAAAATTGAATTGGAGTACTTGGTCGACTGGATGACGATTATAAAGAAAAATCAACGGTGACAATATTGGCTAGATGTCTTGATCGAGTTACAGGTGGTGAACGTATGAAAGGTGGTGAACGTCTTACTCGGTGCATTCACTGAATATCCTATTAGTTATAAAAGATAAAAATTATATAAGTTATCAAATTAATAGACTTTTCTAATTTTACCCACGTTTCGAATAGCCAATAGATGCAGCAGGTAGCCAGGACCCTTTAAATCAGAAGCCCACAACTCGCTACTAACAAATCCAACTATTACTACGAACCAGAAAATTTTGGATGTCTATCAATTTAACCGCTTAAAATAATTTTTCGTTTTGAAATTTTAGAGAAGAAATAGAAAATTCTATGTCCTAAAAACTAGAGCGTCGAGAAATAAGAAAGAAAAAGAGCGCGTCAAAAAAGGTCAAAAAATAAAAGGTCGAAAAATAATAAAAAGAACGTAGCGCGTCGAAACTTAAAAGTCTAAAAACTAAGAATTAAAACTTATGTCTAAAGGTATTAAAGCTTAAAAGGAACTCTATATCTAAAAATGCAATAACTTAAAAAGGTACTAAAACTAAAAACGGCGTCGCAAAATTCTAAAGCACCTAAATCTTAGTCTAAAGAAAAAGCACTTAAGGAATTTTACGGCAAAGCCTAAAAATCTAGAAATAAAAATAACTACGGCAAAATACTAGTTTTAAAACTAATTATGAATTATAAAAAATACATTTTACGAATAAACGATTAAAAAGATACAAATATAAAAAGAAACTTAACTTTATATAAATACAATTTTTATAAAAATATTATTTTTATATTATTTATTTTATAAAAGTATTAATTTTATAATTAATAAAACTAATTTAAAACTTAAAAATACAAAAATAAATAAAACTTAAAACTAAATAATATAATAATTAACCCTAATCTTAATTAATTAATAATAATAATAATTAAACTTTAACCCTACTCGTACGTACCAGGTATGTGGGCTGTCTTTTCAACTCATGCGATCGCATGATTTGTATGTTATAAATTCATGCGGTCGCATGGATCCAGAAACCAGGCCAGGTAGTTGGGCTGCTACAGTTGGTGGCCCGAATACTTTTCAATATATTTTTTTTTCTGTTTTTATATTTATATAAAATATTTATATAAATTAAATAAAACTTATATTTAAAAACTTAAAATAGAAATAAAAATACTTTATAATTTTATATATTTTGAACACCTCTTAAAAATATATATATTTTGTTTTTCTTTTTATATTTTTGTATTTTTAATATTTAAAACGTATTTTTACAAAAAGAAATTAAAACTTAATAAAAATCTCTTTTTTTTTTATTATTATAGCGTTTCGCTTTCGACGTTTAAGATGTTCCCAGGCAGCGGCGCCAAAAATACTTGATGTGCGTAGAGGTGTATACGAAATAGTTATATTTTTATTCTAAAATACTATTAAATACAATACAATTTTACACAATTTATTTATTTATTTATAGAGTGGATATACCTAAACTTTGCTACAACACTTATAGGCAGTGTACCTAATTGTACAGTAGTGTAGTTTTTAGTAAGTCCGGTTCATCCACAGGGAACTAGCCAAGTTTAACGCTATATTTTTTAAAAACTATATTTGTATAAATATATAAATATATATATAAGTAGTATTATTATTATAAAAGGGGGTTTTTTACCGTTTAATGACCGATTTGTCGATTTTAAAACTTTAGTCGCAGTTAAAACCTAATGTAAAATATTAAAAATAAACATAACTTAATTTAAAGTGTAAAGTAAATGACAATAATTAAAGTGCGATAAATAAAATTGCGATAATTAAAAAGTACGATAAATAAAATGACAGTAAATAAAAGTGCGATAAAATATGAAATAAAGAAATTATGCTTATTTAAACTTCCGTAATCATGATGTTTGACGTATTGATTTTAGTTTAGTACCATGGGTTAATTTTCCTTTGTCCTGGATTATTCGATATGTCCATACGGTTTTGTCCATAATAGTCCATCAGTCATAAATATAAAGTGCGAAAGTCTTCGTCAAATTATCCTTATACCCGAAGTCAAATATTCCAACTAATTGGGGATTTGAACTGTAACAAGGTCTTAATACTTTGTTTAATGAATAAACCAAGTTATCGACTGCGTGTAATCCAAGGTTTTATTACTTTGTTAACAATTACACCAATTACCCTTGTATGTAATTCACCCCTGTTTCAACAAGTCTATTGATTATTAATCCATCCCCTTATCCGGTCAAATGAATAATTATTGGTATTTATAGATATCCCGCCCACCGTACCCAGTCAAGCGTATATGGTTATATATAAATACGTTAAATTATAAGTCTATATATTAAATTAACGAGGTATCATTTAGTTAATATAAAGCCCATTAATAGCCCATAGTCTAATTTCCACAAGTGTCGTTCTTTTGTCCAAACCCCAGTTATGGTACAAAGCCCAATTACCCCGTCTTTAATATTTAGCCCAACATCACGATTACTTCGATTTAAATAAGCATAATAATAACTTAGCTACGAGACATTAATTTAAAAAGGTTGAACATAACTTACAATGATTAATAATAGCATAGCGTTACACGGACAGAATTTCGACTTACACACTTACAACATTCGCTAACATACCCTTATTATTATTAATCTTAAATTAAAATTAAAATTATAAACTATATATATATATATATATATATATATATATATATATATATATATATATATATATATATATATATATATATATATATATATATATATATATATATATATATATATATGTGTGTGTGTGTGTGTGAGAGATATTGAATTAGGATGCTCAAAATTCGGCCAAAACTCGCGAAATTTATAGACCTGGCCAAACTTTTTGCTCCATGCGATCGCATGGATTTTCTTCCTCCAGGCCATGCGATCGCATGGCCATCATTTCCTGGTCACATTGATTTTTAAACGTGGGCTGCTCGTATATATTTAATATATAATATAATATATATAATTTTATATAATTATATATATATATATATATTATATTATATTCTTGTACTCCGTTGACTTGTAATTTTAGCTCCATTGCGTCACGCGTTGAGAGTTGACTCTGGTCCCGGTTCCGGATTTTCGAACGTCCTTTCGTACTATTTAATATCTTGTACTTTGCGTTTCGCGGTTCGTACTCTTGTAACTTTTAGACGTTTCTCATCAATAATTTGAACCACTTTGATTGTACTTTGTACTTTTGAGCTTTTTGGTGGTTTGCGTCTTCAATTCATCGAATCTGCCTTTTGTCTTCACCTTTTATTATTTAAACGAATATCACTTGTAAATAGAACAATTGCAACTAAAAGCTTGTCTTTCTTGAGGGATAATGCTATGAAATATATGTTCGTTTTTAGCATTATCACACCTCCTTGATAAACAACTTGGACAAAGTCTCCGACGATATCGTTTCCCGAATGGGAAAAAAACAAGGCACTCTTCGTCAATCGATCAACTATTACCCAAATCGTATCATATTGGGTTCTCGCCATCTTTGGTAACTTGGTAATAAAGTCCATGGTAATGTGCTCCCATTTCCATTTCGGGACTTCCAATGGTTGTAACTTACCGTACGGCTTTTGGTGTTCGGTATTGACTTGCAAACACGTGACGCATTGTTCAACATACTTAACAACATCACGCTTCATACCGGGCCACCAATACTCTTTCTTCAAATCATAGTACATCTTCGTTGCACCCGGATGAATGGAATACTTTGACTTATGTGATTCATCAAGTAGAACTTGTCGGTAGCCACCCATCTTAGGCACCCACACTCTTTCTTGAAAAAACAACAAACCATGCGGGCCTAAGGTAATGGACTCCGTTTGCCCCACGATTCGTTCTTCATGTTTGTTGTTAACAAAAGCTTCAATTTGAATCTCACCAAGCTTTACAAGAAAATCGTTAGTAATAATCATGCGTAACGATCCTACTCGTATTGCCGGATGTTGACTCTTTTGACTTAACGCATCCGCAACCACGTTCGCCTTACCCGGATGATAAAGTATTTCACAATCATAATCCTTTACCACATCCATCCACCTACGTTGACGATAATTCAAATCTCGTTGATTAAAGAGATGTTTCAAACTCTTATGATCCGAATAAATCGTACACTTGACACCATACAAGTAGTGGCGCTAAATTTTCAACGCATAAACCGCCACCGCCAATTCAGGATCATGAGTCGGGTATCTCCTTTCGTGTTCCTTTAATTGTCGAGAGGCGTAAGCGATGACTTTACCTCTTTGCATTAGAACACACCCGATTCCATTTAATGAGGCATCACAATAAACCGTCATATCTTCGACTCCCTCCGGTAATACCAACACCGGAGCTTGACACAATTTCTCCTTTAACAATTGGAAAGCAATTTCTTGCTTGTTTTCCCAATTAAACCTCACATTCTTCCTCGTCAACTTCGTCATAGGAGAAGCGATTTTAGAAAAGTATTGGATAAACCGACGATAATAACCGGCCAATCCGAGAAAACTTTGAATTTCCGTAGGCGTAGTCGGTTTTCCCCAATTCTTCACCATCTCAATCTTCCCCGGGTCTACTTGAATACCTTCTCGATTCACAATATGGCCAAGGAATTGCACTTCCCTTAGCCAAAATTCACATTTAGAGAATTTTGCATATAACTTCTCCTTCTGCAATGTCTTCAACACTTCGCGCAAATGGTGCTCATGTTCCTTCATACTCCTAGAATAAACAAGTATGTCGTCAATGAACACAATTATCGACTTGTCCAACATAGGTTGGCACACCCGATTCATAAGATCCATGAATGCCGCCGGTGCATTCGTAAGACCAAAAGGCATAACTACAAACTCAAAATGCCCGTAACGAGTTCGGAAAGCCGTTTTCTCTATATCTTCCTCACGGACCCGTACTTGATGATAGCCGGACCGTAATTCAGTCTTAGAAAAATACGTTGCACCTTGGAGTTGGTCAAACAAATCGTCAATCCAAGGCAATGGATAACGATTCTTGATCGTCACTTTATTCAACTCCCGATAATCGATGCAAATCCGCATACTACCATCCTTCTTTTTCACAAATAAAACCGGAGCACCCCATGGCGAAGCACTCGGTCGAATGAAACCCTTTTCAAGCAAATCTAGGGTTTAATTTAACAATTCTTGCATTTCTGTCGGCGCTAAACGATAAGGAGTTTTAACAATGGGAGTAGCTCCCGGAACCAACTCAATGCGAAATTCAACTTATCTTTCCGCCGAAACACCCGGTAACTCATCCGGAAAAACGTCTTCAAATTCATTTACCACCGGAATTTCACGAATAGATGGTGGTTCATCATGAGTATCAACTACATGGGCAAGAAAAACCATACCACCACTTTTAAGAAAACGTCGCGCCCGTGCATACGTGCATAATGGTACGAGTCTTCTTCGTTTATCTCCATGAATAACCAACTCTCCCCCACTTGGGGTCTTGACATGAATAAACTTTTCATGGCACGCAATATCGGCTCTATAACGATCGAGCCAATCCAAACCCACAACAATATCAAACTCACCCAAGGTCATCGGAATGAGATCAATTTTAAACGTTTCGGAACCAAACACAACATTACAATCCTTACACACATTAACCCCTAACACCGTCTTGCCATCCGCTATTTTGACTTCTACCGGATGACTTAACTTAGCTAGCGGTTTGTTAAGCTTAGACACAAATCGAGGCGACACAAAAGACAAATTAGCACCGCTATCAAATAATATGCTTACCGGATTAGAGTTAACCATGAAAGTACCTGAGACAACAATCCACGATTGCTTGGCCTCATCATTGGTCATCAAATAATTTCGCCCCCGAGCCGTACCCGCTGCTTTCTCCAATTTCTTAACATGATCCCCCAGCAAATCGGGACACTCCGTCCTTCGGTGCCCTTCTTTACCACAATTAAAACAAGTGAGCTTGGTTGTAGATGATGGTTTCGGACAATCACGAGAAATGTGACCTTTTTGCCCACAATTATAGCAAGTGACCACTTGACCACCAGAAACACTCTTCTTCACACTACCAACACTCTCACTCACACCTTACTCTTCTTGTTCGAATGACTAGTAGCTTCAAACTTCCTTTTGCCAAAAGTGAAGCCGCTTTTTCTCAAAACGAGCGACTCAAAACCTTTAGCCATATTAAACAACTCATCAAAATTTTTTACCACATTCACACTAATCTTCTCTTGATAACTATCATTCAAGGTTCGGTAGAAGTCTTACTTCAACATCTTATCATTCCCGACATACTCCGGGCAAAATTGGGTTTTTGACAAGAAAACGGTTTTAAGAGTGTTCAAATCCATCGACCCTTGCCTCAAGGAACGCAATTCGTCCTTAAGTCTAGTAAGATCGGCCGAAGTTCGGTACTCTTGGAAAAACTCCGCCTTGAACTCATCCCAAGTAAAATCCATATATTGCTCTTCACCATAAAGTTGGATTTTCGCATCCCGCCACAACTTAGCATCACCTCTCAACATGTTACAACCATATCTCGTATTTTTATCAAGAGGGCATTCACAAGTACGAAAAGCCCCCTCCATATCGGAGATCCACCGGGCACTCTTTAGTGAGTCCCGTTCCCCCTCAAAAGTAGGAGGTTGAGCATCTTTGAAATTCTTATAGAAAAAGTCTCACCTTCCAACTTTATCCTCTTGAAGGACAACCTTGATTTGTTCCTTTACTACATTGACCAATTGCTCGTCAATCGTATCTAGAAGCATCTTCTTAACATATTCTAGGAAAGCCGCAAGATGACTTTTCAAAATGGCCTCAACCTTGGCCGTGAACTCGGTGTCCTCGCTCGTGCCCCCATTATCGGTGTCGTGTCCGTTTCTCATCTTCATTCTATAAAACGGAAGAGGTTAAACATCGAAACGATATATATATATATATATATATATATATATATATATATATATATATATATATGCACATATACACGTTACCGCCCCATTTTGCTCAACAATCATCGTACATCGCTTGTTTGACACGATTTGCACCCGTAACAATGGTAGCTAGTCATTGTTACGCGAGCATCTCGCATTAACTTGCTAGTACAACGTCTATCTCGCTTGATGGAATTCACATGCAACACAAAACAAATAGCGCAAGGTTAGCTCACATAAACCTATGCACTAACCAAACCTGATCCGACCCGTAGTCCTACAAGTCCCGCATAAAGCGCACACACAATAAAGTCTAAGTCTAGGCACCTATCTCAAGTCGCCTAAATCCCTTAGACCATGCTCTGATACCACTTGAAACAACCCAACCCGTATTAAACACGAGTAATTTTTTTTTAAATAATAAACCATTAGCGCCCAATTAAACGGTTACATACAACCCATTTAACAATATCACAAGCTTAACGTAAACAAAAGGCACGAACGCCATTAATCAAACGTAATACAAGTTCGACCCACTTAAAATGATAGTTTTAATCCAAACTATACCCGAGCATGGTTTGGGGCTAAACTACTCAAACGCTAGGTCGACTTCAAAAGCTTCAACAAAAATCCAACATAGGGAACTAGTATCCCATAACCCCCTTTCCATTGTCCGCACCTGCATCTAAAAAGATAAACAACGAGAGGGGTAAGCTAACGCTTAGTGAGTGCAATAATTATACATATGCATATATAATCTATCTACTTGCATTCACTTACGTAAAACCGCATACAAGCTAGCAATTCAACAATCATGCTAACGACAAGCATAAACTACTATCCGCAATATACAATAAGCTAGCAACATCAACAGCATATAGCTCACAATTTAATATGCTAATCACATAATTCACACAACCATGGTTTACCAATCATACAAAGGAATGGTACTCGAATTTCCCATCGGTGTTCATAACAACCGTTAGTGTACAACAACATATAACACTAACCCTTGGACAACATATATCCGCTCAATAAACTGTTAGTGTACAACAACATATACCACCAACTTAGACAACGCATATCCATTCATAAAAACCGTTAGTGTACAACGACATATATCACTAACTCGGACAACACATATCCATTCAAACAAATACATACATTATATACATACATGTATACTTATTCCACTCACCTTAGCGCCAAGGTGATGATTAAAGTCCGCAAGCTTCAAAGCAAGTACCTAATTCATTAAGTACACATTTAATACACAACTAGTTGGACTAGTCACCAACATTTAACACTTGAGCATTTAATGACCTAATGCATTAAATGACTCACATCCACCAAAACCGCCCATTAATGGCCATGACTCATCATAAATCACTAAAAGCTAGTGATTTGGGTCTACTAACATCAACTAACACAATTTATGGGTATTTCATACCCATCTCAACCAACTAGGTCAACAATCACCCATTTGACCCATTTTATCACCTAGACTTACAAGTTTTGGTCAAACTTAACCCATTAACAACCTTTCATCATTTCTCAAGTGTATAAGTGACAAACAACACAATTAACACTTTAAAAATCTCAATTTACATGACCAAACCCTAGATTAACTCCATTTGGGTTTCCTTAAATCAAATTAACCCAAATTCACCCATTAAGTCCCCAAATGGGTCTTGCAAGTCTCAAATGGCCAAACCCTAGACATAAGTTAACTAAAACTCAAAGTACAGAGTTAAGACTTACCAACACTATCCACTCGTAGGTAAGAACGATGAGAACAACTTTAATTCTTGATCCAAGGTTTGATTAACAAATCTTCACTCTCAATCTCACTTTGAAATCAAATGGGTTTTATGTTTTGAGGGAAATTAGAGAAAGAAAATGGAAAAGAAATGAAATAAAATGGATAAGTGGTTGAGATTTAATGTCCCAATCAGATCCACACGCAAAATTACTAAACTACCCCTAAATCCCCTTTAAATTAAGCTGGATTCGGAGTCAGACTGCGAGTACTGCCGCGGCGCGGCCGCAATCCGGCGCGGCGCGACAATGCACATGATTTTCGACCTGCATATTGTGCCTCCTGAATTTGTTTTGAGTTCAACATCGCGGCGCGGCAAGAGTCTTAGCGGTGCGGTGATAGCCTATGGCTGACCAGCTTTTTGACAACATAGCTAATTATTGATTTCGCGATTCGTATGCCCCAAACTTGCTTCGTATGTACATCTAGACTTCACAACGAAGCCTCACTCGACTTAAAACCTTCCTAAGTCAAAAACATACCCTTATGCATGTATACACACTCAAGTATATATATACCACATACGTCAACTAGTACTTAAATCAATTAATCACACACGATCAAGTATAAAATGTTCATAAAATCAACTTCGTACCTTAAACCACATACGAGAAAAATGGGATGTTAAAAGCTTGTGTGTGGCTTAAGCTATATCTGTTAGATAGATTCCATTCACTTAGCGGTGTGCTAATCCCCCACATTTTTCCCCTTGCAGGTTTAGATACTGCTAGTCGGGATGGGTAATGATGCAGAAGACAGGTTTGACAACCCTACTCTGATGTGGACTTTTGTTTAAATAATGTTTTGTAATAACGTAACACCGTTGTGTAAACTTAAACTTAATTACATGAATTATTGTAATGACGTGACTTATATTGTGTTTATTAGTAAAGTCTTCTGCCGTGTGTGTGTGTGTGTGTGTATATATATATATATATATATATATATATATATATATATATATATATATATATATATATATATATATATATATATATATATATATATAATGGCCGGTGTTACAACCATCAAATAGATTTTCAAAGAAATGGAGAAGTGAGGGGGACACCATAGCTTCAAGGTATTTCATAAAATCCACACAACTACCTGGAGGACCCGCCAAAACAGATGTCAGGCCAACGGTATCTAAATTAGGGAGGCTAATCTGTGAGCTACTTTCGCCTACTCTGTTACGCTGGACGGGAGGCGGAAGAGCAAGCCTTCTCTGTGCCTCTCCTTCAGATAGCATGGCTGGATTAAAATAGCAGTTGCTATTTAAATAATTTTTTCAGTCCAGACATGACGATTCAAAATTCAATATTGGATTCTTGTCAGGGTCAACATTATAATAGCCTCCATTGCTGGGCATATGGAAAAAAAAAAGATTTTCTTCTGCTATTGATTCAAAAGAAAGATTACCATCAGCATGACGTTTGCGTGAATTCGCTCGAGTTAAAGCCGACTCATCAACAGGCTCATTCTCCGATAAACTTTTCTCAAGCGTTTCATCAATCATCATTTCTGATGCAAATTGTAGCTCATCAAACCTGATGTGGCGTAAAGCGGTGAGTGGAGTAATGACTGAAATAGAAAAATTTAACAATTATTATGCAGACAATACAGACCAATAAGCAAAAGGTGATTGTTAACTTTGGTATACCTTTGTTTTTAATCATCGCAATAGCACAGCCACGAGTTTCTTCATCCCATTCAGCATTAAGTGAACATAAAGAAAGCATATGTTCTGGATATCGGCGGTTTGGAATTCTTTCTTTCTTCATCATATTTACTAGCTTTCGATCATCAGATTATAACCTAGGATGGGTAATTTTGGGAGTATTGAGTGATGTACGCCAGTAACGAGCTTTTAAACAATCGTTGGGAATCACTTCACTGTTAATAAAGAAGAAGGTGTTTTGCCAGTTCTCTGAAACGTCACTGGAAGTAAGCATAAATCCGTCCATAATGATACAGAACCATCCTTTGTCATAATAAAGAAGAAGGTGTTTTGTTCAAACGACTTGTTCATCTCGATTCGTTGTTTTCGTGATGTTTTGGATCAAGTTGCTTCACAACAAATGCTAATCGAAGCACTAGGAATCTGTTTCAAGTTTCAATTTGAAGTAATTCGCGACTTTAGATTTTGTGTTCATTAGATATTACCTCAATTTTAAAATTTTTAAACACGCAATCCTTTTCTTGTTCAAAAATTAAATTGAAATCCTTTTCGGGCTTACACGATTTGAGGGTTACCTTGATTTTCAAATTTGGTAACTTATGTTACCTTTTTGGGTCATTTGCCCTTTTATTAACTGTAGTGAAAGATTACTGAAACAAAAAGTTTAAATTATTTACGAATAAAATAATTGTTATGGTTGTTTTAAGAACTTTTTTTAATCGATAATTTAATAGTATTGTCTTTTTAAATGTTTAAAAAATTTTAGTGCTATAAAGGGGTTCATTTTTATGTCTCGAACAGGGCCTTTAAAATCATTGAGATGACTCTGTTTGGACCCCATTGGTGGGCCTTTAAAATCATTGAGATGGCTCTATTTGGACCCCATTGGTGTTTGGCGAAATACCAAGTATAAATATGCAAAGTATATATGTGGATGTTATGAGGCCTCTATCATCGCGTATAGAGGAACATACGCATAATATGTACACGAGTTGACATTTATTTTGTGCTATTGCCTTACTTAAACTCATAAATAATAGCACAAACAAAGTTCATGTTACAAAATTACTACAATGCTTGTTTACTTTTTTTTTATGCTATGCTATCAGTGCTTTTTTTACTGAATTCTCCTGAATCATGTTAATTTATAATCAGTAACCAACTTGACGATCGCTAGCAATGGGTCACATCCAAACCTTTCTTAATCAATCTGTGGTATAGACAACAATTGACTTCACATTTCCCTTCATGGCATGGTTACGGCCATGGCTAATTAGATATTGTTGCCAGCCCATCTTGATGGGTCATGGCATGGTTATATTGTTGTCCGACAGACAATCACATTTTTTTCCTGAATCTTGGTTTAACTTATAATGTTGTGCTGCAGTTTTAATGAACTCATTGATGCTGTTCGAACCCATAATACAAATGCAAACTTGTTTCGAACTATCTGTCACAGAATGTCAGTAAAATCAAAATTAGCTATAGGTTATTATACTACTGCATGATCACAGAATATCTTAATTTTAGTAAACAAGTAAATGGTGCCAACTGTCTAGTAGTTTATTAGTTAACTGTACTTTTTAGTATACATGGTTTCTAGTACAAAGTATGTATGTCTAACATAATGTAATAAAATTCTATATATTTGCATGATCACAATGAAAATTTAATAAAGGGGATTCAATCTTTATTAGTAACTCGTAATATATTAATAGTTCTGGACTTTTAATCTGAGTACCTTACTAACAATTGAATAAATTTTATGTTTTCTTAGGTATGAATTTGGGCCTGTTGATGTGGGCAAGAAAGCCCAAAAATAAAGTGAATAGCCTAGTTATAGTCTGCAATAGTAGCTTCCCACATCGGTCAGAAGCAAGAAGCATAAGATTTATATAAACTGAGCAGGGATACACAAAGGCACGACCTTACTTGAACAGGATCTGTTCTATAGGCTTGTACCTTTGTATTCTTGATTTCTAGGAAGACAGAAACTCATGTTTGGTTGACGAACTATGACCATTTAACCAGAGCGTGATTAACATTAGTCTTATTGTCTTGACCATATTGTTATGGTTTCCTGGCATGGCTAAATGGTTGTCTGACAGGGTCAGTAGCTACTGAATAACATCCTTTATTCTTGATTTCTAGGAAGACAGAAACCCATGTTTTGTTGACGAACTATGACCATTTAGCCAGAGCGTGATTAACATTAGTCTTATTGTCTTGACCATGGCTAAGTAGATGATCGTTGCCAGACAATGTTCTGGCTAAGTAGATGATCGTTGCCAGACAATGTTATGGTTTCCTGGCATGGCTAAATGGTTGTCTGACAAACAAAATGATATTTTTTGAAGTCAACTGGTAGTCTGGTATGATGATAAGATGGGTCAGTAGCTACTGAATAACATCCTTGATACATATCGCCTTGAATCGTAATATAATTATAGTATATTTCGAAAAGGTTTGTTTTTCAGTTCAATTCGACTTAGACCCATACGAACGATATTTTTTGAAGTCAACTGGTAGTCTGGTATGATGATAAGATGGGTCAGTAGCTACTGAATAACATCCTTGATACATATCGCCTTGAATCGTAATTAAGTCACTTTAAAATAATTATAGTATATTTCGAAAAGGTTTGTTTTTCAGTTCAATTCGACTTAGACCCATACGAACGATATTTTTTGAAGTCAACTGGTAGTCTGGTATGATGATAAGATGGGTCAGTAGCTACTGAATAACATCCTTGATACATATCGCCTTGAATCGTAATTAAGTCTACTTTAAAATAATTATAGTATATTTCGAAAAGGTTTGTTTTTCAGTTCAATTCGACTTAGACCCATACGAACGATCACCACAAAACCCATAAAGTCTGCTATCCAAAGCTGCAAAGGCCTTTCAAACATGTCCTAAATAAGTACAACTATCATATATACCTTTTTTTAATCGTTTATATCAATATATCGATTGACCTATCACACTTGCTATTCCCTTACTTTTTACTCGTATTATTAGTATGTAATAAAAACATGGTTATTTTGTGTGATACTGCACCACATTTGATAGCTGCAAAGGCCTTTGAAACATGTCCTAAATAAGCACAACTATCATATAGACCTATTTTTAATCGTTTATATCGATATATCGATTGACCTATTACACTTGCTATTCCCTTCCTTTTTACTCGTATTATTAATATGTAACATAAACATGATTATTTTGTATGATATTGTACCACATTTGATAGAAGACAAAACACATTTTATGTTACAAGATTATTACTACGATGCTTGTTTCCTATTTGGTATGTTGTGCTATCAGTATATTACTAAATTCTAGTTATCATTTTAAGGTTCAGTAACCAACTGGAAGTATGTTAGCAGTGGATCACATTTGACCTGCAAGTATGAACACTTTTTGACCATGGTTTAGGCTTCACTATAAGCTCGTTTTATAATCTCAATAATGCTACAAAATTTTGATTATTTAAGAGTTAATATCTCTAATCACCTTCTAACGGATAATAATAATAATAATAATAATAATAATAATAATAATAATAATAATAATAATAATAATAATAATAATAATAATAATAATAATAATAATAATAATAATAATAATAATAATAATAATAATAATAATAATAATAATAATAATAATAATAATAATAATAATAATAATAATAATAATAATAATAATAATAATAATAATAATAATAATAATAATAATAATAATAATAATAATAATAATAATAATAATAATAATAATAATAATAATAATAATAATAATAATAATAATAATAATAATAATAATAATAATAATAATAATAATAATAATAATAATAATAATAATAATAATAATAATAATAATAATAATAATAATAATAATAATAATAATAATAATAATAATAATAATAATAATAATAATAATAATAATAATAATAATAATAATAATAATAATAATAATAATAATAATAATAATAATAATAATAATAATAATAATAATAATAATAATAATAATAATAATAATAATAATAATAATAATAATAATAATAATAATAATAATAATAATAATAATAATAATAATAATAATAATAATAATAATAATAATAATAATAATAATAATAATAATAATAATAATAATAATAATAATAATAATAATAATAATAATAATAATAATAATAATAATAATAATAATAATAATAATAATAATAATAATAATAATAATAATAATAATAATAATAATAATAATAATAATAATAATACATTCCCCTAGCTGCAGACACACCAAATTTACAGGATTTGATCTACCATGATGTCAAATATTACTTTTCATCCACCAAAACATTTGAATCTTAATGGGATTTAGGGGAAACCTTAAATTTGAAAATATGCATATCAATTACTTGTTTTCTAACATATGTTTGTAAATGAACAGTTCTAATTGAATAATAACACTATCATAGTTTAGTAATTTCAAAGTTACATAAGAATCCAATAATCGCATGACTCTGTTTGTTCTCACATCGCCTGTAAGATGAAATATAACTGTTTCATTTAATAAGGCTGGAGAAAGAAATCATCACGACCTTACTTGAACAGGATGTGTTCTCTAGGCTCGTACATTGGTATTCTTGATTCCTAAGAAGACAGAAACCAATGTCTAGTTGATGAGCCACGGCCATGTAACCAGAGCGTGATTAACGCAGCTTATGGTTCCGGCCATATCTAAGTAGAGGATCAGGATCGTTGCTAGCTCATCTGATGCATCATGGCATGGTTACATGGTTGTCTGACAGACAGTTTCAAATTTTTGCGAATAAAAGGACCGCTTGTAGGAGACTAGTCTTATGGTTTTAACCATGCCTCAATTGAATGAAGCTGTGGTCCCAATACTTGTTTTTGTAGTGTTTTGTATGATAAAGTTTATGGACTCACATGAACATTTATTTTTTCAATGTGAATTTGCTTCAAAAGAATGGAAGGAGTTGAAGTCAAAGCTTGTTTTTAGAGGGTTGGATACTGGTCTGCAAAGTATTATTCATGCCATTGCTGGATACCCATATTCTAAGAACATTTGGAATATCTTGAATCTTTTGGTGATTGCAGCTGTGGCATATATGATATGGCATAAAAGAAACTCTAGATTGTTTAAGAAGAAGATCAGTTGTTATGCAGGTGGTCAGATTGTGGGGCTTATAATGGAACTATATTGGATTTTGGTATGCAACGATTACATGATTTGTGACTTATACGTAGCGTGTCATGAAAGATGGGATAAACTTATTTTAAGGTGTAGTTGTGGTTAATCGAGTGTCCGTGTTGAGCAAATGCATTTAGTTTGTTTAGTTAATTGTGTTACTGTCATTGTATTGGGTCAAGAGAGTTTCCTGAGCCTTGTCTTTTACATCCAACTTGGCACATTATTATGACAAAATATTATTAATAGAATTATACCCCTAATTGTGAAATCCTACCAACATCTTAGATTATTTTAGTAAAAAAAGATTAAGTATTTTAAGTATATGGAAAACGTGACATTAAATTTAATCGACTAAATTTCGTAGAGATAAATCAGATGATATAAAACATACAGATTCTCAGTTTGCACTTTGCACCCTTTATCTCATACCCTTTACTTCCAAATTGCATCATGGATATTATTTATTCTTATGGTAAGGTGAATTAGTTTTACACATTTTATTTAGACGAAATTACATACAGGTCTTTCTGTTTACTTCAAACTAGTACCGACCGGCCCGCGCGTTGCGGCGGGGGCTTTCAGCCTGCGTATTCATATTTAATGTAGCGTTGTGTATTTACAGAGGGGAAAACGGGCCGTCTGTTAAGCGTCGTTGTGGGTGTCGTCGTCTTCAGTGTTTTTTAAAAGTATCCATTTCGAACGTAGTTAGTTTTGTTTTGTTGATAAAATTATTCCGAGTCTAACGGTGCTGTCGAAAAAATTTAACTCGCGTCGAGGAGGAAGATACGGGTTGTCGTTGTGTTTAGCGTTTTTTAAAAAGTGCTCGTTTCGAACGTGGTTAGTTTCGTTTTGTTCATAAAATTATTTCGAGCCTGACGTTTACGTCGGAAAAATTTAACTCGTGCCGAGCGGGAAGATACGGGTTGTCGTTGTGTTTAGCATTTTTTGAGAAGTGTCCGTTTCGCGTGTAGTTAGTCCCGTTGGGTTCGGAAGATTTTTTCGAGTTGAACGGTGGTCTCTGAAAAATTTAACTCGCACCCAGCGAGAAGATAAGGCCCGTTATAAATTCGGGTGGAATTAGTTTCTTATATTTTAATTAAATTATAATTTGAGGGACTATTGTGAAAATATAAGCGAAGTTGAGGGGCCGGTTGTAATGTGAACGTGAAGTCAAAACTACAATGAAAAATAACTAAAAGTACACCATCTGCCACCACATTTAGTATATAAGGTTAAAATTAATAATTAATAATTAATTAATTAATTAATAATAATTTCATGTGAGGTCCTTAAAGGGGATGATTCTCACACACTGTTTTTTGATCCTCACACACCCTTTTACCCTATTATTAGGGAGGAGTTCAAGTAAATTGGTGTGTGAGGATCAAAAAATGGTGTGTGAGAATCATCCCCCGTCCTTAAACCTTCTTTTTTATTTTATTTTTTGAAAGGCAAGTTGTCGACATCGGATACTCTCATTTGTCACGCACACACACGCTTTTGGGAGAAAACCCGAATCGCATTGCAGGAACCCTATCCTTAAACCATCACGAGAGGCAGGCGGGCCGCGTTTTGAATCCTGAATATATCTGGGAGAAAACCCTACTAGGGTCAATATGGAGCTTCATATTTCAGGCAGATTGATTAATAGGATGGGCAAAGCGAGGCTCGAACCCATGACGTAAACCCAAGCCATACCACAAGGTGTGGGATACTATTGAGACAAGCCTGCGATGGTCTTAAACCTTCTTTTTACATGCAGGATCCTCGTACTTTACACTTCGTTCATGAGGGATCCCTGTAAATTACATGTGGGGTACCCGTATTTTACACTAGTTAAGTTGTATCCGTAAACCACATGAACCCCCGAGAAACGAGTGTAACGTATGAGGACCCCACATGTCAAAAAATTATTTAGAGACCCACCATAAAATCTGAGGTAAACTATATGGACACCTTATGTATTTTGGTTTTAATTTATAACATAATACATATACATATACATATTCTATTTATAATCACGGTAAATTTATATAAATTGTCTCAAACAAGGAAAACTAACTCGTACTTCACTGCGGGTTGTTTCGATTATTGATTTTGGCCGGCTAGTGTTCGGTTAATTGGAGGGATTGAAAAAGAAAGTGGAAAAAAGGTTGTAGGAAAAAGAGGATAAAAATTAAAAGGAAAAAGAACTATCAAAATACCTCGAAGTTTGGGATATTTACAATGATGTTATTGTGAATAGTGTTAGTGTTCCTGTAATCAGTATGATTTATAATTATAATCAAGAAAATGGGAAATGCTGGTTGTTGTTTAGGTTTTATCAAACGACAGAAATTTACGCTTCTTTTAGTATACAAGAGTAATTATAACATACTTATAATATATTTATAATTATAATTATAATGAGACACAAAGGTAACTATAATGAGACACAACAAAGGTGTTCAAAATCTGGCAGCTGAAACGTATACTAAAAATAAAGGAATCAAAAAGAAAGGGATAAAGAAAAGATTTTTTTTATTCAAGAAAATGACAAATTCCCATTTTGCCCCTAAAATTGATGTTAATTACGATGGACTGTCACTGTGAACGGTAACAACTCACCATGATTAGTACTCCCTCCGTTCCAATTTAATTGTTCCGTTTTTTCATTTGAGATGTCTCAAATTAATAGTCGACTTCTATAAATAGATAAGAATGACGACGTAAAGTTCATTTATACCCTTATTTTAGCTAGAAAAGTTGTTTTAATGTGGTATTTGGTATGGATTTGTGATGTTTGGCAAAGAGGAAGATGAAAATCAACCGGTTAAGAGAAGAAAGATGAAATTGTGGAGATGAGTTACCAATATGAAGAATATTTAGTCAACTACATATATGCATTTACTTTGATCCAAGAGTATTTTAGAAGTTTAAGACACAATATTGATCTACTACAACAACAAAACTCAATCTCATAAAAGTGAGGTATGTGAGAAGTAAGATGTAGACAATCATTCATCTCTCATAGAATATGAAGTCAATTCTCCACCCAGAGTGAAACAGCCCGAGAGTAGAAAAAAGTAGAGAAAGTCCTCCCTCTCAAAGTTCTATGGATAGTGCTTCTGAATGGACATCCGGCCAATAAGTAGGTTAAAATGTAGTGTGAGACGTCATGAAAATGGTTGAATCAAATTTCCATGGATTTTAAACATGTCTGAAGTTAAATTTAGACTCTAAACGACAGTCAAATCGCCAATAAATCGACGCTTGTTGTTAAGTTGAATGATAGAGCCACTATACAAAAGATTGATTTATTGATAAATAATGGTAGTTGATAAATAATGGTCATGAAAGGATTGGTAAGAGTCATTTTTTAATCCAACGCTTAAAATGATTTTAGAAAGAATTACTCCATATTTACTAAGGGGAGTGATATGTACATAACCTTTTTTGTTACGTACACAACTAACATGTTTTACAGTGTTGTACTGTACAACACTGTAAAGCATGTTGATTGTGTACATAACAAAAAATGTTTGTGTACATATCATCAACCATTTACTAATAAAGATTCTAGTTTAAAGTATATATATAGGGGAATACGGGAATGTCATTATTCAAACACTTTATTCTTTGTTTAGTATTATGGTAAGATTCGTACAACACTTTATTTTATGGATTGTACCGTATTTTTGATTCTAAGTTAGATATAAGAACAAGAAGATTTAATTAGGGTCACATTATTATCAAGTATTTAACACATTTTAATTCCTAATTAGTTTAAAAACATATGGTCCAATCGAAATCTTAGTCATCACCCATTAGGATTTCTAGTTGGACATTGTTTTCATTAATCTATAGTTAGACATTCAAAGGATGGAAATACATCAAACATAGCAATTTTGCCATTGCCATATAAATGCAGCATAAATGGAAAAAAAGGTTGTTGATTTTTAAAGATAACCATATGCTCAACCAAAATAGAAATTACCAAAAGCAGAAGATTTGGAGATTAATTAATTTCATTTCTATAAGAGCAAATGTGACCCACTATAATTAGTTACAATAGTACAAGACCATAGTGTAACCTTCTGTTTCTCCTTATTTTTAGATTTTAATTTTAATTTTTTAAAAGTGTTGCAACGGAAAATAAAACTTGGGAAAATCCTAGTTTCATTTTGTGTTGTTAAGTGTCTAAAACTTTAAATAAATTCTAAGTTGAAAGTTTTGTTGTAAACAAAATTCGAGATATGAAAAGAGTAAGGTTAAGAGTCTAGGAAAATTGTTTACTTTTATTATTATTGAAAATGACTCTAGTAATTTTATATTAAATGGGTATTTATTGGTATTAATAATTTTTTTTTTTTTTTTTTTTTTTTTTGCTAATGATAGCTCTAAGGACTGTCATTGAGCCTCTTCAAACTATTGTAAATTTTAATAACTGTCAATAAAAAGTTAATGTTTAACTTCTGTGTACAACCACTTCCTGCATACTAATGACAATCTTAAAGGCTGTCGTGAACAAAATTCATAAGAAAAAACCTAAAAACATCAAAGTCACATTAGTTCTAGAAAGAAATTGAAGAATCATCTAAAAACTAAAAAGTCATATTCAATTGAGTTTTGCATTGAAAATATTGATATTTCGTATACGGCACATTTAATTTTAATAACGGCGATTTTTTTTCTTGAACAACCAAAAGTTTATTAACACCGACCCTCTAACAAGCTGTTAGATGGCAAAACATCACGAGATTACACTGTCCTTTTAAGCCAATCGTTTCAACTTACATCATTTTTTCCTCTACTATTAAACCACAAAGACGAAAATTACAAATGGAATCAAATAAACAATCTTTCTTCATATTTTCTTTGGAGAATAACACGCTATATCTATACCTCCAAGTATGTCAAAGAAGAGCTGCAAAAATCTGTAACAACCCAAACCATACCGCGTATAAAACCCCGTTAAATTTCATGACAAAAAAAAAAATTTGCTGTTGGCTGAGTTGCGCGGCGCGCCAACAGGTTGCGCGGCGCGCAGAACCTGTCTGGCAGCCCGCTGTCCGGTTTTCCTTGAAATGTGAAAATGTTTGACCCGTTCCCGACGTTTTTAGCCAAAACGCTTTTAACCATGAATTCATACATATAAAACTAACACGTTTAATTAATAAAATTAAGTTTACGAAGCGGGTCCCACATCGACCCATTTTACCACCTTAAGTACCAAAATACAATTTTCGACTTTAAGACTTTAATACAACACAAAGCCGAGCATGGCGATCGGGGATACGCTACCCAATCCTAAACGATCCAAAAGCAAGTCTCTAAAGCAAGCTATGAAAGTCTTCTAGTCCTCGCACTTACCCGAGCCACCGTCCGCATGAAATCTATAAAAATAGTCAACAACGAGAGGGTAAGCTAGTGCTTAGTGAATGATAATATACTACATACATATATATGTATAAAATGAATACGCCACACAAAACAAATACCGCATACCGAAGCATCCAAGTATAAAGCGTCTACACTAAGCATACCGTACGATCTAAGCAACGAGCTAAAGATACAACACAAACGATAGTCCACCAACGACAAAGTAAACATCGCCAAATAGCTACACCCGGAGGGTTAGCTACAACACAACAACACATTAATATATATATAACAATATAAACGAACAAGGTTAACCCCTTAACCTCAAACACACGAACATTGGCCGAACAACCCGAGCCTTGTGAATTCGCACAACCCGAAATTCACTTCTCCACCATAAGATGACCGAACAACCCGAGTCATCATGAATCCGCACTACCCGAGATTCATTACCTCCAATAAGGTGACCGAACAACCCGAGTCACCATGAATCCGCACTACCCGAGATTCATTTCACAATACTAAAACCCACGGTCACGGGATTATAAAATCCACCACACAACCATATCAACCCTTCGCCATTAGGGTTATAACAACCAAATCACAACCAAGTGTGATAACGTGCACACAAACGTGTACTTCGCCAAAGATGGTCAACCAAGACGCACAAACGTGCCAATTGGACTCATACACAAGTCCTTCAAATCCACCTATATGTGAAGTGAGCTCTATAACCGAGAATCACTTCACCCGACCCGCACCCATCCTACACATACATATGCACATAGGATATTATCACTCACCTTGAAGTCTTGAAGAAAGCTTCCAAGTAATCCGCAACTCGTCAATGGAAAGTACCTATTCCATTATCACAAATATCACAACACAATTAGGATGGATTTACAAACCACCCAATTCGACCCTTAGTGCAATTTCGACCCAAATGCACTTCCAAGCACAAACCGTATCCGAACTAACCAATAATCACTAACACAAGTGAGAATGGTCATAATATGCCAATTAAACCCGAACTCAAGTGTTAAACACGTGTCATACCCATTTTGACACTTAAACCCTAATTTTGACCCATAAAGGCCAAAATCTCATCCTTTACAAGTTTTGACACCAAAACACATTTAACTCGGTTCTATACTTCAACTTAATCCATTTTAAGTTTATAAACCTCATTAAATCGCCAATCGGGTCATAGTCACCACCAAACCCTAATTTGACCCAAAGTCAAAGTTAGTCAACCAAACAACCTCCAATGGGTTCCAATACTTCCATAATCGCTAACTAAAGTGATTAAACTAAATTTCAAGTTCTAAACATGGCCAATTGTTCACCAACCCAAAATCCACCAACAATTAACAATAAACCCGATTACTAGCATCACTAAACCCATTTCATCACCTAAAAGGGTATTACAACAAATTAACTCAAAACCCTAACTTGAATATCAAATTAAATAAATGAAATTCGGAGTTTGAGCTTACCAATACTATCACCGCGTAGCCGAGAACGAAAGGAACAACTTTAAAACCCGAGACTTTGATCGATTCGAGCTTCTTCTTCCCCAAAACCTCAAATCTCTCTCTAGACCTCTCTCTCTCTCTCTAAGAATGGATGAGGATGATGAATGGATGTGAAATGATCCAAAGTTGGATCTAAACCAACTGATAATGCCCACAAATCCGGCCCCATGTGAAATTACCCAAATACCCTTCATTTAAAATAAATAAAACAAGATAGGTTCTGTCAGCGCGTTTGCGCGGCGCGCGGCCGCTTTGCGCGGCGCGCAGATTGACAGATTCAGCTCTTTTCCAATTTTAATATATATAAATATTCAACGAAGCCCGATCTCATATGCCTTTAATAAACAAGTATACAAAATAAATATTCGGGTCTTACAACTCTCCCCCACTTAAACTCGATCACGTCCTCGTGATCCTCATCACTTAACCAAACAGACCTCACCCTACGGTCCTCGACATAAGTCTCAATCCGACTTCCTAAGCAATTCTTTCCAACGAATCGCCTTCCACAACTAAATCGTCACCCGCGACTTCTCAAGTCCACAATCCGAGCACTAAAACCATGCTCCTACCCTAACATCGGGAAAACTCAACTAATCTCGTACCGGGATGTCAATCCCTTAGCATACTAATACCGAGTACAACTCTAAAAGCAACCAAGTCTCAACCTAAGGTCAACGACCCGAAACAATGAAGACCGAACCAAAAGAATCCTTACGGATACCACCAATCACGAATCATCCATTGTAGTGCGCAATACGACCCATACGCAACTACCGTAACAACACAATCCACGGTTAGAAACCGATAGCGCCCAAAGCGGCTATGGGAACACAAATCCCAAGGTGTACGAAATCGTCCATCGTCACACCCGTAACAAACATGTGAGCGAAACACGGCTATCGCATCACTAATCATACCACGTGGTCCTCACGACCCCACCATCGACGCATAAAACGACCGATAGTTCCCACAACATGGTCCTTACGACCCCACCATTGGTGTATCAAACAACCAATAGATTACAACTCAACATGGCCGAAACAACCCGAGCCAAAACACATATGGAGGATGGTCGAAACAACCCGAACCTTAGTGAATTCGCACAACCCGAAATCCACCAACCCAATCCATATATCTCACAACGAAATGACCGCACAACCCGAGTCATCGTGAATACGCGCAAACCGATATTCACTACCACCGCCACATAGTATAACCGAGGATGGCCGTACAACCCGAGCCTTAGTGAATCCGAACCACCCGACATTCACTACCTCAAACTATGAGCCCAACCAACAGGGACAATCGTACTACCCGAAATATTGTGAATACGAACAACCCGATATTCACGTCCCACAACACAACTCTCTTGATGAAGTCAGCGGACCCCGAAGGTCATGCTCCACCAATCACGTACTCCCATGATGAAGTCAGCGGACCCTAAAGACCATGCTCCATCACGTAACCATACTATAATGAAGTCAGCGGACCCGAAAGTCATGCTTCATTAATCCACAATACTACGATGAAGTCAGCGGACCCCGAAGGTCATGCTTCATCAACCACATACCATAATCGAGCAAGAACCACCTATATCAAACATAGGTACCGAACAAGAATTCTCCAAAAGAGAACCCGACACACACCTTCCTTAACCGAAGGATTTCACCTTGCTCACCAAACGTGTACTTCGCCAAAGATGGTCAACCAAGACGCACAAACGTGCCAATTGGACTCATACACAAGTCCTTCAAATCCACCTATATGTGAAGTGAGCTCTATAACCGAGAATCACTTCACCCGACCCGCACCCATCCTACACATACATATGCACATAGGATATTATCACTCACCTTGAAGTCTTGAAGAAAGCTTCCAAGTAATCCGCAACTCGTCAATGGAAAGTACCTATTCCATTATCACAAATATCACAACACAATTAGGATGGATTTACAAACCACCCAATTCGACCCTTAGTGCAATTTCGACCCAAATGCACTTCCAAGCACAAACCGTATCCGAACTAACCAATAATCACTAACACAAGTGAGAATGGTCATAATATGCCAATTAAACCCGAACTCAAGTGTTAAACACGTGTCATACCCATTTTGACACTTAAACCCTAATTTTGACCCATAAAGGCCAAAATCTCATCCTTTACAAGTTTTGACACCAAAACACATTTAACTCGGTTCTATACTTCAACTTAATCCATTTTAAGTTTATAAACCTCATTAAATCGCCAATCGGGTCATAGTCACCACCAAACCCTAATTTGACCCAAAGTCAAAGTTAGTCAACCAAACAACCTCCAATGGGTTCCAATACTTCCATAATCGCTAACTAAAGTGATTAAACTAAATTTCAAGTTCTAAACATGGCCAATTGTTCACCAACCCAAAATCCACCAACAATTAACAATAAACCCGATTACTAGCATCACTAAACCCATTTCATCACCTAAAAGGGTATTACAACAAATTAACTCAAAACCCTAACTTGAATATCAAATTAAATAAATGAAATTCGGAGTTTGAGCTTACCAATACTATCACCGCGTAGCCGAGAACGAAAGGAACAACTTTAAAACCCGAGACTTTGATCGATTCGAGCTTCTTCTTCCCCAAAACCTCAAATCTCTCTCTAGACCTCTCTCTCTCTCTAAGAATGGATGAGGATGATGAATGGATGTGAAATGATCCAAAGTTGGATCTAAACCAACTGATAATGCCCACAAATCCGGCCCCATGTGAAATTACCCAAATACCCTTCATTTAAAATAAATAAAACAAGATAGGTTCTGTCAGCGCGTTTGCGCGGCGCGCGGCCGCTTTGCGCGGCGCGCAGATTGACAGATTCAGCTCTTTTCCAATTTTAATATATATAAATATTCAACGAAGCCCGATCTCATATGCCTTTAATAAACAAGTATACAAAATAAATATTCGGGTCTTACAAAATCACGTGCACTTTATCCTTCGAGACTTCACTTGTACGCCAATCATCGAACCAAGACATCACGTTGGACAAATCAGTAAAATTCGGCAACGACATGTCCAACCATATTCGAATCCTACGCCATAACTCGAGTGCTACATGACATTCAAAAAACACATGTTGGAACGTTTCAATGCCGCCACTACACGACGCACATCCAATCTCCTCGATTTCTAAACCTCTTCGATATAAATTTAAAAACGTCGATAACCTATTCAAAACCAATCTTCAAGAAAGAATATTAATTTACCCGGTACACATTTCTTCCACCTAGTACCAGACTCGGCAGTTGGTATAATACTCTTGTCAATATGCAACCTCGTTTTACATACAGCAAATTCCATCTCCTCGTCGGTCAACCATTGCCACAAATACGGTTCACTAGATATTGTAACACACCCCAATTCGCTAACAATGGTCGATACACGAACACCTATCATAATCTTAATTAAATCGACCCTTTTAATCAATTCAAACATGTTCAAATTATGTATTCATCCCATTGTTCTATTTCTTTTTCTGTATTAGCACGTTTACCATTGACTAAGTAACGTTAAAATTCACATGGTATATGAATGTTTATACCTTGTTTCTCATGACACGAGCCATATAACCACACTACTATGAAGTCACACTTTTAGTGATGTAAGGTTGATAACCGGCAACCCTAATCACCCTTAGCAATTTTGATTATGGGGTATGAGAACTTGAACCTCTTACCTTAAGCTAATTAAGCTTTTTGTTGGCTAATATGTTATATCCATTACCAACTGTGCTACACATCATTGAACGATAAAGTCACATCTTCCTAAGAGTGCTCTCAATGGTGACATACTTCCTCCCCAAGACTAGCTGCTACACAACGCCACTTCAGCACTACCTTTCCGAGACTAACTCATGACTAAACACTACCAACAATGATATACTTCCTTAAATAAATTGAGACGAACTATATTAATTAATTATTATGTAGTACAAATATTTCAACATGTACAAGTCTGTGTATCCATTGTTCCGTCCTCAAATATGACTAAAAAGGAAATGGAAAAAGGCAAAATGCAGGGCGGATAGCTGGGCGGCTATGAAGAATTCACCGTTGGGAGAACGTTAATGATCATTTGAAATTGTAGCTACCATCACACTTTTTGGTGCATTGTCGTAACTCTAAACATACTACGTTATCATCCTTGTAATTAGCTATACAAAAATCAAAAGATAAAAAGTTGTGTCAAATTCTTTATTCACCTTCATTTCCAAAGTCCTCGAAAACATAACATATTAAAAAGGATCAAATTTGTCATACTCACAGTTTGAAGGGCTAATTAAGTAATTTAATATAATAATCTGTTCTAACACAACCTACCACTCTATAAACCTCTATATCTAACATTCTTACATTCTCTGTCTCTTTTATTTTCAAAATATAGAATATATATATTTATAAGAATCTCAAAACACAATATGTTCAATTAGGTTGTTTTTAGGAGTTATTAATGGCGAAAAGTGAAGTATTTGAAGGAGATCAGAGTATAGCGGTGGCTAAAGTGATGATGGAATTGAAGAAAGAATTGCAGAAACTTGTTAAATTGATCGTTGAAGATTCATCATCATTAGCTGATGAAAATGGATTTG
Organism: Rutidosis leptorrhynchoides; assembly: GCF_046630445.1. Lineage (NCBI taxonomy): Eukaryota > Viridiplantae > Streptophyta > Magnoliopsida > Asterales > Asteraceae > Rutidosis > Rutidosis leptorrhynchoides. The sequence goes on from NC_092342.1 coordinate 27,976,457, forward strand.
AATTAATTGTTGATAAAGCAAATCAAACATTGCTAAAATTGAAAGATTTGAAAGAAGGAAATAGTAAACAGCGATCTAAGAGAATTAATGATAATAATAGTAACCGTCGTAACCATAATAATAATAATAATGAAAGTTCAACGACGTCGTTTTGTGGTTCGTGTCCACCAGAATTTTGCTGCCCTCTTTCTAAAGAACTTATGAGAGACCCTGTTATTCTCTCTACCGGTCAGGTATTGTTTTTATATATATTAATAATATTTTATATTTATATTTATTTGTATTTGTGTATATTCACTTGTTTTCTACTGTTTGTGATTATTACTACTTTTTTATTGCTGTTATTATAAGAAAAAGTTTGTCAATTTCTTGTTGTATGTGTTTTTGTTCTGTATTTTGAAATAAATATATCTGAAAATGACTCTTGTTTGTTATGCTTAAAAAATGTTGAATTATGTACATGCAAGAAAATTGAATGATACATGCTATGAATACTTTCAAGTTTAGATTGAAGTTCTTAGTAAAAAAATTTAATACAATTAAAATATATATTCTTTTGTTTATTTTGATGTATCAAATATTTTTAGGTAAGAGTGTAATAAGTTTGATTAATGTAAATTTAATAAGTTAGGTTAGAGGATTAATTAAGCTTTGCATGTGAAACAAATTTTAATTCTATATATTAAATACATTAATTACTACGGAGTAATTATTACTGTATTTTATTTCATTTTTTGCTTTACCATTTCCTAGTTATGATTAATATGTTAATATTTTGCAGACATATGATAGACCATATATACAAAAATGGTTAAAAGCTGGCAACAGAATATGTCCTAATACACAACAAGTTCTTTCACACACAATTTTAACCCCAAATCATTTGGTTAGAGATTTGATCACACAATGGTGTAAGAATCTTGGTGTTCAGTTTCCAACCCATTTACAATATTCGGATCAAGACGAGTTAACTGAAGCTGATCGTGATCTGTTTATATCGCTTTTAAAGAAAATGTCGTCTACACAATGTGAGCAAAAAGAGGCTGCAAGAACTTTACGTTCGTTGACTAAAAGAATGCCTTCTTTTCGAGCGTTATTTGGTGAAAATCTTGAAGCAATACCTCAATTGTTAACCCCATTGTGTCAAAACAATTGTGATAATGATATTCATCCCGATCTTCAAGAGGATTTGATTACAACCCTGTTGAATTTGTCGATTCATGATAATAATAAGAAACTTGTTGCAGAGATACCTATGGTTATGCCTTTGCTTTTAGATGCTTTAAGATATGGGACGATTGAAACTAGGACGAATGCAGCTGCAACACTTTTTACCTTATCGGCTCTTGATTCTAATAAGTCATTAATTGGTAAAGCCGGTGGCTTGAAACCACTTATCGATCTTTTGGATGAAGGGCATCCGTTGTCTATGAAAGACGTTGCGTCTGCAATTTTTAATTTGTGTATTACGCACGAGAATAAAGCTAGAGCGGTTAGAGATGGTGCGGTGAGAACCCTTTTGCACAAGATTAAAAATAGGGTTCATGTCGATGAGTTATTATCGATTCTTGCGATGCTTTCGACTAATCAAAAAGCCGTTGAGGAAATGGGAGATCTTGGGGCGGTTTCTTGCTTGCTTTGTTTAATAAAGGAGACTAATTGTGCGCGAAATAAGGAGAATTGCATTGCGGTTTTATACACTATTTGTTATTATGATCGGACGAAATGGAAGGAGATGAGGGAAGAAGAGAGTACTTATGGCACCTTATCTCAAGTTGCTCAAAATGGTACTTCAAGGGCTAAGCGAAAAGCTAATGGCATTCTCGATAGGCTTAATCGTGCCATCAACCTTACCCATACCGCATGAGCTTCAATGGGTTCTCAAAAAAATCTGTAAATTCGACACCTTTTATAATGTTACAGTCTTGTTAAGTTTTAGTCATAGTTAACTTTGCTCTGTTTTTCTCTCAAACCTCAATTTTGTAATTTCTTGTCCCTAAGTTTGAGCTTATAGCCATTGTGAATAATTACCATTTTATATACAGTATATGATACATTATCTATCTTTATGTTTGTATTCTTACTATATAATACTGTTATCAAAACCTGCACATGAATATAGTGTTTATGCATATAAGTTTTTCACAAGCAATGAAGTCAATCAAGTTCATATTTGCTGTATTTGTTTGGGTCCACTAATTCTTCACATGGTTTATGTTAGATAATAACTAGAACATCACTTGAGTAATCACATGTTTCTGTTTAAAATCAAGAAAATGGTTTTTTTGTATAATATGTACACCTAGTTGATAAAGACTTGAACTTTCAAGTTTCCATACATGATGAGATAGATGTTGAGCATTATTTAGAATTTGTTTGTGTGTAAAAAGTGTAGATTGGCAGGGACACCTTAACCCTGTGTTGCCTTTAGCAACCCACCAAGCCAACCCCGTAATAGCCGGATGCCTGTAAAACACCTCCACTGAATACCCCATGAGTGGCAAGCACGAGTCTAACCCGAAGGCATACTCCGAGGGAATTTGTTGGTTACCACATGGAATATATATTGAAATAATTGATAAATAAAGTGGGGTGAATGGTTGAGCATCAAAATAGGGATAATATGCCCATAATCTATGGGGTGCATTGTGTCTTTAGTGTGTGTGTGATAGATCTATCCCTTAATTCAAGATTCCACCAATTCTTGATGATTCGTACTCCACTAATTTTTAGCCATACACCACCAAACATGTTATACAGTGTTGTACAGTACAACACCATAATGCATATTTGGTGATGTATGGCTAAAAATTGGTGGTGTACGAATCACTCTCCATTCTTTTTGTGAAAGTCTTCATTGAAAACAGTTGGTAACCCATGACCCTTTATTCTGTCACTACCACATTACATGGTTATGGGTATATATGAATATGCATTTACTATTTCACACTTTTCAGGTTTCTATTTGGCTTCATTTAATGAACCTTTTGACCACCATTAGTAATTGTTTCTTGATATTCCAATCTTGTTTACAAGTTTTAGCAAATATCTTTTCTGCTGTATAAGATTCTTTTATTGAATGATACACATTGGTTTAGATGGTAAAAAAAAAGGACTATTGCTTTGTTGAATGCAATACCATTCTTGGAATGAGATAACATAGTCAAATCATTCTTGCTTTTAAAATAACTAATTTGCCCCTTATCACTGTTGTAGTTTACAACTCTTATGTTAATTAAATGCCATGTTGGTACTATGTCATTTTGTAAGCATCTAACTCAAGTGTTTGATATCAAACCTTTTTACTATCATGATCTTATAAGTAGAGCTTTTGCTTGGTTTTGACTGCAAGATGGCTATTGATGCTTGAATGAGCAAACAGGACAAGAAATTTTGTGGCATCTTTTTACAATGTAGATAGTAGTGGTCCAAAATCTCATGAATCATAACTAAAGCAATATCTTGCATAACAAATATTAAAGTTCAGAAAAGTTATTGCTTAATTAGAGTTCAACATCCATATTTGATGGTCCAATGAATTTACTATTTACCAATCACTTTAATAAATTTTTTAATTGGAACCAATGATAAATAATATATACGGAGTAATAGAAGTTTAACAGTACTAGTATTTTTTTGCATGATGGCAATGGTTTAACTAAGAGGTGAAGATTCTTATTGGATATTTGTGGGTGGATTTATCTTCATTGGAGGAGAGTTGTCGTCATTTAATACAACTCTTAATCAACTAAATAAATTAATATAATGTCCCAATAATTAGTTTAACCCACGTCTCCCTCTTTGTTAGTGCATCATCCGTTCATAGTCAATACTTGCATCCAAAAATATCCCACACTTACCATGGAGTATATTGTTTATTGAAACCATTCAGGATTCCCGGTCTAACACTTTTACAAGGAAGTTGTGATGTGGTCCAGCGGTTGGTGTTCTGACTCCTTTAGGAGAGTTCAGGAGTTCGATCCTCGTTGGCTACATATTAAAAACACAATTTCATTCATGCCATGAAATATCCACCCATGACACTTTTCCCATATCGTTTGGGGGTAAAGGGGATGGGGGTTTTACTTGACCGTGCCCTTGGATCGGTTTCAAGGTTTCCTCCCGAGCAGCGATGGGGGGCGGGGTTATTATCGCTGTATCGGCATAGTCGAAACAGGAGATGATCGCAAAGGGTGGTTTAGTTCCTCTCGGGTGATCCCAATCGCTGTTAAAAAAAAATACTTTTACAAGAGGTTTCATGTTCAAATCTCAATAATAACATAATCAAAGGTGACCAGAAAAAAAAAAAACTGAAAACGATCGTAGAATAATCCGGTTAGATTGCATATGAGTGTAACATAAACACAACAAATCTTAGATGTTTATAATCTTTATTGAAAAATGCTTTAGTTTTCTGAAAATGTTATCTTAACATTTGACATGAATTAGATGATTTTACAAATATGATTTAAATATTACACATTAGAATAATAAAAAATGCTACACCTTTACCAATAAAACAGATAAGTTTTCTGTCATCAAAGATCAACTTATAACTAACCAATTGATCCAAGTTCTAGTGATACCACAACATGTGTATATATTTGTTTGTTTATTCTCTATAGAAAAGGATTATCTAACAAATAGGGTGAGGGAGACATGTAGTATAAAAAGTTAAACAATCATTGTCCACATGGATCCAAAGAAAGTGGTGGAATTGTCACTAGTAGTGAGAATCCAAACAAAACTGTAATATGATAGTGAATGTGTTTCTACTTTAGTAGCATCTCTAGATGTTATCAAAAATCCATATATCAAAACACCCAAATTTGGATTATTATTAAGAATCTACATTGGGTTATGGTAGATATTAATCTATTTAAACTTAAACAGCATACCCAATCCCCTAATACATGTATTCAACATGATCTATGGTACAATTCACAATGCATTGGATGGACTTGTAAAATATGACTTACTACCAACTAGAGTTGTAAATGAGCCGAGCTACTCGAGCTCGACTCGTTAAAAGCTCAATTTGAGCCGAGCATAAACGAGCCCGAGCTTGAACTTAATTTGAAGCTCGTTTAGTAAACAAGCCCGAGCTCGAGCTTCCTATCTCGAGCTCGAACAAACTCGCGAGCCTAAATGAGCTTTTCATATTTATACATAAAATATTAATTTTTCAATAATATAATATATAGTTATATAATAATTAGTTATATATTAATAATAGTTGAAAGAATAATAGTAAATTTTATTAAATGTCAATAAAAATAACAAAAACAATTAATTTGAAATATAAAAAATTAAATAATATAAAGAAAAAAATATATTACAGTATATAACTAACGAGTCAAGCTCGAGCAAAGCGCGAGCTTGTAAAATATCAAACAATCCGAGCTCAAGCTTAAACTATTAGGCTCGAACCGAGCCGAGCTCGAGCTCGAGCTCTATGAAATTTAAACGAGCCTAGCCGAGCTCGGGCTCGGCTCGTTTACAAACCTAGACTACCATCAAAGATAAGTTAGTTGCCTAGTTAACACTACTACTATCAAATAAAGTGCATATATCACCAAAAAGATATTATTTATATACAGAAAATAAGGCATCTAGTTCTCTTATCTAGATAAAGCATATAAGATGCCCTTAGAATAAAGGCACTTGCATCCAACTAGGCAAAATAATTTGAGACTACATAAAAATCTTCATGAACAATAAGAATAAAAAATAACAAAAGGCCACACCCTAGTCTTTATATTTTTCATGTATCAGTGAGCAAATCCAAGATCCAGGATTGATAACTAAAACAATATCAAAAGTTAGCAGCAAGATGTTCCATAAGAGTAATTTCGCTACTTCTGTACAGTCATGACAACTGGATGTTTTGCAATATTAGCATATAGCAAAAAGAACCGTCACGAAATATATAAATATTACTGTACAATTGAGATGGATATATCATATAAAGAGCAGATGAACGCGCATAATATGATAAGATCGCTCAGTGCAAAAAAAGAGAATAAACTTCGCCACCATCTTTTAATCCATCTTGTAAGCCCAACCATGCTTCTCCAAAAATGCCTGAACTGCTTCTTTTATTGCTAAGTTTTGAACCAACTGACATGGATAAAGAGTTTGCCGTGTAACTGGATCAAAATTGCCCACCTGTTTCATGAAAAATGTGATAAACAAAGTTACAGAACACATGATTTAAACATAAATTCAAAATTCCACAAAATAAGTATGTCTGCAAGTAAGACCAAAACTTTAAGTTTAAGAAGAGTAACAATGTTCAAATAACCAATTCAAGTAACCTAGTTTTTCATTCTGTTAATCAGCTTTTGAACACTAGTAAAAAAAAGGGTGACAAGTCAAAGTTACTAAAAAAAAAGAGCCCCTCTTCCATCAATATGGTATTTCGTGTGTACAAATTGGAATTTGACAAACATTGGTTTACTCTGTAATTCCTAAGCAATTAGACCTTCAGAATAACGGGTCTTCTAAATTGAAGTCAAAGGTTTTTGACATAGTTATCAAGATTTGTTCTCATCAATTATAGATTTCAAATAATGTTTAAGGTGGATAAACATATGTTTAGAACATATCATGCAAAATTAAAAAAATCGCAAGACACGAGTCACTCGGGACCTTGGAACAACTAGTCTTGAGTCAGGGACAAGTCAAACGCTGACTTTCAATAATAAAAATATATTCAGCGTGCACGTGCGCACACACACACATATAATATATATCATACATTACTAGAGCCAAGATCTAATTTTAAATAATATTAAAACTTTGACCTAACTTTGACAACCTTGACTTTGACCCGACTTATTATCGTTGACCGACTTTTTTTTTACCGGCGATTATTGACATCGAATGCTCTCATTTGTCACCCACACACGGTAGGAGGAAACTCTTCACGCACCATCGCCGCATTGGGAACCCGTTGTGCTTTGGATTAAACCGAGTAGCTTGGGGCATACACCTTTATCACCACAACAAAATCCTTGAGAAAAACCTCCTGGATTCGAACATGCGCCAACTAGGATCCGGATCCAACCCAGAGCTTATACCACTCAAGGCAATGCGTTATTAGACGTTTTTGGGAGAAACGGACTAGTCATGAAAATGACTAGTCATCGACAGCTGACTTTTGCAACACTGATATCATGTATAAATAACATTAAAAAAGTAGACTAAACCTTGTTGAGATGTTCGAGAATTGTTGCCCTCTCATATGTTAGACCACTTGGAGCAATGACAGGATCACGAAATATATCAAGTGTGATTTTGCAGCATAGATAGTCAGGTACCTGTAATTACAAATATATATAAGACAAAACGCATGGTCATGTTCTAATAAACTATGAGGAACTTAATAAAAAAAAGTTCACCTCTGTTGGTGTGTCGTATTCAGCAGCTTTGCTAAAAACCGAATTCAAAGCTTTCAATTGCTCCGAAGTCGAACCCGTAACTTCATCAGTAAAGCCTTCGTATTGAGTGATAGCACACAAATGTTTTTCTTTAAGAGCTATCTCACAACATTCTCTAAAGAAAAAAGAAACAAATCCCAATTAAGAAAAATAAGCAAAAACATTCTTTATATACATCAAACGCTTCCCAAACATTCAATGCTAACATCCGTATATAAAAGTGATTACATAAAAGTGATTACTTGAGATTTTGCAACTCCCAGGATCGTTTAGTGGAATCGCGCTCCCATTCTTGATACTTGGCTTTTGATAGCTCCTGCCATATTTCTTCCACCATATAACTATAAGGATTTTCTCCCCTAGCAAGATCCAAAGACTACAAACACTTGTCAAATTTTAAATCATTAAAAAGTATTTATTTATTTTTTTAAATGGAAAGCAGCCTTCATACCCTCTCTAAATCTTTTATTCCTTCAGCATATTTCTCCCTCTGTAATAGGGCAAGGCCTAGCATAAAATGACCCTGCAGATAACAAGCTTTTCATCTTGTTAGCAATCCAATTCATTAAAAATGAAATCCTTATAGTGTAAAAGTTCAATTATCATATTATTAACAATCAATCGACACCATATAAATATCAAGTATACGTATGCCACTTTGGCAAGTATTATTTACCATACAAAGTCCTGACAATTATGACAACTTTCTGCAGAAATCATCTTACAATTTCATTTTCCCTAAAGTCCATGTCTACCATTTACTCACTATTCTCACATACCTCAAACTCTAAAGTATTAAGATTTTTTTTCCCAAATGGGTCCGGTGAACTTAATCCTTCAAAAGCCAAATAGGAATATTTCTTGGTTTGCTCTTTTATTCAACCTCGTTTTATAACAACTGCAAAAGAAGTTTTTCACTAATATTGGGTCACAAATGTGGTGTCCACCATTAATGGGTCATGACTTCGATTTTGAGTTTGGTATTTAAGTTTGCCAGTCATGCATCTTCAATCCCCACATATATTAACTGTAAAGATCAGTTTTTTCATATCATACGGCTTACTCGGTTCTCAAGCATGCTAGCTTCATGGGGTGTTCAAAGTCCATAATGTTGGCTGATCGGATTCCAAATTTCTTAGATCAAGATTTTTTAAAAGGTTTTAGGGTTGCCTAAACATAAATCGTATTCACAGATCACGAACATATTTTTTTCTCACGTGCTCAAATAGAAAACCATTAAGTATGACGTTATTTCTCATAATAAGCAAATAAAATTTTTGGTATCCTACAGCTCATTTTCTAAATTATTATATACATCTCTTACATACAACTGTATCCTTTAGTCATACATAATAACATAAATGCTTAACCAATGACTACTCTCCTAGAATGGTTCTATTATATACAAAGATCGTACCTTTTCAGCCTCAATTCATTAAAATGTTACAAGTTCTACTGCAATAATAAAAAAGAACAAATCGAACATGTATAAAGTAAACATATGCAAAATATACTATACTATTTGAAAATTTGAACCTTAACAGAATGATGATCAAGCTGAATAGCCTTCCTACAGTCCTCCTCAACTCTTCTCCAGTCACTACATCGAAACATAACCAAAATATTACACATTACATACTACATTAAGTCCATTGCAAATGCATTTTATCAATTTAAAAAGGTGCATTTTGACAATCCAATTTCAAAAAAAAAAGAAAGATAAATTCTAACAACTCAACATAGTTATAACTGATTACAAAAAAAAAAAAAAAAAAATCTGTGTTTTTAATACTTGAGCCACAAACGTAACCCTAAAATCCCAAATAGCCTCAAAATGCTTAGCAGAAATTTAAACTCGGTTCATACATACTTTCGTTTGCGATAACAAACAGCACGATTAGTCCAATAAATTGCTATCTTTGGGCACAAAGCAATTGCCTGAAATTTCATAAAAGAAAAAGAAAAAAAAGAAAAAAGAAAAAAAAAAAAGCATTCAGGCATTTCATCAAACACTTTATGTTCATAACGATAATGACAAATTTCGAATTCAAAAGCATCAAATCTTAATAAGCAACCTCTGTGTAAGCATCAATTGCAGCCCCTAATTTGTTCTTTTTGAAATAAAGATTTCCATCTTGCTTAAGTTGTTCTGCTTGCATGGTGGCTGAATTCACACCCTTCCCCATCACCGAAAGTTTTTTGCTTTTAACAAAACTCACAAAACCCTAATCAACTTTTTAAATCTAACAATTTAAAATCTATTCAGTAAAGAAAAGGATTTTATGATTTATGAATTTATGATTTATGATGTGAATGAAGTTGAAAGGGAAACGAGCGTTGTACTTGGTGGTGGAAGATAAAGTGACAGTTAAATGCATGATTTATATGACAGACGGACTTGATTGGTTCATTTTTCCCTGAAACTTCGGATGTTTGAAAAAGTGTTGAAAAGGTGTGAATCGTGTAGTCAACGATATATTTCTTCTCAAGACCATAAACAAATTGATATACGGAATATTGTAATTTCAATCCAGTTTACACATTTTAATATTAGGATATTGGTAACTACTCGTTAAGGTACATTTACAAGTCAATAAGTGTTATATTAAAGTCAAACGTAAATGACGTACAAATTTTTTATACATCTGGCGGAGTCAGAAATTTTTTTCACCGAGGACGAATTTTTTTTTTAATCTGGAGGCGAAAATTTTGTTAATCGGGTGCGAAATTTTTACTCTTTTGAGTCATGGGCTTTTAGGTTAGGAGCAAAATCTGAATGCTTTTGGACAAAATATGAAGACATTGAGGACAAAATATAAGACTTTTAGGGGAGAAAAACCACCGGGTGCAAAAGGAAAAAATTCAAAATTTTTACACTAAAAATTATAAATCCACTGAAGACGAGCACCCCCTCCGCCCCTTCATTCCTTCGCCCCTGATTTTAATGACAACCCTTAAGACGGTCATTAGCAAATTTCTTAATACTAACATTAATAACATTTCTAATGACAACCTAAAAGTTGTTATTAATAATTTTGAACATGCTTTAATAACTTAATACATTTAAAATAATTGAATAACTAAACGTTGAATGGTTCATAATATGAATAATTCAAAAGTTCTCAATGAAGTTGCTCTGATGACAATAACATGTTTGATAATAACTTTGAACGAATAATGTGAATAATCTACAATTACCTTATTAACCTTTGACATGAATAAAAACTACAGTATAGTTGTTAACAAGTGTTTTGATATAATTCAAAAAGTATTTTATAAAATTTATATGCTTAATGGTTACGTATCTTTGAATGATTCGGCACTGTATGTTAACTTGTTAATCGTCGTTTATCATTCAGAGAAACAAACGCACTGAATGTTGAATGATTCAGCATTAAGCGTTGAACCATTCAATTTCAGTTAAGAGGTAAAACAAACGCATCTCTAACGTACCATTGAAATTTGCATATTTTTATTCTTAATGACAACGGTTGTCATTAAAAAACTTAAATTATTAATTGATACAATATTTAATATTTAAAATTAATTTAATAAAACGGTTAAATAGACGAAGTTTTCATACGTACGTCATCCAATTGCCGTGGTCTAATGAGTTATCTCATGACATTTTGATATATATTTGCCAAATCAGCGTAATTTTTTAAATTATACATACCAATATGATATAAATTATTGATTTTCATTGCAGGTCCATTTAATGAGTTTAATCTTTAAGATAGATTAATTGATACATTCGAAGAGTAGAGTACCGGATGGGGCCCTTATTCGACGTCGCACTATCGGAACGTTGGAATCCGACAATGCCTTTACTCTGGACCGATGTTAGTTTTCGGCTAGCGACGTTGGATTTGACGCGTTTTGAATTGTTCTTTCTTAGATTTTCCGACCCATCGGCTGAATTATTTACATTTAATATTTTTTCCACTATAGATATAGATACTACTTACTTATTTCTAACATATTTTCACACACAAACTTAACTCTTACTTTTTCAAATATCTAAGCAGCACCAACAACAACAATAATACTCAATCTCACATATGTGGGCTATGGGAGGTGAGATATAGATAATTCTTCCTCTATCATAGAATAAAGACAAGTCATCTCTCCTTCCGGAGTGAAACACTCCCAAGAGTAGAGAAAGTCATCCCTCACTCTGTTCGACGGATATAGAGATTGTTTTCGAGTGGACCTCCAGCCAATAAGTAGGAAAAAAATTTAAAAAGTAAAAATAAAACTGAGACGCCATGAAAAATGGTATAATCAAATTTCCATGGGTTTTAAATTCTACCTGGAATTCAATTTAGGCTCTAAGCGGTAGTCAAGACGCCAATAAATCGACGCTTACTGCCTTCTAGACTCAAATATCTCTTTCATATAAAAAACCAATCATAATCATATTAAAAGAGTCACTAGCATTTCTTCCAAAGATAATAATTGATCTTGTGCAAGAGAATCGGAAATCTTATGCCGTTAGCCAAGGTGAAACATAAGCTACTTCAGAAGCTCACCCCATCTGACGTATTTTTCAGAAAAAAAAAAAAAATAATACACTAAAAAATAAAATTACTAAGAATAAGTTTTTTTTTAGTGTTTACCCCTCATGTCACTAATTTACCCCTCTATGGTCGGGTTCAAGTTCCGTTAGCCAATTTCATTTAACAATTAAATCATAAGAAGCATTTCTTGAGAGAGATGCAGGAGGAATTTTTCATCTCGTGAGTGGAGAATGCTTTCTCTACACATGGGTGGAGAATGACTTCTCTTCTATTCTAGGGTAGAGGAATGATTGTCTACATCTCACCCCCCTACCTCGCATGTGTAGGATTGGATATTGTTGTTGTTGTTGTTGTTGTTGTAACATTTCTCGAGAAGGTATCAATCAATCCGACACATATATATGGACCAAATCAAGAAACTTAATACCATTGTAAGTTTAGCAATGTGAAGTATGTAACAAATTGACCCATTTTAAAACACCCTTAATTGCTAAATGATAATGCTTGTGCAGTTGTGTTTGTTGATTTAAGAAATACAGTTGCATAATGTGAGTCAAGTTGGAGCCTTTGCTATAAAATCAATTTTTTTTTTTTTTTTTTTTTTGCTATAAATTCTATTGATTGATTCACCTGGCAACATTCACTTATCAAATTGATGCATTCAGGAGTTGTTCAAGGTTCAATTGGCAAAAAGAAGGTACGTATGTTATAGACGATTAGACATTTCTTTTCGCTATGCTAAAACTACAGACGTTGTTTAGGAATCATGTCTCAAAGAAGGGAAAACACAGCTTCAAAACATCAAACGTTCAATACGAATGAAAGAACCTATGTGTGATAAACAAGAAACGAAGGATTTCAAATGATGCATTGGTACTTAGTACTGATGGTGAGACTTTTTCAACATGCAACAGCCAAGTAAACTCATATCAATCTGGGCACATATTATCATTATCATATTTAAGGATATTAGCCAACACGAAGGAATAGTAACTTGATCGACATAATGCTGGCGTCATCTATTTTGTCATTTAATTTTTTTTTCTTTTACGAAACTTTGATTTGTCGGCCCAACGAAGTGGGCCAACCGGCCACTTCCTAGTTACATATATAACACAAGTTCACATGAATACACAATATTCGATTTAACTCATGCTTAATTGACATTATATAAACAGCTGTCACAAGCTGAAAAAAGATGCGGTAACAAATGCAAAACTCAAACCGGAACCATGTTGAATATAGTACAACTCACTCCAATTTGTACAATTAATAAACTTTAGAGAAGATTTGAAAAATAAGTATAAATAAAGAAAACAAATATCGTTGGATAAAATTACAGATGAAAATTCCATTTCCAGGACTGTACTAACTCCCAATGAGAGTAGTTCCATGATCTTTGCTATCTTCAAACGCATCGACAAATGACAACTGTTGTCTAATGTTATTCACAAGATGCAATGCTTCCTCGTCTAGCTTCAGCGGATGCCTCTGCAAACTCTGTCATAATTTACAAACATAAAAATATTATTAATTAAAAATAACTTACACGTACCCCTTTTTGTTTCCTTTGATAATATTCGGTATGGACGTAACCATAGTTAATAGTTTATAGCATACCTCAGAAGCCCATAGGCAGTCTCGTGCCTTACGTGGAATTATATGGATGTGTGTCTGAAGCAGAAAGAAAAAGAAAATCAAACTGTTAGACATTGTCAGGGGTGATATAAAATATAATTTGGCTTATTTTTCTGGTTCTTGAAACTTACATGAAATATAACTTGACCCGCATCCACTCCATTGTTGACTAACAAATTAAACGAATCTGAAAAAGTCAACGCTTGTAAGGTTGGTTTAATGATATTTAAGTTTCCTCTGAACTTTTCATGAATTATTATTACATAGAGTCTCCCAGAAGATACTCATAGGAAGCTTTAAAGAGCAGGTTATCAAATTTATATTTATATGCAACATTAATCAAAACATCATATAGATCATAAAAGTGTTACCAGAACCAGTGGCTTTCATGACCGCTTTGCTAATATACGGGACTTTTGAGCACATGGCAGCTACCACCTGCACAATTAGTGTTGTTATCATTTACATTCGAATTTTCACAAATACAGATAGTTTTTAGAAAGGTTTACATCGTTATTTTCCTTCAAGAGTTTTATTAACCAGCAGACTGTATGAACTTACAGATGGTGGTGTTGCAACCAGAGATGGAAAATGGCCTCGTGGAATTATAAGACAGTGCCTGAAAAAAAGGAAAAATAAATAAATAAATTATTCGTGCAAAATACACGGGAAAATCCAAAATGTACTGCAGTTTAAAGGTGTAAAATGTTGCTTGGGACAGATAGCTTATATAAAGATACAAACTTGTGTAGTTCTGTTACACAAATTAACAAAAATATATAACTACTAGACCATGATGTTGCATATTAACTACATAATACATTTCAGATTCATTTATCAAGGTTAAACATCGTTACCGACTACCATGAAACCAAATTCTCAAACACGAATGTATACAATAGAATGTATATAAATGTTAAATCATAAATTTTACATATGAACCTTACCCAGGGCTTACAGGATTGGTATCCAAAAAGCATAAACAAGAATCATCTTCGTATAGCTGTAAGCAGATAGAATTCAATAAAAATCAGAATAGTGACATCAAGTTTGCATGTTAATCAAGAAACGCAGAGTATTTCCGAAAAAATATCACAAATTGATAAAGTGAACTACATAAGCAGAAAAAAAAATGAAACAATATCTAGTCAAACATAATTATAATTACCAAATCTAGTATTTATGAACATGCTTTTAGTGTGATCCATGTGATAACCCTAAATCTGCAAGACATTGTCTTGTTATCCCTAAAAGTTCCTGTAGTAGACCTAACTAAGATCATATTTTTACAGAACACCATTATTATTCCGCCTTAAAAGCTTAAATACGTGTGAATGAACACATATGTGTGCATGTATATTAATTTTTTGTGTATCTAGGGATATGATGTTGCAATAACTATTAAAGTGAGCAGAAATTAGCACAAAGGAGCAAGTAAGATGAATGAAAAAAGTAGAATATAAGCTGAATTAAGCGTACATAATGCATGAATGTGAAACCCTAATTAATTACCATACCTTCAAAGCAGGTGATTCGCCTCGAATGATTTTACAGAAAACACAATCAGCAGCATCATCATTCTGACAATCTGAATTACAATTGGAAGGCGATACAATTAATGATGATGATGAATTGTTATTTTCGGAAGTTGTTGTAATTTGTTGAATTGGGCGAAGATGAGAAGCGATTATGGATAAACGACGTCGTTGTGCGTCTTCCATTTATTTTTATTATTCTTAAGAATTGATAAATTGAATTAAATTAGATATATTAATATAAATAAATATTGAGTGATTGAGTATTTGAAATAGGATTAATAATTCAAGAAGAGTGATAAGTATAAAAGAAGCAGCAAAACAGCGTCGTTTTAGAGATAGAGCAAGTGATGAGCATCAGTTCTAGTAGTTACAAGGGGAGGTGGTTTAGTGAAGAAGGAAAGAGGGGGGTTTGATTTGGTTGGCTATAGATATTGGATTTGGATTTGGATAATCCTTTAAACGACAAGTCATATTTGATTCCCGTGGGCTCGTTACCTCTTTTTTTACGAGTAATTAATTATAGTTGAATTAAATTAATAATTATTCAATTTTAAAAATAATCAAGAACGGGTAATGTGGTAGGAAAAATAATCAAGGTTTGCTCATGAATACAAAGTGCCTTTCGAATGTATTGACGGCAAGAAAAGGAATCACCAAAAGATGAAGAAATCCGAAATTGATTGTTCTTCCTTTTCTCGCGATGAGAGTGATGATATTGTCTTTGAATCGTTGGATAGTGTGGGGCTTTCGTAATCATGTCCGGTCACTTTAGTTGCTCAAGGTTCGGGTTGCTCAAGGTTCGGGTTCTTCTAATGTCGTCCTTGTCCGGCAAAAAACCTTTTTTTACGACGGACAATCTCGGGGTTTGACCTACTACATGTCAGTGTGGTTTGCGTAGTTTCTTGTTTTTCTTGTTTAGTCGTCTTGTGTTGGTAAGTGTTTGGATTCGATAATTTGTAATTTTGTTGGCCTTTATGCGATCTGGTTCGCTTATGGATTACTTGTTAGTGTTGGTTAGGTTTAGTTTTGTTTAGTTTGCTCTCTAGATGCAGGCGGTTTCGAGTTATGTTGTAGGGATTATCACCAAAATGCCCAAATATTTTTCACCCCTTGCACCAGAGCCCAAAAAAAAAAAAATGACAAGGTACCTTGCGTACAAACCGGCGCAAGTACGCAAGCAGCCTTGGACCGAAACACGTTTCTTTAAACTTTTTAATTTGATTCTCAGTCATGACCTTCTTCACATCCCCTATAACGCTCAACTTATTCTTCATCGTTAACTTTCCTTCCACAAATCCCTGCATAAGTAACAATAAAATCAGCAGAAAGTATCAGGACGCAAGAACGCAAGATAAAACTTGCGTCCGTTTAATTGACCATCGCAAGGACGCAAAGACAAGCTTCTGGGAACACGCAAGGACGCAAAGACAACCTTGCGTCCACTAGCTTTGCGTACGCAAGCACGCAAACTAGGTCTTGCGTCTGGTCAATTTCCATAATTTTACGAGCAGTTAATGTATGTTTCACTCGAACATATAACCCAAAATACAGTTGCATGTCATAAAACAACGGTTGTACTTCATTAAACACAAATACACCTCGAACAGACATTTCATCGAGCAGTTGGTGTGCACATTTATACAATTCGCATCGAAGCCAAAATAAACAGATAAAACACACATAAACAACAAAGTAATCACTAACCTGGGTGCTCGCCATCGTTGCAAGGTTGATTCCTTGATTATTTGCTTGATTACTTCGTGAAAACCCGATTTCTTTTGAGTGAAAACCCTAATACTTCGTGAAAACCCTTGTAGGCTAGTATAAGAAGTCACGGTGGTGGCAAGAGGGGTTAGGTGGTGGTGGAGATGATGAAGGAGGAGAATCTGGTAGTAGTAATGGAAGCGATGAAGAGGGTTTGCGTTTGTGCTTGCGTTTTTGCGGATCGCATGTGTAAGTGTTTATTTGCGTGTTTGCGAAGTCGGATGAAAGTGTGGAGTGACAGGTTTAAAAATGTCATTTAACCGTATTTTTTTTTAGAAAAAGACGCAAAGACGCAAGGTCGCAAGGTACCTTGCGTCTTGCGAGGGCATTTTGTCAATTTTTTTTTTGGGCTCTGGTGCAAGGGGTGAAAAATATTTGAGCATTTTGGTGATAATCCCTATGTTGTATCTTCGTTTTGAAGAGTTCTTTCACTTTTGGTGAATGGCCCATTTCAAAATAGGTTTTTAGTTTTTTTTAAAAAAAAAAAAAATCAATTAGCAAACAAATATCATAACTAATTATTTTAACTTATAATTAATCTTTAAAGAGTAATAGTACTTAGTACTACTACTATAAAAATAATCGTTGCCGAACGTGTTCACTGGAACAATTCTACTGCTGATGTCACCTCTGCTGATGTCACCTCTGCTGACGTCACCTGTGTTGTTTCTGTTGCTGACGTCAGAGCAACTCATCCTGCTCCAAAACCGACGGCCCTTTGCAGCTGGGCCTGGTCCTCTGTTCCTAAATGGCGTGCAGAATCTGATCTAAAGTCGCTTATAATGCTCGTGAATAATACATCATGCTCCGGAAAAGAAAGTGATGAATGGATATGAAGATATTGCAATAGCAACAAATACTCCTCCAAATCACTAGTCAATCTCCTAACAGAACTTGATAGAGCCAACAACTCCTCAGTTTCTCCAACCGAAACAAACAAGTACCTTCCTCAAAAAATTGGTATTTTCGTTTGGCGAGCATCCCAAAACAAACTCCCGTGAGAACGAAACTAGACGCCCGGGGCATTGATCTTCATTCGACTAGATACCCGGTATGTGATAATGACATTGAAACACTTCATCACCTTCTATTAAATTGCAATACCGCGAAAGACATTTGGGAAAGGATCCGCAAATGGTGGAAACTTGACCAAATCATTTTTAATAATATTTCAGAAATTGCAAAAGCGCACAATCCCTCCTTTTTCTACCTCCACGGGTTCCTGTATTTGGCAAACAATAGTTTGGATCACGTGTTACTTTATTTGGAAAAACAGGAATGAAATCACTTTTGGTAAATCAAATGCGAGTTGCCCGAAAATCATCTCCGACATACAAGAGAAAAGCTTTGAATGGTTAAACTCTCGAGGAAAGAAATTAAATATCGAATGGTTAAAGCGGATGAACAACCCAATGGCATATGATGTTAACCCGACTGAAAGAGATGGAATCGGTTAACCTCAGGTTTTTTGCCCGGTCCTTGATTTTTCGCCTAGTGGGAGATAAAATGGGATGTCCCGGGTGCTTTGTCGCTGCTTTGATCAGCACTGTTTCACGTTGGCATCTCAGCTTGCGTTTCAAGTCACGTCTCCTTCTTGGTAAAAATGATTGGGTTCGGGTGTTTTCCTAATAGCCGAGCCTCTCTACAATAGTTGACTAGTGTTTTGAGTTTTCGTTATGTTAATTTTCACCTGTATATTGTTCTATCCATAGTATCATAGTCTCGGGTTTGTATAAGGCTTAAAGCCATTCTCATTGTAATTATTTTTGTGGTAATAAAATTGATCTTTCAAAAAAAAAAAAAAAATATAAAAATAATCGTTAATATATACTCCCTACGGCAGTTAATATTTTTGGTGTATCTTATATAATCTTTAATTAAGAACGCGTCAAATGAGATAGTTATTATTTGACGAGTGGACTATCATTAATGATAAATATGCTATAATTTAAGCTCATGTTAAACCAACGGGCTTGTAGCCTAAAGGCATTCGAGGAGCTTTTCAACCAACGAAATTGAAAGTTCAAGCTCCATGAACATATTGGTAAATTAATAGGCATTGAGTGTGCAAGTTGTCGTTAAAAAGCGTTGGCGTGTAAGTTGTCATTAAAAAAAAGTTAAGCATATGTTCAAGTCTTACGAGGATCCACTAATCCAAAAGGTGGACAAGTGCCCCCCAACAAAAATTTGTAGGGAAAAAATTGAAAAAGACCTAAACCCTTAATTGAAATATTTTAACTCGAACTCTAATTACGAGTAAATACGTTGCAGGATAAAACGCAGCCTAAATTTATGTATTAACCGAGGTTTCCATTGGACTTATCTGTAATGTGTATGGTCATGGTGGATATCATCCTTCATCGGTTCAACCCATTCTGATATACATGAATTCAAGAACTTACAACATTATGTCATGATCTATAATATAGAGTTTTTAAGCAAGTTTATCACGAAGTCCCAATGGGGTTTTATAAAGAACTTCAAGAACACATCAATGGCAATTTGGGGGTGTTGAATGAGAACACAAGCCCATGTGTCAAACGTCTACAGAATAGGAGTATCATTTTGATGAAATCTATTATGGACAATGAAGACAAGTTGCAAAAAAACAGAAAGATTTGTGGAGTTGGAATCAACAAATCAACCAACCTTCGAAACATTTTGCATCTCGATGGAAGTTGCAGACATGATTCAGAGGGTTGCAGAATGCGAGGGGAAAACAATTCGTCAT
Organism: Rutidosis leptorrhynchoides; assembly: GCF_046630445.1. Taxonomy (NCBI): domain Eukaryota; kingdom Viridiplantae; phylum Streptophyta; class Magnoliopsida; order Asterales; family Asteraceae; genus Rutidosis; species Rutidosis leptorrhynchoides. The sequence continues at coordinate 27,996,090 of NC_092342.1, forward strand.
GTGAATTCTTCACGGTTTGGTTGAGAGTTAAGCGAGAAACAATGGAGATTAAAAATTGCATTAAAGAGATCATTAGAGGTAAGAATCCTGCTAAAAAGGTAGATTTAAGGATGTAGCAAATGCACCATGAAACTTGCAGCATGCATCTTTTGCTAAAGAGACACAAAAGTATTGAATTTGAATGATCATCAATACAAGCCAACAAAGAATCTTGAAGCACAAGAAACACAGGTATCAAAGCTCCGTTGATTCTACAAACAATGATTCGCTCTAGCGAGCAATATGAAAATATCACCACACGTAGACAGGATAGGCAGCCATTACGCTTATGTAAAATCATCAATAAAACCATTTCATAGGCAACACAATCAAACAAAGCTTCTGATAACAAAACTAAACAGATGTGAATGTATGATAACAGTCGAAAAACAAACTGTGGTTGGAGGGGTTCAAGCCTATTCGTCTTCCTGGCTGCGGAGCCTGGCTAACTTGTTGGTAACAACCACATCCAATTGTGCTGCACGCTCAACAATATCCTTCCTTTTGCGAGTAGAAACATTGTGTGCAATCTCAGCACAGTATGTCCTGAATTATTTTTTAAGTACAACTTAGTGCTAACATAAAAAATTATATGAAAAAAAAAAAACTAAAAATTAAATAATACTATACCTGTTGTGCATCATGAGAACTTCCAATTCTTTGGCATTGTGCACAACAAACTTCTTGAAACCATTTGGGAGAAAGTGGCGGGTCTTCTTGTCTGACCCGTAACCGATGTTGGGCATAAGAGTGACACCTTTAAACTTTCTCCTAACACGTGAATCAATACCCTTTGGCCTGCGCCAGTTTTCCTGTAATAGAAACACAAATGTTAGCATTGTAACCCACTCTTATCCAAATATTTTCACAATTGCAAAACAGCCATTATAACCAGATAACATATAATTACAATCCATGGTGGATCAAATCCTGTACTAGACGTAGTTGATTTATACTTTTGATATCACACAATAAAATACCTTACAAAGAATACACTCAATGATATGACATTTAACTTGTCTAAAAACAGAGTAATTTATCTTCTCTATTGTTCAACTAGTTTTTACAAAAAGGCACGGTTTTGGTTGTCAATAATTTAATGAACCAAAATGTAAGAACATGTGTACTGCTATTAGATTGCTATTGCTATGCAGTTAACTGACAAAACGAAAGGACTACTACCTAATTATACAACGATAAAACAAAAGAAAGACAAAAACAAGAAGCTACCTTGACGCATATTTTCCAGTCGCTTTGGGGTCTCTTGAACTTCTTGACCCGCTTTTTGATGATCTTCTTATCAAGCTTAGGGACTGCCATCGATTACTGCAGAAGAACCAAAATCCAAATATTCACCAAAACTTAATTAAGAGTTTTAAAGAACATATACAGGTATCCGACAAAAAAACAAAAAAATTCATGTGTTAATCTAATTGTTCAGTATACTTTAAGACTGCCACAAGATTCTTCAGAAAAATAACTAGTTCATAATATATTCTGAATAAAAATAAATATATAAATATATTATATTATTTGAAAAACCATTCTAGAACTTAAAGTTTAACAACATAAATGAAACCATCAAAACAGACTTCAAGTATCACTATGAAGGCATACATATAAAAATTTCAAAAGAATGCTAAAACCATTCAAAATAATGACTTAATATACTACAAGTTTAAAGCAAGGAAAGAAAAATATTTATGAAATACTAGAAAAGCCCTCTTTCTGTATTTATAAATTTACATCATGAAATTTAAAAAGGGGAAATCAATCACCAAGCAACATGAAGATTCAACATTTTACAACTAACAGAATAAGCTAAAACAACAGCTGGTGAATAAATAACAAGTAAACCTATTTCATTACAATAAATAAAACATAAATGAACATACACTCATAAACCCCAACTATCAGACGTTTAACGCCAATATACACGAACCGTAAATTACATAATCAAACACACAAATGTTTGTATAATTGTGTGTAATCGATTCAAATTAAAGAGAACCGAGAGCTACAAACCTGTAAATTGAGAGGCAAAAAGACTGCAATGAAGAACCCTGTGCGGAAGACGAATATGATTTAGGGTTTCATTAAATATAGATTCTGTTAATGGGCTAATGATTTATGCAAGGTGTTCGAACTACTGGACCTGTGTTGTTATAAATTGGGCTTATTGCCCATTAAGATTACCTTTTTATCTATCTATGTATCTACTGTCTATTTCTATTTCTATTCTATCCATAATATACTAATACTAAATACTAAATATTAACAAGATTGATGAAGTAAAGGTGGGAAAACCTACTTTGTTGGGATGATTGTAGTGAACCCAAATAACATAAACTTTGTTGGGATGATTGTAGTGAACCCAAAAAAAAAATCGTAAAAAAAAAAAAAAAACAAAAAAAATACTCTTAGTTTGAGTAGTATGTGGGGTCCAACTTGGGTACTGTCAATCCGGGTTCGATTCCACTCCAAGCGGGAGTTTTCAACCTTTGATGGTATTGTCAACAATAATGCGAATTGGAAAGGTCTCGGGGGTTTTCTCAACCTTGGATGATATCACCAACATCGTCGTAAATTAGGTTTCCTCCTGACGTGTGTGTGAGTGGCATATGATTGTGAATGTGATTAAGTCCTTCTGCGTAATGTCGATATCGCCGTTCTAAACAATTAAGATAAAATACAATGTGTTATGATAAAGACATAAAGTGGATGACAAACTATGTTCATGATCACGGGTGTATTATTATTTTACCTAACTGCACAGTAAAATTTATAGTATAAATATAGGATCGAATGTAGTGAGTTTTTGCACCATTCACTTCAATATGATTTATTACTCTCTCCTTTCTCTTTAATATCAGTAGTCCATAACCAAGAGTCAGATCACTAAAGGTAGTTATAAACTCTTAAATTATAACACGTTATCAGCATGATTATCTCAACATTTATACTAAATATGGTTGGCTCTGTCACCTAACTAATATATGGTCGGTTATACCACCTAAATGATATATGGTCGACACTGTCGCCTAATTTACATTTATGTTATCTAACATTTATTTATGTATACTAACATTTACATTTATGTTATCTAACATTTATTTATGTATACTAACATTTACAGTTATGTTCACTAACATTTATATTTATGTTATATATGGTCGGTTATACCGCCTGAATTATATTTCTGTAATCTAACTCTTATTAACTTCACTAACATTTATATTTATGTTATCTAACATTTATGATTACTTATGCAATTAATCATTATTTATTTCATGCATACTAATGTTTATTTTTATTTGAGCCTTCGGGGTCACACACATATACACCGAGACGTCAAATAAAATATATATATGATGTATATATATTACTCAAGTAACAAAATAGTAAATCGAAATTAATTCATTTACTATTCATATAAATAGTAAATGAAACGAAATTAATTAATTTACTATTCACATGAAAGTGACATGATAGAAATTATTAATTATAAGTTACATAACATACCCCTAAAGTATTTGAAAAATACGACTTTTTAAATACATAAGATTTTCAAAATCAACAAGTTGATAAATTGATCTCATATATATACTCCGTATCTTTTTGAAAGATTTTGTCTTTTTTTTTTCTTTACGTATGATATAAAAAAAAATCTTGTCCTTTATATTACTCATACGCGTTGCTTGTACAAGGATGATTTTTCCTACTGTATTGGTCATAATAGCTATCATCCTTGTTGCTTGTACACCACTATATGAACCTATATTTTATCCTTCCCTTATGATTTTATTATTTGTAATCATACCATTATTCCTTTGTTTGCTACTTATGAATCTAAACTAATTCTAATTTCATGTTGTTATTTGTCTATGAAAAAAATTGATTATGATTATGATTTATGTTGTTCATCTTTCTGAAAATAGAAAATGTCAAACTTATCAAAGCTTGAGTTTGATGCCTTAGACGTATCGGGAACAAACTACACATCATGGGTTATGGACGTAGAAATAAATCTTGGATCATTGGGTATTCTAGAAACTTTAAAAGAAAACAATACTTGTTCCAATCAAGATAAATTAAAATCAATTGCTTTTATTCGCAAACATATTGATACCACCTTAAAACATATGTTTCTCACTATCAAAGATCCACATGTTTTATGGAAAAGTATCAAGAGTAGATTCGATAATCAAAAGGAAATATTACTCCCAGCTGCGAGGGAAGAATGGAGAAATCTAAGGTTCCAAGATTTCAAAAGGGTAAGTGAATACAGCTCGGCCATGTTCAAGATCCGTTCAAAGCTTCAATTCTGTGGTCAAGAAATAAGTGATGCTGATATAATGGAGAAAACTTTCTCCACAATGCATTCTGCAAACATAACTGTGCAAGAAAATTTAAGATTGCAGAATTATAAAACTTTTTCCAAACTTCAAACTTATCTCTTAGTTGCAGAAGTTAATAAAGAATTACTGATGAAAAATCAAGAATCTCGTCCTACCGGTGCGCTAGCATTTCCTGAAGCTAATGCTATTAACAATAATAATAATAAAAGAAGAAATACACATGGACGAGGGCGTGGACAAGGTCGTAGCCATATTGGCCAAAACCATCATCATGGAAATTACCATAACAATAATAAAAATCATAACTATGTTCGAAATCACCCTTATGGTAATGGTCGTGGTGGTGGTCGTGGTCGTGGTGGTCGTGGTCGTGGACAAAGAAATAATAATCCACAAAATTATAAAATCCAAACACTATACAATCCCACAAATCACAATGTTGAAGAAGGCTCTTCAAAGAATGTTGAAGATTCTTGTTACCGATGTGGTAAAATTGGCCACTGGTCTAAAAACTGCCGAACAAATCAACATTCTGTTAATCGGTATCAAGAATCCCTAAAGGGAAAAGGAAAAGAAGCAAATCTTGTAGATGACCTTGATACAAAAATCACTGAACCAACTTGTGACTACTTTAATGAATAAATTTCTAATATCTATATATATAGATATCCTATTATTTGTTCTCGTTAAATAAATGGTTGTAGATTTTCAATCTACACCATATCTAGTTTACTACATATTTCCTTATTATGTGCTATCGTTTGTAACATGTTTTGAATGTAATATATTGATGAATTATGTACTCATTATTTGTTTCTCATATTATTTTTTTGAAGTTCACGATGTATACTGCCGGAGTAAGAAATCAGTCAAATGGTGGAGATATTTGTATTGCAGACAGTGGTGCTACTCACACCATACTCAAATCTAAAAAATATTTCACAGACTTGAAAGCAACGGAAGGAACTATACATACTATATCAGGTCCTGTGGACTTAATAAAAGGAATGGGAAAGGCAAAATTCATGTTACAAAATGGTATGAATTTTATGATAAATAATGCCTTATTTTCTCCCATGTCAAAGAGAAATTTGTTAAGTTTCTCTGACATATACCAAAATGGATATGATTATCAGTCAGTGACAACAGAAAATGAAAAATATTTAAGTATCACTGATAAGAATCGTGTAATTGAAAAACTACCAAGACTTCATTCTGATTTACATTATACACATATAAATGTACCTGAAGTAAATGTGGTAGTTAAAGAAAAATCATGTGATCCTGTAATTATCAGTTTGTGGCATGAGAGATTAGGCCACCCAGGATCAACAATGATAAAAAGAATAATACAAAATACACATGGACATCCATTGGCGGATCAAAGGATCCCTCATGATGCACTTATCCCATGTACATCATGCTCACTTGGAAAGTTGATAATAAGACCATCACCTCTTAAGGTTGAAAAAGAATCACCAATGTTTCTTGAAAGAATTCAAGGTGATATATGTGGACCAATTCATCCACCATGTGGACCATTTAGATATTTTATGGTTCTAATAGACGCATCTAGTAGATGGTCTCATGTTTGTCTATTATCAAGTCGAAATATGGCATTTGCAAAATTTCTTGCTCAAATTATTAAATTGAGAGCACATTTCCCTGATTATACTATTAAAAGGGTGAGACTAGATAATGCCGGTGAGTTTACGTCTCAAGCATTTAATAATTTTTGCATGTCTATTGGGATTATTGTTGAACATCCCGTTGCCCATGTGCATACACAAAATGGTTTAGCTGAATCATTAATTAAACGATTGCAGCTAATAGCTAGACCATTGATAATGCGAACAAAACTCCCAATATCTGTATGGGGCCATGCAATTTTGCATGCTGCATCATTGATTCGCATTAGACCAAGCGCAAGTCATACATATTCTCCCTTGCAACTTGCTTTTGGCCATCAGCCAAATATTTCCCACCTTAGAACATTTGGTTGTGCGGTTTATGTCCCTATCGCACCACCACAACGTACTAAAATGGTCCTCAAAGAAGGATGGGAATATATGTTGGATATGAAACATCTTTAATAATAAGATATATTGAACCCATGACGGGTGATGTTTTTACAGCACGTTTTGCTGATTGTCACTTTAATGAAACATTATTCCATAGATTAGGGAGAGAAATAAAAAATAAAGAAAATGATGTTTCATGGTGTGAACCTCAATTAATGTATCTTGATCCTCGCACAAAAGAATGCGAGATCGAAGTTCAAAAAATAATGCATATGCAAGAACTTGCGAATAAATTGCCCGATGCATTTACAGATACAAAAAGGGTGACTAAATCATATATACCAGCAGCAAATGCTCCAGCTCGAATTGAAATTCTAAAAACTGGCAATAATGTCATTCTTGAGTCTTTGCCACGCCAGAAACGTTGGAGACCAATTGGTTCTAAAGACAAAAATCCTCGAAAAAGAAAATCAGCTGATAATGAGGTAAAAGAAAGTGTTCAAGAAGAACTACAAATCAATACTCCTTCTGCAGAGGAGATTGATGATGTCAATACGGAATTTTCAATCAATTATGCACATTAAAAAATATTATGGAATCGAAATGAAATGAAAAATCTTGATGAGATATTTTCATATAATGTTGCATATGATATCATGAATGATGATGATGATCCAGAACCAAAATCTGTCATGGAATGTCAAAATAGACATGATTGGGATCATTGGAAAGGAGCAATACGAGCTGAATTTGAATCGCTAAATAAAAGAAAAGTTTTCGGATCTATCATTCTCACACCTAAAGATGTGAAACCTGTGAGATATAGATGGGTTTTTGTGCGAAAAAGAAATGAGAAAAATGAAGTTACAAGGTATAAAGCTAGACTTGTAGCTCAAGGTTTTTCTCAAAGACCAGGAATTGATTATGAGGAAACTTATTCTCCTGTTATGGATGCAATTACTTTTAGATTCTTAATCAGCCTGGCAGTTTCTAAAAATTTAGAAATGCATCTCATGGATGTTATGACTGCTTATCTTTATGGATCACTTGATAGTGATATATATATGAAGATACCTGGAGGATTTAAAGTATCAGAAGCAACCAATGCAAAACCCAAAGAAATGTACTCAATTAAGTTACAAAGGTCTTTATATGGGTTGAAACAATCGGGTCGCATGTGGTATAAACGATTAAGTGATTACTTGATAAGCAAAGGGTATACTAATAATCTTATTTGCCCATGTGTTTTCATTAAGAAAACTACATCCGGATATGTGATCATAGCTGTTTATGTTGATGATCTTAATATCATAGGTACAAATAAAGAGATCCATGAAGCCATTCAACTTCTAAAGAAAGAATTTGAAATGAAAGATCTCGGAAAAACCAAGTATTGCCTTGGTTTACAAATTGAACATATGCCTAATGGTTTACTTGTACATCAAACAACATATACTGAAAAGATTTTAAAACGTTTTAATATGGACAAGGCAAAACCATTAAGTACTCCTATGGTTGTTAGATCACTTAATGTTGACACTGATCCATTTCGTCCCTGTGAAGATCATGAAGATATCCTGGGACCAGAAGTACCATATCTTAGTGCAATTGGAGCTCTTATGTATCTTACAAATTGTACAAGACCTGACATTTCTTTTGCAGTTAATTTGCTGGCAAGATTCAGCTCAGCTCCTACCAAAAGACACTGGAATGAGATCAAACACATATTTCGATACCTTCGAGGAACTACTGATTTAGGATTATTTTATTCTAACAATTCAAAACAAAATTTAGTTGGTTATGCAGATGCAGGTTATTTATTTGATCCACATAAAGCCAAATCTCAAACTGGATATGTATTCCTAAATGGCGGTACCGCAATATCATGACGTTCTCAAAAACAAACACTTGTTGCAACATCATCAAATCATGCTGAAGTGATTGCATTACATGAAGCTACTCGTGAATGTTTTTGGTTGAGATCAATGACACAACTCATTACTGATTCTTGTAGACTATAACGCGATAAAATCCCAACAACTATCTATGAAGATAATGTAGCTTGCATAGCACAGATGAAAGAAGGGTATATCAAAAGTGACCGAACGAAACACATACCTCCTAGATTCTTCTCTTACACTCAAGATATCATCAAAGACAACCAGATTGAAATGAGACATGTTCAATCTAGCAAAAACTCTGCTGATCTTTTCACCAAAGCACTTCCAACTGCTATTTTCAGAACGCATGTTCACAATATTGGCATGAGGCATGTTCAAAACATGTGATGACTCAACGATGTCTACTTGAGGGGGAGTCAACTCTATGCTGCACTCTTTTTCCCTTGGCTAAAGTTTTTATCCCACTGGGTTTTTCTTTAGCAAGGTTTTTAACGAGGTAGTACTAAGTTGCTCTTTAATAATTTGTCATTCAAGGGGGAGTGTTATGATAAAGACATAAAGTGGATGATAAACTATGTTCATGATCACGGGTGTATTATTATTTTACCTAACTGCACAGTAAAATTTATAGTATAAATATAGGATCGAATGTAGCGAGTTTTTACACAATTCACTTCAATATGATTTATTACTCTCTCCTTTCTCTTTAATATCAGTAGTCCATAACCAAGAGTCAGATCACTAAAGGTAGTTATAAACTCTTAAATTATAACACAATGTTTTTATTTATGGCTAGTGATATGATTTTAAAAAAAATTATCATTTGTCATCTATTATATATTTACAAGTTATTACAAGTTACATAACTTTATATAAAATAGTGATAAAATGATAAATTTATTAAGGGTTTTGCTAAACGTAGCCTTTAGGGCTATGTTTAAGCATACCATATTTAAATTTATGTATTTTGTGGAATTAATTATAAAATATAAATATATTTTTTTAGTATCTACTTTCTTATCTAATTTTGATATTAATATTACTTATTTACTTATGGAGTTATAAATATGAAATAAAATTGTTTTAATATGCTTTAATGTAGTCCGAAATGTTACGTTTATCATTTTTCATTTATTAGAAATATTAGTGAAAAAATAATAACTCTTTATCCATTATGTTTATATGGAAGATGGATCATCTTCCACTATTTTTGGGAACAAGTTATTGAAATCTACCAATAATTAGTGTATGCCATGCCTGTAGGGGTGTTCATCGGTTAGGTTTTCGGTTTTTCGGTTTATTTGGTTCGGTTTTTTCGGTTTTGAAATTCTAAAAGTTAAAACCAAAAATCAAACCTAAACCAAATTCAAATATCAAAACCAAAATCAAAACCGAACCGCAAACCAAATTTGAATTCGGTTCAGTTTCGGTTAAAGGCAAATTAACTTCCACATCGATTTTTTTTTCTCACGATATAAATAAACATTACATTATTAACTTTGTAAGTATCATACTAAAATAATATATATAATCGAATATATATACAAATTTTAGAAAATAAAATAAGCTTATATAATATCATAATACAATACATTTATATCAAAAAAATATACAAAACCAATACCAATAACAAAACTAAAACTTTCTCTGCTTTAGTCATAGTGTATACTTTCTAATAATAAATTGTTGTAAAGCAATGCATATAAATTTGATTGATTCAACGTGCACACACACATAAATTGAACTGAATAGCAAATTGACTTGAAATGATTACAGTTTCAAAAATGTGGAGTTAAAAGGAAAATTATGAAATTAAAGATTAAAATAGGATTTCAATCCAAGTAAACCGAATTTGACTTGAAGAGTTAAAATATCTATTCAAAATCGTTTCTCGTACATGTATACAATAATATAAATAACTTAAAATATTTATATAATATTGTATAAATTGAATTCGGTTTTATATTCGGTTTTCGGTTAACCAAATTAAAAAATTTCAAAACCGAAAACCAAACCGAAAAACCGAATTAAAATTCGGTTTCGGTTTTTCTCGATCCGAAAAACATTTTTCAAATTCGGTTTGGTTTTTTTAGATTTGGTTTCGATTCGATATTAGGTTTAAATGGTTTCTAACCAAATGGTGCACACCCCTATGCCATGGTCCATTAAACTATTTGAAGATGGAATCTAATTGGTTATCTTTTATTCACCAAAATTCAATCATATCCTCCTCCACCACGTCAACATAGATCAAGATAGGTAGATTCTTAAAAGGCCTTGTTTGGTGATGATGACCTTCTTAATTATGTGTAATTATGTGGAATTGAGGTTGTATTATATACTTAGAATTGTATCTTCTCATTTTTAAATAATGTTATCTAATTGAGTATTTATCAGATATGTTATACGGAATAAAAAGTAAAAAGTTTGGAGAATAAGGTGTTGTTTGTTTTGATTTAATGAGAAAAATACAAATTCACTAATTTTTTTTACTTCAACCGTTTTTTATATATTCAGACGTTCTAATATATAGAACAAAATGCTTCATACGAGTATATCTAATCATGATAAACAATCCAAACATATGGTGGTGCTATTCCTCCTCCAATATCTCTTATTATATACTACGTATTTAATATTCTACTTACTCTAACTATACAAAAAGTCCTATTATACGTTGAGTTTTGCACAAATATATCTTAGCTAAACAAATACTAGCATATTGAGTAAACAAGCATATTATACGTCACTTATATCGAATTTACCGACTCATTATACATTGAATTTTAATTTCCTTTTACGTTTTACCATTAATTTACGGAACAATAAAACTTCTCTCCAAATATGCAATTAGTCAATTTGATTATAATTTTTTATTTTAATTTTTCTTCTTTTGAAAAATTTCATTCCGTGTAATATATTTTTTTTGTATTAAATAAGATAAACAGTCTTAATTATAAACAACTTTTTTAATTTAATTTTAGATATATTTTTTCTAATGAAAATTGTTGCTATTAATGGAGTGTTATCATTTTATGTTACTCTTAAAATATGTTTGATTCTTTATATTGAAATGAAAATTGGCGATATATTTACTGTAATTACTTTTACTTTTAAGAAGTATAAACACGTTCAACTATTAACACAAAAGATAAGATTTTTCTCAAAATATTTTATTGTAAGGTATAGGAATAGTTAACTAATCATAACTATTTACGTATTATCGACAAGCTAGTTCATAATAAATGCATATGTGTGCAAAATTAACCAAATGTTATAGATTATATACGAAAAAATTATTTATTGGTTTAGCTCTGTAACAACCCTGCTATTCCTGTTAAGCTTCGTTAACTGTCCGTTAAGTTATTTAACGGAACTTACTTGAATTTTATGTATTTAATCTAATTAAGTGCATACTTGGTTCTTGGAGAACTACTATAATTAATATTTGAATATATTAATCAAGAAAACTCATTTCATTTTTTGAAATACAAAGAAAGCGATACAGTTTTGAAAACTGCAATTCGAGACTACGAAACGATCGATTTTTAATAAAATAATTATTTTTAATAATTATTATAATTAAGAAAAACATATTAAATTTATTATATATTTAATGAATTAAACTCGGTGGGATGCGTTTTAACGATCGGTTAACGTTACAGGAATTCGGTTTCGGTTAACGGCAACTAGAAACGAACCACACTTTGTGAACAAGCAAGCCAAAACATAATATAATTCACTTTTAATAATTATTTGATATGATTATTATGTTCTAAAAATACTTTCAATTTATTGAAATTTTTATAGATTAATAACGCGAGAAATTAACGTTTATCGATACGGTTTGTGTTTTCGGCTAACGACACTTAATGGGTACACTTAGGAAACTTGTATAGCAACATTTGAGAGCCCAATGACTCTTCTTTTCAGCCCTTGGTCGAATTATTCAAGGGGATGGCCTTCTTTGATTTATTTTGGACTTATGGACTACTAGTATCTGCAATTAGGCCCTAATTAGGTATAACTAGTGAAAAGGAAAAATACGGACACTTATTCCATGCGCATTCGTCAGGGGTAAATAAATTTGATGATGATATGAGTGAGTCTGAAGCAGTTGATGAAAGCGATAACAGTTTTGATGAGGTTATTATTGAAGATGAGCCAACTGAACCTTATTCTAGATATGAAGGTGTAGAGGATGATGACCTTCCAACTTTTGCTGATTCCTTTAAGATGAATGACGAGGTTTTGAACAGAAAGTGTCAAGAGAAAGAACAGATTGAAAAGGAAGAAGTTATGCCAGAAGGGTTTTTGTCGGTGAAAATTAATAAAGAAAAAGTGGAAGTTTTGGAGGAAGAGTGGAAGATCTCCATGCGCATTCGTAAGTATTTGAAGAAGCCGGAGGTTGAACCACAGTTTTTGAAGTTTATTGAGCATAGTGCGAGTTTGCGTGCTAAAGGAAGGATCTTGGCTTGGGCATACATTAAGGAATTCGATATCTACACTATAAATACATCAAGATGTTGTATCAGGATTTTGCTGGTATTCCTGATGTATTGGTTCGTAAGATAAGACGATCATTTAGGTCACCTAATTTTGAAGGTTTTTGACCCCAATTTCCAAAGATCTATTACAGGACGAACAAGAAAACGGGCTTTCGGAGAAAGAAAGTCAAATATGAACCAGTTAAGTATATGCTAAAGGTTCAGTGAGGAAAATGCCGCAGAACTTCAGCCTATGCTTTCGTTGGTGATATTATGATGAACACTCAGTGTAAGCGCTCATTGTATTGGATAAGGATGGAAGCGATGAAAATGAGAGTATCAGGGTGCTAGATCCAGTCTGTCTTAGAAACTGCTGTGAAGAAGACATGTTTACCGTGTACTATAACAGGATGTTGTATCGCCCAGAGAACCGTGTACAAGCTGAACAGTATTACAGAGTGGTCAAGCTCTGTTATCTCAAGAACTGGGTGACTAATCCTTACATTGATTAATGGCTGAATTTTCCATATCTATCGGCTAGGTCTTAGGGGGAAGTTTGTTGGTGCATGTAATCCCCAGCCATAGATGTTTTATCGTTTAATATATTTGGTCATGTAATAACGTAGATTGTTGACTATTGATTATACATGTGTTTGTGTGTGATTGATCATTTAAACAAATCAATAAGTTAAACTGCATACACAGTCGGTCGACTTAGTGACACAGTCGACCGAGTGTGTCTCAGCTGCAGTATATATACGGGTTAAACCTCTTTATTGAGGTTACACATCCCTACAACCCTAATCGATTGGTTTTCATTCCTTTCAATCCCTAATACCAAATACCACTGAAATAACACGTCTAGGCATCGATCTAATCTAGATTCAACCCTAGGTTCGACCCAATCGATCCCGACACGACCCATATCTCGGTTTAACTCGTTTCTAGTGAATTCCGCCTCTAGTTACGATCATAAGCGACCTAAGATCCATTAATTCAACATATACATATGTAATACAATATAATCATAAGAACTTAACAGTTACATATAGAGTATATATGATCATATAAGAAAATCATCATCCGAAAATAGTTTATACATTCGTTCAACATTCAAATTCATAATATGTATACAATATACATAAACCTAACGCGCTCTAAAATTAAGTAAAATTGAAGCTGTACTTGTACAACATTTTTGTAAGTAACTAGAGGGGGGTGAATAGTTACTTGATACGTTTTTAACACTTTTTCGATTGATCACCAAATTCGATTAACTTTGATCAACCAATTCAACTCAAACTTGATGTGTGTAGTGTATATGTTCAAAATGATAAATGAAGTAATGTAAAGAACATAGACACAAGGATTTATAGTGGTTCGGGTGGATGTTAACCAATCCACCTTAATCCACTCCCCGATTACACTAATCGGGATTTGTTGCTTCACTAAGCACATTTCTCCAAACCCGGTGGAGATCCGATTTACAAGTCTTCAACTTCTTTGGTAGACAACAAACCTAATCTTTCTATCCCTTTGAAGGATCAACTCTAACATAGATCAACTTGTCTTCACCTTGGACAAGTATTAATCTCCAAATAAGATTAATCAACTTCCTAAGTCCCTTTAAGGAAGTAGATCACTAAGCTAGCATATGCTTCTACTAATTGAAGTTACAAGACTTATATACTTTGTAATGATAATCCTAAGACAATACTAGGACATACATTACACTAATTAAACTCACAAGATTAATGATTTTGATTAGTAAGTTTACAACAACCAAATTCTATATCTATAAGATCATAGAATCTTCTCTTGCTTGATCACATTTGAGTAGTAGTTAGAGCCCTTGTGATCTCTGAAAATAAGCCTTTAAAATATGCAAGAGGGTCAGCTTCAAATGCTCTTTAATGTTTGCCTTTTATAGTGGAATTCAAAAAATAGCCGTTGACACACGGTTGCCTACACGGTCGACCGTGGTTCGACCGTGCATGCTCCAGTCCAAATTTAGTATCCGTTGTCTAGCCGTTTGACTCAAATTTGAACACCACATTTTGGCACCTTTACTCCTTCTAGCACCTGCAAAAGAAACCAAACATCCTATACAAGTACTATATGCATTAAGTGTGTGAGATTTGGTCTTATTGCATGAAAGTGACTTAACATTCCAAAAGTGGTAAACTCCACATTCTTGGATAAGTGTCTTGATTGATATTTTGAGAAATCTCAGTTTGGTCAAGATTTAGTTAGTCACATTAATGCCTTTGGTTCAATTCTAAAGACTAGTCACTATGTCATTACCTTTCTAGTTTCAATTAATCACAAATCATGTTCCATTTGAGTTTAGGTAGAGATTAATTGAATGATGTCTTTATAAGATAATCATGAAGTATGTAGAGACATCAAAGTTAAGTCATTCTTGAATAAGCAATCACACTTAGTTACTTAGACCAAATAGACAATTGACTATAATTTCATTGTGAACCATTTTACACTTAATTTATTGGAGTAGGTTAGTTACTTGAATCCTAACTAGTAAGCACATAGCAAATATATTAATCAAGTTGACAAATTTATGAGTATTAAGCATATTGGCAAGTAGCAAGTAATACTCACACATAGCAAGAGATAGTTATTCTAGGATCAATCATATAGATATTTGCACAACTTATAATTCAAGCTTTTAACAAGTTTAATTACATTATAACATATTGCTTGATTAATGTGTAAGCACACATTAATGTCCAACACATGCACAAGGGAAGATCAATCTCTAGTTAGGACTTGGTGACCATCCTAAATGTATCTAAGTGTATTTTAGGATTACAAGTCTTTACTAGTTACACTTGAGAGCATTGTTCCTCATTTAGCCTTAATTAATCACTAAGTCATTTTTAATAACAATTATTGTTCTAGTGACATTGGCTTAAGTGTGTTGGTACTTGATGATCATACTAAGGATGTCTAGATAAGAATTAAGATCACGCTGATTAACACTTATGTGTTATACCTAATCTTGATTAATTTGTCATTAAGATGTCATTAGGCGTAATTAACCACAATTAGTGTTTTTATGATCAAAACTCAATTGAGTATGGAGAAGGCATCTATTCTAAGTGTGTTGAGAAAGGTTTCATGAATTATAGATGTTGATAACTTGTCAAACTTTATTTGGTCAAAATTGGTAACAGAGAAAACTGCGGTCGCACTGCGGTTGACCGTGGTGGCGACTGTAACGACCCGTCAAAATCGCTATTGACGCGGCACGTTAATCATTGATTCCACAGTGAGGTTTTGACCTCTATATGATACGTTTTGATAAAATATTGCATTCATTAAAATAAGTGACTTTCTAAACATAGAAAGTTATAAACATGTGGGCAAGTGCTTAGGTATAAGCAAAACCCCAAAATACATATGTCTTTAATTTACAAGTTGACATCACAGTCCAATTATTTATTACACAACGTAGTTTTATTTTGAATGCAATAAACTTTGTACAAAGCATGAGAGACTCCATGCAGACAACAAGCACATCACAGCGGAAGCAGTCTAAGGACCTGAGAATAAAACATGCTAAAAAGTCAACACGAATGTAGGTGAGATATAGGTTTAATTGCTCGAGTCATAAATATATATAAAGATAGGCCACAAGATTTCATCAAAAGTTTATCAATAGATTCTACGTAACAGAGCACCCTGGTAACTAAACTTAACGCTATAGTGATAATTACCCCATTCGTTTTAATACACACAAACCAACGTGTCTTAAACTCAAATAACATACGTCCGTTAAAAGGCTAGCGCTCTAGCTCGGACGGGGATGTCAAGCCCTATGGATCCATATACAATTATTCGCGCCCACCAGTCCATATCCTATGTACTGGCAGCTACTAGTTACCAAAACTAAGGGATTTTCGGTTTAACTCAGTGTAGAATTTAGTATGTACTTGTGTCTTATTGCGTTTAAAATAAATTGCATGTATTCTCAGCCCAAAAATATTTAAAGTATTTAAAAAGGGAGACTATAAACTCACAGTTCAATATTGAGACTCAATATTGTAGGTAATTTGCGTAGACGTAATGATGGTAGACGACTGTATGGTTAGCCTTGGATTCAAGAACAATACCCCAAACAATACCCAATATTTCCTTAGCTTAAAGCGGTTTGAAACCCGAATTAAAACACCCTCGTATATACTTTATTATTATTAAACTTAAATTTAAAATTATAATTATAATATAAATATAAGAAAGAATCGGAGAGATTGAAATGTGTATTACTTCATCGAGCAAACTGGCCTTTTATAGGCATATTTCCATTTACTGTAGCTCATGCGATCGCATGAGTTTTCAGTGTTTTTGCCATGCGATCGCATGGCCGCCTTATCCATTTTTGTTTGCTAGTTCGTCGATATCAAATAGTATTCACTGTAACAAATAGTGTTTACTGCAGCAAATAGTGTTTACTGTAGCAAATAGTGTTTACTGTAGCAAATAGTGTCCAATGTAGCAAAGTACGGTTTCACTGTAGCAAATAGTGTTTACTGTAGCAAATAGTGTTTTACTGTAGCAAAGTCGTTTTTACTGTAGGAAAGTCGTTTTTACTTGTACATCTTATAATATATATATATATATATATATATATATATATATATATATATATATATATATATATATATATATATATATATATACATACATATAATTGTTCATGAATCGTCGAGAGTAGTCAAAGGTAATTGTATATATGAAACAGTTCTAAAATTTTTGAGACTCAATCTAACAGACTTTGTTTAACGTGTCAAAATAATAAATCGCATAGAGAATTGGTTTAAATAAGTCGAAATTTTCCGGGTCATTACAGTACCTCCCCGTTAAAGAAAATTTCGTCCCGAAATTTTGAGTAGTACCTGTTTTATGAGCGATATCAGTGAACAAATGTGGATACTTTTGCTTCATTTGATCCTCATGTTCCCAAGTAAACTCGGGTCCTCATCTAGCGTTCCAACGAACCCTAACTATCGGTATTTTGCTTTGATTTAATTGTTTGACCTCACGGTCCATGATTTCAACAGGTTCTTCGACAAAATGGAGTTTATCATTGATTCGTATTTCGTCAAAAGGAATTACGACATCCTCTTCAGCTAAACATTTCTTCAAATTTGACACGTGAAATGTGTCGTGAATACTACTAAGTTCTTGCGGTAGCTTTAATCGATAAGCAACTGCTCCAATTTTTTCGGTGATTTCAAAGGGTCCTACGTACCTAGGACTTAGCTTTCCTCGTTTACTGAATCGTACAACGCCTTTCCAGGGTGACACTTTCAACATGACTTTGTCGCCCACTTGAAATTCTAGCAGTTTTCTTCTTACATCAGCATAACTCTTTTGGCGACTCATGGCCGTTTTCAATCGCTGTTGTATTTGAATGATCTTTTCGGTGGTTTCATGAATAATTTCTGGTCCAGTAAGTTGTCTTTCTCCTACTTCACTCCAACAGATAGGAGATCTGCACTTTCTACCGTAAAGTGCTTCAAATGGCGCTGCGTTGATGCTCGTATGATAGCTGTTATTGTATGAAAATTCTGCCAACGGTAAGTGTCGATCCCAACTAGTTCCAAAGTCAATCACGCATGCCCGTAACATGTCTTCCAATGTTTGTATTGTTCTTTCACTTTGACCATCTGTCTGTGGGTGATAAGCGGTGCTCATATCTAATCGAGTTCCCAATGCTTTTTGTAATGACTGCCAGAAACGTGATGTGAATCGGGTGTCGTGATCAGATATGATGGAGATAGGTACACCATGCCTGGAAACTACTTCCTTCAAATATAGGCGTGCTAATTTTTCCATACTGTCTGTCTCCTTTATTGGTAGGAAGTGAGCTGATTTAGTTAGACGATCAACTATCACCTAAATAGTATCATTACTACTTGCAGTCATTGGAAATTTCGTAATGAAATCCATGGTTATTCTTTCCCATTTCCACTGCGGAATTTCTGGTTGTTGCAGTAATCCTGACGGCTTTTGGTGTTCAGCTTTGACCTTTGCACACGTCAAACATTTGCTTACATAAGTAGCAATTTCTGTCTTCATATTAGGCCACCAATAGAACTTCTTGAGAACGTGGTACATTTTCCCGTTTCCTGGATGAATTGAGTACCTCGTTTTATGTGCTTCATCCAGTACTAGTTGCCTTAGGTTACAATGTTTTGGCACCCATATCCTACCAGCAAAATACAGGGTTCCATCGGCTTTTACTTCAAGTTGTTTTTCTAATCCTTTGCTCATTTCACCTTTTTCATTTTCTTCTTTTAAAGCTTCTAACTGTGCTGCTTGAATTTGCTTTGTGAGATCGGTACGAATTGTAGTGTTCAAAGCTCGGACCCTAAGAGGTTTTACTCTTTCTTTCCGACTTAGGGCATCAGCTACAACATTAGCCTTTCCGGGGTGGTAACGGATTTCACAATCGTAATCGTTTAACAACTCTACCCAGCGACGTTGTCTCATATTGAGTTGTTTTTGATCAAAAATATGCTGAAGACTCTTATGGTCGGTGTACACTGTACACTTGGTGCCATATAGATAGTGTCTCCATATTTTGAGTGCAAAAACTACTGCTCCAAGTTCCAAATAGTGCGTCGTATTGTTCTTTTCATGAATTTTTAGTTGTCGTGAGGTATATGTGATAACTTTTGTCCGTTGCATTAATACACATCCTAAACCTTGGCGCGAAGCATCACAATAGATCACGAAATCATCATTTCCTTCCGGTAATGACAAAATGGGTGCAGACGTTAACTTCTTCTTTATTAACTGGAATGAGTATTCCTGTTCCGTGGACCAATCATACTTCTTTCCCTTTTGAGTCAATGCAGTTAAGGGTTTGGCGATTCTAGAGAAATCTTAAATGAATCTTTGGTAGTAACCAGCAAGACCTAAGAATTGGCGGATTTGTGTTGGAGTCTTCGGTGTTTCCCATTTACTAATGGCTTCGATCTTGGCAGGGTCAACTTTAATTCCATGTTTACTGACAACATGGACCAAAAATTGTACTTCTTGTAACCAGAAATCACACTTCGAAAATTTTGCGTACAGTTCTTCTTTCTTGAGTACCTCCAGTACCAGTCTTAAGTGTTGCTCATGTTCTTCCTTGTTCTTCGAGTAAATCAATATATCGTCGATAAAAACAATGACAAATTTGTCTAAATACGGTCTACAGATGCGATTCATTAGATCCATGAATACTGCTGGAGCATTAGTCAATCCAAAAGGCATGACTAGAAACTCATAGTGACCGTAACGGGTTCTGAACGCGGTTTTAGGAACATCTTCTTCCTTCACTCTCAGCTGATGATATCCGGAGCGTAGATCAATCTTAAAATAAACACTTGATCCTTGCAATTGATCAAACAAATCATCAATCCTCGGTAATGGGTACCGATTCTTGATCGTTAATTTGTTTAATTCTTGGTAATCTATGCACATTCTCATAGATCCATCCTTCTTCTTGACGAACAGAATAGGAGCACCCTAAGGTGAAAAGCTGGGACGAATAAATCCACGGTTCGATAATTCTTGCAACTGATTTTGTAATTCTTGCATTTCTGAAGGTGCAAGTCTATATGGGGATCGGGCTACAGGTGCGGCTCCTGGTACGAGATCAATCTGGAATTCTACACATCTGTGTGGAGGTAGCCCTGGTAATTCTTCTGGAAATACTCCGGGATATTCTCTTACAACCGGCATGTCATCAATGCTTCTTTCTTCAGTATCGATCTTCTTTACGTGTGCCAGAATAGCATAACAACCTTTTCTTATAAGTTTCTGAGCCTTCATACAGCTGATAAGGTTCAGCTTCGAGTTGCTATTCTCCCCATAAATCATTAATGACATTTCATCCTTACGAGGGATGCGGATTGCTTTCTCAGCGCAAACAACTTCCGCTCTTGTTTTGGACATCCAGTCCATGCCAACGATTACGTCAAAACTTCCTAATTCAACGGGTATCAAATCGATTTTGAAGGTTTCACCAACGAGATTTATTTCGCAACCATGACAAATTTTATCGGCTTTTATCAGTTTACCATTAGCTAATTCAATAGTATATTTACCGTCTAGAGGTAATGATGCATATTTTAGTTTAGAACTAAAGTCTTTACACATATAACTTCTATCAGCACCCGTATCAAACATAATAGAAGCTAGTTGATTATTAACGGTAAACGTACCCGTGATAAGATTAGGATCCTCACGTGCTTCACTGGTACTAACATTAAATGCCCTCCCACGTGCAGGTTCTTTATTCTTCTCCTTATCAGGGCATTGATTTATAAAGTGACCAGACTTCCCGCATCCAAAACATTTCTTGACATCGGTCGGTTTTGTCTTTACTTCAGAAACGGTGGCATAACAATCTTTCGCCACATGTCCTTTCTTGTTGCACTTATCACAGACCACTTGGCAATAACCTGCATGATGTGTGTAACATCTTTTACAGAATGGATGGGGTCCCTTATAGTTTGGACTAGTAGTTGCCCCATCTTGTTTACCTTTAAAAGTTTCTTGCTTCTTCAGGTGAGTACTTTTGCCCTTATAGTCTTCCCATTTCCTCTTTCCTTCAGTTGTCCTGACTTCAGTAATTGGTGCCTTAATTGAACTCTCTGTGATCTGGTCCATGAGTTGGTGTGCCATTGTCATGGCTTCCTGCATCATATTCGGTTTGGACGATGTAACATTTCCTTTGATATTGATCGATAAACCGTCAATATACATTTCTACCCTTCGTTTCTCGTTTGGCACCAATTCGGGACACAACAAGGCTAGTTCCATGAAACGCTTTTCATAGTTATTGAGATTCGCGCCGAAAACCTTCAGATTACGTAACTCAGATTCCATTTTTCTGATCTCGTTTCGAGGACAGTACTCCTCGATTAGCATCTTTTTCAGTTCTTCCTAAGAGATATCATATGCCGTATCTATTCCTTCTGCTTTAGCATAATTGTTCCACCAAGTAAGTGCACCATCTTGCAACGTGCACGAAGCATACTTTGACTTGTCTCCGTTCGCACAATTACTGATTTTGAAAATGGACTCCATCTTTTCAAACCATCGGGTTAGACCGACTGGTCCCTCGGTTCCACTAAACATCTGTGGTTTGCATCCTTGAAAAGTTTTGTATGAGCATCCGTTTCATGAGTTTGTGTTTACGGCTGCTGCTTTGGCTGCTGCTTCGGCTGCTGCTTCGGCTGCTGCTTCGACTGCCTCAGCTGCAGCAATTCTTTCATTCACACGTTTCTCGACTAGTTCCTCAAACTCAGCATCCGACATTTGAGACACGTTTCTTCAATAAACACAACAGATATAATTTAATCATATAGAATATTATAGGTAAAATGAGTTGTCAATAGTTAATCATAGCATATTAATAATATGAACCAATTATTATAAAAGACTTTTCTTCTTATTAGCATATTATAATTATTTCTAGGGTATTACCTACCCGTTAAGTTCATACATAATAGCTAGTACAAGGAATTAACTACTAAAATCCTAATAATATTCCACTATGAAAAATTATAGCGAGTTACTACGTTATTATGTAATAATAATAATAATAATAAGAAGTAGTAATAATACAAATAATCATTCCATGCATTTATTATTAATAAACCAAAATAATACAATACCATACAATACCGATATTTTACATATGCTTATTCTACATAACAAGATAGAGTAGCACACATAAGCAATAGAATAGGGCATGGAAGATTTATGGTTGCGAGGTCGTTTATTCAGAACTATCAGAAACTTCTTCCCATTTGGTTCTCTCTGCCAATTGTTTGTGTGTGCAAGGTTCGACAGACATTCTTGCAGTGTATTTAATTTTTGGTTGGGGTTTTGAGGTACCCGTTGCCTCAATGAGTTTAATACAATAAGGGTGGTTACGGATCGAATGGTCCTATTCCTTTATAATAATTAAGGACTTTTTATTATTGTGGTTGTTTTTGTTATCTATAGCAAATTGGAATTTCTCCTTAGTGACTTCTTTTATTTCATTAGCGAAATCCTCTTCCTCACTGATCTCGTCTGATGACAAACTGTCCGAGTCATGTGTAGGAGAATATGATGACGAACTGTCTGAATCATGTGTACGAGAATATGTACCGGTGGTCATGAACCGAAATCTGCCAGGCGTAATCGGCACAACCCGCCCGTCGGTGGTGTATCTGGCCCAATGTCCATGTTCATTTAGAAATGAACGATCCTCGTTTACTCCAGGGATCATGGGTCCATGCCAATGATACTGTGGCTCCGAAAAACTAAAGCTGGGTGGAGCTGGGACCTCCTCTGGGTTAACCTGAAGTTGAGATTCCCCAGCTAACACAATTTCTTCTTTAATAGGTATTGGAACGCCCTTTTCAGTTGTGGATAGAATAGATTCAGTGTTTGATTCCGAGTCATACAAAATGATAGGATTAGAAGAAGTCATCTATCACATAATTGAAACAACAATTACGTTAGTATATAAATATATCACATATAATGTTTTTGACAAGATGATAAGCAAAAATCGGTAAAAACAGATATGGTCATAGTCCAGACTCACTAATGTATCCTAACAATTACCAGTTAACCACATTAATGCAAATTCTGGTTCCCTATAACCTCAAGCTCTGATACCAACTGTAACGACCCGTCAAAATCGCTATTGACGCGACACGTTAATCATTGATTCCACAGTGAGGTTTTGACCTCTATATGATACGTTTTGATAAAATATTGCATTCATTAAAATAAGTGACTTTCTAAACATAGAAAGTTATAAACATGTGGGCGAGTGCTTAGGTATAAGCAAAACCTCAAAATACATATGTCTTTAATTTACAGGTTGACATCACAGTCCAATTATTTATTACACAATGCAATTTTATTTTGAATGCAATAAACTTTGTACAAAGCATGAGAGACTCCATGCAGGCAACAAGCACATCACAGCGGAAGCAGTCTAAGGACCTGAGAATAAAACATGCTAAAAAGTCAACACGAATGTTGGTGAGATATAGGTTTAATTGTTCGAGTCATAAATATATATAAAGATAGACCACAAGATTTCATCAAAAGTTTATCAATAGATTCTACGTAACAGAGCACCCTGGTAACTAAAATTAACGCTATAGTGATAATTACCCCATTCGTTTTAATACACGCAAACCAATGTGTCTTAAACTCAAATAACATACGTCCGTTAAAAGGCTAGCGCTCTAGCTCGGACGGGGATGTTAAGCCCTATGGATCCATATACAATTATTCGCGCCCACCAGTCCATATCCTATGTACTGGCAGCTACTAGTTACCAAAGCTAAGGGATTTTCGGTTTAACTCAGTGTAGAATTTAGTATGTACTTGTGTCTTATTGCGTTTAAAATAAATTGCATGTATTCTCAGCCCAAAAATATTTAAAGTATTTAAAAAGGGAGACTATAAACTCACAGTTCAATATTGAGACTCAATATTGTAGGCAATTTGCGTAGACGTAATGATGGTAGACGACTGTATGGTTGGCCTTAGATTCAAGAGCAATACCCCGAACAATACCCAATATTTTCTTAGCTTAAAGCGGTTTGAAATCCGAATTAAAACACCCTCGTATATACTTTATTATTATTAAACTTAAATTTAAAATTATAAATATAATATAAATATAAGAAAGAATCAGAGAGATTGAAATGTGTATTACTTCGTTGAGCAAACTGGCCTTTTATAGGCATATTTCCATTTACTGTAGCTCATGCGATCGCATGAGTTTTCAGTGTTTTTGCCATGCGATCGCATGACCGCCTTATCCGTTTTTGTTTGCTAGTTCATCGACATCAAATAGTATTCACTGTAGCAAATAGTGTTTACTGTAGCAAATAGTGTTTACTGAAATGTCCCGTTCTTATTGATTAAAAACGTTCCATATTAATTGATTTCGTTGCGAGGTTTTGACCTCTATATGAGACGTTTTTCAAAGACTGCATTCATTTTTAAAACAAACCATAACCTTTATTTTATAAATAAAGGTTTAAAAAGCTTTACGTAGATTATCAAATAATGATAATCTAAAATATCCTGTTTACACACGACCATTACATAATGGTTTACAATACAAATATGTTACATCGAAATCAGTTTCTTGAATGCAGTTTTTACACAATATCATACAAACATGGACTCCAAATCTTGTCCTTATTTTAGTATGCAACAGCGGAAGCTCTTAGTATTCACCTGAGAATAAACATGCTTTAAACGTCAACAAAAATGTTGGTGAGTTATAGGTTTAACCTATATATATCAAATCATAACAATAGACCACAAGATTTCATATTTCAATACACATCCCATACATAGAGATAAAAATCATTCATATGGTGAACACCTGGTAACCGACATTAACAAGATGCATATATAAGAATATCCCCATCATTCCGAGACACCCTTCGGATATGATATAAATTTCGAAGTACTAAAGCATCCGGTACTTTGGATGGGGTTTGTTAGGCCCAATAGATCTATCTTTAGGATTCGCATCAATTAGGGTGTCTGTTCCCTAATTCTTAGATTACCAGACTTAATAAAAAGGGGCAAATTCGATTTTGATAATTCAACCATAGAATGTAGTTTCACGTACTTGTGTCTATTTTGTAAATCATTTATAAAACCTGCATGTATTCTCATCCCAAAAATATTAGATTTTAAAAGTGGGACTATAACTCATTTTCACAGATTTTTTACTTCGTCGGGAAGTAAGACTTGGCCACTGGTTGATTCACGAACCTATAACAATATATACATATATATCAAAGTATATTCAAAATATATTTACAACACTTTTAATATATTTTGATGTTTTAAGTTTATTAAGTCAGCTGTCCTCGTTAGTAACCTACAACTAGTTATCCACAGTTAGATGTACAGAAATAAATCGATAAATATTATCTTGAATCAATCCACGACCCAGTGTATACGTATCTCAGTATTGATCACAACTCAAACTATATATATTTTGGAATCAACCTCAACCCTGTATAGCTAACTCCAACATTCACATATAGAGTGTCTATGGTTGTTCTGAAATATATATAGATGTGTCGACATGATAGGTCGAAACATTGTATACGTGTCTATAGTATCTCAAGATTACATAATATACAATACAAGTTGATTAAGTTATGGTTGGAATAGATTTGTTACCAATTTTCACGTAGCTAAAATGAGAAAAATTATCCAATCTTGTTTTACCCATAACTTCTTCATTTTAAATCCGTTTTGAGTGAATAAAACTGCTATGGTTTCATATTGAACTCTATTTTATGAATCTAAACAGAAAAAATATAGGTTTATAGTCGGAAAAATAAGTTACAAGTCGTTTTTGTAAAGGTAGTCATTTCAGTCGAAAGAACGACGTCTAGATGACCATTTTAGAAAACATACTTTCACTTTGAGTTTAACCATAATTTTTGGATATAGTTTCATGTTCATTATAAAAATCATTTTCCCAGAATAAAAACTTTTAAATCAAAGTTTATCATAGTTTTTAATTAACTAACCCAAAACAGCCCGCGGTGTTACTATGACGGCGTAAATCCGATTTTACGGTGTTTTTCGTGTTTCCAGGTTTTAAATCATTAAGTTAGCATATCATATTGATATAGAACATGTGTTTAGTTGATTTTAAAAGTCAAGTTAGAAGGATTAACTTTTATTTGCGAACAAGTTTAGAATTAACTAAACTATGTTCTAGTGATTACAAGTTTAAACCTTCGAATAAGATAGCTTTATATGTATGAATCGAATGATGTTATGAACATCATTACTACCTCAAGTTCCTTGGATAAACCTACTGGAAATGAGAAAAATAGATCTAGCTTCAAAGGATCCTTGGATGGCTTGAAAGTTCTTGAAGCAGAATCATGACACGAAAACAATTTCAAGTAAGATTTCCACTCGAAATAAGATTGTTATAGTTATAGAAATTGAATTAAAGTTTGAATATGATTATTACCTTGTATTAGAAAGATAACCTACTGTAAGTAACAAAGATTTCTTGATCTTGGATGATTACTTGGAATGGATTTAGAAAACTTGGAAGTAAACTTGCAATCTTGGAAGTATTCTTGATTTTATGAAACTAGAACTTTTGGAATTTATGAAGAACACTTAGAACTTGAAGATAGAATTTGAGAGAGATCAATTAGATGAAGAAAATTGAAGAATGAAAGTGTTTGTAGGTGTTTTTGGTCGTTGGTGTATGGATTAGATATAAAGGATATGTAATTTTGTTTTCATGTAAATAAGTCATGAATGATTACTCATATTTTTGTAATTTTATGAGATATTTCATGCTAGTTTCCAAATGATGGTTCCCACATGTGTTAGGTGACTCACATGGGCTGCTAAGAGCTGATCATTGGAGTGTATATACCAATAGTACATACATCTAAAAGCTGTGTATTGTACGAGTACGAATACGGGTGCATACGAGTAGAATTGTTGATGAAACTGAACGAGGATGTAATTGTAAGCATTTTTGTTAAATAGAAATATTTTGATAAGTGTCTTGAAGTCTTTCAAAAGTGTATGAATACATATTAAAACACTACATGTATATACATTTTAACTGAGTCGTTAAGTCATCGTTAGTCGTTACATGTAAATGTTGTTTTGAAACCTTTAGGTTAACGATCTTGTTGAATGTTGTTAACCCATTGTTTATTATAACAAATGAGATGTTAAATTGTTATATTATCATGATATTATGATATATAATATATCTTAGTATGATATATATATACAGTTAAATGTCGTTACAACGATAATCGTTACATATATGTCTCGTTTCGAAATCATTAAGTTAGTAGTCTTATTTTTACATATGTATTTCATTGTTAATACACTTAATAATATATTTACTTATCATTTAACATAATTAACCAAGTGTATCAATATCTTAATATGATTCATATGTACCTAGTAAGACGTTGTTATAACGATAATCGTTATATATATCGTTTTCGAGTTTCTTAAATTAATAGTCTTATTTTTATGTATATAACTCATTGTTAAAATACCTAATGAGATACATACTTATAATAAAATCATGTTAACTATATATATATATATATATATATATATATATATATATATATATATATATATATATATATATATATATATATATATATATATATATATATATATATATATATATATATATATAACCATATATATGTCATCGTATAGTTTTTACATGTTTTAACGTTCGTGAATCACCGGTCAACTTGGGTGGTCAATTGTCTATATGAAACCTATTTCAATTAATCAAGTCTTAACAAGTTTGATTGCTTAACATGTTGGAAACACTTAATCATGTAAATAACAATTTCATTTAATATATATATAAACATGGAAAAGTTCGGGTCACTACAGTACCTACCCGTTAAATAAATTTCGTCCCGAAATTTTAAGCAGTTGGAGGTGTTGACGTATCTTCTGGAAATAAATGCGGGTATTTCTTCTTCATCTGATCTTCACGCTCCCAGGTGAACTCGGGTCCTCTACGAGCATTCCATCGAACCTTAACAATCGGTATCTTGTTCTGTTTAAGTCTCTTAACCTCACGATCCATTATTTCGACGGGTTCTTCAATGAATTGAAGTTTTTCATTGATTTGGATTTCGTTCAACGGAATAGTGAGATCTTCTTTAGCAAAACATTTCTTCAAATTTGAGACGTGGAAAGTGTTATGTACAGCCGCGAGTTGTTTAGGTAGCTCCAGTTGGTAAGCTACTGGTCCGACACAATTTATAATCTTGAATGGTCCAATATACCTTGGATTTAGTTTCCCCCGTTTACCAAATCGAACAACGCCTTTCCAAGGTGAAACCTTATGCATGACCATTTCTCCAATTTCAAACTCTATATATTTTCTTTTACTGTCCACGTAGCTCTTTTGTCGACTCTGGGCGGTTTTCAATCTTTGTTGAATTTGGATGATTTTCTCGGTAGTTTCTTGTATTATCTCCGGACCCGTAATCTGTCTATCCCCCACTTCACTCCAACAAATCGGAGACCTGCACTTTCTACCATAAAGTGCTTCAAACGGCGCCATCTCAATGCTTGAATGGTAGCTGTTGTTGTAGGAAAATTCTGCTAACGGTAGATGTCGATCCCAACTGTTTCCGAAATCAATAACACAAGCTCGTAGCATTTCTTCAAGCATTTGTATCGTTCTTTCGCTCTGCCCATCAGTTTGTGGATGATAGGCAGTACTCATATCTAGACGAGTTCCCAATGCTTGCTGTAATGTCTGCCAGAATCTTGAAATAAATCTGCCATCCCTATCAGAGATAATAGAGATTGGTATTCCATGTCTGGAGACGACTTCCTTCAAATACAGTCGTACTAACTTCTCCATCTTGTCATCTTCTCTTATTGGCAGGAAGTGTGCTGACTTGGTGAGACGATCAACTATTACCCAAATAGTATCATAACCACTTGCAGTCCTTGGCAATTTAGTAATGAAATCCATGGTAATGTTTTCACATTTCCATTCCGGGATTTCAGGTTGTTGTAGTAGACCTGATGGTTTCTGATGTTCAGCTTTGACCTTAGAACACATCAAACATTCTCCTACATATTTAGCAATATCGGCTTTCATACCTGGCCACCAAAAATGTTTCTTAAGATCCTTGTACATCTTCCCCGTTCCAGGATGTATTGAGTATCTGGTTTTATGAGCTTCTCTAAGTACCATTTCTCTCATATCTCCAAATTTTGGTACCCAAATTCTTTCAGCCCTATACCGGGTTCCGTCTATCCGAATATTAAGATGCTTCTCCGATCCTTTGGGTATTTCATCCTTTAAATTTCCCTCTTTTAAAACTCCTTGTTGCGCCTCCTTTATTTGAGTAGTAAGGTTAGTGTGAATCATTATATTCATAGATTTTACTCGAATGGGTTCTCTGTCCTTTCTGCTCAAGGTGTCGGCTACCACATTTGCCTTTCCCGGGTGGTAACGAATCTCAAAGTCGTAATCATTCAACAATTCAATCCACCTACGCTGCCTCATATTCAGTTGTTTCTGATTAAATATATGTTGAAGACTTTTGTGGTCGGTATATATAATACTTTTGACCCCATATAAGTAGTGCCTCCAAGTCATTAGTGCAAAAATAACCGCGCCTAATTCCAAATCATGCGTCGTATAATTTTGCTCATGAATCTTCAATTGTCTAGACGCATAAGCAATCACCTTCGTCCGTTGCATTAATACACAATCGAGACCTTGCTTTGATGCGTCACAATAAATCACAAATTCATCATTCCCTTCAGGCAATGACAATATAGGTGCCGTAGTTAGCTTTTTCTTCAATAATTGAAACGCCTTCTCTTGTTCATCATTCCATTCAAATTTCTTCCCTTTATGCGTTAATGCAGTCAAGGGTTTTGCTATTTTGGAGAAATCTTGGATGAATCTTCTGTAGTAACCAGCCAATCCTAAAAATTGACGTATATGCTTCGGAGTTTTTGGGCTTTCCCACTTTTCAACTGTTTCGATCTTTACCGGGTCCACCTGGATACCTTCTTTGTTCACTATGTGACCGAGGAATTGAACTTCTTCCAACCAAAATGCACACTTTGAAAACTTAGCGTACAGTTTTTCTTTCCTCAATACTTCTAGCACTTTTCTCAAATGTTCTTCGTGTTCTTGATCATTCTTTGAGTAAATAAGTATGTCATCGATGAAAACAATGACAAACTTGTCAAGATATGGCCCACACACTCGGTTCATAAGGTCCATGAACACAGCTGGTACGTTAGTCAATCCAAACGGCATAACCATAAACTCGTAATGACCATAACGCGTCCTAAAAGCAGTTTTTGGAATATCATCCTCCTTTACTCGCATTTGATGATATCCAGAACGTAAATCGATCTTCGAATAAACCGACGAGCCTTGTAGTTGATCAAATAAGTCGTCAATTCTCGGCAGTGGATAACGGTTTTTGATGGTAAGTTTGTTCAACTCTCTGTAGTCAATACACAACCTAAATGTACCATCCTTCTTCTTGACAAACAAAACAGGAGCTCCCCATGGTGATGTGCTTGGTCGAATGAAACCACGTTCTAATAGTTCATGCAGTTGGCTTTGCAGTTCTTTCATCTCACTAGGTGCGAGTCTATAAGGAGCACGAGCTATTGGTGCAGCTCCTGGTATAAGATCTATTTGAAATTCAACAGATCGATGTGGAGGTAGTCCCGGTAATTCTTTCGGAAATACATCGGGAAATTCTTTTGCGACGGGAACATCATTGATGCTCTTTTCTTCAGTTTGTACTTTCTCGACGTGTGCTAGAACAGCATAGCAACCTTTTCTTATTAGTTTTTGTGCCTTCAAATTACTAATAAGATGTAGCTTCATGTTGCCCTTTTCTCCGTACACCATTAAGGGTTCTCCTTCTTCTCGTACAATGAGAATTGCATTTTTATAACATACGATCTCTGCTTTCACCTTCTTCAGCCAGTCCATGCCAACTATTACATCAAAACTCCCTAACTCTACTGGTATCAAATCAATCTTAAATATTTCGCTACCCAGTTTAATTTCTCGATTCCGGCATATATTATCTGCTGAAATTAATTTACCGTTTCCTAATTCGAGTAAAAATTTACTATCCAACGGCGTCAATGGACAAATTAATTTAGCACAAAAATCTCTATTCATATAGCTTCTATCCGCACTCGAATCAAATAAAACGTAAGCAGATTTATTGTCAATAAGAAACGTACCCGTAACAAGCTCCGGGTCTTCCTGTGTCTCTGCCGCATTAATATTGAAAACTCTTCCGCGGCCTTGTCCATTCGTGTTCTCCTGGTTCGGGCAATTTCTAATAATGTGGCTCAGTTTTCCACATTTATAACAAACTACATTGGCATAACTTGCTCCGACACTACTTGCTCCGCCATTACTCGTTCCGACACCATTTGTTCCTTTCGTTCTGTTAACCCCTGGTCCGTAGACCTCACACTTTGCCGCGCTATGACCATTTCTTTTACACTTGTTGCAAAATTTGGTGCAGAACCCCTAGTGATACTTTTCACACCTTTGGCATAGCTGCTTCTGATTGTTGTTGTTGTTGCGGTTGTTATTGTTGTTGGGATGATTGTTGTAGTTGCTGTTGTTGTTGTTGTTGTTGGGCCGTTTGTTGTAGTTGCGATTGATGTTGCGATTATTGGGATAATTGTTGTGATTATTATTGTAATTGCTGTTGTTGTTGTATTGGTGATTCTTATCACCGTTTTCCTCCCACTTTCTTTTGACTTGCTTCACATTGGCTTCTTCAGCCGTCTGTTCTTTAATTCTTTCCTCAATCTGGTTCACTAGTTTGTGAGCCATTCTACATGCCTGTTGTATGGAGGTGGGCTCGTGTGAACTTATATCTTCTTGGATTCTTTCCGGTAATCCTTTCACAAACGCGTCGATCTTCTCTTCCTCATCTTCGAACGCTCCCGGACACAATAGGCACAATTCCGTGAATCGTCTTTCGTACGTGGTAATATCAAATCCTTGGGTTCGTAACCCTCTAAGTTCTGTCTTGAGCTTATTGACCTCGGTTCTGGGACGGTACTTCTTGTTCATCAAGTGCTTGAATGCTGACCACGGTAGTGCGTACGCATCATCTTGTCCCACTTGCTCTAGATAGGTATTCCACCATGTTAACGCAGAACCTGTGAAGGTATGCGTAGCGTACTTCACTTTGTCCTCTTCAGTACACTTACTTATGGCAAACACCGATTCGACCTTCTCGGTCCACTGTTTCAATCCGATCGGTCCTTCAGTTCCATCAAATTCGAAGGGTTTGCAGGCAGTGAATTCTTTGTAGGTGCATCCTGCACGATTTCCTGTACTGCTAGATCCAAGGTTATTGTTGGTATGTAGCGCAGCCTGTACTGCGGCTATGTTTGAAGCTAGAAAAGTACGGAATTCCTCTTCATTCATATTCACAGTGTGTCGAGTAGTCGGTGCCATTTCCTTCAAAATAGTCAAATGGAACAAGTTAATCATACAGAATATTAAGAGTAGTTAATAGTATTTCGTAGCATAATATGAACTCATTTATAAAAGCTTTTTCTTCATATTAGCGTTTTATAAGTTTAAATTCAGGTAGGTCCTACCCGTTAAGTTCATACTTAGTAGCTAATATACAATTCAACTACTACAATTCTATATGAAAAACTGATTATAATAATATTTTGCGTTCAAACTTTTATACAATATTTTACAAACTTACAATACCGCTTATTTTACATAAAGCATGAAATATAGCACACAATAACTTTGATACAAGATAGTTGTGAAGATAATTCTAGCTAGTACACAAGTCGTTCAACAAAGGCAATAAAGACACGTAATTCATACGTCCAGAAACAAGTCATGCATTCTGATGTTACTAGGACTACTTCCCATCCTTGGTCTTGTGGAACATAACCGTTATGGCCGTTGATAAGACAGCGTGTTGTAACGTTGTCAAAGGGACGAGGGTTACGTAATGACCAACAGTCTCGTAATAACCTAAAAACCTCATTTCTTACCCCAATTACCGACTCCGTCACTTGTGGGAACGTTTTGTTTAATAGTTGTAGCCCGATGTTCTTTTTCTCACTTTGGTGAGAAGCGAACATTACTAACCCGTAAGCATAGCATGCTTCTTTATGTTGCATGTTAGCCGCTTTTTCTAAATCATGAAGTCCTATATTCGGATACATTGAGTCAAAATAATTTCTTAACCCGTTGCGTAAAATAGCATTTGGGTTCCCCGCAAAATATGCGTCAAAGTAAACACATCGTAACTTATGGGTTTCCCAATGTGATATCCCCTATCTTTCAAACGAAAGTCTCTTATAAACCAAGACATTCTTGGAACGTTCTTCGAATGTCTTACAAACTGATTTCGCCGTAAATAGTTGTGCCGAAGAATTCTGACCGACTCTAGACAAGATTTCATCAATCATGTCTCCGGGTAGGTCTCTTCAAATATTAGGTTTTCTATCCATTTTGTGTTTTTATACTGTAAAATAGACAAGAGTTAGATTCATAAAAAAAAATACTTATTAATACAAGCAATTTTTACATATATCATAAAGCATAAGCACACTATATTACATATATTACACCACACGAATACAACTATCTTATTTTGACTCGCTCGTTTCTTCTTCTTCTTCTTCGGTTTTGGTTCGTTTTGCCAAGTTTCTAGGGATATATGATGTTCCCCTAATACGAGCTGTCGTTTTCCACAACGGTTTAGAAAAACCTGGTGGTTTAGAGGTTCCCGGGTCATTGTTACAACTTAAGGGCTTCGGGGGTTGACGATACATATAAAGTTCATCGGGGTTGGAATTAGATTTCTCTATTTTTATGCCCTTTCCCTTATTATTTTCTTTTGCCTTTTTAAATTCAGTTGGGGTAATTTCTATAACATCATCGGAATCCGATTCATCGGAGAATTGGTAATCCTCCCAATATTTTGCTTCCTTGGCGGAAACACCATTGACCATAATTAACCTTGGTCGGTTGGTTGAGGATTTTCTTTTACTTAACCGTTTTATTATTTCCCCCACCGGTTCTATTTCCTCCTCCAGTTCCTCCTCTTCCGGTTCTGATTCTTCTTCCAGTTCTAATTCTTCTTCCGGTTCTGATTCTTCTTCCGGTTCTGATTCTTCTTCCGGTTCTTCTTCGGGAACTTGTGAATCAGTCCAATATATATTCGACTCTTCGTTATTATTAGGTGAGTCAATGGGATTTGTGCTAGAGGTAGACATCTATCACACAATATCAAATATGTTAAGAGATTAATATATCACATAATATATACATGTTAATAATATAGAGTTTCCAACAAAAATGTTAAGCAATCATTTTTAAAGAAAACACGGTCGAAGTCCAGACTCACTAATGCATCCTAACAAACTCGATAAGACACACTAATGTAAATTTTCTGGTTCTCTAAGACCAACGCTCGGATACCAACTGAAATGTCCCGTTCTTATTGATTAAAAACGTTCCATATTAATTGATTTCGTTGCGAGGTTTTGACCTCTATATGAGACGTTTTTCAAAGACTGCATTCATTTTTAAAACAAACCATAACCTTTATTTCATAAATAAAGGTTTAAAAAGCTTTACGTAGATTATCAAATAATGATAATCTAAAATATCCTGTTTACACACGACCATTACATAATGGTTTACAATACAAATATGTTACATCGAAATCAGTTTCTTGAATGCAGTTTTTACACAATATCATACAAATATGGACTCCAAATTTTTGTCCTTATTTTAGTATGCAACAGCGGAAGCTCTTAGTATTCACCTGAGAATAAACATGCTTTAAACGTCAACAAAAATGTTGGTGAGTTATAGGTTTAACCTATATATATCAAATCGTAACAATAGACCACAAGATTTCATATTTCAATACACATCCCATACATAGAGATAAAAATCATTCATATGGTGAACACCTGGTAACCGACATTAACAAGATGCATATATAAGAATATCCCCATTATTCCGAGACACCCTTCGGATATGATATAAATTTCGAAGTACTAAAGCATCCGGTACTTTGGATGGGGTTTGTTAGGCCCAATAGATCTATCTTTAGGATTCGCGTCAATTAGGGTGTCTGTTCCCTAATTCTTAGATTACCAGACTTAATAAAAAGGGGCATATTCGATTTCTTTAATTCAACCATAGAATGTAGTTTCACGTACTTGTGTCTATTTTGTAAATCATTTATAAAACCTGCATGTATTCTCATCCCAAAAATATTAGATTTTAAAAGTGGGACTATAACTCCCTTTCACAGATTTTTTACTTCGTCGGGAAGTAAGACTTGGCCACTGGTTGATTCACGAACCTATAACAATATATACATATATATCAAAGTATATTCAAAATATATTTGCAACACTTTTAATATATTTTGATGTTTTAAGTTTATTAAGTCAGCTGTCCTCGTTAGTAACCTACAACTAGTTGTCCACAGTTAGATGTACAGAAATAAATCGATAAATATTATCTTGAATCAATCCACGACCCAGTGTATACGTATCTCAGTATTGATCACAACTCAAACTATATATATTTTGGAATCAACCTCAACCCTGTATAGCTAACTCCAACATTCACATATAGAGTGTCTATGGTTGTTCCGAAATATATATAGATGTGTCGACATGATAGGTCGAAACATTGTATACGTGTCTATGGTATCTCAAGATTACATAATATACAATACAAGTTGATTAAGTTATGGTTGGAATAGATTTGTTACCAATTTTCACGTAGCTAAAATGAGAAAAATTATCCAATCTTGTTTTACCCATAACTTCTTCATTTTAAATCCGTTTTGAGTGAATCAAATTGCTATGGTTTCATATTGAACTCTATTTTATGAATATAAACAGAAAAAATATAGGTTTATAGTCGGAAAAATAAGTTACAAGTCGTTTTTATAAAGGTAGTCATTTCAGTCGAAAGAACGACGTCTAGATGACCATTTTAGAAAACATACTTCCACTTTGAGTTTAACCATAATTTTTGGATATAGTTTCATGTTCATAATAAAAATCATTTTCCCAGAATAACAACTTTTAAATCAAAGTTTATCATAGTTTTTAATTAACTAACCCAAAACAGCCCGCGGTGTTACTACGATGGCGTAAATCCGATTTTACGGTGTTTTTCGTGTTTCCAGGTTTTAAATCATTAAGTTAGCATATCATATAGATATAGAACATGTGTTTAGTTGATTTTAAAAGTCAAGTTAGAAGGATTAACTTTTATTTGCGAACAAGTTTAGAATTAACTAAACTATGTTCTAGTGATTACAAGTTTAAACCTTCGAATAAGATAGCTTTATATGTATGAATTGAATGATGTTATGAACATCATTACTACCTCAAGTTCCTTGGATAAACCTACTGGAAATGAGAAAAATAGATCTAGCTTCAAAGGATCCTTGGATGGCTTGAAAGTTCTTGAAGCAGAATCATGACACGAAAACAATTTCAAGTAAGATTTCCACTCGAAATAAGATTGTTATAGTTATAGAAATTGAATTAAAGTTTGAATATGATTATTACCTTGTATTAGAAAGATAACCTACTGTAAGTAACAAAGGTTTCTTGATCTTGGATGATTACTTGGAATGGATTTAGAAAACTTGGAAGTAAACTTGCAATCTTAGAAGTATTCTTGATTTTATGAAACTAGAACTTTTGGAATTTATGAAGAACACTTAGAACTTGAAGACCGTGTATTTAGCTGAACTTTAATTCTATTCTTTAAGCTATGTTTGACTTGGTTATTTGCAAGATAAAGTATGGATTAGTGACCTTGGATGTTTTATGTTAAGATGTCGGTCATTACTTATACATATGTATGTGTCATCATCAAAAAATATTCTTTGGTTAATCATACTTAAGTTTGTCATTTAGTTCATTAACCAACATTCAACCAACAATTTTTGCCAGTAAATTCGATCGAAACTAACGATTACAGGTACAATATATATGATCATATGAGAGAACCAACATTTAGATTCATAATCTGTATACAATATACATAAACCTAACACACTTGGAAAGCAAGTAAAATCGTAGTTGTAGTTTTACAACATTTTTGCCACTAATAACATGATTAAATTCAAGGTTTAGGGTTTTAGGTTTGGGGTTTCGGATTTGAGGTTTGCTTAATTAAATCGTTGGATGATCGGAGTAAAGTTGACATAGTAGCGACTAAGTGTCGAGCGAGGAGATTATCGAGAGAAGTCCATGACACTGAACCCCTAATTTTTAAAACTTGGCTCCACCATTAAACTCAAGGTTATGTAGAACCCTAACGGTGATTTAGTGAAATAGTCATTCAGTTTTCTAGTTTAGAACCCATGAGTTAGTTTAGAGCCCATGAGTTAGGTCGCCAAAAAATATATGTATAGCAAGAAGAAAATAGTAGGATTAGATAAAAGAGTCCAATTCAACGTCCAGGATGCACCGTAAATGTAACGCCGTAAACGCTGACCTAGCAAAGACCGTGGGGAGTGGTGAATGAAAAATATAACGATATTTAATTTATTCACACATCAACATTATATGTTGATGTAATGAAAAAAATCAACATTATATGTTTTTATGTTCACATGCCGTAGAATTTATAAGATATTAATTACCCTTTAATTCAGGCATATAAAAACTTCGTAAAAGTAAACGGTGGTAAAAGAAAAAATGAACAGGAAAATTTTCCCTAAAAAGCAACAGGACCACAATTTTGTATGTAAATTGCCGACAAATACTTTCACAAATCGATGAAAGATAGGAATCAAATTTATATATCAGCCACACCTTCATATTTCATCGGCATCCATATGTAGGAATGAAAGACATCTTTTTTGTATTGTACAAACCATGCAAATCTATTGAGACACTTGCAACTTGTTTCTCAACATATACATTGGTGTTTACACAAACAACTTGTACCTTGATTTCCTCTTGATATCGTTTGGTGTCTTTAACACTCAAACCAAGAGTACTATAAGGTTGTTTCTCAAATTACGTAATGATTGAAACAAATGGTTGCTCACTACGATAATTTATTTAAGACTCTTAGCAACGCAGGGTCACTTTGACGCGTTAGCTGAGATGGAGAATTGTGATGGAAGATAACGAGATTAATGGAGGGTGAGTGATAATGCTAACAACGAATATATATTTCATAGCATTATCCCTCAAGAAACACAAGCTTTTAGTTGCAATTGTTCTATTTACAAATGATATTCGTTTAAATAATAAAAGGTGAAGACAAAAGACAGATTCGACGAATTGAAGACGCAAACGACCAAAAATCTCAAAAGTACAAAGTACAATCAAAGTGGTTCATTTTATTGATGAGAAACGTCTCAAAATTACAAGAGTACAAGACGCAAAAAGCAAAGTACAAGATATTAAATAGTACGCAAGGACGTTCGAAAATCCGGAACCGGGACCAGAGTCAACTCTCAACGCTCGACGCAACGGACTAAAAATTACAAGTCAACTATGCACATGAATATAATATAATATATAATTAATTCTTAAAATTATATATATATATTATATTATATATAAAACCGTCGGCAAACAAGAAAACAGACGAATGTGAGCTGGAATCCCAGGCCATGCGATCGCATGGCCAGCAAGACCAATTTCCATGCGATCGCATGGCAGCAGAAACCTGGCCACATCTATAAATTTCAGCATTTTCGGACGAAATAAACACATCTTTTTCCCTTCTCTATCTCTCAACGTAATATATATATATATATATATATATATATATATATATATATATATATATATATATATATATATATATATATATATATTATAATTTTAATTTTAATTTTAATTTTAATAATAAGGGTATGTTAGCGAATGTTGTAAGTGTGTAAGTCGAAATTCTGTCCGTGTAACGCTACGCTATTATTAATCATTGTAAGTTATGTTCAACCTTTTTAAATTAACGTGTCATAGCTAAGTTATTATTATGCTTATTTAAATTGAAGTAATCGTGATGTTGGGCTAAATATTAAAATTGGGTAATTGGGCTTTGTACCATAATTGGGGTTTGGACAAAAGAACGACACTTATGAAAATTAGACTATGGGCTATTAATGGGCTTTATATTTGTTTAATTGAATGATAGTTCGTTAATTTAATATAAAGATTTACAATTGGATGTACCTATAAATAACCATATACACTCGATCGGACACGATGGGCGGGATATTTATAAGTACTAATAATCGTTTATTTAACCGGACACGGGAATGTATTAATAGTTAATGGACTTATTAAAACAGGGGTGAATTATATACAAGGAAAATTGGTGTAATTATAGTTTAAGTCCCCAATTAGTGGGAATATTTGACTTCGAATATAAGAATAATTTGACGAGGACACTCGCACTTTATATTTATGACTGATGGACTGTTATGGACTAAAACCAGACGGACATATTGAATAATCCAGGACAAAGGACAATTAACACATGACAATAAACTAAAATCAACACGTCAAACATCATGATTACGGAAGTTTAAATAAGCATAATTCCTTTATTTCATATTTCATCGCATTTTTATTGTATTTAATTGCACTTTTAATTATCGTACTTTTTAATTATCGCACTTTTATTTATTGTCATTTTATTTATCGCACTTTAATTATTGTCATTTAATTTACGCTTTAAATTAAGTTATATTTATTTTTAATATTTTACATTAGGTTTTAACTGCGACTAAAGTTTTAAAATCGACAAACCAGTCATTAAACGGTAAAAACCCCCTTTTATAATAATAAAACTACTTATTTATATATATATATTTATATACAAATATAGTTTTTAAAAATATAGCGTTAAACTTGGCTAGCTCCCCGTGGAACGAACCGGACTTACTAAAAACTACACTACTGTACGATTAGGTACACTGCCTATAAGTGTTGTAGCAAGGTTTAGGTATATCCACTCTATAAATAAATAAATAACTTGTGTAAAAATGTATCGTATTTAATAGTATTTCGTAATAAATATATAACTATTTCGTATACACCTCTACGCACATCAAGTATTTTTGGCGCCGCTGCCGGGGACTGCCTAAACGCCGGAAACGAAACGTTATAAAAAAAGATTTTTATTAAGTCTTAGTTTACTTTTGTAAAAATATGCTTTTGTAAAAATACGTTTTAAATATTAAAAAAATACAAAAATATAAAAAGAAAAACAAAATATATATATTTTTAAGAATTGTTCAAAATATATAAATTATAAATATTTCTATTTCTATTTTTAGTTTGTAAAAATATAAGTTTTTATTTAATTTATATAATTATTTTATATAAATATAAAACAGAAAAAAAAATAAGTAAAAGAATCGGGCCACAATACTGTAGCGGCCCAATTTCTGGCCTGGATCCACGAACCATGCGACCGCATGGAATTAACAAGGAAACCTCATGCGATCGCATGAGGTAACCTGACACGCCCTACTGAACCTGGTACAGCAATAATTACAGAGTATTAATTATTATTATTATTAATTAAAACCCTAATTAGGGTTAGTTATTTAATTAATTAATTTTAGTTTTATTATTTTTGTATTTTTAGTTTTAATTTAGTTTTATTAAATTTATAAACTTAATACTTTTATAAAATAATAATATAAAAATAATATTTTTATAAAATTGTAATTTTATCACTTTTTATATCTTTTTATTTTTGTATCTTTTTAATTAGTTTAATTCGTAATTTATATGTTTTTCGCTCGTAATTAGTTTTTAATTTAGTATTTGCCATAGTTATTTTTATTTCTAGATTTTTAGGATTTTCCGTAAAATCCCTTAAGTGCTTTTTCTTTAGACTAAGATTTAAGTACTTTAGAATTTTGCGACGCCGTTTTATAAATTTTGGTACTTTTTAAGTTATTGTCGTTTTGGATATAGAATTCCTTTTAAGCTTCAATACTTTTAGACGCAATTTTTTTATAATACTTTCGACGTTTTTCGACGCGCTCTTTTTCTATCTTATTTCACGACGCTCTAGTTTTTAGGACATAGAATTTTCTATTTCTTCTCTAAAATTTCTTTAAACTTCGACGAAAAATTATTTTAAGTGGTTAAATTGATAGACATCCAAAATTTTCTGGTTCGTAGTAATAGTTGGATTTGTTAGTGGCGAGTTGTGGGCTTCCGATTTAAAGGGTCCTGGCTACCTGCTGCATCTATTGGCTATTTGAAACGTGGGCAAAATCAGAAAAGTCTATTAATTTGATAACTTATATAATTTTTATTTTTATAACTAATAGGATATTCAGTGAATGCACCGAGCAAAACGTTCACCACCTTTTATACGTTCACCATCTGTAACTCGATCAAGACATCTAGCCAATATTGTCGTCGTTGATTTTTCTTTAGAATCGTCATCCAGTCGACCAAGTACTCCAATTCAAATTTCCGATAATCCATTTTTTGAACCCGACCTCACAATTGAGAATCCAGAAGATATTCAGGGACAATTCAGAGATCCTGAACCATTAATCATTCCTCCGTAACCACCAATCATTCAAACAGAGATTGTCGAGGAACAAACCATTAAATCAGAATCCTCTAGTGATTCAGATTCAACAAATTCAATCATGAAAAATCTGGAACCTCTAAGTATGGAAGACCGAATGCGAGCTAAACGCACTGGCCAAGGTCATGCAATTACTCAACCAGACATTAATGCGCCAGATTATGAAATCAAAGGACAAATCCTACACATGGTAACTAATCAATGCCAATTTAGTGGTGCGACGAAGGAAGATCCAAACGAACATCATCGTACCTTTAATAAGATCTGTACTTTATTCAAAATAAGAGAAGTTGAGGATGAACAGATCTATCTCATGTTATTTCCCTGGACTTTAAAGGGAGAAGCCAAAGATTGGTTAGAATCGTTACCTGAAGGGGCGATTGATACATGGGATGTTTTAGTTGAAAAATTTCTTAAACAATTCTTTCCGGCATCTAAAGCCGTAAGACTTCAAGGAGAAATTGTTACGTTCACACAAAAACCAAATGAAACTCTATATGAGGCATGGACAAGATTTGGAAAATTGTTAAGAGGATGTCCGCAACATGGTTTAGACACTTATCAAATAGTACAAATATTCTACCAAGGATGCGACATCACTACATGAAAAGACATTGATATTGTCATAACCCGTCCTTAACCATAAGAACGAGTTAGATAACGTATGATTTCATTGCGAGGTATTGACCTCTATATGCGACATTTTTAAAAGAACAACTGCATTTATTTTACATTACAAACCATAACTCTTATTTTAATACAAGCTTTAGACAATAAAAAGATGATTATCGTTTAGCGATAATCTTAGACTTACAAACTTTACATGTGATGATAACAATACGATTTCTAGCATATTTTACATTACAAATCCTCCGATATGCAGTTTTATTTTTGACACAAATATGCATACTCAAGATCTTGTTTAAATTCAACATGTTGCAGCGGAAGCTTCTAATTATCACCTGAGAATAGACATGTTTAAAACGTCAACATAAAGTTGGTGAGATATAGGTTTAATGCCGGTAGCAATATATATATAGACCACAAGATTTCATATATAAACGTTTTAATAAAATATTCTAAGTGGTTGAGCACTTGGTAACCATACTTAACATTTAATCACGTCGCATATTCCCTTTATTATGAAATCTTACTACACCGTACCAAGTGTAGTCACGAAACGAAGTACTGTGCAACCGTTGAATACTGGTCGTCCAGTCCGGTTGGGGTTGTCAGGCCCGATAGATCTATCAACAGGATTCGCGTTTACAATACCGCTGTAAATAACAGTTACCAAGCTACAGGGAAGTATGCCAGTGGTACAACTCAACGTAGAATATATTTTTCAGTTACTTGTGTCCATATCGTAAAACATAAAATACATGTATTCTCATCCCGAAATATTTAGAGTTTAAAAGTGGGACTATATACTCACTTTCGTCTTGAAGATATGAAATTTTGACTTGGTCTCCGATTGATATCACGAACCTATCCATATAATATATCAATACCTTTTCTTTTTAAACAATCGTCACATATATATACTTATAATACTTTTAATAATTCCTTAGTCCGTAGTTAGCAGTCCGATGTTAGTAATTCAATTTTAATGGTTCATTTTTAGGTGTTTAATAAACCCCCAATGAAATAAATAAAACCCCCATCGTATATGTATTGGTCGAGATTAATCTTGACCCACGGTACCGGTGTTGTCAAATGACGTGTTGCGTACATAAAGTACCGGTGTTGTCAAATGACGTGTTGCGTACAATCATGGGATCTTATGATTAATCTTCTCGTATTGTTTACGGGTGATCCTGAACCATATAAAATTAAATTATGAGTACATATATATAAAATATCATGTTATTTTAGAAGGATGTGGTTTATTTAATTTTTTTCCAATTAATCACGTAGCTAAACTAGTCTTGGATATCCGATTTCGTTTTGGTCATAGTTTCTTCGTTACAACTCCGTTTTCGTTGGTTCAACTTGCCACTTCCTTGGATCGAGTCCCTCTTTAAGAATATGAACTGTAAATACCTTAGTTTATATTCGAAATCACAGGTCATAGGTCAAACTTTGGTGAAACTTATGAAGTTAATCATTTTCCATCATGTAAACAACCTTAAATGATTATTTTTCTAAAAATACTTATACTTTGAGTTAAATCATAAAATTTTTATGCGTTAACATATTCATAGT
This sequence comes from Rutidosis leptorrhynchoides, assembly GCF_046630445.1. Classification (NCBI taxonomy): domain Eukaryota; kingdom Viridiplantae; phylum Streptophyta; class Magnoliopsida; order Asterales; family Asteraceae; genus Rutidosis; species Rutidosis leptorrhynchoides. Next base: position 28,040,331 of record NC_092342.1, read on the forward strand.
AAAAATCATTTTTCCAGAAAATAAACCTCCAATTCAAAGTTTAAGATGGTTTTTAATTATCCAACCCAAAACAGCCCCCGGTTACACTCCGACGTCGTAAAAACAGTTTTTAAGGTGTTTTTTTGAAAAACCAAGTTAAACCTTGTTAAATTAGCATATATTTAAGATATATTACAGGTCTTGAAGTATTTTAAAAGTTAAGTTAGAAGGATCTATTTAGTTTGCAAACAAGTTTGAAAACATTCAAACTATGTTCTTGTTGTTAAAATTTTATACCACAAAATAAGATAGCTATATATATATGAATCGAATAAGGTTATGAACATAGTTACTACCTCAAGTTCCTTGGACAAGGTTGCTGTAAAAGAGGAGTAAGAACCTAGAACCAAAAGGGTGATGGAATTGGATGAAAGATTGGAAGTAAGTTTGTGTTCTTGGAAGGATTTCTTGAAGTGTTGTTGTAAGAGTTTTCTTATGGTGATTAAGTAAGGTTTTTATGGCTAGATCTTCTTGGTAACTTGCTGGATGATTATGGAGTTTAAAGGTTAAGAAAGAGTGTGTGTATTAGCTAAGATAATTGAAGTTAAAATGAATCAAAATGAGGATCCATGAAGACCCTTTAAAACGTGATATGGGGGGGGGGGGGCAAGGACAAAATTTTAAGCTTGTAATCTTGTGTATTTGTCAAACAATCATACAAAAGCAATTACCTCTACCTTAGGGCAGTAACAAGGGCTAGTTAGGTGGTGATTTGATGTGTATATACCAATAGTAAATACGTATAGAAGTTAGGTATGATACGAGTACATATACTCTAGATATACGTATAGAAATCTTGTGAAAAATAGAATGAGGATTCAAATATAGCTATCTTTTGTGAATACACTTATATGATTTTATGTATTTAAGTCCTTAAAAGTGATTAAATACATTACATATACGATATATGTATAAACATTATAGGTTATAAGTATTTATGTCAAATAACGTTACGTATGGTTATCGTTTTGAAAAATTAAGTTAGTAGTTTCAAAATATACTTATAACTTATTGTTATTAATACAAAATGAGATATTAAAACATTCATTAATCATGTTAAATATGTATATATACACAAACGTATAATTATCATATATTGTATAGTTCGTGATATCATCGGTCAAACTAGACGGTCAAACGTTGTGTAAAACTCTTTTCGGAAACATAAATCTCAACAATTTGGATTGCTTATCATGTTGGTAAGGTTTAATTTATATAAATATTAATCTTATAAGTATAGAACGATCGAAAAAGTGCGGGTCATTACAGTACCTACCCGTTAAATAAATTTCGTCCCGAAATTTTAAAATTGTACCTATTTTGCGTCATCGGAAAACAAGTGTGAATATTTTTGTTTCATTTGATCCTCTCGTTCCCAAGTAAACTCGGGACCCCTTCGAGCATTCCAACGAACCTTAACGATCGGTATGTTGCTCTGCTTGAGCCGTTTAACTTCACGATCCATGATTTCGATTGGTTCTTCGATGAATTGTAGTTTCTCGTCGACATGGATTTCTTCAAGAGGAATGGTGAGGTGTTCCTTTGCAAGACACTTCTTAAGGTTTGAGACGTGAAATGTATTATGTACTCCGGCGAGTTGTTGTGGTAACTCGAGTCGATAAGCTACCGGTCCAATGCGTTCGATAATCTTGAACGGACCTACATATCTTGGGTTCAGTTTACCCCTTTTTCCGAAGCGTATTACACCTTTCCACGGTGACACCTTTAACATAACCATGTCACCGATCTGAAACTCTAATGGTTTCCTTCGAACATCAGCGTAGCTCTTTTGGCGACTACGGGCTGTTTTCAATCTCTCCTTGATTTGTACTATCTTCTCAGTTGTTTCGTGTATGATCTCGGGACCAGTTAATTGTCGATCTCCTACTTCATTCCAACAAATAGGAGATCTACACTTCCTTCCGTACAATGCTTCGAATGGCGCAGCTTTAATGCTCGCATGATAACTATTATTATACGAGAATTCTGCTAATGGTAGATATTTATCCCATCCGTTTCCAAAATCGATCACACATGCCCTGAGCATGTCTTTAAGAGTCTGAATCGTTCTTTCACTCTGCCCGTCGGTTTGCGGATGATACGCGGTACTCATATCCAAACGAGTTCCTAGGGCCTCCTGTAGTGATTGCCAGAACTTTGATGTAAATCTACTATCACGATCGGATATAATGGAAATAGGTATTCCATGCCTTGAAACAACTTCCTTTATATACAATCGTAATAGTTTCTCCATTCTATCCGTTTCCTTTATAGGCAAGAAATGTGCAGACTTGGTGAGACGATCAACAATCACCCAAATGGTGTCGTATCCCTAGGCAGTCTTTGGTAACTTCGTGATGAAATCCATGGTAATACCATCCCATTTCCATTCTGGAATTTCTGGTTGTTGAAGTAACCCTGACGGCTTCTGGTGTTCTGCTTTGACTTTGGAACAAGTTAAACATTCCCCAACATATGTTGCAACGTCTGTCTTTAAATTAGGCCACCAATAATGTGTCTTAAGATCTTGATACATCTTTCCAACTCCAGGATGTATCGAGTATCTTGTCTTATGTGCCTCGTTCAATATCAACTTCCTTAATCCACCCAACTTCGGTACCCAAATACGATTTGCAAAATATCGAGTTCCATCTTCCCGTATAACGAGTTGCTTCTCATACTTCTTCATTATTTCATTTCCTATATTTTCTTTAGTAAGTGCTTCTCGTTGAGCCTATTTGATTTGTGAGTTGAGATTCATGCGAATTTTTATGTTCATTGCTCGTACTCGAATTGGTTCTCGTTCCTTTCTGCTTAAAGCGTCAGCCACCACATTCGCTTTCCCGGGATGATAACGAATTTCACAGTCATAGTCGTTTATTAACTCGACCCACCTACGTTGCCTCATGTTCAGCTGTTTCTGATCAAAAATATGTTGAAGGCTTTTATGATCAGTAAACACAGTGCATTTAACCCCATACAAGTAGTGTCTCCATATCTTCAATGCAAACACGACTGCTCCCAGTTCTAGATCATTCGTCGTATAATTCCGCTCGTGAATCTTTAATTGTTTGGATGCGTATGCAATAACTTTCTTTCGTTGCATAAGAACACAACCAAAACCTTGTCGCGAAGCATCACAATATATTTCAAAATCATCGTTCCCTTCAGGTAACGATAAGATAGGCGCCGTAGTTAACTTCTTTTTCAGTAATTGAAATGCACTCTCCTGCTCAGAAGTCCATTCATATTTCTTCCCTTTTTGCGTTAACGCTGTCAACGGCTTAGCTATTCGGGAAAAATCTTGAATAAACCTTCTATAATAACCGGCTAAACCCAAAAATTGGCGTATCTGCATTGGTGTCTTAGGAGTCTCCCATTTTTCAATGGCTTCAATTTTTGCTGGATCAACCTGAATTCCTTTGCTACTAACAACGTGGCCAAGAAATTGCACTTCTTTCAACCAAAAAGCACATTTAGAAAATTTAGCATATAGCTGTTCTTTTCTTAACAACTCTAATATCAACCTTAAATGCTGCTCATGCTCTTGCTCATTCTTGGAATAGATAAGAATATCATCAATGAAAACGATAACAAACTTATCTAAATACGGACTACAAACTCGATTCATGAGGTCCATGAATACAGCTGGCGCATTCGTCAATCCAAACGGCATGACCAAAAATTCGTAATGACCGTAGCGTGTCCGAAAAGCAGTTTTCGGTATATCTTCTTCTTTGACACGTAATTGATGATAGCCCGATCTTAGGTCAATTTTTGAGTACACACATGATCCTTGGAGTTGATCAAATAAGTCATCAATTCTCGGTAGTGGATACCGATTCTTGATAGTTAACTTATTTAATTCACGATAATCTATACACATTCGGAAAGATCCGTCTTTCTTCTTGACGAATAAAATTGGAGCTCCCCACGGTGAAGTACTTGGTCGTATGAATCCACGATCCAGTAATTCTTTTAACTGACTCTGAAGTTCTTTTAACTCGGACGGTGCAAGTCTATATGGAGCACGGGCAACCGGTGCAGCTCCTGGTACAAGATCTATTTGAAATTCTACAGATCTAAATGGAGGTAATCCCGGCAACTCTTCCGGAAATACTTCAGGAAAATCTCTTGCCACAGGCATGTCATTGATGCACTTCTCTTTTTCTTTATTTTCGACTTTATTAACATGTGCTAAGATAGCATAGCACCCTTTCTTCAAGCACTTTTGAGCTTTCAAATAACTAATGAGTTTTAGCTTTGAGTTACCCTTCTCTCCATAAATCATTACTGGCGTTTTATCCTTACGAGGAATGCGAATTGCCTTCTTGGCGCACACAACTTTAGCTCCTATTTTGGACATCCAGTCCATGCCGATTATTACATCAAAACTTCCTAATTCTACGGGTATCAAATCAATCTTAAATGTTTCTCCGGCTAAATTTATTTTACAATCACGGCAAATTTTATCGGCTTTAATTAGTTTACCATTAGCTAACTCAATCATGTACTTAGCATCTAGAGGTAATGATGAACAATTCAATTTAGCGTGAAAGTCTCTACACACGTAACTTCTATCAGCACCAGTATCAAATATAATAGATGCGGATAAGTTATTAATGGTAAACGTACCCGTAACATGCTCCGGGTCTTCACATGCCTCTCTAGCATTAATAACAAATGCTCTCCCACGTGCAGGTCCGATATTCTTCTCTGGATTCGGGCACTGGCTCTTATAGTGACCTTGTTTTCCACACCCAAAACAAGTAATGGTAGCCAAAGCAGTTCTATTTGCATTGGTGGCAGGAGTCTTGGTACCATTTGTATTTGTAACGAGAGCCCTACAATCTTCAGTAAGATGACCCTTTTGATTACATTTGTTGCATACCACATTACAGTAACCAGAGTGATGTTTGTGGCATCGGTTGCATAAAGGATTTTTTCCTTTATAACCAAAGCTTAAATCACTACCCGCACCTTGCGTGATTTCTTGTTTCTTAAAAGATTGTTGTTGGTTACCTCGATCATAATTTCCATTCCACTTTCTTTTGTTACCTGATACCTTCACATCAGTATTGAATACTTTCTTATCCATGATGACCTGATCCATTAGCTCGTTTGCCATGGTTATAGCTTCATGAATTGTCTTAGGTTTCGATGCTGTAACATTTGCTTTGACCTTTTTGGGCAAACCATCTTTGTACATTTCAATCTTCCGTTCTTCGGTTGGAACCAATTCAGGACATAGCAAAACTAATTCCATGAATCGCTGATTGTAGTTGGTGATTTCAGTACCAATAACCTTCAGACTTCGTAATTCATCTTCCAACTTCCTAACCTCGTTCCTTGGACAATATTCGTTGATTAACATTGTTTTGAATTCTTCCCATGGAGTATCATAAGCTACATCTCCTCCTACAGCCTTCACATAATTTTTCCACCACGTGAGTGCACTATCTTGTAAAGTGCACGATGCATACTTGGTCATGTCCTTTTCAACACAACCACTGATTTTAAACACAGTCTCCATCTTTTCTATCCACCGAGTTAAACCGATCGGTCCTTCTGTTCCACTGAATGATGAGGGCTTGCAAGCTTGAAAAGTTTTGTAAGTGCACCCCACACGAGGATTTGGGTTAACTGCAGCACCTCTTGCAGCCTCGACCCATAACATTCTGTCGTTCACTCGCTGATTGATGAGTTCCTGGATTTCTTGTTCCGTCATTCGGTTCAATCGCGCCATATTCTTCTATAAGAATGAAAAGAAAATAATTATTCACATGGAATATTATAGATGTAGTGTATATTTACAGTACATTATAGCTTATTAATAATATGAACCAGGTATTATTATAAAAGCCTTTTCTTCTTATTAGCGTTTTATAATTATATCTAGGGTAGTACCTACCCGTTAATGTCCATACTTAATAGCTTAGTACAGAATCAATTACTACCATCTAAATAATACTTAACCATGGAAAATTATTGCATTTCACACTTCACTATTTTAAATATGCTTATCTTACATCGAACATTAAACAAACCACACTAATAATATTATACAAAACATTATATGATCCCATGGTTTAATACGGCAGCGCATCGTTTGGTCTATTTTCTAGGACGTTTAGGTTCAAAGAATCGCTTAACGCTTATCCTGGCTGTCTGCCTATATTTTGGCTGTGGGACTGAAGAACTGGATGCCGGGATAGAACGAATAGGAATAGCGGGAATAGGGGTGGTAGTGTCTAGTGGAGTTGGTGCCACATCATCCTTACTAAACTCAGGATTTGAATTTTCTAATTCATTAGCCTTTCGTTTCTTTCCTAGTTCGAACTCGTCTTTTGTAATTTCCTGTATTTCTTCCTCGGGTTCACTTTCCTCCTCGGGTTCACTTTCCTCCTCGGGTTCACTTTCCTCCTCGGGTTCACTTTCCGGGTTCTCTATAGTCGGTTCATCCGGAATTTGTGAGTCTTCCCCAAAGATATTATTTTCGTCATCGGATAGGTTAATGACTGGAACACCATCTGAAGATTCTGGTTCGGAGTCACTGAACGTGATGACAAGTTTTGAGCCCGACATCTATCACACAACAACTAACCCATTAGTACTACATAATATTTACATATAAATTTTAACCAACAATGATAAGCAATGGTTTTTAAATCAAACCCGGTCAAAGTCCAGACTTACTAATGTATCCTAACAACTTATCAGTTAGACACACTAACGCAAACCTGGTTCGCTAAGACCACCGCTCTGATACCACATGTCATAACCCGTCCTTAACCATAAGAACGAGTTAGATAACGTATGATTTCATTGCGAGGTATTGACCTCTATATGCGACATTTTTAAAAGAACAACTGCATTTATTTTACATTACAAACCATAACTCTTATTTTAATACAAGCTTTAGACAATAAAAAGATGATTATCGTTTAGCGATAATCTTAGACTTACAAACTTTACATGTGATGATAACAATACGATTTCTAGCATATTTTACATTACAAATCCTCCGATATGCAGTTTTATTTTTGACACAAATATGCATACTCAAGATCTTGTTTAAATTCAACATGTTGCAGCGGAAGCTTCTAATTATCACCTGAGAATAGACATGTTTAAAATGTCAACATAAAGTTGGTGAGATATAGGTTTAATGCCGGCAGCAATATATATATAGACCACAAGATTTCATATATAAACGTTTTAATAAAAATATTCTAAGTGGTTGAGCACTTGGTAACCATACTTAACATTTAATCACGTCGCATATTCCCTTTATTATGAAATCTTACTACACCGTACCAAGTGTAGTCACGAAACGAAGTACTGTGCAACCGTTGAATACTGGTCGTCCAGTCCGGTTGGGGTTGTCAGGCCCGATAGATCTATCAACAGGATTCGCGTTTACAATACCGCTGTAAATAACAGTTACCAAGCTACAGGGAAGTATGCCAGTGGTACAACTCAACGTAGAATATATTTTTCAGTTACTTGTGTCCATATCGTAAAACATAAAATACATGTATTCTCATCCCGAAATATTTAGAGTTTAAAAGTGGGACTATATACTCACTTTCGTCTTGAAGATATGAAATTTTGACTTGGTCTCCGATTGATATCACGAACCTATCCATATAATATATCAATACCTTTTCTTTTTAAACAATCGTCACATATATATACTTATAATACTTTTAATAATTCCTTAGTCCGTAGTTAGCAGTCCGATGTTAGTAATTCAATTTTAATGGTTCATTTTTAGGTGTTTAATAAACCCCCAATGAAATAAATAAAACCCCCATCGTATATGTATTGGTCGAGATTAATCTTGACCCACGGTACCGGTGTTGTCAAATGACGTGTTGCGTACATAAAGTACCGGTGTTGTCAAATGACGTGTTGCGTACAATCATGGGATCTTATGATTAATCTTCTCGTATTGTTTACGGGTGATCCTGAACCATATAAAATTAAATTATGAGTACATATATATAAAATATCATGTTATTTTAGAAGGATGTGGTTTATTTAATTTTTTTCCAATTAATCACGTAGCTAAACTAGTCTTGGATATCCGATTTCGTTTTGGTCATAGTTTCTTCGTTACAACTCCGTTTTCGTTGGTTCAACTTGCCACTTCCTTGGATCGAGTCCCTCTTTAAGAATATGAACTGTAAATACCTTAGTTTATATTCGAAATCACAGGTCATAGGTCAAACTTTGGTGAAACTTATGAAGTTAATCATTTTCCATCATGTAAACAACCTTAAATGATTATTTTTCTAAAAATACTTATACTTTGAGTTAAATCATAAAATTTTTATGCGTTAACATATTCATAGTAAAAATCATTTTTCCAGAAAATAAACCTCCAATTCAAAGTTTAAGATGGTTTTTAATTATCCAACCCAAAACAGCCCCCGGTTACACTCCGACGTCGTAAAAACAGTTTTTAAGGTGTTTTTTTGAAAAACCAAGTTAAACCTTGTTAAATTAGCATATATTTAAGATATATTACAGGTCTTGAAGTATTTTAAAAGTTAAGTTAGAAGGATCTATTTAGTTTGCAAACAAGTTTGAAAACATTCAAACTATGTTCTTGTTGTTAAAATTTTATACCACAAAATAAGATAGCTATATATATATGAATCGAATAAGGTTATGAACATAGTTACTACCTCAAGTTCCTTGGACAAGGTTGCTGTAAAAGAGGAGTAAGAACCTAGAACCAAAAGGGTGATGGAATTGGATGAAAGATTGGAAGTAAGTTTGTGTTCTTGGAAGGATTTCTTGAAGTGTTGTTGTAAGAGTTTTCTTATGGTGATTAAGTAAGGTTTTTATGGCTAGATCTTCTTGGTAACTTGCTGGATGATTATGGAGTTTAAAGGTTAAGAAAGAGTGTGTGTATTAGCTAAGATAATTGAAGTTAAAATGAATCAAAATGAGGATCCATGAAGACCCTTTAAAACGTGATATGGGGGGGGGCAAGGACAAAATTTTAAGCTTGTAATCTTGTGTATTTGTCAAACAATCATACAAAAGCAATTACCTCTACCTTAGGGCAGTAACAAGGGCTAGTTAGGTGGTGATTTGATGTGTATATACCAATAGTAAATACGTATAGAAGTTAGGTATGATACGAGTACATATACTCTAGATATACGTATAGAAATCTTGTGAAAAATAGAATGAGGATTCAAATATAGCTATCTTTTGTGAATACACTTATATGATTTTATGTATTTAAGTCCTTAAAAGTGATTAAATACATTACATATACGATATATGTATAAACATTATAGGTTATAAGTATTTATGTCAAATAACGTTACGTATGGTTATCGTTTTGAAAACTTAAGTTAGTAGTTTCAAAATATACTTATAACTTATTGTAATTAATACAAAATGAGATATTAAAACATTCATTAATCATGTTAAATATGTATATATACATATATATACACAAACGTATAATTATCATATATTGTATAGTTCGTGATATCATCGGTCAAACTAGACGGTCAAACGTTGTGTAAAACTCTTTTCGGAAACATAAATCTCAACAATTTGGATTGCTTATCATGTTGGTAAGGTTTAATTTACATAAATATTAATCTTATAAGTATAGAACGATCGAAAAAGTGCGGGTCATTACAGATATAGCAGCTGGTGGTTCCATTATGAAGAAAACAACAACTGAAGCTTACAAAATTATTAATAACATTGCTTTCCACTCACATGAGTGGTACCAAGAAAAAGATATTGTTAGATCATCTAAAGCGGCTAGAGCCGATTCTAGACATGACTTTGATTCCATTTCCGCAAAGATAGATGCTGTCAAAAGACGAATGTAAAAGATGACTAAAGATATTCACTCAATACGAATTAGTTGTGAGCAGTGTGGAGGACCACATTTGACAAAAGATTGTCTCAGTATTGAACAAACAATGGAACAAAGAGAGAATGTTTCATACATGAACCAAAGGCCTGGAAATAATTATCAGAATAATTATCAACCGCCAAGACCAATTTACAATCAAAACCAGAATTATAACCGAAATGTTCCATACAACAACCAACAAGGTCCAAACAATCAACAAGTATCTAATAATACTTACAATCAGCAAAGACCTATTTTTCAAAACAAACCACCACAAACCGATGATAAAAAGCCAAATTTTGAAGATATGATGTCGAAGCTAGTTGAATCTCAAACGCAGTTTTTCACATCTCAGAAACAAACCAATGAACAAAATGCTCAAGCATTTAGAAATCAACAAGCTTCTATTCAAAATCTGGAACAAGAAGTAAGCAACCTAGCAAGGTTGATAGGTGAAAGAAAACTGGAAAGTCTACCTAGCGATACAAATGCTAACCCCCAGAATGAAACAGCTAAAGCCATTACCACAAGAAGTGGTATTACACATAAACCACCTGAAATGCCTGTAATTTTGATGATGCTATTCCTACTCCACAAGAACTACAACCTAAACAAGATAAGGAAACAGAACCGGTAGTTGAAAAGGTTAATGAAGATAACACAGTTAAGGCTAAACCTTATGTTAAACCATACCAACCACCACTTCCATACCCGAGTAAAATGAGAAAAGAAAGACTTGAAGCCGAGCAATCCAAATTCTTGGATATGTTTAAACAAATAAATGTCAATCTTCCTTTCATAGATGTGATCCCAGGAATGCCTAGATATGCTAAATTCTTGAAAGATCTAATCACAAATAGAAAGAAAATGGAAGAACTCTCGGCTGTTACTATGAATGCTAATTGTTCTGCAGTGCTGTTGAATAAGATACCAGAAAAATTATCTGATCCAGGAAGTTTCATAATTCCATGTTTTCTGGGAAGTCTTAGTTCAATAGAAGCATTGGCAGATTTAGGTGCTAGTATAAATTTAATGCCGTATTCACTATACGCTAAACTAGACCTCGGAGAATTGAAACCAACACGAATAAGCATACAACTAGCCGATCGATCAGTAAAATATCCTAGAGGGATAATGGAGAACATGCTAGTTAAAGTTGGTACTTTAGTATTTCCAGTAGATTTTGTTATTCTGGATATGGAAGAAGATTCTCGAGTCCCTCTCATATTAGGAAGACCATTCTTAAACACGGCTAAAGCAATAATAGACGTGTTTGGTAAGAAACTGACCCTAAGTATAGAGGACGAGAGTGTTACCTTTTCAGTTGATAGAGCCATGCAACAACCACAATCTGCAGATGATACATGTTATTATATTCAAACTATAGATTCACATGCAGAATTGTTAGAAGAATTTCCAGAATTACAAGGAACAGAAGAAATTCAAATGCTAAAAGAGGAAGACAGATATCGATACAAATCATCGATAGAAGAACCACCGGCATTAGAGTTAAAGCCACTTTCAAACCATTTGGAATACGCTTATTTACATGGTGAATCTGAATTACCTGTAATAATATCGTCTTCTCTTACTGAAAATGAAAAATCTCAACTCATTGCTGTGCTAAAAGCTCATAAACCAGCAATTGCATGGAAGATTCATGACATTAAAGGCATAAGTCCTTCGTATTGCACACATAAAATCCTTATGGAAGAAGGTCATAAAACGTATGTGCAACGCCAACGAAGACTAAATCCTAATATGCAAGATGTTGTTAAGAAAGAAATTATTAAACTGCTAGATGCATGTTTAATTTATCCAATCTCTGATAGTCCATGGGTAAGCCCAGTTCAATGCGTACCTAAGAAGGGTGGCATGACTGTCATCACAATTGAAAAAAATGAGCTTATTCCTACTAGGACTGTAACAGGATGGCGTGTTTGTATTGATTATAGAAAATTAAATGACGCCACCAGAAAAGATCACTTTCCCTTACCTTTCATTGATCAAATGTTAGAAAGATTAGCCGGGAATAGTTACTATTGTTTTCTTGATGGGTTTTTCGGATACTTTCAAATTCCAATAGCACCCGAGGATCAAGAGAAAACCACGTTCACGTGCCCTTATGGTACTTTTGCTTATAAACGCATGCCATTTGGACTTTGCAATGCCCCTGCGACCTTTCAAAGGTGCATGATGGCGATTTTTCATGACATGATAGAAGAATGCATGGAAGTTTTCATGGATGACTTCTCAGTTTTCGGTGATACATTTGAATCATGTCTAGTTAATCTTGAACGAATGCTTATTAGATGCGAACAATCAAATCTAGTTCTTAATTGGGAGAAATGTCATTTCATGATTAAAGAAGGCATCGTTCTTGATCATAAAATTTCAAAGGAAGGAATTGAAGTGGATAGAGCTAAAGCAGATGTAATTGCTAAACTTCCACATCCCACCAATGTTAGAGGAGTTAGGAGTTTTCTAGGGCATGCCGGTTTTTATCGACGTTTCATAAAAGATTTTTCTAAAATTGCCACTCCTATGAATAAACTCTTAGAAAAGGATGCTCCATTCATCTTTTAATGCATCAAATCTTTTAATATTCTTAAAGAAAAACTCACTAATGCGCCGATCATGATAACTCCAAATTGGAATCTACCATTTGAACTCATGTGCGATGCAAGTGATTTTGCAATGGGAGCCGTTTTAGGACAAAGGATTGAAAAATAATTTCAACCTATTTATTACGCTAGTAAGACGTTACAAGGAGCACAAATGAATTACACAACTACTGAAAAAGAACTCTTTGCTATTGTCTTTGCTTTTGACAAAATTCGTTCATATCTCGTTCTAGCAAAAACGGTGGTCTATACCGACCATTCTGCTCTTAGATACCTATTTTCGAAACAAGATGCCAAATGACAATTAATCCGTTGGATCTTACTCTTACAAGAGTTCGATATTGAAATCCGAGATAAAAAGAGAGCAGAAAATCTCACCGCTGATCATCTTTCTCGTCTTGAAAATCCTGAATTAGAAGTTCTGAATGAATCGGCTATACAAGACAACTTTCCTGATGAATATCTATTGAAGATAGATTATAGTGAAATTCCATGGTTTGCAGACTATGCAAACTACTTAGTATGTGGATTCCTCGAAAAGGGTTGTCGTACCAAAAATGAAAGAAATTCTTTAGTGATATAAAACACTATTTCTGGGAAGATCCACATTTGTTTAAAAGTTGTCCCAATGGAATAATACGCCGATGCGTATTCGGAGATGAAGCTAGTAATATCTTAAACCATTGTCACACAGGACCAACAGGAGGGCATTATGGGCCTCAACTCACAGCAAGAAAAGTTTACGATATGCTGGATTCTATTGGCCTACAATTTTCAAAGACGCACACCTTCTTTTCAAATCCTGTGATGCTTGTCAAAGGGCTGGAAAAATAAGTCAACGTGATGAAATGCCACAAAATGTCATTCAAGTATGTGAAGTATTTGACTTTTGGGGTATTGACTTTATGGGTCCATTTCCAAAATCTCATAATAATCTCTACATTCTCGTTGCCATTGATTATGTATCTAAATGGGCAGAAGCACAAGCTCTTCCAACTAACGATGCACGAGTTGTAGTCAACTTCTTAAAACGTCTTTTTGCAAGGTTCGGAACACCGAAAGCTTTAATAAGTGATCGGGGTACTCATTTTTGTAACAATCAACTTGAGAAAGTTCTCAAAAGATTTGGAGTAACTCATAAAATCTCAACCGCTTATCATCCTCAAACAAGTGGACAAGTTGAAAATACCAACCGAGCTTTAAAACATATTCTAGAGAAAACCGTAGGATCAAATCCAAAGGAATGGTCCATGAAATTGGAGGATGCACTCTGGACTTTTAGAACAGCCTACAAAACTCCAATTGGAACCACACCTTTTAGACTCGTTTACAGAAAAGCATGTCACCTTCCAGTAGAAATTGAACACAAAGCATTTTGGGCTTTGAAGACATGTAATCTTGATTTACATGAAGCTGGACTTCTACGGTTAAGTCAATTAAATGAATTAGAAGAATTAAGACATGAAGCATACGAAAATTCGTTAATCTATAAAGAAAGAAAGAAATGGCATGATAAAAGAATCAGAAGTTCAAAAGAATTTAAAGAAGGAGACAGAGTTCTTCTTTTCAATTCACGATTCAAGCTATTTCCTGGAAAATTGAAATCAAGATGGTCTGGACCATTCATAGTCAAAAGAGTTTTCCTGTACGGAACAGTAGAATTAATAAATTCAAATGGGATTGAATTTAGGGTTAATGGTCACAGAGTTAAACATTACATAGATAGTCCAATGAAAGTTGAAGATGAAGTTAATCACAATTTCGATACCACAGCTAACTAAGCGTGGGAAGTTTCGAATCTTTTTAGGGTATTATATATTTCTGTTAGAGTTAGATATTATGTTTTCGTATAGTTTCCGAGAATGGAATTCGAATGGTCTTTCCCTAGCAGACCCTAAAGAACCAGTCTTCTCCCTTCATTCTGAATTTTTATTTTTTAGGTTTTACGAGATGAAGAATTCCTTTGATCTGAACCATGGTCCAATGCTACATGCTATGATTACTAAACGTAATAATGACACTCTTCCGAGTGAACTGATATCATTCATAAGAGGCAAAATGGACGGAGTAAGAAAAGAACTCAGGAAAGATCATCATAAGATACATTTTGGTAAAGGAAAATCAAAATCCGCAACGAAAAGAAGAGCACGACACCTTGAAAGATGTTATAAATGCGGAAAATGGTCACACGAAGGTAAATGTTTAAATAATCAAACATATTCAAATACCGAATTTGTTACTCTATGCAGAGAAGGACCGTTTATATGTTTAGAAGAAAAGATATTGAAGAATCGAGATTACGCTTATGTAGCTATGGAAAATCAAATCACACAACTCTCCTATGAGTCGGCTAAAGCAGGTCTCTGAGAATTCTTTCTCACAGGTAAGTATGTACAGTTTTTATTTTTATTTTTATTGCTTTTAACCTTTTGATAATAAACGCTGAATCGTTCGCTATAAAGTATTAAATTGGTATTCAATAAAATTAGGTATGCGTAACCGAAATTATTGATATCATACAAAAATTTATTACATCACTGCAAAATTTACCGTTTATTCTTAAGGTATAAGTATCTTTAATCAAGTAACCCAAAATATTTCAAAAAATTCGTCAGGAGTAAAACTAGGTTATGGAACCGAAATTACTTTACCGAAAAGAGGGGCGTATATTTTTGATAATACTTGATTGATTAAAGTGGGATAAAAGACCAAAAAGATTTTTTTTATTTTAATTTTTACTTTATTTTTAAAATTAATATATAAATATTAAATTAATATTGTAAACTTTTTAAAATCAATATATTTAAGTTTGTAAATATTTGAAAAATTAATATTTTTAATATAAGTTTGTATGTATAAAAACAAAAATATAATAAAAATTTGGTGTGAATTTTTAATGATATTTATATGAATTTTTAATTTTATGCATTTTAAATTTAAGTTTGGTGTGAATTTAAAAACAAAAATGTACTTTATTTCATTAAGTTAAAAATGTGATTTCTAAAAATTCGTCGTGAGTTGAAAACTAGGTCGTTGAACCGAAATTGCTTTACCCAAGGGAGGGACGAGAAATTTTATTATCTTTATTTTTAATCTTATTGAATTAAAGTATGCCAAAAACATTAAAAAAACCCAAAAATCTTTGCTTTTAAAACAACGCTTTGAAATGACAAATTTTTAAAATTTTGTCGAGGGACGGACTAGGACATCGATCTGAAACGCCCTCATTCTAAAGGAAATAAAATTTTAAATAAAATTAATAAATTGTTTTAAAAGTATAAGGTTTTTAAAAAAAAAAAAAAACAGACCATATGCGATCGCATGGGGTTTCCTCTTAGAATCCATGCGGTCGCATGGAAAGGAAAATCAGGCCAGAAACATAAACAGACGAGCAGTCTGTTCTTCCCACAAATACACACACATACACGAACCTACTCCCAAACACAATCAAAAATTCGCATTTTTTAACCAAATTTCTCACAAAACTTCGCTACAATCATGCCTAGGTTCGGATTTTTTAGCAAGAAGGTAAAAATTACACCCCTAAACTCTTAAATTTCTTAATTTTTGTGATAATTACCAATATTTTACCCAATTTGATTTTGTTAATTTCTAGGGTAATTAGAGTTAAATTATTAGTATATTATGCATATATAACCTAGATTGATGCTATTTAACATGATTTGAAGCCAAAAACTTCAAAATTTTTAGAAATCTAGGGTTTGTGTTCTTGAGCAATTTGGGGCTTTTTGATATAAACAGATTATGGCCGATTTTTGTCATGAATTATTGCTAAATTAAGTAGTGTAACATGTTTAGGTAGCTAAATGATCTAAACTTTGATCCTAAACATGATTTTTGAGAATTAAAGTGGACTTTTTAGGTCTAAAATTCATGAATTTGATTAAATTGATGTAAATGCCATTTGAAACTTATTTAATTGCTAGTAATGGTTGTTTTAACATGTTATTTGAGTTGAATGCTTATGAACTTTGTAAAAATTTTCATATATGCTTATTTAAAAAAGTGTAGAATTGTGAAAATTGTGAAAATGTGTATAAGTTTAATTTTGATTGAACATGTTATTGTAATTGTTTCAAGTTGTTATTTTGCTAACACTAATGCATATTTGGATGCACAAATTTTGTGTTTAATGTGTTTTGCAGAAAAATACCGATACTGATGGTGCATCATCATCATCTAGGCAACCTGCTCCAGAACCTGAACCAGAAATGCAATATGAGCCACAATATGAACTAGAACCTGAGCAGGAGCAACAACAGGAACAACAACAACAACAACCTGATCAACACGTACCATATTATGATCCGCAGCAAGAATATGTTAATGCCTATGTAATATTTCCGATTCATCCGATAGTAGAACACCCAACGATTCATGAAGCACAGTTTCATCTCAATTTGAGATTTGATCGAAGCTGGAGAGATTACCCAACATATCAAAGTAACAAATTCAAACTGGTAACGAAAAATGTAGAAGTGCCGAGGGTAATCGATTGGGAGCCTTTGGAAAGGGTCCAACTAGTTAACTCAGTTAGACTGCATCTGATCCAAAGGTATGGCAGCTCTTCTTTTCCCGATTGGGAACGTTTATTCACCATTCGTAGGCCTGTATATAAGGAATGGTGTATTGAGCTTATGAGTACTATTTCACTTAATGCGGATATAGTTAGGTTAGATGATAGAAGTTTTCTTAGATTTATACTTGGCCGTAGGATGTACAGGATGACCATGCTGGACATGGTCAGGGTTTTACAGATTTACACTCCTGGTGAATCACTACTACCCAATTGTACAAATTTGATTTATCATGGGGAGCGGGTAGATAGAAATTTTGACGCGGACGCTGTCTGGAGGCGTATGTCAGATTATAATGTTTTTATGCTTGGAGGAAGACACTCCTATTTAGATATTAACAAAGTAGAGCTACGTATCATACATAGATTTTTATTTAATTCGATTACCCAAAGAGGTAAAAACAAGGAGAAGATGACCTTACACGATTTATTTTACCTTAAGTGTATTCGAAACCCTAGAAGGTTTGTTAATATCCCCTACTGTGTTGGTTTTTATCTGTCCAAAGTAGTGGCAGGAATACATGACGGGGGAGTAATAGGAGGAGGTATTTTTGTTACTCTCATTGGAGAGTATTTGGATGTAGATAGGGATCAAGGGGGTCCACTTATGGTATGTAGGGAACAGGATGATACTTTAAGATTGAAGTTCTATCAGGGTGCTAAGGTGTGATGACCCGGAAATTTCTGACCAAATTTAAACTTAATCTTTAACGTTTCCGACACGATAAGCAAAGTCTATGAAGTTGAATCTCAAAATTTTAGAACTGTTTCATGTATTCAATTACATTTGACTGCTCTCAACGATTCATGAATAATTATATGTATGTATATATATATATATATGTAAAAGTAAAAATGACTTTCCTACAGTAAAACACTATTTGCTACAGTAAAAACTATTTGATGTCGACGAACTAGGAAACAAAAACGGATAAGGCGGCCATGCGATCGTATGGCAAAAACACTGAAAACTCATTCGATCGCATAAGGTACTGAAGCAGGCCACATACTATAAAAGCTCGATCTGGTCTCCACATACTATTATTATTTATTATTATTATTAATATTATTATTATTATTATTATTATTATTATTATTATTAATATTATTATTATTAATCTTATTATAATATTATTATTAGTAGTATATATACATCAAATACTACGACGAGGTTATGAGCGTGTCACCTTCAAAATGGGTTTTTGAGCGGGATAGAGCTAAGGAAATTATGGGTTATTGCCAAGGAGGTTATGGGTAATGTTAAAGGGTATATTTGTGAATCAAATCTAGTGTTTATCATCTCTGTTGCGTCTACGTACTTTCCTACAATATTGAATATCAATATTGATACGTAAGCATTCATATCTTATCTTTTATATATTAATTGTGTATCCATGTCTAGTGCTCGAGTATATATGTTTATGCATGCTTGTATGCTAAATTTTGTCGTTAAACAGTTTATGATGAATCACGAATTTAATATATATATATTACTGACAAAAGGTATATGATATGCATGTTTTTGGAAAGCTGGCGAAAAATCAATAACTTTTCATTTAGAAATCGCAAAATTTCGATGAACGAATTAAAAGATATGGGCAACTGAATTATGATCAAAGTTAATTGAAATTGCTTTTGAATCTACAATTAAGATTTAAACAAGTTTTTTACGAGATTAATAAAATGGATTTTTAAATATTACCAGCCGAGTAAATGAATCCTTATTTAAGGCACGTCTCGTTTTGTTGAACAATTGTCAAAATTGACCGTTTTATCATGTTTTAAAGCCTTATAAAAACTATAGACTAATTTTACAAGAATTGGGAAACTATTCGAAATGTTAAAATGTTTCGATTGCCATGATCATTCAACTATAGTATTAAGTCAGAATGACTTTTTGAAATGACTTTTGATAAACTTTTGTATGTCAATCTCGAGCATTAGGATTGTGATACACCATGACCTGACCTAGCTTGATAGACATTTATTGACCAACATAGGTTCTCTAGGTTGAGATATACGGTTATTTGATAATCCGAGTTTCAGTCACATTTTGGTGAACGACTTTATATGCTGCTAAGGTGAGTTTCATATGATCCATTTTACCCTTTACATTTTTGGGCTGAGAATACATGCAAATGCTTTATTAACTGATTTACAATATTTATATGCGTGAGTTGCATTTGCTCCCTTTTTAAATGCTTTTGCAATATATATTTTTGGGCTGAGAATACATGCACTTTATTTTAAACAATGGACATAAGTACATACTAAATTCTATACTGAGTTTGAACCGAAAATCCCTTAGCTTTGGTAACTAGTAACTGCCGGTTATAAGAACTGGTGGGCGCGAGTAGTAGTATATGGATCCATAGGGCTTGATATCCCCGTCCGAGCTAGAGCACTAGCCTTTTAACGGACGTATGCTATTTGAGAAGCGTACACGTTGGTTTGCGTGTATTATTAAGATGATTATACAAAGGGTACAAATTATATATACGTTAAGTTTAGTTACCAGGGTGCTCAATTTCGTAGAATATTTTGATAAACGTTTCTGGATGAAAGAACTGAAATCTTGTGATCCACCTTTATGTACAGATTATGCAAAACATTAAAACTATGAACTCACCAACCTTTGTGTTGACACTTGTTAGCATATTTATTCTCAAGTTCCCTAGAAGTCTTCCGCTGTTTGCTTATATGTTAGACAAGCTATGTGCATGGAGTCTTACATGGCATATTTTTCAAGGAAACGTTGCATTCACCAAATCATCACCATGTATCTTATTTTGACTGCATTGTCAACGGAAGTACTACTGTAAACTATTATTTACGGTAATTGTCTATATGTAGAAATCATCAGATGTCGAAAACCTTTGGTTTAAATATTCATTTATGGTGTGCCTTTTCAAAAGAATGCAATGTTTACAAAATGTATCATATAGAGGTCAAATACCTCGCAATGAAATCGATGAATGACGTGTTCGTCCATATGGATTTGGAGCGATCGTCACAGTTGGTATCAGAGCGTTGGTCCTAGCGATCCAGGTCTTGCATGAGTGTGTCTAACTGATAGTTGTTACGATGCATTAGTAAGTCTGGACTTCGACTGTGTTTACATGTTAAAAGTTTTGCTTATCATTTCTTATCGGAAATTACATGCTTATCATTCTTAAGTCTAGACTCATTTTCCTGCATTTATTGCATAAATAGTGTATAGACAAAAATTCATATCTTAGCGTATCTGTTACTGTAAATTTTTTCTGACATCTTCCGAAAATTTCTCCGTGATTTATGGAATTTGGTATTATATATACATATGTAAATTATGTATTGAATAATTCCAAACTAAATTCAATAATCTAATTCATATCAAAAATCATCTCCCTAATTATACAAGATGGATCCCGTATCTAGTTCAAATTCCTTAAACTCCGACAGCTATTCCGATATGGATATTCACATGAATTCCGAAGACAGTGTAACCGGAATGGATCAACCAATTAGCCATCATCTATTCTGGATGAATTGGGGATGGGTTCGTAGTTTACTTAATCATTGGAGACAAGAAGAAGGTGATCCCTTCCATCCACCACATTGCCCTCTTGGCAAAGAACCTGAAGCACTTACCGGTGAACCTGTTCGAGACACCATTTTCTCTCTCATTTCTAGAGTATCTTGTCACGATAATATACTATCTCAAATTCTGGATCTTATTCACCCGCTCGTCCGAACCGCCAATCATCCCGGTGTAGTATAAGAAGTCAACGAGCTTCGCGCTCGGGTAGTATCTTTGGAGAATATGGTGCAAAGGTTACAAGCACCAGCAGCATCACCGGCATCAACAGTACCACCGACAACAACACCAACAGTACCATTACCACCACCAACAACATCCACATCGCAAACCTCAACTTCACAATCTGTTCCACGAGCATCGACGTCATACGCACCGTAGTTACCAAGAAATACCAGCAACAATAAACAATGAAGTATTAACTCATTTCCCCTGAAGAAATTTTATGTATATTTAATATATATGAATTTTGAAATCAAAATAAATCTTTTCGTACTAAGCTATTACATGTGAATCTTAACTGGTAGGTACTACTCGGTTAGTTCATATTACTAATATGCAATGATGTACATCCTTCCTTAACAACTTAACCATTGTTAACTACAATCTCTGTTTCAACCCAATGAATTCCATTTCATAATAAACCAAGTGTATTAATCAATTACATAATTAATTTTACATTTTCAATTTCGATATACTCGAAACTTTCCAGAAAACATCATCTGTGCCTTGTAAGGTTCACAAAAATTCCACGAGCACCAACATCCTTCACCGAGGAATATCAATAAGAATAAATAATGAAGTGTTGATTTCATTAGTGAAAAACTCTGCAAAGATTATGTAATCTTTATTGTTTTAGAGATTAATTATTTCTAAGTTAAACCGAAAATCAAATGAGCTTAATATGATATTAACTCATTAAATCCGTATTACATCTGAAGAAATATTCATACATATATTTTCATAAAGACTGTAATGAAAATTCTTTTGTACAAAATATTACTTGTGAAATCTTTAACGGGTAGGTAATTCCGGGGAAATATATAAGTTCACAATTAATATGTTATACTGTACATTCTTCAACTTTGATTCAAAAAAATTATTAACTATGCTCACAGCGATATACAATCGTTTCCATACAAATTCAATTACATATTCTGATATTGACGGATCAGAATCCAAGTCAAGATTTAACGGGTGACATCATTCTTAGATCTCTACATCTTTCAAAGCTATACTTTGACTTCAAAAATGTGAAAGATCCTTTAGCATTGTTATTACTGAAAATAATATTGCAATCCCTTTTCAAAGTATCCAGTTTTACCACACTTTCAACCAGTCAACTTTGACTTTTCAGATTAACCTTATTATAACCTTGACATATACGTTCTTGTTACTGGGGAACCTTTCATGTTCCACCACATTAGCAGTAAATTTACCAACAACTTTATTAATCCTTGACCTTTCGAAAAATCCTTATACTCATTGAAACCCTATCATGTACTAATCCACATCTTGTAACAATAATTGCCATACCAACCACCGGGAATTAGCAATCAGAATTTTGAATCTTGCAGCATTTTCTACGACAACAGTTATATATAGATAACATCTATCTTCTAGATTTACATACTTCGAATGTGAAGTTTCTGAAAACATCCCAAACTATGAACTAGTTCTCTGAAATTGGAAAAAATGCCGATGAAGCAGCAAAAACTATAAATGACCTTAACAGTCAAAAGTTTGATGATAAAGAATAGTATGGTGGTAAAGCTGAGAAAAAGAGAAGGTTTGGAACTGAAAAACAGATTGAGTAAAGTATGAAAGAGGCTGTGGATAAATTACAAAGACTAAACCTGCCTTCAAAGAATCCAAATGATTCAGTGACTGCTGAAACCATTAGTAAGAACCTTACTTCTTATTCTAAACCTTCACAGACAGATTTTCTGCATCATCATCTGATATTAGAAATTCTAAGATATCATCGTATCTTTCATTATAAATATCCTCGATATTTTTGGAGGTATCTTCATACCTATTCTTATCGGAAATCATTCATCTCTTCGCACTATCTGTGTTACATCATAAAAGAAACTATTTTAGTTTCTAAAATCTGAAAAAATGTTTTGAAGTAATGTTGGGAACTGAAGCATGAGTTAGTATAATATAATGACACCCGATCAATGTGATTATATTACAGTAAGTCATGCTGAGTTTCTAATGGAACGTGATAAAGGTTCACAGATCATACCCTCATCATGAACCATGTTATATAACTCTTTCATTTTATATAATCTCTAAAAATATCAAGAAAATATTTTCTTAATGATTCGATCTTTTTCGAGGTATTCTGGTAATTTGACAAGTCAGATTATGCTATTACCATTTCTTTCTTAGAACATTAGTTATGTTCATCTGAAACTTCATACCTACGAATTCTGGACCATTATCCGCTTGAATTAAGGTCAGGATGAGATAATGAAAGCATGAAGCTTTGAAATATAATGGAGAATATAAAGCCCGATAACAACCTCGAAATTACAAACCGTGTATATCAATGCGTATAGCAATATAAAGACACGGGAGAATGAAAAACACTATAACCTCAAGGTAATAATAGAAGAAAATAAATTCCTCTAGTGGCAGATGAAAAAGAAGAATGAAGGATACGATAGCCAGGAAAATATCAAGAATCAGAACTGGATTAAGCATTTTCACAATCTATTGGGATGTATGAAATAAGAAAGAAGATTATAGGAGTGGTGAAAATAAATGAAACGGAATAGGTCAATTTATAGCGAAATATCAGACAAAGCAATCGAGGCAGATTACGCATTTAATCAAAGAAAATCCTAATTTCCGCAATTTCTGAAGAATCAAATCTTATATAGATTATGAAGATTTTCTATTCCTTAAATTCCAGAAATCAATCGTTAATACGTCAAAAGTTAAGATGAATCTCTATTCCCTCATTTCACTTTATTACGATAACTTCTCTCATACGCTTTGAGTAATCGGATTGTTTTATCCGTGTTATTCAATGGTGATAAAACTCTATTTATCGACTCATATTCGTTATGAAAACATTTTTTATTGTTAGCCATGATGACCTCACTCAAATTTCGGGATGAAATTTCTTTAACGGGGAGGTACTGTGATGACCCGGAAATTTCTGACCAAATTTAAACTTAATCTTTAACGTTTCCGACACGATAAGCAAAGTCTATGAAGTTGAATCTCAAAATTTTAGAACTGTTTCATGTATTTAATTACATTTGACTGTTCTCGATGATTCATGAACAATTATATGTATGTATATATATATATGTACAAGTAAAAACGACTTTCCTACAGTAAAACACTATTTGCTACAGTAAAAACTATTTGATGTCGACGAACTAGCAAACAAAAACGGATAAGGCGGCCATGCGATCGCATGACAAAAACACTGAAAACTCATGCGATCGCATGAGGTACTGTAGCAGGCCACATACTATAAAAGCTCAATCTGGTCTCCACATACTATTATTATTTATTATATTATTATTATTAATATTATTATTATTATTATTATTATTATTATTATTATTAAGATTAATATTATTATTATTATTATTATTCTTATTATAATATTATTATTAGTAGTATATATACATAAAATACTATGACGAGGTTATGAGCGTGTCACCTTTAAAATGGGTTTTTGAGCGGGATAGAGCTAAGGAAATTATAGGTTATTGCCAAGGAGGTTATGGGTAATGTTCGAGGGTATATTTGTGAATCAAATCTAGTGTTTATCATCTCTGTTGCGTCTACGTACTTTCCTACAATATTGAATCTCAATATTGATACGTAAGCATTCATATCTTATCTTTTATATATTAATTGTGTATCCATGTCTAGTTCTCGAGTATATATGTTTATGCATGCTTGTATGCTAAATTTTTCGTTAAATAGTTTATGATGAATCACGAATTTAATATATATATTACTGATAAAAGGTATATGATATGCATTTTTTTGGAAAGCTGGCGAAAAATCAATAACTTTTTATTTAGAAATCGCGAAATTTCGATGAACGAATTAAAAGATATGGGCAACTGAATTATGATCAACGTTAATTGAAATTGCTTTTGAATCTGCAATTAAGATTTAAACAACTTGTTTACGAGATTGATAAAATGGATTTTTAAATATTACCAGCTGAGTAAATGAATCCTTATTTAAGGCACGTCTCGTTTTGTTGAACAATTGTCAAAATTGACTGTTTTATCATGTTTTAAAGCATTATAAAAACTATAGACTAATTTTACAAGAATTGGGAAACTATGTGAAATGTTAAAATGTTTCGATTGCCATGATCATTCAACTATAGTATTAAGTCAGAATGACTTTTTGAAATGACTTTTGATAAACTTTTGTATGTCAATCTCGAGCATTAGGATTGTGATACACTATGACCTGACCTAGCTTGATAGACATTTATTGACCAACATATGTTCTCTAGGTTGAGATATACGGTTATTTGGTAATCCGAGTTTCAGTCACATTTTGGTGAACGACTTTATATGCTGCTAAGGTGAGTTTCATATGATCCATTTTACCCTTTACATTTTTGGGCTGAGAATACATGCAAATGCTTTATTAACTGATTTACAATATTTATATGCGTGAGTTGCATTTGCTCCCTTTTTAAATGCTTTTGCAATATATATTTTTGGGCTGAGAATACATGCACTTTATTTTAAACAATGGACATAAGTACATACTAAATTCTATACTGAGTTTGAACCGAAAATCCCTTAGCTTTGGTAACTAGTAACTGCCGGTTATAAGAATTGGTGGGCGCGAGTAGTAGTATATGGATCCATAGGGCTTGATATCCCCGTCCGAGCTAGAGCACTAGCCTTTTAACGGACGTATGCTATTTGAGAAGCGTACACATTGGTTTGCGTGTATTATTAAGATGATTATACAAAGGGTACAAATTATATATACGTTAAGTTTAGTTACCAGGGTGCTCAATTTCGTAGAATATTTTGATAAACGTTTCTGGATGAAACAACTGAAATCTTGTGATCCACCTTTATGTACAGATTATGCAAAACATTAAAACTATGAACTCACCAACCTTTGTGTTGACACTTGTTAGCATGTTTATTCTCAGGTTCCCTAGAAGTCTTCCGCTGTTTGCTTATATGTTAGACAAGCTATGTGCATGGAGTCTTACATGACATATTTTTCAAGGAAACGTTGCATTCACCAAATCATCACCATGTATCTTATTTTGACTGCATTGTCAATGGAAGTACTATTGTAAACTATTATTTACGGTAATTGTCTATATGTAGAAATCATCAGATGTCGAAAACCTTTGATTTAAATATTCATTTATGGTGTGCCTTTTCAAAAGAATGCAATGTTTACAAAACGTATCATATAGAGGTCAAATACCTCACAATGAAATCGATGAATGACGTGTTCGTCCATATAGATTTGGAGCGATCGTCACATAAGGTATTAAAGAGCAGACGCAATCAGGCAGTACCATATGATGGTAATCATCCACAGGTAGAGAGAGGTTCAGATGAGGAAATGGAGGAAGCAGATGACATTAGGGATGTCATTAAGGAGGCTATGATTGATGTCTACCAGCGTATAGATGAGGTAGAAATGACAAACGAGGATAGACATAGTCGATACGCGCAGTGGCACGCCCAGGATGTGTACGAGCATTCTAGGCAACGACAGCATGATAGATGGCACTATCATCAGCATCAGATCATGAGCCAGCTATCACCTCAGGATCACTACTTACCGACCCGACCTGCTTACTATCCTCCACACCAGCCCGATATGCGACCACCATTTACTCTCTATGACCCTAACCATGCCTATCAGTACACCTATAACCAACCATGGAACCCGCCTGACGACATGAACTAGAACCCCTATCCAGATTGATATAGTTCCCGTTGGTGATTTTTATCTTTTTATTATTTTTATTTACTTATGTTTAAAAAATATGATATTGTGATACTTTAATGTAATGTTTAATATTTTTATTATTTTGTACTAATATTTCATATTTGATTTGAAAGTGGGATGTTAAGTCCCATTTCAAATTACCATGCATGTTATTATTTGTATGTATGTATTTTGTCAACTGTACACAACAGGGTAAAACAGCGCATTTTCAAAGACTGGAATTAAGTTCACCAAAAGCTACTAATTTTGACGACAAAACGAAAAACAAATGTGATGTAACAACAAGACGAAATGAACAAATGATGTGCACCATTTATCATTCAGCAAAAAAACGCCAATATGTTTGGAAACTTTGGTAAAATTTAATCATTTTTCTACGCTAATCACCCTCAATAATTTAAATTGCTACTGACTTCTTGCAAATGAGGGCAATGCAAGATCTTAAGTGTGGGAAGGGGTTAAATTTTTTCGGATTTTTTAAATTTTTTTTTACCTATACACTTGGTTACCATTAAAAATACTAGTAACGCAGTAGTTGTATTAGAATCTAGTGCTCTCTGATAATAAAGAACAGCCCAGTCTTATATACTGACTACCCAATTCTAGTAAAAATTTACAAAATTTTTAATTAAAGGAACTCAAAATCATGTTTATACATATTTATGAGCGATAAAACTAGGTGTTAACACCGAAATTATTGTTACCTCGTAAAGGACATAAATTGAGAAACAACTTAAAATGGTAGAATTCATTTAAAATGGAATAGAGGACAATAAAAAGGCAAAGAAAGGAAAATAAAAGCCAAGTGTGGGAAAAATTTACCAAGTTATTTAAAACATATATCACATATTTTTGTACAAATAATTGAAGATACTTTTGTTTTGGACAAAATTAACCGTTTTACCCGGTAAATTGTAATATATTTGAAAGAAAGATGGATCTACAAGATGAATCAATTCCATCATTAAAAGGAAGTAAAGTCTTCCAAAAAAGACACGCGCTTCTTGATTTAGGTCAGGAAGTTGTCGTCCAGACCAGTTGTAGAGTCTACGAAAAACCTTGAAAAGTTTTCTCGAAAATCAACTAGAAATCCACGGACCTCAGCATCAAACAGGGTCGCCAAGTGGTCAGACTTATCCCAACCATGAGAGGATCTATCTCGTACAATGGGGAGGGCGTCGTGCAAATTAGCTTATAAGACTAATGAATCAGATCCCCAGAAAGGATAATCTCCTTAAAGATCAAAAATCAGCTTTTAAGACTGATATTACTCAATCCTTGAGATTGACCTTAAAGATTGAGAATTCAAACTCATGGAATTCGATGATATCTAAACTTGAGCTTGAACGAGAAAATATTTTGATCAAATTACAAACCGATTTGTTTTCTGAAAACCCATTTTTAAATGCGTTTATTACCATTGAACGTAAAATCCTAGGAATTCACCTGGAATTCATTAGGTCACCTGAACCAAATCGGGTGACAACCCTAAGAACGATGGTTGCATAGCATGGTCGAAGACAGGATCTTGTGCCAGACTGAAAAACTATAGGGTGAGCTTTACTATTACTCCTACAAAGGATAGTAATTGCATCCGACACGTTATAGACCATAATTGAAAGCATGTCATGGGACATTGCCTTAACAGTTACTTGTTCAACGCTTTCCTTTACAACCGGACGGTAGTTTACCGAAAGGTAATATACGGAGCATGTATACTGGACGTGTTGCTTTCCCAATACAAGGTTAGCAAGTGGGTGACACAAAACCTCAAGTTTTGAGCTAAAATTTTCAAATCTGAAACCCACCAAACCCACAAAAATAATTTGCAAACACCGGTGAAGGGTTATTCCGGAAAACTTATCTAGGATAAAAGCTAAATTTAATTTTCAAAAGATTAAATGTTTTCATAAAGATCCAATTTCCTTAAGGATCTAAATTTTCATAGTCATGTGGGACTGTAAACCACAACGTTACTATCATTGTTCATACCGCCATATAGAAATCACTGATGTACAAAGTGTGAAGAATAAAGAAGTGATTCTAGTATTTTTATTTCAAGACTATATTGCTTGAGGACAAGCAACGCTCAAGTGTGGGAATATTTGATAATGCTAAAAACGAATATATATTTAATAGCATTATCCCTCAAGAAAGACAAGCTTTTAGTTGCAATTGTTCTATTTACAAGTGATATTCGTTTAAATAATAAAAGGTGAATACAAAAGACAGATTCGATGAATTGAATACGCAAACGACCAAAAAGCTCAAAAGTACAAAGTACAATCAAAGTGGTTCAATTTATTGATGAGAAACGTCTCAAAATTACAAGAGTACAATGTAGTGACCCGAACTTTTCCATGTTTATATATATATTAAATGAAATTGTTATTTACATGATTAAGTGTTTCCAACATGTTAAGCAATCAAACTTTTTAAGACTTGATTAATTGAAATAGGTTTCGTATAGACAATTGACCACCCAAGTTGACCGGTGATTCACGAACGTTAAAAACGTGTAAAAACTATACGATGACATATATATGGTTATATATATAGTTAACATGATTTTATTATAAGTATGTATCTCAATAGGTATTTTAACAATGAGTTATATACATAAAAATGAGACTATTAATTTAAGAAACTCGAAAACGATATATATAACGATTATCGTTATAACAACGTCTTACTAGGTACATATGAATCATATTAAGATATTGATACACTTGGTTAATTATGTTAAATGATAAGTAAATATATTATTAAGTGTATTAACAATGAAATACATATGAAAAAAATAAGACTACTAACTTAATGATTTCGAAACGAGACATATATGTAACGATTATCGTTGTAATGACATTTAACTGTATATATATCATACTAAGATATATTATATATCATAATATCATGATAATATAACAATTTAACATCTCATTTGTTATAATAAACAATGGGTTAACAACATTCAATAAGATCGTTAACCTAAAGGTTTCAAAACAACATTTACATGTAACGACTCAGTTAAAATGTATATACATATAGTGTTTTAATATGTATTCATACACTTTTGAAAGACTTCAAGACACTTATCAAAATACTTCTACTTAACAAAAATGCTTACAATTACATCCTCGTTCAGTTTCATCAACAATTCTACTCGTATGCACCCGTATTCGTACTCGTACAATACACAGCTTTTAGATGTATGTACTATTAGTATATACACTCCAATGATCAGCTCTTAGCAGCCCATGTAAGTCACCTAACACACGTAGGAACCATCATTTGGCAACTAGCATGAAATATCTTATAAAATTACAAAAATATGAGTAATCATTCATGACTTATTTACATGAAATCAAAATTACATATCCTTTATATCTAATCCATACACCAACGACCAAAAACACCTACAAACACTTTAATTCTTCAATTTTCTTCATGTAATTGATCTCTCTCAAGTTCTATCTTCAAGTTCTAAGTGTTCTTCATAAATTCCAAAAGTTCTAGTTTCATAAAATCAAGAATACTTCCAAGATTGCAAGTTTACTTCCAAGTTTTCTAAATCCATTCCAAGTAATCATCCAAGATCAATAAACCTTTGTTACTTACAGTAGGTTATATTTCTAATACAAGGTAATAATCATATTCAAACTTTAATTCAATTTCTATAACTATAACAATCTTATTTCGAGTGGAAATCTTACTTGAAATTGTTTTCGTGTCATGATTCTGCTTCAAGAACTTTCAAGCCATCCAAGGATCCTTTGAAGCTAGATCTATTTTTCTCATTTCTAGTAGGTTTATCCAAGGAACTTGAGGTAGTAATGATGTTCATAACATCATTCGATTCATACATATAAAGCTATCTTATTCGAAGGTTTAAACTTGTAATCACTAGAACATAGTTTAGTTAATTCTAAACTTGTTCGCAAATAAAAGTTAATCCTTCTAATTTGAATTTTAAAATCAACTAAACATATGTTCTATATCTATATGATATGCTAACCTAATAATTTAAAACCTGGAAACACGAAAAACACCGTAAAACCGGATTTACGCCGTCGTAGTAACACCGCGGGCTGTTTTGGGTTAGTTAATTAAAAACTATGATAAACTTTGATTTAAAAGTTGTTATTCTGGGAAAATGATTTTTATTATGAACATGAAACTATATCCAAAAATTATTATTAAACTCAAAGTGGAAGTATGTTTTCTAAAATGGTCATCTAGACGTCGTTCTTTCGACTGAAATGACTACCTTTACAAAAACGACTTGTATCTTATTTTTCCGACTATAAAACTATACTTTTTCTGTTTAGATTCATAAAATAGAGTTCAATATGAAACCATAGCAATTTGATTCACTCAAAACGGATTTAAAATGAAGAAATTATGGGTAAAACAAGATTGGATAATTTTTCTCATTTTAGCAACGTGAAAATTGGTAACAAATCTATTCCAACCATAACTTAATCAACTTGTATTGTATATTATGTAATCTTGAGATACCATAGACACGTATACAATGTTTCGACCTATCATGTCGACACATCTATATATATTTCGGAACAACCATAGACACTCTATATGTGAATGTTGGAGTTTGCTATACAGGGTTGAGGTTGATTCCAAAATATATATAGTTTGAGTTGTGATCAATACTGAGATACGTATATACTGGGTCGTGGATTGATTCAAGATAATATTTATCGATTTATTTCTGTACATCTAACTGTGGACAACTAGTTGTAGGTTACTAACGAGGACAGCTGACTTAATAAACTTAAAACATCAAAATATATTAAAAGTGTTGTAAATATATTTTAAACATACTTTTATATATATGTATATATTGTTATAGGTTCATGAATCAACCAGTGGCCAAGTCTTACTTCCCGACGAAGTAAAAATCTGTGAAAGTGAGTTATAGTCCCACTTTTAAAATCTAATATTTTTGGGATGAGAATACATGCAGGTTTTATAAATGATTTACAAAATAGACACAAGTACGTGAAACTACATTCTATGGTTGAATTATCGAAATCGAATATGCCCCTTTTTATTAAGTCTGGTAATCTAAGAATTAGGGAACAGACACCCTAATTGACGCGAATCCTAAAGATAGATCTATTGGGCCTAACAAACCCCATCCAAAGTACCGGATGCTTTAGTACTTCGAAATTTATATCATATCCGAAGGGTGTCCCGGAATGATGGGGATATTCTTATATATGCATCTTGTTAATGTCGGTTACCAGGTGTTCACCATATGAATGAATTTTATCTCTATGTATGGGATGTGTATTGAAATATGAAATCTTGTGGTCTATTGTTACGATTTGATATATATAGGTTAAACCTATAACTCACCAACATTTTTGTTGACGTTTAAAGCATGTTTATTCTCAGGTGAATACTAAGAGCTTCCGCTGTTGCATACTAAAATAAGGACAAGATTTGGAGTCCATGTTTGTATGATATTGTGTAAAAACTGCATTCAAGAAACTGATTTCGATGTAACATATTTGTATTGTAAACCATTATGTAAGGGTCGTGTGTAAACAGGATAT
The DNA here is from genome assembly GCF_046630445.1 of Rutidosis leptorrhynchoides. NCBI lineage: Eukaryota > Viridiplantae > Streptophyta > Magnoliopsida > Asterales > Asteraceae > Rutidosis > Rutidosis leptorrhynchoides. The sequence goes on from NC_092342.1 coordinate 28,072,630, forward strand.
TTTAGATTATCATTATTTGATAATCTACGTAAAGCTTTTTAAACCTTTATTTATGAAATAAAGGTTATGGTTTGTTTTAAAAATGAATGCAGTCTTTGAAAAACGTCTCATATAGAGGTCAAAACCTCGCAACGAAATCAATTAATATGGAACGTTTTTAATCAATAAGAACGGGACATTTCAGTTGGTATCCGAGCGTTGGTCTTAGAGAACCAGAAAATTTGCATTAGTGTGTCTTATCGAGTTTGTTAGGATGCATTAGTGAGTCTGGACTTCAACCGTGTTTTCTTTAAAAATGATTGCTTAACATTTTTGTTGGAAACTATATATTATTAACATGTATATATTATGTGATATATTAATCTCTTAACAAGTTTGATATTGTGTGATAGATGTCTACCTCTAGCACAAATCCCATTGACTCACCTAATAATAACGAAGAGTCGAATATATATTGGACTGATTCACAAGTTCCCGAAGAAGAACCGGAAGAAGAATCAGAACCGGAAGAAGAATCAGAACTGGAAGAGGAGGAAATAGAACCGGTGGGGGAAATAATAAAACAGTTAAGTAAAAGAAAATCCTCAACCAACCGACCAAGGTTAATTATGGTCAATGGTGTTTCCGCCAGGGAAGCAAAATATTGGGAGGATTACCAATTCTCCGATGAATCGGATTCCGATGAGAATTCCGATGATGTTATAGAAATTACCCCAACTGAATTTAAAAAGGCAAAAGAAAATAATAAGGGAAAGGGCATAAAAATAGAGAAATCTAATTCCAACCCCGATGACCTTTATATGTATCGTCAACCCCCGAAGCCCTTAAGTTGTAACAATGACCCGGGAACCTCTAAACCACCAGGTTTTTCTAAACCGTTGTGGAAAACGATAGCTCGTATTAGGGGAACATCATATATCCCTAGAAACTTGGCAAAACGAACCAAAACCGAAGAAGAAGAAACGAGCGAGTCGGAATAAGATAGTTGTATTCGTGTGGTGTAATATATGTAATATAGTGTGCTTATACTTTATGATATATGTAAAAATTGCTTGTATTAATAAGTATTTTATTTATGAATCTAACTCTTGTCTATTTTACAGTATAAAAACACAAAATGGATAGACAACCCAATATTTTAAGAGACCTACCTGGAGACATGATTGATGAAATCTTGTCTAGAGTCGGTCAGAATTCTTCGGCACAACTATTTACGGCAAAATCAGTTTGTAAGATATTCGAAGAACGTTCCAAGAATGTCTTGGTTTATAAGAGACTTTCGTTTGAAAGATGGGGGATATCACATTGGGAAACCCATAAGTTACGATGTGTTTACTTTGACGCATATATTGCGGGGAACCCAAATGCTATTTTACGCAACGGGTTAAGAAATTATTTTGACTCAATGTATCCGAATATAGGACTTCATGATTTAGAAAAAGTGGCTAAAAGAAGCATGCTATGCTTACGGGTTAGTAATGTTCGCTTCTCACTAAAGTGAGAAAAAGAACATCGGGCTACAACTATTAAACAAAACGTTCCCACAAGTGACGGAGTCGGTAATTGGGGTAAGAAATGAGGTTTTTAGGTTATTGCGAGACTGTTGGTCATTACGTAACCCTCGTCCCTTTGACGACGTTACAACACGCTATCTTATCAACGGCCATAACGGTTATGTTCCACAAGACCAAGGATGGGAAGTAGTCCTAGTAAAACCAGAATGCATGACTTGTTTCTCGACGTATGAATTACGTGTCTTTATTGCCTTTGCTGAACGACTTGTGTACTAGCTAGAATTATCTTCACAACTATCTTGTATCAAAGTTATTGTGTGCTATATTTCATGCTTTATGTAAAATAAGCGGTATTGTAAGTTTGTAAAATATTGTATAAAAGTTTGAACGCAAAATATTATTATAATTGGTTTTTCATATAGAATTGTAGTAGTTGAATTGTATATTAGCTATTAAGTATGAACTTAACGGGTAGGTACTACCCCAATTTAAACTTATAAAACGCTAATATGAAGAAAAAGCTTTTATAAATGAGTTCATATTATGCTACGAAATACTATTAACTACTCTTAATATTCTGTATGATTAACTTGTTCCATTTGACTATTTTGAAGGAAATGGCACCGACTACTCGACACACCGTGAATATGAATGAAGAGGAATTCCGTACTTTTCTAGCTTCAAACATAGCCGCAGTACAGGCTGCGCTATATACCAACAATAACCTTGGATCTAGCAGTACAGGAAATCGTGTAGGATGCACCTATAAAGAATTCACTGCTTGCAAACCTTTGGAATTTGATGGAACCGAAGGACCGATCGGATTGAAACGGTGGACCGAGAAGGTCGAATCGGTGTTTGCCATAAGTAAGTGTACTGAAGAGGACAAAGTGAAGTACGCTACGCCTACCTTCACAGGTTCTGCGTTAACATGGTGGAATACCTATCTAGAGCAAGTGGGACAAGATGATGCGTACGCACTACCGTGGTCAGCATTCAAGCACTTGATGAACGAAAAGTACCGTCCCAGAACCGAGGTTAATAAGCTCAAGACAGAACTTAGAGGGTTACGAACCCAAAGATTTGATATTACCACGTACGAAAGACAATTCACAGAATTGTGCCTATTGTGTCCGGGAGCGTTCGAAGATGAGGAAGAGAAGATCGACGCGTTTGTGAAAGGATTACCGGAAAGAATCCAAGAAGATATAAGTTCACACGAGCCCGCCTCCATACAACAGGCATGTAGAATGGCTCACAAACTAGTGAACCAGATTGAGGAAAGAATTAAAGAACAGACGGCTGAAGAGGCCAATGTGAAGCAAGTCAAAAGAAAGTGGGAGGAAAACGGTGATAAGAATCACCAATACAACAACAACAACAATTACAATAATAATGGCAACAATTATCCCAACAATCGCAACATCAATCGCAACTGCAACAAACGGCCCAACAACAACAACAACAACAACAACAACAACAACAACAACAACAACAACAACAACTACAACAATCATCCCAACAACAATAACAACTGCAAAAACAACAACAATCAGAAGCAGCTATGCCAAAGGTGTGAAAAGTATCACTCGGGGTTCTGCACCAAATTTTGCAACAAGTGTAAAATAAATGGTCATAGCGCGGCGAAGTGTGAGGTCTACGGACCAGGGGTTAACAGAACGAAAGGAACAAATGGTGTCGGAACGAGTAATGGCGGAGCAAGTAGTGTTGGAGCAAGTTATGCCAATGTAGTTTGTTATAAATGTGGAAAAAAGGGCCACATTATTAGAAATTACCCGAACCAGGAGAACACGAATGGACAAGGCCGCGGAAGAGTTTTCAATATTAATGCGGCAGAGGCACAGGAAGACCCGGAGCTTGTTACGGGTACGTTTCTTATTGACAATAAATCTGCTTACGTTTTATTTGATTCGGGTGTGGATAGAAGCTATATGAGTAGAGATTTTTGTGCTAAATTAAGTTATCCATTGACGCCGTTGGATAGTAAATTTTTACTCGAATTAGCAAACGGTAAATTAATTTCAGCAGATAATATATGCCAGAATCGAGAAATTAAATTGGGTAGCGAAATATTTAAGATTGATTTGATACCAGTAGAGTTAGGGAGTTTTGATGTAATAGTTGGCATGGACTGGCTGAAGAAGGGAAAGCAGAGATCGTATGTTATAAAAATGCAATTCGCATTGTACGAGAAGAAGGAGAACCCTTAATGGTGTACGTAGAAAAGGGCAACATGAAGCTACATCTTATTAGTAATTTGAAGGAACAAAAACTAATAAGAAAAGGTTGCTATGCTGTTCTAGCACACGTCGAGAAAGTACAAACTGAAGAAAAGAGCATCAATGATGTTCTCATCTCATAAGAATTTCCGGATGTATTTCCGAAAGAATTACCGGGACTACCTCCACATCGATATGTTGAATTTCAAATAGATCTTGTACCAGGAGCTGCACCAATAGCTCGTGCTCCTTATAGACTCGCACCCAGCGAGATGAAAGAACTGCAAAGCCAACTGCAAGAACTATTAGAACGTGGTTTCATTCGACCAAGCACATCACCATGGGGAGCTCCTGTTTTGTTTGTTAAGAAGAAGGATGGTACATTTAGGTTGTGTATTGACTACAGAGAGTTGAACAAACTTACCATCAAAAACTGTTATCCACTGCCAAGAATTGATGACTTATTTGATCAACTACAAGGCTCGTCGGTTTATTCGAAGATCGATTTACGTTCTGGATATCATCAAATGCGAGTAAAGGAGGATGATATTCCAAAAACTGCTTTTAGGACGCGTTATGGTCATTACGAGTTTATGGTTATGCTGTTTGGATTGACTAACGCACCAGCTGTGTTCATGGACCTTATGAACTGAGTGTGTGGGCCATATCTTGACAAGTTTGTCATTGTTTTCATCGATGACGTACTTATTTACTCAAAGAATGATCAAGAGCACGAAGAACATTTGAGAAAAGTACTAGAAGTATTGAGGAAAGAAAAACTGTACGCTAAGTTTTCAAAGTGTGCATTTTGGTTGGAAGAAGTTCAATTCCTCGGTCACATAGTGAACAAAGAAGGTATCCAGGTGGACCCGGCAAAGATCAAAACCGTTGAAAAGTGGGAAATCCCAAAAACTCCGAAGCATATACGTCAATTTTTAGGATTGGCTGGTTACTACAGAAGATTCATCCAAGATTTCTCCAAAATAGCAAAACCCTTGACTGCATTAACGCATAAAGGGAAGAAATTTGAATGGAAGGATGAACAAGAGAAGGCGTTTCAATTATTGAAGAAAAAGCTAACTACGGCACCTATATTGTCATTGCCTGAAGGGAATGATGATTTTGTGATTTATTGTGACGCATCAAAGCAAGGTCTCGGTTGTGTATTAATGCAACGGACGAAGGTGATTGGTTATGCGTCTAGACAATTGAAGATTCACGAGTAAAATTATACGACGCATGATTTGGAATTAGGCGCGGTTGTTTTTGTATTAAAGACTTGGAGGCACTACTTATATGGGGTCAAAAGTATTATATATACCGACCACAAAAGTCTTCAACACATATTTAATCAGAAACAACTGAATATGAGGCAGCGTAGGTGGATTGAATTGTTGAATGATTACGACTTTGAGATTCGTTACCACCCGGGGAAGGCATATGTGGTAGCCGACGCCTTGAGCAGAAAGGACAGAGAACCCATTCGAGTAAAATCTATGAATATAATGATTCACACTAACCTTACTACTCAAATAAAGGAGGCGCAACAAGGAGTTTTAAAAGAGGAAAATTTAAAGGATGAAATACCCAAAGGATCGGAGAAGCATCTTAATATTCGGGAAGACAGAACCCGGTATAGGGCTGAAAGAATTTGGGTACCAAAATTTGGAGATATGAGAGAAATGGTACTTAGAGAAGCTCATAAAACCAGATACTCAATACATCCTGGAACGGGGAAGATGTACAAGGATCTTAAGAAACATTTTTGGTGGCCAGGTATGAAAGCCGATATTGCTAAATATGTAGGAGAATGTTTGACGTGTTCTAAGGTCAAAGCTGAACATCAGAAACCATCAGGTCTACTACAACAACCTGAAATCCCAGAATGGAAATGGGAAAACATTACCATGGATTTCATTACTAAATTGCCAAGGACTGCAAGTGGTTATGATACTATTTGGGTAATAGTTGATCGTCTCACCAAGTCAGCACACTTCCTGCCAATAAGAGAAGATGACAAGATGGAGAAGTTAGCACGACTGTATTTGAAGGAAGTCGTCTCCAGACATGAAATACCAATCTCTATTATCTCTGATAGGGATGGCAGATTTATTTCAAGATTCTGGCAGACATTACAGCAAGCATTGGGAACTCGTCTAGACATGAGTACTGCCAATCATCCACAAACTTATGGGCAGAGCAAAAGGACGATACAAACGCTTGAAGACATGCTACGAGCTTGTGTTATTGATTTCGGAAACAGTTGGGATCGACATCTACCGTTAGCAGAATTTTCCTACAACAACAGCTACCATTCAAGCATTGAGATGGCGCCGTTTGAAGCACTTTATGGTAGAAAGTGCAGGTCTCCGATTTGTTGGAGTGAAGTGGGGGATAGACAGATTACGGGTCCGGAGATAATACAAGAAACTACCGAGAAAATCATCCAAATTCAACAAAGATTGAAAACCGCCCAGAGTCGACAAAAGAGCTACGCGGACAGTAAAAGAAAAGATATAGAGTTTGAAATTGGAGAAATGGTCATGCTTAAGGTTTCACCTTGGAAAGGCGTTGTTCGATTTGGTAAACGGGGGAAACTAAATCCAAGATACATTGGACCATTCAAGATTATAGATCGTGTCGGACCAGTAGCTTACCAACTGGAGCTACCTCAACAACTCGCGGCCGTACATAACACTTTCCACGTCTCAAATTTGAAGAAATGTTTTGCTAAAGAAGATCTCACTATTCCGTTGGACGAAATCCAAATCAATGAAAAACTTCAATTCATTGAAGAACCCGTCGAAATAATGGATCGTGAGGTTAAGAGACTTAAACAAAACAAGATACCGATTGTTAAGGTTCGATGGAATGCTCGTAGAGGACCCGAGTTCACCTGGGAGCGTGAAGATCAGATGAAGAAGAAATACCCGCATTTATTTCCAGAAGATACGTCAACACCTCCAACTGCTTAAAATTTCGGGACGAAATTTATTTAACGGGTAGGTACTGTAGTGACCCGAACTTTTCCATGTTTATATATATATATATTAAATGAAATTGTTATTTACATGATTAAGTGTTTCCAACATGTTAAGCAATCAAACTTGTTAAGACTTTATTAATTGAAATAGGTTTCGTATAGACAATTGACCACCCAAGTTGACCGGTGATTCACGAACGTTAAAAACTTGTAAAAACTATACGATGACATATATATGGTTATATATATAGTTAACATGATTTTATTATAAGTATGTATCTCATTAGGTATTTTAACAATGAGTTATATACATAAAAATGAGACTATTAATTTAAGAAACTCGAAAACGATATATATAACGATTATCGTTATAACGTCTTACTAGGTACATATGAATCATATTAAGATATTGATACACTTGGTTAATTATGTTAAATGATAAGTAAATATATTATTAAGTGTATTAACAATGAAATACATATGTAAAAATAAGACTACTAACTTAATGATTTCGAAACGAGACATATATGTAACGATTATCGTTGTAACGACATTTAACTGTATATATATCATACTAAGATATATTATATATCATAATATCATGATAATATAACAATTTAACATCTCATTTGTTATAATAAACAATGGGTTAACAACATTCAATAAGATCGTTAACCTAAAGGTTTCAAAATAACATTTACATGTAACGACTCAGTTAAAATGTATATACATGTAGTGTTTTAATATGTATTCATACACTTTTGAAAGACTTCAAGACACTTATCAAAATACTTCTACTTAACAAAAATGCTTACAATTACATCCTCGTTCAGTTTCATCAACAATTCTACTCGTATGCACCCGTATTCGTACTCGTACAATACACAGCTTTTAGATGTATGTACTATTGGTATATACACTCCAATGATCAGCTCTTAGCAGACCATGTGATTCACCTAACACATGTGGGAATCATCATTTGTCAACTAGCATGAAATATCTCATAAAATTACAAAAATATGAGTAATCATTCATGACTTATTTACATGAAAACAAAATTACATATCCTTTATATCTAATCCATACACCAACGACCAAACACCTACAAACACTTTCATTCTTCAATTTTCTTCATCTAATTGATCTCTCTCAAGTTCTATCTTCAAGTTCTAAGTGTTCTTCATAAATTCCAAAAGTTCTAGTTTCATAAAATCAAGAATACTTCTAAGATTGCATGTTTACTTCCAAGTTTTCTAAATCCATTCCAAGTAATCATCCAAGATCAAGAAACCTTTGTTACTTACAGTAGGTTATCTTTCTAATACAAGGTAATAATCATATTCAAACTTTAATTCAATTTCTATAACTATAACAATCTTATTTCGAGTGGAAATCTTACTTGAAATTGTTTTCGTGTCATGATTCTGCTTCAAGAACTTTCAAGCCATCCAAGGATCCTTTGAAGCTAGATCTATTTTTCTCATTTCCAGTAGGTTTATCCAAGGAACTTGAGATAGTAATGATGTTCATAACATCATTTGATTCATACATATAAAGCTATCTTATTCGAAGGTTTAAACTTGTAATCACTAGAACATAGTTTAGTTAATTCTAAACTTGTTCGCAAATAAAAGTTAATCCTTCTAACTTGACTTTTAAAATCAACTAAACACATGTTCTATATCTATATGATATGCTAACCTAATGATTTAAAACCTGGAAACACGAAAAACACCGTAAAACCGGATTTACGCCGTCGTAGTAACATCGCGGGCTGTTTTGGGTTTGTTAATTAAAAACTATGATAAACTTTGATTTAAAAGTTTTTATTCTGGGAAAATGATTTTTATTATGAAAATGAAACTATATCCAAAAGTTATGGTTAAACTCAAAGTGGAAGTATGTTTTCTAAAATGGTCATCTAGACGTCGTTCTTTCGACTGAAATGACTACCTTTATAAAAACGACTTGTAACTTATTTTTCTGACTATAAAACTATACTTTTTCTGTTTATATTCATAAAATAGAGTTCAATATGAAACCATAGCAATTTGATTCACTCAAAACGGATTTAAAATGAAGAAGTTATGGGTAAAACAAGATTGGATAATTTTTCTCATTTTAGCTACGTGAAAATTGGTAACAAATCTATTCCAACCATAACTTAATCAACTTGTATTATATATTATGTAATCTTGAGATACCATAGACACGTATACAATGTTTCGACCTATCATGTCGACACATCTATATATATTTCGGAACAACCATAGACACTCTATATGTGAATGTTAGAGTTAGCTATACAGGGTTGAGGTTGATTCCAAAATATATATAGTTTGAGTTGTGATCAATACTGAGATACGTATACACTGGGTCGTGGATTGATTCAAGATAATATTTATCGATTTATTTCTGTACATCTAACTGTGGACAACTAGTTATAGGTTACTAACGAGGACAGCTGACTTAATAAACTTAAAACATCAAAATATATTAAAAGTGTTGTAAATATATTTTGAACATACTTTGATATATATGTATATATTGTTATAGGTTCGTGAATCAACCAGTGGCCAAGTCTTACTTCCCGACGAAGTAAAAATCTATGAAAGTGAGTTATAGTCCCACTTTTAAAATCTAATATTTTTGGGATGAGAATACATGCAGGTTTTATAAATGATTTACAAAATAGACACAAGTACGTGAAACTACATTCTATGGTTGAATTATCAAAATCGAATATGCCCCTTTTTATTAAGTCTGGTAATCTAAGAATTAGGGAACAGACACCCTAATTGACGCGAATCCTAAAGATAGATCTATTGGGCCTAACAAACCCCATCCAAAGTACCGGATGCTTTAGTACTTCGAAATTTATATCATATCCGAAGGGTGTTCCGGAATGATGGGGATATTCTTATATATGCATCTTGTTAATGTCGGTTACTAGGTGTTCACCATATGAATGAATTTTATCTCTATGTATGGGATGTGTATTGAAATATGAAATCTTGTGGTCTATTGTTACGATTTGATATATATAGGTTAAACCTATAACTCACCAACATTTTTGTTGACGTTTAAAGCATGTTTATTCTCAGGTGAATACTAAGAGCTTCCGCTGTTGCATACTAAAATAAGGACAAGATTTGGAGTCCATGTTTATATGATATTGTGTAAAAACTGCATTCAAGAAACTGATTTCGATGTAACATATTTGTATTGTAAACCACTATGTAATGGTCGTGTGTAAACAGGATATTTTAGATTATCATTATTTGATAATCTACGTAAAGCTTTTTAAACCTTTATTTATGAAATAAAGGTTATGGTTTGTTTTAAAAATGAATGTAGTCTTTGAAAAACGTCTCATATAGAGGTCAAAACCTCGCAACGAAATCAATTAATATGGAATGTTTTTAATCAATAAGAACGGAACATTTCATACAAGACGCAAAAAGCAAAGTACAAGATATTAAATAGTACGCAAGGACGTTCGAAAAACCGAAACTGGGACCAGAGTCAACTCTCAACGCTCGACGCAACGGACTAAAAATTACAAGTCAACTATGCACATGAATATAATATAATATATAATTAATTCTTAAAATTATATATATATCATATTATATATAAAACCGTCGGCAAACAAGAAAACAGACGATTGTGAGCTGGAATCTCAGGCCATGCGATTGCATGGCCAGCAAGACCAATTTCCATGCGATCGCATGGCAGCAGAAACCTGGCCACATCTATAAATTTCAGCATTTTCGGACGAAATAAACACATCTTTTTCCTTTCTCTATCTCTCAACGTGTATATATATATATATATATATATATATATATATATATATATATATTATAATTTTAATTTTAATTTTAATTTTAATTTTAATTTTAATAATAAGGGTATGTTAGCGAATGTTGTAAGTGTGTAAGTCGAAATTCTGTCCGTGTAATGCTACGCTATTATTAATCATTGTAAGTTATGTTCAACCTTTTTAAATTAATGTGTCGTAGCTAATTTATTATTATGCTTATTTAAATTGAAGTAATCGTGATGTTGGGTTAAATATTAAAATTGGGTAATTGGGCTTTGTACTATAATTGGGGTTTGGACAAAAGAACGACACTTGTGGAAGTTAGACTATGGGCTATTAATGGGCTTTATATTTGTTTAATTGAATGATAGTTCGTTAATTTAATATAAAGATTTACAATTGGATGTACCTATAAATAACCATATACACTCGATCGGACACGATGGGCGGGATATTTATAAGTACTAATAATCGTTCATTTAACCGGACACGGGAATGGATTAATAATTAATGGACTTATTAAAACAGGGGTGAATTATATACAAGGAAAATTGGTGTAATTATAGTTTAAGTCCCCAATTAGTTGGAATATTTCACTTCGAATATAAGAATAATTTGACGAGGACACTCGCACTTTATATTTATGACTGATGGACTGTTATGGACTAAAACCAGACGGATATATTGAATAGTCCAGGACAAAGGACAATTAACCCATGGCAATAAACTAAAATCAACACGTCAAACATCATGATTACGGAAGTTTAAATAAGCATAATTCCTTTATTTCATATTTCATCGCATTTTTATTGTATTTAATTGCACTTTTAATTATCGTACTTTTTAATTATAGCACTTTTATTTATTGTCATTTTATTTATCGCACTTTTAATTATCGCACTTTAATTATTGTCATTTACTTTACGCTTTAAATTAAGTTATATTTATTTTTAATATTTTACATTAGGTTTTAACTGCGACTAAAGTTTTAAAATCGACAAACCGGTCATTAAACGGTAAAAACCCCCTTTTATAATAATAAAACTACTTATTTATATATATATTTACATTCAAATATAGTTTTTAAAAATATAGCGTTAAACTTGACTAGCTCCATGTGGAACGAACCGGACTTACTAAAAACTACACTACTGTACAATTAGGTACACTGCCTATAAGTGTTGTAGCAAGGTTTAGGTATATCCACTCTATAAATAAATAAATAACTTGTGTAAAAATGTATCGTATTTAATAGTATTTCGTAATAAATATATAACTATTTCGTATACACATCTACGCACATCAAGTATTTTTGGCGCCGCTGCCGGGGACGGCCTAAACGCCGGAAATGAAACGTTATAAAAAAAAAGATTTTTATAAAGTCTTAGTTTACTTTTGTAAAAATACGCTTTTGTAAAAATACGTTTTAAATATTAAAAAAAAATACAAAAATATAAAAAGAAAAATAAAATATATATATTTTTAAGAATTGTTCAAAATATATAAATTATAAATATTTCTATTTCTATTTTTAGTTTGTAAAAATATAAGTTTTTATTTAATTTATATAAATATAAAACAGAAAAAAAAATAAGTAAAAGAATCGGGCCACAATACTGTAGCGGCCCAATTTCTGGCCTGGATCCACGAACCATGCGACCGCATGGAATTAACAAGGAAACCTCATGCGATCGCATGAGGTAACCTGACACGCCCTACTGAACCTGGTACAGCAATAATTACAGTGTATTAATTATTATTATTATTAATTAAAACCTTAATTAGGGTTAGTTATTTAATTAATTAATTTTAGTTTTATTATTTTTGTATTTTTAGTTTTAATTTAGTTTTATTAAATTTATAAACTTAATACTTTTATAAAATAATAATATAAAAATAATATTTTTATAAAATTGTAATTTTATCACTTTTTATATCTTTTTATTTTTGTATCTTTTTAATTAGTTTAATTCGTAATTTATATGTTTTTCGCTCGTAATTAGTTTTTAATTTAGTATTTGCCATAGTTATTTTTATTTCTAGATTTTTAGGATTTTCCGTAAAATCCCTTAAGTGATTTTTCTTTAGACTAAGATTTAAGTGCTTTAGAATTTTGCGACGCCGTTTTATAAATTTTAGTACTTTTTAAGTTATTGTCGTTTTGGATATAGAATTCCTTTTAAGCTTCAATACTTTTAGACGCAATTTTTTTTATAATACTTTCAACGTTTTTCGACGCGCTCTTTTTATTTCTTATTTCACGACGCTCTAGTTTTTAGGACATAGAATTTTCTATTTCTTCTCTAAAATTTCTTTAAACTTCGACGAAAAATTATTTTAAGTGGTTAAATTGATAGACATCCAAAATTTTCTGATTCGTAGTAATAGTTGGATATGTTAGTAGCGAGTTGTGATCTTCCGATTTAAAGTGTCCTGGCTACCTGCTGCATCTATTGGCTATTTGAAACGTGGGCAAAATCAGAAAAGTCTATTAATTTGATAACTTATATAATTTTTATTTTTATAACTAATAGGATATTCAGTGAATGCACCGAGCAAAATGTTCACCACCTTTTATACGTTCACCACCTGTAACTCGATCAAGACATCTAGCCAATATTGTCGCTGTTGATTTTTCTTTAGAATCGTCATCCAGTCGACCAAGTACTCCAATTCAAATTTCCGATAATCCATTTTTTGAACCCGACCTCACAATTGAGAATCCGGAAGATATTCAGGGACAATTCAGAGATCCTGAACCATTAATCATTCCTCCGGAACCACCAATCATTCAAACAGAGGTTGTCGAGGAACAAACCATTAAATCAGAATCCTCTAGTGATTCAGATTCAACAAATTCAATCATGGAAAATCTGGAACCTCTAAGTATGGAAGACCGAATGCGAGCTAAACGCACTGGCCAAGGTTATGCAATTACTCAACCAGACATTAATGCGCCAGATTATGAAATCAAAGGACAAATCCTACACATGGTAACTAATCAATGCCAATTTAGTGGTGCGCCGAAGGAAGATCCAAACGAACATCATCGTACCTTTAATAGGATCTGTACTTTATTCAAAATAAGAGAAGTTGAGGATGAACAGATCTATCTCATGTTATTTCCCTGGACTTTAAAGGGAGAAGCCAAAGATTGGTTAGAATCGTTACCTGAAGGGGCGATTGATACATGAGATGTTTTAGTTGAGAAATTTCTTAAACAATTCTTTCCGGCATCTAAAGCCGTAAGACTTCAAGGAGAAATAGTTACGTTCACACAAAAACCAAATGAAACTCTATATGAGGCATGGACAAGATTTGGAAAATTGTTACGAGGATGTCCGCAACATGGTTTAGACACTTATCAAATAGTACAAATATTCTACCAAGGATGCGACATCACTACATGAAGAGACATTGATATAGCAGCTGGTGGTTCCATTATGAAGAAAACAGCAACTGAAGCTTACAAAATTATTGATAACACTGCTTCCCACTCACATGAGTGGCACCAAGAAAAAGATATTGTTAGATCATCTAAAGCGGCTAGAGCCGATTCTAGCCATGACTTTGATTCCATTTCCACAAAGATAGATGCTGTCGAAAGACGAATGGAAAAGATGACTAAATTTATTCACTCAATACGAATTAGTTGTGAGCAGTGTGGAGGACCACATTTGACAAAAGATTGTCTCAGTATTGAACAAACAATGGAACAAAGAGAGAATGTTTCATACATGAACCAAAGGCCTGGAAATAATTTTCAGAATAATTATCAACCGCCAAGACCAATTTACAATCAAAACCAGAATTATAACCGAAATGTTCCATACAACAACCAACAAGGTCCAAGCAATCAACAAGTATCTAATAATACTTACAATCAGCAAAGACCTATTTTTCAAAACAAACCACCACAAACCGATGATAAAAAGCCAAATTTTGAAGATATGATGTCGAAGCTAGTTGAATCTCAAACGCAGTTTTTCATATCTCAGAAACAAACCAATGAACAAAATGCTCAAGCATTTAGAAATTAACAAGCTTCTATTCAAAATCTGGAACAAGAAGTAAGCAATCTAGCAAGGTTGATAGGTGAAAGAAAACAGGGAAGTCTACCTAGCGATACAAATGCTAACCCCCGGAATGAAACAGCTAAAGCCATTACCACAAGAAGTGGTATTACACTTAAACCACCTGAAATGCCTGTAATTTCTGATGATGCTATTCCTACTTCACAAGAACCACAACCTGAACAAGATAAGGAAACAGAACCGGTAGTTGAAAAGGTTAATGAAGATAACACAGTTAAGGCTAAACCTTATGTTAAACCATACCAACCACCACTTCCTTACCCGAGTAAAATGAGAAAAGAAAGACTTGAAGCCGAGCAATCCAAATTCTTGGATATGTTTAAACAAATAAATGTCAATCTTCCTTTCATAGATGTGATCTCAGGAATGCCTAGATATGCTAAATTCATGAAAGATCTAATCACAAATAGAAAGAAAATGGAAGAACTCTCAGTTGTTACTATGAATGCTAATTGTTCTGCAGTGCTGTTGAATAAGATACCAGAAAAATTATCTGATCCAGGAAGTTTCACAATTCCATGTTTTCTGGGAAGTCTTAGTTCAATAGAAGCATTGGCAGATTTAGGTGCTAGTATAAATTTAATGCCGTATTCACTATACGCTAAACTAGACCTCGGAGAATTGAAACCAACACGAATAAGCATACAACTAGCCGATCGATCAGTAAAATATCCTAGAGGGATAATGGAGAACATGCTAGTTAAAGTTGGTACTTTAGTATTTCCAGTAGATTTTGTTATTCTGGATATGGAAGAAGATTCTCGAGTCCCTCTCATATTAGGAAGACCATTCTTAAACACGGCTAAAGCAATAATAGACGTGTTTGGTAAGAAGCTGACCCTAAGTATAGAGGACGAGAGTGTTACCTTTTCAGTTGATAGAGCCATGCAACAACCACAATCTGCAGATGATACATGTTATTATATTCAAAATATAGATTCACATGCAGAATTGTTAGAAGAATTTCCAGAATTACAAGGAACAGGAGAATGTTCTTTAGGAGAAGGAACTGAACCAATTGATGAAGCTGAAATGTTAGCTACACTTATGGCTAATGGATATGAACCAACAACAGAAGAAATTCAAATGCTAAAAGAGGAAGATAGATATCGATACAAATCATCGATAGAAGAACCACCGACATTAGAGTTAAAGCCACTTCCAAACCTTTTGGAATACGCTTATTTACATGGTGAATCTGAATTACCTGTAATAATATCGTCTTCTCTTACTGAAAATGAAAAATCTCAACTCATTGCTGTGCTAAAAGCTCATAAACCAGCTATTGCATGGAAGATTCATGACATTAAAGGCATAAGTCCTTCGTATTGCACACATAAAATCCTTATGGAAGAAGGTCATAAAACGTATGTGCAATGCCAACGAAGACTAAATCCTAATATGCAAGATGTTGTTAAGAAAGAAATTATTAAACTGCTAGATGCAGGTTTAATTTATCCAATCTCTGATAGTCCATGGGTAAGCCCAGTTCAATGCGTACCTAAGAAGGGTGGCATGACTGTCATCACAAATGAAAAAAATGAGCTTATTCCTACTAGGACTGTAACAGGATGGCGTGTTTGTATTGATTATAGAAAATTAAATGACGCCACCAGAAAAGATCACTTTCCCTTACCTTTCATTGATCAAATGTTAGAAAGATTAGCCGGGAATAGTTACTATTGTTTTCTTGATGGTTTTTTCGGATACTTTCAAATTCCAATAGCACCCGAGGATCAAGAGAAAACTACGTTCACGTGCCCTTATGGTACTTTTGCTTATAAACGCATGCCATTTGGACTTTGCAACGCCCCTGCGACCTTTCAAAGGTGCATGATGGTGATTTTTCAGGACATGATAGAAGAATGCATGGAAGTTTTCATGGATGACTTCTCAGTTTTCGGTGATACATTTGAATCATGTCTAGTTAATCTTGAACGAATGCTTATTAGATGCGAACAATAAAATCTAGTTCTTAATTGGGAGAAATGCCATTTCATGGTTAAAGAAGGCATCGTTCTTGGTCATAAAATTTCAAAGGAAGGAATTAAAGTGGATAAAGCTAAAGTAGATGTAATTGCTAAACTTCCATATCCCACCAATGTTAGAGGAGTTAGGAGTTTTCTAGGGCATGCCAGTTTTTATCGACGTTTCATAAAAGATTTTTCTAAAATTGCCACTCCTATGAATAAACTCCTAGAAAAGGATGCTCCATTCATATTTTCAGATGAATGCATCAAATCTTTTAATATTCTTAAAGAAAAACTCACTAATGCGCCGATCATGATAACTCCAAATTGGAATCTACCATTTGAACTCATGTGCGATGCAAGTGATTTTGCAATGGGAGCCGTTTTAGGACAAAGGATTGAAAAACGATTTCAACCTATTTATTATGCTAGTAAGACGTTACAAGAAGCACAAACGAATTACACAACTACTAAAAAAGAACTCCTTGCTATTGTCTTTGCTTTTGACAAATTTCGTTCATATCTCGTTCTAGCAAAAACGGTGGTCTATACCGACCATTCTGCTCTTAGATACCTATTTTCGAAACAAGATGCCAAACCACGATTAATCCGTTGGATCTTACTCTTACAAGAGTTCGATATTGAAATCCGAGATAAAAAGGGAGCAGAAAATCTCCCCGCTGATCATCTTTCTCGTCTTGAAAATCCTGAATTAGAAGTTCTGAATGAATCGGCTATACAAGACAACTTTCCTGATGAATATCTATTGAAGATAGATTATAGTGAAATTCCATGGTTTGCAGACTATGCAAACTACTTAGTATGTGGATTCCTCGAAAAAGGGTTGTCGTACCAAAAACGAAAGAAATTCTTTAGTGATATAAAACACTATTTCTGGGAAGATCCACATTTGTTTAAAAGTTGTCCCGATGGAATAATACGCCGATACGTATTCAGAGATGAAGCTAGTCAAATCTTAAACCATTGTCACACAGGACCAACAGGAGGGCATTATGGAACTCAACTCACAGCAAGAAAAGTTTACGATGCTGGATTCTATTGGCCTACTGTAACGACCCGCACTTTTTCGATCGTTCTATACTTATAAGATTAATATTTACATAAATTAAACCTTACCAACATGATAAGCAATCCAAATTGTTGAGACTTATGTGTTTGAAAAGAGTTTTACACAACGTTTGACCGTCTAGTTTGACCGATGATATCACGAACTATACAATATATGATAATTATACGTTTGTGTATATATATGTATATATACATATTTAACATAATCTAAGGATGTTTTAATACCTCATTTTGTATTATTAACAATAAGTTATAAGTATATTTTGAAACTACTAACTTAAGTTTTCAAAACAATAACCATACGTAACGTTATTTGATATAAATACTTATAACCTATAATGTTTATACATATATCGTATAGATATGTATTTTATCACTTTTAAAGGGCTTACATACATAAAACAATATAAGTATATTTACAAAAGATAGCTATATTTGAATCCTCGTTCCGTTTTCTCAAAGATTTCTATACGTATACCTAGGGTATATGTACCCGTATCATACGCAGCTTCTAGATGTATTTACTATTGGTATATACCAATAAAAATCTGCTCCTTAGCAGCCTTAAATGATTAAGAAACATGTGGAACCAACCATTTGTCAAGTAGCATGAATTATTTAGCAAGAAAACAAAGTTAGGTATCTTTTTTTTCCTTTATAACCTAAAAACGTTTTTATGCATGCACACCATTTCTTCACCCCATTTTCTCATACTTACACTTCCATTTCTCTCTCAAAATACTCTTAACTTCATACTTGATCATCTCCAAGCATTTTCCCCATCATTTAGCTTCAAAAACCTTACTTAATCACCATAAGAAAACCATACAAAAACACTTCAAGGAATCCTTCCAAGAACACAAACTTACTTCCAATCTTTCATCCAATTCCATCACCCTTTTAGTTCTAGGTTCTTACTCCTATTTTACAGCAACCTTGTCCAAGGAACTTGAGGTAGAATCTATGTTCATAACCTTATTCGATTCATATATATATAGCTATCTTATTTTGTGGTATAAAAATTTAACAACAAGAACATAGTTTGAAAGTTTTCAAACTTGTTTGCAAACTAAATAGATCCTTCTAACTTAACTTTTAAAATACTTCAAGACCTGTAATATAACTTAAATATATGCTAACTTAACAAGGTAAAACTTGGTTTTTCAAAGAATACCTTAAAAACTGTTTTTACGACGTCGGAGTGTAACCGGGGACTGTTTTGGGTTGGATAATTAAAAACCATCTTAAACTTTGAATTGGAGGTTTATGTTCTGGAAAAATGATTTTTACTATGAATATGATAACACATAAAAATTTCATGATTTAATTCAAAGTATAAGTATTTTTAGAAAAATGGTCATTAAATGATATTTTTGTAACAAAAATGTTTAACTTCATAAGTTTCACTAAAGTTTCACCTATGCCGTGTGATTTTGAATACAAACTAAGGTAATTACAGTTCATAGTCTTAAAGAGGAACTCGATCCAAGGAGATGGCAAGTTGAATCAACGAAAACGGAGTTGTAACGAAGAAACTATGACCGAAACAAAATTGGTTATCCAAGACTAGTTTAACTTCGGGATTAATTGGGTAAAATTAAATAAATCACATCTTTCTAAGATAACATGATATTTTATACATATGAACTCATAATTCAATTTTATATGGTTCAGGATCACCCGTAAACAACACGAGAAGATTAATCATAAGATCCCATGTTTGTACGCAACACGTCATTTGACAACACCGGTACTTTATGTACGCAACACGTCATTTGACAACACCGGTACCGTGGGTCAAGGTTAATCTTGACCAATACATATACGATGAGGGTTTTATTTATTTCATTGGGGGTTTATTAAACATCTAAATATGAACCATTAAAATTGAATTACTAACAACGAACTGCTAACTACGGACTAAGGAATTATAAAAAGTATTAAAAGTATAACAAGTATATATATGTGACGTTTGTTTAAAAAGAAAAGGTATTGATATATTATATATGGATAGGTTCGTGATATCAATCGGAAGACCAAGTCAAAATATATATATCTTCAAGACAACAGTGAGTATATAGTCCCACTTTTAAACTCTAAATATTTCGGGATGAGAATACATGTATTTTATGTTTTACGATATGGACACAAGTAACTGAAAAATATATTCTACGTTGAGTTGTACCACTGGCATACTTCCCTGTAGCTTGGTAACTAATATTTACAGCGGTATTGTAAACGCGAATCCTGTTGATAGATCTATCGGGCCTGACAACCCCAACCGGACTGGACGACCAGTATTCAACGGTTGCACAGTACTTCGTTTTGTGACTACACTTGGTACGGTGTAGTAAGATTTCATATTAAAGGGAATATGCGACGTGATTAATTGTTAAGTATGGTTACCAAGTGCTCAACCACTTAGAATATTTTTATTAAACTGTTTATATATGAAATCTTGTGGTCTATATATATATATTGCTGCCGGCATTAAACCTATATCTCACCAACTTTATGTTGACGTTTTAAACATGTCTATTCTCAGGTGATAACTAAAAGCTTCCGTTGTAACATGTTGAATTTAAGCAGGATCTTGCGTACTCATATTTGTGTCAAAAATAAAACTGCATATCCGAGAATTTGTATTGTAAAATATGCTAGAAATCGTGTTGTTATCATCATATGTAAAGTTTGTAAGTCTAAGATTATCGCTAAACGATAATCATCTTTTTATTGTCTAAAGCTTGTATCAAAAATAAGAATTATGGCTTGTAATGTAAAATATATGCAGTTGTTCTTTTAAAAATGTCGCATATAGAGGTCAATACCTCGCTATGAAATCATACGTTATCTAACACGTTCTAAGGACGGGTTATGACATGTGGTATCAGAGCGGTGGTCTTAGCGAACCAGGTTTGCATTAGTGTGTCTAACTGATAAGTCGTTAGGATACATTAGTAAGTCTGGACTTTGACCGGGTCTGATTTAAAAACCATTGCTTATCATTGTTGGTTAAAATTTATATGTAAATATTATGTAGTACTAATGGGTTAGTTGTTGTGTGATAGATGTCGGGCTCAAAACTTGTTATCACATTCAGCGACTCCGAACCAGAATCTTCAGATGGTGTTCCAGTCATTAACCTATCCGATGACGAAAATAATATCTTTGGGGAAGACTCACAAATTCCGGATGAACCGACTATAGAGAACCCGGAAAGTGAACCCGAGGAGGAAAGTGAACCCGAGGAGGAAAGTGAACCCGAGGAAGAAATACAGGAAATTACGAAAGACAAGTTCGAACTAGGAAAGAAACGAAAGGCTAATGAATTAGAAAATTCAAATCCCGAGTTTAGTAAGGATGATGTGGCACCAACTCCACTAGACACTACCACCCCTATTCCCGCTATTCCTATTCGTGCTATCCCCGCATCTAGTTCCTCAGCCCCACCGCCAAAATATAGGCAGACAGCTAGGATAAGCGTTAGGCCATTCCTTGAACCTAAACGTCCTAGAAAATAGACCAAACGATGCGCTGCCGTATTAAACCATGGGATCATATAATGTTTTGTATAATATTATTAGTGTGGTTTGCTTAATGTTCGATGTAAGATAAGCATATGTAAAATAGTGAAGTGTGAAATGCAATAATTTTCCATGGTTAAGTATTATTTGGGTGGTAGTAATTGATTTTCGTACTAAGCTATTAAGTATGAACTTTAACGGGTAGGTACTACCCTAGATATAATTATAAAATGCTAATAAGAAGAAAAGGCTTTTATAATAATAACTGGTTCATATTATTAATAAGCTACGATGTACTGTAAATACATACTACATCTATAATATTCCATGTGAATAATTATTTTTTTTCTCATTCTTATTGAAGATTATGGCGCGATTGAACCGAATGACGGAACAAGAAATCCAGGAACTCATCAATCAGCGAGTGAACGACAGAATGTTATGGGTCGAGGCTGCAAGAGCTGCTGCAGTTAACCCAAATCCTCGTGTAGGATGCACCTACAAAACTTTTCAAACTTGCAAGCCCTCATCATTCAGTGGAACGGAAGGACCGATCGGTTTAACCCGGTGGATAGAAAAGATGGAGACTGTGTTTAAAATCAGTGGTTGTGTTGAAAAGGACATGACCAAGTATGCATCATGCACTTTACAAGATAGTGCACTCACGTGGTGGAAAAATTATGTGAAGGCTGTAGGAGGAGATGTAGCTTATGATACTCCGTGGGAAGAATTCAAAACAATGTTAATCAATGAATATTGTCCAAGGAACGAGGTTAGGAAGTTGGAAGATGAATTACGAAGCCTGAAGGTTGTTGGTACTGAAATCACCAACTACAATCAGCGATTCATGGAATTAGTTTTGCTATGTCCTGAATTGGTTCCAACCGAAGAACGGAAGATTGAAATGTACAAAGATGGTTTGCCCAAAAAGGTCAAGGCAAATGTTACAGCATCGAAACCTAAGACAATTCATGAAGCTATAACCATGGCAAACGAGCTAATGGATCAGGTCATCATGGATAAGAAAGCATTCAATACTGATGTGAAGGTATCAGGTAACAAAAGAAAGTGGAATGGAAATTATGATCGAGGTAACCAACAATAATCTATTAAGAAACCAGAAACCACGAAAGGTGCGGGTAGTGGTTCAGGCTTTGGTTACAAAGGGCAAAGTCCTTTATGCAACCGTTGTCACAAACATCACTTTGGTTACTGTAGTGTGTTATGCACCAAGTGTAATCGACAGGGTCATCTTGCTGAAGATTGTAGGGCTCTCGTTACAAATACAAATGGTAACAAGACTCCTGCCACCAATGCAAATAGAACTGCTTTGGCTACCGTTACTTGTTTTGGGTGTGGAAAACAAGGTCACTATAAGAGCCAGTGCCCGAATCCAGAGAAAAATAATGGACCTGCACGTGGGAGAGTATTTGTTATTAATGCTAGAGAGGCATATGAGGATCCGGAGCTTGTTACGGGTACGTTTACCATTAATAACTTATCAGCATCTATTATATTTGATACTGGCGCCGATAGAAGTTATGTGTGTAGAAATTTTTACACTAAATTGAATTGTTCCTCTTTACCTCTAGATGCTAAGTACATGATTGAGTTAGCTAATGGTAAACTAATTAAAGCCGATAAAATTTGTCGTGATTGTGAAATAAATTTAGCCGGAGAAACGTTTAAAATCGACTTAATACCCGTAGAATTAGGAAGTTTTGATGTAATAGTCGGCATGGACTGGATGTCCAAAGTAGGAGTTGAAGTTGTGTGTGCCAAGAAGGCAATTCGCATTCCTTGTAAGGATAACATGCCAGTGATGATTTATGGAGAGAAGGGTGATTCAAAGCTAAAACTCATTAGCTGTTTGAAAGCAAAGAAGTGTTTAGGAAAGGGATGTTATGCTATTCTAGCACATGTTAATAAAGTCGAAAAGAAAGAGAAGTGCATCAACGATGTGCCTGTGGCAAGAGATTTTCCTGAAGTTTTTCCGGAAGAATTGCCGGGATTACCTCCATTTAGATCTGTAGAATTTCAAATAGATTTAGTACCAGGAGCTGCACCAGTTGCTCGTGCTCCATATAGACTTGCACCGTCCGAGTTAAAAGAACTTCAAAGTCAGTTGAAAGAATTACTGGACCGTGGATTCATACGACCAAGTACTTCACCGTGGGGAGCTCCAATTTTGTTTGTTAAGAAGAAAGATGGATCTTTTAGGATGTGTATAGATTATCGTGAATTAAATAAGTTAACTATCAAGAATCGGTATCCACTACCGAGAATTGATGACTTATTTGATCAACTGCAAGGATCATGTGTTTATTCGAAAATCGACCTAAGATCGGGCTATCATCAACTACGCGTCAAAGAAGAAGATATACCGAAAACTGCTTTTCGGACACGTTATGGTCATTACGAATTTTTGGTCATGCCGTTTGGATTGACGAATGCGCCAGCTGTATTCATGGACCTCATGAATCGAGTTTGTAGTCCATATTTAGATAAGTTTGTTATCGTTTTCATTGATGATATTCTTATCTATTCCAAGAGTGAGCAAGAGCATGAACAGCATTTAAGGTTGATGTTAGAGTTGTTAAGAAAAGAACAGCTATATGCTAAATTTTCTAAGTGTGCTTTCTGGTTAAAAGAAGTGCAATTTCTTGGTCACGTTGTTAGTAGCAAAGGAATTCAGGTTGATCCAGCTAAAATTGAGGCCATTGAAAAATGGGAGACTCCTAAAACACCAACGCAGATACGCCAATTTTTGGGTTTAGCCGGTTATTATAGAAGGTTTATTCAAGATTTTTCCCGAATAGCTAAGCCGTTGACAGCGTTAACGCAAAAAGGGAAGAAATATGAATGGACCTCTGAGCAGGAGAGTGCATTTCAATTACTGAAGAAGAAGTTAACTACGGCGCCTATTTTATCGTTACCAGAAGGGAACGATGATTTTGAAATATATTGTGACGCTTCGCGACAAGGTTTTGGTTGCGTTCTTATGCAACGGAAGAAAGTTATTGCATACGCATCCCGACAATTGAAGATTCACGAGCGGAATTATACGACGCATGATTTAGAATTGGGAGCAGTCGTGTTTGCATTGAAGATGTGGAGACACTTCTTGTATGGGGTTAAATTCACTGTGTTTACTTATCATAAAAGCCTTCAACATATTTTTGATCAGAAACAATTAAACATGAGGCAACGTAGGTGGGTCGAGTTAATAAACGACTATGATTGTGAAATTCGTTATCATCCCGGGAAAGCGAATGTGGTGGCTGATGCTTTAAGCAGAAAGGAACGAGAACCAATTCGAGTACGAGCGATGAACATAAAAATTCGCATGAACCTCAACTCACAAATAAAAGAAGTTCAACAAGAAGCACTTAATAAAGAAAACATAAGAAAGGAAATAATGAAGAAGTATGAGAAGCAACTCGTTATACGGGAAGACGGAATTCGATATTTTGCAAACCGTATTTGGGTACCGAAGTTGGGTGGATTAAGGAAGTTGATATTGAACGAGGCACATAAGACAAGATACTCGATACATCCTGGAGTTGGAAAGATGTATCAAGATCTTAAAACACATTATTGGTGGCCTAATTTAAAGACAGACGTTGCAACATATGTTGGGGAGTGTTTAACTTGTTCCAAAGTCAAAGCAGAACACCAAAAGCCGTCAGGGTTACTTCAACAACCAGAAATCCCAGAATGGAAATGGGATGGTATTACCATGGATTTCATCACGAAGTTACCTAAGACTGCCTGGGGATACGACACCATTTGGGTGATTGTTGATCGTCTCACCAAGTCTGCACATTTCTTGCCTATAAAGGAAACGGATAGAATGGAGAAACTATTACGATTGTATATAAAGGAAATTGTTTCAAGGCATGGAATACCTATTTCCATTATATCCGATCGTGATAGTAGATTTACCTCAAAGTTCTGGCAATCACTACAGGAGACACTAGGAACTCGTTTGGATATGAGTACCGCATATCATCCGCAAACCGACGGGCAGAGTGAAAGAACAATTCAGACTCTTGAAGACATGCTCAGGGCATGTGTGATCGATTTTGGAAACGGATGGGATAAGTATTTACCGTTAGCAGAATTCTCGTATAATAATAGTTATCATATGCGAGCATTAAAGCTGTACCATTCGAAGCACTGTATGGAAGGGAGTGTAGATCTCCTATTTGTTGGAATGAAGTAGGAGATCGACATTTAACTGGTCCCGAGATCATACATGAAACTACTGAAAAGATAGTACAAATCAAGGAGAGATTGAAAACAGCCCGTAGTCGCCAAAAGAGCTACGCCGATGTCCGAAGGAAACCATTAGAGTTTCAGATCGGTGACATGGTTATGCTAAAGGTGTCACCTTGGAAAGGTGTGATACGTTTCGGTAAAAGAGGTAAACTGAACCCAAGATATGTAGGCCCGTTCAAGATCATTGAACGCATTGGACCGGTAGCTTATCGACTCGAGTTACCGCAACAACTCGCCGGAGTACATAATACCTTTCACGTCTCAAACCTTAAGAAGTGTCTTGCAAAGGAAGACCTCACCATTCCTCTTGAAGAAATCCATGTCGACGAGAAACTACAATTCGTCGAAGAACCAATCGAAATCATGGACCGTGAAGTTAAACAGCTCAAGCAAAGCAACATACCGATCGTTAAGGTTCGTTGGAATGCTCGAAGAGGTCCCGAGTTTACGTGGGAACGAGAGGATCAGATGAAACAAAAGTATCCACACTTGTTTCTCGATGACGCAAAATAGGTACAATTTTAAAATTTCGGGACGAAATTTATTTAACGGGGAGGTAATGTAACGACCCGCACTTTTTCGATCGTTCTATACTTATAAGATTAATATTTACATAAATTAAACCTTACCAACATGATAAGCAATCCAAATTGTTGAGACTTATGTGTTTGAAAAGAGTTTTACACAACGTTTGACCGTCTAGTTTGACCGATGATATCACGAACTATACAATATATGATAATTATACGTTTGTGTATATATATGTATATATACATATTTAACATAATCTAAGGATGTTTTAATACCTCATTTTGTATTAATAACAATAAGTTATAAGTATATTTTGAAACTACTAACTTAAGTTTTCAAAACAATAACCATACGTAACGTTATTTGATATAAATACTTATAACCTATAATGTTTATACATATATCGTATAGATATGTATTTTATCACTTTTAAAGGGCTTACATACATAAAACAATATAAGTATATTTACAAAAGATAGCTATATTTGAATCCTCGTTCCGTTTTCTCAAAGATTTCTATACGTATACCTAGGGTATATGTACCCGTATCATACGCAGCTTCTAGATGTATTTACTATTGGTATATACCAATAAAAATCTGCTCCTTAGCAGCCTTAAATGATTAAGAAACATGTGGAACCAACCATTTGTCAAGTAGCATGAATTATTTAGCAAGAAAACAAAGTTAGGTATCTTTTTTTTCCTTTATAACCTAAAAACGTTTTTATGCATGCACACCATTTCTTCACCCCATTTTCTCATACTTACACTTCCATTTCTCTCTCAAAATACTCTTAACTTCATACTTGATCATCTCCAAGCATTTTCCCCATCATTTAGCTTCAAAAACCTTACTTAATCACCATAAGAAAACCATACAAAAACACTTCAAGGAATCCTTCCAAGAACACAAACTTACTTCCAATCTTTCATCCAATTCCATCACCCTTTTAGTTCTAGGTTCTTACTCCTCTTTTACAGCAACCTTGTCCAAGGAACTTGAGGTAGAATCTATGTTCATAACCTTATTCGATTCATATATATATAGCTATCTTATTTTGTGGTATAAAAATTTAACAACAAGAACATAGTTTGAAAGTTTTCAAACTTGTTTGAAAACTAAATAGATCCTTCTAACTTAACTTTTAAAATACTTCAAGACCTGTAATATAACTTAAATATATGCTAACTTAACAAGGTAAAACTTGGTTTTTCAAAGAATACCTTAAAAACTGTTTTTACGACGTCGGAGTGTAACCGGGGACTGTTTTGGGTTGGATAATTAAAAACCATCTTAAACTTTGAATTGGAGGTTTATGTTCTGGAAAAATGATTTTTACTATGAATATGATAACACATAAAAATTTCATGATTTAATTCAAAGTATAAGTATTTTTAGAAAAATGGTCATTAAATGATATTTTTGTAACAAAAATGTTTAACTTCATAAGTTTCACTAAAGTTTCACCTATGCCGTGTGATTTTGAATACAAACTAAGGTAATTACAGTTCATAGTCTTAAAGAGGAACTCGATCCAAGGAGATGGCAAGTTGAATCAACGAAAACGGAGTTGTAACGAAGAAACTATGACCGAAACAAAATTGGTTATCCAAGACTAGTTTAACTTCGGGATTAATTGGGTAAAATTAAATAAATCACATCTTTCTAAGATAACATGATATTTTATACATATGAACTCATAATTCAATTTTATATGGTTCAGGATCACCCGTAAACAACACGAGAAGATTAATCATAAGATCCCATGTTTGTACGCAACACGTCATTTGACAACACCGGTACTTTATGTACGCAACACGTCATTTGACAACACCGGTACCGTGGGTCAACGTTAATCTCGAACAATACATATACGATGAGGGTTTTATTTATTTCATTGGGGGTTTATTAAACATCTAAATATGAACCATTAAAATTGAATTACTAACAACGAACTGCTAACTACGGACTAAGGAATTATAAAAAGTATTAAAAGTATAACAAGTATATATATGTGACGTTTGTTTAAAAAGAAAAGGTATTGATATATTATATATGGATAGGTTCGTGATATCAACCGGAAGACCAAGTCAAAATATATATATCTTCAAGACAACAGTGAGTATATAGTCCCACTTTTAAACTCTAAATATTTCGGGATGAGAATACATGTATTTTATGTTTTACGATATGGACACAAGTAACTGAAAAATATATTCTACGTTGAGTTGTACCACTGGCATACTTCCCTGTAGCTTGGTAACTAATATTTACAGCGGTATTGTAAACGCGAATCCTGTTGATAGATCTATCGGGCCTGACAACCCCAACCAGACTGGACGACCAGTATTCAACGGTTGCACAGTACTTCGTTTTGTGACTACACTTGGTACGGTGTAGTAAGATTTCATATTAAAGGGAATATGCGACGTGATTAATTGTTAAGTATGGTTACCAAGTGCTCAACCACTTAGAATATTTT
Source organism: Rutidosis leptorrhynchoides (assembly GCF_046630445.1). NCBI lineage: Eukaryota > Viridiplantae > Streptophyta > Magnoliopsida > Asterales > Asteraceae > Rutidosis > Rutidosis leptorrhynchoides. The sequence continues at coordinate 28,101,165 of NC_092342.1, forward strand.
TATTAAACTGTTTATATATGAAATCTTGTGGTCTATATATATATATTGCTGCCGGCATTAAACCTATATCTCACCAACTTTATGTTGACGTTTTAAACATGTCTATTCTCAGGTGATAACTAAAAGCTTCCGTTGCAACATGTTGAATTTAAGCAGGATCTTGCGTACTCATATTTGTGGTAAAAATAAAACTGCATATCCGAGGATTTGTATTGTAAAATATGTTAGAAATCGTGTTGTTATCATCATATGTAAAGTTTGTAAGTCTAAGATTATCGCTAAACGATAATCATCTTTTTATTGTCTAAAGCTTGTATCAAAAATAAGAATTATGGCTTGTAATGTAAAATATATGCAGTTGTTCTTTTAAAAATGTCGCATATAGAGGTCAATACCTCGTTATGAAATCATACGTTATCTAACACGTTCTTATGGTTAAGGACGGGTTATGACACCTAAAATTTTCAAAGACTGATATTGCTTTAAACATACATATAATTCGACGCAATATCATTTATATTTCATCAGCTTTTATCGTTTACTAAGACATTCAAATGTATAAATCGCGAGAAAAATGACAAAAGATAATACGAGCTCGAAGTTTGAAGAAAAGACGATAAACGATGGATTTAAACCAAATATATATCGAGATAATGTTACCCAAATACAAGTTCAAGATGAACAAAGAAGAAGAGTTCAAATAAAAAGTTCCAAGTCGATATACGTAAACACGGGATCAAAAGAGAACAAAACATAAAAGAAAAACAAGAAAACTGTCGGCTATTCTTACGCGAATCGTGTAACATTCCACATGAAACGCGTAGTAGTTATACCTTACGCGGATCGTGTGGACTCCTACGCGAAACACGTAATATCTTGTCCAGAGTCAGATTCAAATGCAAATGGGACGGTCGCTTTTTCAGTTTAATATTACTACTGCCATCAACTTTTCAGCTGTACATGGTGTATACACTCAAGTATACCTACTGCACTTCAAATAAAATACAAATTGTATTGTGAAGGATGGGATATATATGTACAAGGAGACGTACAGAAGAAAGAGAGACACATAGAGGAGTAGTACACATTTTCAAGTGATACACAAACAAAAACACATATCACAAAATAATTAGCTACTGTCATTTATTTTTTTATTACCCTGTATCATTCAATTTCATTTTCAATTCCAAGGTTCAATATTTAGGATAGTTTCAAATATTAAGGGTGTATTGTTCGTGATTAAGGGTATTATTGTACGCGCAAAAGGGGTGTTATTATTGTAATTTTCTACCATTTAAAGTAAATGAGAGTGAAGATTTTCGTAAGTATATTCTGTTAAAATTATCGTTATCAGTTTTTATCATTATTATTATGTTTGTATATTTATATTTTTATGTTTCCCGTAGTATAATGAGTAGCTAATTTCCCTAGTGTTTGCTTAGATGTAGAGCCCCTAGTGAAATGGATTGTTATCATTTATAAAAATTAAAATGTAACTTTAGTATTTTTAACATTGAGCCTAATTGAAAGAACCATTATTATGTATTTGGATGTTTAACCCTTGTCACTTAATTTGTTAGATTAAAATAACGAAAGTTATTTTTATTTATATAAATTAAGCTTCAACATTAAAAGTGATCTAGACGAACTTATAACTAATTTACTAACACTAAATTAAAAAGTAAGGTTCGGTGGTTTGGGATAATATCACTAGTCATATAATAGTGAAATTGTAAAAAGGGAAACCGTTATGATTTGGGTTTTGGCGAAGGTCAAAACTGGGTTGGATCTCAATTTAAATACTTAAGGACTAGTAACTATCTAAATATAATCCAATGAAAATTAGATTTAATTTAGTTAGTCAAAACTTATTATTTATTCGAAAGGAAAATATAAGTTTTATACTAAACATTATAATACGAGCTTAAACTTAAAACAATCTATGGACCTAGAGGTGACACATTTAAGTAAACACTCCCATTTATTTTGCTAATTATTATTATTATTATTTACGTTTATTTTATTCAGTTAGTAAAACTAAAAAAAAATATATACACAACATTATATTTCAGTGTATTCGTTACTGTTTTGTCACCTGGATTATAACATACGCGAATCGCGTATATCTCTACACGATACGCGTACATATTAAACCATACGCGAAACGCGTATTATACTTCACGAAACGCGTAAGTATAATACGGGTACTGTACGAACTAGGTTAAAAATCTAGGGTTTTAATTATTTTATTATTATATTTAAGTTGTTAATTTATAATTATTATAATTTATAATTAGTAATTAGTTTATAACTAGTTAAATATTATAATTCCTATTAATTTATATTAATTTAGTTAAAATATGTTATTTAGTTAATTTAAATAAATTTATATTATAATTTCTCAAAACAAAATTCTAAACAATTAGTTTTATTAAAAAGTTATCATTTTATTAATTATCATTTAGTAATAAACTTATTAGTATGATTTCAATTAATTGACTTTTAAATTAATAATTATAAATAATGTATTCGTATAAATTAATAAGTAGTTCAATTAAATTAGGATTAAGTTATATTTTATTATTATTATGTAGTATTATCATTTCCTAATCCAAAACCCCCTTAAAATAAGTTTAACTTCAAAGACTATTAAAAACCATTGAACACTGTCTCCCTGTGGAACGAACCGGATTTACCGACAAACTAAACTACGCGGATAGGACTAGTTGCCTATATGTGTGAAATCAACCTAAAATTATTAAAATACCACATATACAATAAATCAATTCGTGTAACAAAATAACTCAAATCCGTTCATAAATAAAGGTACTGTTTCAATGCATCAACTTTTTGGCGCCGCTGCCGGGGAACAGTTACGTTTAAAAGATTTTAATAGACTTTAGGTTATTCGATCCTTTTATAGGAATTCATTCCTAGAAAAGCTTCTAATGTTATGATAGAAATTAATTCATGAATTTACGTTCCTCCAACACTGAATTAACTTCTCCATATCCTGAACCCGAAAGAGAATTTCACGAACGCTTAAGAGCTCAAGAAGTAGAATCTCTCGCTGAGGATTTAGAATCACTTTCATTAGATTCTAACTCTGAACCAGATATTCAACAAATCATAGAACCAGATATGGCTGTTACAAATCAAACGATGGAAGCATTAATGAAGGCGACAAGAACAGGTCAAGGCCACGCAATCATCCAACCTACGATGACTGACGGCTTTGAAATAAAAGGTCAATTCCTTCACATGGTGACTAATACATGCCAATTCGGTGGAGCTCCAAATGAGGATGCTAACGAGCATCTTCGTAAGTTTGTAAGCATTTGCAAACTATTTAAAATTAAGGATGTCTCCGATAAAGTTGCATGTTTGAAAATCTTTCCATGGTCCTTAAAAGACGATGCAAGAGATTGGCTAGACTCATTACCAGAAGGTTATATCGAAAACTGGAATGACATGATGGACACATTTTTGTCAGAATTCTTCCCTGCTTCAAAAGCAGCAAAATTGCAAAGTGATATAAATCACTTCAAACAAAGCTTAACGAAACCCTTTATGAAGCTTGGACCCGATTCAACAAAATGCTTAGGGTATGTCCTCAACACGGGTTGAATACATTCCAAAAGTCCAAATATTTTATAAAGGAGTAAATGTTGCTACTAGAAAAGATATCGATGTTGCAGCCGGTGGTTCGATAATGAAGAAAACACCAGAAGACACTCACACAATCATTGCCGATATAGCAGCACATTCCCATAATTGGCATCAAGAGATATAATTCTCTAGATCATCAACCGTTGCTAATATCGAAAGCAATGATGAAATTGCTTCGTTAAAAGTACAAATGGCAAATCAAGCAAGACAAATTGAGAAAGTAACCAAGGAAATGCATGCTATCAGGGTAGGATGTGAAATGTGCCAAGGCCCCCATCTTACTAGAGATTGTGATAAAACAACGATGGAAGAACAAGCAAATTTCCTAGGTTACTTGCGAAACGGTGAAATGAATTTCAACGATTTTCCAGCGATAGAAGCAAATAACTGAAAATATCCTCCAATTAACAACTATCAAACAGGAGGACCTTCAGGTTTAAATAATAATAACTATCAAGGAGGAAATCCGGTTTACCAAAACAAACGGAATTTCCAAAATCAAAATCAAAATCAAAGAAATCCACCACCAGGTTACAATAACCTAAACAATCGAAATCAACCTCAATGAATTTATCAAAATAATTTCCAACACAATCAACCACAACCACAAGCACTTATACAACCACAACCCGAGAAGAAATCCAGTTTAGAAGATCTCTTAAGAGATTTTATGGTTAAGCACGAACAAACTGCGGAAATTCAAACTCAACAAATTAGAAACCAACAAGCTACGATTCAGAATTTAGAAAGAGATATTGGAAGGATCTCACAGTTACTATCAGAGAGGCCACTAGGCGCTCTCCCCTCAAATACTCAAGTGAATCCCAACAATCAAACAAGGAATGAGCATGTAAATGCTATAACTACTAGAAGTGGTTTAACTGTTAACCCAGAAACTAGTAAGACCTCAGAAGTTCCTTTATCTCCTCCTATTTTACAAGAACCTGTTGATATAGATGAGCATGTTGAGAAAGAACAAGAATAAGAGGATCCACCTGAGATCATATCAAAGAAAATTGAAGAACCACCATTGAAGGTGCACAAAGCACCTATTCCATACCCGAAAGCATTAAAGAAAGACAAACTCGCGAGCCAATATCAAAAATTTGCAGATATGATCAAACGAATTAGCATTAACATGCCACTCGGGAAGTTCTTAGGGGTATGCCAAATTATGGAAGGTTTATTAAGGATCTCATAGCCGATAAAGGTAAATATGAGGAAGTTTCAACCACATTCCTCAATGAGGAATGCTCAGCGATTTTGCAAAAGCAAAAGATGCCACCGAAACTTGGAGATCCTGGTAGTTTCATTATTCCGTATCTAATGGGAGATTCAGTAATGTACGATGCATTAGCTGACTTAGGCGCAAGTATCAATCTTATGCCACACTCCTTATACTTAAAACTAAACCTAGGCGATCTAAAACCAACTAGGATGTGTATACACCTAGCAGATAGAACTTTTAACTATCCTATTGGTATTGCCGAAAACCTACCAGTTAAAGTCAATCATTTAATCTTTCGTGCCGACTTCGTTGTCCTCGAAATGGAAGAAGATAGCAAGGTTCCCCTAATTCTAGGGCGACCATTTTTAAATACCGCTGACGCAATTGTGCGTGTTAAAGACAAAAAGCTTAGTCTAGGTGTAGGGGAAGATAGAGTTACCCTAAACATAGATAAAGCTATGAAACAACCTATCTCTTCCGATGACGAATGTTATAAGGTAGATATTGTTGATTGTTGTGTCGAAAAAGAATTACAAGAACTACTAAATGTCGACACCTTGAAATTCACCTCAATGAGTGAAGGTGATGAATTCGATGTAGAACTTGAACTTGACGAATTATTAAAAGTAGTAATCGATGAAGATTGCTGTGAGGAAGAAATTCTCAAGGAAGATGAACCTTTTGAAGAAATTACTGATGGTAATAGGTTTTGAATAAAATCTTCCTTGGAAGAACCGCCAACCTTGGAGCTTAAAGAACTCCCGGAACATTTGGAGTATGCTTTTCTTCAAGGTACGTCACAATTACCTGTTATAATTTCATCAAAACTTTCCGATAACGAAAAGAGTAGGTTAATGTTCGTTCTAAAAACTCATAAGAAAGCAATTACATGGAAAACAACCGATATTCCGGGGATTAATCCAGCTTATTGTACTCATAAGATTCTAATGGAAGAAGATTTTAAACCCGTGGTACAAAGGCAACGAAGGTTAAACCCTAACATGAAAGAAGTTGTCAAGAAGGAGGTTATCAAGTTACTTGATGCCGGGTTAATATACCCTATATCTGATAGCCCATGGGTTAGTCCTGTACAAGTAGTACCCAAGAAAGGAGGTACAACTGTCGTTCTTAATGATGATAATGAACCTATTACTACAAGAACAGTCACTGGCTGGAGACTCTGTATAGACTACCGTCGTTTAAACGACGCCACAAGGAAAGATCATTTCCCACTTCCTTATATTGACCAAATGCTAGAACGTTTAGCAGGAAAAGAATATTATTGTTTCCTTGATGGATTCTCCGGTTATTTTCAAATTCCCATTGATCCAAAAGACCAAGACAAGACAACATTTACTTGTCCATTTGGTACATTCGCATACCGACGAATGCCGTTTGGATTATGCAACGCGCCAGGCACCTTTCAAAGGTGTATGATGGCAATATTTCATGACATGATAGAAGGAAGTATGGAAGTCTTTATGGACGATTTCTCTGTTTTTGGAGACTCCTTCGATTCATGCCTTTCCAACCTCGAGCGAATGTTAATTCGTTGTGAGGAATCAAATCTTGTTTTAAATTGGGAAAAATGCCACTTCATGGTGAAGGAAGGCATTGTTTTAGGACACAAGATTTCTCGAGATGGAATGGAAGTAGACAAAGCTAAGATCGATGTAATCTCAAAGCTTCCTCCTCCAACTAACGTTAAAGGAATTCGTAGTTTCTTAGGTCATGCGGGATTCTATCGACGATTCATAAAGGACTTTTCAAAAATCGCTCGACCCATGACTAAACTTCTCGAGAAAGACAGTACATTTGACTTCAATGACGAATGCTTACAAGCTTTCTCCATTCTAAAAAATAAACTTACGAATGCACCCATTATGGTATCACCAGACTGGTCCAAACCTTTCGAACTAATGTGTGATGCTAGTGATTTCGCGATGGGAGCTGTTTTAGGTCAACGTCAAGATAACAAATTTCAACCAATTTACTACGCAAGTAAAACACTTACAGGAGCTCAGTTGAAATACACGACTACTGAGAAGAAGCTCCTTGCAGTAGTTTTTTCTTTCGATAAGTTTAGATCTTACTTAGTGTTATCTAAAATAATTGTTTATACCGATCATTCAGCCCTAAAGTACTTATTCAAAAAGCAAGATGCTAAACCTAGACTAATTCGTTGGATTCTTCTCCTACAAGAATTCGACATTGAAATTAAAGATAAAAAAGGAGCTGAAAATCTCGCTGCAGATCACTTATCCCGTCTTGAAAATCCTAACTTAGAAACACTCGACGAATCTGTTATTCACGATACTTTTCAGGACGAATTCCTTATGAAAATTGAAATAGAAGAAGAAATTCCATGGTTTGCGGGCTATGCTAATTATCTAGCCGCAGGAATTCTTGTTAAAAATCAAACTTATCAGCAAAAGAAGAAATTCTTTGCTGATCTGAAGTTTTACTTTTGGGAAAGCCCTAACCTCTTTCGTATAGGGGCTGACCAAGTTATTCGTCGATGTGTATACGGCAAAGAAGTGCAACAAATTCTAGAGCACTGTCATGAAGGACCGGCTGGTGGACATTTCGGACCTAGCTATACAGCCAAAAAGGTTTTTGACTCAGGTTTTTACTGGCCTACAATTTTTAAAGATGCATACAATATGGTAAAAACTTGTGATTCTTGTCAAAGATCTGGAAATATCTTCAAGAGAGACGAAATGCCACAACAAGGCATCTTAGTATGCGAAGTATTCGACATATGGGGTATTGACTTCATGGGTCCATTTCCCGCTTCTAACAAATGCAAATACATTCTCGTGGCAGTCGATTACGTTTCTAAATGGGCTGAAGCAAAAGCCCTACCCACTAACGATGCTCGAGTTGTTGTCAACTTTCTTAAAAATCTTTTCTCACGTTTTGGGATTCCAAAAGCATTAATCAGTGATCGTGGAACTCATTTTACAAATCAACTACTCGAGAAAGTGCTTAAAAAGTACGGAGTTAATCATCGTTTTTCAACTTCTTACCACCCTCAAACGAGTGGTCAAATTGAAAACACGAACAGAGGTCTTAAACGAATTTTAGAAAGAACGGTTAAAAATAATTCAAAAATCTGGCATCGAAAGCTAGATGATGCGCTTTGGGCATTTAGAACTGCATTCAAAACGGCCATCGGTACTACACCTTTCCGATTGATTTACGGTAAGGCGTGCCATCTACCTGTCGAAGTTGAACACAAGGCATACTGGGCTCTGAGAGAATGTAACACCGACCTTGTAAAAGCCGGAGAAAACCGATTCTTGTAACTAAATGAATTAGACGAATTAAGACTACAAGTGTATGAAAACTCTAAAACATACAAGGAGAAAACTAAAAGATGGCACGATGCACGGTTAAAAGAAAAGAAAGAATTTGAACAAGGGGATAAAGTATTAGTATTCCAATCACGTTTTAAGTTTTCACCTGGGAAACTTAGATCCCGATGGACTGGACCATATATAATAAAACAAGTTTTTCCATCTGGATATGCAGAATTATATAGCAAAGACGGTGGAACTTTCAAAGTGAACGGTCATCGACTCAAATTATACTTTGAAGGGATCAATACTACGGAAAGAGACGAGATCACATTCTACCCTAAGGACAAGTAAATTCAGGGTAACTTTAAAGCTCGTTAACTCCATTCTCAAACTTTATTTTCATCTTTAAGAGTGGGGTTTGTTTGGTCTTTCCCTAGCAGACACTAAAGAACTAGTCTTCTCCCTCCATTCTACCTTTTTATTTTCTTCTTTTCATTTTTATTTATTGTTTATTTTCAAGATGCGCAATCAATATGTTTACAACCATTTCTTTTTAATGTGCGATAAAATTTTACCGAGAGATGTGGTGTTAGATATAAAGAGAAGATGCGATCAGGCGAGTAAAGAAATAAGGCAAGAACTTAACGAGAAAAATTATGCCAAAGGAAAATCAAAATCAGCTAAGAAACGTCAAGTGCGTCATTTGGGCAAATGTGTAAAATGTGGAAAACCAGCTCATTATGAAAATTGTCCAAAGAACCAGACGGACTCTAATTCCGAGTACGTAACCTTATGCCGAGAAGGGCCTTTTAAACGTTTAAAGGAAAACCTCTTAAACCAACGAGGTTACACCTACGAAGCCATGGGGGGCGAAATGATGCGACTCCACTACGAGGCGAGTCAACGCGGTTTCACAATCTAATCCTTTTTCTCGCCAATTGTGTGTTTGTGCATTTTTTGTATTTTTGAACATTTGTGTATTTTTGAATTTTTGCGTGTTTATGTTTTGGTGTGTTTTAGTTTGTAACTGTTTGTTGTGATTTTATTAAAAAGAGTCTACCATTTAAAATTGATAAACCTTGAGTTTAACCTGTTTTCATTGAAAACGATAATGCTAAGTGTAATAACTGAATTGTCGTTCTTCAAATTGCACAAAATTCATTGTTGGATTCATAATATATCTTTTAAATGGTAAACCACCAAAAACAAAAGAAAAATTAAAACTACTAAAAATATACTTTTTTATCAATAACCGTAAAGATATATAACTTGTAAACCTTTGTCGTGGGTAATGATAGGTGTAACAACCGAGATTGTCTCTACCTAGTTGATAGGAAACAAAGATTTAAGTTTGAAAATTAGTTGGTTTAAAAGTATATATAAAAAAAAAATATATAGAGAATATTTTTTTTAATTCATTTAATTTTTATTTTTTATGTACTTGTTTTTAATTCTAAATATTAATTTTCTTTTATAAAATTTAAAAAGAAAAAAATTGAGTGTTTTGTTTTTAAGTTGTTCTTTTAAAATATTAAAACTTTAACTTTTAAAGTATTAAATTATAAATTGAAATCAAAAATTTATAAACAGATAAAGACTAGGTATAACAACCGAAATTTTCGTTACATCAAATATAAATTTAAAATTGATATTTTGAAATTTAAGTACTTATAAAGTTGAAAAAAAAATATGTATATATAATAAAAATAAATAAATAAATAAATAAGAATATTTTTATTTTATTTTCTTAAAATATTAAAAACCTTAACTTTTAAATTATTAAATTTTGTAAATTAATTTTTAAAATTTATAAAACGGATTAAGACTAGGTATAACAACCGAAATTTCCGTAGCAACACATATAAATTTATAAAAGAAATTTTAAAGTTTGATTAAATATAAAGTTGAAAAAAAGGGGTCATAACACCTACGCGAAACGTATAACATTCCACACGAAACGCGTATAATTAGAATCTACGCGAAACGCGTAGGTTCAAAATCAGTCCAGATATCTGGTCGAATTCTTTTCTCTCCTTCACACATTATTATTGTTTTTGCTTACTGAGAGGACGAAGGAGAAGCACAAAAATCACCAAAATCACGCCCAAACACTAATTTAACACCATCAATCTCCTCCAATTCATCTACCTTTCAACATGCTGAGATTGGTAAGGGTCCTAAACCCGTTTTGACCACTTGTTTTTCAAGTTTTTCATTTATTATTTTTATGGCTTTAATCCGAATTAATGCATGATATTGTTGAATTTTGTTTGATTAATGCTATATCTATGTTGTTAGTGTGATGTTAAACCCGATTAGCATAAGAATTTGATGTTTAAATGGATTATTGAAAAATTAGGGTTTATGTAAATTGGGGAAATTGAAGAATTACTATTAAATTGTGTTATTTTGGGTCTTTTTATATGTTGTTAGATATTTTGATAGTAGTAAAAGCTTTGAATTTAAGTTTGTTTGATTGATTTTGTGATTTTAATTTTCGTATAAATTTGATAATTTTTTGTAATTACCATGAATCAAGTATAGATTGTATTGATGATTAGGAGCTGGATTATACGTAATGTGATTGAATTGGATTATATATGCTTAGCTCATTGCGTATTTCCACTTGTGATTTTAACTTTGTTTTTATGAAACTTGATTTATTGTTATTTGTTTTAATTTTTAGAGTAGACTGTTGTTGAAATATTGATTCCTGTGGTGTTTAAACAAGCTTGTATGTCAAGGATAAACTCTCTGCTAGCATTAACATACCCAATCGGGACAATCCTCTTGTTTTAAAATGTTATGCAGGGATTCTTTAGAATGAGAGCTGTTAACCAACAACAAGGGGAAGAACAAGTAACACCAAAAATGGAACAACAACTACAGAATCTACACCTAAACCTGAGATTTCCTGATGATGTACCTAACCGATTACAAAAGGTTAAGGACTTACTTTCTCTGATCAGTAGAAACATCTCTCCAGTATACGTTGTGGACTGGGCTCCTTTAGGACCCCCAGTCAATTTAGATGTGCAAATAAGGGGAATTTTAAACCAAAGTTTTACAAACGAATTTGGAGTGACTTTGGTTTTTAATGATTTTGAGAGGTTATTTAGTTTAAATAGCCCTGTATATAGAGAATGGTGTTTAGAGTTTTACTCTACCGTTAGAATAAGTTTACACCCAAAAAATATCGATGATATTAATTTTCTACAATTTAGGCTGGGTGGGGTAGATAGAGCAATGTCCCTAAGCGACGTGACTACCGCATTAGGGATTTACACCGTTGACGAGATGATAGCTCCCGGTTTTAGGGAATATATTTTTACAGGGGCTAGATATACAGGTAACTATAATTCTGGCATAGTTTGGCAATCTTTCACTAATAGAAATACATATGAGCCAGGCCAGGAATCTTATCTAAAGATCACTGATGTTCGCTTCAGAATAATTCATAAGTTTATAGCGAACACAATAAACCAAAGGTCGTTTATTAATACAGATAAAATTAATTATATTGACCTTTGGTACTTGGATGCGATCAGAGATAGGGATACATTTATTAGTATACCCTATGGAGTTGCTTACTTTTTGGTCCATGTTGGTAAGGGTGCTCGAGGGACGAGTGACATGTCAGGGGGTCACTATATCACGTGTCTAGGAAGCTGGTTCGGACTCGACCCGAGTGAATCAGAACCTCCAATCCAACCGGTAAATCAAGCTGTTAAAACTTTAGGATTGGACGTGTATAGGACGGCTAAGGCCATACAAGTGAGGGGTGGGGTAATTAGTTTGAGATGGCAAGAAGTAGTCGCTCACGCTCCTATGGAGGAGGATGAGGAATCCGCTAGGGAAACTAGGAGGAGACGAAGACAGCCAGATGAGGCTAGTACGTCTAATGTAGGTGTTTCTGATTTCGATATGCTGCAAAATTCATTTAATTCATTGAGTTTAGATTTAAGGAACTCCTATGATAATTGGGGACGGAGATCAGAAGAACAATACACTAGTTTGTCTAGGCAAATAGGGGAAATTATGAAATGTCCCGTTCTTATTGATTAAAAACGTTCCATATTAATTGATTTCGTTGCGAGGTTTTTGACCTCTATATGAGACGTTTTTCAAAGACTGCATTCATTTTTAAAACAAACCATAACCTTTATTGCATAAATAAAGGTTTAAAAAGCTTTACGTAGATTATCAAATAATGATAATCTAAAATATCCTGTTTACACACGACCATTACATAATGGTTTACAATACAAATATGTTACATCGAAATCAGTTTCTTGAATGCAGTTTTTACACAATATCATACAAACATGGACTCCAAATCTTGTCCTTATTTTAGTATGCAACAGCGGAAGCTCTTAGTATTCACCAGAGAATAAACATGCTTTAAACGTCAACAAAAATGTTGGTGAGTTATAGGTTTAACCTATATATATATATCAAATCGTAACAATAGACCACAAGATTTCATATTTTAATACACATCTCATACATAGAGATAAAAATCATTCATATGGTGAACACCTGGTAACCGACATTAACAAGATGCATATATAAGAATATCCCCATCATTCCGGGACACCCTTCGGATATGATATAAATTTCGAAGTACTAAAGCATCCGGTACTTTGGATGGGGTTTGTTAGGCCCAATAGATCTATCTTTAGGATTCACGTCAATTAGGGTGTCTGTTCCCTAATTCTTAGATTACCAGACTTAATAAAAAGGGGCATATTCGATTTCGATAATTCAACCATAGAATGTAGTTTCACGTACTTGTGTCTATTTTGTAAATCATTTATAAAACGTGCATGTATTCTCATCCCAAAAATATTAGATTTTAAAAGTGGGACTATAACTCACTTTCACAGATTTTTACTTCGTCGGGAAGTAAGACTTGGCCACTGGTTGATTCACGAACCTATAACAATATATACATATATATCAAAGTATGTTCAAAATATATTTACAACACTTTTAATATATTTTGATGTTTTAAGTTTATTAAGTCAGCTGTCCTCGTTAGTAACCTACAACTAGTTATCCACAGTTAGATGTACAGAAATAAATCGATAAATATTATCTTGAATCAATCCATGACCCAGTGTATACGTATCTCAGTATTGATCACAACTCAAACTATATATATTTTGGAATCAACCTCAACCCTGTATAGCTAACTCCAACATTCACATATAGAGTGTCTATGGTTGTTCCGAAATATATATAGATGTGTCGACATGATAGGTCGAAATATTGTATACGTGTCTATGGTATCTCAAGATTACATAATATACAATACAAGTTGATTAAGTTATGGTTGGAATAGATTTGTTACCAATTTTCACGTAGCTAAAATGAGAAAAATTATCCAATCTTGTTTTACCCATAACTTCTTCATTTTAAATCCGTTTTGAGTGAATCAAATTGCTATGGTTTCAGATTGAACTCTATTTTATGAATCTAAACAGAAAAAGTATAGGTTTATAGTCAGAAAAATAAGTTACAAGTCGTTTTTGTAAAGGTAGTCATTTCAGTCGAAAGAACGACGTCTAGATGACCATTTTGGAAAACATACTTCCACTTTGAGTTTAACCATAATTTTTGGATATAGTTTCATGTTCATAATAAAAATTATTTTCCCAGAATAACAACTTTTAAATCAAAGTTTATCATAGTTTTTAATTAACTAACCCAAAACAGCCCGCGGTGTTACTACGACGGCGTAAATCCGGTTTTACGGTGTTTTTCGTGTTTCCAGGTTTTAAATCATTAATTTAGCATATCATATAGATATATAACATGTGTTTAGTTGATTTTAAAAGTCAAGTTAGAAGGATTAACTTTTGTTTGCGAACAAGTTTAGAATTAACTAAACTATGTTCTAGTGATTACAAGTTTAAACCTTCGAATAAGATAGCTTTATATGTATGAATCGAATGATGTTATGAACATCATTACTACCTTAAGTTCCTTGGATAAACCTACTAGAAAAGAGAAAAATAGATCTAGCTTCAACGGATCCTTGGATGGTTCGAAGTTCTTGAAGCAGAATCATGACACGAAAACAAGTTCAAGTAAGATCATCACTTGAAATAAGATTGTTATAGTTATAGAAATTGAACCAAAGTTTGAATATGATTATTACCTTGTATTAGAATGATAACCTACTGTAAGTAACAAAGGTTTCTTGATCTTGGATGATTACTTGGAATGGATTTAGAAAACTTGGAAGTAAACTTGCAATCTTGGAAGTATTCTTGATTTTATGAAACTAGAACTTTTGGAATTTATGAAGAACACTTAGAACTTGAAGATAGAACTTGAGAGAGATCAATTAGATGAAGAAAATTGAAGAATGAAAGTGTTTGTAGGTGTTTTTGGTCGTTGGTGTATGGATTAGATATAAATGATATGTAATTTTGTTTTCATGTAAATAAGTCATGAATGATTACTCATATTTTTGTAATTTTATGAGATATTTCATGCTAGTTTCCAAATGATGGTTCCCACATGTGTTAGGTGACTCACATGGGCTGCTAAGAGCTGATCATTGGAGTGTATATACTAATATTACATACATCTAAAAGCTGTGTATTGTACGAGTACGAATACGGGTGCATACGAGTAGAAATGTTGATGAAACTGAACGAGGATGTAATTGTAAGCATTTTTGTTAAGTAGAAGTATTTTGATAAGTGTATTGAAGTCTTTCAAAAGTGTATAAATACATATTAAAACACTACATGTATATACATTTTAATGAGTCGTTAAGTCATCGTTAGTCGTTACATGTAAGTGTTGTTTTGAAACCTTTAGGTTAACGATCTTGTTAAATGTTGTTAACCCAATGTTTATAATATCAAATGAGATTTTAAATTATTATATTATCATGATATTATCATGTATGAATATCTCTTAATATGATATATATACATTAAATGTCTTTACAACGATAATCGTTACATATATGTCTCATTTAAAAATCATTAAGTTAGTAGTCTTGTTTTTACATATGTAGTTCATTGTTAATATACTTAATGATATCTTTAATTATCATAGTATCATGTTAACTATATAAATATCCATATATATGTGATCATATAGTTTTTACAAGTTTTAACGTTCGTGAATCACCGGTCAACTTGGGTGGTCAATTGTCTATATGAAACATATTTCAATTAATCAAGTCTTAACAAGTTTGATTGCTTAACATGTTGGAAACATTTAATCATGTAAATATCAATCTCAATTAATATATATAAACATGTAAAAGTTCGGGTCACTACAGTACTTACCCGTTAAATAAATTTCGTCCCAAAATTTTAAGCAGTTGGAGGTGTTGACGTATCTTCTGGAAATAAATGCGGGTATTTCTTCTTCATCTGATCTTCACTCTCCCAGGTGAACTTGGGTCCTCTACGAGCATTCCATCGAACCTTAACAATCGGTATCTTGTTTTGTTTAAGTCTCTTAACCTCACGATCCATTATTTTGACGGGTTCTTCAATGAATTGAAGTTTTTCATTGATTTGGATTTCGTCCAACGGAATAGTGAGATCTTCTTTAGCAAAACATTTCTTCAAATTTGAGACGTGGAAAGTGTTATGTACAGTCGCGAGTTGTTGAGGTAGCTCCAGTTGGTAAGCTACTGGTCCGACACGATCTATAATCTTGAATGGTCTAATGTACCTTGGATTTAGTTTCCCCCGTTTACCAAATCGAACAACGCCTTTCCAAGGTGAAACCTTAAGCATGACCATTTCTCCAATTTCAAACTCTATATCTTTTCTTTTACTGTCCGCGTAGCTCTTTTGTCGACTCTGGACGGTTTTCAATCTTTGTTGAATTTGGATGATTTTCTCGGTAGTTTCTTGTATTATCTCCGGACCCGTAAACTGTCTATCCCCCACTTCACTCCAACAAATCGGAGACCTGCACTTTCTACCATAAAGTGCTTCAAATGGCGCCATCTCAATGCTTGAATGGTAGCTGTTGTTGTAGGAAAATTCTGCTAACGGTAGATGTCGATCCCAACTGTTTCCGAAATCAATAACACAAGCTCGTAGCATGTCTTCAAGCGTTTGTATCGTCCTTTCGCTCTGCCCATCAGTGTGTGGATGATAGGCAGTACTCATGTCTAGACGAGTTCCCAATGCTTGCTGTAATGTCTGCCAGAATCTTGAAATAAATCTGCCATCCCTATCAGAGATAATAGAGATTGGTATTCCATGTCTGGAGACGACTTCCTTCAAATACAGTCGTGCTAACTTTTCCATCTTGTCATCTTCTCTTATTGGCAGGAAGTGTGCTGACTTGGTGAGACGATCAACTATTACCCAAATAGTATCATAACCACTTGCAGTCCTTGGCAATTTAGTAATGAAATCCATGGTAATGTTTTCCCATTTCCATTCCGGGATTTCAGGTTGTTGTAGTAGAACTGATGGTTTCTGATGCTCAGCTTTGACCTTAGAACACGTCAAACATTCTCCTACGTATTTAGCAACATCGGCTTTCATACCCGGCCACCAAAAATGTTTCTTGAGATCCTTGTACATCTTCCCCGTTCCAGGATGTATTGAGTATCTGGTTTTATGAGCTTCTCTAAGTACCATTTCTCTCATATCTCCAAATTTTGGTACCCAAATCCTTTCAGCCCTATACCGGGTTCCGTCTTCCCGAATATTAAGATGATTCTCCGATCCTTTGGGTATTTCATCCTTTAAATTTCCCTATTTTAAAACTCCTTGTTGCGCCTCCTTTATTTGAGTAGTAAGGTTATTATGAATCATTATATTCATAGATTTTACTCGAGTGGGTTCTCTGTCCTTCCTGCTCAAGGCATCGGCTACCACATTTGCCTTCCCCGGGTGGTAACGAATCTCAAAATCATAATCATTCAACAATTTAATCCACCTACGCTGCCTCATATTCAGTTGTTTCTGATTAAATATGTGTTGAAGACTTTTGTGGTCGGTATATATAATACTTTTGACCCCATATAAGTAGTGCCTCCAAGTCTTTAATGCAAAAACAACCGCGCCTAATTCCAAATCATGCGTCGTATAATTTTGTTCATGAATCTTCAATTGTCTAGACGCATAAGCAATCACCTTCGTTCGTTGCATTAATACACAACCGAGACCTTGCTTTGATGCGTCACAATAAATCACAAAATCATCATTCCCTTCAGGCAATGACAATATAGGTGCCGTAGTTAACTTTTTCTTCAATAACTGAAACGCTTTCTCTTGTTCATCATTCCATTCAAATTTCTTCCCTTTATGCGTTAATGCAGTCAAGGGTTTTGCTATTCTGGTAAAGTCTTGGATGAACCTTCTGTAGTAACCAGCTAGTCCTAAAAACTGGCGTATGTGTTTCGGAGTTTTTGGGGTTTCCCACTTTTCAACAGTTTCTATCTTTGCCGGATCCACCTTAATACCTTCTTTGTTCACTATGTGACCGAGGAATTGAACTTCTTCCAACCAAAATGCACACTTTGAAAACTTAGCGTACAATTCTTCCTTCCTCAATACTTCTAACACCTTTCTCAAATGTTCACCGTGTTCTTGGTCATTCTTTGAGTAAATAAGTATGTCATCAATGAAAACAATGACAAACTTGTCAAGGTATGGTCCACACACTCAGTTCATAAGGTCCATGAACACAGCTGGTGCATTAGTTAAACCAAACAGCATGACCATAAACTCGTAATGACCGTAACGTGTTCTGAAAGCAGTCTTTGGAATATCATCTTCTTTCACCCGCATTTGATGATACCCTGAACGTAAGTCAATCTTTGAATAAACAGACGAGCCTTGTAGTTGATCAAATAAGTCGTCGATTCTCGGTAGTGGGTTGCGGTTCTTGATGGTAAGTTTGTTCAACTCTCGGTAGTCGATACACAACCTGAATGTACCATCTTTCTTCTTGACAAACAAAACAGGAGCTCCCCACGGTGATGTGCGTGGTCGAATGAAACCACGCTCTAAAAGTTCTTGTAATTGGCTTTGCAGTTCTTTCATCTCGCTGGCTGCGAGTCTGTAAGGAGCACGAGCTATTGGTGCAGCTCCTGGTACAAGGTCTATTTGAAATTCAACGGATCGATGTGGGGGTAATCCCGGTAATTCTTTCGAAAATACATCGGGAAATTCTTTTGCAATGGGAACATCATTGATGCTCTTTTCTTCAGTTTGTACTTTCTCGACGTGTGCTAGAACAGCATAGCAAACTTTTCTTATTAGTTTTTGTGCCTTCAAATTACTAATAAGATGTAGCTTCGTGTTGCCCTTTTCTCCGTACACCATTAAGGGTTTTCCTTTTTCTCGTATAATGCGAATTGCATTTTTGTAACAAACGATCTCTGCTTTCACTTCTTTCAACCCGTCCATACCGATTATCACATCAAAACTCCCTAACTCTACTGGTATCAAATCAATCTTAAATGTTTCGCTAACCAGTTTAATTTCTCGATTCCGACATATATTATCTGCTGAAATTAATTTACCATTTGCTAATTCGAGTAAAAATTTACTATCCAAAGGCGTCAATGGACAACTTAATTTAGCACAAAAATCTCTACTCATATAGCTTCTATCCGCACCCGAATCAAATAAAACGTAAGCAGATTTATTGTCAATAAGAAACGTACCCGTAACAAGCTCCGGGTCTTCCTGTGCCTCTGCCGCATTAATATTGAAAACTCTTCCGCGGCCTTGTCCATTCGTGTTCTCCTGGTTCGGGTAATTTCTAATAATGTGGCCCGGTTTTCCACATTTATAACAAACTACATTGGCATAACTTGCTCCGACACTACTTGCTTCGCCATTACTCGTTCCGACACCATTTGTTCCTTTCATTCTATTAACCCCTGGTCCGTAGACCTCACACTTCGCCGCGCTATGACCATTTCTTTTACACTTGTTGCAAAATTTGGTGCAGAACCCCGAGTGATACTTTTCACACCTTTGGCATAGCTGCTTTTTATTGTTGTTGTTGTTGCGGTTGTTATTGTTGTTGGGATGATTGTTGTAGTTGCTGTTGTTGTTGTTGTTGTTGTTGTTGTTGTTGGGCCGTTTGTTGTAGTTGCGATTGATATTGCGATTGTTGGGATAATTGTTGCGATTATTGTTGTAATTGCTGTTGTTGTTGTATTGGTGATTCTTATCACCATTTTTCTCCCACTTTCTTTTGACTTGCTTCACATTGGCCTCTTCAGCAGTCTGTTCTTTAATTCTTTCTTCAATCTGGTTCACTAGTTTGTGAGCCATTCTACATGCCTGTTGTATGGAGGCGGGCTCGTGTGAACTTATATCTTCTTGGATTCTTTTCGGTAATCCTTTCACAAACGCGTCGATCTTCTCTTCCTCATCTTCGAACGCTCCCGGACACAATAGGCACAATTCTGTGAATTGTCTTTCGTACGTGGTAATATCAAATCCTTGAGTTCGTAACCCTCTAAGTTCTGTCTTGAGCTTATTGACCTCGGTTCTGGGACGTTACTTCTCGTTCATCAAGTGCTTGAATGCTGACCACGGTAGTGCGTACGCATCATCTTGTCCCACTTGCTCTAGATAGGTATTCCACCATGTTAACGAAGAACCTGTGAAGGTATGCGTAGCATACTTCACTTTGTCCTCTTCAGTACACTTACTTATGGCAAACACCGATTCGACCTTCTCGGTCCACCGTTTCAATCCGATCGGTCCTTCGGTTCCATCAAATTCCAAAGGTTTGCAGGCTAGATCCAAGGTTATTGTTGGTATGTAGCGCAGCCTGTACTGCGGCTATGTTTGAAGCTAGAAAAGTACGGAATTCTTCTTCATTCGTATTCATGGTGTGTCGAGTAGTCGGTGCCATTTCCTTCAAAATAGTTAAATGGAACAAGTTAATCATACAGAATATTAAGAGTAGTTAATAGTATTTCGTAGCATAATATGAACTCATTTATAAAAGCTTTTTCTTCATATTAGCGTTTTATAAGTTTAAATTCGGGTAGTACCTACCCGTTAAGTTCATACTTAGTAGCTAATATACAATTCAACTACTACAATTCTATATGAAAAACTGATTATATAATATTTCGCGTTCAAACTTTTACACAATATTTTACAAACGTACAATACCGCTTATTTTACATATAGCATGAAATATAGGACACAATAAATTTGATACAAGATGGTTGTGAAGATAATTCTAGCTAGTACACAAGTCGTTCAGCAAAGGCAATAAAGACACGTAATTCATACGTCCAGAAACAAGTCATGCATTCTGGTTTTACTAGGATTACTTCCCATCCTTGGTCTTGTGGAACATAACCGTTATGGCCATTGATAAGACAGCGTGTTGTAACGTCGTCAAAGGGATGAGGGTTACGTAATGTCCAACTGTCCCGTAACAATCTAAAAACCTCATTTCTTACCCCAATTACCGACTCCGTCACTTGTGGGAACGTTTTGTTTAATAGTTGTAGCCCGATGTTCTTGTTCTCACTTTGGTTAGAAGCGAACATTACTAATCCGTAAGCATAACATGCTTCTTTATGTTGCATGTTAGCCGCTTTTTCTAAATCATGAAGTCCAATATTCGGATATATTGAGTCAAAATAATTTCTTAACCCATTGCGTAAAATAGCATTTGGGTTCCCCGCAATATATGCGTCAAAGTAAACACATCGTAACTTATGGATTTCCCAATGTGATATCCCCCATCTTTCGAACGAAAGCCTTTTATAAACCAAGGCATTCTTGGAACGTTCTTCGAATGTCTTACAAACTGATCTCGCCTTAAATAGTTGTGCCGAGGAATTCTGACCGACTCTAGACAAGATTTCATCAATCATGTCTCCGGGTAGGTCTCTTAAAATATTGGGTTGTCTATCCATTTTGTGTTTTTATACTGTAAAATAGACAAGAGTTAGATTCATAAAAAAAAAATACCTATTAATACAAGCAATTTTTACATATATCATAAAGCATAAGCACACTATATTACATATATTACACCACACGAATACAACTATCTTATTCCGACTCGCTCGTTTCTTCTTGTTCGGTTTTGGTTCATTTTGCCAAGTTTCTAGGGATATATGATGTTCCCCTAATACGAGCTGTCGTTTTCCACAACGGTTTAGAAAAAACTGGTGGTTTAGAGGTTCCCGGGTCATTGTTACAACTTAAGGGCTTCGGGGGTTGACGATACATATAAAGTTCATCGGGGTTGGAATTAGATTTATCTATTTTTATGCCCTTTCCCTTATTATTTTCTTTTGCCTTTTTTAAATTCAGTTGGGGTAATTTCTATAACATCATCGAAATTCTCGTCGGAATCCGATTCATCAGAGAATTGGTAATCCTCCCAATATTTTGCTTCCTTGGCGGAAACACCATTGACCATAATTAACCTTGGTCGGTTGGTTGAGGATTTTCTTTTACTTAACCGTTTTATTATTTCCCCCACCGGTTCTATTTCCTCCTCCGGTTCCTCCTCTTCCGGTTCTGATTCTTCTTCCAGTTCTGATTCTTCTTCCGGTTCTTCTTCAGGAACTTGTGAATCAGTCCAATATATATTCGACTCTTCATTATTATTATGTGAGTCAATGGGATTTGTGCTAGAGGTAGACATCTATCACACAATATCAAACATGTTAAGAGATTAATATATCAGATAATATATACATGTTAATAATATATAGTTTCCAACAAAAATGTTAAGCAATCATTTTTAATTCATTTAATTTTTATTTTTCATGTACTTGTTTTTAATTCTAAATATTAATTTTCTTTTATAAAATTTAAAAAGAAAAAAATTGAGTGTTTTGTTTTTAAGTTGTTCTTTTAAAATATTAAAACTTTAACTTTTAAAGTATTAAATTATAAATTGAAATCAAAAATTTATAAACAGATAAAGACTAGGTATAACAACCGAAATTTTCGTTACATCAAATATAAATTTAAAATTGATATTTTGAAATTTAATTACTTATAAAGTTGAAAAAAAATATGTATATATAATAAAAATAAATAAATAAATAAATAAATAAGAATATTTTTATTTTATTTTTATTTTCTTAAAATATTAAAAACCTTAACTTTTAAATTATTAAATTTTGTAAATTAATTTTTAAAATTTATAAAACGGATTAAGACTAGGTATAACAACCGAAATTTCCGTAGCAACACATATAAATTTATAAAAGAAATTTTAAAGTTTGATTAAATATAAAGTTAAAAAAAAGGGGTCATAACACCTACGCGAAACGTGTAACATTCCACACGAAACGCGTATAATTGGAATCTACGCGAAACGCGTAGAGCTACACGAAATGCGTAGGTTCAAAATCAGTCCAGATATCTGGTCGAATTCTTTTCTCTCCTTCACACATTATTATTGTTTTTGCTTACTGAGAGGACGAAGGAGAAGCACAAAAATCTCCAAAATCACGCCCAAACACTAATTTAACACCATCAATCTCCTCCAATTCATCTACCTTTCAACATGCCGAGATTGGTAAGGGTCCTAAACCCGTTTTGACCACTTGTTTTTCAAGTTTTTCATTTATTATTTTTATGGCTTTAATTCGAATTAATGCATGATATTGTTGAATATTTTTTGATTAATGCTATATCTATGTTGTTAGTGTGATGTTAAACCCGATTAGCATAAGAATTTGATGTTTAAATGGATTATTGAAAAATTAGGGTTTATGTAAATTGGGAAAATTGAAGAATTACTATTAAATTGTGTTATTTTGGGTCTTTTTATATGTTGTTAGATATTTTGATAGTAGTAAAAGCTTTGAATTTAAGTTTGTTTGATTGATTTTGTGATTTTAATTTTCGTATAAATTTGATAATTTTTTGTAATTACCATGAATCAAGTATAGATTGTATTGATGATTAGGAGCTGTATTATACGTAATGTGATTGAATTGGATTATATATGCTTAGCTCATTGCGTATTTCCACTTGTGATTTTAACTTTGTTTTTATAAAACTTGATTTATTGTTGTTTGTTTTAATTTTTAGAGTAGACTGTTGTTGAAATATTGATTCCTGTGGTGTTTAAACAAGCTTGTATGTCAAGGATAAACTCTCTGCTAGCATTAACATACCCAATCGGGACAATCCTCTTGTTTTAAAATGTTATGCAGGGATTCTTTAGAATGAGAGCTGTTAACCAACAGCAAGGGGAAGAACAAGTAACACCAAAATGGAACAACAACTACAGAATCTACACCTAAACCTGAGATTTCCTGATGATGTACCTAACCAATTACAAAAGGTTAAGGACTTACTTTCTCTGATCAGTAGAAACATCTCTTCAGTATACGTTGTGGACTGGGCTCCTTTAGGACCCCCAGTCAATTTAGATGTGCAAATAAGGGGAATTTTAAACCAAAGTTTTACAAACGAATTTGGAGTGACTTTGGTTTTTAATGATTTTGAGAGGTTATTTAGTTTAAATAGCCCTGTATATAGAGAATGGTGTTTAGAGTTTTACTCTACCGTTAGAATAAGTTTACACCCAGAAAATATCGATGATATTAATTTTCTACAATTTAGGCTGGGTGGGGTAGATAGAGCAATGTCCCTAAGCGACGTGACTACCTCATTAGGGATTTACACCGTTGACGAGATGATAGCTCCCGGTTTTAGGGAATATATTTTTACAGGGGCTAGATATACAGGTAACTATAATTCTGGCATAGTTTGGCAATCTTTCACTAATAGAAATACATATGAGCCAGGCCAGGAATCTTATCTAAAGATCACTGATGTTCGCTTCAGAATAATTCATAAGTTTATAGCGAACACAATAAACCAAAGGTCGTTTACTAATACAGATAAAATTAATTATATTGACCTTTGGTACTTGGATGCGATCAGAGATAGGGATACATTTATTAGTATACCCTATGGAGTTGCTTACTTTTTGGTCCATGTTGGTAAGGGTGCTCGAGGGACGAGTGAAATGTCGGGGGGTCACTATATCACGTGTCTAGGAAGCTGGTTCGGACTCGACCCGAGTGAATCAGAACCTCCAATCCAACCGGTAAATCAAGCTGTTAAAACTTTAGGATTGGACGTGTATAGGACGGCTAAGGCCATACAAGTGAGGGGTGGGGTAATTAGTTTGAGACAGCAAGAAGTAGTCGCTCACGCTCCTATGGAGGAGGATGAGGAACCCGCTAGGGAAACTAGGAGGAGACGAAGACAGCCAGATGAGGCTAGTACGTCTAATGTAGGTGTTTCTGATTTCGATATGCTGCAAAATTCATTTAATTCATTGAGTTTAGATTTAAGGAACTCGTATGATAATTGGGGACGGAGATCAGAAGAACAATACACAAGTTTGTCTAGGCAAATAGGGGAAATTATGAAATGTCCCGTTCTTATTGATTAAAAACGTTCCATATTAATTGATTTCGTTGCGAGGTTTTTGACCTCTATATGAGACGTTTTTCAAAGACTGCATTCATTTTTAAAACAAACCATAACCTTTATTGCATAAATAAAGGTTTAAAAAGCTTTACGTAGATTATCAAATAATGATAATCTAAAATATCATGTTTACACACGACCATTACATAATGGTTTACAATACAAATATGTTACATCGAAATCAGTTTCTTGAATGCAGTTTTTACACAATATCATACAAACATGGACTCCAAATCTTGTCCTTATTTTAGTATGCAACAGCGGAAGCTCTTAGTATTCACCTGAGAATAAACATGCTTTAAACGTCAACAAAAATGTTGGTGAGTTATAGGTTTAACCTATATATATATCAAATCGTAACAATAGACCACAAGATTTCATATTTCAATACACATCCCATACATAAAGATAAAAATCATTCATATGGTGAACACCTGGTAACCGACATTAACAAGATGCATATATAAGAATATCCTCATCATTCCGGGACACCCTTCGGATATGATATAAATTTCAAAGTACTAAAGCATCCGGTACTTTGGATAGGGTTTGTTAGGCCCAATAGATCTATCTTTAGGATTCGCGTCAATTAGGGTGTCTGTTCCCTAATTCTTAGATTACCAGACTTAATAAAAAGGGGCATATTCGATTTCGATAATTCAACCATAGAATGTAGTTTCACGTACTTGTGTCTATTTTGTAAATCATTTATAAAACCTGCATGTATTCTCATCCCAAAAATATTAGATTTTAAAAGTGGGACTATAACTCACTTTCACATATTTTTACTTCGTCGGGAAGTAAGACTTGGCCACTGGTTGATTCACGAACCTATAACAATATATACATATATATCAAAGTATGTTCAAAATATATTTACAACACTTTTAATATATTTTGATGTTTTAAGTTTATTAAGTCAGCTGTCCTCGTTAGTAACCTACAACTAGTTGTCCACAGTTAGATGTACAGAAATAAATCGATAAATATTATCTTGAATCAATCCACAACCCAGTGTATACGTATCTCAGTATTGATCACAACTCAAACTATACATATTTTGGAATCAACCTCAACCCTGTATAGCTAACTCCAACATTCACATATAGAGTGTCTATGGTTGTTCCGAAATATATATAGATGTGTCGACATGATAGGTCGAAACATTGTATACGTGTCTATGGTATCTCAAGATTACATAATATACAATACAAGTTGATTAAGTTATGGTTGGAATAGATTTGTTACCAATTTTCACGTAGCTAAAATGAGAAAAATTATCCAATCTTGTTTTACCCATAAATTCTTCATTTTAAATCCGTTTTGAGTGAATCAAATTGCTATGGTTTCATATTGAACTCTATTTTATGAATCTAAACAGAAAAGTATAGGTTTATAGTTGGAAAAATAAGTTACAAGTCGTTTTTGTAAAGGTAGTCATTTCAGTCGAAAGAACGACGTCTAGATGACCATTTTGGAAAACATACTTCCACTTTGAGTTTAACCATAATTTTTGAATATAGTTTCATGTTCATAATAAAAATCATTTTCCCAGAATAACAACTTTTAAATCAAAGTTTATCATAGTTTTTAATTAACTAACCCAAAACAGCCCGCGGTGTTACTACGACGGCGTAAATCCGGTTTTACGGTGTTTTTCGTGTTTTCAGGTTTTAAATCATTAAGTTAGCATATCATATAGATATAGAACATGTGTTTAGTTGATTTTAAAAGTCAAGTTAGAAGGATTAACTTTTGTTTGCGAACAAGTTTAGAATTAACTAAACTATGTTCTAGTGATTACAAGTTTAAACCTTCGAATAAGATAGCTTTATATGTATGAATCGAATGATGTTATGAACATCATTACTACCTTAAGTTCCTTGGATAAACCTACTGGAAAATAGAAAAATGGATCTAGCTTCAACG
Organism: Rutidosis leptorrhynchoides; assembly: GCF_046630445.1. NCBI lineage: Eukaryota > Viridiplantae > Streptophyta > Magnoliopsida > Asterales > Asteraceae > Rutidosis > Rutidosis leptorrhynchoides. The sequence continues at coordinate 28,127,753 of NC_092342.1, forward strand.
GATCCTTGGATGGCTCGAAGTTCTTGAAGCAGAATCATGACACGAAAACAAGTTCAAGTAAGATCATCACTTGAAATAAGATTGTTATAGTTATAGAAATTGAACCAAAGTTTGAATATGATTATTACCTTGTATTAGAATGATAACCTACTGTAAGTGACAAAGGTTTCTTGATCTTGGATGATTACTTGGAATGGATTTAGAAAACTTGGAAGTAAACTTGCAATCTTGAAAGTATTCTTGATTTTATGAAACTAGAACTTTTGGAATTTATGAAGAACACTTAGAACTTAAAGATATAACTTGAGAGAGATCAATTAGATGAAGAAAATTGAAGAATGAAAGTGTTTGTAGGTGTTTTTGGTCGTTGGTGTATGGATTAGATATAAAGGATATGTAATTTTGTTTTCATGTAAATAAGTCATGAATGATTACTCATATTTTTGTAATTTTATGAGATATTTCATGCTAGTTGCCAAATGATGGTTCCCACATGTGTTAGGTGACTCACATGGGCTGCTAAGAGCTGATCATTGGAGTGTATATACTAATAGTACATACATCTAAAAGCTGTGTATTGTACGAGTATGAATACGGGTGCATACGAGTAGAAATGTTGATGAAACTGAACGAGGATGTAATTGTAAGCATTTTTGTTAAGTAGAAGTATTTTTATAAGTGTATTGAAGTCTTTCAAAAGTGTATAAATACATATTAAAACACTACATGTATATACATTTTAACTGAGTCGTTAAGTCATCGTTAGTCGTTACATGTAAGTGTTGTTTTGAAACCTTTAGGTTAACGATCTTGTTAAATGTTGTTAACCCAATGTTTATAATATCAAATGAGATTTTAAATTATTATATTATCATAATATTATCATGTATGAATATCTCTTAATATGATATATATACATTAAATGTCTTTACAACGATAATCGTTACATATATGTCTCGTTTAAAAATCATTAAGTTAGTAGTCTTGTTTTTACATATGTAGTTCATTGTTAATATACTTAATGATATGTTTACTTATAAATATCCATATATATGTCATCATATAGTTTTTACAAGTTTTAGCGTTCGTGAATCACCGGTCAACTTGGGTGGTCAATTGTCTATATGAAACATATTTCAATTAATCAAGTCTTAACAAGTTTGATTGCTTAACATGTTGGAAACATTTAATCATGTAAATATCAATCTCAATTAATATATATAAACATAGAAAAGTTCGGGTCACAACAAATTAGGCATACCCAACTGGCCCAGGATAATATGTTAGAAAACATCCGCTACGATCAGAGGGGCCAGGGAGCACAGTTAGAGTGGGAGCGTCATCAGGCTTATTTATACGCAGCTAACCCATAACATTACGCACCCTCAGCTTTTCCATCATACCCCCAGTGGCAAGAACACGGTGACCCTCTACGTCCACCTTATGATTCCAATGCTGCCCTAGCCGCGAGTCAGGAAGCCTATAGGCATTTTTACGAGGAACAACGCCTAAACGAACAACGGCAGCAACAGGAGCGAGAACATGAAGATCAGGGAGGCCCTGCGTGGTCATTTTTCTAGTTTTTCTTTTTATTTTTAGAATTATTTATTTTGTATTTGTTTGTATAAAATGATTTTTATGGTGTGTTAATTTATTCTTATCTTTATTTATCTTTACAAAAACTTTAGTGTGGGGTAAAATTTTTAACCCCATCTCATTTGTGATTGACATATTTGTTGACAGGTACTTACGATGATGAGATTCGACATAGCAAAACACGAAAGTATTATTGTGATAAAATGGATTGGATATGTTCATACGATAAGCATTTTACAATGTCCAATTACTTAACAAAGGAAGTTCTATATACTGTACACTTTTTGTCCTCTCAAATTTATATATTTTAATCTGATTTTATGTAATGAGGGCATTACATAATCTTAAATGTGGGGTGAGAGTATATAAATTCTCGAGAACTTATAATTTAGTGGTTTTTATGAAATTTTTTTACAATTTTTAAACAAATATAACTAATCAATTTTTAAGGTAATTACGAGAAATTAAAGATTAGGTGTCAAAAACCGAAATTATTGTCTCCATACATTAAAAATACATAAGTTTATTTGATTGAAATATATAAAAAAAAACCAAGTATAACAGAATTTATAAACTCTATATGTTTAGAACTATTTATCACATGTTTCTATGAAGTATTGCAGATATCATCATTTTGGAATGTATAAACCTGAATATCTCGTTAAGGAAGTAAAGTCTTCCAAAATGACACACTTGCTAACTTATGTTAGAAGATGTAGTCCAGAACACCTGTAGGTTGACGAAAAATCTTGAAAAGTCATCTCTATCATCGGCTGGAAATCCACCTCACCTCAGCATCAAACAGGGTTTTTGGTGGTCAGACTTATCCTAACCATGAGATGGATCTGTCTCGTACAATGGGGGGCACATTACAAATTAGCTTTTAAGACTAATGAATCTAATCCCCAGATGGATGATCTTCGTAAAGATCAACCGCATCTATGTTTGACCGCGGTCAACATACATATGCCATAACAAATTGAGGTGTGCAAACTCATGGTTCACCGATGATATTTGGACACGATATAATTTTACTCTAAAACTTGTGCTATTTTATGAATTATATTGTGTAAAACCATTTTTAGGACATTCGGTTTCAAGTTCCATGATACTTCAATTATGGGGGCGGATAGCTTGCTAATCGCCGACTGAGACTACGGTTTTCAGTTACCCTCAACCGGAATTTGAGGTTAAAACCGGAAAACGTGTCTAGTGTAAAAACTAGCATGACATTATATAAAAATCATAAAACGTTTTCACAAGGTCCAATTTTCCCTAAGGATCCAAATTTTTAAACCTTAATCACGAGTTTCAACTTTGTTTCTGTTGTCAGAATTTCATTTCGTGTGGTGTGCGTGTGATTCAATAAAAATTGTGTAGTGTTTCTAACTTTTTCCATATAGCGTGTGTTTCATTTCGTGTAGCGTGTGTTGTGTGATTTAATGTTCGATAAGGAAAAATATGTAATGTTCCAATTCTATTTAGAAGATGTAATTGCTTGAGGACAAGCAACGTTCAAGTGTGGGGTGTTTTGATATTGCTTTAAACATACATATAATTCGACGCAATATCATTTATATTTCATCAGCTTTTATCATTTACTAAGACATTCAAATGTATAAATCGCGAGAAAAACGACAAAAGATAATACGAGCTCGAAGTTTGAAGAAAAGACGATAAACGATGGATTTAAACCAAATATATATCGAGATAACGTTACCCGAATACAAGTTCAAGATGAGCAAAGAAGAAGAGTTTAAATAAAAAGTTCCAAGTCGATATACGTAAACACGGGATCAAAAGAGAACAAAACATAAAAGAAAAACAAGAAAACTGTCGGCTATTCTTACGCGAATCGTGTAACATTCCACACGAAACGCGTAGTAGTTATACCTTACGCGGATCGTGTGGACTCCTACGCGAAATGCGTAATATCTTGTCCAGAGTCAGATTCAAATGCAAATGGGACGGTCGCTTTTTCAGTTTAATATTACTACTGCCATCAACTTTTCAGCTGTACATGGTGTATACACTCAAGTATACCTACTGCACTTCAAATAAAATACAAATTATATTGTGAAGAATGGGATATATATATGTACAAGGAGACGTACAGAAGAAAGAGAGACACATAGAGGAGTAGTACACATTTTCAAGAGATACACAAACAAAAACACATATCACAAAATAATTAGCTACTGTCATTTATTTTTTTAGTACTCTGTATCATTCAATTTCATTTTCAATTCCAAGGTTCAATATTTAGGATAGTTTCAAATATTAAGGGTGTATTGTTCGTGATTAAGGGTATTATTGTACGCGCAAAAGAGGTGTTATTATTGTAATTTTCTACCGTTTAAAGTAAATGAGAGTGAAGATTTTCGTAAGTATATTCTGTTAAAATTATCGTTATCAGTTTTTATCATTATTATTATGTTTGTATATTTATATTTTTATGTTTCCCGTAGTATAATGAGTAGCTAATTTTCCTAGTGTTTGCTTAGATGTAGAGCCCCTAGTGAAATGGATTGTTATCATTTGTAAAAATTAAAATGTAACTTTAGTATTTTTAACATTGAGCCTAATTGAAAGAACCATTATTATGTATTTGGATGTTTAACCCTTGTCACTTAATTTGTTAGATTAAAATAACGAAAGTTATTTTTATTTATATAAATTAAGCTTCAACATTAAAAGTGATCTAGACGAACTTATAACTAATTTACTAACACTAAATTAAAAAGTAAGGTTCGGTGGTTTGGGGTAATATCACTAGTCATATAATAGTGAAATTGTAAAAAGGGAAACCATTATGATTTGGGTTTTGGCGAAGGTCAAAACTGGGTTGGATCTCAATTTAAATACTTAAGGACTAGTAACTATTTAAATATAATCCAATGAAAATTAGATTTAATTTAGTTAGTCAAAACTTATTATTTATTCGAAAGGAAAATATAAGTTTTATACTAAACATTTTAATACGAGCTTAAACTTAAAACAATCCATGGACCTAGAGGTGACAATTTAAGTAAACACTCCCATTTATTTTGCTAATTATTATTATTATTATTATTATTATTATTATTATTATTATTATTATTATTATTATTATTATTATTATTATTATTATTATTATTATTATTATTATTATTATTATTATTATTATTATTATTATTTACGTTTATTTTATTCAGTAAGTAAAACTAAAAAAAAAATATACACAACATTATATTTCAGTGTATTCGTTACTGTTTTGTCACTTGGATTATAACATACGCGAATCGCGTATATCTCTACACGATACGCGTACATATTAAACCATATGCAAAACGCGTATTATACTACACGTAACGCGTAAGTATAATACGGGTACTGTACGAACTAGGTTAAAAATCTAGGGTTTTAATTATTTTATTATTATATTTAAGTTGTTAATTTATAATTATTATAATTTATAATTAGTAATTAGTTTATAACTAGTTAAATATTATAATTCCTATCAATTTATATTAATTTAGTTAAAATATGTTATTTAGTTAATTTAAATAAATTTATATTATAATTGCTCAAAACAAAATTCTAAATAATTAGTTTTATTAAAAAGTTATCATTTTATTAATTATCATTTAGTAATAAACTTATTAGTATGATTTCAATTAATTGACTTTTAAATTAATAATTATAAATAATGTATTCGTATAAATTAATAACTAGTTCAATTAAATTAGGATTAAGTTATATTTTATTATTATTATGTAGTATTATCATTTCCTAATCCAAAACCCCCTTAAAATAAGTTTAACTTCAAAGACTATTAAAAACCATTGAACACTGTCTCCCTGTGGAACGAACCGGATTTACCGACAAACTAAACTACGCGGATAGGACTAGTTGCCTATATGTGTGAAATCAACCTAAAATCATTAAAATACCACATATACAATAAATCAATTCATGTAACAAAATAACTTAAATCCGTTCATAAATAAAGGTACTGTTTCAACGCATCAAAGACGCACAGCTTCTTAGCAAATCCTGTGATGCTTGTCAAAGGGCCGGAAAAATAAGTCAACGTGATGAAATGCCACAAAATGTCATTCAAGTAAGTGAAGTATTTGACGTTTGGGGTATTGACTTTATGGGTCCATTTCCAAAATCTCATAATAATCTTTACATTCTCGTTGCCATTGATTATGTATCTAAATGGGCAGAAGCACAAGCTCTTCCAACTAACGATGCACGAGTTGTAGTCAACTTCTTAAAACGTCTTTTTGCAAGGTTCGGAACACCGAAAGCTTTAATAAGTGATCGGGATACTCATTTTTGTAACAATCAACTTGAGAAAGTTCTCAAAAGATATGGAGTAACTCATAAAATCTCAACCGCTTATCATCCTCAAACAAGTGGACAAGTTGAAAATACCAACCGAGCTTTAAAACGTATTCTAGAGAAAACCGTAGGATCAAATCCAAAGGAATGGTCCATGAAATTGGAGGATGCACTCTGGACTTTTAGAACAGCCTACAAAACTCCAATTGGAACCACACCTTTTAGACTCGTTTATGGAAAAGCATGTCACCTTCCAGTAGAAATTGAACACAAAGCATTTTGGGCTTTGAAGACATGTAATCTTGATTTACATGAAGCTGGACGTCTACGGTTAAGTCAATTAAATGAATTAGAAGAATTAAGACATGAAGCATACGGAAATTCGTTAATCTATAAAGAAAGAACGAAGAAATGGCATGATAAAAGAATCAGAAGTTCAAAAGAATTTAAAGAAGGAGACAGAGTTCTTCTTTTCAATTCACGATTCAAGCTATTTCCTGGAAAATTGAAATCAAGATGGTCTGGACCATTCATAGTCAAAAGAGTTTTCCCGTACGGAATAGTAGAATTAATAAATTTAAATGGGATTGAATTTAAGGTTAATGGTCACAGAGTTAAACATTACATAGATAGTCCAATGGAAGTTGAAGATGAAGTTAATCACAATTTCGATACCACAGCTAACTAAGTGTGGGACGTTTCGAATCTTTTTAGGGTATTATATATTTCTGTTAGAGTTATATATTCTGTTTTCGTATAGTTTCCGAGAATGGAATCCGAATGGTCTTTCCCTAGCAGACCCTAAAGAACTAGTCTTCTCCCTTCATTCTGAATTTTTATTTTTTAGGTTTTACGAGATGAAGAATTCCTTTGATCTGAACCATGGTCCAATGCTACATGCTATGATTACTAAACATAATAATGACACCCTTCCGAGTGAACTGATATCATTCATAAGAGGCAAAATGGACGGAGTAAGAAAAGAACTCAGGAAAGATCATCATAAGATACATTTTGGTAAAGAAAAATCAAAATCCGCAACGAAAAGAAGAGCACGACACCTTGAAAGATGTTATAAATGCGAAAAATGGTCACACGAAGGTAAATGTTCAAATAATCAAACATATTCAAATATAAATGCATGGATACACAAAGGTGCATGATGGCGATTTTTCATGACATGATAGAAGAATGCATGGAAGTTTTCATGGATGACTTCTCAGTTTTCAGTGATACATTTGAATCATGTCTAGTTAATCTTAAACGAATGCTTATTAGATGCGAACAATCAAATCTAGTTCTTAATTGGGAGAAATGCCATTTCATGGTTAAAGAAGGCATCGTTCTTGGTCATAAAATTTCAAAGGAAGGAATTGAAGTGGATAGAGCTAAAGTAGATGTAATTGCTAAACTTTCACATCCCACCAATGTTAGAGGAGTTAGGAGTTTTCTAGGGCATGCCAGTTTTTATCGACGTTTCATAAAAGATTTTTCTAAAATTGCCACTCCTATGAATAAACTCCTAGAAAAGGATGCTCCATTCATCTTTTCAGATGAATGCATCAAATCTTTTAATATTCTTAAAGAAAAACTCACTAATGCGCCGATCATGATAACTCCAAATTGGAATCTACCATTTGAACTCATGTGCGATGCAAGTGATTTTGTAATGGGAGCCGTTTTAGGAGAAAGGATTGAAAAACGATTTCAACCTATTTATTACGCTAGTAAGACATTACAAGGAGCACAAACGAATTACACAACTACTGAAAAAGAACTCCTTGCTATTGTCTTTGCTTTTGACAAATTTCGTTCATATCTCGTTCTAGCAAAAACGGTGGTCTATACTGACCATTCTGCTCTTAGATACCTATTTTCGAAACAAGATGCCAAACCACGATTAATCCGTTGGATCTTACTCTTACAAGAGTTTGATATTGAAATCCGAGATAAAAAGGGAGCAGAAAATCTCGACGCTGATCATATTTCTCGTCTTGAAAATCCTAAATTAGAAGTTCTGAATGAATCGGCTATACAAGACAACTTTCCTGATGAATATCTATTGAAGATAGATTATAGTGAAATTCCATGGTTTGCAGACTATGCAAACTACTTAGTATGTGGATTCCTCGAAAAAGGGTTGTCGTACCAAAAACGAAAGAAATTCTTTAGTGATATAAAACACTATTTCTGGGAAGATCCACATTTGTTTAAAAGTTGTTCCGATGGAATAATACGCCGATGCGTATTCGGAGATGAAGCTAGTTAAATCTTAAACCATTGTCACACAGGACCAACAGGAGGGCATTATGGGCCTCAACTCACAGCAAGAAAAGTTTACGATGCTGGATTCTATTGGCCTACAATTTTCAAAGACGCACACCTTCTTTGCAAATCCTGTGATGCTTGTCAAAGGGCCAGAAAAATAAGTCAACGTGATGAAATGCCACAAAATGTCATTTAAGTAAGTGAAGTATTTGACGTTTGGGGTATTGACTTTATGGGTCCATTTCCAAAATCTCATAATAATCTCTACATTCTCGTTGCCATTGATTATGTATCTAAATGGGCAGAAGCACAAGCTCTTCCAACTAACGATGCACAAGTTGTAGTCAACTTCTTAAAACGTCTTTTTGCAAGGTTCGGAACACCGAAAGCTTTAATAAGTGATCGGGGTACTCATTTTTGTAACAATCAACTTGAGAAAGTTCTCAAAAGATATGGAGTAACTCATAAAATCTCAACCGCTTATCATCCTCAAACAAGTGGACAAGTTGAAAATACCAACCGAGCTTTAAAACGTATTCTAGAGAAAACCGTAGGATCAAATCTAAAGGAATGGTCCATGAAATTGGAGGATGCACTCTGGGGTTTTAGAACAGCCTACAAAACTCCAATTGGAACCACACCTTTTAGACTCGTTTACGGAAAAGCATGTCACCTTCCAGTAGAAATTGAACACAAAGCATTTTGGGCTTTGAAGACATGTAATCTTGATTTACATGAAGCTGGACGTCTACGGTTAAGTCAATTAAATGAATTAGAAGAATTAAGACATGAAGCATACGGAAATTTGTTAATCTATAAAGAAAGAACGAAGAAATGGCATGATAAAAGAATCAGAAGTTCAAAAGAATTTAAAGAAGGAGACAGAGTTCTTCTTTTCAATTCACGATTCAAGCTATTTCCTGGAAAATTGAAATCAAGATGGTCTGGACCATTCATAGTCAAAAGAGTTTTCCCGTACGGAACAGTAGAATTAATAAATTCAAATGGGATTGAATTTAAGGTTAATGGTCACAGAGTTAAACATTACATAGATAGTCCAATGGAAGTTGAAGATGAAGTTAATCACAATTTCGATACCACATCTAACTAAGTGTGGGAAGTTTCGAATCTTTTTAGGGTATTATATATTTCTGTTAGAGTTATATATTCTGTTTTCGTATAATTTCCGAGAATGGAATCCGAATGGTCTTTCACTAGCAGACCCTAAAGAACTAGTCTTCTCCCTTCATTCTGAATTTTTATTTTTTAGGTTTTACGAGATGAAGAATTCCTATGATCTGAACCATGGTCCAATGCAACATGCTATGATTACTAAACGTAATAATGACACCCTTCCGAGTGAATTGATATCATTCATAAGAGGCAAAATGGACGGAGTAAGAAAAGAACTCAGGAAAGATCATCATAAGATACATTTTGGTAAAGGAAAATCAAAATCCGCAACGAAAAGAAGAGCACGACACCTTGAAAGATGTTATAAATGTGGAAAATGGTCACACGAAGGTAAATGTTCAAATAATCAAACATATTCAAATACCGAATTTGTTATTCTATGCAGAGAAGGACCGTTTATATGTTTAGAAGAAAAGATATTGAAGAATCAAGGTTACGCTTATGTAGCTATGGAAAATCAAATCACACGACTCTCCTATGAGTCGGCTAAAGCAGGTCTCTGAGAATTCTTTCTCACAGGTAAGTATGTACAGTTTTTATTTTTATTTTTATTGCTTTTAACCTTTTGATAATAAACACTGAATCGTTCGCTACAAAGTATTAAATTAGTATTCAATAAAATTAGGTATGCGTAACCGAAATTATTGATATCATACAAAAATTTATTACATCACTGCGAAATTTACCGTTTATTCTTAAGGTATAAGTATCTTTAATCAAGTAACCCAAAATATTTTAAAAAATTTGTCAGGAGTAAAACTAGGTTATGGAACCGAAATTACTTTACCGGAAAGAGGGGCGTATATTTTTGATAATATTTGATTGATTAAAGTGGGATAAAAGACCAAAAAGATTTTTTTTATTTTAATTTTACTTTGTTTTTAAAATTAATATATAAATATTAAATTAATATTGTAAACTTTTTAAAATCAATATATTTAAGTTTGTAAATATTTGAAAAATTAATATTTTTAATATAAGTTTGTATGTATAAAAACAAAAATATAATAAAAATTTGGTGTGAATTTTTAATGATATTTATATGAATTTTTAATTTTATGCATTTTAAATTTAAGTTTGGTGTGAATTTAAAAACAAAAATGTACTTTATTTCATTAAGTTAAAAATGTGATTTCTAAAAATTCGTCGTGAGTTGAAAACTAGGTCGTTGAACTGAAATTGCTTTACCCAAGGGAGGGACGAGAAATTTCATTATCATTATTTTTAATCTTATTGAATTAAAGTATGCCAAAAACATTAAAAAAAACCCAAAAATCTTTGCTTTTAAAACAACGCTTTGAAATGACAAATTTTTAAAATTTTGTCGAGGGACAGACTAGGACATTGATCCGAAACGCCCTCATTCTAAAGGAAACAAAATTTTAAATAAAATTAATTAATTATTTTAAAAGTATAAGGTTTTTATAAAAAAAAAAAAAAAAAAAACAGACCCCATGCGATCGCATGGGGTTTCCTCTTAGAATCCATGCGGTCGCATGGAAAGGAAAATCAGGCCAGAAACATAAACAGACGAGCAGTCTGTTCTTCCCACAAATACACACACATACACGATTCTACTCCCAAACACACTCAAAAATTCGCAATTTTTAACCAAATTTCTCACAAAACTGCGCTACAATCATGCCTAGGTTCGGATTTTTTTAGCAAGAAGGTAAAAATTACACCCCTAAACTCTTAAATTTCTTAATTTTTGTGATAATTACCAATATTTTACCTAATTTGATTTTGTTAATTTCTAGTGTAATTAGAGTTAAATTGTTAGTATATTATGCATGTATAACCTAGATTGATGCTATTTAACATGATTTGAAGCCAAAAACTTCAAAATTTTTAGAAATCTAGGGTTTGTGTTCTTGAGCAATTTGGGGCTTTTTGATATAAACAGGTTATGGCCAATTTTTATCATGAATTATTGCTAAATTAAGTAGTGTAACATGTTTAGGTAGCTAAATAATCCAAACTTTGATCCTAAACATGATTTTTGAGAATTAAAGTGGACTTTTTAGGTATAAAATTTATGAACTTGATTAAATTGATGTAAATGCCATTTGAAACTTGTTTAATTGCTAGTAATGGTTGTTTTAACATGTTATTTGAGTTGAATGCTTATGAACTTTGTAAACATTTTCATATATGCTTATTTAAAAAAGTGTAGAATTGTGAAAATTGTGAAAATGTGTATAAGTTTAATTTTGATTGAACATGTTATTGTAATTGTTTCAAGTTGTTATTTTGTTAACACCAATGCATATTTGGATGCACAAATTTTGTGTTTAATGTGTTTTGCAGAAAAATACCGATACTGATGGTGCATCATCATCTACGCAACCTGCTCCAGAACCTGAACCAGAAATGCAATATGAGCCACAATATGAACCAGAACCTGAGCAGGAGCAACAAAAGGAACAACAACAACAACCTGATCAACACGTACCATATTATGATCCGCAACAAGAATATGTTAATGCCTACGTAATATTTCTGATTCATCCGATAGTAGAACACCCAACGATTCATGAAGCACAGTTGCATCTCAATTTGAGATTTGATCGAAGCTGGAGAGATTACCCAACATATCAAAGTAACAAATTCAAACTGGTAACGAAAAATGTAGACGTGCCGAGGGTAATCGATTGGGAGCCTTTGGAAAGGGTCCAACTAGTTAACTCAGTTAGACTGCATCTGATCCAAAGGTATGGCAGCTCTTCTTTTCCCGATTGGGAACATTTATTCACAATTCGTAGGCCTGTATATAAGGAATGGTGTGTTGAGCTTATGATTACTATTTCACTTAATGCAGATATAGTTAGGTTAGATGATAGAAGTTTTCTTAGATTTATACTTGGTCGTAGGATGTACAGGATGTCCATGCTGGACATGGTCAGGGCTTTACAGATTTACACTCTTGGTTAATCACTACTACCCGATTGTACAAATTTGATTTATCATGGGGAGCGGGTAGATAGGAATTTTGACGCGGACGCTGTCTGGAGGCATATGTCAGATTATAATGTTTTTACGCTAGGAGGAAGACACTCCTATTTAGATATTAACAAAGCAGAGCTACGTATTATACATAGATTTTTAGCTAATTCGATTATCCAAAGAGGTAAAAACAAGGAGAAGATGACTTTACACGATTTATTTTACCTTAAGTGTATTCGAAACCCTAGAAGGTTTGTTAATATCCCCTACTGTGTTGGTTTTTATCTGTCTAAAGTAGTGGCAGGAATACAGGACGGGGGAGTAATAGAAGGAGGTATTTTTGTTACTCTCATTGGAGAGTATTTGGGTGTAGATAGGGATCAAGGGGGTCCACTTATGGTATGTAGGGAACATGATGATACTTCAGGATTAAAGTTCTATCAGGTTGCTAAGGTATTAAAGAGCAGACACAATCAGGCAGTACCATATGATGGTATTCATCCACAGGTAGAGAGAGGTTCAGATGAGGAAATGGAGGAAGCGGATGACATTAGGGATGTCATTAGGGAGGCTATTACTGACGTCTACCAGCGTATAGATGAGGTAGAAATGACAAACGAGGATAGACATAGTCGATACGAGCAGTGGCACGCCCAGGATGTGTACGAGCATTCTAGGCAACGACAGCATGATAGATGGCACTATCATCAGCATCAGATCATGAGCCAGCTATCACCTGAGGATCACTACTTACCGACCCGACCTGCTTACTATCCTCCACACCAGCCCGATATGCGACCACCATTTACTCTCTACGACCCTAACCAGGCCTATCAGTACACCTATAACCAACCATGGAACCCGCCCGATGATATGAACTGGAACCCCTATCCAGATTGATATAGTTCCCGTTGGTGATTTTTATCTTTTTATTATTTTTATTTACTTATGTTTAAAACATATGATATTGTGATACTTTAATGTAATGTTTAATATTTTTATTATTTTGTACTAATATTTCATATTTGATTTGAAAGTGAGATGTTAAGTCCCATTTCAAATTACCATGCATGTTATTATTTGTATGTATGTATTTTGTCAACTGTACACAACAGGGTAAAACAGCGCATTTTCAAAGATTGGCATTAAGTTCAGCAAAAGCTACTAATTTTGATGACAAAACGAAAAATAAATGTGATGTAACAACAAGACGGAATGAACAAATGATGTGCACCATTTATCATTCAGCAAAAAAACGCCAATATGTTTGGAAACTTTGGTAAAATTTAATCATTTTTCTACGCTAATCACCCTCAATAATTTAAATTGTTACTGATTTCTTGCAAATGAGGGCATTGCAAGATCTTAAGTGTGGGAAGGGGTTAAATTCTTTCGAATTTTTAAAAAATTTTTGACTTATACACTTGGTTACCATTAAAAATACTAGTAACGCAGTAGTTGTATTAGAATCTAGTGCTCTCTGATAATAAAGAACATGCCTAGTCTTATATACTGACTACCCAATTCTAGTAAAAATTTTCAAAATTTTCAATTAAAGGAACTCAAAATCATGTTTATACATATTTATGAGCGATAAAACTAGGTGTTAATACCGAAATTATTGTTACCTCGTAAAGGACATAAATTGAGAAACAACTTAAAATGTTAGAATTCATTTAAAATGAAATAGAGGACAATAAAAAGGCAAAGAAAGGAAAATAAAAGCCAAGTGTGGGAAAAATTTACCAAGTTATTTAAAACATATATCACATATTTTTGTACAAATAATTGAAGACACTTTTGTTTTGGACAAAATTAACTGTTTTACCCGGTAAATTGTAATATATTTGAAAGAAAGATGGATCTACACGATGAATCAATTCCATCATTAAAAGGAAGTAAAGTCTTCCGAAAAAGACACGCGCTTCTTGATTTAGGTCAGGAAGTTGTCGTCCAGACCAGTTGTAGAGTCTACGAAAAACCTTGAAAAGTTTTCTCGAAAATCAACTAGAAATCCACAGACCTCAGCATCAAACAGGGTCGCCAAATGGTCAGACTTATCCTAACCATAAGAGGATCTGTCTCGTATAATGGGGAGGGCGTCGTGCAAATTAGCTTATAAGACTAATGAATCAGATCCCCAGAAAGGATAATCTCCTTAAAGATCAAAAATCAGCTTTTAAAACTGATATTACTCAATCCTTGAGATTGACCTTAAAGATTGAGAATTCAAACTCATGGAATTCGATGATATCTAAACTCGAGCTTGAACGAGAAAATATTTTGATCAAATTACAAACCGATTTGTTTTCTGAAAACCCATTTTTAAATGCGTTTATTACCATTGAACGTTAAATCCTAGGAATTCACCTGGAATTCATTAGGTCACCTGAACCAAATCGGGTGTCAACCGTAAGAACGGTGGTTGCATAGCATGGTCGAAGACAGGATCTTGTACCAGGCCGAAAAACTATAGGGTGAGCTTTACTATTGCTCCTACAAAGGATAGTAATTGCATCCGACACGTTATAGACCATAATTGAAAGCATGTCATGGGACATTGCCTTAACAGTTACTTGTTCAACGCTTTCCTTTACAACCGGACGGTAGTTTACTGAAAGGTAATATACGGAGCAAGTATACTGGACATGTTGCTTTCCCAATACAATGTTAGCAAGTGGGTGACACAAAACCTCAAGTTTTGAGCTAAAATTTTCAAATCTGAAACCCACCAAACCCACAAAAACAATTTGCAAACACCGGTGAAGGGTTATTCCGGAAAACTTATCTAGGGTAAAAGCTAAATTTAATTTTCAAAAGATCAAATGTTTTCATAAAGATCCAATTTCCTTAAGGATCTAAATTTTTATAGTCATGTGGGACTATAAACCACAACGTTACTATCATTGTTCAAACCGCCATATAGAAATCACTGATGTACAAAGTGTGAAGAATAAATAAGTGATTCTAGTATTTTTATTTCAAGACTATATTGCTTGAGGACAAGTGTGGGAATATTTGATAATGCTAAAAACGAGTATATATTTCATAGCATTATCCCTCAAGAAAGACAAGCTTTTAGTTGCAATTGTTCTATTTACAAGTGATATTCGTTTAAATAATAAAAGGTGAAGACAAAAGACAGATTCGACGAATTGAAGACGCAAACGACCAAAAAGCTCAAAAGTACAAACTATAATCAAAGTGGTTCAATTTATTGATGAGAAACGTCTCAAAATTACAAGAGTACAAGACGCAAAAAGCAAAGTACAAGATATTAAATAGTACGCAAGGACGTTCGAAAAACCGGAACCGGGACCAGAGTCAACTCTCAACGCTCGACGCAACGGACTAAAAATTACAAGTCAACTATGCACATGAATATAATATAATATATAATTAATTCTTAAAATTATATATATATATATATATATATATATATATATATATATATATATATATATATATATATATATATATATATATATATATATATATATATATATATATATATTATATATAAAACCGTCGGCAAACAAGAAAACAGATGAATGTGACCTGGAATCCCAGGCCATGCAATCGCATGGCCAGCAAGACCAATTTCCATGCGATCGCATGGCAGCAGAAACCTGGCCACATCTATAAATTTCAGCATTTTCGGACGAAATAAACACATCTTTTTCCCTTCTCTATCTCTCAACGTAATATATATATATATATATATTATAGTTTTAATTTTAATTTTAATAATAAGGGTATGTTAGCGAATGTTGTAAGTGTGTAAGTCGAAATTCTGTCCGTGTAACGCTACGCTATTATTAAAAATTGTAAGTTATGTTCAACCTTTTTAAATTAATGTGTCGTAGCTAAGTTATTATTATGCTTATTTAAATTGAAGTAATCGTGATGTTGGGCTAAATATTAAAATTGGATAATTGGGCTTTGTACCATAATTGGGGTTTGGGCAAAAGAACGACACTTGTGGAAATTAGACTATGGGCTATTAATGGGCTTTATATTTGTTTAATTGAATGATAGTTCGTTAATTTAATATAAAGATTTACAATTAGATGTACCTATAAATAACCATATACACTCGATCGGACACGATGGGCGGGATATTTATAAGTACTAATAATCGTTCATTTAACCGGACACGGGAATGGATTAATAATTAATGGACTTATTAAAACAGGGGTGAATTATATACAAGGAAAATTGGTGATCGTGTATACTTGAAAGTTTCGTCGTGGAAAGGGGTAATCAGATTTGGTAAACGTGGTAAACTAGCACCGAGATTTATTGGGCCATTCCCTATCAAAGAAATTTTGAATGATCAGACTGTTGTTTTAGATCTTCCATTAGAGTTAGCAGGAATACACAACACGTTCAATGTTTGTTATTTAATGAACTGTAAGGTAGACGACGAAAGTTTGATTCTTCCGCTGAAGGATTTGAAAGTGGACTTAAGTAAGAAGTTAGTAGAAGAGCCGGTTAGAATAGTGGACAAGAAAGTTACCAAGTTAAGAAAGAAACAGATTCCAATGGTGTTAGTAGAATGGCAGCACAGTTTAGGTTCTAACTTGACGTGGGAAACCGAGGAGTTAATGAGGGCGCGCTATCCCCACTTATTTGACCTTGACCAGATTCCGAGGACGGAATCTTCTTAAGGGGTAGATTTGTAACATCCTCAACCGGGCCTAGCTGTAAGATTACTAGTTTGCCCTTAAGATAGTATTGTGTTATTATATGTTTTTATTTTAATTTAACATTTATTATTATTTGATGATGTGGTTAGGATCAGTTTGTGACAAGGGTCACAGAACAGGTTTGTTTATTTAATTTGAACTTCATTTGGGTTGCCAAATGATGAACGAAAGATATCAGATAACTGATAAAAACCCGTGTGTTGCACAGTATGGGATTTAATCCCAAATATTAAACTTGTGTCTATCCCTTTCTTGCATTTTCCAGAAAATTCCCAAAACACCTCGTTCTTCATCTCCCTCACCTACTTCAAACCCTAATCTCTAATCCTTGTTCTTGAGCTCAAATCATTTACATTTTCGTGTTCCTTGTGATTTACTGATTCTATCAAGGTAAGAATCACAAGTTTTCATGCTTTAATCTTTGAGAAAATTGAGTTTTTGTGTAAAGTTTTATAAAGTGAGAAATTTGGGTCAAAGTGGTTAAATTTGATGTTGTTTGAGTCCAAATCTTGTGGGTTCATATTTCTACATGTTTAGTGTCTTCGATTTGGTCAGTTTTGAGGTCGTAATCGAGCTCTAGAGCAAGAATTGGTCGATTTTGGGTGAAACCCGTCACTTTGTCTTCAGCTTCTACAGATGAACACAGTCGGCCGAGTGTCTTCTGACACTCGACCGACCGACTCGACCATCGACCGAGTGTGTAAGACCCACGACCGAGTGTGTCTGTGAGAGACCATCGACCGAGTGACTAGACACTCGGCCGAGTGAGTGTAGACAGTCGGCCGACTGTCTCTGACAGTCGATCGAGTGTCTGGGGCAGTGAATATTTTTACCAAGTGCTGATTTTTAGCCGTTAAGCAAAAATTTTTAGCGGACACTTTTTCTGACAAAAATTTCTGTATTGTGTTATTTGGGGTTAACGGACAGAAACTAACTTGTGTATATGTTTTTCTCAGGAGAAATGGAGAAAGAGAAGGTTCAGTGATTAGATAGCTGAATACCTTCTCGTCTGCTGGTAATCGGTGAGTGGGACTAACTGGAGAATATAGTATATAGAAGCAAGTTATATTATGATTGCCATGCTTGTTAGATATACTTATTGTTGTGGTTAATACTTATTGTTGTGGTTAGTTAGTTCTTGTGATGACTGCATGTTAGTTGATGCTTGTCTGCTAGAGCCCAGTGCGTCCCTATTGTGTGGTAGCCTCGGTAGGAGAGATCAACCTGCGGGTTGGGTTCCTCTGTGGTAGCCTAGACAGCCGTGGTGTATATATATGTGAATGACGCGTCCGTCGCGTATGGATTACGTATATACATACGGTGGTGGAGGAACTTCTGGTAAGCCCCAGTCCGATCAGCTGGTGGTTAATGGTTTGGCCGAGCCGCCAGAGTCTCTGTAGACGGCACTTGGGTGATGTTTGTGTGTTAGACTATGTGACATGATTAGTATAACACTTGTGTATGCTTTGGCCTGTAGTTAGTCGTGCTCACTTAGCTTCGTGCTAATTCCCCTCCATCTCCTCCCTGCAGGTTATTAGCTTTTGTAGATAGTGCTTTTTGGGAGAAGACGGGCATGGCGATGTTATGTTTGACAGGGTTAACTCTGATGTGGTCTTTTAGAATATGAACCGTGTACTTTTGAAGACATAATGTATTTACGTCTTTTCCTGTTAATATGTAATTTGTTTTAATGACACGTGACATCGGTTTGTACAATTGTTGATATCGTATTTAATTAATATTATGCATCCGCCATGTATTTAAAAAAATTTTTAGCGGTGTCACAAGTTGGTATCAGAGCTGAGTTTGGCAGCATGTGCATTGTGATCTACATGTCATGTTCCCAAACTTAGTAGAGTCATGTCAAACATAACATGCTGGGGATGGGTTAAGTAAGTACTAGGACAGGTTATGTGTTAGTTGTTAGTACTAACAGAATTTATACTAAGCTTTGGTGTGAGTGTTGTGGTAGTGCAGTAATGGCAGATAATCAAGCAACCGCTACTGGCCCTACTGTCCCTGGAACTGGTACTTTTAGAGCCCCTGACGAAGATGGACATGTGTCTTCAGAAGAAGAAACTTCTCAAGAAGTAATAGAACTTCAAAGTCGGTTACTAGAAGCTCAGGAGAAATTTAAGGTAGTGGAACAAGAACGGGTGCAATGGAACCCTAATACCACTGCGTTAAACACAACCTTTCCTACAAACCTTTATAATCAAGCCAGTGGCAGTTCTCAGTCATTATTTCCACAAAATACCTATCAAAACTATCAAATGCCATTTCGGTTTAAACAGACTTTTCCTAATCAAATGATGTACCCATTTCAAGTCCCTGAGACAAGAAGGAAGTGTACCTATAAACAGTTTATGGACTGCAAACCTCCTGAGTACAGTGGTCACACAAACCCTACAATGACCCTTAATTGGCTAAGAGAAGTAGAGAGAGCGTTGGAAGCATGTTTTTGTGAGCCTGAATCTATGGTACTGTTTGCTAGTAGGCTTCTAAAAGGTGAAGCAATGGAGTGGTGGGATTCTATTACTGCAAATTTACCCAAAGAACAGATCAGTCAGATAACTTGGGAACAGTTCGCTGCTAAGGTTCGTGAGCAGTATTATTCTGAGTATGAGATGGAAAGATTGAAACTGAGTTCTTGAGTATGAAAATGACCAAAAGTATGACAGTTGATGAGGTTTTCAGAGATTTTACATCGAAGTTAAGGTTTGTTCAACAGTGGGTACCGACTGAAAAGGATAAGATTCAGCATTTCATGCGGGTGATTAAGCCGGAGTACAGAACCGTTGCGAGATTTGCAACAACCTTAGCACAGGCTCATGAGATGGCTAAAGTTACTGAAGGTGATATAATGGCAGCTAAAAGAGAAAGTTCAAAAAGTGGATCTTTTGGGGGAAAATCAGAAAGTCAATCGGGTGGTCAGTCTGTTAAGCAATCAAGTAAGCAGTCAGGATTTTTTGGTAAGAAGTCAGGTGGGTTTAAACAGAAAAGTAAGTCTGGTATGAGTGGATCGGGTTCAACTCAGTCTGGGTGGTGTAATGTTTGTAAGTCAACCCATGTTGGTCCGTGTTCTCCAATGACCAGAAGGTGTTTGAAATGTGGAGTGTTAGGTCATGAATCAACAGCTTGTTCTTTTAAGTTTAATGTTTGTTGAAGTTGCCATCAAGAGGGGCATAGATCAGTGAATTGTCCATCTGCGTCAAGATCCGGTTCTGGGGCAGGGTCAGGGGCGAGGTCAGTAACGTCTGGAGGATCTTCTGCTTCTACCACTGGGCAGAAGAGAAAGAATCCTCCAACAGCAGAGGCAAGGGCGTTTCAGATGACGGTAGACGCTGCAACCGCTACCGATGACGTCATTACCGGTATGTTCTTGGTTAATTCCTTGCCAGCTCGTGTGTTATTTGATTCTAGAGCAAATTGTTCTTTTATGTCCTTAGGCTTCCGTGATAAGTTGAAGTTGCCTGTTAGGATGTTAGATGAGCCTTTGAGATTAGAAGTAGCTGATGGTAAAATGGTTCCATGCACATCATCTGTGTCTGGAATTACCATCGAAATCGACGGCCATTCTTTCCCTTTAACATGTTTGCTGATGCATATACCTAGCTTTGATGTAGTTATAGGTATGAATTGGTTAAGAGCTAATAGGGCTAATATTAAGTGTGATAAGAAGATGATTTCTTTCTGTTTGGTTGATAGATCCCGAGTGATAGCTAGGGGAGAGCGCAGTGGATTTAACTTTCCTATGGTTTCCCTAATGAAAGCTCAGAAGGCAAAAACGAAAGGGTGTGATTCATTCTTAGCCTACGTGATTGATGTTAAGAAAGAGAAGAAGCAGATGACCGATATTCCCGTTGTGTCAGAATTTCCAGAAGTATTTCCAGATGATTTACCAGGGTTACCTCCAGTACGTGAAGTAGAGTATAAAATTGATTTGGTTCCAGGTGCTACGCCAGTTGCAAAAGCTCCTTACAGATTAGCTCCGTCAGAAATCCAAGAAATGAAGTCTCAGATTCAGGAACTGTTAGATAAGGGGTTTATCCAACCAAGTTCTTCACCGTGGGGTGCTCCTGTTTTGTTTGTGAAAAAGAAAGATGGGTCGCTTCGTATGTGTATAAATTATCGTGATTTAAACAAGAGAACAATCAAGAATAAGTATCCGTTACCAAGAATAGATGACTTATTTGATCAGTTACAGGGTGCTTCCTACTTTTCAAAGATTGATTTACGTTCAGGGTATCATCAGGTACGTGTTGCAGAGAGTGATATACCGAAAACAGCGTTCAGAACTAGATATGGTCATTATGAATTTTTAGTTATGCCATTTGGGTTAACAAACGTGCCAGCAGTGTTTATGGATTTAATGAATAGGGTGTTTCGTCAGTATCTTGACTAGTTTGTGATTGTCTTCATAGATGATATCTTGATATATTCGAAAACCGAGAAAGATCATGCTACACATTTGAGATCGGTATTAGAACTCCTGAAACAGGAACAGTTGTACGCTAAGTTTTCTAAGTGTGATTTTTGGTTGCGGGAAGTACAGTTTCTGGGTCATGTGATTTGTGAACAGGGTATTAAAGTAGATCAGTCTAAGATAGAGGTTGTAATGAATTGGAACTCACCGAAAACGCCGACAGAAATTAAGAGTTTTCTGGGTTTGGCAGGTTATTACCGTCGATTTATCAAAGACTTCTCTAAAATAGCAGGCCCATTGAATAAGTTAACCAGAAAAGATGTAGCCTTTCGATGGACTGATGAACAAGAAAAGGCTTTTCAGACTCTCAAACAATTGTTATGTCAAGCGCCGGTCTTAGCTTTACCAGAGGGAACAGAAGATTTTGTGGTCTACTGCGATGCATCACGTGCAGGTTTGGGTTGTGTTTTGATACAAAGAAATAAAGTTATAGCGTATGCTTCATGACAGTTGAAGAATCATGAACGAAACTACCCTACTCACGATTTAGAGTTAACTACAGTTGTGTTTGCTTTGAAACTTTGGAGACATTATTTGTATGGTACACATTGTGAAATCTATACAGATCATCAGAGTCTTCAATATATCTTTTCGTAGAAAGAATTAAATATGCGTCAACGTCGATATTTAGAATTGATTAAAGACTATGACTGTGAGATTAAGTACCATCCGAGTAAAGCAAACGTGGTCGCAGATGCTCTGAGTCGCAAGAAAACAGTCGAAAACATCAAATTTATGAGAATTGAGATAGTTTCAGACTTGATCGATCGTTTGAAAACCGTTCAGTTAGCAGCTTTGAATGATGAAAACCTAAAGACTGAGCAAATGACTAAAAGAAAATTTGACCTGTGCAATGATTCTAGAGGATTAAAGACCTATAAAGACCGAATTTGGGTGCCTATGCTTGGAGATTTGAGGGATTTAATCCTTACAGAAGCACATAAATCTAGATTGACAGTGCACCCCGGTAGTACAAAGATGTATAGAGACTTGAAAACGTTGTATTGGTGGCCGACAATGAAGACAGATGTTGCAGGTTTCGTTGATAAATGTCATATTTATGCGCAGGTTAAAGCAGAACATCAGAAACCGTATGGGTCTCTACGACAGTTAGAAATTCCTCAGTGGAAATGGGATCATATAACGATGGATTTTGTAACCAAGTTACCCTGAACCCAGAAAGGTCACGACATGATCCGGGTGATAGTGGATCGTCTGACTAAGAGTGCTCACTTCTTAGCTACTCATGAAACCGCTTCGTTGAGTGATTTGGCCGATTTATACTTAAAATAGATCGTTAGTCGACATGGTGTACCGTTGTCTATAGTTTCCGACAGAGATACTAGGTTTGTATCGAACATCTGGAACAGTTTACAACAGAATCTGGGTACGCGTGTGAATTTAAGTACATCATATCATCCACAAACAGACGGTCAGAGTGAACGAACGATTCAAACGTTAGAAGACATGTTGAGAGCGTGTGTCTTAGAATATGGTGGTTCTTGGGATTCGCATCTTCCACAGATAGAGTTTGCTTACAACAATTCGTATCATTCGAGTATTGGAATGCCGCCATATGAAATGTTGTATGGTCGTAAGTGTAGAACTCCAACATGTTGGTTAGAAGCAGGTGAGAAACAATTTTTCGGTCCCGAAATTGTTCAGTTAACTGCAGAAAAAGTCGAAATTGCACGTGAGAAGTTAAAAGCAGCTAGAGATCGACAAAAGATGTATGCTGATCTGCGCAGACGTCCGGTAACATTTAATGTAGGTGATCGTGTATACTTGAAAGTTTCGCCATGGAAAGGGGTAATCAGATTTGGTAAACGTGGTAAACTAGCACCGAGATTTATTGGGCCATTCCCTATCAAAGAAATTTTGAATGATCAGACTGTTGTTTTAGATCTTCCATCAGAGTTAGCAGGAATACACAACACGTTCAATGTTTGTTATTTAAGGAACTGTAAGGTAGATGATGAAAGTTTGATTCTTCCACTGAAGGATTTGAAAGTGGACTTAAGTAAGAAGTTAGTAGAAGAGCCGGTTAGAATAGTGGACAAGAAAGTTACCAAGTTAAGAAAGAAACAGATTCCAATGGTGTTAGTAGAATGGTGGCACAGTTTAGGTTCTAACTTGACGTGGGAAACCGAGGAGTTAATGAGGGCGCGCTATCCCCACTTGTTTGACCTTGACCAGATTCCGAGGACGGAATCTTCTTAAGGGGGTAGATTTGTAACATCCTCAACCGGGCCTAGCTGTAAGATTACTAGTTTGCCCTTAAGATAGTATTGTGTTATTATATGTTTTTAGTTTAATTTAACATTTATTATTATTTGATGATGTGGTTAGGACCAGTTTGTGACAAGGGTCACAGAACAGGTTTGTTTATTTAATTTGAACTTCATTTGGGTTGCCAAATGATGAACGAAAGATATCAGATAATTGATAAATACCCGTGTGTTGCACAGTATGGGATTTAATCCCAAATATTAGACTTGTGTCTATCCCTTTCTTGCATTTTCCAGAAAATTCCCAAAACACCTCGTTCTTCATCTCCCTCACCTACTTCAAACCCTAATCTCTAATCCTTGTTCTTGAGCTCAAATCATTTACATTTTCGTGTTCCTTGTGATTTACTGATTCTATCAAGGTAAGAATCACAAGTTTTCATGCTTTAATCTTTGAGAAAATTGAGTTTTTGTGTAAAGTTTTATAAAGTGAGAAATTTGGGTTAAAGTGGTTAAATTTGATGTTGTTTGAGTCCAAATCTTGTGGGTTCATATTTCTACATGTTTAGTGTCTTCGATTTGGTCAGTTTTGAGGTCGTAATCGAGCTCTAGAGCAAGAATTGGTCGATTTTGGGTGAAACCCGTCACTTTGTCTTCAGCTTCTGCAGATGAACACAGTCGGCCGAGTGTCTTCTGACACTCGACCGACCGACTCGACCATCGACCGAGTGTGTAAGACCCATGGTCGAGTGTGTCTGTGAGAGACCATCGACCGAGTGACTAGACACTCTGCCGAGTGAGTGTAGACAGTCGGCTGACTGTCTCTGACAGTCGACCGAGTGTCTTGGGCAGTGAATATTTTACCAAGTGCTGATTTTTAGCTGTTAAGCAAAAATTTTTAGCGGACACTTTTTCTGACAAAAATTTCTGTATTGTGTTATTTGGGGTTAACGGACAGAAACTAACTTGTGTATATGTTTTTCTCAGGAGAAAATGAGAAAGAGGAGGTTCAGTGATTAGATAGCTAAATACCTTCTCGTTTGCTGGTAATCGGTGAGTGGGACTAACTGGAGAATATAGTATATAGAAGCATGTTATATTATGATTGCCATGCTTGTTAGATATACTTATTGTTGTGATTAGTTAGTTCTTGTGATGACTGCATGTTAGTTGATGCTTGTCTGCTGGAGCCCAGTGCGTCCCTATTGTGTGGTAGCCTCGGTAGGAGAGATCAACCTGCGGGTTGGGTTCCTCTGTGGTAGCCTAGACAGCCGTGGTGTATATATATGTGAATGACGTGTCCGTCGCGTGTGGATTATGTATATACATACGGTGGTGGAGGAACTTCTGGTAAGCCCCAGTCCGATCAGCTGGTGGTTAATGGTTTGGCCGAGCCGCTAGAGTCTCTGTAGACGGCACTTGGGTGATGTTTGTGTGTTAGACTATGTGACATGATTAGTATAACACTTGTGTATGCTATGGCCTGTAGTTAGTCGTACTCACTTAGCTTCGTGCTAATTCCCCTCCATCTCCTCCCTGCAGGTTATTAGCTTTTGTAGATAGTGCTTTTTGGGAGAAGACGGGCATGGCGATGTTATGTTTGACAGGGTTAACTCTGATGTGGTTTTTTAGAATATGAACCGTGTACTTTTGAAAACATAATGTATTTACGTCTTTTCCTGTTAATATGTAATTTGTTTTAATGACACATGACATCGGTTTATACAATTGTTGATATCGTATTTAATTAATATTATGCTTCCGCCACGTATTTAAAAAAAAATAGCGGTGTCACAAAAACCAGACGGACATATTGAATAATCCAGGACAAAGGACAATTAACCCATGGCAATAAACTAAAATCAACACGTCAAACATCATGATTACGGAAGTTTAAATAAGCATAATTCCTTTATTTCATATTTCATCGCATTTTTATTGTATTTAATTGCACTTTTAATTATCGTACTTTTTAATTATCGCACTTTTATTTATTGTCATTTTATTTATCGCACTTTTAATTATCGCACTTTAATTATTGTCATTTACTTTACGCTTTAAATTAAGTTATATTTATTTTTAATATTTTACATTAGGTTTTAACTGCGACTAAAGTTTTAAAATTGACAAACCGGTCATTAAACGGTAAAAACCCCCTTTTATAATAATAAAACTACTTATTTATATATATATATTTATATACAAATATAGTTTTTAAAAATATAGCGTTAAACTTGGATAGCTCCCTGTGGAACGAACCGGACTTACTAAAAACTACACTACTGTACGATTAGGTACACTGCCTATAAGTGTTGTAGCAAGGTTTAGGTATATCCACTCTATAAATAAATAAATAACTTGTGTAATAATGTATCGTATTTAATAGTATTTCGTAATAAATATATAACTATTTCGTATACACCTCTACGCACATCAGTGAGAGTGTGAGACAACTGCGTTAGTCACAAAAGTGCCTAAATGTCACAAAATGGTGACAAAAATCCAACCAATGATGATTTAAAAGTTATATTTTTGTTACAATATTATTTTATTTTTTTCCAATCAAGTTTAATTAAATTTAGCATATTACTCTACAAATTTTTAACACAAAAATTTGACTTTTTAAATTAATGAACGTCAAATACATTCACAGTCAATCATTCATTTTTTAACAAAAAATACACCATTTACAATCGAGATTAAAAACAGTCCAATGGACTTTTATGCATGTCAGTGATTAATTAACATTCAAGGCACAACTTTATGAAACAAATCGTTGAACGCATGAGGCACATATGAAGAATGTATGATGTTACATTTATATGCTCTCTAATTCTTCATTCTTGTAACTCAAACATTAATGGGAGTTATCCTCATAATCAAAAAGAAACCATAGAAATCAAAATTAAATATGGGTTATGGATAGATCTTACATCATTTTAAGCATTATGTACAACCATATATTAAAACATCTGTAGTTGAAACATTATGCACAACTTTCTACTAAAACATTATTTATATATACTTTAATTCTTGCAAGTCAATTAGATAGACATAAATGGGAGTTGTCCAGATAGCCAAAAAGTTAATGTAGATTTTTGGCAAAAAATTTAATGTACACTTAAATCTCGTATTTATGGTATTTTAAGCTTCTTTGTTGTTAGATTATTGTTATATAATACAAGCTTCGTGTACCCTCAGTCGACTAATAACTGTGCAAAATCTGTATTTTTGGCTTTGAAGGCTGCAACCTGTTCTTCATCATTCGTGCGAACAAGCTCTCATTCGTGCGAGTGATGTAGTGGTTCGTATGAACCACTTGGTGATTCGTGCAAACCAGAGTTAGAACATGGCCGGATTT
Organism: Rutidosis leptorrhynchoides; assembly: GCF_046630445.1. Classification (NCBI taxonomy): domain Eukaryota; kingdom Viridiplantae; phylum Streptophyta; class Magnoliopsida; order Asterales; family Asteraceae; genus Rutidosis; species Rutidosis leptorrhynchoides. The sequence goes on from NC_092342.1 coordinate 28,154,870, forward strand.
TTTCATGTCATGATTTGTGCGAAGTAAATGTGATACGTGCGAAGGAGGTCTTCGTTCGTGCGACCTATATTGTGATCCGTACGGCCCAAAAGGTTTTGCATTTTACTTGTGGTTTAGCTCATTCGTGTGACTGAGATGTCATTCACGCGAATGAGATGGCTCATCCGCACAAATGAGGTTCCTTTGTGCGAGTGACCTGTTGATTATGTTATGTTTGATCTGTTGTTAGTAATGCGATACGATTACTGACTTGATGATGTGTTTCTCAGGTAAAAAAGTTAAAAAGAAGGCTCAGAAAGATTAGATCTTTAAGAACCTTCTGTAGCTGGTTATTGGCGAGTGGAACTATCCGTGGTTAAGTACAAAGTAGCAGATTTTGCTACTGTTACTATGTTTCTTGTAATTACCTTGAGTTAGACTGTGTTTGTTTGATTTTATGTTTGTATGTGCACATGTGATGAACCTGTCATGTGGTAGCATGGGCAGGAAGGGGTCAACTAGGTAAGACAGGTTGGGTTCAAGTGTTACTATTCGTGTAGTATGGTTTGAATGACGTACCCCTTACGTTCGGAGTACTATACGAGGGAGTCAGTCACAAGAACTATCGGTAAACTCTAGCCCGATCAGCTAGTAGTTGCATGCCCGTACAAGTCGACGGTCCTCTTCGTAGGTGTGTGTGACTGTTATATGTTAGACTGATTAATAGTTAGATAGTGTGGTACTTTGTGCTTGTATTGTATAGTTTCATTCACTTAGCATTATGATAACTCCCCACCTTCCTCCCGTTCAGATTCTGGAGCTTTGTATGCTTGTAAAAGGGAGCAAGGCTGACAGAGATATGTTTGACTACAAGAAACTCTTATGACGTTTTGTAATAACCACTTTTTCCGTTAACTTTCCATTAAAAACTTAACAACCGTTACTTAAAATCTACAATTTTATATGTAATTTTTTTTTTGTTTAAAAATATTACTATTAATATTGGCTACATTTTTTTTTTTTTTTTTTTTTAAAACACTACGATTAAAGAAAACGAGAAAAATATATTTTAAGACAACAAAATCTATGATTATTAATTTAAATAAATTATGTTATATAACAATTGAGTTTTAAAAATTATTTTAATTAAGTATGATGATAATACTTATATTTTTATTCAACAAGTATTTATAAGCGTATTATACTATCGTTTCTAGATGTATATAGTTTTATACACTAATAATTCAAACTAATAATTGAGTTAATAATTCAAATTAATAATTTGGCTTAATAATTCAAACTAATAATTCAGTTTATTATTATATTATTATATATTAGATAATAGATACAAAATTCGTGACTCACTTGCCAACTACTTCTATAAATTACGTAACACATGATTTATAAACATTATAATTACTTTATTATATAATTTAAATATAAAAATAATATTTAAATATAATCTTAACAATTTATTGGAATTAAATATAAAAGGTTTCGAGCAATATATATAGATGTATTTTTTTATATAAATAAAATTTATCAATTAGTGAAACATATTAAGATAAAATACATCGAGTTTTAGCTAACGGAAAAAAAATTTATTTATCACATGTGACTATATATTATATCTATATTTCTTACTATTAAACCCATGACTACTAAAAATTATAACCCGTGTTTATTTAATTATTACACCCGTGATATATCTATACCCGTGACTACACACTAATATCCGTGTTTACCTAACTTAAACCCGTGACTCTATCTTATCTATATTATATCCTGATCCAATTCATTTCATTTCATTTTTCATCACACACACCGACACTTCAAACCACAAGAACACCCATATACTATTCATCATCATCATCGATCTTCAAACCTTAAGAACACCTTCAATAATCACTTGATCATAAAATCGTTTACATATTCGGACTCCTCTCGAAGAGCTCTACACATCTATACCAACAATTTATTGATTAGGGTAAGTTTCAAAAACTCTAATTTTTGGGTTTTCGTGTTTTTGTTACATTTTAGGGTAGATATAGTGTCTAGTGCTCAAGTCCTTGTATGTATGCATGATAGTATTCGTTAATTTGATCGTTTGATGACTTTTTGATGAATCACGAATTTGTTTTATGTGAGATCAGAAACTTGAACTTGTTGAATGTATAATATTATGAGATAATCAGAATCCTCTTGAAAAACTAATAAGTTTGGGATTTGGAATTTCGAATTTTCGTTACCGTATACCCATGTTATGCTTAATTGAAGTTTTAACTCGTTTTTATGAATGATCACGTTTTTCATTAATATGCTACTGATATGAACATGATATTTTTAGTTTATGAAATATTTATAAATGAAATCGTTGTGAAAAAATAATAAGTTTGCTCTTTTGAATCGCATATTTTCATTATGTATAGCTCAAGTTATGATCAATTGAATTATCGTTGTGTTTTATGCATTAATCTGAAAATTGGTATTGATTGGTGGCGAATTGGTTTATGTATGTTACATGGTTGGAAAGATAAGTGAAAAACACTCAAGATAGACTCGGATATCATGTTAATTGGATTTTTAAAACTCCTGTTATGCTTAATTGATTATTAGACCCGACTTTTGTTGATCAACGTTTTAAACAGATGAAAAGGCCATTTAAATTAATTTCTGGATTATGAGTTGAGGATTTTTGAAAAGTATATGATTAGTAATTCACTTTTCATGTAGATTATGCATGCTAATTGTTCCTAGATGTCCGGTTATATGCGTTCGAATATGACCTCCTAAAACGAATTGAATCTGTCCAAAACTTTTCACCGAATGACATAACTTGATTTGTAGATGGACTTAGATCTTGTGCTTCTGGTATGTTATTACTTACATCTTGGTGCACATATGTCATTTGTATGTTAGCTTCTGAAACCATTGTTTGCTATGCATTATATGTGTTACAAAACAACATGTCTAGATTCTGTCCAAATCAGGAAGTCCGTAGTATTTTGTAAAACTGTACGAATTGGCTATATGAATTGCTTAGCTTTATTTACCAATGATTATTTGAGATGTTTGTGGCCATCTCTAATTGGCCTTTCATAGTTTTCATTTTTCTAGAATAAATGGTAGAATTTAAAAAACTGGCGCGCGATGAAAATTTTCTGAAAAACTGTCGGACGCATTTGAGACTGCTGCGATTTTTATATTAGGACTTAGAGTCTGATCTCCGGATATGTTTTAGGACTTTGAGTTACGGAGATTTTGGCATATATTTCAAGTCAAATGGACCTGTACTTATTTTTTATAAAAATTCTACAAGTTGACTGCGTTGTTTAAATCAAATATTATGTTCAGTTGACTTTGTTTGACCAAATGGGTTTAAAGTGTCAAAATGGGTAACGGGCACTGTGGACACGTCTGATATATCAATTTAAGTAAGTTTGAAGTTTGTAATGTTTTAAAAATGAGTTTTCCCCTGTTTTGGTCAAAATGGGTATTTATGACCTGAGACGATCGATCCAAATCCATATGGACGAACACGTCATTCATCGATTTCATTGCGAGATATTTGACCTCTATATGATACGTTTTGTAAACATTGCATTCTTTTGAAAAGGCACACCATAAATGAAAATTTAAATCAAAAGTTTTCGACATCTGATGATTTCTACATATAGACAATCACCGTAAATAATAATTTACAATAGTACTTCCGTTGACAATGCAGTCAAAATAAGATACATGGTGATGATTTGGTGAATGCAACATTTCCTTGAAAAATATGCCATGTAAGACTCCATGCACATAGCTTGTCTAACATATAAGCAAACAGCGGAAGACTTTTAGGGAACCTGAGAATAAACATGCTAACAAGTGTCAACACAAAGGTTGGTGAGTTCATAGTTTTAATGTTTCGTATAATCTGTATATAAAGGTGGATCATAAGATTTCAGTTGTTTCACCTGAAACGTTTATCAAAAGATTCTACAGGATTGAGCACCCTGGTAACTAAGCTTTAACGTCTATAATAAGTACCCCTGTTTTAACATACATGCAACCAACATGTACAATACACGCAAACCAACGTGTACTAAACTCAAGTAGCATACGTCTGTTTTATAGTTCAGGCTAGGGTTTCTATACCTGGAACAGACGGGGATGTCAAGCCCTATGGATCCATATACAACTATTCGTGCCTACCAGTTCTTATAACCGGCAGTTACTAGTTACCAAAGCTAAGGGATTTTCGGTTCAAACTCAGTGTAGAATTAAGTATGTACTTGTATCCATTGCGTTTAAAATAAAGTGCATGTATTCTCAGCCCAAAAATATAGATTTCAAAAGTAATTAAAAAGGGAGCAAATGAAACTCACCTTAGCAGCACATAAAGTTGTTCACCAAAATGTGATCGAAACTCGGAATACCCAAATAACCGTAGATCTCAACCTAGAGAACATATGTTGGTCAATAAATGTTTAACAAGCTAGGTATGGTCATAGTATATCACAATCCTAATGCTCGAGATCGACATACAAAAGTTATCCAAAGTCGTTTCGAAAGGTCAATTTTGACAATAGTTCAACAAAACGAGACGTACCTTATATAAGGATTCATTTATTCGGTTGGTAATATTCAAAAATTCAATTTATCAATCTTACCAACAAGTTGTTTAAATATTAATTGCAGATTCAAAAGCAATTCCAATTAACGTCAATTATAATTCAGTTGACCATATCTTTTGTTTCGTTCATCGAAATTACGCGATTTCTAAATGAAAAGTTATTGATTTTTCGCCAGCTTTCCAAAAACATGTATATCATATACCTTTTACCAATAATATATGTATTGAATTCGTGATTCATTATAAACTGTTTAACGATGAAATTTAGCATACAAGCCTGTATAAATACATATACTCGAGCACTAGACATGGATACACAATTAATTTATAAAATATAAAATATAAATGCTATAAATGCTTACGTATTATTATTGTGATTCAATATTTCAGAAAAGTACGTAGACGTAACAGAGATGATAAACACTAGGTTTGACTTGTGAATATTACCCACGAATATTACCCCTTACCTCCATAGCTATAACCCATAGTTTCCTTAGCTTTATCACGCTCGAAAAACTTGTTTTGAAGTGACACGCTCATGACCTCGTCGTAGTATTTTATGTATAATATTAATTAATAATAATACTACTAATAGTATTAAAATTAATTATAATATTAATTAATTAATTAATTAATTAATAATAATAATAATAATAATAATATATAAATATATATTACAGAGGGAGATAGATGGATTGGGGTGTGTGTCTCGAAGCAAAACGAATTCAATTTATAAACTTTTCCTGAAATCTGACCCCATGCGATCGCATGAGTTTTATGCCTATTTTCCATGCGATCGCATGGCCCCAAAATCCAGCTCACATTTTTTTGTATTTTTGTTTGTCGACATAATTATTAATAATATATATAATATATTTAATTTATATAATTAATTATATATTATATTAAATTCACATGCATAGTTAACTTGTAATTTTTGTTCCGATAAGTCGTACGTTGTTACGCGACTTATGTCTCGGTTCCGGTTTTTCGAGTGTCCCTTCGTACGCTGAGAAAACTTGTAATTTACATTCTGGGACACGTACCTTTGTCAAAATATAGCCTTAAATTATCCCTAAATTATACCACCCAAAGTATATCTTAAACTTTCGAGTATTTTGGTCATTTACTTCTATAAATCATTGTCTCGTTATTTATTAATATAATAGTATTTATCAAACGTTTCATAACCAAGTTAATATCTATTCTCAATATTTATAAACACGTTTTAAAATACGTATCGCAAGTTATTCATATAATTAATTCTTATCAGTTAATATTCCTTATTATTGTATGTGTCCAAATTACGTTATTTAAATATATAATTCACCATTTATTCCGAATACCGTTAAAAATGAATGATTTCTCAAATCAACGTGGACCTCTCAACAGAGACACGTAATAATATCATAATTCTTAAGAGACTCAGTAAATATCTTTTACTAGAATCATTTGGCATAATCTTTTAACTCTTTAGTTAAATATATCAATCAGATAATCAAACTAATAAGTTTAATGCACAGTATCATATCCTCAACACTTTATTACATTTTCAAGTTATAGTATATGTATCTATATATAATTGTTCACGTTTCATTGAGAACAATCGAAGGTTAATTGAACAGTTCAAAATTTTGAGATTTAACTTCATAGACTTTGTTTATCGTGTCAGAAACGTTAATCATACAAGATTAAGTTTAAATTTGGCCAGAATTTTCCGGGTCATCACAGTACCTACCCGTTAAAGAAATTTCGTCCCGAAATTTGAGTGAGGTTGTCATGGCTAACAATAAAAATGTTTTTATGACGAATATGAGTCGATAAATAGAGTTTTATCACCGTTGAATAATATGGATAAAACAATCCAATTACTTGAAGCGTATGAGGGAAGTTATCGTAATAAAGTGAAATAGAGAATAGAGATGCGTCTTATCTCTTGACGCAGTAACGATTGATTTCCGGAATTTAAGGAATAGAAAGTCTTCATAATCTAAATAAGATTTGATTCTTCGGGAATTAAGGAGATTAAGATCTTCTTTAATTATATACGGTCATCTGTCTTGATTGCTCTGTCTATTATTTCGCTATAAATTGACCTCTTCTGTTTCATTATTTTCACCACTCCTACATCTTCTTCCTCATTTCATACTTCCAAAAGATTGTGAAATGCTTCATCCAGTTCTGATTCTTGATATACTCCTAACTTTTATATCTGTCATTCTTCTTTTTCATCTACCACCAGAGGAAGTTAGTTTCTTTTACCATTACCTTGGGGTTATAGTGTTTTTCATTCTCCCGTGTCTTTATATTGCTATACGCATTGATATACACGGTTTGTAAATTTCGGAGTTGTTATCGGGCTTATATTCTCCTTTTTATTTCAGAGCTCCATGCTTTCGGTTTCTCTTCCCGACCTTATGTCAAGCGGATGATGGTCCAGAATTCGTAGGTATGGATTTTGAACTGAACATAGTTAATGTTCTAAGAAGGGAATTGTAATGGCACGATCTTGATTTGTCAAATTACCAGAATATCCGGAAAAGACCGAATCATCAAGAAATATATTTTCTTAATATATTTAGAGATTATATGGAATGAAAGAGTTATGTAACATGGTTCATAATGAGGGTGGAATCTGTGAACCTTTATCACGTTCCATTAGAAACTCAGCATGACTCACTGTAATATAATCACGTTGATCAAGTGTCATTATATTATACTAACTCATACTTCAATTCCTAACACTACTTCAAAAACATCCATTTTTTGAAATTTTCAGAAATTAGAAACTAAAATAGTTTCTTTTATGATGTGACACAGATAGCGCGAAGAGATGAATGGTTTCAGATAAGAATAGTTATGAAGATATCTCCAGAAATATCGAGGATATTTATAATGAAAGATACGATGATATCTTAGAATTTCAAAATATCTGGAATCAAAGAATGATGCGGAAAGTTTGTCTGTGAAGGTTTAGAATGAGGAGTAAGGTGTTTGCTAACAATTTTAGCAGACACTGAATCATTTGGATCCTTTGAAGGTAGATTTCATCCTTGTGATTTGTCCACAGCCTCCTTCATGGTCTGCTCAATCCGTTTTTCAGTTCCAAACCTTCTTTTTTTCTCAGCTTTACCACCTTACCATTCTTTATTATCAAACTTTTGACTGTTAACGTCGTTTATAGTTTTTGCTGCTTCATCAGCATTTTTCCAAAATTCGGAGAACTAGTTTCGTAGTTTGGGGTGTTTTTCAGAAACTTCACATTTGAAGTTTGTAAGTCTAGGAGATAGACATTATATGTATATATATAACTGTTTGCGTAGAATTGCTGCGAAATTCGAAATACTGATTGCTAATTCAGTAGTTGGTATGGCAATTATTGTTACAAGATGTAGATGAGTACATGATAGGGTTTCAATGAGTATAATAATTTTTCAGAAGGTCAAGGATTAATGAAATTGTTGGTAAATTTACTCCTAATGTGGTGGAACAAGAAAGGTTGCCCAGTAACAAAAACGTATATGCCAAAGTTACAAGTCTGAAAGGTCGTCGTTGTCTGGTTGAATGGTTGATAATACTGGATACTTTGAAAAGGAATTGCAAGGTTATTTTCGGTAAAAACAATGCTGAAGGATCTTGCACAGTTTTGAAGTCAAAGTATAGCTTTGAAAGATGTAGAGATCTAAGAATGATGTCACTGGTTCAGAGTTATGACTTGGATTCTGATTCGTCAATATCAGAATATGTAATTGAATTTGTATGAAAACGATTGTATATCGTTGTGAATATTGTTAATAATTTTTGAATCAAAGTTGAAGAATGTACAGTGTAACATATTAATTGTGAACTTATATATATTTCCCGAGTATTACCTACCCGTTAAAGATTTCACAATTAATATTTTGTACAAAAGAATTTTCATTACAGTCTTTATGAAAATATATGTATGTATATTTTTCTTCAGATGTAATACTGATTTAATGAGTTAATATCATATTAAGCTCATTTGATTTTTGGCTTGACTTAGAAATGATTAATCTCTAAGACATTAAAGATTACCTAATCTTTGCGGAGTATTTTACTAATGAAATCAATACTTCATTATTTATTCTTATTCCTTGGTGAAGGATGTTGATGCTCGTGGAATTCTTGTGAACCTTACAAGCCACAGATGATGTTTTCTGGAAAGTTTCGAGTACATCAAAAATGAAAATATAAAATTAATTATGTAATTGAATAATACACTTGGTTTATTATGAAATGGAATTCATTAAGTTGAAACAGAGATTGTAGTTAACAATGGTTAAGTTGTTAAGGAAGGATGTACATCATTGCATATTAGTAATATGAACTAACCGAGTAGTACCTACCAGTTAAGATTCACACGTAATAGCTTATTACGAAAAGATTTATTTTGATTTCAAAATTCATATATATTAAATATACATAAAATTTCTTCAGGGGAAATGAGTTAATACTTCATCGGTTATTGTTGCTGGTATTTTCTTGGTAACTACGGTGCATATGACGTTGATGCTCGTGGGACAGATTGCGAAGTTGAGGTTTGCGATGCGGATGTTGTTGTTGGTGGTAATGGTACTATTGGTGTTGTTGTCGGTGGTACTGTTGATGCTGGTGATGCTGCTGGTGCTTGTAACCTTTGCACCGTATTCTCCAAAGCCACTACCTGAGCGCGAAGCTCGTTGACTTCTTCTACTACACCGAGATGATTGGCGGTTCGGACGAGCGGATGAATAAGATCCAGAATTTGAGAGAGTATATGATCATGACGAGATATTCTGGAGATGAGAGAGAAAATGGTATTGATGTTAAAGCTAAGGGGTATAAAATACTATTAAATATGATACAATTTTACACAAGATATTTATTTATTTATAGAATGGATATACTTAAACCTTGCTACAACACTTATAGGCAGTGTACCTAATCGTACAGTAGTGTAGTTTTTAGTAAGTCCGGTTCGTTCCACAGGGAATCTTTTTCACAAAGCTTAACGCTATATTAGTTTAAATTTATAAAAATACAAATATATATATAAGTAATATTATTATTATAAAGGGGGGTTTTTACCGTTTAATGACCGGTTTGTCGATTTTAAAACTTTAGTCGCAGTTAAAACCAAAATTAAAAATAAATACAAGACTTAATGTAAAGTAAATAACGATAATGAAATTGCGATAAATAAAAGTGCGATAAAATAAACTTGCGATAATTAAAAAGTACGATAATTAAAAGTGCAATTAAATACAATAACAATAAATAAAAGTGAGATAATTAGAAGTGCAATTAAATATAAAATAAAGGAAATTAAATATGAAATAAAAGAATTATGCTTATTTAAACTTCCGTAATCATGATGTTTGACGTGTTGATTTTAGTTTTATGCCCATGGGTTAATTGTCCTTTGTCCTGGATTATTTAATATGTCCGTCTGGTTTTTGTCCATAACAGTCCATCAGTCATAAATATAAAGTGCGAGTGTCCTCGTCAAATTATCCTTATACCCGAAGTTAAATATTCCAACTAATTGGGGACTTAAACTGTAACAAGATTTTAATACTTTGTTTAATAATTACACCAGGTTATCGACTGCGTGTAACCCAAGGTTTTAATACTTTGTTAACAATTATGCCAAGTGTCCTTGTACATAATTTCACCCATGTTTTAATAATTCTAGTGGCTATTAATCCATTCCCGTATCCGGTTAAATGAACGATTATTCGTACTTATAAATACCCCGCCCATCGTGTCCGATTGAGTGTATATGGTTATTTATAGGGACGTCCAATTGTAAATCTTTATACTAAAATTAACAAACTATCATTTAGTTAAACAAATATAAAGCCCATTAATAGCCCATAGTCTAATTTCCACAAGTGTCGTTCTTTTGTCCAAACCCCAATTATGGTACAAAGCCTAATTACCCAATTTTAGTAATTAGCCCAACATCATGATTACTTCGTTTTAAATAAGCATAATAATAACTTAGCTACGAGACATTAAATTAAAAAGGTTGAACATAACTTACAATGATTAAAAATAGCGTAGTGTTACACGGACAAAATTTCGACTTACACCCTTACAATATTCACTAACATACCCTTATTATTAGAATTAAAATTAAAATTAAAATTAAAATTAAAATTAAAATTAAAATTAAAATTAAAATTAAAATTAAAATTAAAATATAAATATAAATATTTACGTATAGATATAGAGAGATTGATATTTTTGGATATATTTTTCGTCGAACTGCGTTGGCTTTTATAGGAATCCGAGTCCAGGTGAACTCCGCGAGTCGCGGGCTTTTCCCTCTTTGAACTCCGCAAGTCGCGGAGTTCGATTTTACAGCTCACACCATTTTGGAGCCTTTCTTGCCGACGGATTATTATATAAATATAATATATATATAATTTATATAATTAATTATATATTATATTATATTTATATACATAGTTAACTTGTAATTTTTAGTCCGTTGCATCGATCGTTGAGAGTTGACTCTGGTCCCGGTTCCGGATTTTCGAACGTCTTTGCGAATAATTTAATATCTTGTACTTTGCGTTTTGAATCTTGTACTCTTGTAATTTCGAGACGTTTCTTATCAATAATTGGAACCTCTTTGATTGTATTTTGTACTTTTGAGCTTTTTGGTCGTTTGCGTCTTTAATTCGTCGAATCTGCATTTTGTCTTCACCTTTTATTATTTTAAACGAATATTACTTGTAAATAGAACAATTGCAACTAAAAGCTTGTCTTTCTTGAGGAATAATGCTATGAAATATATGTTAGTTTTTAGCATTATCAAATATTCCCACACTTGAGTGTTGCTTGTCCTCAAGCAATATGGTCTTGAAATACTAGAATCACTTCTTTATTCTTCACACTTTGTACATCAGTGATTTCTATACGGCGGTATAAACAATGGTAGTAACGATATGGTTTACAGTCCCACATGACTATAAAATTTAGATCCTTTAAGGAAATTGGATCTTTATGAAAACATTTGATCTTTTGAAAATTTTAATCTAGCTTTTACCCTAGATTAGTTTTCCGGAATAACCCTTCACCGGTGTTTGCAAAATATTTTTGTGGGTTTGGTGGGTTTTAGATTTGAAAATTTTGGCTCAAAACTTATGGTTTTGTGTCACCCACTTGCTAACCTTGTATTAGGAAAGCAACACGTCCAGTATACTTGCTACGTATATTACCTTTTGGTAAACTACCGTTCGGTTGTAAAGGAAAGCGTTTGAACAAGCAACTGTTAAGGCAATGTCCCCTGACATGCTTTTAATTATGGTCTATAACGTGTCGGACGCAATTATTATCCTTGGTAGGAGCAATAGTAAAGCTCACCCTTATGATTTTTCGGTCTGGCACAAGGTCCTGTCTTTGACCATGCTATGCAACCACCGTTCTTACGGTTGACACCCGATTTGGTTCAGGAGACCTAATGAATTCCAGGTGAATTCCTAGGATTTTACGTTCAATGGTAATGAACGCATTGAAAATGGGTTTTCAGAAAACAAATCAGTTTGTAATTTTGATCAAAATATTTTCTCGTTCAAGCTCGAGTTTAGATATCATTGAATTCCATGAGTTTGAATTTTCAATCTTTAAGGTCAATCTCAAGGATTGAGTAATATCAGCCTTAAAAGCTGATTTTTGATCTTTAAGGAGATTATCCTTTCTGGGAATCTGATTCATTAGTCTTATCCAGCTAATTTACACGGTTTAACAACCCGAACTAATCCATCCGGACAACGTCCATATTGATTATATACGAATTACAATAGTTGATAACATTGCGAGGTACTTGACCTCTATATGATACATTTTACAAACGTTGCATTTATTACTTAAGAGACAATCTAATGTTACATCAGAAATTGACATATTCGCCTATCATTTCATAATATTCAGATGACCTAAACTGCCAATTACTTAATAATATTCTCTAATAAACTTCAATGACTCGAATGCAACGTTCTTGAATCATGGCTTAAATGGTCCCAAATAGTATCCTTAATATGAGCTAATGCACAGCGGAAGACTTAATTCGTACCTGAGAATAACATGCTTTAAAACGTCAACGTAAAGTTGGTGAGATATATAGATTTGATGCTAGCAGCGTTATAACTATGGACCACAAGATTTCATGTTTATACATAATACACTTCTCGTGTATGAAAAGTCGTTGAGCACTTGGTAACCATACTTAACATTTAAATCACAGCAGCATATTCTTAAATAAACCCTACACCGTACCAAGTGTAGTAACGAAACGAAGTACTGTGCAACCGTTAAAAACTGGTCGTCCAGCCAGGTTGGGGTTGTCAGGCCCGATAGATCTATCAACAGGATTCGCGTTTACGCTCCTCACGTAAATATTAGCTACCAAGTATAAAGAAATATGCCATGGTACAACTCAACGTAGATTTTATTTTTGATCACTTGTGTCCATAACGTAAATCATTTATAAAAATAGCGCATGTATTCTCAGCCCAAAAAAATATTTAGAGTTTAAAAGGGAACTATATACTCACCTAATGTATTTTGTAGTAAAAATACATATAACACCATTTGTAACTTATAAGGTTGGCCTTCGATTCACGAACCTAATTAATTATATATTTATATGTTGGTTAAAATTTATTTAACAAATAAAGTTAAGTCATAGTGTTCCTTAATCCTAATGCTCATGACTAATATGCATCGGTCAACAAAAAATGTTTTTAACTAAAAATGATTTTCAAAAGTTTATACATAATAAAATATCGTTATGTTATATTTTTAAATATTTTCATAAAATTAATTAAGTAAATAATATAACTTATTTATTGTTAAATAAACTTTATTTTAAAATATACTAAATTGATAAATTACTAAATAATAATAATTTCATTAAAATAATACTTTTATTAAAAATGATAATTTTTATGTTAATAATAATAAAAATCATAAGTTGATAATTTTAACAATAATAACGATCAAAATGGCAATTTAATAGTTTTTGATTAAAGTATTAAATATTTTTAGATATTAATAATAGTATTTTGATAATGATAATAATAATAATAATAATCAAATAATAATAACGGTTTTAACGACGACGTAAAAATATTCATTTTTAATAATTTGTACAAAAGTTCAATTGGCTGTAACTTCAAATCCGTCCGTCGAATCCATTCGACATCTAAATGAAAAGTTTATAGTTTTTCGCCACCTTTCCAAAAACATATATATCATATATCTTTACTTAGCCACAAGAGTAATTAATTCAGATTCTATTCTAAATTATATTTTGACAAAAAAATAAATACACGAACATGCACAATCCTGAATTCTCGAGCACTAGTCAGGGATACACTAAAAATAAATAAAAGTTAAGTTTAGAGTGCTCACATATCAACATTGAGGTTCAATATTGCAGGAAAGGTATATAAACGCTACAAAGATAATAAACACTAGTTTGTCTCACGAGCAAAACCCCCGATCCATACCCATAACTTCCATAGCTATGACCCATAACTCCTTAATCTTATCCCATTCATGAAACTAGTTTTGGAACATTTGGGCAGAGCCCCGTCATAATATTTTGGGTATTTTTTTTATCACTAATGACATCCCTTAATCCTAAGATTAATAATATTAATCTTCACTTTTATAATAATAATAATAATAATAATTATAATATAGATATAGATAAATTTTGTACACGGAGTAATATAATCCCTATTTTACATGGTAATGAAAATATGAATATATTATGAGTATGTATATGTGTGTTTGTGTTAGTGAATTAAAAAGAAAAGAACATGTGCGTGTATGTTTTTGTGGGCGGGTGAAATATGGATTAAAACAGAAATAGATTACGCTAGAATTTATAGACAGATCTTGAAAAATGGGGGCCGCGAGTTCGGAGATGTATATTACAGCTGTCCCACACTCAAAAATATCTGCCGACATGATATTATAATTATATATATTAAATTATTTAATTTATATAATTATTTAAATATTATATTTTATTTACGGTTACGGTAAAAATATAATTTTTACAAAAATTACATTTACGTTGTCACTTGACAAAAGTCCCAGTTCCGGTTTTTCGAACAAAGTTTTGTATGCCAAGAGAATTAACATTTTTCGTTTCGTGACACGTACCTTTATCAAAAATAATAGATTTAAATTATAAAAACAAACTACTAAAATGTAACTTAACCTTTACCGATAAATCTAGTAATCTTATATCGAAAACTAGTGTTACATATCTAATACTTTGTTAACGCTATTAATACATATTGTATATATATACATACATGTTCGTGAGTCGTCAGACTTGGTCAAGAGGGTATCTAATCATCCAGATATAGATTTCAGACTTTCTAGACTCAACACTAGAGTTTTTGCTTATCGTGTCGGAAACATATAGAGTTTAGGGTTTAAATTTGGTCGGAAATTTCCGGGTCGTTACAGTACCCACCCGTTAAAGAAATTTCTTCCTCGAAATTTGGTAGAGGTTATCATAAATGACAATAGGAATGTTTTCATGACAATTATGAGGTGATAATGAAGTTTTATTATTATTGATAGATATAGATAAAACATTTCGATCATGTGAAGCGTACGAGCGAAGCTATCACAAAAGAGAGTGAAATGAGTAATATGGTATCGTTTTAACTGATGACGTGGTTATGATTGATTTCCGGAATTCACGAGATTTAAAGAAAATCTTTTGTAATAAGATTTGGTTCTTCGGCGATTTAGGAAACAGGATCTCCTTTGATTTAATGCGGCAAATCTGTTGTGATTTCTTTGTCGGATATATCACTTATAAAACTACCCCCTTCGTTCCCTTATTTCCATATCCCACACCTTCTACTCTTTCTCCTATTTGCTGCGATTTATACTCTAGTTTCTATTTTGGAGCTTCATTCTTTCAATTCCTCTTCCCGTCCTTAAGCCAAGCGAGCAATGGTTCGGAATTCGTAGGTATAAGATTTGGAATGAACATGACTAATGGTCTCAGAAAGGAATGGTAATGGTACGATTTTAATTTGTCAAATTACCAGAATATCCAGAAAAATAGAACTATCATGATGATTTGTTCTTAATACGTTTCGGAATTGGATAGAATGTGAGAGCCGTGTAACGTGGCACATGATGACGGTACTGTGAATCATCACATTCCATTAGAAACTTAACATGACTTACTGTAATATAATGAAGTTGATCAAGTTTCATTATATTATACTAATTCATGCATCAGTTCCCAACACTGCTTCAGAACATTCCTATTTTAAACTCGAAGGTTTTAGAACTTAGAAACTAACACAGTTTCTCTTATATTGTAACGCAGATATTGCGGAGGAATAAATGATTTCAGATAAGGATAGCTGTGAAAACATTTTCAGAAATATTGAGAATATTTATAATGAAAGATATGATAATATCTTGGAATTTCTAATGTCGAAGGGTGATGATGAAGATTGACCCGTAAGGGTTTAGATTCAGAAGCAAGGTGTTTGCTACGAAATCGTCATGATTCTTTATGTACAAGTTTAGTCCTTGTAATTTGTTCAGAGTCTCCTTCACGGTTTGCTCAATCCGGTTTTCAGTACCAAATTTTCTATCGAGCGTTCCTAACACTTTCTCCTTTTATCATCAACTTTTGGTCATTAAGACTGTCTACAACATGCTGCTTCGTCAGCATTTCATGAATTAGTTCGCAGTTCACGGTGTTTTTCAAAATCTTCACATTCGGAGTATGAAATTCTTTAAGGGTAGTTGTTACAGATATAACTGGAGAAGTTCTGCGAGGTTTTCAAAATACTGATTGCGGATTCCGCCAAAGAGATAACGAGTTGCTGGTACATCTGCTGATGATGTTGTGAAATATAAAAGGTTCTCCGGTAACGATAGCAAAAGGACAAGGTATAGTTATCGAGGTTATAGTAGGAGTAGTCTCACTGAGAAGTCGAAGTGGAGCTGTGACAAAATTAGCTTCTTGAAAAGAAATTGTAGGGTTGTTTTTGCTAATAAATGGCAAAGAATCTGACACGAATGTGTGTTAGACTATAACTTTGGGTTCGAGAGATTTACAGACGCATAAATCTTTTCTTCCATAGATGAAGTGCGGTTGGTTTAACTTTTCGATCGAGGTGTTTTCAAGAATCATGAAAGATTTGAACTCAAATTGTAATTGTCGAGGTACAAATGAGGTTTAGGATAAAATCAAGTGGCAAACTTGAAGAATTGCTTAATTCCATATGTTATAATCAATATTTTAATTCATTTTACTTGTCCATAGTTAGCAGTCTATTAGTCCGATTATCCAATGGTCCAATAGTTCAACAGTTCAATATATTCATATATAATTTAGTATACATAATTATTACGTATCGTGACCCGTGTACCGGTCTCAGTATCGATCACAACTCAAAGTATATATATATTTTGGAATCAACTCCAACCCTGTATAGCCAACTCCCACCTTCACATATAGAGTGTCTACGGTTGTTCCGAAATATATATATAGATGGGTCAATATGATAAGTCGAAACCTTGTATACGTGTCCCGTTATTTAAAGTGCTAAAATAAATAAATATATATCATGACCCATTATACAACGTGTTGTCTCAGAATTAATCCGACGTATTGTTGTACATGTGTCCCGACAGTATGTACAGTGCGGAAATTAAATGACGATAAATAAAATTATGAGAATGTAAATTGCGATAAATTAAATGTTAGCCGGGAACAGTTAGCTAGGAACAGTTAGCGTGGAATCTTAACCATATTTCAATTAATTAATCCGTTTGTTTCTAACAAATTTTATTATATACAATGTTTTCTTCGTTATGCCACTTGTTGGATTCTGATAGATAAAAATCCAAATATGAAATTTGAATGGAAATGGTTATTCTGTGGGTAACGGATACGTATACCGGTAGTTGTAAGTAGGATAGTAAATGATCGTTGAATCAGATTCGAAGAATGTACAGTGTAACTTATTAATGTGAATTCTAAATATTCCTCGGGTGCTACCCACCCGTTAAAATATTTTCATCATTAATAGTTTGTACAAAGGAATTTTTAATTACAATCTTTGAAAATATACTTGCATATATATTTTCTTCAGATGTAATTATAGATTTAATGAGTCAATAAGATATTAAACTCATTTGATTTATCGTTAATACTAGATTACATAATTTCTAAAGCATTAGAGATTACATAATCGCCAGGTCGAACGAAGATAAATGAGGTAAAATGATACGTAAAGCGAAGATAATCGATGTAGAACGATTGTATAGAACGAAGATTATACTTGAAGTTCCGATGAGGATTTTGAGGTATGTGATGTTGATATCCGAGATACAGTTTGTGATGTTAAGATTTACGGTGTGGTTGTGGTTTGGGGGTGATAAGAGTACTGTCGACGTTGATGATGGTGATACAGATTATGCTGCTACTGGTGCTGCTGGTCTTTGTAACCTTCGCACCGTATTTTCTAAAGCCACTACCCGAGCGCGAAGCTCGTTGACTTCTTCTATTATACCGGGATGATTGACGGTTGGAACGAGCGAATGAACAAGATTTGAAATATGAGATAGTATGTAATCATGACGAGATACTCTAGAAATGAGCGAGAAAATGGTGTTTCGTATAGGTTCGCTGGTAAGTGCTTCTGGTTCATCGTTAAGAGGACAATTTGGTGGATGGAATGGATCACCTTCTTCTTGCCTCCAGAAATTTAGTATATTACGAACCCATCCCCAATTCATCCAGAATAGATGATGGGAAATTGGTTGATCCATTCCGGTGATGCTGTTCTCGGAGCTCGAATGGAAATCCATATCGGCGTAGCTATCGAAGTCGGAGGAATTCGAACTGGATGAAGAATCCATCTTGTATAGTCGGGGAAATGAATTTTTGGTTTGGAATAGATTATAGGAGTTGGGTTTGGTATTCTTCAATACATAATTTACATATGTATTTATAATACTCAAAATCCCGTGAATTGCGGAGAATCTTTGAAATTCGTCAGGCAATGTCTATAGTAACAGATTCGCTAGGATACGAATTTTGTCTATACACTATCGATGCACAAAATGCAGTAAGACGTGTCTAGACTTAAGAATAATAAGCGGGCAATTCCCTAAGGATAATAAGCAGATGGTTTCCGACTAGAAATGATAAGTAAAACTTTTATCATGCAGACACGGTTAAAGTCCAGACTCACTAATGTATCCTAACAACTACCAGTTAGACACACTAATGCAAGGCCTGGTTCGCTAAGACCAACGCTCTGATACCAACTTTAACAACCCGAACTAATCCATCCGGACAACGTCCATATTGATTATATACGAATTACAATAGTTGATAACATTGCGAGGTACTTGACCTCTATATGATACATTTTATAAACGTTGCATTTATTACTTAAGAGACAATCTAATGTTACATCAGAAATTGACATATTCGCCTATCATTTCATAATATTCAGATGACCTAAACTGCCAATTACTTAATAATATTCTCTAATAAACTTCAATGACTCGAATGCAACGTTCTTGAATCATGGCTTAAATGGTCCCAAATAGTATCCTTAATATGAGCTAATGCACAGCGGAAGATTTAATTCGTACTTGAGAATAACATGCTTTAAAACGTCAACGTAAAGTTGGTGAGATATATAGATTTGATGCTAGCAGCGTTATAACTATGGACCACAAGATTTCATGTTTATACATAATACACTTCTCGTGTATGAAAAGTCGTTGAGCACTTGGTAACCATACTTAACATTTAAATCACAGCAGCATATTCTTAAATAAACCCTACACCGTACCAAGTGTAGTAACGAAACGAAGTACTGTGCAACCGTTAAAAACTGGTCGTCCAGCCCGGTTGGGGTTGTCAGGCCCGATAGATCTATCAACAGGATTCGCGTTTACGCTCCTCACGTAAATATTAGCTACCAAGTATAAAGAAATATGCCATGGTACAACTCAACGTAGATTTTATTTTTGATCACTTGTGTCCATAACGTAAATCATTTATAAAAATAGCGCATGTATTCTCAGCTCAAAAAAATATTTAGAGTTTAAAAGGGAACTATATACTCACCTAATGTATTTTGTAGTAAAAATACATATAACACCATTTGTAACTTATAAGGTTGGCCTTCGATTCACGAACCTAATTAATTATATATTTATATGTTGGTTAAAATTTATTTAACAAATAAAGTTAAGTCATAGTGTTCCTTAATCCTAATGCTCATGACTAATATGCATCGATCAACAAAAAATGTTTTTAACTAAAAATGATTTTCAAAAGTTTATACATAATAAAATATCGTTATGTTATATTTTTAAATATTTTCATAAAATTAATTAAGTAAATAATATAACTTATTTATTGTTAAATAAACTTTATTTTAAAATATACTAAATTGATAAATTACTAAATAATAATAATTTCATTAAAATAATACTTTTATTAAAAATGATAATTTTTATGTTAATAATAATAAAAATCATAAGTTGATAATTTTAACAATAATAACGATCAAAATGGCAATTTAATAGTTTTTGATTAAAGTATTAAATATTTTTAGATATTAATAATAATATTTTGATAATGATAATAATAATAATAATAATCAAATAATAATAACGGTTTTAACGACGACGTAAAAATATTCATTTTTAATAATTTGTACAAAAGTTCAATTGGCTGTAACTTCAAATCCGTCCGTCGAATCCATTCGACATCTAAATGAAAAGTTTATAGTTTTTCGCCACCTTTCCAAAAACATATATATCATATATCTTTACTTAGCCACAAGAGTAATTAATTCAGATTCTATTCTAAATTATATTTTGACAAAAAAATAAATACACGAACATGCACAATCCTGAATTCTCGAGCACTAGTCAGGGATACACTAAAAATAAATAAAAGTTAAGTTTAGAGTGCTCACATATCAACATTGAGGTTCAATATTGCAGGAAAGGTATATAAACGCCACAAAGATAATAAACACTAGTTTGTCTCACGAGCAAAACCCCCGATCCATACCCATAACTTCCATAGCTATGACCCATAACTCCTTAATCTTATCCCATTCATGAAACTAGTTTTGGAACATTTGGGCAGAGCCCCGTCATAATATTTTGGGTATTTTTTTTATCACTAATGACATCCCTTAATCCTAAGATTAATAATATTAATCTTCACTTTTATAATAATAATAATAATAATAATAATAATTATAATATAGATATAGATAAATTTTGTACACGGAGTAATATAATCCCTATTTTACATGGTAATGAAAATATGAATATATTATGAGTATGTATATGTGTGTTTGTGTTAGTGAATTAAAAAGAAAAGAACATGTGCGTGTATGTTTTTGTGGGCGGGTGAAATATGGATTAAAACAGAAATAGATTACGCTAGAATTTATAGACAGATCTTGAAAAATGGGGGCCGCGAGTTCGGAGATGTATATTACAGCTGTCCCACACTCAAAAATATCTGCCGACATGATATTATAATTATATATATTAAATTATTTAATTTATATAATTATTTAAATATTATATTTTATTTACGGTTACGGTAAAAATATAATTTTTACAAAAATTGCATTTACGTTGTCACTTGACAAAAGTCCCGGTTCCGGTTTTTCGAACAAAGTTTTGTATGCCAAGAGAATTAACATTTTTCGTTTCGTGACACGTACCTTTATCAAAAATAATAGATTTAAATTATAAAAACAAACTACTAAAATGTAACTTAACCTTTACCGATAAATCTAGTAATCTTATATCGAAAACTAGTGTTACATATCTAATACTTTGTTAACGCTATTAATACATATTGTATATATATACATACATGTTCGTGAGTCGTCAGACTTGGTCAAGAGGGTATCTAATCATCCAGATATAGATTTCAGACTTTCTAGACTCAACACTAGAGTTTTTGCTTATCGTGTCGGAAACATATAGAGTTTAGGGTTTAAATTTGGTCGGAAATTTCCGGGTCGTTACACACGGTGTTCCCCCCATTGTACAAGATAAATCCTTCTCATGGCTAGGATAAATCTGACCACTTGGCGACCCTGTTTTATGCTGAGGTCCGTAGATTTCCTGCTGATTTTAGAGATGACTTTTCTAGATTTTTCGTCAACCTACAGCTGGTCTGGACGACAACTTCCTGACCTAAATCAAGAAGCGCGTTTCTTTTTCAGAAGACTTTACTTCCTTTTAATGATGGAATTGATTCATCGTGTAGATCCATCTCTTCTTTTCTTTCATCGGGTAAAACAGTTTAGTTTAGTCGAAAGCAAAAGTATTTTCAGTTATTTGTTACAGAAATATGTGACATATGTTTAAAATATCTTGGTAAATTTTCCCACACTTGGTTTTATATTCCTTTTTATTGTCCTCTATTCCATTTTAAATGAATTCTAACATTTTGGTTTGTTTCTCAATTTATGTCCTTTCCAAGGTAACAATAATTTCGGTGTTAACACCTAGTTTTATCGTTCATAAATACGTATATACATGATTTTAAATTCATTTAGTTGAAAATTTTGAAAAATTTTACTAGAATTGGGTAGTCAGTATATAAGACTAGGGCTGTTCTTTATTATCAGAGAGCACTAGATTCTAATACAACTACTGCTTTACTAGTATTTTTAATGGTAACCAAGTGTTTAAGATAAAAATCCGAAAGAATTTAACCCCTTCCCACACTTAAGATCTTGCAATGCCCTCATTTGCAAGAAATCAGTAACAATTTAAATTATTGAGGGTGATTAGCGTAGAAATGATTAAATTTTACCAAAGTTTCCAAACATATTTGTGTTTGTTTGCTGAATGATAAATGGTGCATATCATTTGTTCATTCCGTCTTGTTGTTATATCACATTTATTTTGCATCTTGTCGTCAAAATTAGTTGCTTTTGCTGAACTTAATGCCAGTCTTTGAAAATGCGTTGTTTTACCCTGTTGTGTACATAAGATAAACTGCAAACATATATACATATTTTTGAAGTTTGGTATATTATCCCACATTCAAAAATTATTAAAATCTAATAAAAAAATTATAAAATTATAAAAACTATTACAATATTAACATAAGTATTAAATGTATCAACATTACAAATTATAAAATAAATAAAACTAAGTTAACTAGGGATGATACTGATACCAGTAGGGGTTCCATGCATAACCATATGTGTTATAAAATGCTTCGGCTGGGTTATACGTAGGATACGGTGGTTGGATCTCTATAGACCAGGGAGGAAATACGGGCGATGGAGTAGGAATATAGTTTCTACCTACATGTTGGCAATGAGCTATGATTTGGTTTTGATGAACTTGCCAATCTTCAAATGCTCGATGTCTAGCATTTTCATACTCTTGTGAAGCTATAAACCTTTGCATTTCTGTCATTTCATTTCCTCCTCCCACATTACCTGGCTATTGGTTTCTCTCAACCTGTGGATGTCTACCATGGTATTGTACTGCGGCGTTATTTCGCCTCTTCAAAACCTTCGCACCATGGTATACATTTAAACCTATTGTATCGCGGGGTTTTGGTTCTTCGACTAATAATCCCCCCCGACTTATATCCACACCGAGATATTCAGCAATCAAAGTAATAAATATACCACCTCTTATTATGCTATGCGATCTCATCCCCCTAACCATAGCTGATAAATAATAACCCACACAATAAGGTATACTTACAGCGCTTTGTGGTTCTCGAATACACATATGGTAAAACAAATCCTGTTCATTTACTTTTTCCTTATTCTTACCTCTTTGTGTAATCGAATTAGCTAAAAACCTATGAATTACTCTTAACTCTGCTCTATCTATATCCAAATAAGAGTAATTTCCCCCTTTAAATTAGTGATGGCTAGTCATTTGACTCCATACACCATGCATATCAAAATTTTCATCAATTTTCCTACCGTTCAATATCAACCCTCTACAATTGGCAGATGCTAACTCCTCAGGCGTATATATACGTAAGGCCTGAGCCATGTCTAGTAGAGACATGTGGCGCATCGAACCTCTTAACAAAAATCTAATAAAAGATCGATCGGTTAAACTAGCTACCCGATCATTTATTTCTATACTACACAATAATTCTTCACACCATACTTTATATACAGGTCTACGCATGCTGAATAATCGTACCCAATCGTTAAAAGTAGAATTACCATACCTCTGTGTAAGTAATTCTCTAACTGGTCCGGCTAATTCTACAGCTTCTAACGGTGCCCATTCTATTACCCTAGGTACTTCAACAGCTTTAGAATGAAGAGTATGCAAGCCCCTTTGGTATTTTGGATAATCTATCCAAAGTCTGTCAAATCTCAAGTTCGGGTGCAAATCTTCCAAGTGCATATCAGAAAATGTCATAATTGGATGAGGTATATCTTGTTTGTAGTAGTTATCAACCTCCTGTTGTTCCGCATTCTCAGCAGGAGCATTGCGAGCTTGGGATGAAGATTCACCCCTTTCAGTCTGCAAAATACATCAAACACAATTTTTGTGCATCCAAATATGCATTAGTGTCAGCAAAATCATCAATCAAAATAATTACAATTACATGTCCAATTTATATCAAACATAAGCTCATTTTCATATTTTTATCAAATCTACACTTTTTCAAATAAGCATATACGAAAATGTTCGCCAAGTTCATAAGCATTCAACTCAAATAACATGTCAAAATAATCATTACTAGCAATTAAACAAGTTTCAAATGGCATTATCTCTTAAAAATCAAGTTCATGAATTTTAGACTTGAAAAAGTCCACTTTAATTCTCAAAATCATGTTTAGGCTCAAAGTTTGGATCATTTAACTACCTAAACATGTTACACTACTTAATTTATCAACAATTCATGATAAAAATCGGCCATAACCTGTTTATATCAAAAAGCCCCAAATTGCTCAAGAACACAAAACCTAGATTACTCAAAATTTGAAGTTTAAGGCTTCTAATCATGTTAAATAGCATCAATCTAGGTTATACAAGCATAATACATAAGCAATTTAAGCATAATTACACTAAAAAGTATCAAAATCGAATTGGGTAAAAAATTGCTCAAGAACACCAATTTTCGGATTAAATGGTGTTTAGGTGTAGAAATTTACCGTTTTCCTTGAGTAATTCCTTGATAACATCCTTCTCAACATGATTTTAGTAAAAGATTTGATGATAAACGGTCAAAAATTGCAAATTTGGTGTGTGTTTTTCGAGTGTTTGCGCAGTTTGGAGTGGGTGGGTGTGTGCAACTGAGCTGTTCAGCTCGTTTTATTTTTTTCTGGGTTTTGGTCTCTCCGCGAGTCGCGGCATTTGACTCTTTCAAACTCCGCGAGTCGCTGTGTTTGGGTTTTTTTTTTATAAGTCTTAACTTATAAAACAAATATAAAATAAATTTAAAATTTTGTTTTCCTTTGTTTTAGGACGAGGTCGTTTCGGATCGATGTCCTAGTCCGTCCCTCGATAAAATTTTAAAATTTGTCTTTTTGTAGCGATTGTTTTAAAAGCTAAGATTTTTGGGTTTTTTAAATGTTTTTGGCATACTTTAAGTCAATAAGATTAAAAATAATGATAATAAAAGTTCTCGTCCCTCCCTCGGGTAAAGCAATTTCGGTTCAAAGACCTAGTCTTCAACTTACGATGAATTTAAAAAATCATATTTTTAACTTAATGCATAAAATTAAAAATTCACACCAAACTTAATTAAAAATTCATATTATAAATTCACACCAAACTTATATTTAATTTTGTTGTTATACATACAAACTTATATTAAAAATATTAAAATTTTTCAAATATTGACAAACTTAAATATATTGATCTTACAAAGTTCACAATATTAATTTAAGATTTATATATTAATTTTAAAAACATGGTAAAAATAAAATTAAAAATCTTTTTGGCTTTTATCCCACTTTAATCAATCAAATATTATCAAAAATATGCGCCCCTCTTTTCGGTAAAGTAATTTCGGTTTCATGACCTAATTTAACTCATGACGAATTTTTGAAATATTTTGGGTTGATTGATTAAAGATATTTATACCTTAAGAATAAACGTTAAATTTCGCAGTGATGTAATAAATTTTTGTATGATATCAATAATTTCGGTCGCCAAACCTAATTTTATTCAATACCAATTTAATACTTTATAGCGAACAAATTAGCGTTTATTATCAAAAGGTTAAAAAAATAAACACTTTACAGACGTACCTGTGAGATAGTATTCTTAGTGATACGATCTATCCCACTCATAAGATAGTCGGTTTAATTGGTTTTCCATAGCTACATAGGCGTAACCTCGAGCATTCAGTGTTTTTTCTTCTAAACATATGAACGGTCCGTCTCTGCATAAAGTAACAAATTCGGTGTTTGAATAGGTTTGATTATTTGAACATTTACCTCCATGTGACCATTTTCCGCATTTGTGACATCTTTCAAGGTGTCGTGCTCTTCTTTTCGCTGCGGATTTTGATTTTCCTTTACCAAATTGTAACTTATTATCTTCGCATCTGGATTCTTTTCTTACTCCGCCCAATCTTTCTCTGATTACTGATACTATTTCACTCGGAAGTGTGTCATTATTACGTTTAGTGATCAAAGCGTGTAGCATTAGACCATGGTTTAGTTCACATGCAGTCTTCATTTCGTAAAAACCTAAAAAAAAAAAAAATTCAGAATGGGGGGAGAAGACTAGTTCTTTAGGGTCTGCTAGGGAAAGACCATTCGGGTTCCATTTTTGAGAACTACACGAAAACATAAAATCTAACTCTAACAGAAATACATATTATCCTTTAAAAGACTTGATTCTCCCCACACTTAGTTGGCTGTGGTATCGAAATTGTGATTAACTTCATTGTCAACTTCCATTGGACTATCTATGTAATGTTTTACTCTGTGACCATTAACCTTAAATTCAATCCCATTTGAATTTATTAATTCTATCGTTCCGTATGGGAAAACTCTTTTGACTATGAATGGTCCAGACCATCTTGATTTCAATTTTCCAGGAAATAGCTTGAATCGTGAATTGAAAAGAAGAACTCTGTCTCCTTCTTTAAATTCTTTTAAACTTCTGATTCTTTTATCATGCCATTTCTTCATTCTTTCCTTATAGATTAACGAATTTTTGTATGCTTCATGTCTTAATTCTTCTAATTCGTTTAGTTGACTTAACCGTAGACGTTCAGCTTCATGTAAATCAAGATTACATGTCTTCAAAGCCCAAAATGCTTTGTGTTCAATTTCTACTGGAAGATGACATGCTTTTCCATAAACGAGTCTAAAAGGCGTGGTTCCAATTGGAGTTTTGTAGGCTGTTCTAAAAGCTCAGAGTGCATCCTCCAATTTAATGGACCATTCCTTCGGATTTGATCCTATGGTTTTTTCTAGAATACGTTTTAAAGCTCGGTTGATATTTTCAACTTGTCCACTTGTTTGTGGATGATATGCGGTGGAGATTTTATGAGTTACTCCATATCTTTTGAGAACTTTCTCAAATTGATTATTACAGAAATGAGTTCCCCGATCACTTATTAAAGCTTTCGGTGTTCCAAACCTTGCAAAAAGACATTTTAAAAAGTTGACTACAACTCGTTCATCGTTAGTTGGGAGAGCTTGTACTTCCGCCCATTTAGATACATAATCAATGGCTACGAGAATATATAGATTATTATGAGATTTTGGAAATGGACCCATAAAGTCAATACCCCAAATGTCAAATACTTCACATACTTGAATGACATTTTGTGGCATTTCATCACGTTGAATTATTTTTCCGGCCCTTTGACAAGCATCACAGGATTTGCAAAGAAGGTGTGCGTCTTTGTAAATTGTAGGCCAATAGAATCCAGCATCATAAATTTTTCTTGCTGTTAGTTGAGGCCCATAATGCCCTCCTGTTGGTCCTATGTGACAATGGTTTAAAATTTTACTAGCTTCATCTCCAAATACATATCGGCGTATTATTCCATCGGGACAACTTTTAAACAAATGTGGATCTTCCCAGAAATAGTGTTTTATATCACTGAAGAATTTCTTTCGTTTTTGGTACGATAATCCTTTTTCAAGGAATCCACATACTAAATAGTTTGCATAGTCTGCAAACTATGGAATTTCATTATAATCTATCTTCAATAGATATTCATCAGGAAAGTTGTCTTGTATGGCCGATTCATTTAGAACTTCTAATTCAGGATTTTCAAGACGAGAAAGATGATCAGCGGCGAGATTTTCTGCTCCTCTTTTATCTCGGATTTCAATATCAAACTCTTGTAAGAGTAAGATCCAACGGATTAATCTTGGTTTGGCATCTTGTTTCGAAAATAGGTATCTAAGAGCAGAATGGTCGGTATAGACCACCATTTTTGCTAGAACGAGATATGAACGAAATTTGTCAAAAGCAAAGACAATAGCAAGGAGTTTTTTTTCAGTAGTTGTATAGTTCGTTTGTGCTCCTTGTAACGTCTTACTAGCATAATATATAGGTTGAAATCGTTTTTCAATCCTTTGTCCTAAAACGGCTCCCATTGCAAAATCACTTGCATCGCACATTAGTTCAAACGGTAGATTCCAATTTGGTGTTATCATGATCGGCGCATTAGTGAGTTTCTTTTTAAGAATATTAAAAGATTTGATGCATTCATCTGAAAAGATGAATGGAGCATCTTTTTCTAGGAGTTTATTCATAGGAGTGGCAATTTTAGAAAAATCTTTTATGAAACGTCGGTAGAAACTGGCATGCCCTAGAAAACTCCTAACTCCTCTAACATTGGTGGGATGTGGAAGTTTAGCAATTACATCTACTTTAGCTCTATCCACTTCAATTCCTTCTTTTGAAATTTTATGTCCAAGAATGATGCCTTCTTTAACCATGAAATGGCATTTCTCCCAATTAAGAACTAGATTTGATTGTTCGCATCTAATCAGCATTCGTTCCAGATTAGCTAGACATGTTTCAAAAGTATCACCGAAGACTGAAAAGTCATCCATGAAAACTTCCATGCATTCTTCTATCATGTCGTGAAAAATCGCCATCATACACCTTTGAAAGGTTGCAGGGGCATTGCAAAGTCCAAATGGCATGCGTTTGTAAGCAAAAGTACCATAAGGGCACGTGAACGTGGTTTTCTCTTGATCTTCGGGTGCTATTGGTGTAGTGACCCGAACTTTTCCATGTTTATATATATTAATTGAGATTGATATTTACATGATTAAATGTTTCCAACATGTTAAGCAATCAAACTTGTTAAGACTTGATTAATTGAAATATGTTTCATATAGACAATTGACCACCCAAGTTGACCGGTGATTCACGAACGTTAAAACTTGTAAAAACAATATGATGACATATATATGGATATATATATAGTTAACATGATACTATGATAAGTAAACATATCATTAAGTATACTAACAATGAACTACATATGTAAAAACAAGACTACTAACTTAATGATCTTTAAACGAGACATATATGTAACGATTATCGTTGTAAAGACATTTAATGTATATATATCATATTAAGAGATATTCATACATGATAATATCATGATAATATAATAATTTAAAATCTCATTTGATATTATAAACATTGGGTTAACAACATTTAACAAGATCGTTAACCTAAAGGTTTCAAAACAACACTTACATGTAACGACTAACGATGACTTAACGACTCAGTTAAAATGTATATACATGTAGTGTTTTAATATGTATTTATACACTTTTGAAAGACTTCAATACACTTATCAAAATACTTCTACGTAACAAAAATGCTTACAATTACATCCTCGTTCAGTTTCATCAACAATTCTACTCGTATGCACCCGTATTCGTACTCGTACAATACACAGCTTTAAGATGTATGTACTATTGGTATATACACTCCAATGATCATCTCTTAGCAGCCCATGTGAGTTACCTAACACATGTGGGAACCATCATTTGGAAACTAGCATGAAATATCTCATAAAATTACAAAAATATGAGTAATCATTCATGACTTATTTACATGAAAACAAAATTACATATCCTTTATATCTAATCCATACACCAACGACCAAAAACACCTACAAACACTTTCATTCTTCAATTTTCTTCATCTAATTGATCTCTCTCAAGTTCTATCTTCAAGTTCTAAGTGTTCTTCATAAATTCTACAAGTTCTAGTTACATAAAATCAAGAATACTTTCAAGTTTGCTAGCTCACTTCCAATCTTGTAAGGTGATCATCCAACCTCAATAAATCTTTGTTTCTTACAGTAGATTATCATTCTAATACAAGGTAATAATCATATTCAAACTTTGGTTCAATTTCTATAACTATAACAATCTTATTTCAAGTGATGATCTTACTTGAACTTGTTTTCGTGTCATGATTCTGCTTCAAGAACTTCGAGCCATCCAAGGATCCGTTGAAGCTAGATCCATTTTTCTCTTTTCCAGTAGGTTTATCCAAGGAACTTAAGGTAGTAATGAGGTTCATAACATCATTCGATTCATACATATAAAGCTATCTTATTCGAATGTTTAAACTTGTAATCACTAGAACATAGTTTAGTTAATTCTAAACTTGTTCGCAAACAAAAGTTAATCCTTCTAACTTGACTTTTAAAATCAACTAAACACATGTTCTATATCTATGATAAACTTTGATTTAAAAGTTGTTATTCTGAGAAAATGATTTTTATTATGAACATGAAACTATATCCAAAAATTATGGTTAAACTCAAAGTGGAAGTATGTTTTCTAAAATGGTCATCTAGACGTCGTTCTTTCGACTGAAATGACTACCTTTACAAAAACGACTTGTAACTTATTTTTCCGACTATAAACCTATACTTTTTCTGTTTAGATTCATAAAATAGAGTTCAATATGAAACCATAGCAATTTGATTCACTCAAAACGGATTTAAAATGAAGAAGTTATGGGTAAAACAAGATTGGATAAATTTTCTCATTTTAGCTACGTGAAAATTGGTAACAAATCTATTCCAACCATAACTTAATCAACTTGTATTGTATATTATGTAATCTTGAGATACCATAGACACGTATACAATGTTTCGACCTATCATGTCGACACATCTATATATATTTCGGAACAACCATAGACACTCTATATGTGAATGTTGGAGTTAGCTATACAGGGTTGAGGTTGATTCCAAAATATATATAGTTTGAGTTGTGATCAATACTGAGATACGTATACACTGGGTCGTGGATTGATTCAAGATAATATTTATCGATTTATTTCTGTACATCTAACTGTGGACAACTAGTTGTAGGTTACTAACGAGGACAGCTGACTTAATAAACTTAAAACATCAAAATATTTTAAAATTGTTGTAAATATATTTTGAACATACTTTGATATATATGTATATATTGTTATAGGTTCGTGAATCAACCAGTGGCCAAGTCTTACTTCCCGACGAAGTAAAAATCTGTGAAAGTGAGTTATAGTCCCACTTTTAAAATCTAATATTTTTGGGATGAGAATACATGCAGGTTTTATAAATGATTTACAAAATAGACACAAGTACGTGAAACTACATTCTATGGTTGAATTATCGAAATCGAATATGCCCCTTTTTATTAAGTCTGGTAATCTAAGAATTAGGGAACAGACACCCTAATTGACGTGAATCCTAAAGATAGATCTATTGGGCCTAACAAACCCCATCCAAAGTACCAGATGCTTTAGTACTTCGAAATTTATATCATATCCGAAGGGTGTCCCGGAATGATGGGGATATTCTTATATATGCATCTTGTTAATGTCGGTTACCAGGTGTTCACCATATGAATGATTTTTATCTCTATGTATGGGATGTGTATTGAAATATGAAATCTTGTGGTCTATTATTATGATTTGATATATATAGGTTAAACCTATAACTCACCAACATTTTTGTTGACGTTTTAAGCATGTTTATTCTCATGTGATTATTAAGAGCTTCCGCTATCGCATACTTAAATAAGGACGAGATTTGGAGTCCATGCTTGTATGATATTGTGTAAAAACTGCATTCAAGAAACTTATTTTGTTGTAACATATTGGTATTGTAAACCATTATGTAATGGTCGTGTGTAAACAGGATATTTTAGATTATCATTATTTGATAATCTACATAAAGCTTTTTAAACCTTTATTGATGAAATAAAGGTTATGGTTTGTTTTAAAATGAATGCAGTCTTTGAAAAACGTCTCATATAGAGGTCAAAACCTCGCAACGAAATCAATTAATATGGAACGTTTTTAATCAATAAGAACGGGACATTTCAATTGGAATTTGAAAATATCCGGAAAATCCATCAAGAAAACAATAATAACTATTTTCGGCTAATCTTTCCAACATTTGATCAATAAAAGGTAAGGGAAAGTGATCTTTTCTGGTGGCGTCATTTAATTTTCTATAATCAATACATACACGCCATCCTGTTACAGTCCTAGTAGGAATAAGCTCTTTTTTTCATTTGTAATGACAGTCATGCCACCCTTCTTAGGCACGCATTGAACTGGGCTTACCCATGGACTATCAAAAATTGGATAAATTAAACCTGCATCTAGCAGTTTAATTATTTCTTTTTTAACAACATCTTGCATATTCGGATTTAGTCTTCGTTGGCGTTGCACATACGTTTTATGACCTTCTTCCATAAGGATTTTATGTGTGCAATACGAAGGACTTATTCCTTTAATATCATGAATCTTCCATGCAATGGCTGGTTTATGAGCTTTCAATACAGAAATGAGTTGTGATTTCTCATTTTCAGTAAGAGAAGACGATATTATTACAGGTAATTCAGATTCACCATGTAAATAAGCGTATTCCAAATGGTTTGGAAGTGGCTTTAATTCTAATGTCGGTGGTTCTTCTATCGATGATTTATATCGATATCTGTCTTCTTCTTTTAGCATTTGAATTTCTTCTATTGTTGGTTCATATCCATTAGCTATTAGTGTAGCTAACATTTCAGCTTCATCAATTGGTTCATTACCTTCTCCTAAAGAACATTCTCCCGTTCCTTGTAATTCTGGAAATTCTTCAAACAATTCTGCATGTGAATCTATAGTTTGAATATAATAACATGTATCATCTACAGATTGCGGTTGTTGCATTGCTCTATCAACTGAAAAGGTAACACTCTCATCTTCTATACTTAGGGTCAGTTTCTTACCAAACACATCTATCATTGCTTTAGCCGTGTTTAAGAATGGTCTTCCTAATATGATAGGAACTTGAGAATCTTCTTCCATGTCCAGAACAACAAAATCTACTGGAAATACTAAAGTACCAACTTTAACTAGCATGTTCTCCATTATCCCTCTAGGATATTTTATTGATCGATCGGCTAGTTGTATGCTTATTCTTGTTGGTTTCAATTCTCCAAGGTCTAGTTTAGCGTATAGTGAATACGGCATTAAATTTATACTAGCACCTAAGTCTGCCAATGCTTTTATTGAACTAAGACTACCCAGAAAACATGGAATTGTGAAACTTCCTGGATCAGATAATTTTTCTGGTATCTTATTCAACAGCACTGCTGAACAATTAGCATTCATAGTAACGGCCGAGAGTTCTCCCATTTTCTTTCTATTTGTGATTAGATCTTTCAAGAATTTAGCATATCTAGGCATTCCTGAAATCACATCAATGAAAGGAAGATTTACATTTATCTGTTTAAACATATCCAAGAATTTGGATTGCTCGGCTTCAAGTTTCTCTTTCTTCATTTTACTCGGGTAAGGAAGTGGTGGTTGGTATGGTTTAACATAAGGTTTATCCTTAGCTGTGTTATCTTCATTAACCTTTTCAACTACCGGTTCTTTTTCCTTATCTTAATCAGGTTGTGGTTCTTGTGGAGTAGGAATAGCTTCATCAGAAGTTACAGGTATTTCAGGTGGTTTAAGTGTTGTACCACTTCTTGTGGTAATGGCTTTAGCTGTTTCATTCCGGGGGTTAGCATTTGTATTACTAGGTAAACTTCCCGGTTTTCTTTCACCTATTAACCTTGCTAGGTTACTTACTTCTTGTTCCAAGTTTTGAAAAGAAGCTTGTTGATTTCTAAATGCTTGAGCATTTTGTTCATTAGTTTGTTTTTGAGATGTGAAAAACTGCATTTGAGTTTCAACTAGCTTCGTCATCAAATCTTCTAAATTTGGCTTTTTATCATCGGTTTGTGGTGGTTTGTTTTGAAAATTAGGTCTTTGCTGATTGTAAGTATTATTGGATACTTGTTGATTGCTAGGACCTTGTTGGTTGTTGTATGGAACATTTCTGTTATAATTCTGGTTTTGATTGTAGATCGGTCTTGGCGGTTGATAATTATTCTGATAATTATTTCCAGGCCTTTGGTTTATGTATGAAATATTCTCTCTTTGTTCCATTGTTAATTCAATACTGAGACAATCTTTTGTCAAATGTGGTCCTCCACACTGCTCACAACTAATTCGTATTGAGTGAATATACTTAGTCATCTTTTCCATTCGTCTCTCGACAGCATCTATCTTTGTGGAAATGGAATCTAAGTCATGGCTAGAATCGGCTCTAGCTGCTTTAGATGATCTAACGATATCTTTTTCTTGGTGCCACTCATGTGAGTGGGAAGCAGTGTTATCGATAATTTTGTAAGCATCAGTTTAGGTTTTCTTCATAATAGAACCACCAGCTGCTATATCGATGTCTTTCCTTGTAGTGATGTCACATCCTTGGTAGAATATTTGTACTATTTGACAGGTGTCTAAACCATGTTGCGGACATCCTCTTAATAACTTTCCAAATCTAGTCCATGCCTCATATAGAGTTTCATTTGGCTTCTGTGTAAACGTAACAATTTCTCCTTGAAGTCTTATGGCTTTAGATGCCGGAAAGAGTTGTTTAAGAAATTTTTCAACTAAAACGTCCCATGTATCAATCGCCCCTTCAGGTAACGATTCCAACCAATCTTTGGCTTCTCCCTTTAAAGTCTAGGGAAATAACATGAGATATATCTGTTCATCCTCAACTTCTCTTATTTTAAATAGTGTGCAGATCCTATTAAAGGTACGAAGATGTTCATTTGGATCTTCCTTCGGCGCACCACTAAATTGGCATTGATTATTCACCATATGTAGAATTTGTCCTTTGATTTCATAATCTGGCGCATTAATATCAGGATGAGTAATTGCGTGACCTTGGCCAGTGCGTTTAGCTCTCATTCGGTCTTCCATACTTAAAGGTTTCAGATTCTCCATAATTGAATTTGTTGAATCCGAATCACTAGAGGATTCTGATTTAATGGTTCGTTCCTCAACAATCTCTGTTTGAATGATTGGTGGTTCCGGAGGAAAATTTAATGGTTCAGGATCTATGAATTGTCCCTGAATATTATCCGGATTCTCAATTGTGAGGTTGGGTTCAAAAAATGGATTATCGGAAATTTGAATTGGAGTACTTGGTCGACTGGATGATGATTCTAAAGGAAAATCAACGGCGGTAATATTTGCTAGATGTCTTGATCTAGTTACAGGTGGTGAACGTACAAAAGGTGGTGAACGTCTTGCTCGGTGCATTCACTGAATATCCTATTAGTTTTTAAAAGGAAAGAAAAAATTATATAAGTTATCCAATTAATAGACTTTTCTGATTTTGCCCACGTTTCGAATAGCCAAAAGATGCAGCAGAGGGGCAGGATTCGTTTGGTCTCAATATAATTGAGGACTGTTTGGCTCCAATAACCCGGTCCACGTACAAATCCAACTATTACTACGAACCGGAAAATTTTGATGTCTATCAATTTAACCACTTAAAATAAATTTTCGTAATTTTAAGAAGTATAGATAAGAAGTAGAAAAAAATTCTAAGTCCTAAAAACTAGAATGACGAGAAATAAGAAAGAAAAAGAGCGCATCGAAAAAGGTCAAAAAATAAAAGGCGTCGAAAAATACGAAAGAAAAAAAATGACTTTAAAACTTAAAAACACTCGACTAACCCAACCTTATTACTACCACTAACTTAAAATTATAATCGCAAATTGAGATTACTAATTGGAATGATACTTGATACATAGGTAAAAGGTGTCTAAAAATATTAAAGCTTACAAGTAAAACTATATCCCAAATGACAATAACTTAAAAAAAAAACACTAAAATTTTAAAAGGCGTCGCAAAATTCTAAAGCACTTAGATCTTAGTCTAAAGAAAAAGCACTTAAGAGATTTTACGACAAAGCCTAAAAATCTATAAATAAAAATAACTATGGCAAAAATTAAGTTTAAAACTAAAAACTAGCGAAAAACACAAAAGTTACGCTAAAAACAAATAAAAAGGGACAAAATATAAAAATATACTAAAGGTTGAAAAAAAAAAGTACAATTTTTTATAAAAATATTATTTTTATATTATTTATTTTATAAAACTATTAATTTTATAAACTAAATAAACTTAATATTACAAATTAAATAAATAAAACTAAATTAATTAATATTAATTAACTAAACAAACCCTAATTAGGTTTTAAAATTAATAATAATAATGATTATCCCGTAATTAATGCTGTTAGGGTTCCTGTGTGGCCCGTATCAGACGGCTCCGCGAGTCGCGGTTGGTCCGGTTCAATAACTCCGCGAGTCGCGGAGGGTTCAGGCTTAGACGAGATGCAGGTCAAAAGTCAACAGGTCAGTTTTATTTATATTTTATTTATTTATTTTTCTGTTTTAAATAAAATATATTTATATAAATTTAATAAAACTTATATTTTAAAACCTAAAATAAAAATAGAAATATTTTATAATTTTATAAATCAAACTCTTAAAACTGGATTTATAAATGTTTTTTTTTTCGGTTTTTGATTTTATGTTTTAAATAAAAACAAAATATTTAAATAAAACTTATATTTTTATAAAATAAAAATAAAGAAACTTTATAAAACTTAAATATTTAACAAATTCTTAAAAATATTTATATTTTTGTTTTCCTTTTTATATTTTCGAATATATAAAACGTATTTTTATAAAAGCGTCTTTTTATAAAAGTAAACTAAAAATAAAATTTTTTTTTTATTAGCGTTGCGCTTTCGGCGTTTAAGTTCCCCGGCAGCGGCGCCAAAAATATTTGATGTTAAAGCTAAGGGGTATAAAATACTATTAAATATGATACAATTTTACACAAGATATTTATTTATTTATAGAATGGATATACTTAAACTTTGCTACAACACTTATAAGCAGTGTACCTAATCGTATAGTAGTGTAGTTTTTAGTAATTCCGGTTCGTTCCACAGGGAATCTTTTTCACAAAGCTTAACGCTATATTAGTTTAAATTTATAAAAATACAAATATATATATAAGTAATATTATTATTATAAAGGGGGGTTTTTACCGTTTAATGACCGGTTTGTCGATTTTAAAACTTTAGTCGCTGTTAAAACCAAAATTAAAAATAAATACAAGACTTAATGTAAAGTAAATAACGATAATGAAATTGCGATAAATAAAAGTGCGATAAAATAAACTTGCGATAATTAAAAAGTACGATAATTAAAAGTGCAATTAAATACAATAACAATAAATAAAAATGCGATAATTAGAAGTGCAATTAAATATAAAATAAAGGAAATTAAATATGAAATAAAAGAATTATGCTTATTTAAACTTCCGTAATCATGATGTTTGACGTGTTGATTTTAGTTTTATGCCCATGGGTTAATTGTCCTTTGTCCTGGATTATTTAATATATCCGTCTGGTTTTTTTCCATAACAGTCCATCAGTCATAAATATAAAGTGCGAGTGTCCTCGTCAAATTATCCTTATACCCGAAGTTAAATATTCCAACTAATTGGGGACTTAAACTGTAACAAGATTTTAATACTTTGTTTAATAATTACACCAGGTTATCGACTGCGTGTAACTCAAGGTTTTAATACTTTGTTAACAATTATGCCAAGTGTCCTTGTACATAATTTCACCCCTGTTTTAATAATTCTAGTGGCTATTAATCCATTCCCGTGTCCGGTTAAATGAACGATTATTCGTACTTATAAATACCCCGCCCATCGTGTCCGATTGAGTGTATATGGTTATTTATAGGGACGTTCAATTGTAAATCTTTATATTAAAATTAACAAACTATCATTTAGTTAAACAAATATAAAGCCCATTAATAGCCCATAGTCTAATTTCCACAAGTGTCGTTCTTTTGTCCAAACCCCAATTATGGTACAAAGCCTAATTACCCAATTTTAGTAATTAGCCCAACATCATGATTACTTCGTTTTAAATAAGCATAATAATAACTTAGCTACGAGACATTAAATTAAAAAGGTTGAACATAACTTACAATGATTAAAAATAGCGTAGCGTTACACAGACAGAATTTCGACTTACACCCTTACAATATTCGCTAACATACCCTTATTATTAGAATTAAAATTAAAATTAAAATATAAATATAAATATTTACGTATAGATATAGAGAGATTGATATTTTTCGATATATTTTTCGTCGAACTGCGTTGGCTTTTATAGGAATTTGAGTCCAGGTGAACTCCGCGAGTCGCGGCCTTTTCCCTCTTTGAACTCCGCAAGTCGCGGAGTTCGATTTTACAGCTCACACCATTTTGGAGCCTTTCTTGCCGACGGATTATTATATAAATATAATATATATATATATATATATATATATATATAATTTATATAATTAATTATATATTCTATTATATTTATATACATAGTTAACTTGTAATTTTTAGTCCGTTGCGTCGAGCGTTGAGAGTTGACTCTGGTCCCGGTTCCGGATTTTCGAACGTCTTTGCGAATAATTTAATATCTTGTACTTTGCGTTTTGAATCTTGTACTCTTGTAATTTTGAGACGTTTCTTATCAATAATTGGAACCTCTTTGATTGTATTTTGTACTTTTGAGCTTTTTGGTCGTTTGCATCTTCAATTCGTCGAATCTGCCTTTTGTCTTCACCTTTTATTATTTTAAAAGAATATTACTTGTAAATAGAACAATTGCAAATAAAAGCTTGTCTTTCTTGAGGAATAATGCTATGAAATATATGTTCGTTTTTAGCATTATCAGGTATTACGAACAGGTTCGCCGGTAAGTGCTTCAGGTTCTTCGCCAAGAGGGAAATGTGGTGGATGGAAGGGATCGCCTTCTTCTTGTCTCCAATAATTAAGCAGGCTACGAATCCATCCCCAATTCATCCAGAATAGGTGATGGCTGATTGGTTGATCCATTTCGGTTACACTGTCTTCGGAATTCAGGTGAATATCCATATCGGAATAGCTGTCGGAGTTTAAGGAATTTGAACTAGATACGGGATTCATCTTACACGGTTAGATAAAGGATTTTTGATATGAAATGTGTAGTGACCTGAACTTTTCCATGTTTATATATATTAATTAAGATTGATATTTACATGATTAAATGTTTCCAACATGTTAAGCAATCAAACTTTTTAAGACTTGATTAATTGAAATGTGTTTCATATAGACAATTGACCACCCAAGTTGACCGGTGATTCACGAACGTTAAAACTTGTAAAAACTATATGATGACATATATATGGATATATATATATAGTTAACATGATACTATGATAAGTAAACATATCATTAAGTATATTAACAATGAACTACATATGTAAAAACAAGACTACTAACTTAATGATTTTTAAACGAGACATATATGTAATGATTATCGTTGTAAAGACATTTAATGTATATATATCATATTAAGAGATATTAATACATGATAATATCATGATAATATAATAATTTAAAATCTCATTTGATATTATAAACATTGGGTTAAAAACATTTAACAAGATCGTTAACCTAAAGGTTTCAAAACAACACTTACATGTAACGACTAACGATGACTTAACGACTCAGTTAAAATGTATATACATGTAGTGTTTTAATATGTATTTATACACTTTTGAAAGACTTCAATACACCTATCAAAATACTTCTACTTAACAAAAATGCTTACAATTACATCCTCGTTCAGTTTCATCAACAATTCTACTCGTATGCACCCGTATTCGTACTCGTACAATACACAGCTTTTAGATGTATGTACTATTGGTATATACACTCTAATGATCAGCTCTTAGCAGCCCATGTGAGTCACCTAACACATGTGGGAACCATCATTTGGCAACTAGCATGAAATATCTCATAAAATTACAAAAATATGAGTAATCATTCATGACTTATTTACATGAAAACAAAATTACACATCCTTTATATCTAATCCATACACCAAAGACCAAAAACACCTAAAAACACTTTCATTCTTCAATTTTCTTCATCTAATTAATCTCTCTCAAGTTCTATCTTCAAGTTCTAAGTATTCTTCATAAATTCTACAAGTTCTAGTTACATAAAATCAAGAATACTTTCAAGTTTGCTAGCTCACTTCCAATCTTGTAAGGTGATCATCCAACCTCAAGAAATCTTTGTTTCTTACAGTAGGTTATCATTCTAATACAAGGTAATAATCATATTCAAACTTTGGTTCAATTTCTATAACTATAACAATCTTATTTCAAGTGATGATCTTACTTAAA
Organism: Rutidosis leptorrhynchoides; assembly: GCF_046630445.1. Lineage (NCBI taxonomy): Eukaryota > Viridiplantae > Streptophyta > Magnoliopsida > Asterales > Asteraceae > Rutidosis > Rutidosis leptorrhynchoides. The sequence goes on from NC_092342.1 coordinate 28,195,151, forward strand.
CTTGTTTTCGTGTCATGATTCTGCTTCAAGAACTTCGAGCCATCCAAGGATCCGTTGAAGCTAGATCCATTTTTCTCTTTTCCAGTAGGTTTATCCAAGGATCTTAAGGTAGTAATGATGTTCATAACATCATTCGATTCATACATATAAAACTATCTTATTCGAAGGTTTAAACTTGTAATCACTAGAACATAGTTTAGTTAATTCTAAACTTGTTCGCAAACAAAAGTTAATCCTTCTAACTTGACTTTTAAAATCAACTAAACATATGTTCTATATCTATATGATATGCTAACTTAATGATTTAAAACCTGGAAACACGAAAAACACCGTGAAACTTGATTTACGCCGTCGTAGTAACACCGCGGGCTGTTTTGGGTTAGTTAATTAAAAACTATGATAAACTTTGATTTAAAAGTTGTTATTCTGAGAAAATGATTTTTATTATGAACATGAAACTATATCCAAAAATTATGGTTAAACTCAAAGTGGAAGTATGTTTTCTAAAATGGTCATCTAGACGTCGTTCTTTCGACTGAAATGACTACCTTTACAAAAATGACTTGTAACTTATTTTTCTGACTATAAACCTATACTTTTTCTATTTAGATTCATAAAATAGAGTTCAATATGAAACCATAGCAATTTGATTCACTCAAAACGGATTTAAAATGAAGAAGTTATGGGTAAAACAAGATTGGATAATTTTTCTCATTTTAGCTACGTGAAAATTGGTAACAAATCTATTCCAACCATAACTTAATCAACTTGTATTGTATATTATGTAATCTTGAGATACCATAGACACGTATACAATGTTTTGACCTATCATGTCGACACATCTATATCTATTTCGGAACAACCATAGACACTCTATATGTGAATGTTGGAGTTAGCTATACAGGGTTGAGGTTGATTCCAAAATATATATAGTTTGAGTTGTGATCAATACTGAGATACGTATACACTGGGTCGTGGATTGATTCAAGATAATATTTATCGATTTATTTCTGTACATCTAACTGTGGACAACTAGTTGTAGGTTACTAACGAGGACAGCTGACTTAATAAACTTAAAACATCAAAATATATTAAAAGTATTGTAAATATATTTTGAACATACTTTGATATATATGTATATATTGTTATAGGTTCGTGAATCAACCAGTGGCCAAGTCTTACTTCCCGACGAAGTAAAAATCTGTGAAAGTGAGTTATAGTCTCACTTTTAAAATCTAATATTTTGGGATGAGAATACATGCAGGTTTTATAAATGATTTACAAAATAGACACAAGTACGTGAAACTACATTCTATGGTTGAATTATCGAAATCGAATATGCCCCTTTTTATTAAGTCTGGTAATCTAAGAATTAGGGAACAGACACCCTAATTGACGCGAATCCTAAAGATAGATCTATTGGGCCTAACAAACCCCATCCAAAGTACCGGATGCTTTAGTACTTCGAAATTTATATCATATCCGAAGGGTGTCCCGGAATGATGGGGATATTCTTATATATGCATCTTGTTAATGTCGGTTACCAGGTGTTCGCCATATGAATGATTTTTATCTCTATGTATGGATGTGTATTGAAATATGAAATCTTGTGGTCTATTATTATGATTTGATATATATAGGTTAAACCTATAACTCACCAACATACTTAAATAAGGTGATTATTTAAGAGCTTCCGCTGTCGCATACTTAAATAAGGACGAGATTTGGAGTCCATGCTTGTATGATATTGTGTAAAAACTGCATTCAAGAAACTTATTTTGTTGTAACATATTTGTATTGTAAACCATTATGTAATGGTCGTGTGTAAACAGGATATTTTAGATTATCATTATTTGATAATCTACGTAAAGCTTTTTAAACCTTTATTGATGAAATAAAGGTTATGGTTTGTTTTAAAATGAATGCAGTCTTTGAAAAACGTCTCATATAGAGGTCAAAACCACGCAACGAAATCAATTAATATGGAACGTTTTTAATCAATAAGAACGGGACATTTCAAAATGATTTTTGGATATCGGATGATATTCTAATTACATAGAATACCTATATATAATACAAGGGATCTATAAATTACGGAGGAAGTTTCGAAAGCTGTCAGGTAAAGTTTACAGTAACATATACGCTAAGATATGAATTAGCAGATACGCTATGATACGAATTTTATCTATACACTATTCATGCAATCAATGCAATAAGACGTGTCTAGACTAGGAATGATAAGCAGGTAATTTCCGACAAGAAATGATAAGCAAAACTTTTGACATGCAGACAAAGTCGAAGTCCAGACTTACTAATGCATCTTAACAACTATCAGTTAGACACACTCATGCAAGACCTGGTTCACTAGGACCAACGCTCTGATACCAACTGAGACGATCGATCCAAATCCATATAGACGAACACGTCATTCATCGATTTCATTGCGAGGTATTTGACCTCTATATGATACGTTTTGTAAACATTGCATTCTTTTGAAAAGGCACACCATAAATGAATATTTAAATCAAAATTTTTCGACATCTGATGATTTCTACATATAGACAATCACTGTAAATAATAATTTACAATAGTACTTCCGTTGACAATGCAGTCAAAATAAGATACATGGTGATGATTTGGTGAATGCAACATTTCCTTGAAAAATATGCCATGTAAGACTCCATGAACATAGCTTGTCTAACATATAAGCAAACAGCGAAAGACTTCTAGGGAACCTGAGAATAAACATGCTAACAAGTGTCAACACAAAGGTTGGTGAGTTCATAGTTTTAATGTTTCGTATAATCTGTATATAAAGGTGGATCACAAGATTTTTGTTGTTTCACCTGAAACGTTTATCAAAAGATTCTACAAGATTGAGCACCCTGGTAACTAAGCTTTAACGTCTATAATAAGTACCCCTGTTTTAACATACATGCAACCAACATGTACAATACACGCAAACCAACGTGTACTAAACTCAAGTAGCATACGTCTGTTTTATAGTTCAGGCTAGGGTTTCTATACCTGGAACAGACGGGGATGTCAAGCCCTATGGATCCATATACAACTATTCGCGCCTACCAGTTCTTATAACCGGCAGTTACTAGTTACCAAAGCTAAGGGATTTTCGGTTCAAACTCAGTGTAGAATTAAGTATGTACTTGTATCCATTGCATTTAAAATAAAGTGCATGTATTCTCAGCCCAAAAATATAGATTTCAAAAGTAATTAAAAAGGGAGCAAATGAAACTCACCTTAGCAGCACATAAAGTTGTTCACCAAAATGTGATCGAAACTCGGAATACCCAAATAACCGTAGATCTCAACCTAGAGAACATATGTTGGTCAATAAATGTTTAACAAGCTAGGTATGGTCATAGTGTATCACAATCCTAATGCTCGAGATCGACATACAAAAGTTATCCAAAGTCATTTCGAAAGGTCAATTTTGACAATAGTTCAACAAAACGAGACGTACCTTATATAAAGATTCATTTACTCGGTTGGTAATATTCAAAAATTCAATTTATCAATCTTTCCAACAAGTTGTTTAAATATTAATTGCAGATTCAAAAGCAATTCCAATTAACATCAATTATAATTCAGTTGACCATATCTTTTGTTTCGTTCATCGAAATTACGCGATTTCTAAATGAAAAGTTATTGATTTTTCGCCAGCTTTCCAAAAACATGTATATCATATACCTTTTACCAATAATATATGTATTTAATTCGTGATTCATTATAAACTGTTTAACGACGAAATTTAGCATACAAGCCTATATAAATATATATACTCGAGCACTAGACATGGATACACAATTAATTTATAAAATATAAAATATAAATGCTTACGTATTATTATTGTGATTCAATATTTCAGAAAAGTACGTAGACGTAACGGAGATGATAAACACTAGGTTTGACTTGTGAATATTACCCACGAATATTACCCCTAACCTCCATAGCTATAACCCATAGTTTCCTTAGCTTTATCCCGCTCGAAAAACTTGTTTTGAAGTGACACGCTCATGACCTCGTCGTAGTATTTTATGTATAATATTAATTAATAATAATACTACTAATAGTATTAAAATTAATTATAATATTAATTAATTAATTAATAATAATAATAATAATAATAATAATAATATATAAATATATATTACAGAGGGAGATAGATGGATTGGTGTGTGTGTGTCTCGAAGCAAAATGAATTCAATTTATAAACTTTTCCTGAAATCTGACCCCATGCGATCGCATGGGTTTTATGCCTATTTTCCATGCGATCGCATGGCCCCAAAATCCAGCTCACATTTTTTTGTATTTTTGTTTGTCGACATAATTATTAATAATATATATAATATATTTAATTTATATAATTAATTATATATTATATTAAATTCACATGCATAGTTAACTTGTAATTTTTGTTCCGATAAGTCGTACGTTGTTACGCGACTTATGACCCGGTTCCGGTTTTTCGAGTGTCCCTTCGTACGCTGAGAAAACTTGTAATTTACATTCTGGGACACGTACCTTTGTCAAAATATAGCCTTAAATTATCCCTAAATTATACCACCCAAAGTATATCTTAAACTTTCGAGTATTTTGGTCATTTACTTCTATAAATCATTGTCTCATTATTTATTAATATAATAGTATTTATCAAACGTTTCATAACCAAGTTAATATCTATTTTCAATATTTATAAACACGTTTTAAAATACGTATCGCAAGTTATTCATATAATTAATTCTTATCAGTTAATATTCCTTATTATTGTATGTGTCCAAATTATGTTATTTAAACAAATAATTCACCATTTATTCTGAATACCGTTAAAAATGAATGATTTCTCAAATCAACGTGGACCTCTCAACAGAGACACGTAATAATATCATAATTCTTAAGAGACTCAGTAAATATCTTTTACTAGAATTATTTGGCATAATCTTTTAACTCTGTAGTTAAATATATCAATCAGATAATCAAACCAATAAGTTTAATGCACAGTATCATATCCTCAACACTTTATTACATTTTCAAGTTATAGTATATGTATCTATATATAATTGTTAGCGTTTCGTTGAGAACAATCGAAGGTTAATTGAACAGTTCAAAATTTTGAGATTTAACTTCATAGACTTTGTTTATCGTCTCGGAAACGTTAATCATACAAGATTAAGTTTAAATTTGGCCAGAATTTTCCGGGTCATCACATGACCCATTTGGGTCATACGCGTCTACTTTGACCCATATGCGATATTTTGAGAAACAAAAGTATGTAACATGTCTAAAATATCATTTTGGACTTGTGACATGATCTTTATGAAAGGACCCGTTCATATACATTATAAACGATTCATAATAGTTGATTTCATCGCGAGGTATTTGACCTCTATATGATACAATTTACAAACACTGCATTCATTTTTTTTAAAAGACAAACTTTCTTTTCAACGAAAGTTGACGGCATGCATACCATTTCATAATACATCCAACTATAATTGACTTAACAATAATCTTGATGAACTCGACGACTCGAATGCAACGTCTTTTGAAATATATCATGAATGACTCCAAGTAATATCTCTAAAATGAGCAAATGTACAGCGGAAGATTTCTTTCATACCTGAGAATAAACATGCTTTAAAGTGTCAACCAAAAGATTGGTGAGTTCATTAGTTTATCATAATCATTCATTTCCATCATTTTAATAGACCACAAGAATTTCATTTTCAGTTCTCATAAATATACGTCCCATGCATAGAGACAAAAATCATTCATATGGATTGAACACTTGGTAACCGACATTAACAAGATGCATATAAGAATATCTCCATCATTCCGGGACATCCATCGGACATGATATAAAAACTCGAAGTACTAAAGCATCCGCTACAACGGATGGGGTTTGTTAGGCCCAATAGATCTATCTTTATGATTCGCGTCAATTAGTAGACTGGTTTACTAATTCTTAGGCTACCAAGCAAAAAGGGGTATATTCGGCTTCGATCATTCAACCATATAATGTAGTTTTGATTACTTGTGTCTATTTCGTAAAACATTTATAAAAAACAGCGCATGTATTCTCAGTCCCAAAAATATATATTGCAAAAGCATTTAAAAATGGAGCAAATGAAACTCACTATACTGTATTTTGTAGTAAAAATACATATGACTATATTGAACAATGCAGGGTTGGCATCGGATTCACGAACCTATATCATTGGTATGTATATATTAAAATGTATAATCATAATCGAACAAATTATATATATTTTGGTTATGTGTTAAGATTAATACTCTTATACAAAATTTTATTATCATTTATAATATGTTTTAATACTTATGTAATTATATCAATATAATTAATATTCGTTAAAACATGATTTTATGTAATATTAATATACTTAGATACTAAATATGTTTTTATATAATTTCTTTTGTTTGAACAATAGTTATGATAATATTACTAATAAGGATAACAATAGTTATAATTCTAATAATTATACTAGTAGATATGATTGTATTAATAATAATTTTTAATAAAGATGATAAGTTTAATGATAAGATAAAATGATATTTTTTATAAAAATAATATTTAAAAACAATAATGGTGATTTTAATAATAGTGATAATTTTTAACAATAAAGACAATATTATGATAAATGATGATTTTTAATACATATGGTAATCTTATAACTAATAATAACAAGAATGATAATAATTATAGTAATAATACTTATGATAATAATAATAATATCTTATTTAGATTATGACTTAATTATAGGTTACTTATTTTGATAATTGTATTTATATATTATTATAATCCTTACAACAATTTTATCATAATCTTAATAATAATACTTAGTAATGATAATAATATAGCTTATAATGTAATCATAATCATAATCATAATCATAATCATAATAATAATAATAATAATAATAATAATAATAATAATAATAATAATAATAATAATAGTAATAATAATAATAATAATAATAATATTAGTAATAATAATATTTAATATTTGTATTTGTAACACTAAATTTAATAATTATAATGCTAATAATAATAACAACATTACTAATAATCAGAATAATAATATTAATAATAACAATAATAATAATAAACAATTAGTATGGAAAACTACCTTCCAAGCCTTTTTAAAAAAAAAACTGCACTGAACCATAATCGAACCGCCGACCTCTCGAATACCCTCAAACACTGCAGACCAGCTGAGCTAGCCCATCTAACTGGTTTTAAACAGAATCTAATTTTATAAAATTCGTATTATTTGTGTTTCCTTTATCTCCTTCTTCACCATCGAATTCACACGACCAGAAGCCCATTTTGCATTACTAACTCTTAAATATATTAAATTAGGATTTGAAATGATTACAGAAAATATTAGTGATTAACTAAATTAACTAAAACAGAAAATATTTAATATCAGACGCTGAAAAAAAAATTAAATAAATAAAATGCGTATGAACTTATAATTTGATTTTGATTTCTGGAATGTTTTAGCCAAAACTTATAACATCAAACATGATTCAAATCACCTCTATAAAGTTTCTGGATCATCAATTGATCATGAAACATCATATTAAATTCAAATTTTTCGTAAGAACGATCCTGTTGACTCTTCATTGAACTCAAAATCACTTTCAAAAATCTAGGCTGTTTTAGATAACAATTATAACATGAAGAACATTGTAAACGACTCCTGGAAACTCTATGATTCAGGATTCGTACGATTCTAAAGACAAGGAAACAAAATTTAACACAGCTTGATTGATACATTTAACAAATTTGTACGAATTTTCTTGTTTTTTTATATTTTATATAATTAATATTAATAACTAATAAATATAATAATAATTATATTAATAATAATAATAATACTAATAATAATAATTATATTAAAAGTACTAATAATATTTTGTTAATGATAATAGAAATAATAATAATTCCAATAATATTAATAATACAATCATTTTATTAATAATAATAATAATAATAACATTAATAATAATAAAAAATGATAATGATATTATTAAATAATAATTCTTAATAATAATAATATCTAATGATAATACAAGTAATAAATTGATACAACAAGTTTCATAACTATGTATTTTATATTAGACATAATAATATTAATATTATCAATCATTATCATTAAAGATTTATAATAATTATAAGAATAATAATAATATTAATATGACATAAATATTTAATTTTGTAATCGAATTGAATATATTATATATTATTATATATGTCACATTTATTAGTTATATAATATATTCTATAATAACCTATCTTAAATAGTTATTTTATATTCCAATATATATATATATATATATATATATATATATATATATATATATATATATATATATATATATATATATATATATATATATATATATATATATATATTCATTTTAATAAAACTTAATTATTTTATATATTCCTTTAGATTTTCAATTCAATTCAAATGATTTATTTGTATTATATTAATTTAAGTTAATATATACACTTATAATTCTATATATATATATATATATATATATATATATATATATATATATATATATATATATATATATATATATATATATATATATATACTTACATATTTATTTACACCATTGTTCGTGAATCGTCGGAAATGGTCAAGGTCAAATGCATCATTGTAAACAGTTCCAAAATTTTTAAGACTCAATATTATAGACTTTGCTTATCTTGTCGAAATCATATAAAGTTTAAATTTGGTCGGAAATTTCCGGGTCGTCACAGTACCTACCCGTTAAAGAAATTTCGTCCCGAAATTTGATTGGGATGGTCATGGCTGACAATAAGTATGTTTTCATGACGCATATGAGTTGATAAATATAGTTTTATCATTATTGAGTAATACAGATAAAACAATTCGATTATTCGAAACGTATGAGTGAAGTTATCACAAACGAGTGAAATGAATAATTGCAGATTTGTCTTAGCCGGTGACGTATTCACGGTTGAATTCCGGAATTCAAGGGATTTAGAGAAAATCTTCGTAATAAGATTTGATTCTTCGGTAATTAAGGAAATTAGGATTTTCTTCGGTTTAAATGCGATAATATGTCTTGATTGTTCTGTCTGATATTTCACTATAAATCCACCCTCTTCATTTCTTTTATATTTTGGAGTCTCGTCCTTTTGTTTTCTCTTCCCGACTTTAAATCAAGCGAATAATGGTCCAGAATTCGTAGATGTGAAACATGACTAACGTTCTAAGAGAGAAATTGTAATAGCACGATCTGATTGGTTAAATTACCAGAATTTAAGAGAAAAGATAGAACTATCAGGAAGATATGTTCTCGTTATACTTGGAGATTAGGTAGAATGGAAGAGTCGTGTAACATGGCACATGATGACGTTATAGTCTGTGAATCATCACGTTTCTTTAGAAACTCAGCATGATTTACTGTAATATAATCACGTTGATCAAGTGTCATTATATTATACTAACTGATGCATCAATTTCCAACACTACTTCAAAATCATTCATAATTCAAATTCGCATTTTTCAGAATTTTCGAAACTAAAACAATTTCTTTTATGATATAACACAGATAGAGCGGAGAGATAATTAATATCGGACAAGAATACCTATGAAGATATCTTCAGAAATATTGAGAATATTTATAATGAAAGATACGATGATATCTTAGAATTTCTAATATCGATGAATGATGATGAATATTTGTCCATAAAGATTTAGAGTCAAGAGCAATGCATTTGATAATGACTTCAGCAGATACTGAATTATTTAGATTCCTTGAAGGTAGTTTTAGTCTTTATGATTTATCCACAGCCTCCTTAATGGTTTGCTCAATCCGTTTTCTAGTTCCAACTTTTCTGAGCTTTACCGACATACTGTTTTTTATCATCAAACTTTTTACGATTGTCTGCAGTTTCTGTTGCTTCATTCAGCTTTTTCAAACTTTGAAGCATTGGTTCGTAGACTGGTGCTTTTCAGAATTTCAGAATTGAAAATCATAATTCTCGGAGATGAATGTTATATGTATACATATAACTATTGACGTAGAAACGTTGCGAGATTCAAAGTACTGATTGCTAAATCCCGGTAATTGGTATGGTAATTCTCGTTATAAAATGTGGATGAGTTCATGATAAAACTTCAATTGATAAATATAGTGATTTGTCGGAGAGTTTTAAGCCAAAGAGTAACGAGGTTGCTGGTACGTCTGCTGGTAATATGGTGGAATATAAAAGGATTCCCCGATAACAATAAAAGATCACACATATATATATCAAGGTTATAATAAGGCTAATCCGAATGAAAATTAGAAGTTGACCTGCTGGAGCTGTGATAGAATTGGCTAATTTGAAAAAGGAACTGCAAAGTTATTTTCGGTAATAACAATGTCAAAGGAGCTAGAACAGATACGTGTTAAGCGTTTACTCGGGTTCCAAGAGTTTTTTTTCAGGTGCATAACAATATGCAACAATCTTTTCTTCCGTAGATGAAGTGCGGTTGGTTCATCCTCTCGATTGAGGTGTCTTCAAGAATCATGAAAGGTTTGAATGCAGGTTGTAATCGTCAAGATACAAATGAGATTTTAGATGAAATCAAGTGGCAAACTTGAAGAAATGTTTAGTTTCATATGTTATAATCAATATTTTAATTCATTTTAATTGTCCAATATTATTAGTCCACAATCGATAGTCCACAGTTAACAGTCCAATAATTCATATATAGTTTAATATATAATATTCGAATTAATTAATACGTATCGTGACCCGTGTACATGTCTCAGACTCGATCACAACTCAAAGTATATATATTATTGTAGAATCAACCTCAACCCTGTAGTGACCCGAACTTTTCCATGTTTATTTATATTAAATGAAATTGATATATACATGATTAAGTGTTTCCAACATGTTAAGCAATCAAACTTGTTAAGACTTGATTAATTGAAATAGGTTTTATATGGACAATTGACCACCCAAGTTGACTGGTGATTCACGAACGTTAAAACTTGTAAAAATTATATGATGACATATATATGGATATATATATATAGTTAACATGATATTATGATAAGTACGTATCTTATTAGATATTTTAACAATGAGTTATATACATAAAATTGAGTTTATTGAATTAAGAAACTCGAAACGATATATATAATGATTATCGTTATAACAAAGTCTTACTAAATACATATGAATCATATTAAGATACTGATACACTATGTTTAATCATGATAAATGATAAGTAAACATGTCATTATGTATATTAATAATGAACTACATATGTAAAAACAAGACTACTAACTTAAGGTTTTCGAAACGAGACATATATGTAACGATTATCGTTGTAACGACATTTAAATGTATATATATCATATTAAGATATAGTAATATATCATAATATCATGATAATATAATAATTTAATATCTCATTAGATATAATAAACATTGGGTTAACAACATTTAACAAGATCGTTAACTTAAAGGTTTCAAATCAACATTTACATGTAACGACTAACGATGACTTAACGACTCAGTTAAAATGTATATACATGTAATGTTTTAATATGTATTCATACACTTTTGAAAGACTTCAAGACACTTATCAAAATACTTCTACTTAACAAAAATTCTTACAATTACATCCTCGTTCAGTTTCATCAACAATTCTACTCGTGTGCACCCGTATTCGTACTCGTACAATACACAGCTTTTAGATGTATGTACTATTGGTATATACACTCCAATTATCAGCTCTTAGCAGCCCATTTGAGTCACCTATCACATGTGAGAACCATGATTTGGCAACTAGCATGAAATATCTCATAAAATTACAAAAATATGAGTAATCATTCATGACTTATTTACATGAAAACAAAATTACACATCCTTTATATCTAATCCATATACCAATGACCAAAAATACCTACAAACACTTTCATTCTTCAATTTTCTTCATCTAAGTGATCTCTCTCAAGTTCTATCTTCAAGTTCTAAGTGTTCTTCATAAATTCTATAAGTTCTAGTTTCATAAAATCAAGAATACTTCCAAGTTTGCTAGCTTACTTCCAATCTTGTAAAGTGATCATCCAACTTCAAGGAATCTTTCTTATTTACAGTAATATATCTTTCTAATATAAGGTAATACTCATATTCAAACTTTGATTCAATTTCTATAACTATAACAATCTTATTTCGAGTGGAAATCTTACTTGAACTTGTTTTCGTGTCAGGATTCTGCTTCAAGAACTTTCAAGCCATCCAAGGATCCTTTGAAGCTAGATCTATTTTTCTCATTTCTAGTAGGTTTATCCATAAAACCTGAGGTAGTAAGATGTTCATAACATCATTCGATTCATATATATAAAACTACTTTATTCGAAGGTTTAAACTTGAAATCACTAGAACATAGTTTAGTTAATTCTAAACTTGTTCGCAAACAAAAGTTAATCCTTCTAACTTGACTTTTAAAATCAACTAAAGACATATTCTATATCTATATGATATGCTAACTTAATGATTTAAATCGGAAAACACGAAAAACACCGTAAAACCGGATATACGCCGTTGTAGTAAAACCGCGGGCTGTTTTGGGTTAGTTAATTAAAAACTATGATAAACTTTGATTTAAAAGTTATTCTTTTGGGAAAATGAGTTTTCTTATGAACATGAAACTATATCCAAAAATCATGGTTAAACTCAAAGTGGAAGTATGTTTTCCAAAATGGTCATCTAGACGTCGTTCTTTCGACTGAAATGACTACCTTTACAAAAATGACTTGTAACCTGTAATTCAGACTATAAACTTATACTTTTTATGTATAGATTCATAAACTTAAGTTCAATATTAAACCATAGCAATTGGATTAACTCAAAACGGATTTAAAACGAAGAAGTTATGGGTAAAACAAGACTGGTTATTTTTGATTGTTGTAGCTACGTGAAAATTGATAACAAATCTATATTAATCCTATCCTAGCTAACTTATATTGTATTATACATGTATTCTAATATATTATGTAATCTTGGGATACCATAGACACGTATGCAAATGTTTTGACATATCATATCGACCCATCTATATATATTATTTGGAACAACCATTGACACTATATGCAGTAATGTCGGAATTAGCTATACAGGGTTGAGGTTGATTCCAAAAATATATATAGTTTGAGTTGTGATATAGCCTGAGACGTGTATACACTGGGTCGTGGATTGATTCAAGATAATATATATCGATTTATTTATGTACATCTAATTGTGGACAACTAGTTGTAGGTTACTAACGAAGACAGCTGACTTAATAAACTTAAAACATTAAAATGTATTAAAAATGTTGTAAATATATTTTGAACATACTTTAATATATATGTACATGTACATATTTGTTATAGGTTCGTGAATCGACCAGTGGCCAAGTCTTACTTCTCGACGAAGTAAAAATCTGTGAAAGTGAGTTATAGTCCCACTTTTAAAATCTAATATTTTGGGATGAGAATACATGCAGTTTTATAAATATTTTATGAAATAGACACAAGTAAATGAAACTACATTATATGGGTGAATGATCGAAGCCGAATATGCCCCTTTTGCTTGGTAGCCTAAGAATTAGTAAACCGATCTACTAATTGACTCGAATCCTAAAGATAGATCTATTGGGCCTAACGAACCCCATCCAAAGTACCGGATGCTTTAGTACTTCGAATTCGTTTTTATCATGTCCGAAGGATTTTCCGGAATGATAGGGGATATTCTTATATGCATCTTGTTAATGTCGGTTACCAGGTGTTCACCATATGAATGATTTTTATCTCTATGTATGGGATGTATATTGAAATATGAAATCTTGTGGTATAATATATAGGTTAAACCTATAACTCACCAACATTTTTGTTGACGTTTTAAGCATGTTTATTCTCAGGTGATTATTAAGAGCTTTTGCTGTTGCATACTAAAATAAGGACAAGATTTGGAGTCCATGCTTGTATGATATTATGTAAAAACTGCATTCAAGAAACTTATTTTTGATGTAATATATTCTTATTGTAAACCATTATGTAATGGTCGTGTGTAAACGGTATATTTTAGATTATCATTATTTGATAATCTACGTAATGCTTTTTAAACCTTTATAGATAAAATAAAGGTTATGGTTGTTTTAAAAATGAATGCAGTCTTTGAAAAACGTCTCATATAGAGGTCAAAACCTCGCGACGAAATCAATTAATATGGAACGTTTATAATCAATATGAACGGGACATTTCAGTTGGTATCCGAGCGTTGGTCTTAGAGAACCATAAAATTGCATTAGTGTGTCTTACCGCGTTTGTTAGGATGCATTAGTGAGTCTGGACTTCGACCGTGTTTTTCTTCAAAAATGATTGCTTAACATTTTTTTGTGGAAACTATATATTATTAACATGTAAATATTATGTGATATATTAATCTCTTAATGTGTTTGATATTTTGTGATAGATGTCTACCTCTAGTACAAATCCCATTGATTCACCTAATAATAATGAAGAGTCGAATATATTTTGGGAAGATTCACAAATTCCCGAAGAGGAACCGGAAGAGGAGGAACCAGAAGAGTATGAATCGAAAGAGGAGGAACCAGAAGAAGAAGAGGTTCCGGAGGAAGAAATATTGATACATAGAGTAAATCGATTAAATAAAAGAAAATCCTCAACCAACGGACCAAAATTAATAATGGTCAATGGTGTTTCCGCCGAGGAAGCAAAATATTGGGAAGATTACCAATTTTCCGATGAATCGAATCCCGATGAGGATTCCGATGATGTTATAGAAATTACCTCGACCCAATTTAATAAACAGAAAGAAAATAATAAGGGAAAAGGTATAAAAATAGAGAAACCCGATTCCAACCCCGATGAACTTTATATGTATCGACAACATCCGTATTTCCAAAAATGTAACAATGACCCGGGAACCTCGAAACCACCAGGTTTCTCTAAACCATTGTGGAAAACGACAGCTCGTATTAGAGGAACACCATATATTCCTAGAAAATTAGGAAAACGAACAAAGTCCGAAGAAGAAGAAACCAGTGATTCAGATTGGAGGGTTGTAATCATGTTGTGTATTATATGTATTGTAGTGTGCTTGTACTTTTATGTTCTATGTAAAAATTGCTTGTATTGTTTGTTAATTATCTTTTACGAATCTAATCCTTGTCTATTTTACAGTATAAAAACAAAATGGACTTTAAGGGTAGACAACCGAATATTTTAGAAGACCTACCAGAGGATATGATTGAGGAAATCTTGTCTAGAGTTGGTCAGAATTCATCAGCACATTTAGTTATGGCGAAATTAACTTGTCAAACATTTAAAAGACTTTCAAGAAATGCCTTAGTTTATAAAAGGCTTTCCTTTGATAGGTGGGGTACATCACACTGGGGAGACCGTAAGTTACGCCGTGTTTTCTTTAAAGCATTAAATGCGGGGAACCCTAATGCAATTTTACGCTACGGGTTAAGAACCTATTTTGACTCAACATATCCCAACATAGGATTTCGTGATTTAGAAAAAGCTTCTAACATGCAACATAAAGAAGCATGTTATGCTTACGAGTTAGTGATGTTCGCTTCTTACCAAAGTGAGAAAAAGAACATCGGATTGCAACTTTTAAATAAGACCTTCCCACAAGTGACGGATTCAGTAGTTGGGGTGAGAAACAAGGTTTTTAGATTATTACGGGGCTGTTGGACATTACGAAACCCTCGTCCTTTTGACGACATTACAACATGCTGCCTAGCCAATGGTCATAACGGTTATTTTCCACAAGACCAAGGATGTGAAGTCATCTTAGTAAAACCAGAATGCATGACTTGTTTCTGGACTTATGAATTACGTGTCTTTATTTCCTTTGCTGAACAACTTGCGTATTAACTAGATTTATCTTCAAAACTGTCCTGTATCAAAGTGTACTATATTTCATATTATATGTAATATAGCGAAGTTGTAAGTTTGAAGAATATTTGTATGTGATATATTATTATAATCAGTTATTCATATGGAATTTTAGTAGTTGAATTGTATATTAGCTACTAAGTATGAACTTAACGGGTAGGTAGTACCCAAATTTAAACTTATAAAACGCTAATATGAAGAAAAAGCTTTTATAAATGAGTTCATATTATGCAACGAAATACTATTGACTACTCTTAATATTCTGTATGATTAACTCGATTCAGTTGGCTATTTTGAAGGAAATGGCACCGAATACTCGACACACCATGAATATGAGCGAAGAGGAATTTCGTACTTTTCTTGCTGCAAAAATAGCTGCAGTACAGGCTGCGCTACATACCAACAATAACTCTGAATCTAGCAATGCAGCTAATGGCGCAAGAAATCGTGTAGGATGCACCTACAAAGAATTTACTGCCTGCAAACCTTTGGAATTTGATGGAACTGAAGGACCAATTGGATTGAAAAGGTGGACCGAGAAAGTCGAATCAGTGTTTGCCATAAGTAAGTGTACTGAAGAGGAAAAAGTTAAGTACGCTACGCATACCTTCACAGGTACTGCGTTAATGTGGTGGAACACCTATCTTGAACAGGTAGGAAAAAATACTGCTTACGCACTACCGTGGTCGGCATTCAAGCAATTGATGAACGAGCAGTACCGTCCTAGAAACGAAGTCAATAAACTCAAGGCAGAACTTAGAGAGTTATGAACACAAGGGTTCGACGTTACCACATATGAATGACAATTCACAGAGTTGTGCCTATTGTGTCCGAGAGCATTCAAAGATGAAGAAGAGAAGATTGACGCGTTTGTAAAAGGGTTACCAGTAAGGATTCAAGAAGATGTAAGTTCACGCGAGCTCGCTTCTATACAGAAGGCAAGTCGAATGGCTCATAAACTCATAAATCAGATTGAGGGAAGAATTAAAGAGCAGGCAGCCAAAGAAGCCAACACGAAACAACTCAAGAGGAAGTAGGAGGAAAACGGTGACAAGAGTCACCAGTACAACAACAACAACAACAACAATTACAACCACAATCGCAACAACTATCCCAACAACCGCAACAACAATCGCAACAATAACCGCAATCCTAACAATAACTACAACAAACATCCCAACAACTACAACAACCGTTTCAACAACAATAACAATCCCAACAACAACCTCAATAACAACAACGGCAACAAAAACCAAAAACAGCCATGTCATAGGTGTGAAGAAAATCATCAGGGGTTTTGCACGACATTTTGCAATAGGTGTAAAAGAAATGGTCATAGCGCGACAAAGTGTGAGGTCTACGGACCAAATTTTAACAGAACTAAAGGAACAAATAATGTCAGAACAAGTAATACCGAAACGAATAGTGTCGGAGCAAGTAATACCGACGCTGTTTGTTATAAATGTGGAAAACCGGGCCACACTATTAGAAATTTCCCGAATCAGGGGAATACTAATGGGCAGGGCCGTGGAAGAGTTTTCAATATTAATGCGGCAGAAGCACAGGAAGACCCGGAGCTTGTTACGGGTACGTTTCTTATTGACGATAAATCTGCTTATGTTTTATTTGATTCTGGTGCGGAAAGAAGCTATATGAGTAGAGAATTTTGTACTAAATTAAGTTGCCCATTGGCGCTTTTGGATAGTAAATTTTTACTCGAATTAGCAAACGATAAATTAATTTCAGCAGATAATATATGTCGGGAGAGAGAAATTAAACTGGGGGATGAAACGTTTAAAATTGATTTAATACCAGTCGAGTTAGGGAGTTTTGATGTAATAATTGGCATGGACTGGTTGAAAAAGGTGAGAGCAGGGGTCGTTTGTTACAAAAATGAGATTCGCATTATGCGTGAAAAAGGAAAACCTTTAATGGTGTACGGAGAAAAGAACAACGAGAAATTAAATCTTATTAGTAGTTTGAAGGCAAAAAAACTAATAAGAAAAGGTTGTTACGTCATTCTAGCACACATTGAGGAAGTTAAACCTGAAGAAAAGAACATCGGTGATGTTCCCGTCGCAAAAGAATTTCCCGATGTATTTTCGAAAGAATTACCGGGATTACCCCCACATCGATCCGTTGAATTTCAAATAGACCTTGTACCAGGAGCTGCACCAATAGCTCGTGCTCCATACAGACTCGCACCCAGTGAAATGAAAGAATTATAAAGTCAGTTACAGGAACTTTTAGAGCGTGGTTTCATTCGACCAAGCACATCACCATGGGGAGCTCCTGTTTTGTTTGTCAAGAAGAAAGATGGTACATTCAGGTTGTGTATCAACTACCGAGAGTTGAACAAACTTACCATCAAGAACCGCTACCCACTACCGAGAATCGACGACTTATTTGATCAACTACAAGGCTCGTCTATTTATTCGAAGATCGATTTACGTTCTGGATATCATCAAATGCGGGTGAAGGAGGATGATATTCCAAAGACTGCTTTTAGGACGCGTTACGGTCATTACGAGTTTATGGTTATGCCGTTTGGATTAACTAACGCACCAGCTGTGTTCATGGACCTCATGAACCGAGTGTGTGGGCCATATCTTGACAAGTTTTCATTGTTTTCATCGATGACATACTTATTTACTCGAAGAATGATCAAGAGCACGAAGAACATTTGAGAAAAGTGCTAGAGTTGCTGAGAAAAGAAAAACTGTACGCTAAGTTTTCAAAGTGTGCATTTTGGTTGGAAGAAGTTCAATTCCTCGGTCACATAGTGAACAAAGAAGGTATTCAGGTGGATCCATCAAAGATTGAAATCGTTGAAAAGTGGGAAACCCTAAAAACTCTGAAACACATACGCCAATTTTTAGGACTAGCTGGTTACTACAGAAGGTTCATCCAAGACTTTTCCAGAGTAGCAAAACCCTTGACTGCATTAACGCATAAAGGGAAGAAATTTGAATGGAAAGATGAATGATAATGCTAAAAACGAACATATATTTCATAGCATTATTCCTCAAGAAAGACAAGCTTTTAGTTGCAATTGTTCTATTTAAAAGTGATATTCGTTTAAATAATAAAAGGTGAAGACAAAAGACAGATTCGACGAATTGAAGACGCAAACGACCAAAAAGCTCAAAAGTACAAAATACAATCAAAGAGGTTCCAATTATTGATAAGAAACGTCTCGAAATTACAATAGTACAAGATTCAAAACGCAAAGTACAAGATATTAAATTGTACGCAATGACGTTCAAAAATGGGAACCGGGACCAGAGTCAACTCTCAACGCTCGACGCAACGGACTAAAAATTACAAGTCAACTATGCACATAAATATAATATAATATTTAAATAATTCTTATAATTATTTATATATTATATAAATAATAAAAATCCGTCGGCAAGAAAGACTCCAAAGTTTGTGAGCTGTATTTACAAACTCCGCGACTCGCGGAGTTTGAAGGCAAAAATTGCCGCGAGTCGCGGAGTATCCCTGAACTCAATTCCCTATAAAGCCAACTGAATTCTGATCATTTTTAACAACTCATATAATCTATCTCTCTCAATATATACGTAAATATATATATATAATTTATATTTTAATTTTAATTTTAATTTTAATCCTAATAATAAGGGTATGTTAGCGAATATTGTAAGGGTGTAAGTCAAAATTCTGTCCGTGTAACGCTACGCTATTTTTAATCATTGTAAGTTATGTTCAACCTTTTTAATTTAATGTCTCGTAGCTAAGTTATTATTATGCTTATTTAAAACGAAGTAATCATGATGTTGGGCTAATTACTAAAATTGGGTAATTGGGCTTTGTACCATAATTAGGGTTTGGACAAAAGAACGACACTTGTGGAAATTAGACTATGGGCTAGTAATGAGCTTTATATTTGTTTAACTAAATGATAGTTTGTTAATGTTAATATAAAGATTTACAATTGGGCGTTCCTATAAATTACCATATACACTCGATCGAACACGATGGGCGGGGTATTTATATATACGAATAATCGTTCATTTAACCGGTCACGGGAATGGATTAATAGCCACTAGAATAATTAAAACAGGGGTGAAATTATGTACAAGGACACATGGTATAATTGATAATAAAATATTAAAACCTTGGGTTACACTCAGTCGACATCCTGGTGTAATTATTAAACAAAGTATTAAAATCTTGTTACAGTTTAAGTCTCCAATTAGTTGGAATATTTAACTTCGGGTATAAGGATAATTTGACGAGGACACTCCCACTTTATATTTATGACTGATGGACTGTTATGGACAAAAACCAGACGGACATATTAAATAATCCAGGACAAAGGACAATTATCCCATGGGCATAAAACTAAAATCAACACGTCAACCATCATGATTACGGAAGTTTAAATAAGCATAATTCTTTTATTTCATATTTAATTTCCTTTATTTTATATTTAATTGCACTTCTAATTATCGCATTTTTATTGTTATTGTATTTAATTGCACTTTTAATTATCGTACTTTTTAATTATCGCAAGTTTATTTTATCGCATTTTTATTAATCGCAATTTCATTATCGTTATTTACTTTACGCTTTAAATTAAGTCTTTTATTTATTATTTTACATTTGGTTTTAACTGCGACTAAAGTTTTAAAATCGACAAACCGGTCATTAAACGGTAAAAACCCCCCTTTATAATAATAATATTACTTATATATATATTTGTATTTTTATAAAAGTAAACTAATATAGCGTTAAGCTTTGTTTAAAGATTTTCCCTGTGGAACGAACCGGACTTACTAAAAACTACACTCCTGTACGATTAGGTACACTGCCTATAAGTGTTGTAGCAAGGTTTAAGTATATCCATTCTATAAATAAATAAATATCTTGTGTAAAATTGTATCGTATTTAATAGTATTTTCTGCTAAAATTAATAGCTATTTTATATACACCTCGCATAACTATCAAGTATTTTTGGCGCCGCTGCCGGGGAATCGCTTAAAAGCCGGAAGCGCAACGCTAATATAAAAAAAAAAATAATAATTTTAGTTTACTTTTATTAAAATTCGTTTTTATAAAAATACGTTTTTAATTATTCAAAAATATAAAAAGAAAAACAAAAATATAAGTATTTTTAAGATTTGTTAAATATTTAAGTTTTATAAAGTTTCTTTATTTTTATATAAGTTTTATTTAAGTATTTTGTTTTTATTTAAAACATAAAAAAAAAACAGAAAAAAAATTTAATATATATAAATCTATTTTTAAGATATTTTTAAAATTATAAAGTAGTTCTATTTTTATTTAATTTTTTAAATATAAGTTTTTATTATACAAATATCTTCATATAAACAGAAAATATAAAAACAGAAAATATAAAATAAAATAAAAAGTCGAAATTTAAAACTGTACCAGAGTTGAATTTTGGAACCCCGCGACTCGCGGGGTTTGCTGCTTGAAATACCGCAACTCGCGGAGCTATCCTGACACCGACAGAACCCTAATTTAGCATTAATTACGGGTAATTATTAATTATTATTATTATTAACCCTAATTAATTATTATTATTATAATTAGTTTTACTTTTTATTTAATTTATATTTTAGTTAAATTAGTTTAATTAAATTGTAAAATTAATAGTTTTATTAAATAAATAATATAAAAATAATATTTTTATAAAAATTGTACTTTTTATAACTTCTTGTATATTTTTATATTTTGTCCCTTTTTAATCGTTTTAGCGTAATATTTGTATTTTTAGCTCATATTTAGTTTTAAACTTAGTTTTTGCCATAGTTATTTTTACTTCTAGATTTTTAGGCTTTGCCGTAGAATTCCTTAAGTGCTTTTTCTTTAGACTAAGATTTAGGTGCTTTAGAATTTTGCGACACCTTTTTAAGTTTTAGTTTCTTTTTAAGTTATTTCCATTTGGGATTTAGTTTTTCCTGTAAGCTTTAATATTTTTAGACGACTTTTTCCTATGTATCAATTATCATTCCAATTAGTAATCTCAATTTGCGATTATAATTTTAAGTTAGTTGTAGTAATAAGGTTACGTTAGTCAAGTGTTTTTAAGTGTTATAAGTTTCTTTTATTTTTCCGTCACCTTTTATTTTTCAACCATTTTTCTTTTTCGACCTTTTTCCGACGCGCTCTTTTTCTTTCTTATTTCTCGTTATTCTAGTTTTAGGACATAGATTTTTATTCTACTTCTTATCTAATTTCTTAAAATTACGAAAATTTATTTTAAGTGGTTAAATTGATAGACATCAAAATTTTCTGGTTCGTAGTAATAGTTGGATTTGTACGTGGACCGGGTTATTGGAGCTAAACAGTCCTCAATTAATTGAGACCAAACGAATCCTGCCCCTCTGCTGCATCTTTTGGCTATTCGAAACGTGGGCAAAATCAGAAAAGTCTATTGATTGGATAACTTATTATAATTTTTCTTTCCTTTTAAAAACTAATAGGATATTCAGTGAATGCACCGAGCAAGACGTTCACCACCTTTTGTACGTTCACCACCTGTAACTAGATCACATTTAGCAAATATTACCGCCGTTGATTTTTCTTTAGAATCGTCATCCAGTCGACCAAGTACTCCAGTTCAAATTTCCGATAATCCATTTTTTGAACCCGACCTCACAATTGAGAATCCGGAGAATATTCAGGGATGATTCATAGATCCTGAACCACTAAACTTTCCTCCGGAACCACCAATCATTCAAACAGAGATTGTTGAGGAACGAACCATTAAATCAGAATCCTTTAGTGATTCCGATTCAACAAATTCAATTATGGAGAATCTGGAACCTTTAAGTATGGAAGACCGAATGAGAGCTAAACGCACTGGCCAAGGTCACGCAATTACTCATCCAGACATTAATGCGCCAGATTATGAAATCAAAGGACAAATTCTACACATGGTGACTAATCAATGCCAATTTAGTGGTGCGCCGAAGGAAGATCCAAATGAACATCTACGTACCTTTAATAGGATCTGCACACTATTTAAAATCCGAGAAGTGGAGGATGATCAGATATATCTCATGTTATTTCCCTGGACTTTAAAGGGAGAAGCCAAAGATTGGTTGGAATCGTTACCTGAAGGGGCGATTGATACATGGGACGTATTAGTTGAAAAATTTCTTAAACAATTCTTTCCTGCATCTAAAGCCGTAAGACTTCAAGGAGAAATTGTCACGTTCACACAGAAACCAAATGAAACTCTATATGAGGCGTGGACAAGATTTGGAAAGTTGTTGAGAGGATGTCCGCAACATGGTTTAGACACCTGTCAAATAGTACAAATATTCTACCAAGGATGCGACATCACTACAAGGAAAGACATAGATATAGCAGCTGGTGGGTCTATTATGAAGAAAACCGAAACTAATGCTTACAAAATTATTGATAACACTCCTTCCCACTCACATGAGTGGCACCAAGAAAAAGATATCGTTAGATCATCTAAAGCAGCTAGAGCCGATTCTAGCCATGACTTAGATTCCATTTCCGCAAAGATAGATGCTGTCGAGAGACGAATGGAAAAGATGACTAAAGATATTCACTCAATACGAATTAGTTGTGAGCAGTGTGGAGGACCACATTTGACAAAAGATTGTCTCAGTATTGAATTAACAATGGAACAAAGAGAGAATATTTCATACATAAACCAAAGGCCTAGAAATAATTATCAGAATAATTATCAACCGCCAAGACCTATTTACAATCAAAACCAGAATTATAACCGAAATATTCCATACAACAACCAACAAGGTCCTAGCAATCAACAAGTATCCAATAATACTTATAATCAGCAAAGACCTAATTTTCAAAACAAACCACCACAACAAACCGATGATAAAAAGCCGAATTTAGAAGATATGATGACGAAGCTAGTTGAAACTCAAACGCAGTTTTTCACATCTCAGAAACAAACCAATGAACAAAATGCTCAAGCATTTAGAAATCAACAAGCTTCTATTCAAAATCTGGAACAAGAAGTAAGTAACCTAGCAAGGTTAATAGGTGAAAGAAAACCGGGAAGTCTACCTAGTGATACAAATGCTAACCCCCGAAATGAAACAGCTAAAGCCATTACCACAAGAAGTGGTACAACACTTAAACCACCTGAAATACCTGTAACTTCTGATGAAGCTATTCCTACTCCACAAGAACCACAACCTGATCAAGATAAGGAAAAAGAACCGGTAGTTGAAAAGGTTAATGATGATAACACAGTTAAGGCTAAACCTTATGTTAGACCATACCAACCACCACTTCCTTACCCGAGTAAAATGAAGAAAGAGAAACTTGAAGCCGAGCAATCCAAATTCTTGGATATGTTTAAACGGATAAATGTAAATCTTCCTTTCATTGATGTGATTTCAGGAATGCCTAGATATGCTAAATTCTTGAAAGATCTAATCTCAAATAGAAAGAAAATGGAAGAACTCTCGGCTGTTACCATGAATGCTAATTGTTCAGCAGTGCTGTTGAATAAGATACCAGAAAAACTATCTGATCAGGAAGTTTCACAATTCCATGTTTTCTGGGTAGTCTTAGTTCAATAGAAGCATTGGCAGACTTAGGTGCTAGTATAAATCTAATACCGTATTCACTATACGCTAAACTAGACCTTGGAGAATTGAAACCAACCAGAATAAGCATACAACTAGCCGATAGATCAATAAAATATCCTAGAGGGATAATGGAGAACATGCTAGTTAAAGTTGGTACTTTAGTATTTCCAATAGATTTTGTTGTTCTGGACATGGAAGAAGATTCTCAAGTTCCTCTCATATTAGGAAGACCATTCTTAAACACGGCTAAAGCAATGATAGACGTGTTCGGTAAGAAATTGACCCTAAGTATAGAGGATGAGAGTGTTACCTTTTCAGTTGATAGAGCAATGCAACAACCACAATCTGCAGATGATACATGTTATTATATTCAAACTATAGATGCACATGCAGAATTGTTAGAAGAATTTCCAGAATTACAAGGAACAGGAGAATGTTCTTTAGGAGAAGGTAATGAACCAATTAATGAAGCTGAAATGTTAGCTACACTTATAGCTAATGGATATGAACCAACAATAGAAGAAATTCATATGCTAAAAGAAGAAGACAGATATCGATATAAATCATCGATAGAAGAACCTCCGAAATTAGAGTTAAAGCCACTTCCAAACCATTTGGAATACGCTTATTTACATGGTGAATCTGAATTACCTGTAATAATATCGTCTTCTCTTACTGAAAATGAGAAATCACAACTCATTTCTGTGTTGAAAGCTCATAAACCAGCCATTGCATGGAAGATTCATGATATTAAAGGAATAAGTCCTTCGTATTGCACACATAAAATCCTTATAGAAGAAGGTCATAAAACGTATGTGCAACGCCAACGAAGACTAAATCCTAATATGCAAGATGTAGTTAAGAAAGAGATTATTAAACTGCTAGATGCAGGTTTAATTTATCCAATTTCTGATTGTCCATGGGTAAGCCCAGTCCAATGCGTACCTAAGAAGGGTGGCATGACTGTCATTACAAATGAAAAAAATGAGCTTATTCCTACTAGGACTGTAACAGGATGGCGTGTGTGTATTGATTATAGAAAATTAAATGACGCCACCAGAAAAGATCACCTTCCCTTACCTTTCATAGATCAAATGTTGGAAAGATTAGCCGGAAATAGTTACTATTGTTTTCTAGATGGATTTTCCGGATATTTTCAAATTCCAATAGCACCCGAAGATCAAGAGAAAACCACATTCACGTGCCCTTATGGTACTTTTGCTTACAAACGCATGCCATTTGGACTTTGCAACGCCCCTGCAACCTGTCAAAGGTGTATGATGGCGATTTTTCACGACATGATAGAAGAATGCATGGAAGTTTTCATGGATGACTTTTCAGTCTTCGGTGATACATTTGAATCATGTCTAGTTAATCTGGAACGAATGCTTATTAGATGCGAACAATCAAATCTAGTTCTTAATTGGGAGAAATGCCATTTTATGGTTAAAGAAGGCATCGTTCTTGGTCATAAAATTTCAAAAGAAGGAATTGAAGTGGATAGAGCTAAAGTAGATGTAATTGCTAAACTTTCACATCCCACTAATGTTAGAGGAGTTAGGAGTTTTCTAGGGCATGCCGGTTTTTACCGACGTTTCATAAAATATTTTTCTAAAATTGCCACTCTTATGAATAAACTCCTAGAAAAGGATGCTCCATTCATCTTTTCCGATGAGTGTATCAAATCTTTTAATATTCTTAAAGAAAAACTAACTAATGCGCCGATCATGATAACACCAAATTGGATTCTACCATTTGAACTAATGTGCGATGCAAGTGATTTTGCAATGGGAGCCGTTTTAGGACAAATGATTGAAAAACGATTTCAACCTATATATTATGCTAGTAAGACGTTACAAGGAGCACAACCGAACTATACAACTACTGAAAAAGAACTCCTTGCTATTGTCTTTGCTTTTGACAAATTTCGATCATATCTCGTTCTAGCAAAAACGGTGGTCTATACCGACCATTCTGCTCTTAGATACCTATTTTCAAAACAAGATGCTAAACCAAGATTAATCCGTTGGATCTTACTCTTACAAGAGTTTGATATTGAAATCCGAGATAAAAGAGGAGCAGAAAATCTCGCCGCTGATCATCTTTCTCGTCTTGAAAATCCCGAATTAGAAGTTCTAAATGAATCGGCCATACAAGACAACTTTCCTGATGAATATCTATTGAAGATAGATTATAAAGAAATTCCATGGTTTGCAGACTATGCAAACTACTTAGTTTGTGGATTCCTTGAAAAAGGATTATCGTACCAAAGACGAAAGAAATTCTTCAGTGATATAAAACACTATTTTTGGGAAGATCCACATTTGTTTAAAAGTTGTCCCGATGGAATAATACGCCGATGTGTATTTGGAGATGAAGCTAGTAAAATTTTAAACCATTGTCACACAGGACCAACAGGAGGGCATTATGGGTCTCAACTAACAGCAAGAAAAGTTTATGATGCTGGATTCTATTGGCCTACAATTTACAAAGACTCACACCTTCTTTGCAAATCCTGTGATGCTTGTCAAAGGGCCGGAAAAATAAGTCAACGTGATGAAATGCCACAAAATGTCATACAAGTATGTGAAGTATTTGACATTTGGGGTATTGACTTTATGGGTCCATTTCCAAAATCTCATAATAATCTATATATACTCGTAGCCATTGATTATGTATCTAAATGGGCGGAAGCACAAGCTCTCCCAACTAACGATGCACGAGTTGTAGTCAACTTTTTAAAATGTCTTTTTGCAAGGTTTGGAACACCGAAAGCTTTAATAAGTGTTCGGGGTACTCATTTCTGTAATAATCAACTTGAGAAAGTTCTTAAAAGATATGGAGTAACTCATAAAATCTCCACCGCATATCATCCACAAACAAGTGGACAAGTTGAAAATACCAACCGAGCTTTAAAACGTATTCTAGAGAAAACCGTAGGATCAAATCCGAAGGAATGGTCCATTAAATTGGAGGATGCACTCTGGGCTTTTAGAACAGCCTACAAAACTCCAATTGGAACCACACCTTTTAGACTTGTTTATGGAAAAGCATGTCATCTTCCAGTAGAAATTGAACACAAAGCATTTTGGGCTTTGAAGACATGTAATCTTGATTTACATGAAGCCGGACGTCTACGATTAAGTCAACTAAACGAATTAGAAGAATTAAGACATGAAGCATACGAAAATTCGTTAATCTATAAAGAAAGAACGAAGAAATGGCATGATAAAAGAATCAGAAATTTAAAAGAATTTAAAGAAGGAGACAGAGTTCTTCTTTTCAATTCACGATTCAAGCTATTTCCTGGAAATTGAAATCAAGATGGTCTGGACCATTCATAGTCAAAAGAGTTTTCCCATACGGAACGATAGAATTAATAAATTCAAATGGGATGGAATTTAAAGTTAATGGTCACAGAGTTAAACATTACATACATGGTCCAATGGAAGTCGACAACGAAGTTAATCACAATTTCGACACCACAGCTAACTAAGTGTGGGGAGAATCAAGTCTTTAAAGGATAATATGTATTTCTGTTAGAGTTAGATTGTCTGTTTTCGTGTAGTTCTCGAAAATGGAACCCGAATGGTCTTTCCCTAGCAGACCCTAAAGAACTAGTCTTCTCCCCTCATTCTGGATTTTTATTTTTTTTAGGTTTTTACAAAATGAAGACTGCCTGTGAACTAAACCATGGTATAATGCTACACGCTTTGATCACTAAACGTAATAATGACACACTACCGAGTGAAATAGTATCAGTAATCAGAGAAAGATTGGATGGAGTTAGAAAAGAATCCAAATGCGAAGATAATAAGTTACAATTTGGTAAAGGAAAATCAAAATCCGCAGCTAAAAGAAGAGCACGACACCTAGAAAGATGTCACAAATGCGGAAAATGGTCACATGGAGGTAAATGTTCAAATAATCAAACCTATTCAAATACCGAATTTGTTACTTTATGCAGAGACGGACCGTTCATATGTTTAGAAGAAAAAACACTGAATGCTCGAGGTTACGCCAATGTAGCCATGGAAAACCAATTAAACCGACTATCTTATGAATGGGATAGATCATATAACTAAGAAATCTATTTCACAGGTATGTTTGTACAGTTTTTATTTTTTATTTTTAACCTTTTGATAATAAACGCTAATTTGTTCGCTATAAAGTATTAAATTGGTATTGAATAAAATTAGGTTTGGCGACCGAAATTATTGATATCATTCAAAAATTTATTACATCACTGTGAAATTTAACGTTTATTCTTAAGGTATAAATATCTTTAAACAATCAACCCAAAATATTTCAAAAATTCGTCATGAGTTAAATTAGGTCATGGAACCGAAATTACTTTACCGAAAAGAGGGGCGCATATTTTTGATAATATTTGATTGATTAAAGTGGGATAAAAAAACCAAAAAGATTTTTAATTTTATTTTTACCATGTTTTTAAAATTAATATATAAATCTTAAATTAAAATTGTAAACTTTGTAAAATCAATATATTTAAAATTGTAAATATTTGAAAAAATTAATATAAGTTTGGTGTGAATTTATAATATGAATTTTTAAATTAAGTTTGGTGTGAATTTTTAATTTTTAAAATATGAATTTTTAATTTTATGCATTTCAAATTTTAAGTTTGGTGTGAATTTTTAATATTAATTTTGAATTTTATATTTAAATTGTGTGAATTTAAAAACAAAAATTTACTTTATCTCATTAAGTTAAAAATATGATTTTTAAAATTCGTCGTAAGTTGAAGACTAGGTCTTTAAACCGAAATTGCTTTACCCAAAGGAGGGAAGAGAACTTTTATTATCATTATTTTTAATCTTATTGAATTAAATTATGCCAAAAACATTAAAAAACCCCAAAAATCTTAGCTTTTAAAACAATCGCTACAAAAAGACAAATTTTAAAATTTTGTCGAAGGACGGACTAGGACATCGATCTGAAACGACCTCGTCCTAAATAACAAGGGAAACAAAATTTTAAAATTAATTACTTAATTGTTTTAATTAGTATAAGATATTTAAAAAAAAAAAATATATATATATATATATATATATATATATATATATATATACAAACTCCGCGACTCGCGGAGTTTGAAGAGTAAAAACCCCGCGACTCGCGGAGGGACCAAATTACAGAAAAAAAATAAAGCTGAACGAACAGCTCAAACCACACACCACAAAAACACATACAGCTAAAATACTGCGCGAAAAAACCCGAAAAACACCCCCAAAATCACAATTTTTAACCGTTAATCATCAAATCTTTTACTAAAATCATGTTGAGAAGGATGCTATCAAGGAATTACTCAAGAAAAAGGGTAAATTTCTACACCTAAACACCATTTAATCCAAAAATTAGTGTTCTTGAGCAATTTTTTCCCCAATTTGATTTTGATGCTTTTTAGTGTAATTATTCTTAAATTGTTTATGTGTTATGCTTGTATAACCTAGATTGATGCTATTTAACATGATTAGAAGCCTTAAACTTCAAATTTAGAGTAATCTAGGGTTTGTGTTCTTGAGCAAATTTGGGGCTTTTTGATATAAACAGGTTATGGCCGATTTTTGTCATGAATTGTTGCTAAATTAAGCAGTGTAACATGTTTAGGTAGTTAAATGATCCAAACTTTGAGCCTAAACATGATTTTGAGAATTAAAGTGGACTTTTTCAAGTCTAAAATTCATGAACTTGATTTTTGAAAGATAATGCCATTTGAAACTTGTTTAATTGCTAGTAATGATTATTTTGACATGTTATTTGAGTTGAATGCTTATGAACTTGGCGAACATTTTCGTATATGCTTATTTGAAAAAGTGTAGATTTGATGAAAATATGAAAATGAGCTTAAGTTTGATATAAATTGATCATGTCATTGTAATTATTTGGATTGATGATTTTGCTGACACTAATGCATATTTGGATGCACAAAAATTGTGTTTGATGTGTTTTGCAGACCGAAAGGGGTGAATCTTCATCCCAAGCTCGCAATGCTCCTGCTGAGAATGCGGAACAACATGAGGTGGATAACTACTACAAGCAAGATATACCTCATCCAGTCATGACATTTTCTGATACGCACTTGGAAGATTTGCATCCGAACCTGAGATTTGACAGACTTTGGATAGATTATCCAAAATACCAAAGGGGTTTGCATACTCTTCATTCTAAAGTTGTTGAGATACCTAGGGTCATAAAATGGGGACCATTAGAAGCTGTAGAATTGGCCGGTTCAATTAGGGAATTACTTGCACAGAGGTATGGTAATTCTACTTTTAACGACTGGGTACGTTTATTCACCATGCGTAGACCTGTATATAAAGTATGGTGTGAAGAATTGTTGTGTAGTATAGAATTAAATGATCGGGTAGCTAGTTTAACCGATCGATCTTTTATTAGATTTTTGTTAGGAGGTTCGATGCGCCACATGTCTTTACTAGACATGGCTCAGGCTTTACGTATATATACGCCTGAGGAGTTAGCATCTGCCGATTGTAGAGGGTTGATACTAAATGGTAGAAAGATAGATGAAAATTTTGATACACATGGTGTATGGAGTCAAATGACAAGCCATCACCGATTTAAAGGGGGAAATTACTCTTATTTGGATATAGATAGAGCTAAATTAAGAGTGATTCATAGGTTTTTAGATAATTCGATTACACAAAGAGGTAAGAACAAGGAAAAGGTAAATGAACAGGATTTGTTTTACCATATGTGTATTCGAGACCCACAAAGCGCTGTAAGTATACCTTATTGTGTGGGTTATTATTTATCAGCTATGGTTAGGGGGATGAGACCGCATAGCATAATAGGAGGTGGTATTTTTATTACTTTGATTGCTGAATATCTCGGTGTGGATATAAGTCGGGGGGGATTATTAGTCGAAGAACCAGAACCCCGCGATACTATAGGTTTAAATGTATACCATGGTGCGAAAGTTTTGAAGAGGCGAAATAACGCCGCAGTACAATACCATGGTAGACATCCACAGGTTGAGAGAAACCAACAGCAAGGTAATGTAGGAGGGGGGAAATGAAATGCAAGAAATGCAAAGGTTTATAGCTTCACAGGAGTACGAAAATGCTAGACATAGAGCATTTGAAGATTGGCAAGTTCATCAAAACCAAATCATAGCTCATTGCCAACATATAGGTAGAAACTATATTCCTACTCCAAAACCCATATTCCCTCCCTGGTCTATAGAGATGCAACCACCGTATCCTACGTATAACCCTGCCGAAGCATTTTATAGCACCTATGGTTATGCATGGAACTCCTATTGGTATCAATATCATCCCTAGTCTACTTAGTTTTATTTATTTTGTAATTTGTAATGTTGATACGTTTAATACTTATGTTAATATTGTACTAGTTTTTATAATTTTCTAACTTTTATTCTTAGATTTTAATAATTTTTGAATGTGGGGTAATATACCAAACTTTAAAAATATGCATATATGTTTGCAGTTTATCTTATGTACACAACAGGGTAAAACAACGCATTTTCAAAGACTGACATTAAGTTCAGCAAAAGCAACTAATTTTGACGACAAGATGCAAAATATATGTGAAATAACAACAAGACGGAATGAACAAATGATGTGCACCATTTATCATTCAGCAAACAAACGCCAATATATTTGGAAACTTTGATAAAATTTAATCATTTTCACATAAATCACCCTCAATAATTTAAATTGTTACTGATTTCTTGCAAATGAGGGCATTGCAAGATCTTAAGTGTGGGAAGGGGTTAAATTCTTTCGGATTTTAAAATTTTTACTTTATACACTTGGTTACCATTAGAAATACTAGTAAAGTAGTAGTTGTATTAGAATCTAGTGCTCTCTGACAATAAAGAAAAGCCCTAGTCTTATATACTGACTACCCAATTCTAGTAAAATTTTTCAAAATTTTCAATTAAATGAACTCAAAATCATGTTTATACATATTTATGAATGATAAAACTAGGTTTTAACACCGAAATTATTGTTACCTCAGAAAGGACATAAATTGAGAAACAAACCAAAATGTTAAAATTCATTTAAAATGGAATAGAGGACGATAAAAAGGAAAATAAAAGCCAAGTGTGGGAAAATTTACCAAGTTATCTTAAACACATGTCACATATATCTGTAACAAATAACTGAAAATACTTTTGCTTTGGACTAAACTAAACTGTTTTACCCGATGAAAGAAAAGAAGAGATGGATCTACACGATGAATCAATTCCATCATTAAAAGGAAGTAAAGTCTTTCGAAAAAGACACGCGCTTCTTGATTTAGGTCAAGAAGTTGTCGTCCAGACCAGCTGTAGGTTGACGAAAAATCTAGAAAAGTCATCACTAAAATCAGCAGGAAATCCAGGGACCTCATCATTAAACAGGGTCGCCAAGTGGTCAGATTTATCCTAAGCATCAGTTTAGGTTTTCTTCATAATAGAACCACCAGCTGCTATATCGATGTCTTTCCTTGTAGTGATGTCACATCCTTGGTAGAATATTTGTACTATTTGACAGGTGTCTAAACCATGTTGCGGACATCCTCTTAATAACTTTCCAAATCTAGTCCACGCCTCATATAGAGTTTCATTTGGCTTCTGTGTGAACGTAACAATTTCTCCTTGAAGTCTTATGGCTTTAGATGCCGGAAAGAGTTGTTTAAGAAATTTTTCAACTAAAACGTCCCATGTATCAATCGCCCCTTCAGGTAACGATTCCAACCAATCTTTGGCTTCTCCCTTTAAAGTCTAGGGAAATAACATGAGATATATCTGTTCATCCTCAACTTCTCTTATTTTAAATAGTGTGCAGATCCTATTAAAGGTACGAAGATGTTCATTTGGATCTTCCTTCGGCGCACCACTAAATTGGCATTGATTAGTCACCATATGTAGAATTTGTCCTTTGATTTCATAATCTGGCGCATTAATATCAGGATGAGTAATTGCGTGACCTTGGCCAGTGCATTTAGCTCTCATTCGGTCTTCCATACTTAAAGGTTTCAGATTCTCCATAATTGAATTTGTTGAATCCGAATCACTAGAGGATTCTGATTTAATGGTTCGTTCCTCAACAATCTCTGTTTGAATGATTGGTGGTTCCGGAGGAAAATTTAATGGTTCAGGATCTATGAATTGTCCCTGAATATTATCCGGATTCTCAATTGTGAGGTTGGGTTCAAAAAATGGATTATCGGAAATTTGAATTGGAGTACTTGGTCGACTGGATGACGATTCTAAAGGAAAATCAACGGCGGTAATATTTGCTAGATGTCTTGATCTAGTTACAGGTGGTGAACGTACAAAAGGTGGTGAACGTCTTGCTCGGTGCATTCACTGAATATCCTATTAGTTTTTAAAAGGAAAGAAAAAATTTATAAGTTATCCAATTAATAGACTTTTCTGATTTTGCCCACGTTTCGAATAGCCAAAAGATGCAGCAGAGGGGCAGGATTCGTTTGGTCTCAATATAATTGAGGACTGTTTGGCTCCAATAACCCGGTCCACGTACAAATCCAACTATTACTACGAACCAGAAAATTTTGATGTCTATCAATTTAACCACTTAAAATAAATTTTCGTAATTTTAAGAAGTATAGATAAGAAGTAGAAAAAAATTCTAAGTCCTAAAAACTAGAATGACGAGAAATAAGAAAGAAAAAGAGCGCATCGAAAAAGGTCAAAAAATAAAAGGCGTCGAAAAATACGAAAGAAAAAAAATGACTTTAAAACTTAAAAACACTCGACTAACCCAACCTTATTACTACCACTAACTTAAAATTATAATCGCAAATTGAGATTACTAATTGGAATGATAATTGATACATAGGTAAAAGGTGTCTAAAAATATTAAAGCTTACAAGTAAAACTATATCCCAAATGACAATAACTTAAAAAAAAAACACTAAAATTTTAAAAGGCGTCGCAAAATTCTAAAGCACTTAGATCTTAGTCTAAAGAAAAAGCATTTAAGAGATTTTATGACAAAGCCTAAAAATCTATAAATAAAAATAACTATGGCAAAAATTAAGTTTAAAACTAAAAACTAGCGAAAAACACAAAAGTTACGCTAAAAACAAATAAAAAGGGACAAAATATAAAAATATACTAAAGGTTGTAAAAAAAAGTACAATTTTTTTATAAAAATATTATTTTTATATTATTTATTTTATAAAACTATTAATTTTATAAACTAATAAAACTAAATAAACTTAATATTACAAATTAAATAAATAAAACTAAATTAATTAATATTAATTAACTAAACAAACCCTAATTAGGTTTTAAAATTAATAATAATAATAATAATTATCCCGTAATTAATGCTGTTAGGGTTCCTGTGTGGCCCGTATCAGACGGCTCCGCGAGTCGCGGTTGGTCCGGTTCAATAACTCCGCGAGTCGCGGAGGGTTCAGGCTTAGACGAGATGCAGGTCAAAAGTCAACAGGTCAGTTTTATTTATATTTTATTTATTTAATTTTCTGTTTTAAATAAAATATATTTATATAAATTTAATAAAACTTATATTTTAAAACCTAAAATAAAAATAGAAATATTTTATAATTTTATAAATAAAACTCTTAAAACTGGATTTATAAATGTTTTTTTTTTTTGGTTTTTGATTTTATGTTTTAAATAAAAACAAAATATTTAAATAAAACTTATATTTTTATAAATTAAAAATAAAGAAACTTTATAAAACTTAAATATTTAACAAATTCTTAAAAATATTTATATTTTTGTTTTCCTTTTTATATTTTCGAATATATAAAACGTATTTTTATAAAAGCGTCTTTTTATAAAAGTAAACTAAAAATAAATTTTTTTTTTATTAGCGTTGCGCTTTCGGCGTTTAAGTTCCCCGGCAGCGGCGCCAAAAATATTTGATGTTAAAGCTAAGGGGTATAAAATACTATTAAATATGATACAATTTTACACAAGATATTTATTTATTTATAGAATGGATATACTTAAACCTTGCTACAACACTTATAGGCAGTGTACCTAATCGTATAGTAGTGTAGTTTTTAGTAAGTCCGGTTCGTTCCACAGGGAATCTTTTTCACAAAGCTTAACGCTATATTAGTTTAAATTTATAAAAATACAAATATATATATAAGTAATATTATTATTATAAAGGGGGGTTTTTACCGTTTAATGACCGGTTTGTCGATTTTAAAACTTTAGTCGCTGTTAAAACCAAAATTAAAAATAAATACAAGACTTAATGTAAAGTAAATAACGATAATAAAATTGCGATAAATAAAAGTGTGATAAAATAAACTTGCGATAATTAAAAAGTACGATAATTAAAAGTGCAATTAAATACAATAACAATAAATAAAAGTGCGATAATTAGAAGTGCAATTAAATATAAAATAAAGGAAATTAAATATGAAATAAAAGAATTATGCTTATTTAAACTTCCGTAATCATGATGTTTGACGTGTTGATTTTAGTTTTATGCCCATGGGTTAATTGTCCTTTATCCTGGATTATTTAATATATCCGTCTGGTTTTTTTCCATAACAGTCCATCAGTCATAAATATAAAGTGCGAGTGTCCTCGTCAAATTATCCTTATACCCGAAGTTAAATATTCCAACTAATTGGGGACTTAAACTGTAACAAGATTTTAATACTTTGTTTAATAATTACACCAGGTTATCGACTGCGTGTAACCCAAGGTTTTAATACTTTGTTAACAATTATGCCAAGTGTCCTTGTACATAATTTCACCCCTGTTTTAATAATTCTAGTGGCTATTAATCCATTCCCGTGTCCGGTTAAATGAACGATTATTCGTACTTATAAATACCCCACCCATCGTGTCCGATTGAGTGTATATGGTTATTTATAGGGACGTTCAATTGTAAATCTTTATATTAAAATTAACAAACTATCATTTAGTTAAACAAATATAAAGCCCATTAATAGCCCATAGTCTAATTTCCACAAGTCTCGTTCTTTTGTCCAAACCCCAATTATGGTACAAAGCCTAATTACCCAATTTTAGTAATTAGCCCAACATCATGATTACTTCATTTTAAATAAGCATAATAATAACTTAGCTACGAGACATTAAATTAAAAAGGTTGAACATAACTTACAATGATTAAAAATAGCGTAGTGTTACACGGACAGAATTTCGACTTACACCCTTACAATATTCGCTAACATACCCTTATTATTAGAATTAAAATTAAAATTAAAATTAAAATTTAAATATAAATATTTACGTATAGATATAGAGAGATTGATATTTTTCGATATATTTTTCGTCGAACTGCGTTGGCTTTTATAGGAATTTGAGTCCAGGTGAACTCCGCGAGTCGCGGCCTTTTCCCTCTTTGAACTCCGCAAGTCGCGGAGTTCGATTTTACAGCTCACACCATTTTGGAGCCTTTCTTGCCGACGGATTATTATATAAATATAATATATATATATATATATATATATATATATATATATATATATATATATATATATATATATATATATATATATATATATATATATATATATATATATATATATATATATATATATATATATATAATTAATTATATATTCTATTATATTTATATACATAGTTAACTTGTAATTTTTAGTCCGTTGCGTCGAGCGTTGAGAGTTGACTCTGGTCCCGGTTCCGGATTTTCGAACGTCTTTGTGAATAATTTAATATCTTGTACTTTGCGTTTTGAATCTTGTACTCTTGTAATTTTGAGACGTTTCTTATCAATAATTGGAACCTCTTTGATTGTATTTTGTACTTTTGAGCTTTTTGGTCGTTTGCATCTTCAATTCATCGAATCTGCCTTTTGTCTTCACCTTTTATTATTTTAAAAGAATATTACTTGTAAATAGAACAATTGCAACTAAAAGCTTGTCTTTCTTGAGGAATAATGCTATGAAATATATGTTCGTTTTTAGCATTATCAGGTATTACGAACAGGTTCGCCGGTAAGTGCTTCAGGTTCTTCGCCAAGAGGGAAATGTGGTGGATGGAAGGGATCGCCTTCTTCTTGTCTCCAATAATTAAGCAGGCTACGAATCCATCCCCAATTCATCCAGAATAGGTGATGGCTGATTGGTTGATCCATTTCGGTTACACTGTCTTCGGAATTCAGGTGAATATCCATATCGGAATAGCTGTCGGAGTTTAAGGAATTTGAACTAGATACGGGATTCATCTTACACGGTTAGATAAAGGATTTTTGATATGAAATGTGTAGTGACCCGAACTTTTCCATGTTTATATATATTAATTAAGATTGATATTTACATGATTAAATGTTTCCAACATGTTAAGCAATCAAACTTTTTAAGACTTGATTAATTGAAATATGTTTCATATAGACAATTGACCACCCAAGTTGACCGGTGATTCACGAACGTTAAAACTTGTAAAAACTATATGATGACATATATATGGATATATATATAGTTAACATGATACTATGATAAGTAAACATATCATTAAGTATATTAACAATGAACTACATATGTAAAAACAAGACTACTAACTTAATGATTTTTAAACGAGACATATATGTAACGATTATCGTTGTAAAGACATTTAATGTATATATATCATATTAAGAGATATTCATACATGATAATATCATGATAATATAATAATTTAAAATCTCATTTGATATTATAAACATTGGGTTAAAAACATTTAACAAGATCGTTAACCTAAAGGTTTCAAAACAACACTTACATGTAACGACTAACGATGACTTAACGACTCAGTTAAAATGTATATACATGTAGTGTTTTAATATGTATTTATACACTTTTGAAAGACTTCAATACACCTATCAAAATACTTCTACTTAACAAAAATGCTTACAATTACATCCTCGTTCAGTTTCATCAACAATTCTACTCGTATGCACCCGTATTCGTACTCGTACAATACACAGCTTTTAGATGTATGTACTATTGGTATATACACTCCAATGATCAGCTCTTAGCAGCCCATGTGAGTCACCTAACACATGTGGGAACCATCATTTGGCAACTAGCATGAAATATCTCATAAAATTACAAAAATATGAGTAATCATTCATAACTTATTTACATGAAAACAAAATTACACATCCTTTATATCTAATCCATACCCCAAAGACCAAAAATACCTAAAAACACTTTCATTCTTCAATTTTCTTCATCTAATTAATCTCTCTCAAGTTCTATCTTCAAGTTCTAAGTATTCTTCATAAATTCTACAAGTTCTAGTTACATAAAATCAAGAATACTTTCAAGTTTGCTAGCTCACTTCCAATCTTGTAAGGTGATCATCCAACCTCAAGAAATCTTTGTTTCTTACAGTAGGTTATCATTCTAATACAAGGTAATAATCATATTCAAACTTTGGTTCAATTTCTATAACTATAACAATCTTATTTCAAGTGATGATCTTACTTGAACTTGTTTTCGTGTCATGATTCTGCTTCAAGAACTTCGAGCCATCCAAGGATCCGTTGAAGCTAGATCCATTTTTCTCTTTTCCAGTAGGTTTATCCAAGGATCTTAAGGTAGTAATGATGTTCATAACATCATTCGATTCATACATATAAAACTATCTTATTCGAAGGTTTAAACTTGTAATCACTAGAACATAGTTTAGTTAATTCTAAACTTGTTCGCAAACAAAAGTTAATCCTTCTAACTTGACTTTTAAAATCAACTAAACACATTTTCTATATCTATATGATATGCTAACTTAATGATTTAAAACCTGGAAACACGAAAAACACCGTGAAACTTGATTTACGCCGTCGTAGTAACACCGCGGGCTGTTTTGGGTTAGTTAATTAAAAACTATGATAAACTTTGATTTAAAAGTTGTTATTCTGAGAAAATGATTTTTATTATGAACATGAAACTATATCCAAAAATTATGGTTAAACTCAAAGTGGAATTATGTTTTCTAAAATGGTCATCTAGACGTCGTTCTTTCGACTGAAATGACTACCTTTACAAAAATGACTTGTAACTTATTTTTCCGACTATAAACCTATACTTTTTCTATTTAGATTCATAAAATAGAGTTCAATATGAAACCATAGCAATTTGATTCACTCAAAACGGATTTAAAATGAAGAAGTTATGGGTAAAACAAGATTGGATAATTTTTCTCATTTTAGCTACGTGAAAATTGGTAACAAATCTATTCCAACCATAACTTAATCAACTTGTATTGTATATTATGTAATCTTGAGATACCATAGACACGTATACAATGTTTCGACCTATCATGTCGACACATCTATATATATTTCGGAACAACCATAGACACTCTATATGTGAATGTTGGAGTTAGCTATACAGGGTTGAGGTTGATTCCAAAATATATATAGTTTGAGTTGTGATCAATACTGAGATACGTATACACTGGGTCGTGGATTGATTCAAGATAATATTTATCGATTTATTTCTGTACATCTAACTGTGGACAACTAGTTGTAGGTTACTAACGAGGACAGCTGACTTAATAAACTTAAAACATCAAAATATATTAAAAGTATTGTAAATATATTTTGAACATACTTTGATATATATGTATATATTGTTATAGGTTCGTGAATCAACCAGTGGCCAAGTCTTACTTCCCGACGAAGTAAAAATCTGTGAAAGTGAGTTATAGTCTCACTTTTAAAATCTAATATTTTGGGATGAGAATACATGCAGGTTTTATAAATGATTTACAAAATAGACACAAGTACGTGAAACTACATTCTATGGTTGAATTATCGAAATCGAATATGCCCCTTTTTATTAAGTCTGGTAATCTAAGAATTAGGGAACAGACACCCTAATTGACGCGAATCCTAAAGATAGATCTATTGGGCCTAACAAACCCCATCCAAAGTACCGGATGCTTTAGTACTTCGAAATTTATATCATATCCGAAGGGTGTCCTGGAATGATGGGGATATTCTTATATATGCATCTTGTTAATGTCGGTTACCAGGTGTTCGCCATATGAATGATTTTTATCTCTATGTATGGATGTGTATTGAAATATGAAATCTTGTGGTCTATTATTATGATTTGATATATATAGGTTAAACCTATAACTCACCAACATACTTAAATAAGGTGATTATTTAAGAGCTTCCGCTGTCGCATACTTAAATAAGGACGAGATTTGGAGTCCATGCTTGTATGATATTGTGTAAAAACTGCATTCAAGAAACTTATTTTGTTGTAACATATTTGTATTGTAAACCATTATGTAATGGTCGTGTGTAAACAGGATATTTTAGATTATCATTATTTGATAATCTACGTAAAGCTTTTTAAACCTTTATTGATGAAATAAAGGTTATGGTTTGTTTTAAAATGAATGCAGTCTTTGAAAAACGTCTCATATAGAGGTTAAAACATCGCAACGAAATCAATTAATATGGAACGTTTTTAATCAATAAGAACGGGACATTTCAAAATGATTTTTGGATATCGGATAATATTCTAATTACATAGAATACCTATATATAATACAAGGGATCTATAAATTACGGAGGAAGTTTCGAAAGCTGTCAGGTAAAGTTTACAGTAACATATACGCTAAGATATGAATTAGCAGATACGCTATGATACGAATTTTATCTATACACTATTCATGCAATCAATGCAATAAGACGTGTCTAGACTAGGAATGATAAGCAGGTAATTTCCGACAAGAAATGATAAGCAAAACTTTTGACATGCAGACAAAGTCAAAGTCCAGACTTACTAATGCATCTTAACAACTATCAGTTAGACACACTCATGCAAGACCTGGTTCACTAGGACCAACGCTCTGATACCAACTGAGACGATCGATCCAAATCCATATAGACGAACACGTCATTTATCGATTTCATTGCGAGGTATTTGACCTCTATATGATACGTTTTGTAAACATTGCATTCTTTTGAAAAGGCACACCATAAATGAATATTTAAATCAAAAGTTTTCGACATCTGATGATTTCTACATATAGACAATCACTGTAAATAATAATTTACAATAGTACTTCCGTTGACAATGCAGTCAAAATAAGATACATGGTGATGATTTGGTGAATGCAACATTTCCTTGAAAAATATGCCATGTAAGACTCCATGAACATAGCTTGTCTAACATATAAGCAAACAGCGAAAGACTTCTAGGGAACCTGAGAATAAACATGCTAACAAGTGTCAACACAAAGGTCGGTGATTTCATAGTTTTAATGTTTCGTATAATCTGTATATAAAGGTGGATCACAAGATTTTTGTTGTTTCACCTGAAACGTTTATCAAAAGATTCTACAAGATTGAGCACCCTGGTAACTAAGCTTTAACGTCTATAATAAGTACCCCTGTTTTAACATACATGCAACCAACATGTACAATACACGCAAACCAACGTGTACTAAACTCAAGTAGCATACGTCTGTTTTATAGTTCAGGCTAGGGTTTCTATACCTGGAACAGACGGGGATGTCAAGCCCTATGGATCCATATACAACTATTCGCGCCTACCAGTTCTTATAACCGACAGTTACTAGTTACCAAAGCTAAGGGATTTTCGGTTCAAACTCAGTGTAGAATTAAGTATGTACTTGTATCCATTGCATTTAAAATAAAGTGCATGTATTCTCAGCCCAAAAATATAGATTTCAAAAGTAATTAAAAAGGGAGCAAATGAAACTCACCTTAGCAGCACATAAAGTTGTTCACCAAAATGTGATCGAAACTCGGAATACCCAAATAACCGTAGATCTCAACCTAGAGAACATATGTTGGTCAATAAATGTTTAACAAGCTAGGTATGGTCATAGTGTATCACAATCCTAATGCTCGAGATCGACATACAAAAGTTATCCAAAGTCGTTTCGAAAGGTCAATTTTGACAATAGTTCAACAAAACGAGACGTACCTTATATAAGGATTCATTTACTCGGTTGGTAATATTCAAAAATTCAATTTATCAATCTTTCCAACAAGTTGTTTAAATATTAATTGCAGATTCAAAAGCAATTCCAATTAACATCAATTATAATTCAGTTGACCATATCTTTTGTTTCGTTCATCGAAATTACGCGATTTCTAAATGAAAAGTTATTGATTTTTCGCCAGCTTTCCAAAAACATGTATATCATATACCTTTTACCAATAATATATGTATTTAATTCGTGATTCATTATAAACTGTTTAACGACGAAATTTAGCATACAAGCCTGTATAAATATATATACTCGAGCACTAGACATGGATACACAATTAATTTATAAAATATAAAATATAAATGCTTACGTATTATTATTGTGATTCAATATTTCAGAAAAGTACGTAGACGTAACGGAGATGATAAACACTAGGTTTGACTTGTGAATATTACCCACGAATATTACCCCTAACCTCCATAGCTATAACCCATAGTTTCCTTAGCTTTATCCCGCTCGAAAAACTTGTTTTGAAGTGACACGCTCATGACCTCGTCGTAGTATTTTATGTATAATATTAATTAATAATAATACTACTAATAGTATTAAAATTAATTATAATATTAATTAATTAATAATAATAATAATAATAATAATAATAATAATAATAATATATAAATATATATTACAGAGGGAGATAGATGGATTGGTGTGTGTGTGTCTCGAAGCAAAATGAATTCAATTTATAAACTTTTCCTGAAATCTGACCCCATACGATCGCATGGGTTTTATGCCTATTTTCCATGCGATCGCATGGCCCCAAAATCCAGCTCACATTTTTTTGTATTTTTGTTTATCGACATAATTATTAATAATATATATAATATATTTAATTTATATAATTAATTATATATTATATTAAATTCACATGCATAGTTAACTTGTAATTTTTGTTCCGATAAGTCGTACGTTGTTACGCGACTTATGACCCGGTTCCGGTTTTTCGAGTGTCCCTTCGTACGCTGAGAAAACTTGTAATTTACATTCTGGGACATGTACCTTTGTCAAAATATAGCCTTAAATTATCCCTAAATTATACCACCCAAAGTATATCTTAAACTTTCGAGTATTTTGGTCATTTACTTCTATAAATCATTGTCTCATTATTTATTAATATAATAGTATTTATCAAAC
Organism: Rutidosis leptorrhynchoides; assembly: GCF_046630445.1. Classification (NCBI taxonomy): domain Eukaryota; kingdom Viridiplantae; phylum Streptophyta; class Magnoliopsida; order Asterales; family Asteraceae; genus Rutidosis; species Rutidosis leptorrhynchoides. The sequence continues at coordinate 28,238,887 of NC_092342.1, forward strand.
GTTTCATAACCAAGTTAATATCTATTCTCAATATTTATAAACACGTTTTAAAATACGTATCGCAAGTTATTCATATAATTAATTCTTATCAGTTAATATTCCTTATTATTGTATGTGTCCAAATTACGTTATTTAAACAAATAATTCACCATTTATTCCGAATACCGTTAAAAATGAATGATTTCTCAAATCAACGTGGACCTCTCAACAGAGACACCTAATAATATCATAATTCTTAAGAGACTCAGTAAATATCTTTTACTAGAATTATTTGGCATAATCTTTTAACTCTGTAGTTAAATATATCAATCAGATAATCAAACCAATAAGTTTAATGCACAGTATCATATCCTCAACACTTTATTACATTTTCAAGTTATAGTATATGTATCTATATATAATTGTTAGCGTTTCGTTGAGAACAATCGAAGGTTAATTGAACAGTTCAAAATTTTGAGATTTAACTTCATAGACTTTGTTTATCGTCTCGGAAACGTTAATCATACAAGATTAAGTTTAAATTTGGCCAGAATTTTCCGGGTCATCACATGACCCATTTGGGTCATACGCGTCTACTTTGACCCATATGCGATATTTTGAGAAACAAAAGTATGTAACATGTCTAAAATATCATTTTGGACTTGTGACATGATCTTTATGAAAGGACCCGTTCATATACATTATAAACGATTCATAATAGTTGATTTCATCGCGAGGTATTTGACCTCTATATGATACAAGTTACAAACATTGCATTCGTTTTTTTTAAAAGACAAACTGTCTTTTCAACGAAAGTTGACGGCATGCATACCATTTCATAATACATCCAACTATAATTGACTTAACAATAATCTTGATGAACTCGACGACTCGAATGCAACGTCTTTTGAAATATGTCATGAATGACTCCAAGTAATATCTCTAAAATGAGCAAATGTACAGCGGAAGATTTCTTTCATACCTGAGAATAAACATGCTTTAAAGTGTCAACCAAAAGATTGGTGAGTTCATTAGTTTATCATAATCATTCATTTCCATCATTTTAATAGACCACAAGAATTTCATTTTCAGTTCTCATAAATATACGTCCCATGCATAGAGACAAAAATCATTCATATGGATTGAACACTTGGTAACCGACATTAACAAGATACATATAAGAATATCTCCATCATTCCGGGACATCCATCGGACATGATATAAAAACTCGAAGTACTAAAGCATCCGCTACAACGGATGGGGTTTGTTAGGCCCAATTGATCTATCTTTATGATTCGCGTCAATTAGTAGACTGGTTTACTAATTCTTAGGCTACCATGCAAAAAGGGGTATATTCGGCTTCGATCATTCAACCATATAATGTAGTTTTGATTACTTGTGTCTATTTCGTAAAACATTTATAAAAAACAGCGCATGTATTCTGATGTGAAGCGAGGTGTATATAAAATAGTTATTATTTTACTAGGAAAACACTATTAAATACGATACAATTTTACACAAGATATTTATTTATTTATAGAATGGATATACTTAAACCTTGCTACAACACTTATAGGCAGTGTACCTAATCGTACAGTAGTGTAGTTTTTAGTAAGTCCGGTTCGTTCCACAGGGAAATCTTTAAACAAAGCTCAACGCTATATTAGTTTACTTTTATAAAAATACAAATATATATATAAGTAATATTATTATTATAAAGGGGGGTTTTTACCGTTTAATGACCGGTTTGTCGATTTTAAGACTTTAGTCGCAGTTAAAACCTAATGTAAAATATAAAATAAATACAAGACTTAAATTAAAGCGTAAAGTAAATAACGATAATGAAATTGCGAATAATAAAAGTGCGATAAAATAAACTTGCGATAATTAAAAAGTAAGATAATTAAAAGTGCGATAAAATAAAATAAATAAAAGTGCGATAATTAGAAGTGCAATTAAATATAAAATAAAGGAAATTAAATATGATATAAAAGAATTATGCTTATTTAAACTTCCGTAATCATGATGTTTGACGTGTTGATTTTAGTTTTATGCCCATGGGTTAATTGTCCTTTGTCCTGGATTATTCAATATGTCCGTCTGGTTTTTGTCCATAACAGTCCATCAGTCATAAATATAAATTGCAAGTGTCCTTGTCAAATTATTATTGTACCCGAAGATAAATATTCCAACTAATTGGGGATTCGAATTGTAACAAGGTTTTAATACTTTGTTTAATGAATACACCAGGTTATCGACTGCGTGTAAACCAAGGTTTTACTACTTTGTTAACAATTACACCAATTACCCTTGAATGTAATTTCACCCCTGTTTTAATTATTCTAGTGGCTATTAATCCATTCCCGTGTCCGGTAAAATGAACGATTATTCGTACATATAAATACCCCGCACATCGTGTCCGATCGAGTGTATATGGTAATTTATAGGGACGCCCAATTATAAATCTTTATATTAACATTAACAAACTTTCATTTAGTTAAACAAATATAAAGCCCATTAATAGCCCATAGTCTAGTTTCCACAAGTGTCGTTCTTTTGTCCAAACCCCAATTATGGTACAAAGCTCAATTACCCAATTTTAGTAATTAGCCCAACATCATGATTACTTCGTTTTAAATAAGCATAATAATAACTTAGCTACGAGACATTAATATAAAAAGGTTGAACATAACTTACAATGATTAAAAATAGCGTAGCGTTACACGGACAGAATTTCGACTTACACCCTTACAACATTCGCTAACATACCCTTATTATTAGAATTAGAATTATAATTAAAATTAAAATATAAATTTTAAATATAATTATATTTACGTATGAAGAGGAAGAGAAAAAAGATATGAAATTTGATCAGAATTCGGTTGGCTTTATAGCCAGACTTGAAAATTGGGGCTCCGCGACTCGCGGCAAAATGCCCTTCAAACTCCGCGAGTCGCGGAGAGGTATTTACAGCTCACACCCTTGGAGTTTCTTGCTGCCGACGGTTTTTATTATATATATATATAATATATATATAATTAATATAATTAATTATATATTATATTATATTTATATACATAGTTAACTTGTAATTTTTAGTCCGTTGCGTCGAGCGTTGAGAGTTGGTTCATGTCCCGGTTCCGGATTTTCGAACGTCCTTTCGTACAATTTTATATCTTGTACTTTGCGTTTTGAATCTTGTACTCTTGTGATTTCGAGACGTTTCTTATCAATAATTGGAACCTTTTTGATTGTCTTTTGTACTTTTGAGCTTTTTGGTCGTTTGCGTCTTCAATTCGTCGAATCTGTCTTTTGTCTTCACCTTTTATTATTTAAACGAATATCACTTGTAAATAGAACAATTGCAACTAAAAGCTTGTCTTTCTTGAGGAATAATGCTATGAAATATATGTTCGTTTTTAGCATTATCAAATATTCCCACACTTGAGCGTTGCTTGTCCTCAAGCAATATCGTCTTGAAATACTAGAATCACTTCTTTATTCTTCACACTTTGTACATCAGTGATTTCTATACGGCGGTATAAACAATGGTAGTAACGATATGGTTTACAGTCCCACATGACTATAAAAATTTAGATCCATTAAGGAAATTGGATCTTTATGAAAACATTTGATCTTTTGAAAATTAAATCTAGTTTTTACCCTAGATAAGTTTTCCGGAATAACCCTTTACCGGTGTTTGCAAAATATTTTTGTGGGTTTGGTGGGTTTCAGATTTGAAAATTTTAGCTCAAAACTTGCGGTTTTGTGTCACCCACTTGCTAACCTTGTATTTGGAAAGCAACACGTCCAGTTTACTTGTTCCGTATATTACCTTTCGGTAAACTACCGTCCGGTTGTAAAGGAAAGCGTTGAACAAGCAACTGTTAAGGCAATGTCCCGTGACATGCTTTTGATTATGGTCTATAACGTGTCGGACGCAATTACTATCCTTGGTAGGAGCAATAGTAAAGCTCACCCTTATAATTTGTCGGTCTGGCACAAGGTCCTGTCTTTGACCATGCTATGCAACCACCGTTCTTACGGTTGACACCCGATTTAGTTCAGGTGACCTAATGAATTCCAGGTGAATTCCTAGGATTTTACGTTCAATGGTAATGAACGCATTGAAAATAGGGTTTTCAGAAAACAAATTGGTTTGTAATTTTGATCAAAATATTTTCTTGTTTAAGCTCGAGTTTAGATATCATTGAATTCCATGAGTTTGTAATTCTCAATCTTTAAGGTCAATCTCTAGGATTGAGTAATATCAGTCTTAAAAGCTGATTTTTAATCTTTAAGGAGATTATCCTTTCTGGGGATCTGATTCATTAGTTTTATCCAGCTAATTTGCATGGTGCCCCCCCATTGTACGAGATAAATCCTTCTCATGGTTAGGATAAATCTGACCACTTGGCGACCCTGTTTAATGCTGAGGTCCGTGGATTTCCTGCTGATTTTAGTGATGACTTTTCTAGATTTTTCGTCAACCTACAGCTGGTCTGGACGACAACTTCATGACCTAAATCAAGAAGCGCGTGTCTTTTTCGGAAGACTTTACTTCCTTTTAATGATGGAATTGATTCATCGTGTAGATCCATCTCTTCTTTTCTTTCATTGGGTAAAACAGTTTAGTTTAGTCCAAAGCAAAAGTATTTTCAGTTATTTGTTACAGATATATGTGACATATGTTTAAAATAATTTGGTAAATTTTCCCACACTTGGCTTTTATTTTCCTTTTTATCGTCCTCTATTCCATTTTAAATGAATTTTAACATTTTAGCATGTTTCTCAATTTATGTCCTTTCCGAGGTAACAATAATTTCGGTGTTAAAACCTAGTTTTATCGTTCATAAATATGTATAAACATGATTTTAATTCATTTAATTGAAAATTTTGAAAAATTTTACTAGAATTGGGTAGTCAGTATATAAGACTAGGGCTGTTCTTTTTTATCAGAGAGCACTAGATTCTAATACAACTACTGCTTTACTAGTATTTTTAATGGTAACCAAGTGTATAAAGTAAAAAATTTTTAAAATCCGAAAGAATTTAACCCCTTCCCACACTTAAGATCTTGCAATGCCCTCATTTGCAAGAAATCAGTAACAATTTAAATTATTGAGGGTGATTTGTGTGAAAATGATTAAATTTTTACCAAAGTTTCCAAATATATTGGCGTTTGTTTGCTGAATGATAAATGGTGCACATCATTTGTTCATCCCGTCTTGTTGTTATTTCACATATATTTTGCATCTTGTCGTCAAAATTAGTTGCTTTTGCTGAACTTAATGCCAGTCTTTGAAAATGTGTTGTTTTACCCTGTTGTGTAAATAAGATAAACTGCAAACATATATACATATTTTTGAAGTTTGGTTTATTACCCCACATTCAAAAATTATTAAAATCTAAGAATAAAAGTTAGATAATTATAAAAATGATTACAATATTAACAAAAATATTAAATGTATCAATAATTACAAATTACAAAATAATAAAAAAAAATAAGTAAACTAAGGATGATATTGGTACCAATAGGGGTTCCACGCATAACCATAAGTGCTATAGAATGCTTCGGCAGGGTCATACGTAGGATATGGTGGCTGCATCTCTATCGACCAAGGAGGGAAGACGGGTTTCGGTGTAGGAATATAGTTTCTACCTATATGTTGGCAATGCGCTATGATCTGGTTCTGATGAACTTGCCAATCTTCAAATGCTCTCTGTCTAGCATTTTCGTATTCCTGAGAAGCTATAAACCTATGCATTTCTTGCATCTCATTCCCCCCTCCTACATTACCTTGTTCCTGGTTTCTCTCTACCTGTGGATGTCTACCATTGTATCGTACTGCGGCGTTATTTCGCCGCTTCAAAACTTTCGCACCATGGTATACATTTAAACCTATAGTGTCGCGGGGTTCCGGCTCTTCTACTAATAATCCCCCCCGACTTATATCCACACCGAGATATTCACCAATCAAAGTAATAAAAATACCACCTCCTATTATGCTATGTGGACGCATCCCCCGAACCATAGCTGATAAATAATAACCCACACAATATGGTATACTTACAGCGCTGTGTGGGTCTCGAATACACATATGGTAAAAAAAATCTTGTTCATTTACCTTTTCTTTGTTTTTACCCCTTTGTGTGATCGAATTAGCTAAAAACCTATGTATTACTCTTAATTCGGCTCTATCTATATCCAAATAAGAGTAGTTTCCCCCTTTAAAACGGTGATGGCTTGTCATTTGACTCCACACACCGTGTGTATCAAAATTCTCATCTATCTTTCTACCGTTTAGTATCAATCCTCTACAATCGGCAGACGCTAATTCCTCAGGCGTATATATACGTAAAGCCTGAGCCATGTCCAGTAAAGACATGTGGCGCATCGAACCGCCTAACAAAAATCTAATAAAAGAACGATCGGTTAAACTAGCTACCCGATCATTCAACTCTATACTACATAACAACTCTTCACACCATACTTTATATACAGGTCTGCGTATGGTGAATAAACATATCCAGTCATTAAAAGAAGAATTACCATACCTCTGTACCAGTAATTCCCTAATTGGCCCGGCCAATTCTACAGCTTCCAAGGGTCCCCATTCTATGACCCTCGGTACCTCAACAACCTTGGAATGAAGAGTATGCAAACCCCGTTGATATTTTGGATAATCTATCCAAAGTCTGTCAAATCGCAGGTTCGGGTGCAACTGTTCCAAGTGCATATATGAAAAGGTCATGACTGGATGAGGTACATCCTGCTTGTAGTAGTTATCTACCTCCTGTTGTTCCAAGTTCTCAGCAGGAGCATGGCGGGCTTGGGATGAAGATTCACCCCTTTCATTCTGCAAAACACATCAAACACAAATTTTGTGCATCCAAATATGCATTAGTGTCAGCAAAATCATCAATCAAAATAATTACAATGACATTATCAATTTGTATCAAACTTAAGCTTATTTTCACATTTTTATCAAATCTACACTTTTTCAAATAAGCATATACGAAAATTTTCGCCAAGTTCATAAGCATTCAACTCAAATAACATGTCAAAATAATCATTACTAGCAAATAAACAAGTCTTAAATGGCATTATCTTTCTAAAATCAAGTTCATGAATTTTGGACTTGAAAAAGTCCACTTTAATTCTCAAAATCATGTTTAGGCTCAAAGTTTGGATCATTTAACTACCTAGACATGTTACACTACTCAATTTAGCAACAATTCATGACAAAATTCGGCCATAACCTGTTTATATCAAAAAGCCCCAAATTGCTCAAGAACACAAACCCTAGATTATTCAAAATTTGAAGTTTAAGGCTTCTAATCATGTTAAACAGCATCAATCTAGGTTATACAAGCATAATACATAAACAATTTAAGTCTAATTACACTAAAAAGCATCAAAATCAAATTGGGGAAAAATAGCTCAAGAACACTAAAATTCGAATTAAATGGTGTTTAGGTGTAGAAATTTACCGTTTTTCTTGAGTAGTTCTTAGATATCATCCTTCTCAACATGATTTTAGCAAAAAATTTGGTGATTAACGGTTAAAAATTGAGATTTTTGGGGGTGATTTTCGGTGGTTTTCGCAGCTATTTCGCTGTGTTTTTCGTGTGTTTTTGTGTGGTTTGAGTGAACTGATCGTGCAGCTCATTTTATTTTTTTTATGATTTTTGATCCCTCCGCGAGTCGCGGAGGTTTTGCACTGCAAACTCCGCGAGTCGCGGAGTTTTACTATTTTTTTTTTTTTTTTTTTTTTTTTTATAATCATTAACTTTTGAAAACAATTAAGAAATTAATTTTAAAATTTTGTTTCCCTTGTTATTTTGGACGAGGTCGTTTCGGATCGATGTCCTAGTCCGTCCCTCGACAAAATTTTAAAATTTGTCTTTTTGTAGCGATTGTTTTAAAAGCTAAGATTTTTGGGTTTTTTAATGTTTTTGGCATACTTTAAATTAATAAGATTAAAAATAATGATAATAAAAGTTCTCGTCCCTCCCTCGGGTAAAGCAATTTCGGTTCAAAGACCTAGTCTTCAACTTACGACGAATTTTAAAAATCATATTCTTAACTTAATGAGATAAAGTAAATTTTTGTTTTTAAATTCACACAACTTAAATATAAAATTCAAAATTAAAAATTAAAAATTAAAAATTCACACCAAACTTAAAATTTGAAATGCATAAAATTTAAATTTCATATTTTAAAAATTAAAAATTCACACCAAACTTAATTTAAAAATTCATAAATTCATACCACACTTATATTAATTTTTTCAAATATTTACAATTTTAAATATATTGTTTTTACAAAGTTTACAATATTAATTTAAGATTTAAATATTAATTTTAAAAACATGGTAAAAATAAAATTAAAAATCTTTTTGTCTTTTTATCCCACTTTAATCAGTCAAATATTATCAAAAATATGCGCCCCTCTTTTCGGTAAAGTAATTTCGGTTCCAAGACCTAATTTAACTCATGACGAATTTTTGAAATATTTTGGGTTGATTGATTAAAGATATTTATACCTTAAGAATAAACGTTAAATTTCGCAGTGATGTTATAAATTTTTGAACGATATCAATAATTTCGGTCGCCAAACCTAATTTTATTTAATACCAATTTAATACTTTTTAGCGAACAAATTAGCGTTTATTATCAAAAGGTTAAAAATAAAAATAAAAATAAAAACTGTACAGACATACCTGTGAAATAGATTTCTTAGTTATATGATCTATTATATTCATAAGATAGTCGGTTTAATTGGTTTTCCATGGCTGCATAGGCGTAACCTCGAGCATTCATTGTCTTTTCTTCTAAACATATGAACGGTCCGTCTCTGCATAAAGTAACAAATTCGGTATTTGAATAGGTTTGATTATTTGAACATTTACCTCCATGTGACCATTTTCCGCATTTGTGACATCGTTCTAGGTGTCGTGCTCTTCTTTTCGCTGCGGATTTTGATTTTCCTTTACCAAATTGTAACTTATTATCTTCGCATCTGGATCCTTTTCTAACTCCGTCCATTCTTTCTCTGATTACTGATACTAATTCACTCGGTAGTATGTCATTATTTCTTTTAGTGATCAAAGCGTGTAGCATTAGACCATGGTTTAGTTCACAGGCAGTCTTCATTTTGTAAAAACCTAAAAAAAATAAAAATTCAGAATGGGGGGAGAAGACTAGTTCTTTAGGGTCTGCTAGGGAAAGACCATACGTGTTCCATTTTCGAGAACTACACGAAAACAGACAATCTAACTCTAACAGAAATACATATTATCCTTTAAAGACTTGATTCTCCCCACACTTAGTTAGCTGTGGTGTCGAAATTGTGATTAACTTCGTTGTCGACTTCCATCGAACCATGTATGTAATGTTTAACTCTGTGACCATTAACTTTAAATTCAATCCCATTTGAATTTATCAATTCTATCGTTCCGTATGGGAAAACTCTTTTGACTATGAATGGTCCAGACCATCTTGATTTCAATTTTCCAGGAAATAGCTTGAATCGTGAATTGAAAAGAAGAACTCTGTCTCCTTCTTTGAATTCTTTTGAACTTCTGATTCTTTTATCATGCCATTTCTTCGTTCTTTCTTTATAGATTAACGAATTTTCGTATGCTTCATGTCTTAATTCTTCTAATTCGTTTAGTTGACTTAATCGTAGACGTCCGGCTTCATGTAAATCAAGATTACATGTTTTCAAAGCCCAAAATGCTTTGTGTTCAATTTCTACTGGAAGATGACATGCTTTTCCATACACAAGTCTAAAAGGTGTGGTTCCAATTGGAGTTTTGTAGGCTGTTCTAAAAGCCCAGAGTGCATCCTCCAATTTAATGGACCATTCCTTTGGATTTGATCCTACGGTTTTCTCTAGAATACGTTTTAAAGCTCGGTTTGTATTTTCAACTTGTCCACTTGTTTGTGGATGATATGCGGTGGAGATTTTATGAGTTACTCCATATCTTTTAAGAACTTTCTCAAGTTGATTATTACAGAAATGAGTACCCCGATCACTTATTAAAGCTTTCGGTGTTCCAAACCTTGCAAAAAGACGTTTTAAAAAGTTGACTACAACTCGTGCATCGTTAGTTGGGAGAGCTTGTGCTTCCGCCCATTTAGATACATAATCAATGGCTACGAGTATATATAGATTATTATGAGATTTTGGAAATGGACCCATAAAGTCAATACCCCAAATGTCAAATACTTCACATACTTGGATGACATTTTGTGGCATTTCATCACGTTGACTTATTTTTCCGGCCCTTTGACATGCATCACAGGATTTGCAAAGAAGGTGTGCGTCTTTGTAAATTGTAGGCCAATAGAATCCAGCTTCATAAACTTTTCTTGCTGTTAGTTGAGGCCCATAATGCCCTCCTGTTGGTCCTGTGTGACAATGGTTTAAAATTTTACTAGCTTCATCTCCAAATACACATCGGCGTATTATTCCATCGGGACAACTTTTAAACAGATGTGGATCTTCCCAGAAATAGTGTTTTATATCACTGAAGAATTTCTTTCGTCTTTGGTACGATAATCCTTTTTCAAGGAATCCACAAACTAAGTAGTTTGCATAGTCTGCAAACCATGGGATTTCTTTATAATCTATCTTCAATAGATATTCATCAGGAAAGTTGTCTTGTATGGCCGATTCATTCAGAACTTCTAATTCGGGATTTTCAAGACGAGAAAGATGATCAGCGGCGAGATTTTCTGCTCCCTTTTTATCTCGGATTTCAATATCAAACTCTTGTAAGAGTAAGATCCAACGGATTAATCTTGGTTTAGCATCTTGTTTTGAAAATAGGTATCTAAGAGCAGAATGGTCGGTATAGACCACCGTTTTTGCTAGAACGAGATATGATCGAAATTTGTCAAAAGCAAAGACAATAGCAAGGAGTTCTTTTTCAGTAGTTGTATAGTTCGTTTGTGCTCCTTGTAACGTCTTACTAGCATAATATATAGGTTGAAATCGTTTTTCAATCCTTTGTCCTAAAACGGCTCCCATTGCAAAATCACTTGCATCGCACATTAGTTCAAATGGTAGATTCCAATTTGGTGTTATCATGATCGGCGCATTAGTGAGTTTTTCTTTAAGAATATTAAAAGATTTGATACACTCATCTGAAAAGATGAATGGCGCATCCTTTTCTAGGAGTTTATTCATAGGAGTGGCAATTTTAGAAAAATCTTTTATGAAACGTCGGTAAAAACCGGCATGCCCTAGAAAACTCCTAACTCCTCTAACATTGGTGGGATGTGGAAGTTTAGCAATTACATCTACTTTAGCTCTATCCACTTCAATTCCTTCTTTTGAAATTTTATGTCCAAGAACGATGCCTTCTTTAACCATGAAATGGCATTTCTCCCAATTAAGTACTAGATTTGATTTTTCGCATCTAATTAGCATTCGTTCTAGATTAATTAGACATGATTTAAATGTATCACCGAAGACTGAAAAGTCATCCATGAATACTTCCATGCATTCTTCTATCATGTCATGAAAAATCGCCATCATACACCTTTGAAAGGTTGCAGGGGCGTTACAAAGTCCAAATGGCATGCGTTTGTAAGCAAAAGTACCATAAGGGCACGTGAATGTGGTTTTCTCTTGATCTTCGGGTGCTATTGGAATTTGAAAATATCCGGAAAATCCATCTAGAAAACAATAGTAACTATTTCCGGCTAATCTTTCCAACATTTGATCTATGAAAAGTAAGGGAAAGTGATCTTTTCTGGTGGCGTCATTTAATTTTCTATAATCAATACATACACGCCATCCTGTTACAGTCCTAGTAGGAATAAGCTCATTTTTCTCATTTGTGATGACAGTCATGCCACCCTTCTTAGGTACGCATTGAACTGGGCTTACCCATGGACTATCAGAGATTGGATATATCAAACCTGCATCTAGCAGTTTAATAATCTCTTTCTTAACTACATCTTGCATATTAGGATTTAGTCTTCGTTGGCGTTGCACATACGTTTTATGACCTTCTTCCATAAGGATTTTATGTGTGCAATACGAAGGACTTATTCCTTTAATATCATGAATCTTCCATGCAATGGCTGGTTTATGAGCTTTCAACACAGAAATGAGTTGTGATTTCTCATTTTCAGTAAGAGAAGACGATATTATTACAGGTAATTCAGATTCACCATGTAAATAAGCGTATTCCAAATGGTTTGGAAGTGGCTTTAATTCTAATTTCGGAGGTTCTTCTATCGATGATTTATATCGATATCTGTCTTCTTCTTTTAGCATTTGAATTTCTTATGTTGTTGGTTCATATCCATTAGCTATAAGTGTAGCTAACATTTCAGCTTCATCAATTGGTTCATTACCTTCTCCTAAAGAACATTCTCCTGTTCCTTGTAATTCTGGAAATTCTTCTAATAATTCTGCATGTGCATCTATAGTTTGAATATAATAACATGTATCATCTGCAGATTGTGGTTGTTGCATTGCTCTATCAACTGAAAAGGTAACACTCTCATCCTCTATACTTAGGGTCAGTTTCTTACCGAACACGTCTATCATTGCTTTAGCCGTGTTTAAGAATGGTCTTCCTAATATGAGAGGAACTTGAGAATCTTCTTCCATGTCCAAAATAACAAAATCTACTGGAAATACTAAAGTACCAACTTTAACTAGCATGTTCTCTATTATCCCTCTAGGATATTTTATTGATCTATCGGCTAGTTGTATGCTTATTCTGGTTGGTTTTAATTCTCCAAGGTCTAGTTTAGCGTATAGTGAATACGGCATTAGATTTATACTAGCACCTAAGTCTGCCAATGCTTCTATTGAACTAAGACTACCCAGAAAACATGGAATTGTGAAACTTCCTGGATCAGATAGTTTTTCTGGTATCTTATTCAATAGCACTGCTGAACAATTAGCATTCATAGTAACAGCCGAGAGTTCTTCCATTTTCTTTCTATTCGTGATTAGATCTTTCAAGAATTTAGCATATCTTGGCATTCCTGAAATCACATCAATGAAAGGAAGATTTACATTTATCTGTTTAAACATATCCAAGAATTTGGATTGCTCGGCTTCAAGTTTTTCTTTCTTCATTTTACTCGGATAAGGAAGTGGTGGTTGGTATGGTTTAACATAAGGTTTATCCTTAACTGTGTTATCTTCATTAACCTTTTCAACTACCGGTTCTTTTTCCTTATCTTGATCAGGTTGTGGTTCTTGTGGAGTAGGAATAGTTTCATCAGAAGTTACAGGTATTTCAGGTGGTTTAAGTGTTGTACCACTTCTTGTGGTAATAGCTTTAGCTGTTTCATTCCGGGGGTTAGCATTTGTATCGCTTGGTAGACTTCCCGGTTTTCTTTCACCTATTAACCTTGCTAGGTTACTTACTTCTTGTTCCAGATTTTGAATAGAAGCTTGTTGATTTCTAAATGCTTGAGCATTTTGTTCATTGGTTTGTTTTTGAGATGTGAAAAACTGCGTTTGAGTTTCAACTAGCTTCGTCATCATATCTTCTAAATTCGGCTTTTTATCATCGGTTTGTTGTGGTGGTTTGTTTTGAAAATTAGGTCTTTGCTGATTGTAAGTATTATTGGATACTTGTTGATTGCTAGGACCTTGTTGGTTATTGTATGGAATATTTCGGTTATAATTCTGGTTTTGATTGTAAATCGGTCTTGGCGGTTGATAATTATTCTGATAATTATTTCCAGGCCTTTGGTTTATGTATGAAATATTCTCTCTTTGTTCCATTGTTAATTCAATACTTAGACAATCTTTTGTCAAATGTGGTCCTCCACACTGCTCACAACTAATTCGTATAGCATGAATATCTTTAGTCATCTTTTCCATTCGTCTCTCGAAAGCATCTATCTTTGCCGAAATGGAATCTAAGTCATGGCTAGAATCGGCTCTAGCTGCTTTAGATGATCTAATGATGTCTTTTTCTTGGTGCCACTCATGTGAGTGGGAGGCTGTATTATCAATAATTTTGTAAGCTTCAGTTTCGGTTTTCTTCATAATAGAACCACCAGCTGCTATATCTATGTCTTTTCTTGTAGTGATGTCGCATCCTTGGTAGAATATTTGTACTATTTGACAGGTGTCTAAACCATGTTGCGGACATCCTCTTAACAACTTTCCATATCTTGTCCACGCCTCATATAGAGTTTCATTTGGCTTCTGTGTGAACGTAACAATTTCTGCTTGAAGTCTTACGGCTTTAGATGCAGGAAAGAATTGTTTAAGAAATTTGTCAATTAAAACATCCCATGTATCGATCGCCCCTTCAGGTAACGATTCCAACCAATCTTTGGCTTCTCCCTTTAAAGTCCAGGGAAATAACATGAGATATATCTGTTCATCCTCCACTTCTCGTATTTTAAATAGTGTGCAGATCCTATTAAAGGTACGTAGATGTTCATTTGGATCTTCCTTTGGCGCACCACTAAATTGGCATTGATTGGTCACCATGTGTAAAATTTGTCCTTTGATTTCATAATCTGGCGCATTAATGTCTGGATGACTAATTGCGTGACCTTGGCCAGTGCGTTTAGCTCTCATTCGGTCTTCCATACTTAAAGGTTCCAGATTCTCCATAATTGAATTTGTTGAATCGGTATCACTAAATGATTCTGATTTAATGGTTCGTTCCTCAACAATCTCTGTTTGAATGATTGGTGGTTCCGGAGGAAAGTTTAATGGTTCAGGATCTATGAACCGTTCCTGAATATTTTCTGGATTCTCAATTGTGAGGTTGGGTTCAAAAAATGGATTATCGGAAATTTGAACTGAAGTACTTGGTCGACTGGATGACGATTCTAAAGAGAAATCAACGGCGGTTAGATTTATTAAACGATGTCTTGATCGAGTTACAGGTGGTGAACGTACAAAAGGTGATGAACGTCTTGCTCGGTGCATTCACAGAATATCCTATTAGTTTTTTAAAAGGAAAGAAAAATTATAATAAGTTATCCAATCAATAGACTTTTCTGATTTTGCCCACGTTTCGAATAGCCAAAAGATGCAGCAGAGGGGCAGGATTCGTTTGGTCTCAATATAATTGAGGACTGTTTGGCTCCAATAACCCGGTCCACGTACAAATCCAACTATTACTACGAACCAGAAAATTTTGATGTCTATCAATTTAACCACTTAAAATAAATTTTCGAAATTTTAAGAAATTTAGATAAGAAGTAGAAAAAAATTCTAAGTCCTAAAACTAGAATGGCGAGAAATAAGAAAGACAAAGAGTTCGTCGCAAAATGTCGAAAAAGAAAAAATGGTTGAAAAATAAAAGGTGACGGAAAAATAAAAGAAACTTATAAAAACTTAAAAATACTTAACTAATTTAACCTTATTACTACAACTAACTTAAAATTATAATCGCAAATTGAAATTACTAATTGGAATGATAATTGATACATAGTAAAAAGGTGTCTAAAAATATTAAAGCTTACAGGAAAAACTAAATCCCAAATGGAAATAACTTAAAAAGAAACTAAAACTTAAAAAGGCGTCGCAAAATTCTAAAGCACCTAAATCTTAGTCTAAAGAAAAAGCACTTAAGGAATTTTACGGCAAAGCCTAAAAATATAGGAGTAAAAATAACTATAGCAAAAACTAAGTTTAAAATTAAATATGAGCTAAAAAAATACAAATATTATGCTACAACGATTAAAAAGGTACAAAATATAAAAATATACAAAAAGTTGTAAAAAGTACAATTTTTATAAAAATATTATTTTTATATTATTTATTTTATAAAACTATTAATTTTACAATTTAATAAAACTAATTAAACTAAAATATATAAATAAAAAGTAAAAGTAAAATTAAAACTAATATTAATAATAATAGTAATTAGGTTTTAATAATAATAATAATTAAAAATAACCCGTAATCAATGCTTGATTAGGGTTTTGTTCGTGTGTCAGAAGCCCTCCGCGAGTCGCGGCAAAGAGAGAAGAAAACCCCGCGAGTCGCGGGGATCCAGAATTCAGTTGACAGGTTTTACTTTTTACGCGTTTTTCTTTATTTTTTTTTTTTATTTTTTTATGTTTTCTGTTTTTAATTTAAATAAACGATTTTAAAATAAAACTTATATTTTTATAAACTAAAATAGAAATAAAGAAACTTATAAAACTTAAATATTTACAAAATCTTAAAAATACATATATTTTTGTTTTTCTTTTTATATTTTTCGAATATTTAAAACGTAATTTTACAAAAACGACTTTTAATAAAAGTAGATAAAAATCTTTTTTTTTTTATATTAGCGTTGCGCTTCCGGTTTTTAAGATGGTTCCCCGGCAGCGGCGCCAAAAATATACTTGATGTGAAGCGAGGTGTATATAAAATAGTTATTATTTTACTAGGAAAACACTATTAAATACGATACAATTTTACACAAGATATTTATTCATTTATAGAATGGATATACTTAAACCTTGCTACAACACTTATAGGCAGTGTACCTAATCGTACAGTAGTGTAGTTTTTAGTAAGTCCGGTTCGTTCCACAGGGAAATCTTTAAACAAAGCTCAACGCTATATTAGTTTACTTTTATAAAAATACAAATATATATATAAGTAATATTATTATTATAAAGGGGGGTTTTTACCGTTTAATGACCGGTTTGTCGATTTTAAGACTTTAGTCGCAGTTAAAACCTAATGTAAAATATAAAATAAATACAAGACTTAAATTAAAGTGTAAAGTAAATAACGATAATGAAATTGCGAATAATAAAAGTGCGATAAAATAAACTTGCGATAATTAAAAAGTAAGATAATTAAAAGTGCGATAAAATAAAATAAATAAAAGTGCGATAATTAGAAGTGCAATTAAATATAAAATAAAGGAAATTAAATATGATATAAAAGAATTATGCTTATTTAAACTTCCGTAATCATGATGTTTGACGTGTTGATTTTAGTTTTATGCCCATGGGTTAATTGTCCTTTGTCCTGGATTATTCAATATGTCCGTCTGGTTTTTGTCCATAACAGTCCATCAGTCATAAATATAAATTGCAAGTGTCCTTGTCAAATTATTATTGTACCCGAAGATAAATATTCCAACTAATTGGGGATTCGAATTGTAACAAGGTTTTAATACTTTGTTTAATGAATACACCAGGTTATCGACTGCGTGTAAACCAAGGTTTTACTACTTTGTTAACAATTACACCAATTACCCTTGAATGTAATTTCACCCCTGTTTTAATTATTCTAGTGGCTATTAATCCATTCCCGTGTCCGGTAAAATGAACGATTATTCGTACATATAAATACCCCGCCCATCGTGTCCGATCGAGTGTATATGGTAATTTATAGGGACGCCCAATTGTAAATCTTTATATTAACATTAACAAACTTTCATTTAGTTAAACAAATATAAAGCCCATTAATAGCCCATAGTCTAGTTTCCACAAGTGTCGTTCTTTTGTCCAAACCCCAATTATGGTACAAAGCTCAATTACCCAATTTTAGTAATTAGCCCAACATCATGATTACTTCGTTTTAAATAAGCATAATAATAACTTAGCTACGAGACATTAATATAAAAAGGTTGAACATAACTTACAATGATTAAAAATAGCGTAGCGTTACACGGACAGAATTTCGACTTACACCCTTACAACATTCGCTAACATACCCTTATTATTAGAATTAGAATTATAATTAAAATTAAAATATAAATTATAAATATAATTATATTTACGTATGAAGAGGAAGAGAAAAAAGATATGAAATTTGATCAGAATTCGGTTGGCTTTATAGCCAGACTTGAAAATTGGGGCTCCGCGACTCGCGGCAAAATGCCCTTCAAACTCCGCGAGTCGCGGAGAGGTATTTACAGCTCACACCCTTGGAGTTTCTTGCTGCCGACGGTTTTTATTATATATATAATATATATATAATTAATATAATTAATTATATATTATATTATATTTATATACATAGTTAACTTGTAATTTTTAGTCCGTTGCGTCGAGCGTTGAGAGTTGGTTCATGTCCCGGTTCCGGATTTTCGAACGTCCTTTCGTACAATTTTATATCTTGTACTTTGCGTTTTGAATCTTGTACTCTTGTGATTTCGAGACGTTTCTTATCAATAATTGGAACCTTTTTGATTGTCTTTTGTACTTTTGAGCTTTTTGGTCGTTTGCGTCTTCAATTCGTCGAATCTGTCTTTTGTCTTCACCTTTTATTATTTAAACGAATATCACTTGTAAATAGAACAATTGCAACTAAAAGCTTGTCTTTCTTGAGGAATAATGCTATGAAATATATGTTCGTTTTTAGCATTATCAAATTCTCAGTCCCAAAAATATATATTGCAAAAGCATTTAAAAATGGAGCAAATGAAACTCACTATACTGTATTTTGTAGTAAAAATACATATGACTATATTGAACAATGCAGGGTTGGCATCGGATTCACGAACCTATATCATTGGTATGTATATATTAAAATGTATAATCATAATCGAACAAATTATATATATTTTGGTTATGTGTTAAGATTAATACTCTTATACAAAATTTTATTATCATTTATAATATGTTTTAATACTTATGTAATTATATCAATATAATTAATATTCGTTAAAACATGATTTTATGTAATATTAATATACTTAGATACTAAATATGTTTTTATATAATTTCTTTTGTTTGAACAATAGTTATGATAATATTACTAATAAGGATAACAATAGTTATAATTCTAATAATTATACTAGTAGATATGATTGTATTAATAATAATTTTTAATAAAGATGATAAGTTTAATGATAAGATAAAATGATATTTTTTATAAAAATAATATTTAAAAACAATAATGGTGATTTTAATAATAGTGATAATTTTTAACAATAAAGACAATATTATGATAAATGATGATTTTTAATACATATGGTAATCTTATAACTAATAATAACAAGAATGATAATAATTATAGTAATAATACTTATGATAATAATAATATCTTATTTAGATTATGACTTAATTATAGGTTACTTATTTTGATAATTGTATTTATATATTATTATAATCCTTACAACAATTTTATCATAATCTTAATAATAATACTTAGTAATGATAATAATATAGCTTATAATGTAATCATAATCATAATCATAATCATAATCATAATAATAATAATAATAATAATAATAATAATAATAATAATAATAATAATAATAATAATAATAATAATAATAATAATAATAATAATAATATTAGTAATAATAATATTTAATATTTGTATTTGTAACACTAAATTTAATAATTATAATGCTAATAATAATAACAACATTACTAATAATTAGAATAATAATATTAATAATAACAATAATAATAATAAACAATTAGTATGGAAAACTACCTTCCAAGCCTTTTTAAAAAAAAAACTGCACTGAACCATAATCGAACCGCCGACCTCTCGAATACCCTCAAACACTGCAGACCAGCTGAGCTAGCCCATCTAACTGGTTTTAAACAGAATCTAATTTTATAAAATTCGTATTATTTGTGTTTCCTTTATCTCCTTCTTCACCATCGGATTCACACGACCAGAAGCCCATTTTGCATTACTAACTCTTAAATATATTAAATTAGGATTTGAAATGATTACAGAAAATATTAGTGATTAACTAAATTAACTAAAACAGAAAATATTTAATATCAGACGCTGAAAAAAAAATTAAATAAATAAAATGCGTATGAACTTATAATTTGATTTTGATTTCTGGAATGTTTTAGCCAAAACTTATAACATCAAACATGATTCAAATCACCTCTATAAAGTTTCTGGATCATCAATTGATCATGAAACATCATATTAAATTCGAATTTTTCGTAAGAACGATCCTGTTGACTCTTCATTGAACTCAAAATCACTTTCAAAAATCTAGGCTGTTTTAGATAACAATTATAACATGAAGAACATTGTAAATGACTCCTGGAAACTCTATGATTCAGGATTCGTACGATTCTAAAGACAAGGAAACAAAATTTAACACAGCTTGATTGATACATTTAACAAATTTGTACGAATTTTCTTGTTTTTTTTATATTTTATATAATTAATATTAATAACTAATAAATATAATAATAATTATATTAATAATAATAATAATAATAATAATAATAATTATATTAAAAGTACTAATAATATTTTGTTAATGATAATAGAAATAATAATAATTCCAATAATATTAATAATACAATCATTTTATTAATAATAATAATAATAACATTAATAATAATAAAAAATGATAATGATATTATTAAATAATAATTCTTAATAATAATAATATCTAATGATAATACAAGTAATAAATTGATACAACAAGTTTCATAACTATGTATTTTATATTAGACATAATAATATTAATATTATCAATCATTATCATTAAAGATTTATAATAATTATAAGAATAATAATAATATTAATATGACATAAATATTTAATTTTGTAATCGAATTGAATATATTATATATTATTATATATGTCACATTTATTAGTTATATAATATATTCTATAATAACCTATCTTAAATAGTTATTTTATATATATATATATATATATATATATATATATATATATATATATATATATATATATATATATATATATATATATATATATATATATATATATATATATATATATATATATTCATTTTAATAAAACTTAATTATTTTATATATTCCTTTAGATTTTCAATTCAATTCAAATGATTTATTTGTATTATATTAATTTAAGTTAATATATACACTTATAATTCTATATATATATATATATATATATATATATATATATATATATATATATATATATATATATATACTTACATATTTATTTACACCATTGTTCGTGAATCGTCGGAAATGGTCAAGGTCAAATGCATCATTGTAAACAGTTCCAAAATTTTTAAGACTCAATATTATAGACTTTGCTTATCTTGTCGAAATCATATAAAGTTTAAATTTGGTCGGAAATTTCCGGGTCGTCACAGTACCTACCCGTTAAAGAAATTTCATCCCGAAATTTGATTGGGATGGTCATGGCTGACAATAAGTATGTTTTCATGACACATATGAGTTGATAAATATAGTTTTATCATTATTGAGTAATACAGATAAAACAATTCGATTATTCGAAACGTATGAGTGAAGTTATCACAAACGAGTGAAATGAATAATTGCAGATTTGTCTTAGCCGGTGACGTATTCACGATTGAATTCCGGAATTCAAGGGATTTAGAGAAAATCTTCGTAATAAGATTTGATTCTTCGGTAATTAAGGAAATTAGGATTTTCTTCGGTTTAAATGCGATAATCTGTCTTGATTGTTCTATCTGATATTTCACTATAAATCCACCCTCTTCATTTCTTTTATATTTTGGAGTCTCGTCCTTTTGTTTTCTCTTCCCGACTTTAAATCAAGCGAATAATGGTCCAGAATTCGTAGATGTGAAACATGACTAACGTTCTAAGAGAGAAATTGTAAGAGCACGATCTGATTGGTTAAATTACCAGAATTTAAGAGAAAAGATAGAACTATCAGGAAGATATGTTCTCGTTATACTTGCAGATTAGGTAGAATGTAAGAGTCGTGTAACATGGCACATGATGACGTTATAGTCTGTGAATCATCACGTTTCTTTATAAACTCAGCATGATTTACTGTAATATAATCACGTTGATCAAGTGTCATTATATTATACTAACTCATGCATCAATTTCCAACACTACTTCAAAATCATTCATAATTCAAATTCGCATTTTTCAGAATTTTCGAAACTAAAACAATTTCTTTTATGATATAACACAGATAGAGTGGAGAGATAATTAATATCGGACAAGAATACTGAAGGTATTTCGTATGCCCGAGAGACATATTAAAGTAATGCGGCCAATGTGTTATGATCCAAGTCGGGTCATACCCAATAACAAACTTACCGACACCTTATTAGTATTTGATCTTAATGAGTGAATCATTGATTAAATACGCGACACTTGAATTTTAAGAAAAAGGTTTCTTAAATAATGTTACTTGACATGTTTATATATAAGTTATGGAATAACTTATTTAACAAGGATTTAATTATTTATAGGTTAAATAATTAATTAAGTTATGTTACATTTTATAAAAATTGGTTTTATAAAATATACATAACAAATAATATACAAGTTTATAATATGTGTTTTATAAAATCATGTTTATAAAAACTGATTTTGTAAATTCAGTTTTTTTTTAAAATGTATATTATAATGTAGTCCTTGTAGTGGCATTGGGAGTTAAAGAAGCATGCTAAGATTCTTCATTGAATGCCCCATACTTTTCCTAGTATCTATATGCATGCTACATGACTAAATGCTCACTAATACATGAAAACATATTGAGTTGTGGTGAAAAAAAAACTGCACACAGCAGCCTATTCTGGCCGTGATTTTGGGACTCAAGAGGGAGTTCCAAACATAGTTTTGCAAGCTAAAATCAAGTGTCTTTAAATCCTAACTAAAGGCTAGGGTGTTGGGTACAAGTTTAGGGTATTATCCCTTGAGGTCTCATTGTTTTGAGGCTCCATTTAGCGTCATCTTTAAAACTTACTGCTGCTGAATTTCCCAGCAACATTCAATAGGCTTTTAAGCTTGAGTTTGAAGTGTTTAAGGGTTCTAAACATTAGCAAACTCAAAGGTATTGTTGGTGCATCAAAGGGTTGAAGTTTAAGACACTTGAAGGTTCAAGTTGGAGCTCATTTCATCATCTCAATCACCAAACTTTCTGCCCATTTATAACAGCCCTCAAACCTTAGTTTGAGGAGGTATAACTCTTTCCTTCTCTTGTTAATATGTAAGCATAATGTTCACAACTTGATCTATGGGATTTAGCTTTAAATTGGTTGAAGTTTAACAAGTAAAACTTGAAAATTACACGCTTCCGATTATAATGATTCTTAAAAGGTTTTAAGACTTATGAACTTGTTAAATCCCAACAATGGTATCTAGAGCCGAGGTTGTTGAAATATGCTTCGTATTGTTGTTTTAAAACCCATCAACTTTGCATTCTAAGTACATGCATGAAAGAAGAATGTAAAAATTGTTGGATTTGGGTGGGTTTGAGTAGATGGCCGAATTCTTGGAGGTTCCAAAAGGGGTTTGGAACTTGCCATTTTAGTCATTTTGTTCACATGTTGTTGTTCACAATCAATGCCTAGACCTTTTGGTTGTTTGGTTGCATGTTTGAATGATTTGTATTATTCATTTGGTATGTAATTATTAATTCATTCATTTGGTTGTAATATTCATGCAATTTGGTTTGTAATAATTTTTTTTGGTTATGTAATTTATTTTATATTTGGCATGTAAAATAGATTAGGTTGCATTTTCATTTTCTAGACAAAATGTATTAGGATATATTTTGTAACAAGATGAAGATGCAAGAAGATCAAGAGGAAGAACACAAGAAGCATGTGGATGCAAGGTTAAGTGGGAGGTTAAAACCTCCTATTTTGTGTTATAACCCTTACCGGTGGCATTTGTTTTCGGCTAAACAAATGTCTACCAAATTGGCTTGATTGTGAACATATTGTTTTGCATGCTTGGTTGTTATTGTATGATGGTGGATTGTATGTTTGTATGCTACAAGTTAATCACACATGTAAACAACAAACAAAACTAAAATTTAATTGGTTAAATTAGACGCTATTAACAACATGCAAAACGACAATTTAAATGGTTAAATTGAAATGGTAAAAGGACATTAATAAACGGTTATTAAGAATATGATAAGGATCATACATATAAAATGGTTTGTATCAAGTAATTGGCTTAATTACAAAACATGAAAATGGATTTTCAAATAAACCATACACTAAATGCATGTTGGTGTATGGTGCAAAAGTTTTCTCAAACTAGAATTAATGAAAACTTAAAATCCCTTATTACAAGGCAAACAAGTTAAACGCCATCCTATTGTGTGACACTTAAAAGTACTAGGGAACTCATAATGGGATAAAGGTCACCTAACCGTTATGAGCAAACTAATATGATTAAGGTAAATTTCGCATGCTTGTTTGATAAAGGTCACCTAACCACATGTATGCTGAATTTACAAGTCTATACAAGTAGGACGACTTGATTTGGGAATCATGAACTTAGGGTCACCGAAGTATGAGGAACAAATAGGCGTTGATGGGATAAATATGCCATGCAAAAGGATTGCATGATCCCATACTCTAGAAGTTGCAAATGGATTGCAATTGTCATTTATTGACTACCTAGCTAAATTAAATTGCGGGATAAAGGTCACCTAACCGAAATTTGGTTTACCGTTGGATTCTAGAATTTAATAGTTCAATTTGATTTAAAGGGTATTGAATGTTAAATTAAAATCAATACTTAAACGAACTTTGTTAATTTTGTAGATGGCCGCCAATAACAACAACAACATACCAAACGCACCACTTAACCTAAACAACCTATCATTAAGGTCTCTCTTAGAGAAAGACAAACTCAACCATGCCAACTTTATGGATTGGTTCCGCAATCTTCGGATTGTCCTCAAACAAGAGGATAAAGCGTATGTACTTGAGGACCCCATTCCCGATCAACCGGATGAGGATGATGAGGAGGCAATGGCCTTTTACGATAAGTATTGCCGCGACTCCCTTCAAGTCTCATGCCTAATGCTTGGGACTATGATTCCCGAACTCCAAAAGGATTTCGAGCATCATAGTGCATACGACATGATAACGCAATTGAAGGAGATGTTCCTTCAACAAGCGCGTGTCGAGCGTTTCGAGACCGTTCGGGCGCTACATGCTTGTCGTATGGACGATACCCAATTGGTTTCATCTTATGTGCTTAAGATGAAAAGCCTTATTGATCGTGCTAACCGTCTTAACCTAAACATATCAAATGAGTTAGCCACCGATCTTATCCTTAACTCCCTATCAAAAAGGTTTGATCAATTTGTAATTAATTACAATATGAATGGGATGGATAAGAGCATAGGTGAGCTTCACTGTATGCTTAGAACGGCGGAAACTAGCATGGGTAAAAGGGCTTTACCCGTGTTAGCAATCGATCAAGGTGGATCCAAAGGTAAGACCTCTAAGCCAAAGGTGGCTAAGAGAAAAGGACCCGCCTATCAAGGCAAAGGGAAGGGGAAGATGGTTACCCCAACCATTAACAAGGCTAAGAAGCAAAAGGTAGCTGAGAAGGCAAACCTCAAAGAAGACTCGTGTTTCGGTTGCGGTGAAATGGGTCACTGGAAGCGAAATTTCCCGGTCTATCTTAAGGAGTTGAAGGACAAGAGGGATGCAGGGCAAACCTCAGGTAACATATATATGGTATATATTGAGCTTAATATTACTTCTTCTAATACATGGGTATTAGACACAGGATGTGGAACTCATATTTGCAATTCTTTGCAGGGGTTCAAAAGAAGTGATCATATGGCGGGAACATCAAGTCTCTATATGGGCAATGGTGCAAAGGTGCATGTTAAAGCTCAAGGAGATTTTGTTTTGAAGCTTCCAAGCGGATTGGAACTTATTTTAGAAAATGTTTTGTATGCTCCGGATTTGTGTAGAAACATTATTTCTATTTCTCGCTTAAAACAATGTGGTTTTAATCTTAATTTTGTTAATGATGATATCCATGTTTATTTAGATAATGTATTCTATTTCAAGGCTTCACCTTCAAATGGAATTTATGAATTGGTTCATGATGATGCATCATCTAGTACCTCAATATACCATACTAGCACCAAGAAACTCAAAAGGGATTTGAGTGATTCCTACTTATGGCATTGTCGCCTTGGTCACATAAATAAGAACCGAATGCATACACTTCAAAAGAATGGACTCTTGAAATCAAATGAGATGGACTCGTTTGATGTGTGTGAATCTTGTTTACAAGGCAAAATGACTAAAGCACCTTTCAAAGGGACCTATGAAAGGGCTAAGGACTTATTGGGATTAATACATTCGGATATATGTGGACCCTTTAAGCCCATAGCTAGGAATGGTGAAAGATACTTCGTTACTTTCATTGATGACTTCAGTCGTTTCGGATATGTCTACTTGTTAAGACATAAAGACGAAACTTTTGAAGCATTCAAAGAGTATCAAAATGAAGTACAAAATCAACTCAATAAGACAATTAAGGTACTTCGAACCGATAGAGGAGGTGAATACCTAAGCGATGCCTTCCAAGTTCATCTTAGAAGTTGTGGGATTATCTCGCAACTTACTCCACCCGGGACACCACAGCTTAATGGTGTGTCCGAAAGGAGGAACCGAACCCTAATGGATATGGTTCGATCTATGATGGCTAGAAGCTCGTTACCTCTATCATTCTGGGGTTATTGTCTATGCTCAGTGGCTCGTATTTTAAATATGGCCCCAACCAAGAAAGTGGAACGAACACCTCATGAGATGTGGTTTGGAAAACCTCCATCTCTATCATACTTAAAGGTATGGGGATGTGAATCTTACCCTAAGCGTTACGTCCCTATTAAGTTGAATGCTCGATCCACGAAGTGTATCTTCATAGGATATCCCAAGGATGATATGGGATACTATTTCTATGATCCTTCCGAACAGAATGTATTTGTTGCTCGGAAGGCTGAATTCCTTGAAACTAAGTTCCTAATGGAAGGCAAAAGTGAAAGGAAGATAGATCTTGAAGAGGATCAAGATCAAGTAGATGATACACAATTGACTGACACTAGCACTCAACATGAAAATGTTGAGAGTGATCTGATGGATGATCAAAATACACAAGACGTTCGCAGATCTGGTAGGATTAGTAATCCTCCTGAGAGATATGGGTTTCTCATGGATGGTTGCTATGTGGTTGATTTGGATGAACCAATAAACTACCAAGATGCTTTATCAAGGATTGATAAAGATAAATGGCAGGAAGCCATGAACGCTGAGATGCAATCCATGTATGACAACCAAGTTTGGGAACTTGTTGCGCAACCTCCTGGCTCTAGGCTAGTTGATTGTAAATGGCTGTTCAAAATGAAAACTGACATACATGGAAACTTGGATACATATAAAGCTAGACTTGTAGCAAAAGGTTTCACTCAAACTCAAGGGGTTGACTATGATGAAACTTTTTCGCCTGTGGCGATGCT
The DNA here is from genome assembly GCF_046630445.1 of Rutidosis leptorrhynchoides. Classification (NCBI taxonomy): domain Eukaryota; kingdom Viridiplantae; phylum Streptophyta; class Magnoliopsida; order Asterales; family Asteraceae; genus Rutidosis; species Rutidosis leptorrhynchoides. The sequence continues at coordinate 28,266,050 of NC_092342.1, forward strand.
AAAGTCTATTAGGATATTACTTGCCATTGCTGCTCATTATGATTATGAAATATGGCAGATGGATGTCAAGACCGCTTTTCTAAACGGACATCTTGAGGAAGATGTCTATATGGTTCAGCCTGAGGGTTTTGTTGATCCGAAATATCCTAAAATGGTATGCAAGTTAAAGAAGTCAATCTACGGATTGAAACAAGCATCTAGAATGTGGAATCATCGTTTTAATGAGGAGGCCAAGAAATTTGGCTTCATTAAAAATGGTGATGAAGCTTGTGTATACAAGAAAGCTAGTGGGAGCACTATCATGTTCCTTGTACTATATGTGGATGATATATTGTTATTTGGAAATGATATTTCGGCAATGCAAGGTGTTAAAACTTGGTTAAGCAAATGCTTCTCCATTAAGGATCTTGGAGAAGCACAATACGTTTTGGGGATTGGGATCTACAGGGATAGATCCAAGAAACTGATAGGTTTAAATCAAAGTGCATACATTGAAAAGATCTTGAAAAGGTTCAAGATGGAGAACTCTAAGAAAGGTTTGGTACCTATTCAAAAGGGAACACTTCTCAGTTCATCTCAGTGCCCCACCACGAAAGATGAATAGGAGAGAATGAAGAAAGTCCCATATGCTTCTGCCATTGGGTCAATCATGTATGCAATGATATGCACTAGACCGGATGTGTCATGCGCTCTTAGCCTGACAAGTAGATACCAGAATAACCCAGGAAACAGTCATTGGATTGCTGTTAAAAGTATATTGAAATACCTTAGGAGGACTAAGGATATGTTTCTGATATATGGGTCTGGTGAGGAGGAACTCGCTGTAAAGGGTTACGTAGACGCGAGTTTCCAAACTGATCGAGATGATTCTCGATCACAATCCGGTTATGTCTTCACATTAAATGGAAGTGCGGTCTCTTGGAAGAGTTCAAAACAGGATGTTGTTGCTCTATCCACTACAGAGTCGGAGTACATCGCCGCATCATTGGCAGCTCAGGAAGTTGCATGGATGAAGAAATTCATCGACGACTTAGGAGTAGTCCCTTCCATTCAGGACCCTCTTGAGATCTTTTGTGACAACGAGGGTGCGATTGCTCAAATCAAAGAACCTCGTGCTCACCAAAAGACCCGTCACATTGAGCGGAGATTCAACTACATAAGGGATGAAGTTGAAAAGGGAAAGATATGTATTCGCAAAGTTCACACAGATCTAAATATAGCGGATCCACTCACGAAGCTCTTACATGGTGCAAAACATCAAGGGCATGTTAGTGCATTAGTACTTCGATATTCTAGTGATTGGTCATGATCTGTTTTTTAAGTATTGTAATGGAACGAAATTGTTCAAACTCATTAATATAATTATGGTATTAATTTATTTTGAGTTATGTTCCTATTTTGCATATTTTATCCATGAATAAGTAATTATTCTAAATTCCGTAGTCGATCACAGTTGTGGGAACAAGTGTGAGGTTTAGACTATTATGAACTTGGATTGGTATACATTCACGGGATGAATGTGGGGCAAGGTTGCAACCAAGGTTCATAGATATTTGTGGGATACAAATATTGGAAGACCCGCTCTCAAGATTTACTAAATGGAGCCTTTGTGGTTGATCACACGTAATCTTGAGAAAAGGTGAATATCATTGTATCCTCTGACCTGAGATACATATTCGGTTCGGATGTTTACCAAGTACTGTGCCTTGATTCTTTCCTTCGCTATTCTGAAATAAGGTAGTTCATAAGGAAGAGCTCAGGTGTAATACAAAGTATATATCTAGGACGTATGTAATTAAGATGGAATTTGTCCCTCTTATTCGTTGAGAGTCAGATGTCTAAGGCCTGATAAAGTTAAATCTAAAAGAGAGTGATCACTCTGTATCTCTTGGATTTAACATGACATCTAGGACAAAGGATATAATGAAAATATTCACCTATTCATATTCGAGATGGGAACTCGAAAGGGATGATGTTATTGAATGGCACAAAGTCATAACATATTGGGGGTGATGGACGGTCGTTAGGTGGTATCCATCACTTGCATTAATTTCTTATGTTTCTCGTTCAAGTGGGAGATTGAAGGTATTTCATATGCCCGAGAGACATATTAAAGTAATGCGGCCAATGTGTTATGATCCGAGTCGGGTCATACCCAATAAAAAACTTACCGACACCTTATTAGTATTTGATCTTAATGAGTGAATCATTGATTAAATACGCGACACTTGAATTTTAAGAAAAAGGTTTCTTAAATAATGTTACTTGACATGTTTATATATAAGTTATGGAATAACTTATTTAACAAGGATTTAATTATTTATAGGTTAAATAATTAATTAAGTTATGTTACATTTTATAAAAATTGGTTTTATAAAATATACATAACAAATAATATACAAGTTTATAATATGTGTTTTATAAAATCATGTTTATAAAAACTGATTTTGTAAATTCAGTTTTTTTTAAAATGTATATTATAATGTAGTCCTTGTAGTGGCATTGGGAGTTAAAGAAGCATGCTAAGATTCTTCATTGAATGCCCCATACTTTTCCTAGTATCTATATGCATGCTACATGACTAAATGCTCACTAATACATGAAAACATATTGAGTTGTGGTGAAAAAAAAACTGCACACAGCAGCCTATTCTGGCCGTGATTTTGGGACTCAAGAGGGAGTTCCAAACATAGTTTTGCAAGCTAAAATCAAGTGTCTTTAAATCCTAACTAAAGGCTAGGGTGTTGGGTACAAGTTTGGGGTATTATCCCTTGAGGTCTCATTGTTTTGAGGCTCCATTTAGCGTCATCTTTAAAACTTACTGCTGCTGAATTTCCCAGCAACATTCAATAGGCTTTCAAGCTTGAGTTTGAAGTGTTTAAGGGTTCTAAACATTAGCAAACTCAAAGGTATTGTTGGTGCATCAAAGGGTTGAAGTTTAAGACACTTGAAGGTTCAAGTTGGAGCTCATTTCATCATCTCAATCACCAAACTTTCTGCCCATTTATAACAGCCCTCAAACCTTAGTTTGAGGAGGTATAACTCTTTCCTTCTCTTGTTAATATGTAAGCATAATGTTCACAACTTGATCCATGGGATTTAGCTTTAAATTGGTTGAAGTTTAACAAGTAAAACTTGAAAATTACACGCTTCCGATTATAATGATTCTTAAAAGGTTTTAAGACTTATGAACTTGTTAAATCCCAACAAATACCTATGAAGATATCTTTAGAAATATTGAGAATATTTATAATGAAAGATACGATGATATCTTAGAATTTCTAATATCGATGAATGATGATGAATATTTGTCCATAAAGATTTAGAGTCAAGAGCAATGCATTTGATAATGACTTCAGCAGATACTGAATTATTTAGATTCCTTGAAGGTAGTTTTAGTCTTTATGATTTATCCACAGCCTCCTTAATGGTTTGCTCAATCCGTTTTCTAGTTCTAACTTTTCTGAGCTTTACCGACATACTATTTTTTATCATCAAACTTTTTACGATTGTCTGCAGTTTCTGTTGCTTCATTCAGCTTTTTCAAACTTTGAAGCATTGGTTCGTAGACTGGTGCTTTTCAGAATTTCAGAATTGAAAATCATAATTCTTGGAGATGAATGTTATATGTATACATATAACTATTGACGTAGAAACGTTGCGAGATTCAAAGTACTGATTGCTAAATCCCGGTAATTGGTATGGTAATTCTCGTTATAAAATGTGGATGAGTTCATGATAAAACTTCAATTGATAAATATAGTGATTTGTCGGAGAGTTTTAAGCCAAAGAGTAACGAGGTTGCTGGTACGTCTGCTGGTAATATGGTGGAATATAAAAGGATTCCCCGATAACAATAAAAGAGAACACATATATATCAAGGTTATAATAAGGCTAATCCGAATGAAAATTAGAAGTTGACCTGCTGGAGCTGTGATAGAATTGGCTAATTTGAAAAAGGAACTGCAAAGTTATTTTCGGTAATAACAACGTCAAAGGAGCTAGAACAGATACGTGTTAAGCGTTTACTCGGGTTCCAAGAGTTTTTTTTCAGGTGCATAACAATATGCAACAATCTTTTCTTCCGTAGATGAAGTGCGGTTGGTTCATCCTCTCGATTGAGGTGTCTTCAAGAATCATGAAAGGTTTGAATGCAGGTTGTAATCATCAAGATACAAATGAGATTTTAGATGAAATCAAGTGGCAAACTTGAAGAAATGTTTAGTTTCATATATTATAATCAATATTTTAATTCATTTTAATTGTCCAATATTATTAGTCCACAATCGATAGTCCACAGTTAACAGTCCAATAATTCATATATAGTTTAATATATAATATTCGAATTAATTAATACGTATCGTGACCCGTGTACATGTCTCAGACTCGATCACAACTCAAAGTATATATATTATTGTAGAATCAACCTCAACCCTGTAGTGACCCGAACTTTTCCATGTTTATTTATATTAAATGAAATTGATATTTACATGATTAAGTGTTTCCAACATGTTAAGCAATCAAACTTGTTAAGACTTGATTAATTGAAATAGGTTTTATATGGACAATTGACCACCCAAGTTGACTGGTGATTCACGAACGTTAAAACTTGTAAAAATTATATGATGACATATATATGGATATATATATAGTTAACATGATATTATGATAAGTACGTATCTTATTAGATATTTTAATAATGAGTTATATACATAAAATTGAGTTTATTGAATTAAGAAACTCGAAACGATATATATAATGATTATCGTTATAACAAAGTCTTACTAAATACATATGAATCATATTAAGATACTGATACACTATGTTTAATCATGATAAATGATAAGTAAACATGTCATTATGTATATTAACAATGAACTACATATGTAAAAACAAGACTACTAAATTAAGGTTTTCGAAACGAGACATATATGTAACGATTATCGTTGTAACGACATTTAAATGTATATATATCATATTAAGATATAGTAATATATCATAATATCATGATAATTTAATAATTTAACATCTCATTAGATATAATAAACATTGGGTTAACAACATTTAACAAGATAGTTAACTTAAAGGTTTCAAATCAACATTTACATGTAACGACTAACGATGACTTAACGACTCAGTTAAAATGTATATACATGTAATGTTTTAATATGTATTCATACACTTTTGAAAGACTTCAAGACACTTATCAAAATACTTCTACTTAACAAAAATTCTTACAATTACATCCTCGTTCAGTTTCATCAACAATTCTACTCGTGTGCACCCGTATTCGTACTCGTACAATACATAGCTTTTAGATGTATGTACTATTGGTATATACACTCCAATGATCAGCTCTTAGCAGCCCATTTGAGTCACCTATCACATATTCATAAAATTACAAAAATATGAGTAATCATTCATGACTTATTTACATGAAAACAAAATTACACATCCTTTATATCTAATCCATATACCAATGACCAAAAATACCTACAAACACTTTCATTCTTCAATTTTCTTCATCTAAGTGATCTCTCTCAAGTTCTATCTTCAAGTTCTAAGTGTTCTTCATAAATTCTATAAGTTCTAGTTTCATAAAATCAAGAATACTTCCAAGTTTGCTAGCTTACTTCCAATCTTGTAAAGTGATCATCCAACTTCAAGGAATCTTTCTTATTTACAGTAATATATCTTTCTAATATAAGGTAATACTCATATTCAAACTTTGATTCAATTTCTATAACTATAACAATCTTATTTCGAGTGGAAATCTTACTTGAACTTGTTTTCGTGTCATGATTCTGCTTCAAGAACTTTCAAGCCATCCAAGGATACTTTGAAGCTAGATCTATTTTTCTCATTTCTAGTAGGTTTATCCATAAAACCTGAGGTAGTAAGATGTTCATAACATCATTCGATTCATATATATAAAACTACTTTATTCGAAGGTTTAAACTTGAAATCACTAGAACATAGTTTAGTTAATTCTAAACTTGTTCGCAAACAAAAGTTAATCCTTCTAACTTGACTTTTAAAATCAACTAAATACATATTCTATATCTATATGATATGCTAACTTAATGATTTAAAATCGGAAAACACGAAAAACACCGTAAAACCGGATATACGCCGTTGTAGTAAAACCGCGGGCTGTTTTGGGTTAGTTAATTAAAAACTATGATAAACTTTGATTTAAAAGTTATTCTTTTGGGAAAATGAGTTTTCTTATGAACATGAAACTATATCCAAAAATCATGGTTAAACTCAAAGTGGAAGTATGTTTTCCAAAATGGTCATCTAGACGTCGTTCTTTCGACTGAAATGACTACCTTTACAAAAATGACTTGTAACCTGTAATTCAGACTATAAACTTATACTTTTTATGTATATATTCATAAACTTAAGTTCAATATGAAACCATAGCAATTGGATTCACTCAAAACGGATTTAAAACGAAGAAGTTATGGGTAAAACAAGACTGGTTATTTTTGCTTGTTGTAGCTACGTGAAAATTGATAACAAATCTATATTAATCCTATCCTAGCTAACTTATATTGTATTATACATGTATTCTAATATATTATGTAATCTTGGGATACCATAGACACGTATGCAAATGTTTTGACATATCATATCGACCCATCTATATATATTATTTGGAACAACCATAGACACTATATGCAGTAATGTCGGAATTAGCTATACAGGGTTGAGGTTGATTCCAAAAATATATATAGTTTGAGTTGTGATCTAGCCTGAGACGTGTATACACTGGGTCGTGGATTGATTCAAGATAATATATATCGATTTATTTATGTACATCTAATTGTGGACAACTAGTTGTAGGTTACTAACGAAGACAGCTGACTTAATAAACTTAAAACATTAAAATGTATTAAAAATGTTGTAAATATATTTTGAACATACTTTGATATATATGTACATATTTGTTATAGGTTCGTGAATCGACCAGTGGCCAAGTCTTACTTCTCGACGAAGTAAAAATCTGTGAAAGTGAGTTATAGTCCCACTTTTAAAATCTAATATTTTGGGATGAGAATACATGCAGTTTTATAAATATTTAATGAAATAGACACAAGTAAATGAAACTACATTATATGGGTGAATGATCGAAGCCGAATATGCCCCTTTTGCTTGGTAGCCTAAGAATTAGTAAACCGATCTACTAATTGACTCGAATCCTAAAGATAGATCTATTGGGCCTAACGAACCCCATCCAAAGTACCGGATGCTTTAGTACTTCGAATTCGTTTTTATCATGTCCGAAGGATTTTCCGGAATGATAGGGGATATTCTTATATGCATCTTGTTAATGTCGGTTACCAGGTGTTCACCATATGAATGATTTTTATCTCTATGTATGGGATGTATATTGAAATATGAAATCTTGTGGTATAATATATAGGTTAAACCTATAACTCACCAACATTTTTGTTGACGTTTTAAGCATGTTTATTCTCAGGTGATTATTAAGAGCTTTTGCTGTTGCATACTAAAATAAGGACAAGATTTGGAGTCCATGCTTGTATGATATTATGTAAAAACTGCATTCAAGAAACTTATTTTTGATGTAATATATTCTTATTGTAAACCATTATGTAATGGTCGTGTGTAAACGGTATATTTTAGATTATCATTATTTGATAATCTACGTAATGCTTTTTAAACCTTTATAGATAAAATAAAGGTTATGGTTGTTTTAAAAATGAATGCAGTCTTTGAAAAACGTCTCATATAGAGGTCAAAACCTCGCGACGAAATCAATTAATATGGAACGTTTATAATCAATATGAACAGGACATTTCAGTTGGTATCCGAGCGTTGGTCTTAGAAAACCAGTAAATTGCATTAGTGTGTCTTACCGAGTTTGTTAGGATGCATTAGTGAGTCTGGACTTCGACCGTGTTTTTCTTCAAAAACGATTGCTTAACATTTTTTTGTGGAAACTATATATTATTAACATGTAAATATTATGTGATATATTAATCTCTTAATGTGTTTGATATTGTGTGATAGATGTCTACCTCTAGTACAAATCCCATTGATTCACCTAATAATAATGAAGAGTCGAATATATTTTGGGAAGATTCACAAATTCCCGAAGAGGAACCGGAAGAGGAGGAACCAGAAGAGTATGAATCGAAAGAGGAGGAACCAGAAGAAGAAGAGGTTCCGGAGGAAGAAATATTGATACCTAGAGTAAATCGATTAAATAAAAGAAAATCCTCAACGAACGGACCAAAATTAATAATGGTCAATGGTGTTTCCGCCGAGGAAGCAAAATATTGGGAAGATTACCAATTTTCCGATGAATCGAATCCCGATGAGGATTCCGATTATGTTATAGAAATTACCTCAACCCAATTTAATAAAGAGAAAGAAAATAATAAGGGAAAAGGTATAAAAATAGAGAAACCCGATTCCAACCCCGATGAACTTTATATGTATCGACAACATCCGTATTTCCAAAAATGTAACAATGACCCGGGAACCTCGAAACCACCAGGTTTCTCTAAACCATTGTGGAAAATGACAGCTCGTATTAGAGGAACACCATATATTCCTAGAAAATTAGGAAAACGAACAAAGTCCGAAGAAGAAGAAACCAGTGATTCAGATTGGAGGGTTGTAATCATGTTGTGTATTATATGTATTGTAGTGTGCTTGTACTTTTATGTTCTATGTAAAAATTGCTTGTATTGTTTGTTAATTATCTTTTACGAATCTAATCCTTGTCTATTTTACAGTATAAAAACAAAATGGACTTTAAGGGTAGACAACCGAATATTTTAGAAGACCTACCAGAGGATATGATTGAGGAAATCTTGTCTAGAGTTGGTCAGAATTCATCAGCACATTTAGTTATGGCGAAATTATCTTGTCAAACATTTAAAAGACTTTCCAGAAATGCCTTAGTTTATAAAAGGCTTTCCTTTGATAGGTGGGGTATATCACACTGGGGAGACCGTAAGTTACGCCGTGTTTTCTTTAAAGCATTAAATGCGGGGAACCCTAATGCAATTTTACGCTACGGGTTAAGAACCTATTTTGACTCAACATATCCCAACATAGGATTTCGTGATTTAGAAAAAGCTTCTAACATGCAACATAAAGAAGCATGTTATGCTTACGAGTTAGTGATGTTCGCTTCTTACCAAAGTGATAAAAAGAACATCGGATTGCAACTTTTAAATAAGACCTTCCCACAAGTGACGGATTCAGTAGTTGGGGTGAGAAACAAGGTTTTTAGATTATTACGGGGCTGTTGGACATTACGAAACCCTCGTCCTTTTGACGATATTACAACATGCTGCCTAGCCAAGGGTCATAACGGTTATTTTCCACAAGACCAAGGATGGGAAGTCATCTTAGTAAAACCAGAATGCATGACTTGTTTCTGGACTTATGAATTACGTGTCTTTATTTCCTTTGCTGAACAACTTGCGTATTAACTAGCTTTATCTTCAAAACTGTCCTGTATCAAAGTGTACTATATTTCATGTTATATGTAATATAGCGAATTTGTAAGTTTGAAAAATATTTGTATGTGATATATTATTATAATCAGTTATTCATATGGAATTTTAGTAGTTGAATTGTATATTAGCTACTAAGTATGAACTTAACGGGTAGGTAGTACCCAAATTTAAACTTATAAAACGCTAATATGAAGAAAAAGCTTTTATAAATGAGTTCATATTATGCGACGAAATACTGTTGACTACTCTTAATATTCTGTATGATTAACTCGATTCAGTTGGCTATTTTGAAGGAAATGGCACCGAATACTCGACACACCATGAATATGAGCGAAGAGGAATTTCGTACTTTTCTTGCTGCAAAAATAGCTGCAGTACAGGCTGCGCTACATACCAACAATAACTCTGAATCTAGCAATGCAGCTAACGGCGCAAGAAATCGTGTAGGATGCACCTACAAAGAATTCACTGCCTGGAAACCTTTGGAATTTGATGGAACTGAAGGACCAATTGGATTGAAAAGGTGGACCGAGAAAGTCGAATCGGTGTTTGCCATAAGTAAGTGTACTGAAGAGGAAAAAGTTAAGTACGCTACGCATACCTTCACAGGTACTGCGTTAACGTGGTGGAACACCTATCTTGAACAGGTAGGAAAAAATATTGCTTACGCACTACCGTGGTCGGCATTCAAGCAATTGATGAACGAGCAGTACCGTCCTAGAAACGAAGTCAATAAACTCAAGGCAGAACTTAGAGAGTTACGAACACAAGGGTTCGACATTACCACATATGAATGACAATTCACAGAGTTGTGCCTATTGTGTCCGAGAGCATTCGAAGATGAAGAAGAGAAGATCGACGCGTTTGTAAAAGGGTTACCAGTAAGGATTCAAGAAGATGTAAGTTCACGCGAGCTCGCTTCTATACAGAAGGCAAGTCGAATGGCTCATAAACTCATAAATCAGATTGAGGGAAGAATTAAAGAGCAGACGGCCAAAGAAGCCAACACGAAACAACTCAAGAGGAAGTGGGAGGAAAACGGTGACGAGAGTCACCAGTACAACAACAACAACAACAATTACAACCACAATCGCAACAACTATCCCAACAACCGCAACAACAATCGCAACAATAACCGCAATCCTAACAATAACTACAACAAACATCCCAACAACTACAACAACCGTTTCAACAACAATAACAATCCCAACAACAACCTCAATAACAACAACGGCAACAAAAACCAAAAACAGCCATGTCATAGGTGTGAAGAAAATCATCAGGGGTTTTGCACGACATTTTGCAACATGTGTAAAAGAAATGGTCATAGCGCGACAAAGTGTAAGGTCTACGGACCAAATTTTAACAGAACTAAAGGAACAAATAATGTCAGAACAAGTAATGCCGAAACGAATAGTGTCGGAGCAAGTAATACCGACGCTGTTTGTTATAAATGTGGAAAACCGGGCCACACTATTAGAAATTTCCCGAATCAGGGGAATACTAATGGGCAGGGCCGTGGAAGAGTTTTCAATATTAATGCGGCAGAAGCACAGGAAGACCCGGAGCTTGTTACGGGTACGTTTCTTATTGACGATAAATCTGCTTATGTTTTATTTGATTCTGGTGCGGATAGAAGCTATATGAGTAGAGAATTTTGTGCTAAATTAAGTTGCCCATTGGCGCTTTTGGATAGTAAATTTTTACTCGAATTAGCAAACGATAAATTAATTTCAGCAGATAATATATGTCGGGAGAGAGAAATTAAACTGGGGGATGAAACGTTTAAAATTGATTTAATACCAGTCGAGTTAGGGAGTTTTGATGTAATAATTGGCATGGACTGGTTGAAAAAGGTGAGAGCAGGGGTCGTTTGTTACAAAAATGCGATTCGCATTATGCGTGAAAAAGGAAAACCTTTAATGGTGTACGGAGAAAAGAACAACGAGAAATTAAATCTTATTAGTAGTTTGAAGGCAAAAAAACTAATAAGAAAAGGTTGTTACGTCATTCTAGCACACATTGAGGAAGTTAAACCTGAAGAAAAGAACATCAGTGATGTTCCCGTCGCAAAAGAATTTCCCGATGTATTTTCGAAAGAATTACCGGGATTACCCCCACATCGATCCGTTGAATTTCAAATAGACCTTGTACCAGGAGCTGCACCAATAGCTCGTGCTCCATACAGACTCGCACCCAGTGAAATGAAAGAATTACAAAGTCAGTTATAGGAACTTTTAGAGCGTGGTTTCATTCGACCAAGCACATCACCATGGGGAGCTCCTGTTTTGTTTGTCAAGAAGAAAGATGGTACATTCAGGTTGTGTATCAACTACCGAGAGTTGAACAAACTTACCATCAAGAACCGCTACCCACTACTGAGAATCGACGACTTATTTGATCAACTACAAGGCTCGTCTGTTTATTCGAAGATCGATTTACGTTCTGGATATCATCAAATGCGGGTGAAGGAGGATGATATTCCAAAGACTACTTTTAGGACGCGTTACGGTCATTACGAGTTTATGGTTATGCCGTTTGGATTAACTAACGCACCAGCTGTGTTCATGGACCTCATGAACCGAGTGTGTGGGCCATATCTTGACAAGTTTTCATTGTTTTCATCGATGACATACTTATTTACTCGAAGAATGATCAAGAGCACGAAGAACATTTGAGAAAAGTGCTAGAGTTGCTGAGAAAAGAAAAACTGTACGCTAAGTTTTCAAAGTGTGCATTTTGGTTGGAAGAAGTTCAATTCCTCGGTCACATAGTGAACAAAGAAGGTATTCAGGTGGATCCATCAAAGATTGAAATCGTTGAAAAGTGGGAAACCCCAAAAACTCTGAAACACATACGCCAATTTTTAGGACTAGCTGGTTACTACAGAAGGTTCATCCAAGACTTTTCCAGAGTAGCAAAACCCTTGACTGCATTAACGCATAAAGGGAAGAAATTTGAATGGAAAGATGAATGATAATGCTAAAAACGAACATATATTTCATAGCATTATTCCTCAAGAAAGACAAGCTTTTAGTTGCAATTGTCCTATTTAAAAGTGATATTCGTTTAAATAATAAAAGGTGAAGACAAAAGACAGATTCGACGAATTGAAGACGCAAACGACCAAAAAGCTCAAAAGTACAAAATACAATCAAAGAGGTTCCAATTATTGATAAGAAACGTCTCGAAATTACAAGAGTACAAGATTCAAAACGCAAAGTACAAGATATTAAATTGTACGCAAGGACGTTCAAAAATCGGGAACCGGGACCAGAGTCAACTCTCAACGCTCGACGCAACGGACTAAAAATTACAAGTCAACTATGCACATAAATATAATATAATATTTAAATAATTCTTATAATTATTTATATATTATATAAATAATAAAAATCCGTCGGCAAGAAAGACTCCAAAGTTTGTGAGCTGTATTTACAAACTCCGCGACTCGCGGAGTTTGAAGGCAAAAATTGCCGCGAGTCGCGGAGTATCCCTGAACTCAATTCCCTATAAAGCCAACTGAATTCTGATCATTTTTAACAACTCATATAATCTATCTCTCTCAATATATACGTAAATATATATATATAATTTATATTTTAATTTTAATTTTAATTTTAATCCTAATAATAAGGGTATGTTAGCGAATATTGTAAGGGTGTAAGTCAAAATTCTGTCCGTGTAACGCTACGCTATTTTTAATCATTGTAAGTTATGTTCAACCTTTTTAATTTAATGTCTCGTAGCTAAGTTATTATTATGCTTATTTAAAACGAAGTAATCATGATGTTGGGCTAATTACTAAAATTGGGTAATTGGGCTTTGTACCATAATTAGGGTTTGGACAAAAGAACGACACTTGTGGAAATTAGACTATGGGCTAGTAATGGGCTTTATATTTGTTTAACTAAATGATAGTTTGTTAATGTTAATATAAAGATTTACAATTGGGCGTTCCTATAAATTACCATATACACTCGATCGAACACGATGGGCGGGGTATTTATATGTACGAATAATCGTTCATTTAATTGGACACGGGAATGGATTAATAGCCACTAGAATAATTAAAACAGGGGTGAAATTATGTACAAGGACACATGGTATAATTGATAACAAAATATTAAAACTTTGGGTTACACTCAGTCGACATCCTGGTGTAATTATTAAACAAAGTATTAAAATCTTGTTACAGTTTAAGTCCCCAATTAGTTGGAATATTTAACTTCGGGTATAAGGATAATTTGACGAGGACACTCCCACTTTATATTTATGACTGATGGACTGTTATGGACAAAAACCAGACGGACATATTAAATAATCCAGGACAAAGGACAATTATCCCATGGGCATAAAACTAAAATCAACACGTCAACCATCATGATTACGGAAGTTTAAATAAGCATAATTCTTTTATTTCATATTTAATTTCCTTTATTTTATATTTAATTGCACTTCTAATTATCGCATTTTTATTGTTATTGTATTTAATTGCACTTTTAATTATCGTACTTTTTAATTATCGCAAGTTTATTTTATCGCATTTTTATTAATCGCAATTTCATTATCGTTATTTACTTTACGCTTTAAATTAACTCTTTTATTTATTATTTTACATTTGGTTTTAACTGCGACTAAAGTTTTAAAATCGACAAACCGGTCATTAAACGGTAAAAACTCCCCTTTATAATAATAATATTACTTATATATATATTTGTATTTTTATAAAAGTAAACTAATATAGCGTTAAGCTTTGTTTAAAGATTTTCCCTGTGGAACGAACCGGACTTACTAAAAACTACACTACTGTACGATTAGGTACACTTCCTATAAGTGTTGTAGCAAGGTTTAAGTATATCCATTCTATAAATAAATAAATATCTTGTGTAAAATTGTATCGTATTTAATAGTATTTTCTGCTAAAATTAATAGCTATTTTATATACACCTCGCATAACTATCAAGTATTTTTGGCGCCGCTGCCGGGGAATCGCTTAAAAGCCGGAAGCGCAACGCTAATATAAAAAAAAAAATTTAGTTTACTTTTATTAAAATTCATTTTTATAAAAATACGTTTTTAATTATTCAAAAATATAAAAAGAAAAACAAAAATATAAGTATTTTTAAGATTTGTTAAATATTTAAGTTTTATAAAGTTTCTTTATTTTTATATAAGTTTTATTTAAGTATTTTGTTTTTATTTAAAACATAAAAAAAACAGAAAAAAAAAATTAATATATATAAATCTATTTTTAAGATATTTTTAAAATTATAAAGTAGTTCTATTTTTATTTAAGTTTTTAAATATAAGTTTTTATTATACAAATATCTTGATATAAACAGAAAATATAAAAACAGAAAATATAAAATAAAAAAAAAGTCGAAATTTAAAACTGTACCAGAGTTGAATTTTGGAACCCCGCGACTCGCGGGGTTTGCTGCTTGAAATACCGCAACTCGCGGAGCTATCCTGACACCGACAGAACCCTAATTTAGCATTAATTACGGGTAATTATTAATTATTATTATTATTAACCCTAATTAATTATTATTATTATAATTAGTTTTACTTTTTATTTAATTTATATTTTAGTTAAATTAGTTTAATTAAATTGTAAAATTAATAGTTTTATTAAATAAATAATATAAAAATAATATTTTTATAAAAATTGTACTTTTTACAACTTCTTGTATATTTTTATATTTTGTCCCTTTTTAATCGTTTTAGCGTAATATTTGTATTTTTAGCTCATATTTAGTTTTAAACTTAGTTTTTGCCATAGTTATTTTTACTTCTAGATTTTTAGGCTTTGCCATAGAATTCCTTAAGTGCTTTTTCTTTAGACTAAGATTTAGGTGCTTTAGAATTTTGCGACACCTTTTTAAGTTTTAGTTTCTTTTTAAGTTATTTCCATTTGGGATTTAGTTTTTCCTATAAGCTTTAATATTTTTAGATGACTTTTTCCTATGTATCAATTATCATTCCAATTAGTAATCTCAATTTGCGATTATAATTTTAAGTTGGTTGTAGTAATAAGGTTAGGTTAGTCAAGTGTTTTTAAGTGTTATAAGTTTCTTTTATTTTTCCGTCACCTTTTATTTTTCAACCATTTTTCTTTTTCGACCTTTTTCCGACGCGCTCTTTTTCTTTCTTATTTCTCGTTATTCTAGTTTTAGGACATAGATTTTTATTCTACTTCTTATCTAATTTCTTAAAATTACGAAAATTTATTTTAAGTGGTTAAATTGATAGACATCAAAATTTTCTGGTTCGTAGTAATAGTTGGATTTGTACGTGGACCGGGTTATTGGAGCTAAACAGTCCTCAATTAATTGAGACCAAACGAATCCTGCCCCTCTGCTGCATCTTTTGGCTATTCGAAACGTGGGCAAAATCAGAAAAGTCTATTGATTGGATAACTTATTATAATTTTTCTTTCCTTTTAAAAACTAATAGGATATTCAGTGAATGCACCGAGCAAGACGTTCACCACCTTTTGTACGTTCACCACCTGTAACTAGATCAAGACATTTAGCAAATATTACCGCCGTTGATTTTTCTTTAGAATCGTCATCCAGTCGACCAAGTACTCCAGTTCAAATTTCCGATAATCCATTTTTTGAACCCGACCTCACAATTGAGAATCCGGAGAATATTCAGGGATGATTCATAGATCCTGAACCACTAAACTTTCCTCCGGAACCACCAATCATTCTAACAGAGATTGTTGAGGAACGAACCATTAAATCAGAATCCTTTAGTGATTCCGATTCAACAAATTCAATTATGGAGAATCTGGAACCTTTAAGTATGGAAGACCGAATGAGAGCTAAACGCACTGGCCAAGGTCACGCAATTACTCATCCAGACATTAATGCGCCAGATTATGAAATTAAAGGACAAATTCTACACATGGTGACTAATCAATGCCAATTTAGTGGTGCGCCGAAGGAAGATCCAAATGAACATCTACGTACCTTTAATAGGATCTGCACACTATTTAAAATCCGAGAAGTGGAGGATGATCAGATATATCTCATGTTATTTCCCTGGACTTTAAAGGGAGAAGCCAAAGATTGGTTGGAATCGTTACCTGAAGGGGCGATTGATACATGGGACGTATTAGTTGAAAAATTTCTTAAACAATTCTTTCCTGCATCTAAAGCCGTAAGACTTCAAGGAGAAATTGTTACGTTCACACAGAAACCAAATGAAACTCTATATGAGGCGTGGACAAGATTTGGAAAGTTGTTGAGAGGATGTCCGCAACATGGTTTAGACACCTGTCAAATAGTACAAATATTCTACCAAGGATGCGACATCACTACAAGGAAAGATATAGATATAGCAGCTGGTGGGTCTATTATGAAGAAAACCGAAACTGATGCTTACAAAATTATTGATAACACTCCTTCCCACTCACATGAGTGGCACCAAGAAAAAGATATCGTTAGATCATCTAAAGCAGCTAGAGCCGATTCTAGCCATGACTTAGATTCCATTTCCGCAAAGATAGATGTTGTCGAGAGACGAATGGAAAAGATGACTAAAGATATTCACTCAATACGAATTAGTTGTGAGCAGTGTGGAGGACCACATTTGACAAAAGATTGTCTCAGTATTGAATTAACAATGGAACAAAGAGAGAATATTTCATACATAAACCAAAGGCCTGGAAATAATTATCAGAATAATTATCAACCGCCAAGACCTATTTACAATCAAAACCAGAATTATAACCGAAATATTCCATACAACAACCAACAAGGTCCTAGCAATCAACAAGTATCCAATAATACTTATAATCAGCAAAGACCTAATTTTCAAAACAAACCACCACAACAAACCGATGATAAAAAGCCGAATTTAGAAGATATGATGACGAAGCTAGTTGAAACTCAAACGCAGTTTTTCACATCTCAGAAACAAACCAATGAACAAAATGCTCAAGCATTTAGAAATCAACAAGCTTCTATTCAAAATCTGGAACAAGAAGTAAGTAACCTAGCAAGGTTAATAGGTGAAAGAAAACCGGGAAGTCTACCTAGTGATACAAATGCTAACCCCCGAAATGAAACAGCTAAAGCCATTACCACAAGAAGTGGTACAACACTTAAACCACCTGAAATACCTATAACTTCTGATGAAGCTATTCCTACTCCACAAGAACCACAACCTGATCAAGATAAGGAAAAAGAACCGGTAGTTGAAAAGGTTAATGATGATAACACAGTTAAGGCTAAACCTTATGTTAAACCATACCAACCACCACTTCCTTACCCGAGTAAAATGAAGAAAGAGAAACTTGAAGCCGAGCAATCCAAATTCTTGGATATGTTTAAACAGATAAATGTAAATCTTCCTTTCATTGATGTGATTTCAGGAATGCCTATATATGCTAAATTCTTGAAAGATCTAATCTCAAATAGAAAGAAAATGGAAGAACTCTCGGCTGTTACCATGAATGCTAATTGTTCAGCAGTGCTGTTGAATAAGATACCAGAAAAACTATCTGATCAGGAAGTTTCACAATTCCATGTTTTCTGGGTAGTCTTAGTTCAATAGAAGCATTGGCAGACTTAGGTGCTAGTATAAATCTAATGCCGTATTCACTATACGCTAAACTAGACCTTGGAGAATTGAAACCAACCAGAATAAGCATACAACTAGCCGATAGATCAATAAAATATCCTAGAGGGATAATGGAGAACATGCTAGTTAAAGTTGGTACTTTAGTATTTCCAATAGATTTTGTTGTTCTGGACATGGAAGAAGATTCTCAAGTTCCTCTCATATTAGGAAGACCATTCTTAAACACGGCTAAAGCAATGATAGACGTGTTCGGTAAGAAATTGACCCTAAGTATAGAGGATGAGAGTGTTACCTTTTCAGTTGATAGAGCAATGCAACAACCACAATCTGCAGATGATACATGTTATTATATTCAAACTATAGATGCACATGCAGAATTGTTAGAAGAATTTCCAGAATTACAAGGAACAGGAGAATGTTCTTTAGGAGAAGGTAATGAACCAATTAATGAAGCTGAAATGTTAGCTACACTTATAGCTAATGGATATGAACCAACAACAGAAGAAATTCATATGCTAAAAGAAGAAGACAGATATCGATATAAATCATCGATAGAAGAACCTCCGAAATTAGAGTTAAAGCCACTTCCAAACCATTTGGAATACGCTTATTTACATGGTGAATCTGAATTACCTGTAATAATATCGTCTTCTCTTACTGAAAATGAGAAATCACAACTCATTTCTGTGTTGAAAGCTCATAAACCAGCCATTGCATGGAAGATTCATGATATTAAAGGAATAAGTCCTTCGTATTGCACACATAAAATCCTTATGGAAGAAGGTCATAAAACGTATGTGCAACGCCAACGAAGACTAAATCCTAATATGCAAGATGTAGTTAAGAAAGAGATTATTAAACTGCTAGATGCAGGTTTAATTTATCCAATTTCTGATAGTCCATGGGTAAGCCCAGTCCAATGCGTACCTAAGAAGGGTAGCATGACTGTCATTACAAATGAAAAAAATGAGCTTATTCCTACTAGGACTGTAACAGGATGGCGTGTGTGTATTGATTATAGAAAATTAAATGACGCCACCAGAAAAGATCACTTTCCCTTACCTTTCATAGATCAAATGTTGGAAAGATTAGCCGGAAATAGTTACTATTGTTTTCTAGATGGATTTTCCGGATATTTTCAAATTCCAATAGCACCCGAAGATCAAGAGAAAACCACATTCACGTGCCCTTATGGTACTTTTGCTTACAAACGCATGCCATTTGGACTTTGCAAAGCCCCTGCAACCTTTCAAAGGTGTATGATGGCGATTTTTCACGACATGATAGAAGAATGCATGGAAGTTTTCATGGATGACTTTTCAGTCTTCGGTGATACATTTGAATCATGTCTAGTTAATCTGGAATGAATGCTTATTAGATGCGAACAATCAAATCTAGTTCTTAATTGGGAGAAATGCCATTTTATGGTTAAAGAAGGCATCGTTCTTGGTCATAAAATTTCAAAAGAAGGAATTGAAGTGGATAGAGCTAAAGTAGATGTAATTGCTAAACTTCCACATCCCACCAATGTTAGAGGAGTTAGGAGTTTTCTAGGGCATGCCTGTTTTTACCGACGTTTCATAAAATATTTTTCTAAAATTGCCACTCCTATGAATAAACTCCTAGAAAAGGATGCTCCATTCATCTTTTCCGATGAGTGTATCAAATCTTTTAATATTCTTAAAGAGAAACTAACTAATGCGCCGATCATGATAACACCAAATTGGAATCTACCATTTGAACTAATGTGCGATGCAAGTGATTTTGCAATGGGAGCCGTTTTAGGACAAATGATTGAAAAACGATTTCAACCTATATATTATGCTAGTAAGACGTTACAAGGAGCACAACCGAACTATACAACTACTGAAAAAGAACTCCTTGCTATTGTCTTTGCTTTTGACAAATTTCGATCATATCTCGTTCTAGCAAAAACGGTGGTCTATACCGACCATTCTGCTCTTAGATACCTATTTTCAAAACAAGATGCTAAACCAAGATTAATCCGTTGGATCTTACTCTTACAAGAGTTTGATATTGAAATCCGAGATAAAAGAGGAGCAGAAAATCTCGCCGCTGATCATCTTTCTCGTCTTGAAAATCCCGAATTAGAAGTTCTAAATGAATCGGCCATACAAGACAACTTTCCTGATGAATATCTATTGAAGATAGATTATAAAGAAATTCCATGGTTTGCAGACTATGCAAACTACTTAGTTTGTGGATTCCTTGAAAAAGGATTATCGTACCAAAGACGAAAGAAATTCTTCAGTGATATAAAACACTATTTTTGGGAAGATCCACATTTGTTTAAAAGTTGTCCCGATGGAATAATACGCCGATGTGTATTTGGAGATGAAGCTAGTAAAATTTTAAACCATTGTCACACAGGACCAACAGGAGGGCATTATGGGCCTCAACTAACAGCAAGAAAAGTTTATGATGCTGGATTCTATTGGCCTACAATTTACAAAGACTCACACCTTCTTTTCAAATCCTGTGATGCTTGTCAAAGGGCCGGAAAAATAAGTCAACGTGATGAAATGCCACAAAATGTCATACAAGTATGTGAAGTATTTGACATTTGGGGTATTGACTTTATGGGTCCATTTCCAAAATCTCATAATAATCTATATATACTTGTAGCCATTGATTATGTATCTAAATGGGCGGAAGCACAAGCTCTCCCAACTAACGATGCAAGAGTTGTAGTCAACTTTTTAAAACGTCTTTTTGCAAGGTTTGGAACACCGAAAGCTTTAATAAGTGTTCGGGGTACTCATTTCTGTAATAATCAACTTGAGAAAGTTCTTAAAAGATATGGAGTAACTCATAAAATCTCCACCGCATATCATCCACAAACAAGTGGACAAGTTGAAAATACCAACCGAGCTTTAAAACGTATTCTAGAGAAAACCGTAGGATCAAATCTGAAGGAATGGTCCATTAAATTGGAGGATGCACTCTGGGCTTTTAGAACAGCCTACAAAACTCCAATTGGAACCACACCTTTTAGACTTGTTTATGGAAAAGCATGTCATCTTCTAGTAGAAATTGAACACAAAGCATTTTGGGCTTTGAAGACATGTAATCTTGATTTACATGAAGCCGGACGTCTACGATTAAGTCAACTAAACGAATTAGAAGAATTAAGACATGAAGCATACGAAAATTCGTTAATCTATAAAGAAAGAACGAAGAAATGGCATGATAAAAGAATCAGAAATTCAAAAGAATTTAAAGAAGGAGACAGAGTTCTACTTTTCAATTCACGATTCAAGCTATTTCCTGGAAAATTGAAATCAAGATGGTCTGGACCATTCATAGTCAAAAGAGTTTTCCCATACGGAATGATAGAATTAATAAATTCAAATGGGATGGAATTTAAAGTTAATGGTCACAGAGTTAAACATTACATACATGGTCCAATGGAAGTCGACAACGAAGTTAATCACAATTTCGACACCACAGCTAACTAAGTGTGGGGAGAATCAAGTCTTTAAAGGATAATATGTATTTCTGTTAGAGTTAGATTGTCTGTTTTCGTGTAGTTCTCGAAAATGGAACCCGAATGGTCTTTCCCTAGCAGACCCTAAAGAACTAGTCTTCTCCCCTCATTCTGAATTTTTATTTTTTTTTAGGTTTTTACAAAATGAAGACTGCCTGTGAACTAAACCATGGTCTAATGCTACACGCTTTGATCACTAAACGTAATAATGACACACTACCGAGTGAAATAGTATCAGTAATCAGAGAAAGATTGGATGGAGTTAGAAAAGAATCCAGATGTGAAGATAATAAGTTACAATTTGGTAAAGGAAAATCAAAATCCGCAGCGAAAAGAAGAGCACGACACCTAGAAAGATGTCACAAATGCGGAAAATGGTCACATGGAGGTAAATGTTCAAATAATCAAACCTATTCAAATACCGAATTTGTTACTTTATGCAGAGACGGACCGTTCATATGTTTAGAAGAAAAAACACTGAATGCTCGAGGTTACGCCAATGTAGCCATGGAAAACCAATTAAACCGACTATCTTATGAATGGGATAGATCATATAACTAAGAAATCTATTTCACAGGTATGTTTGTACAGTTTTTTTTTTTTTTTAACCTTTTGATAATAAACGCTAATTTGTTCGCTATAAAGTATTAAATTGGTATTGAATAAAATTAGGTTTGGCGACCGAAATTATTGATATCATTCAAAAATTTATTACATCACTGTGAAATTTAACGTTTATTCTTAAGGTATAAATATCTTTAAACAATCAACCCAAAATATTTCAAAAATTCGTCATGAGTTAAATTAGGTCATGGAACCGAAATTACTTTACCGAAAAGAGGGGCGCATATTTTTGATAATATTTGATTGATTAAAGTGGGATAAAAAAAACCAAAAAGATTTTTAATTTTATTTTTACCATGTTTTTAAAATTAATATATAAATCTTAAATTAAATTTGTAAACTTTGTAAAATCAATATATTTAAAATTGTAAATATTTGAAAAAATTAATATAAGTTTGGTGTGAATTTATAATATGAATTTTTAAATTAAGTTTGGTGTGAATTTTTAATTTTTAAAATATGAATTTTTAATTTTATGCATTTCAAATTTTAAGTTTGGTGTGAATTTTTAATATTAATTTTGAATTTTATATTTAAATTGTGTGAATTTAAAAACAAAAATTTACTTTATCTCATTAAGTTAAAAATATGATTTTTAAAATTCGTCGTAAGTTGAAGACTAGGTCTTTAAACCGAAATTGCTTTACCAAAAGGAGGGACGAGAACTTTTATTATCATTATTTTTAATCTTATTGAATTAAAGTATGCCAAAAACATTAAAAAACCCCAAAAATATTAGCTTTTAAAACAATCGCTACAAAAAGACAAATTTTAAAATTTTGTCGAAGGACGGACTAGGACATCGATCCGAAACGACCTCGTCCTAAATAACAAGGGAAACAAAATTTTAAAATTAATTACTTAATTGTTTTAATTAGTATAAGATATTTAAAAAAAAATATATATATATATATATATATATATATATATATATATATATATATATATATATATATATATACAAACTCCGCGACTCGCGGAGTTTGAAGAGTAAAAACCCCGCGACTCGCGGAGGGACCAAATTACAGAAAAAAAATAAAGCTGAACGAACAGCTCAAACCACACACCACAAAAACACATACAGCTAAAATACTGCGCGAAAAAACCCGAAAAACACCCCCAAAATCACAATTTTTAACCGTTAATCATCAAATCTTTTACTAAAATCATGTTGAGAAGGATGCTATCAAGGAATTACTCAAGAAAAAGGGTAAATTTCTACACCTAAACACCATTTAATCCAAAAATTAGTGTTCTTGAGCAATTTTTTCCCCAATTTGATTTTGATACTTTTTAGTGTAATTATTCTTAAATTGTTTATGTGTTATGCTTGTATAACCTAGATTGATGCTATTTAACATGATTAGAAGCCTTAAACTTCAAATTTAGAGTAATCTAGGGTTTGTGTTCTTGAGCAAATTTGGGGCTTTTTGATATAAACAGGTTATGACCGATTTTTGTCATGAATTGTTGCTAAATTAAGCAGTGTAACATGTTTAGGTAGTTAAATGATCCAAACTTTGAGCCTAAACATGATTTTGAGAATTAAAGTGGACTTTTTCAAGTCTAAAATTCATGAACTTGATTTTTGAAAGATAATGTCATTTGAAACTTGTTTAATTGCTAGTAATGATTATTTTGACATGTTATTTGAGTTGAATGCTTATGAACTTGGCGAACATTTTCGTATATGCTTATTTGAAAAAATGTAGATTTGATGAAAATATGAAAATGAGCTTAAGTTTGATATAAATTGATCATGTCATTGTAATTATTTGGATTGATGATTTTGCTGACACTAATGCATATTTGGATGCACAAAAATTGTGTTTGATGTGTTTTGCAGACCGAAAGGGGTGAATCTTCATCCCAAGCTCGCAATGCTCCTGCTGAGAATGCGGAACAACAGGAGGTGGATAACTTCTACAAGCAAGATATACCTCATCCAGTCATGACATTTTCTGATATGCACTTGGAAGATTTGCATCCGAACCTGAGATTTGACAGACTTTGGATAGATTATCCAAAATACCAAAGGGGTTTGCATACTCTTCATTCTAAAGTTGTTGAGATACCTAGGGTCATAAAATGAGGACCATTAGAAGCTGTAGAATTGGCCGGTCCAATTAGGGAATTACTTGCACAGAGGTATGGTAATTCTACTTTTAACGATTGGGTACGTTTATTCACCATGCATAGACCTGTATATAAAGTATGGTGAGAAGAATTGTTGTGTAGTATAGAATTAAATGATCGGGTAGCTAGTTTAACCGATCGATCTTTTATTAGATTTTTGTTAGGAGGTTCGATGCGCCACATGTCTTTACTAGACATGGCTCAGGCTTTACGTATATATACGCCCGAGGAGTTAGCATCTGCCGATTGTAGAGGGTTGATACTAAATGGTAGAAAGATAGATGAAAATTTTGATACACATGGTGTATGGAGTCAAATGACAAGCCATCACCGATTTAAAGGGGGAAATTACTCTTATTCGGATATAGATAGAGCTGAATTAAGAGTGATTCATAGGTTTTTAGATAATTCGATTACACAAAGAGGTAAGAACAAGGAAAAGGTAAATGAACAGGATTTGTTTTACCATATGTGTATTCGAGACCCACAAAGCGCTGTAAGTATACCTTATTGTGTGGGTTATTATTTATCAGCTATGGTTAGGGGGATGAGACCGCATAGCATAATAGGAGGTGGTATTTTTATTACTTTGATTGCTGAATATCTCGGTGTGGATATAAGTCGGGGGGGATTATTAGTCGAAGAACCAGAACCCCGCGATACTATAGGTTTAAATGTATACCATGGTGCGAAAGTTTTGAAGAGGCGAAATAACGCCGCAGTACAATACCATGGTAGACATCCACAGGTTGAGAGAAACCAACAGCAAGGTAATGTAGGAGGGGAAAATGAAATGCAAGAAATGCAAAGGTTTATAGCTTCACAGGAGTATGAAAATGCTAGACATAGAGCATTTGAAGATTGGCAAGTTCATCAAAACCAAATCATAGCTCATTGCCAACATATAGGTAGAAACTATATTCCTACTCCAAAACCCATATTCCCTCCCTGGTCTATAGAGATGCAACCACCGTATCCTACGTATAACCCTGCCGAAGCATTTTATAGCACCTATGGTTATGCATGGAACCCCTATTGGTATCAATATCATCCCTAGTCTACTTAGTTTTATTTATTTTGTAATTTGTAATGTTGATACGTTTAATACTTATGTTAATATTGTAATAGTTTTTATAATTTTCTAACTTTTATTCTTAGATTTTAATAATTTTTGAATGTGGGGTAATATACCAAACTTCAAAAATATGTATATATGTTTGCAGTTTATCTTATGTACACAACAGGGTAAAACAACGCATTTTCAAAGACTGACATTAAGTTCAGCAAAAGCAACTAATTTTGACGACAAGATGCAAAATATATGTGAAATAACAACAAGACGGAATGAACAAATGATGTGCACCATTTATCATTCAGCAAACAAACGCCAATATATTTGGAAACTTTGATAAAATTTAATCATTTTCACACAAATCACCCTCAATAATTTAAATTGTTACTGATTTCTTGCAAATGAGGGCATTGCAAGATCTTAAGTGTGGGAAGGGGTTAAATTCTTTCGGATTTTAAAATTTTTACTTTATACACTTGGTTACCATTAGAAATACTAGTAAAGTAGTAGTTGTATTAGAATCTAGTGCTCTCTGATAATAAAGAAAAGCCCTAGTCTTATATACTGACTACCCAATTCTAGTAAAATTTTTCAAAATTTTCAATTAAATGAACTCAAAATCATGTTTATACATATTTATGAATGATAAAACTAGGTTTTAACACCAAAATTATTGTTACCTCAGAAAGGACATAAATTGAGAAACAAACCAAAATGTTAAAATTCATTTAAAATGGAATAGAGGACGATAAAAAGGAAAATAAAAGCCAAGTGTGGGAAAATTTACCAAGTTATCTTAAACATATGTCACATATATCAGTAACAAATAACTGAAAATACTTTTGCTTTGGACTAAACTAAACTGTTTTACCCGATGAAAGAAAAGAAGAGATGGATCTACACGATGAATCAATTCCATCATTAAAAGGAAGTAAAGTCTTCCGAAAAAGACACGCGCTTCTTGATTTAGGTCAAGAAGTTGTCGTCCAGACCAGCTGTAGGTTGACAAAAAATCTAGAAAAGTCATCACTAAAATCAGCAGGAAATCCAGGGACCTCATCATTAAACAGGGTCGCCAAGTGGTCAGATTTATCCTAACCATGAGAGGATCTGTCTCGTAAAATGGGGAGGGCGCCGTGCAAATTAGCTTGATAAGACTAATGAATCAGACCCCCAGAAAGGATAATCTCCTTAAAGATTAAAAATCAGCTTTTAAGCCTGATATTACTCAATCCTTGAGATTGACCTTAAAGATTGAGAATTACAAACTCATGGAATTCAATGATATCTAAACTCGAGCTTGAACGAGAAAATATTTTGATCAAAATTAAAACCGATTTGTTTTCTGAAAACCTATTTTCAATGCGTTCATTACCATTGAACGTAAAATCCCAGGAATTCACCTGGAATTCATTAGGTCACCTGAACTAAATCGGGTGTCAACCGTAAGAACGGTGGTTGCATAGCATGGTTGAAGACAGGACCTTGTGCCAGACCGAAAAAAATTATAGGATGATCTTTACTATTGCTCCTACAAAGGATAGTAATAGCATTCGACACATTTTTGGACCATAATCAAATGCATGTCATTAGACATTGCCTTAATAGTTGCTTGTTCATCGCTTTCCTTTACAACCGGACGGTAGTTTGCCGAAAGGTAATTGATAATGCTAAAAACGAACATATATTTCATAGCATTATTCCTCAAGAAAGACAAGCTTTTAGTTGAAATTGTTCTATTTACAAGAGATATTCGTTTAAATAATAAAAGGTGAAGACAAAAGGCAGATTCGACAAATTGAAGACAAAAAGGTCCAAAGAGCTAAAAAGTACAAGATACAACTAAAAAGGTTCAAAATATTGATGAGGAACGTCTCAAAATGACAAGAGTACAAGTTACAAGACGCAAAGTACGCGATATAAAATAATACGCGAAGACGTCCGAAAATCCGGAACCGGGACCTGAGCCAAGAAGAAACGCCCGACGCAACGGACCAAAAATATCTAGTCTACTATGCACAAGAATATAATATAATATATATATAATTATATATAATTATATATTATATATATTATTATTATTATATTACGTCGACAAAGAAGAAAACAAAAGCAGTTGGCTGAATCCAGGGTGGCCATGCGACTCGCATGGCCAGAGGCACAAAACCATGCGAGTCGCATGGTGTGAGATTGCTGGTCAGGTCCTATAAAAAGCCAGTTTTCTGCCGAGTTTTACACATCCTTTTTCTCTTCCTCTTCAACGTAAATATATTTATATTTATAATTTATATTTTAATTTTAATTATAATTCTAATAATAAGGGTATGTTAGCGAATGTTGTAAGGGTGTAAGTCGAAATTCTGTCCGTGTAACGCTACGCTATTTTTAATCATTGTAAGTTATGTTCAACCTTTTTATATTAATGTCTTGTAGCTAAGTTATTATTATGCTTATTTAAAACGAAGTAATCATGATGTTGGGCTAATTACTAAAATTGGGTAATTGGGCTTTGTACCATAATTGGGGTTTGGACAAAAGAACGACACTTGTGGAAACTAAACTATGGGCTATTA
Source organism: Rutidosis leptorrhynchoides (assembly GCF_046630445.1). Taxonomy (NCBI): domain Eukaryota; kingdom Viridiplantae; phylum Streptophyta; class Magnoliopsida; order Asterales; family Asteraceae; genus Rutidosis; species Rutidosis leptorrhynchoides. The sequence continues at coordinate 28,294,061 of NC_092342.1, forward strand.
ATAGGCTTTATATTTGTTTAACTAAATGAAAGTTTGTTAATGTTAATATAAAGATTTACAATTGGGCGTCCATATAAATTACCATATACACTCGATCGGACACGATGGGCGGGGTATTTATATGTACGAATAATCGTTCATTTAACCGGACACGGGAATGGATTAATAGCCACTAGAATAATTAAAACAGGGGTGAAATTACATTCAAGGGTAATTGGTGTAATTGTTAACAAAGTAGTAAAACCTTGGTTTACACGCAGTCGATAACCTGGTGTATTCATTAAACAAAGTATTAAAACCTTGTTACAATTCGAATCCCCAATTAGTTGGAATATTTATCTTCGGGTATAATAATAATTTGACAAGGACACTTGCAATTTATATTTATGACTGATGGACTGTTATGGACAAAAACCAGACGGACATATTGAATAATCCAGGACAAAGGACAATTAACCCATGGGCATAAAACTAAAATCAACACGTCAAACATCATGATTACGGAAGTTTAAATAAGCATAATTCTTTTATTTCATATTTAATTTCCTTTATTTTATATTTAATTGCACTTCTAATTATCGCACTTTTATTTATTGTTATTTTATTTAATCGCACTTTTAATTATCGCAATTTAATTTTATCGCATTTTTATTATTCGTAATTTCATTATCGTTATTTACTTTACACTTTAATTTAAGTCTTATATTTATTTAATATTTTACATTAGGTTTTAACTGCGACTAAAGTTTTAAAATCGACAAACCGGTCATTAAACGGTAAAAACCCCCCTTTATAATAATAATATTACCTATATATATATTTGTATTTTTATAAAAGTAAACTAATATAGCGTTGAGCTTTGTTTAAAGATTTCCCTGTGGAACGAACCGGACTTACTAAAAACTACACTACTGTACGATTAGGTACACTGCCTATAAGTGTTGTAGCAAGGTTTAAGTATATCCATTCTATAAATAAATAAATATCTTGTGTAAAATTGTATCATATTTAATAGTATTTCCTAGTAAAAATTAATAGTATTTTATACCCCTCTGCTTTGACATCAAGTATTTTTGGCGCCGCTGCCGGGGAACTCGCCGAAGCGAAACGCCATATTTTTAATTTTTAAGTTATAATTAGTTTTGGTAAAATTTATATTTTTAAAAAAAAAAATTAAAAAAATATATAAAACAAAAAAAAAAAAAAGAGCTTTTAAAATCGAAAAAAAAAAAAGTATTTTAAATATATTTTTTTCTTTTATTTTTACAAAATTATAAAGTATTTTAAGTTTATTTTTAGTTTTAAAAATTAAGTTTTATTTTAATTATATATATATATATTTATATTTTAAATATAAAACAGAAAAAAGAAAATAAATATTAAATATACGTGACCTGTCAAATTGAACCTGTCCAGTTGAACCGGTTCAGTTCAGTCATGCGAGTCGCATGACCCACCCCCTTAAACCATGCGAGTCGCATGAGGGGTCTGACAGGGCCACAAACAACCCTAAAAACGCATTAATTACGGAGTATAATATATTATTATTAAATTAAACCCTAATTTGATTTATTATTATTAATTAAGTTTTTAGTTTAATTAATTTTAATTACTTTTATTTAGTTTTATTATTTATTTACTTAATACTTTTATTATAAAATATGAAAATAATATTTTTATAAAATCTAATATTTTTATAACTTTTTATAACTTTTAATATTTTGTCCCTTTTTAATCGTTGTAGCGTAATATTTATATTTTTAGCTCATATTTAATTTTAAACTTAGTTTTCGCTATAGTCATTTTTACTCCTAGATTTTTAGGCTTTGCCGTAGAATTCCTTAAGTGCTTTTTCTTTAGACTAAGATTTAGGTGCTTTAGAATTTTGCGACGCCTTTTTAAGTTTTAGTTTCTTTTTAAGTTATTTCCATTTGGGATTTAGTTTTTCCTGTAAGCTTTAATATTTTTAGACCTTTTACTATGTATCAATTATCATTCCAATTAGTAATATCAATTTGCGATTATAATTTTAAGTTAGTTGTAGTAATAAGGTTAAATTAGTTAAGTATTTTTAAGTTTTTATAAGTTTCTTTTATTTTTCCGTCACCTTTTATTTTTTAACCATTTTTCTTTTTCGACCTTTTGCGACGAACTCTTTTTCTCTCTTATTTCTCGCTATTCTAGTTTTTAGGACTTAGAATTTTTTCTACTTCTTATCTAAATTTCTTAAAATTACGAAAATTTATTTTAAGTGGTTAAATTGATAGACATCAAAATTTTCTGGTTCGTAGTAATAGTTGGATTTGTACGTGGACCGGGTTATTGGAGCCAAACAGTCCTCAATTATATTGAGACCAAACGAATCCTGCCCCTCTGCTGCATCTTTTGGCTATTCGAAACGTGGGCAAAATCAGAAAAGTCTATTGATTGGATAACTTATTATAATTTTTCTTTCCTTTTAAAAACTAATAGGATATTCAGTGAATGCACCGAGCAAGACGTTCATCACCTTTTGTACGTTCACCACCTGTAACTCGATCAAGACATCGTTTAACAAATATAACCGCCGTTGATTTTTCTTTAGAATCGTCATCCAGTCGACCAAGTACTTCAGTTCAAATTTCCGATAATCCATTTTTGAACCCAACCTCACAATTGAGAATCCAGAAAATATTCAGGAACGGTTCGTAGATCCTGAACCATTAAACTTTCCTCCGGAACCACCAATCATTCAAACAGAGATTGTTGAGGAACGAACTATTAAATCAGAATCATCTAGTGATACCGATTCAACAAATTCAATTATGGAGAATCTGGAACCTTTAAGTATGGAAGACCGAATGAGAGCTAAACGCACTGGCCAAGGTCATGCAATTACTCATCCAGACATTAATGCGCCAGATTATGAAATCAAAGGACAAATTCTACACATGGTGACTAATCAATGCCAATTTAGTGGTGCGCCGAAGGAAGATCCAAATGAACATCTACGTACCTTTAATAGGATCTGCACACTATTTAAAATCCGAGAAGTGGAGGATGAACAGATATATCTCATGTTATTTCCCTGGACTTTAAAGGGAGAAGCCAAAGATTGGTTGGAATCGTTACCTGAAGGGGCGATCGATACATGGGACGTTTTAATTGATAAATTTCTTAAACAATTCTTTCCTGCATCTAAAGCCGTAAGACTTCAAGCAGAAATTGTTACGTTCACACAAAAGCCAAATGAAACTCTATATGAGGCGTGGACAAGATATGGAAAGTTATTAAGAGGATGTCCGCAACATGGTTTAGACACCTGTCAAATAGTACAAATATTCTACCAAGGATGCGACATCACTACAAGAAAAGACATAGATATAGCAGCTGGTGGTTCTATTATGAAGAAAACCGAAACTGATGCTTACAAAATTATTGATAACACTGCTTCCCACTCACATGAGTGGCACCAAGAAAAAGACATCATTAGATCATCTAAAGCAGCTAGAGCCGATTCTAGCCATGACTTAGATTCCATTTCCGCAAAGATAGATGCTGTGGAGAGACGAATGGAAAAGATGACTAAGGATATTCACTCAATACGAATTAGTTGTGAGCAGTGTGGAGGACCACATTTGACAAAAGATTGTCTAAGTATTGAATTAACAATGGAACAAAGAGAGAATATTTCATACATAAACCAAAGGCCTGGAAATAATTATCAGAATAATTATCAACCGCCAAGACCAATTTACAATCAAAACCAGAATTATAACCGAAATATTCCATACAACAACCAACAAGGTCCTAGCAATCAACAAGTATCCAATAATACTTACAATCAGCAAAGACCGAATTTTCAAAACAAACCACCACAACAAACCGATGATAAAAAGCCGAATTTAGAAGATATGATGACGAAGCTAGTTGAAACTCAAACGCAGTTTTTCACATCTCAAAAACAAACTAATGAACAAAATGCTCAAGCATTTAGAAATCAACAAGCTTCTATTCAAAATCTGGAACAAGAAGTAAGTAACCTAGCAAGGTTAATAGGTGAAAGAAAACCGGGAAGTCTACCTAGTGATACAAATGCTAACCCCCGGAATGAAACAGCTAAAGCTATTACCACAAGAAGTGGTACAACACTTAAACCACCTGAAATACCTGTAACTTCTGATGAAACTATTCCTACTCCACAAGAACCACAACCTGATCAAGATAAGGAAAAAGAACCGGTAGTTGAAAAGGTTAATGAAGATAACACAGTTAAGGATAAACCTTATGTTAAACCATACCAACCACCACTTCCTTACCCAAGTAAAATGAAGAAAGAAAAACTTGAAGCCGAGCAATCCAAATTCTTGGATATGTTTAAACAGATAAATGTAAATCTTCCTTTCATTGATGTGATTTCAGGAATGCCAAGGTATGCTAAATTCTTGAAAGATCTAATCACGAATAGAAGGAAAATGGAAGAACTCTCGGCTGTTACTATGAATGCTAATTGTTCAGCAGTGCTGTTGAATAAGATACCAGAAAAACTATCTGATCCAGGAAGTTTCACAATTCCATGTTTTCTGGGTAGTCTTAGTTCAATAGAAGCATTGGCAGACTTAGGTGCTAGTATAAATCTAATGCCGTATTCACTATACGCTAAACTAGACCTTGGAGAATTGAAACCAACCAGAATAAGCATACAACTAGCCGATAGATCAATAAAATATCCTAGAGGGATAATGGAGAACATGCTAGTTAAAGTTGGTACTTTAGTATTTCCAGTAGATTTTGTTGTTTTGGACATGGAAGAAGATTCTCAAGTTCCCCTCATATTAGGAAGACCATTCTTAAACACGGCTAAAGCAATGATAGACGTGTTCGGTAAGAAACTGACCCTAAGTATAGAGGATGAGAGTGTTACCTTTTCAGTTGATAGAGCAATGCAACAACCACAATCTGCAGATGATACATGTTATTATATTCAAACTATAGATGCACATGCAGAATTATTAGAAGAATTTCCAGAATTACAAGGAACAGGAGAATGTTCTTTAGGAGAAGGAAATGAACCAATTGATGAAGCTGAAATGTTAGCTACACTTATAGCTAATGGATATGAACCAACAACAGAAGAAATTCAAATGCTAAAAGAAGAAGACAGATATCGATATAAATCATCGATAGAAGAACCTCCGAAATTAGAGTTAAAGCCACTTCCAAACCATTTGGAATACGCTTATTTACATGGTGAATCTGAATTACCTGTAATAATATCGTCTTCTCTTACTGAAAATGAGAAATCACAGCTCATTTCTGTGTTGAAAGCTCATAAACCAGCCATTGCATGGAAGATTCATGATATTAAAGGAATAAGTCCTTCGTATTGCACACATAAAATCCTTATGGAAGAAGGTCATAAAACGTATGTGCAACGTCAACGAAGACTAAATCCTAATATGCAAGATGTAGTTAAGAAAGAGATTATTAAACTGCTAGATGCAGGTTTGATATATCCAATCTCTGATAGTCCATGGGTAAGCCCAGTTCAATGCGTGCCGAAGAAGGGTGGCATGACTGTCATCACAAATGAGAAAAATGAGCTTATTCCTACTAGGACTGTAACAGGATGGCGTGTATGTATTGATTATAGAAAATTAAATGACGCCACCAGAAAAGATCACTTTCCCTTACCTTTCATAGATCAAATGTTGGAAAGATTAGCCGGAAATAGTTACTATTGTTTTCTAGATGGATTTTCCGGATATTTTCAAATTCCAATAGCACCCGAAGATCAAGAGAAAACCACATTCACGTGCCCTTATGGTACTTTTGCTTACAAACGCATGCCATTCGGACTTTGTAACGCCCCTGCAACCTTTCAAAGGTGTATGATGGCAATTTTTCACGACATGATAGAAGAATGCATGGAAGTATTCATGGATGACTTTTCAGTCTTCGGTGATACATTTAAATCATGTCTAGTTAATCTAGAACGAATGCTAATTAGATGCGAAAAATCAAATCTAGTACTTAATTGGGAGAAATGCCATTTCATGGTTAAAGAAGGCATCGTTCTTGGACATAAAATTTCAAAAGAAGGAATTGAAGTGGATAGAGCTAAAGTAGATGTAATTGCTAAACTTCCACATCCCACCAATGTTAGAGGAGTTAGGAGTTTTCTAGGGCATGCCGGTTTTTACCGACGTTTCATAAAAGATTTTTCTAAAATTGCCACTCCTATGAATAAACTCCTAGAAAAGGATGCTCCATTCATCTTTTCAGATGAGTGTATCAAATCTTTTAATATTCTTAAAGAGAAACTCACTCATGCACCGATCATGATAACACCAAATTGGAATCTACCATTTGAACTAATGTGCGATGCAAGTGATTTTGCAATGGGAGCCGTTTTAGGACAAAGGATTGAAAAACGATTTCAACCTATATATTATGCTAGTAAAACATTACAAGGAGCACAAACGAACTATACAACTACTGAAAAAGAACTCCTTGCTATTGTCTTTGCTTTTGACAAATTTCGATCATATCTCGTTCTAGCAAAAACGGTGGTCTATACCGACCATTCTGCTCTTAGATACCTATTTTCAAAACAAGATGCTAAACCAAGATTAATCCGTTGGATCTTACTCTTACAAGAGTTTGATATTGAAATCCGAGATAAAAAAGGAGCAGAAAATCTCGCCGCTGATCATCTTTCTCGTCTTGAAAATCCCGAATTAGAAGTTCTGAATGAATCGGCCATACAAGACAACTTTCCTGATGAATATCTATTGAAGATAGATTATAAAGAAATCCCATGGTTTGCAGACTATGCAAACTACTTAGTTTGTGGATTCCTTGAAAAAGGATTATCGTACCAAAGACGAAAGAAATTCTTCAGTGATATAAAACACTATTTCTGGGAAGATCCACATCTGTTTAAAAGTTGTCCCGATGGAATAATACGCCGATGCGTATTTGGAGATGAAGCTAGTAAAATTTTAAACCATTGTCACACAGGACCAACAGGAGGGCATTATGGGCCTCAACTAACAGCAAGAAAAGTTTATGAAGCTGGATTCTATTGGCCTACAATTTACAAAGACGCACACCTTCTTTGCAAATCCTGTGATGCATGTTAAAGGGCCGGAAAAATAAGTCAACGTGATGAAATGCCACAAAATGTCATCCAAGTATGTGAAGTATTTGACATTTGGGGTATTGACTTTATGGGTCCATTTCCAAAATCTCATAATAATCTATATATACTCGTAGCCATTGATTATGTATCTAAATGGGCTGAAGCACAAGCTCTCCCAACTAACGATGCACGAGTTGTAGTCAACTTTTTAAAACGTCTTTTTGCAAGGTTTGGAACACCGAAAGCTTTAATAAGTGATCGGGGTACTCATTTCTGTAATAATCAACTTGAGAAAGTTCTTAAAAGATATGGAGTAACTCATAAAATCTCCACCGCATATCATCCACAAACGAGTGGACAAGTTGAAAATACCAACCGAGCTTTAAAACGTATTCTAGAGAAAACCGTAGGATCAAATCCGAAGGAATGGTCCATTAAATTGGAGGATGCACTCTGGGCTTTTAGAACAGCCTACAAAACTCCAATTGGAACCACACCTTTTAGACTTGTTTATGGAAAAGCGTGTCATCTTCCAGTAGAAATTGAACACAAAGCATTTTGGGCTTTGAAGACATGTAATCTTGATTTACATGAAGCCGGACATCTACGATTAAGTCAACTAAACGAATTAGAAGAATTAAGACATGAAGCATACGAAAATTCATTAATCTATAAAGAAAGAACGAAGAAATGGCATGATAAAAGAATCAGAAGTTCAAAAGAATTCAAAGAAGGAGACAGAGTTCTTCTTTTCAATTCACGATTCAAGCTATTTCCTGGAAAATTGAAATCAAGATGGTCTGGACCATTCATAGTCAAAAGAGTTTTCCCATACGGAACGATAGAATTAATAAATTCAAATGGGATTGAATTTAAAGTTAATGGTCATAGAGTTAAACATTACATACAGGGTCCGATGGAAGTCGACAACGAAGTTAATCACAATTTCGACACCACAGCTAACTAAGTGTGGGGAGAATCAAGTCTTTAAAGGATAATATGTATTTCTGTTAGAGTTAGATTGTCTGTTTTCGTGTAGTTCTCGAAAATGGAACACGTATGGTCTTTCCCTAGCAGACCCTAAAGAACTAGTCTTCTCCCCCCATTCTGAATTTTTATTTTTTTTAGGTTTTTAGGAAATGAAGACTGCCTGTGAACTAAACCATGGTCTAATGCTACACGCTTTGATCACTAAACGTAATAATGACATACTCCCGAGTGAAATAGTATCAGTAATCAGAGAAAGAATGGACGGAGTTAGAAAAGGATCCAGATGCGAAGATAATAAGTTACAATTTGGTAAAGGAAAATCAAAATCCGCAGCGAAAAGAAGAGCACGACACCTAGAACGATGTCACAAATGCGGAAAATGGTCACATGGAGGTAAATGTTCAAATAATCAAACCTATTCAAATACCGAATTTGTTACTTTATGCAGAGACGGACCGTTCATATGTTTAGAAGAAAAGACAATGAATGCTCGAGGTTACGCCTATGCAGCCATGGAAGACCAATTAAACCGACTATCTTATGAATATAATAGATCATATAACTAAGAAATCTATTTCACAGGTATGTCTGTATAGTTTTTATTTTTATTTTTACTTTTAACCTTTTGATAATAAACGCTAATTTGTTCGCTAAAAAGTATTAAATTGGTATTAAATAAAATTAGGTTTGGCGACCGAAATTATTGATATCGTTCAAAAATTTATTACATCACTGCGAAATTTAACGTTTATTCTTAAGGTATAAATATCTTTAATCAATCAACCCAAAATATTTCAAAAATTCGTCATGAGTTAAATTAGGTCTTGGAACCGAAATTACTTTACCGAAAAGAGGGGCGCATATTTTTGATAATATTTGATTGATTAAAGTGGGATAAAAAGACAAAAAGATTTTTAATTTTATTTTTACCATATTTAAAATTAATATTTAAATCTTAAATTAATATTGTAAAACTTTGTAAAAACAATATTTTTAAAATTGTAAATATTTGAAAAATTAATATAAGTTTGGTGTGAATTTATAATATAAATTTTTAATATAAGTTTGGTGTGAATTTATAATATAAATTTTTAAAATAAGTTTGGTGTGAATTTATAATATGAATTTATAAATTAAGTCTGGTGTGAATTTTTAGAATATTAATTTTGAATTTTATAATTGTGTGAATTTAAAAACAAAAATTTACTTTATCTCATTAAGTTAAGAATATGATTTTTAAAATTCGTCGTAAGTTGAAGACTAGGTCTTTGAACCGAAATTGCTTTACCCGAGGGAGGGACGAGAACTTTTATTATCATTATTTTTAATCTTATTGATTTAAAGTATGCCAAAAACATTAAAAAAAAAAAAAAAACCCAAAAATCTTAGCTTTTAAAACAATCGGTACAAAAAGACAAATTTTAAAATTTTGTCGAGGGACGGACTAGGGCATCGTCCCGAAACGACCTCGTCTTAAAAAGAAACAAATTTTTAAAATTTTATTTAATTTATGTTTTAAAAGCTTAAGGTTTTAATAAAAAAAAAAAAAAAAAAAAAAAAAAAAAAAAATACCTGGAATTACACCCCATGCGAGTCGCATGGGGGAAAGGCTTAAGCCATGCGACTCGCATGGCCATAAAAAACTGGACAGGATCAAAAGCTCAGCCGATTCTGTTTCTTTCTCACAATACACACACATATACACGAACCATCTCCCAAACTCTCTCAATTTTTCACCAATTTTCACCAAATTTCTTGCAAAACTTCACAATAATCATGCCTAGATTCAGTAGTCTCAACCCCTTCAGGAGAAAGGTAAAGATTTCACCCCTAATCTCTTTAAATTCGAATTTTTGTGTTCTTGAGCTAGAAAATTTATATTTTGATTTTGTTAAATTTAGGTGTAATTAGAGCTAAATTGTTGTTATATTATGCATGTATATCCTAGATAGAAGCTATTTAACATGATTTGAAGCTAAAAACTTCAAATTTTTAAGAATCTAGGGTTTGTGTTCTTGAGCAATTTGGGGCTTTTTGATATAAACAGGTTATGGCCGATTTTTGTCATGAATTGTTGCTAAATTAAGTAGTGTAACATGTTTAGGTAGTTAATTGATCCAAACTTTGAGCCTAAACATGTTTTTGAGAATTAAAGTAGACTTTTTAAGTCTAAAAATTCATGAACTTGGATAATTTGATATAAAGGCCATTTGAAACTTGTCTCATTGCTAGAAGTGATTATTTTGGCATGTTATTTGAGATAAATGCTTATGAACTTGATGTACATTTTTCGTATATGCTTATTTGACAAAGTGTAGACTTGACAAAAATATGAAAATGAGCACTAGTTTGATTTGGATGCCATGTAACAAGTGTTTAATTGTTATAATAATTATTGTTGACATGTTTAAGAGTTTAAATGTGATAAAACATTGTACACATTTTCGTATGTAAAAGTGTAGAATTGTTATTGTTAAGAAAATGTGTATAAAATGTGTTATGAATTGAACATGTCATCATAATTGTTTCAAGTTATTATTTTGCTAACACTAATGCATATTTGGATGCAAAAATTTTGTGTTTAATGTGTTTTGCAGAAAGCCGATACTGGAGGTTCAGGAGCATCATCATCCAGGCAACCAGAGCCCGAACCGGAAATGTTTCATGAACAAGAACAGCATATGCAACAAGAAGAAGAAGAACAGGAGGAGCAACATATTCCATATCACGATCAAGATCAGTTATTCATGAATCAGTTTCGTCAATTCGCTCCACATCAAAGGATTCTGAGCTTAGACATTAATGAAGATCAGTTACACCCAAATCTAAGATTTGATCGATGTTGGATAGAGTATCCAGATTATCAAAAGAACATGCACATTCTCTACTTTAAGGTTGTTGAAATGCCAAGGGCAATTGACTGGGTACCTTTGGAAACAGTTGACCTTGCCGAACCGATTCGGGAATTATTGGTGCAAAGGTATGGTAATTCTCAGTTTAACGATTGGATGCGCCTATTTTCCATTCGTAGAACCATATATAGGGAATGGTGTATAGAATTACTTAGTACTATTAAGTTAAACAGTAATGTTAGGAGGATAGATGATAGAAGCTTTATTAGATTTCTGTTAGGTGGACGCATGTACAGAATGTCCATGATAGATTTAGCCAGGGCCTTACAGATTTACACCCCTGCTGAACTTTTGAGCCCCGACTGTAATAGCTTGATTGCCCAAGGAGAAAGGGTAGATAGGGAATTTGATATTAACGCTGTCTGGAGGCGTATGTCCCACTTTAATGAATTTCACGCCAGTGGAAATCATACATACTTAGATATAGACAGAGCTGAACTCCGGGTGATTCATAGATTCTTAGCAAACACAATTACACAAAGGGGTAGGAATAAGGAGAAATTGACCGTAAACGATTTGTTCTACCTCAAGTGTATTAGAGACCCGAGGAGTTTCGTTAACATTCCCTATTGTGTTGGATATTATCTCGCTAATGTAGTTTCGGGGATGAAATCGGGGAGTATTATAGGTGGTGGTATTTTCATTACTCTCATAGGAGAGTATTTAGGTGTAGATAAGCACCAAGGGGGTCCAATGAACGAAATAGAGGACGGAGGTGAAACCATAAGTTCAAACCTTTATCACGGTGCAAGGGTATTATTGATGAGACGTGGTCGGGTATATCGATACGAGGGACCTCAGCGACAGGTAGAGAGAGGTTCGGATGACGAGATGGAGGAGGCGAACAACATTATAGGAGTTGTTCGGGAGACTGCTCTTGATTTAGGCGTTCGTATGGAGGATGAATACATGACGAACTATGATAGGCATATGCAGTACGAGGCATGGCAACGTCGGAATGACTACGAGCATTCCCGACAACGAGAGCATGGCCGATGGGATTATCATCAGCGCCAAATTATAAGCCAGTTGCAGCCTGGCGAGATGTATTATCCGACCCGACCCGCATACTATCCCGCACATCAGCCAGAGATGAGACCACCCTATGATTCATATGATTATGACGCAGCTTACCAGTTCACCTATAATCAGCCATGGAACCCGGACGCGAACATGAATTGGGATCCATATCCTAATTTTCCTCCTAACCCACCTCCTGATCAGTAGAGATAAGTTGGTAATTTTTATTTTTATTATTTTAAACACTTAATATTTTATTACGTTAATGTAATGTTTGATATTCTTATTATTATTGTGTACTAATATTTTTCTTATAGTTTGAAAGTGGGATGCCAAAGTTCCATTTCAAATTTCATGTATGATTATATTTGTATTGTATGTATTCTATTTTATGCACAAAACAGGGTAAAACAACGCGTTTTCAAAGACTGGCATTAAGTTCAGCAAAAGCAAGTAATTTTAACGACAATGATGCAAAATGTATGTGAAATAACAACAAGACGGAATGAACAAATGACGTGCACCATTTATCATTCAGCAAACAAACGCCAATATATTTGGAAACTTTGGTAAAAATTTAATCATTTTCACACAAATCACCCTAAATAATTTAAATTGTTACTGATTTCTTGCAAATGAGGGCATTGCAAGATCTTAAGTGTGGGAAGGGGTTAAATTCTTTCGGATTTTAAAATTTTTATATTAAACACTTGGTTACCATTAAAAATACTAGAAAAGCAGTAGTTGTATTAGAATCTAGTGCTCTCTGATAAAAAAGAACAGCCCTAGTCTTATATACTGACTACCCAATTCTAGTAAAATTTTTCAAAATTTTCAATTAAATGAATTCAAATCATGTTTATACATATTTATGAACGATAAAACTAGGTTTTAACACCGAAATTATTGTTACCTCGGAAAGGACATAAATTGAGAAACAAACTAAAATGTTAAAATTCATTTAAAATGGAATAGAGGACGATAAAAAGAAAAATAAAAAGCCAAGTGTGGGAAAATTTACCAAGTTATTTTAAACATATGTCACATATATCTGTAACAAATAACTGAAAATACTTTTGCTTTGAACTAAACTAAACTGTTTTACCCGATGAAAGAAAAGAAGAGATGGATCTACACGATGAATCAATTCCATCATTAAAAGGAAGTAAAGTCTTCCGAAAAAGACACGCGCTTCTTGATTTAGGTCATGAAGTTGTCGTCCAGACCAGCTGTAGGTTGACGAAAAATCTAGAAAAGTCATCACTAAAATCAGCTGGAAATCCACGGACCTCAGCATTAAACAGGGTCGCCAAGTGGTCAGATTTATCCTAACCATGAGAAGGATTTATCTCGTACAATGGGGGGGCACCGTGCAAATTAGCTGGATAAGACTAATGAATCAGATCCCCAGAAAGGATAATCTCCTTAAAGATTAAAAATCAGCTTTTAAGACTGATATTACTCAATCCTAGAGATTGACCTTAAAGATTGAGAATTACAAACTCATGGAATTCAATGATATCTAAACTCGAGCTTGAACGAGAAAATATTTTGATCAAAAATACAAACCGATTTGTTTTCTGAAAACCCAATTTTCAATGCGTTCATTTCCATTGAACGTAAAATCCTAGGAATTCACCATGAATTCACTAGGTCACCTGAACTAAATCGGGTGTCAACCGTAAGAACGGTGGTTGCATAGCATGGTCAAAGACAGGACCTTGTGCCAGACCGAAAAATTATAAGGGTGAGCTTTACTATTGCTCCTACCAAGGATAGTAATTGCGTCCGACACGTTATAGACCATAATCAAAAGCATGTCACGGGACATTGCCTTAACAGTTGCTTGTTCAACGCTTTCCTTTACAACCGGACGGTAGTTTACTGAAAGGTAATATACGGAACAAGTAAACTGGACGTGTTGCTTTCCAAATACAAGGTTAAGCAAGTGGGTGACACAAAACCGCAAGTTTTGAGCTAAAATTTTCAAATCTGAAACCCACCAAACCCACAAATATTTTGCAAACACCGGTAAAGGGTTATTCCGGAAAACTTATCTAGGGTAAAAACTAGATTTAATTTTCAAAAGATCAAATGTTTTCATAAAGATCCAATTTCCTTAATGGATCTAAATTTTTATAGTCATGTGGGACTGTAAACCATATCGTTACTACCATTGTTTATACCGCCGTATAGAAATCACTGATGTACAAAGTGTGAAGAATAAAGAAGTGATTCTAGTATTTCAAGACGATATTGCTTGAGGACAAGCAACGCTCAAGTGTGGGAATATTTGATAATGCTAAAAACGAACATATATTTCATAGCATTATTCCTCAAGAAAGACAAGCTTTTAGTTGAAATTGTTCTATTTACAAGAGATATTCGTTTAAATAATAAAAGGTGAAGACAAAAGGCAGATTCGACAAATTGAAGACAAAAAGGTCCAAAGAGCTAAAAAGTACAAGATACAACTAAAAAGGTTCAAAATATTGATGAGGAACGTCTCAAAATGACAAGAGTACAAGTTACAAGACGCAAAGTACGCGATATAAAATAATACGCGAAGACGTAAATCCGGAACCGGGACCTGAGCCAAGAAGAAACGCCCGACGCAACGGACCAAAAATATCTAGTCTACTATGCACAAGAATATAATATAATATATATATAATTATATATAATTATATATTATATATATTATTATTATTATATTACGTCGACAAAGAAGAAAACAAAAGCAGTTGGCTGAATCCAGGGTGGCCATGCGACTCGCATGGCCAGAGGCACAAAACCATGCGAGTCGCATGGTGTGAGATTGCTGGTCAGGTCCTATAAAAAGCCAGTTTTCTGCCGAGTTTTACACATCCTTTTTCTCTTCCTCTTCAACGTAAATATATTTATATTTATAATTTATATTTTAATTTTAATTATAATTCTAATAATAAGGGTATGTTAGCGAATGTTGTAAGGGTGTAAGTCGAAATTCTGTCCGTGTAACGCTACGCTATTTTTAATCATTGTAAGTTATGTTCAACCTTTTTATATTAATGTCTTGTAGCTAAGTTATTATTATGCTTATTTAAAACGAAGTAATCATGATGTTGGGCTAATTACTAAAATTGGGTAATTGGGCTTTGTACCATAATTGGGGTTTGGACAAAAGAACGACACTTGTGGAAACTAAACTATGGGCTATTAATAGGCTTTATATTTGTTTAACTAAATGAAAGTTTGTTAATGTTAATATAAAGATTTACAATTGGGCGTCCATATAAATTACCATATACACTCGATCGGACACGATGGGCGGGGTATTTATATGTACGAATAATCGTTCATTTAACCGGACACGGGAATGGATTAATAGCCACTAGAATAATTAAAACAGGGGTGAAATTACATTCAAGGGTAATTGGTGTAATTGTTAACAAAGTAGTAAAACCTTGGTTTACACGCAGTCGATAACCTGGTGTATTCATTAAACAAAGTATTAAAACCTTGTTACAATTCGAATCCCCAATTAGTTGGAATATTTATCTTCGGGTATAATAATAATTTGACAAGGACACTTGCAATTTATATTTATGACTGATGGACTGTTATGGACAAAAACCAGACGGACATATTGAATAATCCAGGACAAAGGACAATTAACCCATGGGCATAAAACTAAAATCAACACGTCAAACATCATGATTACGGAAGTTTAAATAAGCATAATTCTTTTATTTCATATTTAATTTCCTTTATTTTATATTTAATTGCACTTCTAATTATCGCACTTTTATTTATTGTTATTTTATTTAATCGCACTTTTAATTATCGCAATTTAATTTTATCGCATTTTTATTATTCGTAATTTCATTATCGTTATTTACTTTACACTTTAATTTAAGTCTTATATTTATTTAATATTTTACATTAGGTTTTAACTGCGACTAAAGTTTTAAAATCGACAAACCGGTCATTAAACGGTAAAAACCCCCCTTTATAATAATAATATTACCTATATATATATTTGTATTTTTATAAAAGTAAACTAATATAGCGTTGAGCTTTGTTTAAAGATTTCCCTGTGGAACGAACCGGACTTACTAAAAACTACACTACTGTACGATTAGGTACACTGCCTATAAGTGTTGTAGCAAGGTTTAAGTATATCCATTCTATAAATAAATAAATATCTTGTGTAAAATTGTATCATATTTAATAGTATTTCCTAGTAAAAATTAATAGTATTTTATACCCCTCTGCTTTGACATCAGTAATATACGGGACAAGTGAACTGGACGTGTTGCTTTCCTAATACAAGGTTAGCAAGTGGGTAACACAAAACCACAAGTGTTGAGCTAAAATTTTCAAATCTGAAACCCACCAAACCCACAAAAATATTTTGCAAACACCGGTAAAGGGTTATTCCGGAAAACTTATCTAGGGTAAAAACTAGATTTAATTTTCAAAAGATCAAATGTTTTCATAAAGATCCAATTTCCTTAATGGATCTAAATTTTTATAGTCATGTGGGACTGTAAACCATATCGTTACTACCATTGTTTATACCGCCGCATAGAAATCACTGATGTACAAAGTGTGAAGAATAAAGAAGTGATTCTAGTATTTCAAGACGATATTGCTTGAGGACAAGCAACGCTCAAGTGTGGGAATATTTGATAATGCTAAAAACGAACATATATTTCATAGCATTAT
This sequence comes from Rutidosis leptorrhynchoides, assembly GCF_046630445.1. NCBI lineage: Eukaryota > Viridiplantae > Streptophyta > Magnoliopsida > Asterales > Asteraceae > Rutidosis > Rutidosis leptorrhynchoides. The sequence continues at coordinate 28,310,816 of NC_092342.1, forward strand.
TCCTCAAGAAAGACAAGCTTTTAGTTGCAATTGTTCTATTTAAAAGTGATATTTGTTTAAATAATAAAAGGTGAAGACAAAAGACAGATTCGACGAATTGAAGACGCAAACGACCAAAAAGCTCAAAAGTACAAAATACAATCAAAGAGGTTCCAATTATTGATAAGAAACGTCTCAAAATTACAAGAGTATAAGATTCAAAACGCAAAGTACAAGATATTAAATTGTACGCAAGGACGTTCAAAAATCGGGAACCGGGACCAGAGTCAACTCTCAACGCTCGACGCAACGGACTAAAAATTACAAGTCAACTATGCACATAAATATAATATAATATTTAAATAATTCTTATAATTATTTATATATTATATAAATAATAAAAATCCGTCGGCAAGAAAGACTCCAAAGTTTGTGAGCTGTATTTACAAACTCCGCGACTCGCGGAGTTTGAAGGCAAAAATTGCCGCGAGTCGCGGAGTATCCCAGAACTCAATTCCCTATAAAGTCAACCGAATTCTGATCATTTTTAACAACTCATATAATCTATCTCTCTCAATATATACGTAAATATATATATATATAATTTATATTTTAATTTTAATTTTAATTTTAATCCTAATAATAAGGGTATGTTAGCGAATATTGTAAGGGTGTAAGTCGAAATTCTGTCCGTGTAACGCTACGCTATTTTTAATCATTGTAAGTTATGTTCAACCTTTTTAATTTAATGTCTCGTAGCTAAGTTATTATTATGCTTATTTAAAACGAAGTAATCATGATGTTGGGCTAATTACTAAAATTGGGTAATTGGGCTTTGTACCATAATTGGGGTTTGGACAAAAGAACGACACTTGTGGAAATTAGACTATGGGCTATTAATGGGCTTTATATTTGTTTAACTAAATGATAGTTTGTTAATGTTAATATAAAGATTTACAATTGGGCGTTCCTATAAATTACCATATACACTCGATCGGACACGATGGGCGGGGTATTTATATGTACGAATAATCGTTCATTTAACCGGACACGGGAATGGATTAATAGCCACTAGAATAATTAAAACAGGGGTGAAATTATGTACAAGGACACTTGGTATAATTGATAACAAAATATTAAAACCTTGGGTTACACTCAGTCGACATCCTGGTGTAATTATTAAACAAAGTATTAAAATCTTGTTACAGTTTAAGTCCCCAATTAGTTGGAATATTTAACTTCGGGTATAAGGATAATTTGACGAGGACACTCGCACTTTATATTTATAACTGATGGACTGTTATGGACAAAAACCATACGGACATATTAAATAATCCAGGACAAAGGACAATTATCCCATGGGCATAAAACTAAAATGAACACGTCAACCATCATGATTACGGAAGTTTAAATAAGCATAATTCTTTTATTTCATATTTAATTTCCTTTATTTTATATTTAATTGCACTTCTAATTATCGCATTTTTATTGTTATTGTATTTAATTGCACTTTTAATTATCGTACTTTTTAATTATCGCAAGTTTATTTTATCGCATTTTTATTAATCGCAATTTCATTATCGTTATTTACTTTATGCTTTAAATTAAGTCTTTTATTTATTATTTTACATTTGGTTTTAACTGCGACTAAAGTTTTAAAATAGACAAACCGGTCATTAAACGGTAAAAACCCCCCTTTATAATAATAATATTACTTATATACATATTTGTATTTTTATAAAAGTAAACTAATATAGCGTTAAGCTTTGTTTAAAGATTTTCCCTGTGGAACGAACCGGACTTACTAAAAACTACACTACTGTACGATTAGGTACACTGCCTATAAGTGTTGTAGCAAGGTTTAAGTATATCCATTCTATAAATAAATAAATATCTTGTGTAAAATTGTATCGTATTTAATAGTATTTTCTGCTAAAATTAATAGCTATTTTATATACACCTCGCATAACTATCAATGAACAAGAGAAAGCGTTTCAATTATTAAAGAAAAAGTTAACTATGGCACCTATATTGTCATTACCTGAAGGGAATGATGATTTTGTGATATATTGTGACGCCTCAAAGCAAGGTCTCGGTTGTGTATTAATGCAACGAATGAAAGTAATTGCTTATGCGTCTAGACAATTGAAGATTCACGAACAGAATTATACGACGCATGATTTGGAATTAGGCGCAGTTGTTTTTGCATTAAAGACTTGAAGGCACTACTTATATGGGGTCAAAAGTATTATATATACCGACCACAAAAGTCTTCAACACATATTTAATCAGAAACGACTGAATATGAGGCAGCGTAGGTGGATTGAATTGTTGAATGATTACAACTTTGAGATTTGTTACCACCCGGGAAAGGCAAATGTGGTAGCCGATGCCTTGAGCAGAAAGGACAGAGAACCCATTCGTGTAAAATCTTTGAATATAATGATTCACACTAACCTTACTACTCAAATAAAGGAGGCGCAACAAGGAGTTTTAAAAGAGGGAAACTTAAAGGATGAAATACCCAAAGGATTGGAGAAACATCTTAATATTCGGGAAGACGGAACCCGGTATAGGGCTGAAAGAATTTGGGTACCAAAATTTGGAGATATGAGAGAAATGGTACTTAGAGAAGCTCATAAAACCAGAAACTCAATACATCCTGGAACGAGGAAGATGTACAAGGATCTCAAGAAACATTTTTGGTGGCCAGGTATGAAAGCTGATGTTGCTAAATACGTAGGAGAATGTTTGACGTGTTCTAAGGTCAAAGCTGAGCATCAGAAACCATCAGGTCTACTTCAACAACCCGAAATCCCGAAATGGAAATGAGAAAACATTACCATGGATTTCATCACTAAATTGCCAAGGACTGCAAGTGGTTTTGATACTATTTGGGTAATAGTTGATCGTCTCACCAAATCAGCACACTTCCTGCTAATAAGAGAAGATGACAAGATGGAGAAGTTAGCACAACTGTATTCGAAGGAAGTCGTCTCCAGACATGGAATACCAATCTCTATTATCTCTGACAGGGATGGCAGATTTATTTCAAGATTCTGGCAGACATTACAGCAAGCATTAGGAACTCGTCTAGACATGAGTACTGCCTATCAACCACAAACTGATGGGCAGAGCGAAAGGACGATACAAACACTTGAAGACATGCTACGAGCATGTGTTATTGATTTCGAAAACAGTTGGGATCGACATCTACCGTTAGCAGAATTTTCCTACAACAGCAGCTACCATTCAAGCATTGAGATGGCGCCGTTTGAAGCACTTTATGGTAGAAAGTGCAGGTCTCCAATTTGTTGGAGTGAAGTGGGGGATAGACAGATTATGGGTCCGGAGATAATACAAGAAACTACCGAGAAGATCATCCAAATTCAACAACGGTTGAAAATAGCCCAAAGTCGACAAAAGAGCTACGCCGACATTAAAAGAAAAGATATAGAATTTGAAATTGGAGAGATGGTCATGCTTAAGGTTGCACATTGGAAAGGCGTTGTTCGATTTGGTAAACGAGGGAAATTAAATCCAAGGTATATTGGACCATTCAAGATTATTGATCGTGTCGGACCAGTAGCTTACCGATTTGAGTTACCTCAACAACTCGCGGCTGTACATAACACTTTTCACGTCTCGAATTTGAAGAAATGTTTTGCTAAATAAGATCTCACTATTCTGTTAGATGAAATCCAAATCAACGAAAAACTTCAATTCATCGAAGAACCCGTCGAAATAATGGATCGTGAGGTTAAAAGACTTAAGCAAAACAAGATACCAATTGTTAAGGTTTGATGGAATGCTCGTAGAGGACCCGAGTTCACCTGGGAACGAGAAGATCAGATGAAGAAGAAGTACCCGCACTTATTTCCAGAAGATACGTCAACACCTTCAACTGCTTAAAATTTCGGGACGAAATTTATTTAACGGGTAGGTACTGTAGTGACCCGAACTTTTCCATGTTTATTTATATTAAATGAAGTTGATATTTACATGATTAAGTTTTTCCAACATGTTAAGCAATCAAACTTGTTAAGACTTGATTAATTGAAATAGGTTTTATATGGACAATTGACCACCCAAGTTGACCGGTGATTCACGAACGTTAAAACTTGTAAAAACTATATGATGACATATATATGGATATATATATAGAGTTAACATGATATTATGATAAGTACGTATCTCATTAGATATTTTAACAATGAGTTATATACATAAAATTGAGTTTATTGAATTAAGAAACTCGAAACGGTATATATAACGATTATCGTTATAACAACGTCTTACTAAATACATATGAATCATATTAAGATATTGATACACTATATTTAATCATGATAAATGATAAGTAAACATGTCATTATGTATATTAACAATGAACTACATATGTAAAAACAAGACTACAAACTTAAGGTTTTCGAAACGAGACATATATGTAACGATTATCGTTGTAACGACATTTAAATGTATATATATCATATTAAGATATAGTAATATATCATAATATCATGATAATATAATAATTTAACATCTCATTAGATATAATAAACATTGGGTTAACAACATTTAACAAGATCGTTAACTTAAAGGTTTCAAATCAACATTTACATGTAACGACTAACGATGACTTATTGACTCAGTTAAAATGTATATACATGTAGTGTTTTAATATGTATTCATACACTTTTGAAAGACTTCAAAACAATTATCAAAATACTTCTACTTAACAAAAATGCTTACAATTACATCCTCGTTCAGTTTCATCAACAATTCTACTCGTATGCACCCGTATTCGTACTCGTACAATATACAGCTTTTAGATGTATGTACTATTGGTATATACACTCCAATGATTAGCTCTTTGCAGCCCATGTGAGTCACCTAACACATGTGGGAACCATCATTTGGAAACTAGCATGAAATATCTCATAAAATTACAAAAATATGAGTAATCATTCATGACTTATTTACATGAAAACAAAATTACACATCCTTTATATCTAATCCATATACCAATGACCAAAAACACCTACAAACACTTTCATTCTTCAATTTTTTTCATCTAAGTGATCTCTCTCAAGTTCTATCTTCAAGTTCTAAGTGTTCTTCATAAATTCTATAAGTTCTAGTTTCATAAAATCAAGAATACTTCCAAGTTTGCTAGCTTACTTCCAATCTTGTAAAGTGATCATCCAACTTCAAGAAATCTTTCTTATTTACAGTAAGATATCTTTCTAATATAAGGTAATACTCATATTCAAACTTTGATTCAATTTCTATAACTATAACAATCTTATTTCGAGTGGAAATATTACTTGAAGAACATTCAAGCCATCCAAGGATCCTTTGAAGCTAGATCTATTTTTCTCATTTCCAGTAGGTTTATCCACAAAACTTGAGGTAGTAATGATGTTCATAACATCATTCGATTCATATATATAAAACTACCTTATTCGAAGGTTTAAACTTGAAATCACTAGAACATAGTTTAGTTAATTCTAAACTTGTTCGCAAACAAAATTTAATCCTTCTAACTTGACTTTTAAAATCAACTAAACACATGTTCTATATCTATATGATATGCTAACTTAATGATTTAAAATCGGAAAACACGAAAAACACCGTAAAACCGGATATACGCCGTTGTAGTAAAACCGCGGGCTGTTTTGGGTTAGTTAATTACAAACTATGATAAACTTTGATTTAAAAGTTGTTCTTCTGGGAAAATGATTTTTCTTATGAACATGAAACTATATCCAAAAATCATGGTTAAACTCAAAGTGGAAGTATGTTTTCCAAAATGGTCATCTAGACATCGTTCTTTTGACTGAAATGACTACCTTTACAAAAACGACTTGTAACCTGTAATTCAGACTATAAAATTATAATTTTCCTGTATAGATTCATAAACTTAAATTCAATATGAAACCATAGCAATTGGATTCACTCAAAACGGATTTAAAACGAAGAAGTTATGGGTAAAACAAGATTGGTTATTTTTGCTTGTTGTAGCTACGTGAAAATTGGTAACGAATCTATATTAATCATATCCTAGCTAACTTATATTGTATTATACATGTATTCTAATATATTATGTAATCTTGGGATACCATAGACACGTATGCAAATGTTTTGACATATCATATCGACCCATCTATATATATTATTTGGAACAACCATAGACACTCTATATGCAGTAATGTCAGAGTTAGCTATACAGGGTTGAGGTTGATTCCAAAAATATATATAGTTTGAGTTGTGATCTAGCCTGAGACGTGTATACACTGGGTCGTGGATTGATTCAAGATAATATATATCGATTTATTTCTGTACATCTAATTGTGGACAACTAGTTATAGGTTACTAACGAGGACAGCTGACTTAATAAACTTAAAACATTAAAACGTATTAAAAATGTTGTAAATATATTTTGAACATACTTTGATATATATGTACATATTTGTTATAGGTTCGTGAATCGACCAGTGGCCAAGTCTTACTTCCCGACGAAGTAAAAATCTGTGAAAGTGAGTTATAGTCCCACTTTTAAAATCTAATATTTTGGGATGAGAATACATGCAGTTTTATAAATGTTTTACGAAACAGACACAAGTAAATGAAACTACATTATATGGGTGAATGATCGAAGCCAAATATGCCCCCTTTGCTTGGTAGCCTAAGAATTAGTAAACCGATCTACTAATTGACGCGAATCCTAAAGATAGATCTATTGGGCCTAACGAACCCCATCCAAAGTACCGGATGCTTTAGTACTTCGAATCCGTTTTTATCATGTCCGAAGGATTTCCCAGAATGATAGGGGATATTCTTATATACATCTTGTTAATGTCGGTTACCAGGTGTTCACCATATGAATAATTTTTATCTCTATGTATGGGATGTATATTGAAATATGAAATCTTGTGGTCTATTATTATGATTTGATAATATATAGGTTAAACCTATAACTCACCAACATTTTTGTTGATGTTTTAAGAATGTTTATTCTCAGGTGATTATTAAGAGCTTCCGCTGTTGCATACTAAAATAAGGTCAAGATTTGGAGTCCATGCTTGTATGATATTATGTAAAAACTGCATTCAAGAAACTTATTTTTGATGTAATATATTCTTATTGTAAACCATTATGTAATGGTCGTGTGTAAACGGTATATTTTAGATTATCATTATTTGATAATCTACGTAATGCTTTTTAAACCTTTATAGATAAAAATAAAGGTTATGGTTGTTTTAAAAATGAATGCAATCTTTGAAAAACGTCTCATATAGAGGTCAAAACCTCGCGACGAAATCAATTAATATGGAACGTTTATAATCAATATGAACGGGACATTTCAAACCCTGTTTAGCTAACTCCAGCATTACTGCATATAGAGTGTCTATGGTTATTCCAAATAATATATATAGATGAGTCGATATGATATGTCAAAACCTTGTATACGTGTCCCGATATTTAAATGCGTAAATAACAGTATTTAAATGACGATAAATAAAGTGCGTAAAATAAATAACAGAAATTAAATGACGATAAATAAAATTGCGAGAATTAAAATTGCGATAAATAAATTGCGATAATTAATTGTAATAATGAATTAACAGTTAGCTAGGAACAGTTAGCTAGGATTTTGTTAGCGTGGATTCTTAACAAAATTTCTCATAGTTAATTGGTTTGTTTCTAACAATTTTATTATTATTTTTTTCCAATGTTTTCTTCATTATGCCACTTGTTGAATTCTGATAAGTCAAAATCCAAATATGAAATTGAATGAAAATGGTTATTCTGTGGTGAACGGATACGTATATCTGTGGATGTAAGTAGGATAGTAAATAGCTGTTGAATCAAATTCGAAGAATGTACAGTGTAACTAATTAATGTACAATCTAAATATTCCTCGGGTATTACCTACCCGTTAAAATATTTTCACCATTAACAGTTTGTACAAAAGATTTTTTTTTTAATTACAATCTTTATAAAAACATATATACATATATATATATATTTTCTTCCGATGTAATCATGGATTTAATGAGTTAATATGATATTAAACTCATTTAGTTTTTTGGTTGGAACTAGAATGAATAATCTCTAAAACTTTAGAGATTACATATTCGCCATGTCGAACGAAGATAAATGAGGTAGAACGATACGTAGAAAGAAGATCATACTCGAAGTACAGATGGTGATATTGAGGCATGGATTGTTGATAGTACTGGTGCTGTTATTGATGGTACTGTTGGTGCCGGTGATGTTGCTGAAGCTGGTAAATTTTGCACCCTATTCTCCAAATTGATTACTCGAGCGCGAAGTTCGCTGACTTCTTCTATTATTCCGGGATGATTGTCGGTTGGAACGAGCGGATGAATAAGGTTTAGAATTGTGGATAGAATATAATCGTGTCGAGCTACCCTGGAAATGAGGCTAAAAATGGTGTTTCGGATAGATTCGCCGGTAAGTGCTTCAGGTTCTTCGTCAAGAGGGCAATTTGGTTGGTGGAAAGGATCGCCTTCTTCGCGTCTCCATTGATTAAGTCGACTACGAACCCATCAGATGAATTGGGAATGGCTGATTGATTGATTCATTCTGGTGACACCGATTTCGGAGCTTAGGTGAATATCCATGTCGGAATAGCTGTTGAGTTCCGAAGAACTTGAACTAGTGATGAGTCCCATTTCGTACTTTTGAATAAAGGATTTTTCGATATGAAATGATTTTTCGGCTATCGGATGGTATTCTAATTACATAGAATATCTATATATGTATATATATATAGCATAAACATTTCGCAGATTACGGAGAAAATTTTGAAAGCTGTCAGGCAAAGGTAACAGTAACACATACGCTAAGATATGAATTTTTGTCTATACACTATTCATGCAATCAATGCAGTAAGATGTGTCTAGACTAAGAATGGTAAGTAGGTAATTTCATAAGGATGATAAGTAGGTAATTTTCGACACAAAATGATAAGCAAAACTTTTGACATGCAGACACGGTCGAAGTCCAGACTCACTAATGCATCCTAACGACTTATCAGTTAGACACACTAATGCAGGCCTGGTTCGCTAAGACCACCGCTCTGATACCAACTGAAACAACCCATTCATATACATTATAAACGATTAACAATAGTTGATTTCATCGCGAGGTATTTGACCTCTATATGATACAATTTACAAACATTGCATTCGTTTTTTTAAAAAGACAAACTTTCTTTTCAACGAAAGTTGACGGCATGCATACCATTTCATAATACATCCAACTATAATTGACTTAATAATAATCTTGATAAACACAACGACTCGAATGCAACGTTTTTCGAAATATGTCATGAATGACTCCAAGTAATATCTCTAAAATGAGCAAATGCACAGCGGAAGATTTCTTTCATGCCTGAGAATAAACACGCTTTAAAGTGTCAACCAAAAGGTTGGTGAGTTTATTAGTTTATCATAATCATTCATTTCCATCATTTTAATAGACCACAAGAATTTCATTTCCAGTTCTCATAAATATACGTCCCATGCATAGAGACAAAAATCATTCATATGGATTGAACACCTGGTAACCGATATTAACAAGATGCATATAAGAATATCCCTATCATTCTGGGACATCCATTGGACATGATATAAAAACTCGAAGTACTAAATCATCCGCTACAACGGATGGGGTTTGTTAGGCCCAATAGATCTATCTTTAGGATTCGCGTCAATTAGTAGATTGGTTTACTAATTCTTAGGCTACCAAGCAAAAGGGGCATATTCGGCTTCGATCATTCAACCATATAATGTAGTTTCGATTACTTGTGTCTATTTCGTAAAACATTTATAAAAAATAGCGCATGTATTCTCAGTCCTAAAAATATATATTGCAAAAGCATTTAAAAAGGGAGCAAATGAAACTCACTATACTGTATTTTGTAGTAAAAATACATATGACTATATTGAACAATTCAAGGTTGGCTTCGGATTCACGAACCTATATCATTGGTATGTATATATTAAAACGTATGATCATAATCGAACAAATTATATATATTTTGGTTATGTGTTAAGATTAATACTCTTATACAAAATTTTATTATCATTTATAATATGTTTTAATACTTATGTAATTATATCAATATAATTAATATTCGTTGAAACATGATTTTATGTAATATTAATATACTTAGATATTAAATATGTTTTTATATAATTTCTTTTGTTTGAACAATAGTTATGATAATATTACTAATAAGGATCACAATAGTTATAATTCTAATAATGATACTAGTAGATATGATTGTATTAATAATAATTTTTAATAAAGATGATAAGTTTAATGATAAGATAAAATGATAATTTTTATAAAAATAATATTTAAAAACAATAATGGTGATTTTAATAATAGTGATAATTTTTAACAATAAAGACAATATTATGATAAATGATGATTTTTAATACATATGGTAATCTTATTACTAATAATAACAAGAATGATAATAATTATAGTAATAATACTTATGATAATAATAATATCTTATTTAGATTATGACTTAATTATAGGTTTACTTATTTTCATAATTTTATTTATATATTATTATAATCCTTACAACAATCTTATCATAATCTTAATAATAATACTTAGTAATGATAATAATATAACTTATAATGTAATCATAATCATAGTAATAATAATAATAATAATAATAATAATAATAATAATAATAATAATAATAATAATAATAATAATAATAATAATAATAATAATAATAATAATAATAATAATAATAATAATAATAATAATAATCATAATAATAATAATAATAATAAAAATAATAATAAAAATAATAATAAAAATAATAATAATAATAATAATAATAATAATAATAATAATAATAATAATAATAATATTAGTAATAATAATATTTAATATTTGTATTTGTAACACTAAATTTAATAATTATAATGATAATAATAATAACAACATTACTAATAATCAGAATAATAATATTAATAATAACAATAATAATAATAAACAATTAGTATGGAAAACTACCTTCCAAGCCTTTTTAAAAAAAAACTGCACTGAACCATAATCGAGCCGCCGACCTCTCGAATACCCTCAAACACTCTAGACCAGCTGAGCTAGCCCATCTATCTGGTTTTAAACAGAATCTGATTTTATAAAATTCGTATTATTTGTGTTTCCTTTATCTCCTTCTTCACCATCGGATTCACACGACCAGAAGCCCATTTCGCATTACTAACTCTTAAATATATTAAATTAGGATTTGAATTGATTACAGAAAATATTAGTGATTAACTAAATTAACTAAAACAGAAAATATTTAATATCAGACACTGAAAAAAAAAATTAAATAAATAAAATGCGTATGAACTGATAATTTAATTTTAATTTCTGAAATGTTTTAGCCAAAACTTATAACATCAAACATGATTCAAATCACCTCTATAAAGTTTCTGGATCATCAATTGATCATGAAACATCATATTAAATTCGAATTTTTCGTAAGAACGATCCTGTTGACTCTTCATTGAACTCAAAATCACTTTCAAAAATCTAGGCTGTTTTAGATAACAATTATAACATGAAGAACATTGTAAATGACTCCTAGAAACTATCTGAATCCTCAATTGAACCTATAACATCAGAACCACTTTGAATTTATTGATGAACAGATTGTTTGACCTTTAGGAACGAAAGTTTGACTTCAAAATTAGGGATTGATAGGAAATATTGGGCTTCAAGACTTTGCATATAGTTTAAAAGAAAGACTTATAACCTAACTGCAATAAATAATTTTGAGTTTAAACTCGAATTCGATGTTTTTGGAAAATTTATCAAGAACAGAGGAAAAACTATCTGTTCGTGTTTTATTTTCTGTTTAAATTGTCATATACAATTAGGTGTAAGTGATAATTGATATTGTTGGAGAAACAGTCATTTGATTGCTGTCTAATACATGGATTGATCAATTGAATTATAATGCAAGTGTCGACATAAGTCAATTGGATACAGAAAAAAATATAATTAAAATAAATAAAGGATGAACAAATTACTAATCAAATTTGGATTGTATATTGTGTCTGATTCAGGATTCGTACGATTCTAAAGACAGGGAAACAAAATTTAACACAGCTTGATTGATACATTTAACAAATTTGTACGATTTTTCTTAATTTTTTTTATATTTTATATAATTAATATTAATAACTAATAAATATAATAATAATTATATTAATAATAATAATAATAATACTAATAATAATAATTATATTAAAAGTACTAATAATATTTTGTTACTGATATTAGAAATAATAATAATTCCAATAATATTAATAATACAATCATTTTATTAATAATAATAATAATAATAATAATAATAATAACATTAATAATAATAAAAAATGATAATTATATTATTAAATAATAATTCTTAATAATAATAATATCTAATGATAATACAAGTAATAAATTGATACAACAAGTTTCATAACTATGTATTTTATATTAGACATAATAATATTAATATTATCAATCATTAGCATTAAAGATTTATAATAATTATAAAGAATAATAATAATATTAATATGACAGAAATATTTAATTTTGTAATTGAATTAAATATATTATATATTATTATATATGTCATATTTATTAGTTATATAATATATTCTATAATAACCTATCTTAAATATTTATTTTATATTTCAATCAATATATATATATATATATATATATATATATATATATATACATATATATATATATATATATATATATATATATATTCATTTTAATAAAACTTAATTATTTTATATATTCCTTTAGATTTTCAATTCAATTCAAATGATTTATTTGTATTATATTACTTTAAGTTAATATATACACTTATAATTCTATATATATATATATATATATATATATATATATATATATTTTACATATTTATTTACACAATTGTTCGTGAATCGTCGGAAATGGTCAAGGTCAAATGCATCATTGTAAACAGTTCCAAAATTTTTAAGACTCAATATTATAGACTTTGCTTATTGTGTTGAAATCATATAAAGTTTAAATTTGGTCGGAAATTTTCGGGTCGTCACACTTTACATGCTCAAGTATTATGGTTTAGAATTTGAGTTGTCAATGGAAAATTTTTAGTATTTTAACAAAATTGTTAAAATGACTCTCGGGCCTACTTTGAGGACTCGTAAGTTAAAATCGGTTAAGTTTGGATAAAAACTATTAGTTGGTATTGAAAGTCTTTACGACAAGATTTAAAACGATATATTATATCTATGTTTTTGTCGAGTCTAAACAGGTTTAAAACGAGCGTGAAAATGGGATCTTGCTGCTGCGTTTCTAGTTGAAAAAAAAGTTGTTAACAGCATTTAAGTTTCCTGGGTCAATTTTCAGAACGTCATAACTTTTCAATCGTAACTCCGTTTTTGTCAAATAAACTGGCTATAGAAAGGTGGGATGATATACTTTCCAATGGTCACGACCAAATGTATTATTATGAAGTTGGTGAGACCAAAAATCAGCTGCAAAATACCTAAAGATACATATATGTAAAAAATATTATTTTGCTATATAAAAATGGATAACTTAAATTTGACCAATGTTTGACTATTTGACCAACTTGAGTAATATTATGACATTGTTGACTTTTGTTGACTATATTGACTGTGTTTGACTTATGATTGACTTACATTTGACGTACTTGGACTTTTGTTGACTTTTGTTAAATTTTGCTAAATTTATGAGTCAGACTTGAGCAATAGGACTATACGAACCCTATGACCTGACATAGCTTGTTAGACATTTATTGACCAACATATGTTCTTTAGGTTGAGGTCTACATTCCGAGTTTTGGTCACATCTATGTGATTTGCTTTATGCATTTCAGGTAAGTTTATAGATCTCTTTTTAAATGCTTTAAATATTTTTGGACTGAGAATACATGCAATTTATTTTAAACACAATGGACACAAGTACATACTAAATTCTACACTAAATTTGAACCAAAAATTCCTTAGCTTTGGTAACTAGTAACTACTAGTTATAAGAACTGGAGGGCGCAAATAGTTGTATATGGATCCATAGGGCTTGACATCCCCGTCCGTTCCAGGTATAGAGACCCTAGCCTAAACTATAAAGCGGATGTATGCTATTTGTTTTTAGTACACATTGGTTTGCGTGTATTGTACATGTTGGTTGCATGTATGTTAAAATAGGGGTACTTATTATATATACGTTAAGTTTAGTTACCAGGGTGCTCAATTTCGTAGAATATTTTGATAAACGTTTTGGATGAAACAACTGCAATCTTGTGGTCCACCTTTATATACAGATTATGCGAAATATTAAAACTATGAACTCACCAACCTTTGTGTTGACACTTTTAGCATGTTTATTCTCAGGTCCCTAGAAGTCTTCCGCTGTTTGCTTATACGTTATACAAGCTATGTGCATGGAGTCATACATGCTTTATTCAAGAAAACTTTGCATTCACAAAAAAATCATCACCATGTATCTTATTTTAACTGCATTGTCAACGAGCGTATTATTGTAAACTATTATTTACGGTGATTGTCTATATGTGGAAATCATCATATGTTTAAAATCTTGGATTTAGATATTCATTTATGGCGTGCCTTTTCAAAAGAATGCAATGTTTACAAAATATATCATATAGAGGTCAATACCTCGCAATGACACCGGTGAATAACGTACTGCGTTAATAGAGATTTTGGCGGGTCGTTATACGTTTTGTAATGATTAAACTGTAGTTTAACGTAACACCCGTTTAGTGAACTGATATATTAATGATGTGGAATGATAATGTTTTTTATATAATTAATCAAGGTTATGTTAATTAAATGTTTTCCTTCCGCTGTGAATAATAATAAAAAAATGACCGGTGTTACGCTAAACACCCAATCACCAAATGTATAATATTTGAAGAAAATTGTACAATCTTCTATAAAATACTCCATGAACATATGTACAATCTTTGTAACATATTCTACAACCTTTATATATTAATTGCCTGTTAATTTAAAATTTTTTAAGTGAAATTTATTATTACTAATAATTATTATTAAAACATAAATATTCAAGTTTTATGCAAACTTTATTATTATTATTATTATTATTATTATTATTATTATTATTATTATTATTATTATTATTATTATTATTATTATTATTATTATTATTATTATTATTACTACTACTACTACTACTATATGACCACGCAAATTCGAATGATAGATACGTAGTTACAAATCGAATAATTATTTAAAAATAAATTGCATAACTATTATGTAATTATATGAAACTGCATAATCATTATTTAAAGTTGCATATTAAAATGCATTGTCGTGATCTAAAATGGTATACACTATCTATAATACGCATAAACAATTTGAAATTTGAAACAAAAAATTATTGTGATCTGCGGCGAAACACAAATCAAGAAGCCCAGTTCGTTTTCATATGGTGTAGTGCTCATACGATCACCATGACATATCACATGCCTCTATGATCCATGGTTCCAAATAGGAACTGCACCATTTGATCAATGGCTCAAACGTGACAAATACTATAGTCAATATGTCTATTTCATTGAGGTTTTTGATGAAGATAGTTGGTAATTAGTAAAAGTATTATTGATAAATTTGAACTCGATTTTTGTTCAACATTTTTAAAATAGTAATGACGCGACATTGAACCAATAATTTAATTCTTAATTTTTCAGTCATATATATATTGAAAACAGTCTAACGGATTTTAATGATAAATTAACAAGTGGGAAAGTATGTGATGAATGAGAATGGTCTTAAAGGACTCCCACTAATAACGAAAAAGTTTTGTGCTGACCCCGCTGTCGCCATGAGCTCAATGGCACCATTGATACCACCGTGTTCTCACCTCTCCCTCAAATATTCGCCCTACTCTACGTGATTTTTTATGTGTACGTGAGGATGAAAAACATATAACTATGATATGTATTTTTTTTTTTTTTGTTGCTATATTGTAATTATACATCGTATTAATTAATTATTGAACATTAGTAAATGTAGCTCTAGGGCAATTGATAAGATTTTTATACATAAATTTTCAAACTAACTTATATTAATTAGGAAGTGTTAACATTACTTTTATTTATATTTCCTTCCATATAAAAATATATATAGGCAATATTTATATATTGATTGTTGGAATTATAAATTGGAAATAAAATAAATTCAAGTTAGGACTACTTAAATATAGCATTTAAGGCTATTTTTATCATTTTCTTTAATTAATTAATATAGTGGATTATAGTTTTTGAAAAATTGGGTCATGAATAACAGTGATTATGTCTTCATTTTGTCTTGAGATGAAAGATGAAGTGTTGATGTGATGTTGGTGTAACGTTTTGAGTTTGAGAGAACAAAATTGTAAGATAGTTGTGAGTTATCTTAGTGAGATACTCTGTAATATGAAAATTAAAAAGATACACTAATGTAACATCCCGTTTTCCTTATATATGACTTAAGGTGCGTATTTTTACCTTGTAAACGTTTAATATTAACCGCGATCAATTGTGTATAGTTTAAAGTGTTTATCGCGAAAGTTGTGTTATTTTCCTATATTTTGAAGCTCTTATGTTATCACGAGTTATAAAGGTTGTAGGTATAAGTTTGATTGGTTAAAAGTACAAGAAAATATCCAAAAATTGAAGTCTATAATGTGTGAGGTGCGCTAGTTAGGGTGTGAGTCGCGCACGTATGAAGAAAAAGCAATCAGTTAAAAATTACACTAGGTGCGCGGGGCGCACTTTCATGTGCGCGGCTCACAGAATTTACACTTGGTGCGCGGGGCACGCATTATAGTGTGCGCGGCTCACACAAATTACATTAAGTGCGCGGGGCGCGTATTATAGTGTGCGCGACGTGCACACCCCTGAATCAGCATACCCTTTTATTTTGTAATTTAAAAGAAGGGTATATTGGTCTTTTCATTTGTGGCCGGTTTTGGGAGTCTAAAAGCTGGTTCAAGCTTATCCTAACTTCATTTATCACATTCACAACTACCCAAATTAAATCTAGAGAGAGAGATAAGGTTTTAGAGTGAGAGAGCTCCCTTTGGTGAAGAAGAAGGCCAAATCTCACCCGAACCCAAGCTTTAAAGTTCTTCCCTACGTCACTAGCTTCGTTGTGATAGTATTGGTAAGTTTTAACTCTATGTTTTGAGTTTTAATTGGTTTATGGCTATGGTTTTGTTTACTTGAGACTTGTATGACCCATTTGGGGGTTAAATGGGTGAACTTGGGTTATATTGATGAAAGGAAACTCTAATAGCTATAATCTAGGGTTTGGTCATATGAATTGAGGTTGTAAGTGTTAAATGGTGTTGTTAGTCACTATTACACTTGTAAAATGATGAAAGATTTGTCAATGGGTTAAGTTTGACCAAATTTGTAAGTCTAAGTGTCAAAATGGGCCAAATGGGTAATGTTGACCTAGTTTGGGCAAGATGGGTATGAAAATACCCTAAATTTTGTTAGTTATTGATATTGAACTATAATCACTAGCTTTTAGTGATCTATGATGAGTCTTGGCCATTAATGGGAGGTTTTGGTGTAAATGAGTCATTTAATGCAATCGGGTCATTAAATGCTCAAGTGTTAAATGTTGGTGTCTAGTCCAACTAGCTTGTGTATTGAAAGTGTACTTAATGTATTAGGTACTTTGCTTGAAGCATACGGAAGTGTTTTATCGCCACCGACGTGATAAGGTGAGTGGAACAATTATATGCGTGCATATATAATGTATTTATTTATGTGGCATGAGTTGTGAAGTATCGACGTGTTAAGACACCACTTCTCACGTGGCGAGTGAAGTGTCGACGTGTTAAGACACCACTCGGGAGTGAAGCATCGACGTGTTAAGATGCCACTCCAAGAGACGTAACGAGTGAAGTGTCGACGTGTTAAGACATCACTCGGGGTGAAGTTTTGACATGTTAAGACACCACCCGGGGTGAAGTGTCGACGTGTTAAGATGCCACCCATGGGGTTAGTCTGCGACGTATTAAGTGCACTAATGGTTGTTATGAACACCGATGGGAAATCCGAGTACCATTCCTTGTACGATAGGTTAACCATGGTTGTGTGTTGTGTTGTAGCATATTATATTGCTCGAATTATATGCTATTGTTATGCTAGCTTGTGTGGTCGAAGGTTTAGTATTATACTTGTGTTGGTATGATTATTTATATTGCTAGCATGTATGCGGTAAATGCGTAAGTGATTGCAAGTAAGTATGTTGTATATGTAATCGTATAATTGTTGCACTCACTAAGCATTAGCTTACCCCTCTCGTTGTTTATCTTTTTAGATGCAGGTGCGGAGAAGGGGAAGGGGTGGTTGGGCACTAGTTACCCCTTGTTGGATGCTTGTTGAAGCTTTTGAAGTCGGCCTAGTGTTTTGGGTAGTTTAGCCCCAAACCATGCTCGAGTGTTGTTTGGATTAAAACTATCATTTTTAATGGGTCGAGCTTGTATTACATTTGTTTAAGGGCCTTTGTGCCTTATTTGTAAACATTAAACTTGTGACATTGTTTTAATAGGTTGAATGGAACGTTTCACGTTATGTAACCATTTAATTAGGCGTTAATGGTTTATTTTAAAAAAAAATTGTCGTGTTGAATACGGGTTGGGTTGTTTCAAGTGGTATCAGAGCATGGTCTAAGGGATTTAGGCGACTTGAGATAGGTGCCTAGACTTAGACTTTATTTTGTGTGCGCTTTATGCGGGACTTGTAGGACTTCGGGTCGGATCGGGAATTGTTAGTGCTTAGGTTTATGTAATCTAACCTTGCGCTAATTGTTTTGTGTTGTATTTGCAATCATCAAGCGAGATAGACGTTGTACTTGTGAGTTAATGCGATGTGCTCGCGTAATAATGACTAGCTACCATTATTACGGGTGCAAATCGTGTCAAACAAGTAATGTACGATGATTGTTGAGAAAGATGGGGCGGTAAGGTAAATATGTGTATATGTATGTGTCATGTCTTTTCGTTTCGTTGTTTAACCTCTTCCGTTTTATAGAATGAAGATGAGAAACGGACACGACACCGATAATGGGGGCACAAGCGAGGACCCCGAGTTCACGGCCAAAGTTGAGGCCATTTTGAAAAGTCATCACGCGGCCTTCTTAGAAGATGTTAAGAAGATGTTTCTAGATACGATTAATGATCAATTAGTCAATGTAGTAAAGGAACAAATTGAAATGTCCCATTCATATTGATTATAAACGTTCCATATTAATTGATTTCGTTGCGAGGTTTTGACCTCTATATGAGACGTTTTTCAAAGACTGCATTCGATTTTAAAACAAACCATAACCTTTATTTTATCGATAAAGGTTTAAAATATTACGACGATTATCAAATAATGATAATCTAAAATATAGCATTTTCACACGATTATTACATAATGATTTACAATAATATTACACATCAATTTAAGTCTTCGAATGCAGTTTTTAAACAAAATTATACAAGCATGCTGACTCCAACTCTTGTCCATAAATTAGCATGCAACAGCGGAAGCTCTTAATAATCACCTGAGAATTAACATGCTTTAAACGTCAACAAAAATGTTGGTGAGTTATAGGTTTAACCTATATATTTATCAAATCGTAATAATAGACCACAAGATTTTATATTTCTATTTTTCATAAACATCATCCCATACATAGAGATAAAAATCATTCATATGGTTTGAACACCTGGTAACCGACATTAACAAGATGCATATAGAATATCCCCATCATTCCGGGACTCCCTTCGGACATGATAAAATCGAAGTACTAAAGCAGTTCAAATTCTCTGACTGGGGCTTGTTAGTGCCCATAGATCTATCTTTAGGATTCGCGTCAATTAGGGTGTCTGTTCCCTAATTCTTAGATTACCAGACTAAAAAGGGGCATATTCGGTTTAATAAATTTAACCATAGAATGTAGTTTCACGTACTTGTATCTATTTTGTAAAACATTTATAAAACTGCATGTATTCTCATCCCAAAAGATATTAGATTTTAAAAGTGGGACTATAACTCACTTTCACAGATTTTTACTTCGTCTGGAAGTAAGATTTGGCCACAGGTTGATTCACGAACCTATAACAAATATGTACATATATATCAAAGTATGATCGAAATATATTAACAACATTTTTTATTACATTTTAACGATTTAAGTTTGTTAAGTTAGCAGTCCAACGTTAGTAATCTACAACTAGTTGTCCACAGTTAGATGTACAGAAATAAATTATATATTATCTCGAATCAATCCACGATCCAGTGTATACAAGTCTCAGGCTAGATCACAACTCAAAGTATATATATTATTTTGGAATCAACCTCAACCCTGTATTGCTAACTCAATCATTACTGCATATAGAGTGTCTATGGTTGTTCCCAAATAATATATATAGATGGGTCGATATGATATGTCAAAACATTGTATACGTGTCTATGGTATCCCAAGATTACATAATATATGTTAGAATACATGTTTGATACAATATAATTTAGTTAAGTTATGATTTGTATAGATTTGTTACAAATTTCACGTAGCTACAACAAGTAAAATTATCCAATCTTGTTTTACCCATAACTTCCTCGTTTTAAATCCGTTTTGAGTGATTCAAGTTGCTATGGTTTCATAATGAACTAAAATTTATGAAACTAAACAGAAAAAGTATAAGTTTATAGTCGGAAATATAGGTTACAAGTCACTTTTTAAAGAGGTAGTCATTTCCGTCGAAAGAACGACATCTTGATGACCATTTTGAAAAAACATACTTCAACTTTGTGTTTAACCATGATTTTTGGATATAGTATCATGTTCATATGAAATATTATTTTTCCAGAAAATAAACTTCCAATTCAAATATTAAGATAGTTTTTATTTTTCTAACCCAAAACAGCCCCCGGTTTCACTACGACGGCCTATGTCCGGTTTTACGGTGTTTTTTGTGTTTTTAGGTTTTAAATCATTAAGTTAGCATATCATATAGATATAGAACATGTGTTTAGTTGATTTTAAAAGTTAAGTTAGAAGGATTAACTTTGTTTGCGAACAAGTCTAGAATTAACTAAACTATGTTCTAGTGATTACATATTCAAATCTTCGAATAAGATAGTTTTATATATATGAACCGAATGATGTTATGAACATCATTACTACCTCAAGTTTAGTAGGTAAAACTACTAGAAGTGACAAAAGTTGATCTAGCTTCAAAGGATCTTGGATGGCTTGAAAGTTCTTGAAGTAGAATCATGACATGAAAACAAGTTCAAGTAAGATTATCACTTGAATTAAGATTGTTATAGTTATAGAAATTGAATCAAAGTTTGAATATGAGTATTACCTTAATTTAGAAAGATAAACTACTGTAAATAATAAAGATTTCTTGAGATTGGATGATCACTTGAAATGGATTTGCAAGATTGGAAGTAAACTCGTAAGCTTGAAAGTATTTGTGAAGTGTTCTTGATGTGTTCTTGAATGATGATGTTTCTTGATTGTAATTAAAGCTAGATTGACCTAGATGATCAATATTACTGAAGTATAGACATTCTTAAGCTTAGAGAGAGTTAAGATGGAGAGAATTTGGATTAGAAAATCAAAGAAATGTGATGTGTGTGTTGTTTGAAAAAAATGCCTAATGCTTAGTCAATATAAGGTTACTAGTTTTTGTTTTCATGCTCATAAGTCATGCTAGTTGTCAAATGATGGTTCCCACATGTCTTGGTGACTCACAAGGGCTGCTAAGAGCTGATCATTGGAGTGTATATACCAATAGTAAAGACATTTAGAAGCTGTGTATTGTACGAGTACGAATACGGGTTTATACGAGTAGAGTTGTTGATGAAAATGAATGAGAATGCAATTGTAAGCATTTTTTATAAGTAGAAGTACTTTGATATGTGTCTTGAAGTCTTTCAAAAGTGTATGAATACATCTTAAAATACTACATGTATATACATTTTAACTGAGTCGTTAAGTCATCGTTAGTCGTTACATGTAAGTGTTGTTTTGAAACCTTTAAGTTAACTATCTCATTTAATGTAGTTAACCCATTGTTTATTATATCTAATGAGATGTTAAATTATTACATTATCATGATATTATGATGTATGAATATATCTTAATATGATATATATACATTAAAATGTCGTTACAACGATAATCGTTACATATATGCCTCGTTTCGAAATTCTTAAGTTAGTAGTCTTGTATTACATATGTAGTTCATTATTAACATACATAATGATATATATAATTATCATTTTATCATGTTAAATATAGTGTAACAATACCTTAATATGATACATATGTATTTAGTAAGGCGTTGTTATAACGATAATCGTTATATATATCGTTTCGAGTTTCTTAACTTAGAAATCTCATTTTTATGTATATAACTCATTGTTAATATACCTAGTGATATACTTACTTATCATAATATCATGTTAACCATATATATATATATATCATCATATAGTTTTTACAAGTTTTAACATTCTTGAATCGCCGGTTAACTCGGGTGGTCAATTGTCTACATGAAACTCATTTTAATTAATCAAGTCTTAACAAGTTTGATTGCTTAGCATGTTGGAAACATTTAATCATGTAAATATTAATTTCATTTAATATATATAAATATGGAAAAGTTCGGGTCACTACAGTACCTACCCGTTAAATAAATTTCGTCCCGAAATTTTAAGCTGTTGGAGGTGTTGACGCATCTTCTGGAAATAGGTGCGAGTATTTCTTTTTTATCTGATCTTCACGTTCCAGGTGAACTCGGGTCCTCTACGAGAATTTCATCGAACCTTAACAATTGGTATTTTATTTTGCTTAAGTCTTTTAATCTCACGATCCATTATTTCGACGGGTTCTTCGATGAATTGAAGTTTTTCATTGATTTGGATTTCGTCTAACGGAATAGTGAGATCTTCTTTAGCAAAACATTTCTTCAGATTCAAGACATGAAAAGTATTATGTACCCCGGCAAGTTGTTGAGGTAAGTCAAGTCGGTAAGCTACTGGTCCGACACGATCTATTATCTTGAATGGTCCAATGTACCTTGGATTTAGTTTTCCCCGTTTACCAAATTGAACAACACCTTTCCAAGGTGAAACCTTAAGCATGACCATCTCTTCAATTTCAAATTGTATATCTTTTCTTTTAATGTTCGCGTAGCTCTTTTGTCGACTTTGGGCGGTTTTCAACCGTTTTTGAATTTGGATGATTTTCTCTGTGGTTTCTTGGATGATTTTTGGACCCGTAATCTATCTATACTCCACTTCACTCCAACAAATCAGAGACCTGTACTTTCTACCATAAAGTGACTCAAACGGTGCCATCTCAATACTCAAGTGGTAACTGTTGTTGTAGGAAAACTCTGCTAATGGTAGATGTCGATCCCAACTATTTCCAAAATCAATAACACATGCTCGTAGCATGTCTTCAAGCGTCTGTATCGTCCTTTCACTCTTCCCATCAGTTTGTGGATGATAGGCACTACTCATGTCTAGACGAGTTCCCAATGCTTGTTGTAATGTCTGCCAAAACCTTGAAACAAATCTGCCATCCCTATCAGAGATAATAGAGACTGGTATTCTATGTCTGGAGACAACTTCCTTCAAGTATAATTGCGCCAACTTCTCCATTTTATCATCTTCTCTCATTGGTAGAAAGTGTGCTGACTTGGTGAGACGATCAACTACTACCCAATAGTATCATAACCACTTGCAGTCCTTGACAATTTAGTAATGAAATCCATGGTAATGTTTTTCCATTTCCATTCTGGGATTTTGGGTTGTTAAAGTAGACCTGATGGTTTCTGATGTTCAGCTTTGACCTTATAACACGTCAAATATTCTCCTACATATCTAGCAATATTGGCTTTCATACCCAGCCACCAAAAGTGTTTCTTGAGATCTTTGTACATCTTTCCCGCTCTGGGATGTATTGAGTATCTAGTTTTATGTGCTTCCTTAAGTACCATTTCTCTCACATCTCCAAACTTTGGTACCCAAATTCTTTCAGCCCTATATCGGGTTCCGTCTTCCCTTATATTAAGATGTTTCTCCGAACCTTTGGGTATTTCATTCATCAAATTTCCCTCTTTTAATACTCCTTGTTGCGCCTCCTTTATTTGAGTAGTAAGGTTAGTACGAATAATTATATTCATAGCTTTTACCCGCATAAGTTCTCTATCATTTCTACTCAAAGCGTCGGCTACCACATTTGCCATCCCCGGGTGGTAACGAATCTCAAAATCGTAATCATTTAACAATTCAATCCACCTACGCTGCCTCATGTTCAGTTGTTTATGATTAAATATATGTTGGAAACTTTTGTGGTCAGTATATATAATACTTTTGACCCCATATAAGTAGTGCCTCCAAGTCTTTAATGCAAAAACAACAGCACCTAATTCCAAATCGTGAGTCATATAATTTTGCTCGTGAATCTTCAATTGTCTGGACGCATAGGCAATTACCTTCGTTCGTTGCATTAATACACAACCGAGGCCTTGCTTTGAGGCATCACAATATATCACAAAATCATCATTCCCTTCAGGCAATGACAATATAGGTGCCGTAGTTAACTTTTTCTTCAACAATTGAAACGCTTTTCCTGCTCATCCTTCCATTCAAATTACTTCCCTTTATGCGTTAATGCAGTCAAGGGTTTTGCTATTTTGAAAAAATCTTGGATGAACCTTTTGTAGTAACCAGCCAGTCCTAAAAATTGGCGTATATGCTTCGGAGTTTTCGGGGTTTCCCACCTTTCAACGGTTTCAATCTTTGCCGGATCTACTTGAATACCTTCTTTGTTCGCTATGTGACCGAGGAATTGAACTTCTTTCAACCAAAATGCACACTTTGAAAATTTTGCGTACAGTTGTTCCTTCCTCAATAATTCTAGCACTTTTCTCAAATGTTCTTCGTGCTCTTGATCATTCTTTGAGTAAATGAGTATGTCATCGATGAAAACAATGACAAACTTGTCAAGATATGGCCCAAACACTCAGTTCATGAGGTCCATGAACACAGCTGGTGTGTTAGTCAATCCAAACGGCATAACTATAAACTCGTAATGACCGTAACGCGTTCTGAAAGCAGTCTTTGGAATATCATCCTCCTTCAACCGCATTTGATGATACCCGGAACATAAATCGATCTTTGAATAAACCGATGAGCCTTGTAGTTGATCAAATAAGTCGTCGATTCTCGGTAGTGGATAACTGATGTGTCGCGAGGTGTATATAAAATACTATTAATTTTAGCAGGAAAATACTATTAAATACGATACAATTTTACACAAGATATTTATTTATTTAGAGAATAGATATACTTAAACCTTGCTACAACACTTATAGGCAGTGTACCTAATAGTACAGTAGTGTAGTTTTTAGTAAGTCCGGTTCGTTCCACAGGGAAATCTTTAAACAAAGCTTAACGCTATATTAGTTTACTTTTATAAAAATACAAATATATATATAAGTAATATTATTATTATAAAGGGGGGTTTTTACCGTTTAATGACCGGTTTGTCGATTTTAAAACTTTAGTCGCAGTTAAAACCAAATGTAAAATAATAAATACAAGACTTAATTTAAAGCGTAAAGTAAATAACGATAATGAAATTGCGAATAATAAAAGTGCGATAAAATAAACTTGCGATAATTAAAAAGTACAATAATTAAAAGTGCAATTAAATACAATAACAATAAAAATGCGATAATTAGAAGTGCAATTAAATATAAAATAAAGGAAATTAAATATGATATAAAAGAATTATGCTTATTTAAACTTCCATAATCATGATGTTTGACGTGTTGATTTTAGTTTTATGCCCATGGGTTAATTGTCCTTTGTCCTGGATTATTTAATATATCCGTCTGGTTTTTGTCCATAACAGTCCATCAGTCATAAATATAAAGTGCGAGTGTCCTCGTCAAATTATCCTTATACCCGAAGTTAAATATTCCAACTAATTGGGGATTCGAATTGTAACAAGGTTTTAATACTTTGTTTAATGAATACACCAGGTTATCGACTGCGTATAAACCAAGGTTTTACTACTTTGTTAACAATTACACCAATTACCCTTGAATGTAATTTCACCCCTGTTTTAATTATTCTAGTGGCTATTAATCCATTCCCGTGTTCGGTTAAATGAACGATTATTCGTACATATAAATACCCTGCCCATCGTGTCCGATCGAGTGTATATGGTAATTTATAGGGACTCCCAATTGTAAATCTTTATATTAACATTAACAAACTATCATTTAGTTAAACAAATATAAAGCCCATTAATAGCCCATAGTCTAATTTCCACAAGTGTCGTTCTTTTGTCCAAACCCCAATTATGGTACAAAGCCCAATTACCCAATTTTAGTAATTAGCCCAACATCATGATTACTTCGGATTAAATAAGCATAATAATAACTTAGCTACGAGACATTAATGTAAAAAGGTTGAACATAACTTACAATGATTAAAAATAGCGTAGCGTTACACGGACAGAATTTCGACTTACACCCTTACAATATTCGCTAACATACCCTTATTATTAGGATTAAAATTAAAATTAAAATTAAAATTAAAATATAAATATAAATATTTACGTAGTATTATGAGAGAAGAAGAAAAAAAAGATAATTTTTACGATCAGAATGCGCGAGCTTTATAGGCAGTTTCAGAAATTGGGGCTCCGCGACTCGCAGCATTTTTGCCTTCAAACTCCGCGAGTCGCGGAGATTGAAAATACAGCTCACATCCTTTTAGAGTCTTTCTTGCCGACGATTTATTTATAAATATAATATATATATATATATATAATTAATATAATTAATTATATATTATATTATATTTATATACATAGTTAACTTGTAATTTTTAGTCCGTTGCATCGAGCGTTGAGAGTTGACTCATGTCCCGGTTCCGGATTTTCGAACGTCCTTGCGTACAATTTTATATTTTGTACTTTGTGTTTTGAATCTTGTACTCTTGTAATTTCGAGACGTTTCTTATCAATAATTGGAACCTCTTTGATTGTATTTTGTACTTTTGAGCTTTTTGGTCGTTTACGACTTCAATTCGTCGAATCTGTCTTTTGTCTTCACCTTTTATTATTTAAACGAATATCACTTGTAAATAGAACAATTGCAACTAAAAGCTTGTCTTTCTTGAGGAATAATGCTATGAAATATATGTTCGTTTTTAGCATTATCAAATATTCCCACACTTGAGCGTTGCTTGTCCTCAAGCAATATCATCTTGAAATACTAGAATCACTTCTTTATTCTTCACACTTTGTACATCAGTGATTTCTATACGGCGGTATAAACAATTGTAGTAACGATATGGTTTACAGTCCCACATGACTATAAAAATTTAGATCCATTAAGGAAATTGGATCTTTATGAAAACATTTGATCTTTTAAAAATTAAATCTAGTTTTTACCCTAGATAAGTTTTCCGGAATAACCCTTTACCGGTGTTTGCAAAATATTTTTGTGGGTTTGGTGGTTTCAGATTTGAAAATTTTAGCTCAAAACTTGCGGTTTTGTGTCACCCACTTGCTAACCTTGTATTTGGAAAGCAACACGTCCAGTTTACTTGTCCCGTATATTACCTTTCGGTAAACTACCGTCCGGTTGTAAAGGAAAGCGTTGAACAAGCAACTGTTAAGGCAATGTCCCCTGACATGCTTTTAATTATGGTCTATAACGTGTCGGACGCAATTACAATCCTTGGTAGGAGCAATAGTAAAGCTCACCCTTATAATTTTTCAGTCTGGCACAAGGTCCTGTCTTTGACCATGCTATGCAGCCACCGTTCTTACGGTTGATACCCGATTTAGTTCAGGTGACCTAATGAATTCCAGGTGAATTCCTAGGATTTTACGTTCAAAGGTAATGAACGCATTGAAAATAGGGTTTTCAGAAAACAAATCGGTTTATAATTTTGATCAAAATATTTTCTCGTTCAAGCTCGAGTTTAGATATCATTGAATTCCATGAGTTTGTAATTCTCAATCTTTAAGGTCAATCTCAAGGATTGAGTAATATCAGGCTTAAAAGCTGATTTTTGATCTTTTAAGGAGATTATCCTTTCTGGGGATCTGATTCATTAGTCTTATCCAGCTAATTTGCATGGTGCCCCCCATTTTACGAGATAAATCCTTCTCATGGTTAGGATAAATCTGACCACTTGGCGACCCTGTTTAATGCTGAGGTCCGTGGATTTCCTGCTGATTTTAGTGATGACTTTTCTAGATTTTTCGTCAACCTACAGCTGGTCTGGACGACAATTTCTTGACCTAAATCAAGAAGCGCGTGTCTTTTTCGGAAGACTTTACTTCCTTTTAATGATGGAATTGATTCATCGTGTAGATCCATCTTTCTTACAGTAAATCAGGTAAAAAAAAATTTTAGTTAAGTCCAAAGCAAATGTATTTTCAGTTATTTGTACAAAAATATGTGATATATGTTTAAGATAACTTGGTAAATTTTCCCACACTTGGCTTTTATTTTCCTTTTTATCGACCTCTATTCCATTTTAAATGAATTTTAACATTTTTGTTTGTTTCTCAATTTATGTCCTTTCCGAGGTAACAATAATTTCGGTGTTTAAAACCTAGTTTTATTGTTCATAAATATGTATAAACATGATTTTGAGTTCATTTAATTGAAAATTTTGAAAAATTTTACTAGAATTGGGTAGTCAGTATATAAGACTAGGGCTGTTCTTTATTATCAGAGAGCACTAAATTCTAATACAACTACTGCTTTACTAGTATTTTTAATAGTAACCAAGTGTTTAAAAAAAACAAACGCATGAAATACTATTAATTTTAGCAGGAAAATACTATTAAATACGATACAATTTTACACAAGATATTTATTTATTTAGAGAATGGATATACTTAAACCTTGCTACAACACTTATAGGCAGTGTACCTAATCGTACAGTAGTGTAGTTTTTAGTAAGTCCGGTTTATTCCACAGGGAAATCTTTAAACAAAGCTTAACGCTATATTAGTTTACTTTTATAAAAATACAAATATATATATAAGTAATATTATTATTATAAAGGGGGGTTTTTACCGTTTAATGACCGGTTTGTCGATTTTAAAACTTTAGTCGCAGTTAAAACCAAATGTAAAATAATAAATACAAGACTTAATTTAAAGCGTAAAGTAAATAACGATAATGAAATTGCGAATAATAAAAGTGCGATAAAATAAACTTGCGATAATTAAAAAGTACAATAATTAAAAGTGCAATTAAATACAATAACAATAAAAATACGATAATTAGAAGTGCAATTAAATATAAAATAAAGGAAATTAAATATGAAATAAAAGAATTATGCTTATTTAAACTTCCATAATCATGATGTTTGACGTGTTGATTTTAGTTTTATGCCCATGGGTTAATTGTCCTTTGTCCTGGATTATTTAATATATCCGTCTGGTTTTTGTCCATAACAGTCCATCAGTCATAAATATAAAGTGCGAGTGTCCTCGTCAAATTATCCTTATACCCGAAGTTAAATATTCCAACTAATTGGGGATTCGAATTGTAACAAGGTTTTAATACTTTGTTTAATGAATACACCAGGTTATCGACTGTGTGTAAACCAAGGTTTTACTACTTTGTTAACAATTACACCAATTACCCTTGAATGTAATTTCACCCCGGTTTTAATTATTCTAGTGGCTATTAATCCATTCCCGTGTCCGGTTAAATGAACGATTATTCGTACATATAAATACCCTGCCCATCGTGTCCGATCGAGTGTATATGGTAATTTATAGGGACGCCCAATTGTAAATCTTTATATTAACATTAACAAACTATCATTTAGTTAAACAAATATAAAGCCCATTAATAGCCCATAGTCTAATTTCCACAAGTGTCGTTCTTTTGTCCAAACCCCAATTATGGTACAAAGCCCAATTACCCAATTTTAGTAATTAGCCCAACATCATGATTACTTCGGATTAAATAAGCATAATAATAACTTAGCTACGAGACATTAATGTAAAAAGGTTGAACATAACTTACAATGATTAAAAATAGCGTAGCGTTACACGGACAGAATTTCGACTTACACCCTTACAATATTCGCTAACATACCCTTATTATTAGGATTAAAATTAAAATTAAAATTAAAATATAAATATAAATATTTACGTAGTATTATGAGAGAAGAAGAAAAAAAGATAATTTTTACGATCAGAATGCGCGAGCTTTATAGGCAGTTTCAGAAATTGGGGCTCCGCGACTCGCGGCATTTTTGCCTTCAAACTCCGCGAGTCGCGGAGATTGAAAATACAGCTCACATCCTTTTGGAGTCTTTCTTGCCGACGATTTATTTATAAATATAATATATATGTAATTAATATAATTAATTATATATTATATTATATTTATATACATAGTTAACTTGTAATTTTTAGTCCGTTGCGTCGAGCGTTGAGAGTTGACTCATGTCCCGGTTCCGGATTTTCGAACGTCCTTGTGTACAATTTTATATTTTGTACTTTGTGTTTTGAATCTTGTACTCTTGTAATTTCGAGACGTTTCTTATCAATAATTGGAACCTCTTTGATTGTATTTTGTACTTTTGAGCTTTTTGGTCGTTTGCGTCTTCAATTCATCGAATCTGTCTTTTGTCTTCACCTTTTATTATTTAAACGAATATCACTTGTAAATAGAACAATTGTAACTAAAAGCTTGTGTTTCTTGAGGAATAATGCTATGAAATATATGTTCGTTTTTAGCATTATCAAATATTCCCACACTTGAGCGTTGCTTGTCCTCAAGCAATATCGTCTTGAAATACTAGAATCACTTCTTTATTCTTCACACTTTGTACATCAGTGATTTCTATACGGCGGTATAAACAATGGTAGTAACGATATGGTTTACAGTCCCACATGACTATAAAAGTTTAGATCCATTAAGGAAATTGGATCTTTATGAAAACATTTGATCTTTTGAAAATTAAATCTAGTTTTTACCCTAGATAAGTTTTCCAGAATAACCCTTTACCGGTGTTTGCAAAATATTTTTGTAGGTTTGGTGGTTTCAGATTTGAAAATTTTAGCTCAAAACTTGCGGTTTTGTGTCACCCACTTGCTAACCTTGTATTTGGAAAGCAACACGTCCAGTTTACTTGTCCCGTATATTACCTTTCGGTAAACTACCGTCCGGTTGTAAAGGAAAGCGTTGAACAAGCAACTGTTAAGGCAGTGTCCCCTGACATGCTTTTAATTATGGTCTATAACGTGTCGGACGCAATTACTATCCTTGGTAGGAGCAATAGTAAAGCTCACCCTTATAATTTTTCGGTCTGGCACAAGGTCGTGTCTTTGACCATGCTATGCAACCACCGTTCTTACGGTTGACACCCGATTTAGTTCAGGTGACCTAATGAATTCCAGGTGAATTCCTAGGATTTTACGTTCAAAGGTAATGAACGCATTGAAAATAGGGTTTTCAGAAAACAAATCGGTTTATAATTTTGATCAAAATATTTTCTCGTTCAAGCTCGAGTTTAGATATCATTGAATTCTATGAGTTTGTAATTCTCAATCTTTAAGGTCAATCTCAAGGATTGAGTAATATCAGGCTTAAAAGCTGATTTTTGATCTTTTAAGGAGATTATCCTTTCTGGGGATCTGATTCATTAGTCTTATCCAGCTAATTTGCATGGTGCCCCCCCCCCATTTTACGAGATAAATCCTTCTCATGGTTAGGATAAATCTGACCACTTGGCGACCCTGTTTAATGCTGAGGTCCGTGGATTTCCTGCTGATTTTAGTGATGACTTTTCTAGATTTTTCGTCAACCTACAGCTGGTCTGGACGACAACTTCTTGACCTAAATCAAGAAGCGCATGTCTTTTTCGGAAGACTTTACTTCCTTTTAATGATGGAATTGATTCATCGTGTAGATCCATCTTTCTTACAGTAAATCAGGTAAAAAAAATTTTAGTTTAGTCCAAAGCAAAAGTATTTTCAATTATTTGTACAAAAATATGTGATATATGTTTAAGATAACTTGGTAAATTTTCCCACACTTGGCTTTTATTTTCCTTTTTATCGTCCTCTATTCCATTTTAAATGAATTTTAACATTTTGGTTTGTTTCTCAATTTATGTCCTTTCCGAGGTAACAATAATTTTGGTGTTTAAAACCTAGTTTTATTGTTCATAAATATGTATAAACACGATTTTGAGTTCATTTAATTGAAAATTTTGAAAAATTTTACTAGAATTGGGTAGTCAGTATATAAGACTAGGGCTATTCTTTATTATCAGAGAGCACTAGATTCTAATACAACTACTGCTTTACTAGTGTTTTTTAATGGTAACCAAGTGTTTAAAAATTTTAAAATCCGAAAGAATTTAACCCCTTCCCACACTTAAGATTTTGCAATGCCCTCATTTGCAAGAAATCAGTAACAATTTAAATTATTGAGAGTGATTTGTGTGAAAATGATTAAATTTTACCAAAGTTTCCAAATATATTGGCGTTTATTTGCTGAATGATAAATGGTGCACATCATTTGTTCATTCCGTCTTGTTGTTATTTCACTTATATTTTGCATCTTGTCGTCAAAATTAGTTGCTTTTGCTAAACTTAATGCCAGTCTTTGAAAATGCGTTGTTTTACCCTGTTGTGTACATAAGATAAACTGTAAACATATATACATATTTTTGAAGTTTGGTATATTACCCCACATTCAAAAACTATTAAAATCTAAGAATAAAAGTTAGAAAATTATAAAAAAAAATAAATTACAATATTAACATAAGTATTAAACGTATCAATATTACAAATTACAAAATAAATAAAACTAAGTAGACTAGGGATGATACTGGTACCAATAGGGGTTCCAAGCATAACCATAGGTGCTATAGAATGCTTCGGCAGGGTTATACGTAGGATACGGTGGCTGCATCTCTATAGACCAGGGAGGGAAGATGGGTTTTGGTGTAGGAATATAGTTTCTACCTATATGTTGGCAATGAGCTATGATTTGGTTTTGATGAACTTTCCAATCTTCAAATGCTCTCTGTCTAGCATTTTCGTACTCCTGTGAAGCTATAAACCTTTGCATTTCTTGCATCTCATTTCCCCCTCCTACATTACCTTGCTGTTGGTTTCTCTCAACCTGTGGATGTCTACCATGGTATTGTACTGCGGCATTATTTCGCCTCTTCAAAACTTTCGCACCATGGTATACATTTAAACCTATAGTATCGCGGGGTTCTGGTTCTTCCACTAATAATCCCCCCCGACTTATATCCACACCGAGATATTCAGCAATCAAAGTAATAAAAATACCACCTCCTATTATGCTATGCGGTCTCATCCCCCTAACCATAGCTGATAAATAATAACCCACACAATAAGGTATACTTACAGCGCTTTGTGGGTCTCGAATACACATATGGTAAAATAAATCCTGTTCATTTACCTTTTCCTTGTTCTGACCTCTTTGTGTAATCGAATTAGCTAAAAACCTATGAATCACTCTTAATTCGGCTCTATCTATATCCAAATAAGAGTAATTTCCCCCTTTGAAACGGTGATGGCTTGTCATTTGACTCCATACACCATGTGTGATGACCCGGGAATTTTCGACCAAATTTAAACTTAATCTTTATATATTTTCGACACGATAAGCAAAGCCTATTAAACTGAGTCTCATAATGTTTGAACTATTTTCATATATGCAATTACCCTTCGACCGTTTTTGACGATTCACGAACAATTAGTTGTAAATGAATATGTGTAAATAATTATGTGAATATATCTACATAATAGTATATATAATAATTTAAATTAATAAGTATACATTATGGAATTAGAATTAAAAATGTAAGATAACAAACAAAATAATTAAGTTAGTATTACAATAAACATATGTAAATAAATATATAATATTATTATGAATCTATATAAATAAATATATAGATATCTATAAAAGATTTCTATTAATAACTAATATATTGTAACATGTATAAAATATATAAATATTAAATATTCACATATGTTATTATATAATATAAGTATTACATAATTAATGAAAAGTAATATTATTTTATTAAATTTAATTATAAGTTAAAATATAGTCATTATATTACTTTCATTATTAATATTGATATTTGTATTTTTAATATTATTAATTTAATATAAAAATATGAGATTTTTTCTGAACGCTTTTATCCGCCACTGATTTCGCCCGATACGCTATCCGTGGAAACTGTTCGTTGAGTAAATTGAAAATATGGGCTGCTGAACTGTGGTGCTTGTGCAATTGTGTGATTCATGTGACTTAATTAACATATTATAATTATTATTACGATTGATTATTATTGGTTTATTATTATTAAAACATATAGATATATATATTATATATACACTTGTGTTTTATTGTGGACTCAATTATCAAAAGGAGACCAGTAAACTACTCCCGTGTTTTAAAGCGAATAAAGTCACCTTTCACTGTATTTGGTTGTTGTTTTCCACCATCTTAATTATACATGTACACATATATGTTAGAGAGATATGCCAACTTACATACATAACCAAACCATCTTCTACTTCCTCTTACTTCTAACTTCGAATACTACTTCAAGACTACCATGGTTTTTCTAGTTTTAAATTCGATTACAAAGATTGAAACCCATGAACAACCACGTTTTTCTGCTACTTGTTCATTTCTGTTACTATACGAGCAAGACCTAGAACACCCACAACAACAATCGTGTTTTACAGCTGCTATCTCTTTTCAGTTTTCTGTTTTGTTTCATCTTCATTGCCACCATGAATTACCACAATAAACTACCTTAAACTCTCCTCAACAACCGTCACCCTCAATCACCAATCACGCCACCGTTATTATTTTTGCTGCTACTTCATTCATGTGTCTGTACGCTGTTCACAGCCGGAACACCCAATCACCATAAAAAAAACCTTTGCTACAATTCATAATCACCCTTTTCTTCATGAAACATTACCACCATTAGAAACCTATCATAACGATTGCTGCTACCATGTAATTCTGTTTCTATTTCGCTATTCAACATCCAAGAATCGCCATTTTGAAACAACTAGCTAGAGAGCCTTCTTATCTCTATCCTTGTTATTTTAACTTCCGATACAGTTGTCGATGGTATTAAAATTTTCCAACTCACTTCTTATTATCGACAAGAATAAACAAAGTATAAATTTGGAGGTTTCAATCACCAACTACATATTTTGTTTTGTTGTGTAATATTATAATTGCCACCTTTCTTTCCTTTTAGCCGACACCAGATAAATCCTTTTAGACATGGACCCGTTCTTTAGAACCTTTTACATACAACTAAATGGACTTGAGAAGTTTTGGGCTTGTAAAAAAAATGATATTGGATCGAGACCCATATTATTTGGGATGGACATTCAATTGAAACTGTTACATAAGGAAGGTAAATTCTTACTCGCTACCACTATCTGTTTCTATTTTAATTGTGTTAACAACGAGATAGATAGATGATTAAGAAAATTTTGATAAACGCATGAGGTCGTGATTAATGAAGAAGATGGTTATCCTAATGATGATCCGTGATATTGTTGAAGATTATGATATGAAATGTTTATGATTTCATGTGAAGATGGAGATGTTAGATGATGCTGTGATCGACGATGAAGATGAGGTTCGATAAAGATGATGATGATATAGTATTAATGTTGATGTAACGAGATAATTTTGATTATGATAAAGTTGATAATAGAAAAATGAAAACGAAAACGATAATAATAATTAAGATGATTCATTAACATGATAATAATAATAAAAAGTGAAGAGTAATATGAATCAATGAGGGTAACGTGATGATGATGATGAGGATGATCAAATGGTGATGATGATCATACGATATGATGAAGGATATGATGAACATGATGATGCTCGATGATTATGAATACATGATGATGATGCTATGATGATATCAAGGATGATGAATTTGTTGTTCTTTCTGTCAAACTACTACAACACTCATTTGAATTTTATATGGTATATTTAATTTTTTTTATTATTTATTTAATTATTTATTTATTTATTATTATTATTATTATTATTATTATTATTATTATCATAAAAAGATACAATTATTTATTTATTATCACTGATATTAGTTTATCAAATTAATAGTTATATAAAAATATATAATATATATATATATATATATATATATATATATATATATATATATATATATATATATATATATATATATATATATAATACATATCACATAACTACATTAATATCTTTACTAATTATTTATCTAAAGTATGTAAAATAAATATAGTTAATTAAGCTATTAATGAAACATACAAGTTACTAAAATAACAATTAATAATAATACATAAATTTATTTGACTTCAATTATATGTGTTAATATATATATATAAATGATATAGGTTCGTGAATCCGAGGCCAACCCTACATTTTTCAGTTTCGTCATATGTATTTTTACTACAAAATACATTAGGTGAGTTTCATTTGCCCTTTTTACTCTTTACATTTTTGGGCTGAGAATACATGCAAATGCTTTATTAACTGTTTTACAATATTTATATGTGTGAGTTTCATTTGCCCTTTTTACTCTTTACATTTTTGGGCTGAGAATACATGCAAATGCTTTATTAACTGTTTTACAATATTTATATGTGTGAGTTTCATTTGCCCCTTTTACTCTTTACATTTTTGGGCTGAGAATATATGCAACTGCTTTATTAACTGTTTTACGATATTTATATGTGTGAGTTTCATTTGAATCCCTTTTACTCTTTATATTTTTGGGCTGAGAATACATGCGCAATTTTTATAAATGTTTTACGAAATAGACACGAGTAATCAAAACTACATTATATGGTTGAATGATCGAAATCTAATATGCCCCTTTTTATTAAGTCTGGTAATCTAAGAATTAGGGAACAGACACCCTAATTGACGCGAACTCTAAAGATAGATCTATTGGGCCTAATAAACTCCATCCAAGGTACCGGATGCTTTAGTACTTCGAAATTTATATCATGCCCGAAGGAGGATCCCAGAATGATAGGGAATATTCTTATATGCATCTAGTTAATGTCGGTTACCAGGTGTTCAATCCATATGAATGATATTTTTGTCTCTATGCATGGGACGTATGTTTATGAGAAATGGAAATATGAAATCTTGTGGTCTATTAAAATGTTGGAAATGATTATTTATGGTAAACCAATGAACTCACCAACATTTTGGTTGACACTTTTAAGCATGTTTATTCTCAGGTGTGAAAGAAACCTTCCGCTGTGCATTTTGCTCATTTTAAGGACAATACCTGGAGTCGATCATTGCTCTGGAATCAAAGGTTGATGACTTCGTCCGGATGGATTAGGACGGGTCTTCACAGTTGGTATCAGAGCGGTGGTCTTAGTGAACCAGGTCTTGCATTAGTGTGTCTACCTAATAGTCGTTAGGATGCATTAGTAAGTCTGGACTTCGACCGTGTCCGCATGTCAAAAGTTTTGCTTATCATTTTGTCGGGAATCATCTGTTTATCATCCTTAGGAAATTACCTGCTTATCATTCTTAGTCTAGACACATCTTACTGCAATGATTGCAAGAATAGTGTATAGACAAAATTCATATCTTAGCGTATCTGTTATTGTTATCTTTACCTGACAGCTTCCGTAGATTCCTCCGTAACTTATGAGATTTTAGTATTATATATGCATATGTAAATTATGTATTGCAGGATACTAATCTACATCCTATAATCTATTTCTTATCGAAAATCCTTCATCTGATCGTACGAGATGAATCCTTCAACTAGTTCGAGTCCCTCGGATTCTGACAGCTATTCTGATAGTTATCCCGACAATTATTCCGAATGGATAGTCATCTAAGTTCCGGAAGCAACGTCACCAGAATGAATCAATCAATCATCCATCCCCAATTCATCTGATGGATTCGTAATCGACTTAATCAATGGAGACGCGCAGAAGGCGATCCCTTCCAATAACCGAATTCACCTTTTGGCGAAGAACCTGAAGCACTTACCGGCGAACCTGTTCGTAACACCATTTTCATCCTCATATCCCGAATATCTCGCCACGACTATATCATAACTCAGATTCTAAACCTTTTTCATCCGCTCGTTCCGACCGACAATCATCCCGGAGTAATCAAAGAAGTCAACGAGCTTCGCGCTCGAGTAATCAATTTGGAGAACATGGTGCAAAACTTACCAGCTTCAGCAACATCACTGACACCAACCGTACCATCAGTAACAACACATGTATCATCAACAACCCTTGCCTCAATATCACATTCTGTACCACGAGCATAATCATCGTTCGATGTATCGTTCTATCTATTTTATCTTCGTTCGACACGGTGATCATGTAATCTCTAATGTTTTATATATTATGTATTTTAGTTCTGACGGTAAATCAAATGAGATTAATACTATATTAACTCGTTAAATCTATAATTACATCTGAAGAAAATATATATTTAAGTATGTTTTCATAAAGGTTGTAATTAAAAATTCTTTTGTACAAACTTTAATGATGAAAATATCTTAACGGGTAGGTAATACCCGAGGAATATTCAGTTTTCACATTAGTAAGTTATACTGTACATTCTTCGAATCTGTTTCAACAGTCATATACTATCCTACTTACATCCACCGATATACAAATCCGTTCACCACCGAATAACCATATTCATCCAAATACATATTTGGATTTTGACCTATCAGAATCCAACAAGTAGCATAATGAAGAAATAATGGACACAATAAAAATTGATTAGAAACAGATTAATTAACAATATGAAATTCTATTAAGAATCCACGCTGACAAAATCCTAGCTAACTGTTCCTAGCTAACTGTTAATTCCGTATTACCATTTAATTATCGCAATTTATTTATCGCAGTTTATTTATCGCAACTTACATTCTCGCAATTTTATTTATCGTCATTTAATTTCTGTTATTTATTTTACGCACTTTAAATATCGGGACATGTATACAAGGTTTTGACATATCATATCGACGCATCTATATATATTATTTGGAATCACCATAGACACTCTATATGCAGTAATGATCGAGTTCTCTATACAGGGTTGAGGTTGATTCTCAAATAATATATATACTTTGAGTTGTGATCGAGTCTGAGATAAATATGGGTCACGATACGTATTAATTAATTCGAATATTATATATTAAGCTATATATGAATTATTGGACTGTTAACTGTGGACGAATAATATTGGACAATTAAAATGAATTAAAATACGGATTATAACATATGAAACTAAATAATTCTTCAAGTTTGCCACTTGATTTCATCTTAAATCTCATTTGTATATTGACGATTACAATCTGCGTTCAAACCTTTTATGATTCTTGAGAACACCTCAATCGAGAGAATGAACCAACCACACTTCATCTACAGATGAAGAGATTGATGCATATAGTTATGCACCTGAAAAAACTCAGAACCTGAGTAAACGTTTAACATGTATCTGTGCTAACTCCTTTGGCATTGTTATTACCGAAAATAACATTGCAACACTTTTTAAAATTAGCCAATTTTATCACCACTTCAACAAATCAACTCCGACTTCCATTCAAATTAGCCTTATTATAACCTCGATATATAAGTTTTCCTGTCGTCATCGTTACCGGGAAACCGTTTATATTCCACCACAATAGCAGTAAACTTACCAGCAACTTCATTACTCATTGGCTTAAGTCTCTCCGAAGAACCATTATAGTTGTTCGTTAAAACCTATTCAAACTCGCAGCATATCTACATCAACAGTTATATGTATAACATTTATCTCTTAGAGTTATGATCTTTCATTATGAAATTCTGAAAAGCACTCAGTCTACAAATCAATATTCTGAATGTTGAAAAAGCTGAATGAAGCAGCAGAAACCGTAGACTACCGTAAACGACCTTAATCATTGAAAGTTTGATGATAAAGAATAGTATGTTGGAAAAGCTCAGAAAAATTGGAACTGGAAAACGGATTGAGCTAACCACGAAAGAGACCAAGGACAAATACAAGGATCATACTCTATATTCAAAAAAAAAAAAAAAAATTCAAGTAATTCTGAATCCGTTGAAATCTTTAGAGAATATCTTGCTCCGAAGTCACGTTAAAATCTTGCAGAAAATCTTTATCCATCAACCATCGAACTTAGAAATTCCAAAATATCATCATCAATATCTTCGATATTTCTGAGGATATTTTCATAAATATTCTCGTCCAAAATTATATACCTCTTCGTGCTTCCTGTGTTTCATTATATTGGAAACATTCAATAGAAAATTTAGTACCGAAAAGCGGATTATGCGAAACTATGAAGGAAGCCGTGGACAAATCACAAAGAATAAGTTTGACTTCAAAGAATCCAAATGATTCAATGTCTGCTAAAGTCTTTAGCGAATATCTTGCTCTTTACTCTAAACTCTTGTGGACAATAGTTTCCATCATCCTCTGATCTTAGATATTCGAGATATCATCGTATCTTTCATTATAAATATCCTCCATATTTCTGAAGATATTTTCATAAATATTCTTATATGAAATCATTAATCTCTCTGTGCTATCAGTGTTACATCATATAGAAACTGTTAGTTTCTATATTCTGTAAACTGTCGAGCTTAAAATATGAATGTTATTGAAGTAATGTTGGGAATTGATGCATGAGTTAGTATAATATAATGACACTTGATCAACGTGATTATATTACAGTAAGTCATGATGAGTTTCTAATGGGACGTGATGATTCACAGATCATAACGTCATCATGTGCCATGTTACATAACTTTCTCATTCTACTTAACTCCTGAACAAATCAAGAAAATGTATTCTTGATGGTTCTATCTTCCGTGATATTGATAAATTTGAAAATCAAATCGTGAAATCACGTTCCTTCCTGCTTAGAACATTATAATCATTCGAAACTCTATATTTACAAATTCTGGACCATTATTCGTTTGACTTGAAGTCAGGAAGAGAAAACAAAAGCATAGAGCTTTGAAATATAAGGGAGAATATAAATCCCGATAACAACACATAAATTACAAACCGTGTATATCAATGTTTATCGCAACATAAAGATACGGGAGAATTAAAAACATTATAATCCCAAGGGCAAAATAAAAGAAAGCAGATTCCTCTGGTAGAAGTTGGAAAATGAGAATGATTGTTGCTATAGTAAGGATGAGGACAAGGATCAGAACTGGATTAAGCATTTTCACAATCTTTTGGATGTATGAACTAAGAAAGAAAGTATAGGAATGGTGAAAATAAGGGAACGGAAAAGAATTTAATTTATAAAGGAAATATCAGACGGGGAAATCGAGGCAGATCACCGTATTTAATTATAGAGATCTTAATTCCCTAACTCGCCAAAAAAATCAAATCTTTTAGATTTCGTGGATTTTCTCTAAATCCCTTGAATTCTGGAATTCAACCAAGACAACATCAAAAGTTAAGACGCAGCTTATTTTCTAATTTCCACTGTGACTACGTCAAAAGTTAAATCTCTATCTCAATCTGTTGTGAAAGCTTCATTCGTACAATTCATTTAATTGAATCGTTTTATCTATATTAGTTAATAATGATAAAACTCAATTTATCAACTCATATTTGTCATGAAAACATTTTTATTGTTAGTCATGACCACCTCACTCAAATTTCGGGACGAAATTTCTTTAACGGGTAGGTATTGTGATGACCCGGGAATTTTCGACCAAATTTAAACTTAATCTTTATATATTTTCGACACGATAAGCAAAGCCTATTAAACTGAGTCTCATAATGTTTGAACTATTTTCATATATGCAATTACCCTTCGACCGTTTTCGACGATTCACGAACAATTAATTGTAAATGAATATGTGTAAATAATTATGTGAATATATCTACATAATAGTATATATAATAATTTAAATTAATAAGTATACATTATGCAATTAGAATTAAAAATGTAAGATAACAAATAAAATAATTAAGTTAGTATTACAATAAACATATGTAAATAAATATATAATATTATTATGAATCTATATAAATAAATATATAGATATCTATAAAAGATTTCTATTAATAACTAATATATTGTAACATGTATAAAATATATAAATATTAAATATTCACATATGTTATTATATAATATAAGTATTACATAATTAATGAAAAGTAATATTATTTTATTAAATTTAATTATAAGTTAAAATATAGTCATTATATTACTTTCATTATTAATATTGATATTTGTATTATTAATATTATTAATTTAATATAAAAATATGAGATTTTTTCTGAACGCTTTTATCCGCCACTGATTTCGCCCGATACGCTATCCGTGGAAACTGTTCGTTGAGTAAATTGAAAATATGGGCTGCTGAACTGTGGTGCTTGTGCAATTGTGTGATTCATGTGACTTAATTAACATATTATAATTATTATTACGATTGATTATTATTGGTTTATTATTATTAAAACATATAGATATATATATATTATATATACACTTGTGTTTTGTTGTGGACTCAATTATCAAAAGGAGACCAGTAAACTACTCCCGTGTTTTAAAGCGAATAAAGTCACCTTTCACTGTATTTGGTTGTTGTTTTCCACCATCTTAATTATACATGTACACATATATGTTAGAGAGATATGCCAACTTACATACATAACCAAACCATCTTCTACTTCCTCTTACTTCTAACTTCGAATACTACTTCAAGACTACCATGGTTTTTCTAGTTTTAAATTCGATTACAAAGATTGAAACCCATGAACAACCACGTTTTTCTGCTACTTGTTCATTTCTG
Source organism: Rutidosis leptorrhynchoides (assembly GCF_046630445.1). NCBI lineage: Eukaryota > Viridiplantae > Streptophyta > Magnoliopsida > Asterales > Asteraceae > Rutidosis > Rutidosis leptorrhynchoides. The sequence continues at coordinate 28,353,838 of NC_092342.1, forward strand.
TTACTATACGAGCAAGACCTAGAACACCCACAACAACAATCGTGTTTTACAGCTGCTATCTCTTTTCAGTTTTCTGTTTTGTTTCATCTTCATTGCCACCATGAATTACCACAATAAACTACCTTAAACTCTCCTCAACAACCGTCACCCTCAATCACCAATCACGCCACCGTTATTATTTTTGCTGCTGCTTCATTCATGTGTCCGTACGCTGTTCACAGCCGGAACACCCAATCACCATAAAAAAACCTTTGCTACAAGTCATAATCACCATTTTCTTCATGAAACATTACCACCATTAGAAACCTATCATAACGATTGCTGCTACCATGTAATTCTGTTTCTATTTCGCTATTCAACATCCAAGAATCACCATTTTGAAACAACTAGCTAGAGAGCCTTCTTATCTCTATCCTTGTTATTTTAACTTCCGATACAGTTGTCGATGGTATTAAAATTTTCCAACTCACTTCTTATTATCGACAAGAATAAACAAAGTATAAATTTGGAGGTTTCAATCACCAACTACATATTTTGTTTTGTTGTGTAATATTATAATTGCCACCTTTCTTTCCTTTTAGCCGACACCAGATAAATCCTTTTAGACATGGACCCGTTCTTTAGAACCTTTTACATACAACTAAATGGACTTGAGAAGTTTTGGGCTTGTAAAAAAAATGATATTGGACCGAGACCCATATTATTTGGGATGGACATTCAATTGAAACTGTTACATAAGGAAGGTAAATTCTTACTCGCTACCACTATCTGTTTCTATTTTAATTGTGTTAACAACGAGATAGATAGATGATTAAGAAAATTTTGATAAACGCATGAGGTCGTGATTAATGAAGAAGATGGTTATCCTAATGATGATCCGTGATATTGTTGAAGATTATGATATGAAATGTTTATGATTTCATGTGAAGATGGAGATGTTAGATGATGCTGTGATCGACGATGAAGATGAGGTTCGATAAAGATGATGATGATATAGTATTAATGTTGATGTAACGAGATAATTTTGATTATGATAAAGTTGATAATAGAAAAATGAAAACGAAAACGATAATAATAATTAAGATGATTCATTAACATGATAAAAATAATAAAAAGTGAAGAGTAATATGAATCAATGAGGGTAACGTGATGATGATGATGAGGATGATATATATATATATATATATATATATATATATATATATATATATATATATATATATATATAATACATATCACATAACTACATTAATATCTTTACTAATTATTTATCTAAAGTATGTAAAATAAATATAGTTAATTAAGCTATTAATGAAACATACAAGTTGCTAAAATAACAATTAATAATAATACATAAATTTATTTGACTTCAATTATATGTGTTAATATATATATATATAAATGATATAGGTTCGTGAATCCGAGGCCAACCCTACATTTTTCAGTTTCGTCATATGTATTTTTACTACAAAATACATTAGGTGAGTTTCATTTGCCCTTTTTACTCTTTACATTTTTGGGCTGAGAATACATGCAAATGCTTTATTAACTGTTTTACAATATTTATATGTGTGAGTTTCATTTGCCCTTTTTACTCTTTACTTTTTTGGACTGAGAATACATGCAAATGCTTTATTAACTGTTTTACAATATTTATATGTGTGAGTTTCATTTGCCCCTTTTACTCTTTACATTTTTGGGCTGAGAATACATGCAAATGCTTTATTAACTGTTTTACGATATTTATATGTGTGAGTTTCATTTGAATCCCTTTTACTCTTTATATTTTTGGGCTGAGAATACATGCGCAATTTTTATAAATGTTTTACGAAATAGACACGAGTAATCAAAACTACATTATATGGTTGAATGATCGAAATCGAATATGCCCCTTTTTATTAAGTCTGGTAATCTAAGAATTAGGGAACAGACACCCTAATTGACGCGAACTCTAAAGATAGATCTATTGGGCCTAACAAACCCCATCCAAGGTACCGGATGCTTTAGTACTTCGAAATTTATATCATGTCCGAAGGAGGATCCCGGAATGATAGGGGATATTCTTATATGCATCTAGTTAATGTCGGTTACCACGTGTTCAATCCATATGAATGATATTTTTGTCTCTATGCATGGGACGTATGTTTATGAGAAATGGAAATATGAAATCTTGTGGTCTATTAAAATGTTGGAAATGATTATTTATGGTAAACCAATGAACTCACCAACCTTTTGGTTGACACTTTTAAGCATGTTTATTCTCAGGTGTGAAAGAAACCTTCCGCTGTGCATTTTGCTCATTTTAAGGACAATACCTGGAGTCGATCATTGCTCTGGAATCAAAGGTTGATGACTTCGTCCGGATGGATTAGGACGGGTCTTCACACCGTGTGTATCAAAATTTTCATCTATCTTTCTACCGTTTAGTATCAACCCTCTACAATCAGCAGATGCTAACTCCTCAGGCGTATATATACGTAAAGCCTGAGCCATGTCTAGTAAAGACATGTGGCGCATCGAACCTCCTAACAAAAATCTAATAAAAGATCGATCGGTTAAACTAGCTACCCGATCATTCAACTCTATACTACATAACAATTCTTCACACCATACTTTATATACAGGTCTACGCATGGTGAATAAACGTACCCAGTCATTAAAAGTAGAATTACCATACCTCTGTACAAGTAATTCCCTAATTGGCCCGGCCAATTCTACAGCTTCTAAGGGTCCCCATTCTATGACCCTAGGTACCTCAACAACCTTAGAATGAAGAGTATGCAAACCCCTTTGGTATTTTTTTTTTTTTTAATACGAAGCTAGTTGAAACTCAAACGCAGTTTTTCACATCTCAAAAACAAACTAATGAACAAAATGCTCAAGCATTTAGAAATCAACAAGCTTCTATTCAAAATCTGGAACAAGAAGTAAGTAACCTAGCAAGGTTAATAGGTGAAAGAAAACCGGGAAGTCTACCTAGTGATGCAAATGCTAACCCCCGGAATGAAACAGCTAAAGCTATTACCACAAGAAGTGGTACAACACTTAAACCACCTGAAATACCTGAAACTTCTGATGAAGCTATTCCTACTCCACAAGAACCACAACCTAATCAAGATAAGGAAAATGAACCGGTAGTTGAAAAGGTTAATGAAGATAACACAGTTAAGGCTAAACCTTATGTTAAACCATACCAACCACCACTTCCTTACCCGAATAAAATGAAGAAAGAGAAACTTGAAGCCGAGCAATCCAAATTCTTGGATATGTTTAAACAGATAAATGTAAATCTTCTTTTCATTGATGTGATTTCAGGAATGCCTAGATATGCTAAATTCTTGAAAGATCTAATCTCAAATAGAAAGAAAATGGAAGAACTATCGGCTGTTACTATGAATGCTAATTGTTCAGCAGTGCTGTTGAATAAGATACCAGAAAAACTATCTGATCCAGGAAGTTTCACAATTCCATGTTTTCTGGGTAGTCTTAGTTCAATAGAAGCATTGGCAGACTTAGGTGCTAGTATAAATCTAATGCCATATTCACTATACGCTAAACTAGACCTTGGAGAATTAAAACCAACAAGAATAAGCATACAACTAGCCGATAGATCAATAAAATATCCTAGAGGGATAATGGAGAACATGCTAGTTAAAGTTGGTACTTTAGTATTTCCAGTAGATTTTGTTGTTCTGGACATGGAAGAAGATTCTCAAGTTCTTCTCATATTAGGAAGACCATTCTTAAACACGGCTAAAGCAATGATAGACGTGTTCGGTAAGAAACTGACCCTAAGTATAGAGGATGAGAGTGTTACCTTTTCAGTTGATAGAGCAATGCAACAACCTCAATCTGCAGATGATACATGTTATTATATTCAAACTATAGATGCACATGCAGAATTATTAGAAGAATTTCCAGAATTACAAGGAACAGGAGAATGTTCTTTAGGAGAAGGTAATGAACCAATTGATGAAGCTGAAATGTTAGCTACACTTATAGCTAATGGATATGAACCAACAACAGAAGAAATTCAAATGCTAAAAGAAGAAGACAGATATCGATACAAATCATCGATAGAAGAACCACCGAAATTAGAGTTAAAGCCACTTCCAAACCATTTGGAATACGCTTATTTACATGGTGAATCTGAATTACCTGTAATAATATCGTCTTCTCTTACTGAAAATGAGAAATCACAACTCATTTCTGTGTTGAAAGCTCATAAACCAGCCATTGCATGGAAGATTCATGATATTAAAGGAATAAGTCTTTCGTATTGCACACATAAAATCCTTATGGAAGAAGGTCATAAAACGTATGTGCAACGCCAACGAAGACTAAATCCTAATATGCAAGATGTAGTTAAGAAAGAGATTATTAAACTGCTAGATGCAGGTCTAATTTATCCAATCTCTGATAGTCCATGGGTAAGCCCAGTTCAATGCGTGCCTAAGAAGGGTGGCATGACTGTCATTACAAATGAGAAAAATGAGCTTATTCCTACTAGGACTGTAACAGGATGGCGTGTATGTATTGATTATAGAAAATTAAATGACGCCACCAGAAAAGATCACTTTCCCTTACCTTTCATAGATCAAATGTTGGAAAGATTAGCCGGAAATAGTTACTATTGTTTTCTAGATGGATTTTCCGGATATTTTCAAATTCCAATAGCACCCGAGGACCAAGAGAAAACCACATTCACGTGCCCTTATGGTACTTTTGCTTACAAACGCATGCCATTTGGACTTTGCAATGCCCCTGCAAACCTTTCAAAGGTGTATGATGGCGATTTTTCACGACATGATAGAAGAATGCATGGAAGTATTCATGGATGACTTTTCAGTCTTCGGTGATACATTTGAATCATGTCTAGTTAATCTGGAACGTATGCTAATTAGATGCGAAAAATCAAATCTAGTTCTTAATTGGGAGAAATGCCATTTCATGGTTAAAGAAGGCATCGTTCTTGGACATAAAATTTCAAAAGAAGGAAATGAAGTGGATAGAGCTAAAGTAGATGTAATTGCTAAACTTCCACATCCCACCAATGTTAGAGGAGTTAGGAGTTTTCTAGGGCATGCCGGTTTTTACCGACGTTTCATAAAAGATTTTTCTAAAATTGCCACTCCTATGAATAAACTCCTAGACAAGGATGTTCCATTCATCTTTTCCGATGAATGTATCAAATCTTTTAATATTCTTAAAGAGAAACTCACTAATGCACCGATCATGATAACACCAAATTGGAATCTACCATTTGAATTAATGTGCGATGCAAGTGATTTTGCAATGGGAGCCGTTTTAGGACAAAGGATTGAAAAACGATTTCAACCTATATATTATGCTAGTAAGACGTTACAAGGAGCACAAACGAACTATACAACTACTGAAAAAGAACTCCTTGCTATTGTCTTTTCTTTTGACAAATTTCGATCATATCTCGTTCTAGCAAAAACGGTGGTCTATACCGACCATTCTGCTCTTAGATACCTATTTTCAAAACAAGATGCTAAACCAAGATTAATCCGTTGGATATTACTCTTACAAGAGTTTGATATTGAAATCCGAGATAAAAGAGGAGCATAAAATCTCGCCGCTGATCATCTTTCTCGTCTTGAAAATCCCGAATTAGAAGTTCTAAATGAATCGGCCATACAAGACAACTTTCCTGATGAATATCTATTGAAGATAGATTATAAAGAAATTCCATGGTTTGCAGACTATGCAAACTACTTAGTTTGTGGATTCCTTGAAAAAGGATTATCGTACCAAAGACGAAAGAAATTCTTCAGTGATATAAAACACTATTTCTGGGAAGATCCACATCTGTTTAAAAGTTGTCCCGATGGAATAATACGCCGATGTGTATTTGGATATGAAACTAGTAAAATATTAAACCATTGTCACACAGGACCAACAGGAGGGCATTATGGGCCTCAACTAACAGCAAGAAAAGTTTATGATGCTGGATTCTATTGGCCTACAATTTAAAAAGATGCACACCTTCTTTGCAAATCCTGTGATGCTTGTCAAAGGGCCGGAAAAATAAGTCAACGTGATGAAATGCCACAAAATGTCATCCAAGTATGTGAAGTATTTGACATTTGGGGTATTGACTTTATGGGTCCATTTCCAAAATCTCATAATAATCTATATATACTCGTAGCCATTGATTATGTATCTAAATGGGCGGAAGCACAAGCTCTCCCAACTAATGATGCACGAGTTGTAGTCAACTTTTTAAAACGTCTTTTTGCAAGGTTTGGAACACTGAAAGCTTTAATAAGTGATCGGGGTACTCATTTCTGTAATAATCAACTTGAGAAAGTTCTTAAAAGATATGGAGTAACTCATAAAATCTCCACCGCATATCATCCACAAATAAGTGGACAAGTTGAAAATACCAACCGAGCTTTAAAACGTATTCTAGAGAAAACCGTAGGATCAAATCCAAAGGAATGGTCCATTAAATTGGAGGATGCACTCTGGGCTTTTAGAACAGCCTACAAAACTCCAATTGGAACCACACCTTTTAGACTTGTTTATGGAAAAGCATGTCATCTTCCAGTAGAAATTGAACACAAAGCATTTTGGGCTTTGAAGACATGTAATCTTGATTTACATGAAGCCGGACGTCTACGATTAAGTCAACTAAACGAATTAGAAGAATTAAGACATGAAGCATACGAAAATTTGTTAATCTATAAAGAAAGAACGAAGAAATGGCATGATAAAAGAATCAGAAGTTCAAAAGAATTTAAAGAAGGAGACAGAGTTCTTCTTTTCAATTCACGATTCAAGCTATTTCCTGGAAAATTGAAATCAAGATGGTCTGGACCATTCATAGTCAAAAGAGTTTTCCCATACGGAACAGTAGAATTGATAAATTCAAATGGGATTGAATTTAAAGTTAATGGTCACAGAGTTAAACACTACATACATAGTCCGATGGAAGTCGAAAACGAAGTTAATCACAATTTCGACACCACAGCTAACTAAGTGTGGGGAGAATCAAGTCTTTAAAGGATAATATGTATTTCTGTTAGAGTTAGATTGTCTGTTTTCGTGTAGTTCTCGAAAATGGAACCCGAATGGTCTTTCCCTAGCAGACCCTAAAGAACTAGTCTTCTCCCCCCATTCTGAATTTTTATTTTTTTTTAGGTTTTTATAAAATGAAGACTGTCTGTGAACTAAACCATGGTCTAATGCTACACACTTTGATCACTAAACGTAATAATGACACACTACCGAGTGAAATAGTATCAGTAATCAGAGAAAGAATGGACGGAGTTAGAAAAGAATCCAGATGCGAAGATAATAAGTTACAATTTGGTAAAGGAAAATCAAAATCCGCAGCGAAAAGAAGAGCACGACACCTAGAAAGATGTCACAAATGCGGAAAATGGTCACATGGAGGTAAATGTTCAAATAATCAAACCTATTCAAATACCGAATTTGTTACTTTATGCAGAGACGGACCGTTCATATGTTTAGAAGAAAAGACACTGAATGCTCGAGGTTACGCCTATGTAGCCATGGAAAACCAATTAAACCGACTATCTTATGAATGGGATAGATCATATAACTAAGAAATCTATTTCACAGGTAAGTCTGTACAGTTTTTATTTTATTTTTTCTTATTTTTAACCTTTTGATAATAAACGCTAATTTGTTCGCTAAAAAGTATTAAATTGGTATTGAATAAAATTAGGTTTGGCGACCGAAATTATTGATATCATTCAAAAATTTATTACATCACTGCGAAATTTAACGTTTATTCTTAAGGTATAAATATCTTTAATCAATCAACCCAAAATATTTCAAAAATTCGTCATGAGTTAAATTAGGTCTTGGAACCGAAATTACTTTACCGAAAAGAGGGGCGCATATTTTTGATAATATTTGATTGATAAAAGTGGGATAAAAAGCCAAAAAGATTTTTAATTTTATTTTTACCATGTTTTTAAAATTAATATTTAAATCTTAAATTAATATTGTAAACTTTGTAAAAACAATATATTTAAAATTGTAAATATTTGAAAAATTAATATAAGTTTGGTGTGAATTTATAATATAAATTTTTAAATTAAGTTTGGTGTGAATTTTTAATTTTTAAAATATGAATTTTTAATTTTATGCATTTTAAATTGTAAGTTTGGTGTGAATTTTTAATATTAATTTTGAATTTTATATTTAAATTGTGTGAATTTAAAAACAAAAATTTACTTTATCTCATTAAGTTAAAAATATGATTTTTAAAATTTGTCGTAAGTTGAAGACTAGGTCGTTGAACCGAAATTGCTTTACCCGAGGGAGGGACGAGAACTTTTATTATCATTATTTTTAATCTTATTGAATTAAAGTATGCCAAAAACATTAAAAAACCCAAAAATCTTAGCTTTTAAAACAATCGCTACAAAAAGATAAATTTTAAAATTTTGTTGAAGGACGGACTAGGACATCGATCCGAAACGACCTCATCCTAAATAACAAGGGAAACAAAATTTTAAAATTAATTACTTAATTGTTTTAATTAGTATAAGATATATATAAAAAAAAAAGAAAAAAAAACCAAACTCCGCGACTCGCGGAGTTTGAAGGCTTAAATGCCGCGAGTCGCGGGAGGACCAAAATACAGGAAAAAAAAAAATAAAAACGCAGAACAGCTCAATTCACAACCCACAACACAAAACACAGCGAAAAAACTGCCGAAAAAACCCACAAAAACACCCCTAAAATCACAATTTTTAACCGTTAATCATCAAATCTTTTACTAAAATCATGTTGAGAAGGATGCTATCTAGGAATTACTCAAGAAAAACGGTAAATTTCTACACCTAAACACCATTTAATCTGAAATTAGTGTTCTTGAGCAATTTTTTCCCCAATTTGATTTTGATGCTTTTTAGTGTAATTAGGCTTAAATTGTTTATGTATTATGCTTGTATAACCTAGATTGATGCTGTTTAACATGATTAGAAGCCTTAAACTTCAAATTTTGAGTAATCTAGAGATTGTGTTCTTGAGCAAATTTGGGGCTTTTTGATATAAACAGGTTATGGCCGATTTTTGTCATGAATTGTTGCTAAATTAAGTAGTGTAACATGTTTAGGTAGGTAAATGATCCAAACTTTGAGCCTAAACATGATTTTGAGAATTAAAGTGGACTTTTTCAAGTCTAAAATTCATGAACTTGATTTTTGAGAGATAATGCCATTTGAAACTTGTTTAATTGCTAGTAATGATTATTTTGACATGTTATTTGAGTTAAATGCTTATGAACTTGGCGAACATTTTCGTATATGCTTATTTGAAAAAGTGTAGATTTGATGAAAATATGAAAATGAGCTTAAGTTTGATATAAATTGATCATGTCATTGTAATTATTTTGATTGATGATTTTGCTGACACTAATGCATATTTGGATGCACAAAAATTGTGTTTGATGTGTTTTGCAGACTGAAAGGGGTGAATCTTCATCCCAAGCCCGCAATGCTCCTGCTGAGAATGCTGAACAATAGGAGGTGGATAACTACTACAAGCAGGATATACCTCATCCAGTCATGACATTTTCTGATATGCACTTGGAAGAGTTGCACCCGAACCTGAGATTTGACAGACTTTGGATTGATTATCCAAAATACCAAAGGGGTTTGCATACTCTTCATTCTAAGGTTGTTGAGGTACCTAGGGTCATAGAATGGGGACCCTTAGAAGCTGTAGAATTGGCCGGGCCAATTAGGGAATTACTCGTACAGAGGTATGGTAATTCTACTTTTAATGACTGGGTACGTTTATTCACCATGCGTAGACCTGTATATAAAGTATGGTGTGAAGAATTGTTATGTAGTATAGAGTTGAATGATCGGGTAGCTAGTTTAACCGATCGATCTTTTATTAGATTTTTGTTAGGAGGTTCGATGCGCTACATGTCTTTACTAGACATGGCTCAGGCTTTACGTATATATACGCCTGAGGAGTTAGCATCTGCTAATTGTAGAGGGTTGATACTAAACGGTAGAAAGATAGATGAAAATTTTGATACACACGGTGTATGGAGTCAAATGACAAGCCATCACCGTTTTAAAGGGGGAAATTACTCTTATTTGGATATAGATAGAGCCGAATTAAGAGTGATTCATAGGTTTTTAGCTAATTCGATTATACAAAGAGGTAAGAACAAGGAAAAGGTAAATGAACAGGATTTGTTTTACCATATGTGTGTTCGAGACCCACAAAGCGCTGTAAGTATACCTTATTGTGTGGGTTATTATTTATCAGCTATGGTTAGGGGGATGAGACCGCATAGCATAATAGGAGGTGGTATTTTTCTTACTTTGATTGATGAATATCTCGGTGTGGATATAAGTCGGGGGGGATTATTAGTGGAAGAACCAGAACCCCGCGATACTATAGGTTTAAATGTATACCATGGTGCGAAAGTTTTGAAGAGGCGAAATAACGCCGCAGTACAATACCATGGTAGACATCCACAGGTTGAGAGAAACCAATAGCAAGGTAATGTAGGAGGGGGGAAATGAGATGCAAGAAATGCAAAGGTTTATAGCTTCACAGTAGTACGAAAATGCTAGACAGAGAGCATTTGAAGATTGGCAAGTTCATCAAAACCAAATCATAGCTCATTGCCAACATATAGGTAGAAACTATATTCCTACACCAAAACCCATCTTCCCTCCCTGGTCTATAGAGATGCAGCCACCGTATCCTACGTATAACCCTGCCGAAGCATTCTATAGCACCTATGGTTATGCTTGGAACCCCTATTGGTACCAGTATCATCACTAGTCTACTTAGTTTTATTTATTTTGTAATTTGTAATATTGATACGTTTAATACTTATGTTAATATTGTAATTTATTTTTTTTATAATTTTCTAACTTTTATTCTTAGATTTTAATAATTTTTGAATGTGGGGTAATATACCAAACTTCAAAAATATGTATATATGTTTGCAGTTTATCTTATGTACACAACAGGGTAAAACAACGCATTTTCAAAGACTGGCATTAAGTTCAGCAAAAGCAACTAATTTTGACGACAAGATGCAAAATATAAGTGAAATAACAACAAGACGGAATGAACAAATGATGTGCACCATTTATCATTCAGCAAACAATCGCCAATATATTTGGAAACTTTGGTAAAATTTAATCATTTTCACACAAATCACCCTCAATAATTTAAATTGTTACTGATTTCTTGCAAATGAGGGCATTGCAAAATCTTAAGTGTGGGAAGGGGTTAAATTCTTTCGGATTTTAAAATTTTTAAACACTTGGTTACCATTAAAAATACTAGTAAAGCAGTAGTTGTATTAGAATCTAGTGCTCTCTGATAATAAAGAACAGCCCTAGTCTTATATACTGACTACCCAATTCTAGTAAAATTTTTCAAAATTTTCAATTAAATGAACTCAAAATCATGTTTATACATATTTATGAACAATAAAACTAGGTTTTAAACACCGAAATTATTGTTACCTCGGAAAGGACATAAATTGAGAAACAAACCAAAATGTTAAAATTCATTTAAAATGGAATAGAGGACGATAAAAAGGAAAATAAAAGCCAAGTGTGGGAAAATTTACCAAGTTATCTTAAACATATATCACATATTTTTGTACAAATAACTGAAAATACTTTTGCTTTGGACTAAACTAAAAAATTTTTTTACCTGATTTACTGTAAGAAAGATGGATCTACACGATGAATCAATTCCATCATTAAAAGGAAGTAAAGTCTTCCGAAAAAGACACGCGCTTCTTGATTTAGGTCATGAAGTTGTCGTCCAGACCAGCTGTAGGTTGACGAAAAATCTAGAAAAGTCATCACTAAAATCAGCAGGAAATCCACGGACCTCAGCATTAAACAGGGTCACCAAGTGGTCAGATTTATCCTAACCATGAGAAGGATTTATCTCGTAAAATGGAGGGGCACCATGCAAATTAGCTGGATAAGACTAATGAATCAGATCCCCAGAAAGGATAATCTCCTTAAAAGATCAAAAATCACCTTTTAAGCCTGATATTACTCAATCCTTGAGATTGACCTTAAAGATTGAGAATTACAAACTCATGGAATTCAATGATATCTAAACTTGAGCTTGAACGAGAAAATATTTTGATCAAAATTATAAACCGATTTGTTTTCTGAAAACCCTATTTTCAATGCGTTCATTACCTTTGAACGTAAAATCCTAGGAATTCACCTGGAATTCATTAGGTCACCTGAACTAAATCGGGTGTCAACCGTAAGAACGGTGGTTGCATAGCATGGTCAAAGACAGGACCTTGTGCCAGACCGAAAAATTATAAGGGTGAGCTTTACTATTGCTCCTACCAAGGATAGTAATTGCGTCCGACACGTTATAGACCATAATTAAAAGCATGTCAGGGGACATTGCCTTATCAACGCTTTCCTTTACAACCGGACGGTAGTTTACCGAAAGGTAATATACGGGACAAGTAAACTGGACGTGTTGCTTTCCAAATACAAGGTTAGCAAGTGGGTGACACAAAACCGCAAGTTTTGAGCTAAAATTTTCAAATCTGAAACCACCAAACCCAAAAAAATATTTTGCAAACACCGGTAAAGGGTTATTCCAGAAAACTTATCTAGGTAAAAACTAGATTTAATTTTCAAAAGATCAAATGTTTTCATAAAGATCCAATTTCCTTAATGGATCTAAATTTTTATAGTCATGTGGGACTGTAAACCATATCGTTACTACCATTGTTTATACCGCCGTATAGAAATCACTGATGTACAAAGTGTGAAGAATAAAGAAGTGATTCTAGTATTTCAAGACGATATTGCTTGAGGACAAGCAACGCTCAAGTGTGGGAATATTTGATAATGCTAAAAATGAACATATATTTCATAGCATTATTCCTCAAGAAAGACAAGCTTTTAGTTGCAATTGTTCTATTTACAAGTGATATTCGTTTAAATAATAAAAGGTGAAGACAAAAGACAGATTCGACGAATTAAAGACGCAAACGACCAAAAAGCTCAAAAGTACAAAATACAATCAAAGAGGTTCCAATTATTGATAAGAAACGTCTCGAAATTACAAGAGTACAAGATTCAAAACACAAAGTACAAAATATAAAATTGTACGCAAGGACGTTCAAAAATCCGGAACCGGGACATGAGTCAACTCTCAACGCTCGACGCAACGGACTAAAAATTACAAGTTAACTATGTATATAAATATAATATTATATATAATTAATTATATTAATTATATATATATTATATTTATAAATAAATCGTCGGCAAGAAAGACTCCAAAAGGATGTGAGCTGTATTTTCAATCTCCGCGACTCGCGGAGTTTGAAGGCAAAAATGCCGCGAGTCGCGGAGCCCCAATTTCTGAAACTGCCTATAAAGCTCGCGCATTCTGATCGTAAAAATTATCTTTTTTTTCTTCTTTTCTCATAATACTACGTAAATATTTATATTTATATTTTAATTTTAATTTTAATTTTAATTTTAATCCTAATAATAAGGGTATGTTAGCGAATATTTTAAGGGTGTAAGTTGAAATTCTGTCCGTGTAACGCTACGCTATTTTTAATCATTGTAAGTTATGTTCAACCTTTTTACATTAATGTCTCGTAGCTAAGTTATTATTATGCTTATTTAATCCGAAGTAATCATGATGTTGGGCTAATTACTAAAATTGGGTAATTGGGCTTTGTACCATAATTGGGGTTTGGACAAAAGAACGACACTTGTGGAAATTAGACTATGGGCTATTAATGGGCTTTATATTTGTTTAACTAAATGATAGTTTGTTAATTTAATATAAAGATTTACAATTGGGCGTCCCTATAAATTACCATATACACTCGATCGGACACGATGGGCAGGGTATTTATATGTACGAATAATCGTTCATTTAACCGGACACGGAAATGGATTAATAGCCACTAGAATAATTAAAACAGGGGTAAAATTACATTCAAGGGTAATTGGTGTAATTGTTAACAAAGTAGTAAGACCTTGGTTTACACGCAGTCGATAACCTGGTGTATTCATTAAACAAAGTATTAAAACCTTGTTACAATTCGAATCCCCAATTAGTTGGAATATTTAACTTCGGGTATAAGGATAATTTGACGAGGACACTCGCACTATATATTAATGACTGATGGACTTTTATGGACAAAAATCAGACGGATATATTAAATAATCCAGGACAAAGGACAATTAACCCATGGGCATAAAACTAAAATCAACACGTCAAACATCATGATTATGGAAGTTTAAATAAGCATAATTCTTTTATTTCATATTTAATTTCCTTTATTTTATATTTAATTGCACTTCTAATTATCGCATTTTTATTGTTATTGTATTTAATTGCACTTTTAATTATTGTACTTTTTAATTATCGCAAGTTTATTTTATCGCACTTTTATTATTCGCAATTTCATTATCGTTATTTACTTTACGCTTTAAATTAAGTCTTGTATTTATTATTTTACATTTGGTTTTAACTGCGACTAAAGTTTTAAAATCGACAAACCGGTCATTAAACGGTAAAAACCCCCCTTTATAATAATAATATTACTTATATATATTTGTATTTTTATAAAAGTAAACTAATATAGCGTTAAGCTTTGTTTAAAGATTTCCCTGTGGAACGAACCGTACTTACTAAAAACTACACTACTGTACGATTAGGTACACTGCCTATAAGTGTTGTAGCAAGGTTTAAGTATATCCATTCTCTAAATAAATAAATATCTTGTGTAAAATTGTATCGTATTTAATAGTATTTTCCTGCTAAAATTAATAGTATTTTATATACACCTCGCGACACATCAATAACGGTTCTTGATGGTAAGTTTGTTCAATTCTCGGTAGTCGATACACAATCTAAATGTACCATCCTTCTTTTTGACAAACAAAATAAGAGCTCCCCACGGTGATGTGCTTGGTCGAATGAAACCACGTTCTAACAGTTCTTGTAGTTAACTTTGTAATTCCTTCATTTCACTGGGTGCGAGTCTGTAAGGAGCACGAGTTATTGGTGCAGCTCCCGGTACAAGTTCTATTTGAAATTCAACGGATCGATGTGGAGGTAGTCCCGGTAATTCTTTCGGAAATACATCGGGAAATTCTTTTGCGACGGGAACATCATTGATGTTCTTTTCTTCGATTTGTACTTTCTCGACATGTGCTAAAACAGCATAGTAACATTTTCTTATTAGTTTTTGCGCTTTCAAATTACTAATAAGATTTAGCTTCGCGTTGCTCTTTTCTCCGTATACCATTAAGGGTTTTCCTTTTTCCCGTACAATGCGAATTGTATTTTTGTAACATATGATCTCTGCTCTCTCCTTTTTCAACCAGTCCATACCAATTATCACATTAAAACTTCCTAACTCTACTGGTATCAAATCAATCTTAAATGTTTCGCTAACCAGTTTAATTTCTCGATTCTGACATATATTATCTGCTGTAATTAATTTACCGTTTGCTAATTCGAGTAAAAATTTATTATCCAAAGGCGTCAGTGGACAACTTAATTTAGCACAAAAATCTCTACTCATATAACTTCTATCCGCACCGAATCAAATAAAACATAAGCAGATGTATTGTCAATAAGAAACGTACCCGTAACAAGCTCCGGGTCTTCCTGCGCTTCTGCCGCATTAATATTGAAAACTCTTCCGCGGCCTTGCCCATTAGTATTCCCTTGGTTTGGGCAATTTCTAATAATGTGGCCCGGTTTTCCACATTTATAACAAACTACGGCGGCATTATTTGTTCCGACATTATTTGTTCCTTTAATTATTTTGTTCTTCGGTCCGTAAATCTCACACTTTGTCGCGCTATGACCATTTCTCTTACACTTGGTGCAAAATGTTGTGCAGAACACATTCGGATGGTACTCTGCACACCTTTGGCATGGTTGTTTCTGCTGTTTGTTGTTATTGAAATGGTTGTTGTTGCAATTGTTATTATTGTTGGGACGATTTTTGTAGTTGTTGTTGGGACGTTTGTTGTTGTTGCGGTTGATGTTGCGATTGTTGGGATAGTTGTTGCGATTGTGGTTGTAATTATTGTTGTTGTTGTATTGGTGACCCTTGTCACTGGTTTCTTCTCACTTTCTCTTGACTTGTTTCGTGTTGACTTCTTCGGCCGCCTGTTCTTTAATTCTTTCCTCAATTTGATTTATGAGTTTGTGAGCCATTCGACTTGCCTTTTGTATGGAGGCGAGCTCGTGTGAACTCACATCTTCTTGAATCCTTTCTGGTAACCCTTTTACAAATGCGTCGATCTTCTCTTCTTCATCCTCGAATGCTCTTGGACACAATAGGCACAACTCTGTGAATCGTCGTTCGTAGGTGGTAATGTCGAATCCTTGTGTTCGTAATCCTTTAAGCTCTACTTTGAGCTTATTGACCTCATTTCTGGGACGGTACTGCTCAGTCATCAGGTGTTTAAATGCTGACCACGGTAATGTATAAGCAGCATCTTGTCCCACTTGCTCGAGATAGGTATTCCACCATGTTAACGCAGTACCTGTGAAGGTATGCGTAGCGTACTTTACTTTGTCTTCTTCAGTACATTTACTTATGGCAAACACCGATTCAACCTTTTCAGTCCACCGTTTCAATCCGATTGGACCCTCGGTTCCATCGAATTCCAAAGGTTTACAGGCAGTGAATTCTTTGTAGGAGCATCCTACACGATTTCTTGTGGAATTAGTTTCACTGCTAGAACCAGAGTTATTGTTGTTATTTTGCATTGCGGCCTGTACTGCGGCTATGTTCACAGCAAGGAAAACACGGAAGTCTTCCTCACTCATGTTCAAGTTTTAACGAGTCGTCGGTGCCATTTCCTTCAAAATAGCCAAAAGTATTGAGTTAATCATATAGAATTTAAGAGTAGTCAATAGTATTTCGTAGCATAATATGAACTTATTTATAAAAGCTTTTTCTTCATATTAGCGTTTTATAGTTTTAATTCGGGTAGTACCTACCCATTAAGTTCATACTTAGTAGCTACTATACAATTCAACTACTACAATTCTATATGAAAAACTGATAATAATATTTCGCGTTCAAACTTTTATACAATATTTTAAAAACTTACAATACCGCTATTTTACATATAGCATGAAATATAGCACACAATAACTCTAATACAAGGCAGTTGTGAAGACAATTCTAGTTAATACGCAAGTCGTTCAGCAAAGGCAATAAAGACACGTAATTCATAAGTCCAGAAACAAGTCATGCATTCGGGTTTTACTAGTATTATTTCCCATCCTTGGTCTTGTGGAAAATAACCGTTGTGACCGTTGGCTAGACAGCATGTTGTAACGTTTTCAAAAGGATGAGGGTTACATAATGCCCAACAGCCCCGTAATAATCTAAAAATCTTATTTCTCACCCCAACTACTGAATCCGTCACTTGTGGGAATGTTTTATTTAGTAGTTGCAATCCTATGTTCTTTTTCTCGATTTGGTGAGAAACGAACATTACTAACCCGTAGACATAACATGCTTCTTTATGTTGCATGTTTGAAGCTCTTTCTAAAGAACGAAGTCCTATGTTGGGATAGGTAGAGTCAACAAAGGCTCTCAACCCGTAGCGTAAAATTACATCTGGGTTCCCCGCATTCAATGCTTTAAAGAAAACACGGCGTAACTTATGATCTCCCCAATGTGATATACCCCATCTATTAAAGGAAAGCCTTTTATAAACTAAGGCATGCCTGGAACGTCTTTCAAATGTTTGACAAACTAATTTCGCCATAAATAATTGTGCCGATGAACTCTGACCGACTCTAGACAAGATTTCATCAATCATGTCCCCGGGTAAGTCTTCTAAAATATTCGGTTGTCTATCCTTAACGTCCATTGTGTGTTTTTATACTGTAAAATAGACGAGGATTAGATTCGTAAAAGATAATTAACAAACAATACAAGCAATTTTTACATATAACATGAAAATACAAGCACACTACAATACATATATTACACAACATGATTACAACTCTTTATTTCGACTCACTCGTCTCTTCCTCTTCGGACTTGGTTCGTTTCGCTAATTTTCTAGGGATATATGGTGCTCCCCTAATACGAGCCGTTCTTTTCTCAAATGGTATAGAAAAACCTGGTGGCTTAGATGTTCCCGAGTTATAGTGAAAGTTTAAGAAATATGGGTGTTTACGGTACACCCCATCAGGGTGCTTCATGTTAACATAAAGTTCATCGGTTTTGGGCTCGGGTTTTTCTATTTTGATGCATGTTCCCTTATTGTTTTCTTTTGCTTTTTCAAATTGGGTCGAGGTAATTTCTATAACATCATCGGAATCCTCATCGGGATCCGATTCATCAGAAAACTGGTAATTTTCCCAATATTTTGCTTCCTTGGCGGAAACACCATTGACCATTTTTAACTTTGGTCCATTGGTTGAGGATTTTCTTTTATTTAAACGTTTTTCTATAGTTATTAATATTTCTTCCTCCGAAATCTCTTCTTCTTCCGGTTCCTCTTCTTCCGGTTCCTCCTCTTCCGGTTCCTCCTCTTCCGGTTCCTCCTCTTCCGGTTCTTCCCCGGGAATTTGTGAATCTTCCCAAAATATATTCGACTCTTCATTATTATTAGGTGATTCGATGGGATTTGTACTAGAGGTAGACATCTATCACACAATATCAAACACATTAAGAGATTAATATATCATATGATATTTACATGTTAATAATATATAGTTTCTAACAAAAGTGTTAAGCAATCGTTTTTAAAGAAAACACGGTCGAAGTCCAGACTCACTAGTGCATCCTAACAAACTCGGTAAGACACACTAATACAAATTTCTGGTTCTCTAAGACCAACGCTCGGATACCAACTGAAATGTCCCGTTCATATCGATTATAAACATTCCATATTAATTGATTTCGTTGCGAGGTTTTGACCTCTATATGAGACGTTTTTCAAAGACTGCATTCGATTTTAAAACAAACCATAACCTTTATTTTATCGGTAAAGGTTTAAAAAAATTATGACGATTATCAAATAATGATAATCTAAAATATAGCGTTTTCACACGATTATTACATAATGATTTACAATAATATTACACATCAATTTAAGTCTTCGAATGCAGTTTTTAAGCAATATTATACAAGCATGATGACTCCAACTCTTGTCCATAAATTAGCATGCAACAGCGGAAGCTCTTAATAATCACCTGAGAATAAACATGCTTTAAATGTCAACAAAAATATTGGTGAGTTATAGGTTTAACCTATATATTTATCAAATCGTAATAATAGACCACAAGATTTCATATTACCATTTTTCATAAACATCATCCCATACATAGAGATAAAAATCATTCATATGGTTTGAACACCTGGTAACCGACATTAACAAGATGCATATAAAATATCCCCATCATTCCGGGACTCCCTTCGGACATGATAATATCGAAGTACTAAAGCAGTTCAAATTCTCTGACTGGGGCTTGTTAGTGCCCATAGATCTATCTTTAGGATTAACATCAATTAGGGTGTCTGTTCCCTAATTCTTAGATTACCAGACTAAAAAGGGGCATATTCGGTTTAATAAACTCAACCATAGAATGTAGTTTCACGTACTTGTGTCTATTTTGTAAAACATTTATAAAACTGCATGTATTCTCATCCCAAAAGATATTAGATTTTAAAAGTGGGACTATAACTCACTTTCACGGATTTTTACTTCGTCGGGAAGTAAGACTTAGCCACTGGTTGATTCACGAACCTATAACAAATATGTACATATATATATATATCAAAGTATGATCGAAATATATTCACAACATTTTTTATTACGTTTTAACGATTTAAGTTTGTTAAGTTAGCAATCCAACGTTAGTAATCTACAACTAGTTGTCCACAGTTAGATGTACAGAAATAAATTATATATTATCTCGAATCAATCCACGACTCAGTGTATACAAATATCAGGCTAGATCACAACTCAAAGTATATATATTATTTTGGAATCAACATCAACCCTGTATAGCTAACTCAAACATTACTGCATATAGAGTGTCTATGGTTGTTCCTAAATAATATATATATATGGGTCGATATGATATTCAAAACATTGTATACGTGTCTATGGTATCCCAAGATTACATAATATATGTTAGAATACATGTATGATATAATATAAGTTAGTTAAGTTATGATTTGTATAGATTTGTTACAAATTTCACGTAACTACAACAAGCAAAATTATTCAATCTTGTTTTACCCAAAACTTCCTCGTTTTAAATCCGTTTTGAGTGATTCAAATTGCTATGGTTTCATAATGAACTGAAATTTATGAAACTAAACAGAAAAAGTATAAGTTTATAGTTAGAAATACAGGTTACAAGTCACTTTTTAAAGAAGTAGTCATTTCCGTCGAAATAACGACATCTTGATGACCATTTAAAAAAAACATACTTCAACTTTGTGTTTAACTATGATTTTTGGATATAGTATCATGTTCATATGAAATATTATTTTTCCAGAAAACAAACTTCCAATTTAAAGATTAAGATAGTTTTTATTTTTCTAACCCAAAACAGCCTCCGGTTTCACTACGACGGCAGATGTCCGGTTTTACGGTATTTTTCGTGTTTCCAGGTTTTAAATCATTAAGTCAGCATATCATATAGATATAGAACATGTGTTTAGTTGATTTTAAAAGTTAAGTTAGAAGGATTAACTTTGTTTTCGAACAAGTTTAGAATTAACTAAACTATGTTCTAGTGATTACATGTTCAAATCTTCGAATAAGATAGTTTTATATATATGAACCTAATGATGTTATGAACATCATTACTACCTCAAGTTTAGTAGGTAAATCTACTGGAAGTGACAAAAATTGATCTAGCTTCAAAGGATCTTGGATGGCTTGAAAGTTCTTGAAGTAGAATCATGACATGAAAACAAGTTCAAGTAAGATTATCACTTGAATTAAGATTGTTATAGTTATAGAAATTGAATTAAAGTTTGAATATGAGTATTACCTTGATTTAGAAAGATAACCAACTGTAAATAACAAAGATTTCTTGAGATTTGATGATCACTTAAAATGGATTTGCAAGATTGGAAGTAAACTAGTAAGCTTGAAAGTATTTGTGAAGTGTTCTTGATGTGTTCTTGAATGATGATGTTTCTTGATTGTAATTAAAGCTAGATTGACCTAGATGATTAATATTACTGAAGTATAGACGTTCTTAAGCTTAGATAGAGTTAAGATGGAGAGAATTTGGATTAGAAAATCAAAGAAATGTGATGTGTGTGTTGTTTGAAAAAAATGCCTAATGCTTAGTCAATATAAGTTTACTAGTTTTTGTTTTCATGCTCATAATGTAGTGACCCGAACTTTTCCATGTTAATATATATTAAATGAGATTATTATTTACATGATTAAGTGTTTCCAACATGTTAAGCAATTAAACTTGTTAAGACTTGATTATTTGAAATGAGTTTCATGTAGACAATTGGCCACCCAAGTTGACCGGCGATTCATGAACGTTAAAACTTGTAAAAACAACATGACGATATATATATATGGATATGCATATAGTTAACATGAGATTATGATAAGTAAGTATCTCCATAAGTATATTAACAATGAGTTATATACATAAAAATTAGACTACTAAGTTAAGAAACTCGAAACGACATATATAACGATTATCGTTATTACAACGTCTTACTAAATACATATGTATCATATTAAGATATTGTTACACTATATTTAACGTGATAAAATAATAATTATATATATCATTAAGTATGTTAACAATGAACTACATATGTAAAACAAGACTACTAACTTAAGAATTTTGAAACGAGGCATATATGTAACGATTATCGTTGTAACGACATTTTAATGTATATATATCATATTAAGATATATTCATACATCATAATATCTTGATATTAATGTAATAATTTAACATCTCATTAGATATAATAAACAATGGGTTAACAACATTAAATGAGATCGTTAACTTAAAGGTTTCAAAACAACACTTACATTTAACGACTAACGATGACTTAACGACTCAGTTAAAATGTATATACATGTAGTGTATTTAGATGTATTAGTACACTTTTGAAAGACTTCAAGACACATATCAAAGTACTTCTACTTAACAAAAATGCTTACAATTGCATTCTCATTCATTTTCATCAACAATTCTACTAGTATGCAACTGTATTCGTACTCGTAAAATACCCAGCTCCTAGATGTATATACTATTGGTATATACACATAATAATTCAGCTCTTAGCAGCCCTAGATAGTCAACAAACATGTGGAACCAATAATTAGACAACTAGCATGACTTATGAGCAAGGAAACAAAAACAAGAACTCCTTTTAACCCCACTCACCTTCACCACTCACCACCTACTCCATTTCACTTCCAATTTTCTTCCCAATTCTCTCTTAAAACAAATACACTCTTCTATGAACATCTAAGTTACTATTTTTCCAGCAAAAATCATCAAATACAAGCTTTGATTATTACCTATAATCATCATAAAAACAATTACTCAAGAACACTTCAAGAACACTTCCAAGTTTCCTAATCTATTTCAAGCAATCATCTAAGATCAAGAAACCTTTGTTATTTATAGTAGGTTATCTTTCTAAATCAAGGTAATATTCATATTCAAGCTTTGATTCAATTTCTATAACTATAACTATCTTAATTCGAGTAATAATCTTACTTGAACTTGTTTTTGTGTCATGATTCTATTTCAAGAACTTCCAAGCCATCAAAGATCCTTTGAAGCTCAAGTTATTTTTTCATCATTTCTAGTAGGTTTACCTACTAAACTTGAGGTAGTAATGATGTTCATAACATCATTCAATTCATATATATAAAACTACCTTATTCGAAGGTTTAAACTTGTAATCACTAGAACATAGTTTAGTTAATTCTAAAATTATTCGCAAACAAAAGTTAATCCTTCTAACTTGACTTTTAAAATCAACTAAACACATGTTCTATATCTATATGATATGTTAACTTAATGATTTAAAACCTGAAAACACGAGAAACACCGTAACACCGGATATACGCCGTCGTAGTAACACCGCGGGCTGTTTTGGATTAGTTAATTAAAAACTATGATAAACTTTGATTTAAAAGTTGTTCTTCTGGGAAAATTATTTTTCTTATGAACATGAAACTATATCCAAAAATCATGGTTAAACTCAAAGTGGAAGTATGTTTTCCAAAATGGTCATCTAGACGTCGTTCTTTCGACTGAAATGACTATCTTTACAAAAACGACTTGTAACCTGTATTTCTGACTATAAACTTATACTTTTTCTGTTTATATTCATAAACTTAAGTTCAATATGAAACCATAGCAACTTGAATCACTCAAAACGGATTTAAAACGAAGAAGTTATGGGTAAAACAAGATTGGATAATTTTTCTTGTTGTAGCTACGTGAAAATTGGTAATAAATCTATATTAATCATATCCTTGCTAACTCATATTGTATTATATATGTATTCTAATATATTATGTAATCTTGGGATACCATAAACACGTATGCAAATGTTTTGACATATCATATCGACCCATGTATATATATTATTTGGAACAACCATAGACACTCTATATGCAGTAATGTTGGAGTTAGCTATACAGGGTTGAGGTTGATTCCAAAAATATATATGCTTTGAGTTGTGATCTATCCTGAGACGTGTATACACTGGGTCGTGGATTGATTCAAGATATATATATATATATATATATATATATATATATCAATTTATTTCTGTACATCTAACTGTGGACAACTAGTTGTAGGTTACTAACGAGGACAACTGACTTAATAAACTTAAAACATTAAAACGTATTAAAAATGTTGTAAATATATTTTGAACATACTTTGATATATATGTACATATTTGTTATAGGTTCGTGAATCGACCCGTGGCCAAGTCTTATTTTCCGACGAAGTGAAAATCTGTGAAAGTGAGTTATAAAATCTAATATTTTTGGGATGAGAATACATGCAGCTTTATAAATGTTTTACAAAATAGACACAAGTACATGAAACTACTTTCTATGGTTGAACGATCGAAGCCGAATATGCCCCTTTTACTTGGTAACCTAAGAATTAGTAAACCAGTCTACTAATTGACGTGAATCCTAAAGATAGATCTATTAGGCCCAACAAACCCCATCCGTTGTAGCGGATGCTTTAGTACTTCGAGTTTTTATATCATGTCCGATGGATGTCCCAGAATGATGGGGATATTCTTATATGCATCTTGTTAATGTCGGTTACCATGTGTTCAATCCATATGAATAATTTTTATCTCTATGTATGGGAAGTATATTGAAATATGAAATCTTGTGGTCTATTATTATGATTTGATAAATATATAGGTTAAACCTATAACTCACCAACATTTTTGTTGACGTTTAAAGCATGTTTATTCTCAGGTGGTTATTAAGAGCTTCCGCTGTTGCATGCTAAAATAAGGACAAGATTTGGTGTCAGCATGCTTGTATAATATTGTTTAAAACTGTATTCGAGATTTACTTTGTTGTAACATATTAATATTGTAAACTAATATGTATTGGTAGTGTGTAAGTGTGATATTTTAGATTATCATTTCTGGATAATCTAGGTGATGCCCTTTTAACCTTGTCGATAGAATAAAGGTTATGGTTTGTTTTTAAAAAACGAATGCAGTCTTTGAAAAACGTCTCATATAGAGGTCAAAACCTCGCAACGAAATCAATTAATATAGAACGTTTATAATCAATATAAACGGGACATTTCAGTTGGTATCCGAGCGTTGGTCTTAGAGAACCAAAAATTTGCATTAGTGTGTCTTATCGAGTTTGTTAGGATACATTAGTGAGTCTGGACTTCGACCGTGTTTTCTTTAAAAACGATTGCTTAACACTTTTGTTGAAACTATATATTATTAACATGTAAATATTACGTGATATATTAACCTCTTAATGTATTTGATATTGTGTGATAGATGTCTACCACTAGTACAAATCCCATCGACTCACCTAATAATAATGAAGAGTCGAATATACTTTGGGAAGATTCACAAATTCCCGAAAAGGAACCGAAAGAGGAGGAACTGGAAGAGGAGGAACCGGAAGAAAAGGAACCGGAAGAGGAGGAACCGGAAGAGGAAGAACCGGAAGAAGAAGAAGAGGTTCCGGAGGAAGAAATATTGATACCTACAGTAAATTGATTAAATAAAATAAAATCCTCAACCAACGGACCAAAGTTAAAAATGGTCAATGGTGTTTCCGCCGAGGAAGCAAAATATTGAGAAGATTACCAATTTTCCTATGAATTGGATCCCGATGAGGATTCCGATGATGTTATAGAAATTACCTAGACCCAATTTAATAAAGCAAAAGAAAATAATAAGGGAAAAGGTATAAAAATAGAGAAACCTAATTCCAACCCCGATGAGCTTTATATGTATCAGCAACCTCCGTATTTCCTAAATTGTAACAATAACCCGGGAACCTCTAAACCACCAGGTTTTTCTAAACCATTGTGGAAAACGATGGCTCGTAATAGAGGAACACCATATATCCCTAGAAAATTAGGAAAATGAACCAAGTCCGAAGAAGAAGAAGAAACCAGTGATTCAGATTAGAGGATTGTAATCATGTAGTGTATTATATGTATTGTAGTGTGCTTGTACTTTTATGTTCTATGTAAAAATTGCTTGTATTGTTTGTTAATTATCTTTTATGAATCTAATCCTTGTCTATTTTACAGTATAAAAACAATATGGATGTTAAGGGTAGACAACCGAATATTTTAGAAGACCAACCAGAGGATATGATTGAGGAAATCTTATCTAGAGTCGGTCAGAATTCATCAGCACATTTAGTTATGGCGAAATTAACTTGTCAAACATTTGAAAGACTTTCCAGAAATGCCTTAGTTTATAAAAGGTTTTCCTTTGATAGGTGGGGTATATCACATTGGAGAGACCGTAAGTTACGCCGTGTTTTCTTTAAAGCGTTAAATGCGGGGAACCCAAATGCAATTTTATGCTACGGGTTAAGAACCTATTTTGACTCAACATATCCCAACATAGGATTTCGTGAGTTAGAAAGAGCTTCTAACATGCAACATAAAGAAGCATGTTATACTTACGGGTTAGTGATGTTCACTTCTTACCAAAGTGAGAAAAAGAACATCGGATTACAACTTTTAAATAAAACCTTCCCACAAGTGACGGATTCAGTAGTTGGGGTGAGAAACAAGGTTTTTAGATTATTACGGGGCTGTTGGACATTACGAAACCCTCGTCCTTTTGACGACATTACAACATGCTGCCTAGCCAATGGTCATAACGGTTACTTTCCACAAGACCAAGGATGGGAAGTCATCTTAGTAAAACGAGAATGCATGACTTGTTTCTGGACTTATGAATTACGTGTCTTTATTTCTTTTGCTGAACAACTTGCGTATTAACTAGAATTGCCTTTATAGCTACCGAGTAGCAAAGTTATTATGTGCAATATTTCATCCTATATGTATAATAGCAGTATTGTAAGTTTGTAAAATATTGTATAAAATTTGAACGCGAAATTTTATTATAATCAGTTTTTTCATATAGAATTGTAGTAGTTGAATTGTATATTAGCTACTAAGTATGAACTTAACGGGTAGGTACTACCCGAATTAAAAACTATAAAACGCTAATATGGAGAAAAAGCTTTTATAAATAAGTTCATACTATGCTACGAAATACTATTGACTACTCTTAAAATTCTATATGATTAACTTAATTCTTTTGGGCTATTTTTAAAGGAAATGGCACCGACGACTCGTCAGAATTTGAACACGAGCGAGGAAGACATCCGTGTTTTCCTTGCAGCAAACATAGCCGCAGTACAGGCTGCGATGCAAAATAACAATAACTCTGGATCTAGCAGTGGAACTAATTTCACAAGAAATCGTGTAGGATGCTCCTACAAAGAATTCACTGCCTGCAAACCTTTGGAATTTGATGGAACTGAGGGTCCAATTGGATTGAAACGGTGGACCGAGAAGGTTGAATCGGTGTTTGCCATAAGTAAATGTACTGAAGAAGACAAAGTAAAGTACGCTACGCATACCTTCATAGGTATGGCGCTAACATGGTGGAATACCTATCTCGGTCAGATAGGACAAGATGCTGCTTACGCACTACCGTGGTCAGCATTCAAGCAATTGATGAACGAGCAGTATCGTCCCAGAAACGAGGTCAACAAGCTCAAGGTAGAGCTTAGAGGATTACGAACGCAAGGTTTTGATATCACCACGTACGAACGACGATTCACAGAATTGTGCCTATTGTGTCCCAGAACGTTCGAAGACGAAGAAGAGAATATCGACGCATTTGTAAAAGGGTTACCAGAAAGGATTCAAGAAGATGTGAGTTCACACGAGCCCGCCTCCATACAAAAGGCAAGTCGAATAGCTCACAAATTAGTGAACCAGATCGAAGGAAGGATTAAAGAGCAGGCGACCGAAGAGGCTAACATGAAACAAGTCAAGAGAAAGTGGGAAGAAACCAATGACAAGAGTCACCAATACAACAACAACAATCACAACCACAATCGCAATAACTATTCCAATAACCGCAACATCAATCGCAACAACAACTTCAAAAAACGTCCCAACAACAACAACAATAACCGTCACAGCAACAACAACAACAACAACAACAACAACAACAACAACAACAACAACAACAACAACAACAACAACAACAACAACAACAACAACAATAACAATCCCAACAACAATCTCAATAACAACAATGGCAACAAAAACCAAAAAAAGCCATGCTAAAGATGTGAAGAGCATCACCTGGGGTTCTGCACGACATTTTGCAACAAGTGTAAAAGAAATGGTCATATCGCGAGGAAGTGCGAAATCTACGGACCAATGCATAACAGAACTAAAAGAAAAAATAATGTCAGAACAAATAACACCGCCATAGTTTGTTTTGGATGTGGAAAACTGGGCCACTTTAGTAGAAATCGCCCGAATCAGGGGGATACTAATAGGAAAGGCCGTGGAAGAGCTTTCAATATTAATACGGCAGAAGTACAGGAAGACCCAGAGCTTGTTACGGGTACGTTTCTCATTGACAATAAATCTGCTTATGTTTTATTTGATTCGGGTGCGGATAGAAGCTCTATGAGTAGAGATTTTTGTGCTAAACTAAGTTGCTCACCGACCCCAATGGATAATAAATTTTTACTCGAATTAGCAAACGGTAAATTAATTACAGCAGATAATATATGTCGGAATCGAGAAATTAAACTGGTTAGCGAAACATTTAAGATTGACTTGATACCAGTAGAGTTAGAGAGTTTTGATGTGATAATCGGTATGGACTGGTTGAAAGAAGTGAAAGCAGAGATCGTTTGTTACAAAAATACAATTCGCATTATATGAGAAAAAGGAAAACCCTTAATGGTGTACGGAGAAAAGAGCAACGCGAAGTTAAATCTTATTAGTAACCCGAAGGCACAAAAACTAATAAGAAAAGGATACTATGCTATGCTAGCACACGTCGAGAAAGTCAATTACGAAGAAAAGAACATCAGTGATGTTCCCGTCGCAAAAGAATTTCCCTATGTATTTCCGAAAGAATTACCGGGACTACCTCTACACCGATCCGTTGAATTTCAAATAGACCTTGTACCGGGAGCTGCACCAATAGCTCGTGCTCCATACAGACTCGCACTCAGCAAAATGAAGGAACTTTAGAGCCAATTAAAAGAACTTTTAGAGCGTGGTTTCATTCGATCAAGCACATCACCGTGGGGAGCTCCTATTTTGTTTGTCAAGAAGAAGGATGGCACATTTAGGTTGTGTATCGACTACCGAGAGTTGAACAAACTTACCATCAAGAACCGCTACCCACTACCAAGAATCGACGACTTATTTGATCAACTACAAGGCTCGTCGGTTTATTCGAAGATTGATTTACGTTCTGGGTATCATCAAATGCGGGTGAAGGAGGATGATATTCTAAAGAATGCTTTTAGGACGCGTTACGGTCATTACGAGTTTATGGTTATGTCGTTTGGATTGACTAACGCACCAGCTGTGTTCATGGAACTCATGAACCGAGTGTGTAGGCCATATCTTGACAAGTTTTTCATTGTTTTCATCGATGACATACTTATTTACTCGAAGAATGATCAAGAGTACGAAGAACATTTAAGAAAAGTGCTAGAGTTGCTGAGAAAAGAAAAACTGTACGCTAAGTTTTCAAAGTGTGCATTTTGGTTGGAAGAAGTTCAATTCCTCGGTCACATAGTGAACAAAGAAGGTATTCAGGTGGATCCAGCAAAGATTGAAACCGTTGAAAAATGGGAAACCCCGAAAACTCCGAAGCATATACGCCAATTTTTAGGACTAGCTGATTACTACAGAAGGTTCATCCAAGATTTTTTCAGAATAGTAAAACCCTTGACTGCATTAACGCATAAAGGGAGGAAATTTGAATGGAAGGATGAACAAGAGAAAGCGTTTCAATTGTTAAAGAAAAAGTTAACTACGGCACCTATATTGTCATTACTTGAAGGGAATTATGATTTTAGGATATATTGTGACGCTTCAAAGCAAGGTATCGGTTGTGTATTAATGCAACGAACGAAGGTAATTGCTTATGCGTCTAGACAATTGAAGATTCATGAGCAGAATTATACGACGCATGATTTGGAATTAGGCGCGGTTGTTTTTGTATTAAATACTTGGAGGCACTACTTATATGGGGTCAAAAGTATTATATATACCGACCACAAAAGTCTTCAACACATATTTAATCAGAGACAACTGAACATGAGGCAGCGCAGGTGGATTGAATTGTTGAATGATTACGACTTTGAGATTCGTTACCACCCAAGGAAGGCGAATGTGGTAGCCGACGCTTTGAGCAGAAAGGACAGAGAACCCATTCGAGTAAAAGCTATGAATATAATGATTCACAATAACCTTACTACTCAAATAAAGGAGGCGCAACAAGGAGTTTTAAAAGAGGGAAATTTAAAGGATGAAATACCCAAATGATCGAAGAAACATCTTAATATTCTGGAAGACGGAACTCGGTATAGGGCTGAAAGAATTTGGGTACCAAAACTTGGAGATATGAGAGAAATGGTACTTAGAGAAGCTCATAAAACCAGATACTCAATACATCCTGGAACGGGGAAGATGTACAAGGATCTCAAGAAACATTTTTGGTGGCCGGGTATGAAAGCTAATGTTGCTAAATACGTAGGAGAATGTTTGACGTGTTTTATGGTCAAAGCGGAGCGTCAGAAACCATCAGGTCTACTTCAACAACCCGAAATCCCGGAATGGAAAGGGGAAAACATTACCATGGATTTCATCACTAAATTGCCAAGGACTGCAAGTGGTTTTGATACTATTTGGGTAATAGTTGATCGTCTCACCAAATCAGCACACTTCCTGCCAATAAGAGAAGATGACAAGATGGAGAAGTTAGCATGATTGTATTTGAAGGAAGTCGTCTCCAGACATGGAATACCAATCTCTATTATCTCTGATAGGGATGGCAGATTTATTTTAAGATTCTGGCAGACATTACAGCAAGCATTAGGAACTCGTCTAGACATGAGTACTGCTTATCATCCACAAACTGATGGGCAGAGCGAAAGGACGATACAAACGCTTGAAGACATGCTACGAGCATGTGTTATTGATTTCGGAAACAGTTGGGATCGACACCTTCCGTTAGCAGAATTTTCCTACAACAATAGCTACCATTCAAGCATTGAGATGGCGCCGTTTGAAGCACTCTATGGTAGAAAGTGCAGGTCTCCGATTTGTTGGAGTGAAGTGGGGGATAGACAGATTACGGGTCCGGAGATAATACAAGAAACTACCAAGAAGATCATCCAAATTCAACAACGGTTGAAAACCGCCCAAAGTCGACAAAAGAGCTAAGCTGACATTAAAAGAAAAGATATAGAATTTGAAATTAGAGAGATGGTCATGCTTAAAGTTGCACCTTGGAAAGATGTTGTTCGATTTGGTAAATGAGGGAAATTAAATCCAAGGTATATTAGACCATTCAAGATTATTGATCTTGTCGGACCCGTAGCTTACTGACTTGAATTACCTCAACAACTCGCGGCTGTACATAACACTTTCCACGTCTCGAATTTGAAGAAATGTTTTGCTAAAGAAGATCTCACTATTCCGTTAGACGAAATCCAAATCAACAAAAAACTTGAATTCATCGAAGAACCCGTCGAAATAATGGATCGTGAGGTTAAAAGACTTAAGCAAAACAAGATACCAATTGTTAAGGTTTAATGGAATGCTCGTAGAGGACCTGAGTTCACTTGGGAATGAGAAGATCAGATGAAGAAGAAATACCCGCACCTATTTGCAGAAGATACGTCAACACCTCCAACTGCTTAAAATTTCGGGACGAAATTTATTTAACGGGTAGGTACTGTAGTGACCCGAACTTTTCCATGTTAATATATATTAAATGAGATTGTTATTTACATGATTAAGTGTTTCCAACATGTTAAGCAATCAAACTTGTTAAGACTTGATTATTTGAAATGAGTTTCATGTAGACAATTGACCACCCAAGTTGACCGGCGATTCACGAACGTTAAAACTTGTAAAAATGACATGACGATATATATATGGATATGTATATAGTAAACATGAGATTATGATAAGTAAGTATCTCCATAAGTATATTAACAATGAGTTATATACATAAAAATAAGACTACTAAGTTAAGAAACTCGAAATGATATATATAACGATTATCGTTATTACAACGTCTTACTAAATACATATGTATCATATTAAGATATTGTTACACTATATTTAACGTGATAAAATAATAATTATATATATCATTAAGTATGTTAACAATGAACTACATATGTAAAACAAGACTACTAACTTAAGAATTTTGAAACGAGGCATATATGTAACGATTATCGTTGTAACGACATTTTAATGTATATATATCATATTAAGATATATTCATGCATCATAATATCTTGATATTAATGTAATAATTTAACATCTCATTAGATATAATAAACAATGGGTTAACAACATTAAATGAGATCGTTAACTTAAAGGTTTCAAAACAACACTTACATTTAACGACTAACGATGACTTAACGACTCAGTTAAAATGTATATACATGTAGTGTATTAAGATGTATTAGTACACTTTTGAAAGACTTCAAGACACATATCAAAGTACTTCTACTTAAAAAAAATGCTTACAATTGCATTCTCATTCATTTTCATCAACAATTCTACTCGTATGCAACTGTATTCGTACTCGTACAATACCCAGCTCCTAGACGTATATACTATTGGTATATACACATAATAATTCAGCTCTTAGCAGCCCTAGATAGTCAACAAACATGTGGAACCAACAATTAGACAACTAGCATGACTTATGAGTAAGGAAACAAAAATAAGAACTCCTTTTAACCCCACTCACCTTCACCACTCACCACCTACTCCATTTCACTTCCAATTTTCTTCCCAATTCTCTCTCAAAACACATACACTCTTCCATGAAAGTCTAAGTTACTATTTTTCCAGCAAAAATCATCAAATACAAGCTTTGGTTATTACCTATAATCATCATAAAAACAATTACTCAAGAACACATTAAGAACACTTCCAAGTTTACAAGTTTACTTCCAAGTTTCCTAATCCATTCTAAGCAATCATCTAAGATCAAGAAACCTTTGTTATTTACAGTAGGCTATCTTTATAAATCAAGGTAATATTCATATTCAAGCTTTGATTCAATTTCTATAACTATAACTATCTTAATTCGAGTAATAATCTTACTTGAACTTGTTTTTGTGTCATGATTCTATTTCAAGAACTTCCAAGCCATCAAAGATCCTTTGAAGCTCAAGTTATTTTTTCATCATTACCAATAGGTTTACCTACTAAACTTGAGGTAGTAATGATGTTCATAACATCATTCGATTTATATATATATAAAACTACCTTATTCGAAGGTTTAAACTTGTAATCACTAGAACATAGTTTAGTTAATTCTAAACTTGTTCGCAAACAAAAGTTAATCCTTGTAACTTGACTTTTAAAATCAACTAAACACATGTTCTATATCTATATGATATGCTAACTTAATGATTTAAAACTTGAAAACACGAAAAACACCGTAAAACCGGATATACGCCGTCGTAGTAACACCGCAGGCTGTTTTGGGTTAGTTAATTAAAAACTATGATAAACTTTGATTTAAAAGTTGTTCTTCTGGGAAAATGATTTTTCTTATGAACATGAAACTATATCCAAAAATCATGGTTAAACTCAAAGTGAAAGTATGTTTTCCAAAATGGTCATCTAGACGTCGTTCTTTCGACTGAAATGACTACCTTTACAAAAACGACTTGTAACCTATATTTCCGACTATAAACTTATACTTTTGCTGTTTAGATTCATAAACTTAAGTTCAATATGAAACCATAGCGACTTGAATCACTCAAAACAGATTTAAAACGAAGAAGTTATGGGTAAAACAAGATTGGATAATTTTTCTTGTTGTAGCTACGTGAAAATTGGTAACAAATCTATATTAATCATATCCTAGCTAATTCATATTGTATTATACATGTATTCTAATATATTATGTAATCTT
Organism: Rutidosis leptorrhynchoides; assembly: GCF_046630445.1. Classification (NCBI taxonomy): domain Eukaryota; kingdom Viridiplantae; phylum Streptophyta; class Magnoliopsida; order Asterales; family Asteraceae; genus Rutidosis; species Rutidosis leptorrhynchoides. The sequence continues at coordinate 28,387,598 of NC_092342.1, forward strand.
GGGATACCATAGACACGTATGCAAATGTTTTGACATATCATATCGACCCATGTATATATATTATTTGGAACAACCATAGACACTCTATATGCAGTAATGTTGGAGTTAGCTATACAGGGTTGAGGTTGATTCCAAAAATATATATGCTTTGAGTTGTGATCTAGCCTGAGACATGTATACACTGGGTCGTGGATTGATTCAAGATATATATATCAATTTATTTCTGTACATCTAACTGTGGACAACTAGTTGTAGGTTACTAACGAGGACAGCTGACTTAATAAACTTAAAACATTAAAACGTATTAAAAATGTTGTAAATATATTTTGAACATACTTTGATATATATGTACATATTTGTTATAGGTTCGTGAATTGACCCGTGGCCAAGTCTTATTTTTCGACGAAGTGAAAATCTGTGAAAGTGAGTTATAGTCCCACTTTTAAAATCTAATATTTTTGGGATGAGAATACATGCAGCTTTATAAATGTTTTACAAAATAGACACAAGTACATGAAACTACTTTCTATGGATGAATGATCGAAGCCGAATATGCCCTTTTTACTTGGTAACCTAAGAATTAGTAAACCAGTCTACTAATTGACGCAAATCCTAAAGATAGATCTATTGGGCCCAACAAACCCCATCCGTTGTAGCGGATGCTTTAGTATTTCGAGTTTTTATATCATGTCCGATGGATGTCCCAGAATGATGGGGATATTCTTATATGCATCTTGTTAATGTCGGTTACCAGGTGTTCAATCCTTATGAATGATTTTTATCTCTATGTATGGGATGTATATTGAAATATGAAATCTTGTGGTCTATTATTATGATTTGATAAATATATAGGTTAAACCTATAACTCACCAACATTTTTGTTGATGTTTAAAGCATGTTTATTCTCAGGTGATTATTAATAGCTTCCGCTGTTGCATGCTAAAATAAGGACAAGATTTGGTGTCAGCATGCTTGTATAATATTGTTTAAAACTGCATTCGAGATTTACTTTGTTGTAACATATTAATATTGTAAACCAATATGTATTGGTAGTGTGTAAGTGTGATATTTTAGATTATCATTTCTGGATAATCTAGGTGATGCCCTTTTAACCTTGTCGATAGAATAAAGGTTATGGTTTGTTTTTAAAAAACGAATGCAGTCTTTGAAAAACGTCTCATATAGAGGTCAAAACCTCGCAACGAAATCAATTAATATGGAACGTTTATAATCAATATGAACGGGACATTTCACATAAGTCATGCTAGTTGTCAAATGATGGTTCCCACATATCTTGGTGACTCACAAGGGCTGCTAAGAGCTGATCATTGGAGTGTATATACCAATAGTAAATACATTTAGAAGCTATGTATTGTACGAGTACGAATACGGGTGTATACGAGTAGAATTGTTGATGAAAATGAATGAGAATGCAATTGTAAGCATTTTGGATAAGTAGAAGTACTTTGATATGTGTCTTGAAGTCTTTCAAAAGTGTAAGAATACATCTTAAAATACTACATGTATATATATTTTAACTGAGTCGTTAAATCATCGTTAGTCGTTACATGTAAGTGTTGTTTTGAAACCTTTAAGTTAACGATATTGTTTAATGTAGTTAACCCATTGTTTATTATATCTAATGAGATTTTAAATTATTACATTATCATGATATTATGATGTATGAATATATCTTAATATGATATATATACATTAAAATGTCGTTACAACGATAATCGTTACATATATGCCTCGTTTCGAAATTCTTAAGTTAGTAGTCTTGTTTTACATATGTAGTTCATTGTTAACATACATAATGATATATATAATTATCATTTTATCATGTTAAATATAGTGTAACAATACCTTAATATGATACATATGTATTTAGTAAGGCGTTGTTATAACGATAATCGTTATATATATCGTTTCGAGTTTCTTAACTTAGTAATCTCATTTTTATGTATATAACTCATTGTTAATATACCTAGTGAGATACTTACTTATCATAATATCATTTTAACTATATATATATCCATATATATGACATCATATAGTTTATATAAGTTTTAACGTTCGTGAATCGTCGGTCAACTCGGGTGGTCAATTGTCTACATGAAACTCATTTTAATTAATCAAGTCTTAACAAGTTTGATTGCTTAACATGTTGGAAACATTTAATCATGTAAATATCAATTTCATTTAATATATATAAATATGGAAAAGTTCAGGTCACTACACAAATTAAGGTTGTCCTTCAAGAGGATAACGTTAGAAGGCGGGACTTTTTCTACAAGAATTTTAAAGATGCTCAACCTCCTACTTTTGAGGGCGAACGGGACCCACTTAGGAGTGCCCGGTGGATCTCCGATATGGAAGGGGCTTTTCGTACTTGTGAATGCCCTCTCGATAAGAAGGCAAGGTATGGTTGTAGCATGTTGAGAGGTGATGCTAAGTTGTGGTGGGATGCGAAAATCCAACTTTATGGTGAAGAACAATGTATGAACTTTACTTGGGATGAGTTCAAGGCGCAGTTTTTCCAAGAGTACCGAACTTCAGCCGATCTTACTAGACTTAAGGACGAGTTGCGTGCCTTGAGGCAAGGGTCGATGGATTTGAACACTCTCAAATCCGTTTTCTTGTCAAAGACCCAATTTTGCCCGGAGTATGTTGGGAATGATAAGATATTGAAAGAAGATTTTTATCAAACCTTGAACGATAGCTATCAAGAGAAGATTAGTGTGAACGTGGTGAAAAGTTTTGATGAGTTGTTCGATATGGCTAAAGGTTTTGAGTCGCTCGTCTTGAGAAAAAGTGACTTTACTTTTGGCAAAAGGAAGTTTGAAGCTACTAGTCATTCGAACTTTTCAAACAAAAAGAACAAGAAGGGCTCCGGGAGTGTTGGTAGTGTGAAGAAGGGTGCTTCCGGAGAGTTTACTTATGCGTGCTACAATTGTGGACAAAAGGGGCACATGGCTCGTGATTGTCCGAAACCCTCATCTACAACCAAGCTCACTTGTTTTAATTGTGGTAAGGAAGGGCACCGAAGGATGGAGTGTCCCGATTTGCGGGGTGATCATGTTAAGAGGTTGGAGAAAGCGGCGGGTATAGATCGGGGGCGAAATTATTAGATGAACAATGATGAGGCCAAGCAATCCAATGAAGTTGTCTCAGGTACTTTCATGGTTAACTCTAATCCGGCAAGGATATTATTTGATAGCGATGCTAATTTGTCTTTTGTATCGCCTCGATTTGTGTCTAAGCTTAACAAACCGCTAGCTAAGTTAAGTCATCCGGTAGAAGTTGAAATAGCGGATGGTAAGATGGTGCTAGGGGTTGATGTGTGTAAAGATTGTAATGTTGTGTTTGGTACCGAAACGTTTAAAATTGATCTCATTTCGATGACCTTGGGTGAGTTTGATATTGTTGTGGGTATGGATTGGCTCGATCGTTATAGAGCCGATATTTCATGCCATGATAAGTTCATTCGCGTGAAGACCCCAAGTGAGGGAGAGTTGATTATTCATGGCGATAAACGAAGAAGACTAGTACCATTATGCACTTATGCACGGGCGCGACAATTTCTTAATAGTGGTGGTATGGTTTTTCTTGCCCATGTGGTTGATACTCGTGATGAGCCACCACCCATTCGTGAAATTCCGGTGGTTAATGAATTTGAAGACGTTTTTTCGGATGAGTTACCGGGTGTTCCGGCTGAAAGACAAGTTGAATTTCGCATTGAGTTGGTTCCGGGAGCTACTCTCATTGCTAAAACTCCTTATCGTTTAGCGCCGACGGAAATGCAAGAGTTGTTAAATCAAACCCAAGAGTTGCTTGAAAAGGGTTTTATTCGACCGAGTTCCTCGCCATGGGGTGCTCCGGTTTTGTTTGTGAAGAAGAAAGATGGTAGTATGCGGATGTGCATCGATTATCGGGAGTTGAACAAAGTGACGATCAAGAATCGTTATCCATTACCTCGGATTGACGATTTGTTTGACCGACTCCAAGGTGCAACGTATTTTTCTAAGATTGACTTACGGTCCGGCTATCACCAAGTGCGGGTCCGTGAGGAAGACATAGAGAAAACGGCTTTTCGAACTCGTTACGGGCATTTTGAGTTTGTAGTTATGCCTTTTGGTCTTACGAATGCACCGGCGGCATTCATGGATCTTATGAACCGGGTGTGCCAACCTATGTTGGACAAGTCGATAATTGTGTTCATTGACTACATACTTGTCTATTCAAAGAGTATGAAAGAGCATGAGCACCATTTGCGTGAAGTGTTGAAGACGTTGCGGAAGGAGAAGTTGTATGCTAAATTCTCCAAATGTGAATTTTGGCTAAGGGAGGTGCAATTCCTTGGCCATATTGTGAATCAATAAGGTATTCAAGTAGACCCAGGGAAGATAGAAACGGTGAAGAATTGGGGAAAACCGACTACGCCTACGAAAATTCGAAGTTTTCTCGGATTGGCCGGTTATTATCATCGGTTTATCCAAGATTTTTCTAAAATTGCTTCTCCATTGACGAAATTGACGAGGAAGAACGTGAGGTTTAATTGGGAAAACGAGCAAGAGATTGCTTTCCAATTATTAAAGGAGAAATTGTGTCAAGCTGCGGTGTTGGTATTACCGGAAGGAATCGAAGATATGACAGTTTATTGTGATGCCTCGTTAAATGGAATCGGGTGTGTTCTAATGCAAAGAGGTAAAGTCATCGTTTACGCCTCTCGGCAACTAAAGGAACACGAGAAGAGATACCCGACTCATGATCTCGAATTGGCGGCGGTGGTACATGCGTTGAAAATTTGGCGCCACTACTTGTATGGTGTCAAGTGTACGATTTATTCGGATCATAAGAGTTTGAAACATCTCTTTAATCAACGAGATTTGAATTATCGTCAACGTAGGTGGATGGATGTGGTAAAGGATTATGATTGTGAGATACTTTATCATCCGGGTAAGGCGAACGTGGTCGCGGATGCGTTAAGTTGGAAGAGTCAACATCCGGCAATATGAGTAGGATCGTTACGCATGATTATTACTAACGATTTTCTTGTAAAGCTTGGTGAGATTCAAATTAAAGCTTTTGTTAACAACAAACATGAGGAACGAATCGTGGGGCAAACGAAGTCCATTACCTTAGGCCCGCATGGTTTGTTGTCCTTTCAAGGTAGAGTGTGGGTACCTAAGATGGGCGATTACCGAAAGATGCTACTTGATGAAGCACATAAGTCAAAGTATTCCGTTCATCCGGGTGCAACAAAAATGTACTATGATTTGAAGAAAGAGTATTGGTGGCCCGGCATGAAACGTGATGTTGTTAAGTATGTTGAACAATGCGTCACGTGTTTGCAAGTTAAAGCCGAACACCAAAAGCTGTAGGGTAAGCTACAACCATTGGAAGTTCCAAAATGGAAATGGTAGCACATTACCATGGACTTCATTACAAAGTTACCCAAGACGGCGAGAACCCAATTTGATACGATTTGGGTAATAGTTGATCGGTTGACGAAGAGTGCTTTGTTTCTTCCCATTCGGGAAATGATATCATCGGAGACTTTGTCCAAGTTGTGTTATCAAGGAGGTGATATCGAGACATGGGGTTCCTATATCTATTGTTTCGGATCGAGATACTCGTGTCACGTCTCGGTTTTGAAATAAGTTTCATGAAGATATGGGTACTCAATTGAAAATGAGCACGGCGTATCATCCTCAAACGGACGGTCAAACCGAGCGTACGAATCAAACGTTGGAGGATATGTTAAGGGCGTGTGTTATTGATTTCGGTGGTAGTTGGGATGAGCCCTTACCATTGGTGGAATTCTCGTACAATAATAGTTACCACACTAGTATTGGAATGCCACCTTATGAGATGCTTTATGGGCGTAGGTTTCAAACTCATATTTGTTGGGGTGAAGTGGGTCAAAGAGAAATCGGGAGTACTGATTTGGTTTTAGAGACGAATAGTAAGATTGAGATGATTCGGGCTCGACTTAAGGCGGCGCAAGATAGACAAAAAACTTATGCCGATAAAGGTAGGAGACCGATTGAGTTTCAAGAAGGTGACATGGTGATGCTTAAGGTTTCGCCATGGAAAGGTGTTATTCGGTTTCGAAAACGGGGAAAGTTAGCTCCTCGATTTATTGGTCCTTTCAAGGTTTTGGCTCGTGTTGGTGAGGTTGCTTATAGACTAGAGTTGCCCGAAGAGCTTGCGGGGATCTATAACACGTTTCATTTTTCCCATCTCCGTAGGTGTCTTGCGGATGACTAGACTTGCGTGCCATTAGATGAGATTGCGTTGAACAACAAATTAGAGTATGTTGAAGATCCGATTGCAATCCTTGATGAAAAGGTTAAAATGTTGCAGAACAAAGAAGTTAGAACTTTCAAAGTGCAATGGCGACATCGAAAGGGTTCCGAATTTACGTGGGAATCCGAAGAGTTTGTTTTGGTTTATCTCCCGGCTTGTCATGCGGCTTGGATCGCGAGGACGCGCTCCGATTCAAGTGGGGGAGAGTTGTAACATCCCGTTTTCCTTATATATGACTTAAGGTGCATATTTTTACCTTGTAAACGTTTAATATTAACCGCGATCAATTGTGTATAGTTTAAAGTGTTTATCGCGAAAGTTGTGTTATTTTCCTATATTTTGAAGCTCTTATGTTATCGAGGGTTATAAAGGTTGTGGGTATAAGTTCGATTAGTTAAAAGTTCAAGAAAATTTCCAAAAATTGAAGTCTAGAATGTGTGAGGCGTGTTAGTTAGGGTGTGAGGCGCGCACGTATGAAGAAAAAGCAATCAGTCAAAAATTACACTATGTGCGCGGGGCGCACTTTCATGTGCGCGGCTCACAGAATTTACACTTGGTGCGCAGGGCGCGCATTATAGTGTGCGCGGCTCACACAAATTACACTTGGTGTGCGGGGAGCGTATTATAGTGTGCGCGGCGCGCACACCCCTGAATCAGCATACCTTTTTATTTTGTAATTTAAAAGAAGGGTATATTGGTCTTTTCATTTGTGGCCGGTTTTGGGAGTCTAAAAGCTGGTTCAAGCTTATCCTAACTTCATTTATCACATTCTCATCTACCCAAATTAAATCTAGAGAGAGAGAGATAAGGTTTTAGAGTGAGAGAGCTCCCTTTGGTGAAGAAGAAGGCCAAATCTCACCCGAACCCAAGCTTTAAAGTTGTTCCCTACGTCACTAGCTTCGTTGTGATAGTATTGGTAAGTCTTAACTCTATGTTTTGAGTTTTAATTGGTTTATGGCTAGAGTTTTGTTTACTTGAGACTTGTATGACCCATTTGGGGGTTAAATGGGTGAACTTGGGTTATATTGATGAAAGGAAACTCTAATAGCTATAATCTAGGATTTGGTCATATGAATTGAGGTTGTAAGTGTTAAATGGTGTTGTTAGTCACTATTACACTTGTAAAATGATGAAAGATTTGTCAATGAGTTAAGTTTGACCAAATTTGTAACTCTAAGTGTCAAAATGGGCCAAATGGGTAATGTTGACCTAGTTTGGGCAAGATGGGTATGAAAATACCCTAAATGTTGTTAGTTGTTGATATTGAACTATAATCACTAGCTTTTAGTGATCTATGATGAGTCTTGGCCATTAATGGACGGTTTTGGTGTAAATGAGTCATTTAATGCAATCGGGTCATTAAATGCCCAAGTGTTAAATGTTGGTGTCTAGTCCAACTAGCTTGTGTATTGAAAGTGTACTTAATGTATTAGGTACTTTGCTTGAAACATACGGAAGTGTTTTATCGCCACCGACGTGATAAGGTGAGTGGAACAATTATATGCGTGCATATATAATGTATTTATTTGTGTGGCATGAGTTGTGAAGTGTCGACGTGTTAAGACACCACTTCTCACGTGGCGAGTGAAGTGTCGACGTGTTAAGACACCACTCGGGAGTGAAGCATCGACGTGTTAAGATGCCACTCCAAGAGATGTAACGAGTGAAGTGTCGACGTCTTAAGACACCACTCGGGGTGAAGTGTCGACGTGTTAAGACACCACCCGGGGTGAAGTATCGACGTGTTAAGATGCCACCCGTGGGGTTAGTGTGCGACGTGTTAAGTGCACTAATGGTTGTTATGAACACCGATGGGAAATTCGAGTACCATTCCTTGTACGATAGGTCAACCATGGTTATGTGTTGTATTGTAGCATATTATATTGTTCGAATTATATGCTATTGTTATGCTAGCTTGTGTGGTCGAAGCTTTAGTATTATACTTGTGTTGGTATGATTATTTATATTGCTAGCATGTATGCGGTAAATGCGTAAGTGATTGCAAGTAAGTATGTTGTATATGTAATCGTATAACTGTTGCACTCACTAAGCATTAGCTTACCCCTCTCGTTGTTTATCTTTATAGATGCAGGTGCGGAGAAGGGGAAGGGGGTGGTTGGGCACTAGTTACCCCTTGTTGGATGCTTGTTGAAGCTTTTGAAGTCGGCCTAGTGTTTTGGGTAGTTTAGCCCCAAATCATGCTCGAGTGTTGTTTGAATTAAAACTATCATTTTTAACGGGTCGAGCTTGTATTACATTTGTTTAAGGACCTTTGTGCCTTATTTGTAAACATTAAACTTGTGACATTGTTTTAATGGGTTGAATGAAACGTTTCACGTTATGTAACTATTTAATTGGGCGTTAATGGTTTATTTATTTTAAAAAAAAAATTTGTCGTGTTGAATACGGGTTGAGTTGTTTCAACTAACCACTTGTATCAAAGTATTTTGATGTTGACACAAAAATGAAAAATATATGACATGCTATGACTTTTTATCGAAATGTAAGATATCTAAAATGTTTTTAGTGGACTACTCTATTCTTCTAGATATAAAGCATGAATTAGGTTGGATAGGCACCATATAATGGTTGACTGACCAAGTCAATCTCAGAACGTTTCACAAATATCGTTATAGGAAAAGCGTTTACTATTTGATTGAATAAAAAGAGATAATGAACTTTTATACTTCATATATTTAGGTAAAGTTTGAGAGACTTGTATCTTAAGAGAAACTAGTTGAAAGACTCGTGAAATTACGGGTCTGCTAAAGAAAATTATTGAATGATATGCTACGATTCTAATATTATTAAACAAATACGTGTGTTATTAAACACATACGTCAATATGTTATCATCATAATGGTCTGTTTTCAGTTCTTCCGATTTTATGACCCGTTAAAACATCAGATGGTTCATAAAAATATGCAAAACAATTAGAATAGTCGGTAAACAGAACTTTAAATGAGTCTCAATTTAACTAACACACTAAGTAAACTTGTTCAAAGTAAATAATAATTAACAGTAAGACAAAATTTCATTCATCGTCCCTGAACTTTACATCAAATTTGACTCCTCGTCCTTTTTTCTTTTTCTTTTTTTGTGCATCTCTCGTCCCTAATGTATCACAATTCTACATCTCTCGTCCTTTTTCTTGACTCCTCGTCCTTTTTCTTTCTGTCAATTCTACATCCCTCGTCCTTAAAAAGGACGAGGGATGTAGAATTGTGATACATTAGGGACGAGAGATGCACAAAAAAAAGGACGAGGAGACAAATTTGATGTAAAGTTCAGGGACGGGGAATGAAATTTTGTCTAACAGTAATTTAAAAAAAAAAAAGAAAAAAACTTCATAAAAGATATCAAACCTAAATGGTTACCTTTGAAGTAAGCACATTTACACCATCATACACTCACATTCAAAATTACGATGTATAAACTCTCTATATATTTATATTATCTCTTAGAGCCTAAAGTAAATTTCAGGCATGTTTAAAACATATGGAAATTTGATTTTATAATTTTAATGGCGTCTCAATTTTCTTTTATTTTTTTAAAGCAAATTTTCCTACTTATTGGCCGGAGGTCCACTCGGAAACAATCTCTCTATCCGCCGAATAGAGAGAGGGAGGTTTGAGATTGTTTTCATTATGGGTGGAGAAAATGACTTGTCTTTATTCTCGAATAGGGGAAGGATTGTCTACATATCACCTCTCCCATACACCACATAAGTGTATTTGATTTTGTTGTTATTGTTGTACATTTCTATTATCTTTTAAATCACTATCTACACAAACATTTATGACCCTCTCTTTGACTTTAAAAATCAAACCACATTCAATCTCCCTCTCTTTAACTTTAAAACACTAATTTTCACATATAATGACTGGCTTCTATAAAAAATTCACAACTATTATTTATGAAAATTCATATTATTTACTGTGAAGTATTTTAGAGAATTAATTTTGCGATATCATTTTCTTATGTCTCTATTAATCGAGCCAACAGCAAATGTCGATTTATTGGTGACTTGATTTTCGCTCAGAGTCTAGATTGAAATTCAGACAGGTTTAAAACTCATGGAAATTTGATTCCACTATTTCTATGGCGTCTCATACTTATTTTTTAATGGCCGAATCTCCATTCGAAAGTACTCTTTATCCATAGAACATTGAGAGAGATGACTTTCTCTACTCTAGGGGTGTTTCACTATGGGTAGATAAATGATCTGTCTTTATTCTAGAATAGGGGAAGGATTGTCTACATCTTACCTCCCACATACACCACTTTTACGGAATTGGATTTTGTTGTTGTTGTTGTTGTTGTCGTTGTTGAATTTTCTTATTTTGTGTTGTATGATCTTATCTTTCGTTTTTCTTTATACACAAGAAAAAGTCCTACACTGATAGATGCTTATATAAAATTATGTAAAAAATACCACCTCGTATCATATATTTTCAATTAAATATATTAATGATCTATGACTATTTAAGATATCTTTAAAAGATATAATTGACAAAAATATAATGGATTCATATTCGTTATACAATATATTTATTCTTATGTATTTGTTATATTTTTAGACAATTTTCTTATTATCATTAAATAATTATCACTTAATTATCATCAAATAATTATCATGTAACAGTTTTTTAGATAATAATATCACTTATTATCTATGTTATTAAATTATTGTGTATAATATTTATCACTCAATTATATACATAGTAATTAATTAAATTATTGTTTAATTACTCAATAATAACATCACCTAGTCTCATGTAGTGATGACATGTGTCATGTTTTTAAATTAGAAAGGAAATAAATTGGATAAAATAACGTCATCAAATTAGAGATTTAATAGATAGTATGATATACATTCGTTTTACCTTAATAACAACATTTTATAAAAAGAAAATGTTAATATGTGCGTCGACACATGTTAAAGCATATATAAAACTTGTGGTATAGATAGTTTATGTGGTTGACATAACTATTGATTTACGATCTCTATCATTGTAATTGTATATAACAATTAATGCGTACGTATGCTATGATGTTACCGTGTTCATTATAATTCCACAAACTTCGGAATTTAGAAGATATTTCTCACTTATAATTTATAAATTTGATGATCTTAAATACTTAAAAAGAAGTATACATAATCCTTGCATATTCATAAATTTCTCTCCCTTCTTGACTAATTCATCTTCTCGATCTTTAGAACCTCACTCATAAAATATTACCTACGAAGATTAGTTGCTCAGTCAAATAATATGACAAAAACATTTCAAAAATTGGATTGTTACTATGGATTGTTTGCTTTTAGAATATGTCCAATCACGTGTGTCACAATTCTTCTAGTAAACATGATTTTGTTTCAACACCCTTCATAATCAACCAAATAAACACAACCATTGACATTAATCATTCAATAGTCAACTCAGAGAAGTTCGGTCAAAATATCCCACTGCCCTCAATATAAAGTCAAATGAAAAACATTTTATTAGAATACTTTCATCGATAAATGAAGGATTCTATAAAACGATATAAAAAAAAAAAAAAAAAAACAACGATCGAAAAAGCTCGAAAAGAGTAAGCAATCTAAATTGTCCTAAAAACGCCAACTCAATACGAGCCAAAACGAGAACGGACACACAAACAGACATAACTACGAGCAACCTCATCCAAACTAAACAATCTATCAAAGCGACAATCAAAAACCTATAACGTGGCCCAAAAGAAGGAACCACAAACAAACTAAAACACATCAAACTAAAAACATATAAGTAATAATTTCTGCATCATTTAATAAATTTAAACAAGTATAAAATACCGTAGACAATTTTATAAATAACTTTTTCCTTTCTTTTCAAAAGGACATACATCGTATAACTTTTATAATGTTTAATGTCAACTAGCGTAGCCTTATTTGTGACCACAAATTCAGATTAGATCATTTAAAATTAGCCATTCATGCTATATATAAACAAACTAAATGATACATTTTTAAGCACTCACAAAAAGATGGCTTTTCTCCACCATTTTTATTTCCTCATCTTTGCTTTATGCATTCTCTATGTTAAATCAACTGATCCATCTGCACAAGTTTGCAATGAAAACTCAAAAAACACCACAACCAAAATAACCAACAACATTAATTCACTTCTAACCAAACTAGTCCAAACCACCTCCCTATCAGGCTACAGTGCTACATCATACGGCACAGGCCAAGCCCAAGTATTTGGGCTAGCCCAATGTCGACAAGATGTGAGCACTGAAGATTGCTCAACTTGCATCCAAGAAGCATCAAAAGAAATAAGAAACATTTGTCCGAACAACGTAGATGCTAGAATATGGTACGAGTATTGCTTCTTAAGGTACAACACCGAAAACTTCATTGGTCAACTAGACACGGGGTATGGGACCTTTTATGCTAATGTTGAAAACGTGACCGACCCGAATACTTTTAACGAAAAGCTCGGGGCACTTATGAATCAAATCAGTTCATCAGCGAGTACCCCGGGTAGTAAAGGGATTGGAAAGGGGGAGACCGAGTTGACCCCTTTTGTGACACTCTACGCGTTGGTGCAGTGTACACAAGATTTGTCACCGCTTTTGTGTAGGCAGTGTTTAGCGATCGCTGAAGGGGTATTTGAGACTTTTTGTGATGAAAAGAAGGGGTGTAGAGTTATTTATAGTAGTTGTTATGTTAGATATGAACTCTATCCTTTTTTCTTTCCACTTGATAAGAAGTTGGCTCTCGAAAGCTCTTCGATTAAAAATTGTTCATCATATGTCACAAAACCTTGAGTTTTGGTAATTAGTCCTTCTTTTGAGGATAACTATCAATCAATAAATTGGTATTGTATTATGCAGTTATGTGAAAGGCTTAGTGATTTATTTGTTAGATGGTAATATTTGCAGCAATTAGCAGTTTAATCTACATTCCAGTTTTGGATTAAGTTCAATCAATACTTTAATCATTTGATCACTTACGTTCGTACAACTTTAACATACACGATCAGAAGTCCAGAATTGTAACAACATATATACTGCGAGTTCTTTTAAAAAGGACATTTACTTATTGTTCATATATATACAATATACTACGTATATATATATCAAGGATTAACTGAATGTGATATTTTTAACATATATAATGGGTCATTTTTAATGGTATTTTATCTGTTCAGAAACACAGAACATAACTAGATATAAACAGGTCAAAACCCGCCCAATGTGTGTTGCAATGATTACACCGTTCAAAATCGCATTATATATCTGAATAATCTTTAGCTGCTGTAATTTGTTATACATGAAGTTCTTAAAAAAGGATATAAAAAAATGTCATCAAGTTTTGATCCTTCTAATGACTGATACGTAAACTTTATCTGTTTGGTACCGATACCCAACCTATCGACCCATCCATTTAGGCACCTATATCGAAGATGAACTATGAGGCTTTTTTATAGAATGAACAATTTTTTTTTTTTTTTCCCCAAGGGTAAAAATTATACGTCAATAAGCCAATTTACAAACAAAGGTCAAGGTATATCAGGGCCATAGAAAAGAACAATACAAAATACAAAACAACACTAACTCAACATGCTAACCAAACCAAAACAACAACAACAGAAAATATTATTGTATCATCTTAAACGATACTATGATATACCATGAACCCTAAGGAGTGGCCTAGTGGTTGAATTTTCTTTTTTTTTTTTTTTTTTTTTTGAACGGCAGTATCGGCATCACCCGGAGGGGACTTAACCACCTTCGTGATCATATGCTACCCACACACACGTTAAGAGAAAACCCAATTCGGGTCGATGTTGGCAGTACCATCGAAGGTTGCGAAAACCCCCCGAGATCTTCCAAATCGCATTGATGTTATGTTGGCAGTACCATCAAATGTTGGAAAATCCCGCTTGGAGTGAGAATCGAACCAGAGTTGGCAGTACCTCTAGTTGAAACTCACCCCATGCCACTCAAGCCAAGGTTTCGATGGTGGCCTAGTGGTTGGATGCTTAGGAATCTTCGAAGGAGATCCGCTAGCACACTTCGGGGTCTTATTTTTAAAAAAATGATATATCATGATCATTTACAATAAGTATATCAGCCAACAACTATGAACAGTAACCAGAGCCACCGAGCCGATGAACAGTAACAGGAGCTGATGAACAGTTTTTTTTTTTTCGGTTCGTGTTTTGGCCAACGTAGTGGCAGACCTTTAGTATGAGAGATGAACTTAAAACAGTAACAAAATACTACTAAGTACAATAATACACTCTCAATAGGACAATTTCATCCTTTTCTGTCACAAGATTATAATAATATGTCTGATGAATGAATAATGTGTTAAAAGACAACAACCAACCATGTACTTAATTGGCATACATACTACTTCCATATTCTTCTAGGAGTTCCTATGTGAATCATATCATATACAGTATTATATTATATAAAGATTTTGGTAAGTTTCTAAAAAAAATACCTCAAACTTTCTTTTTGTTGTATGGGAATCTTTATATATCCCCCTCCCGACTCATGCTAACATCCAAAATATTAGCACTCCAAAAATGTAAAAATCCCATTTTGCCCCTCATTTGTTGAATATGAAATGAAACACTATATATTTAGTTTGGTATTTTTGGTTTCTCATCAACTGCATCCTCATGAGTTGGTCCAAAAGTGAGCATTAGCTGCTGAGGACCAAATTACTGTAAAACTATATGCTAATTTGGGGGTCATTAGATAAGAACCAAAATATAAGTAAATAATCGCATAAGCACATGTCTTTGAACTTAAATTTTGTTACTCATGGTTAATTCAAAGACATCTTTTTTAAATTTGTTTGTTTCTTATATCTCCCCCTCCTGTAGATACTCATTTTATCTTGTATGGTCCCAATTTGACCACAAATTCTTTACACTCACACTCTTATCAATCACCTCTTCCAATATATATGACCACTATTTCGTGTGTTAAGTTCTACAAACCAACACAACAATGGCTTCCTCATCAAAACTCAATTTTCTCGTCTTCTTAATGTGCGCAATACTTTTCTTTCAAGGTCAATTTTCAACTCATGTATTTATTTATTTATTTATTTATTAACATTTTAACAATTTATTTACAAGTGTCTTATCCTTAATTATCAAATAAAATGTTCACTTTGAAGCTTCATAAAGATTTGAATTTTCTTTTCTTCTTGAATATAGAAAAAAAGTTTTGTAGTCTTGTTTACTCTAACTTAGAGCATATACTAGAAGCAAACTTGGTGTACTTCAATTTGATAGTACTAAAATTGCTTGATAAAATGTACTGTACCATTAATTTACTAGAATCATTGTTGGTTCAAAATTTTAAATTATATACATGTACAAGTACTTAAGTGCATGTAAATGTACCATTTCAGGGGTTGCAGGATCCAGAACACAAGCTTTACTTCCACATCAGAACTCTGCAACAGAAGAAAAATTGCACTTGCAGGTAAAGATAATTGCATGTATAGAATATATCATGCAAAGTTACTCCTATTACATTAACTACTTTTTTCCAGAGTAAAAAAGGCAGATTCCAGAGAAGGTACAACCTTCAAAGTCTAATGTACAAGTGATAACATTGTCACTTTTCTGTAGAAGTTACAATTTTAAACAAAAAGTTTACTAATTTTAGAGTTTTTTTTTTTTTTTTTTGTAACTTAGCATACAAGCCATGTAATGATGAGGAGAAGGACAATGATCGGGTCGGTGAAGCCAATTTGCACCTACAACGAATGCAGGGGATGTAGGTCAAGGTGCAGAGCTGAACAAGTTCCAGTCGAAGGAAACGACCCTATAAATAGTGCCTATCATTATAGATGTATTTGTCATAGGTAAAATTTTGAAAATTTGAACTATATAGTTTAAGGCAGTTAAATTCCTAGTTAAGAATGATATATGTTATTCTTTAAACTAGGTTGAATTGAGTGATGTATATCATTCTGAGCCTTATAAATTTTTGGAGTTTAGTGTATTTATGTTATCTATCTATCAGTTCTTGGAAAGATGTCATAATGATTATTTGCCTTCTATTGCATTGTCATTTGTAACAATGTGCAGAGATTTAACAGTTTTGCAGATACAGTTATGAGTTCTTGTTTTTCAGGGTAAAAAAGACAACTTTTTTTACATAATTTAACATGTTAATACCTAATCACTGTGGTGACTTTGAGAAAACAATCAATAATATTGAACTATACTTTTGTACATGTAAGTAACTAATATGAAGTTAAAGTTTTATATGTTTATTGTATAATATAATAAAGTTACAAAGGAAAGTTTGAATCTTTTTTGAAAAAAGATTGAAGAGGAAGAATTGGACACTGCAAATAGGCACATGGAAAGTGGTCCCAAAAGTGTCACATGAGGCATTCTTAATAGAATCATACATATTGCATTAGACTACAATGTTGGCATATATATCTATATATTCTTACATACATAGTGTGTTTCATGTTATAACAAATGATGGAGAAGGAGAAAATGAACGCATTTAACGCATCTAGCTCTTTTTTATATATAAAAGAAATTGGACATAAAACATATTGACCCATATAACATATTGGGTCAATATGGTCACGTCCTATTTGGCAAGACAGACTAACCATGCCAATTTCGAAATCTATGACCTTTGTAACTAGCTAGTGCACTTACGTACTAATTAGCAGAATCTACAAAAGTGTTTGATAATAACAAAAAAATAAAAATTTAAGTACAGGTCAATACTGGTAAACAAAAGGAACCAAATGAAGCAAAAACATTGTTGTTGATATTATGAATGTAGTGAATAGTGATTATATTGACCCAATAAAAGAGAAAAATTTCTTATTTTGTTAAAATCAAGTTTTTTAGAAAAATTAAAGGAATTTAAATTGGAAATAAATTAATTTTATAGAGATATTGAGAATGTCAAGCTGACTACTTTGAAGTTTTAACTTTTAAGTTTTAACTGAATGTGTACATTCTGTCAATGAAAAAGAATACAGTACCAAAAGAAAGTGAGATGTATATACTTTACATTACAATCATCACTCTTTTTTTTATTTATCTTTTTTTATTTATTTTTTAATTTTTTTATTTAACGGCACAATCATTCACTCTGTTACAGATTTGATAGCTAAACAAGCTACTATTAGAATTATGTCATATAATTCGTGATTTGGTTACAGAATGTATAAAATTTCGCATCCGGCTTGTTGGTGTGCAAATGTGTATGTATTTTAGTGTGATGTCTTAAGTTCATTGGGGGTATTTTAGACCAAACATAACCAGGCGTCAGTTTTCTTCCGTTATCCCACATGGCATTTTTAATGAAAACTAATGGAAGATAACAAGGCGCCAGTTAAATACTTTTGATGGCGTCAGTTGTGTATGTGACGCAAATGAGATGAGGCGTGACTTTATTTTTTGACCAATCACTGATTTTTTTAATTTAATAAATATATATTTATTATTATTGATTTATTTTTTCACACCTAATTTCTAATCAGATTTTATCACATCACCATACCTAATATTTGACACAAAAAAACTGACACATCGGTTAAAAAATGTCAATGCCATATCACATAAAGTTTTTACCTTTTGGCCAAAAAGTGCACAACTGCATGTGATATCACAGGCACGGTTGAAAATGGTCTTACACTCAATGTGATGCTAAAAAATAAAGAATTTCTAATGTGATGCATCGAGAATGCTTTTAACTGTGAAAATAAACCTAATAATATTATTTATTAAATATTATATAATAAAACATCCTGATACTAATATTCAGATACGTTAGCTTAGACAATTAGGCCAGTACCTATGGACCGCGTGATGCATCCCTCGTGACTCTTCTTCTCAATGCGCCATAGGCAAGGATAAACCATGGATTCGTCATTCAGGTCGTGATGGTTGTAACGGTATGCTTCTATACCGTGATAGTATTATTTTGTGTGTGTAATTTTGATCCAGTGTGGTTCTGCTGGTGAAACAAATATGGCAGATAAAAAAATTAGCTATGCTAGTTAAGTAGTGCATAGGTAAACATGAAAAAAATAATACAAAAGCTGTATTTACTACAACATCAGACATGATAAAATATTGTTGGTATGATTGAATGTAATACTAGATCCATTGTTCTAGCGATATCGAAAAGTCCCTTTAATCAAAAGATTGTGGGTTCGAGCCTAGATGTAGACATTTGCAAATATTCATGGAAAGAATTCGTGTTGGGTGTCTAAGTTTGTTTTTCAAAATAAAAAGGGTAAAGATAGAACATTAATAAATGAAGGGTTTTGTTTGTATATAACTATATATACAAATTAAATATACTTTAAAAATTCCGTTAAAAAGGAAAGTAAATATTCTATATTTATATTTATTTAGAAAAAAATAGAATAGAGACAGAATAATCTAACAATATACTGTAATAATTAATAATTAAATTAGATTAATAACCAAAATAAGAGAATAAGAGACGTCGGAATCTATATAAAGAGAGACGTCTCTGTTGAGGTTTTTATATAAATTTTAGTTGGGCCAAATAATAATATCATCAAATCAATCAATGACAGGGGTTTATAGTGATGATGAAAATGTAACGCTAAAATTATTGAAGCAAAAAATGCATGATTTTGCAATTGAACGTGACTGGAAAAAATATCATAGTCCAAGAAATCTGCTATTAGCACTCGTAATTCATGCTTTTATTTCTATTTCAGTTCCATATATATTTGTTACATAATTTTATGTTACTTTTTGTTTTCTAGGTAAAAGTTATTTTACGTGATCTGAATGATATTAACCTGTTTTATAGGTAGGACAAGTGGGAGAATTGTCTGAAATATTTTTTAATGGAAAGGAGAAGTAGCAAAAGGGCTGCAGGTTTGGGAAGAAGAAGAGAAGGTGCATTTGGGTGAAGAGTTATCGGACTTGTTATTGTATCTTGTTAGACTGTCTGATATTTGTGGTGTCGATTTGGGTAAAGTCGCTCTTCGTAAGATGGATCTTAACGCGATTAAGTACCCTGCTCCTGTTCCTAATGAGAATGTTTCATCTAAATGATAGGTGTTAGCTTTTTGTACTTGGATGAATAAGAATTTTATTAGGGATTTTGGTGTTGTTTTGCTTGTGAATCTTGTCCCTTTGAAAGATAATCAAAGCATGATTGTCATTTTCCGAATTCATATGGTTAATTTTTTATAGGAATTTGGTAACGAGACTCTCATAGTCTCATTAGTGTGCATAAAATAGTAGTAGTACGAAGTTTTTACTCATGGATTTGAAAACGACATTTATTTAAAAGTGCAACATACAGTGGCAGATCTAGGGTTGGTAGTCAATGGTGTCATCGGTTAAAACTCAAAAAAAAAAAAAAAAATTCTACTAGATGTCTTATTTCAGTGGTGTCACTAAAAAAATGTATTCTATCCAGTGGTGTCACTAGTTAAAACCCAAAAAAATTTTCTCTACATCGCGTATTTCAGTGGTGTTCCGTGCAACCACTCGGGCTATAGTAGATCCGCCCCTGTCAACTATGGTACTTAATGACACGTCGTGGCTTTAATTTTCTTAACGAATCCCAAATGTTCTAGTACAACGCTTATGATGTGTACGATTGATGGCTAGTTATTCAGCAATAATTTCGGTTTACACACTATATATCGCGAGTAAGTCGCATCGTAAAACGCCTTGGAAATTACATACATCACTAGTCTGTTAGACTTGGTTCTTAACTGATAGTTTGGTGTAACTCTCTATGTTCGAAACAATGCCATAACCGCTAATGAGTGGTTAGTTAGTACCTCCCATGGTTAATTAGTAGCGGTTACAATGCCATAACCGCCTTTAGAACCTCCAATGGTTTCATGTAAATACTAATGCTAGTTCTAACATAAAAACTCTCTACACAACACATCAAACACCTACGATTACAATATCAATCGAGTTTGCACGTTCATCGAAGTTTTATGATTGTTCACCCATAAATCTTACTCAAATCACCTTTCCGTTGCACTCAAGTCAGTTTTGACTTAATCAATTATTGTTAAAACTCCATTTGAAAGCTAATCTAAGTAATTATTTATTTACCAAAATCTCAATTTCTCAAATTCTTCACTTCCCTTTGTTTTTTTTGGGTCTTAGTCATCGTTGTCTAGTTACAACTTTATACCATGTTGGGCCGTAAAATATGTCTAATTATAAAGATGTGAGTTGTGGGCTTGGACTTGAATGTATATGAATTGAAGTATGAAGTATAAATACTAGAGTATAATTTATTTTTCAACTTGAAAGGAACTTTTAAATCATACATGAAGTTTGTCGCCGCTCTCTATTAATTATAATTATTATTATTATTATTATTATTATTATTATTATTATTATTATTATTATTATTATTATTAACCATAATACTAAATCTCATTTACTGTTTATAGTGGCAGTATGGTAATACCATAGCCTTAACCGTTCTAACCATAATACTAAACCTCATTTAGTGTTTATAGTGGCAGTATGGTTAATACCATAGCCTTAACCCTTTTTTATGTTACATTAATCTCATTTACTGTTTATAGTGGCAGTATGGTAATACCATAGCCTTAACCGTTCTAACCATAATACTAAACCTCATTTAGTGTTTATAGTGGCAGTATGGTTAATACCATAGCCTTAACCCTTTTTTATGTTACATTAATCTGCCGTAACCTGAAAAAAAAAACACCCCGCAACGAAGTTATTTTTTTTATCTTTCTTTTACTTCTTTTTTTCCTTCCTTTTTAATTCCTTTATTTTTTTTATCGTTTGTTTGCCTGACCGTTAACCCTTTTTTAAACGTTCAATTAAGATACCATTAAATGACGAAAACAACCCTGCAGCGGAGATCCGACCGTTAACTGCTTTTTTACCGTTCAATTAACCGATCGTTAACTGACACGTAAACCATTTTTTAATCGTTCAGTTTAGTTAAGCGATCGTTAATCGATAAAACCACCCCGAAGCGAAACGCGGGCTTCAAATCCTTGTTTTAACTCGACTACGTTTATACGATGAGTCACCCCTGAAGAAGTTTATATATGTTTTCTTAAAGGTAAAATTGTATTTGTAATTGTAATTGTAATTTTATAGAAGCTAAAGTGTAAATAATGTGCTTTATTAAACTGCGTATTTTTTAAATATATATATTTTTGGAAATTTTGTGAAATTAGTAATGTATGGAATCATTATACAGGTCTTAATGGTTGTTAAAAGGGGGATGATTCTCACACACTGTTTTTTGATCCTCACACACCAATTTACTTGAACTCCTCCCTAATAATAGGGTAAAAGGGTGTGTGAGGATCATGTGTGAGAATCATCCCCCTTGTTAAAAAGAACATTCGTGCGAATAAAGTAAAAAACTAATCATCACCCACACTAACAAATCTTCTAAAGCTCATCGAGCCCCATAAACCATAATCATAGTGATCATTGAGTTTCAAATGATAGGACCACCATAGCGGTTAACCAAACATTCCACGCTATATTTATACCAAATCCCACAACCAAATAATGCAAGTCATCTAAACTCATGTTTAGAAGAGGAGCTATCACAATATCCGTGTTTGCCAATTCGACCACCATGGTCGGGTGGTGCCGCCCAAAACGTAGGCTGAGGAGACGGAAGAGTAGAGTGATTAGAATAGGTAACAAGCATCGGAGAATGTGTATGAGGTGGCGGCCGACGATGCAGTGGCGGATGGTGACGTGTCCGTTTGTGATTTTAAAAAGGTTTATTATGAAAATGGTGTCTGATGGACGGTTTATGGAGGCTTATTACTTATCGTTGCCGATTCTTCGGCCACAATTGTTTCCGTCTTGTTGATCTACCAACACTTTTTATTGTATAGGCCTAATAAGTCCGTCTAGTAAGAGCAATTTTATGGTTACAATATATATATATATATATATATATATATATATATATATATATATATATATATATATATATATATATATATATATATAAACTCGTACGTGGCACTGCTAGCATTCCTCTTCTAGTACGGAGTAATAGGTGTAGTATGTCTTATTGACAGTTTTTTACGGTGTCAACAGTGTATCAAGTATTTTATACCCAAAATTGCAATATATATATATATATATATATATATATATATATATATATATATATATCACTTCATATATACGAATATATTAACTTTGTGAGTGATATACATTTGACTATTTGTGACACTGGTTATATTATTATTTTGAAATACAACAGATGGACTTAAAAATTATTCTAACGCATAGTACGTGTTATTTTAGTTAGGAAAAAAAATAAAAATAAAATAATAAATGAAATTTAAAAAAGACAAAATTACAAGCACAGTCCTTATGATTTGTATGAAATTGCAGGTTCAGTCCTGAAACTTCTGACAAAGTTAATCGTTGTGATTTTCAATTGTTACACTTATATTTTTGTCTCATAAATTTATAGTTATACTAGGGATGAGATCGGTTCCGGAACCGGTTAGTACCGGTACCGAAATTGGGTAAAATAGAGGACCGAAACCGTATCGAAATTTCAATACGGTACCGGTTTCGGTACCGGTACGGGACCGGTATTTTTCGGTTTTTTACCCACTTAGTACCGCAATTTTTTGACAATGGTGTAGATAATACGAATGACGTGGTATGATTCATTGTTTGATATTTACCTGTTTGGTAAAAATGATGACGATCATGAGTCTGAAAGTCTTATATATACGTGTTTGGTACCAAACAATGTAGATTTATTCGATGGGGATCGATGATTTATTTGCATCATTGATTCATGCATATTAGATTACATGAAGTATATATATATGTGTGTATATATATATATATATATATATATATATATATATATATATATATATATATATATATATATATATATATATATATATATATATACTTCATGTAGGGGGCATGATCCGTGGCTAAGCTTAAAACGAGTACAAACCGGATAAGCAAATGTGGACCATAAAATATCATAAAACTTCATTTTAGCTTAAAATGCATAGAAGAGTAAAAAAGTAATTTTAATAATTATAATCTATAGTATTTATCTATAGTATTTATTAAATCTCTAAAATGATGATGTCATAAATAATGATTATTTAAGCTTAAAGAAAATTCAAAAAGAAAAAGAAAAATTGTAAGCCCTTCATGATGATGTCATTATATAATTAATTTTTGAAATAAAAATATTAACATGTTAATTATACAATATATGATATGAAGCATTATGTACAACATTATGATAAAACACCTCCATTAACATATATACAATATTTGAAGCATTATGTACAACCTTATGATAAAACACATCATGATCATATATACAATATTTGAAACATTAAGTACAATCTTATAACACCCCATGATCATATGTATAAATTTTAAAACAACATGTACAATCTTTAGAAAACACCCAATGAACACATGTATAAATTTTGAAGCATATTATACAACTTTTATATAATAATTATATTTTAATCTTTAAAAAAAATTCAAGAGGCATTTGTTATTACTAATAATTATTAATTATTATTAAAAATATAAATATTCAATTTATTATTGTTTTTTATTTTAATTTTAAAAATTATAATTATTATTTTTTATTATTAAATTATTAATATTCAAATATGGATTCTCTTTACGGGATTAATTACGTTAATATGTAGACGAAAATACATTTCTAAATATGTTTGTAAAAACAACTACAAATTTCTTAGTCGGAATCCGTAGTTTCACGGATCATTAAACTAAATGACTTTAGCATTTACATCTACATTCACTTAATAATTAAAACGCATCATTAAACTATTTCGTTTAAACAAACCCGTGATTTCATGCGTCATTTCACTAGTTAATAAAAATCAATTATACAAAGTTTAACATATTATGAACCACCTTCATCACCACCACCACCACCCACCACCACCACCACCCACCATCACAACCACCACCACCATCACCCACCACCTACCACCCACCACCAACCACCACCACACACTACCATCAACCACCACCAACCACCATCACCACCACCAACCACCACCACCACCACCAACCACTACTAACCAAAACCACCACCACCACCACTACCACCAACCACCACCACCACCACCACCATCTACCCACCACCACCCACCTCCACCCACCACCACCACCCACCAACACCCATCACCACCACCAACCACCACCACCAACTACCCACACCACCACCCACTACCCACCTCAACCCACCTCCACCCACTAACCACCACCAACCACCACCACCACCAACCACCACTACTAATCACCACCCACCACCAACCACCACCACCACCAACCACCACTACTAACCACCACCCACCACCACTAACCACCCACCACCACCACCCACCACCACCACCCACCACCATCCACTAACACCACCTACCTACCACCACCACCACCTACCCACCACCACCCACCCACCACTACCACCACCACCACCACCCACTACCACCTCCACCACCACCCACCTCCACCCACCACCCACCAACCACCACCAACACCCATCACCACCACCACCAACACCTACCACACACCACCACCAAGCACTACCAATCACCACCATCACCGTCCACCACCAACCACCACCACCACCACCAACCACACACCACCACCTAACACCACCACCACCACCACCCAACACCACCATCACCACCACCCACTACCCACCACCACCATCACCCACCTCCCAACACCACCATCACCACCACCCACCACCATCACCACCACCCACCTCCACCACCTCCACCACCACCAACCACCACCACCCACCCACCCATCACCACCACCACCACCCACCATCACCACCAACCACCACACACCACCATCACTAGCAACCACTACTAACCACCACCACCACCCACCACTACCAATGTAACGACCCGCACTTTTCCGATCGTTTTATACTTATGAGATTAATATTTACATAAATTAAACCTTACCAACATGATAAGCAATCCAAATTGTTGAGACTTATGTTTTTGAAAAGAGTTTTACACAACGTTTGACCGTCTAGTTTGACCGATGATATCACGAACTATACAATATATGATAATTATACATACATATTTAACATGATCTAAGGATGTTTTAATATCTCATTTTGTATTAATAACAAAAAGTCATAAGTATATTTTGAAACTACTAACTTAAGTTTTCAAAACAATAACCTACGTAACGTTATTTGACATAAATACTGATGATTTATAATGTTTATACATATATCGTATAAGTAATGTATTTAATCATTTTTAAAGGGCTTTTATACATAAAACAATATAAGTATATTTACAAAAGATAGTTATATTTGAATTCTCGTTCCGTTTCCTCAATAATCCTATACGTATATCTAGGGTACTATACACAGCTTCTAGAAGTATTTACTATTGGTATATACCAATAGAAATCTTCAATTATTGGAATAATATGTCATTCATGACATAATAAATTTTAACTTATCTTAGATATTTTCACTAAAAACCAAATTTTCAAGCCTATAAATAAGCACCATTTCTAACTCATTTTTACACATTCATTTTCCAAATTTTACTTCCAATTTTCACACACACTTGCAAGAACTCTCTCAACTTTTATTTTACTACTTCTTTCCAGCAACTTTACATTTTAAACTTGAGGTAAAAACTCTACTTCAACTCTTTTTCAATTCATATATTTAAAGCTATATATATAAGAGTTTATAAACTAGAACATAGTTTGAATGATTTCAAACTTGTTCGCAAACTAAATAGATCCTTCTAACTTAACTTTTAAAATACTTCAAGACCTGTAACATATCTTAATTATATGCTAACTTAACAAGGTATAACTTGGTTTTTCAAAGAACACCTTAAAAACTGAATTTACGACGTCGGAGTGCAACCGGGGGCTGTTTTGGGTTGGATAATTAAAAACCATCTTAAACTTTGAATTGGAGGTTTATTTTCTGGAAAAATGATTTTTACTATGAATATGATAACACATAAAAATTTCATGATTTAACTCAAAGTATAAGTATTTTTAGAAAAATAATCATTTGAGGTTGTTTACATGATGGAAAATGATTAACTTCATAAGTTTCACTAAAGTTTGACCTATGCCGTGTGATTTTGAATACAAACTAAGGTATTTACAGTTCATAGTCTTAAAGAGGGACTCGATCCAAGGAGATGGCAAGTTGAATCAACGAAAACGGAGTTGTAACGAAGAAACTATGACCGAAACAAAATCGGATATCCAAGACTAGTTTAGCCACGAAAATAATTGGGAAAAAATTAAATAAATCACATCTTTTTAAGTTAACATGATATTTTATATATATGTACTTATAATTCAATTTTATATGGTTCAGGATCACCCGTAAACAACACGAGAAGATTAATCATAAGATCCCATGATTGTACGCAACACGTCATTTGACAACACCGGTACTTTATGTACGCAACACGTCATTTGACAACACCGGTACCATGGGTCAAGATTAATCTCGACCAATACATATACGATGGGGTTTTATTTATTTCGTTGGGGGTTTTATTTATTTCATTGCGGGTATATTAAACATCTAAAAATGAACCATTAAAATTGAATTACTAACAACGAACTGCTAACTACGGACTAAGGAATTATTCAAAGTATTAAAAGTATAACAAGTATATATATGTGACGTTTGTTTAAAAAGAAAAGGTATTGATATATTATATATGGATAGGTTCGTGATATCAACCGGAGACCAAGTCAAATTATATATATATCTTCAAGACGAAAGTGAGTATATAGTCCCACTTTTAAACTCTAAATATTTGGGGATGAGAATACATGTATTTTATGTTTTACGTTATGGACACAAGTAACTGAAAAATATATTCTACGTTGAGTTGTACCACTGGCATACTTCCCTGTAGCTTGGTAACTGTTATTTACAGCGGTATTGTAAACGCGAATCCTGTTGATAGATCTATCGGGCCTGACAACCCCAACCGGACTGGACGACCAGTATTCAACGGTTGCACAGTACTTCGTTTCGTGACTACACTTGGTACGGTGTAGTAAGATTTCATAATAAAGGGAATATGCGACGTGATTAAATGTTAAGTATGGTTACCAAGTGCTCAACCACTTAGAATATTTTTATTAAACTGTTTATATACGAAATCTTGTGGTCTATATATATATATTGCTGCCGGCATTAAACCTATATCTCACCAACTTTATGTTGACCTTTTAAAACATGTCTATTCTCAGGTGATTACTAAAGCTTCCGCTGCATTATGTTGAATTTGAGCAGGATCTTGCGTACGCATATTTGTGTCAAAAATAAAACTGCATACCCAAGGATTTGTGTTGTAAAATATGCTCGAAATCGTGTTGTTATCATTATATGTTAAGTTTGTAAGTTGAAGATTATCGCTAAACGATAATCATCTTTTTATTGTCTAAAGTTTGTAACAAAAATAATGGTTATGGTTTGTAATGTATAATATATGCAGTTTCTCTTTTAAAAATGTCGCATATAGAGGTCAATACCTCGCAATGAAATCATACGTTATCTAACACGTTCTTATGGTTAAGGACGGGTTATGACATGTGGTATCAGAGCGGTGGTCTTAGCGAACCAGGTTTGCATTAGTGTGTCTAACCGATAAGTCGTTAGGATACATTAGTAAGTCTGGACTTTGACCGGGTCTGATTTAAAAACCATTGCTTATCATTGTTGGTTAAAATTTATATGTAAATATTATGTAGTACTAATGGGTTAGTTGTTGTATGATAGATGTCGGGCTCAAAACTTGTTATCACATTCAGCGACTCCGAACCAGAATCTTCAGATGGTGTTCCAGTCATTAACCTATCCGATGACGAAAATGATATCTTTGGGGAAGACTCACAAATTCCGGATGAACCAACTATAGAGAACCCGGAAAGTGAACCCGAGGAGGAAAGTGAACCCGAGGAGGAAAGTGAACCCGAGGAGGAAAGTGAACCCGAGGAGGAAAGTGAACCCGAGGAAGAAATACAGGAAATTACAAAAGACGAGTTCGAACTAGGAAAGAAACGAAAGGCTAATGAATTAGAAAATTCAAATCCTGAGTTTAATAAGGATGATGTGGCACCAACTCCACTAGACACTACCACCCCTATTCCCGCTATTCCTATTCGTTCTATCCCGGCATCCAGTTCTTCAGTCCCACATCCAAAATATAGGCAGACAGCCAGGATAAGCGTTAAGCGATTCTTTGAACCTAAACGTCCTAGAAAATAGACCAAACGATGCGCTGCCGTATTAAACCATGGGATCATATAATGTTTTGTATAATATTATTAGTGTGGTTTGCTTAATGTTCGATATAAGATAAGCATATGTAAAATAGTGAAGTGTGAAATGCAATAATTTTCCATGGTTAAGTATTATTTAGATGGTAGTAATTGATTCTGTACTAAGCTATTAAGTATGGACATTAACGGGTAGGTACTACCCTAGATATAATTATAAAACGCTAATAAGAAGAAAAGGCTTTTATAATAATACCTGGTTCATATTATTAATAAGCTATAATGTACTGTAAATATACACTACATCTATAATATTCCATGTGAATAATTATTTTCTTTTCATTCTTATAGAAGAATATGGCGCGATTGAACCGAATGACGGAACAAGAAATCCAGGAACTCATCAATCAGCGAGTGAACGACAGAATGTTATGGGTCGAGGCTGCAAGAGGTGCTGCAGTTAACCCAAATCCTCGTGTGGGGTGCACTTACAAAACTTTTCAAGCTTGCAAGCCCTCATCATTCAGTGGAACAGAAGGACCGATCGGTTTAACCCGGTGGATAGAAAAGATGGAGACTGTGTTTAAAATCAGTGGTTGTGTTGAAAAGGACATGACCAAGTATGCATCGTGCACTTTACAAGATAGTGCACTCACGTGGTGGAAAAATTATGTGAAGGCTGTAGGAGGAGATGTAGCTTATGATACTCCGTGGGAAGAATTCAAAACAATGTTAATCAACGAATATTGTCCAAGGAACGAGGTTAGGAAGTTGGAAGATGAGTTACGAAGTCTGAAGGTTATTGGTACTGAAATCACCAATTACAATCAGCGATTCATGGAATTAGTTTTGCTATGTCCTGAATTGGTTCCAATCGAAGAACGGAAGATTGAAATGTACAAAGATGGTTTGTCCAAAAAGGTCAAGGCAAACGTTACAGCATCGAAACCTAAGACAATTCATGAAGCTATAACCATGGCAAACGAGCTAATGGATCAGGTCATCATGGATAAGAAAGCATCCAATACTGATGTGAAGGTATCAGGTAACAAAAGAAAGTGGAATGGAAATTATGATCGAGGTAACCAACAACAATCTTTTAAGAAACAAGAAACCATACAAGGTGCAGGTGGTGGTTCAAGCTTTGGTTACAAAGGACAAAATCCTTTATGCAACCGATGCCACAAACATCACTCTGGCTACTGTAATGTGGTATGCAACAAATGTAATCGAAAGGGTCATCTTGCTGAAGATTGTAGGGCTCTCGTTACAAATACAAATGGTACCAAGACTCCTGCCACCAATGCAAATAGAACTGCTTTGGCTACCATTACTTGTTATGGGTGTGGAAAACAAGGTCACTATAAGAGCCAGTGTCCGAATCCGGAGAAGAATAATGGATCTGCACGTGGAAGAGCATTTGTTATTAATGCTAGAGAGGCGTGTGAAGACCCGGAGCTTGTTACGGGTACGTTTACCATTAATAACTTATCCGCATCTATTATATTTGATACTGGTGCCGATAGAAGTTACGTGAGTAGAGGCTTTTACGCTAAATTGAATTG
Source organism: Rutidosis leptorrhynchoides (assembly GCF_046630445.1). Classification (NCBI taxonomy): domain Eukaryota; kingdom Viridiplantae; phylum Streptophyta; class Magnoliopsida; order Asterales; family Asteraceae; genus Rutidosis; species Rutidosis leptorrhynchoides. The sequence goes on from NC_092342.1 coordinate 28,417,836, forward strand.
TTCATCATTACCTCTAGATGCTAAGTACATGATTGAGTTAGCTAATGGTAAACTAATTAAAGCCGATAAAATTTGCCGTGATTGTAAAATAAATTTAGCCGGAGAAACATTTAAAATTGACTTAATACCCGTAGAATTAGGAAGTTTTGATGTAATAGTCGGCATGGACTGGATGTCCAAAGTAGGAGCTGAAGTTGTGTGTGCCAAGAAGGCAATTCGCATTCCTTGTAAGGATAGAATGCCGGTGATGATTTATGGAGAGAAGGGTAACTCAAAGCTAAAACTCATTAGTTATTTGAAAGCTCAAAAGTGCTTGAAGAAAGGGTGCTATGCTATCTTAGCACATGTTAATAAAGTCGAAAAGAAAGAAAAAGAGAAGTGCATCAACGACGTGCCTGTGGCAAGAGATTTTCCTGAAGTTTTTCCGGAAGAGTTGCCGGGATTACCTCCATTTAGATCTGTAGAATTTCAAATAGATTTAGTACCAGGAGCCGCACCAGTGGCTCGTGCTCCATATAGACTTGCATCGTCTGAGTTAAAAGAACTTCAGAGTCAGTTAAAAGAATTACTGGATCATGGATTCATACGACCAAGTACTTCACCGTGGGGAGCTCCAATTTTGTTCGTCAAGAAGAAAGACGGATCTTTCTGAATGTGTATAGATTATCGTGAATTAAATAAGTTAACTATCAAGAATCGGTATCCACTACCGAGAATTGACGACTTATTTGATCAACTCCAAGGATCATGTGTGTACTCGAAAATTGACCTAAGATCGGGCTATCATCAATTACGTGTCAAAGAAGAAGATATACCGAAAACTGCTTTTCGGACACGCTACGGTCATTACGAATTTTTGGTCATGCCGTTTGGATTGACGAATGCGCCAGCTGTATTCATGGACCTCATGAATCGAGTTTGTAGTCCATATTTAGATAAGTTTGTTATCGTTTTCATTGATGATATTCTTATCTATTCCAAGAGTGAGCAAGAGCATGAGCAGCATTTAAGGTTGATATTAGAGTTGTTGAGAAAAGAACAGCTATATGCTAAATTTTCTAAATGTGCTTTCTGGTTGAAAGAAGTGCAATTTCTTGGCCACGTTGTTAGTAGCAAAGGAATTCAGGTTGATCCAGCAAAAATTGAAGCCATTGAAAAATGGGAGACTCCTAAGACACCAATGCAGATACGCCAATTTTTGGGTTTAGCCGGTTATTATAGAAGGTTTATTCAAGATTTTTCCCGAATAGCTAAGCCGTTGATAGCGTTAATGAAAAAAGGGAAGAAATATGAATGGACTTCTGAGCAGGAGAGTGCATTTCAATTACTGAAAAAGAAGTTGACTACGGCGCCTATTTTATCGTTACCAGAAGGGAACGATGATTTTGAAATATATTGTGACGCTTCGCGACAAGGTTTTGGTTGCGTTCTTATGCAACGGAAGAAAGTTATTGCATACGCATCCCGACAATTAAAGATTCACGAGCGGAATTATACGACGCATGATCTAGAACTGGGAGCAGTCGTGTTTGCATTGAAGATATGGAGACACTACTTGTATGGGGTTAAATGCACTATGTTTACTGATCATAAAAGCCTTCAACATATTTTCGATCAAAGACAGCTGAACATGAGGCAACGTAGGTGGGTTGAGCTGATAAACGACTATGATTGTGAAATTCGTTATCATCCCGGGAAGGCGAACGTGGTGGCCGATGCTCTAAGTAGAAAGGAACGAGAACCAATTCGAGTACGAGCGATGAACATAAAAATTCGCATGAATCTCAACTCACAAATCAAAGAAGTTCAACGAGAAGCACTTACTAAAGAAAACATAAGAAATGAAATAATGAAGAAGTATGAGAAGCAACTCGTTATACGGGAAGACGGAATTCGATATTTTGCAAACCGTATTTGGGTACCGAAGTTGGGTGGATTAAGGAAGTTGATATTGAATGAGGCACATAAGACAAGATACTCGATACATCCTGGAGTTGGAAAGATGTATCAAGATCTTAAGACGCATTATTGGTGGCCTAATTTAAAGACAGACGTTGCAACATATGTTGGGGAGTGTTTAACTTGTTCCAAAGTCAAAGCAGAACACCAAAAGCCGTCAGGATTACTTCAACAACCAGAAATCCCAGAATGGAAATGGGACGGTATTACCATGGATTTCATCACGAAGTTACCAAAGACTGCCTGGGGATACGACACTATTTGGGTAATTGTTGATCGTCTTACCAAATCTGCACATTTCTTGCCTATAAAGGAAACGGATAGAATGGAGAAATTATTACGATTATATATAAAGGAAATAGTTTCAAGGCATGGAATACCTATTTCCATTATATCCGATCGTGATAGTAGATTTACCTCAAAGTTCTGGCAATCACTGCAGGAGGCACTAGGAACTCGTTTAGATATGAGTACCGCATATCATCCGCAAACCGACGGGCAGAGTGAAAGAACGATTCAGACTCTTGAAGACATGCTCAGGGCATGTGTGATCGATTTTGGAAACGGATGGGATAAGTATCTACCGTTAGCAGAATTTTCGTATAATAATAGTTATCATGCAAGCATTAAAGCTGCACCATTCGAAGCATTGTATGGAAGGAAGTGTAGATCTCCTATCTGTTGGAATAAAGTAGGAGATTGACAATTAACTGGTCCCGAGATCATACACGAAACGACTGAGAAGATAGTACAAATCAAGGAGAGATTGAAAACAGCCCGAAGTCGCCAAAAGAGCTACGCCGATGTCCGAAGGAAACCATTAGAGTTTCAGATTGGGGACATGGTTATGCTAAAGGTGTCACCTTGGAAAGGTGTAATACGTTTCGGTAAAAGAGGTAAACTGAACCCAAGATATGTAGGCCCGTTCAAGATCATCGAACGCATTGGACCGGTAGCTTATCGACTCGAGTTACCGCAACAACTCGCCGGAGTACACAATACCTTTCACGTCTCAAACCTTAAGAAGTGTCTTGCAAAGGAAGACCTCACCATTCCTCTTGAAGAAATCCATGTCGATGAGAAACTACAATTCATCGAAGAACCAATCGAAATCATGGATCGTGAAGTTAAACAGCTCAAGCAGAGCAACATACCAATCGTTAAGGTTCGTTGGAATGCTCGAAGAGGTCCTGAGTTTACTTGGGAACGAGAGGATCAGATGAAACAAAAGTATCCACACTTGTTTCTCGATGACGCAAAATAGGTACAATTTTAAAATTTCGGGACGAAATTTATTTAACGGGTAGGTACTGTAACGACCCGCACTTTTCCGATCGTTTTATACTTATGAGATTAATATTTACATAAATTAAACCTTACCAACATGATAAGCAATCCAAATTGTTGAGACTTATGTTTTTGAAAAGAGTTTTACACAACGTTTGACCGTCTAGTTTGACCGATGATATCACGAACTATACAATATATGATAATTATACATACATATTTAACATGATCTAAGGATGTTTTAATATCTCATTTTGTATTAATAACAAAAAGTCATAAGTATATTTTGAAACTACTAACTTAAGTTTTCAAAACAATAACCTACGTAACGTTATTTGACATAAATACTGATGATTTATAATGTTTATACATATATCGTATAAGTAATGTATTTAATCATTTTTAAAGGGCTTTTATACATAAAACAATATAAGTATATTTACAAAAGATAGTTATATTTGAATTCTCGTTCCGTTTCCTCAATAATCCTATACGTATATCTAGGGTACTATACACAGCTTCTAGAAGTATTTACTATTGGTATATACCAATAGAAATCTTCAATTATTGGAATAATATGTCATTCATGACATAATAAATTTTAACTTATCTTAGATATTTTCACTAAAAACCAAATTTTCAAGCCTATAAATAAGCACCATTTCTAACTCATTTTTACACATTCATTTTCCAAATTTTACTTCCAATTTTCACACACACTTGCAAGAACTCTCTCAACTTTTATTTTACTACTTCTTTCCAGCAACTTTACATTTTAAACTTGAGGTAAAAACTCTACTTCAACTCTTTTTCAATTCATATATTTAAAGCTATATATATAAGAGTTTATAAACTAGAACATAGTTTGAATGATTTCAAACTTGTTCGCAAACTAAATAGATCCTTCTAACTTAACTTTTAAAATACTTCAAGACCTGTAACATATCTTAATTATATGCTAACTTAACAAGGTATAACTTGGTTTTTCAAAGAACACCTTAAAAACTGAATTTACGACGTCGGAGTGCAACCGGGGGCTGTTTTGGGTTGGATAATTAAAAACCATCTTAAACTTTGAATTGGAGGTTTATTTTCTGGAAAAATGATTTTTACTATGAATATGATAACACATAAAAATTTCATGATTTAACTCAAAGTATAAGTATTTTTAGAAAAATAATCATTTGAGGTTGTTTACATGATGGAAAATGATTAACTTCATAAGTTTCACTAAAGTTTGACCTATGCCGTGTGATTTTGAATACAAACTAAGGTATTTACAGTTCATAGTCTTAAAGAGGGACTCGATCCAAGGAGATGGCAAGTTGAATCAACGAAAACGGAGTTGTAACGAAGAAACTATGACCGAAACAAAATCGGATATCCAAGACTAGTTTAGCCACGAAAATAATTGGGAAAAAATTAAATAAATCACATCTTTTTAAGTTAACATGATATTTTATATATATGTACTTATAATTCAATTTTATATGGTTCAGGATCACCCGTAAACAACACGAGAAGATTAATCATAAGATCCCATGATTGTACGCAACACGTCATTTGACAACACCGGTACTTTATGTACGCAACACGTCATTTGACAACACCGGTACCATGGGTCAAGATTAATCTCGACCAATACATATACGATGGGGTTTTATTTATTTCGTTGGGGGTTTTATTTATTTCATTGCGGGTATATTAAACATCTAAAAATGAACCATTAAAATTGAATTACTAACAACGAACTGCTAACTACGGACTAAGGAATTATTCAAAGTATTAAAAGTATAACAAGTATATATATGTGACGTTTGTTTAAAAAGAAAAGGTATTGATATATTATATATGGATAGGTTCGTGATATCAACCGGAGACCAAGTCAAATTATATATATATCTTCAAGACGAAAGTGAGTATATAGTCCCACTTTTAAACTCTAAATATTTGGGGATGAGAATACATGTATTTTATGTTTTACGTTATGGACACAAGTAACTGAAAAATATATTCTACGTTGAGTTGTACCACTGGCATACTTCCCTGTAGCTTGGTAACTGTTATTTACAGCGGTATTGTAAACGCGAATCCTGTTGATAGATCTATCGGGCCTGACAACCCCAACCGGACTGGACGACCAGTATTCAACGGTTGCACAGTACTTCGTTTCGTGACTACACTTGGTACGGTGTAGTAAGATTTCATAATAAAGGGAATATGCGACGTGATTAAATGTTAAGTATGGTTACCAAGTGCTCAACCACTTAGAATATTTTTATTAAACTGTTTATATACGAAATCTTGTGGTCTATATATATATATTGCTGCCGGCATTAAACCTATATCTCACCAACTTTATGTTGACCTTTTAAAACATGTCTATTCTCAGGTGATTACTAAAGCTTCCGCTGCATTATGTTGAATTTGAGCAGGATCTTGCGTACGCATATTTGTGTCAAAAATAAAACTGCATACCCAAGGATTTGTGTTGTAAAATATGCTCGAAATCGTGTTGTTATCATTATATGTAAAGTTTGTAAGTTGAAGATTATCGCTAAACGATAATCATCTTTTTATTGTCTAAAGTTTGTAACAAAAATAATGGTTATGTTTGTAATGTATAATATATGCAGTTTCTCTTTTAAAAATGTCGCATATAGAGGTCAATACCTCGCAATGAAATCATACGTTATCTAACACGTTCTTATGGTTAAGGACGGGTTATGACAACCAACCACCCACCACTACCAACCACCTACCACCACCAACCTCCACCACCACCCAAAACCACCACCACCACCACCCCCCACCACCCCCCACCACCACCCACCACCAACACCCACCTCCACTCACCACCCAACAACCACCACCAACACCTATCACCACCACCACCACCCACCACCAACAACCACCAACCACCACCTACCACCTATCACCACCAACCACCACCATCACCCACCACCTACCACCCACAACCACCAACCTCCACCACAAACCACCACCCACTTTCACCACCAACAACCACCGCCACCACCACCCACCCACCACCACAACCACCACCCACCATCACCACAAACCACCACACACACGCACACCACCACCACCACCCACCACCACTAACCACCCACCACCACCAACCTCTACCACCACCCACCACCACCACCACCACCCACCTCCACCCACCAACACCCATCGCCATCGCCATCACCACCACCAACCACCACCCACCTACCACCAACAACCACCACCACCTACCAACTACCACCATCCACCATCACCACCAACACCAACCACCACCACCATCACCCGCCACCACTTACCACCTACCACCCACCACCAACCACCACCACACACCACCACCAACCACCATCACCACCACCAACCAATACCACCACCATCACCACCCAATGCTAACAAAAACCACCACCAACTACCACCAATCACCACCACCACCCACTACCACCAACCAGCACCACTAACACCTACCCACCACCACCACCACCCACCACCCACCAACCACCACCACCCAAAAACACCCATCACCACCACCAACCACCACCACCCTCCAACACCCACCACCCACCACTACCACCCACCAACCTATATCACCACCACCCACCTCCGCCCACCACCACCCACCTTCACCCACTACCCACCAACCACCACCAACACCCATCACCACCACCAGCACCACCACCAACCACCTACACCACCACCCACTACCCACCTCCACCCACCTCCACCTACCACCAGCTACCAACCACCACCAACCACCACCACCACCAACCACCATTACTAAACACCACCCACCACCACCAACCACCCACCAACACCACCCACCACCATCCACTAACACCACCACCACCTACCCACCACCACCCACCCACCACTACCACCACCCACTACCACCTCCACCACCCACCACCACCACCACCATCACCCACCTCCACCCACCACACACCAACCACAACCAACACCCATCACCACCACCACCACAACCACCCACCACACACCACTACCAAGCACTACCAAGCACTACCAATCAACACCATCACCATCCACCACCAACCACCACCAACCACCCACCACCAACCACACACCACCACCTAACACCACCACCACAACCACCTAACACCACCACCCACCACCCACCTCCTCCGCCACCAACCACCACCACCCACCCATCACCACCACCACCACCCACCATCACCACCAACCACCACACACCACCATCACTAGCAACCACTACTAACCACCACCACCACCCACCACTACCAACCACCTACCACCACCAACCTCCACCACCACCCAACACCACCACCACCACCACCCCCCACCACCACCCACCAACCACCCACCACCAACACCCACCTCCACCCACCACCCAACAACCACCACCAACACCCATCACCACCACCACCACCACCCACCACCAACAACCACCACAACTACTAACCACCACCCACCACCTATCACCACCACCACCACCAACCACCACCATCACCCACCACCTACCACCCACAACCACCAACCTCCACCACACACCACCACCACCCATTACCACCACCACCCACCTTCACTACCACCAACCACCTCCACCACCACCCACCCACCACCACAACCACCACCCACCATCACCACAAACCACCACACACACACATACCACCACCCACCACCACTAACCGCCCACCACCACCAACCTCCACCACCACCCACCACCACCACCACCACCATCACCCCCCATCTCCACCCACCAACCACCACCCACCACCACCCATCGCCATCACCACCACCAACCACCACCCACCCACCACCAACAACCACCAACCACCACCACCCACCAACTACCACCATCCACCATCCACCATCACCACCAACACTAACCACCACCACCATCACCCACCACCACCTACCACCTACCACCCACCACCAACCACCACCACCAACCACCACCACACACCACCACCAACCACCATCACCACCACCACCATCACCACCAACCACCACCACCACCATCACCACCCACTGCTAACAAAAACCACCACCAACTACCACCAATCACCACCACCACCCACTACCACCAACCATCACCACCAACACCTACCCACCACCACCACCACCCACCTCCACCCACCACCCACCAACACCCATCACCACCACCAACCACCACCACCCACCAACACCTACCACCACCACCCACCAACCACCATCACCACTACCCACCTCCGCCCACCACCACCCACCTCCACCCACTACCCACCAACCACCACCAACACCCATTACCACCACCACCACCACCTACCACCAAGAACCACCACCACCAACAACCACATCCGCCCACTACCACGCACCTCCACCCACCACCCACCAACCACCACCAACACCCATCACCACTCAGCTCCACCCACTACCCACCACCCACCACCTATCACCACCACCACCATCACCCACCACCTACCACTCACAACCACCAACCTCCACCACACACCACCACCAACACCCACTACCACCATCCACCACTATCACCAACCACCACCACCACGACCAACCACCACCACCCCCCACCGACCACGACCAACCACAACCACCACCCAACACCACCACCACCCACCCACCACCCACCAACCACTACCCACCAACACCCATCACCATCACCACCATCAACCGCCACCACCCACCACCAACAACCACCACCACCATCACCACCACTCATTACCAACCACCACCACCAACCACAACCATCACCACCATCCACTACCACCCACAACCCATCACCAACCACCACCACTAACCACCACCACTAACCACCACCCCCCACCACCACCAACCACCATTCATCAGAAAAAAATGATCATTCATCAAAAAAAATTATCATTCATCTGAGTATGTATCATTTTTTTAAAAATAGTTATTATTCGTAAGAAAACAATAATCATTCATCACAAAATGATTATCATTTATTAAAACAATTATCATTCATCAGACAAAAATTATTATTCATCATAAAAGAAAACAGCTATCATTCAATAGAATATTAAAAATGATAAAAATGCTCGATGAATGATAAAAAAATTATCTTACAATTGATAAAAATATCCGATGAATGATCCACCACCACCCAACACCACCACCCACCCACCCACCACCAACCACCACCCACCTCTACCCACCACCCCCACCCACCAACCACCACCCACCAACACCCATCACCATCACCACCACCACCACCCACCCACCCACTACCAACAACCATCACCACCAACCACTAACCACCACCATCACCACCACCCATTACCAACCACCACCACCACCACCAACCACAACCATCACCACCACCAACCACCAACACCCACAACCCATCACCAACCACCACCACGCACCACCACTAACCACCACCAACCACCACCACCCCCACTACCACCACCAACCACCATTCATCAGAAAAAATGATCATTCATCAGAAAACAATGATTATTCATCATAAAAAGTTATCATTAATCTAAGTTATCTTTCATCAAGTAGGTGTCATTTTTTTCAAAATAGTTATTATTCGTAAGAAAACAATAATCATTCATCACAAAATGATTATCATTTATTAAAACAATAATCATTCATCAGACGAGAATTATCATTCATCATAAAAGAAAACAGTTATCATTCATCAGAATACTAAAATGATAAAAATGCTCGATGAATGATAAAAAATTATCTTACAATTGATAAAAATACCCGATGAATGATAAAAATACCTGATGAATGATAAAAAAAATACACAATGAATAATATAAATAGGTGATGAATGATAAACAAAGAATGATAAAAAAATCATGATGAATAAGAAAAAAATATGGTGAATGATAAAACAACTAATGATATTGATGTGGTAGCGTGGGGGTACGTGATAGTACTATATTTTACTACGAAATACGTTACAAATTACACAAGTTTTAATTATTTATTTACAAATGGAATATACCTAAACCTTGCTACAACACTATAGGCAGTGTACCTAATCGTAGAGTAGTATAGTTTTTAGTAAGTCCGATTCGTTCCACAGGGAGCTGGCTTATTTCACACTATATGTTAAACAATTATATTCGTACAAAATATATTATATTAATAATATATAAAAGGGGGTTTTACCGTTTAATGACCGGTTTGTCGATTTTATATTTTAAGCGAAGCGTAAAGTAAATGACGATATTTAACTAACAATATAAAATAAATAACAATAATTAAAATGACAATAAATTAAAGTACGAGGAAAAATGAAATAAAATATATTATGCTTATTTAAACTTCCGTAATCATGATGTTTGACGTGTTGATTTTAGTTTTATGCCCATGGGTTAATTGTCCTTTGTCCTGGATTATTTAATATGTCCGTCTGGTTTTTGTCCATAACAGTTCATCGGTCATAAATTTAAAGTGCGAGTGTCCTCGTCAAATTATCCTTATACCCGAAGCCAAATATTCCAACTAATTGGGGACTTAAACTATAACAAGGTTTTAATACTTTGTTTAATAATTACACCAGGTTATCGACTGCGTGTAACCCAAGGTTTTAATACTTTGTTATCAATTATGCCAAGTGTCCTTGTACATAATTTCACCCCTGTTTTAATAATTCCATAGACTGTTAATCCATTCCCGTGTCCGGTTAAATGAACGATTATTCGTACATATAAATATCCCGCCCATCGTGTCCGATCGAGTGTATATGGTTATTTATAGGGATGTCCAATTGTAAATCTTTATATTAAAATTAACAAACTGTCATTTAGTTAAACAAATATAAAGCCCATTAATAGCCCATAGTCTAATTTCCACAAGTGTCGTTCTTTTGTCCAAACCTCAATTATGGTACAAAGCCCAATTACCCCGTCTTTAATATTTAGTCCAACATCATGATTACTTTGGCTCAAATAAGCATAATAATAACTTAAGTACGAGACATTAATTTAAAAAGGAGAACATAGCTTACATTGATTATTTCTCGCATAGTGGTACACAGACAGAATTTCGACTTCAAAAACCCGTAAAATAACCTTTACATAACCCGAACTAATCTAATATAACACTAATCTATATTATATATATATATTTATATTATACTATGGAGTATTATTATTATTATGTTATTTTTACTCGCAGAATTCGTGAGATTTTATAGGCATTCTGAAATTTCTGTGCTCCGTGAGTCGCGGCGCTTTGTGCCTGAGAACTCCGCGAGTCGCGGGGAAATGGGATACAGCTCACACCCTTTTGGATTTTCTTTGCCGACGTTTTATATATATAAATATAAAATATAAATAATTAATATAATTATTTATATATTATATTATATTCTTGTGCATAGTAGACTTGTAATTTTTAGTACGTTGCATCGGGCGTTGATAGTTGACTCATGTCCCGGTTCCGAATTTTCGAACGTCCTTGCGTACAATTTAATATCTTGTACTTTGCGTTTTGTAACTTGTACTCTTGTTATTTTTAGACGTTCTTCATCAATAATTTGAACCTTTTTAATTGTATTTTGTACTTTTGAGCTTTTTGGACCTTTGTGTCTTCAAATCTTCGTTTTCACCTTTTGTCTTTGCACTTATTTATTTAAACAATTACAATGAAAATATAATACAATTACAAATGAAAACCTATTATTTAGGAGGGATATTGCTATGAAATATATGTTTCTTTTTAGCCTTATCAAATATCCCCACACTTAAACGTTGCTTGTCCTCAAGCAATACATAACTTGAAATAAAATCACACTTCACTCGAATCACTTTTTTATTCTCACACTTTGTACATCAGTGATTTTGATATAGCGGTATAAACAATGATAGTAACGATGGTTAAAGGTGGGTGTGTCATCCACAGTTGCCTCGGGTTTAGGCCAACGACACTTGCAATCAAATAGCCGATTTACTTTCGGTTTTCAAAGCAAAGTGCACATTTGAAAGGCGGTTTACAGTCCCACATGACTATGAAAATGTAGATCCTTAAGGAAATTGGATCTTTATGAAAACATTTGATCTTTTGAAAATTCAATCTAGCTTTTACCCTAGACAAGTTTTCCGGAATAACCCTTCACCGGTGTTTGCAAAATATTTTTGTGGGTTTTGTGGGTTTCAGATTTGAAAATTTTAGCTCAAAACTTATGGTTTTATGTTACCCACTTGCTAACCTTGTATTAGGAAAGCAACACGTCCAGTTTACTTGCTCCGTATATTACCTTTCGGTAAACTACCGTCCGGTTGTAAAGGAAAGCGATGAACAAGAAATTGTTAAGGCAATGTCCCGTGACTTGCTTTTGATTATGGTCTATAACGTGTCGGACGCTAGTACTATCCTTTGTAGGAGCAATAGTAAAGATCATCCTATGATTTTTTGGTCTGGCACAAGGTCCTGTCTCCGACCATGCTATACAACCACCGTTCTTACGGTTGACACCCGATTTGGTTCAGGTGACCTAATGAATTCCTGGTGAATTTCTAGGATTTTACGTTCAATGGTAATGAACGCATTGAAAATGGTTTTTCAGAAAACAAATCGGTTTATAATTTTGATCAAAATATTTTCTCGTTCAAGCTCGAGTTTAGATATCATCGAATTCCATGAGTTTGTAATTCTCAATCTTTAAGGTCAATCTCAAGGATTGAGTAATATCAGTCTTAAAAGCTGATTTTTAATCTTTAAGGAGAATATCCTTTCTGGGGATCTGATTCATTAGTCTTATCAAGCTAATTTGCACGGCGCCCTCCCCATTTTACGAGACAGATCCTCTCATGGTTAGGATAAGTCTGACCACTTGGCGACCCTGTTTTATGCTGAGGTCCGTGGATTTCCTGCTGATTTTAGAGATGACTTTTCTAGATTTTTCGTCAACCTACAGCCGGTCTGGACGACAACTTCATGACCTAAATCAAGAAGCGCGTGTCTTTTTCGGAAGACTTTACTTCCTTTAAATGATGGAATTGATTCATCGTGTAGATCCATCTTTCATTACAGTAAATCGGGTAAAACAGTTAATTTAGTCCAAAACAAAAGCACCTGCAATAAACTTTACAGAAACATGTGATAGATAGTTTTTAATTGAATAACTTGGTACATTCTCCCCACACTTAGTTTCTTTCTTTGCCTTTTTATTCTCCTTTATTCCATTTTAAATGAATTCAAGCGTTTTAGGGTGTTTCTCAATTTATGTCCTTTCTGAGGTAACGATAATTTCGGTATTAACACCTAGTTTTTACCGTTCATAAATATATATAAACATGATTTTAAATTCATTTTGTTGAAAATTTTTTAAATTTTCTTAAAATTTGGCAAATAAACCAAGTATAAACCCGAGAGAATTTATAACCCTTCCCCACACTTGAGATCATGCAATGCCCTCATTTGCATGGAATCAGACTATAATTATAAATTCATGAGGGTGATTAGTGTAGAAAAGTAATTAAAAATACCCAGTTTGTAATTACAAAGCTCGTCGAATGATAGATGGCGCCTCATCGTTCATTCCTTCTTTTGTTATTTCACACATGTTTTTCTTCAAAAACGGTTGCTTTTCTGAACTGTTTGCTAATATTTGAAAATGCGTCTTTTACCCTAATTGTGCATTTTTATTAACGAGTTATGCACTAACCTGAACCCCTAATTTAACGTTAAGTGGGGTTAGACTTCCCCACACTTAGCTGACGACATGTGAAGTCGGTAGAATGAGTTTCACGAATTAGAATAGTGAGCCAGTTATTTACATCTCGGGTGGTGTATAATATATCAATGGGTTTAAAGTTTAGACTCGCCCGATTGTCACTACTTAATTCTTTTTTAAGTGTAGCTTTTAGTAAATAGATATATCTCTTTTCCGGTTCTTGGTCAAATGGATCGATATACACCGACATACATACTATAGGGTGGACAATTCCTAACATTTCCTTCCGTTTATTCTCGGGATCAAAGTTTTCACCTCTATTACCCATTTGGGTGAAATCCGAGGTGTCATTATCTATTAAAGCTCGTAGTTCATCTTCGATAGATGACTCATCTATTGAGAATATTGGGTTGGAAGGTTGTTGAATAGTGAATTTCGGGATCGAAGTAAATTCTTCTTCATTAACGGTCCTTATCAGTCCCTCCATTTTGGTCTCGGGGGTAAAATTTTCAACGTTATCGTTTTCCCAAGAGTACCAATTTGTCACCCTTACTTCTTCTTCTTCAACCATTGATGGATCGTTGATTTCGTCGGTAGAGGCTAATGTGTCGATATGTTGTGAAATTGGTAAAGCTGAATAAAAAGTATCATCGGGATAGTTGGTGATTTCGGAGCTCTCGAATTCATCAAAATTCGATGATATGAGATTTTCTTGCACAATACTCCTCAGATTAACAGGTATGTAGTCTGATAGAGTTTCAGCTTGCCGGTTTACAAACTCTCTCATTTGTTTATTTTGAGCATTGAGTTCTTCGAGTTTGATTTTCATATTGTCTAATAAATTTTCAGACACGTAATTTTCCTCGTCTACTGGTTGTTGAGTTTGGATATATTCTTGGGAATAATCCCAATTTGAATTGTATTCTTCATAATCATTCCATTCAGGTTCCGTGGGTGCGTAATTTTCCATAGGAACGTAATAATAACATTCCCATGTTGAGTGATAATCTCCACAGATTTCACAACCAGTTATTGTTTCGTCATTCGTGATCCAAGATTGACCGAACGAATTGTCATCAACACTCGTTTGAGAGTATTGATTTAATTGATTTTGGATATCAAAAAGGGTTTCCATAGCCTTGTTTTCAAAATTTTCCATTTTATTGCGATGGCCAAATTTTAGCTACAATGTGGTGCATTTACTAATTATCCTATTAGTTATAAAAATAGAAAAACTTATATAAGTTGTCCAATTAATAGACTTTTCTGCTTTTGCCCACGTTTCGAATAGCCAAAAGATGCAGCAGGGAGCCAGAACCCTTTAAATCGGAAGCTCACAACTCAGCCACTAACAAATCCAACTATTACTACGAAGCAGAAAATTGTCAACGTCCATTAATTTAACCACTTAAATAATTTTTCTTTCCGTTTGAGATATTAGATAAGAAATAGAGAAAATTTCTAAGTCCTAAAAACTAAAGCGTCGAGAAATAAGAAAGAAAAAGAATGCGCGTCGAAAAACGTTGAAAAATAAAAATAAGAAAATAGCGCGTCGTAACTTAAAAGTCTAAAAATTATATCTAAAAAGTTGCGCCTAAAGGTCTAAAGGTAAATGCAATTTTATTCAGAAAACGGCAATTACTTAAAGGCACTAAAATCTATTTAAAACTAAAGCGAAAAACGGCGTCGCAAAATTCTAAAGCACCTAAATCTTAGTCTAAAGAAAAAGCACTTAAGGGATTTTACGGCAAAGCCTAAAAATCTAGAAAATAAAAATAAGCTACGGCAAAAACTATGTCTTAAAACTAGCTACGAACGAAAAATATACAAATATTACGCTAAAACAAATGAAAAGATACAAAATATAAAAATAAACTTAAAGTTATAAAAATTATTTATTTTTATAAAAATATTATTTTTATATTATTTATTTTATAAAAGTATTAATTTATATATAAATAAAACTAATTAAAATTTAAAATACAATTTAATTAAAAATTAAAACTAATTATATTAAACTAATAAAGTAATTAGGGTTTAAAAATAATAATAAATAATATTACTCCGTAATTAAAGCAAAAATAGGGTTTCTGTCAGCGCGTCAGAGCAGCTCCGCGAGTTGCGGCGTTTTAATCCTGCAAACTCCGCGAGTCGTGGAGTTTGAAAAAAAACGTTTTTTTTTTTAAATTTTATATTGTTTTTCTAAAATATATAAAAATATATTTATACAAAAATAAATTAAAAATATAGCGTTTCGCCGAGTCTCCGGCAGCGGCGCCAAAAACTTGATGTGGTAGCGTGGGGGTACGTGATAGTACTATATTTTACTACGAAATACGTTACAAATTACACAAGTTTTAATTATTTATTTACAAATGGGATATACCTAAACCTTGCTACAACACTATAGGCAGTGTACCTAATCATAGAGTAGTATAGTTTTTAGTAAGTCCGGTTCGTTCCACAGGGAGCTGGCTTATTTCACACTATATGTTAAACAATTATATTCGTACAAAATATATTATATTAATAATATATAAAAGGGGGTTTTACCGTTTAATGACCGGTTTGTCGATTTTATATTTTAAGCGAAGCGTAAAGTAAATGACGATATTTAACTAACAATATAAAATAAATAACAATAATTAAAATGACAATAAATTAAAGTACGAGGAAAAATGAAATAAAATATATTATGCTTATTTAAACTTCCGTAATCATGATGTTTGACGTGTTGATTTTAGTTTTATGCCCATGGGTTAATTGTCCTTTGTCCTGGATTATTTAATATGTCCGTCTGGTTTTTTTCCATAACAGTCCATCGGTCATAAATTTAAAGTGCGAGTGTCCTCGTCAAATTATCCTTATACCCGAAGTCAAATATTCCAACTAATTGGGGACTTAAACTGTAACAAGGTTTTAATACTTTGTTTAATATTTACACCAGGTTATCGACTGCGTGTAACCCAAGGTTTTAATACTTTGTTATTAATTATGCCAAGTGTCCTTGTACATAATTTCACCCCTGTTTTAATAATTCCATAGACTGTTAATCCATTCCCGTGTCCGGTTAAATGAACGATTATTCGTACATATAAATATTCCGCCCATCGTGTCCGATCGAGTGTATATGGTTATTTATAGGGACGTCCAATTGTAAATCTTTATATTAAAATTAACAAACTATCATTTAGTTAAACAAATATAAAGCCCATTAATAGCCCATAGTCTAATTTTTACAAGTGTCGTTCTTTTGTCCAAACCCCAATTATGGTACAAAGCCCAATTACCCCGTCTTTAATATTTAGTCCAACATCATGATTACTTTGGCTCAAATAAGCATAATAATAACTTAAGTACGAGACATTAATTTAAAAAGGAGAACATAGCTTACATTGATTATTTCTCGCGTAGTGGTACACGGACAGAATTTCGACTTCAAAAACCCGTAAAATAACCTTTACATAACCCGAACTAATCTAATATAACACTAATATATATTATATATATATATTTATATTATACTATGGAGTATTATTATTATTATGTTATTTTTACTCGCAGAATTCGTGAGATTTTATAGGCATTCTGAAATTTCTGTGCTCCGCGAGTCGCGGCGCTTTGTGCCTGAGAACTCCGCGAGTCGCGGGGAAATGGGATACAGCTCACACCCTTTTGGATTTTCTTTGCCGACGTTTTATATATATTATATATAAATATAAAATATAAATAATTAATATAATTATTTATATATTATATTATATTCTTGTGCATAGTAGACTTGTAATTTTTAGTACGTTGCGTCGGGCGTTGATAGTTGATTCATGTCCCGGTTCCGGATTTTCGAACGTCCTTGCGTACAATTTAATATCTTGTACTTTGCATTTTGTAACTTGTACTCTTGTCATTTTTAGACGTTCTTCATCAATAATTTGAACCTTTTTAATTGTATTTTGTACTTTTGAGCTTTTTGGACCTTTGTGTCTTCAAATCTTCGTTTTCACCTTTTGTCTTTGCACTTATTTATTTAAACAATTACAATGAAAATATAATACAATTACAAATGAAAACCTATTATTTAGGAGGGATATTGCTATGAAATATATGTTTCTTTTTAGCCTTATCAGATATATAAAAAAATTATGATGAATGAGAAATATTATCATTCATCAAAATATTATCATTCATCAAACCATTATCATTCATTAAAGAATTATCATTCATCAAACCATTATCATGATTATTTTTATAAAAGAGAATGGGGCATTCTGATAATCGAACTCGGGACCTCCCGCACCGAAAGCGAGAATCATACCGCTAGACCAAATGCCCAGTTATCAAACAATTATCATTCATCATAATGCTATCATTCATCAAACACTTCTCATTTATCAAAAAACAGTATCATTCATTTTTCATTCATCAAAATACCCGATAATTAATAAAACTAGCAAATGAATGATAAAAGTAGCTGATGAATGATAAACGATGAATGATAAAAGAACGTGATGAATGATAAAAAAAATATATGATGAATGGTAAAAATATCCGATGAATGATAAAAATACCTAGTGAATGATAAAAATACCCAGTGAATGATAAAGATCGCTGATGAATGATAAGCGAAGAATGATAAAAGAACGTGATGAATGATAAAAAAAATACCTGATAAATGATAAAAATACCTGATGAATGATAAAAGTCAGGTTATTACAGTGTATCCATGCCTCTCGATCATAATCGATAACACCTAATATCTATATCAAACGAGTGGCAATTTCATAAGGATTTCTCTTCGTCCACAGTTAGATAACCTTCAAACAAATATCCTGCAGTAATTAACAATAATCACATCACACGTGTGAGT
This sequence comes from Rutidosis leptorrhynchoides, assembly GCF_046630445.1. Taxonomy (NCBI): domain Eukaryota; kingdom Viridiplantae; phylum Streptophyta; class Magnoliopsida; order Asterales; family Asteraceae; genus Rutidosis; species Rutidosis leptorrhynchoides. The sequence continues at coordinate 28,436,606 of NC_092342.1, forward strand.
GTCACCTCTAAATAGTGAAAGATACAATGTCTAGTGGGTAATACCCAAAAAGCTACCTTAGAGGGAACGGGTCAAATGTTCACTGGGTTGAAAGATACAGAAATTGCATTTATATTGGCATAGAAAAAAATAGACTATTTAAAAAATAAATTAGTGTCCATATAAATTAAACTTCCAAAAACCTACTGTTCTGATTGTTCACATTTAACGAGATCATCACTTAACTGAATGACTACTTTTATCAAAATAGAATTAGAGCATTGCCTTCAATTTAAGGTGCTTTCTTGCTTTGCAATAAATAAATAATTAAATATATAAGTTGGAAAAGGTGTATGTATGATCGGAATGAGTATAAATTACTACACACATCACTTTACATATACCCATACACTTATGCTAACCACATACCAACATACCGACAATCAAACATTCAAATGCATACACTCAAATAAGAGACCACTGAATCTAAAGGATCATCACTTTTGTTAAAAATGAATTTCATCAGATCGGCAAATAATTACAAAACTTTAACTAAGTGGTGATACGCATGATGCTTTAATCGTGTATCGTGTAATAGTATAATTTAGTAAGTAGACTCTAGTTTTATGACTATAAACAGTGTAACGACCCGGAATTTTCCGATCGTTCTATACTTATGAGATTAATATTTACATAAATTAAACCTTACCAACATAATAAGCAATCCAAACTGTTGAGACATATATTTTTGAAAAGAGTTTTACACAACGTTTGACCGTCCAATTTGACCGATGATATCACGAACTATATAACACACGATAATTATACGGTTATGTATATGTACATATCTATACATATTTAACATGATTTAAGGATGGTTTAACATTTCATTGTGAACTAACAACAATGAGTTATAAGTATACTTTGAGACCACTAACTTAAGTTTTCAAAAAGATAACTATATGTAACGTTCTTTGACATATATACTTACAATCTATAATGTGTTGAGATTTATGTCACCAATATGATTTAGGTATAATGGGATTAATTTGTAACCAAAATAATCTTGATAAATATCGAACAAGTTTGGGGAAGTGTGGAGTGCACACTTGTTTGAACTTATCTTGATTATGACGGGGGTTCAGGGGAAGCGCCCCCGATAAGCGGGGTGCAAGGGGTGGCAACCCCTGGCGGGGTCCAAGGGGCAGAGCCCCTGGCTGGGGTCGAGCTGCCAGGTCAGCTTGAAATTTTTTTTTTTGGGCTAACATTGCTTTATTAAAAAATGTCTTAAAATTTTATTTTTGGCCCGGTTGGACTCAAAATAAAAGCCCGATTTTGAGCTTCTTTTACCATATCATACCCATCATCTATATGTATTTACTATTGGTAAATACACATCAAATCAATATCCTTATCAGCCTTAGATCTGCCCTAGATAAGAGGGAATCTTATTTGTAAGCTAGCATACATTATTACTCAAAAATTCAACACAATAATTTGTCCTTATTCCCTCAACAACCAGACTGTCCTATAAGTATCACCATCACCTTGGTTTTTCATTTCATTCTTACAACCATCTTTCTCTAACCAAAAACACACTCTTAGGAACTCTAAGTGTTCTTCACAATCTCAGCAAATACTCATGAAGAACTAGCTTCATGAACGACCTATAATCATCATAAGAAAGTTTGATCAAGATTATTTTCTATCTTTTCCAGTAGCTTTATCCAAGTAACTTGAGGTAGTAACCTTATTCATAATCTTATTCGATTCATATTTATATAGCTATCTTATTTTGTGTTATAAAATTTTTAACAACAAGAACATAGTTTGAATGATTTCAAACCTGTTCGCAAACTAAATAGATCCTTCTAATTTGATTTTTAAAACACTTCAAAACCTGTAATATATCATATTATGACAAAATCGGATTAATCATATCTTGGCTAATTAACATAATATTTAATATATATTTACTTATGATTTGATTTTATATATTTTAGGACCACCCGTAAACAACACAAGAAGATTAATCATAAGACCTCATGATTGTACGCAACACGTCATCTGACAACACGGTACTTTATGTATGCAACACGTCATTTGACAACATGGTACCATGGGTTGAGATTAATTCTGATCAATACGAATACGATGGGGTCTTTATTTATTTTATTGAGCAAGTAATTGTAGACCATTAACAACAGACTGCTAACTACGGACTAAGAAAATATTAAAAGTATTATAAGTATATATATATGTAACGATTACTTGAAAAGAAAATATGTTGATATATTATAAATATGGTTAGGTTCGTGATATCTATCGGAGACCAAGTCTAGTTAAATACCTTCAAGGAAAAGGTGAGTATATAGTCCCACTTTTAAACTTTAAATATTTCGGGATGAGAATACATGCATTTTATGATTTACGTTATGGACACAAGTGATTAAAATTATATATTCTACGTTGAGTTGTACCACTGGCATATCTCCCTGTAACTTGGTAACTATTATTTACATGAGGTATTGTAAACGCGAATCCTGTTGATAGATCTATCGGGCCTGACAACCCCAACCGGACTGGACGACCAGTATTCAACGGTTGCACAGTACTTCATTTCGGTGACTACACTTGGTACGGTGTAGTAAGATTTCATAATAAAGGGAATATGCGACGTTGATTAAATGTTAAGTATGGTTATCAAGTACTCAACAACTTAGAATATTTTTATTAAAGCGTTTATATATGAAATCTTGTGGTCTATATTCATAACGCTGCCGGCATTAAACCTATATCTCACCAACTTTATGTTGACGTTTTAAGCATGTTTATTCTCAGGTGATAACTAAAAGCTTCCGCTGCAACATGTTGAATTTAAGCAAGATCTTGAGTATGCATATTTGTGTCAAAAATAAAACTACATATCGAAGGATTTGTAATGTAAAATATATTGGAGGTCGTATTGTTATTATCACATGTAAAGTTTGTAAATCTAAGATTATCGCTAAACGAAAATCATTATTAAGTTGTTTAAACCTTGTATTTGTAATAAAAGCTATGGTTTGTATTGTAAAAACGAATGCAGTTTTTGAAAAATGTCGCATATAGAGGTCAATACCTCGCGATGAAATCATATGTTATTGTATTCGTCCTTATGGTTAAGGTCGGGTTATGACAAACAGTAAAGTAAAGAAGATGGAATCAACTTACAGCTCCACCACGCCATGCCACAATGATTCCTGATCTAGAGATTAACAGATTTCCTGAATTAATTTCGATCAAAAACAGCTACAAATGCACAATCTGGTGATGAACATGAACGAATAGCAATCTTCAACTTCAACAATGATTTTTTCGATTAGAAGATTTTAGGTCATGATTTCTACACGAAATATGTTGAAAATCATGTTCCTAACCTTCTTTAATCATTAGCTTAATCAGAAACAACATCTATGCTTCGAATTCGATCTTCAAAATTTCTGTTGACTTTTTGATTTCGAAGTTTGACTCACAAATTCACATTCAATTTAGCGAATTAAGAGCTAAAAACTTGCAGAACATTCACCTAATGATTGTGAACAACTCTACACTTACACTTTTTGGTAAGTCGTTCCAAATTATCCATGAACCAAAACAGCTCGAGTTTATGAAGAACTATGAACACGATCTCAATCTTCACTGTTTTGAAGTTGTTAATCAGATCTGATGATACACGATCATTAGATTTTTGATGTAGATCACTTCTCTATGTTCAAATTATGTTGATAAACGTTGATTGCAGGTGTACAGATTGAATGCGATAGATGTATGATACTCCAGATTCATTAAATTAAAGTGTCTTCAGACTTTTATTAAATGACCATATTACCCCTTCGTGTTTTTTATATTAAATTAGACTTCTTCTTAAAACTATAAAATGGGAGGCCCAAATTCACTTATCCAGTTTGTACCCCATTTAGTGCTTAGCTATGGATCATTCCATTATATATATATATATATATATTAGTTGTTGTAAAGTTTGAAAACAATGAATATTTGGTTTGTCCTGTAAAAAGACTTCGAAATATGGAGGCTGACATAGTGTGTCTAGCAAAATGCAAATCAAGATTTAAAAAAAAAAAAAAACAAGAAAAGAATGACAATGCTTAGAAACATCACTATATGTAGTCACATAACCATACTCTTTATCAGAATAAATGCATACATTGTTTGTCTATAAAAAAAAAAGTTCACCAAAACTTCATGTAAACATATATAGGAGTTTCCTGCGTGGGATAAAGACACTCATATTGTTTATAATTCTAGTTGGATTAAAGGTCAAAGCTTTATTGGTAACTAGATCTTTACGGGGATATAAATTATATAATATGAGCCTATTTTAAAGAATAAAATATGGAATGTTAAATTTCGGTACCAAAGACCGATTTCCTAAAAAAAACCGAAATTGTACCGTACCGTACCGAAACCAAAACCGATACTGGTTCGATTTCGGTATTTCAATTTATTTACTCATGCCTAAGTTATACCCTTAGATTTATTTAGAGAGTTAAGCTTGTATTATTATTGTAAGTATAATTAAAAGTATAAAAGATAATTAATTATAAATGAATTAAAAAGTGATGTGTCACCTCCCTTAACTTAACACTAACACCTACATTTAGACCACTCTTATGACTTATCCATGACATTCGTTATGGAACCACAATATTGTCACATCAGCGCCACCTCAGCAACTTCTTCCTTTAACTTTACCAACCACATTCACTAATATCAATCTCACCAACCACGTTGACCCTACATTCATATTTTATCATTATTATTATTATGATTATTATTATTATTATTATTATTACTAATAATAATAATAATAATAATAATAATAATAATAATAATAATAATAATAATAATTATTATTATTATTATTATTATTATTATTATTAATAATAATAATAATAATAATATTATTATTATTATTATTATTATTATTATTATTATTATTATTATTAGTTAAAAAAATGTAAAAGAATCCCAAGGCACCATCTCTCGCACTTCATCTCTTTTATCTTCTACCATTTCTTCTACCATCTCTCTCATTTTCATATACAGAGACACGTATCTCTCTCATTACATTACCAATTAACATAAATACAATTAAATAAATCAACCAATTAAATAAATAAACTAGCGTGAAACAAAATGTCATTGCAGAGCATAATATGAGACGGTGGTTCAACGGCGGCCATAACCGCACCCCGTAGCATCGGCGCCAAAGCTACGATGGGGAACCGGCAACCCATCGACGCTACCGCTGTGAATGGTTAGCAAATTCCTTTTTTTTTTCAACGGCTATTTAACTTAATACAAATCCCAGGAATTGTGCAAAAGTAATTCACTGCTACAATTCTACAAGTGAATTCATAATCCATTTTGACAACTCAATAGCCATAACTGATTGTCGGTTTTAGTTTCTCAAACAAAAATCACACTACTATAGTGAATTAAAACGCAGTGACTTTGTGTAATCGATCCAGAGTATGGACGGACCGACCTCCTTGAAACGATTGTTGTTCAATTTGTCATGTCAATTTTCATATTCTTCATCAAGCAAATTGTTCTCATTGCTATTGTGGTACGTACATCTTTCTTTCTCTCTTCAAAACCTAATTACTTAGTATTTACCTAAAACCCATTCCATTAAATCTCCATGTAATTATTAATGTTATTTATTTTTATTAATGGTGGGTGAAAGTGTAATTAATTAGGTAACCAGGGTTTTAACATGAAGAGGATAAATGATGTATATCATGTATGTAACATGTGTAGATATACATTATATCAACTCTTGTGAATGTTGGAGGTTTTAGAAGATTTCGTGTAGGGTAAAATAATCGATAGCCGGATAAATCACTGAATCGTGGTATCACTTTCTGAAAGTAATTATTCGACCCTTATTTCCTGGGTTACACGAATATCACTTTGGGATAAGACAGAGATAATTCTTGTTTTTGGCACAAAACAAGAATCCTTTTGCTTAAGAGTATTAAGGTGTTTTCTTTGTATGTGTGTATTACTTCTTCTCTTCACATCTTCTCATGAATGATAATCTATCTATATATATAGGCACCCATAATTATTGGTAAAGATATATATAATATCAATTAGCCTATTGATAATATATATATCTTTCATAACTTTAACAAGTGTTTTCATGAACAATAATATTATTTCCATTATCAAAGAAAAGGTTGTCACTTTTCCATAAGATATGTTATACTTTACATTATCAAACAAGAGTGATTACAAATATTATCCATTTCACTTATTAAAGCAAAAGTGGTTACATGAATAATACTTTCATGATATGATTACAAGTATTATTCATTCCACTCATTAAAGCAAAAGTAGTTAGAAGAATAATACTTCCATGAATCACTCAACTTTTTAGATAACACACCAAATCATAAATTTCATGCTAAATGTTTTATGTAGCTTCTTGTGCTTCCTCTTCAAAGGTAGCACCAAAACACTCAGTGAAATTTAACATGAAAATGTCGTGATGCCTCTTCATGGGTAGCACGAAAATGTCGTGCTGCCTCTTCATGGTTAGCATGAGAACACTTAGTCAAATCTCGTGCTGACTAAGAATACCTAGCACGAAAACATTTCATGCTTACTAAGAAGACTAAGCACCACAACTCATGCTTACTAAGAAGACTAAGCACGAAAACACTTAGTCAAATTTTGAGCTGACTAAGTCATTATAGTGACTAAAGGAAAACCACTTGGGTCCGGGTAATCTATCACTTAATGGGTGTACACTCCGTACCTCCTAACCCATTTACAAGTGTAGACTAAATCCCTCAATTACACTAAATTTCCAACAATCCTCCCTAATTTAGTGCAATTCGTTTCATGAGAAATAAACAAATAAAACAACACTCATGCATAAATGAAAATATCTTAAAGATTGAATTTTCACCTTAGTACATTACACATTCCAAATATTCGAGAATCAGGGTGTTCTAAGAATTGAACCCTTCAACCCATTTGAATACCTAAAAATAACATACACATAAGTTTTCAAATACTCTAAAGTTATCCTGACACTTTACAAGCCATGTGTCCATATCCTTTCATGATTGTATCCAAAGCTAAAAGTCCAAAGCTTTTTTGAAGCGGCAAAACTTCACAATCACATAGGTAGTTCATTTCAGTCATGCACCTGCTATTGCACTTTTTAAATAAACCATTAAGAAGCTAAACTTCATCCTCACCTTCAACAGGTCCGAGTACATACCATACCTTGGGATGATATAAAATTTTATGTACTCCAAATTTCTAAGTATAAGCCTTCCGCATTGAATTCAACTTCTAATTTTCATCAGAAGGGAATTGGGTATCTTATAATTAGAAATTTATGTGGACTTTAAACCCATCCCTTTAGCAGACTTATTAACCAAGTCTCTAGCTAATCCCTTCGTCAAGTGATCAGCTAAGTTCTGTTGTGACCTCACAAACTCTATAGAAATCACCCCATTCATGATGAGTTCATGAATCACGCTATGTCTGACACCTAAGTGTCTAGACTTTCCATTGTGCATCTGGCTATAAGCCTTTGCCAATGTCGCAGCACTATCACAATGGATAGACATGGGTGCTATAGGTTTAGGCCATAATGGTATCTCATGGATCAAGTTTTTAAGCCATTCTACTTCTTTACCAGCAGCAGCTAAAGCAACAAACTCAGATTCCATCATTGAGTTGGTAATACAAGTTTGCTTCTTGGAAGCCCATGAGATGGCACCTCCACCAAGCAAGAATACCCAACCAGTTGTTGAAGAATGGTCTTCAACATTGGTTATCCAACTCGCATCAGAATACCCTTCTATTACAGAAGGAAATCCACTATAAGATAAACTATAGTCCATAGTTTTTTTTAAAATACTTCAGTACCCGCCTAATTGCTTGCCAGTGATGAGTACTAGGATTACTAGTGTATCTACTCAGTTTTCCCACAACAAAAGCAATATCCGGCCTTGTACATGTCATGGCATACATCAAATAACCAATCACCTGAGAATACTCAAGTTGTGATACAACTTTACCTTGGTTAGGCATAAGCTTCTCACTTGGATCTACAGGTGTACTCACATGAGTATAATCAAAGCAATTGAACTTCTTCAACACCTTCTCAATATAATGAGATTGAGAAATAGAAATTCATTTACTTTCACGTTTAATCCTAATACCAAGGATAACGTCAGCCTCCCCCATATCTTTCATGGAGAACTTTGAAGACAAAAATTCTTTTGTTAAATCAACCTGACATTGGTCAGTTCCAAAGATTAACATGTCATCAACATATAGACAAATAATAACTCCTTTACCAGAATCATCAAATTTGCTATATACACATTTATCAGCTTGGTTTAATTTAAAACCACTAGATAAAACCCCTTCATCAAATTTCTGATGCCGTTGCTTAGGTGGTTGTTTCAAACCATATAAGGACTTCACAAGTTTACACACCTTGCCTTCATTACCTGGCATGACAAAGCCTTGAGGTTGGTTCATATAAACCTCCTCATCCAATTCACCATTCAAGAATGCTGTCTTCACATCCATCTGGTGAATTACCATATTGTGAATTGTAGCCAAAGCAATCAACAGTCTAATGGTAGTGATACGTGCCACGGGAGCATAAGTATCACAATAGTCAATTCTAAACTTTTGTCTAAAGCCTTGAATGACTAACCTTGCCTTGAACTTTTTCAATAGTTCCATCCACCTACATCTTCTTTTTGAAGATCCATTTGCAACCTAAATGTTTGCAACCAGGAGGTAGATCAGCTAACACCCAAGTATTATTGCCCATGATGGAATCGATCTCATCATTAATTGCTTCTTTCTAGAAAGCAACATCGTGAGACCTCATTGCTTCATCATATGTTTTAGGATCATCATCAACATTGAAACAATACGAATATTGGATAGAAACATCATCCCTGGAACCTTCAACTAAGTATAGTTGAAAATCTGGTCCAAATGATTTAGGTTTCCTTTATCTTTTACTTTTTCGAAGCTCAAGTGACTGATCAACAACCTTTTCAGAGACTTCATCATTACAATCCTTATTGATTCCATTGTTACTTGGAATCATATCCTTTGGTCTAGGTATAGATGAAAATCGATTTTCATCAAAGATTGCATCCCTTGAATCAATCACAGAATTGATTGAGACAAATTCATTAGGCTCTATTACATAGAACCTATATGCCTTGGAATGTTCAACATATCCAATAAAAATGCAATCTATACCTCTTTCACCTGAACTTTTCTTTATGGGATCGGGCAGTCTTACAACCGCCCTACAACCCCATACCCGAAGATAATTAAGTTAGGCTTCCTTTTATTCCAAAGTTCATAAGGTGTAATCTTGTTTCTTTTGTTAGGAACTCTATTAAGCAAATAACAAGCTGTTAACATAGATTCCCCCCAAAATCCTTCACTTAAACCCGAATAGGATAACATGGAATTAACCATTTCCTTAAAGACCATATTCTTCCTTTCAGATATACCATTTTGTTGTGGAGTATAAGGAGCTGTGGTCTCATGTATAATACCAACGGATTGGAAATATGATTGATCAATGTATTCACCTCCCCTATCCGTTCTAAGTCTTTATCAAAGCCTTTTGTTGTAATTCTACTTCAGTTTTAAATATTTTAAATTTATCTAATGCTTCATCCTTAGTATGTAAAAAATAAACATAGCAAAACCTAGAAGCATCATCAATAAAAGTCACAAAATATTTCTTGTTCCCTAAAGTGGGAGTAGCATGCAAATCACATAAATCACTATGTATTAATTCCAAAATTTCAGTATCACGATGTACATTTTGAAATGGTTTCTTAGTGATCTTTGTTAACATACACGTTTTACACTTTTCATTGTTCATGTCAAAGGCCGGTATTAATCCATCTTTAGACATATCTTGCATTCTTTTAAAGTGTACATGTCCTAGTCTAGTATGCCAAAGTATAGAATTATTTATGCTAGAAGTAGATATAAAAGAAAATTTAACATTCAAGTGATTAATGTTAAGTCTAAATATTCTATTGCATAAATAACCAAAACCAACAAACATACCATGTTTTGACAAAATAAACTTATTAGATTCAATCACTTGTTTATAACCACAACAATTTAACACACTATTTGAAACCAAATTTTTCCTTATTTGTGGTACATGCAAAACATCAAACAAACAAATAGTTTTTCCAGAACTAAAACACAAATCCACACTTCCACGTCCATGAACAGAGGCTGTTGGCTTATTTCCCATATGAAGAATTGATCCATCAGTCACGGACTCGTAAGTCTTGAACCAAAATCTATCCTTGCATACATGGGTGGTGGCTCCCGAGTCAACCCACCATGCGATATTATCATCCTGCACAAAATAAGCCTCAGATATATATGAAACATAATAATTCTTATTTGAATTATTAAATATATTCTGACCTTTTGAGTTGTGGTTGTTTAAACCATTTCCCGAACTGCTTGTGCTGGATCCTTTGGCATTATTATTACCAAAAATAACCTTGCAATCCCTTTTCATGTGTCCAGTTTTACCACACTTTCAACAAGTCAATTTAGACTTCTTATTCGGATTAGCCTTGTTATAACCTTGATGTTTACGTTTGCCCTTTTTGTCATTATTACCAGTGAACTTTTTATGTTCCACCATATTGACAGCAGACGTACCAGCAAATTCGTTGCTCTTTGGCTTGTCATTATCCTGCAACCTGAGGGATTCCTCAATACGCAGATGACTACCCAACTCAACAAGAGTTAACTCTTCCTTCTTATGTTTCAAAGAATGTTTAAATTCTTTCCAAGATGGAGGTAGTTTATCAATTATGCTTGAGACTTTAATAGACTCATCCATATTCATTTTATGTTGTGTGAATTGACCAAGTATACGAATGAGCTCATTGTATTGTTCCAAGACTGGTCTAGAATCGACCATCTTGTAATTAGTAAAATTACTCACAAGGAACTTTTTACTAGAAGCATCCTCAGACATATACTTGGTTTCTAAACAGTCCCATAGTTCATTAGCAGATTCAACATTTTGGTAAATATCAAAAAGGGAATCAGCCAAACCATTGAGGATTAAACCTCTAGCGATGTAGTCATCGTTCTCCCACTTGCACCTTTTCTGAATTTGTTCAACAGTGGCATCATCACCATGATCTTCAAGAATTGATGTGCTAAGTACGTACACTACACTCATGCTGCTCAGAAAGAAGCGCATCTTCTTTTGCCATCTCCTAAAATCAATTCCCTCAAACTTATCAAGTTTGGAGAAATTCGTCGTCATGTGTTTCATCGTAGCCGCCATCGATTATAACAGATAATTACTTTCGATTGTTGGAGGTTTTAGAAGATTTCGTGTAGGGTAAAATAATTGATAGCCAGATAAATCACTGAATCGTGGTATCACTTTCCGAAAGTAATTATTTGACCCTTATTGCCTGGGTTACACGAATATCACTTTGGGATAAGACAGAGATAATTCTTGTTTTTGGCACAAAACAAGAATCCTTTTGCTTAAGAGTATTAAGGTGTTTTCTTTGTATGTGTGTATTACTTCTTCTCTTCACATCTTCTCATGAATGATAATCTATCTATATATATAGGCACCCACAATTATTGGTAAAGATATATATAATATCAATTGGCCTATTGATAATATATATCTTTCATAACTTTAACAAGTGGTTTCATGAACAATAATATCATTTCCATTATCAAAAAAAAGGTTGTCACTTTTTCATAAAATATGTTATACTTTGCATTATCAAACAAGAGTGATTGCAAATATTATCCATTTCACTTATTAAAGCAAAAGTGGTTACATGAATAATACTTTCATGATATGATTACAAGTATTATTCATTCCACTTATTAAAGCAAAAGTAGTTAGAAGAATAATACTTCCATGAATCACTCAACTTTTTAGATAACACACCAAATCATAAATTTCATGCTAAATTTTGAGCTGACTAAGTCATTATAGTGTGATGTGTGCAGCGGTGTATACGAAATACTATTATTTTTACTACGAAATATTACACAAGTTTTATTAATTTACGGATGGGATATACCTAAACCTTGCTACAACACTTATTGGCAGTGTACCTAATCGTAGAGTAGTGTAGTTTTTAGTAAGTCTGGTTCATTCCACAGGGAGACGGCTTATTGCGTACACTATATTTTTAAACAATTATATTTGTATAAATAAATAAATAAATATATATATATATATATATATATATATATATATATATATATATATATATATATATATATATATATATATGTATGTATTAGTAATATAGTAGTATTATTATTATTATAAAAGGGGGGTTTTACCGTTTAATGACCGGTTTGTCGATTTTAAATAAAGCGTAAAGATAAATGACGATAATATAAATGACAGAATTTAAATTGCGATAAAGTAAATTGCAGTAATTAAAATGACAGTAAATAAAGGTACAATGAAATATGAAATAAAAGTATTATGCTTATTTAAACTTCTGTAATCATGATTTTTGACATTTTGATTTTAATTTATTTATCTGGGTTAATTGTCCTTTGTCCTGGATTTATTTGATACCTAACTGGTTTTTGTCCATAATAGTCTATCGGTCTTAATTATAAAATGCTCGTTAAATTAACCTTATTCCCGAAGTCAAATATTCCAACTAATTAGGGATTCGGACTGTAACAAGGTTTTAATACGTTGTTTAATGATTACACCAGGTTTTCGACTGCGTATAATCTAAGGTTTTAATACTTTGTTAACAATTACACCAATTACCCTTGTATGTAATCCACTCCTGTTTTAATAAGATATGAACATTAATTTACCCACTTGATCAGTTTGAATAATCAATTACCCAACCCGAATAATTAATTAAATGATCGTAAAAGATGTCATATAAACGTAACTAAATAGGACATGCATAATTATTTAATAATTATTAGATTAACTAATTTGAAGATAGGTTCGACAGATTCGAATGAGTTGTCATTCGATTAGACAATACCCCCATCTATTAATAGTTCATAGTCCAATGTCCACAAGTGTCGGTCTTTTGTCCAAACCCGAATTATGGTACAAAATCCAATAACCCCGTCTTAATATTTAGTCTAACATCACAATTACTTCGGTTCAAATAAGCATAATAATAACTTAGTTACGAGCCATTAATTTAAAAAGGAAGAATATAGCTTACAGTGGTATTTAATCGTGTAGCGTTACACGGACAGAGTTTCAACTTACAAAACCTTAAAACATTTCTTATATTAACCCAATTATTATTAAACTTAAATTAAACTTAATATTATAAATATAAATATATATATTTCTTACAGAGGAAGAAGAGTGAAAGAGTGTACAATTCACAGAAAACTGGCCAATTTATAGGACCTGGCCACCTTTTCCCTGCCATGCGATCGCATGGGATTAAGGCAGCCAGGCCATGCGATCGCATGGCCAGCTGTATCAGGCCACTTGCTTTTGTTTTCTTGCTTGCCGACATTTTATTTAAATATATATATATATATAATTTATATAATTTATATTAATTATATATATATTATATTATATTCTTGTGCATAGTTGACTTGTAATTTTAGTGGCACTTTTTCTTTAATTCTTTAATCTTCGTGCTTCGTCTTCGCATTTATTTATTTAAACGATTACAACTTAAAAATAGAACAATTGTAAATAAAAACTTTACATATTGGAATGATATTGTGCCTAATTATATGTTCATTTGGAGCATTATCAAATATCCCCACACTTGAGCGTTGCTTGTCGTCAAGCAATACAGAACTTGAAATTAAATCACACTTCACTCGAATCACTTTTTTTTATTCTCACACTTTATACATCGGTGATTTTGATACAGCGGTATAAATAATGATAGTAACGATGTAGTTTACCGAAAGGTAAACTACCGTCCGGTTGTAAAGGAAAGCGTTGAACAAGCAACTGTTAAGGCAATGTCTAATGACATGCAGATGTTCATGGTCCACAACGTGTCTGATGCAATTACTATCCTTTGTAGGAGAAATAGTAAAGATCACCCTATAATTTTTTGGTCTGGCACAAGGTCCTGTCTTCGACCATGCTATGCAACCACCGTTCTTACAGTTGACACCCGATTTAGTTCAGGTGACCTAATGAATTCCGGTGAATTCTTAGGATTTTACGTTCAATGGTAATGAACGCATTGAAAATGGGTTTTCAGAAAACAAATTGGTTTGTAATTTTGATCAAAATATTTTCTCGTTCAATCTCGAGTTTAGATATCATCGAATTCCATGAGTTTGTAATTCTCAATCTTTAAGGTCAATCTCAAGGATTGAGTAATATCAGGCTTAAAAGCTGATTTTTAGTCTTTTAAGGAGATTATCCTTTCTGGAGGTCTGGTTCATTAGTCTTATCAAGCTAATTTTCACGGCGCCCTCCCCATTTTACGAGACAGATCCTCTCATGAATAGGATAAGTCTGACCACATGGCGACCCTGTTTGATGCTGAGGTTTGTGAATTTCCTGCTGATTATAGAGATGACTTTTCTAGATTTTTCGTCAACCTACAGCTGGTCTGGACTACAACTTCCTGACCTAAATCAAAAAGCGTGTCTTTTTCGGAAGACTTTACTTCCTTTTAATGATGGAATTGATTCATCATGTAGATCCATCTTTCTTTAAAATATATCATAGTAAATCGGGTAAAAGTGATTAGTTTAGTCCAAAGCAAAAGTACCTGTAATAATCTTGTACAAAAATACGTGATATATGTTTTAAAGAACTTGGTAAATTCTTCCCACACTTAGCTTTTATTTTATTCTTTTCTTTTCCTTTTTATTCTCCTTTATTCCATTTTAAATGAATTCAAGCGTTTTGGGTTGTTTCTCCATTTACGTTCTCTCCGAGGTAACAATAATTTTGGTATTATCACCTAGTTTTATCGTTCATGAATATGTATAAACATGATTTTGAATTCATTTAGTTGAAATTTTTTTAAATTTTCACAAAATTTGGCAATTAAACCAAGTGTAAACCCGAGAGAATTTATAACCCTTTCCCACACTTGAGATCATGCAATGCCCTCATTTGCATGAAATCAGACTATAATTATAAATTCATGAGGGTGATTAGTGTAGAAAAGTGATTAAAAATACCGAGTTTGCAAACATATTATTTTATATCACATTTGATATTTTGCGTCTCGTCGTCAAAATTAGTAGCTTTTGTTGAACTTTAATACCAGTCTTTGAAAGTACGCTGTTTTACCCTGTTTTGTACATAAGATAAACTACAAACATATATAATATTTTTATTTTATTTTTTTTATATAAAACCTTTATTTATTAAAACAATTTAAATGAATAATTTTTTTTTTTAAATTTTGTTTCTTTTTACTTTAGGTAGTTTCGGTATGTTTACCTAGTCCGTCCCTCGACAAAATTTAAAATTTGTCGTTTTTAAAGCGATTGTTTTAAAAGCAAAGATTTTTAGGTTTTTTAATTTTTTTTTGTATACTTTAGATCAATAAAATTAAAAATAATGATAACAAAAATTTTTGCCCCGCCCTCAGGTAAAGCAATTTCGGTTCTACGACCTAGTGTTTAACTCACGACGAATTTTAGAAATCATTTTTTTTAAACTTAATGAAATAAAGTAAATTTTTTTTTTAAATTTACACAAAACTTAAATTTAAAATGCATATTAATTTTATACAAAACCTACAAAACAAAAAAAATTTAGAATGGGGGGAGAAAACTAGTTCTTTAGTGTCTGCTAGTGGAAAAGACCAATTAGATTCCATTCTCGGAACTACACGAGAACAGAACAACTAACTCTATACAGCATTATTTCTTAGAACATTTGAATCTCCCCACACTTAGGTAGCTGTGGTGTTGAAATTGTGATTAACTTCATCGTCAATTTCTCTTGGACCATAATCAACTTGCATATCTGTGACTTTTGCTTTAAGCTATTGGTTGGATTCCTGTGTAATATCCACAAATTCTACTAGTTTCGCCTTTTCTTTAGGCAAAAGATTTGATACTAACCGATTACATAACTTAAAGTTCCCCTTGGTTCTAGCATCACGAATCCGTTTAATAAGTTTCTTCATTGAACTATTAATAACGGTGTCATTTAATTTTGTATTAACAACGGGGTTCATTGTTATCAGGTCATCATTAGGTGTTACTTCATCTTCCCCACACTTAGGCGTTTTATTATTGTTAAGCATTACCGTTGGAGTTGATAAAACAACATGGTTCTTACCAATCGTTTTTGTTGGTTCAACGGTTTTGGTTGGTGAAGATTTAGACTTTCCATTCACAAAGGTGATCGATTTTTTATCATTACTAAGTGTCATTCTACCCTCTCTTACATCAAATAACGCCCCGGTAGACGCTAAGAACGTTCGACCTAAAATTAGAGGAATGTTTGGTTCCTCTTCTATGTCAATGACAATAAATTCGACTAAAAAGGTTAAATTACCCACTTGAACGGGTAGGTTGTCAGCAATTCTAACTGGGTGCCTAATGGTTTGATCAAAGAGTTGAACACTCATTTTTGTTGGACTTAACTCACCTACTCCTAATCTCTTATATAATGAAAGAGGCATAACACTCACACTCGCACCTAAATCTGCTAGTGCATCATACATGATACAATCACTAAGTAGACAAGGAACAATAAATTCACCCAGATCACCCAACCTTGGTGGAAGTTTTGGTGGAACTGTCTTCACTGGGTTTATTTTTACGGTTTTTGTTTCTTATATCTTCTTATTCTTCTTCTTTTTTCCAAAGGTATCACAAACTTTATTACCTATCACTTGCTCATACTCAACTCCTTTTCTTGAAAACGGGATGGGTGGTCTGTATGGTGTCACCACTGGCTTTACATACTCGGGTGGTGGTGGTGTTGTAACTTCTTCATTGTTATTCACATCTAAAACCTTCTCATCTTCTGGTGCTGGTTTTTCAGAATTTGTGGAAACCATATTAACATTCTCATTCCGAGGATATACTTCAGTATTACTCAGTAGCTTTCCTTGTTCCCTCTCATTCATCATGCTAGCAAGAGTACCTACGTGTTTTTCTAGATTCAAAATGGAAGCTTGTTGAATTCTTAATGACTGATCAAACCTCTCATTTGTTTGGGTTTGAGATGTAATAAATTGTGTTTGAGATTCCATTAGCTTTTGTACCATTTCTTCCAGACTTGACTTTTTCTCTTCGGTTTGTTGTGGTGGTTTATACAAGCCAGGTCTTTATTGATTGAAAGTGTTGTTTTGAGTTGGTTGGTTATTCAGACCTTGTTGGTTGTACGAGTTATTGTTTGGCCCATTTGGAGTGTAAAGAATGTTTTGATTTCGATTGAAGTTTGGCCTTGGCGGTTGATAATTATTTTGATAATTATTTTCCGGCCTTTGGTTCATGTAGGAAACATTCTCACGTTGTTCCATCATTTGCTCGATGTGACAATCTTTCGTTAAGTGTGGTCCACCGCATTGCTCACAACTGATTCGTATTGCGTGAATATCTTTAGTCATCTTTTCCATTCGTCTTTCGAAAGCATCTATTTTTGCGGAAACGAAATCAAAGTCATGGCTAAAATTGGCTCTAGCCACTTTAGATGAACGGAAAATATCTTTTTCTTGGTGCCACTCATGTGAGTGGGATGCTGTGTTATCAATGATTTTATGAGCTTCGGTTGCGGTTTTCTTCATAATGGAACCACCTGCTGCTGTGTTGATGTCTTTTCGTGTAGCAACGTCGACACCTTGGTAGAATATTTGTACTATTTGATAAGTGTCTAAACTGTGCTGAGGACATCCTCTCAACATTTTTCCGAATCTTGTCCATGCCTCATATAACGTTTCATTTGGCTTTTGCATGAACGTAGCAATTTCTTCTTGAAGTCTCACGGCTTTAGATGTCGGAAAGAATCTTTTAAGAAATTTCTCAACTAAGACATCCCATATATCAATCGCCCCTTCAGGTAACGATTCTAACCAATCTTTGGCTTCTCCCTTTAAAGTCCAGGGAAACAACATGAGATAGATCTGTTCATCCTCATCTTCTCCGATTTTGAATATAGTACAAATCCTTTTAAAGGTTTGAAGATGTTCATTTGGATCTTCTTTTGGCGTACCACTAAATTGGCATTGATTAGTTACCATGTGTAGGATTTGTTTTTTAATTTTGTAATCTGGTGCATTAATGTCTGGCTTAATAATGGCGTGACCTTGGCCCGTGCGTGTAGCTCTCATTCGATCTTCCATACTTAGAGGTTCCATTATTTCCATATTTGAAATTGTTGAATCTGAATTACTAGAAGATTCTGATTTAACAGTTTGTGGTTCAGGAGGAATGATTAGTGGTTCTGGATCTTCGAATTGTCCTTGAATATCCTCCGGGTTCTCGATAGTGAAATCGGGTTCAAAAGATGGATTATCGGAAGTTTGAATTGGAGTACTCGTTCGACTAGATGATGATTCTAAAGAAAAATCAACAGC
Source organism: Rutidosis leptorrhynchoides (assembly GCF_046630445.1). NCBI lineage: Eukaryota > Viridiplantae > Streptophyta > Magnoliopsida > Asterales > Asteraceae > Rutidosis > Rutidosis leptorrhynchoides. Next base: position 28,455,211 of record NC_092342.1, read on the forward strand.
GGCAATATTAGCTAGATGTCTTGATCGAGTTACAGGTGGTGAACGTATGAAAGGTGGTGAACGTTTTGCTCGGTGCATTCACTGAATATCCTATTAGTTTTAAATTTAAAATTTTATAAGTTATCAAATTAATAGACTTTTCTTATTTTGCCCACGTTTTGAATAGCCAATAGATGCAGCAGGTAGCCAGGACCCTTTAAATCGAAAGCCCACAACTCGCCACTAACAAATTCAACTATTACTACGAACTAGAAAATTTGGATGTCTATCAATTTAACCGCTTAAAATAATTTTTCGTCGAAATTTAAAGAAGATAAAAATCTATGTCCTAAAAACTAGAGCTTAGAAATGAGAAAGAAAAGATGCGCGTCGAAAAACGTCGAAAAATAAAAATAAGAAAGAAAAATGTCGAAACTTAAAAGTCTAAAAATTAAATTTAAAAAGTTGCGCCTAAAGGTATTAAAACTTAAATGCAATTTTATATCAAAAACGACAATAACTTAATTAGGCACTAAAATAAATAAACGTCGTCACAAAATTCTAAAGCGCCTAAATCTTAATTCTAAAGAAAAAGCACTTAAGGGATTTTACGGCAAAGCCTAAAAATTTAGAAGTATAAAAATAACTACGGCAAAACTAAACATAAAACTAAAATTACGAACCATACGATTAAAAACAATGAACTAAATAATAAAAATACAAATTATAATTAAAATGATAAAAATATAAATTTTATAAAAATATTATTTTTATATTATTTATATAAAATTACTAAATTTATATAATTAATAAAACTAATAAATCTTAATTTTACAAATTAAAACTAAAATTAAAACTAAATAATAAAATATAAAACCCTAATTAATAATAATTAAAATATTAAAACCCTACGCGTAATAAATGAGTTCGAGGTATTGTGCCTGTCAGATCAGCTCATGCGATCGCATAAGTTGTGGTTGTCTGGGTCATGCGATCGCATGGCCTAACAATTCCTGAATTTATTCGGGCTTTTAACAGGCTTCGGCCCAATTCTATTTATTTATTATTTGATTTTTTTCCTGATTTATTACAAAATATTTATATTTATATAAATTAAATTAAACTTATATTTTAAATCCAAAAATAAAAGTACTTGTTAATATTATATATAAAATCTTATATATATATATATATATATATATATATATATATATATATATATATATATATATATATATATATATATATATATATATATATATATATATATATATATATATATATATATATAATTTTTAACACTTATTATAAATATAAAATATTTTTACGAAATAAGAAATAATATATTTTTACAAAAATATAGTTTTACTAAAATATAGCGTTTCGCCGGTTCCCCGGCAGCGGCGCCAAAAAACTTGATGTATGCAGCGGTGTATACGAAATACTATTATTTTTACTGCGAAATATTACACAAGTTTTATTAATTTACGAATGAGATATACCTAAACCTTGCTACAACACTTATAGGCAGTGTACCTAATCGTAGAGTAGTGTAGTTTTTAGTAAGTCCGGTTCGTTCCACAGAGAGACGGCGTATTGCGTACACTATATTTTTAAACAATTATTTTTGTATATATATATATATATATATATATATATATATATATATATATATATATATATATATATATATATATATATATATGTATCAGTAATATAGTAGTATTATTATTATTATAAAAGGGGGGTTTTACCGTTAATGACCGGTTTGTCGATTTTAAATAAAGCGTAAAGATAAATGACGATAATATAAATGACAGAATTTAAATTGCGATAAAGTAAATTGCCGTAATTAAAATGACAGTAAATAAAGGTACGATGAAATATGAAATAAAAGTATTATGCTTATTTAAACTTCCGTAATCATGATGTTTGACATTTTGATTTTAATTTATTTATCTGGGTTAATTGTCCTTTGTCCTGGATTTATTTGATACCTATCTGGTATTTGTCCATAATATTCCATCGGTCATAATTATAAAATGCTCGTCAAATTAACCTTATTCCCGAAATTAAATATTCCAACTAATTAGGGATTCGAACTGTAACAAGGTTTTAATACTTTGTTTAATGATTACACCAGCTTATCGACTGCGTATAATCCAAGGTTTTAATACTTTGTTAACAATTACACCAATTACCCTTGTATGTAATCCACCCCTGTTTTAATAAGATATGAACATTAATTTACCCACTTGATCAGTTTGAATAATCAATTACCCAACCCGAATAATTAATTAAATGATCCTAAAAGATGTCGTATAAACGTCACTAAATAGGACATGCATAATCATTTAATAATTATTAGATTAACTAATTTGAAGATAGGTTCGACAGATTCCAATGAGTTGTCATTCTATTAGACAATACCCCCATCTATTAATAGTTCATAGTCCAATGTCCACAAGTGTCGGTCTTTTGTCCAAACCCTAATTATGGTACAATATCCAATAAACCCGTCTTAATATTTAGTCTAACATCACGATTACTTCGGCTCAAATAAGCATAATAATAACTTAGTTACGAGACATTAATTTAAAAAGGAAGAACATAGCTTACAGTGGTATTTAATTGCGTAGCGTTACACGGACAGAGTTTTAACTTACAAAACCTTAAAACATTTCTTACATTAACCCAATTATTATTAAACTTAAATTAAACTTAATATTATAAATATAAATATATATATTTCTTACAGAGGAAGAAGAGTGAAAGAGTGTACAATTTGCAGAAAACTGGCCAATTTATAGGACCTGGCCACCTTTTCCCTGCCATACGATTGCATGGATTAAGGCAGCCAGGCCATGCGATCGCATGGCCAGCTGTATCAGGCCACTTGCTTTTGTTTTCTTGCTTGCCGATGTTTTATATATATATATATATATATATATATATATATATATATATATATATATATATATATATATATATATATATATATATAATTTATATTAATTATATATATTATATTATATTCTTGTGCATAGTTACTTGTAATTTTAGCTCTGTTGTCTCGTACGTTTACGCCCGGTTTATGTCTCGGTTCCGGATTTTCGAACGTCCTTTCGTACGCGTAGATATCTTGTACTTTTCATTTCGCGATTTGTAATTTGCACAAAAAATTATTTTCCTTAACTCCCAAAATCCGCGCAAGTCTTTTAACTCACTTTTTAGGACGCTTTTGAGTGCACTATGGCTTTAAGGACCCTTTTCCAGTTTTAGTGGCACTTTTTCTTTAATTCTTTAATCTTCGTGCTTCGTCTTCGCATTTATTTATTTAAACGATTACAACTTAAAAATAGAACAATTGTAACTAAAAACTTTACATATTGGAATGATATTGCACCTAATTATATGTTCATTTGGAGCACTATCATAGTGACTAAAGGAAAACCACTTGGGTCCGGGTAATCTATCACTTAATGGATGTACACTCTGTACCTCCTAACCCATTTACAAGTGTAGACTAAATCCCTCAATTACACTAAATTTCCAACAGTGAATGTTAGTGCATAATTGTAAATCCCTAGTTCTAAGTCATTTGTTATGGAACATTATTGTAACCGGACGGTGAACTTTGGATATTGATTGTTTACGTTTGTGTTTATAATTTTCGTAATTAACTTGTTAATGTTTGAGTCCAAAGTTAAATTGACGAGACTGTCGCACTCGCATGACAGAAGCACTCTGTCGGTCGACATAGTCTATAGCGCGACAGTCATCTGTAGCGCGACAGTCATCTGAAGGCTATAAATAAGGGTTACGAGTTTCACTTGAATGTTACGCACTTTGCACAAACCCTAGCTGCGTATCGTATTCTCTGTGTTTTTCGTTCTCAATCACACCCAACACGAATAACAATGCTAGGCATCGTTCTAATCTCTTGTAGGTTTGATTCTTTGATCCCGAAAGTTAGCGTTTATTCGATTAAGCCTTCTTCTAGTGAATTCTGCCTCTAGATCTAGGTATAACATTTGTTCTATGGTCCGTTAGCACCAACGGTGAAAGAGGATCATTTAGGGTATAGGTGTAAGTTGGATTCTGGTTCTGACATGTATTGATGATATCAGTTTTTATGCTTTGATGCATCAGTTACTATTGAATATGCATTTGATGCTTCCAAACGATAGGTGAATCAGTTTAAACTATATATAAGGCATTACATACATGTCGGCTGTAGAATCGTTGTTACTTATTAATGTTAAGGACTTATTTTAGTTAATCGTGTTCTAAGTAGATGTAAGTTTGATAGTTGTGTAGGAATGTAGTCACCTGTGATGTAACTTTGTATATGTTATAGTTTTGTACAATGTGAATATAAAACTTTTGATAGCAATCTGGTTTTTGTAACACCGTGGGAAGCCTATAACTTGTTTCTACTTCTCATGTACATACATGGTTAGATTTAAAGCTAGAGAGTAACAATATGAGTGTGCTAAACAAGTTGGGTTACAGATCAAAATTTCATTCGGGTTGAAACTGTCAACAAGATTATTAAATATTGTAAAATGATTTGTATTGATCAGTTTTTGATAAAGCTTTGAATTGATACAACTGTGTTATTAACATTTACAACTGCTAAGTGTTGGTTTTATACACAAGTATTACAATAGCTATTTCTAAATATGGTTAAGCTCTACTAACACTTTTGGAACCACCATAGCATAAAAGGGAAAAGATGATATTGGCAGCCTGCTGTTAGCCGTTTACTTGTTTGCATTGAATCAGTCATGTGATCTTCTAAATTGGGAGATGATGAAGTCAAATACTTCTGATCCTAAAGTCAAATTACCTAAATAGGTAATTTAACTTTTGTTGACTGACATCTTTTATTCTAACACTCCCCCTCAAGTTGAATGGTGGGATTTCCAACATTCAACTTGCTGAGAACATCGCTGAAGAGTCTCCCGTTGACTGACTTGGTGAGGATATCGGCTAGCTGATCTTCGGATCTAATTGATGGAAGGGAAATGATTTCATCATCTAATTTTTGTCTAATAAAATGTCGATCAACTTCCACATGTTTGGTTCGGTCATGTTGAACTGGATTTTCTGATATGGCAATGGCTGCTTCGTTATCACATAATATCTGAATGCTATCTTCTGGTGGAAATTCGATCTCTGTTAGTAGTTTTCGAGTCCACAATGCTTCTACAACTCCTTTGGCTATCCCTCTAAACTCTGATTCTGCACTTGATAGAGAAACAACCTTTTGTTTCTTGCTTTTCCATGCAACTAAATTACCTCCAACTATTGTAAAGAATCCGGATGTAGATCTTCTTTCCCCTTTTTCTTCAGCCCAACTTGCATCTGTATATATTTGAGTTCTTAGATGCCCATTTTTCTTGAAAACAACTCCATGATCTGCTGTTTTCTTCAAATATCTGATGATTCTCATTACGGCTTCCATATGGTGAACCTGTGGTTGCTGCATGAATTGACTCACAACTCCAACTGCATGCGCTATATCACGTCGAGTATGAGCAAGATAGATTAGTTTTCCCACCATCCTTTGGTATTGACCTTTATCAGCAAGATCAGCTTTATCTTCCATATATAGCTTCTGGTTTGGAATCATCGGAGTATCAGCTGGTTTGCAATCAATCATACCTATTTCTGCAAGAAAATCAAGAACATACTTCTTTTGACAGATAAATATTCCCTGTTGGGATCGTAACACCTCAATCCCCAAAAAATATTTAAGTCTGCCCAAGTCTTTCATTTCAAATTCTTTAAATAAGTTTAATTTTAAGTTAGAAATTTCCTGTTTATCATTTCCTGTTATTATCATATCATCAACATAGATGATTAAACATGTAATCAAATTTCTTTTTCATTTAAAGAAGAGAGTATGATCTGAGTTACTTTGTTTGAAATCGTATTTTTTTCATAAATAAAGTAAATCTCTCAAACCAAGCCCGTGGAGATTGTTTTAACCCATATAAAGCCTTTTTAAGTCAACAAACTTCCCTATTTTTGAAGTTGTCACTGAATCCTGGTGGTGCTTCCATATAGACCTCTTCCTTTAATTCGCCATGTAGAAAAGCATTCTTCACATCAAATTGGTGAAGTGGCCAATCTTCATTTGCAGCGATAGAAAACAAAACTCTAATGGTATCAATTTTCTCAACTGGTGAGAAGGTTTCGGAGTAATCGATCCCATATGTCTGAGTGTATCCTTTCGCAACCAGTCAAGCTTTATATCTTTCAATAGTTCCATCTGGTTTGTATTTTATTGTAAACACCCATCGATTCCCTACTGGTTTTTTTCCTTGAGGTATGACACATTTTTCCCATGTGTCACTTTTCTGGAGTGCTTCCATTTCTTCTTCCATGGCCTTCTTCCATTTCTCAGATTTCATGGATTGATCAACACTTGTTGGGATTTCTTCAGAGTATAAAGCAGAGTTGGATTTCTGTGCTTCATTGGATAGGTTTCCTTGTGCAATATTAGCCATAAGATACCATGATCTTTGTGCTTCTCTTTCTGGAGAATATCTCTTTGGTGGTACTCCTCTATTGGTTCTTTGTGGTAAAACATATCTTTCCGTGTTTTCAGCAGGAATTGAACTGTTTTGTCCTCCTTGTTCATTACTTGAGGAGGTTTCATTTGATTCAATGCTTGGTGATTCGAGATCAGGATTTGGTATTTCATGGTCAGGATTTGGTGTTTCGGGATCAGGATTTGGTATTTTAGGGTCAGGATTTGGTGTTTCGGGATCAGGATTTGGTGTTTTGGGATTTGGTGTTTCGGGTTTTGAAGTTTGTGTCTGAATGTTAGGTATCCAGGTTATCCAACTGAGAGTGTCATTATCCTCTTTCTCCCCCTCCTTGTGAGTTGGGTATCATAAAAATATTCGATTTTGACAAAGTCACAGTTCATTGTAGTAAAAACATGACGTCTTTTGGGACTATAACACCTATACCCTTTTTGGTTAATTCCATAGCCCACCATGACACATTTTTCCGCACATGGATCCAGTTTGGTACGTTCATTTTTTGGAATGTGGACAAAGACCGAGCACCCAAATATTCGAGGTTCAATGCTAAAAGAGGTCAGAAGAGTATGAAATTGAGAGAGAGTATCTCTCGGAATTTTTGTGCCCAAAACTTTAGTAGGTAGACGGTTAATCAGGTAGGTAGCGGAAGCAAGAGCTTCGGGCCAAAAACTTTTCAGGACTTTTGATTCAATTAATAAAGCTCTTGTCATTTCTAAGAGTAGTCGATTTTTCCGTTCGGCTATCCATTTTGTTCGAGAGTGTGAGCACATGAAGTTTGGTGAATAATCCCTTTATCCTCACAAAATTGTTTCATTGATGTATTGACAAACTCACCCCCATTATCGGATCTTAAAATTTGTATATTTTTGTTGAATTGAGTTTGTACCATTTTATAAAAGTGAGAAAATTTTTCAAAAACTTCTGATTTGTGAGTTAAAAAGTAAATCCAGGTCATGCGTGAATGGTCGTCAATAAACAAAACAAAGTACCGAAAATTTCTCCCCCCGATAACCGGTGCAAGACCCCACACATCAGAGTGGATAAGAGCAAAAGGTTCGTTTTTCCTAGTATCACTAGGTTTGTATGTATTTCGGTGGCTTTTGGCCAAAATACAAGTCTCACAGTTTAAGTTAACATTGGATTTAAAAAGGCTAGGAAATAGGGCATGCAAGTATCCGGCAGAAGGGTGACCCAGCCTCCTATGCCATAACCATGCCTCCCTATCAGGTGTGCCGTGTGCAAGCATCACTGAACCTTGTTGGGTTACTTCATCTACATAGTATAATCCACCCCGTTTAGTGCCCCGCCCAATGATCAGCCCGGTCTGGATATCTTGTAGGATACAAAAGGTATGGTGTAATAAAACAGAACAATTCAGTTCTTTTGTAACGTGGCTAACAGATGAAATGCCCCGTTCATATACATTATAAACGATTCACAATAGTTGATTTCATTGTGAGGTACTTGACCTCTATATGATACATTTTACAAACATTGCATTTTTTTTTTCAAAAGGCAAACTTTCATCACATCGAAAGTTGGCGGCATGCATACCATTTCATAATATATCCAACTATAATTGACTTAATAATAATCTTGATGAACTCAACGACTCGAATGCAACGACTTTTGAAATATGTCATTTATGATTCCAAGTAATATCTCTAAAATGAGCGAATGCACAGCGGAAGATTTCTTTCATACATGAGAATAAACATGCTTTAAAGTGTCAACCAAAAGGTTGGTGAGTTCATTAGTTTATCATAATCACTCATTTTCATCATTTTAATAGACCACAAGATTTCATATATTGACACGCGTAACTTGCGAATTAAAATTCATTCATATGGTGAACACCTGGTAACCGACCTTAACAGGATGCATATAGAATATCTCCATCATTCTGAGACTCACATCGGACATGATAAATCAAAATACTAAAGCAGTTCAAATTCTCTGACTGGGGCTTGTTAGTGCCCATAGATCTATCTTTAGGATTCGCGTCAATTGGTGGCAATTATCATAAACACCAATTCTTAGGCTACCAAGCTAAAAAGGGGCATATTCGGTTCGATAATCCAATCATAGAATGTAGTTTCGATTACTTGTGTCTATTTCGTAAAGCATTATAAAAGCAGTGCATGTATTCTCAGTTCCAAAAATATATATTGCAAAAGCATTTAAAAAGGGAGCAAATGAAACTCACTCTACAATATTTTGTAGTAAAAATATTCATACGACGATACTGAACAATGCAGGGTTGGCCTCGGATTCACGAACCTATATCATTTGTATATATATTAAAACGTATATTTGTAATCGAACAAATTTATATATTATTATTAGTGATGTAATTGTTATTTTTAATAACTTATACGTTTCATTATTTATCTTTATATCTTTATTTTATATATAGTAATATTAATATTGTTAAGTTATGTATATTAAATATATCTTTTATATGAAGATCATTTATTTATGAAATTAATAATTATATTAAAATAAGTATTAGTAATAATATTGATACTATATAATAATAATGATAAAAGTGATAATAATAATGTTAATGAAAATTATGATATTAATAATGATAATAATACTAAGTTTTATAAAGATAATTATGATAACAATAATTATAAGACTTTTAATAATTCCTTTAAAACATACTTTAATTAAAATTTTAATCATTTCCATAATAATATTTATATCCAAAATTTCTATATTTGTTATCTTATCGATATTATTAAAACCTGTATATTCATAGTTATAATAATCATAATATTCGTGTTAAATTTCTATACTAATGCCTATAGCTTCTTATAACATTAATTTGTAACTATAATCTTAATTTTTTCATGTATTCGTATAATTATAACTAGTTTCTAAAATCTTTATCATATCATCTTTTATTATATATTTTTGTTATTAACATTTTTAATATCCTTAAAATCATAATAATAATACTAACAATAATAATATAGTAATAATAATACTAATAATAAGTATGATATTAATAATGATAATACTAATAATTTACAAATAATAATACTAGTAATAATAATGGTAATGATATAACTTGTATTAATGTTAATAGTAATAATGACTTACTTAATAACAATAATAATAATAATAATAATAATAATAATAATAATAATAATAATAATAATAATAATAATAATAATAATAATAATAATAATAATAATAATAATAATAATAATAATAATAATAATAATAATAATAATAATAATAATAGTAATAATAACAATAATAATAATTGAAATAATAATAATAATAATAATAATGATAATAATAATGAAGAATAACAACCTTTGAAGGAAGCCTAAAAAGAAATGCCACTGATGGGACTCGAACCCGAGACCTCTCGCTCACACGCACAACACTCTAACCCTCCGTCCATTTGTGTTTTTCTGATATTAATTCCTGGCCCAGTGTATTTAACCCGTAAGTTCTATGCCTTAACTCCATCTTCTTCTTCACTTAATCAATCAAACAGAAATATTCTCAATCAATCTTGGCGAGTTAGAATTTGAATTGAATTGTGTAATTAAACAGAAACTAACAGAATGTGGGTGATTTTGGTTGACAGAAAAAGAGATAAAAAAAAATTAACCATCTGCTGCAGCGTTCACACAACTCAAAAATCGAATTCGATAATTGAAGGATTTTTATGAATCAGTTTCTTCATGAAAGATACTCTAAATCATATTCGTAATACTCGATAATTATCAAACGATCCAAAACTATCAACACGGCTTCGAATTTCATGAAGAACGAAACAGTTGACTTTTTGTTTCTAAACTTTGACCATCAAATTCGAATTCAATAGAAAGAGTTAGAGATTGAGATTTTTCAGATAGTTCGCCTAAATATTTTTAACACTCCTGTGTATTTAGATTTTGACAATTGTTTTTGAATTGAATTATGGCATAAAAGTTACCACGACAGAGAAGTCGGGTTGCTTACTTAAAATTTCTGTTTTTTTTTATACCTTTTATCAATCAATCGCCAACGAATTATATAGAGTAACTGAATGATTAACTACAGCACAAGATTTGATCGTTGGTTATTTGATTATGATGATTGGGAACACGGATGGGAGAAAGAACAGAGAAAAGAAATAAAACGAAAGCTGATAGAGATAGAAACTGATATCAAGCGTTCTAATCTGTTCCTCTATTTCTATATCTTTTATATTTAGTGTTATAATTTATTAATTATATTAAATATAAAAATAATAATTAATAATTATAATTATAATTAATAATAATAATTATTATAAAAATGCTAATAATAATAATATTATTAATGATAATAATAATAAAATGATACTTTACTTAAATATTATAATGATAATGATAATAATAATAATAACAATGGTAATAATAATAATCCAATTTATCATAAACATAGTTTTTAATTTCTCAACTTATAACTATAGCTCCTATAACTTAATTTCTTAGTCAAATTCATAATTGTACATGTATTCATATTGTCACGACCCGAAAAATTTCGACTAATTTTAAACCAAACTCTCGATACAATTTAATATTCTTGACACGATAAGAGAAATCTGTTAGGCTGAGTCTCAAAAAGTTTGAATTTTTTCATATATTCAATTGACCTTCGACTGTTCCCGACGATTCACGAATAACTAATTGTAAATAGATACATGTATATTTAAATATATATATATATACATATATATACATATATATATATATATATATATATATATATATATATATATATATATATATATATATATATATATATATATATATATATATATATATATATATATATATATATATATATATATATATATATATATATATATAAATACTTCCTGTAAATATATATAATTATATTAAAAATATATAATATATTTATTTTGGTAGTTAAAACTTGTTATTTAAAACTGTTTGCATATAGAAAGAGAATACATTAAAAACAACTGATTTGAGCCTAATTAGTAAACGTCAGTGAGATTCGGTTGACGTTTTGTTAGTTTTAATATAGATGTAATACATGATCATGAATGATTAAGATAAAAGTTTGACTGTAAATTGATTAAGAAGATTTTAGATTTTATAAAAATATTTTTACATTTTTAAATTTAAATATTAGTACTCCGTATAGATAAATTGGAACAGAAAATAAATAATTATCGAACCTTTTTGATCAGGTTTTAATCAGTAAATGACTGAAATAATTAAATATATTTAATTTAAGAATTTGAGATTTTTAGGAACACTTTTATACGTTAACTGTTTAGCAATGGACACGATTAACTGTCGGGGATAAAACGTTGGTAGTATACATCCAAATGAAATTCACGAGATTTTATATTTTACTATTTCTAATTTGAAATCATGTCTTCATTTGAGTAATAATTGATTATTATATTATTATTATATTATTATATTAAATATTATGAATCTGTGTATCAATTATTATTGTTATTATATTATTTATTTATATCACCCACTCTTTCTCTGCATATATATATACACATGATATTATATACATAAGTGCACCACATCTCCATAATCACCATCCATGGTCACCATTTTTTTTCTCCGGCAACCATTATCATCACCTAGAAAACCTACGACTATCCACCGCTACCACCGCCGGTTCTTTCATCATGATTGATCATCACCTTCAACCATCGACAACCGGAACGATCACCACTAGCTCACTCTCCTCTCTCGCTATCTCTCTCTCCTCTCTCTCTCTCTCATCTAATTGTTCGAAACCCATTTAAAACCCGCCATATGGAACCTCTTGTGTTTTCTTTCTTTTCTGTCTCGATCGATACCAACACCACCATCACTCTTGTCTCTTCTATAAACCGAGTACCAAAACCACTCCTTAAACACCCACGTAGAACCTGCTACAATCGAGAGCCACCACCAAACTAAACCACCACTCTAAACCCATCACTTAAACTCACTGCTACTGCTATAATCATGTTTCTCTTTTTCTGTTTTAGTTGCCCAAAAATCAACCAACAAACCGCTAACCATGATCCTAAGCTGCTGCTGTAAACCGCCATGATTACTGTGAATATTCACTGTAAAACCACCACTAAAGCACTCACCACTACCGTTACTTCTACATCTATTTTTCTACTGCCGTTCGAGCTGCTGCAGTACCTTTGTTGTTTCCAAGTACTATTATAATGTAAATATAGAGGATGATGAGGGTATACGTGAATGATAATGATTGAATGATTGCTCATGTCGATTTCATGAAAGAAAAAGATGTATGGTCGACATATACCGTTAACCCCACTTGATTATTAAATTGTATGGAAATCGATCTGTACAGAAATATTTTTACGGCCACCAGGTTTCTTTTTAAAGCCGTGGTATTTTTTTAATTATTAAGTGGGCTCAAGAAACTAATAGTTTTTTTTAAAAACGGGCTAGCACTAAATAACTTTTGGGCCGAGTTCTTTTGCAACCTGGGCCGAGATTCCTGCAAACCCATCATTCTTTGTTTCTGTTTTCGTATTTAACGACAACACATACACATATTATTTAAGCGACGGTGATGATGAGGTTATGACGAGGGATAGATTATGTTATCTTGATTAAAATGATGATAATATTATGTTATAGAAGACGATGATCGAATGATGATACGATTTAATAATGAGATTCATAATGATGATATCTTGTTGTGGTGATTATGATCGATATAGATAATGATAATGATGATGAGTGAAAATGGTGAGGAAATGAAACCGTATGATGATGATGATGCCATGGATTATTGATTTAGTGATGATAAACAAAATTTTGATGAATCACGATGATGATATTATTGGGATGATAATTTAAGAAAAAGAAATAGAAAATAGTTAGAACGGGTTATATATGTATGGGTTACAGACGAATGGTTAAAGGTATTATCGGGTTAGAGGGACGTCGCAGGTTCAAACCCGGACCTGGACATTATTTTTAGGGCTACTTCCTTAAGGTAGATATTTATCTATTTATTATTATTATTATTAGTAGTATTGTTATTATTACTATTATTAGTATTATTAAAATTATTATTAATAATATCATTAATATTATTATTAGTATCATTTTTATTAAAATATATATATATATCAGTTATATTAAAAGTATCATTTTTACTATTATTATTATCTTAATTAGAGAAATTATCATTTTTATCAAAATTATTATTATTACTATCCTTATTATTATTTTGACATTAATATTATTATTTTTATATTATCAATATCACTATCATAATAACTATTATTATTATTATGGTAAAATAAAACAACTCTTATTTATTATCATTATCAATATTATTTTATCAAATAACTATTAGTTATATAAAACTATATTTATCACACATAACATAACTATATTAATACTTTTATAATAAATATTAATAAATATAATTAATAAGGTTATTAATGAAAAACCTAATTTAAATAACAAATTAATCTCTAATAATATATAAAATTGTTTGATTACCGTAACATGTGTTAATATACATAACTGAATATAGGTTCGTGAATCCGAGACCAATCCTACATTTGTTCAATGACATCATATGTATTTTTACTACAAAATATAGTATGGTGAGTTTCATTTGCTCCCTTTTTAATTGCTTTTGCAATATATATTTTTGGGCTGAGAATACATGCGCTGCTTTTATAAATATTTACGAAATAGACACAAGTACTTAAAAATATATTCTACGTTGAGTTGTACCACTGGCATATTTCCCTGTAGCTTGGTAACTACTATTTACATGTGTTATTGTAAACGCGAATCCTGTTGATAGATCTATCGGGCCTGACAACCCCAACCGGACTGGACGACCAGTATTCAACGGTTGCACAGTACTTCGTTTTGGTGACTACACTTGGTACGGTGTAGTGAGATTTCATAATAAAGGGAATATGCGACGTTGATTAAATGTTAAGTATGGTTATCAAGTGCTTAACCACTTAGAATGCTTTACATACACTTGCGAGTGTATTATGTTTATGATTATGAAATCTTGTGGTCTATTAACATATTGAAATGATTGTTACGATAAACCTATGAACTCACCAACCTTTTGGTTGACACTTTTAAGCATGTTTATTCTCAGGTATGAAAGAAGTCTTCCGCTGTGCATTTGCTCATATTACTTGGAGTCATTCCTGCATATTTAGGATAGTACCTCTCAATGGGACCAAATATTGATGACTTCGTCCAGGTGGATTAGGGCGGGTCCTCACAGGTGGTATCAGAGCAGTGGTCTTAGCGAACCAGGTCTTGCATTAGTGTGTCTAACTGATAGTTGTTTAGATGCATTAGTGAGTCTGGACTTTGACCGTGTCTGCATGTCAAAAGTTTTTCTTATCATTTTGTGTCAAAAATTATTTGCTTATCATCCTTAAAGTTTAGACACATCTTACTGCCCCTATTGTATAGACAGTGTATAGATAAATTCATATCTTAGAAAATCTGTTATTGTTACCTTTATCTGACAGCTTCCGTAGATTCCTCCGTAATTTATGGGATTTTAGTATTACATATGCATATGTAAATTATGTATTGCAGTGTACTAATCGACATCCTATTCTATTTCTTATCGAAAATCCTTCATCTGATCGTACGAGATGAATCCCTCAACCAGTTCGAGTCCTTTAGATTCCGATAGCTATTTCGATAGTTATTCCGACAGCTATTCTGACATAGAGTTTCACTCGAACTCCGAAAGCAGAGTCACCAGAATGAATCAACCAATCATCTATCCTCAATTCATCTGATGGGTTCGTAGTCGACTTAATCATTGGAGACGCGAATAAGGCGATTCTTTTCACCAACCGAATTTACCTCTTGAAGAAGAACCCGAAGTACTTACCAGTGAACCAGTCCGAAACACCATTTCCCCCCTCATTTCCCGAATATCTCGCTACGATTATATTCTATCTAAAATTCTGAACCTTATTCATTCACCCATTCCTACCGACAACCATCCCGGAATAATAGAAGAAGTCAACGAACTTCGCGCTCGAGTTGTAGTTTTGAAAAATATGGTGCAAAACTTACGAGCACCAGCAGCATCACCGTCAATAACAACACCACCGACACCAACAACCCAAGTTTCAACATCACACGCCTCAATATCTCATTCTGTACCTCGAACATAATCATCGTTCTACGCATCATTCTATCTACTTTATCTTCATTCTACATATCGTTCTACATCGATTATCTTCGCTCGACATGGCGATTATGTAATTTCTAAAGTTTTAGAGATTATGTAATCTAGTATTAACGATAAATCAAATGAGTTTAATATCTTATTGACTCATTAAATCCATGATTGCATCTGAAGAAAATATATATGCAAGTATATTTTCATAAAGATTGTAATTAAAATTCTTTTGTACAACTGTTAATGGTGAAAATATATAAACGGGTAGGTAATACCCGAGGAATATTTAGATTTCACATTAATCAGTTACACGGTATATTCTTCGACTCTGATTCAACAGGCAGTCACTATCCTACTTGTATCCATAAGATATACGTATCCGTTCACCACAGAATCCATTTTCGTTCAATTTCATATTTGGATTTTGACCTATCAAAATCCAACAAGTGGCATAATGAAGAAAACATCGGACAAAGTAAAATTTGCTAGAAACAAACGAACTAACTAATTGAAATATTGTTAAAAATCCAAGCTAACTGTTCCTAGCTAACTGTTCCTAGCTAACTGGTTACATTTTATTTATCGCAATTTAATTATCGCAATTTACATTCTTGCAATTTTATTTATCGTCATTTAATTTCTGTATTTATTTTATGCACTTTAAATAACGGGACACGTATACAAGGTTTCGACATATCATATTGACCCATCTATATATTTATCTTGGAACAACCATAGACACTCTATATGCAAATGACGGAGTTAGCTATACAGGGTTGAGGTTGATTCCAAAATATATATATGGTTTGAGTTGTGATCAATACTGAGACCGGTACACGGGTCACGATACGTATTAATTAATTCGAATATTATATATTAAATTATATATGAATATATTGGACTATTGGACAATTGGACTATTGGACTGCTAACTTTGGACAATTAAAAAGAATTAAAATATTGATTATAACATATGAAACTAAACAATTCTTCAAGTTTGCCACTTGATTTCATCTTAAAACTCATTTGTATCTTGACGATTACAATCTGCGTTCAAACCTTTCATGATTCTTGAAAACACCTCGATCGAAAGGATGAACCAGCCGCACTTCATCTACAGAAGAAAAGATTGATGCATATAGTTATGCATTTGAAAAACTCTCGGAGACTGAGTAATCGTTTAACACATAGCTGTGCTAATTCCTTCAGTGTTATTATTACCCAAAAAACTTTGCAGTTCTTCTTCAAAGTAGCAAATTTTGTCACAGCTCCAGCAAGTCAACTTCGACTTTTCAGTCGAACTAACCTAACCTTGATATATACGTTGTCTTTTCGCCTTCGTTATCGGAAAACCTTTTATATTGCATCCTACTACCATCAGCGTTTAATCATCTAAAAACACAATCCTCTTAAAACCCCTCGGTTTGATAACCAATGATCTAGATCCGGAACTTTAAAAATGCTGACGAAGCAGCATGTAGTAAATGGTCTTAATGACCAAAAGTGATGATAAAAGAATGGAGTGTTGGGAGCACTCGATAGAAAATTTGGTACTGAAAAACGGATTGAGCAAACCATGAAGGAGACCAAGGACAAAGACAAGGACCAAACCCTATATTCAAAGAACCCAGATAAATCTGGATCCAATGAAATCTTTAGAGAAAATCTTGCTCCGAAGTCATGTTAAAATCCTTGCGGAAACGTTTTCTTCATCATCCTTCGATCTAGAAATTTCAAAATGTTGTCATAAATATCTTCAATACTTTTAAAGATATCTTCATAAATATTTTCGTCTGAAATTATCTATCTTCTCGTGCTATCTATGCTACCTCATAAAAGAAACTGTTTCAGTTTCTATCCTTCTATAAAATTTGAGTTTAAATTATGGATGATTTTTGGAGAAGTGTAGGGAATTGAAGCATGAGTTAGTATAATATAATGACGTCGGGCCAACATGGTTATATTACAGTAAGTCATGCTAAATTTCTAATGAAACGTGATGATGGTCCACAGATCATACCCTCATCATGTGCCATGTTACATAACTCTTTCATTCTACTTAATCTCTAAGCATATCACGGAAATATTTCCTTGATATTTCTGTTCTTCCGTAATTTCAATAAATTGCTAATAAATCGTGCTATTACATTCTCTTTCTGATTAGAAGATTTCCTTAAACTCCTTGAATTCCAGAAATCCACCATGACCACGTCAAAAGTTAAGACGAAACTTTTCACTCTTTTGTGATAGCTTCACTCGTACGCTTCACATGACCAAATCATTTTATCTATATTAATCAATAACGATAAAACTCTATACATCAACTAATATTCGTCATGAAAACATTTTTATTGTTAGCCATGACGACCTCACTCAAATTTCGGGACGAAATTTCTTTAACGGGTAGGTACTGTCACGACCCGAAAAATTTCGACTAATTTTAAACCAAACTCTCGATACAATTTAATATTCTTGACACGATAAGAGAAATCTGTTAGGCTGAGTCTCAAAAAGTTTGAATTTTTTCATATATTCAATTGACCTTCGACTGTTCCCGACGATTCACGAACAACTAATTGTAAATAGATACATGTATATTTAAATATATATATATATATATATATATATATATATATATATATATATATATATATATATATATATATATATATATATATATATATATATATATATATATATATGTATATATATATATATATATATGTATATGTAAATACTTCTTGTAAATATATATAATTATATTAAAAATATATAATATATTGATTTTGGTAGTTAAAACTTGTTATTTAAAACTGTTTGCATATAGAAAGAGAATACATTAAAAACAACTGATTTGAGCCTAATTAGTAAACGTCAGTGAGATTCGGTTGACGTTTTGTTAGTTTTAATATAGATGTAATACATGATCATGAATGATTAAGATAAAAGTTTGACTGTAAATTGATTAAGAAGATTTTAGATTTTATAAAAATATTTTTACATTTTTAAATTTAAATATTAGTACTCCATATAGATAAATTGGAACAGAAAATAAATAATTATCGAACCTTTTTGATCAAGTTTTAATCAGTAAATGACTGAAATAATTAAATATATTTAATTTAAGAATTTGATATTTTTAGGAACACTTTTATACGTTAACTGTTTAGCAATGGACACGATTAACTGTCGGGGATAAAACGTTGGTAGTATACATCCAAATGAAATTCACGAGATTTTATATTTTACTATTTCTAATTTGAAATCATGTCTTCATTTGAGTAATAATTGATTATTATATTATTATTATATTAAATATTATGAATCTGTGTATCAATTATTATTGTTATTATATTATTTATTTATATCCCCCACTCTTTCTCTGCATATATATATACACATGATATTATATACATAAGTGCACCACATCTCCATAATCACCATCCATGATCACCATTTTTTTTCTCCGGCAACCATTATCATCACCTAGAAAACCTACAACTATCCACCGCCACCACCGTCGGTTCTTTCATCATGATTGATCATCACCTTCAACCATCGACAACCGGAACGATCACCACTAGCTCACTCTCCTCTCTCGCTATCTCTCTCTCCTCTCTCTCTCTCATCTAATCGTTCGAAACCCATTTAAAACCCACCATATGGAACCTCTTATGTTTTCTTTCTTTTCTGTCTCGATCGATACCAACACCACCATCACTCTTGTCTCTTCTATAAACCGAGTACCAAAACCACTCCTTAAACACCCACGTAGAACCTGCTACAATCGAGAGCCACCACCAAACTAAACCACCACTCTAAACCCATCACTTAAACTCACTGCTACTGCTATAATCATGTTTCTCTTTTTCTGTTTTAGTTGCCCAAAAATCAACCAACAAACCGCTAACCATGATCCTAAGCTGCTGCTGTAAACCGCCATGATTACTATGAATATTCACTGTAAAACCACCACTAAAGCACTCACCACTACCGTTACTTCTACATCTATTTTTCTACTGCCGTTCGAGCTGCTGTAGTACCTTTGTT
The DNA here is from genome assembly GCF_046630445.1 of Rutidosis leptorrhynchoides. NCBI lineage: Eukaryota > Viridiplantae > Streptophyta > Magnoliopsida > Asterales > Asteraceae > Rutidosis > Rutidosis leptorrhynchoides. Next base: position 28,475,004 of record NC_092342.1, read on the forward strand.
GTTTCCAAGTACTATTATAATGTAAATATAGAGGATGATGAGGGTATACGTGAATGATAATGATTGAATGATTGCTCATGTCGATTTCATGAAAGAAAAAGATGTATGGTCGACATATACCGTTAACCCCACTTGATTATTAAATTGAATGGAAATCGATCTGTATAGAAATATTTTTACGACCACCAGGTTTCTTTTTAAAGCCATGGTATTTTTTTAATTATTAAGTGGGCTCAAGAAACTAATAGTTTTTTTTTAAAAACGGGCTAGCACTAAATAACTTTTGGGCCGAGTTCTTTTGCAACCTGGGCCGAGATTCCTGCAAACCCATCATTCTTTGTTTCTGTTTTCGTATTTAACGACAACACATACACATATTATTTAAGCGACGGTGATGATGAGGTTATGACGAGGAATAGATTATGTTATCTTGATTAAAATGATGATAATATTATGTTATAGAAGACGATGATCGAATGATGATACGATTTAATAATGAGATTCATAATGATGATATCTTGTTGTGGTGATTATGATCGATATAGATAATGATAATGATGATGTGTGAAAATGGTGAGGAAATGAAACCGTATGATGATGATGATGCCATGGATTATTGATGTAGTGATGATAAACAAAATTTTGATGAATCACGATGATGATATTATTGGGATGATAATTTAAGAAAAAGAAATAGAAAATAGTTAGAACGGGTTATATATGTATGGGTTACAGACGAATGGTTAAAGGTATTATCGGGTTAGAGGGACGTCGCAGGTCCAAACCCGGACCTGGACATTATTTTTAGGGCTACTTCCTTAAGGTAGATATTTATCTATTTATTATTATTATTATTAGTAGTATTGTTATTATTACTATTATTAGTATTATTAAAATTATTATTAATAATATCATTAATATTATTATTAGTATCATTTTTACTAAAATATATATATATATATATATATATATATATATATATATATATATATATATATATATATATATATATATATATATATATATATATATATATATATATATATATATATATATATATATATATATATCAGTTATATTAAAAGTATCATTTTTACTATTATTATTATCTTAATTAGAGAAATAATCATTTTTATCAAAATTATTATTATTACTATCCTTATTATTATTTTGACATTAATATTATTATTTTTATATTATCAATATCACTATCATAATAACTATTATTATTATTATGGTAAAATAAAACAACTCTTATTTATTATCATTATCAATATTATTTTATCAAATAACTATTAGTTATATAAAACTATATTTATCACACATAACATAACTATATTAATACTTTTATAATAAATATTAATAAATATAATTAATAAGGTTATTAATGAAAAACCTAATTTAAATAACAAATTAATCTCTAATAATATATAAAATTGTTTGATTACCGTAACATGTGTTAATATACATAACTGAATATAGGTTCGTGAATCCGAGACCAATCCTACATTTGTTCAATGACGTCATATGTATTTTTACTACAAAATATAGTATGGTGAGTTTCATTTGCTCCCTTTTTAATTGCTTTTGCAATATATATTTTTGGGCTGAGAATACATGCGCTGCTTTTATAAATATTTATGAAATAGACACAAGTACTTAAAAATATATTCTACGTTGAGTTGTACCACTGGCATATTTCCCTGTAGCTTGGTAACTACTATTTACATGTGTTATTGTAAACGCGAATCCTGTTGATAGATCTATCGGGCCTGACAACCCCAACCGGACTGGACGACCAGTATTCAACGGTTACACAGTACTTCGTTTTGGTGACTACACTTGGTACGGTGTAGTGAGATTTCATAATAAAGGGAATATGCGATGTTGATTAAATGTTAAGTATGGTTATCAAGTGCTCAACCACTTAGAATGCTTTACATACACTTGCGAGTGTATTATGTTTATGATTATGAAATCTTGTGGTCTATTAACATATTGAAATGATTGTTACGATAAACCTATGAACTCACCAACCTTTTGGTTGACACTTTTAAGCATGTTTATTCTCAGGTATGAAAGAAGTCTTCCGCTGTGCATTTGCGCATATTACTTGGAGTCATTCCTGCATATTTAGGACAGTACCTCGCAATGGGACCAAATGTTGATGACTTCGTCCAGGTGGATTAGGACGGGTCCTCACACATATAATTCATAATTATTTTCCATAATTTTACCATATTAACTTTTATTATAAATTTTGCAATATCAATGTTATTAACATACTCAAAATCATAATAATAACAATGACAATTTTATTATTAATGAGAATATCAATAATTATTCTACTTACTAATACTACTAGTAATAGTAATAATACAACAATAATACTAGTAATAATAATATTTGTAGTGATCATACTACTAATTTTCTTTAAATGATAATACTAATAATAATCATATCATAAGTTATATTAATGATGATAATGATACTAATCATATAGTTAATAATAATAACTAACATATTAACCATAATAACAATAAATAATAATAATAATAATAATAATAATAATAATAATAATAATAATAATAATAATAATAATAATAATAATAATAATAATAATATTAGTGACACTAATAATAATACTAGTTATAATAATATTAATGATCATAATAATATTAGTAATAATAACATAACAATTTATATATATCAAACTTCATATTTATATAATAATATTATTAATACAAACATAAATTTTAATATTTATTTTAATGAAAGTAATACTAATATAGCAATTACATTTTTAACATTGTAAATAAATTCAATATGTAAAAATTATATCTTATTAACTATGTAATATTTAATAATTATATTATATATCTTATGTCAACATTTATTAGGTATTGAATATTTATATATATATATATATATATAATACAATATAATAATAATTATTAATAGAAATCATATGTATAAATATAGATTCACAATAATATCATGTACACGATTATATATATATATATATATATATATATATATATATATATATATATATATATATATATATATATATATAATCTTTTTAATTGTACATAATTATTCTTTTTATTATTTTATATTTTTAAATTCTAATTAATTAAAGTGTATTTTATTTATGCAAAGTATTATATAAACTCTTATATTTATATTTATATAAATATATTTACATATTTATTTACAGACAATAGTTCGTGAATCATCGAGAGTAGTCAATGGTTAAATGAATATTCTAAAACAGTTCCAAAAATATTGAGTCTCAACATTACTGACTTTGTTTATCGTGTTGAAATCATATAAAGATAATGTTTAAATTTGGTCAGAAATTTCCGGGTCGTCACAACAGACAATAATTTATGGGACAGGGTTGGAATATATAAGCAATTAGACAATTTCATAGTCGGAGTAATTTCAATTCTCCCACCCCCTTCCACTTGTACAATCCCTCCGTTAGCCGTTTGTATTTTATTAACCCGTGGTTTTGATTTAGAACAAAAATCCAATTTTTCAAAAGTCATGGTGTGAGTAGCACCATAATCAAAAATCCAATCATTATTTTTAATTTCACTCGTAACAACATTAGCCTTTCCTTGACAATCTTTTGTGTCAAAATTAGATTTTATATTTTTGCCAGAAAATTTATTATTTTTATGAATTTTTAAAATATTTGGGCATGTCTTCATTTGATGGCTACAAAATAAGGATTTTTGGGCCTGGTTATAGTATTGTCTGTTTGGGCCGAATCCCATTTAAGAGGCCCCATTTCCCCTTTTTCTTTTTGGGCCAGCTTATTTTCACGAGTCCACCAGCATTTTATATTGTTATTGGGTTCGGGTAAGGGATAAGAGAACCCTTCCCCTTTTTCTTTTCTCACAGACAACTCACCCATCAAATTAGGGTTCCTGAGTTTACCCTTTTTCTTTCCCTGTTCGTTTTTTCCTTCCTTATCAAAGGTATGATCAGTTTCAGAATTAGGGTTTAACCCTTCTTCTTGCAAGCAATGGAATCGATTATAATTGGTTCCTTGTACTTCAGTCAGTTTACGGTGATTAGGATTTATCCTAATCAATTTGATCGATTGATGTGAGGGAAATTTAGGGTTTGAAGGTTTTACCTTCACCCAATTTGTCAATTTTTGAGATAAAACAGGATTTGAGTTACCTCTTGTCGTTTTTAGGGTTGATCGATTGCTATGCCCTGTGCTGCCGTTGCAGGTGACCTGATGGTTGCCGCCGGTAGCCTCTGCTACTATCATCACCCTTCTATCATGCTTCTGCTTATTCCACCACTTGGGATAATCGATGAATTTGAAACACTGAATTATAGTGTGTTGTGACATAGTCGATGGTGTTTTGCAGTGATGGGTTCTGTTTTGGTAATGGAAGTAAGTGGCTTTTGACAGAGAACATTCAGGTAAGTGTTTCTTATCTTGCTACCGTCATTTTGTGGCATGGAAGCAATATTCAAGAAGCTCTCCCCTTGTTCTTGTAATTTTGAGCTCGAAAAAACTGGGTTACCGTCGAAAGACATGGCAACCCTTTAATTGGTAAATGATTGAGACAAGAAGGTTGTAATGATCATGGATCTACACCTTAAAGCTCTGATACCATGTCAACAAGATAATTAAAGATTGTAAAATGATTTGTATTGATCAGTTTTTGATAAAGCTTTGAATTGATACAACTGTGTTATTAACATTTACAACTGCTAAGTGTTGGTTTTATACACAAGTATTACAACAGCTATTTCTAAATATGGTTAAGCTCCACTAAGACTTTTGGAACCACCATAGCATAAAAGGGAAAAGCTGATATTGGCAGCCGGCTGTTAGCCGTTTACTTGTTTGCATTGAATCAGTTACGTGAACTTCTAAATTGGGAGATGATGAAGTCAAATACTTCTGATCCTAAAGTCAAATTACCTAAATATGTAATTTGACTTTTGTTGACTGACATCTTTTATTCTAACAGAAACTTGTTGTATTTCAGTATGAGTTGGAATTTAAACGGGCCGGGTTGATATTGAACACATTTTTGTTCACTTTCTTAAAATTAGTTTACAATATGAGTAATACATTACATATATTAATATATGAATACAACTTTAGGAGGTTGTTTATATTGAAAGTATACTTTGAGCTGCTCTTAAACCAGTTTAACCTGTTCCACTTCTTGATAAATTTTTGAATTTTACACATATGAGGTAAACACTCCCAAATCTACCCATTATCTCTAATTGAGTCAAAATTGTCACCTATAGTTAAAGTAAGTTTAGAGTACTCAGAATTGTCACCTAATTAACCAATATGTATGTTTCTCTTCTTTGTTAGGAAATTATTACTCTTTATACTAATTGTGGAGAATGTTTAATTACTACATTGCCTCTGTGAACAGTAACCTTCACTGCTCTTTATACTAATTGTGGAGAATGTTTAATTACTACATTGTCCCCGTGAACAGTAACCTTCACGGGTTTATTCATAGGGGTAACTATGGTTCAGCACTGAAGGTCTGCAGCCATGTAAATGTCCTCTTTGTTGTCGCCATATTACTTTGTTGATTCATAGTCAAGCTTCCACTAAGCAGTCGAGCGGTGTTAGCCAGGTATTCATTCATACTACTAACATCTGATTTATCTACTTCAAGTTCCCACTAAGAGTCCTCTTAGGTGTGTTTTCTTTTTATTGTATTAAGTGTTATATAAATATCATGATGTCCAACATATAAACCTACTTTGATTTTACTACATTAACGCCAATTTGTAATTGCTAATAGGAGTAGCCCGTGAGCTTATATACAAACATTATTTTTTTTTTTTTTAATTCGGAAGTCGGATATGAGTTTACACCCAACATGTATGAGGTGTAGTGTTGTTTCTTATTTCTTCTTAGTTAACCTCTTAATTAAATTTAGTGACTATTCATATTATTATATGAGCCCAGGCCCTCACCCTGAGATCCTTGCTAGATGTTTAATGTTTAAATCTTGTGGTAGCCAGGCTAATGTTTTGAAACGCTAACGGTTTAATCCGAGTAGGCCGTGTACACCAGAAACAAAGAAAATTAACACTTCATAATCAAATAGTTTGTATTAGTAGCTCTATAGAAAAAGACCATTAAAATAAAGTAAATTAACACGCCTTAGTTCAAACATGCACCATGTGTCAAACCCGAGCCTTTGAACTCCTCTTCAGTGATACCATCGATTCGCTGTCGCATCTCCCAAGTTAAGTGATTATCCGAATCTCCAACTTTACCAAGTCGAAAATACAACTTGTTCTCCATCACATACCCTGTTCTTAATCGACGAGTACCGGTCTTGTTTACCTCTAAGTTTGTCAAATGCTCAAAACTACACAATTTCACAATATTTTCAATCACTCCATTTTCCTCTTCATCAACCGAAAATGGCACTCCCATAAACTCAGCCAACCGCTTCACGTTAACCTCGGGTTCCCTCATAATCTCCTCATACTTCAAAAATAATATCTTATCCGGAGAATCTAGACTCGCTTTCCAGTACCCTAACATGTGATCCTAATACGGGCCATACTCCGAAACACCATCACAAAACATTTCAAACGCCCGAGCAAACGTAAGGGGGGGGTAGTTCTTTGGGTCTAAGATTTTTGTAGAAATAAAACATGGACACCATCACATCTTTTGGATCCCAACAAACATAAACGAACTTACATCGTGAAGTAGGGTTAGTGGTCGATGAAGGGAGCATGGTATGTGAAAGATGTGTGGCAAATAGGCGAGGGGAAGGACGGTCTTCCATGTTGCTAAATGAGAAATCCAAATAAGGAAATACTTCATGAGGTCCTTGTTGAAGCAAAGGGTGGTCATTGAAATCGTAAGTAAATCTGGAAAACATGAGTGATCTAAGCCAAGTTGTGCCACTTTTCACCAAGGAAGATAAGATGATATCGGTTGACCGTGGCTCAAAGTGGTCTTGCAAGAACATGGCTCCTAATAAGATACCTTTAGGCAACCAGAATCCTTGGTATAAATACAATTCATTTACTGACCAACCAACCGTTTTTGGAAGCTCGGCGATGAGTTGTGCATGTTTTTTGTAGGTTTTTTCCTGATCATCATCTTTAGTCACTGTTGACATGAACATGATGATGATCAAATTATTCGAAATGATGGTGCAGTGTATATGAGCTCTTAGAAATCTACCTTATATAGCCTCTAGGATTTTCGGTTTTAGGTTTTGGTCCCTTTCTAATCGCGAGACTTGCAGGGGTAAATGTTTGTATTGTATCTCTTTGTGATAGTTTCTTTCTTTTTGAAAGATCATTTGTTAATATACGCTTTTGTTTTTTTCCGAAAAAGAAAAAAAAAAGAAAGTTACCTTATATAGAAACTGTAACTTAAGATAAACTGTTATGTGAATAGGTAACACATCTTAATCACAATCTATAAATGAATTTCATAGGTTGTTAAATAACTCAATGCCAACTCATATGAGATATGTAATTTATAGAATCTACATGTGTGATTACGCAACACGTCTAAATCACAATCTATATCTATCTATATATGAGATATAAGTAATTAATTCAATGCCAACTCATATGAGATAGGTAATTTATAGAATCTGTATATGTGATTTAAGCAACACATCTTTATCAGAACCTGTATATGACTCATGAAAGTTTAGCATATTGAAAGTTGATGTTTATGTTGGGAAAATAGAGATAATAATCTGATGAGTCAAAAGTGTTTTGCAGATTTTAGAGTCTGGAGATTTAGAGTCTGAAGTTGCAGACTCTGGAATTGTTGAAGTAAACGTATAATGATTTCTTGAAGCCAAAGTCAAAGAATATTCTGGAGATATGCTTGTTATTTAAGAAGATTTGTTTTGAAGATTTGATTTTATCTCCAGAGTTGACTTCCTAATTAATAGTTGATTTGGCTTGTTTTAGTTTATCTTTTCCATTTTTATAGGAATGTAGTTATGGAAATCAAATCTCCAGATTTGGTTTTAACCTGTATAAATAGGGGCGTATGTTTTCATTTGTAACTTGTACTTTGCACGATCTATTATCTAATTCTTATTCTATTCATTGTGTTCTCTCATTTTCTGCACTATAATTCTTATTTATTGTATAAAGTGAGAGTCTGGTGTTCATAGTCCTATTACTGTGAACTAATAACTGGTATCAGAGCGGAAAAGGTGTAAATCTTATCTCGGTGATCTTTAAAAACGATCCATATTTTTATCAAAATGTCTACCAGTACCATTCCTACCCCAGTTATGGCTGGAAAAGGTGTGCCAATATTTGATGGCACAGATTTTGCAACTTGGAAATTGAAAGTCCTATGGTTTTTAGGATCTATTCATGAAGAAGTTGAACAAGTTCTTACAACAGGACCTATTATTCCTGGTTCAATGATAGCTGCTGTTCCTGTCTCAGATACTGTTGCTGCACAACCTGCCTATTTTCGTGAAATACCAAGAGAAAGGTGGATTAAAGCAGAAGCCATAAAGTTCAAACTAGATAGCAAGATAAGGAGTATTATTGGAAATGTTGTTACTGTTCCAATTCTCAGAAAGACCAGTCATGCCAAGACTGCTAAAGCTATGTGGGATCTGTTACTTAATGACTATGAAGGAGTCACTGTTGTTAAGACTCAGAAGAAGAAGAAGAATCTGATTAGATGCTATGAAAATTTTGCCGCTGAGCCTAAAGAATCTTTAAGTGATCTTCATTCAAGATTTCAGGTTCTGATAAATGATCTTGAAAGTGTTGGTGTAGAGAAAACACAACATGTGTTGTGTCAAAAGTTCATTGAACTGCTACCTTCAAACTTTGAATCTGTGATAACATCTATGATAATTAGTGAGAAGATAGATGATTATGAACTAAGTGAGTTGTTTGGTATACTATCAAACTTTGAGGAAACACAACTGAAGAACAAGATCAATGCTAAGAAAACTGCTAAAGATCCAGAAGCTGCATTGGTGGCTACCACAAAGAAGAATAAGCAGTTATTCTCTAGTTACTCTAGCAAGGTTGAATCTGAGAGTGATGAAACTTCTGATGATGATAGTGATTCTGATGTTGATGAGGAGATTAAAGATCCCAGATGGCTCTTTTGACTCAAAGAATTGAGCAGAAAAAGTTTGTTTTCAAGAAGGGTAAAGGCAAGGGTACCTTTGATCCAAAGAAAGCTAAATGTTTTAAGTGTGAAAAATTAGGTCACATAGCTGCTGACTGCTGGTCTAAGGGTGAAGGAGGTTTAAACTCCAACAAGTCTGTTGACAAAGCAAGAAAGTACAAGCTGAAGTACATGAAGTTAAAGAGTGAAGCAGAAAAGTTTAAGAACAAAGAACAAGAGAAAGCTTTGTACACAGAAGCATGGGAAGATGAAGACTCATCATCTGATGAGGAGGAGGACAAGTGTCTTATGGCTATAATTGAAAAGGATGGTGGTTCTAGTAAGTTTGAGGAAGATCTGAAAGCTGTTGAGAAGATGGATAAGGACACTACTTGTAATAAAGTTACTGCCTATAAGGTACAAAACTTTGTGAACTATCTTGATAATGAAAAAGTGTAATGACCCGAAAAATTTCGACTTATTTAAACCAATTCTATATACGATTTATTATTTTGACACGTTAAACAAAGTCTGTTAGATTGAGTCTCAAAAATTTTAGAACTGTTTCATATATACAATTACCTTTGACTACTCTAGACGATTCATGAACAATTATATGTATGTATATATATGTATATATATATATATATATATATATATATATATATATATATATATATATATATGTGTGTGTGTGTACAAGTAAAAACGACTTTCCTACAGTAAAACACTAATTGCTGCAGTAAAAATGACTTTGCTACAGTAAAACACTATTTGCTACAGTAAAACACTATTTGCTACAGTAAACCGTATTTTGCTATAGTGCTACAGTGAAAACGACTTGCTACAGTGATTTGCTACAGTAACACACTATTTGCTACAGTAAACACTATTTTGCTACGGTGAAACACTATTTGCTACAGTAAACACTATTTGCTACAGTACACTATTTGATGTCGACGAACTAGCAAACAAAAACGGATAAGGCGGCCATGCGATCGCATGGCAAAAATACTGAAAACTCATGCGATCGCATGAGCTACAGTAAATGGAAATATGCCTATAAAAGGGCAGTTTGCTCGACGAATTTATTACACCATCTTTCTTTTCTCTTCTTCTGTACGTAAATTTTATATTTATAATTATAATTATAATTATAATTTTAAATTTAATAATAATAAAGTATATTCGAGGGTATTTTTAATTCGGGTTTCAAACCGTTTTAAAATAAGGAAATATTGGGTATTGTTCGGGGTATTGTTCTTGAATCCAAGGCCAACCATACAGTCGTCTACCATCATTACGTCTACGCAATTTGCCTACAATATTGAGTCTCAATATTGAACTGTGAGTTTATAGTCTCCCTTTTTAAATACTTTAAATATTTTTGGGCTGAGAATACATGCAATTTATTTTAAACGCGATAAGACACAAGTACATACTAAATTCTACACTGAGTTAAACCGAAAATCCCTTAGCTTTGGTAACTAGTAGCTGCCAGTACATAGGATATGGACTGGTGGGCGCGAATAATTGTATATGGATCCATAGGGCTTGACATCCCCGTCCGAGCTAGAGCACTAGCCTTTTAACGGACGTATGTTATTTGAGTTTAAGACACGTTGGTTTACGTGTATTAAAACCAATGGGGTAATTATCACTATAGCGTTAAGTTTAGTTACCAGGGTGCTCTGTTACGTAGAATCTATTGATAAACTTTTGATGAAATCTTGTGGTCTATCTTTATATATGTTTATGACTCGAGCAATTAAACCTATAACTCACCAACATTCGTGTTGACTTTTTAGCATGTTTTATTCTCAGGTCCTTAGAATGCTTCCGCTGTGATGTGCTTGTTGCCTGCATGGAGTCTCTCATGCTTTGTACAAAGTTTATTGCATTCAAAATAAAACTGCATTGTGTAATAAATAATTGGAATGTGATGTCAACCTGTAAATTAAAGACTTATGTATTTCGAGGTTTTGCTTATACCTAAGCACTCGCCCACATGTTTATAACTTTTTATGTTTAGAAAGTCACTTATTTTAATGAATGCAATATTTTATCAAAACGTATCATATAGAGGTCAAAACCTCACTGTGGAATCAATGATTAACGTGCCGCGTCAATAGCGATTTTGATGGGTCGTTACAGTTGGTATCAGAGCTTGAGGTCATAGGGAACCAGAAATTACATTAGTGTGTTTAACTGGTAATTGTTAGGATGCATTAGTGAGTCTGGACTATGACCATATTTGTTTTTACTGAATTTTGCTTATCATTTGGTCAAAAACATTATATGTGATATATTTATATGCTAGCGTAATTGTTGTTTCAATTATGTGATAGATGACTTCTTCTAATCCTATCATTTTGTACGACTCGGAATCGGACACTGAATCTATTCTATCCACAACTGAAAAGGGCGTTCCAATACCTATTAAAGAAGAAATTGTGTTAGCCGGGGAATCTCAACTCCCGGTAAACCCAGAGGAGGTTCCAGCTCCACCCAACTCTAGTTTTTCAGAGCCACAGTATCGTTGGCATGGACCCATGATCCCTGGAGTAAATGAGGATCGTCCATTTCTAAACAAATATGGACATTGTTCCAGATATACCGCCGACGGGCGGGTTGTGCCGATTACGCCTGGCAGATTTCGGTTCATGACCACCGGTACATATTCTCGCAGTTCGTCATCATATTCTCCTACACATGACTCAGAAAGTTCGTCATCAGACGAGATAAGTAAGGAGGAGGATTTCGCTAATGAAATAAAAGAGATCACTAAGGAGAAATTCCAACTTGCTATAGATAATAAAAACAACCACAATAATAAAAAGTCCTTAATTATTAAAAAGGAACAGGACCATTCGATCCGTAACCACCCTTATTGTATTAAACCCACTGAGGCAACGGGTACCTCAAAACCCCAACCAAAAATAAAATACACTGCCAGAATGTCTGTCGGACCATGTGCACACAAACAATTGGCAGAGAGAACCAAATGGGAAGAAGTTTCTGATAGTTCTGAATAAACGACCTCGCAACCATAAATCTTCCATGCGCTATTCTATTGCTTATGTGTGCTACTCTATCTTGTTATGTAGAATAATCATATGTAAAATATCGGTATTGTATGGTATTGTATTATTTTGGTTTATTAATAATAAATGCATGGAATGATTATTTGTATTATTAATACTTATTATTATTATTACATAATAACGTACTAACTCGCTATAATTTTTCATAGTGGAATATTATTAGGATTTTAGTAGTTAATTCCTTGTACTAGCTATTATGTATGAACTTAACGGGTAGGTAATACCCTAGAAATAATTATAAAATGCTAATAAGAAGAAAAGGCTTTTATAATAATCGGTTCATATTATTAATATGCTACGATTAACTATTGACAACTCATTTTACCTATAATATTCTATATGATTAAATTATATCTGTTGTGTTTATTGAAGAAACATGTCTAAAATGTCGGATGCTGAGTTTGAGCAACTAGTCGAGAAACGTGTGAATGAAAGAATTGCTGCAGCCGAGGCAGCAAAAGCAGCAGCCGAAGCAGCAGAAAAAGCAGCAGCCGTAAACACAAACTCACGAAACGGATGCTCATACAAAACTTTTCAAGGATGCAAACCACAGACGTTTAGTGGAACCGAGGGACCAGTCTGTCTAACCCGATGGTTTGAAAAGATGGAGTCCGTTTTCAAAATCAGTAATTGTGCGAACGGAGACAAGTCAAAGTATGCTTCGTGCACGTTGCAAGACGGTGCACTTACTTAGTGGAACAATTAAGCTAAAGCGGAAGGAATAGATACGGCATATGATATCTCTTGGGAAGAACTGAAAAAGATGCTAATCGAGGAGTACTGTCCTCGAAACGAGATCAGAAAAATGGAATCTGAGTTATGTAATCTGAAGGTTATCGGCGCGAATCTCAATAACTATGAAAATCGTTTCATGGAACTAGCCTTGTTGTGTCCCGAATTGGTGCCAAACGAGAAACGAAAGATAGAAATTTATATTGACGGTTTATCGATCAATATCAAAGGAAATGTTACATCGTCCAAACCAAATACGATGCAGGAAGCCATGACAATGGCACACCAACTCATGGACCAGATCACAGAGAGTTCGATTAAGGCACCAATTACCGAAGTCAAGACAACTGAAGGAAAGAGGAAATGGGAAGACTATAAGGGCAAAAGTACTCACCTGAAGAAACAAGAAACTTTTAAAGGTAAACAAGATGGGGCAACTGCAAGTCCAAACTATAAGGGATCCCATCCATTCTGCAAAAGATGTTACACACATCATGCAGGTTATTGCCAAGTGGTTTGTGATAAGTGCAACAAGAAAGGACATGTGGCGAAAGATTGTTATGCCACCGTTTCTGAAGTAAAGACAAAACCGACCGATGTCAAGAAATGTTTTGGATGCGGGAAGTCTGGTCACTTTATAAATCAATGCCCTGATAAGGAGAAGAACAAAGAACCCGCACGTGGGAGGGCATTTAATGTTAGTACCAGTGAAGCACGTGAGGATCCTAATCTTGTCACGGGTACGTTTACCGTTAATAATCAACTAGCTTCTATTATGTTTGATACAGGTGCTGATAGAAGTTATATGTGTAGTGACCCGAACTTTTCCATGTTTATATATATTAAATGAAATTGTTATTTAAATGATTAAGTGTTTCCAACATGTTAAGCAATCAAACTTGTGAAGACATGATTAATTGAAATAGGTTTCATATAGACAATTGACCACCCAAGTTGACCGGTGATTCACGAACGTTAAAACTTGTAAAAAATATATGATGACATATATATGGTTATATATATAGTTAACATGATATTATGATAATTAAACATATCATTAAGTATATTAACAATGAACTACATATGTAAAAACAAGACTACTAACTTAATGATTTTGAAACGAGACATATATGTAACGATTATCGTTGTAACGACATTTAATGTATATATATCATATTAAGAGATATTCGTACATCATAATATTATGATAATATAATAATTTAAAATCTCTTTTGATATTATAAACATTGGGTTAACAACATTTAACAAGATCGTTAACCTAAAGGTTTCAAAACAACACTTACATGTAACGACTAACGATGACTTAACGACTCAGTTAAAATGTATATACATGTAGTGTTTTAATATGTATTCATAAACTTTTGAAAGACTTCAAGACACTTAGCAAAATACTTCTACTTAACAAAAATGCTTACAATTACATCCTCGTTCAGTTTCATCAACAATTCTACTCGTATGCACCCGTATTCGTGTACAATACACAGCTTTTAGATGTATGTACTATTGGTATATACACTCCAATGATCAACTCTTAGTAGCCCATGTGAGTCACCTAACACATGTGGGAACCATCATTTGGCAACTAGCATAAAATATCTCATAAAATTACAAAAATATGAGTAATCATTCATGACTTATTTACATGAAAACAAAATTACATATCCTTTATATCTAATCCATACACCAACGACCAAAAACACCTACAAACACTTTCATTCTTCAATTTTCTTCATCTAATTGATCTCTCTCAAGTTCTATCTTCAAGTTCTAAGTGTTCTTCATAAATTCCAAAAGTTCTAGTTTCATAAAATCAAGAATACTTCCAAGATTGCAAGTTTACTTCCAAGTTTTCTAAATCCATTCCAAGTAATCATCCAAGATCAAGAAACCTTTGTTACTTATAGTAGTTTATCTTTCTAATACAAGGTAATAATCATATTCAAACTTTAATTCAATTTCTATAACTATAACAATCTTATTTCGAGTGGAAATCTTACTTGAAATTGTTTTCGTGTCATGATTCTGGTTCAAGAACTTTCAAGCCATCCAAGGATCCTTTGAAGCTAGATCTATTTTTCTCATTTCCAGTAGGTTTATCCAAGGAACTTGAGGTAGTAATTATGTTCATAACATCATTCTATTCATACATATAAAGCTATCTTATTCGAAGGTTTAAACTTGTAATCACTAGAACATAGTTTAGTTAATTCTAAACTTGTTCGCAAATAAAAGTTAATCCTTCTAACTTGACTTTTAAAATCAACTAAAAACATGTTCTATATCTATATGATATGCTAACTTAATGATTTAAAACCTGGAAACACGAAAAACACCGTAAAACCGGATTTACGCCGTCATAGTAACACCGCGGGCTGTTTTGGGTTAGTTAATTAAAAACTATGATAAACTTTGATTTAAAAGTTGTTATTCTGAGAAAATGATTTTTATTATGAACATGAAACTATATCCAAAAATTATGGTTAAACTCAAAGTGGAAGTATGTTTTCTAAAATGGTCATCTAGACGTCGTTCTTTCGACTGAAATGACTACCTTTACAAAAACGACTTGTAACTTATTTTTCTGACTATAAACCTATACTTTTTCTGTTTAGATTCATAAAATAGAGTTCAATATGAAACCATAGCAATTTGATTCACTCAAAACGGATTTAAAATGAAGAAGTTATGGGTAAAACGAGATGGGATAATTTTTCTCATTTTAGCTACGTGAAAATTGGTAACAAATCTATTTCAACCATAACTTAATCAACTTGAAAATTGGTAACAAATCTATTTCAACCATAAATGTTGGAAATTCCAGGGTCGTTACATTATGTAATCTTGAGATACCATAGACACGTATACAATGTTTCGACCTATCATGTCGACACATCTATATATATTTCGGAACAACCATAGACACTCTATATGTGAATGTTGGAGTTAGCTATACAGGGTTGAGGTTGATTCCAAAATATATATAGTTTGAGTTGTGATCAATATTGAGATACGTATACACTGCGTCGTGGATTGATTCAAGATAATATTTATTGATTTATTTCTGTACATCTAACTGTGGACAACTAGTTGTAGGTTACTAACGAGGACAGCTGACTTAATAAACTTAAAACATCAAAATATATTAAAAGTGTTGTAAATATATTTTAAACATACTTTGATATATATGTATATATTGTTATAGGTTCGTGAATCAACCAGTGGCCAAGTCTTACTTCTCGACGAAGTAAAAATCTGTGAAAGTGAGTTATAGTCCCACTTTTAAAATCTAATATTTTGGGATGAGAATACATGCAGGTTTTATAAATGATTTACAAAATAGACACAAGTACGTGAAACTACATTCTATGGTTGAATTATCGAAATCGAATATGCCCCTTTTTATTAAGTCTGGTAATCTAAGAATTAGGGAACAGACACCCTAATTGACGCGAATCCTAAAGATAGATCTATTGGGCCTAACAAACCCCATCCAAAGTACCGGATGCTTTAGTACTTCGAAATTTATATCATATCCGAAGGGTGTCCTGGAATGATGGGGATATTCTTATATATGCATCTTGTTAATGTCGGTTACCAGGTGTTCACCATATGAATGATTTTTATCTCTATGTATGGGATGTGTATTAAAATATGAAATCTTGTGGTCTATTGTTACGATTTGATATATATAGGTTAAACCTATAACTCACCAACATTTTTGTTGACGTTTAAAGCATGTTTATTCTCAGGTGAATACTAAGAGCTTTCGCTGTTGCATACTAAAATAAGGACAAGAGTTGGAGTCCATGTTTGTATGATATTGTGTAAAAACTGCATTCAAGAAACTGATTTCGATGTAACATATTTGTATCGTAAACCATTATGTAATGGTCGTGTGTAAACAGGATATTTTAGATTATCATTATTTGATAATCTATGAAAAGCTTTTTAAACCTTTATTTATGAAATAAAGGTTATGGTTTGTTTTAAAATGAATGCAGTCTTTGAAAAACGTCTCATATAGAGGTCAAAACCTCGCAACGAAATCAATTAATATGGAACGTTTTTAATCAATAAGAACGGGACATTTCAGTTGGTATCCGAGCGTTGGTCTTAGAGAACCAGAAAATTTGCATTAGTGTGTCTTATCGAGTTTTTTAGGATGCATTAGTGAGTCTGGACTTCGACCGTGTTTACTTGAAAAATGATTGCTTAACAAATTTTGTTGGAAACTATATATTTTTAACATGTGAATATTATGTGATATATTAATCTCTTAAAGCGTTTGATATTATGTGATAGATGTCTACCTCTAGAACAAGTCCCATTGACTCACCTAATAATAATGAAGAGTCAAATGTAAATTGGAATGATTCGTGGACTGATTCACAAGTTCCCGAAGAGGAACTAGAAGAAGAGTCGGAACCGGAAGAAGAATCAGAACCGGAAGAGGAGGAACCGGAGGAGGAAATAGAACCAGTGGGGGAAATAATAAAACGGTTAAGTAAAAGAAAATCCTCAACCAACCGACCAAGGTTAATTATGCTCAATGGTGTTTCCGCCAAGGAAGCAAAATATTGGGAGGATTACCAATTCTCCGATGAATCGGATTCCGACGAGAATTCCGATGATGCTATAGAAATTACCCCAACTGAATTTAAAAAGGCAAAAGAAAATAATAAGGGAAAGGGCATAAAAATAGAGAAATCTAATTCCAACCCCGATGAACTTTATATGTATCGTCAACCCCCGAAGCCCTTAAGTTGTAACAATGACCCGGAAACCTCTAAACCACCAGGTTTTTCTAAACCGTTGTGGAAAACGACAGCTCGTATTAGGGGAACATCATATATCCCTAGAAACTTGACAAAATGAACCAAAACCGAAGAAGAAAAAATGAGCGAGTTGTAATAAGATAGTTGTATTCGTGTGGTGTAATATATGTAATATAGTGTGCTTATGCTTTATGATATATGTAAAAATTGCTTGTATTAATAAGTATTTTTTTTATGAATCTAACTCTTGTCTATTTTACAGTATAAAAACACAAAATGGATAGACAACCCAATATTTTAAGAGACCTACCCGGAGACATGATTGATGAAATCTTGTCTAGAGTAGGTCAGAATTCTTCGACACAACTATTTACGGCGAAATCAGTTTGTAAGACATTCGAAGAACGTTCCAAGAATGTCTTGGTTTATAAGAGACTTTCGTTTGAAAGATGGGGGATATCACATTGGGAAACCCATAAGTTACGATGTGTTTACTTTGACGCATATATTGCGGGGAACCTAAATGCTATTTTACGCAACGGGTTAAGAAATTATTTTGACTCAATGTATCCGAATATAGGACTTCATGATTTAGAAAAAGCGGCTAACATGCAGCATAAAGAAGCATGCTATGCTTACGGGTTAGTAATGTTTGCTTCTCACCAAAGTGAGAAAAAGAACATCGGGCTACAACTATTAAACAAAACGTTCCCACAAGTGACAGAGTCGGTAATTGGGGTAAGAAATGAGGTTTTTAGGTTATTACGAGACTGTTGGTCATTACGTAACCCTCGTCCCTTTGACGACGTTACAACACGTTGTCTTATCAACGGCCATAACGGTTATGTTCCACAAGACCAAGGATGGGAAGTAGTCCTAGTAAAACCAGAATGCATGACTTGTTTCTGGACGTATGAATTACGTGTCTTTATTTCCTTTGCTGAACGACTTGTGTACTAGATAGAATTATCTTCACAACTATCTTGTATCAAAGTTATTGTGTGCTATATTTCATGCTTTATGTAAAATAAGCGGTATTGTAAGTTTGTAAAATATTGTATAAAAGTTTGAACGCGAAATATTATTATAATCAGTTTTTCATATAGAATTGTAGTAGTTGAATTGTATATTAGCTATTAAGTATGAACTTAACGGGTAGGTACTACCCGAATTTAAACTTATAAAACGCTAATATGAAGAAAAAGCTTTTATAAATGAGTTCATATTATGCTACAAAATACTATTAACTACTCTTAATATTCTGTATGATTAACTTGTTCCATTTGACTATTTTGAAGGAAATGGCACCGACTACTCGACACACCGTGAATATGAATGAAGAGGAATTCCATACTTTTCTAGCTTCAAACATAGCCGCAGTACAGGCTGCGCTACATACCAACAATAACCTTGGATCTAGCAGTATAGGAAATCGTGTAGGATGCACCTACAAAGAATTCACTGCCTGCAAACCTTTGGAATTTGATGGAACCGAAGGACCGATCAGATTGAAACGGTGTACCGAGAAGGTCGAATCGGTGTTTGTCATAAGTAAGTGTACTGAAGAGGACAAAGTGAAGTACGCTACACATACCTTCACAGGTTCTGCGTTAACATGGTGGAATACCTATCTAGAGCAAGTGGGACAAGATGATGCTTACGCACTACCGTGGTCAGCATTCAAGCACTTGATGAACGAGAAGTACCATCCCAGAACCGAGGTCAATAAGCTCAAGACAGAACTTAGAGGGTTACGAACCCAAGGATTTGATATTACCACGTACGAAAGACGATTCACAGAATTATGCCTATTGTGTCCGGAAGCGTTCGAAGATGAGGAAGAGAAGATCGACGCGTTTGTGAAAGGATTACCGGAAAGAATCCAAGAAGATATAAGTTCGCACGAGCCCGCCTCCATACAACAGGCATGTAGAATGGCTCACAAACTAGTGAACCAGATTGAAGAAAAAGAATTAAAGAACAGACTGCTGAAGAGACCAATGTGAAGCAAGTCAAAAGAAAGTGGGAGCAAAACGGTGATAAGAATCACCAATACAACAACAACAACAGCAATTACAACAATAATCGCAACAATTATCCCAACAATCGCAAAATCAATCGCAACTACAACAAACGGCCCAACAACAACAACAACAACAACAACAATCAAAAGCAGCTATGCCAAAGGTGTGAAAAGTATCACTCGGAGTTCTGCACCAAATTTTGCAACAAGTGTAAAAGAAATGGTCATAGCGCAGCGAAGTGTGAGGTCTACGGACCAGGGGTTAACAGAACGAAAGGAACAAATGGTGTCGGAATGAGTAATGGCGGAGCAAGTAGTGTCGGAGCAAGTTATGCCAATGTAGTTTGTTATAAATGTGGAAAACCGGGCCACATTATTAGAAATTGCCTGAACCAGGAGAACACGAATGGACAAGGCTGCGGAAGAGTTTTCAATATTAATGCGGCAGAGGCACAGGAAGACCCGGAGCTTGTTACGGGTACGTTTCTTATTGACAATAAATCTGCTTACGTTTTATTTGATTCGGGTGCAGATAGAAGCTATATGAGTAGAGATTTTTGTGCTAAATTAAGTTGTCCATTGACGCCATTGGATAGTAAATTTTTACTCGAATTAGCAAACGGTAAATTAATTTCAGCAGATAATATATGCCGGAATTGAGAAATTAAACTGGGTAGCAAAATATTTAAGATTGATTTGATACCAGTAGAGTTAGGGAGTTTTGATGTAATAGTTAGCATGGACTGACTGAAGAAGGTGAAAGCAGAGATCGTATGTTATAAAAATGCAATTCGCATTGTACGAGAAGAAGGAGAACCCTTAATGGTGTACGGAGAAAAGGGCAACATGAAGCTACATCTTATTAGTAATTTGAAGGCACAAAAACTAATAAGAAAAGGTTGCTATGCTGTTCTAGCACACGTCGAGAAAGTACAAACTGAAGAAAAGAGCATCAATGATGTTCCCATCGCAAAAGAATTTCCCGATGTATTTCTGAAAGAATTACCGGGATTACCTCCACATCGATCTGTTGAATTTCAAATAGATCTTGTACCAGGAGCTGCACCAATAGCTCGTGCTCCTTACAGACTCGCACCCAGTGAGATGAAAGAACTACAAAGCCAATTACAAGAACTTTTAGAGCGTGGTTTCATTCGACCAAGCACATCACCATGGGGAGTTCCTGTTTTTTTTGTCAAGAAGAAGGATGGTACATTTAGGTTGTGTATTGACTACAGAGAGTTGAACAAACTTACCATCAAAAACCGTTATCCACTGCCGAGAATTGACGACTTATTTGATCAACTACAAGGCTCGTCGGTTTATTCGAAGATCGATTTACGTTCTGGATATCATCAAATGCGAGTAAAGGAGGATGATATTCCAAAAACTGCTTTTAGGACGCGTTATGGTCATTACGAGTTTAGGGTTATGCCGTTTGGATTGACTAACGCACCAGCTGTGTTCATGGACCTTATGAACCGAGTGTATGGGCCATATCTTGACAAGTTTGTCATTGTTTTCATCGATGACATACTTATTTACTCAAAGAATGATCAAGAGCACGAAGAACATTTGAGAAAAGTGCTAGAAGTATTGAGGAAAGAAAAACTGTACGCTAAGTTTTCAAAGTGTGCATTTTGGTTGGAAGAAGTTCAATTCCTCGGTCACATAGTGAACAAAGAAGGTATCCAGGTGGACCCGGCAAAGATCAAAACCGTTGAAAAGTGGGAAACCCCAAAAACTCCGAAGCATATACGTTAATTTTTAGGATTGGCTGGTTACTACAGAAGATTCATCCAAGATTTCTCCAAAATAGCAAAACCCTTGACTGCATTAACGCATAAAGGGAAGAAATTTGAATGGAAGGATGAACAAGAGAAAGCGTTCCAGTTATTGAAGAAAAAGCTAACTACGGCACCTATATTGTCATTGCCTGAAGGGAATGATGATTTTGTGATTTATTGTGACGTATCAAAGCAAGGTCTCGGTTGTGTATTAATGCAACAAACGAAGGTGATTGCTTATGCGTCTAGACAATTGAAGATTCACGAATAAAATTATACGACGCATGATTTGGAATTAGGCGCGGTTGTTTTTGCATTAAAGACTTGGAGGCACTACTTATATGGGGTCAAAAGTATTATATATACCAACCACAAAAGTCTTCAACACATATTTAATCAGAAACAACTGAATATGAGGCAGCGTAGGTGGATTGAATTGTTGAATGATTACGACTTTGAGATTCGTTACCACCCGGGGAAGGCAAATGTGGTAGCCGACACCTTGAGCAGGAAGGACAGAGAACCCATTCGAGTAAAATCTATGAATATAATGATTCACACTAACCTTACTACTCAAATAAAGGAGGCGCAACAAGGAGTTTTAAAAGAGGGAAATTTAAAGGATGAAATACCCAAAGGATCGGAGAAGCATCTTAATATTCGGGAAGACGGAACTCGGTATAGGGCTGAAAGGATTTGGGTACCAAAATTTGGAGATATGAGAGAAATGGTACTTAGAGAAGCTCATAAAACCAGATACTCAATACATCCTGGAACGGGGAAGATGTACAAGGATCTCAAGAAACATTTTTGGTGGCCGGGTATGAAAGCCGATGTTGCTAAATACGTAGGAGAATGTTTGACGTGTTCTAAGGTCAAAGCTGAGCATCAGAAACCATCAGGTCTACTTCAACAACCCGAAATCCCGGAATGGAAATGGGAAAACATTACCATGGATTTCATCACTAAATTGCCAAGGACTGCAAATGGTTTTGATACTATTTGGGTAATAGTTGATCGTCTCACCAAATCAACACACTTCCTGCCAATAAGAGAAGATGACAAGATGGAGAAGTTAGCACGACTGTATTTGAAGGAAGTCGTCTCCAGATATGGAATACCAATCTCTATTATCTCTAATAGGGATGGCAGATTTATTTCAAGATTCTGGCAGACATTACAGCAAGCATTAGAAACTCGTCTGGACATGAGTACTGCCTATCATCCACAAACTGATGGGCAGAGCGAAAGGACGATAAAAACGCTTGAAGACATGCTACGAGCATGTGTTATTGATTTTGGAAACAGTTGGGATCGACATCTACCGTTAGCAGAATTTTCCTACAACAACAGCTACCATTCAAGCATTGAGATGGTGCCGTTTGAAGCACTTTATGGTAGAAAGTGCAGGTCTCCGATTTGTTGGAGTGAAGTGGGGGATAGGCAGATTACGGGTCCGGAGATAATACAAGAAACTACCGAGAAGATCATCCAAATTCAACAAAGATTGAAAACCGCCCAGAGTCGACAAAAGAGCTACGCGGACAGTAAAAGAAAAGATATAGAGTTTGAAATTGGAGAAATGGTCATGCTTAAGGTTTCACCTTGGAAAGGCGTTGTTCGATTTGGTAAACGGGGGAAACTAAATCCAAGGTACATTGGACCATTCAAGATTATAGATCGTGTCGGACCAGTAGCTTACCAACTGGAGCTACCTCAACAACTCGCGGCTGTACATAACACTTTTCACGTCTTGAATGTGAAGAAATGTTTTGCTAAAGAAGATCTCACTATTCTGTTAGATGAAATCCAAATCAACGAAAAACTTCAATTTATCGAAGAACCCGTCGAAATAATGGATCGTGAGGTTAAAAGACTTAAGCAAAACAAGATACCAATTGTTAAGGTTCTATGGAATACTCGTAGAGGACCCGAGTTCACCTGAGAACGAGAAGATCAGATAAAGAAGAAATACCCACACTTATTTCCAGAAGATACGTCAACACCTCCAACTGCTTAAAATTTCGGGACGAAATTTATTTAACGGGTAGGTACTGTAGTGACCCGAACTTTTCCATGTTTATATATATTAAATGAAATTGTTATTTAAATGATTAAGTGTTTCCAACATGTTAAGCAATCAAACTTGTAAAGACTTGATTAATTGAAATAGGTTTCATATAGACAATTGACCACCCAAGTTGACCGGTGATTCACGAACGTTAAAACTTGTAAAAAATATATGATGACATATATATGGTTATAAATATAGTTAACATGATATTATGATAATTAAACATATCATTAAGTATATTAACAATGAACTACATATGTAAAAACAAGACTACTAACTTAATGATTTTGAAACGAGACATATATGTAACGATTATCGTTGTAACGACATTTAATGTATATATATCATATTAAGAGATATTCGTACATCATAATATCATGATAATATAATAATTTAAAATCTCTTTTGATATTATAAACATTTGGTTAACAACATTTAACAAGATCGTTAACCTAAAGGTTTCAAAACAACACTTACATGTAACGACTAACGATGACTTAACGACTCAGTTAAAATGTATATACATGTAGTGTTTTAATATGTATTCATAAACTTTTGAAAGACTTCAAGACACTTAGCAAAATACTTCTACTTAACAAAAATGCTTACAATTACATCCTCGTTCAGTTTCATCAACAATTCTACTCATATGCACCCGTATTCGTACTCGTACAATACACAGCTTTTAGATGTATGTACTATTGGTATATAAACTCCAATGATCAACTATTAGCAGCCCATGTGAGTCACCTAACACATGTGGGAACCATCATTTGGCAACTAGCATAAAATATCTCATAAAATTACAAAAATATGAGTAATCATTCATGACTTATTTACATGAAAACAAAATTACATATCCTTTATATCTAATCCATACACCAACGACTAAAAACACCTACAAACACTTTCATTCTTCAATTTTCTTCATCTAATTGATCTCTCTCAAGTTCTATCTTCAAGTTCTAAGTGTTCTTCATAAATTCCAAAAGTTCTAGTTTCATAAAATCAAGAATACTTCCAAGATTGCAAGTTTACTTCCAAGTTTTCTAAATCCATTCCAAGTAATCATCCAAGATCAAGAAACCTTTGTTACTTATAGTAGGTTATCTTTCTAATACAAGGTAATAATCATATTCAAAATTTAATTCAATTTCTATAGCTATAACAATCTTATTTCGAGTGGAAATCTTACTTGAAATTGTTTTCGTGTCATGATTCTGCTTCAAGAAATTTTAAGCCATCCAAGGATCCTTTGAAGCTAGATCTATTTTTTTCATTTCCAGTAGGTTTATCCAAGGAACTTAAGGTAGTAATGATGTTCATAACATCATTCTATTCATACATATAAAGCTATCTTATTCGAAGGTTTAAACTTGTAATCACTAGAACATAGTTTAGTTAATTCTAAACTTGTTCGCAAATAAAAGTTAATCCTTCTAACTTGACTTTTAAAATCAACTAAACACATGTTCTATATCTATATGATATGCTAACTTAATGATTTAAAACCTGGAAACACGAAAAACACCGTAAAACTGGATTTACGCCGTCGTAGTAACACCGCGGGCTGTTTTGGGTTAGTTAATTAAAAACTATGATAAACTTTGATTTAAAAGTTGTTATTCTGGGAAAATGATTTTTATTATGAACATGAAACTATATCCAAAAATTATGGTTAAACTCAAAGTGGAAGTATGTTTTCTAAAATGGTCATCTAGACGTCGTTCTTTCGACTGAAATGACTACCTTTACAAAAACGACTTGTAACTTATTTTTCTGACTATAAACCTATACTTTTTATGTTTAGATTCATAAAATAGAGTTCAATATGAAACCATAGCAATTTGATTCACTTAAAACGGATTTAAAATGAAGAAGTTATGGGTAAAACAAGATTGGATAATTTTTCTCATTTTAGCTACGTGAAAATTGGTAGCAAATCTATTCCAACTATAACTTAATCAACTTGTATTGTATATTATGTGTGATGCCCCGTACAAAACCATCGTGTACGAATCATCAACAACAGGATCATTACAAGGTTAAGTACTATATGCTGTAATTAAAGAAGTTGCATTCATGATAAAAAGGTGATGTCATAACCGACATCAAATGTTTTACATTTCAAAAGCATGCTTCACTAAGTAGAAGCAAATAATAAGTGTATGTGACCACAATGGTCATTACAAGTCATAGTTCAAAAGTACGAATGTTTGAATGCAAAGTAAAGTAGTTCATGCATGGACAACTCTAAGCAGCGGGTTCTACAGCACGACTAGTACACAGCGGAAGCAACCTCAAGCACCTGAGAAATACATGCTTAAAAACGTCAACACAACGGTTGGTGAGCTATAGTTTAAGTATAACAGTATGTAAGGTAGGCCACGAGATTTCAGTGCTACAAAGAGCGTTTCAAAACAGTATGATAAAGTATATGTTAACCGTGGGCACTTGGTAACTAACTTAACGTTTATACCCCCTGAAAGTACACTTGGCAAGTGCGTATGTCTACGAAGTATTAAATACTCGTTAAATGCTAGCGCGACTAGCCCGAGTGGGGATGTCAAACCCTATGGATCCATATCTAAGATTCGCGTTCATGGTTCAAAAACCAATGATTAAACGTTACCGAGCTAAAGGGAATGTTTATGCCGTTGTATAACCCACACATATATAAGTTTAAGTACTCGTGCCTAGTATGTAAAACATAAAATCCACATGTATTCTCAGTTCCCAAAATAAGTTAAAGTAAAAAGGGAATGCTATAACTCACAATGATATGTAGCGGTAAGGTAGTAGTCGGGAAAGGTGTGCAAGTAAATGGTCCGAAGTCCTCAACCTAAGTCAAATAGTACTAAGTCAGTAAATCGTCTTAATAGGTTTAAAAGTATGTAATTAAGGTCTTAAGGGTCATCATCATTCATCATCAAACAAAAGGCATAAAGTAAGTTTCGTTTATGAAAGTAGTTTTCAACAAAGTCTGACTTCAGTCAGTCGCCACGGCCTCTACCCTTACTGAATTAAGGTGAGACCAGTGGCCACGGCTCTTTCTATGAGTCCCTTAAGTGTGGTAAAATTTACAGAAGCAAACTCGTCTTGGTTTGACCGTGGCGACGGTCTAAGTGCGAGTAGGTCAGAAATTTCTGCACAACGTTAAAGGACATAGTAACGATCGGAGGGCCATAAATCCTAAACCGTAACTCGGATTAAGACGAGTCCTATATGAAAAGTTATCTACTCAAAAAGTTCTATCAAAAAATCAAGGTTAGAACAGCCCAGGTCTACTGGTCTGTTCCAGAAGCATCAGGTCAGTAGTTTTGGGCAGAACAGTGAGTTTAAAAGGGTTCCGGTGGTCTTGGTGCTTGATGTTCATCATGGTTCTCATCCTTGATGCATATAGCTTCAAGTGTACAACTCATTGATGTATCTACATCATCTTAACCAATTATTGACCATCATAACCCTAGTGCAAGTCTAAGACATGAAGCACAACTCACTTAAGAGTTGTATGAAGTTTGATGAACCAAAGTTACATCAAAGTCTTAGATCTAACACATACATGAACTATAAACTTGAAAGTTAACTAACTAATCAAGATCATAAGTAGTAGAACATAGTTCTTAGTTTGATCTTGAAGATCCAAGACTCAAAAGTCTAGATCCAAAGTTATATTTAAAGAAAACTTGTTTGTGTGTTCTTGAACTTCCAAGGTTAACTTAATTTGTTCAAGAGATATGAGATCAAGACTAACTTGTAGTACTTGACCATATAAACTAACTACATGAAATTAAAGTGCATAAATTGAAGAAGTAAACTTAGATAAACAAGAAAAGGTTCATGGTTGTTCATACTTTAAAGATTCAAACCAAAGTTTGATCTTTAGAAAGTAAACTTTAAAGTTTACTTCATGAGTTTCAAGTATGGGTTTATCAACACATGAACATAAAGCTTTTAAAAAAAAAATAACAAATGTAGAACATAACTTGAAAGTATATGTTCTTGTTGTTCTTGCTTTAACAAGATAAAATGAAGAATCAAACTAACAAGTTTGATTCTTGAAAGCTAGTAAGTAAGTAACAATCAACAAAGTAACTACAAGTAAGTAAATAATAATCAAAGACAAGTAACATTAAACAAAAGAATGATGATGAGGGTTTAGTGCTATGGTTTTGCAAGAGAAAGAAGAGAATAAAAGTCACAAGTTACTTACAATCCTTTAGAGAAAAAGAGAGAAAAGATAAGAGAAAAGTGAAGTAGCAAGTAAGTGTGTGTGAGTGAAATGAAGATACATGAGAATAAGTAGTAAAAAAAAGATTTTGAACTCCCCATATGGCCATATGGCCGTTGGTTTTCATCAAGGGGAGGGGGGGAGAGTTGTTTAGTGGTCTCTTGCATGAAAAGTCTTACAAAGGTGGTTAATAGGTGGGGTTTCATGGGGATTACATGCAAACTAGATTCCAATTCTTAACTAACTAGTTCCTTTCACTAAATAATACTTACAAGTGAATGACATGGGCTAACTAAGTCCATTAATAATGTAGGGTGGGCTTATAAGCCCAAAGTCATAAGTCCATAACACTAACAAAGCCCAAGTTCACTTAAATCACAAGTTAAACCAATTAAAGCCCAAGTAACTAACTAATAGCCTTAGTTAATTAAAATGATTAATAAAATTAATCATGAATGTAAATAATATCTAAAAATATTATTCGTGAAAGTTCCGGGTGTCACAAAGACGTTTCGGGCACTTAAAAGTCAAGTACGGGCAATCATGGCAACATGTAAATGTAATAACGTACATTCGTTTAAACACGCGTATTAATAATAATAATTATTAATAAATAAATGTTGGAAATTCCAGGGTCGTTACATTACCCACCTGTTAAAGAAAATTTCGTCCCGAAATTTAAGCTGAGGTAGATGGAGGAGTTGGGAAAAGGTGAGGATACTTTCGCATCATTTGATCCTCTCGTTCCCAAGTAAACTCAGGTCCTCGTTTGGCATTCCATCGTACCCGTACAATCGGAATCTTGTTGCGTTTCAAAGTTTTGATCTCACGATCCATAATCTCAACTGGTTCTTCCACAAAGTGGAGTTTGTCGTCAATCGTAAGCTCCTCAAGTGGTATGATAAGTTCAGGTGCAGCAAGACACTTCTTCAAGTTTGACACATGGAAGGTAGGATGAACTGAGCTCAATTGTGCTGGTAGATCTAATCGGTAAGCAACGGGTCCAACACGTTCCAAGATCTCAAAAGGACCAATGTATCGTGGGTTCAACTTCCCACGTTTTCCAAAACGGATCACACCTTTCCAAGGTGCAACCTTTAATATTACATGATCACCAACGTTGAATTCAAAGTCCTTACGTTTAAGATCGGCATAACTCTTTTGACGATCACGGGCAGTCTTAAGTCTAGCTTGGATCTGAGCAATCTTCTCCGTGGTTTCATGGACTACCTCAGGTCCGGTGATTTGCTTTTCGCCTACTTCGGCCCAACAAATAGGAGATCGGCACTTACGGCCATACAATGCTTCAAAAGGTGCAGCATTAATGCTAGAGTGATAACTGTTGTTGTACGAGAATTCGGCGAGTGGCAAATGTCTTTCCCAGGCCTTTCCAAAATCAATGACACATGCACGCAACATGTCCTCCAAGGTCTAAATCGTGCGTTCACTTTGCCCGTCAGTCTGAGGGTGATAAGCAGTACTCATGTCGAGACGAGTTCCCATGGCTTCTTGCAAGGAACGCCAAAATCTAGAAGCAAAACGGGGATCGCGATTTGATATGATCGATAAAGGTACACCATGACGAGATACAACCTATTTAATGTATAATTGAGCAAGTCTCTCCATTGTATCAGTTTCCTTCATCGCTAGAAAGTGTGCAGATTTGGTGAGGCGGTCAACAATAACCCAAATGGTATCGTATCCGCCCACCGTCTTTGGCAGCTTGGTGATAAAATCCATTGTTATCCTTTCCCACTTCCATTGTGGGATTTTCGGCTGTTGAAGTAACCCAGAAGGTCTCTGATGTTCGGCCTTAACTTTCGAACAAGTCAAACACTTCCCAACATAAGTTGCAACGTCCTTCTTAAGATTCGGCCACCAATACTGTTCTTTAAGGTCGTGGTACATTTTACCCGCTCCAGGATGAATCGAATATCTCGACTTGTGTGCTTCATCAAGTATCAGGTTCCGTAGATCTCCATAAAGAGGTACCCAAATTCTTCCGGCATAACATCGGAGTCCAGACTCCCTAACCTCGAATTAAGAGACAAGTATGTTCAGATGTTCGTGAGATATGTTCTCCTCCTTGAGAGCCTCAACTTGGGCTACTCTGATCTGGTTGTTGAGGTTCGAATGAATGGTGATGTTCAGAGCCCTAACACGAAGAGGTGCCGTCCTCTCCTTTCAGCTTAAAGCGTCAGCTACAACATTGGCCTTGCCAGGGTGATAACGGAGTTCACAATCGTAGTCGTTGAGCATCTCGATCCATCGACGCTGTCTCATATTCAGTTGCTTTTGATCGAAGATGTGCTGGAGACTCTTGTGATCGGTGAAGATAGTGCTCTTAGTTCCATACAGATAATGTCTCCATAATTTGAGCGCAAAGACAACGGCTCCAAGTTCAAGATCATGTGTAGTGTAGTTCCGCTCGTGAATCTTCAATTGGCAGGAGGCATAGGCAATAACCTTTGATCGTTGCATCAGTACACAACCAAAACTACTCTTCGAAGCATCGCAATAAACAACAAAGTCGTCACTGCCTTCAGGAAGTGATAAGATAGGTGCGGTGGTTAACTTCTTCTTCAAAGTTTGGAATGCTGATTCATGTGCGGGTTCCCAAATGAACTTCTTGCCCTTGTGAGTCAGCGCGGTCAAAGGACGCACAATCAGAGAAAATCCTTCGATGAATCTTCGATAGTAACCGGCGAGACCTAGGAATTGGCGAATATGTGTCGGAGTAGTGGGGGTCTCCCACTTGCTGATGGCTTCAATCTTGGCGGGATCAACTTTGATACCCTGGTCGCTCACAACATGACCCAGAAACTGTACTTCCTTCAACCAAAATTCACACTTGGAGAATTTGGCATAAAGTTGTTCTTGTCTCAAGAGTTCAAATACTAGTCGGAGGTGTTGCTCATGTTCTTCTTCGCTCTTAGAGTAGATGAGGATATCATCTATGAAGACGATAACAAACTTGTCCAAGTAAGGCTTGCAGACACGATTCATGAGGTCCATGAACACGGTAGGTGCATTTGTCAGACCGAATGGCATCACGAGGAACTCATAATGACCATAACGGGTTCTGAATGCAGTCTTCATCACGTCACTTTCCTTCACCCTCAACTGGTGATAGCCGGATCGCAAATTGATCTT
The DNA here is from genome assembly GCF_046630445.1 of Rutidosis leptorrhynchoides. Taxonomy (NCBI): domain Eukaryota; kingdom Viridiplantae; phylum Streptophyta; class Magnoliopsida; order Asterales; family Asteraceae; genus Rutidosis; species Rutidosis leptorrhynchoides. The sequence goes on from NC_092342.1 coordinate 28,506,049, forward strand.
TGAATACGCGCTCGATCCTTGTAGTTGATCAAAAAGATCATCAATTCGCGGAAGAGGATACCGATTCTTGATTGTCAATTTGTTGAGCTCATGGTAGTCGATACACATACGAAAGGATCCATCCTTCTTCTTCACAAACAGAACAGGTGCGCCCCAAGGCGAGAAACTTGGTTGGATAAATCCTCGATCTAACAGCTCTTGTAGTTGACTCTGTAATTCTTGCATCTCGGAAGGTGCGAGTCTATAAGGTGCGCGAGCTACAGGTGCAGCTCCTGGCACTAAATCAATCTGAAATTCTACGGCTCTCGGTGGTGGTAATCCAGGCAATTCCTCTGGGAAGACATCAGAAAATTCGTTCACAATTCGAACGTCGTTCACGCTCTTCACCTCAGTTTCTACCGCTTTCACATGTGCTAGGACAGCAAAGCGTCCCTTCTTCATAATCTTTTGCGCTTTCACGCAACTAATGAGGTTCAACTTCGAGGTACATCTCTCTCCATTGATAACCAGTGGTTCGCCATCTCCTTGTGGTATGCGAAGTGCTTTATCTCCACAGATAACATCGGCCTTTATCTTGCTCAACCAATCCATACCGACGATCACGTCAAAACTTCCCAGTTTGATAGGTATCAAATCAATTTCGAAATCTGCACCAGCTATGTTGATAATAGCTCCACGACTAATATGGTCAACCTTTTCAAGTTTTCCATTGGCGACCTTGACAAGCATACTTTATTTTAACGGGACTAATGACCAATTAATCTTATCGCAAAAATGTCTACATACATAACTTCTATCCGCACCAGTATCAAAAAAGACAGAAGCTAAAAGATTGTTGATTTTGAATATACCTGTCACCAAGTCGGGGTTATCGCGTGCATCCCTTGCATTAACATTAAAAGCTCTAGCACGCGGTGGTCCGCCATCCTTTCGTTTGTTCGGGCACTCGTTTCTGAAATGGCCCGTCTGCCCGCATTCGTAACACTTTTTCAGCCCGTTGGTGTTCGGCCTCCCTATCATCGTGGTAATCTTGCAGTCTCTACCGATGTGCCCGCTCTTCTTGCACTTCTCACAAACAGCATTACAATACCCGGTGTGGTGCTTGTAGCACCTCTTGCATTGTGGTAGCATGCCTTTGTAGTTCGGGTTGGAGTTGTTGTTGTTGGGGTTGGGGTTGTTGTTATTTTGCCTGAACCCTTCATGTCGCTTCGCCGGGTTTTGATCATAGTTTCTACCCCTGTTGTTGTTATTGTTGTTGTGGTTGTTGTGGTTGTTATCCCATTTCCTCTTTTCACTACTACCGGCTTCAAACTTAGCCTTCTCCGGCTCGTCAAGGATGATTTGATTCAGGAGAGTATGCGCCATGCGCATTGCTTCGGGAACATTCGGTGGTTTGGATGAGGTGACATTACCCTTGATGGACTTAGGAAGCCCCGAGAAGTATTTCTCCATGCGCTTGAATTCGGGGGTGACCATGGTCGGACACATTAATGCTAACTCCAAAAACCTACGATTGTAACTGTTAAGGTCGTTCCCTACGTCCTTCAACTGCATGAATTCAATTTCCATTTTCTGAATTTCGGTTCTCGGACAATACTCATCAATCATAGCCGTCTTGAATTCCACCCATGGCGTAGCATACGCCTCATCGATACCTTTCGCTTGAGCTAACGTGTTCCACCACGTTAGCGCGCCGTCAGATAGCGTGCAAGATGCAAACTTGGTCTTATTATCCTCCGAACAGTTGCTAAATCGGAATACTGATTCAAATTTCTCGAACCATCTGGTGAGACCAACTGGTCCCTCGGTGCCGCTGAAGTTATGCGGTTTGCAGCTCTGGAATTCCTTGTATGTACACCCATTTCGAACGGGTGGGATAACTGGTGGTGGTGGCGGTGTAGCTTGGAGATTTCTTTCTACTAGGGCTGCAGCGACCCGTTCGCTGATCATGTCCTCAATCTGGGCGGCGGTAGGTGTGGTTCTTCCATTAGCCATGGTATTCTAAACAAAAATTTTGACCCAAGTCAAAATCCAGCATGCAAGTAGTAGTAATACAGTATATAGTGACTAACATGGAATCAAAACATCACATGTTATTAAATAATGTATCTAGGTACAAATACCACAGAATCATCGTACAGCAATGTGAATAGAACATCGTGCAAGAATTAAATAACGCAAAGTTCCATTCATTAATAATAATAAGTTTCATACATCTGAATAAGTTCGTATAATACATATGAAATACATGAAACTATATCTAGATTACATCATGAAATCTAAATACAAGGTCCTACGGTGAAGGCGGGTGAACTGCTCCTCGAGCCAACTGCTCCTCGAGCTCAGTGAATCGAGCTCGGAGAGTCTCAGTCTCCCTCATCAGTTCCTCGTTAGAGGGAGCTGGTGGGGCAGGCGGTGCAGGTGGTGCCGGTGGTGCTGATGTAGATGGTCCGGCTCCGGATGTAGACGGTACGTCCCTAGATGTAAGTGGTCCGTATCTAAATCTAGGTGGTACGGTTCCAGGAATAGTCAATACGTAACGGGGAACCTTACGTATCTGTGGGTCGGCAGGGTATGGCACAACTCGTTTACGAGCAGTAACCCTACGTCGATGGCCAAAAGCATCAGTAAAAGCACGACCTCCATTCACCCCTGGAATGACGGTGCCGTCGGAACGGTACCGCTTCTTTGGCGGGGTGGAGGGTGCCTGAATAGGTCTATCAGCAGGATCCTCATCATCGCTGGAGTCGTCTGATGATGAAGAATCGGCGAATGATGAGTCATCCGAATCGTGTGGTGGTGACACTGGTGGCTGAGCTGGTAATCCAAAGCGTCCGAAGGCGGCCAACATCTGTCGGTGTCTGCCTGGCGGAATCATGACTAAACGTCCGTCGGGAGTGCGTCAGCAAGGCGTGCGCATGTGGTTACGAAACGGCCCTTCCCCGAACTCTGCGGGGATCTCAATACCACCAATGCGGGGCTGTGACCTCGAGGGTCCGGGAGCGGACACTGGGGTAGGTGCACTAGTACCATCTCCGGAAGTGGAAGCTGAAATGTCCCGTTCTTATTGATTAAAAACGTTCCATATTAATTGATTTCGTTGCGAGGTTTTGACCTCTATATGAGACGTTTTTCAAAGACTGCATTCATTTTTAAAACAAACCATAACCTTTATTTCATAAATAAAGGTTTAAAAAGCTTTACGTAGATTATCAAATAATGATAATCTAAAATATCCTGTTTACACACGACCATTACATAATGGTTTACAATACAAATATGTTACATCGAAATCAGTTTCTTGAATGCAGTTTTTACACAATATCATACAAACATGGACTCCAAATCTTGTCCTTATTTTAGTATGCAACAGCGGAAGCTCTTAATATTCACCTGAGAATAAACATGCTTTAAACGTCAACAAAAATGTTGGTGAGTTATAGGTTTAACCTATATATATCAAATCGTAACAATAGACCACAAGATTTCATATTTCAATACACATCCCATACATAGAGATAAAAATCATTCATATGGTGAACACCTGGTAACCGACATTAATAAGATGCATATATAAGAATATCCCCATCATTCCGGGACACCCTTCGGATATGATATAAATTTCGAAGTACTAAAGCATCCGGTACTTTGGATGGGGTTTGTTAGGCCCAATAGATCTATCTTTAGGATTCGCGTCAATTAGGGTGTCTGTTCCCTAATTCTTAGATTACCAGACTTAATAAAAAGGGGCATATTCGATTTGGATAATTCAACCATAGAAGGTAGTTTCACGTACTTGTGTCTATTTTGTAAATCATTTATAAAACCTGCATGTATTCTCATCCCAAAAATATTAGATTTTAAAAGTGGGACTATAACTCACTTTCACAGATTTTTACTTCGACGAGAAGTAAGACTTGGCCACTGTTGATTCACGAACCTATAACAATATATACATATATATTAAAGTATGTTCAAAATATATTTACAACACTTTTAATATATTTTGATGTTTTAAGTTTATTATGTCAGTTGTTCTCGTTAGTAACCTACAACTAGTTGTCCACAGTTAGATGTACAGAAATAAATCGATAAATATTATCTTGAATCAATCCACGACCCAGTGTATACGTATTTCAGTATTGATCACAACTCAAACTATATATATTTTGGAATCAACCTCAACCCTGTATAGCTAACTCCAACATTCACATATAGAGTGTCTATGGTTGTTCCGAAATATATATAGATGTGTCGACATGATAGGTCGAAACATTGTATACGTGTCTATGGTATCTCAAGATTACATAATATACAATACAAGTTGATTAAGTTATGGTTGGAATAGATTTGTTACCAATTTTCACGTAGCTAAAATGAGAAAAATTATCCAATCTTGTTTTACCCATAACTTCTTCATTTTAAATCTGTTTTGAGTGAATCAAATTGCTATGGTTTCATATTGAACTCTATTTTATGAATCTAAATAGAAAAAGTATAGGTTTATAGTCGAAAGAATAAGTTACAAGTCGTTTTTGTAAAGGTAGTCATTTCAGTCGAAAGAACGACGTCTAGATGACCATTTTAGAAAACATACTTCCACTTTGAATTTAACCATAATTTTTGGATATAGTTTCATGCTCATAATAAAAATCATTTTCTCAGAATAACAACTTTTAAATCAAATTTTATCATAGTTTTTAATTAACTAACCCAAAACAGCCCGCGGTGTTACTACGACGGCGTAAATCCGGTTTTACGGTGTTTTTCGTGTTTCCAGGTTTTAAATCATTAAGTTAGCATATCATATAGATATAGAACATGTGTTTAGTTAATTTTAAAAGTCAGGTTAGAAGGATTAACTTTTGTTTGCGAACAAGTTTAGAATTAACTAAACTATGTTCTAGTGATTACGAGTTTAAACCTTTGAATAAGATAGTTTTATATATATGAATCGAATGATGTTATGAACATCATTACTACCTCAAGTTTAGTAGGTAAACCTACTGGAAGTGACAAGAAATGATCTAGCTTCAAAGGATCTTGGATGGCTTGAAAGTTCTTGAAGTAGGATCATGACACAAAAACAAGTTCAAGTAAGATTTTTACTCGAATTAAGATAGTTTATAGTTATAGAAATTGAATCAAAGTTTGAATATGAATATTACCTTGAATAAGAAAGATAACCTACTGTATATAACAAAGGTTTCTTGATCTTAGATGATTACTTGGAATGGATTAGAAAGCTTGGAAGTAAATTAGTAAACTTGAAGGGATTTTTGAAGTGTTCTTGAAGTGTTCTTCCTATGATGATTATAGCTTGATTCTTGAAGTGATTTTTGATGAATATGATGATTAACTACTGGAAAAATACGTTCATAATAGTGTGGGTGTGTTGAGAGAGAATTAGAAAGAGAATTGGAAGTGAAATGGAGTGAATGATGAGTGGTAATTGGTGAGTGGTGAGTGGGGTTAAAAGGAGTTCTAGTTAGTTGACTAGCTCATGGTAGAAGTTAAAATTGATTAGTCATACATGACATAATCAAGAGTGGAATCCCATGCTAGTTCCTATTGGTATATACCCATAGTAAGTACGTTTTGAAGCTGTGTATAATACGGGTAAAAATACGACTAGAATTCTTGATGAAAGAAAAGAATGGGAAAGTAACTGTAACCATTTTCATTAAGTATGAGTGTTTTGATATATGTCTTGAAGTCTTCCAAAAGTATTTTAATACATCTAAATACACTACATGTATATACATTTTAACTGAGTCGTTAAGTCATCGTTAGTCGTTACATGTAAGTGTTGTTTTGAAACCTTTAAGTTAACGATCTCAATTAATGTTGTTAACCCATTGTTTATTATATCTAATGAGATGTTAAATTATTATATTATCATGATATTATGATATATTAATATATCTTAATATGATATATATACATTTAAATGTCGTTACAACGATAATCGTTACATATATGTCTCGTTTTGAAATCCTTAAGTTAGTAGTCTTGTTTATATGTATATAACTCATTGTTAATATACTTATGGAGATACTTACTTATCATAATCTCATGTTAACCATATGTATATCCATATATATATCGTCATGTCGTTTTTACAAGTTTTAACGTTCGTGAATCGCCGGTCAACTAGGGTGGTCAATTGTCTATATGAAACATATTTCAATTAATCAAGTCTTAACAAGTTTGATTGCTTAACATGTTGGAAACATTTAATCATGTAAATATCAATCTCAATTAATATATATAAACATGGAAAAGTTCGGGTCACTACAGAAGCGCCGGGATCACTAGTGGGTGTCGAGGCCGGTGTATCGGCAGTAGCAGCAGCAGGTGTAGCAGTAGGTAGGGCGACGGGGTCTGAGTCTGTACTGCCCGAAATGCCAGCAGGTGGAACATCCGACATCTGAACAAGGAAAAATAAATTTTCCATGTTAGTATGTCATAAAGCAAGCAAATAATAGGCCAACAGTTTAAATCATGTATAACGGTAACTAGCAGGGCAATAACAGTAATTCGTATGAAAGTAGCATGCAATCGAAAGCAAGTAGCATCATGCAGTAGTGAAATCATGTAGTAGCATACGGCATATAGCGGAAAAAAGTAAGCAGTAACATGCAGTAAATTCAGCGGAAACAAGTAAACTAGCAAGTTGTAGATTAGTCTTATTAGTGAATCCTACTCGGGTCGGTCTTAGACTCACTAATGCAACCTAATTCCCTACAACCAATGCTCTGATACCAAATGTGATGCCCCGTACAAAACCATCGTGTACGAATCATCAACAACAGGATCATTACAAGGTTAAGTACTATATGCTGTAATTAAAGAAGTTGCATTCATGATAAAAAGGTGATGTCATAATCGACATCAAATGTTTTACATTTCAAAAGCATGCTTCACTAAGTAGAAGCAAATAATAAGTGTATGTGACCACAATGGTCGTTACAAGTCATAGTTCAAAAGTACGAATGTTTGAATGCAAAGTAAAGTAGTTCATGCGTAGACAACTCTAAGCAGCGGGTTCTACAGCACGACTAGTACACAGCGGAAGCAACCTCAAGCACCTGAGAAATACATGCTTAAAAAAGTCAACACAACGGTTGGTGAGCTATAGTTTAAGTATAACAGTATGTAAGGTAGGCTACGAGATTTCAGTGCTACAAAGAGCGTTTCAAAATAGTATGATAAAGTATATGTTAACCGTGGGCACTTGGTAACTAACTTAACGTTTATACCCCCTGAAAGTACACTTGGAAAGTGCGTATGTCTATGAAGTATTAAACACTCGTTAAATGCTAGCGCGACTAGCCCGAGTGGGGATGTCAAACCCTATGGATCCATATCTAAGATTCGCGTTCATGGTTCAAAAACCAATGATTAAACGTTACCGAGCTAAAGGGAATGTTTATGCCGTTGTATAACCCACACATATATAAGTTTAAGTACTCGTGCCTAGTATGTAAAACATAAAATCCACATGTATTCTCAGTTCCCAAAATAAGTTAAAGTAAAAAGGGAATGTTATAACTCACAATGATATGTAGCGGTAAGGTAGTAGTCAGGAAAGGTGTGCAAGTAAATGGTCCGAAGTCCTCAACCTAAGTCAAATAGTACTAAGTCAGTAAATTGTCTTAATAGGTTTAAAAGTATGTAATTAATGTCTTAAGGGTCATCATCATTCATCATCAAACAAAAGGCGCAAAGTAAGTTTCGTTTATGAAAGTAGTTTTCAACAAAGTCTGACTTCAGTCAGTCGCCACGGCCTCTACCCTTACTGAATTAAGGTGAGACCAGTGGCCACGGCTCCATCTATGAGTCCCTTAAGTGTGGTAAAATTTACAGAAGCAAACTCGTCTTGGTTTGACCATGGCGACGGTCTAAGTGCGAGTAGGTCAGAAATTTCTGCACAACGTTAAAGGACATAGTAACGATCGGAGGGCCATAAATCCTAAACCGTAACTCGGATTGAGTCCTATATGAAAAGTTATCTACTCACAAATTTCTATCTAAAAATCAAGGTTAGAACAGCCCAGGTCTACTGGTCTATTCCAGAAGCATCAGGTCAGTAGGTTTTGAACAGAACAGTGAGTTTAAAAGGGTTCCGGTGGTCTTGGTGCTTGATGTTCATCATGGTTCTCATCCTTGATGCATATAGCTTCAAGTGTACAACTCATTGATGTATCTACATCATCTTAACCAAGTCTTGACCATCATAACCCTAGTGCAAGTCTAAGACATGAAGCACAACTCACTTAAGAGTTGTATGAAGTTTGATGAACCAAAGTTACATCAAAGTCTTAGATCTAACACATACATGAACTATAAACTTGAAAGTTAACTAACTAATCAAGATCATAAGTAGTAGAACATAGTTCTTAGTTTGATCTTGAAAGTTATGATGATGAGGGTTTAGTGCTATGGTTTTGCAAGAGAAAGAAGAGAAGAGAAGTCACAAGTTACTTACAATCCTTTAGAGAAAAAGAGAGAAAAGATAAGAAAAAAGTGAAGTAGCAAGTAAGTGTGTGTGAGTGAAATGAAGATACATGAGAATAAATAGTAAAAAAAAGATTTTGAACTCCCCATATGGCCATATGGCCGTTGGTTTTCATCAAGGGGAGGGGGGAGAGTTGTTTAGTGGTCTCTTGCATGAAAAGTCTTACAAAGGTGGTTAATAGGTGGGGTTTCATGGGGATTACATGCAAACTAGATTCCAATTCTTAACTAACTAGTTCCTTTCACTAAATAATACTTACAAGTGAATGACATGGGCTAACTAAGTCCATTAATAATGTAGGGTGGGCTTATAAGCCCAAAGTCATAAGTCCATAACACTAATAAAGCCCAAGTTCACTTAAATCACAAGTTAAACCAATTAAAGCCCAAGTAACTAACTAATAGCCTTAGTTAATTAAAATGATTAATAAAATTAATCATGAATGTAAATAATATCTAAAAATATTATTCGTGAAAGTTCCGGGTGTCACAAAGACGTTTCGGGCACTTAAAAGTCAAGTACGGGCAATCATGGCAACATGTAAATGTAATAACGTACATTCGTTTAAACACGCGTATTAATAATAATAATTATTAATAAATAAATGTTGGAAATTCCAGGGTCGTTACATTATGTAATCTTGAGATACCATAGACACGTATACAATGTTTCGACCTATCATGTCGACACATCTATATATATTTCGGAACAACCATAGACACTCTATATGTGAATGTTGGAGTTAGCTATACAGGGTTGAGGTTGATTCCAAAATATATATAGTTTGAGTTGTGATCAATACTGAGATACGTATACACTGCATCGTGGATTGATTCAAGATAATATTTATTGATTTATTTCTGTACATCTAACTGTGGACAACTAGTTGTAGGTTACTAACAAGGACAGCTGACTTAATAAACTTAAAACATCAAAATATATTAAAAGTGTTGTAAATATATTTTAAACATACTTTGATATATATGTATATATTGTTATAGGTTCGTGAATCAACCAGTGGCCAAGTCTTACTTCCCGACGAAGTAAAAATCTGTGAAAGTGAGTTATAGTCCCACTTTTAAAATCTAATATTTTGGGATGAGAATACATGCAGGTTTTATAAATGATTTACAAAATAGACACAAGTACGTGAAACTACATTCTATGGTTAAATTATCGAAATCGAATATGCCCCTTTTTATTAAGTCTGGTAATCTAAGAATTAGGGAACAGACACCCTAATTGACGCGAATCCTAAAGATAGATCTATTGGGCCTAACAAACCCCATCCAAAGTACCGGATGCTTTAGTACTTCGAAATTTATATCATATCCGAAGGGTGTCCCGGAATGATGGGGATATTCTTATATATGCATCTTGTTAATGTCGGTTACCAGGTGTTCACAATATGAATGATTTTTATCTCTATGTATGGGATGTGTATTGAAATATGAAATCTTGTGGTCTATTGTTACGATTTGATATATATATAGGTTAAACCTATAACTCACCAACAATTTTGTTGACGTTTAAAGCATGTTTATTCTCAGGTGAATACTAAGAGCTTCCGCTGTTGCATACTAAAATTAGGACAAGAGTTGGAGTCCATGTTTGTATGATATTGTGTAAAAACTGCATTCAAGAAACTAATTTCGATGTAACATATTTGTATTGTAAACCATTATGTAATGGTCGTGTGTAAACAGGATATTTTAGATTATCATTATTTGATAATCTACGTAAAGCTTTTTAAACCTTTATTTATGAAATAAAGGTTATGGTTTGTTTTAAAATGAATGCAGTCTTTGAAAAACATCTCATATAGAGGTCAAAACCTCGCAACGAAATCAATTAATATGGAACGTTTTTAATCAATAAGAACGGGACATTTCAATATGTGTAAAGACTTTAGTTCTAAAGTAAAATGTGCATCATTACCTCTAGACGATAAATATACTATTGAATTAGCTAATGGTAAACTGATAAAAGCCGATAAAATTTGCCATGGTTGCGAAATAAATCTCGCTGGTGAAACCTTCGAAATCGATTTGATACCTGTAGAATTAGGAAGTTTTGACGTAATCGTTGGCATGGACTGGATGTCCAAAACAAGTGCGGAAGTTATTTGCGCTGAGAAAGCAATCCGCATCCCTCGTAAGGATGAAACGTCATTAATGATTTATGAGGAGAAGAGCAACTCAAAGCTAAACTTTATCAGCTGTATGAAGGCCCAGAAACTTATAAGAAAAGGTTGTTATGCTATTCTGGCACACATAAAGAAGATCGATACTAAAGAAAGAAGCATTAATGACATGCCGATTGTAAGAGAATATCCCGGAGTATTTCCAGAAGAATTACCGGGGCTACCTCCACACAGATGTGTAGAATTCCAGATTGATCTCATACCAGGAGCTGCACCTGTAGTGAAATGTCCCGTTCTTATTGATTAAAAACGTTCCATATTAATTGATTTCGTTGCGAGGTTTTGACCTCTATATGAGACGTTTTTCAAAGACTGCATTCATTTTAAAACAAACCATAACCTTTATTTCATCAATAAAGGTTTAAAAAGCTTTACGTAGATTATCAAATAATGATAATCTAAAATATCCTGTTTACACACGACCATTACATAATGGTTTACAATACAAATATGTTACAACAAAATAAGTTTCTTGAATGCAGTTTTTACACAATATCATACAAGCATGGACTCCAAATCTCGTCCTTATTTAAGTATGCGACAGCGGAAGCTCTTAATAATCACCTGAGAATAAACATGCTTAAAACGTCAACAAAAATGTTGGTGAGTTATAGGTTTAACCTATATATATCAAATCGTAACAATAGACCACAAGATTTCATATTTCAATACACATCCCATACATAGAGATAAAAATCATTCATACGGTGAACACCTGGTAACCGACAATAACAAGATGCATATATAAGAATATCCCCATCATTCCGGGACACCCTTCGGATATGATATAAATTTCGAAGTACTAAAGCATCCGGTACTTTGGATGGGGTTTGTTAGGCCCAATAGATCTATCTTTAGGATTCGCGTCAATTAGGGTGTCTGTTCCCTAATTCTTAGATTACCAGACTTAATAAAAAGGGGCATATTCGATTTCGATAATTCAACCATAGAATGTAGTTTCACGTACTTGTGTCTATTTTGTAAATCATTTATAAAACCTGCATGTATTCTCATCCCAAAAATATTAGATTTTAAAAGTGGGACTATAACTCACTTTCACAGATTTTTTTCTTCGTCGGGAAGTAAGACTTGGCCACTGGTTGATTCACGAACCTATAACAATATATACATATATATCAAAGTATGTTCAAAATATATTTACAACACTTTTAATATATTTTGATGTTTTAAGTTTATTAAGTCAGCTGTCCTCGTTAGTAACCTACAACTAGTTGTCCACAGTTAGATGTACAGAAATAAATCGATAAATATTATCTTGAATCAATCCACGACCCAGTGTATACGTATCTCAGTATTGATCACAACTCAAACTATATATATTTTGGAATCAACCTCAACCCTGTATAGCTAACTCCAACATTCACATATAGAGTGTCTATGGTTGTTCCGAAATATATATAGATGTGTCGACATGATAGGTCGAAACATTGTATACGTGTCTATGGTATCTCAAGATTACATAATATATAATACAAGTTGATTAAGTTATGGTTGGAATAGATTTGTTACCAATTTTCACGTAGCTAAAATGAGAAAAATTATCCAATCTTGTTTTACCCATAACTTCTTCATTTTAAATCCGTTTTGAGTGAATCAAATTGCTATGGTTTCATATTGAACTCTATTTTATGAATCTAAACAAAAAAAGTATAGGTTTCTAGTCGGAAAAATAAGTTACAAGTCGTTTTTGTAAAGGTAGTCATTTCAGTCGAAAGAACGACGTCTAGATGACCATTTTAGAAAACATACTTCCACTTTGAGTTTAACCATAATTTTTGGATATAGTTTCATGTTCATAATAAAAATCATTTTCTCAGAATAACAACTTTTAAATCAAAGTTTATCATAGTTTTTAATTAACTAACCCAAAACAGCCCGCGGTGTTACTACGACGGCGTAAATCCGGTTTTACGGTGTTTTTCGTGTTTCCAGGTTTTAAATCATTAAGTTAGCATATCATATAGATATAGAACATGTGTTTAGTTGATTTTAAAAGTCAAGTTAGAAGGATTAACTTTTGTTTGCGAACAAGTTTAGAATTAACTAAACTATGTTCTAGTGATTACAAGTTTAAACCTTCGAATAAGATAGCTTTATATGTATGAATCGAATGATGTTATGAACATCATTACTACCTTAAGTTCCTTGGATGAACCTACTGGAAAAGAGAAAAATGGATCTAGCTTCAATGGATCCTTGGATGGCTCAAAGTTCTTGAAGCAAAATCATGACACGAAAACAAGTTCAAGTAAGATCATCACTTGAAATAAGATTGTTATAGTTATAGAAATTGAACCAAAGTTTGAATATGATTATTACCTTGTATTAGAATGATAACCTACTGTAAGAAACAAAGATTTCTTGAGGTTGGATGATCACCTTACAAGATTGGAAGTGAGCTAGCAAACTTGAAAGTATTCTTGATTTTATGAAACTAGAACTTTTGGAATTTATGAAGAACACTTAGAACTTGAAGATAGAACTTGAGAGAGTTCAATTAGATGAAGAAAATTGAAGAATGAAAGTGTTTGTAGGTGTTTTTGGTCGTTGGTGTATGGATTAGATATAAAGGATATGTAATTTTGTTTTCATGTAAATAAGTCATGAATGATTACTCATATTTTTGTAATCTTATGAGATATTTCATGCTAGTTGCCAAATGATGGTTCCCACATGTGTTAGGTGACTCACATGGGCTGCTAAGAGCTGATCATTGGAGTGTATATACCAATAGTACATACATCTAAAAGCTGTGTATTGTACGAGTACGAATACGGGTGCATACGAGTAGAATTGTTGATGAAACTGAACGAGAATGTAATTGTAAGCATTTTTGTTAAGTAGAAGTATTTTGATAAGTGTATTGAAGTCTTTCAAAAGTGTATAAATACATATTAAAACACTACATGTATATACATTTTAACTGAGTCGTTAAGTCATCGTTAGTCGTTACATGTAAGTGTTGTTTTGAAACCTTTAGGTTAACGATCTTGTTAAATGTTGTTAACCCAATGTTTATAATATCAAAAGAGATTTTAAATTATTATATTATCATGATATTATGATGTACGAATATCTCTTAATATGATATATATACATTAAATGTCGTTACAACGATAAACGTTACATATATGTCTCGTTTCAAAATCATTAAGTTAGTAGTCTTGTTTTTACATATGTAGTTCATTGTTAATATAATTAATGATATGTTTACTTATCATAATATCATGTTAACTATATATATAACCATATATATGTCATCATATAGTTTTTTTTACAAGTTTTAACGTTCGTGAATCACCGGTCAACTTGGGTGGTCAATTGTCTATATGAAACCTATTTCAATTAATCAAGTCTTAACAAGTTTGATTGCTTAACATGTTGGAAACATTTAATTATGTAAACATCAATCTCAATTAATATATATAAACATGGAAAAGTTCGGGTCACTACAGTACCTACCCGTTAAATAAATTTCGTCCCGAAATTTTAAGCTGTTGAAGGTGTTGACGAATCTTCTGGAAATAGATGCGGGTATTTCTTCTTCATCTGATCTTCACGCTCCCAGGTGAACTCGGGTCCTCTACGAGCATTCCATCGAACCTTAACAATTGGTATCTTGTTTTGCTTAAGTCTTTTAACCTCACGATCCATTATTTCGACGGGTTCTTCGATGAATTGGAGTTTTTCGTTGATTTGGATTTCATCTAACGGAATAGTGAGATCTTCTTTAGCAAAACATTTCTTCAAATTTGAGACGTGGAAAGTGTTATGTACAGCCGCGAGTTGTTGAGGTAACTCAAGTCGGTAAGCTACTGGTCCGACACGATCAATAATCTTGAATGGTCCAATATACCTTGGATTTAATTTCCCTCGTTTACCAAATCGAACAACGCCTTTCCAAGGTGAAACTTTAAGCATGACCATCTCTCCAATTTCAAATTCTATATCTTTTCTTTTAATGTCAGCGTAGCTCTTTTGTCGACTTTGGGCGGTTTTCAACCGTTGTTGAATTTGGATGATCTTCTCGGTAGTTTCTTGTATAATCTCCGGACCCGTAATCTGTCTATCCCCCACCTCACTCCAACAAATCGGAGACCTGCACTTTCTACCATAAAGTGCTTCAAACGGCGCCATCTCAATGCTTGAATGGTAGCTGTTGTTGTAGGAAAATTCTGCTAACGGTAGATGTCGATCCCAACTGTTTCCGAAATCAATAACACATGCTCGTAGCATGTCTTAAAGCGTTTGTATCGTCCTTTCGCTCTGCCCATCAGTTTGTGGATGATAGGCAGTACTCATGTCTAGACGAGTTCCTAATGCTTGCTGTAATGTCTGCCAGAATCTTGAAATAAATCTGCCATCCCTATCAGAGATAATAGAGATTGGTATTCCATGTCTGGAGACGACTTCCTTCAAATACAGTCGTGCTAACTTCTCCATCTTGTCATCTTCTCTTATTGGTAGGAAGTGTGCTGATTTGGTGAGACGATCAACTATTACCCAAATAGTATCAAAACCACTTGCAGTCCTTGGCAATTTAGTGATGAAATCCATGGTAATGTTTTCCCATTTCCATTCCGGGATTTCGGGTTGTTGAAGTAGACCTGATGGTTTCTGATGCTCAGCTTTGACCTTAGAACACGTCAAACATTCTCCTACGTATTTAGCAACATCGGCTTTCATACCCGGCCACCAAAAATGTTTCTTGAGATCCTTGTACATCTTCCCCGTTCCAGGATGTATTGAGTATCTGGTTTTATGAGCTTCTCTAAGTACCATTTCTCTCATATCTCCAAATTTTGGTACCCAAATCCTTTCAGCCCTATACCGGGTTCCGTCTTCCCGAATATTAAGATGCTTCTCCAATCCTTTGGGTATTTCATCCTTTAAATTTCCCTCTTTTAAAACTCCTTGTTGCGCCTCCTTTATTTGAGTAGTAATGTTATTATGAATCATTATATTCATAGATTTTACTCGAATGGGTTCTCTATCCTTCCTGCTCAAGGCATCGGCTACCACATTTGCCTTCCCCGGGTGGTAACGAATCTCAAAATCGTAATCATTCAATAATTCAATCCACCTACGCTGCCTCATATTCAGTTGTTTCTGATTAAATATGTGTTGAAGACTTTTGTGGTCGGTATATATAATACTTTTGACCCCATATAAGTAGTGCCTCCAAGTCTTTAATGCAAAAACAACCGCGCCTAATTCCAAATCATGCGTCGTATAATTTTGTTCGTGAATCTTCAATTGTCTAGACGCATAAGCAATCACCTTCGTTCGTTGCATTAATACACAACCGAGACCTTGCTTTGATGCGTCACAATAAATCACAAAATCATCATTCCCTTCAGGCAATGACAATATAGGTGCCGTAGTTAGCTTTTTCTTCAATAACTGAAACGCTTTCTCTTGTTCATCATTCCATTCAAATTTCTTCCCTTTATGCGTTAATGCAGTCAAGGGTTTTGCTATTCTGGAAAAGTCTTGGATGAACCTTCTGTAGTAACCAGCTAGTCCTAAAAACTGGCGTATGTGTTTCGGAGTTTTCGGGGTTTCCCACTTTTCAACAGTTTCTATCTTTGCCGGATCCACCTTAATACCTTCTTTGTTCACTATGTGACCGAGGAATTGAACTTCTTCCAACCAAAATGCACACTTTGAAAACTTAGCGTACAATTCTTCCTTCCTCAATACTTCTAACACCTTTCTCAAATGTTCACCGTGTTCTTGGTCATTCTTTGAGTAAATAAGTATGTCATCAATGAAAACAATGACAAACTTGTCAAGGTATGGTCCACACACTCGGTTCATAAGGTCCATGAACACAGCTGGTGCATTAGTTAAACCAAACGGCATGACCATAAACTCGTAATGACCGTAACGTGTTCTGAAAGCAGTCTTTGGAATATCATCTTCTTTCACCCGCATTTGATGATACCCGGAACGTAAGTCAATCTTTGAATAAACAGACGAGCCTTGTAGTTGATCAAATAAGTCGTCGATTCTCGGTAGTGGGTAGCGGTTCTTGATGGTAAGTTTGTTCAACTCTCGGTAGTCGATACACAACCTGAATGTACCATCTTTCTTCTTGACAAACAAAACAGGAGCTCCCCACGGTGATGTGCTTGGTCGAATGAAACCACGCTCTAAAAGTTCTTGTAATTGGCTTTGTAGTTCTTTCATCTCGCTGGGTGCGAGTCTGTAAGGAGCACGAGCTATTGGTGCAGCTCCTGGTACAAGATCTATTTGAAATTCAACGGATCGATGTGGGGGTAATCCCGGTAATTCTTTCGGAAATACATCGGGAAATTCTTTTGCAATGGGAACATCATTGATGCTCTTTTCTTCAGTTTGTACTTTCTCGACGTGTGCTAGAACAGCATAGCAACCTTTTCTTATTAGTTTTTGTGCCTTCAAATTACTAATAAGATGTAGCTTCGTGTTGCCCTTTTCTCCGTACACCATTAAGGGTTTTCCTTTTTCTCGTATAATGCGAATTGCATTTTTGTAACAAACGATCTCCGCTTTCACTTCTTTCAACCAGTCCATACCGATTATCACATCAAAACTCCCTAACTCTACTGGTATCAAATCAATCTTAAATGTTTCGCTAACCAGTTTAATTTCTCGATTCCGACATATATTATCTGCTGAAATTAATTTACCATTTGCTAATTCGAGTAAAAATTTACTATCCAAAGGCGTCAATGGACAACTTAATTTAGCACAAAAATCTCTACTCATATAGCTTCTATCCGCACCCGAATCAAATAAAACGTAAGCAGATTTATTGTCAATAAGAAACGTACCCGTAACAAGCTCCGGGTCTTCCTGTGCCTCTACCGCATTAATATTGAAAACTCTTCCACGGCCTTGTCCATTCGTGTTCTCCTGGTTCGGGCAATTTCTAATAATGTGGCCTGGTTTTCCACATTTATAACAAACTACATTGGCATAACTTGCTCCGACACTACTTGCTCCGCCATTACTCGTTCCGACACCATTTGTTCCTTTCGTTCTATTAACCCCTGGTCCGTAGACCTCACACTTCGCCGCGCTATGACCATTTCTTTTACACTTGTTGCAAAATTTGGTGCAGAACCCTGAGTGATTCTTTTCACACCTTTGGCATAGTTGCTTCTGATTGTTGTTGTTGTTGCGGTTATTATTGTTGTTGGGATGATTGTTGTAGTTGCTGTTGTTGTTGTTGTTGTTGTTGGGCCGTTTGTTGTAGTTGCGATTGATGTTGCGATTGTTGGGATAATTGTTGCGATTATTGTTGTAATTGCTGTTGTTGTTGTATTGGTGATTCTTATCACCGTTTTCCTCCCACTTTCTTTTGACTTGCTTCACATTGGCCTCTTCAGCAGTCTGTTCTTTAATTCTTTCTTCAATCTGGTTCACTAGTTTGTGAGCCATTCTACATGCCTGTTGTATGGAGGCGGGCTCGTGTGAACTTATATCTTCTTGGATTCTTTCCGGTAATCCTTTCACAAACGCGTCGATCTTCTCTTCCTCATCTTCGAATGCTCCCGGACACAATAGGCACAATTCTGTGAATCGTCTTTCGTACGTGGTAATATCAAATCCTTGGGTTCGTAACCCTCTAAGTTCTGTCTTGAGCTTATTGACCTCGGTTCTGGGACGGTACTTCTCGTTCATCAAGTGCTTGAATGCTGACCACGGTAGTGCGTACGCATCATCTTGTCCCACTTGCTCTAGATAGGTATTCCACCATGTTAATGCAGAACCTGTGAAGGTATGCGTAGCGTACTTCACTTTGTCCTCTTCAGTACACTTACTTATGGCAAACACCGATTCAACCTTCTCGGTCCACCGTTTCAATCCGATCGGTCCTTCGGTTCCATCAAATTCCAAAGGTTTGCAGGCAGTGAATTCTTTGTAGGTGCATCCTACACGATTTCCTGTACTGCTAGATCCAAGGTTATTGTTGGTATGTAGCGCAGCCTGTACTGCGGCTATGTTTGAAGCTAGAAAAGTACGGAATTCCTCTTCATTCATATTCACGGTGTGTCGAGTAGTCGGTGCCATTTCCTTCAAAATAGTTAAATGGAACAAGTTAATCATACAGAATATTAAGAGTAGTTAATAGTATTTCGTAGCATAATATGAACTCATTTATAAAAGCTTTTTCTTCATATTAGCGTTTTATAAGTTTAAATTCGGGTAGTACCTACCCGTTAAGTTCATACTTAGTAGCTAATATACAATTCAACTACTACAATTCTATATGAAAAACTGATTATAATAATATTTCGCGTTCAAACTTTTATACAATATTTTACAAACTTACAATACCGCTTATTTTACATAAAGCATGAAATATAGCACACAATAACTTTGATACAAGATAGTTGTGAAGACAATTCTAGCTAGTACACAAGTCGTTCAGCAAAGGCAATAAAGACACGTAATTCATACGTCCAGAAACAAGTCATGCATTCTGGTTTTACTAGGACTACTTCCCATCCTTGGTCTTGTGCAACATAACCGTTATGGCCGTTGATAAGACAGCGTGTTGTAACGTCATCAAAAGGGACGAGGGTTACGTAATGTCCAACAGTCCCGTAATAATCTAAAAACCTCATTTCTTACCCCAATTACCGACTCCGTCACTTGTGGAAACGTTTTGTTTAATAGTTGTAGCCCGATGTTCTTGTTCTCACTTTGGTGAGAAGCGAACATTACTAATCCGTAAGCATAACATGCTTCTTTATGTTGCATGTTAGCCGCTTTTTCTAAATCACGAAGTCCAATATTCGGATATATTGAGTCAAAATAATTTCTTAACCCGTTGCGTAAAATAGCATTTGGGTTCCCCGCAATATATGCGTCAAAGTAAACACATCGTAACTTATGGGTTTCCCAATGTGATATCCCCCATCTTTCAAACGAAAGTCTCTTATAAACCAAGACATTCTTGGAACGTTCTTCGAATGTCTTACAAACTGATCTCGCCTTAAATAGTTGTGCCGAAGAATTCTGGCCGACTCTAGACAAGATTTCATCAATCATGTCTCCGGGTAGGTCTCTTAAAATATTGGGTTGTCTATCCATTTTGTGTTTTTAAACTGTAAAATAGACAAGAGTTAGATTCATAAAAAAAATACTTATTAATACAAGCAATTTTTACATATATCATAAAGCATAAGAACACTATATTCCATATATTACACCACACGAATACAACTATCTTATTCCGACTCGCTCGTTTCTTCTTCTTCGGTTTTGGTTCGTTTTGCCAAGTTTCTAGGGATATATGATGTTCCCCTAATACGAGCCATCGTTGTCCACATTGGTTTAGAAAAACCTGGTGGTTTAGAGGTTCCCGGGTCATTGTTACAACTTAAGGACTTCGGGGGTTGACGATACATATAAAGTTCATCGGGGTTGGAATTAGATTTCTCTATTTTTATGCCCTTTCCCTTATTATTTTCTTTTGCCTTTTTAAATTCAGTTGGGGTAATTTCTATAACATCATCGGAATTCTCGTCGGAATCCGATTCATCGGAGAATTGGTAATCCTCCCAATATTTTGCTTCCTTGGCGGAAACACCATTGACCATAATTAACTTTGGTCGGTTGGTTGAGGATTTTCTTTTACTTAACCGTTTTATTATTTCCCCCACCGGTTCTATTTCTTCATCCGGTTCCGATTCTTCTTCCGGTTCCGATTCTTCTTCCGGTTCCGACTCTTCTTCCGGTTCCTCTTCGGGAACTTGTGAATCAGTCCACAAATCATTCCAATTTACATTTGACTCTTCATTATTATTAGGTGAGTCAATGGGACTTGTTCTAGAGGTAGACATCTATCACATAATATCAAACACGTTAAGAGATTAATATATCACATAATATTCATATGTTAAAAATATATAGTTTCCAACAAAAATGTTAAGCAATCATTTTTAAAGAAAACACGGTCGAAGTCCAGACTCACTAATGCATCCTAACAAACTCGATAAGACACACTAATGCAAATTTTCTGGTTCTCTAAGACCAACGCTCGGATACCAACTGAAATGTCCCGTTCTTATTGATTAAAAACGTTCCATATTAATTGATTTCGTTGCGAGGTTTTGACCTCTATATGAGACGTTTTTCAAAGACTGCATTCATTTTAAAACAAACCATAACCTTTATTTCATCAATAAAGGTTTAAAAAGCTTTACGTAGATTATCAAATAATGATAATCTAAAATATCCTGTTTACACACGACCATTACATAATGGTTTACAATACAAATATGTTACAACAAAATAAGTTTCTTGAATGCAGTTTTTACACAATATCATACAAGCATGGACTCCAAATCTCGTCCTTATTTAAGTATGCGACAGCGGAAGCTCTTAATAATCACCTGAGAATAAACATGCTTAAAACGTCAACAAAAATGTTGGTGAGTTATAGGTTTAACCTATATATATCAAATCGTAACAATAGACCACAAGATTTCATATTTCAATACACATCCCATACATAGAGATAAAAATCATTCATACGGTGAACACCTGGTAACCGACAATAACAAGATGCATATATAAGAATATCCCCATCATTCCGGGACACCCTTCGGATATGATATAAATTTCGAAGTACTAAAGCATCCGGTACTTTGGATGGGGTTTGTTAGGCCCAATAGATCTATCTTTAGGATTCGCGTCAATTAGGGTGTCTGTTCCCTAATTCTTAGATTACCAGACTTAATAAAAAGGGGCATATTCGATTTCGATAATTCAACCATAGAATGTAGTTTCACGTACTTGTGTCTATTTTGTAAATCATTTATAAAACCTGCATGTATTCTCATCCCAAAAATATTAGATTTTAAAAGTGGGACTATAACTCACTTTCACAGATTTTTTTCTTCGTCGGGAAGTAAGACTTGGCCACTGGTTGATTCACGAACCTATAACAATATATACATATATATCAAAGTATGTTCAAAATATATTTACAACACTTTTAATATATTTTGATGTTTTAAGTTTATTAAGTCAGCTGTCCTCGTTAGTAACCTACAACTAGTTGTCCACAGTTAGATGTACAGAAATAAATCGATAAATATTATCTTGAATCAATCCACGACCCAGTGTATACGTATCTCAGTATTGATCACAACTCAAACTATATATATTTTGGAATCAACCTCAACCCTGTATAGCTAACTCCAACATTCACATATAGAGTGTCTATGGTTGTTCCGAAATATATATAGATGTGTCGACATGATAGGTCGAAACATTGTATACGTGTCTATGGTATCTCAAGATTACATAATATATAATACAAGTTGATTAAGTTATGGTTGGAATAGATTTGTTACCAATTTTCACGTAGCTAAAATGAGAAAAATTATCCAATCTTGTTTTACCCATAACTTCTTCATTTTAAATCCGTTTTGAGTGAATCAAATTGCTATGGTTTCATATTGAACTCTATTTTATGAATCTAAACAAAAAAAGTATAGGTTTCTAGTCGGAAAAATAAGTTACAAGTCGTTTTTGTAAAGGTAGTCATTTCAGTCGAAAGAACGACGTCTAGATGACCATTTTAGAAAACATACTTCCACTTTGAGTTTAACCATAATTTTTGGATATAGTTTCATGTTCATAATAAAAATCATTTTCTCAGAATAACAACTTTTAAATCAAAGTTTATCATAGTTTTTAATTAACTAACCCAAAACAGCCCGCGGTGTTACTACGACGGCGTAAATCCGGTTTTACGGTGTTTTTCGTGTTTCCAGGTTTTAAATCATTAAGTTAGCATATCATATAGATATAGAACATGTGTTTAGTTGATTTTAAAAGTCAAGTTAGAAGGATTAACTTTTGTTTGCGAACAAGTTTAGAATTAACTAAACTATGTTCTAGTGATTACAAGTTTAAACCTTCGAATAAGATAGCTTTATATGTATGAATCGAATGATGTTATGAACATCATTACTACCTTAAGTTCCTTGGATGAACCTACTGGAAAAGAGAAAAATGGATCTAGCTTCAATGGATCCTTGGATGGCTCAAAGTTCTTGAAGCAAAATCATGACACGAAAACAAGTTCAAGTAAGATCATCACTTGAAATAAGATTGTTATAGTTATAGAAATTGAACCAAAGTTTGAATATGATTATTACCTTGTATTAGAATGATAACCTACTGTAAGAAACAAAGATTTCTTGAGGTTGGATGATCACCTTACAAGATTGGAAGTGAGCTAGCAAACTTGAAAGTATTCTTGATTTTATGAAACTAGAACTTTTAGAATTTATGAAGAACACTTAGAACTTGAAGATAGAACTTGAGAGAGTTCAATTAGATGAAGAAAATTGAAGAATGAAAGTGTTTGTAGGTGTTTTTGGTCGTTGGTGTATGGATTAGATATAAAGGATATGTAATTTTGTTTTCATGTAAATAAGTCATGAATGATTACTCATATTTTTGTAATCTTATGAGATATTTCATGCTAGTTGCCAAATGATGGTTCCCACATGTGTTAGGTGACTCACATGGGCTGCTAAGAGCTGATCATTGGAGTGTATATACCAATAGTACATACATCTAAAAGCTGTGTATTGTACGAGTACGAATACGGGTGCATACGAGTAGAATTGTTGATGAAACTGAACGAGAATGTAATTGTAAGCATTTTTGTTAAGTAGAAGTATTTTGATAAGTGTATTGAAGTCTTTCAAAAGTGTATAAATACATATTAAAACACTACATGTATATACATTTTAACTGAGTCGTTAAGTCATCGTTAGTCGTTACATGTAAGTGTTGTTTTGAAACCTTTAGGTTAACGATCTTGTTAAATGTTGTTAACCCAATGTTTATAATATCAAAAGAGATTTTAAATTATTATATTATCATGATATTATGATGTACGAATATCTCTTAATATGATATATATACATTAAATGTCGTTACAACGATAAACGTTACATATATGTCTCGTTTCAAAATCATTAAGTTAGTAGTCTTGTTTTTACATATGTAGTTCATTGTTAATATAATTAATGATATGTTTACTTATCATAATATCATGTTAACTATATATATAACCATATATATGTCATCATATAGTTTTTTTTACAAGTTTTAACGTTCGTGAATCACCGGTCAACTTGGGTGGTCAATTGTCTATATGAAACCTATTTCAATTAATCAAGTCTTAACAAGTTTGATTGCTTAACATGTTGGAAACATTTAATCATGTAAACATCAATCTCAATTAATATATATAAACATGGAAAAGTTCGGGTCACTACATGTAGCCCGATCTCCATATAGACTTGCACCTTCAGAAATGCAAGAATTACAAGACCAGTTGCAAGAATTATCGGATCGTGGATTTATTCGTCCCAGTTTTTCACCTTGGGGTGCTCCTATTCTGTTCGTCAAGAAGAAGGATGGATCTATGAGAATGTGCATAGATTACCGAGAATTAAAAAAATTAACGATCAAGAATCGGTACCCATTACCGAGGATTGATGATTTTTTTGATCAATTGCAAGGATCAAGTGTTTATTCCAAGATTGATCTACGCTCCGGATATCATCAGCTGAGAGTGAAGGAAGAAGATGTTCCTAAAACCGCGTTCAGAACCCGTTACGGTCACTATGAATTTCTAGTCATGCCTTTTGGATTGACTAATGCTCCAGCAGTATTCATGGATCTAATGAATCACATCTGTAGACCGTATTTAGACAAATTTGTCATTGTTTTTATCGATGACATATTGATTTACTCGAAGAACAAGGAAGAACATGAGCAACACTTAAGACTGGTACTAGAGATACTCAAGAAAGAAGAATTGTACGCAAAATTTTTGAAGTGTGATTTCTGGTTACAAGAAGTACAATTTTTGGGACATGTTGTCAGTAAACATGGAATTAAAGTTGACCCTTCCAAGATTGAAGCCATTAGTAAATGGGAAACACCGAAGACTCCAACACAAATCCGCCAATTCTTAGGTCTTGCTGGTTACTACCGAAGATTCATTCAAGATTTCTCTAGAATCGCCAAACCCTTAACTTTATTGACTCAAAAGGGAAAGAAGTATGATTGGTCCACGGAACAGGAATCCTCATTCCAGTTATTAAAGAAGAAGTTAACGTCTGCACCCATTTTGTCATTACCAGAAGGAAATGATGATTTCGTGATCCATTGTGACGCTTCGCACCAAGGTTTAGGATGTGTATTAATGTAACGCACAAAAGTTATCGCATATGCCTCACGACAACTAAAAATTCATGAAAAGAACTATACGACACACGATTTGGAACTTGGAGCTGTAGTTTTTGCACTCAAAATATGGAGACACTATCTATATGGCACCAAGTGTACAGTGTACACCGACCATAAGAGTCTTCAGCATATTTTTGATCAAAAACAACTCAATATGAGGCAACGTCGCTGGGTAGAGTTGTTAAACGATTACGATTGTGAAATCCGTTACCACCCCGGAAAGGCTAATGTTGTAGCTGATGCCCTAAGTCGAAAAGAAAGAGTAAAACCTCTTAGGGTCCGAGCCTTGAATATTACAATTCGTACCGATCTCACAAAGCAAATTTAAGCAGCACAGTTAGAAGCTTTAAAAGAAGAAAATGAAAAAGGCGAAATGAGCAGAGGGTTAGAAAAACAGCTTGAAGTAAAAGCCAATGGAACCCTGTATTTTGCTGGTAGGATATGGGTACCAAGACATGGTAACCTAAGGCAACTAGTACTGGATGAAGCACACAAAATGAGGTACTCAATTCACCCAGGAAATGGAAAAATGTACCACGATCTCAAGAAGTTCTATTGGTGGCCTAATATGAAAACAGAAATTGCTACTTATGTAAGCAAATGTTTAACGTGTGCAAAGGTCAAAGCTGAGCACCAAAAGCTGTCAGGATTACTGCAAGAACCAGAAATTCCACAGTGGAAATGGGAAAGAATAACCATGGATTTCATTACGAAATTGCCAAGGACTGCAAGTAGTCATGATACTATTTGGGTGATAGTTGATCGTCTAACTAAATCAGCTCACTTTCTACCAATAAAGGAGACAGACAGTATGGAGAAATTAGCACGCCTATATTTGAAGGAAGTAGTTTCCAGGCATGGTGTACCCATCTCTATCATATCTGATCGTGACACCCGATTCACATCACGTTTCTGGCAGTCATTACAAAAAGCATTGGGAACTCGATTAGATATGAGCACCGCTTATCACCCACAGACAGATGGTCAAAGTGAAAGAACAATACAAACATTGGAAGACATGTTACGGGCATGCGTGATTGACTTTAGAACCAGTTGGGATCGACACTTACCGTTGGCAGAATTTTCATACAATAACAGCTATCATACGAGCATCAACGCAGCGCCATTTGAAGCACTTTATGGTAGAAAGTGCAGATCTCCTATCTGTTGGAGTGAAGTAGGAGAAAGACAACTTACTGGACCAGAAATTATTCACGAAACTACCGAAAAGATCATTCAAATACAACAGCGATTGAAAACGGTCATGAGTTGCCAAAAAAGTTATGTTGATGTAAGAAGAAAACCGCTAGAATTTCAAGTGGGTGATAAAGTCATGTTGAAAGTATCACCCTGGAAAGGTGTTGTACGATTCGGTAAACGAGGAAAGCTAAGTCCTAGGTATGTAGGACCCTTTGAAATCATCGAAAGAATTGGAGCAGTTGCTTATCGATTAAAGCTACCACAAGAACTTAGTAGTGTTCATGACACATTTCACGTGTCAAATTTAAAGAAATGTTTAGCTGAAGAGGATGTCATAATTCCTCTTGACGAAATACGAATCAATGATAAACTCCATTTTGTCGAAGAACCTGTTGAAATCATGGACCGTGAGGTCAAACAATTAAAACAAAGTAAAATACCGATAGTTAGGGTTCGTTGGAACGAAAGATGAGGACCCGAGTTTACTTGGGAACGTGAAGATCAAATGAAGCAAAAGTATCCACATTTGTTCACTGATATCGCTCATGAAACAGGTACTACTCAAAATTTCGAGACGAAACTTTCTTTAACAGGGAGGTACTGTAATGACCCGAAAAATTTCGACTTATTTAAACCAATTCTCTATACGATTTATTATTTTGACACGTTAAACAAAGTCTGTTAAAATGAGTCTCAAAAATTTTAGAACTGTTTCATATATACAATTACCTTTGACTACTCTAGACGATTCATGAACAATTATATGTATGTATATATATATGTGTACAAGTAAAAACGACTTTCCTACGGTAAAACACTAATTGCTACAGTAAACACTATTTGCTACAGTAAACACTATTTGCTACAGTAAAACACTATTTGCTACAGTGAACACTATTTGCTACAGTAACACTATTTGCTACAGTAACACTGTTTGATGTCGACGAACTAGCAAACAAAAACGGATAAGGCGGCCAGGCGATCGCATGGCAAAAACACTGAAAACTCATGCGATCGCATGAGCTACAGTAAATGGAAATATGCCTATAAAAAGGCAGTTTGCTCAACGAATTTATTACACCATCTTTCTTTTCTCTTCTTCTGTACGTAAATTTTATATTTATAATTATAATTTTAATTTTAATTTTAAGTTTAATAATAATAAAGTATATTCGAGGGTATTTTTAATTCGGGTTTCAAACCGTTTTAAAATAAGGAAATATTGGGTATTGTTCGGGGTATTGTTCTTGAATCCAAGGCCAACCATACAGTCGTCTACCATCATTACGTCTACGCAATTTGCCTACAATATTGAGTCTCAATATTGAACTGTGAGTTTATAGTCTCCCTTTTTAAATACTTTAAATATTTTTGGGCTGAGAATACATGCAATTTATTTTAAACGCGATAAGACACAAGTACATACTATATTCTACACTGAGTTAAACCGAAAATCCCTTAGCTTTGGTAACTAGTAGCTGCCAGTACATAGGATATGGACTGGTGGGCGCGAATAATTGTATATGGATCCATAGGGCTTGACATTCCCGTCCGAGCTAGATCGCTAGCCTTTTAACGGACGTATGTTATTTGAGTTTAAGACACGTTGGTTTGCGTGTATTAAAACCAATGGGGTAATTATCACTATAGCGTTAAGTTTAGTTACCAGGGTGCTTTGTTACGTAGAATCTATTGATAAACTTTTGATGAAATCTTGTGGTCTATCTTTATATATGTTTATGACTCGAGCAATTAAACCTATAACTCACCAACATTCGTGTTGACTTTTTAGCATGTTTTATTCTCAGGTCCTTAGAATGCTTCCGCTGTGATGTGCGTGTTGCCTGCATGGAGTCTCTCATGCTTTGTACAAAGTTTATTGCATTCAAAATAAAACTGCGTTGTGTAATAAATAATTGGACTGTGATGTC
This sequence comes from Rutidosis leptorrhynchoides, assembly GCF_046630445.1. Classification (NCBI taxonomy): domain Eukaryota; kingdom Viridiplantae; phylum Streptophyta; class Magnoliopsida; order Asterales; family Asteraceae; genus Rutidosis; species Rutidosis leptorrhynchoides. The sequence goes on from NC_092342.1 coordinate 28,534,205, forward strand.
AACCTGTAAATTAAAGACTTATGTATTTCGGGGTTTTGCTTATACCTAAGCACTCGCCCACATGTTTATAACTTTCTATGTTTAGAAAGTCACTTATTTTAATGAATGCAATATTTTATCAAAACGTATCATATAGAGGTCAAAACCTCACTGTGGAATCAATGATTAACGTGCCGCGTCAATAGCGATTTTGACGGGTCGTTACAAAAAGTGAGAATGTTTCAGTACTTGCTGCTTGACTTTCAATGGTCTTTAGATGATATTGATAGGTTAAGAACACAAATTTTTGATCTTAAAAATGTTATCAAAGACAAAGATGCTGAAATTAAAGTCTTAAAAAAATGTGAGGTTGAACTTGACACATATAAAATGGCATATACAGAAGAAACTAAAAGATTAAATATTGAATTAGGAAGATCAATTAAAAGGTCAAAACACTATGAATCAATTTGTAAATCTTGGTGTGTATCTTCCAAAAAGAATTCTGATGCTATTGCCAAATAAATTCCAAATGATGTCAAAGCTATACTAGGTGAAAACTACATATTAAATAATAATGTGGAAGTTGATCCAAGTGTATTCAAACCTAACTCTACCAAACACATTTGTAAAATTTGATTGTGACAAAAAGATTTTAACCAATGCTTTTGTAAGGTCATTAGATCCTGTTGAGCCTTCTGAGACTATAATACTTGAAGGTAAAAATCCATTAGAGTCTAAACTTTTGAAACCTTCAGACTCTAACAGTTTAGTCTCTCAAAATAAAAGTGTGTGTTCTGACCTAGAGTCTGACACTCAAGAGTCAAGTTGCAAGGACAACTCTGAATCATCCTCTGACACTTGCATTTGTCCAGATCCAAAAAGGTCAACTAAGAGAAGGTCAAAGTCAAATCAAGCTAAGACTATTCATAATTTCAAAAAGGAAATTTTAAAACTCAATGAAAAAATTAAGAGTCAATAAAAACCTTCAGTTAAAAGAACATTTTGTTTTCCTAAGAAAATTGAGAAGGAATGGAAACCCAAAGTTTGTGAAAATAAAAGTATCTTAAAATCTGTTAAGGACAAGTTGATCTGGATTGAAAACAAAGCTTTTATCTGGAGAGTGAAGAGCACTCCAATTGAACCCACTGAAAAGTGGGTTCCCCTTAAAAACTAATCATTCTCTGTTGTTTGTGTCTTGTGTAGCAGGGTAATATGTGAAATGTCCCGTTCTTATTGATTAAAAATGTTCCATATTAATTGATTTCGTTGCGAGGTTTTGACCTCTATATGAGACGTTTTTCAAAGACTGCATTCATTTTTAAAACAAACCATAACCTTTATTTCATAAATAAAAGTTTAAAAAGCTTTACGTAGATTATCAAATAATGATAATCTAAAATATCCTGTTTACACACGACCATTACATAATGGTTTACAATACAAATATGTTACATCGAAATCAGTTTCTTGAATGCAGTTTTTACAAAATATCATACAAGCATGGACTCCAAATCTCGTCCTTATTTAAGTATGCGATAGCGGAAGCTCTTAATAATCACCTGAGAATAAACATGCTTAAAATGTCAACAAAAATGTTGGTGAGTTATAGGTTTAACCTATATATATCAAATCATAATAATAGACCACAAGATTTCATATTTCAATACACATTCCATACATAGAGATAAAAATCATTCATATGGTGAACACCTGGTAACCGACATTAATAAGATGCATATATAAGAATATCCCCATCATTCCGGGACACCCTTCGGATATGATATAAATTTCGAAGTACTAAAGCATCCAGTACTTTGGATGGGGTTTGTTAGGCCCAATAGATCTATCTTTAGGATTCGCGTCAATTAGGGTGTCTGTTCCCTAATTCTTAGATTACCAGACTTAATAAAAAGGGGCATATTCGATTTCGATAATTCAACCATAGAATGTAGTTTCACGTACTTGTGTCTATTTTGTAAATCATTTATAAATCCTGCATGTATTCTCATCCCAAAAATATTAGATTTTAAAAGTGGGACTATAACTCACTTTCACAGATTTTTACTTCGTCGGGAAGTAAGACTTGGCCACTGGTTGATTCACGAACCTATAACAATATATACATATATATCAAAGTATGTTCAAAATATATTTACAACACTTTTAATATATTTTGATGTTTTATGTTTATTAAGTCAGCTGTCCTCGTTAGTAACCTACAACTAGTTGTCCACAGTTAGATGTACATAAATAAATCGATAAATATTATCTTGAATCAATCCACGACCCAGTGTATACGTATCTCAGTATTGATCACAACTCAAACTATATATATTTTGGAATCAACCTCAACCCTGTATAGCTAACTCCAACATTCACATATAGAGTGTCTATGGTTGTTCCGAAATATATATAGATGTGTCGACATGATAGGTCGAAACATTGTATACGTGTCTATGGTATCTCAAGATTACATAATATACAATACAAGTTGATTAAGTTATGGTTGGAATAGATTTGTTACCAATTTTCACGTAGCTAAAATGAGAAAAATTATCCAATCTTGTTTTACCCATAACTTCTTCATTTTAAATCCGTTTTGAGTGAATCAAATTGCTATGGTTTCATATTGAACTCTATTTTATGAATATAAACAGAAAAAGTATAGGTTTATAGTCGGAAAAATAAGTTACAAGTCGTTTTTGTAAAGGTAGTCATTTCAGTCGAAAGAACGACGTCTAGATGACCATTTTAGAAAACATACTTCCACTTTGAGTTTAACCATAATTTTTGGATATAGTTTCATGTTCATAATAAAAATCATTTTCTCAGAATAACAACTTTTAAATCAAAGTTTATCATAGGTTTTAATTAACTAACCCAAAACAGCCCGCGGTGTTACTACGACGGCATAAATCCGGTTTTACGGTGTTTTTCGTGTTTCCAGGTTTTAAATCATTAAGTTAGCATATCATATAGATATAGAACATGTGTTTAGTTGATTTTAAAAGTCAAGTTAGAAGGATTAACTTTTATTTGCGAACAAGTTTAGAATTAACTAAACTATGTTCTAGTGATTACAAGTTTAAACCTTTGAATAAGATAGCTTTATATGTATGAATCGAATGATGTTATGAACATCATTACTACCTTAAGTTCCTTGGATAAACCTACTGGAAAATAGAAAAATAGATCTAGCTTCAACGGATCCTTGGATGGCTCGAAGTTCTTGAAGCAGAATCATGACACGAAAACAAGTTCAAGTAAGATCATCACTTGAAATAAGATTGTTATAGTTAAAGAAATTGAACCAAAGTTTGAATATGATTATTAACTTATATTAGAATGATAACCTACTGTAAGAAAGAAAGATTTCTTGAGGTTGGATGATCACCTTACAAGATTGGAAGTGAGCTAGCAAACTTGAAAGTATTCTTGATTTTATGTAACTAGAACTTGTAGAATTTATGAAGAACACTTAGAACTTGAAGATAGAACTTGAGATAGATTAATTAGATGAAGAAAATTGAAGAATGAAAGTGTTTGTAGGTGTTTTTGGTCGTTGGTGTATGGATTAGATATAAAGGATATGTAATTTTGTTTTCATGTAAATAAGTCATGAATGATTACTCATATTTTTGTAATTTTATGAGATATTTCATGCTAGTTGCCAAATGATGGTTCCCACATGTGGTAGGTGACTCACATGGGCTGCTAAGAGCTGATCATTGGAGTGTATATACCAATAGTACATACATCTAAAAGCTGTGTATTGTACGAGTACGAATACGGGTGCATACGAGTAGAATTGTTGATGAAACTGAACGAGGATGTAATTGTAAGCATTTTTGTTAAGTAGAAGTATTTTGATAAGTGTATTGAAGTCTTTCAAAAGTGTATAAATACATATTAAAACACTACATGTATATACATTTTAATTGAGTCGTTAAGTCATCGTTAGTCGTTACATGTAAGTGTTGTTTTGAAACCTTTAGGTTAACGATCTTGTTAAATATTGTTAACCCAATGTTTATAATATCAAATGAGATTTTAAATTATTATATTATCATGATATTATCATGTATGAATATCTCTTAATATGATATATATATACATTAAATGTCTTTACAACGATAATCGTTACATATATGTCTCGTTTAAAAATCATTAAGTTAGTAGTCTTATTTTTACATATGTAGTTCATTGTTAATATACTTAATGATATGTTTACTTATCATAGTATCATGTTAACTATATATATATATATATATATATATATATATATATATATATATATATATATATATATATATATATATATATATATATATATATATATATATATATATATATATCCATATATATGTCATCATATAGTTTTTACAAGTTTTAACGTTCGTGAATCACCGGTCAACTTGGGTGGTCAATTGTCTATATGAAACATATTTCAATTAATCAAGTCTTAACAAGTTTGATTGCTTAACATGTTGGAAACATTTAATCATGTAAATATCAATCTCAATTAATATATATAAACATGGAAAAGTTCGGGTCACTACAATATGTGGTATCTGGATAGTGGCTGCTCAAGACACATGACTGGATGCAAAGAGCATCTAGTAGGATTTGTTGAAGAAAAGGGTCCCTCTGTAAGATATGGGGATAATTCTGTTGCAAAGACTATTGGTTATGGTACTGTTAAAGCTGGAAGTGTTACTTTTAAGAAAGTTGCTTTAGTTGAAGGGCTGAAACATAATCTGCTGAGTGTGAGCCAAATTACTGATGAACACTGTGAAATCAGAATTAGGAAGAAAGCTGGTATTATTTATGATCCTAAAGGAAGGCCAACACTTGTGGCTTGGAGATTTCAAAATGTGTATATGTTGGATCTAGAATATGTTGATGCTGGAATTGAGACATGTATGTACTCTCAGACTGTCCCTGAGCTCAATTGGCTTTGGCACAAAAGGCTTTCTCATCTTAATTTTAAAAATATCAATGAGTTTTCCAAAAAGAAGCTTGTAAGAGGTCTTCCACAACAACCTTTCAAGAAAGATAAACCTTGTTATGCTTGTATTATGGGTAAACAGACCAAAATAAAGTTTCCCTCAAAAACCCTAGCTACCATCAGTGATCCTCTTCATATGCTTCACATAGATCTGTTTGGTCCAATGAACACGAGTAGCTTGGGTGGGAAAAGATATACTCTGGTAATTGTTGATGAGTATTCTAGATTTACATGGGTTATTTTCTTAGCTGCAAAGAGTGATGCTCCTGAAGAAATCATCAATTTGATCAAGAGAGAGCAGGTGCAAAAGGGTGTTCTTGTCAAACAGTTGAGAAGTGATCATGGTACTGAGTTCAAAAATGTCACATTAATTGATTTTTGTGTAGAGTCTGGAATTGTTCAAAATTTCTCTGCTGTTAGAACTCCACAATAAAATGAAGTTGCTGAAAGAAGAAATAGGACACTACCAGAACCATGCTATGCCAATCAAATGTTGCCCTAAGGTTCTGGGCTGAAGCTGTCAATACAGCATGTTATACTCAAAATAGGTCCTTGATTGTGAAGAAACATGGCAAAACTCCTTATGAGTTGTATCATAAAAAGGTGTCTACTATTCATTACTTCCATATATTTGGGTGTAAGTGCTATATTTTAAATCAAAGAGATCAGCTTGATAAGAAGAGGCCAAAGTATGATGAAGGTATTTTTATGGGATACTCTTCTGTATCTAAAGCTTATAGAGCATATAATCAGAGGAGAATGAAGATTGAAGAATCCATTAATGTTTCCTTTGATGAAAGTTCTTTAGAAATAGATCAGTCATTCAGTACTGAGCTATCTGCACTTGATGAATTGTTAAATTTGATTTCTGGTAATAGTGTTCAGACTCTGGATTCAGAGTCTGAGTCAGATGAACCAAACTTATCTGGATTGAGAAATGAAATTGCAGATAATACTTATACAGAAGAACCTCCACAGCAAGATGAATCTGTTGTCAATCAAGAAAGTGATCAGTCATCAAATGCCACTTTGGATCTCATTGTTCCTACTAGAAAATCATCTAGAAATATAGTTCCTCCAAAGCATCTTGAGGACTATGTTATGGATCCTACAGGTTTGCCTAAGCCTAGTTCTTCTTCTCAGACACATGTGTCTGACTTTGCTATAGCAAATTACTGCTTCTTTTCTAGTTTTCTTTCACTAATTGAGCCTAAAGAAGTAGATGAAGCATTGGCTCACAATGATTGGGTTGAGGCTATGACTGAAGAATTGACAGAATTTGAAAGAAATGATGTATGGGAATTGGTTCCAAAGCCTGCTGATAAAACTGCAATAGGCATAAAATGGGTTTTTAGAAACAAGGTTGATAAAGATGGTATTGTGATCAGAAATAAAGCAAGGTTGGTTGCTCAAGGGTACAGACAAGAAGAAGGAATAAACTATGATGAGACTTTTGCTCATGTTGCTAGAATTGAAGCTATTAGACTGTTTCTGGCATATGCTGCTCACAAGGATTTCAAGGTGTTTCAAATGGATGTGAAGAGTGCTTTCCTGAATGGTAAATTGCAAGAAGAGGTTTATGTGAAACAACCTCATGGTTTTATAAATAATAAATTCCCTAAGCATGTCTACAAACTGAAGAAAGTATTGTATGGTCTGAAGCAAGCTCCCAGAGCCTGGTATGATACCTTGTCAACATTTCTTCTAAAAAAGAATTTTTCCAGAGGAGCTATTGACAAGACTTTGTTTTTCAAAAAGGACAAAGGTGATGTGTTACTTGTTCAAATTTATGTTGATGACATTATCTTTGGGTCTACAAATCCACACTTGAGAAAATGGTTTTCTGACATTATGTCTGAAGAGTATAGAATGAGTAATTTATGTACTTTAATCTATTTTCTTGAGTTGCAAATAAAACAGAGTTTTGAGGGCATTTTTATTAACCAAAGTAACTACATTTCTGACATGTTAGCTAAATATGGTTTTAAAAATTGTTCCTCTTTAAGAACTCCAATGAGTGTTTCTAAAAAGCTTGATAAAGATAAATCTGGGAAACCCACTTGTCAATCAACCTATAGAGGTATGATTGGATCTTTGCTATACTTAACTGCAAGTAGACCTGATATAATGTTTGCTACATATCTTTGTACACGTTACCAATCTGATCCTAGGGAGTCTCATTATAAAGCTGTGAAAAGAATTTTTAGGTACTTAAAAGGTACCCCTAACCTGGGTCTTTGGTATTCTAAAGACACATGGTTTGATCTAATTGGTTACACAGATGCAGACTATGCAGAATTTTTAGGTACTTAAAAGGTACCCCTAACCTGGGTCTTAGGAAAAGCACCTCTGGTGGATGTCAATTGCTAGGTGGTAAGTTGGTTAGCTGGTCTAGTAAAAAGTAGAATTCTGTTGCTACTTCTACAGCAGAAGCTAAGTATGTTGCTGCTGGAAGTTGTTGTGCTCAGTTACTTTGGATGCAACATCAACTTTTGGATTTTGGGTTAGCATTGTCCAATACTCCAATCATGTGTGACAATGAGAGTGCAATTGCTATTACTGAGAATCCAGTGTTTCACTCAAGAACCAAGCATATTGAAATCAGGCACCACTTTATAAGGGATTGTGTTGAAAAGGGCAAAGTCTTCTTAAAGCATATTGGTACTAAGGATCAATTGGCAGATATTTTCACTAAGGAACTTACTGAGGAAAGGCACTTTTATCTTCTTAGACAACTTAGAATGTTAAATCCTTCTATTGAAATGTTGTCCAGTGATGATATTCCTTGAGTCTGAATTATTTTCTTAGAGTCTGGGTGACACAATATTATTCAGAGTCTGGGAAAGTTTACTCGAGTGTATTTTTGTGTATAAAATTGTTTCCTTCTTTAGTCAAATAAAGTTTTTTTTAAGATTTCGTTTTTAGGTTAATTTTATTTTTCTTTATTCTATTTCATAAAATAAAAGGGTCAAGTTTGTTATAAATGAAGGGGGTTAATGGTAACTTTTTGAAAATTTTTGTGTTAGGTGTATTTATTTGATTTTATCTCTCCTATTTTTACTCTTCAAAATTGTGTATCTTGCTAAGCTCTCTCAATCGATCATCATCTTCTTGAAAATTCTCTCGATTCAAAATTGTGTATCTAATGGCAAATACGAAGTTCATCCCTTTTGTTCTTGAACCCACCGATAACATGATTAGGGCTAAAGAAATCAGAGGAGGCAAAGATGTACAGGTTTTGGTTAATAATAGGGTTGCTTGTGGTACTGTACCTGAGGGTTTCGCTAATGAAGGGTATGAGGATCTGATACTGTTTATGAGGAATCATCCTTTGAAGGATGCTTTCTTCAAGTCTACGATCATGTTTCCAGAGATGTTGGCAGAGTTTTGGTACACTTGCATTGGGAACAGAGAAGCTAGGACTATTACTGGTACTTACAGAGATGGTAACAATTCCTTAACACTTACTGAAAATCATTTAAGGGTTGCTTTAAATCTTCCTTTTCAAGATAATTTTGTTCGAACTGTGTCAAAAAATACTGCAAGAACTAGTTTTCCTTTGGTTGGTCAACCCTTAACTGATTCAACTGTTAAAATCAGTATGTGTTCTCCAAGATGGATGTTTTTGTTTTCAAATATCACTAGGAGTCTGAGTTTCAAGTGTGGAAGTTTGACTGAAGTCAATGATTTTGAGGCATATATGTTTCACACTATGGTAACAGGGAAGAATATAGATTTTACACGTTTATATTTCAATGAACTCTTGGTGCTCACTGAAAAACCTCAAAGGGATCATAATGTTCCATTTATCAGAGTTTTAAGTCTTATGTTTGAACAAGCTATGACTCCTGTTTTGTATGATGGGCTTAGAGTATTTGGTGTGTATGAGTATACATATATGCCAGAATATAGTGTCATAATGTTTCACAGGTACATTGTGGATGCTCAAGAAGTTGCTCTTACTCCTGCTATGATGCATTGGGTCAATCTTCGTCGTGCAGACCAACCTGCGAATTCTGAGCAATCAGAGTCTGAAGGGGCATCTTCATCAGGTTCTGAGCAATCAGAGTCTGAAGAGGGTCACAACAATGGTTAACATCACTCTTTAGAATCTGAGCAATTAGATTCTACCCCCACACATTCTCCACCCCATGATGTTACACATACAGAGCAGGCTGAGGACATGAATGAGGAAATCCCACCTCAGTCTAACCCATCCTCACCCACTGCTACTGAGCAAATTTCCTACTCAAACCACCTTATAAACTCACCAGTTCATACAGAGAATACCACCATATTTGAAACCTTAGATGATACAGCACCTGTGGATTCCCCTATAAAATTCACTAGGCAAGGTGCTTCTAGTAATACTCCATCACCTCTGCTAGAGGTTGGTGAGAGCAGTGCTTTGACCCAAACTAAACCTGATAGGATAGTGAACTTGGATACCCACATTACAGTCACTGAAGGAACCCACTCAGTTGACTTACATGAAGAAGTCCCAATCCTGGACTCCAATAACCAAATCCAAAAACCAGCTGAAATGACCAAGCCTACTTTTACCCCAGACTTAAGTCTGTCACTACCCACCCAAAACGTTCCATCCTTACACATTCTTGCACATGATGCCAATGTCACACTCATGTCACAAGGTGAGATACAGGCCTCAAATCCTTCTATGTCCAAAGATCAGCTTTCTTTACAACAGGAAGGCTGTGAGGACATACCAACCCTACCCACATCCATTGGCACAACTTCTCAGACTGAGGCACAAGTCACCATGGTTGGCCTACATGAAGTGACCCGTCCTAATACATCCGGACGAATACATTACATTTGGTTACATCGTGAGGCATTTGACCTTTATATTATACGTTTTACAAACATTGCATTTGTTTTTAAAAGACAAACTTTCATTACATCGAAAGTTGACAGGCATGCATACCATTTCATAATATATCCAACTATAATTGACTTAATAATAATCTTGATGAACTCAACGACTCGAATGCAACGTCTTTTGAAATATGCCATGAATGACTCCAAGTAATATCTCTAAAATGAGAAAATGCACAGCGGAAGATTTCTTTCATACCTGAGAATAAACATGCTTTAAAGTGTCAACTAAAAGGTTGGTGAGTTCATTAGTTTAACATAAATAATCATTTCCATCATTTTAATAGACCACAAGATTTTCATTTCCATTTCTCATAAATATACGTCCCATGCATAGAGACAAAAATCATTCATATGGTGAACACCTGGTAACCGACCTTAACAAGATGCATATAGAATATTCCCTATCATTCCGGGACTCCCTTCGGACATGATAAATTCGAAGTACTAAAGCATCCGGTACTTTGGATGGGGCTTGTTGGGCCCGATAGATCTATCTTTAGGATTCGCGTCAATTAGGGTGTCTGTTCCCTAATTCTTAGATTAACAGACTAAAAAGGGGCATATTCGATTCGATAATTCAACCATAGAATGTAGTTTCGATTACTTGTGTCTATTTCGTAAAACAGTTATAAAAGCAGCGCATGTATTCTCAGTCTCAAAAATATATATTGCAAAAGCATTTAAAAAGGGAGCAAATGAAACTCACTATACAATATTTTGTAGTAAAAATATTCATACGATGGAACTAAACAATGCAGGGCTGGCCTCGGATTCACGAACCTATATTCAATTATGTATATTAACACATGTAATGGTAATCGAGCAATTATATATTATTAGTGATAATATATATATATATATATATATATATATATATATATATATATATATATATATATATATATATATATATATATATATACTTTCATAAATGTCATATTAATATAAATAATATTATATTAGTTAATATATTAGAAATTTAGTATACTTATGATATATGAAATAACTATATATTTTATGTAAATCTTCTATTTGTAAAAATAATAATATTAATTATAAAATAATGATAATAATAATAATTATTCTAATAATATCAATAATAATAATAATAATAATCATATTAATAAAAGTAATAATAATAATAATAATAATAATAATAATAATAATAATAGTAATAATAATAATAATAATAATAATAATAATAATAATAATAATAATAATAATAATAATAATAATAATAATAATAATAATAATAATAATAATAATAATAATAAAAGAGTACAACCTTTGAAGAAAGGAGCTTTAAAAATAAAACGCCACTGCCCGGGCTCAAACCCGCGACCTCTCGCTAACCCAACAACGTCCTTAACCAATTGCTTTATCATGCTTTTCTGTTTTATTTCCTAATAAAATCTATATGATCCATTTAACTCATATATGGCCCAACAAGATGACCACGGCCCAAAGCAAACAAGCAGCCCACAAATTTGACCCTTTATCAATCCATTCTAGGATCCATATGAAATAAAAAAAAATCAATCGGCTGTACAGGTTCGATTTTATACAGCCTCCTTCACCTTTTTCCCCTTCCATTGTGGCATCCACTACCAACCATCATCATTATCTATTGCGTACAGAACAAATGACAATATACAATAGATGGGACTTGTCTTCAATTTAGAAACCACTCAAATAATGCAACAATCTTTTATCATTTAGTTCCATTCAGTGGGGACATGGGGTTCGATACTAGGATCAAAACAGAAATAAAAATACAACAGCCCAATGGTTCTATTGATTGATCTCATCATCATTGTTTATCATCAGAGACTAGATGCAGCAGCAATCAGGTTTACATGAGGTTGGCAACCAAACAGGAAAAACAACCAACAAAGCAAAAGGGTTCAATGGTGGTTTGAGTAATAAGTTTTTAACCGAAACGAATAGCAGGAAACAAAACAAACTAAGATGTTCGAGGAAAACAAGTTCACAGCTTATTCGTCACCATGATCGTGTTTCATCATCATTCTTATATAATCATGATCATAATCGTGATCACCATAATCTTATCATAACTTAATCATGATCATAACATGATCATAATCATATCGATCTCTGTATTCTTACTCTATATCCGACTGATGACGATGACTAGATCATCCACCTGTTAACGTACTAGCATCGTCTTCATTCGTTGATTAATGAAGCAGCCCAACAGATTAATGAATGTATGGCCCAAGTTCTACAATGAAATTCACGGCCCAAAGTTGACATGTTATCGGCCCAAGTTGCAAAAGAAATCGTCCATCTTTGCAAGGGAAATAGGTCGACAGAAAATTTATAATGTGTGGGGTTTGTTTATCGGCCAAAACAAATGGAAAAAAGAAAAAAATAAACTGCAGCGAGTAATCATCACCATGATGATTATGTCATCATCTTCTTTTTCGTTCTCACAACATCAACACAATTATAGTTTAACAGCATTACAACGATGGTTCGTTGGGTTTTGGGTGTCATGTTCTTCGGACTAAAACAGTAAACGAAGGCAGTAACAATGGTGATTTGCAGGTGGTGGTTGTGGCTGGGTTTTCATGGTGATTTACGATGGAAACAGAAAACGCAATAGCAGCAGTGTACAGGTTTTAGTGGGTTATTTTTTGGTGATTTGCTCAATTAAAATAGAAAACGTAAATAGCAGTAAAAATCGAATAGATGAAGGTGATGTGGTTTTAGATCAAAACAGCAAGTATTAGTAGATTATCTAGTTGTGTGAGTTTTACGAATTGAAGGAGATAAATTAAATAAAAAAAATGCATTAACAATAGATTATATTAGTTGAGGTGGTGATTGTGTAGTGGTTGTAGGTTCAAGAATGGTGGTGATATCTCCGGTTCAAAACAGAAATAAAAATACGTGGGTTATAGCATCAGTCTTACGTGGGTATTCGATGGTGGTCTTTTTAGGGTGATTAGTAGCGAGCAATTAACAACAATGAAAGAGGTGAGGTTTCCAAGGTGACAATGGTTGTTGTTCGATGATAGTTGTAGAGATTTTGTGGTGTTGAAAGGTGTCAAATATGTATTCGTGAAGCTTCATAAAGCATTTGATTAGAAGACAACAATGGTACAATAGTTGTAGATAATAATGTTGTGGTTTAGTTTATGATGGTGATGGTTTGATCTTCTAACCGTCAACAGAAAAGAACCAATACTATGATTTGATGATGATGAATTATGGTGGTGGTTTGATGGTGTTCTTTGGCTAAGAGTTAAAAGGTGGCGTTTGATTAAAGTGATGAAGAGATATATGTTTGATATCATGTCTCTGAGTGTATGTATATATAGAAATGCATATACAATATTATGAAGTGAACTAGTGGGTGAAGGTGATGATAGAAGTAGAAAACAAAGACAGATTAATTCTGTACGCACATATCATATATATATATATATATATATATATATATATATATATATATATATATATATATATATATATATATATATATATATATATATATATATATATATATATATATATATATATATATATATATATATATATATATATATATAGGGGAAGGATCAATGGGGAAGTAACCAATCGGGGGGAAGCGGGGGGAAGCAAATTTTGTTTTTTTCGTTTTTTTTGAAATTTTTTTTTTCCGGCATCAAGATCACACGAAAATATGAACATTTAGAAGAGACACTTCGTGATGAATGTTATTATTTAGGCAGGAAAACGATCGACAATAATAACATTTAAGATAATATTGTTCGTGAAGAATATGAACGTTTTTTTTTTCATGTTTTGTGAAGTAAAATTTAGCCCGATTTAGAGTTTAGGGTTTAGGGTTTGAGGTTTAGAGTTTGGTGTTTTGGGTTTATTCCATAAACCCAAAACACCAAACCCTAAACCCTAAACCCTAAACTCTAAACCGTTCGTGTTAAAAACTCAATCTAAATCCTAAATCTAAACCCTAAACCCTAAATTTCTAAACCCTAATATCTAAACCCTAATATCTAAACCCCAATAGCTAAAACCTCAAAATATGCTCGAAAAACACGATAATTGTTATATATTACTTCTTCGAGCGTTTTCCCGCCAAAATAAAAACATTTATCACAAAGTGTCTCTACTAAATGTTCATTTTTTCATCTCATCTATAATGTTCGTGAACAAAGTTTTTTCAAAAAACGAAAAAAAAAAATTCTTCCCCCCGATTGGTTACTTCCCTCTTGATCCTACCCCTATATATATATATATATATATATATATATATATATATATATATATATATATATATATATATATATATATATATATATATATAAGGTGATAATTTGTTAAAGAGTAAAAAAGGCGAATAGTGAAACAGTAAACATAATTTAAAATCTCGTGATGTTTAGTTGGATGTATACTACCGACAGTTTGTCCCGGATGACTATATCGTACTCTGTTGATAAATTAGTGGCGGATAAAAGTGTTCATAAAAATTCCATATTTTTAAATTAAGTATATTTATTTATTTTGGTCATTATGGTATAAAATTCGAGCATTAACTATTAAATAAAATTACGTTAATTATTCACTCCCAACCCCAAGTAAAATGTAAAAAAAAAAATTAAAACTCAATAATTAGTTTCTAAATATATTTTTAATAAGTCTATACTTTATATAACTCATTTTCGAATCACCGTTTATTTTAAAATCACATAAGTTCTTTTTTAACTCGTTTATTATCAATCGAATTACAATTTAGCGTTACCGTCGTTTACTAAATAACTTCGAAATCACAACATATATATTCTATATATTTTATTTATATGTATGAATTTTAAATAGTAATTTTCATAATATCATACGTTTATATTATTTTACATAATTAATTTTAATATCGACAACATATAATATTTCAAATTATATTTTTAATTATTATATATATCTATATATATGTATATACACACACATCTCTATTTACAAATAGTTGTTCATGAATCGTCGGTAATGGTCGAAGGTTAAAATAAATACATGAACAAAGTTCAACATTTTGAGACTCCACTATACAGACTTTGCTTATCGTGTCGAAATCATTCAAAGATTAAGTTTAAATTTGGTCGAAAATTTCCGGGTCATCACAGCCTACATCAGGCTTTGACCAGGTTGACTAAGGAGTTTGATGACAAACTTTCTGTTGTGCAGTCTAAATTTAATAATCTTAACTTTAATAATAATTTTGTTTCTAAAACTGAGTTGATGGATGTAGTGACCCGAACTTTTCCATGTTTATATATATTAATTGAGATTGATATTTACATGATTAAATGTTTCCAACATATTAAGCAATCAAACTTGTTAAGACTTGATTAATTGAAATATGTTTCATATAGACAATTGACCACCCAAGTTGACCGGTGATTCACGAACGTTAAAACTTGTAAAAACTATACGATGACATATATATGGTTATATATATAGTTAACATGTTTTTATTATAAGTATGTATCCCATTAGGTATTTTAACAATGAGTTATATACATAAAAATGAGACTATTAATTTAAGAAACTCGAAAATGATATATATAACGATTATCGTTATAACAACGTCTTACTAGGTACATATGAATCATATTAAGATATTGATACACTTGGTTAATTATGTTAAATGATAAGTAAATATATTATTAAGTGTATTAACAATGAAATACATATGTAAAAATAAGACTACTAACTTAATGATTTTTAAACGAGACATATATGTAACGATTATCGTTGTAAAGACATTTAATGTATATATATCATATTAAGAGATATTCATACATGATAATATCATGATAATATAATAATTTAAAATCTCATTTGATATTATAAACATTGGGTTAACAACATTTAACAAGATCGTTAACCTAAAGGTTTCAAAACAACACTTACATGTAACGACTAACGATGACTTAACGACTCAGTTAAAATGTATATACATGTAGTGTTTTAATATGTATTTATACACTTTTGAAAGACTTCAATACACTTATCAAAATACTTCTACTTAACAAAAATTCTTACAATTACATCCTCGTTCAGTTTCATCAACAATTCTACTCGTATGCACCCGTATTCGTACTCGTACAATACACAGCTTTTAGATGTATGTACTATTGGTATATACACTCCAATGATCAGCTCTTAGCAGCCCATGTGAGTCACCTAACACATGTGGGAACCATCATTTGGCAACTAGCATGAAATATCTCATAAAATTACAAAAATATGAGTAATCATTCATGACTTATTTACATGAAAACAAAATTACATATCCTTTATATCTAATCCATACACCAACGACCAAAAACACCTACAAACACTTTCATTCTTCAATTTTCTTCATCTAATTGATCTCTCTCAAGTTCTATCTTCAAGTTCTAAGTGTTCTTCATAAATTCCAAAAGTTCTAGTTTCATAAAATCAAGAATACTTTCAAGTTTGCTAGCTCACTTCCAATCTTGTAAGGTGATCATCCAACCTCAAGAAATCTTTGTTTCTTACAGTAGGTTATCATTCTAATACAAGGTAATAATCATATTCAAACTTTGGTTCAATTTCTATAACTATAACAATCTTATTTCAAGTGATGATCTTACTTGAACTTGTTTTCGTGTCATGATTCTGCTTCAAGAACTTCGAGCCATCCAAGGATCCGTTGAAGCTAGATCCATTTTTCTCTTTTCCAGTAGGTTTATCCAAGGAACTTAAGGTAGTAATGATGTTCATAACATCATTCGATTCATACATTTAAAGCTATCTTATTCGAAGGTTTAAACTTGTAATCACTAGAACATAGTTTAGTTAATTCTAAACTTGTTCGCAAACAAAAGTTAATCCTTCTAACTTGACTTTTAAAATCAACTAAACACATGTTCTATATCTATATGATATGCTAACTTAATGATTTAAAACCTGAAAACACGAAAAACACCGTAAAACCGGATTTACGCCGTCGTAGTAACACCGCGGGCTGTTTTGGGTTAGTTAATTAAAAACTATGATAAACTTTGATTTAAAAGTTGTTATTCTGAGAAAATGATTTTTATTATGAACATGAAACTATATCCAAAAATTATGGTTAAACTCAAAGTGAAAGTATGTTTTCTAAAATGGTCATCTAGACGTCGTTCTTTCGACTGAAATGACTACCTTTACAAAAACGACTTGTAACTTATTTTTCCGACTATAAACCTATACTTTTTCTGTTTAGATTCATAAAATAGAGTTCAATATGAAACCATAGCAATTTGATTCACTCAAAACGGATTTAAAATGAAGAAGTTATGGGTAAAACAAGATTGGATAATTTTTCTCATTTTAGCTACGTGAAAATTGGTAACAAATCTATTCCAACCATAACTTAATCAACTTGTATTGTATATTATGTAATCTTGAGATACCATAGACACGTATACAATGTTTCGACCTATCATGTCGACACATCTATATATATTTCGGAACAACCATAGACACTCTATATGTGAATGTTGGAGTTAGCTATACAGGGTTGAGGTTGATTCCAAAATATATATAGTTTGAGTTGTGATCAATACTGAGATACGTATACACTGGGTCGTGGATTGATTCAAGATAATATTTATCGATTTATTTCTGTACATCTAACTGTGGACAACTAGTTGTAGGTTACTAACGAGGACAGCTGACTTAATAAACTTAAAACATCAAAATATATTAAAAGTGTTGTAAATATATTTTAAACATACTTTGATATATATGTATATATTGTTATAGGTTCGTGAATCAACCGGTGGTCAAGTCTTACTTCCCGACGAAGTAAAAATCTGTGAAAGTGAGTTATAGTCCCACTTTTAAAATCTAATATTTTTGGGATGAGAATACATGCAGGTTTTATAAATGATTTACAAAATAGACACAAGTACGTGAAACTACATTCTATGGTTGAATTATCGAAATCGAATATGCCCCTTTTTATTAAGTCTGGTAATCTAAGAATTAGGGAACAGACACCCTAATTGACGCGAATCCTAAAGATAGATCTATTGGGCTTAACAAACCCCATCCAAAGTACCGGATGCTTTAGTACTTCGAAATTTATATCATATCCGAAGGGTGTCCCGGAATGATGGGGATATTCTTATATATGCATCTTGTTAATGTCGGTTACCAGGTGTTCACCATATGAATGATTTTTATCTCTATGTATGGGATGTGTATTGAAATATGAAATCTTGTGGTCTATTATTATGATTTGATATATATAGGTTAAACCTATAACTCACCAACATTTTTGTTGACGTTTTAAGCATGTTTATTCTCAGGTGATTATTAAGAGCTTTCGCTGTCGCATACTTAAATAAGGACGAGATTTGGAGTCCATGCTTGTATGATATTGTGTAAAAACTGCATTCAAGAAACTTATTTTGTTGTAACATATTTGTATTGTAAACCATTATGTAATGGTCGTGTGTAAACAGGATATTTTAGATTATCATTATTTGATAATCTACGTAAAGCTTTTTAAACCTTTATTGATGAAATAAAGGTTATGGTTTGTTTTAAAATGAATGCAGTCTTTGAAAAACGTCTCATATAGAGGTCAAAACCTCGCAACGAAATCAATTAATATGGAACGTTTTTAATCAATAAGAACGGGACATTTCAGTTGGTATCCGAGCGTTGGTCTTAGAGAACCAGAATTTTGCATTAGTGTGTCTTATCGAGTTTGTTAGGATGCATTAGTGAGTCTGGACTTCGACCGTGTTTACTTGAAAAATGATTGCTTAACAAATTTTGTTGGAAACTATATATTTTTAACATGTGAATATTATGTGATATATTAATCTCTTAACGCGTTTGATATTATGTGATAGATGTCTACCTCTAGAACAAGTCCCATTGACTCACCTAATAATAATGAAGAGTCAAATGTAAATTGGAATGATTCGTGGACTGATTCACAAGTTCTCGAAGAGGAACCGGAAGAAGAGTCGGAACCGGAAGAAGAATCGGAACCAGAAGAAGAATCGGAACCGGATGAAGAAATAGAACCGGTGGGGGAAATAATAAAACGGTTAAGTAAAAGAAAATCCTCAACCAACCGACCAAGGTTAATTATGGTCAATGGTGCTTCCGCCAAGGAAGCAAAATATTGGGAGGATTACCAATTCTCCGATGAATCGGATTCCGACGAGAATTCCGATGATGTTATAGAAATTACCCCAACTGAATTTAAAAAGGCAAAAGAAAATAATAAGGGAAAGGGCATAAAAATAGAGAAATCTAATTCCAACCCCGATGAACTTTATATGTATCGTCAACCCCCGAAGTCCTTAAGTTGTAACAATGACCCGGGAACCTCTAAACCACCAGGTTTTTCTAAACCAATGTGGATCACGACGGCTCGTATTAGGGGAACATCATATATCCCTAGAAACTTGGCAAAACGAACTAAAACCGAAGAAGAAGAAACAAGCGAGTCGGAATAAGATAGTTGTATTCGTGTGGTGTAATATATGTAATATAGTGTGCTTATGCTTTATGATATATGTAAAAATTGCTTGTATTAATAAGTAATTTTTTTTTATGAATCTAACTCTTGTCTATTTTACAGTATAAAAACACAAAATGGATAGACAACCCAATATTTTAAGAGACCTACCCGGAGACATGATTGATGAAATCTTGTCTAGAGTCGGTCAGAATTCTTCGGCACAACTATTTAAGGCGAGATCGGTTTGTAAGACATTCGAAGAACGTTCCAAGAATGTCTTGGTTTATAAGAGACTTTCGTTTGAAAGATGGGGGATATCACATTGGGAAACCAATAAGTTACGATGTGTTTACTTTGACGCATATATTGCGGGGAACCCAAATGCTATTTTACGCAATGGGTTAAGAAATTATTTTGACTCAATATATCCGAATATTGGACTTCGTGATTTAGAAAAAGCGGCTAACATGCAACATAAAGAAGCATGTTATGCTTACGGATTAGTAATGTTCGCTTCTCACCAAAGTGAGAACAAGAACATCGGGCTACAACTATTAAACAAAACGTTCCCACAAGTGACGGAGTCGGTAATTGGGGTAAGAAATGAGGTTTTTAGATTGTTACGGGACTGTTGGACATTACGTAACCCTCGTCCCTTTGATGACGTTACAACACGCTGTCTTATCAACGGCCATAACGGTTATGTTCCACAAGACCAAGGATGGGAAGTAGTCCTAGTAAAACCAGAATGCATGACTTGTTTCTGGACGTATGAATTACGTGTCTTTATTGCCTTTGCTGAACGACTTGTGTACTAGCTAGAATTATCTTCACAACCATCTTGTATCAAATTTATTGTGTGCTATATTTCATGCTATATGTAAAATAAGCGGTATTGTAAGTTTGTAAAATATTGTGTAAAAGTTTGAACGCGAAATATTATTATAATCAGTTTTTCATATAGAATTGTAGTAGTTGAATTGTATATTAGCTACTAAGTATGAACTTAACGGGTAGGTACTACCCGAATTTAAACTTATAAAATGCTAATATGAAGAAAACGCTTTTATAAATGAGTTCATATTATGCTACGAAATACTATTAACTACTCTTAATATTCTGTATGATTAACTTGTTCCATTTGACTATTTTGAAGGAAATGGCACCGACTACTCGACACACCGTGAATATGAATGAAGAGGAATTCCGTACTTTTCTAGCTTCAAACATAGCCGCAGTACAGGCTGCGCTACATACCAACAATAACCTTGGATCTAGCAGTACAGGAAATCGTGTAGGATGCACCTACAAAGAATTCACTGCCTGCAAACCTTTGGAATTTGATGGAACCGAAGGACCGATCGGATTGAAACGGTGGACCGAGAAGGTCGAATCGGTGTTTGCCATAAGTAAGTGTACTGAAGAGGACAAAGTGAAGTACGCTACGCATACCTTCACAGGTTCTGCATTAACATGGTGGAATACCTATCTAGAACAAGTGGGACAAGACGATGCGTACGCACTACCGTGGTCAGCATTCAAGCACTTGATGAACGAGAAGTACCGTCCCAGAACCGATGTCAATAAGCTCAAGACAGAACTTAGAGGGTTACGAACCCAAGGATTTGATATTACCACGTACGAAAGACGATTCACAGAATTGTGCCTATTGTGTCCGGGAGCGTTCGAAGATGAGGAAGAGAAGATCGACGCGTTTGTGAAAGGATTACCGGAAAGAATCCAAGAAGATATAAGTTCACACGAGCCCGCCTCCATACAACAGGCATGTAGAATGGCTCACAAACTAGTGAACCAGATTGAAGAAAGAATTAAAGAACAGACTGCTGAAGAGGCCAATGTGAAGCAAGTCAAAAGAAAGTGGGAGTAAAACGGTGATAAGAATCACCAATACAACAACAACAGCAATTACAACAATAATCGCAGCAATTATCCCAACAATCGCAACATCAATCGCAAGTACAACAAACGGCCCAACAACAACAACAACAACAACAACAGCAACTACAACAATCATCCCAACAACAATAATAACCGCAACAACAACAACAATCAGAAGCAGCTATGCCAAAGGTGTGAAAAGAATCACTCGGGGTTCTGCACCAAATTTTGCAACAAGTGTAAAAGAAATGGTCATAGCGCGGCGAAGTGTGAGGTCTACGGACCAGGGGTTAATAGAACGAAAGGAACAAATGGTGTCGGAACGAGTAATGGCGGAGCAAGTAGTGTCGGAGCAAGTTATGCCAATGTAGTTTGTTATAAATGTGGAAAACCGGGCCACATTATTAGAAATTGCCCGAATCAGGAGAACACGAATGGACAAGGCCGCGGAAGAGTTTTCAATATTAATGCGGCAGAGGTACAGGAAGACCCGGAGCTTGTTACGGGTACGTTTCTTATTGACAATAAATCTGCTTACGTTTTATTTGATTCGGGTGCGGATAGAAGCTATATGAGTAGAGATTTTTGTGCTAAATTAAGTTGTCCATTGACGCCTTTGGATAGTAAATTTTTACTCGAATTAGCAAATGGTAAATTAATTTCAGCAGATAATATATGTCGGAATCGAGAAATTAAACTGGTTAGCGAAACATTTAAGATTGATTTGATACCAGTAGAGTTAGGGAGTTTTGATGTGATAATTGGTATGGACTGGTTGAAAGAAGTGAAAGCAGAGATCGTTTGTTACAAAAAAGCAATTCGCATTATACGAGAAAAAGGAAAACCCTTAATGGTGTACGGAGAAAAGGGCAACACGAAGCTACATCTTATTAGTAATTTGAAGGCACAAAAACTAATAAGAAAAGGTTGCTATGCTGTTCTAGCACACGTCGAGAAAGTACAAACTGAAGAAAAGAGCATCAATGATGTTCCCATTGTAAAAGAATTTCCCGATGTATTTCCGAAAGAATTACCGGGATTACCCCCACATCGATCCGTTGAATTTCAAATAGATCTTGTACCAGGAGCTGCACCAATAGCTCGTGCTCCTTACAGACTCGCACCCAGCGAGATGAAGGAACTGCAAAGCCAATTACAAGAACTTTTAGAGCGTGGTTTCATTCGACCAAGCACATCACCGTGGGGAGCTCCTGTTTTGTTTGTCAAGAAGAAAGATGGTACATTCAGGTTGTGTATCGACTACCGAGAGTTGAACAAACTTACCATCAAGAACCGCTACCCACTACCGAGAATCGACGACTTATTTGATCAACTACAAGGCTCATCTGTTTATTCAAAGATTGACTTACGTTCCGGGTATCATCAAATGCGGGTGAAAGAAGATGATATTCCAAAGACTGCTTTCAGAACACGTTACGGTCATTACGAGTTTATGGTCATGCCGTTTGGTTTAACTAATGCACCAGCTGTGTTCATGGACCTTATGAACCGAGTGTGTGGACCATACCTTGACAAGTTTGTCATTGTTTTCATTGATGACATACTTATTTACTCAAAGAATGACCAAGAACACGGTGAACATTTGAGAAAGGTGTTAGAAGTATTGAGGAAGGAAGAATTGTACGCTAAGTTTTCAAAGTGTGCATTTTGGTTGGAAGAAGTTCAATTCCTCGGTCACATAGTGAACAAAGAAGGTATTAAGGTGGATCCAGCAAAGATAGAAACTGTTGAAAAGTGGGAAACCCCGAAAACTCCGAAACACATACGCCAGTTTTTAGGACTAGCTGGTTACTACAGAAGGTTCATCCAAGACTTTTCCAGAATAGCAAAACCCTTAACTGCATTAACGCATAAAGGGAAGAAATTTGAATGGAATGATGAACAAGAGAATGCATTTCAGTTATTGAAGAAAAAGCTAACTACGGCACCTATATTGTCATTGCCTGAAGGGAATGATGATTTTGTGATTTATTGTGATGCATCAAAGCAAGGTCTCGGTTATGTATTAATGCAACGAACGAAGGTGATTGCTTATGCGTCTAGACAATTGAAGATTCACGAACAAAATTATACGACGCATGATTTGGAATTAGGCGCGGTTGTTTTTGCATTAAAGACTTGGAGGCACTACTTATATGGGGTCAAAAGTATTATATATACCGACCACAAAAGTCTTCAACACATATTTAATCAGAAACAACTGAATATGAGGCAGCATAGGTGGATTGAATTATTGAATGATTACGACTTTGAGATTCGTTACCACCCGGGGAAGGCAAATGTGGTAGCCGATGCAATGAGCAGGAAGGACAGAGAACCCATTCGAGTAAAATCTATGAATATAATGATTCATAATAACGTTACTACTCAAATAAAGGAGGCGCAACAAGGAGTTTTAAAAGAGGTAAATTTAAAGGATGAAATACCCAAAGGATCGGAGAAGCATCTTAATATTCGGGAAGACGGAACCCGGTATAGGGCTGAAAGGATTTGGGTACCAAAATTTGGAGATATGAGAGAAATGGTACTTAGAGAAGCTCATAAAACCAGATACTCAATACATCCTGGAACGGGGAAGATGTACAAGGATCTCAAGAAACATTTTTGGTGGCCGGGTATGAAAGCCGATGTCGCTAAATACGTAGGAGAATGTTTGACGTGTTCTAAGGTCAAAGCTGAGCATCAAAAACCATCAGGTCTACTTCAACAACCCGAAATCCCGGAATGGAAATGGGAAAACATTACCATGGATTTCATCACTAAATTGCCAAGGACTGCAAGTGGTTTTGATACTATTTGGGTAATAGTTGATCGTCTCACCAAATCAGCACACTTCCTACCAATAAGAGAAGATGACAAGATGGAGAAGTTAGCACGACTGTATTTGAAGGAAGTCATCTCCAGACATGGAATACCAATCTCTATTATCTCTGATAGGGATGGCAGATTTATTTCAAGATTCTGGCAGAAATTACAGCAAGCATTAGGAACTCGTCTAGACATGAGTACTGCCTATCATCCACAAACTAATGGGCAGAGTGAAAGGACAATACAAACGCTTGAAGACATGCTACGAGCATGTGTTATTGATTTTGGAAACAGTTGGGATCGACATCTACCGTTAGTAGAATTTTCCTACAACAACAGCTACCATTCAAGCATTGAGATGGCGCCGTTTGAAGCACTTTATGGTAGAAAGTGCAGGTCTCCGATTTGTTGGAGTGAAGTGGGGGATAGACAGATTACGGGTCCGGAGATTATACAAGAAACTACCGAGAAGATCATCCAAATTCAACAACGGTTGAAAACTGCCCAATGTCGACAAAAGAGCTACGCTGACATTAAAAGAAAAGATATAGAATTTGAAATTGGAGAGATGGTCATGCTTAAAGTTGCACCTTGGAATGGCGTTGTTCAATTTGGTAAACGAGGGAAATTAAATCCAAGGTATATTGGACCATTCAAGATTATTGATCGTGTCGGACCAGTAGCTTACCGACTTGAGTTACCTCAACAACTCGCGGCTGTACATAACACTTTCCACGTCTCGAATTTGTAGAAATGTTTTGCTAAAGAAGATCTCACTATTCCGTTAGATGAAATCCAAATCAACGAAAAACTTCAATTCATCGAAGAACCCGTCGAAATAATGGATCGTGAGGTTAAAAGACTTAAGCAAAACAAGATACCAATTGTTAAGGTTCGATGGAATGCTCGTAGAGGACCCGAGTTCACCTGGGAGCGTGAAGATCAGATGAAGAAGAAATACCCACATCTCTTTCCAGAAGATTCGTCAACACCTTCAACAGCTTAAAATTTCGGGACGAAATTTATTTAACGGGTAGGTACTGTAGTGACCCGAACTTTTCCATGTTTATATATATTAATTGAGATTGATATTTACATGATTAAATGTTTCCAACATATTAAGCAATCAAACTTGTTAAGACTTGATTAATTGAAATATGTTTCATATAGACAATTGACCACCCAAGTTGACCGGTGATTCACGAACGTTAAAACTTGTAAAAACTATACGATGACATATGTATGGTTATATATATAGTTAACATGTTTTTATTATAAGTATGTATCCCATCAGGTATTTTAACAATGAGTTATATACATAAAAATGAGACTATTAATTTAAGAAACTCGAAAATGATATATATAACGATTATCGTTATAACAACGTCTTACTAGGTACATATGAATCATATTAAGATATTGATACACTTGGTTAATTATGTTAAATGATAAGTAAATATATTATTAAGTGTATTAACAATGAAATACATATGTAAAAATAAGACTACTAACTTAATGATTTTTAAACGAGACATATATGTAACGATTATCGTTGTAAAGACATTTAATGTATATATATCATATTAAGAGATATTCATACATGATAATATCATGATAATATAATAATTTAAAATCTCATTTGATATTATAAACATTGGGTTAACAACATTTAACAAGATCGTTAACCTAAAGGTTTCAAAACAACACTTACATGTAACGACTAACGATGACTTAACGACTCAGTTAAAATGTATATACATGTAGTGTTTTAATATGTATTTATACACTTTTGAAAGACTTCAATACACTTATCAAAATACTTCTACTTAACAAAAATTCTTACAATTACATCCTCGTTCAGTTTCATCAACAATTCTACTCGTATGCACCCGTATTCATACTCGTACAATACACAGCTTTTAGATGTATGTACTATTGGTATATACACTCCAATGATCAGCTCTTAGCAGCCCATGTGAGTCACCTAACACATGTGGGAACCATCATTTGGCAACTAGCATGAAATATCTCATAAAATTACAAAAATATGAGTAATCATTCATGACTTATTTACATGAAAACAAAATTACATATCCTTTATATCTAATCCATACACCAACGACCAAAAACACCTACAAACACTTTCATTCTTCAATTTTCTTCATCTAATTGATCTCTCTCAAGTTCTATCTTCAAGTTCTAAGTGTTCTTCATAAATTCCAAAAGTTCTAGTTTCATAAAATCAAGAATACTTTCAAGTTTGCTAGCTCACTTCCAATCTTGTAAGGTGATCATCCAACCTCAAGAAATCTTTGTTTCTTACAGTAGGTTATCATTCTAATACAAGGTAATAATCATATTCAAACTTTGGTTCAATTTCTATAACTATAACAATCTTATTTCAAGTGATGATCTTACTTGAACTTGTTTTCGTGTCATGATTCTGCTTCAAGAACTTCGAGCCATCCAAGGATCCGTTGAAGCTAGATCCATTTTTCTCTTTTCCAGTAGGTTTATCCAAGGAACTTAAGGTAGTAATGATGTTCATAACATCATTCGATTCATACATTTAAAGCTATCTTATTCGAAGGTTTAAACTTGTAATCACTAGAACATAGTTTAGTTAATTCTAAACTTGTTCGCAAACAAAAGTTAATCCTTCTAACTTGACTTTTAAAATCAACTAAACACATGTTCTATATCTATATGATATGCTAACTTAATGATTTAAAACCTGAAAACACGAAAAACACCGTAAAACCGGATTTACGCCGTCGTAGTAACACCGCGGGCTGTTTTGGGTTAGTTAATTAAAAACTATGATAAACTTTGATTTAAAAGTTGTTATTCTGAGAAAATGATTTTTATTATGAACATGAAACTATATCCAAAAATTATGGTTAAACTCAAAGTGGAAGTATGTTTTCTAAAATGGTCATCTAGACGTCGTTCTTTCGACTGAAATGACTACCTTTACAAAAACGACTTGTAACTTATTTTTCCGACTATAAACCTATACTTTTTCTGTTTAGATTCATAAAATAGAGTTCAATATGAAACCATAGCAATTTGATTCACTCAAAACGGATTTAAAATGAAGAAGTTATGGGTAAAACAAGATTGGATAATTTTTCTCATTTTAGCTACGTGAAAATTGGTAACAAATCTATTCCAACCATAACTTAATCAACTTGTATTGTATATTATGTAATCTTGAGATACCATAGACACGTATACAATGTTTCGACCTATCATGTCGACACATCTATATATATTTCGGAACAACCATAGACACTCTATATGTGAATGTTGGAGTTAGCTATACAGGGTTGAGGTTGATTCCAAAATATATATAGTTTGAGTTGTGATCAATACTGAGATACGTATACACTGGGTCGTGGATTGATTCAAGATAATATTTATCGATTTATTTCTGTACATCTAACTGTGGACAACTAGTTGTAGGTTACTAACGAGGACAGCTGACTTAATAAACTTAAAACATCAAAATATATTAAAAGTGTTGTAAATATATTTTAAACATACTTTGATATATATGTATATATTGTTATAGGTTCGTGAATCAACCGGTGGTCAAGTCTTACTTCCCGACGAAGTAAAAATCTGTGAAAGTGAGTTATAGTCCCACTTTTAAAATCTAATATTTTTGGGATGAGAATACATGCAGGTTTTATAAATGATTTACAAAATAGACACAAGTACGTGAAACTACATTCTATGGTTGAATTATCGAAATCGAATATGCCCCTTTTTATTAAGTCTGGTAATCTAAGAATTAGGGAACAGACACCCTAATTGACGCGAATCCTAAAGATAGATCTATTGGGCTTAACAAACCCCATCCAAAGTACCGGATGCTTTAGTACTTCGAAATTTATATCATATCCGAAGGGTGTCCCGGAATGATGGGGATATTCTTATATATGCATCTTGTTAATGTCGGTTACCAGGTGTTCACCATATGAATGATTTTTATCTCTATGTATGGGATGTGTATTGAAATATGAAATCTTGTGGTCTATTATTATGATTTGATATATATAGGTTAAACCTATAACTCACCAACATTTTTGTTGACGTTTTAAGCATGTTTATTCTCAGGTGATTATTAAGAGCTTCCGCTGTCGCATACTTAAATAAGGACGAGATTTGGAGTCCATGCTTGTATGATATTGTGTAAAAACTGCATTCAAGAAACTTATTTTGTTGTAACATATTTGTATTGTAAACCATTATGTAATGGTCGTGTGTAAACAGGATATTTTAGATTATCATTATTTGATAATCTACGTAAAGCTTTTTAAACCTTTATTGATGAAATAAAGGTTATGGTTTGTTTTAAAATGAATGCAGTCTTTGAAAAACGTCTCATATAGAGGTCAAAACCTCGCAACGAAATCAATTAATATGGAACGTTTTTAATCAATAAGAACGGGACATTTCGATGGAGGTGAGGAGGTTGGTTGGGGATATGCAGGGGTTGACTGGTTCAAGTGGTTCAGGGTCTGTAACAAAGATTAATCAAAGGTTGACAGAACTGGAGAAAAGAATGGCTGGTGTTGATGAAAAAAAAAATGTTTTACTGGGTTTGCATCTGATATTTCTTCCCTCAAGGCTGAACAGGCTGAAATTTGGAAGTTCCTATCTACTCTTCCTTTAGATGATGTCAAAAAGGGGGAGAAAAGAAAGAGGTCAGATGATGTAGGTAT
Organism: Rutidosis leptorrhynchoides; assembly: GCF_046630445.1. Lineage (NCBI taxonomy): Eukaryota > Viridiplantae > Streptophyta > Magnoliopsida > Asterales > Asteraceae > Rutidosis > Rutidosis leptorrhynchoides. The sequence continues at coordinate 28,563,066 of NC_092342.1, forward strand.
TTCAGGTATTGAGGGGGAGCAATCCAAGAAGACTCACATTGAGGGGGAGCAATCCAAGCAGACTCAAATTGAGGGGAAGGATATTACTGATAAGGGTGCTGGTGATAAACAGGGTGATAAACAGGGTAGTTCTGGTGGTGTTTTGGTTGCTGCTACAAAGAGAACAGATGGTGATCTTAGGGCTCAGATGAACAAGAGGTTCAGATTCAGTAGATATGCTGGTGACATTATGAAAGTTGAGGTTGAAAGGTCTGAGTTTGAAGGTGTGATTCTATTGCTAACAATGACTCATATGTCAGACAGAAGATTGAGGGTGAAAATAAATCAAATAGTTCGTTTGATTTTTTTTGAATGGAGAGGCATAGCTTTTTGTATTAAGGAGTGTGCAGGGGATCAGGGTATTTTGAATGAAGTTTTAAAAAGGGTGTTTATGTTGGTTCACTTAGTGTTTGAAGAGGGGTTCATAAGCTCTAAAGATTATGAGGTGTTTTGTGGAGCTTTTAATCTGGAGATGAAAGAAAGAAGAGTTAAGGGTAATGTTGAAAGGTATGTTGTTCCTGAGCATATAGAATTTGTGGATAATATGTATGTTGAATATTTGGATGGCTTAATGATTAAGACCACTGGAAATCAAAAGATGTTAATTAGGTGTGATCAGTTTGAAGGAGCTAGTATTGAAATGTTGATTAGTTTGCTGTCCAGATGTGAAACACAGCAAACAACTCCTTTCAGGATGCAGTTGTTAAAACACTTGCATAGCAAGCTGAGCATGTTGAAGAAAATTTCTCATATGAAGAGCAAGTGCAAGCTAATTGAAAGGGAGTATGCAAAGATGTTTGTTTAGGAGTACAGGTGGTTTTGACATCATCAGATAGGGGGAGATTGTTGGAAAAATAGAGATAATAATCTGATAAGTCAAAAGTGTTTTGCAGATTTTAGAGTCTGGAGATTTAGAGTCTGAAGTTGCAGACTCTGGAATTGTTGAACTAAACGTATAATGATTTCTTGAAGCCAAAGTCAAAGAATATTCTGGAGATATGCTTGTTATTTAAGAAGATTTGTTTTGAAGATTTGATTTTATCTCCAGAGTTGACTTCCTAATTAATAGTTGATTTGGCTTGTTTTAGTTTATCTTTTCTATTTTTATAGGAATGTAGTTATGGAAATCAAATCTCCAGATTTGGTTTTTACCTGTATAAATAGGGGCGTATGTTTTCATTTGTAACTTGTACTTTGCACGATCTATTATCTAATTCTTATTCTATTCATCGTGTTCTCTCATTTTCTGCACTATAATTCTTATTTATTGTATAAAGTGAGAGTCTGGTTGAACTAATAGTTTATCTAATAGACTTATATTAACATGTTACTAACTTAAATATTGAAAGTTGATGTTTATCTAATAGACTTATATTAACATGTTACTAACTTTCAGTATGTCACTGATGCCTCTTGAAGAAAAAAATATTTAAAGTATATAATCCTTAAACTCACTATCATGTCAACATTTAAAGATGAGAAGAAAAACACCTAACATGTTTTAACAAGTTATAAAGATGCCAATATAAAGAAGTGTTCCAAACGAAATAATTCATTTCGGCTAATGAATAGACTACTCCAGTCTTCCCATTCGTTCCCCATCCTTCTTCCCCCTAAGAATTGAACGAACAAAGTTCATCTATTTGAGAGTTCAATGTCACCATTATAACTTCTAACGCAAAAAGGTGTGATTTGGCACGGACACCCTAACTGTATTTGTCTATGGCAATCACCAATCCCACCTCGAAAGAAACTTGAGCCTTTAAATTACCTTCCCCAGGAAACCCACAATGTGAAGGAACGGGTTTGAACCTGCACCTGATTCTAATGCAAGCCAAACACAAGGAGGGCTCAGGGATCATAAGCATCGGGTACCAGTGAACTACAAGCTCTCACTGGTCACCATTGTAACTTGGCCAACACACAAAGATAGTTGAGTTGGAGTCCATGCCAATTTACGGAAACACAATTGACGATAGACGTACTTTTTGTAAAGAAAGTTATTATAAAAAATAATATAAAATAAAAGCAGGGAGTTAAGGATATGATTATTGATAATTATCATTATTTTTAAAGTTATTACATATAATATAGCATTAAGCATGACCCAATAATTCCCTTATAATTTTGGTATCGGTACCAAACCTTGTAAATATTACCGTACCATGAAGTACCGAATACCACAACAACAACAACAACAAAAAAATCCAATGACACATAGGTGGTGTATGGGGGAGGTGAGATGTAGACAATCCTTCCCCTAACGGATAGAGAGATTGCTTCCGAGTGGACCTCCGACCGAAAAGTAGAAAATTTTTATTTTAAGAATAAAAAGAATTAAAAAATTAAACTAAACAAAGAAATTAAATAAAACTGAATAAAAATAAAATAAAAATAGAGACGCCATGAAAATGGTAAAATCAAATCATGCTTGAAATTTACTTTAAGCTCTAGGGGTCAGTCAAGTCGCCAATAAATCAACGCTTGCTGTCGACTAACTAGAGCCGTACTCTAGCCAACGAAAAAAAAATGCATGAACAGCTACACTAAAAGTAAACGATGAGCATATATAAACACCTATATAAACATGAATACACATATACATGCATATACATACATAAATGTATAGGCATATAATTTTAATAATAGTGGTAGTAAATAATAGTCAACATCAATAGTAATAGTAATATAATAATATTGATAATAGCAATACTAATAATAATAATAATAATATTAGAGTATAGTAATAGTAATAATAGTAAATAGTAACAGTAAAAGAAGTAACAGTAAAAGGGAATAATAAAAATAGGAGTACTATAGTAGTAATCATAGTAATAATAATAATACAGATAATAATAGTGATAGTAATAAAAATAATAAAAAGACAATAGTGATAATAATAACAAATTTTACTACTACTACTAATAATAGTAATAATAACAATAAAACTAATAATAGCAATTATTAATAATATACAATAACCAATTACTACAACAAATAATAATAACACGAATAATACTAATAATAAAAATAAAAGAAGTAGTAGTATTACTACTACTAATAATAATAATCATAAACATAATAATAATCATACACATAGTTCCCAAGTACCGGTTCGGTACGAGAGTGATATGATTTAGGTATTTACTACGGAGTATTTAGGTAGACATGTTCATCCCTAACCCAAACTAAACAAATTCATAAATTTAATGACTCTCAATTAACCCAGCAACTTTGTCCGATTCAATCAACGCGAGCCCCTAACTGAGTAACCGTAGGTAGGAAATAACATTTTATTATGAACTTTCGGGGATACACACTAAATGGTCTTTGCTGAAAATCCTACGAAAGACTACTTTCGTGAAAGCATAGATATTTCATTGGCAAGTTTCTCAACACTCAAAGACGACGAACCATCAGGACTCGTCGCAATTTCCATCCTTTTCTTCCACTCTTTAACTTTATTCCTCATTTGGCTACCTTTGTCTCCGACCATTAACTCTGCCACAACCCTCTCGACTTCATTCCTCTTAACTTCGTTCCCAATCTCCATCCCAGCTTCCCATTCTTTGCACATTTGTCTACAATTAGTCGGTTGGTCCCCATAAAATGGACAACAAATCATTGGGACACCAGCCGCTAAGCTCTCAATGATCGAACCCCACCCACAATGAGTCAAAAAACCACCAACCGAAGGGTGGTTCAACACCTCTTCTTGCGAACACCACCCCGCTATAAAACCTCTCTTTTTAATAATATCTTCAAATTCTTTAGGCAAAATAGCAGACTCCCCAATAACCATATCGGGTCTAATTATCCAAAGAAAATATTGGTTGCTATTAGCAAGTCCCCAACCAAGTTCCATAAGTTGTTCTAAAGACATCATAGTTATGCTTCCAAAATTGACATAAACAACCGAGTTTGGTTCCTTTGAATTCAACCATTTTATGCACTCTGATTCTTCCTTCCACAAACTATAGCCGTTAAAGTCTAATTTCTTTGTTTCTTCCTCATTTTCTATCTGGTTTAAGAGTAACTGTAGTGGTCCTACCGTGTAGACATTTGGGAACATGGGCTCAATTGCTTTGATGACATTCGACTCTAATGCATCGAATGTATGAATGATTATGTGTGAAATCTTGCGAGCCGTCTTAGCAGACTCAACGCAATACTTGAGGCTTGTATTGTTAACGTCCGTGGCGCGAGTGTAACTTGGAAGATCCTTCAAATTGAACCCTTCGAGTCCCGGAATCCAATCTATTGATGTGTTGAGGTACCCATTTGTCAAGCAAGTTTCATCTGTATATTATACCATAATGATTAACAAATTTTGGCTAAAGCATTACAGACTAAAGTGAGATTGAAAAAGTTGTTACTTGAATCAAGAATTGTCTTGAATGGTATAGTAATTAGTAATTAAATATAGAAATGGAACAATAAAAATTCCGAAATTGTGTGCAAGTTCTACTTGCAAACAAAAATGTAACACTATATGTGCTACATGTGTTAGACATATTAGTTAGGCCCAAGTTCAATATATGAACTTGGGCATATATGAACTTGGGCCTAAGTCTAACAACTTCATATATCAACGGATAGACATAGAAGGTCAACGAGTGGACTCTTTTAACTACTTAGATATACACGATCTTAACAAGTATATTGTGATCGTTTCAGGCCATTTCCTAAAAGTTTATTTAGTAATGTTTGAAGAAAGTGTTCTAATAAGTTATATCATGAATCAGGAGTTTATTAAAGTAATATTTAGGTTACTTGGTTAGACTACATAGCATTTTTATATTAATTTAAAGAGGATCGTGTGAAAATAAATACGGAGTACTCTGTTATTGGCACACCAAATAAGACGTAAACCACAAAATGATAAAAGCAATACGATAAGGATCTCAATGCAGTGGATAGGCACCAAGGGTTGAGACAAAGTAATAAACTTTTAATAATAAGTTAAAGCTCTTCTAGATATACAGATATATACTTCATTTATGCCAAAAATAATAATATATAAAATATAAAATAAAATATTACTCCGTACCTTTTATAGTTGGAGCAAAGACTTTTTAAAGTAAAAACTCGACATTCTGTCTTGACCTAAAATGTTGTGATTGTTGAGTTATCCTGATATATACAGCTAGGCCATAATTACACACTTTGGTAATAGCTGTTAAACAGATGAGGTTTTGTCTTTTAGGTTATATAGGAAGAATGATATTTTTACTTAAATGTACGCGATGTACACGGAGGCCTAACTGGCTTATTCCATGGCCGTTTTTTACCCTTATCAGACTGATAAGTATATTAGGACTCAATCACTAGGCTATCTTGTTTAATCACTAGGCTATCTTGTGACGGTTAAATGTGTTATCCTGTTTTTTAAGTCAAAGGAAGGTGGTTAGAAAACAAACCTTGTAGTGGAATTAATTTCTTTTCAAGTAAATCTGGAGCAATATAAAAGCCCATGAAAGCACAAGCAGCAACTGTCCAAAACTGCATAATTGGGACACCAAGCTTTTCAGCAGCATAAGTAGCAAAAGGCATGAACCCATCGGATATAATACAAGTAACCGAAGTTTCATGGCTAGCCACAAGCTCAACAAACGGACCCAAACAATTGGTTAAAAGAGCTTCACGAATTTCATTCAATTCTTGAGTCGTTTGATCAGGATCAGTAGTAAGACCATCAGGAATGGTTTCAAATTTGAACCCTGGTGCACCATCAAGGCAGTGTGGTCCACCCGAATTAATGAACCGGTTGTGAGTGAATTCGGTGTTGACAAAAGTGATGTGAACACCTTTGTGGTGCAATAGTTTGGCTAGTTTTAGCATGCACTTGATGTGGCTTTGTGCTGGAAATGGAATGAACACCACGTGAGGGTTGTTCTCATTGGTTGTCACTAATGTTTCCATCTTTTATTTGTGCCGTACGTACTGAATGGATGAGGGTTCTTGATAGTATTTATATATCAATGTCTATATCTATCTATATCTATATCTATATCTATATTGTTTATAAAACAGGTAATTACAAGGAGTAGCGTTGGGACTTGAAAATATGTAGTGGGATCTTCTCAATGGACTACAATAATTTTCTTTTCCTTCAAAAATAACGAAACTTCTATAGAAGCTGAAAACGTTTTTGAAGAGAAAACGAAAACAAGAGATACAAGTGAGAACCCTGATAAGGCTCGTACCTAGAAAGCGGCTAACATGCGAACTATGTATACCGAGTCTCAAGTAACCTAAACCGATACAAAATCAAAACAAGTTACTAACTAAAACAAACGAGCCAAAAAACCAATAATGCAATGCATGTCTTAGATGTATTTTTAATAAATGTTTGTTGTGTTTATCAATGGCCTTTATATAGCTAGATAGTTTTATGCCATTTTCATCTCAAAGAATTCAAATGGGCTGAGCAGGTCAAATGAATTTAGTTAAAGTAACCTATAATTTATATTTAATGCATTAATTATATTAAGAAAAGCTGAAATAAACAAAGTGTCTTCAAATCAACCCAAGTTGGTGTGTAAGTTTATTTGGTTTCTTTTGTTCTTTGGTGATGGGTTTTGTTAGGTTCCCCATTTTGTTGTTTGTTTAGGCTTGACTTATCCTTAGATAGCTTGGTTAGTTTTAGGGGTCCATTTGTTTGTTTTCCAATTGCGAAGCTAGTCGTCTTTGTAGCTCTTGGTTAGGTTCCTTTCATCTTTTGATGAAAGTTCCCTCGTTCTAAGTTTGTTTTTCGCCGAAACAAAAAGCCCAACTTAACCTGACCCTCTTCATTCCAAAAACCTGTATCAAATTGTAGATACTTGATATTGGAATAATCAATCAAAGCTCGACCTTGTTTTGCAGGTCTCAAACCAACTCAAGACTTCATCAACGCAATAGGAAGTACTTTGAGGGACAAATCTTGAACTCATTATACGCGTATTTTATACACATCTACATCAAACAATTCGTGTAAAATACATGTAACAAGTATGTCCTGCCTTTTAAAGGACCAATACGTTCTTTACTCACCCACATGGTTGCAAATGACCCTGTCTCGCGCTGTGTAGCGATTTGGTGACCAGCTCATCCCGTCTTCGTTTCAACCGTCTCGGTCAAAAGTACAAACGTACAAATTGGTGAATATCAGTCAAAAGTTGGGTCAAAGTTGGTCAAAAGTCAGAAAATTGGTCAAATCAGTCGGTCAAAATTGTCGTAATTTAGTTTGATTTTATTTGTAATAAATTAACAGTGATAACGATTCTAGGTACAAATTAATCAACAAAAGTTTCTGGCTTTAAATATTTAAAAGTCAATGTTAATCAACGTCCGTCTCGATCCCGTCTCGTGTCTTTTTCAACCTTGCTCACTAACAAAAGGAAGCTAGGGTTAGTCCCAAAAGAAAGCCAGGCAGAGTCCCATTACGGCCATTGCAACTACTGAACATGCCAGTGGGACCGCTTGGCTGCTACCCAGGAACTGGGTTGCAAGATGCGCAACTAATGTGTAGCTCTGCATTCACGTGCATAGTGAAATCGTTCTGCTACCTAGGAACTGGCTATACAAGGTAGTTGGTTGGTCCTTAGACTAAGTCCATATGTTGTTCTACATAACAAACTACATGAATGAGATAAGGAATAAAAGGCGATAAATAGAATAACATTCATAGCCACTTTAAAAAGTTATTGTTGTCCTTTCCATTAATCAAATACTACAAGTAGGGTGTATAAGGTATATGCACTTACAATCAAAGCAACCACCAATTGCAGATACCTACAAATATAGTAAACAATCAACAACTGGGAAACACAAGTAGGTGAGTAAACCTACTAACCACCTACTTAAACAAGGTATATTTCTACATCACAACAACACTTTTGTACATATATGTCATGCAACTTGTTTACACCTTGTTTATAAATTAAAATATATGCACAATATTCGTTACCCTTACACCATTCCTTATAGTGAATGTGACGTGGAGTGTTTGTAAAAAATTTCTAAGTGGGATGACTCTGATGTGACAATGTTGTGGGATGAAGGGGTGTAGTGAAGAAGGTTGTCGAAGAAGGTTTATGGAAGGTTGTAAGTGATACTGCAAAATATAATTTGGAGTAGAGTGAAAAAAAAAAAAAAAAAAAAAAAATTGATAAACACACCTTATTTCTCCCGTTGAAAGATGAAGATCACCATTTTTTTTGCCCTAAATCGTCTCCGGAAGGGGCGTTTGGGCATTTTGTCTTGCCACATCAGCTAAATCGCTTGTTCAAAAGGCGCATAAGGAATGTTTTTAAACTATATCAAAAGCCTTTGTAATTCTTTCTTAACGCCTTACTAGGGAGCGTTTATTAATATATCAATTCTTTTGCGATTAAAAAAGAAAATAATATTGTAGCATCACATTCAAGATTTGGTAATTTCAAGCACACAAACTCGAAATTAAGAGTTTGACATTGCTATGACAACAGAAAACAGGAACAAAACCTAACAGGCATTTATGAATGGTGGAACGTACAACGGGGAAAAAACCAATTTATTCTTTATTGATTCGATTAAGAAGCAGGTATACCTTAATATTTGACTTTACAAAAACAGAATGCATCCATGAGCGAATGACTTTTATGTTCTTAATCATGAAATAAACAGCATAAATGTAAACTTGTATGATCACCTGATATAAACTTCGATCCCTTGCACCAAGAAGTACGATTTTGAATTCAATTTCTTCTACATTCTGTTTTTCATTTCGTCGTTTATTCCATTCAAAATTGATGATTTGAGACCCCTTTGCAGACTTTATACTATACAGATAAAAAACCCCAAAAACAACAAGACAGACAAGATTTGGACTTTCTAAGGAAAACATGTACAAACAAGATATGGAAATACCCATAACTTGATTGAAATATTGTGACATTTTGAATAATCTTTATGTACCCACAACTTCATCTTCATAAAACAACCACTGATCGATCTTGATGGCTGCTCCGCTTCTGGTGTCCAAGTTTTCTTGATAGCTTCTGCATATATTAGAATAAAGATCAAAACTTTACCAAAAAAAAATCAATCAACTGAGTATCAATAAATATCAGAAGATGTTTTCAAGACTAATTGATTCTTTCAGCATCCAATTTTTATCAACCAAGTAAAAGCATACTTGAAACAAAGAAGCAAATTTCACCAACTACAAATCTAACTTTGATCATAAACTGAACCAAACGCATGCGGAAACTATTACAATACAATCATATCACTACTTTAATAATCATACACATTATCAAATAGTTGAAATTAGAAAAAAGTCAAAGATAATTTTGGTAACTTACAAACAAAAATCCAATCTTTAATCAAACCTGAACTAAACCCATCTCCCAAATTGCCCACATTACAGAACCCAGATTTCAATTCTCCAAAATTCATTCAAATCAATGCTCAATTTATCAAACCCATCACCAAAAAGTCAAAATTACAAAAAAGTCAAACACAATTTCTTACCTTAGATACAGTCTGAGCAATAATCTGATTATTATCATCATCATCAATAGCAGAAACCAAACAATCTCTGGGTGTATCAAAAGAAGACAAAGAAAATTGCTTATGAACAACACCCACATCAAAATAAATCAAACCGGTACTCGGTATATCAACTCTAATTTCTTTAACTGTAAACCACATAAACAAATCTTGTGCAGAGATACCAGATACTTGATTGATATGACCAAAAGTCAACGTACCAGAAACATTTCGATCATAATGAAACTCATTTTCAAATTTCGAATTACAAGCCTGATCCAAATGGACCTCAAATCGACCCGAATCATTAAAAGTGAAATTTGTCACACCTTTTGGTAATAAGCCCATTGGTAACCCATTTGATCTCAAGATTTCATAGATAGTTTGTGTTTGTTTAGAGAAAGAAAGAGATGAACTTGTGAGGGTTAAAAGTGAAATCAAGAAAAGGTGTTGAATAGAAATGTTGGCCATGTTTTTTGAGTGTGTTTTTTTGTGACAAAAGGATTAGGGTTTAAGGGATTTGAAAGAGGGTTGATAATGCCAGCAGGAAGACAGAGTGGATTAGGGGAATGATCAATTATTGACCTTGAGGGGACTGCCCTCTTACCAATCAGGCTTAGCCATGTGGCTGATGTGGCAATTGCATTTTTGTTCCTGCTAAAACTATTAAAATATTATATGATTTTATTTATGATATGATGTTTGCTTGTTTTCGGCATAATTTGCTCATTGTGTGATTCACTTTCCTTGTTTAACATTGGTGAAAAAAATATGGGAGTCATCCCTATCCTTACAAATGGCGAATTTAGAATCGAAAATCAAGAGTCATGAATAATTTATGTAACACATTTGAAACTCTTTTATTTTTTTTTTAAATAGCAATCGTTTTTTTTTTTTTTTGATAAAGGGTAATCACCAGATAATATTATTAATAATGCACAATTACAAAAATGAAGATAATACGACTTATAGACAGGAAACAACCAAAGGCTACACACAACCAACAAAACCAAAACACATCACACAAATATTTATTTGCCATGCTATCTTCATCTTTCAAATATGATGTGAGTCCTTGAACTTTACTGACATCAACTTTAATCGGAAGGTTCCATAGATGATGTTAAACAGCTTGTTTTGGTCTCGAGATTCACCTTTAAAAAGTCTAGTGTTACGTTCTTGCCAAATGTAGTACACCGTAGCACCGAAAATAAATTTTGCCAACATATCACGAGCCACTCTTCTATGAGCATACAGGATGAAAAGCTGAACAATAACCTTCCGATTGTCACCAATACTCGAAATCAAAATAAACCTTTTTATCTTGTCCCAAATCTGCTTAGAATAGCTACACTCGAAGAATGATTTTGAGTAAATCACATGGAACAATGATATAAATTTACCTTTTATTTTAATAGTTAATGAAAATACTAAGTTGTGAAAAATTAAGTTATGAAAAAATAACTAGTTTTAAAAAATAATTTAAGAGCTTGTGAACTATAGAATTATATTACTCGGATTACTTCTTGTATTACTCCGTAGTATTAATTAAAGATCAACAACTACAAATATTTAAAATTGATATTATTCTTACACATATATTTATATCGGTATCATTTCATCTCACTTTCTTCTAGTATTAAATGTGGGATGAAGTAAAAATAAGTTAAGGAATTTCATCCCACATTAAATGTGAGAAATAAAACGATACCAAAAAGGTGCTTATTGATCGATCCTAGATCCGTCTTCCTTACGGAATTGGATCAAGGATCGAGTGCAATGAGGAGGATTGGGGTGTTGTTGTTTGTTTTGGGCTCTGATGATCGTCTTTCACTTTTCAATCAAGTGATCAACCACCCCGACCCGGTCTTGATTGTTAATTAGCATGATTCACCTTGACTCGATGTAGAAATTCCTTGGGCAAAGTCACAAGTGAAAATCACAAAGGTCTGGGCAAAATGGCAGAGAATCAACAACCTATAAATGAGAGGTCAAGCTCCCTATTTATAGTATTCAGAATATTCGCGTATTCTTGCACTTTTGTTCGGATTCATGCACTCTTGTGCGGATTCATGCACTCTTGTGCGGATTCTTGCACTCTTGTGCGGATTTATGCACTCTTGTACGGATTGCGGATTGCGGATTTCAGCACACTTGTGCATTGCGAATTTCAGCACAAGGTGCTAAAACTTAGTGCAATCCTTGTGCAATGCGCAAGGTAATGCTATGCACACTATCACTTATAAATATAACACTTAAGTGTTAATGATTTCTTATACCTAACATTTATATTTTGCTACTTAAAGTTTAAAACTTTAAAATTTCTATTTACATACTTAAGTTATAAATTTAGTGCTAACATGCATGTATAAGGCTTTAATTTAATATTATAGTTTTTCATACAATGTTGTTCAACAACCTCGCTTAGCTTGGCTCTTGTAGCTCGACTCGTTTAAACATAAACAAGCATACAAACTATTCGAGTCGTGTATGCTTCATTAGCTCGTTCGATTATTAAACGAGTTTTCGAACGAGTCGAGTCGAATATTAATTTTTTCATACTCGGCTCGTGAAACTAATCGAACAACATTTCTTGTTCGAACTCGACTCGAATTTGAACTCGTTAAAGCTCGAACTCGAAATAAACGAATTCGAATTCGAGAAGCTCGTCAAAATTTCAGTTCTTTAACAGCCTTAGAGATGACTGATGAGTAATTGCCTGATAGGTACGCTTCAAGCGACCAGGAGGGATGGTTGGATCGTAAACTACATTGAATACAAATCTTCCACGTGACACTCGGACCAACAAATTTTTCTTACTTTTCTGTTCAAGAAAAAACATACCACCTTTTGGGGACTATTAACATATTAATCAATTATTATATTTTTAGCATGACCCTTATGAATTCACTGAATACAGTTTTCATTTATGTGAATAAGTTGAGTTTTTAATTAAGGAAAAGGAATAGCCAAACACTAATACTTAGAATTCATTTAATAAAACTGAATTATTATTTTTTGAACGGCAATAAAACTGAATTATTAAACTCTGAATAATTCAAAAGGTTCAGAATTACGTTGCTTGTGAATTACAATAACTTATTTAATAATCATTTTAACCGACTAATGCGAATGATATAAAATTACAATATATTTTAATTGTATATGCTACTCGTAACCGTATTGATTACCGAAACAAGGCACCTTACTCTTTCCAATCTATTTGGTGTAATCTGGTCCATATAAAGATTAATGTTTTTATTTGACATTTGAGGTTATTGAGGCTTCCGACTATGATTAATCTTTTCGACTATGAGTTAGATATTGATGACCTATTGTGTTGCTTCTGTAATGATGATTTGGAAGACAAAGAACATTTATTCTTACACTGTGATATATTTCGCCAAATTTGGGCAAACATTGCTCAATGGGTTAACATTACCATCCCTTCTTGGTCCTCGTTCTTGGTTAGACGGTGTTCCTATTTCGGGTAATTGGCGAACCATCATGATGATCATTGTTTTTTTGACTACGTGGCATATTTGGAGATTACGCAACAATACTATCTTCAAAGACTGATCATTTCATAAATTTTATTTAAATGATAGCATTGTGGCAACGACGTTTAACTGGGTATTTGCTAAATTTCAAAAGAAGAGATGTAATTGATCGATATGGTTACACTATCCCTGTATGCTTTGTATTTTTATATTCATTCTAGCGTCTTGTTAGTTTGTTAACAAAATTCCTTTGTTGTTTGAAAAAAAATGTTGTTTAATCAAAGTTCTTAACATAATTTTTTAAGACTATTACGTAAAATTTAGATGTCTAATAAATAAGAAATAATTTTAGGTCTGAACGATTCAGTACTGAACGTTAAATTATTCAAAATCATAGGATTCAAATTTCAGAAACAAACTTAATAAAATTGATAAGTAGTATCTTATAATGAGTAAATACAAAGGTATGGAGTAATATAATACGGACTACTAGATCTGACAAGTTATAAAAGTAAACCATTTTTTTAATAATATAATATATGAAAAAATAATTTTTGCATTGCTTTCAAAAATAGAAAAAGGTTTACTCTATTTTGTAATGTTAATGAATCATAATGGCATATTCAGCCGTTTATAGAGATAGACGGCATGTGCGGCTAATAATTGCGAATGCATGGTCTTTGTCTTTACATAATTAAATAAATTAACCAACCCTACCACGTAGACTTGAACATTATGTACTCTCACCACCGTGGCCCACCACCTCACAGGATCCAATTATGCCACGTAGACTCTATAAAATATAAAATAAAAATAAAATGAACACTGAAATGGATACTGTGGACAACTCTACCCATGTCAATGAAAGTCAATTTCAAGGTCTATTTTTAACACCGAAATGGACACTGAAAAATGGACAAGAACACTCCGTGCTCCAAGTGTCGTTACGAATTGATTGAAAGTCGTTCTTATTCATTTTCAGTATTTTTTTGAAGATAGTGAAAGTAACTCAATAGAAAAAACATGAGTTGTCGTTCAGTGTTTATTTTAAGTGTCTATATTAATATTTTTATTATTTTTTAAACATTTTACTATAAGTTTATTTTAAAAAAATTGCGCGAATAGTCCTTGTAAATTTGTATCATATTGCATGGTTGATTGAAGTATCAGTTTTGAGTGTGGATAGTCCATGTGATTTACAAGTGGAGCAAAGATAGTCCAATTCACTAACACTGTAAATTTTTTCCTGTAAAAGTTAGTCATATGACAAGCATGTGAGTGTATTTTCGTCATTTGAGTTATCTTCACCTTTAATTACATACTTATCTTCTTTAATCTGTGCAACTTTCATCTTCAACAATTCCTTTTGTTTTAAGAGCATAAAATAAAAATATTCATATACATATACATAAACCAATTAGATCATCGATATCACCTCTGAAAAACATCTCACTTTCAAAACTATCATACTCACAAATATATCTCAAATGTCTATTTTAATGCTTTATGTTTACTAATGCTTTGTTGCTACTGCCATTTTCTTCAAACTCTTGTTACTCACCACATCAATTTAAACATTTAACGAAATCCGATCTTTGTTGCTTTAATATAGATCTAAAATTCACCCACGCATAAAATGAACAAACCCCATTGCGGCATTATGTACACCGTCATGGCGTCATCAATAACTGAAACAACCCACCGAGTGCAGCAACTCCGGGCTCAGATATGACGAAAAGCGAGCGCCGAAGATGGTGGTAGTGCAGCCAGAGCAGGCAGTGGTTATCGGTATTCATCCATAAGCCAAAACCCGTGTTCCATCATACCCACTACACAAACAATAGTCGACTGAAGCACGAGTTCAGTCATAAGCCAAAACCCGGCGAGCATCCACCATGAAATACGACGAGGATCAATATGGGTGATTTTTTATACATGTTGAAATAGTCTCGTCGGATTTTTTCGTCATTATAACTTTAGAGGAAAAAATAGTAGCCCCAATCCACCAATTTGTATGTGCTATTGTGAAGTTTTTGTGAAGTTGTTTAATTGGAGAAAACTCCCGTCACAAAAATGTTATTGTGAAATTTTTTGCGGTTGACTAAATGGAGAAACCCTACCGTCTAAAAAATGAAAAATGAAGTGACATTAAAATAACTGAAGGTGATGAGTTTTCCATGATTTTATTTGTGTAGATGACTTTTAGGGTTTTAATTTGGGAGATATATTTGAAGTTTATAACTTGGGATGAATAAAGAAAAGGTAACACTACAAGAAAATGATGAATTAAAGAGGACGACATTTGATTGGTACGCTCGGTTTGACTATCCATTTGAGGATGATATGTCGTACTCATATTCAACCTCGTACCCATATCTTCATGAAAGTTTTGCCAAAATCGTGACGTAAAACGCGTGTCCCGATCCGAAACAATAGACCAGGAACTCCATGTCTCGATATCACCTCTTTAATAAACATTTTCGCAGGTGCCTCCGACGTAATTGCTTCTTTAATTGAAAGAAACAAAGCACTTTTCGCCAACCTATCGACGATCACCCAAATAGTATCAAATTGGGTTCTCGCCGTTTTCGGCAACTTAGTAATAAAATCCATGGTAATATGCTCTCACTTCCACATCGGGATTTCTAACGGTTGCAACTTACCATACAGCTTTCGGTGTTCGACCTTCACTTGTAAACACGTAACGTATTGCTCAACATACTTAACCACGTCTCGTTTCATTCCTGGCCACCAATACTCTTTCTTCAAGTCAAGGTACATTTTTGTCGCACTCGAATGAATGAATACTTTGACTTATGCGTTTTATCAAGTAGCACTTATCGGTAACCACCCATTTTAGGCACCCATATTCTACCTTGAAAAGACAACAAACTATGCGGGCCTAAAGTAATAGACTCCGTTTTCCCCATAATTCGCTCTTCATGCTTGTTGTTAACGAAAGCTTCAATTTGAATCTCACCAAGCTTTACAAGAAAATCAATTGTAATAGTCATGCGTAACGATCCTACTCGTATCGTCGGATGTTGACTTTTTCAACTCAACGCATCCGCGACCACATTCGCCTTGCCCGGATGGTAAAGTGTCTCACAATCATAATCTTTTACCAAATCGATCCAATGTCGTTGACCATTGTTCAAATCTCGTTGGTCAAAGAGATGCTTCACAGTCTTGTGATCCGAATAAATCGTACACTTGACACCATACAAGTAGTGGTGCCAAATTTTCAACGCATGAACCACCGCCGCCAATTCAAGATCATGAGTCGGATATCTCTTTTCGTGTTCCTTTAATTGTCTACAGGCATCAGCGATGACTTTACCCCGTTGCATTAAGTCACACCCGAGTCCATTTATTGAGGCATCACAATAAACCGTCATATCTTCGATTCCTTCCGGTAACACAAACACCGGAGCTTGACACAATTTCTCTTTTAACAATTGGAAAGCAATGTCTTTCTCGTTCTCCCAATTGAATCTTACATTCTTCCTCGTCAACTTTGTCAATTGAGAAGCGATTTTAGAAAAGTCTTGGATAAACCGACGATAATAACCGGCCAATCCGAGAAAACTTTGAACTTCCGTCCACGTAGTCAGTTGTTCCCAACCCTTTACCGCCTCTATCTTCCCCGGGTCTATTTGAATGCCTCCTTCATTCACAATATGGCCAAGGAATTGCACTTCCGTTAGCCAAAATTCACACTTGGAGAATTTAGCATACAACTTCTCCTTTCGCAACGTCTTCAATATTTCGCCCAAATGATGTTCATGCTCCTTTATACTCTTAGAATAAATGAGTATATCGTCAATGAACACAATCACCGACTTGTCCAACATAGGTTGGCACACTCGTTTCATAAGATCCATGAATGCCGCATGCGCATTCGTAAGACCAAAAGGCATTACTACAAATTCAAAATGCCTGTAACGCGTTCGAAAGGCCGTCTTCTCGATATCTTCCTCACGGACCCGCATTTGGTGAAAACCGAACCGTAAGTCAATTTTAGAAAAATAAGTCGCGCCATGGAGTTGATCAAACAAATCGTCAATCCGAGGCAATGGATAACGGTTCTTGATCGTCACTTTGTTCAACTCCCGATAATCGATACACATCTGCATACTACCATCTTTCTTCTTCACAAATAAAACCGGAGCACCCCATGGTGAAGCACTCGGTCAGATGAAACCCTTTCCAAGCAACTCTTGGGTTTGATTTAACAACTCTTGCATTTCCGTTGGAGCTAAACGATAAGGAATTTTAGCAATGGGGGTACCCCCCGGAACCAACTCAATGCGAAATTCAACTTGTCTTTCCGCCGGAACACCAGGTAACTCTTCCGAAAAAACATCTTCAAATTCATTAACCACAGGAATATCACGAATGGAAGGAGGCTCTTCACGAGTATCAACTACCTGTACAAGAAAAAGCCATGCCACCACTACTAAGGAAACGATGTGCCCGTGCGTAAGTGCATAATGGCACAAGTCTCCTCCGCCTATCACCATGAATAATTAAATCACCCCCACTTGCGGTCTTTACACGAATGAAATTTTCATGGCATGCAATATCGGCTCTATTACGATCGAGGCAATCTATACCAACAACGATATCAAACTCACCCAAAGTCATCGGGATAAGATCGATTTTAAAGGTTTCGGCACTAAACACAGCATTACAATTTTTACACACATCAACCCATAGCACCGTCTTACTATCCGGTATTTCGAATTCTACCAGATGACTTAACTTAGCTAGCAATTTATTAAGCTTAGGCACGAATCTTGAAGACACAAACGATAAATTTGCATCGCTATCAAATAGTATCCTCGCCGGATTAGAGTTAACCATGAAAGTACCTGAGACAACTTCATTGGATTGCTTAACTTCCTCATTAGTCATCAAATAATTGCGTCCCCTAGCCATGCCCGCCGCTTTCTCTAGCTTCTTAACTTGATCATTCCGCAATTCGGGACATTCCGTCCTTCAGTTCCCTTCTTTTTGACAATTATAACAAGTGAGTTTGTTTGCAGAAGATGGGTTCGTACAATCACGAGCCATGTGCCCTTGTCGTCCACAATTATAACACTTGGGTCCATAACCCCAGGAAGCACCCTTCTTCACACTACTGACGCTCTCAGTCGCACCCCTACTCTTCTTGTTGGAATGACTAGTAGCTTCAAACTTTCTTTTGCTAAAAGCGAAGTCACTCTTTTTCGGAACGAGCGACTCAAAACCCTTAGCTATGTCAAACAACTCATCAAAAGTTTTCACCAAGTTCCTACTAATCTTTTCCCGATAGTTGTCATTCAAGGTTCGATAGAAGTCTTCCTTCAACATATGATCATTCCCGACATACTCCGGGCAAAATTGGGTCTTTGATAAGAAAGTGGACTTGAGAGTGTTCAAATCCATTGACCATTGCCTCAAAGCACGCAACTCGTCCTTAAGCCTCGAAAGATCGGCCGAACTTCGGTACTCTTTGAAAAACTCCGCCTTGAATTCATCCCACGTCAAACTCATACTTTGATCTTCACCGTAAATTCGGATTTTCGCGTCCCACCACAACTTTGCATCACCCCTCAACATGCTACTACCGTACCTCATCTTCTTATCGAGAGGGCACTCACTAGTACGAAAGGCCCCCTCTATATCGGAGATCCAACGAGCACTCTTTAGTGGGTCTCGTTCACCATCAAAAATGGGAGGTTGGGCATCCTTAAAATTCTTATAGTGGAAGTCTCGCCTTCCAACATTATCGTCTTGATTCTTAGGGACCCTTTGCTCGAACTCGTCTTGAACAATAGCACTAACTTGTTCCTTGATTATATCGGTTACTTGTTCGTCAACCGACTCTAGGAACATCTTCTTAACGTCCGCTAGAAAAGTCGGATGATGCTTTTGCAAAATGACCTCAACCTTGGCTGTGAACTCGGAGTCTTCGCTCGTACCTCCGTTATCGATATCGTGCTCGTTTCTTATCTTCATTCTAAGAAATGAAATAAATTAATTAACGAAGCACACACAAAATACACACACTGATGTTAAAGCAGAGGGGTACGAAATAGTTATATATTTACTACGAAATACTATTAAATACGATACAATTTTACACAAGTTATTTATATTTATTTACGGATGGGATATACCTAAACCTTGCTACAACACTTATAGGCTGTGTACCTAATCGTAGAGTAGTGTAGTTTTTAGTAAGTCCGGTTCGTTCCACAGGGAGCTAGCTAAGTTTAACGCTATATTTTAAAACTATATTTGTATATATATAAATATATATATATATAAGTAGCATTATTATTATAAAAGGGGATTTTTACCGTTTAATGACCGGTTTGTCGATTTTAAAACTTTAGTCGCAGTTAAAACCTAATGTAAAATATTAAAAATAAATATAACTTAATTTAAAGCGTAAAGTAAATGACAATAATTAAAGTGCGATAAATAAAATTGCGATAAATAAATTGCAGTAATTAAAATGACAGTAAATAAAGGTACGATGAAATATGAAATAAAAGTATTATGCTTATTTAAACTTTCGTAATCATGATGTTTGACGTTTTGATTTTAATTAATTGTTACCCGGGTTAATTGTCCTTTGTCCTGGTTTATTTGATACCTATATGGTTTTTGTCCATAATAGTCCATCGGTCATAATTATAAAATGCTCGTCAAATTAACCTTATTCCCGAATTCAAATATTCCAACTAATTAGGGATTCGAACTGTAACAAGGTTTTAATACTTTGTTAATAATTACACCAGGTTATCGACTGCGTGTAATCCAAGGTTTTAATACTTTGTTAACAATTACACCAGTTATCCTTGTATGTAATCCACCCCTGTTTTAATGAGATATGAATATTAATTTACCCACTTGATCAGAATGAATAATCAATTACCCAACGCGAATAATTAATTAAATGATCATAAAAGATGTCGTATAAACGTCACTAAATAGAACATACATAATCATTTTAATAATTATTAGATTAACTAATTTGAAGATAGGTTCGACAGGTTCCAATAAGTTGTCACTCAATTAGACAATACCCCCTATCTATTAATAGTCAATAGTCCAATATCCACAAGTGTCGGTCTTTTGTCCAAACCTTAATTATGGTACAAAATTTAATAACCCAATCTTAATTTTTAGTCTAACATCACGATTACTTTGGCTCAAATAAGCATAATAATAACTTAGTTATGAGACATTAATTTAAAAAGGAAGAACATAGCTTACAGTGGTGATTAATCGCGTAGCGTTGCACGGACAGAATTTTGACTTAAAACCCGTAAAACATTCTTAAAATAACCTTATTATTATTAACTTAAAATTAAAATTAAAATTATAAATATAAATATATATATATATATATATATATATATATATATATATATATATATATATATATATATATATATATATATATATATATATATTACACATGAAGAGAAGAGAAAAATATGTGTTAAATTCGTCCGAAAAATGTTGAATTTATAGAATGTGGCCTGCTACAGTAACTCATGCGGTCGCATGAGATTTTAGTGCAAATCTCATGCACTCGCATGGGCTCATGCACTCGCATGAGTTTTATGCCTATTTCCCATGCGATCGCATGGCCGTCAGATCCAGCTCACATATTTTTTGTTTGCTAGTTTGTCGACGTTATTTAATATAATATATAATATATAAATAATTTATATAATTATTTAAATATTATATTATATTCTTGTGCATAGTTGACTTGTAATTTTAGCTCCGTTGCGTCGCGCGTTTATAGTTGACTCTGGTCCCGGTTTCGGATTTTCGAACGTCCTTTCGTACGCGGAGATATCTTGTACTTTGCGTTTTGCGACTCGTACTCTTGTAATTTTGAGACGTTTCTCATCAATATTTCGAACCACTTGGATTGTACTTTGTACTTTTTGGCTTTTTGGTCATTTGCGTTTTCAAATCGTCGTTTTCTTCTTTTGTCTTCGCACTTATTTATTTAAACGAATATTACATAAACATAGAACAATTACAACTAAAAGCTTTACATATTGGAAGGATATTGTGCCTAAATATATGTTCATTTGGAGCACTATCACACACCGTCCCATCTTTCTTGATAATCGTCGTACATCACTCATTTGATACGATTTAGATCCCGTAGTAATGGTAGCTAATCATTGCTACGCGAGCACATCGCATCAACTCATTAGTACAACGATCACCTCGTTCGATGATAACAACCACAACACAATACAATTATCTTATAGTTAGTTAACCTACACTAATGCACTAACCACTCCCGGTCCGACCCGCACCCTACAATGTAGTGACCCGAACTTTTCCATGTTTATATATATTAATTGAGATTGATATTTACATGATTAAATGTTTCCAACATGGTAAGCAATCAAACTTGTTAAGACTTGATTAATTGAAATATGTTTCATATAGACAATTGACCACCCAAGTTGACCGGTGATTCACGAACGTTAAAACTTGTAAAAAAACTATATGATGACATATATATGGTTATATATATAGTTAACATGATATTATGATAAGTAAACATATCATTAATTATATTAACAATGAACTACATATGTAAAAACAAGACTACTAACTTAATGATTTTGAAACGAGACATATATGTAACGTTTATCGTTGTAACGACATTTAATGTATATATATATCATATTAAGAGATATTCGTACATCATAATATCATGATAATATAATAATTTAAAATCTCTTTTGTTATTATAAACATTGGGTTAACAACATTTAACAAGATCGTTAACCTAAAGGTTTCAAAACAACACTTACATGTAACGACTAACGATGACTTAACGACTCAGTTAAAATGTATATACATGTAGTGTTTTAATATGTATTTATACACTTTTGAAAGACTTCAATACACTTATCAAAATACTTCTACTTAACAAAAATGCTTACAATTACATTCTCGTTCAGTTTCATCAACAATTCTACTCGTATGCACCCGTATTCGTACTCGTACAATACACAGCTTTTAGATGTATGTACTATTGGTATATACACTCCAATGATCAGCTCTTAGCAGCCCATGTGAGTCACCTAACACATGTGGGAACCATCATTTGGCAACTAGCATGAAATATCTCATAAGATTACAAAAATATGAGTAATCATTCATGACTTATTTACATGAAAACAAAATTACATATCCTTTATATCTAATCCATACACCAACGACCAAAAACACCTACAAACACTTTCATTCTTCAATTTTCTTCATCTAATTGAACTCTCTCAAGTTCTATCTTCAAGTTCTAAGTGTTCTTCATAAATTCCAAAAGTTCTAGTTTCATAAAATCAAGAATACTTTCAAGTTTGCTAGCTCACTTCCAATCTTGTAAGGTGATCATCCAACCTCAAGAAATCTTTGTTTCTTACAGTAGGTTATCATTCTAATACAAGGTAATAATCATATTCAAACTTTGGTTCAATTTCTATAATTATAACAATCTTATTTCAAGTGATGATCTTACTTGAACTTGTTTTCGTGTCATGATTTCGCTTCAAGAACTTTGAGCCATCCAAGGATCCATTGAAGCTAGATCCATTTTTCTCTTTTCCAGTAGGTTCATCCAAGGAACTTAAGGTAGTAATGATGTTCATAACATCATTCGATTCATACATATAAAGCTATCTTATTCGAAGGTTTAAACTTGTAATCACTAGAACATAGTTTAGTTAATTCTAAACTTGTTCGCAAACAAAAGTTAATCCTTCTAACTTGACTTTTAAAATCAACTAAACACATGTTCTATATCTATATGATATGCTAACTTAATGATTTAAAACCTGGAAACACGAAAAACACCGTAAAACCGGATTTACGCCGTCGTAGTAACACCGCGGGCTGTTTTGGGTTAGTTAATTAAAAACTATGATAAACTTTGATTTAAAAGTTGTTATTCTGAGAAAATGATTTTTATTATGAACATGAAACTATATCCAAAAATTATGGTTAAACTCAAAGTGGAAGTATGTTTTCTAAAATGGTCATCTAGACGTCGTTCTTTCGACTGAAATGACTACCTTTACAAAAACGACTTGTAACTTATTTTTCCGACTATAAACCTATACTTTTCTGTTTAGATTCATAAAATAGAGTTCAATATGAAACCATAGCAATTTGATTCACTCAAAACGGATTTAAAATGAAGAAGTTATGGGTAAAACAAGATTGGATAATTTTTCTCATTTTAGCTACGTGAAAATTGGTAACAAATATATTCCAACCATAACTTAATCAACTTGTATTGTATATTATGTAATCTTGAGATACCATAGACACGTATACAATGTTTCGACTTATCATGTCGACACATCTATATATATTTCGGAACAACCATAGACACTCTATATGTGAATGTTGGAGTTAGCTATACAGGGTTGAGGTTGATTCCAAAATATGTATAGTTTGAGTTGTGATCAATACTGAGATACGTATACACTGGGTCGTGGATTGATTCAAGATAATATTTATCGATTTATTTCTGTACATCTAACTGTGGACAACTAGTTGTAGGTTACTAACGAGGACAGCTGACTTAATAAACTTAAAACATCAAAATATATTAAAAGTGTTGTAAATATATTTTGAACATACTTTGATATATATGTATATATTGTTATAGGTTCGTGAATCAACCAGTGGCCAAGTCTTACTTCCCGACGAAGTAAAAATCTGTGAAAGTGAGTTATAGTCCCACTTTTAAAATCTAATATTTTTGGGATGAGAATACATGCAGGTTTTATAAATGATTTACAAAATAGACACAAGTACGTGAAACTACATTCTATGGTTGAATTATCGAAATCGAATATGCCCCTTTTTATTAAGTCTGGTAATCTAAGAATTAGGGAACAGACACCCTAATTGACGCGAATCCTAAAGATAGATCTATTGGGCCTAACAAACCCCATCCAAAGTACCGGATGCTTTAGTACTTCGAAATTTATATCATATCCGAAGGGTGTCCCGGAATGATGGGGATATTCTTATATATGCATCTTGTTATTGTCGGTTACCAGGTGTTCACCATATGAATGATTTTTATCTCTATGTATGGGATGTGTATTGAAATATGAAATCTTGTGGTCTATTGTTACGATTTGATATATATAGGTTAAACCTATAACTCACCAACATTTTTGTTGACGTTTTAAGCATGTTTATTCTCAGGTGATTATTAAGAGCTTCCGCTGTCGCATACTTAAATAAGGACAAGATTTGGAGTCCATGCTTGTATGATATTGTGTAAAAACTGCATTCAAGAAACTTATTTTGTTGTAACATATTTGTATTGTAAACCATTATGTAATGGTCGTGTGTAAACAGGATATTTTAGATTATCATTATTTGATAATCTACGTAAAGCTTTTTAAACCTTTATTGATGAAATAAAGGTTATGGTTTGTTTAAAAATGAATGCAGTCTTTGAAAAACGTCTCATATAGAGGTCAAAACCTCGCAACGAAATCAATTAATATGGAACGTTTTTAATCAATAAGAACGGGACATTTCAGTTGGTATCCGAGCGTTGGTCTTAGAGAACCAGAAAATTTGCATTAGTGTGTCTTATCGAGTTTGTTAGGATGCATTAGTGAGTCTGGACTTCGACCGTGTTTTCTTTAAAAATGATTGCTTAACATTTTTGTTGGAAACTATATATTTTTAACATATGAATATTATGTGATATATTAATCTCTTAACGTGTTTGATATTATGTGATAGATGTCTACCTCTAGAACAAGTCCCATTGACTCACCTAATAATAATGAAGAGTCAAATGTAAATTGGAATGATTCGTGGACTGATTCACAAGTTCCCGAAGAGGAACCGGAAGAAGAGTCGGAACCGGAAGAAGAATCGGAACCGGAAGAAGAATCGGAACCGGATGAAGAAATAGAACCGGTGGGGGAAATAATAAAACGGTTAAGTAAAAGAAAATCCTCAACCAACCGACCAAAGTTAATTATGGTCAATGGTGTTTCCGCCAAGGAAGCAAAATATTGGGAGGATTACCAATTCTCCGATGAATCGGATTCCGACGAGAATTCCGATGATGTTATAGAAATTACCCCAACTGAATTTAAAAAGGCAAAAGAAAATAATAAGGGAAAGGGCATAAAAATAGAGAAATCTAATTCCAACCCCGATGAACTTTATATGTATCGTCAACCCCCGAAGTCCTTAAGTTGTAACAATGACCCGGGAACCTCTAAACCACCAGGTTTTTCTAAACCAATGTGGACAACGACGGCTCGTATTAGGGGAACATCATATATCCCTAGAAACTTGGCAAAACGAACCAAAACCGAAGAAGAAGAAACGAGCGAGTCGGAATAAGATAGTTGTATTCGTGTGGTGTAATATATGGAATATAGTGTTCTTATGCTTTATGATATATGTAAAAATTGCTTGTATTAATAAGTATTTTTTTTATGAATCTAACTCTTGTCTATTTTACAGTTTAAAAACACAAAATGGATAGACAACCCAATATTTTAAGAGACCTACCCGGAGACATGATTGATGAAATCTTGTCTAGAGTCGGCCAGAATTCTTCGGCACAACTATTTAAGGCGAGATCAGTTTGTAAGACATTCGAAGAACGTTCCAAGAATGTCTTGGTTTATAAGAGACTTTCGTTTGAAAGATGGGGGATATCACATTGGGAAACCCATAAGTTACGATGTGTTTACTTTGACGCATATATTGCGGGGAACCCAAATGCTATTTTACGCAACGGGTTAAGAAATTATTTTGACTCAATATATCCGAATATTGGACTTCGTGATTTAGAAAAAGCGGCTAACATGCAACATAAAGAAGCATGTTATGCTTACGGATTAGTAATGTTCGCTTCTCACCAAAGTGAGAACAAGAACATCGGGCTACAACTATTAAACAAAACGTTTCCACAAGTGACGGAGTCGGTAATTGGGGTAAGAAATGAGGTTTTTAGATTATTACGGGACTGTTGGACATTACGTAACCCTCGTCCCTTTGATGACGTTACAACACGCTGTCTTATCAACGGCCATAACGGTTATGTTGCACAAGACCAAGGATGGGAAGTAGTCCTAGTAAAACCAGAATGCATGACTTGTTTCTGGACGTATGAATTACGTGTCTTTATTGCCTTTGCTGAACGACTTGTGTACTAGCTAGAATTATCTTCACAACTATCTTGTATCAAAGTTATTGTGTGCTATATTTCATGCTTTATGTAAAATAAGCGGTATTGTAAGTTTGTAAAATATTGTATAAAAGTTTGAACGCGAAATATTATTATAATCAGTTTTTTCATATAGAATTGTAGTAGTTGAATTGTATATTAGCTACTAAGTATGAACTTAACGGGTAGGTACTACCCGAATTTAAACTTATAAAACGCTAATATGAAGAAAAAGCTTTTATAAATGAGTTCATATTATGCTACGAAATACTATTAACTACTCTTAATATTCTGTATGATTAACTTGTTCCATTTAACTATTTTGAAGGAAATGGCACCGACTACTCGACACACCGTGAATATGAATGAAGAGGAATTCCGTACTTTTCTAGCTTCAAACATAGCCGCAGTACAGGCTGCGCTACATACCAACAATAACCTTGGATCTAGCAGTACAGGAAATCGTGTAGGATGCACCTACAAAGAATTCACTGCCTGCAAACCTTTGGAATTTGATGGAACCGAAGGACCGATCGGATTGAAACGGTGGACCGAGAAGGTTGAATCGGTGTTTGCCATAAGTAAGTGTACTGAAGAGGACAAAGTGAAGTACGCTACGCATACCTTCACAGGTTCTGCGTTAACATGGTGGAATACCTATCTAGAGCAAGTGGGACAAGATGATGCGTACGCACTACCGTGGTCAGCATTCAAGCACTTGATGAACGAGAAGTACCGTCCCAGAACCGAGGTCAATAAGCTCAAGACAGAACTTAGAGGGTTACGAACCCAAGGATTTGATATTACCACGTACGAAAGACGATTCACAGAATTGTGCCTATTGTGTCCGGGAGCATTCGAAGATGAGGAAGAGAAGATCGACGCGTTTGTGAAAGGATTACCGGAAAGAATCCAAGAAGATATAAGTTCACACGAGCCCGCCTCCATACAACAGGCATGTAGAATGGCTCACAAACTAGTGAACCAGATTGAAGAAAGAATTAAAGAACAGACTGCTGAAGAGGCCAATGTGAAGCAAGTCAAAAGAAAGTGGGAGGAAAACGGTGATAAGAATCACCAATACAACAACAACAGCAATTACAACAATAATCGCAACAATTATCCCAACAATCGCAACATCAATCGCAACTATAACAAACGGCCCAACAACAACAACAACAACAACAGCAACAACAACAGCAACTACAACAATCATCCCAACAACAATAATAACCGCAACAACAACAACAATCAGAAGCAACTATGCCAAAGGTGTGAAAAGAATCACTCGGGGTTCTGCACCAAATTTTGCAACAAGTGTAAAAGAAATGGTCATAGCGCGGCGAAGTGTGAGGTCTACGGACCAGGGGTTAATAGAACGAAAGGAACAAATGGTGTCGGAACGAGTAATGGCGGAGCAAGTAGTGTCGGAGCAAGTTATGCCAATGTAGTTTGTTATAAATGTGGAAAACCAGGCCACATTATTAGAAATTGCCCGAACCAGGAGAACACGAATGGACAAGGCCGTGGAAGAGTTTTCAATATTAATGCGGTAGAGGCACAGGAAGACCCGGAGCTTGTTACGGGTACGTTTCTTATTGACAATAAATCTGCTTACGTTTTATTTGATTCGGGTGCGGATAGAAGCTATATGAGTAGAGATTTTTGTGCTAAATTAAGTTGTCCATTGACGCCTTTGGATAGTAAATTTTTACTCGAATTAGCAAATGGTAAATTAATTTCAGCAGATAATATATGTCGGAATCGAGAAATTAAACTGGTTAGCGAAACATTTAAGATTGATTTGATACCAGTAGAGTTAGGGAGTTTTGATGTGATAATCGGTATGGACTGGTTGAAAGAAGTGAAAGCGGAGATCGTTTGTTACAAAAATGCAATTCGCATTATACGAGAAAAAGGAAAACCCTTAATGGTGTACGGAGAAAAGGGCAACACGAAGCTACATCTTATTAGTAATTTGAAGGCACAAAAACTAATAAGAAAAGGTTGCTATGCTGTTATAGCACACGTCGAGAAAGTACAAACTGAAGAAAAGAGCATCAATGATGTTCCCATTGCAAAAGAATTTCCCGATGTATTTCCGAAAGAATTACCGGGATTACCCCCACATCGATCCGTTGAATTTCAAATAGATCTTGTACCAGGAGCTGCACCAATAGCTCGTGCTCCTTACAGACTCGCACCCAGCGAGATGAAAGAACTGCAAAGCCAATTACAAGAACTTTTAGAGCGTGGTTTCATTCGACCAAGCACATCACCGTGGGGAGCTCCTGTTTTGTTTGTCAAGAAGAAAGATGGTACATTCAGGTTGTGTATCGACTACCGAGAGTTGAACAAACTTACCATCAAGAACCGCTACCCACTACCGAGAATCGACGACTTATTTGATCAACTACAAGGCTCGTCTGTTTATTCAAAGATTGACTTACGTTCCGGGTATCATCAAATGCGGGTGAAAGAAGATGATATTCCAAAGACTGCTTTCAGAACACGTTACGGTCATTACGAGTTTATGGTCATGCCGTTTGGTTTAACTAATGCACCAGCTGTGTTCATGGACCTTATGAACCGAGTGTGTGGACCATACCTTGACAAGTTTGTCATTGTTTTCATTGATGACATACTTATTTACTCAAAGAATGACCAAGAACACGGTGAACATTTGAGAAAGGTGTTAGAAGTATTGAGGAAGGAAGAATTGTACGCTAAGTTTTCAAAGTGTGCATTTTGGTTGGAAGAAGTTCAATTCCTCGGTCACATAGTGAACAAAGAAGGTATTAAGGTGGATCCGGCAAAGATAGAAACTGTTGAAAAGTGGGAAACCCCGAAAACTCCGAAACACATACGCCAGTTTTTAGGACTAGCTGGTTACTACAGAAGGTTCATCCAAGACTTTTCCAGAATAGCAAAACCCTTGACTGCATTAACGCATAAAGGGGAGAAATTTGAATGGAATGATGAACAAGAGAAAGCGTTTCAGTTATTGAAGAAAAAGCTAACTACGGCACCTATATTGTCATTGCCTGAAGGGAATGATGATTTTGTGATTTATTGTGATGCATCAAAGCAAGGTCTCGGTTGTGTATTAATGCAACGAACGAAGGTGATTGCTTATGCGTCTAGACAATTGAAGATTCACGAACAAAATTATACGACGCATGATTTGGAATTAGGCGCGGTTGTTTTTGCATTAAAGACTTGGAGGCACTACTTATATGGGGTCAAAAGTATTATATATACCGACCACAAAAGTCTTCAACACATATTTAATCAGAAACAACTGAATATGAGGCAGCGTAGGTGGATTGAATTATTGAATGATTACGATTTTGAGATTCGTTACCACCCGGGGAAGGCAAATGTGGTAGCCGATGCCTTGAGCAGGAAGGATAGAGAACCCATTCGAGTAAAATCTATGAATATAATGATTCATAATAACATTACTACTCAAATAAAGGAGGCGCAACAAGGAGTTTTAAAAGAGGGAAATTTAAAGGATGAAATACCCAAAGGATCGGAGAAGCATCTTAATATTCGGGAAGACGGAACCCGGTATAGGGCTGAAAGGATTTGGGTACCAAAATTTGGAGATATGAGAGAAATGGTACTTAGAGAAGCTCATAAAACCAGATACTCAATACATCCTGGAACGGGGAAGATGTACAAGGATCTCAAGAAACATTTTTGGTGGCCGGGTATGAAAGCCGATGTTGCTAAATACGTAGGAGAATGTTTGACGTGTTCTAAGGTCAAAGCTGAGCATCAGAAACCATCAGGTCTACTTCAACAACCCGAAATCCCGGAATGGAAATGGGAAAACATTACCATGGATTTCATCACTAAATTGCCAAGGACTGCAAGTGGTTTTGATACTATTTGGGTAATAGTTGATCGTCTCACCAAATCAGCACACTTCCTACCAATAAGAGAAGATGACAAGATGGAGAAGTTAGCACGACTGTATTTGAAGGAAGTCGTCTCCAGACATGGAATACCAATCTCTATTATCTCTGATAGGGATGGCAGATTTATTTCAAGATTCTGGCAGACATTACAGCAAGCATTAGGAACTCGTCTAGACATGAGTACTGCCTATCATCCACAAACTGATGGGCAGAGCGAAAGGACGATACAAACGCTTGAAGACATGCTACGAGCATGTGTTATTGATTTCGGAAACAGTTGGGATCGACATCTACCGTTAGCAGAATTTTCCTACAACAACAGCTACCATTCAAGCATTGAGATGGCGCCGTTTGAAGCACTTTATGGTAGAAAGTGCAGGTCTCCGATTTGTTGGAATGAGGTGGGGGATAGACAGATTACGGGTCCGGAGATTATACAAGAAACTACCGAGAAGATCATCCAAATTCAACAACGGTTGAAAACCGCCCAAAGTCGACAAAAGAGCTACGCTGACATTAAAAGAAAAGATATAGAATTTGAAATTGGAGAGATGGTCATGCTTAAAGTTTCACCTTGGAAAGGCGTTGTTCGATTTGGTAAACGAGGGAAATTAAATCCAAGGTATATTGGACCATTCAAGATTATTGATCGTGTCGGACCAGTAGCTTACCGACTTGAGTTACCTCAACAACTCGCGGCTGTACATAACACTTTCCACGTCTCGAATTTGAAGAAATGTTTTGCTAAAGAAGATCTCACTATTCCGTTAGATGAAATCCAAATCAACGAAAAACTCCAATTCATCGAAGAACCCGTCGAAATAATGGATCGTGAGGTTAAAAGACTTAAGCAAAACAAGATACCAATTGTTAAGATTCGATGGAATGCTCGTAGAGGACCCGAGTTCACCTGGGAGCGTGAAGATCAGATGAAGAAGAAATACTCGCATCTATTTCCAGAAGATTCGTCAACACCTTCAACAGCTTAAAATTTCGGGACGAAATTTATTTAACGAGTAGGTACTGTAGTGACCCGAACTTTTCCATGTTTATATATATTAATTGAGATTGATATTTACATGATTAAATGTTTCCAACATGGTAAGCAATCAAACTTGTTAAGACTTGATTAATTGAAATATGTTTCATATAGACAATTGACCACCCAAGTTGACCGGTGATTCACGAACGTTAAAACTTGTAAAAAAACTATATGATGACATATATATGGTTATATATATAGTTAACATGATATTATGATAAGTAAACATATCATTAATTATATTAACAATGAACTACATATGTAAAAACAAGACTACTAACTTAATGATTTTGAAACGAGACATATATGTAACGTTTATCGTTGTAACGACATTTAATGTATATATATATCATATTAAGAGATATTCGTACATCATAATATCATGATAATATAATAATTTAAAATCTCTTTTGTTATTATAAACATTGGGTTAACAACATTTAACAAGATCGTTAACCTAAAGGTTTCAAAACAACACTTACATGTAACGACTAACGATGACTTAACGACTCAGTTAAAATGTATATACATGTAGTGTTTTAATATGTATTTATACACTTTTGAAAGACTTCAATACACTTATCAAAATACTTCTACTTAACAAAAATGCTTACAATTACATTCTCGTTCAGTTTCATCAACAATTCTACTCGTATGCACCCGTATTCGTACTCGTACAATACACAGCTTTTAGATGTATGTACTATTGGTATATACACTCCAATGATCAGCTCTTAGCAGCCCATGTGAGTCACCTAACACATGTGGGAACCATCATTTGGCAACTAGCATGAAATATCTCATAAGATTACAAAAATATGAGTAATCATTCATGACTTATT
This sequence comes from Rutidosis leptorrhynchoides, assembly GCF_046630445.1. NCBI lineage: Eukaryota > Viridiplantae > Streptophyta > Magnoliopsida > Asterales > Asteraceae > Rutidosis > Rutidosis leptorrhynchoides. The sequence continues at coordinate 28,595,186 of NC_092342.1, forward strand.
TACATGAAAACAAAATTACATATCCTTTATATCTAATCCATACACCAACGACCAAAAACACCTACAAACACTTTCATTCTTCAATTTTCTTCATCTAATTGAACTCTCTCAAGTTCTATCTTCAAGTTCTAAGTGTTCTTCATAAATTCCAAAAGTTCTAGTTTCATAAAATCAAGAATACTTTCAAGTTTGCTAGCTCACTTCCAATCTTGTAAGGTGATCATCCAACCTCAAGAAATCTTTGTTTCTTACAGTAGGTTATCATTCTAATACAAGGTAATAATCATATTCAAACTTTGGTTCAATTTCTATAATTATAACAATCTTATTTCAAGTGATGATCTTACTTGAACTTGTTTTCGTGTCATGATTTCGCTTCAAGAACTTTGAGCCATCCAAGGATCCATTGAAGCTAGATCCATTTTTCTCTTTTCCAGTAGGTTCATCCAAGGAACTTAAGGTAGTAATGATGTTCATAACATCATTCGATTCATACATATAAAGCTATCTTATTCGAAGGTTTAAACTTGTAATCACTAGAACATAGTTTAGTTAATTCTAAACTTGTTCGCAAACAAAAGTTAATCCTTCTAACTTGACTTTTAAAATCAACTAAACACATGTTCTATATCTATATGATATGCTAACTTAATGATTTAAAACCTGGAAACACGAAAAACACCGTAAAACCGGATTTACGCCGTCGTAGTAACACCGCGGGCTGTTTTGGGTTAGTTAATTAAAAACTATGATAAACTTTGATTTAAAAGTTGTTATTCTGAGAAAATGATTTTTATTATGAACATGAAACTATATCCAAAAATTATGGTTAAACTCAAAGTGGAAGTATGTTTTCTAAAATGGTCATCTAGACGTCGTTCTTTCGACTGAAATGACTACCTTTACAAAAACGACTTGTAACTTATTTTTCCGACTATAAACCTATACTTTTCTGTTTAGATTCATAAAATAGAGTTCAATATGAAACCATAGCAATTTGATTCACTCAAAACGGATTTAAAATGAAGAAGTTATGGGTAAAACAAGATTGGATAATTTTTCTCATTTTAGCTACGTGAAAATTGGTAACAAATATATTCCAACCATAACTTAATCAACTTGTATTGTATATTATGTAATCTTGAGATACCATAGACACGTATACAATGTTTCGACTTATCATGTCGACACATCTATATATATTTCGGAACAACCATAGACACTCTATATGTGAATGTTGGAGTTAGCTATACAGGGTTGAGGTTGATTCCAAAATATGTATAGTTTGAGTTGTGATCAATACTGAGATACGTATACACTGGGTCGTGGATTGATTCAAGATAATATTTATCGATTTATTTCTGTACATCTAACTGTGGACAACTAGTTGTAGGTTACTAACGAGGACAGCTGACTTAATAAACTTAAAACATCAAAATATATTAAAAGTGTTGTAAATATATTTTGAACATACTTTGATATATATGTATATATTGTTATAGGTTCGTGAATCAACCAGTGGCCAAGTCTTACTTCCCGACGAAGTAAAAATCTGTGAAAGTGAGTTATAGTCCCACTTTTAAAATCTAATATTTTTGGGATGAGAATACATGCAGGTTTTATAAATGATTTACAAAATAGACACAAGTACGTGAAACTACATTCTATGGTTGAATTATCGAAATCGAATATGCCCCTTTTTATTAAGTCTGGTAATCTAAGAATTAGGGAACAGACACCCTAATTGACGCGAATCCTAAAGATAGATCTATTGGGCCTAACAAACCCCATCCAAAGTACCGGATGCTTTAGTACTTCGAAATTTATATCATATCCGAAGGGTGTCCCGGAATGATGGGGATATTCTTATATATGCATCTTGTTATTGTCGGTTACCAGGTGTTCACCATATGAATGATTTTTATCTCTATGTATGGGATGTGTATTGAAATATGAAATCTTGTGGTCTATTGTTACGATTTGATATATATAGGTTAAACCTATAACTCACCAACATTTTTGTTGACGTTTTAAGCATGTTTATTCTCAGGTGATTATTAAGAGCTTCCGCTGTCGCATACTTAAATAAGGACAAGATTTGGAGTCCATGCTTGTATGATATTGTGTAAAAACTGCATTCAAGAAACTTATTTTGTTGTAACATATTTGTATTGTAAACCATTATGTAATGGTCGTGTGTAAACAGGATATTTTAGATTATCATTATTTGATAATCTACGTAAAGCTTTTTAAACCTTTATTGATGAAATAAAGGTTATGGTTTGTTTAAAAATGAATGCAGTCTTTGAAAAACGTCTCATATAGAGGTCAAAACCTCGCAACGAAATCAATTAATATGGAACGTTTTTAATCAATAAGAACGGGACATTTCATACAAGTCCCGCATAAAGCACACGCATTAAAGTCTAAGTCTAGGTACCTATCTCAAGTCACCTAAATCCCTTAGAACATGCTCTGATACCACTTGTAACGACCCAAACCGTTGTCCACCCGAAAGTATAGCATTTTTTTTTAAAACAGTTTCTGCCACGCCTTGTGGCGCGGCGCGCACCCAACCTGTGCGGCACATAGTAACATTAATTTGGACCTGTTACCAGGTCAATGAGCTCGACATCCAAAACGTGTGATATGGCGCAGCGCGCCCAGCCTTCGCGCGGCGCGCAAAAAGGCCTGTCCAGATTCTGATCTAAATGTTTAAAATGAGCAAGCGGAAATCCCGCGTCCCGGCACTTTTAAATGGAACTAACCATCACAACACTTCATGACAAGTATATTAAACAAGTTTCCACAATAAAATGAGTTTTACGACACCCGGGCCCACCTTGACCCGTTTTACCATTTAAGTTACAAAATACAAGTTTCGACTACATTAATTTAAATTCCAAACGACACTTGAGCATGGTATTTGGAGGTTAAACTACCCAAGTCTAGGTCGAACTTCAAAAGCTAATCTCCAAAAGCGCTAGCGGGTCAGCACCTGATTCCCGCACTTACCCCTTCTACCTTCCGCTACCAAATCTATAAAAAGATAAACAACGAGAGGGTAAGAAAAGCTTAGTGAATGCAATAATTATACATATACATATATAATATACTTATTTGCAAACACTTACTCACATACCGCATACAGCTAGTAATTCAACAATCGTGCATTAACAACGTATAATGCTAAATACTCACAATTCGTAACAAGTTAGCATCACCAATAGCATATATTTATCATAATATAAATTGCTAAATAAACAACACACACACAACCCATATGGTTAACCATACATGCACCATGGTGCTACCGGCTCCGTGGTTCGCACCATTCGCAATCGTCATGATGCTACCGGCTCCGTGGTTTGCATCACAACTTGAGTCATACTCACGCTAAGGCGTTACCGGCTCCGTGGTTCATGCCTTAACAACTCGTACTATAGTGCTACCGGCTCCGTGGCTCACACTATAACGCATCTACCATGATACTTCCGGCTCCGTGGATCGCATCATAGCACCCTCGCACATACTATGGCACTACCGGCTCCGTGGATCATGCCATAGCATACAAATAAATACACTATATACATAGACGTATAATTATTCCACTCATCTTTTTATCAACGAGTGAAAATACGCACAACGAGCTCCTCAACCGTAAATGCAATCACCTATTACGTTAACATCAATCAACACCTATCTAAATGGAACTTCCGACCCGCCCAAATAGACACCTAGTGCAAATTTTCACCATTTGCACTCACAATGCCAATCGTAGGCCTACATCACCAATAATCACTAAATCTAGTGACCATGGCACTAAATCACTAAACTACGCATCACTAGGTCATTATATTCGTGCTAGTGCACTTTTTTGACCCAAAACCCCATTTTGACCTAATAATGGGTCAAACTTTAAACTTGCAAGTCTTACACTCCCAAATCGCTAGTTAACTAAGTTTGTTAGTAACCCTAACCAAGATTTGTTCATAAAATAAGTAATTTCATCAAATAACTCAAAATTACCATTTTTGGGTTTCTTACTCTTACACCCAACCCATAAACCCCCAATTTCATATGAACTAGGGTTTATATACTTGCAAGTATCAATTTTGAACCCTTAACACAATTAATTCACAAAAATCGAATTAAGGACTTACCACAACACTTAGAGAAGTGCTAGAAGGTAGAAACACATAGTATTTGACCCGATCTAGCAAAACCTACTTGAAAAGCTCACAAAATCACTCCCTCTCTCTAAATTCTCTCTCTAGAATTGAAGTGGATAAGGGTGAGGTTGGTGGGTGAAATGAATGTGTCCCAACCATCACAAAACTGGTCATAAATGACCTAAATTCGGCCCCCACGTGAAATTACAAAAATACCCTTATTCATTTTAACTTAAAAACAAAGGAGCTGGTAACAGTTGTCTTGCGCGGCGCGCACCCACCATGCTTTTATAATACATATCACTTCACAATTTTCATGTGCACTTCATTCACACCTTATGTACACTATATACACTTATGTACATTAAATATTCGGGTCTTACATTTTGACCGTTGACCGACTTATTGGAAGATGGTACTGGGTCGAGACTGGTTAATCACTAAAACGATGCACCGAGTGTCACAACAGACGCAACATACGTCGTTTACAACATTGCCCATAAATCATGACAATTTGGGGTGTTAAAATATTCATACTTTCTATCGCCGTTCTAGGAATTTGTTCCTCATTGTTATCCTAGCTAGTTCATAATCACCACTTGTGCTAGTTCATTTTCGTCGTTGAAACCGCTTCATTTTTGTCATCCAACATGCTACAAACATCGCCTTCTCCATACGTGCTTCTAGGCTAGGTTGGAGAACTCGGGTCTCGAAAAGATCTCGGGGAGATTTCGCACGTTGACTTACGTTGACTTTTTAGTTATTATAATATAAATATATATAATTAACTAAATATAGTTATATACATTTTTACGAGATTTTACAAGAAAATTCGAGAAATGATCAAGAAAATCCAAAAAATCGCCAGAAAATCCAATAAATGAGCAAGAAAATTCATTAAATGTGGAAAAAAATCCGTGAAATAGTAGTTTTGACCAAGTTTAACCCCGTTGACCGAGAAATCTCGGGAGATGGACATCTCGTCTCGGTGGCCTTCCAAAAATGAGATTTCGGAGAGATCTCGGGGAAAAATAAGGAGATTTACAAGATTGCCTAGGCAATTGTTATACTCATCATACATTTTGATTTAGAATTTGTTTTTCCTTGTATCCTTAATTTCATATTTATTGTTAATTGTTAATGTTATGAAACTAAGAGTGTGTTTTATAAAACTAAATGAGTAAGTGATTAATGATTTATAATCTGAATGATTCAAAGGATCTAAATGAAGTTGCGTTTGAATGATAATAACTTAATTGTTTAATAATCATTTTGAACGAATACTGTGAATGAAGTAAAATAATCTTATTAACTTTTGATATGAACAAAAATACAATACAGTTGCTTAATAAGTGTTATTTATCGAGAATCTTACATAAAATTTACCTGGTTAATAATTAGAGAGAATTCTAGGCAACTACACAGAACACTGAACCTTTCATTATTCATCTGTCATTCATAAATCAGAAATAAACATGCTCAATGGTTCAACATACAACGAAAAAACATTCAATTATGAGGTAAACAAACGCATCATAAGTGGGATTTACACGCATTTCATCTTTTTTTTTTAACAAAAACTTTGTACATATATTCTACGATTATGATGGCGTCTCACATTTTTTTAGCTACTTGTTAACCGGAGGTCCATTCTGAAGTAATTTCTCTATCCGTAGAACATTGAGAGGGAAGAATTTCTTTACTTTTGAGGTGTTTCACTTTGAATGGAGAAATGATTTCTCTTTATTCTAGGCTTAGGGAAGAATTGAAACATTTTACCTCCCTCATACCCCACTTTTATGAAATTTGGGTTTTGTTGTTGTTTGTGCGTATTTTATAATCGCACACCAGCCTCTTCAAGTGTGAAATTAAGTGAATAACGACCAGTGGAGTTATATTTGAACAAATACCTACATAATGTGCATGTTTTTTTCATTAATTTTTTTAGAACAGCTGTTTCGGAATTACTCATAACTATCGTATTCTATACCCATTGATTGTACAATACCCACGATAACGTACATTACTCATAACTACCGGAATTACTCCTCATCGTAACTAAACTATTCATCCTCTTAACCTTCCACATCATCGTCACATCAACACCAATATCCTATAACTAACTCATAACTAAGCACCCCCTATCACGGCTAAAACAATACTCCTCTTAATATACAACGTACAATCAATAAAACATCAAGTCCAACAATAAAAAGCCACTGTAACTCACAATTCCTATAACTAAGATTTATACTTACGTTAAATTGATGATGAGTGCGGGTAACTAACGCGAGTAATTAAACCGTGCCTATGGTTCATTACGGATAACTACGGGTAACTAGCGGGTAATGAAACCATAGAGTCGTCTAAGAGATGCATGAAACGTGTTTTAGCAAGTAATTAACCATGTTTAATAAGTTTTCCCATCATCAATTTTTTTCCTCCAGTACAAGTTCCATAGCGTTGGATACAAGCACAAAGTTTATTACACATCAAAACTCCCAAAATCACTAACCAGTCCATTTTCCCCAAATCAAAATGGCGATCGCCGGATTACAAAAAATATCCGCACAAATCACCCGAAACCCTAACCTCTCTCTCCTTCCCCGCACCATAATTTCCCGATCAACCGCCACGTCACCATCCGCCAAAGTCTCCGATCGAATCGTGAAGCTAATCGCCTACGATTTCGACGGTCAAAAACGCGAAATCGTAGGTTTATCCGGTCAGACTTTACTCAAAGCCCTAACTAATCATAACCTGATCGATCCGGCATCTCATCGTCTTGAAGACATCGATGCGTGTTCAGCTGAATGCGAAGTTAACATTGCTGAAGAATGGCTTGAAAAACTTCCACCTGCAACTTATGATGAACAATACGTGTTGAAACGAAACGCTAGACATAGGGTTTTGAATAAGCATTCGAGGTTAGGGTGTCAAGTTGTACTTACACAAGAGATGCAAGGTATGGTTGTTGCTGTTCCTGAAGCTAAGCCGTGGGATACTCCGTAAGTAAGTGTTTATTTGTTGCGGCATTATTGCGGAGTTATGCGGTTTACAATAAACAATTTCGGTTTAGTAATGATATCGAATTGTACTTCTATTTGTAACGATTACAGGTTTTGAATTTGTGCTACTTGTAACTTGACTGTTGTTATGTTTGGAATTGTACGAATAATCTGATTTTGAGTTCAGTATGTTGTACGTTTCAGATGCGATATTTATTTTGTATGTTACACCTGCTTATTCAGTTACGTAATCGTGCTTATGTATGTGCTTATGTATAGCTTGCTGAATGCAGAAAATTATGAACAGAGAAGGTTAGAATGTTATTGAGTGATTTAGTATGTGGATTGTGTAGTATGATAGTGTTAATTTATTTGCTTCTATCTAATGATTAGTTATTGGAGAAGGAAATTTGAAAACTTAGGTCATCAGTTGGCTGCTACACTTATGATATGGGGTAACAAGTACAGTGTTCTGTTTCTTGTACTAATTGTTTATTAACTTCTGATATTAGTTCTTTTAAAGATCTAAGATATACATTTTTGAAGTGTTTGCACTTTCTGCTAGGCATCTTTTGTTAAATAACGAGATTATGCTTACTGGGCCATTATTAGGAGTAGTTGTCTAGTTGAGTCTCTACGTAACTTTATATTCGTGTATATGGTCGTATGGTGTTGTGCTATTTGTGTTTTGTTAGAACTAATCTGTAGCAGTTTAGAAGATCTAGGGCCTTGGAGTATATATAGCTATATACAAGATTGTAAAAGTCGCTAGTTGGGGACTAGTCGGTGAGTCGGTCGATACCTTGTAGGGACTAGTCGGCCAAGTCGGAAACATTTGGGGAATAGTTAGATGCTGAAACTTTGACTGTATTTGACCTACTTCGACCAAATAAATCTGACTTGGAAGTTTGAACTATAAAATCTGACTTTGACCAACTAAATTGGACTTTCGACAATTTTTTGACGGTAAATCGGCCTATGAAAGATCACTCCACTTGCCATTGAACGGACTAAAGAATTACTACTTCAAAAGCCTGACTAGTTGATCTAGTCGGGAGAGTTTTATAACCATGGATATATGGGTAGATTTATTCTTGGGACTTAGAGAGACTTGAGTACATGATAGACGTCCGGCCACACTTGCAAAAAAATTTTAATCTATGAATTGTTTGTCCACACTTAAGATCAACTATGGGATTTTTTAACTAATTAAACAATTAAAGCACACTATTGTTCGAATAATGGTTGTAAAAGTCCCCTGACCTGGTCTGGATTTTGAAGTAGTCCGACTAGTGCCCAACTAGTATTTGACTTGGCCGATTATTTAGTTAAAGTTGTCAAAAGTCTAATTTATTCGGTCAAAGTCGTATTGATTTATTTGGTCAAAATCAGTGAAATTGGGCCAAATACGGTCAAAGTTGGTCAACGTCCAACTAGTCCTCAACTTGCCCGATTAGTCCTACAAGGTCTTGGCCGACTAGTCAATCAATTAATGTAATAATTAATCAGTGTATTTATGGGGTTTTTTTTTCTTTTTTGTTTTTTTTGTTTTTTTTTTTTTTGATATTTCTAATGCAAACAGTGCGAGGTCGGTTATGTGGATTCATACTCTTACAAGGAAACTTTCCGTTTCTAATTTTCATGATTTCATTACGATAAGATGGTACTCTATGGTACTATATGGATGGACTGATTGAGATTGAACTGTAGGATCTATATAAATAAATTCTACTGTTTTTTAACTACACTTTCACTTTCATTTCATAGTTCTGATTGAAGAACATATGCTTGTTGGCTTGTTGCTGAAATAAGATTCTCCACTTGAGAAATATCTGTAGCTTGCTTTAGATGATATCCACTTTGTCAAGGGTTGGGATTCTCTCTTGTAACTTGACCAATCAAGAAATTTTTTATGCCTAAACAAAATATAATAATAAAATAAATAAATATAATAACTAGTGAGACCCCTATTTTTCCTCTCACAAACCATGTAACATAATTTTTTATAACTGGAGAAGATTCTTATCTATGCTCGGCATTTGAGGTATAGTTCAATTATGGGTTATGGACTAGGCAGTAGTGGTTGATGGCTAGCAGCTGCAACTATAGGATGTGAATTCGAATTCTGCTATCAACATAGTCACAAGGCAAATATATATATATATATATATATATATATATATATATATATATATATATATATATATATATATATATATAGGGTCATCATCAAGAGGGAAGTGATTTTTAGGGGGAAGGGGGAAGTTTAGCAATTTAGTGGATCTGCTGGTAAAAAACTGAAAAACACGGAGAGGCAATTTGGTCAATTTTCAAATCAGATAAAAAAGGCGCTGAATAAAAATAATAACGAAAATAAAATAAAATGAATAAAAATAAAAACAATACTGATTATTTTCGTTCGTAATTCTAGGGTTTACTTCATCGTTCCATTTTCTAGGGTTCAATCGATCAAATTCTTTCATTCAATCGTTCGCTTTCACACAGTAATCGATCAAATTCTTTCATTCAATCGATCAAATTCTTTCATTAAATAGTTGAAGAAAGTGAAACCGAAGAAAGATCAAAATTAAATGACGGGAGATTCATCAAAAAAGGAGGAAAAATTATTCGATAAAGGAAAATCGAAAGAAGCTGAAGGTTCAGGTAATAAACATATTACGATTTATAAATTATAAAGAATTGTATGTTGCATTCTACAATTTTTTGTGAATCTGTATAAATCTGAATTAATTAACATACAGATTCGTTGTAATGAATATTCATGATATAAAAATATTTGTGTTAATGAAGCTTAGGAATCAGATCATGTGTGTTCAGTGAAATTTTAAAAACATTACTTGTGTTGAATGTTTCATAATAAAAGAGATTTTGATAGTATGGTTTACCTCTAGTATATGAACGAGTAATAAATGTAATGAATATACTCTGTATGTACATAATTAAAAGTGTATCACAGTTTTATATTGCATCATGTTTATATTACATGTCCTGAGTATTATGATATTATGATTAATCATGATTAAAAAAGAGTATATGATATAATATTAAATTGTGCATTGTATTTGTATGAATCTGAATGAATTATAATACAAATTCGTTGTAATGAATATTCAAGAGATAAACATATTTATGTTAATGAAACTTAGGAGTCAGATCATGTGTGTTCAGTGAAATTTTAAAAACATTACTTGTGTTGAATGTTTCATAATAAAAGAGATTTTGATAGTATGGTTTACCTCTAGTATATGAAAGAGTAATAAATGTAATGAATGTGCCCTGTATGTACATAATTAAAAGTGTATCACAGTTTTATATTGCATCATGTTTATATTACATGTCCTGAGTATATGATAGAATATTAAATTGTGCATTGTATTTGTGTGAATCTGAATGAATTATCATACAGATTCATTGTAATGAATATTCAAGAGATAAACATATTATTGTTGATGAAGATTAAGAGTCAGATCATGTGTCTTCAGTGAAATTTTAAAAACATTATTTGTGTTGAATGTTTCATAATAAAATAGATTTTGATAGTATAGTTTACGTCTAGTATATGAAAGAGTAATAAATGTAATGAATGTGCCCTGTATGTACATAATTAAAAGTGTATCATATTTTTATAATGAATATTATTGAAATTGTTACAGGTGAAAAAAAAGAACAAGGGAAACGGAAAGAATTGCAAATACAAAAATCCAAAAAGAAACAGAAACTAGTTGATTTGGAAATCATAGATCCAAAGTATTTGGAGAATGTTTTTGTTCAATTGTTAAAGAAGTATAATGTCATTCCAAAAGGTAAAGAAAAAAAATTGGGTGAAGGAAGTAGTGAACAAGTGCAATCTGATGATGATTTTGTTCAACATAAAGAAGTCTGCAAGACGAAAAGCACAAAAGAAACAGGTAACTCCATTTGTTGTCAATTTAAACTAATATTTAACTATAAAAAGTGAAAATATTATATATGATGCATGTTAGTAATGTTAATTGACAAATCAACTAATTATATGCTATTCAATTTTTTATTCATTATAGTTTTTATAAAATGTTACATGTATTGAATCTTGTATATACTGATTACATATGTAATATACGCAGCTATACGACAAGTTGAAGAAATAATGAAATCAAGATCATCTCCAAGATGTTTGTACAACGCCATTCAATGCATGTCAATTCAGCAAAGAAACAAAATCAAAGAGATAGGTTTTGGATCAATCTTAGAAATCAAATTCTCTGAAAATAATATGAAGCTTGCATATTATTTAGCTGATAAGTTTGATGAAACTACATCAACTTTAAACCTCAAAAAAGGATCAATTCCAATAACAAAAAAAACAGTTCATGAACTACTTGGAGTACCAATCGGTGGAATGAATATAAAGCCAGTTAAAAGAGTTGATTCAGAGGAACCAATAACAAAAATGTGGAAAGCGAATTTCGGGAAGCAAACAGTAAGGTGTGGGGATATAGTTGATTATATGAAAACAACAAAAGAAGCTGACAGAACCTTCATATTGAATTTTCTGATATTATTTGCAACATGCTTTGGCCAATCAACAAAATTTGGAAATTGCAACACAAAGTTCCTTCCAAGTATAACAGATGATGTTGTTATATCCAAACTAGATTGGTGTGGGTACGTTTATGAATGTCTTTTGCAAAGTAAAAAAGGTTGGAACAGGGGAGAAGGTGATCAATTCTACAGTGGACCAGTAACTTTGCTAATTGTGAGTCAAATACTTCTATTATTATTGTTATTAGACTCTTTTAAAATGAATTTCAAGTAGGAAATTAATAGTTAAACACATGTAATGCTTTATTATATGTATGCAGCTGTTGTACCTGGAAAAGGTAAAATGTGAGGGATATGATCATAAACGTAAAAAGGCTGTTATTGAGAAATGGATAGCAGATGACATCAAAAGAAGGATTGAATTGGAGACAGCTAAAGGAGAATTTGGTGAAGGTGAAATTCAAGAAGATGGAGATAATGAAGAAACAAAATCAAATGAAGATCAGAATCAAGTACTTAGCCAGCCAAGATATACCTACATTCCAAATCCAATTGAAGAAAAGGTAAACTGAAATAAAACTATGAATTAATATGATTTATTTTTATAATGTTACATGCATTGAATGTTATTCTATGACAATGAATGTTATTAAATATTATGATGTTTTATATTTTACATGCATTGAATATTATTCTATAACAAATAAATATGAAGCAATACATTGATTGCTTGGAGCTGAGATACGAGCACATTGTTGAAGAAACCGAACAACTCATGGTATTGTTGAAGAAAGCATTAAAGAAGTATCCAAACAGTGAGGATATAAGAAGCTGCGGAGAAAAAATCTTATTGATTTTTCAAGAACATGAAAACAAAGAAGAAGAAGAATCAGCATTGAAATCAGAAATTATACTAGATGAAGTTACAGGCCTTTCAATGAATGAGTTCCTTAATATAATTGATGAAAACACAAAGAAAGTGACACTTTCAAAGTTGAGACCAACAATAATGGATGATGCTTCTGTTCCAAAATTTGATCTTCTAAATGAACATGGTATAAAAGATGTTCCAAGTGCAAGTTCAAAGGTTGAAGGAAAGTACAAGATTAGTAATGTTAATGAGTTCGAAAATGACGTTTCAAGCTTCTTGCATTGTTTTATTGATGATCCACTGTAAGTATCTAATCTATTGTAAGAAAGTTAATTTACTATATCATGTTTATAAGAACAATAATTTAAATACATTGTATGTTGATTTTCACAATTTCAGGAAGATTGTATTCAGGAGTATAGTTGGAAATACACTAAATAGAATACAAGTTGGAAGTTTACTTCATCATACAAAAATATCAACCTCTGTTATAGATTGCAGGTCAAACATCTTGAATCATGAAGAAAAATTACTTGGGAGTAATGACTGTTCAAGATACTTTTTTTGAACCACAATCATAGTAAGTCTTGTACAATTGTTGATGAAAAAATGTAATTGTTTAACATATAGTTTTTATAATTCTAATGATAGAACACAATAAAAATAAGTTGTAATGCATCATTAATTTCTAATAAAAATAAATATATTTTTGTGATAAATGCAGTCTGAAGAAATGTTGAACGAAGGTGCTTACAAAGAAGAAGTTTATATAAGATTCAGAACGAACTTGATAGTACAAGCAACATCAGAAAACATAGATTTCAGATTCGCAAAGACAGATCTGGTATGACACTCTATATCATAAATAAAATGCATATATGTATTGTAACATCCCAACCCGTAATACAAACGATCACGCGGAAATATCAATTAATTTTTTTTTTGCTGGAACAGCATATGGCGTGGCGCGCCATATGGCCGCGCGGCGCGCCATATGGCCGCGCGGCGCGCCAAACTGGCCTGTCCAAAAAGTCATGAAATGCGAAAATGTTTGACCACTTCCCTACGTATTTAGACAAAACGCTTTTAACCATACATTAATATATGTAGAACTAACACGTTCCATTAATAAAATTAGTTTTACGAAGACCGGGCCCACATCGGCCGTTTTACGACTTTCGTACGAAAATACAAGTTTTCAACCACATGATTTGTAATACAAAATAAAGGCCGAGCATGGCAATTGGGGATACGCTACCCAATCCTAATTAATTCAAAAGCAAGCCTTCTAAAGCAACTACGCAAGTCCACTAGTCCCCGCTTACCCGAGCCTCCGCATCCATGCAATCTATAAAAAAAAGTCAACAACGAGAGGGTAAGCTAACGCTTAGTGAGTGAGAATATACTACATACATATATATGCATAAAATGGACACGCCACACAATATCAAATAACACATACCGGATCATCCGAGCATATAGCAAGAAAAACTAAGCTTACCGTACAATTGCGATACCACTAGCTACAACATCAATGTAAGTTCACTCACAACGTTATGAACAACACTACCAAGCTACACCCGAAGGGCTATCTACAACATATCAATATCAAAACATAAGATAATATAATATCACTGAACCTACAACCCAAAGTTAACCACTTAACCTTAACAATAAGATGACCGTATAAACCGAGTCACCATGAATCCGCTCGAACCGAAATTCACAACTTACGAGAAGACGACCGTATAAGCCGAGTCATCATGAATCCACACTAACCGAGGTTCATTACCCTAAACAATAAGATGACCGCCAAACCGAGCCATCACGAACCTATATGTGAAGTGATCTCTATAACCGAGAACTGCTTCACCCAACCCGCACCCATCCTACACATATATATGCACATAGGATATTAACACTCACCTTGAAGTCTTGATGGATGCCAAAACAAAATCCGCAATCGCCGATGGAATGTACCTATTCCATTTATTACATAACAAGTAACACAATTAGGGTGGATATACAAATCAACCCAAATTGACAACTAGTGCAATTTTGACCCAAATGCACTTCCAAGCACAACCGCGCCCAAACTAACCAATAATCACTAACACAAGTGAGAATGGTCCTAATATGTCAATTAAACCCAATCATAGGTGTTAAACACCTATCTTCCCTAAAATGACACTTAAACCCTAATTTTGACCCAAAGGAGTCAACATCGCGCCATTAGCGAGTTTTGACACCAAAACATATTTAACTCGGTTTTATACTTCAACTTAATCCATTTTAAGTTTATAAACCTTATTAAATCGACAATTGGGTCATAATCATCACCAAACCCCAATTTTGACTCAAGTCAAAATTAGTCAACCCAAATTCACCTAAAGTGATTCCAACACTTCCATAATCACTAAACCTAGTGATTAAACTCAAGATTAAAGCCTAATCAAGGCCAAATCGTCAACCAACCCAAAACCCGCCAAGTGACAAGAATAACTAGTCACCATAAACCCATTTCATCATCTAAGAGGGTTTCACTACAAATCAAACTCAAACCCTAACTTGAATATCAAATCTAACAAATGTAATTCGGAGTTAGAACTTACCAATACTACCAAAACATATCTAGGAGCGAGATGAACAACTTTAAAACCCGAGTTTTGGCTAGAATTCGACTCCTTCTTCTCCAAATCAAGCTCTCTCACTCTAGAACTCTTCCTCTCTCTCTAAATATGGATGAGAGTGTTTGTGTGGGTGAGAAATGAGCTCCAATGGAGTTCTAGATCAGTTTTGATGACCCTAAACCGACCCTAAATGAAAAGACCAAAGTACCCCTCATTTAGACCTTTTAAAAAGGCTGAAAATTGCATCAGACGGGTTCAGTGCGCCGCGCCAAAAGGTGGAGCGCCGTTCCAACCTGCAGGTCAGTTTTCAGAAACTTGTTTTGGCCATAACTTTTTAACCGTAGCTCCGTTTTCGATGAATCAAATATCGTTGGAAATATAATAAGATTTACTTTCCAATAGTAAGGCTTTGAAACATCAACACAAACTTTATTTGGGGTTGAAAAGATACGTACACACCTTGTCACTTCAGACAACGTCCAGTTTCCTTCGGCGTTCGAGCAAGCAACACACACACTTCATACACGCATCGTACACCAAAAATAAATTATGTACAATAAATATTTGGGTCTTACAACTCTCCCCCACTTAAACTCGATCACGTCCTCGTGATCTTCTCCACTTAACCAATCCGGAACTACTCAATGGCCCTCAATCCTAAGTTCCAATCCAATCTTTCCTGGACAATTCTTCCCAATGAATCACCTTTAACAACTAAAATCGTCACCCGCGATTTATCAAAACCACTATCCGAGCACTAAAACCTACTCTTTTCCCCATATCGGGAAAAACTCAACCAATCTCGTACCGAGATATCAATTCCTTAGCGTACCTTTACCAAGGACAACGCTAAAAGTGACCATGTCTCAACCTAAAGTCAACGATCCGAACGTTGAAGATCGAACCACATGAATCCTTACGGATTACACTTACCACTAAACATCCTTTGTAGTGCGCAATACAACCAATACGCCACTATCCTAACATCATAAGCAACGGCTAAAACCAAAAGCGCCTAAAACGACTATGGCAACGCTAAACCTATGGTGTCCAAAATCGACTATTGTCACACCTGTAACATCATGTGAGCGAAACACGGCTATCGCAATCACTTAATCACACAACATGGTCCTCACGATCCCATCATCGGTGTATAAAACGACCGATAGATCACACAACGTGGTCCTTACGACCCCACCATTGGCGTATAAAATAACCAATAGATCACACATCTAACAACATGAAGGCTGGCAGAAAACTACACGCGACCCATTTCCCAAATCTCAACACCGGATGAAGTCAGCGGACCCCGTCAACGGTCATGCTTCACCGATATAACACTACACCCATGATGAAGTCAGCGGACCCAGAAGGTAATGCTTCACCAATCAATGATCTCATGATGAAGTCAGAGGACCCCGAAGGTCATGCTCCACCAATCCACGATCCCATGATGAAGTCAGCGGACCTAGAAGGTCATGCTTCACCAATCAATGATCCCATGATGAAGTCAGAGGACCCCGAAGATCATGCTCCACCAATCCACGATCTCATGATGAAGTCAGCGGACCCAGAAGGTCATGCTTCACCAATCAATGATCTCACGATGAAGTCAGAGGACCCCGAAGGTCATGCTCCACCAATCCACGATCTCATGATGAAGTCAGCGGACCCAGAAGGTCATGCTTCACCAATCAATGATCTCATGATGAAGTCAGAGGACCCCGAAGGTCATGCTCCACCAATCCACGATCCCATGATGAAGTCAACGGACCCCGAAGGTCATGCTTCATCAATCACCAATACCATGATGAAGTCAGCGGACCCCAAAGGTCATGCTTCATCAATCAACGCCCTTTTGGCCTCGAACGACGAGTAGCGTAACATCGCGCTCTGCTACGCCATAGTGAATCCTAACGGATACCACTAACCATTCACACAATCGAGCAAGAACCACCTATATCAAACATAGGCACAAAACATTAATTCTCTAAAAGAGGATCCGATACGCACATCCCTTAACCGAGGGATTTCACCTTGCTCGCCATACCCGTCCATTATCTCTCAACGAGATTTATCACATTACCACCTTGGTGATAATTCAAATTCAAAATCATAAGTACAATTTAACTGAAATTGTACCCTACCACAAATCGACCAAATCTAGGTCCCGACACAAATTTCGGATCTACCAAAAGCATTGTCCGAAATCTCACACTAAAACCTCCTCGTGCGGGAGTGTAACTCCCCCACTTGGAACTACGTTCCATAACCGCATCTCGTACACCCGCACAATGCTACCAAAGGTAGACTTTACCAATAATTGGGTTCACACGGCCCATCACCATGTCTTGCTTCAACTTTGAGCATACCAAGGATCCTAACCTATCCTTAAACACTTCGAACGAAAAGTGTACCACAAATTACACGAACTATACACTCGCAATCATCCAATTGCTTTAGTTTGTCGAATTTCACCCGATCAATCTTGTACCTAAGGGTTTCACTTCGGTACCCTAAGTACAATGTAACCGCAACACAATCGGAGTCGAACACCACGCTAGTAGGTATAAAAAGGCACCTAATGTCACGTCACGTAGACTCCTTTACCAACATACATCGAGATCAACACTCGATTTCAAGAGTTTCAATCCACCCGACGAACCTCATGGTTCATCAACTTCAACACGAAAGTGAACACGCGCTTAACGACCGAACACCAAAACCCATTTCCATGGTTTGGTAGAAATATTTCCCAAATACTAAGGAATGCTTGGTTGCACCAAGTCTTACGCCCTTCTCCCGACAATCAAACGTCACCATAGGGTACTTCCATTAGGAACGTCACCCATATCAATAACATGCACAACACCATTGAGACTTTAAGGGTCTCACTCAAACGAGCTTAACGACCCGATACCAACCAAAATGCTTAAGCACCTAAGGATTCGCACCATAGGATCAAGGCACAACACACCAGTTATACACTCTACTGAGAGCAAACCGGAACCATAAACGTAAACCGCCCGCTTGCTACGAATTATCTCCAACGGAGAATAAAGTTTAGCTAAGACTTACGCACAGACCGCATGTTATTACAAACGAACAACATATAATTTCGTACTAAAGTACCTGATGTAGCGCTGTTGGGATTCCGTGCTCCACTACCCATCATGTAATCGCGCTCTAACCTCCTAACCCGATCGTCATGCGATTCGGAACACTCTGACTTCCGGTGTCCCTCCATTCAGCAAATGAAACACCTGATTGAGCCTAAAGGCACCACCGTACAATCTTGTGCCAAATGACCCCGTTCCCCACACTTAAAGCACGTAAGCTTGTAACCCTTCTTACTCTTCTTTTTCACATTCCCGACGCCTTCAGGCGTACTTCGTGCCCTCTTACCATGAGCACCATGTAATCCTAACCTTGCAAGTGCATCTTCATCATCACTACCTCAAGGTTTGGGAAACCTCTTTTCAAACTCTTCCTTTACTACATTAGTCACTTGGTCTCGGACCATTTCCGTCATTTGTCCTTCGACCAACTCCTTGGTTACCTCTCTAACTTTGTCGGTGAAAACTGAGACATATTGTTCAAACACGGCCTCAATCTTTAATGTTAACTCATCCTTCCCTTCGTGAATAGGCTCACTCGTTCCGCATCCATCTTCTGTTTTCATTCTAAGGGATGCAAACGATTAGATCACGAACGTATAGACCACACGCACAACACCGTCCCATCTTGCTAAACACTCGTCGTACATCACTTGTTAGACATGATTTGCACCCGTAATAAGGTTTGCAAGTCCTTATTACGCATACACGTCGTATCAACTTGTTAGCACAACGACCGCCTCGCTTGATGTCATAAACAAACACAAACAAATTCTACGCGACAACAACACACGCGAGAATTATTATCACAACACAATAATATATTAATAATATCCGCATTACTAATATAAATGTTAGTCCACTTACAAACAAGGCACTAACTATAACCCATTCCGACCCGTAATCCTACAAGTCCCGCAACAAATTAAGCACACACAAAAGTCTAAGTCTAGGCACCTATCTCAAGTCACCTAAATCCCTTAGACCATGCTCTGATACCACTTGTAACATCCCAACCCGTAATACAAACGATCACGCGGAAATATCAATTAATTAATTTTTGCTGGAACAGCATATGGCGCGGCGCGCCATATGGCCGCGCGGCGCGCCAAACTGGCCTGTCCAAAAAGTCATGAAATGCGAAAATGTTTGACCACTTCCCTACGTATTTAGACAAAACGCTTTTAACCATACATTAATATATGTAGAACTAACACGTTCCATTAATAAAATTAGTTTTACGAAGACCGGGCCCACATCGGCCGTTTTACGACTTTCGTACGAAAATACAAGTTTTCAACCACATGATTTGTAATACAAAATAAAGGCCGAGCATGGCAATTGGGTATACGCTACCCAATCCTAATTAATCCAAAAGCAAGTCTTCTAAAGCAACTACGCAAGTCCACTAGTCCCCGCTTACCCGAGCCTCCGCATCCATGCAATCTATAAAAAAAAGTCAACAACGAGAGGGTAAGCTAACGCTTAGTGAGTGAGAATATACTACATACATATATATGCATAAAATGGACACGCCACACAATATCAAATAACACATACCGGATCATCCGAGCATATAGCAAGCAAAACTAAGCTTACCTTACAATTGCGATACCACTAGCTACAACATCAATGTAAGTTCACTCACAACGTTATGAACAACACTACCAAGCTACACCCGAAGGGCTATCTACAACATATCAATATCAAAACATAAGATAATATAATATCCCTGAACCTACAACCCAAAGTTAACCACTTAACCTTAACAATAAGATGACCGTATAAACCGAGTCACCATGAATCCGCTCGAACCGAAATTCACAACTTACGAGAAGACGACCGTATAACCCGAGTCATCATGAATCCACACTAACCGAGGTTCATTACCCTAAACAATAAGATGACCGCCAAACCGAGCCATCATGAACCTATATGTGAAGTGATCTCTATAACCGAGAACCGCTTCACCCAACCCGCACCCATCCTACACATACATATGCACATAGGATATTAACACTCACCTTGAAGTCTTGATGGATGCCAAAACAAAATCCGCAATCGCCGATGGAATGTACCTATTCCATTTATTACATAACAAGTAACACAATTAGGGTGGATATACAAATCAACCCAAATTGACAACTAGTGCAATTTTGACCCAAATGCACTTCCAAGCACAAACCGCGCCCAAACTAACCAATAATCACTAACACAAGTGAGAATGGTCCTAATATGTCAATTAAACCCAATCATAGGTGTTAAACACCTATCTTGCCCAAAATGACACTTAAACCCTAATTTTGACCCAAAGGAGTCAACATCGCGCCATTAGCGAGTTTTGACACCAAAACATATTTAACTCGGTTTTATACTTCAACTTAATCCATTTTAAGTTTATAAACCTTATTAAATCGACAATTGGGTCATAATCATCACCAAACCCCAATTTTGACTCAAGTCAAAATTAGTCAACCCAAATTCATCTAAAGTGATTCCAACACTTCCATAATCACTAAATCTAGTGATTAAACTCAAGATTAAAGCCTAATCAAGGCCAAATCGTCAACCAACCCAAAACCCGCCAAGTGACAAGAATAACTAGTCACCATAAACCCATTTCATCATCTAAGAGGGTTTCACTACAAATCAAACTCAAACCCTAACTTGAATATCAAATCTAACAAATGTAATTCGGAGTTAGAACTTACCAATACTACCAAAACATAGCTAGGAGCGAGATGAACAACTTTAAAACCCGAGTTTTGGCTAGAATTCGACTCCTTCTTCTCCAAATCAAGCTCTCTCACTCTAGAACTCTTCCTCTCTCTCTAAATATGGATGAGAGTGTTTGTGTGGGTGAGAAATGAGCTCCAATGGAGTTCTAGATCAGTTTTGATGACCCTAAACCGACCCTAAATGAAAAAACCAAAGTACCCCTCATTTAGACCTTTTAAAAAGGCTGAAAATTGCATCAGACGGGTTCGGTGCGCCGTGCCAAAAGGTGGAGCGCCGCTCCAACCTGCAGGTCAGTTTTCAGAAACTTGTTTTGGCCATAACTTTTTGACCGTAGCTCCGTTTTCGATGAATCAAATATCGTTGGAAATGTAATAAGATTTACTTTCCAATGGTAAGGCTTTGAAACATCAACACAAACTTTATTTGGAACTGAAAAGATACGTACACACCTTGTCACTTCAGACAACGTCCAGTTTCCTTCGGCGTTCGAGCAAGCAACACGCACACTTCATACACGCATCGTACACCATAAATACATTATGTACAATAAATATTTAGGTCTTACATGTATAGGTATAAGAAATAGTTTAAATTTAACTATTTGTTTTATTTGAAAATGTAGGTGTTCTTTCCTGTAATGTCAAAAGAGCTGAATTACCTGATAGTTTTCAATCTTAAAACTTCAGAGGTTGAAATAATTGATCACAGAAAAGCTTATATTCATACTCGTTTGAACTATGGCAGTTTACCAACTAGCATTGTAAGTAAATCATCATTTTGTTAAATTGAAAAACAAATATGTATATTAAATTTGTATTGCTAAGTTTATTTGTTTGAATTGCAGACACACTTGTTTTCAAAATACTTGGAAGATGTTTCTCATCCAAACTGCAATTTGATTAGAAATTGTATACCAAAAATGAAGATTGTGCCTTGGGGCATAAGTGAGAATAACATAGATTTTAGGGTGATGATGATGAGACACATGGAGGTGTACAGGAGTGAAATTCAGTGAGATTGTGGACTAGATGTTAAAGAAAACCATCAACGCAGTCAAATTGAGTTGTTGAGAAAGAAATATGCAAACAAAATTATTTTGAGTGATCTTAATAAAACAAGAGATGATGTGATTGATGATATGAAATATTTTAATGGAAACTACAATGAAAGCCACAGAAGGATCCTCAAAGAAGAAGCAAGGAAGAGATGCCATGAATATTTCAGAAACAACAGAGGAACATGTATGTTATGGACAACTTTTAATATTATTACATACAGTGAATGTTTTATACTATTTGTCTAATAACATGATTTATTTTGATGGAAATAGGAAACTGGTGAGATTGAAATAAGCAGAGAAGCTTCATTGGAAGATTGATAAAAGAAGAAAATTTACTTCAAATAAAATTCGATGCAAAAGAATAATCTTTAAAACGTTGTAGTTTCTTATTTTCATTTTTACAAATTAAGACAATATTTGATATATGTTAAAACTATGTATTAGATTGTTATGAACAGCATCTAGCTATGATATAATGAATAATAATGGATGTTATTAAAGTTTATGATATTAAAAGTTGTGACTAAATCTTATCATATTAAATCCATTATATATCATGTGAAGATATTTCAGTATTATTGCAACCTATGTTAGGATAGTCTTATTGCAAAAAAGTCATTTTGCTATAATATTTTTTGTTTGAAATGATATTTCAGTTTTTTTATATATATTTTTTATGTAATTTTATGGAAATAACTGTTTAAATAATGAAGTATATTAAATATATAATATCATTACATAAGGAGAATGTTATCAATGTGTATAATAATTGATCATTTTGTAATAAGCTAAATAAAAATCTAAAAAATTAAATTAAATTTTTGAATATTCAAGTAAAACGAATAAAACTAAAAAGGTAAAATCGAATATTTAAGTAAAAATGATTGTAAAAGGGTAAAAAATGTAACAAAATAAAACTAAAAGGTAAAATTTTGAATATTAATCCCCTCCAGTTTATCACATTAACACATTTCTCATTTTCATTATTTCATCTGACACTCCAAATTTTTCCTTTTAGCGATTAGAAAAACAAAACCCTAGCTTCAACGATAAACCCAAAATCGAAGAAAGTACAATGGCCGAAGATAATAGAACCATCGATTTCAAAGTATACAGTAAGTAATCTATCACTGAATCATGTATTTTACATTATTTTTAATCGAAGTACAAAACCCTAATATATAACGATTTCTTATTATCTAGCAGCAAGAAAGAAGGCAAACTTAAAGCTCAAATTAAACACGAGGAAAACTAAGTTTATATATACAGTTTATTTAATGCATTATACTTGAAAATATTTAAAAATATCATGAATCATTTTATTTTTTGTTATTGTTGTTGCATAACATTCAGTAAATGTAATGTTTTATCTGGTCCTGAGATTAATAGTAACGAAACAACTTGTTTCAGTTATTTATTTTTTATTTTATTTTATTTTTTTTAAATATATGTTGTACATGTAAAGTTTTTAAAAAAAAATGTTAAATTAGAGTATTAAGGAAAGTAATTTAATATTTGTTGCATGCATACACTATTGAAATGGTTGAAGATACAAATACAATGGATCAGCATACAGGTTTAAAACAATTACATATGTTGAATATTATAAATTGAATATATCTTATGCATTATACTCGAAATAGTTTAAAAATACTATGAATCACATGTATGTCGAGTAATATAGGTACAGACGATCTTTCTCAAAAAGCACTTAAAAACAAACTGGAGATTCATCATCTCGTGTTAAACATACGAGAAAAATTCTTCAGGAAATAAAGGAAAAAATTCATTCAGACAGAGGTAAAGTTTATATTCTATGTTATTATATCATTCACTGAAAGTAATATTATACTATTTTGTAAGATAATTTATTTTAAATGTCAAATACCATAATGAAATGATGAAAATCAAAAAAGATTCAAAAGAAAGTTTGGTGCAAACAAAATTTATGCAAAAACATTCATTATATGTAATTTTTTACAAAAAAAAAAAAAAAAAAAAGGAACACGTCTAAATCTACTTTTATTAGATGAATCAAAACAGTGTGAAAGCAAAAAATAGTGAATGATATGATAAACAACCATGAATGTTTACATTATAGATGTCTCAAACTAATTAGATTAAGTATTATTATGAGCTTATAGTTTGTTAAAAGTAGAAAATAACATGTATATTAGGCATTACTAGTTTATAACTTGTTGCATGCAGAAGATATGAATATAGAACCTCTACAAGTTGAACAACAAGAGAATCAAGAAGAAGAACCAGGTACATTTTTCTATTGTTTATAATTAATAAAAATATCATGATTCATTTATATATATAAATTTTATTGTTATGTGTCGACACAAATATATATGTTGAATGTCATTAAGTTTGTTAAATATTATAAAGTTGCAGAAAACACAAATGCTCATACTGAAGAGGCAGCAAACAGTGATAGAACAGTAACAATATATGAAAATAATGAAGAGGAATCAAATGAAGGTAGTACTTATAAATGTATATAAACATTTCGCATTACATATATGATACAAAAATAATGAAAACTTTATGTTGATTATAATGATAATTGATTTCTAACAATGTTATAATATTTATATTATAGATGTGATCATCATTGGGGGAAATCTTCAAACTGATGCAAAGACAAAAACAAGGTTTAGCAGAAGATTATATGAAGAGAAAATACTGGGTAAACGAAAGAAATCAATTCCTAGAAGGAAAACAGTCAAAGCAAAGCAGGGGTCAAACGTAAAACGTGAACAAAGCAAAAAAGCAATAAAGAATCGGAAGAGTAACAAGAAAGAACAACCTGGGGAATCAAATGAATCCCCTGAAGAAGTTGAAACAACTAGTAAGAAAAGGAAAAGAAACAATGAAGAAGAACCTGTTACAAAGAAAAGAAAATTGAAAAAAGGCAAAAAGGTTCAAAAGCAACGGAATAAAACAGATGTTGCAGATGGGTTCACCAAATTGTATCACAGAAACACGCCAAAAATCTTATACCAAGCAACAAGGTTGCTGTCAAGAGAACGAATCAATGCTATAACAAAAATTGGCTTTGGTAAATTGTTAGAGATGTAGTTTGATGAAATGCCGAGGAAGCTTGCATTTTTCTGTCTTTCTATGTACAACCCTGATACAAGCTGCATAGAACTACCAGCTGGAAACATACAAATAACCAGAAAAAGTATACACGAATTATATGGTATTCCAATAGGTGGAGATAAAGTTGAAGCTCGCGTAAGGGCACAAATAGGGGGAGAAATGAATGTAAAGTGGAGAAGCAGATACGAAAAAGGGAATGTAAATCAAAAACAGATACTAGAAAAGTTAAAGAGCAGCTCTGATAGTGATCTAATGTTTGTTTTGGATTTCATGGTACTGTTTGCATCGTCGATGATCGAGCAAACAAAATGTGGTACAGTAAACACAAAGTTCCTCGGGGTTTTAAACGATGAAAGTGACATACCAAAACTTGATTGGTGTGATTACCTGCTTACATGTTTGAATGAAACTGTTCGAGAATGGAAAGAAATAAACAATCCCGATGGAGCATTCAATGGATCAATCTCCACAATTGTTGTAAGTCTAATAACTATTATATATATTATCTATTACATGTAATATGTGTTATACATAATGCATGTGTAAAAATTTATATCTTAATTATTAACATGAAATTAATAAAAAAAATGCAGCTTCATTATGTTCAATCAACAATTCTTGATGGAACATATGAACCACCTGAAAGATCAACAATTTATGAATGGTCATCAATAAAGTTGAAGGATAGAGAAACTGCAGAAGTTAGGAAAGGTGTGTTTGGTGATGTTATTGTAGTTCAAAGAGAAAAGGAGGCGAAGAAAACAAAGAACCTCGAGTTTGGATCTGAGAAGGTAAGAAAAATGTTTATTATAATACTTATGATGGATGATGGATGTTTTAAATCGTATGAAATTTGCAATTTATTATTATTACATGTGTTGAAATTTGCAATTTATTATTATTACATGTGTTGAATATTTACTATTATTGCCAAAATGGTGGATTTAAACAACAATAACACATGGGGTGATGATTAGGGGTGTTCATAATATCCGAATCCGCAATCCGAATAATTCAAAAATCCGATCCGAAACTATCCAAAAATTCGGATATCCGGATATTCGGATATCCGAAAATCGGATATCCGTTTTTTCGGATTCGGGTTTCGGATAGCACTTTGCAAAATTTTTGGATATTCGGATATCCGAATATCCGAAAATACATATTAATAATTAATAATTTAATAATGTTTATAAAATTAAAAGAGATGGGTACTTCAGTTTTTTTAGTGGTATAGTACAAAAATCCAAAAAGTAGAAAAAAATCCCTAGATAACATCATATAACCAGAAAATTGAAAGGACGTTGAAATCAAATCAATGCAATTAACAACACCGAAATCCACCATCATCTTCACATGAGAGTTTGCGAATACAAATGTCGACCACCACCAGATTCAAATCTGGATTTTTTCAATTTTTCAGATCGGAAAAGTCCATTATTAGTAGAGGTAATCGATTGAACGGAATACTGAAAGGTTACAGGCTACTCACCGCAACCAAGATCCGGATTTTGCATTTCTTTGTCGACCCATTTCAGATCCGTCGATATCTTCGTGATGGTGCTGGATCTGGTTGTGCCTCGTGGAACAGTTAAAGAGGAGACACCAGAGCTTCTGATTGCTCCGATCAAAACAATTTTAAGTTTGTGTGTTGGTGCCAAAAATCTAGACACGTAATTGTATTTTAAGTTATGATGCATTTGTATTTTGTAGTATCAATTTATCACCTATTAGGCACCAGAATTATTGAAACTGATCAACTCTTTGTGAAGTTTTCAAACTTTGTTTATAAAGTTCGGATATTCGGATAATCCGATATCCGAATCCGAAAATTCGGATATCCGAAATTTCGGATTCGGATATCGGATGGCCAAATCCACTATCCGAAATTTCGGATATCCGATTTTCGGATATCCGAATTTTTGGATATCCGGTTTTGAACACCCCTAGTGATGATGATATTAATAATTAAATATCTTATATATGGTAGGAATATGTGAACTACCTTGTAACAAATCTAAATGATGTGAAGGATTATGGTCAAATCCTAAGTGAAGGTTTGGGACTTTATCCAGAAAACAAAACCATTGAAGAAATTTCAAAA
The DNA here is from genome assembly GCF_046630445.1 of Rutidosis leptorrhynchoides. Classification (NCBI taxonomy): domain Eukaryota; kingdom Viridiplantae; phylum Streptophyta; class Magnoliopsida; order Asterales; family Asteraceae; genus Rutidosis; species Rutidosis leptorrhynchoides. Next base: position 28,622,539 of record NC_092342.1, read on the forward strand.
GTTCTTAAAGATTATTTTAAAGGAATAGACATCTCAGATGATGATTTTTCACCTAGTGTTTCTCATAATAATGATGGAAAAGAATTTAATTCAACACAACCTATTCCATTTCATTTACATGATGAAGTTTCTCAAACGAATGAAGAGATGGATTTAGAGAATGAACATGTGAATAAAGTGAATGGAGAAAGTGTGGAAAAAATTGTGAAATCAAGAGGAAGAAAAAAAGCTGCAAATGAAAATGAGGATCAATATGTGAGTGAAACTGATAAGCAGAGGAAAGAAAGTAATAAAAGTGGAAAGAAAGCTGAAAAGGAAGTTGAAGGGATTGAAGGCGTTGAAGCGAATGAAAACGATGTGGAAGAAAATGTAGAATTACTAGGAGGTAAACAAATTGTAGTTGAAAATGAAAAACAAGTTGTGAATGTCAATGAAAAGGGGAGGGAAGAAAATGATGAAGGTGAACGAACAATTGAAGAAGTAATCATGAACGTAATGAATGAAACGGAAGAAATGGGAAATAATGAAGAATCGGGTGAGGAGGATACACGAGAGCAGGAAAAAACTGAAGAAAAATTAACAAAGAGACAGAGAGAAATAAATTTGGCTACTGTATACCGATCACCATACATAAAAAGACAAGTAGACATTGGGGCAGGTTTTACTAAGGCAGAGTATAAAATTCTAAGATACATCAAATCTTTCAAGCTAAGTGCATGGTAAAAATACTTGGGAAATTTTAATAATTTGTATTTTAAATACCTTAAATATATATAAATATTTAATTCTACTGATGTTGTTTCAGGGAACAAGTATTTGGAAGTGAGAAGGTGAACGGGCATTGCTTCAGCATGTGTATGGCTAGTTTGATATATCGAGCTAAGTTGTTTGCCTCCATTGTCGATGTTTGGTCATCAATATTGAATGAGGAAGAAAAGACAGCTGATCTGACCAAGCCACAAAGATTTTATTTGACAACTTCAATATTTGTAAGTTTATAAAAATTATATTCATTTATATAATTTATAACAAGAAAAAAAAATGCATTGAGTAAAAATTGTGATTAAATTTTATGTTAACGTATAGGCAGAGGAAATGCTTGAGAATCAATCAGAGGAAAACCAAAATAAATTCAATTAAAGAGTTGATGATATTCTGAAATATTGGCCCAAGGCAGCGAAATTTGAAAATTATGATCTGGTATGAAATAACAAATATTTTGCTAACTAGCTAAATTAAATATACAGTAATATTTTATAAAATCATGTATGATATTATATTATAGTATTCAACATGAAGAACGGAAAGATTGAACTTATCGATAATGTAAAAGCTGACCTTCAATTCAAGGACCGGTATGGAAACGTTCCAGAAAATGTGGTATGTAGAATTTTTAAATAATATTACATATGCTGAATGATATTAAAAGTAAATAAACTTTATTATTATAAAAAAAATTTTAATCAATTTTTATTATTACAACGATTTAATATATTGATTTGTACAACTTATAGGTGCTTTACTTCACGAATTATTTAAAAAAGGTTGAAAGTATGTACTACAAATGATTTTTCGGTAAAGAGGTTGTGTTAAAGGAAACGAAATGGATGATTGAAGACAATCAAATTGACTGTGGTATTTTTGCTATGAGACACATGGAATGCTACAGAGGAGAAGAGAAGTGGTATTGTGGATTAGTGGATGAATCAAATTTTCAGAAAAAGCAGCTTATGAGCTTGAGATCGCATTATGCACTTAAGATTTTGACACACGATTTGAATGAACTAAAATCAGAGTTTTTGCAGAAATTGAAGAGTTATGAAGAAACAACAAGTGATAAAATCAAGAAGCAGACTATGGACAAGGCGAAGGCACAAGCACTGAACAAGATTGATAAATGGCATAAGAGAAAATAGAATGTATTCTATTTCATCATTAGTATGTAAAACAATTTATATTTTGAATTCTGTATTAACCGTATTGTGTGAATCATTTAGCATGATATATTAACGGTATTTTGTAAATCGTTTAACCTGCGTATTATAAGATATTATGTTGATGTTACTTAGTTAATATGGTTCACATTAATATTTTACTAGGTACACGCTTTGTTATACGTAAAGTAAATTACACCAGTTGGTTACTATATACATTAATCGTTTTCTACTTAGCGATTTTGTAATCGTTGACTGAATTACACTAATTGATGCATACAGTATACACATTTGATGTTAAATAAGATGAAGCTAACTACCATATTGATTAAAAAGTCCAAGGCTAAGTAACATTACATGCATTGAATATTATGTACTAAGTAAACTTAATACATAATAACATTACATACATTGAATATTATGTATTAACTAAACTTAATACATACTAACATTACATACATTGAATATTGTGTATTAAGTACTTAATACATACCAACATTACATGCATTGCATATTATGTTTTAAGCATGAATTGAACATCAAGTATTAAGCATGATGACATAATAACATTACATGCATTGCATATTATGTTTTAAGCATGAATTGAACATCAAGTATTAAGCATGATGACATAATAACTGTTGGTATAAGTAAACATATGAGATGCAATAATACTCGATCTAAAACATAAACACATTTGAGTCTGAAAAACTTAAAACATTCAATGTAAGTAATGGTATGATCTTTAATAACACGCAGTCTAAAACCTGTAAAAATTAAGGATAAACAATCAATCTTGAGATTCACCAACTTCTTCAAGTTGTTCATCTATCGAGTCATAGTCTTCATCATCTTCATCAACAAGCTTCATCTTTTGTTTACCAGCATTTCTTTTGTCACAACTTCTCCTATTATGACCAAGAATACCACATTTTTTGCAAGCCCTCTGCTTCTTACCATTTCTCTCAACAGCAGGTAAGTATCTCTTGTTACTACTCTCACCTTTGTTACTTCTCTCACCTTTGTTACGAACACCCTTTGGACCATGAACATTAGCAAGAGCAGGCCTAGGGAAACCATACAACTGCTCAATTGCAGCAAATCTAGAAGGCGCTGTATCATCATCCGAATTAAAAAATTCACTAATAAACACATCAAACTTGTCTCTTAACAGCTCAAGTTTTTCAGTATCATCCTTCAAGAAAAAGAGTGCTTTTCTAAATTTATTGAGCAGCTCTTTCTTAACCCTATAAGATGCAACAAACGGATTTAACTCAGAAGCTATGGAATTGAATACTTCAGACGCTCCCTTTGACCATCTCTTCAGAATATATCGATCAGGAATAGCATGAACTTCATTTATATAATAAACAACGAAAACATGACGACACAATCGTCCTTCACGTACAAACAACAAACACGAGCAATCACATTCAAATGTCTTCTCATTAAATTTAACCTGAAAAACAAAAATTGGAATGCAAACATTTAAAAATAATTTAAACAGCAAAACATGCATCACAGATAATTATATTAAAACAAACATAAAAAGTTAAAAATTTTGTATACTTACATGGTAATCCCACTTAAGACGTGGTTCAGGAAACTTTTCTTGAATTACACAAATTAGCTTATCTCCTTCAACTCTAGAATTTGTTTGATAGCATGAAGAGGAAGATCTGCAGATTTCATCTTGAACAAGTAAAAAAACACTAGGGGTATATATATCCCTAGCATGTTTCTCAATGCGCCGAGTTGTTGCAAGTTTAACCAATTTGTTCTCCATTTCATATTCAAGAAGACGATTAGTATGTCTTTGCCTTTCCATTGCCGCCTCAAACCTTGAATAAAAATCAACTAAAGTAGAACATCTGTTCTTGCATTTACTGAAAAATGCATTCTCACTCTCTGAAAGTGAAGAAGTTCTCATCAAAGCATTCATAGGGGTATCCATGAAGAAGCATGGTACCCACATCTCTTTAATTTTGTACATGTCATTGAACCATCTAACTTCATGCAATTTATAGTCATCAATCAATGATTTCCAACGAGTCTCAAACTTTTCAGGTGTTTGTTGCCGATTCAAGAAAATTAAATTCATACGATCGCGAAAATTAGGAGTATCATACAATTCGTGGCCAACCTAAAAAATATAAAACTAGCATAAAAAAGTTGAAAAAAGGCAAGTAATAAAAAGTAAGAAAACAAAAAGTTAAAAACATAAAACCTTATCACGCAGCTTGGAACTTATATGCCACATGCACAATCGGTGTTTTGCATGTTTAAATTTCAAATCAATAGCCTCTTTCATTGCAGGATCATGATCGGTGACAACTAATGAAGGTTCATTCCCAAAAGTTTTCAAGAAACAGTCTAGAAACCAGTTAAACGATTCAATACTTTCACCAGTAAGTAGAGCAGCACCAAAACACACAAGTTTCTTATGATTATCAATTCCAGTAAGAGGAACAAACACCATCTTGTACCTGAAATACAATTTAACATAATTAATAATAATATTACACACATTGAATGTTAACAGAATAAATTAATAAAAATAAAAGTAAAGACTTACTTGTTTGTCTTGTAAGTTGCATCAAAAGACACGATATCACCAAACTCTTGATAATTAAATTTAGAGACATAATCAGACCAGAATACTCCAAGTAAAGTACCATTATTACCACATTTATGCTCGCAAGTGAAGTTTGGTAAAACTTCTTGCTTTCGAAGAAGATTCTCTATAAAAATGTGTGCATCACTTTCACCTACATACCGATTCATGTCATGCCTAAAGTTTTGAAAATCAACAGAAGAAGGACCAACCAGACTAAAACCACCATTAAGATCTGAGATAATGTTATAAGCTGTAGTAGCACCAACATTAGATTTAGTATTTAAATCAAACAACATTTGCGCGTCGTCTAAACCAATCCTTCTGTTTATCTTCATTTGCTGTCTATTACCTACAGAAACTAACTTATGATTGTGACCTTCATAGAACTTCCAAATCATCACCTTATCACCAACTAACTTACATCTAAGAGGTGCAGAACAACCAGCCTTGATTGTGGAAACTTTACGAATAAGAGGTTTTTTTTTCCTTCTTTCTTTTCTTCCTTTTATCAGCTTTAGAAAGTTCAACATTGTAGTGACCCGAACTTTTCCATGTTTATATATATATTAAATGAAATTGTTATTTATATGATTAAGTGTTTCCAACATGTTAAGCAATCAAACTTGTTAAGACTTGATTAATTGAAATAGGTTTCATATAGACAATTGACCACCCAAGTTGACCGGTGATTCACGAACGTTAAAACTTGTAAAAACTATACGATGACATATATATGGTTATATATATAGTTAACATGATTTTATTATAAGTATGTATCTCATTAGGTATTTTAACAATGAGTTATATAGATAAAAATGAGACTATTAATTTAAGAAACTCGAAAACGATATATATAATGATTATCGTTATAACAACGTCTTACTAGGTACATATGAATCATATTAAGATATTGATACACTTGGTTAATTATGTTAAATGATAAGTAAATATATTATTAAGTGTATTAACAATGAAATACATATGTAAAAATAAGACTACTAACTTAATGATTTCGAAACGAGACATATATGTAACGATTATCGTTGTAATGACATTTAACTGTATATACATCATACTAAGATATATTATATATTATAATATCATGATAATATAACAATTTAACATCTCATTTGTTATAATAAACAATGGGTTAACAACATTCAACAAGATCGTTAACCTAAAGGTTTCAAAACAACATTTACATGTAACGACTAACGATGACTTAACGACTCAGTTAAAATGTATATACATGTAGTGTTTTAATATGTATTCATACACTATTGAAAGACTTCAAGACACTTATCAAAATACTTCTAATTAACAAAAATTCTTACAATTACATCCTCGTTCAGTTTCATCAACAATTCTACTCGTATGCACCCGTATTCGTACTCGTACAATACACAGCTTTTAGATGTATGTACTATTGGTATATACACTCCAATGATCAGCTCTTAGCAGCCCATGTGAGTCACCTAACATATGTGGGAACCATCATTTGGCAACTAGCATGAAATATCCCATAAAATTACAAAAATATGAGTAATCATTCATGACTTATTTACATGAAAACAAAATTACATATCCTTTATATCTAATCCATACACCAACGACCAAAAACACCTACAAACACTTTCATTTTTCAATTTTCTTCATCTAATTGATCTCTCTCAAGTTATATCTTCAAGTTCTAAGTGTTCTTCATAAATTCCAAAAGTTCTAGTTTCATAAAATTAAGAATACTTCCAAGATTGCAAGTTTACTTCCAAGTTTTCTAAATCCATTCCAAGTAATCATCCAAGATCAAGAAACCTTTGTTACTTACAGTAGGTTATCTTTCTAATACAAGTTAATAATCATATTCAAACTTTAATTCAATTTCTATAACTATAACAATCTTATTTCGAGTGGAAATCTTACTTGAAATTGTTTTCGTGTCATGATTCTGCTTCAAGAACTTTCAAGCCATCCAAGGATCCTTTGAAGCTAGATCTATTTTTCTCATTTCCAGTAGGTTTATCCAAGGAACTTGAGGTAGTAATGATGTTCATAACATCATTCGATTCATACATATAAAGCTATCTTATTCGAAGGTTTAAACTTGTAATCACTAGAACATAGTTTAGTTAATTCTAAACTTGTTCCCAAATAAAAGTTAATCCTTCTAACTTGACCTTTAAAATCAACTAAACACATGTTCTATATCTATATGATATGCTAACTTAATGATTTAAAACCTGGAAACACGAAAAACACCGTAAAACCGGATTTACGCCGTCGTAGTAACACCGCGGGCTGTTTTGGGTTAGTTAATTAAAAACTATGATAAACTTTGATTTAAAAGTTGTTATTCTGAGAAAATGATTTTTATTATGAACATGAAACTATATCCAAAAATTATGGTTAAACTCAAAGTGGAAGTATGTTTTCTAGAATGGTCATCTAGACGTCGTTCTTTCGACTGAAATGACTACCTTTACAAAAACGACTTGTAACTTATTTTTCTAACTATAAACCTATACTTTTTCTGTTTAGGTTCATAAAATAGAGTTCAATATGAAACCATAGCAATTTGATTCACTCAAAATGGATTTAAAATGAAGAAGTTATGGGTAAAACAAGATTGGATAATTTTTCTCATTTTAGCTACGTGAAAATTGGTAACAAATCTATTCCAACCATAACCTAATCAACTTGTATTGTATATTATGTAATCTTGAGATACCATAGACACGTATACAATGTTTCGACCTATCATGTCGACACATCTATATATATTTCGGAACAACCATAGACACTCTATATGTGAATGTTGGAGTTAGCTATACAGGGTTGAGGTTGATTCTAAAATATATATAGTTTGAGTTGTTATCAATACTGAGATACGTATACACTGGGTCGTGGATTGATTCAAGATAATATTTATCGATTTATTGCTGTACATCTAACTGTGGACAACTATTTGTAGGTTACTAACGAGGACAGCTGACTTAATAAACTTAAAACATCAAAATATATTAAAAGTGTTGTAAATATATTTTGAACATACTTTGATATATATGTATATATTGTTATAGGTTCATGAATCAACCAGTGGCCAAGTCTTACTTCCCGACGAAGTAAAAATCTGTGAAAGTGAGTTATAGTCCCACTTTTAAAATCTAATATTTTTGGGATGAGAATACATGCAGGTTTTATAAATGATTTATAAAATAGACACAAGTACGTGAAACTACATTCTATGGTTGAATTATCAAAATCAAATATGCCCCTTTTTATTAAGTCTGGTAATCTAAGAATTAGGGAACAGACACCCTAATTGACGCGAATCCTAAAGATAGATCTATTGGGCCTAACAAACCCCATCCAAAGTACCGGATGCTTTAGTACTTCGAAATTTATATCATATCCGAAGGGTGTCCCGGAATGATGGGGATATTCTTATATATATGCATCTTGTTAATGTCGGTTACCAGGTGTTCACCATATGAATGATTTTTATCTCTATGTATGGGATGTGTATTGAAATATGAAATCTTGTGGTCTATTGTTACGATTTGATATATATAGGTTAAACCTATAACTCACCAACTTTTGTGTTGACGTTTAAAGCGTGTTTATTCTCAGGTGAATACTAAGAGCTTCCGCTGTTGCATACTAAAATAAGGACAAGATTTGGAGTCCATGTTTGTATGATATTGTGTAAAAACTGCATTCAAGAAACTGATTTCGATGTAACATATTTGTATTGTAAACCATTATGTAATGGTCGCGTGTAAACAGGATATTTTAGATTATCATTATTTGATAATCTACGTAAAGCTTTTTAAACCTTTATTTATGAAATAAAGGTTATGGTTTATTTTAAAAATGAATACAGTCTTTGAAAAACGTCTCATATAGAGGTCAAAACCTCGCAACGAAATCAATTAATATGGAACATTTTTAATCAATAAGAACGGGACATTTCAGTTGGTATCCGAGCGTTGGTCTTAGAGAACCAGAAAATTTGCATTAGTGTGTCTTATCGAGTTTGTTAGGATGCATTAGTGAGTCTGGACTTCGACCGTGTTTTATTTAAAAATGATTGCTTAACATTTTTGTTGGAAACTATATATTATTAACATGTATATATTATGTGATATATTAATCTCTTAACATGTTTGATATTGTGTGATAGATGTCTACCTCTAGCACAAATCCCATTGACTCACCTAATAATAACAAAGAGTCGAATATATATTGGACTGATTCACAAGTTCCCGAAGAGGAACCGGAAGAAGAATCAGAACCGGAAGAAGAATCAGAACCGGAAGAGGAGGAACCGGAGGAGGAAATAGAACCGGTGGAGGAAATAATAAAACGATTAAGTAAAAGAAAATCCTCAACCAACCGACCATAGTTAATTATGGTCAATGGTGTTTCCGCCAAGGAAGCAAAATATTGGGAGGATTATCAATTCTCCGATGAATCGGATTCCGACGAGAATTCCGATGATGTTATAGAAATTACCCCAACTGAATTTAAAAAAGCAAAAGAAAATAATAAGGGAAAGGGCATAAAAATAGAGAAATCTAATTCCAACCCCGATGAACTTTATATGTATCGTCAACCCCCGAAGTCCTTAAGTTGTAACAATGACCCGGGAACCTCTAAACCACCAGGTTTTTCTAAACCGTTGTGGAAAATGACAGCTAGTATTAGGGGAACATCATATATCCCTAGAAACTTGGCAAAACGAACCAAAACCGAAGAAGAAGAAACGAGTGAGTCGGAATAAGATAGTTGTATTCGTGTGGTGTAATATATGTAATATAGTGTGCTTATGCTTTATGATATATGTAAAAATTGCTTGTATTAATAAGTATTTTTTTATGAATCTAACTCTTGTCTATTTTACAGTTTAAAAACACAAAATGGATAGACAACCCAATATTTTAAGAGACCTACCCGGAGACATGATTGATGAAATCTTGTCTAGAGTCGGTCAGAATTCCTCGGCACAATTATTTAAGGCGAGATCAGTTTGTAAGACATTCGAAGAACGTTCCAAGAATGTCTTGGTTTATAAGAGACTTTCGTTTGAAAGATGGGGGATATCACATTGGGAAACCCATAAGTTACGATGTGTTTACTTTGACGCATATATTGCGGGGAACCCAAATGCTATTTTACGCAACGGGTTAAGAAATTATTTTGACTCAATGTATCTGAATATAGGACTTCATGATTTAGAAAAAGCGGCTAACATGCAACATAAAGAAGCATGCTATGCTTACGGGTTAGTAATGTTCGCTTCTCACCAAAGTGAGAAAAAGAACATCGGGCTACAGCTATTAAACAAAACGTTCCCATAAGTGACGGAGTCGGTAATTGGGGTAAGAAATGAGGTTTTTAGGTTATTACGAGACTGTTGGTCATTACGTAACCCTCGTCCCTTTGACGACGTTACAACACGCTGTCTTATCAACGGCCATAACGGTTATGTTCCACAAGACCAAGGATGGGAAGTAGTCCTAGTAAAACCAGAATGCATGACTTGTTTCTGGACGTATGAATTACGTGTCTTTATTGCCTTTGCTGAACGACTTGTGTACTAGCTAGAATTATCTTCACAACTATCTTGTATCAAAGTTATTGTGTGCTATATTTCATGCTTTATGTAAAATAAGCGGTATTGTAAGTTTGTAAAATATTGTATAAAAGTTTGAACGCGAAATATTATTATAATCAGTTTTTCATATAGAATTGTAGTAGTTGAATTGTATATTAGCTACTAAGTATGAACTTAACGGGTAGGTACTACCCGAATTTAAACTTATAAAACGCTAATATGAAGAAAAAGCTTTTATAAATGAGTTCATATTATGCTACGAAATACTATTAACTACTCTTAATATTCTGTATGATTAACTTGTTCCATTTGACTATTTTGAAGGAAATGGCACCGACTACTCGACACACCATGAATATGAATGAAGAGGAATTCCGTACTTTTCTAGCTTCAAACATAGCCACAGTACAGGCTGCGCTACATACCAACAATAACCTTGGATCTAGCAGTACAGGAAATCGTGTAGGATGCACCTACAAAGAATTCACTGCCTGCAAACCTTTGGAATTTGATGGAACCGAAGGACCGATCGGATTGAAACGGTGGACCGAGAAGGTCGAATCGGCGTTTGCCATAAGTAAGTGTACTGAAGAGGACAAAGTGAAGTACGCTACACATACCTTCACAGGTTCTGCGTTAACATGGTGGAATACCTATCTAGAGCAAGTGGGACAAGATGATGCGTACGCACTACCGTGGTCAGCATTCAAGCACTTGATGAACGAGAAGTACCGTCCCAGAACCGAGGTCAATAAGCTCAAGACAGAACTTAGAGGGTTACGAACCCAAGGATTTGATATTACCACGTACGAAAGACGATTCACAGAATTGTGCCTATTGTGTCCGGGAGCGTTCGAAGATGAGGAAGAGAAGATCGACGCGTTTGAGAAAGGATTACCGGAAAGAATCCAAGAAGATATAAGTTCACACGAGCCCGCCTCCATACAACAGGCATGTAGAATGGCTCACAAACTAGTGAACCAGATTGAGGAAAGAATTAAAGAACAGACGGCTGAAGAGGCCAATGTGAAGCAAGTCAAAAGAAAGTGGGAGGAAAACGGTGATAAGAATCACCAATACAACAACAACAGCAATTACAATAATAATCGCAACAATTATCCCAACAATCGCAACATCAATCGCAACTACAACAAACGGCCCAACAACAACAACAACAACAACAACAACTACAACAATCATCCCAACAACAATAAAAACCGCAACAGCAAAAACAATCAGAAGCAGCTATGCCAAAGGTGTGAAAAGTATCACTCGGGGTTCTGCACCAAATTTTGTAACAAGTGTAAAAGAAATGGTCATAGCGCGGTGAAGTGTGAGGTCTACAGACCAGGGGTTAACAGAACGAAAGGAACAAATGGTGTCGGAACGAGTAATGGCGGAGCAAGTAGTGTCGGAGCAAGTTATGCCAATGTAGTTTGTTATAAATGTGGAAAACCGGGCCATATTATTAGAAATTGCCCAAACCAGGAGAACACGAATGGACAAGGCTGCGGAAGAGTTTTCAATATTAATGCGGCAGAGGCACAGGAAGACCCGGAGCTTGTTACGGTTACGTTTCTTATTGACAATAAATCTGCTTACGTTTTATTTGATTCGGGTGCGGATAGAAGCTATATGAGTAGAGATTTTTGTGCTAAATTAAGTTGTCCATTGACGCCGTTGGATAGTAAATTTTTACTCGAATTAGCAAGTGGTAAATTAATTTCAGCAGATAATATATGCCGAAATCGAGAAATTAAACTGGGTAGCAAAATATTTAAGATTGATTTGATACCAGTAGAGTTAGGGAGTTTTGATGTAATAGTTAGCGTGACTGGTTGAAGAAGGTGAAAGCAGAGATCATATGTTATAAAAATGCAATTCGCATTGTACGAGAAGAAGGAGAACCCTCAATGGTGTACGGAGAAAAGGGCAACATGAAGCTACATCTTATTAGTAATTTGAAGGCACAAAAACTAATAAGAAAAGGTTGCTATGCTGTTCTAGCACACGTCGAGAAAGTACAAACTGAAGAAAAGAGCATCGATGATGTTCCCGTCGCAAAAAAATTTCTCGATGTATTTCTGAAAGAATTACCGGGACTACCTCCACATCGATCTGTTGAATTTCAAATAGATCTTATACCAGGAGCTGCACCAATAGCTCGTGCTCCTTATAGACTCGCACCCAGTAAGATGAAAAAACTGTAAAGCCAACTGCAAGAACTATTAGAACGTGGTTTCATTCGACCAAGCACATCACCATGGGGAGCTCCTATTTTGTTTGTCAAGAAGAAGGATTGTACATTTAGGTTGTGTATTGACTACAGAGAGTTGAACAAACTTACCATCAAAAACCGTTATCCACTGCCGAGAATTGACGACTTATTTGATCAACTACAAGGCTCGTCGGTTTATTCGAAGATCGATTTACGTTATGGATATCATCAAATGCGAGTAAAGGAGGATGATATTCCAAAAACTGCTTTTAGGACGCGTTATGGTCATTACGAGTTTATGGTTATGCCGTTTGGATTGACTAACGCACCAGCTGTGTTCATGGACCATATGAACCGAGTGTGTGGGCCATATCTTGACAAGTTTGTCATTGTTTTCATCGATGACATACTTATTTACTCAAAGAATGATCAAGAGCACGAAGAACATTTGAGAAAAGTGCTAGAAGTATTGAGGAAAGAAAAATTGTACGCTAAGTTTTCAAAGTGTGCATTTTGGTTGGAAGAAGTTCAATTCCTCGGTCACATAGTGAACAAAGAAGGTATCCAGGTAGACCCGGCAATGATCGAAACCGTTGAAAAGTGGGAAACTCCAAAAACTCCGAAGCATATACGTCAATTTTTAGGATTGGCTGGTTACTACAGAAGATTCATCCAAGATTTCTTGAAAAATAGCAAAACCCTTGACTGCATTAACGCATAAAGGGAAGAAATTTGAATGGAAGGATGAACAAGAAAAGGCGTTTCAATTATTGAAGAAAAAGCTAACTACGGCACCTATATTGTCATTGCCTGAAGGGAATGATGATTTTGTGATTTATTGTGACGCATCAAAGCAAGGTCTCGGTTGTGTATTAATGCAACGGACGAAGGTGATTGCTTATGCGTCTAGACAATTGAAGATTCACGAGCAAAATTATACGACACATGATTTGAAATTAGGCGCGGTTGTTTTTGCATTAAAGACTTGGAGGCACTACTTATATGGGGTCAAAAGTATTATATATACTGACCACAAAAGTCTTCAACACATATTTAATCAGAAACAACTGAATATGAGGCAGCGTAGGTGGATTGAATTATTGAACGATTATGACTTTGAGATTCGTTACCACCCGGGTGTAATGACCCAAAAATTTTCTACCAAATTTAAACTTTAATCTTTATATGATTTCGACACGATAAACAAAGTCTGTTAAAATGAATCTCAATAAACTTTGAACCGTGTTCATGTATACATTTGACCTTTGACTATTCCCGACGATTCACGAACAATTGTGTGTAATTAAATATATAATATCAATATAAGTAAATGGAATTACAAGTTAAGATATAATTATGGTATTAACACTAATATCATTACTTTATATCAATATTATTATCATTATTATTATTATTATTATTATTATTATTATTAATATAGTATAAATACTATTATAAGAATAATTAAAAGTTATAATTTAGTTGTAATGTAAATGTAAATGTAAATGTAAATGTAAATGTAAATGTAAATGTAAATGTAAATATTATTAAGTGTTATTATTATTATTATTATTATTATTATTTCTATTAGTATTATTACTATTAGTATATTTTTTTTTCTCTTCTAATATTATTAACTGTAATTTTTTTTACATATTTATATTATATAAAATATAAATCAAACCCGTATGATATAATAAAGATCGATATCAGGTACAATGATTCAGACAAAAACAAAACCCTTTACGTATTAATCAACTAAGGAAATAGAATTATGTTAAATATCCTTATCCAGCTTTATTGATTTTGTTTATATCTCCAGAGTTGTTACATATCATTATCTGAGTACAAATCTATTACAGTGTGAATTCTTTTCCTGTTGTTGATTGAAGAATCTATCCTAATATTTATCTATCCTAATATTTATCTATTCCCTATTATCTATATACGTCCACATATGCAAAACACCACTTTCCTTCCTTCTCTCTTCTTGATTCGACAAAATTCATCCAACATAACCATGAAACCCACTTCACCTTCTTCTACCAATATTCATCACCATCTTTAGCTATTATTATTGTTGTATGAACCATCACTTTCGAAAAACCATCACTCATGTTACTCGAGCAACCCACAACCACCAAAGACTGCTGTTCGACAAGATTACCACCTTCAATTCTTGTTTCATTGCCCGAAGAACCATCACCACTACAAACCCCACTTTTGGCTCATTACCTTCATCAAATAACTCAACACCACTAATAAACATCTACAAGGCTGCTATTCGATAAAACCAATCCACACATCATTAAAACTAATAAGCTGTTGTATCGATTTTTTTCCTAATATTCAATGATCGAAACCCACGTGTGCTACAGCTGTTCTAACAACCTAAACTAAGAATCAAAACCAAGACTTTTACTGTTCGAACCAGGTTACCCAGCAAACCTAGGACTTTCTATTCGATGCCATTCGATAACTATCACACGAACACTGTTGCTGTATACTTCTATGTTCTGTCCGAATTAAAACAAGAAAACCAACATCATGTTGAATACTCATACGGTTAGTACTTACTATTCTACTACTCCCTTCGTGACCGTTGCCTCACGAGACCACATATGTGAAATGTCCCGTTCTTATTGATTAAAAACGTTCCATATTAATTGATTTCGTTGCGAGGTTTTGACCTCTATATGAGACATTTTTCAAAGACTGCATTCATTTTTAAAACAAACCATAACCTTTATTTCATAGATAAAGGTTTTAAAAAGCTTTACGTATATTATCAAATAATGATAATCTAAAATATCCTGTTTACACACGACCATTACATAATGGTTTACAATACAAATATGTTACAACAAAATAAGTTTCTTAAATGCAGTTTTTACACAATATCATACAAGCATGGACTCCAAATCTCGTCCTTATTTAAGTATGCGACAGCGGAAGCTCTTAATAATCACCTGAGAATAAACATGCTTAAAACGTCAACAAAAATGTTGGTGAGTTATAGGTTTAACCTATATATATCAAATCATAATAATAGACCACAATATTTCATATTTCAATACACATCCCATACATAGAGATAAAAATCATTCATATGGTGAACACCTGGTAACCGACATTAACAAGATGCATATATAAGAATATCCCCATCATTCCGGGACACCCTTCGGATATGATATAAATTTCGAAGTACTAAAGCATCCGGTACTTTGGATGGGGTTTGTTAGGCCCAATAGATCTATCTTTAGGATTCGCGTCAATTAGGGTGTCTGTTCCCTAATTCTTAGATTACCAGACTTAATAAAAAGGGGCATATTCGATTTCGATAATTCAACCATAGAATGTAGTTTCACGTACTTGTGTCTATTTTGTAAATCATTTATAAAACCTGCATGTATTCTCATCCCAAAAATATTAGATTTTAAAAGTGGGACTATAACTCACTTTCACAGATTTTTACTTCGTCGGGAAGTAAGACTTGGCCACTTGTTGATTCACGAACCTATAACAATATATACATATATATCAAAGTATGTTCAAAATATATTTACAACACTTTTAATATATTTTGATGTTTTAAGTTTATTAAGTCAGCTGTCCTCGTTAGTAACCTACAACTAGTTGTCCACAGTTAGATGTACAGAAATAAATCGATAAATATTATCTTGAATCAATCCACGACCCAGTGTATACGTATCTCAGTATTGATCACAACTCAAACTATACATATTTTGGAATCAACCTCAACCCTGTATAGCTAACTCCAACATTCACATATAGAGTGTCTATGGTTGTTCCGAAATATATATAGATGTGTCGACATGATAGGTCGAAACATTGTATACGTGTCTATGGTATCTCAAGATTACATAATATACAATACAAGTTGATTAAGTTATGGTTGGAATATATTTGTTACCAATTTTCACGTAGCTAAAATGAGAAAAATTATCCAATCTTGTTTTACCCATAACTTCTTCATTTTAAATCCGTTTTGAGTGAATCAAATTGCTATGGTTTCATATTGAACTATATTTTATGAATCTAAACAGAAAAAGTATAGGTTTATAGTCGGAAAAATAAGTTACAAGTCGTTTTTGTAAAGGTAGTCATTTCAGTCGAAAGAACGACGTCTAGATGACCATTTTAGAAAACATACTTCCACTTTGAGTTTTACCATAATTTTTGGATATAGTTTCATGTTCATAATAAAAATCATTTTCTCAGAATAACAACTTTTAAATCAAAGTTTATCATAGTTTTTAATTAACTAACCCAAAACAGCCCGCGGTGTTACTACGACGGCGTAAATCCGGTTTTACGGTGTTTTTCGTGTTTCCAGGTTTTAAATCATTAAGTTAGCATATCATATAGATATAGAACATGTGTTTAGTTTATTTTAAAAGTCAAGTTAGAAGGATTAACTTTTGTTTGCGAACAAGTTTAGAATTAACTAAACTATGTTCTAGTGATTACAAGTTTAAACCTTCGAATAAGATAGCTTTATATGTATGAATCGAATGATGTTATGAACATCATTACTACCTTAAGTTCCTTGGATAAACCTACTGGAAAAGAGAAAAATGGATCTAGCTTCAATGGATCCTTGGATGGCTCGAAGTTCTTGAAGCAGAATCATGACATGAAAACAAGTTCAAGTAAGATCATCACTTAAAATAAGATTGTTATAGTTATAGAAATTGAACCAAAGTTTGAATATGATTATTACCTTGTATTAGAATGATAACCTACTGTAAGAAACAAAGATTTCTTGAGGTTGGATGATCACCTTACAAGATTGGAAGTGAGCTAGCAAACTTGAAAGTATTCTTGATTTTATGAAACTAGAACTTTTGGAATTTATGAAGAACACTTAGAACTTGAAGATAGAACTTGAGAGAGATCAATTAGATGAAGAAAATTGAAGAATGAAAGTGTTTGTAGGTGTTTTTGGTCGTTGGTGTATGGATTAGATATAAAGGATATGTTATTTTGTTTTCATGTAAATAAGTCATGAATGATTACTCATATTTTTGTAATTTTATGAGATATTTCATGCTAGTTGCCAAATGATGGTTCCCACATGTGTTAGGTGACTCACATGGGCTGCTAAGAGCTGATCATTGGAGTGTATATACCAATAGTACATACATCTAAAAGCTGTGTATTGTACGAGTACGAATACGGGTGCATACGAGTAGAATTGTTGATGAAACTGAACGAGGATGTAATTGTAGCATTTTTGTTAAGTAGAAGTATTTTGATAAGTGTATTGAAGTCTTTCAAAAGTGTATAAATACATATTAAAACACTACATGTATATACATTTTAACTGAATCGTTAAGTCATCGTTAGTCGTTACATGTAAGTGTTGTTTTGAAACTTTTAGGTTAACGATCTTGTTAAATGTTGTTAACCCAATGTTTATAATATCAAATGAGATTTTAAATTATTATATTATCATGTATGAATATCTCTTAATATGATATATATACATTAAATGTCTTTACAACGATAATCGTTACATATATGTCTCGTTTAAAAATCATTAAGTTAGTAGTCTTGTTTTTACATATGTAGTTAATTGTTAATATACTTAATGATATGTTTACTTATCATAGTATCATGTTAACTATATATATTTCCATATATATGTCATCATATAGTTTTTACAAGTTTTAACGTTCGTGAATCACCGGTCAACTTGGGTGGTCAATTGTCTATATGAAACATATTTCAATTAATCAAGTCTTAACAAGTTTGATTGCTTAACATGTTGGAAACATTTAATCATGTAAATATAAATCTCAATTAATATATATAAACATGGAAAAGTTCGGGTCACTACAGTACCTACCCGTTAAATAAATTTCGTCCCGAAATTTTAAGCTGTTGAAGGTGTTGACGAATCTTCTGGAAATAGATGCGGGTATTTCTTCTTCATCTGATCTTCACGCTCCCAGGTGAACTCGGGTCCTCTACGAGCATTCCATCAAACCTTAACAATTGGTATCTTGTTTTGCTTAAGTCTTTTAACCTCACGATCCATTATTTCGACGGGTTCTTCGATGAATTGAAGTTTTTCGTTGATTTGGATTTCATCTAACGGAATAGTGAGATCTTCTTTAGCAAAACATTTCTTTAAATTCGAGACGTGGAAAGTGTTATGTACAGCCGCGAGTTGTTGAGGTAACTCTAGTCGGTAAGCTACTGGTCCGACACGATCAATAATCTTGAATGGTCCAATATACCTTGGATTTAATTTCCCTCGTTTACCAAATCGAACAACGCCTTTCCAAGGTGCAACTTTAAGCATGACCATCTCTCCAATTTCAAATTCTATATCTTTTCTTTTAATGTCAGCGTAGCTCTTTTGTCGACTTTGGGCGGTTTTCAACCGTTGTTGAATTTGGATGATCTTCTCGGTAGTTTCTTGTATAATCTCCGGACCCGTAATCTGTCTATCCCCCACTTCACTCCAACAAATCGGAGACCTGCACTTTCTACCATAAAGTGCTTCAAACGGCGCCATCTCAATGCTTGAATGGTAGCTGTTGTTGTAGGAAAATTCTGCTAACGGTAGATGTCGATCCCAACTGTTTCCGAAATCAATAACACATGCTCGTAGCATGTCTTCAAGCGTTTGTATCGTCCTTTCGCTCTGCCCATCAGTTTGTGGATGATAGGCAGTACTCATGTCTAGACGAGTTCCTAATGCTTGCTGTAATGTCTGCCAGAATCTTGAAATAAATCTGCCATCCCTATCAGAGATAATAGAGATTGGTATTCCATGTCTGGAGATGACTTCCTTCAAATACAGTCGTGCTAACTTCTCCATCTTGTCATCTTCTCTTATTGGCAAGAAGTGTGCTGATTTGGTGAGACGGTCAACTATTACCCAAATAGTATCAAAACCACTTGCAGTCCTTGGCAATTTAGTGATGAAATCCATGGTAATGTTTTCCCATTTCCATTCCGGGATTTCGGGTTGTTGAAGTAGACCTGATGGTTTCTGATGCTCAGCTTTGACCTTAGAACACGTCAAACATTCTCCTACGTATTTAGCAACATCGGCTTTCATACCCGGCCACCAAAAATGTTTCTTGAGATCCTTGTACATCTTCCCCGTTCCAGGATGTATTGAGTATCTGGTTTTATGAGCTTCTCTAAGTACCATTTCTCTCATATCTCCAAATTTTGGTACCCAAATCCTTTCAGCCCTATACCGGGTTCCGTCTTCCTGAATATTAAGATGCTTCTCCGATCCTTTGGGTATTTCATCCTTTAAATTTCCCTCTTTTAAAACTCCTTGTTGCGCCTCCTTTATTTGAGTAGTAATGTTATTATGAATCATTATATTCATAGATTTTACTCGAATGGGTTCTCTGTCCTTCCTGCTCAAGGCATCGGCTACCACATTTGCCTTCCCCGGGTGGTAACGAATCTCAAAGTCGTAATCATTCAATAATTCAATCCACCTACGCTGCCTCATATTCAGTTGTTTCTGATTAAATATGTGTTGAAGACTTTTGTGGTCGGTATATATAATACTTTTGACCCCATATAAGTAGTGCCTCCAAGTCTTTAATGCAAAAACAACCGCGCCTAATTCCAAATCATGCGTCGTATAATTTTGTTCGTGAATCTTCAATTGTCTAGACGCATAAGAAATCACCTTCGTTCGTTGCATTAATACACAACCGAGACCTTGCTTTGATGCATCACAATAAATCACAAAATCATCATTCCCTTCAGGCAATGACAATATAGGTGCCGTAGTTAGCTTTTTCTTCAATAACTGAAACGCTTTCTCTTGTTCATCATTCCATTCAAATTTCTTCCCTTTATGCGTTAATGCAGTCAAGGGTTTTGCTATTCTGGAAAAGTCTTGGATGAACCTTCTGTAGTAACCAGCTAGTCCTAAAAACTGGCGTATGTGTTTCGGAGTTTTCGGGGTTTCCCACTTTTCAACAGTTTCTATCTTTGCCGGATCCACCTTAATACCTTCTTTATTCACTATGTGACCGAGGAATTGAACTTCTTCCAACCAAAATGCACACTTTGAAAACTTAGCGTACAATTCTTCCTTTCTCAATACTTCTAACACCTTTCTCAAATGTTCACCGTGTTCTTGGTCATTCTTTGAGTAAATAAGTATGTCATCAATGAAAACAATGACAAACTTGTCAAGGTATGGTCCACACACTCGGTTCATAAGGTCCATGAACACAGCTGGTGCATTAGTTAAACCAAACGGCATGACCATAAACTCATAATGACCATAACGTGTTCTGAAAGCAGTCTTTGGAATATCATCTTCTTTCACCCGCATTTGATGATACCCGGAACGTAAGTCAATCTTTGAATAAACAGACGAGCCTTGTAGTTGATCAAATAAGTCGTCGATTCTCGGTAGTGGGTAGCGGTTCTTGATGGTAAGTTTGTTCAACTCTCGGTAGTCGATACACAACCTGAATGTACCATCTTTCTTCTTGACAAACAAAACAGGAGCTCCCCACGGTGATGTGCTTGATCGAATGAAACCACGCTCTAAAAGTTCTTGTAATTGGCTTTGCAGTTCTTTCATCTCGCTGGGTGCGAGTCTGTAAGGACCACGAGCTATTGGTGCAGCTCCTGGTACAAGATCTATTTGAAATTCAACGGATCGATGTGGGGGTAATCCCGGTAATTCTTTCGGAAATACATCGGGAAATTCTTTTGCAATGGGAACATCATTGATGCTCTTTTCTTCAGTTTGTACTTTCTCGACGTGTGCTAGAATAGCATAGCAACCTTTTCTTATTAGTTTTTGTGCCTTCAAATTACTAATAAGATGTAGCTTCGTGTTGCCCTTTTCTCCGTACACCATTAAGGGTTTTCCTTTTTCTCGTATAATGCGAATTGCATTTTTGTAACAAACGATCTCCGCTTTCACTTCTTTCAACCAGTCCATACCGATTATCACATCAAAACTCCCTAACTCTACTGGTATCAAATCAATCTTAAATGTTTCGCTAACCAGTTTAATTTCTCGATTCCGACATATATTATATGCTGAAATTAATTTACCATTTGCTAATTCGAGTAAAAATTTACTATCCAAAGGCGTCAATGGACAACTTAATTTAGCAAAAAAATCTCTACTCATATAGCTTCTATCCGCACCCGAATCAAATAAAACGTAAGCAGATTTATTGTCAATAAGAAACGTACCCGTAACAAGCTCCGGGTCTTCCTGTGCCTCTGCCGCATTAATATTGAAAACTCTTCCACGGCCTTGTCCATTCGTGTTCTCCTGGTTCGGGCAATTTCTAATAATGTGGCCTGGTTTTCCACATTTATAACAAACTACATTGGCATAACTTGCTCCGACACTACTTGCTCCGCCATTACTCGTTCCGACACCATTTGTTCCTTTCGTTCTATTAACCCCTGGTCCGTAGACCTCACACTTCGCCGCGCTATGACCATTTCTTTTACACTTGTTGCAAAATTTGGTGCAGAACCCCGAGTGATTCTTTTCACACCTTTGGCAAAGCTGCTTCTGATTGTTGTTGTTGTTGCGGTTATTATTGTTGTTGGGATGATTGTTGTAGTTGCTGTTGTTGTTGTTGTTGTTGTTGGGCCGTTTGTTGTAGTTGCGATTGATGTTGCGATTATTGGGATAATTGTTGCGATTATTGTTGTAATTGTTGTTGTTGTTGTATTGGTGATTCTTATCACCGTTTTCCTCCCACTTTCTTTTGACTTGCTTCACATTGGCCTCTTCAGCAGTCTGTTCTTTAATTCTTTCTTCAATTTGGTTCACGAGTTTGTGAGCCATTCTACATGCCTGTTGTATGGAGGCGGGCTCGTGTGAACTTATATCTTCTTGGATTCTTTCCGGTAATCCTTTCACAAACGCGTCGATCTTCTCTTCCTCATCTTCGAATGCTCCCGGACACAATAGGCACAATTCTGTGAATCGTCTTTCGTACGTGGTAATATTAAATCCTTGGGTTCGTAACCCTCTAAGTTCTGTCTTGAGCTTATTGACCTCGGTTCTGGGACGGTACTTCTCGTTCATCAAGTGCTTGAATGCTGACCACGGTAGTGCGTACGCATCGTCTTGTACCACTTGCTCTAGATAGGTATTCCACCATGTTAACGCAGAACCTGTGAAGGTATGCGTAGCGTACTTTACTTTGTCCTCTTCAGTACACTTACTTATGGCAAACACCGATTCGACCTTCTCGGTCCACCGTTTCAATCCGATCGGTCCTTCGGTTCCATCAAATTCCAAAGGTTTGCAGGCAGTGAATTCTTTGTAGGTGCATCCTACACGATTTCCTGTACTGCTAGATCCAAGGTTATTGTTGGTATGTAGCGCAGCCTGTACTGCGGCTATGTTTGAAGCTAGAAAAGTACGGAATTCCTCTTCATTCATATTCACTGTGTGTCGAGTAGTCGGTGCCATTTCCTTCAAAATAGTCAAATGGAACAAGTTAATCATACAGAATATTAAGAGTAGTTAATAGTATTTCGTAGCATAATATGAACTCATTTATAAAAGCTTTTTCTTCATATTAGCGTTTTATAAGTTTAAATTCAGGTAGTACCTACCCGTTAAGTTCATACTTAGTAGCTAATATACAATTCAACTACTACAATTCTATATGAAAAACTGATTATAATAATATTTCGCGTTCAAACTTTTATACAATATTTTACAAACTTACAATACCGCTTATTTTACATAAAGCATGAAATATAGCACACAATAACTTTGATACAAGATAGTTGTGAAGATAATTCTAGCTAGTACACAAGTCGTTCAGCAAAGGCAATAAAGACACGTAATTCATACGTCCAGAAACAAGTCATGCATTCTGGTTTTACTAGGACTACTTCCCATCCTTGGTCTTGTGCAACATAACCGTTATGGCCGTTGATAAGACAGCGTGTTGTAACGTCGTCAAAGGGACGAGGGTTACGTAATGTCCAACAGTCCCGTAACAATCTAAAAACCTCATTTCTTACCCCAATTACCGACTCCGTCACTTGTGGGAACGTTTTGTTTAATAGCTGTAGCCCGATGTTCTTTTTCTCACTTTGGTGAGAAGCGAACATTACTAACCCATAAGCATAGCATGCTTCTTTATGTTGCATGTTAGCCGCTTTTTCTAAATCATGAAGTCCTATATTCGGATACATTGAGTCAAAATAATTTCTTAACCCGTTGCGTAAAATAGCATTTGAGTTCCCCGCAATATATGCATCAAAGTAAACACATCGTAACTTATGGGTTTCCCAATGTGATATCCCCCATCTTTCAAACGAAAGTCTCTTATAAACCAATACATTCTTGGAACGTTCTTCGAATGTCTTACAAACTGATCTCGCCTTAAATAGTTGTGCCGAGGAATTCTGACCGACTCTAGACAAGATTTCATCAATCATGTCTCCGGGTAGGTCTCTTAAAATATTGGGTTGTCTATCCATTTTGTGTTTTTATACTGTAAAATAGACAAGAGTTAGATTCATAAAAAAAAAATACTTATTAATACAAGCAATTTTTACATATATCATAAAGCATAAGCACACTATATTACATATATTACACCACATGAATACAACTATCTTATTCCGACTCGCTTGTTTCTTCTTCTTCGGTTTTGGTTCGTTTTGCCAAGTTTCTAGGGATATATGATTTTCCCCTAATACGAGCCGTCGTTATCCACATTGGTTTAGAAAAACCTGGTGGTTTAGAGGTTCCCGGGTCATTGTTACAACTTAAGGACTTCGGGGGTTGACGATACATATAAAGTTCATCGGGGTTGGAATTAGATTTCTCTATTTTTATGCCCTTTCCCTTATTATTTTCTTTTGCCTTTTTAAATTCAGTTGGGGTAATTTCTATAACATCATCGGAATTCTCGTCGGAATCCGATTCATCGGAGAATTGGTAATCCTCCCAATATTTTGCTTCCTTGGCGGAAACACCATTGACCATAATTAACCTTGGTTGGTTGGTTGAGGATTTTCTTTTACTTAACCGTTTTATTATTTCCCCCACCGGTTCTATTTCTTCATCCGGTTCCGATTCTTCTTCCGGTTCCGACTCTTCTTCCGGTTCCTCTTCGGGAACTTGTGAATCAGTCCACGAATCATTCCAATTTACATTTGACTCTTCATTATTATTAGGTGAGTCAATGGGACTTGTTCTAGAGGTAGACATCTATCACATAATATCAAACGCGTTAAGAGATTAATATATCACATAATATTCACATGTTAAAAATATATAGTTTCCAACAAAATTTGTTAAGCAATCATTTTTCAAGTAAACACGGTCGAAGTCCAGACTCACTAATGCATCCTAACAAACTCGATAAGACACACTAATGCAAAATTCTGGTTCTCTAAGACCAACGCTCGGATACTAACTGAAATGTCCCGTTCTTATTGATTAAAAACGTTCCATATTAATTGATTTCGTTGCGAGGTTTTGACCTCTATATGAGACATTTTTCAAAGACTGCATTCATTTTTAAAACAAACCATAACCTTTATTTCATAGATAAAGGTTTTAAAAAGCTTTACGTATATTATCAAATAATGATAATCTAAAATATCCTGTTTACACACGACCATTACATAATGGTTTACAATACAAATATGTTACAACAAAATAAGTTTCTTGAATGCAGTTTTTACACAATATCATACAAGCATGGACTCCAAATCTCGTCCTTATTTAAGTATGCGACAGCGGAAGCTCTTAATAATCACCTGAGAATAAACATGCTTAAAACGTCAACAAAAATGTTGGTGAGTTATAGGTTTAACCTATATATATCAAATCATAATAATAGACCACAAGATTTCATATTTCAATACACATCCCATACATAGAGATAAAAATCATTCATATGGTGAACACCTGGTAACCGACATTAACAAGATGCATATATAAGAATATCCCCATCATTCCGGGACACCCTTCGGATATGATATAAATTTCGAAGTACTAAAGCATCCGGTACTTTGGATGGGGTTTGTTAGGCCCAATAGATCTATCTTTAGGATTCGCGTCAATTAGGGTGTCTGTTCCCTAATTCTTAGATTACCAGACTTAATAAAAAGGGGCATATTCGATTTCGATAATTCAACCATAGAATGTAGTTTCACGTACTTGTGTCTATTTTGTAAATCATTTATAAAACCTGCATGTATTCTCATCCCAAAAATATTAGATTTTAAAAGTGGGACTATAACTCACTTTCACAGATTTTTACTTCGTCGGGAAGTAAAACTTGGCCACTGGTTGATTCACGAACCTATAACAATATATACATATATATCAAAGTATGTTCAAAATATATTTACAACACTTTTAATATATTTTGATGTTTTAAGTTTATTAAGTCAGCTGTCCTCGTTAGTAACCTACAACTAGTTGTCCACAGTTAGATGTACAGAAATAAATCGATAAATATTATCTTGAATCAATCCACGACCCAGTGTATACGTATCTCAGTATTGATCACAACTCAAACTATACATATTTTGGAATCAACCTCAACCCTGTATAGCTAACTCCAACATTCACATATAGAGTGTCTATGGTTGTTCCGAAATATATATAGATGTGTCGACATGATAGGTCGAAACATTGTATACGTGTCTATGGTATCTCAAGATTACATAATATACAATACAAGTTGATTAAGTTATGGTTGGAATATATTTGTTACCAATTTTCACGTAGCTAAAATGAGAAAAATTATCCAATCTTGTTTTACCCATAACTTCTTCATTTTAAATCCGTTTTGAGTGAATCAAATTGCTATGATTTCATATTGAACTCTATTTTATGAATCTAAACAGAAAAAGTATAGGTTTATAGTCGGAAAAATAAGTTACAAGTCGTTTTTGTAAAGGTAGTCATTTCAGTCGAAAGAACGACGTCTAGATGACCATTTTAGAAAACATACTTCCACTTTGAGTTTTACCATAATTTTTGGATATAGTTTCATGTTCATAATAAAAATCATTTTCTCAGAATAACAACTTTTAAATCAAAGTTTATCATAGTTTTTAATTAACTAACCCAAAACAGCCCGCGGTGTTACTACGACGGCGTAAATCCGGTTTTACGGTGTTTTTCGTGTTTCCAGGTTTTAAATCATTAAGTTAGCATATCATATAGATATAGAACATGTGTTTAGTTTATTTTAAAAGTCAAGTTAGAAGGATTAACTTTTGTTTGCGA
Organism: Rutidosis leptorrhynchoides; assembly: GCF_046630445.1. Classification (NCBI taxonomy): domain Eukaryota; kingdom Viridiplantae; phylum Streptophyta; class Magnoliopsida; order Asterales; family Asteraceae; genus Rutidosis; species Rutidosis leptorrhynchoides. Next base: position 28,649,191 of record NC_092342.1, read on the forward strand.
ACAAGTTTAGAATTAACTAAACTATGTTCTAGTGATTACAAGTTTAAACCTTCGAATAAGATAGCTTTATATGTATGAATCGAATGATGTTATGAACATCATTACTACCTTAAGTTCCTTGGATAAACCTACTGGAAAAGAGAAAAATTGATCTAGCTTCAATGGATCCTTGGATGGCTCGAAGTTCTTGAAGCAGAATCATGACACGAAAACAAGTTCAAGTAAGATCATCACTTAAAATAAGATTGTTATAGTTATAGAAATTGAACCAAAGTTTGAATATGATTATTACCTTGTATTAGAATGATAACCTACTGTAAGAAACAAAGATTTCTTGAGGTTGGATGATCACCTTACAAGATTGGAAGTGAGCTAGCAAACTTGAAAGTATTCTTGATTTTATGAAACTAGAACTTTTGGAATTTATGAAGAACACTTAGAACTTGAAGATAGAACTTGAGAGAGATCAATTAGATGAAGAAAATTGAAGAATGAAAGTGTTTGTAGGTGTTTTTGGTCGTTGGTGTATGGATTAGATATAAAGGATATGTTATTTTGTTTTCATGTAAATAAGTCATGAATGATTACTCATATTTTTGTAATTTTATGAGATATTTCATGCTAGTTGCCAAATGATGGTTCCCACATGTGTTAGGTGACTCACATGGGCTGCTAAGAGCTGATCATTGGAGTGTATATACCAATAGTACATACATCTAAAAGCTGTGTATTGTACGAGTACGAATACGGGTGCATACGAGTAGAATTGTTGATGAAACTGAACGAGGATGTAATTGTAAGCATTTTTGTTAAGTAGAAGTATTTTGATAAGTGTATTGAAGTCTTTCAAAAGTGTATAAATACATATTAAAACACTACATGTATATACATTTTAACTGAATCGTTAAGTCATCGTTAGTCGTTACATGTAAGTGTTGTTTTGAAACTTTTAGGTTAACGATCTTGTTAAATGTTGTTAACCCAATGTTTATAATATCAAATGAGATTTTAAATTATTATATTATCATGTATGAATATCTCTTAATATGATATATATACATTAAATGTCTTTACAACGATAATCGTTACATATATGTCTCGTTTAAAAATCATTAAGTTAGTAGTCTTGTTTTTACATATGTAGTTCATTGTTAATATACTTAATGATATGTTTACTTATCATAGTATCATGTTAACTATATATATATCCATATATATGTCATCATATAGTTTTTACAAGTTTTAACGTTCGTGAATCACCGGTCAACTTGGGTGGTCAATTGTCTATATGAAACATATTTCAATTAATCAAGTCTTAACAAGTTTGATTGCTTAACATGTTGGAAACATTTAATCATGTAAATATCAATCTCAATTAATATATATAAACATGGAAAAGTTCGGGTCACTACAATATGAACATCAACGTTTCTTGTTGCTTTATTACTCGATCATCACTAAACCCTCACCACCTTCATTGTTTTAATATACTCGCAATCCATTAAATCATGACCTTCGAACAACCCATTTAAACTGTTTCATATTTCTATTTATCTGTCCGAGAAAACCGCCACAAGTTGCTGCTATTTTACTGCGATGATACAGCTCTTCGTCAGCCCCAAACCACCCTCAAACCCGCTGCTGCGCTACTATTTTTCGACCACCAAAAACCACCCACAACAGCTCACAAAACACCACTATGATCGACTCTCACTGCTACAACGTTTCTTTTTCTTCCTGTTACAGGTTTTTTTTTCTTTCTGTTTTTCCTGTTCTAATAACGATGAAGAGGTGAATAATGATTGTGACTAAACATTGTGACATGGGTTCACAGTTTAAAGTTATGCAGGTGGGACAAACTATACTTCATGGCCGATATATATATATATACCAAACCATAACCCCACCTCAACCACTAGTAGTTTTAAAGGTAAATAACATTATCATTATCTTTGTTCATTCGGGTATGAAATGAGAACCTGTCCCCACTTTCACTCCACTTACGAATAAGAGGTTGCATATTCTTTCTTTTCCAACTAGTATTTGTCTAATGTGATTTTATTAATGGGATGTGACATGGAGTTAGAGAGGTGGACATGTAATGGAATCCAAAGCCAACAACTTTATTTTACGACTTCTTATTATACTTTGAACATTGATTGGGCCGTGACTAGTAAATCCATTAAAACACGATGTTGGGCTTTCAATTTACTTGTTGCTATTGTATATATATGAGACTTGGACCGATTATACCGTGAAAAGTAGCCATGATGATGGACGAATGATATTGATAATGATAGTATACTAATAAGTGATGATATATTATGCACGATGGAGAAATAATTGATGATAATGGTGACAGTAATATATAAAAAAAAAAAAAAAAGTTGATGAAAGGTATACCATTGGATGATAATGAGCTGTAAAGAAAAGGTTGATAGTTATGATCATACTTAACTATTGATTTATTTACACAAAGTGTTATTCTTTAATTTTTGGGAATCTGTCTGTTATGATTAAAGTATGGAAAATGACATGGCTTAATAAAAGTAATAGCATGAGGGACTAGTTGGCTGCTTACTTTGTTTCGTTTCCATTTCTTGTTCATTCAAAAACGTCCAGTCCCAAAACCGTAAGATTCTTGGGCTGTTAAATGCTAATCAGGCTGCTGGTTGGGCCGAGGTATTGTTGGGCCCTGTTTCCTTTATCTATTGGGCCATGATGTAGTTGGGCTGAGATGATGGATGTACGGGATGTTAAATGCTAATGGTAAGGAAATGGCAACAGTTACAGTACATGTTATATGAATAAGCGAGAGAGTCATTACAGAAACAAACAAATGGTTAAATGGTTTGGTGTGGTGTCGAGTTAGTGAGAGGTCGCGGGTTCGAGTCTCGTCTCGGGCAGTTTCACTCTTTTTAATGCTACAAAGGTATAACTTACTATTATTAGGATTTCTGTTATTATTATTATTATTATTATTATTATTATTATTATTATTATTATTATTATAGATTATTGTCATTATAAACTTTTGTATTAATATTAACATTTTTATTATTATCATTAACATTAGTATTATTATTATAAGTAGTAGTAATTATATTATCATTATTATTATTAAAATGATTATTATATTTAGAATTGTAATTATTAAAAGTTCGTATTTTTACAACTATATTATGAGAATCATTTTTAAGAAAACTATCATTTTTATATATAATTATTAGTATTATTATCTTTACTTTAGTGATATTATAATTATTAATTTTACAAACAAAAGAGAATTATATATCAAAAGTATATTACATACTATATTTCTATATGAAATATTATTAACTATAACAATAACTAAATTACATATAGTGCATAATAATATTTTAAAGTATTATAAGTAATAATGTAAACATAATATATAAATATAAATATTAACTTTAATATATTATATATACATAATAATAAGTTACCATTTAACGATATGCTATAATAAGTATATATACAACTTTGTTCGATTACAGTTATATGTGTTAATATATATATACCTGATATAGGTTCGCGAATCCGAGGCCAACCCTATTTTTGTTCAATGATGTTATATGTATTTTTACTACAAAATACAGTATGGTGAGTTTCATTTGCCCTTTTTACTCTTTACGTTTTTGGGCTGAGAATACATGCAAATGCTTTATTAACTGTTTTACAATACTTATATGCGTGAGTTTCATTTGCCCTTTTTACTCTTTACGTTTTTGGGCTGAGAATACATGCAAATGCTTTACTAACTATTTTACAATACTTATATGCGTGAGTTTCATTTGCCCTTTTTACTCTTTACGTTTTTGGGCTGAGAATACATGCAAATGCTTTATTAACTGTTTTACAATACTTATATGCGTGAGTTCATTTGCTCCCTTATACTCTTTACGTTTTTGGGACTGAGAATACATGCGCTGTTTTTATAACTGCTTTATTAAATGCTTTTGAAATATATTTTGAACTGCGAATACATGAAATGCTTTTATAAATGTTTGACAAGATAGACACAAGCAAAACATTCCTCGAATGAATTATTATGCAGACAGAAGTTCTGCGGATTATTATTGAATTATGTGGACATGATAATTGCCACCATTGAATTATGTGGACATGATAATTGCCACCAGTTGATGTGAATGTTGTATATCGAGAGAATGATTTTATACACATGTTATGTGTATGTTATTTTGTGCACAAGATATGTGTACGGTTACTATGATTTATGAAAATGGTTTCGTACAAGAGAAAGATGTACTGTATTTAAAAGATATAGCATGTACATTACAGGTGGGTATAGGATTCGGGCCCATTTGTACCATGCAGCATTTAAATTTTGTGGTCTATCAAAATGATGAATTTTATTGTTTTAAGATAAACCTATGAACTCACCAACCTTTTGGTTGACACTTGAAAGCATGTTTATTCTCAGGTATGAAAGAAATCTTCCGCTGTGCATTTGCTCATTTTAAGGACATTACTTGGAGTCGATCATCGCTCTGGGATCAAATGTTGATGACTTCATCCAGATGGATTAGGACGGGGCATTTCAGTTGGTATCAGAGCGGTGGTCTTAGTGAACCGGGTCTTGCATTAGTGTGTCTAACTGATAGTCGTTAGGATGCATTAGTGAGTCTAGACTTCAACCGTGTCTGCATGTCAAAAGTTCTGCTTATTATTTCGTGTCAAAAATTACCTGCTTATCATCCTTAGGAAATTACCTGCTTATCACTCTTAGTCTAGACATATCTTACTGCATTGATTGTATAAATAGTGTATAGACAAAATTCATATCTTAGCGTATTTGCTAATTCATATCTCCGCGTATCTGTCACTGAAGAATTTATCTGACACGTTTCCTTAATTCCTTTCGTAATCTACGGGATCTTCTGTACTATGTATAGGTATTCTATGTAATTAGAATATCATCCGATATTCGAAAATCATTTCATATCGAAAAATCCTTTATTCAATCGTACGAAATGGAACTCACCACTAGTTCAAGTCCCTCAAATTCCGATATGGAGTCCCACTCCAGCTCCGAAATCAATGTCACCAGAATGAATAAATTAATCAGCCATCCCCAATTTATCTGATGGGTTCGTAGTATACTTAATCAATGGAGACAAGAAGAAGGCGATCCCTTCCATTCACCACATTCCCCTCTTGGCGAAGAACCTGAAGCACTTACCGGTGAACCTATTAGAAACACCATTTTCATACTCATTTCCCGAATACCTAACCACGATTAGATTCTATCTAAAATTCTAAACCTTATTCATCCGCTCGTTCCGACCGACAATCATCCCGAAATAATAGAAGAAGTCAACGAGCTTCGCACCCGAGTTGTAGCCTAGAAAAATATGGTGCAAAATGTACCAGCTTCAGCAACATTATCGGCATCAATAGTACCACCAACAACAACATCCGCATCCCAAGCCTCAATTTCACAATCTGTTCCACGAACATCAACATCATACTCACCATAGATACCAAGGAGTATCAACAGCAATTAACAATGAAGTATTTGACCATAACTTCATTAATATTCTGCGAAGAATATGTGGATCCTAATAGTTTTAGAGATTACTTATTCTAGCTCAAATCAAAAATCAATTGAGTCTAATATTATATTGACTCATTAAATCCATAATTACATCTGAAGAAAATACATATGTATATATATTTTCATAAAGATTGTGATTAAAAATTCTTTCGTACAAACTGTTAATAATGAAAATATTTTAACGGGTAGGTAAAACCTGAGGAATATTTAAGATTTCACATTAATAAGTTACATTGTACATTCTTCAAATCTGATTCAACAGTCATTTCCTATCCTATTTACATCCACAGATATATGAATTCGTTCACCACAGAATAACCATTTCCATTCAAATTTCATATTTGGATTTTGACCTATCAGAATCCAACAAGTGGCATAATGAGGAAAACATTTGGCGGAATAAAATTGGTTAGAAACAAACAAATTAACTATGAGAAATTTTGTTAAGAATCCACGCTAACAAAATCCTAGCTAACTGTTCCTAGCTAACTGTGGACTAATCAACTGAGGACTACCAATAGTGAACAATTAAAATGAATTAAAATATTGATTATAACATATGAAACTAAACAATACTTCAAGTTTGCCACTTGATTTCATCTTAAACCTCATTTGTATCTTGACGATTCTAATCTGCGTTCAAACCTTTCATGATTCTTGAAAACACCTCAATCGAGAGGATGAACCAACCGCATTCCATCTACGGAAGGAAAGATTTACGCATATAGTTATCCACCTGAAAAACTCTCGGAACCTGAGTAAACGTTTAACGCGTAGCTGTGCCAATTTCCTTTAGCGTTATTATTACCGAAAATAACTTTTCAATCTCTTTCCAAATTAGCCAATTTTGTCACAGCTCCAGCAAGGCAAACTCGACTTTTTATTCGAAACAACCTTATTATAACCTTGATATATATGTGTGCTCTTTTATCGTTACCAGAGAACCTTTTATATTCCACCATATTACCATTAGCGTTTAATAATCTAAAAACACAATTCATTTGAAACTACCTCGGATTGACAACCAACGATTCAGATATGGTAGCATTAAATATAGAGGAAACAGCAAAATTGTAAATGGTCTAAACGGGTTTGATGATAAAGAATGGAGTGTTGGGAACGCTCGATAGAAAATTTGGTATTAAAAGCGGATTGAGCTAACCGTGAAGGAGACCAAGGACAAATACAAGGACCAAACCCTATATTCAAAGAATCCAGGTAATTCTGGATCCGATGAAATCTTTAGAGAATATCTTGCTCCGAGGTCATGTTAAAATCTTACGGAAAAATTTTTCTTCATCAATCTTCGAACTTAGAAATTCCAAAATATCATCATAAATATCTTCGATATTTCTGAGGATATTTTCATAAATATTTTCGTCCGAAATTATATACCTCTTCGTGCTAGCTGTGATACCTTATATTGGAAATTTCTGTAAAATCTAAGTATAAAATATGAATGATATTGAAGTAGTGTTGGAGACTGAAGCATGAGTTAATATAATATAATGACACTTGATCAACGTGATTATATTATAGTAGTTCATGCTGAGTTTCTAATGAAACGTGATGATTCACAGTACCATCATCATGTGCCATTTACACAACTCTTGCATTCTACTCAATCTCCAAACATATTAAGAGCATATCTTCTTGATAGTTCTATCTTTCCGGATATTCTGGTAATTTGATAAATTAAGACCGTGCTATTACAATTTCTTCCTTAGAACATTAACTATGTTCATTCTGAAATTCGTAACTACAAATTCTGGACCATTACTTGTTGTACTTAGAGTCGAGAAGAGAATAAATGCAAAGAGCTCCGAGAAATAAGGGAAAATATAAAGCACAATGACAACACCGAAATTACAAACCATGCATATCAATACGTATTGCCATGTAAAGGCACGGGAGAATTAAAAACGCTATAACCCCAATGTAATAGTAAAAGTAAATAAAATCCTCTGGTGGTAGATGAAAGAGAAGAATGACAGATATGAAAGTTAAAAGGATATCAAGGATCAGAATGGGATGGAGCATATTGATGAATACTTTAATATATGAATCAAGGGAGAAAGAATAGAAGGTGTGAGTTGTAAGGAAACGACGGGGGTGGATTTATAGTGAAATATCTGACATAGCAATCAAAACAGATAATCGCATTTAAAGCGGATCCTAATTCCCTTGATTACCGAAGAATCAAATCTTATTACGAATATTTTCTCTAAATCCCTTGAATTCCGGAAATTAATCATAACTACGTCATCAGTTAAAACGAATATACATTTTCTCATTTCACTCTTTTGTGATAGCTTCACTCGTACGCTTCACATGATCGAATCGTTTTATCTATATTAATCAATAATGATAAAACTCTATTTATCAACTCATATTCGTCATGAAAACATTTTTATTGTTAGCCATGACCACCTCACTCAAATTTCGGGACGAAATTTCTTTTAACGGGTAGGTACTGTAATGACCCGGAAATTTTTGACCAAATTTAAACTTTAATCTTTATATGATTTCGACACGATAAGCAAAGTCTGTTAAAATGAATCTCAATAAACTTTGAACCGTGTTCATGTATACATTTGACCTTTGACTATTCCCGACGATTCACGAACAATTGTGTGTAATTAAATATATAATATCAATATAAGTAAATGGAATTACAAGTTAAGATATAATTATGGTATTAACACTAATATCATTACTTTATATCAATATTATTATCATTATTATTATTATTATTATTATTATTAATATAGTATAAATACTATTATAAGAATAATTAAAAGTTATAATTTAGTTGTAATGTAAATGTAAATGTAAATGTAAATGTAAATATTATTAAGTGTTATTATTATTATTATTATTATTTCTATTAGTATTATTACTATTAGTATATTTTTTTTTCTCTTCTAATATTATTAACTGTAATGTTTTTTACATATTTATATTATATAAAATATAAATCAAACCCGTATGATATAATAAAGATCGATATCGGGTACAATGATTCAGACAAAAACAAAACCCTTTACGTATTAATCAACTAAGGAAATAGAATTATGTTAAATATCCTTATCCAGCTTTATTGATTTTGTTTATATCTCCAGAGTTGTTACATATCATTATCTGAGTACAAATCTATTATAGTGTGAATTCTTTTCCTGTTGTTGATTGAAGAATCTATCCTAATATTTATCTATCCTAATATTTATCTATTCCCTATTATCTATATACGTCCACATATGCAAAACACCACTTTCCTTCCTTCTCTCTTCTTGATTCGACAAAATTCATCCAACATAACCATGAAACCCACTTCACCTTCTTCTACCAATATTCATCACCATCTTTAGCTATTATTATTGTTGTATGAACCATCACCTTCGAAAAACTGTCACTCATGTTACTCGAGCAACCCACAACCACCAAAGACTGCTGTTCGACAAGATTACCACCTTCAATTCTTGTTTCGTTGCCCGAAGAACCATCACCACTACAAACCCCACTTTTGGCTCATCACCTTCATCAAATAACTCAACACCACTAATAAACATCTACAAGGCTGCTATTCGATAAAACCAATCCACACATCATTAAAACTAATAAGCTGTTGTATCGATTTTTTTCCTAATATTCAATGATCGAAACCCACGTGTGCTACAGCTATTCTAACAACCTAAACTAAGAATCAAAACCAAGACTTTTACTGTTCGAACCAGGTTACCCAGCAAACCTAGGACTTTCTATTCGATGCCATTCGATAACTATTACACGAACACTGTTTCTGTATACTTCTATGTTCTATCCGAATTAAAACAAGAAAACCAACATCATGTTGAATACTCATACGGTTAGTACTTACTATTCTACTACTCCCTTTGTGACCGTTGCCTCACGAGACCACATATGAACATCAACGTTTCTTGTTGCTTTATTACTCGATCATCACTAAACCCTCACCACCTTCATTGTTTTAATATACTCGCAATCCATTAAATCATGACCTTCGAACAACCCATTTAAACTGTTTCATATTTCTATTTATCTGTCCGAGAAAACCGCCACAAGTTGCTGCTATTTTACTGCGATGATACAGCTCTTCGTCAGCCCCAAACCACCCTCAAACCCGCTGCTGCGCTACTATTTTTCGACCACCAAAAACCACCCACAACAGCTCACAAAACACCACTATGATCGACTCTCACTGCTACAACATTTCTTTTTCTTCCTGTTACACGTTTTTTTTTCTTTCTGTTTTTCCTGTTCTAATAACGATGAAGAGGTGAATAATGATTGTGAATAAACATTGTGACATGGGTTCACAGTTTAAAGTTACGCAGGTGGGACAAACTATACTTCATGGCCGATATATATATATATATATATATATATATATATATATATATATATATATATATATATATATATATATATATATATATATATACACCAAACCATAACCCCACCTCAACCACTAGTAGTTTTAAAGGTAAATAACATTATCATTATCTTTGTTCATTCGGGTATGAAATGAGAACCTGTCCCCACTTTCACTCCACTTACGAATATGAGGTTGCATATTCTTTCTTTTCTAACTAGTATTTGTCTAATGTGATTTTATTAATGGGATGTGACATGGAGTTAGAGAGGTGGACATGTAATGGAATCCAAAGCCAACAACTTTATTTTACGACTTCTTATTATACTTTGAACATTGATTGGGCCGTGACCAGTAAATCCATTAAAACACGATGTTGGGCTTTCAATTTACTTGTTGCTATTGTATATATATGAGACTTGGACCGATTATACCGTGAAAAGTAGCCATGATGATGGACGAATGATATTGATAATGATAGTATACTAATAAGTGATGATATATTATGCACGATGGAGAAATAATTGATGATAATGGTGACAGTAATATATAAAAAAAAAATAAAAAAAAATAAAGTTGATGAAAGGTATACCATTGGATGATAATGAGCTGTAAAGAAAAGGTTGATAGTTATGATCATACTTAACTATTGATTTATTTACACAAAGTGTTATTCTTTATTTTTTGGGAATCTGTCTGTTATGATTAAAGTATGGAAAATGACATGGCTTAATAAAAGTAATAGCATGAGGGACTAGTTGGTTGCTTACTTTGTTTCGTTTCCATTTCTTGTTCATTCAAAAACGTCCAGTCCCAAAACCGTAAGATTCTTGGGCTGTTAAATGCTAATCGGGCTGCTGGTTGGGCCGAGGTATTGTTAGGCCGTGTTTCCTTTATCTATTGGGCCATGATGTAGTTGGGCTGAGATGATGGATGTACGGGATGTTAAATGCTAATGGTAAGGAAATGGCAACAGTTACAGTACATGTTATATGAATAAGCGAGAGAGTCATTACAGAAACAAACAAATGGTTAAATGGTTTGGTGTGGTGTCGAGTTAGTGAGAGGTCGCGGGTTCGAGTCTCGTCTCGGGCAGTTTCACTCTTTTTAATGCTACAAAGGTATAACTTACTATTATTAGGATTTCTGTTATTATTATTATTATTATTATTATTATTATTATTATTATTATTATTATTATTATTATTATAGATTATTGTCATTATAAACTTTTGTATTAATATTAACATTTTTATTATTATCATTAACATTAGTATTATTATTATAAGTAGTAGTAATTATATTATCATTATTATTATTAAAATGATTATTATATTTAGAATTGTAATTATTAAAATTTCGTATTTTTACAACTATATTATGAGAATCATTTTTAAGAAAACTATCATTTTTATATATAATTATTAGTATTATTATCTTTACTTTAGTGATATTATAATTATTAATTTTACAAACAAAAGAGAATTATATATCAAAAGTATATTACATACTATATTTCTATATGAAATATTATTAACTATAACAATAACTAAATTATATATAGTGCATAATAGTATTTTAAAGTATTATAAGTAATAATGTAAACATAATATATAAATATAAATATTAACTTTAATATATTATATATACATAATAATAAGTTACCATTTAACGATATGCTATAATAAGTATATATACAACTTTGTTCGATTACAGTTATATGTGTTAATATATATACCTGATATAGGTTCGCGAATCCGAGGCCAACCCTATTTTTGTTCAATGATGTTATATGTATTTTTACTACAAAATACAGTATGGTGAGTTTCATTTGCCCTTTTTACTCTTTACGTTTTTGGGCTGAGAATACATGCAAATGCTTTATTAACTGTTTTACAATACTTATATGCGTGAGTTTCATTTGCCCTTTTTACTCTTTACGTTTTTGGGCTGAGAATACATGCAAATGCTTTATTAACTGTTTTACAATACTTATATGCGTGAGTTTCATTTGCCCTTTTTACTCTTTACGTTTTTGGGCTGAGAATACATGCAAATGCTTTATTAACTGTTTTACAATACTTATATGCGTGAGTTCATTTGCTCCCTTATACTCTTTACATTTTTGGGACTGAGAATACATGCGCTGTTTTTATAACTGCTTTATTAAATGCTTTTGAAATATATTTTGAACTGCGAATACATGAAATGCTTTTATAAATGTTTGACAAGATAGACACAAGCAAAACATTCCTCGAATGAATTATTATGCAGACAGAAGTTCTGCGGATTATTATTGAATTATGTGGATATGATAATTGCCACCATTGAATTATGTGGACATGATAATTGCCACCAGTTGATGTGAATGTTGTATATCGAGAGAATGATTTTATACACATGTTATGTGTATGTTATTTTGTGCACAAGATATGTGTACGGTTACTATGATTTATGAAAATGGTTTCGTACACGAGAAAGATGTACTGTATTTAAAAGATATAGCATGTACATTACAGGTGGGTATAGGATTCGGGCCCATTTGTACCATGCAGCATTTAAATTTTGTGGTCTATCAAAATGATGAATTTTATTGTTTTAAGATAAACCTATGAACTCACCAACCATTTGGTTGACACTTGAAAGCATGTTTATTCTCAGGTATGAAAGAAATCTTCCGCTGTGCATTTGCTCATTTTAAGGACATTACTTGGAGTCGATCATCGCTCTGGGATCAAATGTTGATGACTTCGTCCAGATGGATTAGGACGGGGCATTTCACCGGGGAAGGCAAATGTGGTAGCCGACGCCTTGAGCAGGAAGGACAGAGAACCCATTCGAGTAAAATCTATGAATATAATGATTCACAATAACCTTACTACTCAAATAAAGGAGGCGCAACAAGGAGTTTTAAAAGAGGGAAATTTAAAGGATGAAATACCCAAAGGATTGGAGAAGCATCTTAATATTCGGGAAGACGGAACCCGGTATAGGGCTGAAAGGATTTGGGTACCAAAATTTGGAGATATGAGAGAAATGGTACTTAGAGAAGCTCATAAAACCTGATACTCAATACATCCTGGAACTGGGAAGATGTACAAGGATCTCAAGAAACATTTTTGGTGGCCGGGTATGAAAGCCAATGTTGCTAAATACGTAGGAGAATGTTTAACGTGTTCTAAGGTCAAAGCTGAGCATCAGAAACCATCAGGTCTACTTCAACAACCCGAAATCCCAAAATGGAAATGGGAAAACATTACCATGGATTTCATCACTAAATTGCCAAGGACTGCAAGTAGTTTTGATACTATTTGGGTAATAGTTGATCGTCTCACCAAATCAGCACACTTCCTGCCAATAAGAGAAGATGACAAGATGGAGAAGTTAGCACGACTGTATTTGAAGGAAGTCGTCTCCAGACATGGAATACAAATCTCTATTATCTCTGATAGGGATGGCAGATTTATTTCAAGATTCTGGCAGACATTACAGCAAGCATTAGGAACTCGTCTAGACATGAGTACTGTCTATCATCCACAAACTGATGGGCAGAGTGAAAGGACGATACAAACGCTTGAAGACATGCTACGAGCATGTGTTATTGATTTCGAAAACAGTTGGGATCGACATCTACCGTTAGCAGAATTTTCCTACAACAACAGCTACCATTCAAGCATTGAGATGGCGCCGTTTGAAGCACTTTATGGTAGAAAGTGCAGGTCTCCGATTTGTTGGAGTGAAGTGGGGGATAGACAGATTACGGGTCCGGAGATAATACAAGAAACTACCTAGAAGATCATCCAAATTCAACAACGGTTGAAAACCGCCCAAAGTCGACAAAAGAGCTATGCTGACATTAAAAGAAAAGATATAGAATTTGAAATTGGAGAGATGGTCATGCTTAAAGTTGCACCTTGGAAAGGCGTTGTTCGATTTGGTAAACGAGGGAAATTAAATTCAAGGTATATTGGACCATTCAAGATTATTGATCGTGTCGGACCAGTAGCTTACCAACTTGAGTTACCTCAACAACTCGCGGCTGTACATAACACTTTCCACGTCTCGAATTTGAAGAAATGTTTTGCTAAAGAAGATCTCACTATTCCGTTAGATGAAATCCAAATCAACGAAAAACTTTAATTTATCGAAGAACCCGTCAAAATAATGGATCGTGAGGTTAAAAGACTTAAGCAAAACAAGATACCAATTGTTAAGGTTCGATGGAATGCTCGTAGAGGACCCGAGTTCACCTGGGAATGAGAAGATCAGATGAAGAAGAAATACCCGCATTTATTTCCAGAAGATACGTCAACACCTCCAACTGCTTAAAATTTCGGGACAAAATTTATTTAACGGGTAGGTACTGTAGTGACCCGAACTTTTCCATGTTTATATATATATTAAATGAAATTGTTATTTACATGATTAAGTGTTTCCAACATGTTAAGCAATCAAACTTGTTAAGACTTGATTAATTGAAATAGGTTTCATATAGACAATTGACCACCCAAGTTGACCGGTGATTCACGAACGTTAAAACTTGTAAAAACTATACGATGACATATATATGGTTATATATATAGTTAACATGATTTTATTATAAGTATGTATCTCATTAGGTATTTTAACAATGAGTTATATACATAAAAATGAGACTATTAATTTAAGAAACTCGAAAACGATATATATAACGATTATCGTTATAACAACGTCTTACTATGTACATATGAATCATATTAAGATATTGATACACTTGGTTAATTATGTTAAATGATAAGTAAATATATTATTAAGTGTATTAACAATGAAATACATATGTAAAAATAAGACTACTAACTTAATGATTTCGAAACGAGACATATATGTAACGATTATCGTTGTAACGACAATTAACTGTATATACATCATACTAAGATATATTATATATCATAATATCATGATAATATAACAATTTAACATCTCATTTGTTATAATAAACAATGGGTTAACAAGATTCAACAAGATCGTTAACTTAAAGGTTTCAAAACAACATTTACATGTAACGACTAACGATGACTTAACAACTCAGTTAAAATGTATATACATGTAGTGTTTTAATATGTATTCATACACTTTTGAAAGACTTCAAGACACTTATCAAAATACTTCTACTTAACAAAAATGCTTACAATTACATCCTCGTTCAGTTTCATCAACAATTCTACTCGTATGCACCCGTATTCGTACTCGTACAATACACAGCTTTTAGATGTATGTACTATTGGTATATACACTCCAATGATCAGTTCTTAGCAGCCCATGTGAGTCACCTAACACATGTGAGAACCATCATTTGGCAACTAGCATGAAATATCTCATAAAATTACAAAAATATGAGTAATCATTCATGACTTATTTACATGAAAACAAAATTACATATCCTTTATATCTAATCCATACACCAACGACCAAAAATACCTACAAACACTTTCATTCTTCAATTTTCTTCATCTAATTAATCTCTCTCAAGTTCTATCTTCAAGTTCTAAGTGTTCTTCATAAATTCCAAAAGTTCTAGTTTCATAAAATCAAGAATACTTCCAAGATTGCAAGTTTACTTCCAAGTTTTCTAAATCCATTCCAAGTAATCATCCAAGATCAAGAAACCTTTGTTACTTACAGTAGGTTATCTTTCTAATACAAGGTAATAATCATATTCAAACTTTAATTCAATTTCTATAACTATAACAATCTTATTTCGAGTGGAAATCTTACTTGAAATTGTTTTCGTGTCATGATTCTGCTTCAAGAACTTTCAAGCCATCCAAGGATCCTTTGAAGCTAGATCTATTTTTATCATTTCTAATAGGTTTATCCAAGGAACTTGAGGTAGTAATGATGTTCATAACATCATTCGATTCATACATATAAAGCTATCTTATTCGAAGGTTTAAACTTGTAATCACTAGAACATAGTTTAGTTAATTCTAAACTTGTTCGCAAATAAAAGTTAATCCTTCTAACTTGACTTTTAAAATCAACTAAACACATGTTCTATATCTATATGATATGCTAACTTAATTATTTAAAACCCGGAAACACGAAAAACACCGTAAAACCGGATTTACGCCGTCGTAGTAACACCACGGGCTATTTTGGGTTAGTTAATTAAAAACTATGATAAACTTTGATTTAAAAGTTGTTATTCTGAGAAAATGATTTTTATTCTGAACATGAAACTATATCCAAAAATTATGGTTAAACTCAAAGTGGAAGTATGTTTTTTAAAATGGTCATCTAGACGTCGTTCTTTCGACTGAAATGACTACCTTTACAAAAATGACTTGTAACTTATTTTTCCTACTATAAACCTATACTTTTTCTGTTTAGTTTCATAAAATAGAGTTCAATATGAAACCATAGCAATTTGATTCACTCAAAACGGATTTAAAATGAAGAAGTTATGGGTAAAACAAGATTGGATAATTTTTCTCATTTTAGCTACGTGAAAATTGGTAACAAATCTATTCCAACCATAACTTAATCAACTTGTATTGTATATTATGTAATCTTGAGATACCATAGACACGTATACAATGTTTTGACCTATCATGTCGACACATCTATATATATTTTGGAACAACCATAGACACTCTATATGCGAATGTTGGAGTTAGCTATACAGGGTTGAGGTTGATTCCAAAATATATATAGTTTGAGTTGTGATCAATACTGAGATACGTATACACTGGGTCGTGGATTGATTCAAGATAATATTTATCGATTTATTTCTGTACATCTAACTGTGGACAACTAGTTGTAGGTTACTAACGAGGACAGCTGACTTAATAAACTTAAAACATCAAAATATATTAAAAGTGTTGTAAATATATTTTGAACATACTTTGATATATATGTATATATTGTTATAGGTTCGTGAATAAACCAGTGGCCAAGTCTTACTTCCCGACGAAGTAAAAATCTGTGAAAGTGAGTTATAGTCCCACTTTTAAAATCTAATATTTTTGGGATGAGAATACATGCAGGTTTTATAAATGATTTACAAAATAGACACAAGTACGTGAAACTACATTCTATGGTTGAATTATCAAAATTGAATATGCCCCTTTTTATTAAGTCTGGTAATCTAAGAATTAGGGAACAGACACCTTAATTGACGCGAATCCTAAAGATAGATCTATTGGGCCTAACAAACCCCATCCAAAGTACCGGATGCTTTAGTACTTCGAAATTTATATCATATTCGAAGGGTGTCCCAGAATGATGGGGATATTCTTATATATATGCATCTTGTTAATGTCGGTTACCAGGTGTTCACCATATGAATGATTTTTATCTCTATGTATGGGATGTGTATTGAAATATGAAATCTTGTGGTCTATTGTTACGATTTGATATATATAGGTTAAACCTATAACTCACCAACATTTTTGTTGACGTTTAAAGCATGTTTATTCTCAGGTGAATACTAAGAGCTTCCGCTGTTGCATACTAAAATAAGGACAAGATTTGGAGTCCATGTTTGTATGATATTGTGTAAAAACTGCATTCAAGAAACTGATTTCGATGTAACATATTTGTATTGTAAACCATTATGTAATGGTCGTGTGTAAACAGGATATTTTAGATTATCATTATTTGATAATCTATGTAAAGCTTTTTAAACCTTTATTTATGAAATAAAGGTTATGGTTTGTTTTAAAAATGAATGCAGTCTTTGAAAAACGTCTCATATAGAGGTCAAAACCTCGCAACGAAATCAATTAATATGGAACGTTTTTAATCAATAAGAACGGGACATTTCAAACATTAGATTCACCATTACCATCAACATCAACTTCTGAGTCACCTTCAACATCACCTTCCACACCACCTTCAACTGAATCTTTAGCAATAGGTAGATTAAAATCTACAAGAGAATCATAGGCGAAATGACTAGAAGTACCGGATCTATTACAACAAAAAACCTTGTAAATAACAATCCCAGCTGCATTTCTATTTTGCGAAGATCTTTTAGTATCAAATCCACCAGCCTCGCCATAGGACTCATAAAACAACTGACATGCATCATACGATTGAAATAAAGTACCAATAACAGGTTTCAAATGATCAGGAACAACAGGTAAATATTCTTGTGAACCATCAACACTTTCTCTAATTATTGAAGATATATCAACTTGTTCAACAATTGCTCCAGAACCTAAAAATACAAAATATTGATCATGCAATGTCATTAGCAATATATTTATTATTGGTGAACAGAAACATATCATAAACCCTAAAAAACAATAAAAAAGAAAAGAAAATATATAATAATAATAAACATATGTAATGTTCATAAGAAAATCATGTATTGAAATCAGAAAAAAAACAATTCAAATTAAAACGTGCAGGGCATGTAATGTTTTTAGAAAAATATTTATCATTGATGAACAGAAACATTACATAAACCATAAAATAAAAAGAAACAGCAGACAATAGATAATAATATTCATCATATGTAATATTCATAAGAAAATAAAGTATTAAAAGCAGGAAAAACAAAGTCACATTAATACATGCAACGCATGTAATGTTATTAAAAATATTCATTATTAATGCACTGAAACATAACATAAACCCTAAGATAGAAGCAAACAACAAGAAAACAGATAACAGATAGTAATATTGATCATAAGTAAATAAAATTAAAAAATAATGAATGTAAAGCAGAAAACACGTACATTCAGCATCAGACTGTGTAGAATCGAAACCAGATGAAGCAGCGACAGAAGTAGAACCTTCAACACGAGAGGTAGAATCTGAAGCACAAATAGAACTGGAAGCCATCGCAAACCTTGATTACACATAAAAAAGTAAAAACGAATCAGATACGAACGATATAGAACTAAATTGTGGAAAAAAAAACGAATCAGATGAACATATAAACCGTAACTCAAACGTTTATGATGAAGACGAAATCACTGAAAAATTGTATGGAGAATCGTAATTGAATATTGACGAAGAGAGAACGAAACCCTAATTCAATGATGATCGACGAAAAAACGAAATCAATTATATCAGTTAATAAAAGGAAAAAAGAAAAAAAAAGAATTACGAAATGACAAGATTACCCTTTCAATACAAATAAAAGATGCGGCCAGGAAGCTGGAACAAGAAGAGGAGGTGGAATATTAGGGGCTGTTGGATCAAAAATCAAGGGTGGGATCATGAGCTTCCCCCTTCCCCCCTAAAAATCACTTCCCTCTTGATTATATATATATATATATATGTATATATATATATATAGGGGCAGGATCAATGGGAAAGTAACCAATCGGGGGAAGCGGGGGGAAACAACAAATTTTTTTTTTTTCGTTTTTTTTTTGAAATTTTTTTTTCCGGCATCAAGATCACACGAAAATATGAATGTTTAGAAGAGACACTTCGTGATGAATGTTATTATTTAGGCGAGAAAACGATCGACAAAAATAACATTCAAGATAATATTGTTCATGAAGAATATGAACGTTTTTTTTCTTCATGTTTTGTGAAGTAAAATTTAGCCCGATTTAGAGTTTAGGGTTTAGGGTTTAGGGTTTGGTGTTTTGGGTTTATTCCATAAACCCAAAACACCAAACCCTAAACCCTAAACTCTAAACCGTTCGTATTAAAAACTCAATATAAATCCTAAATCTAAACCCTAAACCCTAAATTTCTAAACCTAATATCTAAACCCTATAAACCCTAATATCTAAACCCTAATATCTAAACCCCAATAGCTAAAACCTTAACATACGCTCGAAAAACACGATAATTGTTATATATTACTTCTTCGAGCGTTTTCCCGCCAAAATAAAAACATTTATCACAAAGTGTCTCTACTAAATGTTCATATTTTCATCCCATCTACAATGTTCGTGAACAAATTTTTTTCAAAAAACGAAAAAAAAAAGTTTTTGCTTCCCCCGCTTCCCCCCGATTAGTTACTTCCCTCTTGATCCTGCCACTATATATATATATATATATATATATATATATATATATATATATATATATATATATATATATACCTGCAGCTGCAGGTTTTTTAAATGAATTTGATGCATAAATAGGTGCATCTAATGCTTCATTTCACAATTTAGTTTAGTTTGTTTACCAAGTATAAGTTCTAATAAAATATACAACATGAAAAATCAGTTGTGTTGGGAAAAATAGAAATAATAATCTGATGAGTCAAAAGTGTTTTGCAGATTTTAGAGTCTAAAGGTTTAGAGTCTGAAGTTGCAGACTCTGGAATTGCTGGAGTAAACGTTTGAAGATTTCTTAAAGCAAAAGTCGTAGAATATTCTGGAGATATGCTTGTTATTTAAGAAGATTTGTTTAAATATTAAGAAGATTGTGTTTTGATTCTGTGTTATCTCTAGAAGATAAACTTTGCATTGTTTAGAATATTTGTTAGTTTTAAGTTTATCTTTTCCTAAGTTTTAGTCAAGTAGTTTAGGAAACCAAATCTTCAAGATTTGGTTTAACTCTGTATAAATAGGGCTACGGTTTATCATTGTAAAACACCCTTTTGCACGATTAACATTGTCTTTCTTATATCTTCATATCGTGTTCTCTCAATTATTGTTCTTATAATTCATATTTACTATTCAATTGAGAGTCTGGTGTTCATAGTTCAAATACTGTGAACTTATAACTGGTATCAGAGCGGGAAAGGTGTAAATCCAACTTGGTAATCTTTTAAAACGATCCATATATTGATCAAGATGTCTACCAGTACCATTCCAACCCCAGTTATGGCTGGAAAAGGTGTGCCAATATTCGATGGCACAGACTTTGCAACATGGAAACTGAAAGTTCTTTGGTTTCTGGGTTTCATTCATGAAGATGCTGAGCAAGTCCTCACAACAGGACCTATTATACCTGGTGCAATGGTTGAAGCTGTTCCTGCCACAGATACTGTTGCTGCACAACCTGCTTATTTTCGTGAAACTCCAAGAGATAGATGGACTGAAGCACAAGCCATAAAATTTAAGCTTGATAGCAAGGTAAGGAGTATTATTGGCAATGCTATTACTGTTCCAATTCTAAGAAAGATCAGCTATGCCAAGACTGCTAAAGCTATGTGAGATCTTTTGCTTAATGACTATGAAGGAGTCACAGTTGTTAAGACTCAAAAGAAAAAGAATCTGATAAGGTGTTATGAAAACTTTGCTGCTCAATCGAAAGAATCTTTGAGTGATCTCCATTCAAGATTTCAGGTTCTAATTAATGATCTTGGAAGTGTTGGCGTAGAGAAAACACAACAAGTATTGTGTCAAAAGTTCATTGAATTGTTGCCTTCAAATTTTGAGTCTGTGATTACATCCATGGTAATCAGTGAGAAGATAGACAACTATGAATTAAGTGAGCTATTTGGTATACTATCAAATTTTGAAGAAACACAATTAAAGAACAAGATTAATGCTAAGAAGGTTGTTAAAGATCCAGAAGCTGCATTGGTGGCTACCACAAAGAAGAATAAGCAATTATTCTCCAGTTATTCTAGCAAGGTTGAATCTGAAAGTGATGAAACTTCTGATGATGATAGTGATTCTGATGAAGATGAGGAGATTCAAGATCTGGAAGGGCAGGTGGCTCTTTTGACACAAAGGATTGAGCAGAAAAGGTTTGGTTATAAGAAAGGTAAAGGTAAGAGTACTTTTGATCCAAAGAAAGCTAAATGTTTTAAGTGTGGAAAGATAGGTCACATAGCTGCAGATTGCTGGTCTAAGAGTGAAGGAGGTTTAAATACCAACAAGTCTGTTGACAAGGCAAGAAAGTATAAGCTCAAGTACATGAATTTGAAGAGTGAAGCAGAAAAGTCAAAGAACAAAGATCAGGAGAAGGCTTTGTACACAGAAGCATGGGAGGATGAAGATTCATCATCTGATGAGGAAGAGGATAAGTGTCTTATAGCTATAACTGAAAGGGATAGTGGTTCTAGCAAGTTTGAGGAAGATTTGAAAGCTATTGAAAAGATGGATAAAGACTCTACTTGTAATAAAGTTTCTGCCTATAAGGTACAAAATTTTGTAATCTTGATAATGAAAAAGTGAGAATGTTTCAGTATTTGTTACTTGACTTTAAGTGGTGTTTAGAAGATATTGATAGGTTAAGAACACAAATTTTTGATCTTAAAAACACCATCGAAAACAAAGATGCTGAAATTAAAGAGTTAAAAGAATGTGAGGCAGAACTTGACACCTATAAAATGGCTTACACAGAAGAAACAAAAAGGCTAAATACTGAATTAGGAAGATCAGTTAAAAGGTCAAAATATTATGAAACAATTTGTAAATCTTGGTGTGTGTCTTCCAAAAAGAATTCAGATGCTATTGCCAAACAAATTCCAAATGATGTCAAGGCTATACTAGGTGAAAACTACATATTAAACAATAATGTGAAAGTTGATCCTAGTGTATTCAAACCTGACATTTTACCTGACACTTTTGTAAAATTTGATGGTGACAAAAAGATTTTAACTAATGCATTTGTAAGATCATTAGATCCTGTTGAACCCTCAGAGACTATAATACTAGAATGCAGAAATCCACTAGAGTCTGAACTCTTGAAATCTTCAGATTCTAACAGTTTAGTCTCTAAAAGTGAAAGTGTATGTTCTGACCTAGAGTCTGACTCCCAAGAGTCAAGTAGCAAAAGTGATTCTGAATCATCCTCTGATAGTGACACTTGTCCAGATCCAATAAGGTCAACTAAAAGAAGGTCAAAACAAGCAAAGACTATCCAAAAACTCAAAAGAAAAATTTCAAAACTCAATGAAAAAATCAAGAGTCAAGAAAAACCTTTAGTTAAAAGAACATCTTGTTTTCCTGAGAAAATTGAAAAGGTATGGAAACCTAAAGTTTGTGAAAATGTTTTGAAAACAATTAAGGACAAGTTGATTTGGATTGGGGACAAAGCTTTTGTTTGGAGAGTGAAGAGCACTCCAACTGAACCCACTGAAAAGTGGGTTCCCCTTAAAAACTAACCATTTTCTTTTGTTTTGTGTCTTGTGTAGCAGGGTAATTTGTGGTATTTGGACAGTGGCTGCTCGAGACACATGACTGGATGCAAAGAGCATCTTGTAGGGTTTGTAAAAGAAAAAGGTCCTTCTGTAAGATATGGTGATAATTCAGTTGCAAAGACTATTGGTTATGGTACTGTTGAAGCTGGAAGTGTTTCATTTAAGAAAGTTGCTTTAGTTGAAGGGTTGAAGCATAATCTGCTAAGTGTGAGTCAGATTGCTGATGAAGATTGTGAGATTAGAATAAGAAAGAAAGCTGGTATTATTTATGATCCAAAAGGAAGGCCAACACTTGTAGCTTGGAGAGTTCAAAATGTGTACATGCTGGATTTAGATTCTGTTGATACTGGAATTGAAACTTGTTTGTATTCTCAGACTGTTCCTGAACTTAATTGGCTTTGGCATAAAAGGTTATCTCATCTCAATTTCAAAAATATTAATGAGCTTTCCAAAAAGAAGCTTGTTAGAGGGTTGCCTCAACAACCTTTCAAGAAAGATAAACCTTGTTCTGCTTGCATTATGGGTAAACAAACCAAAACAAAGTTTCCCTCAAAAACTCTAGCTACTATTAGTGATCCACTTCATATGCTTCACATGGTTCTATTTGGTCCAATGAACACTAGTAGTTTGGGTGGGAAAAGATATACTTTGGTAATTGTTGATGAGTATTCTAGGTTTACCTGGGTTATTTTCTTAGCTGCAAAAAGTGATGCTTCTGAAGAAATCATTAATTTGATCAAGAGAGAACAGGTTCAAAAAGGTGTTCTTGTTAAACAATTGAGAAGTGATCATGGCACTGAGTTCAAAAATGTTACTCTAATTGACTTTTGTGAAGAGTCTGGGATTGGTCAAAATTTCTCTGCTGTTAGAACTCCACAACAAAATGGAGTTGCTGAAAGAAGAAATAGAACACTTATTGAAGCAGCCAGAACTATGCTATGCCAATCAAATGTTGCACTCAGATTCTGGGCAGAAGCTGTTAATACAGCTTGTTATACTCAAAACAGATCCTTGATTGTGAAGAAGCATGGCAAAACTCCTTATGAGTTATACCATAAAAAGGTGCCTACTATTCATTACTTTCATGTATTTGGGTGTAAGTGCTACATTTTAAATCAAAGAGATCAGCTTGATATGATGAGGCCAAAATCTGATGAAGGTGTATTTATGGGATATTCTTCTGTTTCTAAAGCTTATAGAGTTTATAATCAGAGGAGAATGAAGATTAAAGAATCCATTAATGTTTCTTTTGATGAAAGTTCTATAGAAATGGATCAGTCGTCCAGCACTGAGCAATCTGCACTTGGTGAATTGTCAAATTTAATTTCTGGAAACAGTGTTCAGACTCTGGATTCAGAGTCTGAGTCAGATGAACCTAATTTGTCTGGGTTGAAAAATGATTCTGCAGATAATTCTCATACAGAAGAAGTTCCACAAGAAGATGAGTCTGTTGTTATTCAAGAGGGTGATCAGTCATCAAATACCACCTTGGATCCTGCTGTTCCTACTAGAAAATCATCTAGAAATATAGTTCCTCCAAAACATCTTGAGGATTATGTTGTGGATCCTACTGGTTTGCCTAAACCTAGCTCTTCTTCTCAGACACATGTGTCTGACTTTGCTATTGCAAACTACTGCTTCTTTTTTTGTTTTCTTTCACTAATTGAGCCCAAAGATGTATATGAAGCATTGGCTGACAATAATTGGGTTGAGGCTATGACTGAAGAGTTGACAGAATTTGAAAGGAATGATGTATGAGAGTTGGTTCCAAAGCCTGAAGGTAAAACTGCAATTGGCACTAAATGGGTTTACAGAAACAAGGTTGATAAAGATGGTATTGTGATTAGAAATAAAGCAAGGTTAGTGGCTCAAGGATATAGACAAGAAGAAGGAATAGATTATGATGAGACTTTTGCTCCTGTTGCTAGAATTGAAGCTATTGGACTGTTTCTGGCATATGCTGCACACAAAGATTTCAAGGTGTTTCAAATGGATGTGAAGAGTGCTTTCCTGAATGGTAAATTGCAAGAAGAGGTTTATGTGAAACAACCTCCTGATTTTGTAAGTAAGAAATTTCCTAAGCATGTTTACAGATTGAAGAAAGCATTGTATGGTCTGAAGCAAGCTCCCAGAGCCTGGTATGATACCTTGTCAACATTTCTTCTAGAAAAGAATTTTTCCAGAGGAGCTATTGACAAGACTTTGTTTTTCAAAAAGGACAAAGGTGATGTGTTACTTGTTCAAATTTATGTTGATGACATTATTTTTAGGTCTACTAATCCACATTTAAGAAAATGGTTTTCTGACATTATGTCTGAAGAGTATAGAATGAGCAATTTATGTACTTTAAACTATTTTCTTGGGTTGCAAATTAAACAGAGTTCTGAAGGCATTTTTATTAACCAAAGTAACTACATTTCTGACATGTTAACTAGATTTGATTTTAAAAATTGTTCTACTTTAAGAACTCCAATGAGTGTTTCTGAAAAGCTTGATAAAGATGAATCTGGAAAACTCACTTGTCAATCAACCTTTAGAGGTATGATTGGATCTTTACTATACTTAACTGCTAGTAGACCTGATATAATGTTTTCTACATGTCTTTGTGCACGTTACCAATCAGATCCTAGGGAGTCCCATTTTATAGCTGTGAAACGAATTTTTAGGTACTTAAAAGGTACCCTTAACTTGGGTCTTTGGTACTCCAAAGACTCAGGGTTTGATCTAATTGGTTACACAGATGCAGACTATGCAGGTTGCAAATTAGACAGAAAGAGCACTTCTGGTGGATGTCAATTTCTAGGTGGAAAATTGGTCAGCTGGACTAGCAAAAAGCAGAATTCTGTGGCCACTTCCACAGCAGAAGCTGAATATGTTACTGCAGGAAGTTGTTGTGCTCAATTACTGTGGATGCAACATCAACTTTTGGATTTTGGGTTATCATTGTCCAAAACTCCAATAATGTGTGATAATGAAAGTGCAATTGCTATTACTGAGAATCCAGTGTTTCACTCCAGAACCAAGCATATTGAAATCAGGCATCATTTTATAAGGGATTGTGTTGAAAAGGGCAAAGTGTTTTTAAAGCATATTGGCACTAAGGATCAATTGGCAGATATTTTCACTAAAGCACTTCCTGAGGAAAGACATTTCTATCTTCTTGGACAACTTGGAATGTTAAATCCATCTATTGAAATGTTGTCCAGTGATGATATTTCTTGAGTCTGAATTATTTTCTTAGAGTCTGGGTGACGTAATATTGTTCAGAGTCTGGAAAAGTTTACTCAAGTGTATTTTTGTGTATAAATTTTTTTCCTTCTTTAGTCAAATAAAGTTTTTTTTTTAATTTCGTTTTTAGGTTAAATTTTTTTTTCTTTATTCTATTTCCTAAAATAAAAGGGTCAAATTTGGTATTAATGAAGGGAGTTAATGGTAACTTTTTGAAAATTTTTGTCAGGAGTATTAATTTGATAATGATTGTGTCAATCTTTTTGATAACTTTCTGTTATGATGCATTGGGTCAATCTTGGCCGTGCAGACCAACCTGCAGATTCTGAGCAATCAGAGTCAAAGTTGTTACCCCAGAATTGAATTGAATTGATTGTACAAATTGCCATTCTCGAGTATCTTTTCCGTCCTACACCGACACCGGGTTTAGTTGGCTCGGTAATTTTACTCGACGTGTGGTTGTTTCGAAACAGGGAACAACTTTGAATACACAAGCTTGTAACCCGCGGATGAACCGCACACTAGAGCCTTATTGGGGCTAAAACCAATAACGAGAGCCTTTTTGGTATCATTGGAATTAACGGTATACTCCACACCATGATGTTACATATACAGAGCAGGCTGAGGACATGATTGAGGAAATCCCACCTCATTCTAACCCATCTTCTCCCGCTGCTACTGAACAAAATCTCCATTTAACCAACCTTATGAACTCACCAGTTCATATTGAGAATACCACCATACTTAAAACCCTAGATGTTACAGCACTTGTGAATTCACCTCAAAAATTCACTAGGCAAGGTGCTTCTAGTACTACTTCATCACCTCTGCTAGAGGTTGGTGAAGTCAGTGCTTTGACCCAACCTAAACCTGATAGGATAGTAAACTTGGATACCCTCATTACAGTCACTGAAGAAACCCACTCAGTTGACTTATTTGAAGAAGTCCCAATCCTGGACTCAAATAACCAAATTCAACAACCTACTGAAATGACCAAGCCTACTGCTACCCCAGACTTAAGTCTGCCACTACTCACTCCAAATATTCCATCCTTACACTTAATTGCACAGGCTGCCAATATCACACTCATGTCACAGGGTGAGATACAGGCCTCAAAATCTTCTATGTCTAAGGATCAGCTTTCTTTACAACAGGAAGGCTGTGAGGACATACCAACCCTACCCTTATCTTCTGGCACTACATCTCAGACTGAGGCACCAGTCACTATGGTTGGCCTACATCAGGCTTTGACCAAGTTGACTAAGGAGTTTGATGACAAGCTCTCTAGTGTGCAGTCTAAGATTAATAATCTTAACTTTAATAATAATTTTGTTTTCAAAGATGAGCTGTTGGAGGTAAGGAGGTTGGTTGGGGATATGCAGGGGTTGACTAGTACAGGTGGTTCAGGGTCTGTAACAGAAATTAATCACAGGTTGGCTGTGCTGGAGAAAAGGATGATTGGTGTTGATGAACTGAGACAATGTTTTACTGGGCTTGCTTCTGATATTTGTTCCCTCAAGAATCAACAGACTGAAATTTGGAAGGTCATATCTTCTCTGCCTTTAGATGATGTCAAAAAGGGGGAGAAAAGAAAGAGGTCAGATGATGCAGGTACAGGTACTGCAGATGCAGGTTTTGCAAGTGTTGAGGGGGAGCAATCAAAGAGAGCTCAAATTGAGGGGGAGTATCAGGTTGAGGGGGAGAATATAACTGAAAGAGGTGTTGGTGCTACTCAAATGGTTGCTGTTGGTGGTGTTGGTGATATTCAGGGGAGTTCTAGTGCTGTTGTGGTTGCTGCTACTCAAAGAGCAGATGGTGATTTAAGGGCTCAGATGAACAAGAGATTTAGATTCAGAAGATATGAAGGTGATGTTGTCAAGGTTGAGGTTGATAAATCTGAATTTGAAGGTGTAACTCTACTGCTATAGCATTGAGATGTTGATCAGTTTATTATCCAGATGTGAGACAGAGCAAACTTTTCCTTTTAGGGTACAATTGTTGAATCACTTGTATAGCAAGCTGAGCATGTTGAAGAAAATTTCTCATATGAAGGGCAAGTGCAAGCTAATTGAAAGGGAGTATGCAAAGATGTTTGTTTAGGAGTACGGGTTGTTTTGACAACATCAGATAGGGAGAGATTGTTGGGAAAAATAGAAATAATAATCTGATGAGTCAAAAGTGTTTTGCAGATTTTAGAGTCTGAAGGTTTAGAGTCTGAAGTTGCAGACTCTGGAATTGCTGGAGTAAACGTTTGAAGATTTCTTAAAGCAAAAGCCATAGAATATTCTGAAGATATGCTTGTTATTTAAGAAGATTTGTTTAAATATTAAGAAGATTGTGTTTTGATTCTGTGTTATCTCTAGAAGATAAACTTTGCATTGTTTAGAATATTTGTTAGTTTTAAGTTTATCTTTTCCTAAGTTTTAGTCAAGTAGTTTAGGAAACCAAATCTTCAAGATTTGGTTTAACTCTGTATAAATAGGGCTATGGTTTATCATTGTAAAACATCCTTTTGCACGATTAACATTGTCTTTCTTATATCTTCATATCGTGTTCTCTCAATTATTGTTCTTATAATTCATATTTACTATTCAATTGAGAGTCTGGTGCTCATAGTTCAAATACTGTGAACTTATAAGTTGACATTTTAGAAATTAATTTGACATAAGTTTTAGTCTCCCATGATAACTGTGGTATGTTATAAGTTGGCTCCTGCTATAACGTGGTACGATGTTACATATTTTTTAACCAATGTTGAATTTTTTTTTTTTTTTTTTAAACAGCGATTGGGATCACTCGAGGGGGACTAAATCACCCGTTGCGATCATCTCCAGTTTCGACTATGCCGATGTAATGATAATAACCCCGCCCCCATGGCTGCCCGAGAGGAAACCTTGAAACCGATCCAATGGCACGGCCAAGTAAACCAACCCCCCCCCCCCCCCCCCCCCCCCCGGTTGGAATTGTGTTTTTAATATGTAGTCAACGGGGGTCGAACTCCTGACTTCTCCTAAAGGAGGCAGGCCACCAACCAATGTTGAAATTGAAATGTTCTTGTGTCCTTATTTACTTCTCCACATTGTTAACTGATGCTCCCTTTGGCTCTTTTTAACGTGGAGTTCTAAAACCCGTAGCAGATGGCAAGATGTGAGCCAAGTTTTGGGTTTGTTAGGCCACATAAAATATCTAAAGCTTCGTAGTTATTAGTGTTGTTCGATGATGAACTACCATATTAAACCACCAAATATCATATATACCGTAGTTTACAAATTATCAAATATCCAAATCTGAGTCAATTGACGAAGTAATGTTCAATATCGATCGAACATTATTCTGTATTTTCAAATTAACAAAAAAAATTTGCAAGTGGCTTACACATTAAAATCCATATAAAACTATAAATATACACCAAGCAATCTTCTATTTTCATGGTTGTCCACTAATTTTACTACTGTAATACATTCCTCCCACTCCTTATTTTGCTCCCACCCTCTATCCAATTCTTCAAACCCTTATAAACTACCTTCCCAAGTCTATTGATTTCGTGTTCCTGATCGATATCCTAAACCAACATCGTTTTTAAAAACTTCTTCGTCCTCCCTCCCCGTCTCATTTATCCATTCTCTTTTTTAGTCCCTTTCCTTCTTACAACAACCCCTCGTGATGGGTCTTGACGAGATCCATCACTTTTTTCAAATGTTCGATCATGATGGTGACGGTAAGATCACCAAACAAGAGCTATCAAAGTCTCTTGCAAGTCTCGGGATGGTTATACCCGAAAAAGATCTTGAACACATGATTGAACATATTGATGAAGATGGTGATGGGTGCGTCAACATGGATGAGTTTGAGAGGTTGTATGAAACGATAATGGAGGAGAGGGACGAAGAAGAGGATATTAAAGAGGCATTCAATGTGTTTGATAAAAATGGAGATGGGTTCATTACTGTTGATGAACTTAGGTCCGTTTTTATGTCACTTGGGTTGAGACAAGGTCGAACCATTGAGGATTGTCAACTTATGGTCAAGAAGGTGGATGTGGATGGGGACGGGATGGTGAATTACGCAGAGTTTAGGCAGATGATGAAAGGTGGCGGCTTTGCAGCCATGGGAACCAGCTGATAATTAATCTGTTTTAACTTTGTTTTTATGAAATTCTTGTCTGATCAACATGTATCTTTTTGGAATTTCATATCAAATCTGAGCATCAATCTTATTTCTTTATTCGTGTTTTTAATAGTATTATCATCAAAAACATGATCATTGTAGCTTTCAAAAGGGAAAAATCAAGAAACAACACTACTGAAACACTACAAATAAAGCGTTTTTAATCACTCCTTGTAGGAGAACTGCTATTTATAAGCATTAATAACTAAAAGTTTAAAATTGATAAAATGGGAAACAGAACAAGGTTAGAAAAATGTTGCTTAATTAGATTTTTACTTAGAAACAAACATGGGCAGTTGTTGAACAAAACAGATCCAAACCTCTCAAATTCAATTCCACTTCATTCAATTTCATATTGTAAATTTCTTATACACATAAAAAGTTGTGTTATATAACAAACATTGATCCTGTATTCCTGTGAAAAAGGTATTGCAAACAAACTACAATAATAACGAACACAAACAATCTAAAACCTCATCACAACAGGATCGGATAATAGTTGTTAATGCAAATCGTTTTTACTGAAACTGTTCTTGTATTAACTCCATTTAATCATGCAAAGTTGTAAAATTTTTCATACAAAAATGGAAGTTTACAAAAATTCAACAGAAGGAAAATGAATTGTGAAAGAAGAGTTGCAGTAAGCAATGAGGTCCCTTTTGCTTAGTAAACTTGAAGCAATACAACAAGCTCACCATCCATACTTGGCATGTGTTTCTGCTTTTGTGAGAAAGCCTTTGGAGCGACGTTCTGCGAGTTCCATCTCTTTTGATTTCATATCAAAGTACAACGATCCGATCTGATGTTTCCTCTTGTGAAGCTTTGTGGGTTTACCCTTAGCTGAAGAAGTAGGCTGCAATTAATCCAAAAAGTAGGTCATGATAAGAACAGACACGGTAAAACAGATTGACTAAAGATAATTGCAAAATCTGGACATAATGAATTCAATACATTAGATAGTCCATAGAGAAGACAAGAATCAATTGAAAACATCATACTCAACACCTAGAAACAGACTCCAGGACTTCCATTTATTCAGAACCTCATGGACCCCATAACACAAAAATTGCAAAAAGATGAAATAAAATACAGGAAGTTGCATATAGAAAATGCTGGAAAAAAAGATAGTCAGGAGATTTCTTCAATCGCCTGGGTTAATCAATCCAGAGTTGGCACAAAATAATTCAGGTTTTCTACTCCTGTAGTATTTCAGGTAGACTTGAACGGGAATGGTTATTATCCAACTTACTATAGAGGGATGGGTACTTTCAATATGTCCAATCTATGTTGATGTTACAGTAACTGAAGCCATAAAAGAACGATAGACTCGCAACTCAGAAAAATATACCTATTAGGTGACCTATTTATGCTATCCATCTATATTATAGATTATAGATAGATAGAATTCCAAGGATTGGATTAAACTACTTGAATATGTAGATGCTTGGTTATAACTTATAAGTCAGGTTTTGTCAAATGGGTGTGTGGGTATTTGGATTGGGTTAAGGGCATAAGGGGGAAGTGTGTATATCACTCTATTTTGTCAAATCAAACTTGTTTTATGCAAAGCATTACAAAAGAGAACTATGTGAGACTTGC
Source organism: Rutidosis leptorrhynchoides (assembly GCF_046630445.1). Taxonomy (NCBI): domain Eukaryota; kingdom Viridiplantae; phylum Streptophyta; class Magnoliopsida; order Asterales; family Asteraceae; genus Rutidosis; species Rutidosis leptorrhynchoides. The sequence continues at coordinate 28,681,228 of NC_092342.1, forward strand.
ATATGAAGTCCATCATCACTCAAGAGGTTATTTTTTTGATGAAATTTTAAAAATGTTGTGTGTGTCAAATCTTACAGGTTTGTACCTTGAAACAAAAACAGATCAGTTACAGCTTGTATTAGATGTGGGGCAAGTTTTATAGCTTATAATATTTCTGTCTCTAACATGGTTAGCCACTAAACTTATAGTTTCATTTGAGAAATCTACACTTATAGGTCAATATGTATCGTTGTTAATTGTGGCTATATGTCATTGATGGTTTGTGAGCTCCTTGGTTGTTGCATTTCAATGTGGCTGAGACCGAACCCTAGAATAAGTGTATTGACTTTCAAGGTTAAACTTTTTAGTTTAAGTATTCTTAATAATCGAATGATTACCATTAAAGATTTAATAACCATGAATATGCAGGGTTGCTGATTTTGTAGATGTCAGGATCATTGCAAAAACAGATATTGGCTTATCGTATAAGGTCTAATAGAAATGTGCCCTGTGATGGTTTGGTGTTATATGGAACCGCCCATCGGGTCTGTGGTATCTGTTTCTAATCGAATAAACAACATATGCAACATAGTTTAATGTAAGTTATTTAACATATTGTATATAAGGGTCTAGATATATACTTACTAAGATATTGACATAAATGAAGGGTTATAACCTGATATGCAGGCCCAAAAGCAATCCCAGTCGCTTTAACTTGATCCTCACGTGGCCGATTCTTCATCAACTCATCCTGACTAACTTCAATCACTTCCTGAGGTATCTCATTCCTACCTCTCTTCCCAGGTACCCTCGCCGCATTTTGTATAACATCCGTCACCGGTATCTCGGGCCCCACATTACCACCCGAACGATCAACCCACTTACTCTCATACTGCGTGTAATCACTATATCCCTCATAACCACTATAACTCACATGATCGTCACTTACAGGTGCAGCTGGACCATAACTCGAATTATCCGTACCAACAACATTCTCATACCCTCCATAATTCCCATAGTCATAGTTAGCATAATCCACATTCGTTTCAGACACATTCGCATTCGTATATTCGACATAACTATTATCGTAATTCACATTCGAACTATTATTATCATACTGGACTTGATCAACACTAGACTTACTTACAGTCTCCTTACCACTATTCGAATTCGATAACGCAGGCACTTCGCTTTCCAAAATCGATCGTCTACCTGTACCCGAAGCGGACGGTAATGAGCCAAGCGAACCGGAATTTCGCGGTGCGGGAATACTTGATAAAAACGACTTAACAGATGGTGCTTGAGGTAAAGTGTTATCCTTTTTCGGTTGCTCTTTTATATCATCTTCATCATCATCATCATCATCATCATCATCGATAGGTTTGGTTGTAACTGGTGGATGAAATTGAACAACTTTTCTAGGTTTAGGGTTTACGTTAAACGGGTCGGATGTTTCGGATTTGGGTTGAGGAAGTTTAGAGAATAAAGATGCGGATGAAGATGACGATGAATTGGGATTTGAAATTTGTGATTTGGGTGGTGGAAGAGATGTGGATAATTTTGCCCCAAATTTGGATTGATTTGGTTTTAGAGGTGGAGGTGGTGGTGGTGGTGGTGGTGGTGGTTGTTGGTCATCTTCTTCGTCAGATGATGCGTAGGTAGCTAGTAATGAATCCATTATTTTTACCAGAATCAATTAAGAAAAACAATATAAAAACCTAGATTGGAAAAATGAAGGCTTGATTTCTAGGGTTTTAATTTTGAAGAAAAATAGTAACTGGAAATAGGTGTGTTCTATTTTGGAAGGACTCGGGTTCAAGATGAGGATCGGTGGGTTAAACTCGAAAGGAAAACTGCCTCAGTCAGTTGGCGGTGTTTTTCTATAGGAATTTTTAATTTAAAGCAAACTCACACCTTTGTATCTATCTATAATAATCCACAAAACAATAAATATATCCACAAGGAAACTACGATACCATCGTAACAATGACCTTTTAGGATTGAGATAATTTGTTGTGATAAGTATCCCCTTGTACTGTTTTAGAGTTGTGCGGTAATGGTACGCATACCCGATTAGCTCGTGTTACGCATCAAATAGCATCACTATATGGACCACACATATCGCGCGCTAAAGCAAATGGGCGCTAGGTGGCGAACCTGGCGCAACTTTTGTTCTAACGCTAGAGGTACATGTGCGTGTCAAGCGACGCTGTAGCTAGCAGAATACACATGGCAGACAAGAATCAGGTCCGACAAAATACTTTTTACTTTTGTCGGGTCAGCTCACACAAGGAGATACTATTGGCAGGCTACGACCCTTTAACTCTATTACGTGACAATAGAAGACAAAAAAGGTTTACCCTATAAATAAAGGACTAAATCCACAGCAAGAGAGGCTGGACATCCATTCGACTTTCATACATATACTATTTGTAGCATCTTAAACAGTAGCGCCTCTCTCATAGCGCGACTTCACCCGCGCTACCGGCACTAGACTTATTCTTGATCTACAGGTAACGTTCTATGAACATAAACCCTACAATCTAGCATGAGCCATCGTTAACCGGGCAACCCATCGATGGTGGGTTCACGTTTAACCAACCCTGCTGAGATCCTCATCTTGTAAGGGGTTATTCACGGTACTTCGGACCGGAGAGTTAAATTCCCGTTTATCGATGTCAAGCATAGACCGAGCCCGATACATTTATTCTATGCTTGATCATGCGGTGATTTATGCTAACGTGACATTGTTATGGAATTAATGAGACGCTGCGATTAAATGTTGTGTTGTGATGTTATAAATGTTGTAGATGATGTGATAAAATATAATTCGTAGTTGGGTGAATAAAGAAATAAAAAGGGTTGGCTAATCAAAACAAAATTTTGTTGTCGATTTCGTAATTTGCCCCCACAACACCAGAATAGTAGCCCCATTGATAATCGCCCACAAAGGGTGTTTTGGAACAAACAAGAAGGAGGACGACAACCCTACAATATATGTTTCTTACTCCGTCCGTCCCATATTTATTGTAATCAGACAAAACACACAAAGTTTAAGTAAATGTCATAAAAGTATTGTGATTCTGTTTAATTTTCAGTTTTACACTTACATTTTTCTTTCTCCTTTAATCATATTCACATATTAAGAGCATAATATAAATTAATCTTCTTATTCTTTTTTCTTTTTTATTTATGGTAGTGGACAATTAATTTGAGAAATTCTAAAATGAAATAATGGATAATAAATTAGAGACGGATGGATTAGTATTTTTCTATATGGATTTGATTTCAAGAGGATATATATATATATATATCTCACATGTTTATGCCGTATTAAAAAAAACTAATCCACACTTGTGATATGGTTAAATTATTTAACATTACAGTGATGAATAATAATATATAAAAAATAAATAAGAAAAAACAATATTTATAACTTTTCAAAGTCAATGTGAAGACCAACGATTCTATCAACCATTCCAGCGGTAAGAGCTCATCCAACAATAATATTTGGGTTGAGTGGAGTGTAGCTCAGTTGGTGATGAATGGGGGCATTTTGCTACAAATAAGCATAGGTAAGGGGTTCCAACCCTGTCACCCCGCCATAGCCACCGCCGACGAGCGAGCCAGGTATGCCCCTCTATTATGAAATTGGCAAGTCAAATGTGAGACAGTCTGGGTTACCGATTATCAACCTTTTACCTCAAAAGATTTAGGTTGAATGGCGAAAATTGTAGCTAGGTATGAAAATGAGTTCCAAATTAGTTTAGGTGAGAAAATTTCTCTTGTTTAAATTGCGTTGATATCACAATCAAACATAATTTTAAATTGCAACAATTTGAATTTGATGACGTGCTAATGTCAACTCACTTCAATTGACAAGGCTAAACTTGTACATAAGACCTTTTCATCTTCTCCGATCAGCTATTGTATTCTCAGCTAAATCAAAATTAAGTCACCAATTTATATGAGCATACAAACACAGTACAGATCATAATCAAAATAAGTCAACATTCCAACACATTCTCAGTAAAATTGGATCCAGCAACGCACCAAATAAACATATCTCCAAAATTACACTACACTTGTAAGTTGTAACAAGTCAAATTAAACCACTTAAGCACTTCATACATAATCAACTAATGCAAAAAAGCATAAACAGCAGTCGAAATATAAACCAAAAGTGCAGAAGTAACCAACACAATCATACTCGCAACCGCATTAATCGTGGCTCTACTTCCACACGACAACATCCCTAGTCGAATTTCGATCACGTTCACCATCGACAACATTAAAAACAAACACCCCATAACCGAACCAACAGCCGATCCAAGCATCCCAAACCGCAAAGCTTTTAAATTAATATGTGCTCTAAACACTTCATCAACATCTTTACTGTTTATTAAATTTATAGCTAGTTTAAGTCCTTGTGCAACTAACGATGAAAATAAAAAGAAACTAAATGAAACTACTTCAAATACTAAAAGCTTTTTAGCAACTGAAATATCAGCGTCACAAGCTGATCGATTCTCCAGACTGCGTTGACCTGGTGTGGTCAATGATAGTCCGACAAATACGGCGATTGTGAAAAGTGAGTTTACGTTTACCAGGCCGTCTAATGCCGTTACGTGAATGCTTGTTGTTGTTGTTGATGATGATGAACTGATTTGAGATCTGTTGCATTGATTTGTGTAGCTGTTAGATCTGATAAAATTAGCAGTTGAATTTAGAGATATAGAAATACAGTGTGTATGTATATGTGAATAAAAGAGATGGATGGGAACTTACTCTGCCATAATTGAAATGCGAGATGTGAACGATGAAATGTGAAATTAGGGTTTGGATATAGGAAAGTTGGATGAAGAAGAAAAGTATTGTACATAAAATAAAATACGTACCCAGTGAGATGGAGTGTGTTTTTGACCAATTACGTTCCTTTGTCAAACTAAATTAATGTTCGGTGGACCGTTTCACCTTTTTCTTACATTAAGATGACTCCTATTGGACCACGCCCCTAATGCTGATCTGACCGTCTGTCATAGTGATGGATGTTATAGTTGGAAGTGATCTGAATCAAACAACAACAATACTCAATTTCGAACATACAAGGTATGAGAATGTGAGATGTAGATAATACTTCCTCTATCATATAATAAAAGAGAAGTCGTCTTTAACCACGATAATTTCGGGTATAGTAGTATGGGTGTGTTGAACACTCACCCAACATTAAACTAAAGTGATGATTTTTATTTGACTAAAACCAGAATTAGATTGTTTCTCATTTTCACGAAAGCAAAAATTCCAGTGATACATAATATGCACTTCTAAAATTATATTGATGTACTCATGTGATTAAGAGGTTTTGTATTCTCAATCAAGTTATTGTCATTCAAGTTACTTTAGTTTACGACTCAGTTTATCAACAGTAAGTATAAGGATTCTTGAACAACTCAGTTCAAGACTCGATTTCAAGTGCAACAGATCTTAAACACAAACCATTCGAGATCAAAACCAGCATACTACACAAGCTTTTGTGCCAAATTATTCAAAAGAAAGAACCAATATCTTATTGAGGGGTGCAAGATGAAGATTCGTCATTTGAGAGGGATCAAAAGAGACTGCAATGATTAAATAAGCTCACTCACAAACTATTATTAGATTATAGTTTCTCAGATTATTCAAAATGCGAGAATTAGGATATACACGTCCTTGCACAACACTTCTATTTAGAGGGCTAGTAACTTTGTATCCCACAGACCCACACACTTACACTAGAACAAACTAAAATTTTGTAACACATCCTATAAGAATTAACAAGTAGATACAATCAGAATATGTAAGCCTAAACATAGCAACGGAGAAGATTACATAAACAATAAGTCAATTTACAAGGGCATTAATTTATAGAATCAATCGCATTGTGAGTCTTACTCGGGTCATTTACCTTCAAGCCGCATTTATTGTTTTAGCCACGAGCAACTTCATGAGGAAGGCTAGCTTTCCTCCTGCCAGCATAATGTAGTTGAAATGTACTTTCTCACGAACATAATATACCAGGAATATGAAAAGTGCAGCAGCCATCGATACTCCGGTAATAAGAAATAGACCACGTAACCCTTTAAAGTTTAGAACTTTCTGAGATGGTGCAGAGTCGTTTGATTGTGGTTTGAACCACTTTTCGTCCAACTTTTTTAAAGTCCCATCTTCGCGCAGTTTGGCAACCTGTCTTGAGATCTCGGGGGCTAACGGTGAACCTAGAGGGAATGCCTGCGAGTAATTAGTTAGAGATGCATTAGTTTGAAGAACATTTGAGAGTTCATCTATAGAGGGTCAATTGGGTCAAGCTTTTGGATCAACTGGGTCTTGGATAAAAAGCGTGGCAATGTAAACCCCAAACCTTAAAAAAAGTCCCATGGGTTTCCCTCCAACCTACTAGGTCCTATACAAAATATAAAGAAACAATAGGTATCAATTCCTAAAGCTAAATAAATAGAGGTCTAATGGGTCTTGTGAATGGGTCAAACGGGTCGAACATAAAGATCATAATGACTTCATCCATCAAACATTTACAAAGGCATTCATGGTTAAATCATTAATTAATATTTTTTATGTATATAATAAATATAAATAATAGGGAGTAATAACTAAAATAATGTTTTTACCCATTTGACACATGACCCGTAACCCAACCCGATCCATTTGGACCCGTTTTTAGATCTGACATGTTTGACCCATGACCTATTTCAACCGAACACCGTTTTGACCCGTTACCCAAACAGACCCAACCTAACCCGTTTGCCAAGTATATCATATTACACTTAATACAAGCAGAGGCGGAGACAGTAGGGGGGTTTGTGGGTGTCTTGCCTCCCCTAACTGTGGTAGTTTATTAGGTATCGTAATGTGTTTTAGGTATCGTAATGTGTTTTAATTTTGAAATTTTAAACTTTAGAGCTAGATTTCTATGTCGGAGGTGGGTAACTCGAAGGATTTGGGGAGGCAGATGAGTTAGTTGTCAAATGTCCAGTTAAGCCCTTCAATTAAAAGTTTATAATTCATTTTAGTCCCTCACTTTATTAACATGTCATTTAAATCCCAATCTTAAATCAAGTGCCTTTTTTGTATTCATGAAATGCCACTTTTTTTTGGGTCAGTTAAGTATTTAGATGATAAAATTGAAATATAAGTTTAAATTTCAAGATACTATTAAAACAAAGTATGGAATTCAAAGAATTTCTTTCAAAGATAAAGCTTATTTATATAAATTTCAACTATACATACATAAAAAAAAGCTATTTATCCGTCTCGATTAATATATTCTTTTCTTTTTAAAATGAAAACAATTTGTAAAGTGTGCAATCTTTACACTATTCAATCAACCATATATTATTTTACATTTTTCTTATTAATTATATACTCGTATATAATGAACAAGTATAGCATCGATAGATGTAAAGAATTTTGAAATTTTGTTTTAGTTGGGTACACCATATGGAATAATCGCAATGCAAACGTATTCAGTAAGTGTTGGAACGTTCCAATGGCTCTCAATGAAATTCAAGTCAAATTCTTTATATGGATCTCCAATAGTTTGAAACGACTATCCATAGATTGGAACCAGTGACTTGCAAATCCAAATGTTTATGATGATCATAGTCATTCTAGACGCTTTTATAATGGTCGAGATCGTTAGTTTGTAGTCTAATAGTTTTGGTTGTATGTTTTATTTCATAGAGCATTTGTCTCAACGCTACTTGTACTGCATCGATGATTAGTATAAATAAAATTGTTTTCTTCCGTTCAAAAAAAAAAAAAAAGTTTTATTTGGTAAGGATACTAATGTAGATGAAAGCTTTAGGAAGCAACTGATATTATCTTTCGGCTGCAATTTAAGTCGATGTCACAAAATCACATTTGCACTGTTTTTTCCCAATAAACTATATTGTAAAGCCCCCCTTAACCTCAAATCCTGGCTTCGCCTCTGAATACAAGCATGATGAATTAATGACACTCACGTAGCCAAAACCGTTAGTAATATCTTCAGACGCAACCATGGAGTATCCAGATTGATACTTGACAAGAAATTCTTTAATGTAAGGAATTTCGTCAACAATCGCATCAACACCGCCGTTTTTACTCCCACGTGACAAAGCAACAGCATATTCTTCTAACGTCGAATACGGCTTCAATCTTGTGTCTTTGAAATTCATATTCCTAACTAAGACTCCCCGCACAGCTGAACCATATCGGTATCCAATTGAGCCTCTCTTTGAGGCTAACTGGATTTGTTCAACGGTTAATAACGAACTTAATGTTGCAGTGTAGCTTGAAACCAGCACAAGCACTACAAACAACCATATAGTAACTACAAATCTTGACAGATTACTTTGAAGCTTCTGTCCTGAAAGTATATTTGATCATGATATGCAATTCATTAAAGGGTACATTCTTTGGTTGTACTTAGGAGAGGGCAGAAAAATCCGTACCCGATCCAAAACCCGATATTTTCGGTCCCTGTTCGGGCCGGGTATGAGGATGGTTTTTAATTTTTCCGCAGGTCCGGGTCCGGGGATGGTTTTAAACACAAACCCGATTACCCGGCTCGTATACCCGAAAAAAGACTTGAATACCTGTGGGAAAACCAGTTTACCCGATAGTTCGTAAGTAAATGGGGACCCGTACCCGTGGGATGGTTTTAGACACAAATCCAATTACCCGGCCCGTATACCCGAAAAGGACACGAGTCTATATACCCGGCCCGTAAACCCGATTACCCGGCCCGTATACCTAGAAAAGACTCGAATACCCGTGGGAAAACCCGTTTACCCGATAGTTCGTAGGTAGATGGGGACCGGATACCTGTGGGGAAACTCATTTACGTGCTAGTTTGTAACTAAATAGGGACCTGACGAGTCCGAGTTTGGGACTGGTTTAATCGAGTTCGGGTCCGGAATTACCTAAACCCGGCCCGATGTCATCAGGGGCGAAAATAATATAGGGGTAGGGGGCACCTCCCCCAGTGGATTTGCAATTTTAAGTGCAAAAATTTTGGATTTTTCGATTTTGCCCAAGTGGATTTTTTTTTTCCCAAAGCCTCCATATTTTGCACCAAAACCTCTAGATTTTGCACCAAAACCTTCATATTATTCCCAAAAACCTCCAAATTTTGGGCAAAAAGTTGCTAGGCTTTTTAAAAAAATTGTCCCTGGTTCTGCTTCCGCCACTAGATGTCATCCTTTGTACTATGTAAAAAAATGCAAGACCTTACTATGAGCATAAACCATAGTTGAAAACGCAAACCACAAGGTTGTTCCGATTTGTTGTGCTAGTGAGCCTTGAAATTCATCATTTGTTTGGTGTTCAAGAATCCAAATGACGAATCCCAATAAAATAAAGAAACATGCAGATACAAACCAAAGATCTGAACTAAGCGGTTCCAAAAAAATCCACATGCTTGCATCGACATTTTTGGTTAGTGTTGCATAACCAAGATCAGTGTATGGTAGTGTGAAGTCAACGTATAGAGATCTGTTTGCTGTAATTGTTATATCTCCAATGGCAACATCAAATTTCTGATACAAACAAATAAGGGTTTATTGTTCAATGTTTATCAAACTTTGCACAGTTTACAAGAAACATTGAAATTTTTTATTGTATGTATATATGATCTAAAAACGTGTAGGTTTTTGGCTGTTTTCGCTACAATATAATAGTCAAATCTCTAAAGTTTGATACATTTTGAAACAATAAACCCAACAAATAATACAGCACAACATACAATGGTGATTCTCATTTGATCAAAGGAATGTACAATGTGTATGAATAACCAAATAAATTCTCTCCTATATAGGTTACATTTAATTTATATTTACGCATGAAGATATATTTATTATGCATATTTGTTGGAGATATTCGGTTAATGGGTGCAGATTAAAGTCACAAGTCGGAAATTAAAAGAACTAATGTATGCATATAAACGCTTTGCAACCTTCATCTATCATTAATTGGTTTTAGACCCTCACCGAAATCGTAAAGATTCCGGCAGGGTGGCCGAATGTAAGTCCACCAACGACCTAGCATACAAGGTCGAGTGGCCAAAGATATGTAGGGTTTACAGTTCAATGAACGTACCTGAAAGTCTTAGAAAGAAGTGATGATCGTGAGCATGCTTATTCGTTACGGTTGAGTATGCTTCTTACATTAGAACATAGTACCCTTACGGTTTTAGAGCCATATATTTATAGGCTAGCAAGTAGGGTTTCAATAGAATATTAACCCTAATTAGACATAATCCTTTCCTTGCGTTATTTAAGGAAATCGAATCATGATATGATTTTATCCTTTGCCTTGGCAACACGATAGATATGAGACCAAGTCAAAGAATCACCCCAATAGTATAAGTGCAGAAACTCTCCAGAGTTCTCTCCAACTTTCGGCAAATAATCATACTCACTTCCAAGCTTATCCGACTAAGGTCGGTTTCTGATACCATCTTCTATAATTCACCCTTTTGCTTTTCCGTCATGTCATCGGATAAATCCGTAATTGATGTGCAGTGTACATAACTCCCAAATATACTTTAGAAATTAAAAAATGGTATTCTTCGATTGAAACTCTTGTTCCGCTGGCACCGACTGTTGGAGATAATCGGTCAAGGAAATGCAAAATAGTCCCACATTGGTGATAGAAAGAATTGTATGTATATAAGCTTATGAGAACTTCCCTCTATCACCAATTGGTTTTAGAGTACTGTGGAACTCATGAGCTACATACATGTTGTGGACCTGAAATAATCCTACCTGAAATGATCCCACACCGACCGTCGTTGATCATGGTTCTTTTGACAACCTGTGTGGATTTGTTGATACCTCTGAGGCGGGTTAAAAACTAAAATGAAAAAAAAAAAAAAAAAAAAAAAAACATTCTTTTTCGTGAATAACTCTTTTGTACCCAAAGCGTATAACAATACCCTTTTATGGTATTACGATAAAAAGGTCGATAAAAAAAGCCATTGATATGACACCCACATACTAAGAAATATACAACCTCTGCACTGACAGCCGCCTTCCTACCCGCATATATGCCGATGTGCCGCTTGTGCTCGGTTGTATCCCCACCTATTGGTCGGAATCGTACATACGGCTCGCAATGATGAAAAACAAGATTGGTATACGCATATTATACATGCATATGCACTTTTGACGCATTCGTCACCATTTTACTCATCCTTATATTGTATTGCTTGCAGAGATGAAGATGAAAGCATAAATGTTGCATGCCAAGCCCTCTAGGTGCTCTGCGACAAAAGGAAGTTGAAAGATACCGACACAAGCAAGTATCTACACCCCGAAAGCAGGAGTCTGGTGGGACGCACGTCAAAGTCAAAAACTGTTAAGTGGTGGTAGGAGGAAAACCCTTTCCTTACGCGAACAAAAAGAGCGTGACACCAAGGGTTTACAGTTCATTGAACGTACCTGAAAATATGCTTGATCAAATGGCGTCATTCGTGGGACTCGCAACATAATGTCTCGTGGTCCTACCTTTACGCGTTCGGCTTGAAAAGATTTGTTTTTCATCTTATTGATTTATTTATATATAAGCGGTTCAAGAAAATATTACGTGCAATACGCAGATATATGCGGAATTGGTTTTCCGCACAGCATCAAGCGGAATTGGTATTCCGCACAACTTTTCGCCCAGCTTCATGTAGAATTAATTTTTCGCGCATCTATTCGCATAGCCGCCTGTTCCTCCGTATTGCAATGGATAATTCGATACTTAACGAAAGACAACATACCGAACATGGGAGACTTAATCGGGTATGGTTCATTAGGGTTACACTTAAGCTTGGCCCATTAGCTTTAAACCCTAATTTCCCTTAACCCTAGTATTTCCCCTATGATATAGGGTTCTCTCTGTACACAAAAGGCACTTCATCTCTTCATAAACCAATCCTATTCCTGCCCCACACACGCAGACAGGCCGAACCCCACGGTTCCGCATGATGTGGAAGAATGCGGACGGCTTTGTTAAAATACTACTAATCTGACCATAAGTGATATCAGTGTGAGCAACAATTCGAATCCCAATCCCTATATAAGTAGTTGCCAATACCAATCCTATTTCTGCTAAACTCTAACCACCAAAAATCTTCATCTTTTATTGACGGCTTTAACATCTTTTTTAAATTCATAACCATCACTTCAACTATCTTTTAAAGAACTCTTGTATACCTCTGTTTTTTAAACCACTTAGCATATCAACGTCAACAATAGTCACTAACTTATTAAACTCTTTGGTTTAGCTTTTAATCATGTGTGCAAGGCACGCATTTGATTGTTCTTCAAAAGGAAGTGAGGAAAGTCAACATTTGACCCTCATTTTTTGATAGGAATATGGCCAAAATTCATGAGATTAATCATAAGCCCTTCCATGGCTATCCTTCATGGAAAAAGCTTTGTTAATAGGTGAGTGTCAACGTGATCTACCCTTGCTTACATCCTTAAACATTTTTTGTGCATATACTAATGCCCTACTGATTGAGGGTATTTCAGCAAAAGCATCATGGAGACTCTCAAGCAAATAGTAAATCGAAACTGCAAATTTGGGAGGTTCATAATCAAATTTCAGCTTAATGTTCACATCCATTGTTATCTCCTGATCCTGACTTAATTGAACATTTGTACTCACATGATTAGGCAACAACCCACTAAACTTCACGTTTGACATAATTTCACCTTCGTTATTCTGATATGGAGATCCAAGCAAAGATAAAACACGAGCCGACTTCTTCAGCGGTTCGTTTCGCAGCTAAGTAGGGGTTATCAAACACAACACCCAAAATATTCTTGAAAACCAATTGTTGAGCAGAAGACTCATAATCATCTTAAACAAAGTTACGTTTCATGCACCCAACCACTACTTTCAATGAAGATCTAAGGTACACTATTTTCAATTATCAATTGATGAAAGTTTATATTGATATTCAAAATCATTCAAGGCACCCAAAACAATTTCAAAACAATTTCAAGCCTTACATAATTTATCACTCGCTCTGCATCATCCGCTGCCTACTAGGATAAACTTTTAACACCAACAAAACAATGTAAATAACTGAATTCGATTCAGGTTTCTGAATCACGAATATTAACTTTTTTATTTATTCAGGTATATCCAAAGCCGTAAGTAAAGTGTCTAATACACGCACATCATCTTCTCTAATACTAGTGTCTGATACGCGCACATCAAACACTTTACGTAGTGCCTTGGATATACTGAGCAAACAAAAAGATTCATATTCGCGATTCAGGAACCTGAGATGTAGTTATTTACAATGTTAGTGTTAAAAGTTTATCTCAGTAGGCAGCGGATAATACAGAACGGGTGGTAAAATATATAAGGTCTGGAGTTGTTTTGGGTGCCTTGAATGATTTTGAGTATCAAGATAAACTTTCATCAATTGATAATGGAAAATCGTACCCTAGATCTTCATTGAAAGTATTGCTTGGGTGCATGAAATATAACTTTGTTAAAGAGGATTATGAGTCTTTGGCTCAACAATATGTTTTCAAGAATATTTTTGGTGTTGTATTTGATGGCCTTTTACTTGGATGCAAAACCAAGCGCTAAAGAAATCGGCTCGCATTTTATCTTGCTTGGATCTCATCCTAGAATAGTGAAGGTGAAATTGTGTCAAAAGTGAAGTTAAGTGGGTTGTTGTGTGATCATGTGAGTTCAAATGTTTAATTGAGTCATGATCAGGAAATAACAATGGATGTGAACATTAAGCCGAAAACTGATTATAAACCTCCCCAATTTGCAGTTTCGGTTTACTATTTGCTTGAGGGACTCCATGATGCTTTCGCTGAAGTGCCCTCAAAGGGTAGGGCATTAGCATTTGCACATAAAATGTTTAAGGATGTAAGCAAGGGAGATAGCGTCGATACTCACCTTTTAGCAAAGCTTTTCCCAGTTAGGATAGCCATAGAAAGGCTTATGATTAATCTCATGAATTCTTGTTGTATTCCTATCGAAAACTCAAGGTCAAATGTTGACTTTTCCTCACTTCCTTTTAAAGAGCTATCAAATGCGTGTCTTGCACACATGATTAGAAGCCAAACCAAAGAGTTTAATAAGGTAGTGGTTGTTGTTCACGCTGATATGCTAAGTGGTTTAAGAAAACACCGATATACAAGAGTTCCCACGTAGACGGTTGAAGTGATGGTTGATGAGTTTAAATAATCGGTAAAGCCATCAATAAAAGACAAAAGATTTTCGGTGGTTAGAGGGGGCCAGTAATAGGAATGGTATTCGCAGCTGCTTCGGCAGGGAATAGGATTTAAATTGTTGCTCGAGCCAGTATCACTTATGGTCGGATTAGTAGTATTTTAACAATGACGTCCGCATTCTACACATCATGCTGAACCGTGGGTTTCGGCCTGTCGCAGTGCGATCATGGGTTACAATGGGATGTTGTGCTGCCACGCGTGTTGCTTTGTATCAGATCAGTCATGTTTTCATACAAAGAGCAAAAATACTCTTGAGCGCAATATTAACTGGGATTTTTTTTAGGTTTAGCGACTTTAACTCTCCAGTATTTAGTTATTTACCTTGATAACCCGGTTCCAACTGAAACGACATTAGAAAGGCGATCAAAGGCTAGTCATCGACCAATCGAAACGGGGTCGATCGGGGCGTTGGGAGAAAAACGCTACACGGATGTAGGTAAAAACCCTAGATGTCGTTGATCAATTGGCGACTCATGCAAACAGTATGAGGTGTTTATGAAGAGATGAGATGCCTTTTGTCAAAGGAGAGAATCCTATATTTATATAGAGGGAAATACTAAGGTCAAGGGAAAATTAGGTTTAAAGCTAATGGGTCAAGCCCAAGTGTAACCCTAATGAATCGTACCCAAATAAGTCCCCAAAGTTCGGCATGATATATTTCGTTAAGTATCGTATTGAATTATCCATTGCAATACGCTAAGAACATGTATGCGCAACAACTACGCGAATATATGCGCGGACAACTGTGAGGAAAACCAATTCCGCGTGAAGCTATGCGAAAAGTTGTGCGCGCAGTGCGAAAAACCAATTCCGCTAGAAGCTGTTGCACCAAAACCTGACGAAAAGATGTGCGGAAAACCAATTCCACATATGTTTGCGCAAAAAATATTGGTGATAGCTACACGTAATATTTTCTTAAACCGCGTACAAATAAATAATTCAACAAAATAAAAAACAAACCTTCTCGAACCAAACATGTGACGGTAGGAACACGAGACATTATGTTGTGAGTCCCACAGATGGCACCATTTGATCAAGGATATTTTCACGGGTTAAGGTAAACCTATAAACCCTTGGTACTACGTTCTAACATAACAAGCATATTTTCATACAAGGTTGAGTGGCCAAAGACATGTAGAGTTTACATTTCATTGAATGTACTGAAAGTCTTATAGAGATGCGATGATCGTAAGAATGCTTATTCGTTATGGTTGAGTATGCTTGTTACGTTAGAACGTAGTACCCCTTAGGGTTTTAGAGACATGTAGATATAGGCTAGCAATTACGGGTTTCAATAGGATATTAACCCTAATTAGACGTAATCATTTCCAAAACCAACTTGCGTTAATTAAGGAAACCAAATCATGGATTGATCTTATCCTTTGCCTTGGTCAGCAAGATAGATATGAGACCAAGTCAAAGAATCGCACTCAATGGTATAGGCGCATAGATTGCACGGCTATACCCTTTATGCATAATTTATGTCATTGAGACTAAATCGGCGCACGATTACTATTGCGTCTTGTGCGCAGATTTAAAGTTACATGTGCATCATACGCAGCCATGCGGCTATGCGCATAATTAAGTACTAAGCAGCTCAGTAGGCTTACATTTTAGATAAGTTGTTGAGCCAAAAAGATCCTACAATATTAAGTTATGGAACTCTTGAGATGATGTTATTAATTATCATCTTAAGTCAATATAGTCATGAAGTTATTGGACTTTGAGATTAGTCTACTAAAAAATATCTTATGGCACGAGACACTTCACATGAGCTCTACTTAATCACCCCATTAGACTACAACAACACAAATACTAATTCCATCATCTGAGAGGTTTCAAGCAACTTGTCTTGTGGCTTGATCATCTCTCTACTCAAGTAGGTATCATCTCTTATTCTTTATGAATTACAAAAGAGTATGAAGAATTATGGGTCAGGAAAAACACATACCCCGTTATGGACTTGATAAAGAAGATCGTTGTAATTTACTGTTCCAGCTTCAGCTTTGGGTATAAATGGAATGAACTCATATGCTAGTGTGCGATTTAGTCCAGCAATGGAGGCTAGGAACACATCTACACAAAACCCCGAAACAATCGTTAAATTAGTTTGAGCATTGTAGCTCACATTAAAAAAACTCCCTTCTCTGAACTGTACCGGAATGCCAATTCTGAGTATTTTGCTAGTCACTTGTAGAACCCTATGTGTTGGATTTGTGAGATTATGTCCAGGCCAAACAATGTTTTGCGGGCCCTCATAAGAAAAAGAACCCGTTTCACCGACATTTTTGGTAAAAGTACCATTCTTTGCCCAAAAACCAATCCTATATTCCTCGTTACCCATAACATTTATCATTTCTACAACTTCTGCACTAATCCTCCCACTCATATATCGAGAAGCACCACCCAAACCATTAAATGAGATTCTTAAAATCTGACTCAAAAGTGTTGCACCCCATTGACCCGACCCACTTGTTTCCAAATCATTTTTGTTCAGCTTAAGAACGTGTGTTTTCTCGATAGCCATTGCTAGAGCATAAACTGCATCATATGCCCAAATACCATAAGCATTTATATCCTTTCTCCATTTCATATTGAATTCTTTAAGCTCCCTTGATTGTGGAATATATGATTTAAAACCTATTGCTCCTTGCATAGACTCAATGACTTCATCATCTAACAAACTCAAAAAGTTCATAGTCTTACCGGTTATAATCCATTTATATCCAAAATCCATCATTCCTAAATATTTTGCATTATGCAACAAGTGGGATGAAAGTAAGTGTGCATGATGATAACTTTTGTCTCCATCATTGAAAGCTTGTGAAGCTCTTCGTGTACTAGTTCACTAGTAGCAGAAACTGAAATTAGGCTACTATACGTTATGAATATGTTTCTCTATTGAAAAATCTTGGTCATACATGTAGCCATTTGTCTCCCATCATCAGTGTTTTCACAGATTATGATTACATTTTTGCATCCAAAAGATTCTGCCATTGCAGAAATGGCGTTAAATTGAATGGTTTCATCTTGTGTGATTTGAAGGAAATAAGGATGTGTGTGGTAGTTATGAGATGGAGATGGTGAAAATGAAAGAATAGGTAGTCTAGCTTCGTCTCCTAATACCGAAAGAAACTTTGCTTCTGCAGATGACTCTGAACCTATGATTGCTTGCACTTTAGGTTCCTCCATAAGATCGAGAGCTGAATGAGTAAATTAATTAGTATATCATGCTACACATGAATGACTTTGACTATATATAAAGAGGATGGTAAATAATATGGACTAGATGGTAGAAATTGGGTATAAAGAAAGAGTTAAAGTTACCAGCAGATAGAGCATGTAGTGGCACTCCATGTGTATCCCTAGTGTGCAGAACCATCCTTGTTTTGTAGTGACTGTTGATGGTGTAAAAGTCAGATAATGCCATGGTGATGTAACTATGAACTGTGTTTGCAACACATGATCCCATATCTATAATCACTCCCACTGGGATCTCCTTATAAGTTGCTGCATCTTCGTTTGTATCTGATCGTATTAGATTACAACAAAGCAACATCAACATAACCAACGAAAAGCCCCTTCTCTTCATGCTACTGTATGCTCATAAACTCTTCTGCAATAAAACGGAAAGCTTTTTTTAACTAAGTATCTTATTTAGATATTTATTTCTTGCTCTTTTTCTATTTTTCATTTTCAGCCAATCAACTCTGACCACGTATATATTATAACATACACCATCCAGGTAATATTATAGTGGAGGTACCAATAGTGACTAATAGCTAATGAATCAAACATAAAACTGCCTGGAAAATTCCAAGTAATTTTTTTTTTTAAATTAAATGCAATCATCATCAATGTAGAAATGGTCAAAACAAAGAGACTATGAAGAATTTGACCAAAATATCTAAATTTTTCAAAAATAATTATTGCAATCATCATCAATGTAGAATTGGTCAAAACAAAGGGACAGACAATCCACATATTTCAAAAGTTCACCTCTTCATGATTGGACCTAACAATAAACAATGATAGTGAGTTTACAAACACCATAACCTAATTTGCTACTTCCTGTTTAAATTTGATATTTCTGTAACAATTACGGATCTCGCACCGTTACCGAAAACGGGGAGTGATAAATTAGGGTTGACGGTCGACATTTGGTTATCGGAGGTGAATTCGAACCATCTTCGTTTTGACTATATCATGCTACACATGAATGACTTTGACTATATATAAAGAGGATGGTAAATAATATGGACTAGATGGTAGAAATTGGGTATAAAGAAAGAGTTAAAGTTACCAGCAGATAGAGCATGTAGTGGCACTCCATGTGTATCCCTAGTGTGCAGAACCATCCTTGTTTTGTAGTGACTGTTGATGGTGTAAAAGTCAGATAACGCCATGGTGATGTAACTATGAACTGTGTTTGCAACACATGATCCCATATCTATAATCACTCCCACTGGGATCTCCTTATAAGTTGCTGCATCTTCGTTTGTATCTGATCGTATTAGATTACAACAAAGCAACATCAACATAACCAACGAAAAGCCCCTTCTCTTCATGCTACTGTATGCTCATAAACTCTTCTGCAATAAAACGGAAAGCTTTTTTTAACTAAGTATCTTATTTAGATATTTATTTCTTGCTCTTTTTCTATTTTTCATTTTCAGCCAATCAACTCTGACCACGTATATATTATAACATACACCATCCAGGTAATATTATAGTGGAGGTACCAATAGTGACTAATAGCTAATGAATCAAACATAAAACTGCCTGGAAAATTCCAAGTAATTTTTTTTTTTAAATTAAATGCAATCATCATCAATGTAGAAATGGTCAAAACAAAGAGACTATGAAGAATTTGACCAAAATATCTAAATTTTTCAAAAATAATTATTGCAATCATCATCAATGTAGAATTGGTCAAAACAAAGGGACAGACAATCCACATATTTCAAAAGTTCACCTCTTCATGATTGGACCTAACAATAAACAATGATAGTGAGTTTACAAACACCATAACCTAATTTGCTACTTCCTGTTTAAATTTGATATTTCTGTAACAATTACGGATCTCGCACCGTTACCGAAAACGGGGAGTGATAAATTAGGGTTGACGGTCGACATTTGGTTATCGGAGGTGAATTCGAACCATCTTCGTTTTGACTATATCATGCTACACATGAATGACTTTGACTATATATAAAGAGGATGGTAAATAATATGGACTAGATGGTAGAAATTGGGTATAAAGAAAGAGTTAAAGTTACCAGCAGATAGAGCATGTAGTGGCACTCCATGTGTATCCCTAGTGTGCAGAACCATCCTTGTTTTGTAGTGACTGTTGATGGTGTAAAAGTCAGATAACGCCATGGTGATGTAACTATGAACTGTGTTTGCAACACATGATCCCATATCTATAATCACTCCCACTGGGATCTCCTTATAAGTTGCTGCATCTTCGTTTGTATCTGATCGTATTAGATTACAACAAAGCAACATCAACATAACCAACGAAAAGCCCCTTCTCTTCATGCTACTGTATGCTCATAAACTCTTCTGCAATAAAACGGAAAGCTTTTTTTAACTAAGTATCTTATTTAGATATTTATTTCTTGCTCTTTTTCTATTTTTCATTTTCAGCCAATCAACTCTGACCACGTATATATTATAACATACACCATCCAGGTAATATTATAGTGGAGGTACCAATAGTGACTAATAGCTAATGAATCAAACATAAAACTGCCTGGAAAATTCCAAGTAATTTTTTTTTTTAAATTAAATGCAATCATCATCAATGTAGAAATGGTCAAAACAAAGAGACTATGAAGAATTTGACCAAAATATCTAAATTTTTCAAAAATAATTATTGCAATCATCATCAATGTAGAATTGGTCAAAACAAAGGGACAGACAATCCACATATTTCAAAAGTTCACCTCTTCATGATTGGACCTAACAATAAACAATGATAGTGAGTTTACAAACACCATAACCTAATTTGCTACTTCCTGTTTAAATTTGATATTTCTGTAACAATTACGGATCTCGCACCGTTACCGAAAACGGGGAGTGATAAATTAGGGTTGACGGTCGACATTTGGTTATCGGAGGTGAATTCGAACCATCTTCGTTTTGACTATATCATGCTACACATGAATGACTTTGACTATATATAAAGAGGATGGTAAATAATATGGACTAGATGGTAGAAATTGGGTATAAAGAAAGAGTTAAAGTTACCAGCAGATAGAGCATGTAGTGGCACTCCATGTGTATCCCTAGTGTGCAGAACCATCCTTGTTTTGTAGTGACTGTTGATGGTGTAAAAGTCAGATAACGCCATGGTGATGTAACTATGAACTGTGTTTGCAACACATGATCCCATATCTATAATCACTCCCACTGGGATCTCCTTATAAGTTGCTGCATCTTCGTTTGTATCTGATCGTATTAGATTACAACAAAGCAACATCAACATAACCAACGAAAAGCCCCTTCTCTTCATGCTACTGTATGCTCATAAACTCTTCTGCAATAAAACGGAAAGCTTTTTTTAACTAAGTATCTTATTTAGATATTTATTTCTTGCTCTTTTTCTATTTTTCATTTTCAGCCAATCAACTCTGACCACGTATATATTATAACATACACCATCCAGGTAATATTATAGTGGAGGTACCAATAGTGACTAATAGCTAATGAATCAAACATAAAACTTCCTGGAAAATTCCAAGTAATTTTTTTTTTTAAATTAAATGCAATCATCATCAATGTAGAAATGGTCAAAACAAAGAGACTATGAAGAATTTGACCAAAATATCTAAATTTTTCAAAAATAATTATTGCAATCATCATCAATGTAGAATTGGTCAAAACAAAGGGACAGACAATCCACATATTTCAAAAGTTCACCTCTTCATGATTGGACCTAACAATAAACAATGATAGTGAGTTTACAAACACCATAACCTAATTTGCTACTTCCTGTTTAAATTTGATATTTCTGTAACAATTACGGATCTCGCACCGTTACCGAAAACGGGGAGTGATAAATTAGGGTTGACGGTCGACATTTGGTTATCGGAGGTGAATTCGAACCATCTTCGTTTTGACTATATCATGCTACACATGAATGACTTTGACTATATATAAAGAGGATGGTAAATAATATGGACTAGATGGTAGAAATTGGGTATAAAGAAAGAGTTAAAGTTACCAGCAGATAGAGCATGTAGTGGCACTCCATGTGTATCCCTAGTGTGCAGAACCATCCTTGTTTTGTAGTGACTGTTGATGGTGTAAAAGTCAGATAACGCCATGGTGATGTAACTATGAACTGTGTTTGCAACACATGATCCCATATCTATAATCACTCCCACTGGGATCTCCTTATAAGTTGCTGCATCTTCGTTTGTATCTGATCGTATTAGATTACAACAAAGCAACATCAACATAACCAACGAAAAGCCCCTTCTCTTCATGCTACTGTATGCTCATAAACTCTTCTGCAATAAAACGGAAAGCTTTTTTTAACTAAGTATCTTATTTAGATATTTATTTCTTGCTCTTTTTCTATTTTTCATTTTCAGCCAATCAACTCTGACCACGTATATATTATAACATACACCATCCAGGTAATATTATAGTGGAGGTACCAATAGTGACTAATAGCTAATGAATCAAACATAAAACTGCCTGGAAAATTCCAAGTAATTTTTTTTTTTAAATTAAATGCAATCATCATCAATGTAGAAATGGTCAAAACAAAGAGACTATGAAGAATTTGACCAAAATATCTAAATTTTTCAAAAATAATTATTGCAATCATCATCAATGTAGAATTGGTCAAAACAAAGGGACAGACAATCCACATATTTCAAAAGTTCACCTCTTCATGATTGGACCTAACAATAAACAATGATAGTGAGTTTACAAACACCATAACCTAATTTGCTACTTCCTGTTTAAATTTGATATTTCTGTAACAATTACGGATCTCGCACCGTTACCGAAAACGGGGAGTGATAAATTAGGGTTGACGGTCGACATTTGGTTATCGGAGGTGAATTCGAACCATCTTCGTTTTGACTATATCATGCTACACATGAATGACTTTGACTATATATAAAGAGGATGGTAAATAATATGGACTAGATGGTAGAAATTGGGTATAAAGAAAGAGTTAAAGTTACCAGCAGATAGAGCATGTAGTGGCACTCCATGTGTATCCCTAGTGTGCAGAACCATCCTTGTTTTGTAGTGACTGTTGATGGTGTAAAAGTCAGATAACGCCATGGTGATGTAACTATGAACTGTGTTTGCAACACATGATCCCATATCTATAATCACTCCCACTGGGATCTCCTTATAAGTTGCTGCATCTTCGTTTGTATCTGATCGTATTAGATTACAACAAAGCAACATCAACATAACCAACGAAAAGCCCCTTCTCTTCATGCTACTGTATGCTCATAAACTCTTCTGCAATAAAACGGAAAGCTTTTTTTTAACTAAGTATCTTATTTAGATATTTATTTCTTGCTCTTTTTCTATTTTTCATTTTCAGCCAATCAACTCTGACCACGTATATATTATAACATACACCATCCAGGTAATATTATAGTGGAGGTACCAATAGTGACTAATAGCTAATGAATCAAACATAAAACTGCCTGGAAAATTCCAAGTAATTTTTTTTTTTAAATTAAATGCAATCATCATCAATGTAGAAATGGTCAAAACAAAGAGACTATGAAGAATTTGACCAAAATATCTAAATTTTTCAAAAATAATTATTGCAATCATCATCAATGTAGAATTGGTCAAAACAAAGGGACAGACAATCCACATATTTCAAAAGTTCACCTCTTCATGATTGGACCTAACAATAAACAATGATAGTGATTTTACAAACACCATAACCTAATTTGCTACTTCCTGTTTAAATTTGATATTTCTGTAACAATTACGGATCTCGCACCGTTACCGAAAACGGGGAGTGATAAATTAGGGTTGACGGTCGACATTTGGTTATCGGAGGTGAATTCGAACCATCTTCGTTTTGACTATATCATGCTACACATGAATGACTTTGACTATATATAAAGAGGATGGTAAATAATATGGACTAGATGGTAGAAATTGGGTATAAAGAAAGAGTTAAAGTTACCAGCAGATAGAGCATGTAGTGGCACTCCATGTGTATCCCTAGTGTGCAGAACCATCCTTGTTTTGTAGTGACTGTTGATGGTGTAAAAGTCAGATAACGCCATGGTGATGTAACTATGAACTGTGTTTGCAACACATGATCCCATATCTATAATCACTCCCACTGGGATCTCCTTATAAGTTGCTGCATCTTCGTTTGTATCTGATCGTATTAGATTACAACAAAGCAACATCAACATAACCAACGAAAAGCCCCTTCTCTTCATGCTACTGTATGCTCATAAACTCTTCTGCAATAAAACGGAAAGCTTTTTTTAACTAAGTATCTTATTTAGATATTTATTTCTTGCTCTTTTTCTATTTTTCATTTTCAGCCAATCAACTCTGACCACGTATATATTATAACATACACCATCCAGGTAATATTATAGTGGAGGTACCAATAGTGACTAATAGCTAATGAATCAAACATAAAACTGCCTGGAAAATTCCAAGTAATTTTTTTTTTTAAATTAAATGCAATCATCATCAATGTAGAAATGGTCAAAACAAAGAGACTATGAAGAATTTGACCAAAATATCTAAATTTTTCAAAAATAATTATTGCAATCATCATCAATGTAGAATTGGTCAAAACAAAGGGACAGACAATCCACATATTTCAAAAGTTCACCTCTTCATGATTGGACCTAACAATAAACAATGATAGTGAGTTTACAAACACCATAACCTAATTTGCTACTTCCTGTTTAAATTTGATATTTCTGTAACAATTACGGATCTCGCACCGTTACCGAAAACGGGGAGTGATAAATTAGGGTTGACGGTCGACATTTGGTTATCGGAGGTGAATTCGAACCATCTTCGTTTTGACTATATCATGCTACACATGAATGACTTTGACTATATATAAAGAGGATGGTAAATAATATGGACTAGATGGTAGAAATTGGGTATAAAGAAAGAGTTAAAGTTACCAGCAGATAGAGCATGTAGTGGCACTCCATGTGTATCCCTAGTGTGCAGAACCATCCTTGTTTTGTAGTGACTGTTGATGGTGTAAAAGTCAGATAACGCCATGGTGATGTAACTATGAACTGTGTTTGCAACACATGATCCCATATCTATAATCACTCCCACTGGGATCTCCTTATAAGTTGCTGCATCTTCGTTTGTATCTGATCGTATTAGATTACAACAAAGCAACATCAACATAACCAACGAAAAGCCCCTTCTCTTCATGCTACTGTATGCTCATAAACTCTTCTGCAATAAAACGGAAAGCTTTTTTTAACTAAGTATCTTATTTAGATATTTATTTCTTGCTCTTTTTCTATTTTTCATTTTCAGCCAATCAACTCTGACCACGTATATATTATAACATACACCATCCAGGTAATATTATAGTGGAGGTACCAATAGTGACTAATAGCTAATGAATCAAACATAAAACTGCCTGGAAAATTCCAAGTAATTTTTTTTTTTTAAATTAAATGCAATCATCATCAATGTAGAAATGGTCAAAACAAAGAGACTATGAAGAATTTGACCAAAATATCTAAATTTTTCAAAAATAATTATTGCAATCATCATCAATGTAGAATTGGTCAAAACAAAGGGACAGACAATCCACATATTTCAAAAGTTCACCTCTTCATGATTGGACCTAACAATAAACAATGATAGTGAGTTTACAAACACCATAACCTAATTTGCTACTTCCTGTTTAAATTTGATATTTCTGTAACAATTACGGATCTCGCACCGTTACCGAAAACGGGGAGTGATAAATTAGGGTTGACGGTCGACATTTGGTTATCGGAGGTGAATTCGAACCATCTTCGTTTTGACTATATCATGCTACACATGAATGACTTTGACTATATATAAAGAGGATGGTAAATAATATGGACTAGATGGTAGAAATTGGGTATAAAGAAAGAGTTAAAGTTACCAGCAGATAGAGCATGTAGTGGCACTCCATGTGTATCCCTAGTGTGCAGAACCATCCTTGTTTTGTAGTGACTGTTGATGGTGTAAAAGTCAGATAACGCCATGGTGATGTAACTATGAACTGTGTTTGCAACACATGATCCCATATCTATAATCACTCCCACTGGGATCTCCTTATAAGTTGCTGCATCTTCGTTTGTATCTGATCGTATTAGATTACAACAAAGCAACATCAACATAACCAACGAAAAGCCCCTTCTCTTCATGCTACTGTATGCTCATAAACTCTTCTGCAATAAAACGGAAAGCTTTTTTTAACTAAGTATCTTATTTAGATATTTATTTCTTGCTCTTTTTCTATTTTTCATTTTCAGCCAATCAACTCTGACCACGTATATATTATAACATACACCATCCAGGTAATATTATAGTGGAGGTACCAATAGTGACTAATAGCTAATGAATCAAACATAAAACTGCCTGGAAAATTCCAAGTAATTTTTTTTTTTAAATTAAATGCAATCATCATCAATGTAGAAATGGTCAAAACAAAGAGACTATGAAGAATTTGACCAAAATATCTAAATTTTTCAAAAATAATTATTGCAATCATCATCAATGTAGAATTGGTCAAAACAAAGGGACAGACAATCCACATATTTCAAAAGTTCACCTCTTCATGATTGGACCTAACAATAAACAATGATAGTGAGTTTACAAACACCATAACCTAATTTGCTACTTCCTGTTTAAATTTGATATTTCTGTAACAATTACGGATCTCGCACCGTTACCGAAAACGGGGAGTGATAAATTAGGGTTGACGGTCGACATTTGGTTATCGGAGGTGAATTCGAACCATCTTCGTTTTGACTATATCATGCTACACATGAATGACTTTGACTATATATAAAGAGGATGGTAAATAATATGGACTAGATGGTAGAAATTGGGTATAAAGAAAGAGTTAAAGTTACCAGCAGATAGAGCATGTAGTGGCACTCCATGTGTATCCCTAGTGTGCAGAACCATCCTTGTTTTGTAGTGACTGTTGATGGTGTAAAAGTCAGATAACGCCATGGTGATGTAACTATGAACTGTGTTTGCAACACATGATCCCATATCTATAATCACTCCCACTGGGATCTCCTTATAAGTTGCTGCATCTTCGTTTGTATCTGATCGTATTAGATTACAACAAAGCAACATCAACATAACCAACGAAAAGCCCCTTCTCTTCATGCTACTGTATGCTCATAAACTCTTCTGCAATAAAACGGAAAGCTTTTTTTAACTAAGTATCTTATTTAGATATTTATTTCTTGCTCTTTTTCTATTTTTCATTTTCAGCCAATCAACTCTGACCACGTATATATTATAACATACACCATCCAGGTAATATTATAGTGGAGGTACCAATAGTGACTAATAGCTAATGAATCAAACATAAAACTGCCTGGAAAATTCCAAGTAATTTTTTTTTTTAAATTAAATGCAATCATCATCAATGTAGAAATGGTCAAAACAAAGAGACTATGAAGAATTTGACCAAAATATCTAAATTTTTCAAAAATAATTATTGCAATCATCATCAATGTAGAATTGGTCAAAACAAAGGGACAGACAATCCACATATTTCAAAAGTTCACCTCTTCATGATTGGACCTAACAATAAACAATGATAGTGAGTTTACAAACACCATAACCTAATTTGCTACTTCCTGTTTAAATTTGATATTTCTGTAACAATTACGGATCTCGCACCGTTACCGAAAACGGGGAGTGATAAATTAGGGTTGACGGTCGACATTTGGTTATCGGAGGTGAATTCGAACCATCTTCGTTTTGACTATATCATGCTACACATGAATGACTTTGACTATATATAAAGAGGATGGTAAATAATATGGACTAGATGGTAGAAATTGGGTATAAAGAAAGAGTTAAAGTTACCAGCAGATAGAGCATGTAGTGGCACTCCATGTGTATCCCTAGTGTGCAGAACCATCCTTGTTTTGTAGTGACTGTTGATGGTGTAAAAGTCAGATAACGCCATGGTGATGTAACTATGAACTGTGTTTGCAACACATGATCCCATATCTATAATCACTCCCACTGGGATCTCCTTATAAGTTGCTGCATCTTCGTTTGTATCTGATCGTATTAGATTACAACAAAGCAACATCAACATAACCAACGAAAAGCCCCTTCTCTTCATACTACTGAATGCTCAAAAACTCTTCTGCAATAAAACGGGTAAAACGGAACTAAGTATCTTATTTAGATATTTATTTCTTGCTCTTTTTCTATTTGACTTCATTTTCAGCCAATCAACTCTGACCACGTATATATTATAACATACACCATCCAGGTAATATTATAGTGGAAGTACCAATAGTGACTAATAGCTAATGAATCAAACATAAAAACTGCCTGGAAATTTCCAGGTACATTTTTTTTTAAATTAAATGCAATCATCATCAATGTAGAAATGGTCAAAACAAAGAGACTATGAAAAATTTGACCAAAATATCTAAATTTTTCAAAAATAATTATTGCAATCATCATCAATGTAGAATTGGTCAAAACAAAGGGACAGACAATCCACATATTTCAAAAGTTCACCTCTTCATGATTGGACCTAACAATAAACAATGATAGTGAGTTTACAAACACCATAACCTAATTTGCTACTTCCTGAGCTGCTAGCCTGTTTAAATTTGATATTTCTGTAACAATTACGGATCTCGCACCGTTACCGAAAACAGGGAGTGATAAATTATGGTTGACGGTCGACATTTGGTTATCGGAGGTGAATTCGAACCGTAACGGCCGTAAATATGTGACTGTGATTTTGAAGGGATTGTGCGTACAGTTCGCGAATTGATGATTGGTGTTAGATATAGGAAAATTGAGATAATAGTGGTGATTGAGAATAGTGATTCGGGATTTATTAAATCGGTTGACATATTTGGGTGAAGATTGAATGTGTGTTTTCTGAGTGGTGAACTCAAGGGTAGTGAAGAGTGACGGCGGAATATTTGAGTCTTTCTTCTCCAAATGTCATTGTAAGGGGTTAGGCTTGTTGGAGAGTTTGATTTTGGATGGAAAGGAAATGAGGTGAAAAGAAAATTTAAACATTTGGTGTTTCGTGAGTTTTAGTTTGAAGAGAAATGAAAGGAAGTGAAGTGATTATTCAGTATAATTTTCCTTCATATGCTTCCTTTCAAATTACAATGATTCAACTCTCCTCCCCTTCATTCCCTTTCATCTCATTTCATTTCCTTTCTTAAATAACTCTAGAACAGAGCCTTAGAGATAGAGACTCTACACTCACTCATCTAGTAGTGAAACACTTAACCCAAAAGAAGAGTTTAGGTTTGTGTCTCTTTAAAAAAAATTTAAGATATTTTTGTCTGGTATATTGCTATAAATAATAAGATCTGCTTCAAAAATCTGTATTTATGCTGAATAGTGAAAACTATTTGTTTTTATGTCTGTAAAATAACTTAATTTTGTCTACAGCACTTACAAACATATTTCTAAGTCTACCAGGCTTCAGACACAATAAAGCATTATTTTATCCTATGTTTTTTAGAAAAACAAATATTTGAAGTAAAAACATCTACGGACGCGTAGACATAAGACATAATAAGATATGTAGAAAGAAAAAAAAAACTAACAACACCTTAGTAATTATTAATTTACATTTACGTATTGCAATTTAATGAAATTAAATTAGTCTTCTAACCATTCGTGGTTTAATATATTTAACACTAGTCTTTTAACCTATTTTGTGAATTAATAGCATTAAGATTAGTTTTAGTTTTGTAACCATTTGTGGTTTAATGTACTTTAGACTAGACTTGTAACCTTTTTTGTGGATTTAACCTCTAAAGTCATTAAGGTTAAACTTTCAACCACTAATAACATTAAGACCTAATCTTGTAAACTATTTTGTAGGTGAATATCATCAAGATAAGTTGAATGTTATTAAAAAATTTCTTGTAACTAGGGATGGCAATGAAACCGCTTGTTAAAGAAACTTTATCGGAATTTAATTGACCAATTAAATGTTATAAGTTCTTACATTATTTGGGTGCCTATATAATGAGAGCAATATATGAGAAAGAACACACAACGCAAAATACATACTACTCTCTAAAGAAATGGTTCTTGCTTTATGTCGAAAACAAGAACATAATATTTGTCTTATCCCAAAGTTATATTTGTGTAACCTTGGCAATTAGTGTCGAATAATTACTTTTGGAAAATAATACCATGATTCAATGATATATCCGGTTATTGTTTATTTTATCCTACACGACTCAATTCCACCAACAGCAAGAGCACTAGGAGTCGACCTTTTGGCGTCGGGCATCGACGATGCCAACATCTGATAGTCGGACCACTCAAGCGCACGTGTAGAGTACCTATTCTTTGTAGTGGTCGGAGGTCTTCTGATGAGAGATCATTTTCTCGTATAGATAAATGATCTCCTTACTCTCGGGTAGAGGTGTCTACATCATACTTTCCACATACCTTTTATATGTGGGATTATGTATTTTCGTTGTTGTATTCCTTGACAATGGCCTTTGTTTTGGTACACCGTATGTTTAAATTTGTAATATGGAGAATGAGATATCGATGTGTCACATAGAGGTGTGTTGTAAGACCCAAATATTTATTGTACATAATGTATTTAAGGTGTACTATGTGTGTATGGAGTGTGCACAACATGTAGGTGTTGCTTGCTCGACCGTCGAAGGAAAACTGGACGTTGTTTGAGGTACAAGGTGTGTACGTACCTTTTCAACCCCAAATAAAGTTTGTGTTGATGTTTCAAAGCCTTACCATTGGAAAGAAAATCTTATTACGTTTCCAACGATATTTGATTCATCGAAAACGGAGCTGTAACGACCCGAAAATTTCCGACCAAATTTAAACTCTAATCTCTATATGGTTCCGACACGATAAGCAAAAACCCTAAAGTTGACCCGCACTTTTTCGATCGTTCTATACTTATAAGATTAATATTTACATAAATTAAACCTTACCAACATGATAAGCAATCTAAATTGTTGAGATTTATGATTTTGAAAAGAATTTTACATAACGTTTAACCGTCTAGTTTGACCGATGATATCACGAACTATACAATATATGTTAATTATACGTTTGTGTGTATATATGTATATATACATATTTAACATGATTTAAGGATGTTTAAATATCTCATTTTGTATTAATAACAATAAGTTATAAGTATATTTTGAAACTACTAACTTAAGCTTTCAAAACGATAACTATACGTAACGTTATTTGACATAAATACTTACGACCTATAATGTTTATACATATATCGTATATATAATGTATTTAATCACTTTTAAAGACTTAAATACATAAAACAATATAAGTATATTCACAAAAGATAGCTATATTTGAATCCTCATTCCATTTTTCACAAGATTTCTATACGTATATCTAGAGTATATGTACTCGTATCATACCTAGCTTCTATACGTATTTACTATTGGTATATACACATCAAATCACCACCAACCAGCCCTTGTTCATGCCTTATGTATAAGGTAACTACTTTTGTTATTTAGTATGACAATTTCACATGATTAAAAGATCTTTTCACAAAATTACAAATTTATACACCTTTTACACCACCATAAATACATGCATCCATTTTCAATTTTTGGAACATCATTTCTCTAGCTAAACACACACACTTACTAGCCTCATGTCTCTCTAAGAACTCCAGCAAAAATCCTCTCAAGAATCACCTTAAACACCACCATAAAAAGATCAACAAAAACACTACAAAAATACAACTTTCAATTCAAGTTTATGTCTTAAGTTGCTTCCAATCTTTCATCCAATTTCATCACTCTTTTGGTTCTAGGTTTTTACTCCTCTTTTACAGCAATCTTGTCCAAGTAACTTGAGGTAGTAACTTTGTTCATAACCTTATTCGATTCATATATATATAGCTATCTTATTGTATGGTATACAATTTTAACAACAAAAACATAGTTTGAATGATTTCAAACTTGTTTGCAAACTAAATAGATCCTTCTAACTTAACTTTTAAAATACTTCAAGACCTGTAATATAACTTAAATATATGCTAATTTAACAAGGTATAACTTGGTTTTTCAAAGAATACCTTAAAAAAACTGTTTTTATGACGTCGGAGTGCAACCGGGGGCTGTTTTGGGTTGGATAATTAAAAACCATCTTGAACTTTGAATTGGAGGTTTATATTCTGGAAAAATTATATTTCTTATGAATATGTTAACACATAAAAATTTCATGATTTAATTCATAGTATAAGTATTTTTAGAAAAATGGTCATTAAATGATGTTTTTGTAAACAAAAATGATTAACTTCATAAGTTTCACCAAAATTTGACCTATGACCTATGATTTCGAATACAAACTAAGGTATTTACAGTTCATATTCTTAAAGAGGGACTCGATCCAAGGAAGTGAAAAGTTGAATCAACGAAAACGGAGTTGTAACGAAGAAATTATGACCAAAACAAAATCGGATATCCAAGACTAGTTTAGCCACGAAAATAATTGGAGAAAATTAAATAAATCACATCTTCCTAAAGTAACATGATATTTTATACATATGTACTCATAATTTAATTTTATATGGTTCAGGATCACCCGTAAACAATACGAGAAGATTAATCATAAGATCCCATGATTGTACGCAACACGTCATTTGACAACACCGGTACTTTATGTACGCAACACGTCATTTGACAACACCGGTACCATGGGTCAAGATTAATCTCGACCAATACATATACGATGGGGGTTTTATTTATTTCATTGGGGGTTTATTAAACAACTAAATATGAACCATTAAAATTGAATTACTAACATCGGACTGCTAACTACGGACTAAGGAATTATTAAAAGTATTAAAAGTATTATAAGTATATATATGTGACGATTGTTTAAAAAGAAAAGGTATTGATATATTATATATGGATAGGTTCGTGATATCAATCGGAGACCAAGTCGAAATTACATATCTTCAAGACAAAAGTGAGTATATAGTCCCACTTTTAAACTCTAAATATTTCGGGATGAGAATACATGTATTTTATGTTTTACGTTATGGACACAAGTAACTGAAAAATATATTCTACGTTGAGTTGTACCACTGGCATACTTCCCTGTAGCTTGGTAACTAATATTTACAGCGGTATTGTAAACGCGAATCCTGTTGATAGATCTATCGGGCCTGACAACCCCAACCGGACTGGACGACCAGTATTCAACGGTTGCACAGTACTTCGTTTCGTGACTACACTTGGTACAGTGTAGTAAGATTTCATATTAAAGGGAATATGCGACGTGATTAATTGTTAAGTATGGTTACCAAGTGCTCAACCACTTAGAATATTTTTATTAAAATGTTTATATATGAAATCTTGTGGTCTATATTTATATCGCTGTCGACATTAAACCTATATCTCACCAACTTTATGTTGACATTTTAAAGCATGTTATTCTCAGGTATGAATTAAGTCTTCCGCTGTGCATTATCTCGTACTAAGGATACTACTTGAGGCCATTAAGGACTTATATCATAAGGCGTTGCATTCGAGTCATTGAAGTTCATAGAGACTATTATTAAGTAAATGGCGGTTTAGGTCATTTGAATATTATGAAATGTCAGGCGAATATGTCAATTAGGGATGTAACTATAGATTGCCTTTTAAGAATAAATGCAACGTTTGTAAGATGTATCATATTGAGGGCAAGTACCTCGCAATGTTATCAACTATTGTAATTCGTTTGTAATCAATATGGACAACGTCCGGATGATTAGTTTCGGATCCTTTCAGTTGGTATCAGAGCGTTGGTCTTAGCGAACCAGGCCTTGCATTAGTGTGTCTAACTAGTAGTTGTTAGGATACATTAAGTGAGTCTGGACTTTGACCTTGTCTGCCTGTCAAAAGTTTTGCTTATCAATCCTAGTCGGAAATCATCTGCTTATCATTCTTAGGGAACTGCCTGCTTATCATTCTTAAGTCTAGACACGTCTTACTGCATTTAGTGCATCGATAGTGT
This sequence comes from Rutidosis leptorrhynchoides, assembly GCF_046630445.1. NCBI lineage: Eukaryota > Viridiplantae > Streptophyta > Magnoliopsida > Asterales > Asteraceae > Rutidosis > Rutidosis leptorrhynchoides. The sequence continues at coordinate 28,714,740 of NC_092342.1, forward strand.
ATAGACAAAATTCACATCCTAGCGTATCTGTTACTATAGACATTGCCTGACGTATTTCAAAGATTCTCCGTAATTCATGGGATTTTGATATTATATATACATATGTAAATTATGTATTGAAGAGTACCAAACCCAACTCCTATAATCTATTCCAAACCAAAAATTCATTTCTCCGACCATACAAGATGGATTCTTCATCCAGCTCAAATTCCTCCGACTTCGATAGCTTCGCAGATATGGATTTCCATTCGAGCTCCGAGAACAGCGTTACCGGAATGGATCAACCAATTTCCCATCATCTATTCTGGATGAATTGGGGATAGGTTCGTAATATACTAAATTTCTGGAGGCAAGAAGAAGGTGATCCATTCCATCCACCAGATTGTCCTCTTAACGATGAACCTGAAGCACTTACCGGCGAACCTATTCGAAACACCATTTTCTCGCTCATTTCTAGAGTATCTCGTCATGATTACATACTATCCCATATTTCAAATCTTGTTCATTCGCTCGTTCCAACCGTCAATCATCCCGGTATAATAGAAGAAGTCAACGAACTCCGTGCTCGGGTAGTGGTTTTGGAGAATATGGTGCGAAGGATACAAACACCAACAGCAGCACCAGCAGCATAATCCGTACTACCATCGTCAACGTCGACAGTACCTTTATCACCCCAATCACAACCGCGCCTTAAATCTCAACATCACAATCTGTATCTCGAATATCAACATCACACGACTCGATATCTATACTTCGAGTATGATCTTCGTTCTATATATCGTTCTACATCGATTATCTTCGCTTTACGTATCGTATGACGATTATGTAATTTCTAAAGTCTTAGAGATTATGTAATCTAGAAATAACGATAAATCAAATGAGTTGAATATTTTATTGACTCATTAAATTCATAGTTACCTCCGAAGAAAATATATATGCAAATATATTTTCATAAAGATTGTAATTAAAAATTTCATTCGTACAAACTGTTAATGATGAAAATATTTTAACGGGTGGGTAGTACCCAAGGAATATTTAGAATTCACATTAACAAGTTACACTGTACATTCTTCGAATCTGATTCAACGATCATTTATTATCCTACTTACAATTACCGATATACGTATCCGTTCACCCCAGATTAACCATTTCCATTTAAATTTCATATTTGGATTTTTACCTATCCGAATCCAACAAGTGGCATAATGAAGAAACATTGGCAAAATAAAAATTGTTAGAAACAGATGAATTAATTAATTGAAATTGTGATAGGATTACACGCTAACTGTTCCGGCTAACTGTTCCCAGCTAACTGATTAATATTTAATTTATCGCAATTTACATTCTTGCAATTTTAATTTCTGTACTTTACATACCGTCGGGACACATGTACAACAACACGTCGGATTAATTCTGAGACAACACGTTGTATAATGGGTCATGATATATATTTATTTATTTTACGCATTTTAAATAACGGGACACGTATACAAGGTTTCGACTTATCATATTGATCCATCTATATATATATTTCGGAACAACCATAGACACTCTATATGTGAAGGTGGGAGTTGGCTATACAGGGTCGGAGTTGATTCCAAAATATATATATACTTTGAGTTGTGATCGACACCGAGACCAGTACACGGGTCACGATACGTATTAAGTAATTCAAATATTATATATTTAGTTCATATATGAATTTATTGAACCATTGGACAATCGGACTATTGGACTGCTAACTTTGGACAATTAAGAATGAGTTAAAATGATGATTATTACATATGAAACTAAACAATCCTTCAAGTTTGCCACTTGATTCTATTTTAAACCTCATTTGTATCTTGACGATTACAATTCGCATTCACAACTTTTCATGATTCTTGAAAACATCTCGATCGAGAAGTTCAACCAGCCGCACCTCGTCTACGGAATAAAGATTTATGCATACAGTTATGCACCTAAAAATTTTTGAACTCGAAGTTATAGTTAAAACGTATCCGCATCGAATTCCTTATCATCCATTAGCAAAAACAATCACGCGATTCCTTTTCAATTAACTAATTTTGTCACAGCTCCACTTCGATATCTCAGTAAGACTACTCTTATTACAATCTCGATATATATATATACGTTGTTCTTTCGCCATCGTTACCGGAGAACCTTTTATATTCCATCATATTACCATCAGTGTTTAATCATCTAAAAATACAATTCTCCTTAAACCATCTTGGTTTGATAACCAATGACCCAGATCCGATAACTTTGAAAATACTGACGAAGCAGCATGTTGTAGAAGGTCTTAATGACCAAATGTTGATGATAAAAGAAGGAAGTGTTAGGAGCGCTCGATAGAAAATTGGTACTGAAAACCGGATTGAACAAACCATGAAGGAGACTCTGAACAAGTTACAAGGACTAAACTTGTACATAAAGAATTATGACGATTCTGTAGCAAACACCTTGCTTCTGAATCTAAACCCTTACGGGTCAATCTTCATCATCATCCTTCGACATTAGAAATTCCAAGATATTATCATATCTTTCATTATAAATATCCTCAATATTTCTGAAGATATTTTCACCACTATCCTTATCTGAAATCATTTATCTCTCTGTAATATCTGCGTTACAATATAAAGGAAACTGTGTTAGTTTCTAAATCCTTCAAGTTTAAAATAGGAATGTTCTGAAGCAGTGTTGGGAACTGATGCATGAACTAGTATAATATAATGAAACTTGATCAACTTCATTATATTACAGTAAGTCATGTTAAGTTTCTAATGGAATATGATGATTCACAGTACCGTCATCATGTGCCATGTTACACGACTTTTACATTCTATCCAATTCCGAAACATATTAAGAACAAATCATCTTGATAGTTCTATTTTCCTGGATATTCTGGTAATTTGACAAATCAAAATCGTGCCATTACCATTCCTTTCTTAGAGCATTAGCTATGTTCATTCCGAATTTTATACCTACGAATTTCGAACTATTGATCGCTTGACTCAAGGACGGGAAGAAGAAACGAAGGGACAAAGTCCCAAAATAGAAATTGGGGTATAGATTACAGCAAATAGGAGAGAGTATTAACTATGGATGACAATGATTATGGAAAACAGAAGCAGGAGCATCGAAATATAAGGAAAGATATCAAACCCAATAACCACCCAGAAACTACAAACCGTGTGTATCAATACGTATGGCGACGTAAAGACACGGGAGAATTAGAAACATTATCATTCCAAGAAAATCATAAAAGTGAATAGATTCTTCTAGCGGTAGATGAAAGAGAAGAATGAAAGATATGAAAGTTAGAAGTATAACAAAAATCAGAACGGGATGAAGCATTTTAAAGGATACCTTAAGGTATGAATTAGAGGAGGAAGAGTAAGAGATGTGAGGTATGGAAGTAAGAAAGGGAAGGAGGTGGATTTATAGTGAAATATCCGACAAAGAAATCGAAACAGATTATCGCATTAAATCAAAGGAGATCCTGTTTTCTAAATCATCGAAGAACCAAATCTTATTACATAAGATTTTCTTTAAATCCCTTAAATTCTGGAAATCAATCCTAATCTCGACATCGGTTAAAACAATTCTATATTCACTCATTTCATTCTTTTGTGATAGCTTCGCTCGTGCATCTCACATAACCGAATCGTTTTATCTAAATCTTTCAATAATGATAAAATTTCATTATTACCTCATATTCGTCATGAAAACATTCCTATTGTTATTTATGACAACCTCTACCAAATTTCGAGGACGAAATTTCTTTAACGGGTGGGTACTGTAACGACCCGAAAATTTCCGACCAAATTTAAACTCTAATCTCTATATGGTTCCGACACGATAAGCAAAAACCCTAAAGTTGACCCGCACTTTTTCGATCGTTCTATACTTATAAGATTAATATTTACATAAATTAAACCTTACCAACATGATAAGCAATCTAAATTGTTGAGATTTATGATTTTGAAAAGAATTTTACATAACGTTTAACCGTCTAGTTTGACCGATGATATCACGAACTATACAATATATGTTAATTATACGTTTGTGTGTATATATGTATATATACATATTTAACATGATTTAAGGATGTTTAAATATCTCATTTTGTATTAATAACAATAAGTTATAAGTATATTTTGAAACTACTAACTTAAGCTTTCAAAACGATAACTATACGTAACGTTATTTGACATAAATACTTACGACCTATAATGTTTATACATATATCGTATATATAATGTATTTAATCACTTTTAAAGACTTAAATACATAAAACAATATAAGTATATTCACAAAAGATAGCTATATTTGAATCCTCATTCCATTTTTCACAAGATTTCTATACGTATATCTAGAGTATATGTACTCGTATCATACCTAGCTTCTATACGTATTTACTATTGGTATATACACATCAAATCACCACCAACCAGCCCTTGTTCATGCCTTATGTATAAGGTAACTACTTTTGTTATTTAGTATGACAATTTCACATGATTAAAAGATCTTTTCACAAAATTACAAATTTATACACCTTTTACACCACCATAAATACATGCATCCATTTTCAATTTTTGGAACATCATTTCTCTAGCTAAACACACACACTTACTAGCCTCATGTCTCTCTAAGAACTCCAGCAAAAATCCTCTCAAGAATCACCTTAAACACCACCATAAAAAGATCAACAAAAACACTACAAAAATACAACTTTCAATTCAAGTTTATGTCTTAAGTTGCTTCCAATCTTTCATCCAATTTCATCACTCTTTTGGTTCTAGGTTTTTACTCCTCTTTTACAGCAATCTTGTCCAAGTAACTTGAGGTAGTAACTTTGTTCATAACCTTATTCGATTCATATATATATAGCTATCTTATTGTATGGTATACAATTTTAACAACAAAAACATAGTTTGAATGATTTCAAACTTGTTTGCAAACTAAATAGATCCTTCTAACTTAACTTTTAAAATACTTCAAGACCTGTAATATAACTTAAATATATGCTAATTTAACAAGGTATAACTTGGTTTTTCAAAGAATACCTTAAAAAAACTGTTTTTATGACGTCGGAGTGCAACCGGGGGCTGTTTTGGGTTGGATAATTAAAAACCATCTTGAACTTTGAATTGGAGGTTTATATTCTGGAAAAATTATATTTCTTATGAATATGTTAACACATAAAAATTTCATGATTTAATTCATAGTATAAGTATTTTTAGAAAAATGGTCATTAAATGATGTTTTTGTAAACAAAAATGATTAACTTCATAAGTTTCACCAAAATTTGACCTATGACCTATGATTTCGAATACAAACTAAGGTATTTACAGTTCATATTCTTAAAGAGGGACTCGATCCAAGGAAGTGGAAAGTTGAATCAACGAAAACGGAGTTGTAACGAAGAAATTATGACCAAAACAAAATCGGATATCCAAGACTAGTTTAGCCACGAAAATAATTGGAGAAAATTAAATAAATCACATCTTCCTAAAGTAACATGATATTTTATACATATGTACTCATAATTTAATTTTATATGGTTCAGGATCACCCGTAAACAATACGAGAAGATTAATCATAAGATCCCATGATTGTACGCAACACGTCATTTGACAACACCGGTACTTTATGTACGCAACACGTCATTTGACAACACCGGTACCATGGGTCAAGATTAATCTCGACCAATACATATACGATGGGGGTTTTATTTATTTCATTGGGGGTTTATTAAACAACTAAATATGAACCATTAAAATTGAATTACTAACAGCGGACTGCTAACTACGGACTAAGGAATTATTAAAAGTATTAAAAGTATTATAAGTATATATATGTGACGATTGTTTAAAAAGAAAAGGTATTGATATATTATATATGGATAGGTTCGTGATATCAATCGGAGACCAAGTCGAAATTACATATCTTCAAGACAAAAGTGAGTATATAGTCCCACTTTTAAACTCTAAATATTTCGGGATGAGAATACATGTATTTTATGTTTTACGTTATGGACACAAGTAACTGAAAAATATATTCTACGTTGAGTTGTACCACTGGCATACTTCCCTGTAGCTTGGTAACTAATATTTACAGCGGTATTGTAAACGCGAATCCTGTTGATAGATCTATCGGGCCTGACAACCCCAACCGGACTGGACGACCAGTATTCAACGGTTGCACAGTACTTCGTTTCGTGACTACACTTGGTACAGTGTAGTAAGATTTCATATTAAAGGGAATATGCGACGTGATTAATTGTTAAGTATGGTTACCAAGTGCTCAACCACTTAGAATATTTTTATTAAAATGTTTATATATGAAATCTTGTGGTCTATATTTATATCGCTGTCGACATTAAACCTATATCTCACCAACTTTATGTTGACATTTTAAAGCATGTTATTCTCAGGTATGAATTAAGTCTTCCGCTGTGCATTATCTCGTACTAAGGATACTACTTGAGGCCATTAAGGACTTATATCATAAGGCGTTGCATTCGAGTCATTGAAGTTCATAGAGACTATTATTAAGTAAATGGCGGTTTAGGTCATTTGAATATTATGAAATGTCAGGCGAATATGTCAATTATGGATGTAACTATAGATTGCCTTTTAAGAATAAATGCAACGTTTGTAAGATGTATCATATTGAGGGCAAGTACCTCGCAATGTTATCAACTATTGTAATTCGTTTGTAATCAATATGGACAACGTCCGGATGATTAGTTTCGGATCCTTTCAGGAGCTACGGTCAAAAAGTTATGGCCAAAACAAGTTTCTGAAATCTGACCTGCAGAGTGGAGCGGCGCTCCACAATGTGGCGCGGCGCGCCGAATGGGTCAGAAGCAATTTTCAGCCTTTTTAAAGGCTTTAAATGAAGGGTACTTTGGTCTTTTCACTTGGGGACGGTTTGGGGTCATCAAAACTGATCCTTTGATCAGTTTGGATCACATTCTCACCCACCACAAACACTCTCTTCAAACCCTAGTGAGAGAAACCCACTTTTAGTGAGAGAGAGCTTGATTTGGAGAAGAAGGAGTTGGATTCTCACCAAAGCTCGGGTATCAAAGTTGTTCCATTCGTCAACGGCATCATTTTGGCGGTATTGGTATTTTCCATTGGCGAGTTGCAGATTATTTGGAAGCTTTCATCAAGACTTCAAGGTGAGTGTTAATATCCTATATGCATATGTATGTGTAGGATGGGTGCGGGTCGGGTGAAGTGATTCTCGGCTATAGAGCTCACTTCACATATAGGTGGATTTGATGGACTTGTGCATAGGTCCAATTGGCACGGTTGTGCGTTTTGGTTGACTACCTTTGGCAAAGTACACATTTTGGGTGTACGTTATCACACGTGGTTGTGAGTGGAATAATTATGCGTGTATGTATGTAATGTATTTAATTGTGTTGTACGAATGTGGTATTGTCGCGTTGTTTAAGACACCACGTTCTATGAAACGAGTAGTATTGTCGCGGTGTTTAAGACACTACTCATTGTGGAATTGACGAGTAGTATTGTCGCGGTGTTTAAGACACTACTCATTGTGTAATTGACTTGTGGTATTGTCGCGGTGTTTAAGACACCACAATGTCATGGGAGTGGAAGTGTCGCGGTGTTCAAGACACCACTCATTGTATTGAATGAAGTGTGGATTCGTCGCGGTGTTTAAGACGCCACATTGTTGTAAGGGTGAGTTAGTCGCGGTGTTTAAGACATCACCCGGGGGACTAGTGATTACGCGGTGTGTAAGTAACACTAGTGGATGTTATGAACTCCAACGGACTTTCATGTACCGTTCTCTTGTGTACTTGGTTAACCATGGTTGTATGAGTTATGTATTGGCATATTTAATTATGAACTATATGCTTTTGGTATTGCTAGCTATTGTGGACTTGCGGTTATTGGTATATGCACGATATGTTGCATGATTGTCGAATTGCTAATTCGTGATTAATGTTGTGTTGTCGTGATGTAGTTAACCCTCCGGGGGTAGTTATTGGCGTTGTTCACATTGACGTTGGTGAACTTACCTTATTGATGGTATTATTAGCTTGTTGCTTAGTGATCGTATGGTATACTTAGATTAGCTTGCCTTTAGGCTTGGACGCTCCGGTATGCGGTATTTGTTTATTTTTGTGGCGTGTCCATTTTATGCATATATATGTATGTAGTATATTATCATTCACTAAGCGTTAGCTTACCCTCTCGTTGTTGACTCTTTTTTATAGATTGCATGCGGACGTTGGCTCGGGTAAGCGCGGGGACTAGAAGACTTGCATAGTTGCTTTAGAGGCTTGCTTTTGGATTGTTTAGGATTGGGTAGCGTATCCCCAATCTCCATGCTCGGCCTTGTTTCGTATTAAGAGTCTTTTGGTCAAATATTGTATTTCGGTACTTAAGGTGGTAAAATGGGTCGTTGTGGGACCCGCTTCGTAAACTCAATTTTATTAATTAAACGTGCTAGTTTTATATATATGAATTTATGGTTAAAAGCGTTTTGGCTAAAAATGTCGGGAACTAGTCAAACATTTTCGTTAAATTGACTTCCGGGGACAGCGGGCTGTCCAGGTGGTTTGGCGCGCCGCGCACCCACCTGGCGCGCCGCGCAAATGAACTGCACCAGAAATTTTTTTTTTTAGTTGTAAATTTTGACGGGGTTTTGTCGTGGATTGGTTTGGGTTGTTACAAGTGGTATCAGAGCATGGTCTAAGGGATTTAGGTGACTTGAGATAGGTGCCTAGACTTAGACTTTGTGTGTGCTTACTTTGTTGCGGGACTTGTAGGATTACGGGTCAGGAATAGGTTTAGTTAGTGCCTTGTTATAGGTTGACTAACGTTTGTATTAGTAATGCGGATATTATTAATATGTTATTTGTGTTGTGAAAATAATTCTCGCGTATGTTTGTATCGCGTAGAATCTTGATGTGTTTGTTTATGTGATCGAGCGAGACGGTCGTTGTACTAACAAGTCGATGCGGCGTGCGTGCGTAATAAGAACTTGCAAACCTTATTACGGGTGCAAATCGCGTCTAACGAGTGATGTACGACGAGTGTTTAGCAAGATGGGACGGAGTTGTGCGTGCGATTTTATACGTTCGTGATCTAATCGTTTTACATTTTGAGATTGACGACGCGAAACGAGATCGAGGCGAATAACGTGGAGTTTAACGCTAGAGTTGCGGCCGCCGTTGCGGAGCAAATGAGAGCGTTTCGAGAAGAAATGGATAGGAAGTATTCCAAACTTCAAAGTAGTGGCGAAATGAAGCGTTATCTTAAGAACTTCATGAGGACTAAACCACCGATGTACGACGGGAAACCGGATCCATTGGTAAGCACAACTTGGATTTCGGATGTCGAAGGGCGTTTTCGCACGATTGATTGCCCTCCCGAGAAGAAGACGAGGCTCGCAACTAGTTTGTTGCGGGGTAGGGCAAGGGATTGGTTGGATGGTAAGATTGATCTTGTTGGTGGTGAAACGTTTATGGCCTTATCGTGGGACGAATTTAAGGAGGAATTCTTCGAGGAATTCCGGACTTCGGCCGATTTGTGGGAATTGCGTAATGAGTTGCGAAATTTGCGACAAGGATCTATGGATTTAAATACTCTCAAGACGACCTTTATGGCGAAGGCTCGTTTTTGTCCGGAGTATTTGGGAGGTGATCGTTTATTAATGGGGGATTTCTATCGGACTTTGAATGACGACTTGAAAAGAAAAATTAGACGTGGTCAAGCGAAATCGTTTTCGGAATTATTCGACTTGGCTAGGGGTTTCGAGTCGCATACACGATCGAAGAAGGGTGAGCCTTCAAGGGATAGAAGGGTTGTTTCTTATGGTGCTCCGAGTAAGAGGACTAAGGGTCCGAGTGTGAGCACGGGTGGTACGCGGACGAGTATATCGAATTCTAGCGCGTCTAGATGTTACAATGGTGGCATGAGGAGTCACAAGTCTTGGGAATGTTCGGTACCAAAGGGTGGTAGTATGGTGTGCTTTAATTGCCAAAAAGAAGGACATCGTAAGTCGGAACGTCCTAAGTTAGCGGGGATGGGTGCGGCGAGGAGACGTTAAGGCACGTTTCATTTTAATAAATATGTCTTTTGATTGTTTATCGAGTGCCGTTTGGAAGTGAGTTGTTAAATGCCTTGGTTTGTGCATATTGTTGTTATGGGTGACGTTCCTAATGGAAGTACCCTATGGTGACGTTTTAATTGATTGATGAAGGGCGTAAGACTTGGTGCAACCAAGCATTCCTTATTGTTTGGGAAATGTTTCTACCAAGCCACGGAAATGGTTTTGGTGTCCGATTGTTAAGCGCGTGTTCGCTTTTATGTTGAAGTGATGAACCATGAGGTTCGCCGGGTGATTGGAACCCTTGAGATCGAGTGTTTTTAATATCGATGTGTGTTGGTAATGGAGTCTACATGATGCAACATTAGGTGCCTCTTTTATACCTACTAGCGTGGTGTTCGACTCCGATTGTGTTGCGGTACGCTTTCGTTCAAAGTGTATAAGGATTGGTTAAAATCCTTCGTGTGCTCAAGGTTTGGAGCAAGGTATGGTAACGGGTCGTGTGAACCCAATTGTTTGTAAAGTCTACCTTTGGTAGCATTGTACGGTTGTACGAGTTGTGGATATGGAACGTAGTTCCAAGTGAGGGAGTGGCACTCCCGCACGAGGAGGTTTTAGTGTGAGATTTCGGATGATGCTTTTGTTAGATCCGGAAATTTGGTCGAGACCTAGTTTTGGTCAATTGGTGGTAGAGTACAATTTTTGGCTCATTGGTACTTATGATATTGGATTTGTAAATTTCCACCGAGGTGGTAAGTTTGGTGAATCTCGTCGAGAGATAATGGACGTGTTTTGGCGAGCAAGGTGAAATCCCTCGGTTAAGGGATGTACGTATCGGATTCTCTTCTAGAGAAATATTGTTTTGTGCCTATGTTTGATATAGGTGGTTCTTGCTCGATAGTGTAGACGGTTAGCGGTATCCGTTAGGGTTCACTATAGTGTAGCGGAGCGCGATGTTGCACTACTCGTTGTGTGAGGTATTGTTATAGTGGTGAAGCATGACTTTCGGGGTCCGCTGACTTCATCATGAGGTATTGTTATATCGGTGAAGCATGACTTTCGGGTCCGCTGACTTCATCCGGTGTTGAGTGATCTATCAGTTGTTTTATACTCCTATGGTGGGATCGTGAGGACCGTATTGTGTGATTACTGATGCGATAGCCGTATTTTGCTCACATGTCGTTACGGGCGTGACAATGGTCGATTTTGTACGCCTAGGGTTTTAAGTTGTTATAGTCGATTGGACGCTAGCGGTTCTAGTCGTTCGCTTATGATGTTACGGTAGTTGCGTATTGGTTGTATTATGCGCTACAAGGGATGTTTAGTGATTGGTGTTGTCCGTAAGGATTCGTTTGGTTCGGTCTTCATCGTTTCAGGTTGTTGACCTTAGGTTGAGACTTGGTTGCTTTAGCACGGTACTTGGTAATGGTACGCTAGAGGAGTGATATCTCGGTTAGAGATGGGATGAGTTTCCCGATGCGAGGGAATAAGTATGGTTTTAGTGCTCGGATTGTGGATTTGAGAAAAATCGTGGATGACGATTTAGTTGTGGAAGGCGATTCGTCGGGAAGAATTGCTTAGGAAAGTCGGATTGGGACTTATGTTGAGGACCGTGGAGTGTGGTCCGTTTGGTTAAGTGACGAGGATCACGAGGACGTGATCGATTCTAAGTGGGGGAGAGTTGTAAGACCCAAATATTTATTGTACATAATGTATTTAAGGTGTACTATGTGTGTATGGAGTGTGCACAACATGTAGGTGTTGCTTGCTCGACCGTCGAAGGAAAACTGGACGTTGTTTGAGGTACAAGGTGTGTACGTACCTTTTCAACCCCAAATAAAGTTTGTGTTGATGTTTCAAAGCCTTACCATTGGAAAGAAAATCTTATTACGTTTCCAACGATATTTGATTCATCGAAAACGGAGCTACGGTCAAAAAGTTATGGCCAAAACAAGTTTCTGAAATCTGACCTGCAGAGTGGAGCGGCGCTCCACAATGTGGCGCGGCGCGCCGAATGGGTCAGAAGCAATTTTCAGCCTTTTTAAAGGCTTTAAATGAAGGGTACTTTGGTCTTTTCACTTGGGGACGGTTTGGGGTCATCAAAACTGATCCTTTGATCAGTTTGGATCACATTCTCACCCACCACAAACACTCTCTTCAAACCCTAGTGAGAGAAACCCACTTTTAGTGAGAGAGAGCTTGATTTGGAGAAGAAGGAGTTGGATTCTCACCAAAGCTCGGGTATCAAAGTTGTTCCATTCGTCAACGGCATCATTTTGGCGGTATTGGTATTTTCCATTGGCGAGTTGCAGATTATTTGGAAGCTTTCATCAAGACTTCAAGGTGAGTGTTAATATCCTATATGCATATGTATGTGTAGGATGGGTGCGGGTCGGGTGAAGTGATTCTCGGCTATAGAGCTCACTTCACATATAGGTGGATTTGATGGACTTGTGCATAGGTCCAATTGGCACGGTTGTGCGTTTTGGTTGACTACCTTTGGCAAAGTACACATTTTGGGTGTACGTTATCACACGTGGTTGTGAGTGGAATAATTATGCGTGTATGTATGTAATGTATTTAATTGTGTTGTACGAATGTGGTATTGTCGCGTTGTTTAAGACACCACGTTCTATGAAACGAGTAGTATTGTCGCGGTGTTTAAGACACTACTCATTGTGGAATTGACGAGTAGTATTGTCGCGGTGTTTAAGACACTACTCATTGTGTAATTGACTTGTGGTATTGTCGCGGTGTTTAAGACACCACAATGTCATGGGAGTGGAAGTGTCGCGGTGTTCAAGACACCACTCATTGTATTGAATGAAGTGTGGATTCGTCGCGGTGTTTAAGACGCCACATTGTTGTAAGGGTGAGTTAGTCGCGGTGTTTAAGACATCACCCGGGGGACTAGTGATTACGCGGTGTGTAAGTAACACTAGTGGATGTTATGAACTCCAACGGACTTTCATGTACCGTTCTCTTGTGTACTTGGTTAACCATGGTTGTATGAGTTATGTATTGGCATATTTAATTATGAACTATATGCTTTTGGTATTGCTAGCTATTGTGGACTTGCGGTTATTGGTATATGCACGATATGTTGCATGATTGTCGAATTGCTAATTCGTGATTAATGTTGTGTTGTCGTGATGTAGTTAACCCTCCGGGGGTAGTTATTGGCGTTGTTCACATTGACGTTGGTGAACTTACCTTATTGATGGTATTATTAGCTTGTTGCTTAGTGATCGTATGGTATACTTAGATTAGCTTGCCTTTAGGCTTGGACGCTCCGGTATGCGGTATTTGTTTATTTTTGTGGCGTGTCCATTTTATGCATATATATGTATGTAGTATATTATCATTCACTAAGCGTTAGCTTACCCTCTCGTTGTTGACTCTTTTTTATAGATTGCATGCGGACGTTGGCTCGGGTAAGCGCGGGGACTAGAAGACTTGCATAGTTGCTTTAGAGGCTTGCTTTTGGATTGTTTAGGATTGGGTAGCGTATCCCCAATCTCCATGCTCGGCCTTGTTTCGTATTAAGAGTCTTTTGGTCAAATATTGTATTTCGGTACTTAAGGTGGTAAAATGGGTCGTTGTGGGACCCGCTTCGTAAACTCAATTTTATTAATTAAACGTGCTAGTTTTATATATATGAATTTATGGTTAAAAGCGTTTTGGCTAAAAATGTCGGGAACTAGTCAAACATTTTCGTTAAATTGACTTCCGGGGACACCGGGCTGTCCAGGTGGTTTGGCGCGCCGCGCACCCACCTGGCGCGCCGCGCAAATGAACTGCACCAGAAATTTTTTTTTTTAGTTGTAAATTTTGACGGGGTTTTGTCGTGGATTGGTTTGGGTTGTTACATGTGTGGAGCAAAGAGTGATGACCCATACTTCCGACCAGGGCCTACAAGTGCATTGATACTGACAAGGTACTGCAAACAAGGGGCAGAGTGGATACGAGACCCAACTAGTAGACGTGCTGGGTGGCAATTATGACCCATTTGACAGTAGACGGCTCAAGTGTCAATTCTGACCCAATTGACTCTACCCAGTGACCCATCCAATTTCATTTTGAACCCAAATGGTTTGTAACTAATGGATATTAATATTTATTAAACTTCAAAAATCGTCGAGTTTAGTGGTTTTAGTTATCTCTGCTTCATCTATTTTGTTTATGTTTTATCTTCGTTATTAACTAATGATTTTTTTGTTTTGTTTGTTATTGTTTACTGATTTATCTGTAGATAATCTAAATATAAATTAGTGTTTTGCTTACTAATTCCTTATTCCATAAAGTAATAAGCTTTGCTTCATTACATATAATAACACTTGTCAGGTGTATCACAAATTATACATTAGATTATGAGGGCCTTTTAATTATGAATTACATTACATTATTTATGTCAATAAATAGATAACGTCACTCTAAAACACAATAGGCGTACATCATCATGCTTTTTTAGTCATGCGCCACTAGATGTGCTTAATCGTACAATGTTTTAAAGCAATTTTTGGAGATGTACGGCTACAAATGGTGATATAAGAATCATCCCCCAAACAAAATTTTCTTGATTTGTGTTTAATTACATTCATGATGTGAGCAAAAAAAAAAAAAAAAAAAAAACAGTAGGGAACAAAAACAAAGTCTTACTATAATAGGCAACTCAAAAGTTACAAAATACTGAAAAAACTCAAATTCTGTTTCTAATAATTAGCAAATTGTTTTCATGCTACAGATAATACTATTCTTTTCTGACTTTGCAATCAGCTGCAAGATCTTGGTTCCTAGCGTCTGGAACGATTCCCAAACGACACATTGTTTTATCAACAAGCTGATCAATTTCTTGCTGCATGAATTCTATGTAACCCGTATCATTCAACTTCAAAAGCCTCTTCGAGTACAGATCATACACCTTCTGAACTATAAAACCGGGATGTTCTTTACGTTTTGGGATGAGGTTATGCTCTGGAATAAAGTGCACAACGCACTTGTGTAATATCGATTCGGCTGCAATTTCATTTTTATGGAAACTATAGAACAGATCCCTTGAATCATTTGATTCCAATATCTTGCCTTTTTTTGTTTCTACATCTTCAGGCCGATAAAACCACTGTACTGTCAACATTATTCTCCCGTTATTCTTCTGCGAAATCTCCTGCGCGCACATATAGTTTAAGAAAAAGTTACTGTCACACGTATCTTTTGTTAACTTTCCAGTTTACCCCTTTACTTTTACTATCATTTTGTCTCATGTACATATATATTAAGGATATAATATAACTTTATCTTATTATTCTTATCTATTTATGTATCTGGACAATTAATTCGGACATCCAAAAAGGAAATACTGGACAATAAATTAGGGACGGGAGATTGCATTCATACGACCAGATATACGTACCCTAATTATGGCCACATAAGGCTTCACGATTCCTCCCTGAGACGACTCGGGTGCTAAAAATACAGTATCACCCTGCATTTTACAAGAACAAGTACCGCTATAAGTGATAAGTAACTAAGATTATGAGATAATCAATTATAACGAAATTTGTGATGTAAGCGATAAATGAAAAGAAATTAATTAACGATCTCGTAAATATTTCCGTAGAATTCAAAGGCCTTGTAATGCTTCGTCGTATGACTTCCCTCTACAGAAACCCTAGCGACATCGCCAATTGGCTTGGCTACTACATTGCTACTGGTATGGCACAACTTATTTAACATGTTTATGTACGTCAAAATTAAAAATATTTCAGTAGCGCGCCGTAAATATAGTGACGTTTGATAACACATTATTGTGTACTATGTATAAATTATATATTCTTCTGACATTCTAATAGAAACTTATATACTAGAAATGGCTATGCTGCTCGTCACATGTTACATACATGGTCATAACATACACGCAAATAAAGCCCTTTTTGTCACATGTTATAGATGTGCATAAAAATTACATATTGAATGCAAATCTCCATATTGAATGCTACAATAAATGTTGTGATACTGTATATGAGATCACATGAATATTACGGAGTATTTATATAGTAAAAAGTAGTATGTTTTTACCTGGTCAAATTTTACATACATGAAACAAATTATATGTCATATTATACATGTGATGCTGTATATGAGATCACATGTATATTATATGTTGAGTCTTAGAGGGTGTGTAAATGTGGACTTTCAATGATGGTAGGAAAAATACATTAATTCTCAAACTGTTTTTTGCGTATTTAATAGAAAAGTTGGAGACCAACTCAAACATTGTGTTGTAACTCACGTGGTAGTGGTTTGTCTCTCTTAACGAGAGGTCAGGAGTTCGACTCTCGTGGGGTACAACATTGCACACAATGTTGCCCCTTTACCCTTGAATTCCACCCAAAGGTGCCTTTCGCATTGGGCCGGATTTCTTCCTGGACACAAAAAAAAAAAGATTATAAAGACACAAAAAATATGGGCAAATCCTGTTAATTAGTGATGTATTAAGTTTTAACTCGTGTACACGTCTTGAATGATTATTTAATAATTTAATTAAGAATCGTAACGGATTGACGTTGATAACTATAAATAATTATATAATGGAGACTATTGACTAGAAAAAGTTTCAACAACTTTACTTTGAGTATTGTTTTATTTAAAGAATAATTTAAGTATAATGAGATGATACATTCGAGAATTAACACTCTGATACGGGTTCTTTAAGATTTTTTTTTTTATTCAATACTTTTAGTAATATTAAATTTTTATGTGCAATAAAAAATTTAATTTTTAATAGGCCCATTTTATATTTCGAACATGATCTTTAAAATTAATGAATCTTCTTCTATGTTTTTAGCTCAGTCACATGTTACATACATGAGCCAGATTACCATATTATACATGGACATAAAGCATTTTGTTACGTGTTATATGCATAATAGACAAATAATATATTTTTTGTGTGATATATTAGATGTCATGCATTATACTTATATTATATTATATTATATTACTAGTGAAATGGTCCGTGAAATTAAGTGTTGGTTTAAATGAAATAGTTTAATAATATGTTTTAGATATTAAGTGAATGTAAATGTTAAATTCATTTAGTTTAACGACCCGTGGATCCATGAATTCCGACTAAGAAACTTGTCTTTGTTTTTACAAACATTAATGTACTTAACTTGGTCAGAATAAATGAACTACAATCACTCTCTCACCACCCTCTTCCAATTTTCATTACAATTACTCTTTTTCTTGTCATAAAAACTTACATTACAACCTTTTATTGAGACATGTAATTCGGATACATATGTAACGTAATTAATCCTGTAAAGAGAACCCATATTTGAATAATAATAATAATACTTATTATTATTATTATTATTATTATTATTATTATTATTATTATTATTATTATTATTATTATTATTATTATTATTATTATTGAGTCCCCAAAATAATTAAGGATTTAATTATGACAAAACTGTAATTTATTTGCACTAAGATGTTATGTGCAGCCAGCACAAGTTTGTTTATGTATAGACAGCAGATATTGCTGTGTCGAGTGTTTAGTTTGCTGCTTAGCCTACCAGCAAGGTAGACAGTATTCTTTAATCAGCACAGGATGTGTACTCAGCAATTCAAGAATATCAAGTGACTCAGCAATGTAGAACCAGCACTGCTGGAATGCAGCTCACTACACAAGACAACTATGCTTCATTACAAGCATAGTGGTTTCCTGAGTGGTCTACATCAATTGTACTATTCAACAGAAGTCAAAGACAAAGTTGAACAGAAAAGGACACGCGTCGGCGGCTGACAAGTGACCTTACAAGACCACATGAGAATGCAGAAGTTTAACGCATGTGTAGACATGTGTTATGCTTTGTCAACGCATAGGGAACACAACATTCTATTTGTTTAAACAAATAGTGGTGCCAAACCGAATTAGGGTGTTTTTGCAAATAGCTACCAAAGAATAGAGCACCCTCTCTGATGCAGTTGTCCCCACAAGTACAGACATCCTATGTACCAGTGGACAATATAACCATTACACGGATAATAGGACTACTATAAATTGTTGTATCCACTATTGTAACAACTAGTGGTGTGAGTTTTTATTATTTAGAGTCCAAAACGTGTAATAGTTTTAAGTTTATCCTCATAGCTATAATCTATGTAAATATCAACCAACTATCATTCCGCCAAGGATAGTTGTAATTCTTTGTGATTCAATCAATAAAGAATAAATCGTTGAAAATTACCTTAGACTCTATTTAAATTACATGCTTGAATACTGAATTGTGTTTAACTGTTAAGTTAATTAAAAAGAATTGTATTCACCCCCCTCTACAATACTCCTGTTGTTTATCAAGGGACCAACAACTGGTATCAGAGCTTCAGTCTTGATAATTTAATATTTTAGATCTGAATTCTCTCATGGCTGCATATTCAAATACAACTTACTTTTAAAATGGCTCATCCAATAGACCACCTAAATTCGATGAAGATGAGTATGAAACTTGAAAGGCAAGGTTCATGCTTCATCTTGAGTCTATTGACCCACTCATGCCTGGCATTGCTACAGATGGTTCTTTTGTCCCAACTGAGACTATTGCAAGTGTTCCAGCTACTGCTGACACTCCTGTTGTTCCTGGCAGAGAGGTTGTTCTCCCTGCATCTGAATGGGATGCTGAGGACAAACATCGTGTTGGACTTGACCCTAAAATCAGAACCTTGTTAGCTATAACATCACCTAACCACTTGTTCAAACTGATTAAGGGAAAGCTAAATGCTAAGCTCATGTTAGACTATCTAGATGTTACCTATGAAGGCATGGATGATGTAGTGACCCGAACTTTTCCATGTTTATATATACTAATTAAGATTGATATTTACATGATTAAATGTTTCCAACATGTTAAGCAATCAAACTTGTTAAGACTTGATTAATTGAAATATGTTTCATATAGACAATTGACTACCCAAGTTGACCGGTGATTCACGAACGTTAAAACTTGTAAAAACTATATGATGACATATATATGGATATATATATATATAGTTAACATGATACTATGATAAGTAAACATATCATTAAGTATATTAACAATGAACTACATATGTAAAAACAAGACTACTAACTTAATGATTTTTAAACGAGACATATATGTAACGATTATCGTTGTAAAGACATTTAATGTATATATATATCATATTAAGAGATATTCATACATGATAATATCATGATAATATAATAATTTAAAATCTCATTTGATATTATAAATATTGGGTTAACAACATTTAACAAGATCGTTAACCTAAAGGTTTCAAAACAACACTTACATGTAACGACTAACGATGACTTAACGACTCAGTTAAAATGTATATACATGTAGTGTTTTAATATGTATTTATACACTTTTGAAAGACTTCAATACACTTATCAAAATACTTCTACTTAACAAAAATTCTTACAATTACATCCTCGTTAAGTTTCATCAACAATTCTACTCGTATGCACCCGTATTCGTACTCGTACAATACACAGCTTTTAGATGTATGTACTATTGGTATATACACTCCAATGATCAGCTCTTAGCAGCCCATGTGAGTCACCTAACACATGTGGGAACCATCATCTGGCAACTAGCATGAAATATCTCATAAAATTACAAAAATATGAGTAATCATTCATGACTTATTTACATGAAAACAAAATTACATATCCTTTATATCTAATCCATACACCAACGACCAAAAACACCTACAAACACTTTCATTCTTCAATTTTCTTCATCTAATTGATCTCTCTCAAGTTCTATCTTCAAGTTCTAAGTGTTCTTCATAAATTCCAAAAGTTCTAGTTTCATAAAATCAAGAATACTTTCAAGTTTGCTAGCTCACTTCCAATCTTGTAAGGTGATCATCAAACCTCAAGAAATCTTTGTTTCTTACAGTAGGTTATCATTCTAATACAAGGTAATAATCATATTTAAACTTTGGTTCAATTTCTATAACTATAACAATCTTATTTCAAGTGATGATCTTACTTGAACTTGTTTTCGTGTCATGATTCTGCTTCAAGAACTTCGAGCCATCCAAGGATCCGTTGAAGCTAAATCCATTTTTCTCTTTTCCAGTAGGTTTATCCAAGGAACTTAAGGTAGTAATGATGTTCATAACATCATTCGATTCATACATATAAAGCTATCTTATTCGAAGGTTTAAACTTGTAATCACTAGAACATAGTTTAGTTAATTCTAAACTTGTTCGCAAACAAAAGTTAATCCTTCTAACTTGACTTTTAAAATCAAATAAACACATATTCTATATCTATATGATATGCTAACTTAATGATTTAAAACCTGGAAACACGAAAAACACCGTAAAACCGGATTTACGCCGTCGTAGTAACACCGCGGGCTATTTTGGGTTAGTTAATTAAAAACTATGATAAACCTTGATTTAAAAGTTGTTATTCTGAGAAAATGATTTTTATTATGAACATGAAACCATATCCAAAAATTATGGTTAAACTCAAAGTGGAAGTATGTTTTCTAAAATGGTCATCTAGACGTCGTTCTTTCAACTGAAATGACTACCTTTACAAAAACGACTTGTAACTTATTTTTCCGACTATAAACCTATACATTTTCTGTTTAGATTCATAAAATAGAGTTCAATATGAAACCATAGCAATTTGATTCACTCAAAACGGATTTAAAATGAAGAAGTTATGGGTAAAACAAGATTGGATAATTTTTCTCATTTTAGCTACGTGAAAATTGGTAACAAATCTATTCCAACCATAACTTAATCAACTTGTATTGTATATTATGTAATCTTGAGATACCATAGACACGTATACAATGTTTCGACCTATCATGTCGACACATCTATATATATTTCGGAACAACCATAGACACTCTATATGTGAATGTTGGAGTTAGCTATACAGGGTTGAGGTTGATTCCAAAATATATATAGTTTGAGTTGTGATCAATACTGAGATACGTATACACTGGGTCGTGGATTGATTCAAGATAATATTTATCGATTTATTTCTGTACATCTAACTGTGGACAACTAGTTGTAGGTTACTAACGAGGACAGCTGACTTAATAAACTTAAAACATCAAAATATATTAAAAGTGTTGTAAATATATTTTGAACATACTTTGATATATATGTATATATTGTTATAGGTTCGTGAATCAACTAGTGGCCAAGTCTTACTTCCCGCCGAAGTAAAAATCTGTGAAAGTGAGTTATAGTCCCACTTTTAAAATCTAATATTTTTGGGATGAGAATACATGCAGGTTTTATAAATGATTTACAAAATAGACACAAGT
This sequence comes from Rutidosis leptorrhynchoides, assembly GCF_046630445.1. Lineage (NCBI taxonomy): Eukaryota > Viridiplantae > Streptophyta > Magnoliopsida > Asterales > Asteraceae > Rutidosis > Rutidosis leptorrhynchoides. Next base: position 28,736,184 of record NC_092342.1, read on the forward strand.
ACGTGAAACTACATTCTATGGTTGAATTATCGAAATCGAATATGCCCCTTTTTATTAAGTCTGGTAATCTAAGAATTAGGGAACAGACACCCTAATTAACGCGAATCCTAAAGATAGATCTATTAGGCCTAACAAACCCCATCCAAAGTACCGGATGCTTTAGTACTTCGAAATTTATATCATATCCGAAGGGTGTCCCGGAATGATGGGGATATTCTTATATATGCATCTTGTTAATGTCGGTTACCAGGTGTTCACCATATGAATGATTTTTATCTCTATGTATGGGATGGGTATTGAAATATGAAATCTTGTGGTCTATTATTATGATTTGATATATATAGGTTAAACCTATAACTCACCAACATTTTTGTTGACGTTTTAAGCATGTTTATTCTCAGGTGATTATTAAGAGCTTCCGCTGTCGCATACTTAAATAAGGACGAGATTTGGAGTCCATGCTTGTATGATATTGTGTAAAAACTGCATTCAAGAAACTTATTTTGTTGTAACATATTTGTATTGTAAACCATTATGTAATGGTCGTGTGTAAACAGGATATTTTAGATTATCATTATTTGATAATCTACGTAAAGCTTTTTTTAAAACCTTTATCTATGAAATAAAGGTTATGGTTTGTTTTAAAAATGAATGCAGTCTTTGAAAAACGTCTCATATAGAGGTCAAAACCTCGCAACGAAATCAATTAATATGGAACGTTTTTAATCAATAAGAACGGGACATTTCAGTTGGTATCAGAGCGTTGGTCTTAGAGAACCAGAATTTTGCATTAGTGTGTCTTATCTAGTTTGTTAGGATGCATTAGTGAGTCTGGACTTCGACCGTGTTTACTTGAAAAATGATTGCTTAACAAATTTTGTTGGAAACTATATATTTTTAACATGTGAATATTATGTGATATATTAATCTCTTAACGCGTTTGATATTATGTGATAGATGTCTACCTCTAGAACAAGTCCCATTGACTCACCTAATAATAATGAAGAGTCAAATGTAAATTGGAATGATTCGTGGACTGATTCACAAGTTCCCGAAGAGGAACCGGAAGAAGAGTCGGAACCGGAAGAAGAATCGGAACCGGAAGAAGAATCGGAACCGGATGAAGAAATAGAACCGGTGGGAGAAATAATAAAATGGTTAAGTAAAAGAAAATCCTCAACCAACCGACCAAGGTTAATTATGGTCAATGGTGTTTCCGCCAAGGAAGCAAAATATTGGGAGGATTACCAATTCTCCGATGAATCGGATTCCGACGAGAATTCCAATGATGTTATAGAAATTACCCCAACTGAATTTAAAAAGGCAAAAGAAAATAATAAGGGAAAGGGCATAAAAATAGAGAAATCTAATTCCAACCCCGATGAACTTTATATGTATCGTCTGAAATGTCCCGTTCTTATTGATTAAAAACGTTCCATATTAATTGATTTCGTTGCGAGGTTTTGACCTCTATATGAGACGTTTTTCAAAGACTGCATTCATTTTTAAAACAAACCATAACCTTTATTTCATAAATAAAGGTTTAAAAGCTTTACGTAGATTATCAAATAATGATAATCTAAAATATCCTGTTTACACACGACCATTACATAATGGTTTACAATACAAATATGTTACATCGAAATCAGTTTCTTGAATGCAATTTTTACACAATATCATACAAACATGGACTCCAAATCTTGTCCTTATTTTAGTATGCAACAGCGGAAGCTCTTAATATTCACCTGAGAATAAACATGCTTTAAACGTCAACAAAAATGTTTGTGAGTTATAGGTTTAACCTATATATATCAAATCGTAACAATAGACCACAAGATTTCATATTTCAATATACATCCCATACATAGAGATAAAAATCATTCATATGGTGAACACCTGGTAACCGACATTAACAAGATGCATATATAAGAATATCCCCATCATTCCGGGGCACCCTTCGGATATGATATAAATTTCGAAGTACTAAAGCATCCGGTACTTTGGATGGGGTTTGTTAGGCCCAATAGATCTATCTTTAGGATTCGCGTCAATTAGGGTGTCTGTTCCCTAATTCTTAGATTACCAGACTTAATAAAAAGGGGCATATTCGATTTCGATAATTCAACCATAGAATGTAGTTTCACGTACTTGTGTCTATTTTGTAAATCATTTATAAAACCTGCATGTATTCTCATCCCAAAAATATTAGATTTTAAAAGTGGGACTATAACTCACTTTCACAGATTTTTACTTCGTCGGGAAGTAAGACTTGGCCACTAGTTGATTCACGAACCTATAACAATATATACATATATATCAAAGTATGTTCAAAATATATTTACAACACTTTTAATATATTTTGATGTTTTAAGTTTATTAAGTCAGCTGTCCTCGTTAGTAACCTACAACTAGTTGTCCACAGTTAGATGTACAGAAATAAATCGATAAATATTATCTTGAATCAATCCACGACCCAGTGTATACGTATCTCAGTATTGATCACAACTCAAACTATATATATTTTGGAATCAACCTCAACCCTGTATAGCTAACTCCAACATTCACATATAGAGTGTCTATGGTTGTTCCGAAATATATATAGATGTGTCGACATGATAGGTCGAAACATTGTATACGTGTCTATGGTATCTCAAGATTACATAATATACAATACAAGTTGATTAAGTTATGGTTGGAATAGATTTGTTACCAATTTTCACGTAGCTAAAATGAGAAAAATTATCCAATCTTGTTTTACCCATAACTTCTTCATTTTAAATCTGTTTTGAGTGAATCAAATTGCTATGGTTTCATATTGAACTCTATTTTATGAATCTAAACAGAAAAAGTATAGGTTTATAGTCGGAAAAATAAGTTACAAGTCATTTTTGTAAAGGTAGTCATTTCAGTCGAAAGAACGACGTCTAGATAACCATTTTAGAAAACATACTTCCACTTTGAGTTTAACCATAATTTTTGGATATAGTTTCATGTTCATAATAAAAATCATTTTCTCAGAATAACAACTTTTAAATCAAAGTTTATCATAGTTTTTAATTAACTAACCCAAAACAGCCCGCGGTGTTACTACGACGGCGTAAATCCGGTTTTACGGTGTTTTTCGTGTTTCCAGGTTTTAAATCATTAAGTTAGCATATCATATAGATATATAACATGTGTTTAGTTGATTTTAAAAGTCAAGTTAGAAGGATTAACTTTTGTTTTCGAACAAGTTTAGAATTAACTAAACTATGTTCTAGTGATTACAAGTTTAAACCTTTGAATAAGATAGCTTTATATGTATGAATCGAATGATGTTATGAACATCATTACTACCTTAAGTTCCTTGGATGAACCTACTGGAAAAGAGAAAAATGGATCTAGCTACAATGGATCCTTGGATGGCTCAAAGTTCTTGAAGTAAAATCATGACACGAAAACAAGTTCAAGTAAGATCATCACTTGAAATAAGATTGTTATAGTTATAGAAATTGAACCAAAGTTTGAATATGATTATTACCTTGTATTAGAATGATAACCTACTGTAAGAAATAAAGATTTCTTGAGGTTGGATGATCACCTTACAAGATTGGAAGTGAGCTAGCAATCTTGAAAGTATTCTTGATTTTATGAAACTAGAACTTTTGGAATTTATGAAGAACACTTAGAACTTGAAGATAGAACTTGAGAGAGATCAATTAGATGAAGAAAATTGAAGAATGAAAGTGTTTGTAGGTGTTTTTGGTCGTTGGTGTATGGATTAGATATAAAGGATATGTAATTTTGTTTTCATGTAAATAAGTCATGAATGATTACTCATATTTTTGTAATTTTATGAGATATTTCATGCTAGTTGCCAAATGATGGTTCCCACATGTGTTAGGTGACTCACATGGGCTGCTAAGAGCTGATCATTGGAGTGTATATACCAATAGTACATACATCTAAAAGCTGTGTATTGTACGAGTACGAATACGGGTGCATACGAGTAGAATTGTTGATGAAACTGAACGAGGATGTAATTGTAAGCATTTTTGTTAAGTAGAAGTATTTTGATAAGTGTCTTGAAGTCTTTCAAAAGTGTATGAATACATATTAAAACACTACATGTATATACATTTTAACTGAGTCGTTAAGTCATCGTTAGTCGTTACATGTAAATGTTGTTTTGAAACCTTTAGGTTAACGATCTTGTTAAATGTTGTTAACCCAATGTTTATAATATCAAAAGAGATTTTAAATTATTATATTATCATGATATTATGATGTACGAATATCTCTTAATATGATATATATACATTAAATGTCGTTACAACGATAATCGTTACATATATGTCTCGTTTCAAAATCATTAAGTTAGTAGTCTTGTTTTTACATATGTAGTTCATTGTTAATATACTTAATGATATGTTTACATATCATAATATCATGTTAACTATATATATAACCATATATATGTCATCATATAGTTTTTACAAGTTTTAACGTTCGTGAATCACCGGTCAACTTGGGTGGTCAATTGTCTATATGAAACCTATTTCAATTAATCAAGTCTTAACAAGTTTGATTGCTTAACATGTTGGAAACATTTAATCATGTAAATATCAATCTCAATTAATATATATAAACATGGAAAAGTTCGGGTCACTACAGTACCTACCCGTTAAATAAATTTCGTCCCGAAATTTTAAGCTGTTGAAGGTGTTGACGAATCTTCTGGAAATAGATGCGGGTATTTCTTCTTCATCTGATCTTCACGCTCCCAGGTGAACTCGGGTCCTCTACGAGCATTCCATCGAACCTTAACAATTGGTATCTTGTTTTGCTTAAGTCTTTTAACCTCACGATCCATTATTTCGACGGGTTCTTCGATGAATTGAAGTTTTTCGTTGATTTGGATTTCATCTAACGGAATAGTGAGATCTTCTTTAGCAAAACATTTCTTCAAATTCGAGACGTGGAAAGTGTTATGTACAGCCGCGAGTTATTGAGGTAACTCAAGTCGGTAAGCTACTGGTCCGACACGATCAATAATCTTGAATGGTCCAATATACCTTGGATTTAATTTCCCTCGTTTACCAAATCGAACAACGCCTTTCCAAGGTGCAACTTTAAGCATGACCATCTCTCCAATTTCAAATTCTATATCTTTTCTTTTAATGTCAGCGTAGCTCTTTTGTCGACTTTGGGCGGTTTTCAACCGTTGTTGAATTTGGATGATCTTCTCGGTAGTTTCTTGTATAATCTCCGGACCCGTAATCTGTCTATCCCCCACTTCACTCCAACAAATCGGAGACCTGCACTTTCTACCATAAAGTGCTTCAAACGGCGCCATCTCAATGCTTGAATGGTAGCTGTTGTTGTAGGAAAATTCTGCTAATGGTAGATGTCGATCCCAACTGTTTCCGAAATCAATAACACATGCTCGTAGCATGTCTTCAAGCGTTTGTATCGTCCTTTCGCTCTGCCCATCAGTTTGTGGATGATAGGCAGTACTCATGTCTAGACGAGTTCCTAATGCTTGCTGTAATGTCTGCCAGAATCTTGAAATAAATCTGCCATCCCTATCAGAGATAATAGAGATTGGTATTCCATGTCTGGAGATGACTTCCTTCAAATACAGTCGTGCTAACTTCTCCATCTTGTCATCTTCTCTTATTGGCAAGAAGTGTGCTGATTTGGTGAGACGATCAACTATTACCCAAATAGTATCAAAACCACTTGCAGTCCTTGACAATATAGTGATGAAATCCATGGTAATGTTTTCCCATTTCCATTCCGGGATTTCAGGTTGTTGAAGTAGACCTGATGGTTTCTGATGCTCAGCTTTGACCTTAGAACACGTCAAACATTCTCCTACGTATTTAGCAACATCGGCTTTCATACCCGGCCACCAAAAATGTTTCTTGAGATCCTTGTACATCTTCCCCGTTCCAGGATGTATTGAGTATCTGGTTTTATGAGCTTCTCTAAGTACCATTTCTCTCATATCTCCAAATTTTGGTACCCAAATCCTTTCAGCCCTATACCGGGTTCCGTCTTCCCGAATATTAAGATGCTTCTCCGATCCTTTGGGTATTTCATCCTTTAAATTTCCCTCTTTTAAAACTCCTTGTTGCGCCTCCTTTATTTGAGTAGTAAGGTTATTATGAATCATTATATTCATAGATTTTACTCGAATGGGTTCTCTGTCCTTCCTGCTCAAGGCATCGGCTACCACATTTGCCTTCCCCGGGTGGTAACGAATCTCAAAGTCGTAATCATTCAACAATTCAATCCACCTACGCTGCCTCATATTCAGTTGTTTCTGATTAAATATGTGTTGAAGACTTTTGTGGTCGGTATATATAATACTTTTGACCCCATATAAGTAGTGCCTCCAAGTCTTTAATGCAAAAACAACCGCGCCTAATTCTAAATCATGCGTCGTATAATTTTGTTCGTGAATCTTCAATTGTCTAGACGCATAAGCAATCACCTTCGTTCGTTGCATTAATACACAACCGAGACCTTGCTTTGATGCGTCACAATAAATCACAAAATCATCATTCCCTTCAGGCAATGACAATATAGGTGCCGTAGTTAGCTTTTTCTTCAATAACTGAAACGCTTTCTCTTGTTCATCATTCCATTCAAATTTCTTCCCTTTATGCGTTAATGCAGTCAAGGGTTTTGCTATTTTGGAAAAGTCTTGGATGAACCTTCTGTAGTAACCAGCTAGTCCTAAAAACTGGCGTATGTGTTTCGGAGTTTTCGGGGTTTCCCACTTTTCAACAGTTTCTATCTTTGCCGGATCCACCTTAATACCTTCTTTGTTCACTATGTGACCGAGGAATTGAACTTCTTCCAACCAAAATGCACACTTTGAAAACTTAGCGTACAATTCTTCTTTCCTCAATACTTCTAACACCTTTCTCAAATGTTCACCGTGTCCTTGGTCATTCTTTGAGTAAATAAGTATGTCATCAATGAAAACAATGACAAACTTGTCAAGGTATGGTCCACACACTCGGTTCATAAGGTCCATGAACACAGCTGGTGCATTAGTTAAACCAAACAGCATGACCATAAACTCGTAATGACCGTAACGTGTTCTGAAAGCAGTCTTTGGAATATCATCTTCTTTCACCCGCATTTAATGGTACCCGGAACGTAAGTCAATCTTTGAATAAACAGACGAGCCTTGTAGTTGATCAAATAAGTCGTCGATTCTCGGTAGTGGGTAGTGGTTCTTGATGGTAAGTTTGTTCAACTCTCGGTAGTCGATACACAACCTGAATGTACCATCTTTCTTCTTGACAAACAAAACAGGAGCTCCCCACGGTGATGTGCTTGGTCGAATGAAACCACGCTCTAAAAGTTCTTGTAATTGGCTTTGCAGTTCTTTCATCTCGCTGGGTGCGAGTCTGTAAGGAGCACGAGCTATTGGTGCAGCTCCTGGTACAAGATCTATTTGAAATTCAACGGATCGATGTGGGGGTAATCCCGGTAATTCTTTCGGAAATACATCGGGAAATTCTTTTGCAATGGGAACATCATTGATGCTCTTTTCTTCAGTTTGTACTTTCTCGACGTGTGCTAGAACAGCATAGCAACCTTTTCTTATTAGTTTTTGTGCCTTCAAATTACTAATAAGATGTAGCTTCGTGTTGCCCTTTTCTCCGTACACCATTAAGGGTTTTCCTTTTTCTCGTATAATGCGAATTGCATTTTTGTAACAAACGATCTCTGCTTTCACTTCTTTCAACCAGTCCATACCGATTATCACATCAAAACTCCCTAACTCTACTGGTATCAAATCAATCTTAAATGTTTCGCTAACCAGTTTAATTTCTCGATTCCGACATATATTATCTGCTGAAATTAATTTACCATTTGCTAATTCGAGTAAAAATTTACTATTCAAAGGCGTCAATGGACAACTTAATTTAGCACAAAAATCTCTACTCATATAGCTTCTATCCGCACCCGAATCAAATAAAACGTAAGCAGATTTATTGTCAATAAGAAACGTACCCGTAACAAGCTCCGGGTCTTCTTGTGCCTCTGCCGCATTAATATTGAAAACTCTTCCGCGGCCTTGTCCATTCGTGTTCTCCTGGTTCGGGCAATTTCTAATAATGTGGCCCGGTTTTCCACATTTATAACAAACTACATTGGCATAACTTGCTCCGACACTACTTGCTCCGCCATTACTCGTTCCGACACCATTTGTTCCTTTCGTTCTATTAACCCCTGGTCCGTAGACCTCACACTTCGCCGCGCTATGACCATTTCTTTTACACTTGTTGCAAAATTTGGTGCAGAACCCCGAGTGATTTTTTTCACACCTTTGGCATAGCTGCTTCTGATTGTTGTTGTTGTTGCGGTTATTATTGTTGTTGGGATGATTGTTGTAGTTGTTGTTGTTGTTGTTGTTGTTGTTGGGCCGTTTGTTGTAGTTGCGATTGATGTTGCGATTGTTGGGATAATTGTTGCGATTATTGTTGTAATTGCTGTTGTTGTTGTATTGGTGATTCTTATCACCGTTTTCCTCCCACTTTCTTTTGACTTGCTTCACATTGGCCTCTTCAGCAGTCTGTTCTTTAATTCTTTCTTCAATCTGGTTCACTAGTTTGTGAGCCATTCTACATGCCTGTTGTATGGAGGCGGGCTCGTGTGAACTTATATCTTCTTGGATTCTTTCCGGTAATCCTTTCACAAACGCGTCGATCTTCTCTTCCTCATCTTCGAACGCTCCCGGACACAATAGGCACAATTCTGTGAATCGTCTTTCATACGTGGTAATATCAAATCCTTGGGTTCGTAACCCTCTAAGTTCTGTCTTGAGCTTATTGACCTCGGTTCTGGGACGGTACTTCTCGTTCATCAAGTGCTTGAATGCTGACCACGGTAGTGCGTACGCATCGTCTTGTCCCACTTGCTCTAGATAGGTATTCCACCATGTTAACGCAGAACCTGTGAAGGTATGCGTAGCGTACTTTACTTTGTCCTCTTCAGTACACTTACTTATGGCAAACACCGATTCGACCTTCTCGGTCCACCGTTTCAATCCGATCGGTCCTTCGGTTCCATCAAATTCCAAAGGTTTGCAGGCAGTGAATTCTTTGTAGGTGCATCCTACACGATTTCCTGTACTGCTAGATCCAAGGTTATTGTTGGTATGTAGCGCAGCCTGTACTGCGGCTATGTTTGAAGCTAGAAAAGTACGAAATTCCTCTTCATTCATATTCACGGTGTGTCGAGTAGTCGGTGCCATTTCCTTCAAAATAGTCAAATGGAACAAGTTAATCATACAGAATATTAAGAGTAGTTAATAGTATTTCGTAGCATAATATGAACTCATTTATAAAAGCTTTTTCTTCATATTAGCGTTTTATAAGTTTAAATTGGGGTAGTACCTACCCGTTAAGTTCATACTTAGTAGCTAATATACAATTCAACTACTACAATTCTGTATGAAAAACTGATTATAATAATATTTCGCGTTCAAACTTTTATACAATATTTTACAAACTTACAATACCGCTTATTTTACATAAATCATGAAATATAGCACACAATAACTTTGATACAAGATAGTTGTGAAGATAATTCTAGCTAGTACACAAGTCGTTCAGCAAAGGCAATAAAGACACGTAATTCATACGTCCAGAAACAAGTCATGCATTCTGGTTTTACTAGGACTACTTCCCATCCTTGGTCTTGTGCAACATAACCGTTATGGCCGTTGATAAGACAGCGTGTTGTAACGTCGTCAAAGGGACGAGGGTTACGTAATGTCCAACAGTCCCGTAATAATCTAAAAACCTCATTTCTTACCCCAATTACCGACTCCGTCACTTGTGGAAACGTTTTGTTTAATAGTTGTAGCCCGATGTTCTTGTTCTCACTTTGGTAAGAAGCGAACATTACTAATTCGTAAGCATAACATGCTTCTTTATGTTGCATGTTAGCCGCTTTTTCTAAATCACGAAGTCCAATATTCGGATATATTGAGTCAAAATAATATCTTAACCCGTTGCGTAAAATAGCATTTGGGTTCCCCGCAATATATGCGTCAAAGTAAACACATCGTAACTTATGGGTTTCCCAATGTGATATCCCCCATCTTTCAAACGAAAGTCTCTTATAAACCAAGACATTCTTGGAACGTTCTTCGAATGTCTTACAAACTGATCTCGCCTTAAATAGTTGTGCCGAGGAATTCTGGCCGACTCTAGACAAGATTTCATCAATCATGTCTCCGGGTAGGTCTCTTAAAATATTGGGTTGTCTATCCATTTTATGTTTTTAAACTGTAAAATAGACAAGAGTTAGATTCATAAAAAAATACTTATTAATACAAGCAATTTTTACATATATCATAAAGCATAAGAACACTATATTACATATATTACACCACACGAATACAACTATCTTATTCCGACTCGGTCGTTTCTTCTTCTTCGGTTTTGGTTCGTTTTGCCAAGTTTCTAGGGATATATGATGTTCCCCTAATACGAGCCGTCGTTGTCCACATTGGTTTAGAAAAACCTGGTGGTTTAGAGGTTCTCGGGTCATTGTTACAACTTAAGAACTTCGGGGGTTGACGATACATATAAAGTTCATCGGGGTTGGAATTAGATTTCTCTATTTTTATGCCCTTTCCCTTATTATTTTCTTTTGCCTTTTTAAATTCAGTTGGGGTAATTTCTATAACATCGTTGGAATTCTCGTCGGAATCCGATTCATCGGAGAATTGGTAATCCTCCCAATATTTTGCTTCCTTGGCGGAAACACCATTGACCATAATTAACCTTGGTCGGTTGGTTGAGGATTCTCTTTTACTTAACCGTTTTATTATTTCCCCCACCGGTTCCGATTCTTCTTCCAGTTCCGATTCTTCGTCCGGTTCCGATTCTTCTTCCGGTTCCGACTCTTCTTCCGGTTCCTCTTCGGGAACTTGTGAATCAGTCCACGAATAATTCCAATTTACATTTGACTCTTCATTATTATTAGGTGAGTCAATGGGACTTGTTCTAGAGGTAGACATCTATCACATAATATCAAACACGTTAAGAGATTAATATATCACATAATATTCATATGTTAAAAATATATAGTTTCCAACAAAAATGTTAAGCAATCATTTTTAAAGAAAACACGGTCGAAGTCCAGAATCACTAATGCATCCTAACAAACTCGATAAGACACACTAATGCAAATTTTCTGGTTCTCTAAGACCAACGCTCGGATACCAACTGAAATGTCCCGTTCTTATTGATTAAAAACGTTCCATATTAATTGATTTCGTTGCGAGGTTTTGACCTCTATATGAGACGTTTTTCAAAGACTGCATTCATTTTTAAAACAAACCATAACCTTTATTTCATAAATAAAGGTTTAAAAGCTTTACGTAGATTATCAAATAATGATAATCTAAAATATCCTGTTTACACACGACCATTACATAATGGTTTACAATACAAATATGTTACATCGAAATCAGTTTCTTGAATGCAATTTTTACACAATATCATACAAACATGGACTCCAAATCTTGTCCTTATTTTAGTATGCAACAGCGGAAGCTCTTAATATTCACCTGAGAATAAACATGCTTTAAACGTCAACAAAAATGTTGGTGAGTTATAGGTTTAACCTATATATATCAAATCGTAACAATAGACCACAAGATTTCATATTTCAATATACATCCCATACATAGAGATAAAAATCATTCATATGGTGAACACCTGGTAACCGACATTAACAAGATGCATATATAAGAATATCCCCATCATTCCGGGACACCCTTCGGATATGATATAAATTTCGAAGTACTAAAGCATCTGGTACTTTGGATGGGGTTTGTTAGGCCCAATAGATCTATCTTTAGGATTCGCGTCAATTAGGGTGTCTGTTCCCTAATTCTTAGATTACCAGACTTAATAAAAAGGGGCATATTCGATTTCGATAATTCAACCATAGAATGTAGTTTCACGTACTTGTGTCTATTTTGTAAATCATTTATAAAACCTGCATGTATTCTCATCCCAAAAATATTAGATTTTAAAAGTGGGACTATAACTCACTTTCACAGATTTTTACTTCGTCGGGAAGTAAGACTTGGCCACTGGTTGATTCACGAACCTATAACAATATATACATATATATCAAAGTATGTTCAAAATATATTTACAACACTTTTAATATATTTTGATGTTTTAAGTTTATTAAGTCAGCTGTCCTCGTTAGTAACCTACAACTAGTTGTCCACAGTTAGATGTACAGAAATAAATCGATAAATATTATCTTGAATCAATCCACGACCCAGTGTATACGTATCTCAGTATTGATCACAACTCAAACTATATATATTTTGGAATCAACCTCAACCCTGTATAGCTAACTCCAACATTCACATATAGAGTGTCTATGGTTGTTCCGAAATATATATAGATGTGTCGACATGATAGGTCGAAACATTGTATACGTGTCTATGGTATCTCAAGATTACATAATATACAATACAAGTTGATTAAGTTATGGTTGGAATAGATTTGTTACCAATTTTCACGTAGCTAAAATGAGAAAAATTATCCAATCTTGTTTTACCCATAACTTCTTCATTTTAAATCCGTTTTGAGTGAATCAAATTGCTATGGTTTCATATTGAACTCTATTTTATGAATCTAAATATAAAAAGTATAGGTTTATAGTCGAAAAAATAAGTTACAAGTCGTTTTTGTAAAGGTAGTCATTTCAGTCGAAAGAACGACGTCTAGATGACCATTTTAGAAAACATACTTCCACTTTGAGTTTAACCATAATTTTTGGATATAGTTTCATGTTCATAATAAAAATCATTTTCTCAGAATAACAACTTTTAAATCAAAGTTTATCATAGTTTTTAATTAACTAACCCAAAACAGCCCGCGGTGTTACTACGACGGCGTAAATCCGGTTTTACGGTGTTTTTCGTGTTTCCAGGTTTTAAATCATTAAGTTAGCATATCATATAGATATAGAACATGTGTTTAGTTGATTTTAAAAGTCAATTTAGAAGGATTAACTTTTGTTTGCGAACAAGTTTAGAATTAACTAAACTATGTTCTAGTGATTACAAGTTTAAACCTTCGAATAAGATAGCTTTATATGTATGAATCGAATGATGTTATGAACATCATTACTACCTTAAGTTCCTTGGATGAACCTATTGGAAAATAGAAAAATGGATCTAGCTTCAATGGATCCTTGGATGGCTCAAAGTTCTTGAAGTAAAATCATGACACGAAAACAAGTTCAAGTAAGATCATCACTTGAAATAAGATTGTTATAGTTATAGAAATTGAACCAAAGTTTGAATATGATTATTACCTTGTATTAGAATGATAACCTACTGTAAGAAACAAAGATTTCTTGAGGTTGGATGATCACCTTACAAGATTGGAAGTGAGCTAGCAATCTTGAAAGTATTCTTGATTTTATGAAACTAGAACTTTTGGAATTTATGAAGAACACTTAGAACTTGAAGTTAGAACTTGAGAGAGATCAATTAGATGAAGAAAATTGAAGAATGAAAGTGTTTGTAGGTGTTTTTGGTCGTTGGTGTATGGATTAGATATAAAGGATATGTAATTTTGTTTTCATGTAAATAAGTCATGAATGATTACTCATATTTTTGTAATTTTATGAGATATTTCATGCTAGTTGCCAAATGATGGTTCCTACATGTGTTAGGTGACTCACATGGGCTGCTAAGAGCTGATCATTGGAGTGTATATACCAATAGTACATACATCTAAAAGCTGTGTATTGTACGAGTACGAATACGGGTGCATACGAGTAGAATTGTTGATGAAACTGAACGAGGATGTAATTGTAAGCATTTTTGTTAAGTAGAAGTATTTTGATAAGTGTCTTGAAGTCTTTCAAAAGTGTATGAATACATATTAAAACACTACATGTATATACATTTTAACTGAGTCGTTAAGTCATCGTTAGTTGTTACATGTAAATGTTGTTTTGAAACCTTTAGGTTAACGATCTTGTTAAATGTTGTTAACCCAATGTTTATAATATCAAAAGAGATTTTAAATTATTATATTATCATGATATTATGATGTACGAATATCTCTTAATATGATATATATACATTAAATGTCGTTACAACGATAATCGTTACATATATGTCTCGTTTCAAAATCATTAAGTTAGTAGTCTTGTTTTTACATATGTAGTTCATTGTTAATATACTTAATGATATGTTTACATATCATAATATCATGTTAACTATATATATAACCATATATATGTCATCATATAGTTTTTACAAGTTTTAACGTTCGTGAATCACCGGTCAACTTGGGTGGTCAATTGTCTATATGAAACCTATTTCAATTAATCAAGTCTTAACAAGTTTGATTGCTTAACATGTTGGAAACATTTAATCATGTAAATATCAATCTCAATTAATATATATAAACATGGAAAAGTTCGGGTCACTACATCGTCAACCCCCGAAGTCCTTAAGTTGTAACAATGACCCGGGAACCTCTAAACCACCAGGTTTTTCTAAACCAATGTGGAAAACGACGGCTCGTATTAGGGGAACATCATATATCCCTAGAAACTTGGCAAAATGAACCAAAACTGAAGAAGAAGAAATAAGCGAGTCGGAATAAGATAGTTGTATTTGTGTGGTGTAATATATGTAATATAGTGTGCTTATGCTTTATGATATATGTAAAAATTGCTTGTATTAATAAGTATTTTTTTTTATGAATCTAACTTTTGTCTATTTTACAGTATAAAAATACAAAATGGATAGACAACCCAATATTTTAAGAGACCTACCCGGAGACTTGATTGATGAAATCTTGTCTAGAGTCGGTCAGAATTCTTCGGCACAACTATTTAAGGCGAGATCAGTTTGTAAGACATTCGAAGAACGTTCCAAGAATGCCTTGGTTTATAAAAGGCTTTCGTTTGAAAGATGGGGGATATCACATTGGGAAACCCATAAGTTACGATGTGTTTACTTTGACCCATATATTGCGGGGAACCCAAATGCTATTTTACGCAACGGGTTAAGAAATTATTTCGACTCAATGTATCCGAATATAGGACTTCGTGATTTAGAAAAAGCGGCTAACATGCAACATAAAGAAGCATGTTATGCTTACGGATTAGTAATGTTCGCTTCTCACCAAAGTGAGAACAAGAACATCGGGCTACAACTATTAAACAAAACATTCCCACAAGTGACGGAGTCAGTAATTGGGGTAAGAAATGAGGTTTTTAGATTGTTACGGGACTGTTGGACATTACGTAACCCTCGTCCCTTTGACGACGTTACAACACGCTGTCTTATCAACGGACATAACGGTTATGTTCCACAAGACCAAGGATGGGAAGTAGTCCTAGTAAAACCAGAATGCATGACTTGTTTCTGGACGTATGAATTACGCGTATTTATTGCCTTTGCTGAACGACTTGTGTACTAGCTAGAATTATCTTCACAACTATCTTGTATCAAAGTTATTATGTGCTATATTTCATGCTTTATGTAAAATAAGCGGTATTGTAAGTTTGTAAAATATTGTATAAAAGTTTGAACGCGAAATATTATTACAATCAGTTTTTCATATAGAATTGTAGTAGTTGAATTGTATATTAGCTACTAAGTATGAACTTAACGGGTAGGTACTACCCGAATTTAAACTTATAAAACGCTAATATGAAGAAAAAGCTTTTATAAATGAGTTCATATTATGCTACGAAATACTATTAACTACTCTTAATATTCTGTATGATTAACTTGTTCCATTTAACTATTTTGAAGGAAATGGCACCGACTATTCGACACATCGTGAATATGAATGAAGAGGAATTCCGTACTTTTCTAGCTTCAAACATAGCCACAGTACAGGCTGCGCTACATACCAACAATAACCTTGGATCTAGCAGTACAGGAAATCGTGTAGGATGCACCTACAAAGAATTCACTGCCTGCAAACCTTTGGAATTTGATGGAACCGAAGGACCGATCGGATTGAAACGGTGGACCGAGAAGGTCAAATCGGTGTTTGCCATAAGTAAGTGTACTGAAGAGGACAAAGTAAAGTACGCTACGCATACCTTCACAGGTTCTGCGTTAACATGGTGGAATACCTATCTAGAGCAAGTGGGACAAGACGATGCGTACGCACTACCGTGGTCAGCATTCAAGCACTTGATGAACGAGAAGTACCGTCCCAGAACCGAGGTCAATAAGCTCAAGATAGAACTTAGAGGGTTACGAACCCAAGGATTTGATATTACCACGTACGAAAGACGATTCACAGAATTGTGCCTATTGTGTCCGGGAGCATTCGAAGATGAGGAAGAGAAGATCGACGCGTTTGTGAAAGGATTACCGGAAAGAATCCAAGAAGATATAAGTTCACACGAGCCCGCCTCCATACAACAGGCATGTAGAATGGCTCACAAACTAGTGAACCAGATTGAAGAAAGAATTAAAGAACAGACTGCTGAAGAGGCCAATGTGAAGCAAGTCAAAAGAAAGTGGGAGGAAAACGGTGATAAGAATCACCAATACAACAACAACAGCAATTACAACAATAATCGCAACAATTATCCCAACAATCGCAACATCAATCGCAACTACAACAAACGGCCCAACAACAACAACAACAACAACAACAACAACAACAACTACAACAATCATTTCAACAACAATAATAACCACAACAACAACAACAATCAGAAGCAGCTATGCCAAAGGTGTGAAAAGAATCACTCGGGGTTCTGCACCAAATTTTGCAACAAGTGTAAAAGAAATGGTCATAGCGCGGTGAAGTGTGAGGTCTACGGACCAGGGGTTAATAGAACGAAAGGAACAAATGGTGTCGGAAAGAGTAATGGCGGAGCAAGTAGTGTCGGAGCAAGTTATGCCAATGTAGTTTGTTATAAATGTGGAAAACCGGGCCACATTATTAGAAATTGCCCAAACCAGGAGAACACGAATGGACAAGGCCGCGGAAGAGTTTTCAATATTAATGCGGCAGAGGCACAGGAAGACCCGGAGCTTGTTACGGGTACGTTTCTTATTGACAATAAATCTGCTTACGTTTTATTTGATTCGGGTGCGGATAGAAGCTATATGAGTAGAGATTTTTGTGCTAAATTAAGTTGTCCATTGACGCCTTTGGATAGTAAATTTTTACTCGAATTAGCAAATGGTAAATTAATTTCAGCAGATAATATATTTCGGAATCGAGAAATTAAACTGGTTAGCGAAACATTTAAGATTGACTTGATACCAGTAGAGTTAGGGAGTTTTGATGTGATAATCGGTATGGACTGGTTGAAAGAAGTGAAAGCAGAGATCGTTTGTTACAAAAATGCAATTCGCATTATACGAGAAAAAGGAAAACCCTTAATGGTGTACGGAGAAAAGGGCAACACGAAACTACATCTTATTAGTACTTTGAAGGCACAAAAACTAATAAGAAAAGGTTGCTATGCTATTCTAGCACACGTCGAGAAAGTACAAACTGAAGAAAAGAGCATCAATGATGTTCCCGTCGCAAAAGAATTTCCCGATGTATTTTCGAAAGAATTACCGGGATTACCCCCACATCGATCCGTTGAATTTCAAATAGATCTTGTACCAGGAGCTGCACCAATAGCTCGTGCTCCTTACAGACTCGCACCCAGCGAGATGAAAGAACTGCAAAGCCAATTACAAGAACTTTTAGAGCATGGTTTCATTCGACCAAGCACATCACCGTGGGGAGCTCCTGTTTTGTTTGTCAAGAAGAAAGATGGTACATTTAGGTTGTGTATCGACTACCGAGAGTTGAACAAACTTACCATCAAGAACCGCTACCCACTACCGAGAATCGATGACTTATTTGATCAACTACAAGGCTCGTCTGTTTATTCAAAGATTGACTTACGTTCCGGGTATCATCAAATGCGGGTGAAAGAAGATGATTTTCCAAAGACTGCTTTCAGAACACGTTACGGTCATTACGAGTTTATGGTCATGCCATTTGGTTTAACTAATGCACCAGCTGTGTTCATGGACCTTATGAACCGAGTGTGTGGACCATACCTTGACAAGTTTTTCATTGTTTTCATTGATGACATACTTATTTACTCAAAGAATGACTAAGAACACGGTGAACATTTGAAAAAGGTGTTAGAAGTATTGAGGAAGGAAGAATTGTACGCTAAATTTTCAAAGTGTGCATTTTGGTTGGAAGAAGTTCAATTCCTCGGTCACATAGTGAACAAAAAAGGTATTAAGGTGGATCCGGCAAAGATAGAAACTGTTGAAAAGTGGGAAACCCCGAAAACTCCGAAACACATACGCCAGTTTTTAGGACTAGCTGGTTACTACAGAAGGTTCATCCAAGACTTTTCCAGAATAGCAAAACCCTTGACTGCATTAACGCATAAAGGGAAGAAATTTGAATGGAAGGATGAACAAGATAAAGCGTTTCAGTTATTGAAGAAAAAGCTAACTACGGCACCTATATTGTCATTGCCTGAAGGGAATGATGATTTTGTGATTTATTGTGACGCATCAAAGCAAGGTCTCGGTTGTGTATTAATGCAACGAACGAAGGTGATTGTTTATGCGTCTAGACAATTAAAGATTCACGAGCAAAATTATACGACGCATGATTTGGAATTAGGCGCGGTTGTTTTTGCATTAAAGACTTGGAGGCACTACTTATATGGGGTCAAAAGTATTATATATACCGACCACAAAAGTCTTCAACACATATTTAATCAGAAACAACTGAATATGAGGCAGCATAGGTGGATTGAATTGTTGAATGATTACGACTTTGAGATTCGTTACCACCCAGGGAAGGCAAATGTGGTAGCCGATGCCTTGAGCAGGAAGGACAGAGAACCCATTCGAGTAAAATCTATGAATATAATGATTCATAATAACCTTACTACTCAAATAAAGGAGGCGCAACAAGGAGTTTTAAAAGAGGAAAATTTAAAGGATGAAATACCCAAAGGATCGGAGAAGCATTTTAATATTCGGGAAGACGGAACCCGGTATAGGGCTGAAAGGATTTGGGTACCAAAATTTGGAGATATGAGAGAAATGGTACTTAGAGAAGCTCATAAAACCAGATACTCAATACATCCAGGAACGGGGAAGATGTACAAGGATCTCAAGAAACATTTTTGGTGGCCGGGTATGAAAGCCGATGTTGCTAAATACGTAGGAGAATGTTTGACGTGTTCTAAGGTCAAAGCTGAGCATCAGAAACCATCAGGTCTACTTCAACAACCCGAAATCCCAGAATGGAAATGGGAAAACATTACCATGGATTTCATCACTAAATTGCCAAGGACTGCAAGTGGTTTTGATACTATTTGGGTAATAGTTGATCGTCTCACCAAATCAGCATACTTCCTACCAATAAGAGAAGATGACAAGATGGAGAAGTTAGCACGACTGTATTTGAAGGAAGTCGTCTCCAGACATGGAATACCAATCTCTATTATCTCTGATAGGGATGGCAGATTTATTTCAAGATTCTGGCAGACATTACAGCAAGCATTAGGAACTCGTCTAGACATGAGTACTGCCTATCATCCACAAACTGATGGGCAGAGCGAAAGGACGATACAAACGCTTGAAGACATGCTACGAGCATGTGTTATTGATTTCGGAAACAGTTAGGATCGACATCTACCGTTAGCAGAATTTTCCTACAACAACAGCTACCATTCAAGCATTGAGATGGCACCGTTTGAAGCACTTTATGGTAGAAAGTGCAGGTCTCCGATTTGTTGGAGTGAAGTGGGGGATAGACAGATTACGGGTCCGGAGATTATACAAGAAACTACCGAGAAGATCATCCAAATTCAACAACGGTTGAAAACCGCCCAAAGTCGACAAAAGAGCTACGCTGACATTAAAAGAAAAGATATAGAATTTGAAATTGGAGACATGGTCATGCTTAAAGTTGCACCTTGGAAAGGCGTTGTTCGATTTGGTAAACGAGGGAAATTAAATCCAAGGTATATTGGACCATTCAAGATTATTGATCGTGTCGGACCAGTAGCTTACCGACTTGAGTTACCTCAACAACTCGCGGCTGTACATAACACTTTCCACGTCTCGAATTTGAAGAAATGTTTTGCTAAAGAAGATCTCACTATTCCGTTAGATGAAATCCAAATCAACGAAAAACTCCAATTCATCGAAGAACCCGTCGAAATAATGGATCGTGAGGTTAAAAGACTTAAGCAAAACAAGATACCAATTGTTAAGGTTCGATGGAATGCTCGTATAGGACCCGAGTTCACCTGGGAGCGTGAAGATCAGATGAAGAAGAAATACCCGCATCTATTTCCAGAAGATTCGTCAACACCTTCAACAGCTTAAAATTTCGGGACGAAATTTATTTAACGGGTAGGTACTCTAGTGACCCGAACTTTTCCATGTATATATATATTAATTGAGATTGATATTTGCATGATTAAATGTTTCCAACATGTTAAGCAATCAAACTTGTTAAGACTTGATTAATTGAAATATGTTTCATATAGACAATTGACCACCCAAGTTGACCGGTGATTCACGAACGTTAAAACTTGTAAAAACTATATAATGACATATATATGGATATATATATAGTTAACATGATACTATGATAAGTAAACATATCATTAAGTATATTAACAATGAACTACATATGTAAAAACAAGACTACTAACTTAATGATTTTTAAACGAGACATATATGTAACGATTATCGTTGTAAAGACATTTAATGTATATATATCATATTAAGAGATATTCATACATGATAATATCATGATAATATAATAATTTAAAATCTCATTTGATATTATAAACATTGGGTTAACAACATTTAACAAGATCGTTAACCTAAAGGTTTCAAAACAACACTTACATGTAACGACTAACGATGACTTAACGACTCAGTTAAAATGTATATACATGTAGTGTTTTAATATGTATTTATACACTTTTGAAAGACTTCAATACACTTATCAAAATACTTCTACTTAACAAAAATTCTTACAATTACATCCTCGTTAAGTTTCATCAACAATTCTACTCGTATGCACCCGTATTCGTACTCGTACAATACACAGCTTTTAGATGTATGTACTATTAGTATATACACTCCAATGATCAGCTCTTAGCAGCCCATGTGAGTCACCTAACACATGTGGGAACCATCATCTGGCAACTAGCATGAAATATCTCATAAAATTACAAAAATATGAGTAATCATTCATGACTTATTTACATGAAAACAAAATTACATATCCTTTATATCTAATCCATACACCAACGACCAAAAACACCTACAAACACTTTCATTCTTCAATTTTCTTCATCTAATTGATCTCTCTCAAGTTCTATCTTCAAGTTCTAAGTGTTCTTCATAAATTCCAAAAGTTCTAGTTTCATAAAATCAAGAATACTTTCAAGTTTGCTAGCTCACTTCCAATCTTGTAAGGTGATCATCCAACCTCAAGAAATCTTTGTTTCTTACAGTAGGTTATCATTCTAATACAAGGTAATAATCATATTCAAACTTTGGTTCAATTTCTATAACTATAACAATCTTATTTCAAGTGATGATCTTACTTGAACTTGTTTTCGTGTCATGATTCTGCTTCAAGAACTTCGAGCCATCCAAGGATCTGTTGAAGCTAAATCCATTTTTCTCTTTTCCAGTAGGTTTATCCAAGGAACTTAAGGTAGTAATGATGTTCATAACATCATTCGATTCATACATATAAAGCTATCTTATTCGAAGGTTTAAACTTGTAATCACTAGAACATAGTTTAGTTAATTCTAAACTTGTTCGCAAACAAAAGTTAATCCTTCTAACTTGACTTTTAAAATCAACTAAACACATATTCTATATCTATATGATATGCTAACTTAATGATTTAAAACCTGGAAACACGAAAAACATCGTAAAACCGGATTTACGCCGTCGTAGTAACACCGCGGGCTATTTTGGGTTAGTTAATTAAAAACTATGATAAACCTTGATTTAAAAGTTGTTATTCTGAGAAAATGATTTTTATTATGAACATGAAACCATATCCAAAAATTATGGTTAAACTCAAAGTGGAAGTATGTTTTCTAAAATGGTCATCTAGACGTCGTTCTTTCGACTGAAATGACTACCTTTACAAAAACGACTTGTAACTTATTTTTACGACTATAAACCTATACATTTTCTGTTTAGATTCATAAAATAGAGTTCAATATGAAACCATAGCAATTTGATTCACTCAAAACGGATTTAAATTGAAGAAGTTATGGGTAAAACAAGATTGGATAATTTTTCTCATTTTAGCTACGTGAAAATTGGTAACAAATCTATTCCAACCATAACTTAATCAACTTGTATTGTATATTATGTAATCTTAAGATACCATAGACACGTATACAATGTTTCGACCTATCATGTCGACACATCTATATATATTTCGGAACAACCATAGACACTCTATATGTGAATGTTGGAGTTAGCTATACAGGGTTGAGGTTGATTCCAAAATATATATAGTTTGAGTTGTGATCAATACTGAGATACGTATACACTGGGTCGTGGATTGATTCAAGATAATATTTATCGATTTATTTCTGTACATCTAACTGTGGACAACTAGTTGTAGGTTACTAACGAGGACAGCCGACTTAATAAACTTAAAACATCAAAATATATTAAAAGTGTTGTAAATATATTTTGAACATACTTTGATATATATGTATATATTGTTATAGGTTCGTGAATCAACCAGTGGCCAAGTCTTACTTCCCGACGAAGTAAAAATCTGTGAAAGTGAGTTATAGTCCCACTTTTAAAATCTAATATTTTTGGGATGAGAATACATGCAGGTTTTATAAATGATTTACAAAATAGACACAAGTACGTGAAACTACATTCTATGGTTGAATTATCGAAATCGAATATGCCCCTTTTTATTAAATCTGGTAATCTAAGAATTAGGGAACAGACACCCTAATTGACGCGAATCCTAAAGATAGATCTATTGGGCCTAACAAACCCCATCCAAAGTACCGGATGCTTTAGTACTTCGAAATTTATATCATATCCGAAGGGTGTCCCGGAATGATGGGGATATTCTTATATATGCATCTTGTTAATGTCGGTTACCAGGTGTTCACCATATGAATGATTTTTATCTCTATGTATGGGATGGGTATTGAAATATGAAATCTTGTGGTCTATTATTATGATTTGATATATATAGGTTAAACCTATAACTCACCAACATTTTTGTTGACGTTTTAAGCATGTTTATTCTCAGGTGATTATTAAGAGCTTCCGCTGTCGCATACTTAAATAAGGACGAGATTTGGAGTCCATGCTTGTATGATATTGTGTAAAAACTGCATTCAAGAAACTTATTTTATTGTAACATATTTGTATTGTAAACCATTATGTAATGGTCGTGTGTAAACAGGATATTTTAGATTATCATTATTTGATAATCTACGTAAAGCTTTTTTTAAAACCTTTATCTATGAAATAAAGGTTATGGTTTGTTTTAAAAATGAATGCAGTCTTTGAAAAACGTCTCATATAGAGGTCAAAACCTCGCAACGAAATCAATTAATATGGAACGTTTTTAATCAATAAGAACGGGACATTTCAGATGAGGTTAGGCAGAACAAGATTATTGCCTTAAAAAGAGAATATGAAATGTTCTTTGCCTATAAGAGTGAGACCCTTAAGCAAACCTTCATTAGGTTTAACTCCTTAGTTGCTGACCTGCTTACTCTAAAAACCACATATACTGATTTTGAGCAAGTAAACAAATTCATTGACTCACTGCCTGCTAAATGAAAACCTGTTACTGATCCTTTAAGAACCATCCAAGAACTTTAACATGTCTTCTCTCTATGGTACACTTTGGAACCATGAGAAGGCAGAAGATAAACTTGAACTGAATCTAAAAGAAAACTTTAAGTTTGCCCCCACCACTTCAAAATCCTCTAAAACAGATGATACTGCTCTTATTGCTGCTGCTAAAAAGAAAGCTCAAAAAGCTTTACTGGTTCAAAAGTTGATAGAAGAAGAAGAGTCAGCTGAAGATGATGTGGATAGTGGTACTGGGTCTGAAGAAAGCAGTGATAATGATGATGATGTGGAAGGGTTTGCTGAAGGTATGGCTCTGCTGGCTAGGCAGTTCAAAAGGTTCAATCGTAATAGAACCAGCAAGTCATACAAAGGGAGTAAGAAACCAAGTGATAGGTATGTTGACAATTGTTTATGTAATAGATTAGTGGCGCACGGTTTTTCTTTTATATGTAATGTATTTACTGTTTTACCATGGTAACTATGTAACTTTTGTAACCAGGGAGGTTGTCATATATAAACAACCTCCCCACAACTACTGTATCTAGTTATCCATTTTGCACTAAATCATCTTATCCTTTCTCTCATGTGTTCTTGATAACTAATACTTCCAACCCACTAATCAACTCACAAACCGTCGATCTAGGCTTCATTAGGGACTAACAAGGTATAGCAGCAAATCAATCAAGGGTCCTAAATCTGAGTGTTACAATTGTGGGAAGGTTGGACATTTTGCAGCTGAATGCATGTCCAGGAAACCTTCTATCTCACATGCTAACTCTTTCTCAAAAGCTGACAAGTACAAGAACAAGTACTGTAACGACCCGACTTTTTCGACTTGCTTTTATGCTTTGTGCTTTCACGAAACTGCGTATATGTTCGTACTGAGCTAGTTTATGCTCTGGGATCTTATTTAATGATTAATTACTTTCATTAATACCTTACAACGTGCTATTAAGTGTGTAATCACTTAACTTGATCCCCGAATGCTTTTACGACCGTTGGTGTCACTTGACGTTTGAAACGAGCTATGTACTTGGTACACGTTTAACTTTGGTCATAATCGGAATATTATGACTACGTAATACTAATTGTTATTTTATAATAACAATTACTTGGGTTTTTGGATGCTTAATTACGCTTAGTAATTTACTAGAACACACTAGTTAGTCTTGTTGGACTTTCTACCTTGTTGGACCTTAGCCCACCCTATACTAGCTAGTGGACTATTTAATTAGCCTAATTTTAATAAGTTAGTGGCCCATAATAATGAAAGACAAATGCCCATTTATTAGAGGGAACATACTAGTATTTTTGTTAAGCATTATCCTTAATGTTGCATGTGATCCTAACATAAGCACCAACTTTAGACAACCATTAACCAAAAAGCAAAAGTTATCCCCCACTTGTCCCCCTTCCTACCTACGATTTTAATACCCTCCCCACACCCTCATTTCCTATAAATACCATGCTTAACCCATTCATTTCACACTTGATTTCATTTACAAATTACATACACTTACTCTCTAATTCTCTCTCTAGTCTTTCTCACTCTAAAAAGTGTAAGTTTTAAATTTTCTTTCTCTTCTTCTCCTCTTCTCATCCACGACATAATCATCATCATTTATTGGATCTAGCTTTTAGCTTTTGATCTTGTTATATCTTGTAGATTCAAACTTGGGTTTGAATCCTTCAAGAACATGAAAGATTCAAGCTTTCTAGCTTGGAATCTTTATTTACTTGTTAGATCTAGCTTGTGATTTCTTTGTTTTGTTATAAAGATCAAAACTTGTATTTATGATCTTCATGTATCTTAAAGATCCAAGCTTTATGCTTCAAGATCTTCAAGAACACTAAAGATTCAAGCTTTCTAGCTTAGGGTTTTATTATTATGTTAAAGATCTTAGTTTTTTAGCTTATGGTCTCATTACTTTCATTATTTTGTTAAAGATCTTAGCTTTTTAGCTTATGGTCTCATTAATCTTGTAAAGATCCAAGCTTTCTAGCTTAGGGTTTTCTTAATACTTGAGATCTAAGTTATTATTGTAAATCTCACTTACTTGGAACCTTTTTGTATTTGTTGTGATGATAAAGATCAAGTCTTCATCATCATATATGATGGAGATGCATTAACTTGTGTAAAATGGACAAAGATTGAAGATTTATTGGATCTATGCAATAAAGATGCAATCTTGATGTTCAAAACTTGTAGAATGATAGATTTTACTCTTAGTTGTGTATTGATGGTTGAACCTTGGTCAAAGTGATGCAAAAACATCAAATATTTGTACACTTGAAGCTTACAAGCATCAAGGATGAGAACCGTGATGAGCATCAAGCACCAAGAACCTCACCGGAGCACTTGTTTGCTGTTTTTCGGGGTCTGATCATACTTCTGGGCTTCTATAAAATTGATTTTCAGATAGTTCATTTCGAGTAGATGACTTTTCGTTTAGGCCTCGACTTAATCCGATATACGGTTTAGGATTTATAGCCTTCCGAAAGTCACTACGCCTTTGTAACGTTGTGCTGAAATTTATGACCTACACGCACTTAAACTATCGCCACGGTCAAACGAAGATGATTTAGGTTCTGAAAAATGGGTCAGCGGTTAGAGAACTCACATACGGAGCCATGGCCACTGACTACGCGTCTTTTCGATTTGTATAGAGGTCGTAACAGCTGTCCGAAGTCAGCCTTTTGTTTCGATTTCTATTCTTGTTAAACTTACCTTAGTGTTGATGAATGATGATGATAATGATGATGTTGATGATGACACTTAAACTTAATTTATTCACTTTTAACCCTTTTGGGACAAGATACTGACCTAGTGACCTTTGACTTAGGTTGACGACCTTTCGGACCGACTTACTACCTGCATACGTTTCATATCGACTTTTACTGCTTATTCACTGTGAGTTATAACATCCCTTTACTACTTTTTACTATTTTTGGGACTGAGAATACATGCGCTTTTTACGTTTTACATACTAGACACGAGTACTTAAACTTTATATATTTGTGGGTTACAAAATGGCACAAAGATTCCCCTTAGCTCGGTAACGTTTAATCATTGGTTTCCTAACCGTGAACGCGAATCTTAGATATGGATCCATAGGGTTTGACAACCCTACTCGGGCTAGTCACGCTAGCAGACAACGGGTGTTTAATACTTCGAGGAAAAAGGCACTCGCCAAGTGCACTCGTAGTGTAACATCCCAAATTAATTAAGGTATTATTTTATATAATTTAATTATCAAGTATTTGGATGGTATGATTTAAATTAAATAAATGGCAATAGTTAATGTTGTTAGTTAAGTTGAAAAAGGACTAGTGATGCAAAGTTAATTTAAGGACCTCTCTTATTATGATTTTGGTGGGGAGGGTAAAAAGTGCAATTGAGGCAAAGTTGTTTTAATAAAAGAGTAAAACACTGATAAATCATTATCAGTTGTAAAAAAAATAATAGCAGAGAGTGTATCCTTGTGTGTGTGTGTCAACATTTACAAGAGGAAGAAGAAGAAGCTTGAATTGAAAGGATTTTATTCATGCAATTGAAAATTTGTGTAATCTAGTGTGCTCTAATCACTCTAGCAAGCTTTAAATCTTCAATTCTTCTCCTTTGTGCACAATTAGAGTTCTTGAATCCCTAGAGACAAGGTATGAATGTTTTTGTCTAAGTATTGCTAATATTGAGTGTTTGTGATGAATCTCTAGCTTAAAGGTTGTTGTTTGTTGAAATTGTGCACACTTGTATGATTTAAAACGAATTTGTTAGTGATTTTGGAAGTAAATTCATGTATGAACTTGCATTTTGTGTTTGTGATATGAAGATGGTGAATTTGATGATGTTCTAGCTTAGAATTAAGTCATGCACACTAGGTGTTTGATGAAATGCCTCAATGAAATATTTATGTGTTTTAGTTGAAATTTATGAAGAAGAAAGCTTATACATGAAATGTTGCATTGTTGTAAGTGATGAAATTTGAATAATTGATGAATTAGGGTTGCTAGTAATGGAAATGGATTTATGCACATTTTGATGTTTAATGGAAGATTTGAAGGAATTGCATGTTATGATTATACGAGATGAACTAGAGATTTGTATGATTAAGGAAATGATGTTGGCTTGATAATGTTGTTATATTGGAAAAAGGTAAGTTAAATGCTATGTATGTAAGTGTTTATGTGTATATGGTAGCAAATAGGGGGTTAAGTCAATGTATAAGTGTATGAAGGTGTGGAAGTTTATGAATGTTGTAATTTTGATTGAATTATGATATTGATGAGATTAGCTCATGTATAGGTGCTAATCAAGGCCAAGGAGCTTCAAGTAACCAAGGAATTGCGTTTAATCAAGGTGAGTTTATAGGGGGTAAATTGGGCGGGTCAAGAGTGGCTTAGTGTTCTCGGATTGCATCCGTGCAAGAGAGTAATGACTAAGTGCACTAGTTGAGTAGCTTAGATAGAATTATTAGGTTCGCCTAATAATTATATCTATGGATGATGTTTAGCTTAGGCAAGATTATTAAGATTGCTTAGTAATCTTGTTTATGGATGGTTTAGCTTAGACACTTTGGGTGTCTATGTGTATGTGTATGATCGAAATGTGGTTAAAGTAGCTTAGGCATAAGAGTATGCCTATGGCTAGCTTAGACATAATTACTAGGGTTGGCCTAATAAGTTATGTCTATGGTAAGTGATTAGTCGGATCCGAAAGTAAGTAAGCAACCGTTAGGTTGAAAGACAAGTAATGTGATTGTTATGCCCAATGTTTTATGCTATATTATTCTCCTATAACTTACTAAGTGTAAAAGCTTACCCCCGTGATGTTTTATGTTTTTAGGAACGAAAAGTCATCGTGAAGGCAAGGAACCCGTTTGTAGTTAGAGGAGCATTGGCAATAGAGTAAGTGGTAATGCAAGTCTCTATTTTGAATCATGCTCTATTGGTACCGCTTATCAACGCCAAGTCTTTTGTAATTGATATTTATACTTCCGTTAAGTTTTGGGACCAAATGATGTGTTTCAATTATGTAAACATGTTTTCTTGATTCAAAAGATCTTAGTAATGTCGAATGATGCTTGAAACTGGTTTAGTCAAGTTTAAATATGTGTTATGATGATACAATGTGTTTTGAGTTGGTGAATTGGTCAAATTGTGGTTTTGTAATTAAGTTGCAGATCAGTCCCAGCTCGAGTGTTATGTCGCGCCACGACAATCTGTGCCGCGCCGCGACATTTAACTTGATTTGGTAACAGAAAGGCAGCTAAGCTTGAGATAAAATTACTTTATATGTCGCGCCGCGGCAAATGCCTGGACCTGGGCAGACTCCAAATTTAAAAAAAAAAAAAAATTTCTATAGTGTAAAGGCGTTAAAAGTTGGTATCAGAGCTGTGGTTTAAGGGACTTGGATAACCCACGATAGGGATTATCTAGGCTTAAACCATTGTTGTTAAAGGATAAGCGGTTTAGGACTTGCATGAATGTTGAGGTTGAATAATTGTGCCATGCTCCCTAGGATGAAGTTGTTGACGAGACCTTTAGTGTAATGTTTAGGTTGTGGATGACTTGAACGAAGAGTCTAATACTCGTTAGCCATGAATCATGATAGATTAAATGCATAATAAGATGGGGTAATGACGACCGGCCATTGCCATTACTTCATTTTAGTACGCATTGACGTCTACTATGGTCATGGTGAAATGAGTTAGGAATTCTTTCGGTTACCTTAGTTATGGTAAAGTTTTGATGCAGGTAGTTGAACTAATGTGATGGATGTTTTGTTTCAGAATGGCTATTGTATCCCCAAACAGAGGTAATGATGAGGACGATGAGTACGTCCACACCCCGTCAATGGAGTCTATTGAAGGCTCACAAAATGAATCCGAAGAGGTTACTATGCCAAACGATATATCGGGACAAATAGGACAAGCTTTGATACGATACGCCCCAACCCTCTTAGAGAAGATTAAGACGTTGATTAATGATCAATTGGACGAGAAGTTAAAGACTCTTATGACCAATAAGCCTACTTTAAGAGGAGAAGGGGGAAGTGGGGTAGGCCAAGAAGAGGCAGAAGCCCCGAGAAAGAAAGATGAGCGCTTTGAGTACAAGAATTTTGCTAATTGTCATCCACCAGAGTTTCATGGTAAGGTTGATCCGATTATTAGTCAAAGGTGGTTTGATGAGTTAGAAGAAACATTTATGTTGTGCGAATGTCCTGAGCACTTAAAAGTAATCTACGCGGCTCACCAAATGAAAGGAAGTGGTTATGAATGGTGGAATTTCATAGTTAAGTCTCATGGACGAGACGTAGCGATAAGTTTTCCATGGAAAAAGTTTTGAGGGATGTTTATGGATCAATTTTCTCCACCCGCCGAGGTTAGTAGGTTAAAGTTCGAATTCATGAACATAGAGCATGGGAGTAAATCGGTGACTGAGTTTAATGCCGAGTTTAATGATAAGTCTCGTTTTTGCCCGGACTTTGTGTCAAGTCCTAAGTTGATGATGGATCACTATCATGAGAAGTTAAACCCCGAAATTAGTGAGTTTATAGATAAGGGCACGTATAAGACCTTAGCCGAAATGATGAATAGGGCTCTTGTAAGAGAACATGAACTTAGGAAGAAGGCCGCGTTTAAGCGGAAGTTAGATCAAGACTCAAAATCAATGCAAGGTATGAGCCCGAAGAAGGGTAAGTTTAATTCCGAATCTTCTCACAAATCAAAAGGGGGTTTCATGTCGGGAAAGAATGGTGGTAAAGAAGTGAAGTCATGTAATAGGTGTGGTAAGAATCATGCGGGTGAATGTAAAGCGGGTACTACCGATTGTTATTCATGTGGGAGGTCGGGTCATAGAGCCGCCGAATGTCCTAAGAAGGGTAAACAGTGTTATTATTGTTTTGAAAAGGGTCACTTTCAAGCCGAATGTCCGGAGTATAAGAAGGATTTAGCTAGTGGTAGTGTTAAGAAGGAGGTTAAGACGGAACCGAAGACTAGTGATAGCCGACCAAGAGCCCGAGCTCATCAGATTACCGCACTTGAAGCGAAGGAGTCCCAAAATGTGGTGTCAGGTACCTTTATTGTAAACTCTTTACATGCGCATGTTTTGTTTGATTCCGGTGCTACGCGGTCGTTTGTTTCTTATTCTTTTTGTAAACATTTTGACATGACCCCAAGTATGTTAGAGCATCCTTTAGAGGTTGAGATAGCGGATAATAAAACCGTTATGGTGTATAGTATCATTAAGGGATGTGAAATTATTTTGGATGATGAAAAGTTTGTTATAGATTTAATACCCATGCATATGGGAGAATTTCAAGTAATTGTGGGTATGGATTGGCTAGATGACAATGAAGGGATAATTTTGTGCCGTAAGAAAATTGTGTTAGTTCAATCACCAAGTGGGAAAGTTATATGGATTTATGGGGAACGGGCTAGGCGTGCTATTCCTATATGCACGTATGCTAGGGCTAATAGATTTATGTCTCATGGGTGTTGTGTATTTTTGGCACATGTGGTAGATGATTCAAAGAAGGTTGTTGAATTAAGTGATGTACCGATAGTTAATGAGTTTCCGGATGTGTTTCTGAATGAGTTGCCCGGTGTACCTCCCGAACGAGAGGTAGAGTTTAGAATAGATTTGATTCCCGGAGCCATGCCAATTGCCAAAACACCTTATCAATTAGCTTCGTCGGAAATGAGAGAAATGATGACTCAACTACAAGATTTGATAGATAAGGGTTTTATACGTCCTAGTAGTTCACCTTGGGGAGCTCCGGTTTTATTTGTGAAAAAGAAGGATGGGACAATGAGAATGTGTATAGATTATCGTGAATTGAATAAGGTCACTATTAAGAATAAATATCCATTGCTGAGGATAGATGATTTATTTGATCAATTACAAGGTGCATGTTTCTTTTCAAAGATAGATCTAAGGTCGGGTTATCATCAATTAAAGGTGAAGGAAGAAGATATCCCTAAAATGGCTTTTCGTACGAGGTATGGTCATTATGAATTCGTGGTTATGCCTTTTGGGTTAACTAATGCTCCGGCCGCGTTTATGGATTTGATGAATAGGGTTTGTCGACCGATGCTCGATAGGTTTGTGATTGTATTCATTGATGATATTTTAGTATATTCCAAGGGGGAATAGGAGCATGCGTTGCATTTACGATAAGTGTTAGAAACCTTAAGGAGAGAAAAGTTGTTCGCTAAGTTCTCTAAATGCGAGTTTTGGCTTCGTGAAGTCCAATTTTTGGGACATGTCATTAATAAGAAGGGTATTTGTGTCGATCCGACAAAGATTGAGGCGATAATGAGATGGGAACCACCTATGAATCCTACCGAAGTTAGGAGTTTTCTAGGTTTAGTGGGGTATTACCGACGGTTTATACAAGATTTTTCTAGAATAGCCACCCCACTCACAAAGTTGACTCGTAAGGATGTGCCATGGAGATGGGAAGAAAAGCAAGAACAAGTGTTCCAACTCCTTAAGGAGAAACTAGTTCAAGCTCCTATACTAGTTTTACCGGAAGGGAATGAGAATATGACGGTTTATTGTGATGCTTCTAAGAAAGGTTTAGGGTGTGTGCTAATGCAAAATGGGAAAGTCATAGCTTATGCGTCCCGACAATTGAAGGAACATGAAAAACGTTATCCCACCCATGATTTAGAATTAACGGCCGTGATTTTTGCTTTGAAAATTTGGCGTCATTATATTTATGGTGTTAAGTTCTCTATTTATACCGATCATAAGAACTTAAAGTACTTATTCGATCAAAGGGATTTAAATGATAGGCAAAGGAGAGGGCTCGACTTGGTGAAAGATTATGATTGTGAAATTTTGTATCACCCCGGGAAGGCTAATGTGGTGGCGGATGCTCTTAGTAGGAAGTCGAGTCACCAACCGATTAAGATAACGAGTTTGGCTATGGTAATATCACCTCAAATATTTGATAGTATCAGAGTTGCACAAGGTGAAGCATTATCACCCGAAAACGAGAGAAAAAAAGAATCAAGGGGCAAGTTAATGATTTTATAATAGATTCTTGTGGTCTAAGGCTTAGATATGGGAGAATTTGGGTACCTTTACAAAGTGGTGTTAGAAGTGAGCTCCTTGACTTAGCTCACAAATCTAAGTATTCAATTCACCCCGGTGCTACAAAAATGTATAGAGATCTAAGGAAAGACTATTGGTGGCCGAGAATGAAGAGGGATATAGTTAAGTATGTGCATAAATGTCTTACTTGTCTTCAAGTGAAATCCGATCATCAAATGCCTTACGGTAAGATGCAACCATTAGAAGTACCGGTTTGGAAATGGGAACATATTACAATGGATTTAGTGACTAAGTTACCTAATACCCCTCGACAACACGACGCAATTTGGGTTATTGTTGATAGATTAACTAAGAGTGCGTTATTTTTGGCAATAAGGGAAGCTTCATCGTCGGAAGCAATGTCCAAATTGTATATGAAAGAGGTTGTAGCAAGACATGGAGTACCAGTTTCCATTGTTTCGGACCGCGACACTCGATTTACCTCACGATATTGGAGAAAGTTTCAAGAAGAGATGGGTACTAAGTTGCATGTGAGTACCGCGTTTCACCCACAAACGGATGGTCAAAGTGAGCGAACTATCCAAACTCTTGAGGATATGTTAAGAGCATGCGTCATTGATTTTGGTGGTAGTTGGGATGCTCACCTACCTTTAGTTGAATTTTCGTATAATAATAGTTATCACTCTACCATCAGAATGGCGCCTTATGAGATGTTGTACGGAAGGAGGTGTAGAACCCTAATATGTTGGGGTGAAGTGGGTCAAAGGGAATTAGGAAGCACGGAAATAGTACAACAAACAACCGAAATGATAGATCAAATTCGTGAAAGAATAAAGGCGGCACAAGATCGACAAAAGTCTTATGTAGATAAAAGGAGGAAGCCGATAGAATTTCAAGTGGGTGATAAGGTAATGTTAAAAGTTTCCCCATGGAAGGGTATTATTCGTTTTAGAAAAAGAGGAAAATTGGGTCCAAGGTTTGTGGGACCATTTGAGATAGTGGCAAGGGTCGGAAAGGTAGCATATCATTTGGCCTTGCCCGAGGAATTGAGTAATATTCACGACACGTTTCACGTGTCGCAATTGAGGAAGTGTTTGGCGGATGAATCAACTTATGTTCCATTGAGTGAGATTGAGGTTGATGATAAGTTAAGATATGCGGAAAAACCAATAAAGATTTTGGATCATAAGGTGAAGCAATTAAGAAATAAGTCGGTTATGTTATTGAAAGTGTTATGGCAATTTAGAAAAGGCTCCGAATGTACGTGGGAACCCGAAGAATAGCTTATGAAGTATTATCCATCATTGCATCAAGAATGGTTCGCGAGGACGCGAACAATCCAAGGGGGAGAGAGTTGTAACATCCCAAATTAATTAAGGTATTATTTTATATAATTTAATTATCAAGTATTTGGATGGTATGATTTAAATTAAATAAATGGCAATAGTTAATGTTGTTAGTTAAGTTGAAAAAGGACTAGTGATGCAAAGTTAATTTAAGGACCTCTCTTATTATGATTTTGGTGGGGAGGGTAAAAAGTGCAATTGAGGCAAAGTTGTTTTAATAAAAGAGTAAAACACTGATAAATCATTATCAGTTGTAAAAAAAAAGCAGAGAGTGTATCCTTGTGTGTGTGTGTCGACATTTACAAGAGGAAGAAGAAGAAGCTTCAATTGAAAGGATTTTGTTCATGCAATTGAAAAATTGTGTAATCTAGTGTGCTCTAATCACTCTAGCAAGCTTTAAATCTTCAATTCTTCTCCTTTGTGCACAATTAGAGTTCTTGAATCCCTAGAGACAAGGTATGAATGTTTATGTCTAAGTATTGCTAATATTGAGTGTTTGTGATGAATCTCTATCTTAAAGGTTGTTGTTTGTTGAAATTGTGCACACTTGTATGATTTAAAACGAATTTGTTAGTGATTTTGGAAGTAAATTCATGTATGAACTTGCATTTTGTGTTTGTGATATGAAGATGGAGAATTTGATGATGTTCTAGCTTAGAATCAAGTCATGCACACTAGGTGTTTGATGAAATGCCTCAATGAAATGTTTATGTGTTTTAGTTGAAATTTATGAAGAAGAAAGCTTATACATGAAATGTTGCATTGTTGTAAGTGATGAAATTTGAATAATTGATGAATTAGGGTTGCTAGTAATGGAAATGGATTTATGCACATTTTGATGTTTAATGGAAGATTTGAAGGAATTGCATGTTATGATTATACGAGATGAACTAGAGATTTGTATGATTAAGGAAATGATGTTGGCTTGATAATGTTGTTATATTGGAAAAAGGTAAGTTAAATGCTATGTATGTAAGTGTTTATGTGTATATGGTAGCAAATAGGGGGTTAAGTCAATGTATAAGTGTATGAAGGTGTGGAAGTTTATGAATGTTGTAATTTTGATTGAATTATGATATTGATGAGATTAGCTCATGTATAGGTGCTAATCAAGGCCAAGGAGCTTCAAGTAACCAAGGAATTGCGTTTAATCAAGGTGAGTTTATAGGGGATAAATTGGGCGGGTCAAGAGTGGCTTAGTGTTCTCGGATTGCATCCGTGCAAGAGAGTAATGACTAAGTGCACTAGTTGAGTAGCTTAGATAGAATTATTAGGTTCACCTAATAATTATATCTATGGATGATGTTTAGCTTAGGCAAGATTATTAAGATTGCTTAGTAATCTTGTCTATGGATGGTTTAGCTTAGACACTTTGGGTGTCTATGTGTATGTGTATGATCGAAATGTGGTTAAAGTAGCTTAGGCATAAGAGTATGCCTATGGCTAGCTTAGACATAATTACTAGGGTTGGCCTAATAAGTTATGTCTATGGTAAGTGATTAGTCGGATCCGAAAGTAAGTAAGCAACCGTTAGGTTAAAAGACAAGTAATGTGATTGTTTTGCCCAATGTTTTATGCTATATTATTCGCCTATAACTCACTAAGTGTAAAAGCTTACCCCCGTGATGTTTTATGTTTTTAGGAACGAAAAGTCATCGTGAAGTCAAGGAACCCATTTGTAGTTAGAGGAGCATTGGCAATAGAGTAAGTGGTAATGCAAGTCTCTATTTTGAATCATGCTCTATTGGTACCGCTTATCAACGCCAAGTCTTTTGTAATTGATATTTATACTTCCGTTAAGTTTTGGGACCAAATGATGTGTTTCAATTGTGTAAACTTGTTTTCTTGATTCAAAAGATCTTAGTAATGTCGAATGATGCTTGAAACTGGTTTAGTCAAGTTTAAATATGTGTTATGATGATACAATGTGTTTTGAGTTGGTGAATTGGTCAAATTGTGGTTTTGTAATTAAGTTGCAGATCAGTCCCAGCTCGAGTGTTATGTCGCGCCGCGACATTTAACTTGATTTGGTAACAGAAAGGCAGCTAAGCTTGAGATAAAATTACTTTATATGTCTTGCCGCGACAATTGGAGGCGCGCCGCGGCAAATGCCTGGACCTGGGCAGACTCCAAATTAAAAAAAAAAAAAAAATTCTATAGTGTAAAGGCGTTAAACTTAGGGGGTGATATACATACGTTAAGTCTAGTTACCGGGTGCCCACGGCTATGCATATACTTTATCATACTGTTTTGAAACACTGTTTGAAGCACTGAAATCTCGTGGTCTACATTACTTTACTGATTACAAACAAACTATAGCTCACCAACATTCGTGTTGACTTTTTAAGCGTGTATTTCTCAAGTGCTTAGACGTTGTTGCTTCTGCTGTTAGACTTGTTGTCTTGGTGTTATAGACTTGATGTTACGGACCTGCTGTGTTAGATTTTCGCTGCATTACTTAGAGATGTCTCAATCATGGAACTTTTCTTTTGCATTCGTAACTTAAATTATTTTTCAAACAATGGCTTTGTAACGGCCTTTGGTCACATACTTATGTTAACGCTTCTATTCATAAGAAGCACGTTATCGTTTGTAAAACGCTATCTTTTTATGAATGCAAAACTGGTTTTCAAACACCATATAGTGTTTGACCTTGTAATGATCCTGTTGTTAATGAACCATACACGATGGTTTTGTACGGGGCGTCACATTTGGTATCAGAGCATTGGTTGTAGGGAATTAGGTTGCATTAGTGAGTCTAGACTGGACCGAGTAGGATTCACTAATAGGACTAATCTACAACTTGCTCTTTTACTTGTTTCTGCGGAACCTGCTGCATGCTACTGTGTTATATTACTGCATGTTACTGCTTACTACTGCTGCATGTTACTGCTTACTTATACTGCCGTATGAACTTGCTGCATGCTACCGTTTCCTTTTACTGCTATGTAAACTCGATGTATGCTTTGCTTATTCTCGCTACTGCATGATACTATCTGCTTTTAATTGCATGCTCAATACTGTTATTACTGCCATGCTATGTACTGATGTAGACGACCTAGGCTGCTGTAGTTATTATGCCTGATTACGTGCTTACTACCCGTCTGCTTTTCGCTATACCAACTTGGAGAACTTATCCTTCCCAGTTCAGATGTTTTTCTGAACCCTTTCCCACTCTTCTAACCCTAAGGATTAGTATTGTAATCCACCTGTTACTACCGTTCCACCGTTTCAGAGATCGAAACATTACTTCACGCAATCTAGGAGGAGTACCCCTCGGAATACACGCCCACTAAGGTTGATCCTCGGAGGAGGAGATATGTGAGGACTTGTTGGAGTAACCGCACCTCGAGCTCACCCTAATTAGCCATGTACAATGTATGAACATTAGAAGGATGTTCAGTTTCTGCAAGATAACTCGTATCCCGTACACTTTCATGACCGTCACTTATCTCTTTCATTCTTCACCACTACTCGACGATCTAACGACACTTCTGGACTTAGGTCTCTAACACTCTTAGGCATCGGAGAAATTGGGAAGGCATCTCCTTTCACAAAGTCATAGTGTCTTCCACCGATGCATAGCCATACCCAAGGACTTGGGAGTCGCCTCAAGACATATCGTATTCCTACTTGCTACACGACGCGAGACCCAGATTGAATTTCTAGAAAGGAACCTAACGACATTACCTGAACCCGAACATTTTGAAGAAATTTCGGGACATTTAGGCATTGATGCATGACCTACGGAACCTACACACCCACACCGAGAAACCGTGAGATTAATTACGTAGATTTTGTTTTGAGATAGCATAGATTAAGCACCGTTAGATGAAATTGAGTAGAACTTGAAGTGATCACGTTACATTGACCATGAATGTATGATTTATTACAATATAATGACGCCAGGCCAGCGTGGTACGCCAGGCCAGCGTGGTTATATTGAAGTAAATCATGCAGAAGTTCCAATGTTACAATATAAGGAATATGAAGTGATTCAAAGAAAATTTTGGTAGGAGCCATTTGAGTATACGCATTATAGTCTGTTAGAGGTAGGGAAAGAATAACCATGTAGCCCAGATACTGTACAAGAAGAGCCTTGATTGTAGAAAACCCGAAAATTTATTATAGATATAGACACCCTGGACACTTAAGGAAAAAGTTCTCAAATAGGAAAAACTTTGGACTCACTTGCGGTAGAGCAATTGTTATCTCAGCTATGGATCCTGATTATAGTTAGGGTATGATTCGTCACAACATTTTATTGTCTCGAAGTTGTTTAATACTAGAGTAATAGAAACCTTATATTTAAGAACCTTAGTGTTATGACTTATAAGCCATTAACAACCATGAGAGTTAAGTATTCTATATGACAACCTAATGGTAAGCTGGCAGAGATAGAGGAATAATTTAAGGTAGTACCTTAAAATTAACAGGTGGGTCATTTAGAGATGACCTCATGACAACAAAACTTGGAAGTTTTAAAGTAGTGGTTGGAAAGGATTAGTTACCCACGCACAAGCAGATGTTATTTGAGAAGATTGATAGAATTTTTCATGGCAGTATAATAAGATTTAGTTGGAATGAACCTTAAGATTTACCTAACACTCATCAAGTTAGGAAGCTTGATGTAAAAGTTGGAATGGACTTTAGGATTGACCTAATACTCATCAAGTTAGGAAGCTTTGATGGAATAGTTGGAATGGACTAGCTTTCAAGGATGAGAGCGAAAGTTATTTATAGTGAGAAGATTTTTCGTACACCCCACGAGAATGGTGAGTCAATAATAGTTTACGGGGAGAGAAGTAGCCTGAAACTGAACCTTATTAGTTGCATGACAACAACCCGAAATCTCACAATGGAAATGGGAAGGAATAATAATGGATTTCCTTACGAAGTTACTGAAAACGGTAGGCGGTTAGGACAATATTTGGGTTATTGTTGACCATCTCACCAAAATCTGCTCACCTTCTATCCATGAAAGAAACCGATACAATGGACAAACTTGCACAACGATACATAAAGGAAATTGTATTCCGTCACTTCAGCGATTCAAATTCTATATTAAGGACTACCCAGTAATCTGATTTGATACTCATTCTTACGCGACTCTGAATCCTAACTTATCCCGAGAGATTTCTTATTCGATGATAATTACACAATCATCCTTCCTACTTCGATATTAGTCATACCAGTTCAAAATTTTCCAAAATCGATGGGTGGTTAATTCTCATCCTCATACTCTCCCATTCGTATCTCACTTATAAGCAACAACTTCACACTTAAGCATTTTTGGTCAAAGGACTTATGCCCTACTAATAGTCATCAACCACATTTAAATTCAACAGTTTTCATTACCTCGTAACATTTTTGCTCAAATATCACCCGAAAGTTTCAAAGGTCTTTTACTCGATTCTCATCAATCTTTTTTTTTTCCAACTTGTAACCTTCGAAATATGAAAATTTTGTTTGCCAAAATTTTACTTACACTATTATACTATGCGATCCTCTCAAAGCTTAATAAAAATAAATATATTTTATTTGTCATTCGTGCAAATTTTAGAAACCGTAAATGTTATAAAGTAAATAATTACTTATTTTTGACTAGTACATATGAAATTTTACTTTCACTTTTACAAATCAAATCTTTTATTCAAAAGATATCTTACTTTGAATGGTACGTGTTGTACATAACCCCAGTTTACTAAGAACTTCGTTTCTTTTCTTACGTTGTCACCTTAAACGATTTCTATAAAATTTTCATTGCTTATTATATAATTTTTTTCGTTGCTTATTCGTATCCAAGTCATCATGAAGACTGGCAACCGTCGAAATTAAGAGATTCATGTGTGTGTATGTGATGAAGGCACTTACTACCACATCATGCAAAGCCTTCGGGCATCCACTAACACTTAAACCATTCAAAGCTATTGCGATACCCCAAGGATCTTATTTGCCACGCCTGTTGGAATGATGATCTTTCCTACATAACTCGAAGTCCTGACTTATTCCAAGAGATTCTCATCTAGCGATATTAACACCATCAGTATTCCGACTTTAGTATTAGTCATAACCTGTTTGGCATTTTGCAAAGTCAAGAAGCGATTAACCTCTCATCCTCATGCTCTATCCTTCATACCTCACTTTTCAGCAACGGCTTCACACGTGAACATTTTTGGTCCAAAGACTTGTGTCCTGATAATTATCAAAACTACATTTAATTCATTAGTTTTCATTACCTAGTGATATGTCACCCGATGATTTAAAGATTTTCCACTCAATCTTTTTCAACTCGTAACCTCTGAAATACGAAAAACCATGTTTATCAAAAAATTTGCACGTTGTTTATTTGTGCGATCCTCATGAGATTTATGGACAAATGAAAGTAACAAAATTTTTCTATCACTTATGCGATTTATAAAATCATATATATATGTATATAAGTAAATTGATAAATTTACCCTTACTTATTTTGGTTAGTACCTACTAAGTTATGTCTGCAAATTTTTTTTAAAAATCGCTCCTATATTGAGTTGTTTAACTTAAGTCAAATAGTTTTGTGCAAAATGGTACATGTTGTACATACTTCTAAATTTACTAGGAACTTCGTTCCGTTTATGTTGTCACATCAAACGTTTAAAGGATTTTCAAAACTTCCTTGGTTGATTTTATTAAAGGTTTTCGTATTAGACTACACCATGTATGGATCACACTTCTTCTCGCCCTCCGTTAAGGATGAAGCATACTATTAAGATCTTTGTTAAAAACTCTGGAGCCACTTTGGATGGCCGTTTTATAAAATTTGTTAGGAAGTCTTTGAGCTCATAAAATGTTCCTTTTTGGGTTGGACATAGCAAAAACGCGGGCCGATAAATCAGTTTTCCGGGGTACACTCAGTGGTCACCCCATTGTAGGAAAGGCACTAGGCGGGCTTTCACTCTCAATATTTCACTGCTAATCGCAACCCCCTCGCAAACACTATCTCTATGAATCGGAATGTTGAGGTACAAGAAATCATTTTTGGAAATTCTTTTCACTTAGAGTAAACCATTCTTTATGACCAAAGGTTCACGTATCTTCTCATCCGCGCATCCCCTTAAGTATAAGGATAAATTAAGGACAAACCGCTCGAAGAGTTCACTCTCGTTTCAAAGATCACACTTTTCGTGCGATTTTATTTCGGAAATGTAGTATAAAATACTTTAAGAATCTATGAATCTTGTTATCCACTTGGAAGGGAGTGCTTAAAATGTCTATAACACAGATGTGGTTACTCTACACATTCCTTCCTTCGTTGGTTGCAACTATATGTTGTTCTAGTTAATGTTAACCCTAACTTCAACGTGTAACTGAAAGGATAAAGTTACATTATGGAACTGTGCTTTCATTCCATTCAAGGATTAGATCACATGCATCATGGAAAACTGGGTGATATCATTCATTGTTCGTTTAGACTGCCCTGAAGACACTAAAAATAATTATGGCTGGCATTGCATGTAAGTCTGATCTGTCTCTTTTGGCTAAAATTTCAATTCATTACATCGAACAAACGTTTCTTAAATATCGGGTTCTTTATACCTATGACCTCCTTCCGAAATTAAGGGATTAGTAAAATCCGTGGCTAA
Organism: Rutidosis leptorrhynchoides; assembly: GCF_046630445.1. NCBI lineage: Eukaryota > Viridiplantae > Streptophyta > Magnoliopsida > Asterales > Asteraceae > Rutidosis > Rutidosis leptorrhynchoides. The sequence goes on from NC_092342.1 coordinate 28,778,124, forward strand.
CTCTATCCAGACATCAAATCGCATGGTTGTGATCACCATGTTTTCCATTCTACCTGTCGGCTTATATTGCGACATAAGTGCTCAATGTTTTAGATGAGCTTGGTAACATTCATGATGCATTTCATGCATCCAGCTTACTGAAGATGCCTGTAAGGCTAAAAAAATATCATCTTTCCTTTTGTGGGTATATATATTCAGAGGACATGTTCATGTGAACAAGAAACAAAATCGATTTGTTGATCTCTTAGGACAAGAGACTTAATTAATGGCATATACCTATTCTTACTTTTATGCGCCCAAGTACCTTTCAAGGCAACTAACTCACTTCTAAGCCCTCGAGTCTCTCGGAACTTCGATACGCTCCTTCTTATTCAAATACGGTACCATTGTTGGTCACTCCTCAAAATTTCGGGACGAAATTTTCTTTAACAGGTGGGTAATGTAACGACCCGGATTTTTTGACTTGCTTTTGTGCTTTGGGCTTTCACGAAGCTGCGTATATGTGCGTACTGAGCTAGTTTATGCTCTGGGATATTATTTAATGATTAATTACTTTCATTAATACCTTACAACATGCTATTAAGTGTGTAATCACTTAACTTGATCCCGAATACTTTTACGACCGTTGGTGTCACTTGACGTTTGAAACGAGCTATGTACTTGGTACACGTTTAACTTTGGTCATAATCGGAATATTATGACTACGTAATACTAATTGTTATTTTATAATAACAATTACTTGAGTTTTTGGATGCTTAATTACGCTTAGTAATTTACTAGAACACACTAGTTAGTCTTGTTAGACTTTCTACCTTGTTGGACCTTAGCCCACCCTACACTAGCTAGTGGACTATTTAATTAGCTCAATTTTAATAAGTTAGTGACCCATAATAATGAAAGACAAATGCCCATTTATTAGAGGGAACATACTAGCATTTTTGTTAAGCATTATTCTTAATGTTGCATGGGATCCTAACATAAGCACCAACTTTAGACAACCATTAACCAAAAAGCAAAAGTTGTCCTCCACTTGTCCCCCTCCCTACCTACGGTTTTGATACCTACCCCACACCCTCATTTCCTATAAATACCATGCTTAACCCATTCATTTCACACTTGATTTCATTTACAAATTACACACACTTACTCTCCAATTCTCTCTCTAGTCTTTCTCACTGTAAAAAGTGTAAGTTTTAAATTTTCTTTCTCTTCTTCTCCTCTTCTCATCCACGACATCATCATCATCATTTATTGGATCTAGCTTTTAGCTTTTGATCTTGTTATATCTTGTAGATTCAAACTTGGGTTTGAATCCTTCAAGAACATGAAAGATTCAAGCTTTCTAGCTTGGAATCTTTATTTACTTGTTAGATCTAGCTTGTGATTTCTTTGTTTTGTTATAAAGATCAAAACTTGTGTTTATGATCTTCATGTATCTTAAAAATCCAAGCTTTATGCTTCAAAATCTTCAAGAACACTAAAGATCCAAGCTTTCTAGCTTAGGGTTTCATTATTATGTTAAAGATCTTAGCTTTTTAGCTTATGGTCTCATTACTTTCATTATTTTGTTAAAGATCTTAGCTTTCTAGCTTATGGTCTCATTAATCTTGTAAAGATTCAAGCTTTCTAGCTTAGGGTTTTCTTAATACTTGAGATCTAAGTTATTATTGTAGATCTCACTTACTTGGAACCTTTTTGTGTTTGTTGTGATGATAAAGATCAAGTCTTCATCATCATATATGATGGAGATGCATAAACTTGTGTAAAATGGACAAAGGTTGAAGCTTTATTGGATCTATGCAATAAAGAGGCAATCTTGATGTTCAAAACTTGTAGAATGATAGATTTTACTCTTAGTTGTGTATTGATGGTTGAACCTTGGTCAAAGTGATGTTAAAACATCAAAGAGTTGTACACTTGAAGCTTACAAGCATCAAGGATGAGAACCGTGATGAGCATCAAGCACCAAGAACCTCACCGGAGCACTTGTTTGCCGTTTTTCCAGGTCTGATCAGACTCCTGGGATTCTGGAAAATTGATTTTCAGATAGTTCGTTTCGAGTAGATGACTTTTTGTTTAGGTCTCGACTTAATCCGATATACGGTTTAGGATTTATAGCCTTCCAAAAGTCACTACGCCTTTGTAACGTTGTGCTGAAATTTCTGACCTACTCGCACTTAAACCGTCACCACGGTCAAACGAAGACGAGTTAGGTTCTGAAAATTGGTCAGCGGTTAGAGGACTCACATACGGAGCCATGTCCACTGACTACGCATCTTTTAGATTTGTATAGAGGTCGTAACAGCTATCCGATGTCAGCCTTTTGTTTCGATCTCTATTCTTGTTAAACTTACCTTAGTGTTGATGAATGATGATGATAATGATGATGTTGATGATGACACTTAAACTTAATTTATTCACTTTTAACCCTTTTGAGACAACATACTTACCTAGTGACCTTTGACTTAGGTTGACGACCTTTCGGACCGACTTACTACCTGCATACGTTTCATATCGACTTTTACTGCTTATTCACTGTGAGTTATAGCATCCCTTTACTACTTTTTACTATTTTTGGGACTGAGAATACATGCGCTTTTTACGTTTTACATACTAGACACGAGTACTTAAACTTTATATATGTGTGGGTTACAAAATGGCACAAAGATTCCCCTTAGCTCGGTAACGTTTAATCATTGGTTTCCTAACCGTGAACGCGAATCTTAGATATGGATCCATAGGGTTTGACAACCCCACTCGGGCTAGTCGTGCTAGCAGACAACGGGTGTTTAATACTTTGAGGACAAACGCACTCGCCAAGTGCACTCTTAGGGGGTGATATACATACGTTAAGTCTAGTTACCGGGTGCCCACGGTTAAGCATATACTTTATCATACTGTTTTAAAATGCTGTTTGAAGCACTGAAATCTCGTAGTCTACATTACTTTACTGATTACAAACAAACTATAGCTCACCAACATTTGTGTTGACTTTTAAGCGTGTATTTCTCAGGTGCTTAGACGTTGTTGCTTCCGCTGTTAGACTTGCTGTCTTGGTGTTATAGACTTGCTGTTACGGACCTGCTGTGTTAGATTTCCGCTGCATTACTTAGAGATGTCTCAATCATGGAACTTTTCTTTTGCATTCGTAACTTAAATTATTTTTCAAACAATGGCTTTGTAACGACCTTTGGGTCACATACTTATGTTAACGCTTTTATTCATAAGAAGCACGTTATCTTTTGTAAAACGCTATCTTTTTATGAATGCAAAACTGGTTTTCAAATAGCATATAGTGTTTGACCTTGTAATGATCCTATTGTTGATGAACCATACACGATGGTTTTGTACGGGGCGTCACAAGTACAAAGCTATGAAAGCTCAGATGAAGGAAAATGCAAAGGCTGATAAGAAGGGAAAGAAGAAAGAAAAGGTTCTAGTTGCTGAGCATCATGACTGGGATGAAACCAGCTCTTCTTCATCGTCTGACAGTGATACTGATGATGATGGTGCTGGTTATGCTTCTGGTAGAAAGCTGTGTTTGATGGCCAAGGAGGTCGAGGAGTCTGATGAGGATGATAATGGTAGTACGTTTATGGCTGATATGAGGGAAGTTGATCTGAAAAAGGATTCACCTCAATGGAAATCTGAAATGCTGTATAAGGTTGATAATTTTTGAACTTATACTGATGATGAAAAAGTTGAAATGTTTGACTACCTAAGATTTGATTTATGTAGAGGCAGTAAACGTGAAGAAGTTTTGAAAACTGATAACAAATCTTTAAATGAAAAACTTAAAGGCAAAAATGATAAAATTAAAATCTTGAAAGATGAAATTTCAAAGCTTGAAAAACAAAATTTTGCTTTAAAGTCTCTTCACGTTGAGGCAGCAGATGTTAAGAATCAGCTAAACGATCTCAAAAAGATTGTCGCTTCATGGTGTACATCTGCTCAACTCACAGCTAAATGTGTGAATGAGCAGGTGCCTGCCCAAGTTGAAGCTTTCTTTGCTGGTGACTATGCTGCTGCTGCTGCTCTAGCAGAAGTCACTTTTATGGACCCCATTCTTGAAACTGATCCTGAAGCTATCTTGCTAAATACTTTTACTAAGATAGTTAAGGGTAAAAAGGTCTTAACAAATAAGTTTGTCAGACCTACAGAGACCCCACCACCGTCCATGAAAGAAATTTTGGAGAGTGAAGTAAAAGCTAAGGAAACCAGTATTTCAATTGATGAAACTACTGATCCCTCGAGAATTTACTATATGACTCCCAAAGAAAGACAAATCAAGAAGGAAATAACTGAAAATAACAAGAGAAATCTTAAGTCAGTTAAATCTTCTAGCTGTCTGACTGCTGAGCCTATTGCTGAAAGTCATACGGACTAATCAGCAACTGAAGACAAATCAACAAATCAAAATGCTGGGAAGTCTAAAGTGACACCTGCTGGTCAACCAGCAGTTGTAGACAAACCAGTAACTTCCCATACTGGTAAGCCAAAATCCAAAGGCAAGGCAGCAGATCGTGTTAATGGTACTGGTTCCAAGCCAAAAGCTACCCATAAGGGAAAAGCTAAAACAGTAGAGTCAGGTACTGAGATATCCATTGTTGAGTTACTGACTGTGAAGCTCGACCAGCTGCTACTGGCAGTCACTCAAAGCCAGTAGTAGAACCAGTCACCCAGTACTTCTACTGCAAACCAGCTACCAAGACCAAAAGTGAGAAAATGCTACAAATGTGGCAGTAAAACTCACTTGTCCCATCAATGTACCCATGATATGAACCCCAATGCTGCTACCCCTCAAACCAACCAAGCAGCAAGGAATAAAGCATCTAAGATGGCTCTTCCAGAACCCATCCTTGGATGGGTTCCCAAAAAGAACTAATCTCTTAGCTACTGTGCAGGGTATTCAAAACAAGCAAATCTGGTATCTCGATAGTGGTTGTTCGAGACATATGACCGGATGTAAGTCCCTGCTGATGGACTATCAAGAAAAGGATGGTTCATTTGTATCATATGGAGATAATTCGTTGGGTTACATAAAGGGTTTTGGTACTTTAACAAATGGAAATGTTACATTTAGTCCCTGCATATGTCGTTGGGCTTAAACATAATTTACTCAGCATAAGCCAACTGATAAGCAAAAGTAAGATAGTCCAATTCAGAAGAAAGATTGGCACTATTTTTGATAAGACAGGGAAGCCACTGCTGACAGCAAAAAGACATGAGAACATGTATCAAATTGACATGAACACAGCGGTCACAACAACTGATACTTGTTTTTATTCGAAGGCAGCAGACAACCTCAAGTGGTTATGGCACAAGAGACTCTCACATCTCAACTTTAAAGATATTCATAAATTATCTAGTAAAAGTTTGGTGTCTGGGCTACCCACAATGTCTTATGTGAAGGACAGATTGTGTCCTGGTTGTGAAAAAGGAAAGCATCACCATGCCTCATTCAAATCATAGCAGATTTCATCTGTTGAGAAACCGTTTCACCTTCTTCATATGAATCTTTTTGGTCCTGTTAATATAGCCAGCTGCAGTGGGAAGAAGTATACACTGGTGATTGTTGATGAATATTCCAGATACACTTGGGTATTCTTTTTGAAGCAAAAGAGTGAAGCTGCTGATGAAATTATCAATTTTATCAAAAGAATGGAACTATTGAATGGGCAACTAGTGAAGCAGCTTAGAAGTGATCATGGTACAGAATTCAGAAATGCAATATTGGAAGAATTTTGTGCTGACAAGGGTATTTCACAGAACTTTTATGCTGTGAGAACACCTCAACAAAATGGTGTTGCAGAAAGAAGAAACAGAACTCTCATTGAAGCAGCAAGATCTATTTTGGCTGAGTCTGGGTTGAAAAATTCATATTGGACAGAAGCTGTGAACACTGCCTGTTTTACCCAGAATAGATCTTTAATAGTGAAAAGACATCAGAAAACTGCTTATGAAGTTCTCAAAGGTAGAAGACCCTCAATTTCATTTCTTCACGTATTTGGCAGTCCCTATTTCATTCTAAACAATAGGGATCAGCTAGGCAAGTTTGATGTTAAAGCCGATGAAGGTAAATTTCTCGGATATTCCAACATGTCAAAGGCATATGGAGTTTCAATAAAAGAAGGAGTTGCTTTGAAGAATCCATTAATGTTACATTTGATGAAACTACCCCTATTCATCTCCTGGTCAAGAAGATGAAGAGTTATTGTTCGAAGAGCCTACTCAGCAAGTTCTTGATAATGAAGATGAACCAGCAACAAATCCATCACCAATCCAAGTTGCTGGGTTCTCTGATGATGAGATGGAACATTCTGTTCCATCTGTGTCCAAACCAAGTGGACCTACTGGCTCTACTGAAGTGTTACAACTGGAGCATAGGTCTACTAGTTCTGAAGGATCATAAGCTGGTACTGGTTACACTCATAATGAACAGCTGTCTCCTACTGCTGCTCATACTTCTGAACCAGCTAATGATCAAGATGCTATGTGTTCCACAACTAGCTCACCTGTTCATAACACTAGATGGGCAAAGGAGCATCCTATTGAGCAAGTTATTGGTAATCTGGCTAGTGGTGTTAAAACTAGAAGACATGCAACAAGCAATTTTTATATGCATGTGAATTTTGTATCTACCATTGAACCTACATCTCCTGAAGAAGCACTTCAAGATCCTAGCTGGGTAGGAGCAATGCAAGATGTACTTACTCAGTTTGATAGGAACAAAGTATGAAGATTGGTACCTGAACCAGAAGATAAAACAAAGAAAATCATTGGTACCAAGTGGGTGTTTAAGAACAAGATGGATGAAGATGGGATTGTGATAAGGAACAAAGCCAGATTGGTGGCTCAAGGGTTTAGAAAAGAAGAAGGATTGGACTATGGAGAAACATATGCACCAGTGGCTAGGATGGAAGCTATCAGATTATTCTTGGCATATGCTGCTAAGATGAACTTTAGGGTATTCCAGATGGATGTTAAATCTGCATTTCTAAATGGGAAGCTGCAAGAAGAAGTATTTGTCAAGCAGCCACCTGGTTTTGTAAGTAGTAAATACCCAGACCATGTCTACAAGTTAGACAAAGCTCTCTATGGCCTTAAACATGCTCCAAGAGCATGGTATGAGACACTTCATGTGTATCTCACTGGTTTAGGCTTTAAAGTTAGAACAATTGATACTACTCTGTTCTCAAAAGAGACAGATGGTGATCTCTTGCTGGTACAGATATATGCGGATGATATCATTTATGGTTCTAAAAATGAAACACATTGTCAAGAAATTTCCAAACTTATGTCAAAGACATATGAAATGAGTTTACAAAGAGATCTGCAATACTTTCTAGGATCGCAGATCAAACAACTTGATGATGAAATTTTTATAAGTCAAGATAAATATATCAAAGATATGTTAAAGAAATTTGGTCTGACCTGTTTAAAGGATATAGGGACCCCAATGACAGCATCTATTAAAATAGATGTTGATCCCAATGGTGAACCAGTCAATATCACTGAATATAGAGGTATGATTGGATTCCTACTTTATCTCACAGCCAGTAGACCAGATATTATGTTTGCCACATGTCTCTGTGCCAGATATCAAGCTGATCCTAAAGAGTCACATTTTCTAGCAGTAAAAAGGATATTTAGGTATCTGAAAGGTACTGCTAAACGTGGTCTTTGGTATCCCAAAGACCAGGATTTTGAGCTAATTGGGTATTCAGATGCTGACTTTGCAGGGTGTAAGATAGACAGGAAAAGTACTACTGGTTGTTGTCAATTACTGGGTGGTAGGCTAATCAGATGGACGAGCAAAAAGCAAAATACTATTTCCACATCTACTGCTGAGGCAGAATACGTTTCTGCTGGTAGATGTACTGCTCAAGTACTATGGATGCAAAGCCAGCTGAAGGACTATGGTGTTCATGTTACAAAAACTCCAATCTATTTTGACAATACAAGTGTTATTGCTATTACCAACAATCCTGTGATGCATTCTAGGACAAAGAACATTGACGTTCGGTATCATTTCATAAGGGATCATGTTCAAAAAGGAGATGTGGAGCTACATTTTATTTCAACAGACCAGCAGTTAGCAGATCTCTTCACAAAGCCCTTAGATGAGAAACGTTTTAACTATCTCATCTCTGAGCTGGGTATGCTTGAACTCTAAAATAAAAGACAATTTTGTTGGTGTGCTGACTCTACAACATGTAGGGTAAACCAGTAAGTCACACTCATTTACTTGCTGCCTACATGTCAAACAATCAGTACAACAAGGTCTTTTATATAATGTTTATTCAATGTCTAAAATGAAATAATAAATAGCTCACAACATTAAATGATACATTAAAACAGAAAATCACTTACTCCCAATGATTTAAAATTAAATTCATGACATATTAAATGTAACAAAGCATTTTTGTGTTTAATACAAAATTTATTTTATGGTTTTTAACTTCATTTTGAATTGAAACCTGCTGCATTTAATGCTTAATTGGAGGTATGAGTGTTCAAGCCCATTATACGTCATGTCAACAGTCCGTGTCCCCTAGAAATCGTGCCAGTATGTCACATCTGCCCACGTGCCTGCAGGTGACAGTTGCCATTTTTCTCTCTCCTGCACTTTTTCCACCAATCCAAAAGGTTAAATAAGGGGATCCATTTCACATAATAACCTTCGGTTATTAACTCTTTGATTTACCTTTCCAAAACACATTTTTCTCTCTAAATTCCTAAATCTTCAAATCTCTCAAACCTTCATCTTCAACAAGTTCATCAATGGTAGACCAACCACAAAAACAACAACAACAATCACCACCCATAGAAAACCAACCGGAGGAACAATAACCACAGCAACAACAACCAGAACAGCAACCTCCACCAGTCATAGAGGAAAAAGTTGTACAGGGTCCACCGTTCAATCTTCACCCAAACCTGATCAAGGCTGCTAATGCACAAGATCATGCACTTATTCGCCTGTCCAGAGGCAATGCATCACACGCTCTTTCTATTCCCAAGTCTAAAGCCAACATAGGCTATGAGGCTTTGATCGAGTATATCAGGCGATGCCCTTTGGCGAGATCCATCACCGGAATTCCTTCTCGTCTCTATCCGGCCTGTTTAGCCAGATTCTGGTATACTGCCACCGTGGCCACCACTCAACAGAATGCTCCATGTATTCATGGCTTGGTGACTGAAACCCTAAACTACTCGATCACCGTTGATGCTTTCCGACGAGCCCTTCAATTACCCGGTGGTCCATTTGTTAATTCACCGATGAGCGATGATTTCAGGAGGGAAGTGCTGGAGACAATTGGATATGCTGGTCTAATTGCTCATACGCCGCTAAGGAAGAACATGTCACCGCTGTGGTATTACTTTTTCGGACTGCTGACCCAGTGCGTCAGACAAAAGTACGGTAGCTTCGATCAATGCTCGGACTTTGAGCTCAAAATTGGTCCTGGTTTACTGTTCAACAGGAACATTGACTACGCAGCTGAGATCTACCTCAAGTTAAGGTAAATGGTGTTTGCACCCAAATGAACACACTTAATCCCCTTTCCAAGGTTCTTGAGCCTTGTTTTTGAAAATGATCTGGGTGAAGCTTACCGGCAGATTGCTGATGAATCATTCGACCTACCTCCAAAGCAAGGGGGGATGCCAAAGGATAAACCGACTGCTCCATATGCTGCTTTGACGCCAGCAATGCTTGAGTATCTAGCTGCTTAAGGTGGAGTTGCCCAATCGACTGCCTCTAGTGTTGCACCAGTTGAGGGGGAGGGACCTCAGCGCAAGCCATCTGTTAAAAGGAAGAAGCCAGCTACCTCAACTAGTACAGCCACCATCTCACATACTGGTAAAGCAGTAGTTGTATTAGAATCTAGTGCTCTCTGATAATAAAGACAGCCCTAGCCTTATATACTGACTACCCACTTCTAGTATTAGAATCCGTTGCTTATCTATTTCTTGGTAACAGGAAAATTCAAACGAGCTAAAGCTGGCTCCATGCACACCACAGGGGAGATTGCCTCAGTCTCAACTGCTGCTTCTGCAAAGAAGGCTGCTAGGGAACCTGTTGCGTCTCTATACTAAACAGCAGAAATCACTAACTTAATTCAAAATATTTTAACTGCTGACTTGAAAAATGAAAGTGGAGTTAAAGGTACAACCTTGGCTCCCAAGCTGACTGGTTTTGAAACTAGTATTAAGAAGAGTAGCAACCCATACTCTTTTAACCAGGCACTTTCACATTTTTCAAAATTATACTTCAAGAAATATCCTCTGCTGACAGTACAACCAGCAGAGAACATAACTGATCCCCAAAGCAGACTTGAGCTGGCTCCTCATCGTGTTAAATCAGCTCAGGTGTAGTGACCCGAACTTTTCCATGTTTATATATATTAATTGAGATTGATATTTACATGATTAAATGTTTCCAACATGTTAAGAAATCAAACTTGTTAAGACTTGATTAATTGAAATATGTTTCATATAGACAATTGACCACCCAAGTTGACCGGTGATTCACGAACGTTAAAACTTGTAAAAACTATATGATGACATATATATGGATATATATATAGTTAACATGATACTATGATAAGTAAACATATCATTAAGTATATTAACAATGAACTACATATGTAAAAACAAGACTACTAACTTAATGATTTTTAAACGAGACATATATGTAACGATTATCGTTGTAAAGACATTTAATGTATATATATCATATTAAGAGATATTCATACATGATAATATCATGATAATATAATAATTTAAAATCTCATTTGATATTATAAACATTGGGTTAACAACATTTAACAAGATCGTTAACCTAAAGGTTTCAAAACAACACTTACATGTAACGACTAACGATGACTTAACGACTCAGTTAAAATGTATATACATGTAGTGTTTTAATATGTATTTATACACTTTTGAAAGACTTCAATACACTTATCAAAATACTTCTACTTAACAAAAATGCTTACAATTACATCCTCGTTCAGTTTCATCAACAATTCTACTCGTATGCACCCGTATTCGTACTCGTACAATACACAGCTTTTAGATGTATGTACTATTGGTATATACACTCCAATGATCAGCTCTTAGCAGCCCATGTGAGTCACCTAACACATGTAGGAACCATCATTTGGCAACTAGCATGAAATATCTCATAAAATTACAAAAATATGAGTAATCATTCATGACTTATTTACATGAAAACAAAATTACATATCCTTTATATCTAATCCATACACCAACGACCAAAAACACCTACAAACACTTTCATTCTTCAATTTTCTTCATCTAATTGATCTCTCTCAAGTTCTATCTTCAAGTTCTAAGTGTTCTTCATAAATTCCAAAAGTTCTAGTTTCATAAAATCAAGAATACTTTCAAGTTTGCTAGCTCACTTCCAATCTTGTAAGGTGATCATCCAACCTCAAGAAATCTTTGTTTCTTACAGTAGGTTATCATTCTAATACAAGGTAATAATCATATTCAAACTTTGGTTCAATTTCTATAACTATAACAATCTTATTTCAAGTGATGATCTTACTTGAACTTGTTTTCGTGTCATGATTCTGCTTCAAGAACTTCGAGCCATCCAAGGATCCATTGAAGCTAGATCCATTTTTCTCTTTTCCAGTAGGTTTATCCAAGGAACTTAAGGTAGTAATGATGTTCATAACATCATTCAATTCATACATATAAAGCTATCTTATTCGAAGGTTTAAACTTGTAATCACTAGAACATAGTTTAGTTAATTCTAAACTTGTTCGCAAACAAAAGTTAATCCTTCTAACTTGACTTTTAAAATCAACTAAACACATGTTCTATATCTATATGATATGCTAACTTAATGATTTAAAACCTGGAAACACGAAAAACACCGTAAAACCGGATTTACGCCGTCGTAGTAACACCGCGGGCTGTTTTGGGTTAGTTAATTAAAAACTATGATAAACTTTGATTTAAAAGTTGTTATTCTGAGAAAATGATTTTTATTATGAACATGAAACTATATCCAAAAATTATGGTTAAACTCAAAGTGGAAGTATGTTTTCTAAAATGGTCATCTAGACGTCGTTCTTTCGACTGAAATGACTACCTTTACAAAAACGACTTGTAACTTATTTTTCCGACTATAAACCTATACTTTTTCTGTTTAGATTCATAAAATAGAGTTCAATATGAAAACATATCAATTTGATTCACTCAAAACGGATTTAAAATGAAGAAGTTATGGGTAAAACAAGATTGGATAATTTTTCTCATTTTAGCTACGTGAAAATTGGTAACAAATCTATTCCAACCATAACTTAATCAACTTGTATTGTATATTATGTAATCTTGAGATACCATAGACACGTATACAATGTTTCGACCTATCATGTCGACACATCTATATATATTTCGGAACAACCATAGACACTCTATATGTGAATGTTGGAGTTAGCTATACAGGGTTGAGGTTGATTCCAAAATATATATAGTTTGAGTTGTGATCAGTACTGAGATACGTATACACTGGGTCGTGGATTGATTCAAGATAATATTTATCGATTTATTTCTGTACATCTAACTGTGGACAACTAGTTGTAGGTTACTAACGAGGACAGCTGACTTAATAAACTTAAAACATCAAAATATATTAAAAGTGTTGTAAATATATTTTGAACATACTTTGATATATATGTATATATTGTTATAGGTTCGTGAATCAACCAGTGGCCAAGTCTTACTTCCCGACGAAGTAAAAATCTGTGAAAGTGAGTTATAGTCCCACTTTTAAAATCTAATATTTTTGGGATGAGAATACATGCAGGTTTTATAAATGATTTACAAAATAGACACAAGTACGTGAAACTACATTCTATGGTTGAATTATCGAAATCGAATATGCCCCTTTTTATTAAGTCTGGTAATCTAAAAATTAGGGAACAGACACCCTAATTGACGCGAATTCTAAAGATAGATCTATTGGGACTAACAAACCCCATCCAAAGTACCGGATGCTTTAGTACTTCGAAATTTATATCATATCCGAAGGGTGTCCCGGAATGATGGGGATATTCTTATATATGCATCTTGTTAATGTCGGTTACCAGGTGTTCACCATATGAATGATTTTTATCTCTATGTATGGGATGTGTATTGAAATATGAAATCTTGTGGTCTATTGTTACGATTTGATATATATAGGTTAAACCTATAACTCACCAACATTTTTGTTGACGTTTAAAGCATGTTTATTCTCAGGTGAATATTAAGAGCTTCCGCTGTTGCATACTAAAATAAGGACAAGATTTGGAGTCCATGTTTGTATGATATTGTGTAAAAACTGCATTCAAGAAACTGATTTCGATGTAACATATTTGTATTGTAAACCATTATGTAATGGTCGTGTGTAAACAGGATATTTTAGATTATCATTATTTGATAATCTACGTAAAGCTTTTTAAACCTTTATTTATGAAATAAAGGTTATGGTTTGTTTTAAAAATGAATGCAGTCTTTGAAAAACGTCTCATATAGAGGTCAAAACATCGCAACGAAATCAATTAATATGGAACGTTTTTAATCAATAAGAACGGGACATTTCAGTTGGTATCCGAGCGTTGGTCTTAGAGAACCAGAATTTTGCATTAGTGTGTCTTATCGAGTTTGTTAGGATGCATTAGTGAGTCTGGACTTCGACCGTGTTTACTTGAAAAATGATTGCTTAACAAATTTTGTTGGAAACTATATATTTTTAACATGTGAATATTATGTGATATATTAATCTCTTAACGCGTTTGATATTATGTGATAGATGTCTACCTCTAGAACAAGTCCCATTGACTCACCTAATAATAATGAAGAGTCAAATGTAAATTGGAATGATTCGTGGACTGATTCACAAGTTCCCGAAGAGGAACCAGAAGAAGAGTCTGAACCGGAAGAAGAATCGGAACCGGAAGAAGAATCGGAACCGGATGAAGAAATAGAACCGGTGGGGGAAATAATAAAACGGTTAAGTAAAAGAAAATCCTCAACCAACCGACCAAGGTTAATTATGGTCAATGGTGTTTCCGCCAAGGAAGCAAAATATTGGGAGGATTACCAATTCTCCGATGAATCGGATTCCGACGAGAATTCCGATGATGTTATAGAAATTACCCCAACTGAATTTAAAAAGGCAAAAGAAAATAATAAGAGAAAGGGCATAAAAATAGAGAAATCTAATTCCAACCCCGATGAACTTTATATGTATCGTCAACCCCCGAAGTCCTTAAGTTGTAACAATGACCCGGGAACCTCTAAACCACCAGGTTTTTCTAAACCAATGTGGATCACGACGGCTCGTATTAGGGGAACATCATATATCCCTAGAAACTTGGCAAAACGAACCAAAATCGAAGAAGAAGAAACAAGCGAGTCGGAATAAGATAGTTGTATTCGTGTGGTGTAATATATGTAATATAGTGTGCTTATGCTTTATGATATATGTAAAAATTGCTTGTATTAATAAGTATTTTTTTTTTTTGATGAATCTAACTCTTGTCTATTTTACAGTATAAAAACACAAAATGGATAGACAACCCAATATTTTAAGAGACCTACCCGGAGACATGATTGATGAAATCTTGTCTAGAGTCGGTCAGAATTCTTCGGCACAACTATTTAAGGCGAGATCAGTTTGTAAGACATTCGAAGAACGTTCCAAGAATGCCTTGGTTTATAAAAGGCTTTCGTTCGGAAGATGGGGGATATCACATTGGGAAATCCATAAGTTACGATGTGTTTACTTTGACGCATATATTGCGGGGAACCCAAATGCTATTTTACGCAATGGGTTAAGAAATTATTTTGACTCAATATATCCGAATATTGGACTTCGTGATTTAGAAAAAGCGGCTAACATGCAACATAAAGAAGCATGTTATGCTTACGGATTAGTAATGTTCGCTTCTCACCAAAGTGAGAACAAGAACATCGGGCTACAACTATTAAACAAAACGTTCCCACAAGTGACGGAGTCGGTAATTGGGGTAAGAAATGAGGTTTTTAGATTGTTACGGGACTGTTGGACATTACGTAACCCTCGTCCCTTTGACGACGTTACAACACGCTGTCTTATCAACGGCCATAACGGTTATGTTCCACAAGACCAAGGATGGGAAGTAGTCCTAGTAAAACCAGAATGCATGACTTGTTTCTGGACGTATGAATTACGTGTCTTTATTGCCTTTGCTGAACGACTTGTGTACTAGCTAGAATTATCTTCACAACCATCTTGTATCAAATTTATTGTGTGCTATATTTCATGCTATATGTAAAATAAGCGGTATTGTAAGTTTGTAAAATATTGTGTAAAAGTTTGAACGCGAAATATTATTATAATCAGTTTTTCATATAGAATTGTAGTAGTTGAATTGTATATTAGCTACTAAGTATGAACTTAACGGGTAGGTACTACCCGAATTTAAACTTATGAAACGCTAATATGAAGAAAAAGCTTTTATAAATGAGTTCATATTATGCTACGAAATACTATTAACTACTCTTAATATTCTGTATGATTAACTTGTTCCATTTAACTATTTTGAAGGAAATGGCACCGACTACTCGACACACCGTGAATATGAATGAAGAGGAATTACGTACTTTTCTAGCTTCAAACATAGCCGCAGTACAGGCTGCGCTACATACCAACAATAACCTTGGATCTAGCAGTACAGGAAATCGTGTAGGATGCACCTACAAAGAATTCACTGCCTGCAAACCTTTGGAATTTGATGGAACCGAAGGACCGATCGGATTGAAACGGTGGACCGAGAAGGTTGAATCGGTGTTTGCCATAAGTAAGTGTACTGAAGAGGACAAAGTGAAGTATGCTACGCATACCTTCACAGGTTCTGCGTTAACATGGTGGAATACCTATCTAGAGCAAGTGGGACAAGACGATGCGTACGCACTACCGTGGTCAGCATTCAAGCACTTGATGAACGAGAAGTACCGTCCCAGAACCGAGGTCAATAAGCTCAAGACAGAACTTAGAGGGTTACGAACCCAAGGATTTGATATTACCACGTACGAAAGACGATTCACAGAATTGTGCCTATTGTGTCCGGGAGCATTCGAAGATGAGGAAGAGAAGATCGACGCGTTTGTGAAAGGATTACCGGAAAGAATCCAAGAAGATATAAGTTCACACGAGCCCGCCTCCATACAACAGGCATGTAGAATGGCTCACAAACTAGTGAACCAGATTGAGGAAAGAATTAAAGAACAGACAGCTGAAGAGGCCAATGTGAAGCAAGTCAAAAGAAAGTGGGAGGAAAACGGTGATAAGAATCACCAATACAACAACAACAGCAATTACAACAATAATCGCAACAATTATCCCAACAATCGCAACATCAATCGCAACTACAACAAACGGCCCAACAACAACAACAACAACAACAACAACAACAGCAACTACAACAATCATCCCAACAACAATAATAACCGCAACAACAACAACAATCAGAAGCAGCTATGCCAAAGGTGTGAAAAGTATCACTCGGGGTTCTGCACCAAATTTTGCAACAAGTGTAAAAGAAATGGTCATAGCGCGGCGAAGTGTGAGGTCTACGGACCAGGGGTTAATAGAACGAAAGGAACAAATGGTGTCGGAACGAGTAATGGCGGAGCAAGTAGTGTCGGAGCAAGTTATGCCAATGTAGTTTGTTATAAATGTGGAAAACCGGGCCACATTATTAGAAATTGCCCGAACCAGGAGAACACGAATGGACAAGGCCGTGGAAGAGTTTTCAATATTAATGCGGCAGAGGCACAGGAAGACCCGGAGCTTGTTACGGGTACGTTTCTTATTGACAATAAATCTGCTTACGTTTTATTTGATTCGGGTGCGGATAGAAGCTATATGAGTAGAGATTTTTGTGCTAAATTAAGTTGTCCATTGACGCCTTTGGATAGTAAATTTTTACTCGAATTAGCAAATGGTAAATTAATTTCAGCAGATAATATATGTCGGAATCGAGAAATTAAACTGGTTAGCGAAACATTTAAGATTGATTTGATACCAGTAGAGTTAGGGAGTTTTGATGTGATAATCGGTATGGACTGGTTGAAAGAAGTGAAAGCGGAGATCGTTTGTTACAAAAATGCAATTCGCATTATACGAGAAAAAGGAAAACCCTTAATGGTGTACGGAGAAAGGGGCAACACGAAGCTACATCTTATTAGTAATTTGAAGGCACAAAAACTAATAAGAAAAGGTTGCTATGCTGTTCTAGCACACGTCGAGAAAGTACAAACTGAAGAAAAGAGCATCAATGATGTTCCCGTCGCAAAAGAATTTCCTGATGTATTTCCGAAAGAATTACCGGGATTACCCCCACATCGATCCGTTGAATTTCAAATAGATCTTGTACCAGGAGCTGCACCAATAGCTCATGCTCCTTACAGACTCGCACCCAGCGAGATGAAAGAACTGCAAAGCCAATTACAAGAACTTTTAGAGCGTGGTTTCATTCGACCAAGCACATCACCGTGGGGAGCTCCTGTTTTGTTTGTCAAGAAGAAAGATGGTACATTCAGGTTGTGTATCGACTACCGAGAGTTGAACAAACTTACCATCAAGAACCGCTACCCACTACCGAGAATCGACGATTTATTTGATCAACTACAAGGCTCGTCTGTTTATTCAAAGATTGACTTACGTTCCGGGTATCATCAAATGCGGGTGAAAGAAGATGATATTCCAAAGACTGCTTTCAGAACACGTTACGGTCATTACGAGTTTATGGTCATGCCATTTGGTTTAACTAATGCACCAGCTGTGTTCATGGACCTTATGAACCGAGTGTGTGGACCATACCTTGACAAGTTTGTCATTGTTTTCATTGATGACATACTTATTTACTCAAAGAATGACCAAGAACACGGTGAACATTTGAGAAAGGTGTTAGAAGTATTGAGGAAGGAAGAATTGTACGCTAAGTTTTCAAAGTGTGCATTTTGGTTGGAAGAAGTTCAATTCCTCGGTCACATAGTGAACAAAGACGGTATTAAGGTGGATCCGGCAAAGATAGAAACTGTTGAAAAGTGGGAAACCCCGAAAACTCCGAAACACATACGCCAGTTTTTAGGACTAGCTGGTTACTACAGAAGGTTCATCCAAGACTTTTCCAGAATAGCAAAACCCTTGACTGCATTAACGCATAAAGGGAAGAAATTTGAATGGAATGATGAACAAGAGAAAGCGTTTCAGTTATTGAAGAAAAAGCTAACTATGGCACCTATATTATCATTGCCTGAAGGGAATGATGATTTTGTGATTTATTGTGACGCATCAAAGCAAGGTCTCGGTTGTGTATTAATGCAACGAACGAAGGTGATTGCTTATGCGTCTAGACAATTGAAGATTCACGAACAAAATTATACGACGCATGATTTGGAATTAGGCGCAGTTGTTTTTGCATTAAAGACTTGGAGGCACTACTTATACGGGGTCAAAAGTATTATATATACCGACCACAAAAGTCTTCAACACATATTTAATCAGAAACAACTGAATATGAGGCAGCGTAGGTGGATTGAATTGTTGAATGATTACGACTTTGAGATTCGTTACCACCCGGGGAAGGCAAATGTGGTAGCCGATGCCTTGAGCAGGAAGGACAGAGAACCCATTCGAGTAAAATCTATGAATATAATGATTCATAATAACCTTACTACTCAAATAAAGGAGGCGCAACAAGGAGTTTTAAAAGAGGGAAATTTAAAGGATGAAATACCCAAAGGATCGGAGAAGCATCTTAATATTCGGGAAGACGGAACCCGGTATAGGGCTGAAAGGATTTGGGTACCAAAATTTGGAGATATGAGAGAAATGGTACTTAGAGAAGCTCATAAAACTAGATACTCAATACATCCTGGAACGGGGAAGATGTACAAGGATCTCAAGAAACATTTTTGGTGGCCGGGTATGAAAGCCGATGTTGCTAAATACGTAGGAGAATGTTTGACGTGTTCTAAGGTCAAAGCTGAGCATCAGAAACCATCAGGTCTACTTCAACAACCCGAAATCCCGGAATGGAAATGGGAAAACATTACCATGGATTTCATCACTAAATTGCCAAGGACTGCAAGTGGTTTTGATACTATTTGGGTAATAGTTGATCGTCTCACCAAATCAGCACACTTCCTGCCAATAAGAGAAGATGACAAGATGGAGAAGTTAGCACGACTGTATTTGAAGGAAGTCGTCTCCAGACATGGAATACCAATCTCTATTATCTCTGAAAGGGATGGCAGATTTATTTCAAGATTCTGGCAGACATTACAGCAAGCATTAGGAACTCGTCTAGACATGAGTACTGCCTATCATCCACAAACTGATGGGCAGAGCGAAAGGACGATACAAACGCTTGAAGACATGCTACGAGCATGTGTTATTGATTTCGGAAACAGTTGGGATCGACATCTACCGTTAGCAGAATTTTCCTACAACAACAGCTACCATTCAAGCATTGAGATGGCGCCGTTTGAAGCACTTTATGGTAGAAAGTGCAGGTCTCCAATTTATTGGAGTGAAGTGGGGGATAGACAGATTACGGGTTCGGAGATTATACAAGAAACTACCGAGAAGATCATCCAAATTCAACAACGGTTGAAAACCGCCCAAAGTCGACAAAAGAGCTACGCTGACATTAAAAGAAAAGATATAGAATTTGAAATTGGAGAGATGGTCATGCTTAAAGTTGCACCTTGGAAAGGCGTTGTTCGATTTGGTAAACGAGGGAAATTAAATCCAAGGTATATTGGACCATTCAAGATTATTGATCGTGTCGGACCAGTAGCTTACCAAATAGAGTTACCTCAACAACTCGCGGCTGTACATAACACTTTCCACGTCTCGAATTTGAAGAAATGTTTTGCTAAAGAAGATCTCACTATTCCGTTAGATGAAATCCAAATCAACGAAAAACTTCAATTCATCGAAGAACCCGTCGAAATAATGGATCGTGAGGTTAAAAGACTTAAGCAAAACAAGATACCAATTGTTAAGGTTCGATGGAATGCTCGTAGAGGACCCGAGTTCATCTGGGAGCGTGAAGATCAGATGAAAAAGAAATACCCGCATCTATTTCCAGAAGATTCGTCAACACCTTCAACAGCTTAAAATTTCGGGACGAAATTAATTTAACGGGTAGGTACTGTAGTGACCCGAACTTTTCCATGTTTATATATATTAATTGAGATTGATATTTACATGATTAAATGTTTCCAACATGTTAAGCAATCAAACTTATTAAGACTTGATTAATTGAAATATGTTTCATATAGACAATTGACCACCCAAGTTGACCGGTGATTCACGAACGTTAAAACTTGTAAAAACTATATGATGACATATATATGGATATATATATAGTTAACATGATACTATGATAAGTAAACATATCATTAAGTATATTAACAATGAACTACATATGTAAAAACAAGACTACTAACTTAATGATTTTTAAACGAGACATATATGTAACGATTATCGTTGTAAAGACATTTAATGTATATATATCATATTAAGAGATATTCATACATGATAATATCATGATAATATAATAATTTAAAATCTCATTTGATATTATAAACATTGGGTTAACAACATTTAACAAGATCGTTAACCTAAAGGTTTCAAAACAACACTTACATGTAACGACTAACGATGACTTAACGACTCAGTTAAAATGTATATACATGTAGTGTTTTAATATGTATTTATACACTTTTGAAAGACTTCAATACACTTATCAAAATACTTCTACTTAACAAAAATGCTTACAATTACATCCTCGTTCAGTTTCATCAACAATTCTACTCGTATGCACCCGTATTCGTACTCGTACAATACACAGCTTTTAGATGTATGTACTATTGGTATATACACTCCAATGATCAGCTCTTAGCAGCCCATGTGAGTCAACTAACACATGTGGGAACCATCATTTGGCAACTAGCATGAAATATCTCATAAAATTACAAAAATATGAGTAATCATTCATGACTTATTTACATGAAAACAAAATTACATATCCTTTATATCTAATCCATACACCAACGACCAAAAACACCTACAAACACTTTCATTCTTCAATTTTCTTCATCTAATTGATCTCTCTCAAGTTCTATCTTCAAGTTCTAAGTGTTCTTCATAAATTCCAAAAGTTCTAGTTTCATAAAATCAAGAATACTTTCAAGTTTGCTAGCTCACTTCCAATCTTGTAAGGTGATCATCCAACCTCAAGAAATCTTTGTTTCTTACAGTAGGTTATCATTCTAATACAAGGTAATAATCATATTCAAACTTTGGTTCAATTTCTATAACTATAACAATCTTATTTCAAGTGATGATCTTACTTGAACTTGTTTTCGTGTCATGATTCTGCTTCAAGAACTTCGAGCCATCCAAGGATCCATTGAAGCTAGATCCATTTTTCTCTTTTCCAGTAGGTTTATCCAAGGAACTTAAGGTAGTAATGATGTTCATAACATCATTCAATTCATACATATAAAGCTATCTTATTCGAAGGTTTAAACTTGTAATCACTAGAACATAGTTTAGTTAATTCTAAACTTGTTCGCAAACAAAAGTTAATCCTTCTAACTTGACTTTTAAAATCAACTAAACACATGTTCTATATCTATATGATATGCTAACTTAATGATTTAAAACCTGGAAACACGAAAAACACCGTAAAACCGGATTTACGCCGTCGTAGTAACACCGCGGGCTGTTTTGGGTTAGTTAATTAAAAACTATGATAAACTTTGATTTAAAAGTTGTTATTCTGAGAAAATGATTTTTATTATGAACATGAAACTATATCCAAAAATTATGGTTAAACTCAAAGTGGAAGTATGTTTTCTAAAATGGTCATCTAGACGTCGTTCTTTCGACTGAAATGACTACCTTTACAAAAACGACTTGTAACTTATTTTTCCGACTATAAACCTATACTTTTTCTGTTTATATTCATAAAATAGAGTTCAATATGAAAACATAGCAATTTGATTCACTCAAAACGGATTTAAAATGAAGAAGTTATGGGTAAAACAAGATTGGATAATTTTTCTCATTTTAGCTACGTGAAAATTGGTAACAAATCTATTCCAACCATAACTTAATCAACTTGTATTGTATATTATGTAATCTTGAGATACCATAGACACGTATACAATGTTTCGACCTATCATGTCGACACATCTATATATATTTCGGAACAACCATAGACACTCTATATGTGAATGTTGGAGTTAGCTATACAGGGTTGAGGTTGATTCCAAAATATATATAGTTTGAGTTGTGATCAGTACTGAGATACGTATACACTGGGTCGTGGATTGATTCAAGATAATATTTATCGATTTATTTCTGTACATCTAACTGTGGACAACTAGTTGTAGGTTACTAACGAGGACAGCTGACTTAATAAACTTAAAACATCAAAATATATTAAAAGTGTTGTAAATATATTTTGAACATACTTTGATATATATGTATATATTGTTATAGGTTCGTGAATCAACCAGTGGCCAAGTCTTACTTCCCGACGAAGTAAAAATCTGTGAAAGTGAGTTATAGTCCCACTTTTAAAATCTAATATTTTTGGGATGAGAATACATGCAGGTTTTATAAATGATTTACAAAATAGACACAAGTACGTGAAACTACATTCTATGGTTGAATTATCGAAATCGAATATGCCCCTTTTTATTAAGTCTGGTAATCTAAAAATTAGGGAACAGACACCCTAATTGACGCGAATTCTAAAGATAGATCTATTGGGCCTAACAAACCCCATCCAAAGTACCGGATGCTTTAGTACTTTGAAATTTATATCATATCCGAAGGGTGTCCCGGAATGATGGGGATATTCTTATATATGCATCTTTTTAATGTCGGTTACCAGGTGTTCACCATATGAATGATTTTTATCTCTATGTATGGGATGTGTATTGAAATATGAAATCTTGTGGTCTATTGTTACGATTTGATATATATAGGTTAAACCTATAACTCACCAACATTTTTGTTGACGTTTAAAGCATGTTTATTCTCAGGTGAATATTAAGAGCTTTCGCTGTTGCATACTAAAATAAGGACAAGATTTGGAGTCCATGTTTGTATGATATTGTGTAAAAACTGCATTCAAGAAACTGATTTCGATGTAACATATTTGTATTGTAAACCATTATGTAATGGTCGTGTGTAAACAGGATATTTTAGATTATCATTATTTGATAATCTACGTAAAGCTTTTTAAACCTTTATTTATGAAATAAAGGTTATGGTTTGTTTTAAAAATGAATGCAGTCTTTGAAAAACGTCTCATATAGAGGTCAAAACCTCGCAACGAAATCAATTAATATGGAACGTTTTTAATCAATAAGAACGGGACATTTCATCAGGCTACTGCAAAACTCAAATGTTACTTGGATCATGATAAGAGTCTCACTCCTACATTATTACCAGCCAGAACTCTTACACAATCTGGGTCAATATGTGTTGCCAATGAGTTAGTAGAGTCACAACTGTACTTACAGACACCTTACTCTGTCTCAATCAAAGAGCTGACTACATCACCAGTTTGTCCCCAGAGACCAACAACAGATGCAATTGTTGAGTCAAATTTATTTGGTTCTACAGTTGTTAACATAAAATGTTCTTTCGTTTCAGTTCTTAGCAGGGTAAATGAACAGGCAGAGGGGGAGCAAGAAAAGAATGTTATTGTTTCTACTGATGAGCTCTCTGTTTCTGCTACTGGTGTTGGTGCTACTGATTTGTCTACTAGTGGTGCTGATGCTAGTGCTGTTACCTCTACTACTGCTAGCTCTACTGGAGACATTGTGGCTGCTGGTTCCACCAATCTTACTGTTAATGAGGAGCTAGCTACTGCTGATATCTCTGCTACTCCTCCTACTGTCTCCGGTATTGCTACTTCAACCACTGATTCTGAAGTGGTTAATGAAATGATAATGGAACCTCCTCCTGTACTTGAAAAGGTTATTGATAATATTGTTAAGGAGGTTCTTGATTTTGATGCTGCTGGCACTACCACTGTTACTCCTCCAACTGCTTCTACTGAGGAGATTACTACAGGTGGTGACTAGGATGACGTGGTGCTTACTGATGAACTTGTCGCAGCAAATGCTGCCTATTCTGCACATGTCACTGGTTCTACGGAATCTACTCTGGATGCTGGTACCTCCACTACTACTACAACAGATTTTACTCAGGCTTCTGTTTCTGCTGAGAAGAAACCATATGTGTGCTAGGTACCAGATACTGATGAAGTTGTACCTAACTTCATCTACATGGGAGCCTCCATAACTCCCAAGATTGCCTTACTGGTGGATCAGCTGATGATTGATCCTCAAAGTGCTTTGGTATCAGCCAGCAAACTACCCAGAGAGGAGCTGACTGAACTACTATCTCAGCTTGATCGCCCAGCACTTAAAGAAGTATATGAGAGGCTGGCTACTCTCCAACAAGTTAATGAGCAGCCATACTATCATTACTTTGGTATGGCTCCAGCTGCTTCTCCATGACCTGGCACATGGAGGCCTCTCAAGTTCATTATTGATCCTGCTACTGGTAAATGTGTCATGAAAAATGTTCCTGATTCGCCAGTACCTTCTGATTCATCAGCTTATTCCTCATCATCTTCCTCATCTGATGATGATGCTGATAAAGGTACTGGTAAGGACGAGCCAGTCATTCATGATAAGGTGACTAGTTCCAAAGACAAACCAGTGGATCTAACTGATGATGCTGACAAGTATACAAGTGGTTCTAAACCTTCGGGTGAAGGTAAAAATGATGGTGATCATGGTGATGAGTCAGATTCTGACCTTCCACCTCCACCACCCCATGGAGGTAATCCTATTGTAGCTGCCAGTGATCGTCCCTCAACCAGTAGTTTTGATCCTACTGAGGTGGCTGCCATCTCTACATTGGCCGTTTATCGTACAGTAGCCAGAATCACACCAGACATCTAGCGATCCATCCGCCAAACTATTACTGATCGCATGATTGAAGCAATTCACAGAGCTGGGGATGTCACAACATCCACTATTGAAGCACAGCTTAAACAAGTGTGTGCTTTTACTGATCTAGCGGTGGAAGCCATTGTCAAACACCATGAAGAGGAGGAGGATCTTAAGAGGCGAATCATCTCTCATAATGAGTATGCTGATCATATTGCCCATCTTCAAGCTGATCTAGATGCTGCTAATTGCAGGATTCTTTTTCTTAATGAAAATAGGGTACTGGAAGAGAGATTGGATTTGCAGGAACAGCAAATGGCTACAATGATTCCTGCCTCAGCTTATGTTCAAATGGTGGAGGTAATGCAACGAATGGCTGCTCTTCAAGCCGACGTGAGAGCTGACGTCCAACAAATGGCCATGGGTGTTGGTAGGAATGAAGTTCGATCATCAAACCTATGCCTCAGACAATATGGTGTGGATCCTGGTGCTCATCTATCTCCTGCTGATGCTGTGTAACAACCCGACTTTTTCCGTTTACTAACGTTACTTGTCCGTTAAATATTTAACGGTGATTACTTAGAACTTTATGTGTTTGATTGATTTAAATGCATACTTGATCCTAGTGGATTACTTGAATTAATATGCTATATTAATTTGTGAACTTATTTCGGATAGAGAAATAACTAGAAAACGTTATGATTAAGTTAATCGCCTAGAAAGCTTTTCCGTTTACGGAACTCAGAAAAATGATAAAATAATTATTTCTAATAATTATTGACTTTATGAAAAAATTATTTAATTTATTATTTATTTAGTAAATTAAATCCGGTGAATTCGTTTCAACGACTAGTTAACGTTCCGGAGATCCGGTACGGTTAACGGCACTCGAAACGGACCACGCGCGTACAAGAAAATAAATAAACGAATGGTATTTCACTTTTAATCATTATTTTATGTAATTATTATGTTTTAAACATACTTTCAATTTATTAGAATTTATATAGATTAAAAACGCGAGAAATTAACGTTTATCGATCCGGTTTGCGTTTTCGGCTAACGACACTTAATGGGTTCACTTAGGAAACTTGAATAACAACTTTTGTGAGCTCAAGGAGCCCTTTTTCAGCCCCATGGTCGACCACCCCACCAATATCCCCTATTTGGACTTAACTTGGGCTACAAGGTCATTAGTTTCCTTAATTAGAGGCCCTAACTATAAATACTTGGAATTAAATCACAAACCCTCATTCCCCCATGATGTTGGTCGACTTTTTGCTCCTCTCCCTCCCCCCTTTGAGCCGTCGACATCCACCATCACCATCACCACTCAAACTTCAAATTTAGATCAAGTCCCGTGCATTAAAGTTGTTGCTTTCTTCGTTCTCTATGCGATAGTACTTGCAATTTGTGATTCTAAGGTATAATTGAAAACCCTAATCTTATTAGATCTGATTTTAGTTCAATTACATAGTGTAATCAAGTCTAGTTCTCAATTAAATGCGTCTAAAGTTGTCGTATATCGTTTAATTGCTCGATTGTGGTTGTTTGCATGAAAAACGAATTTGCATCTTATTGATATGATAAAATTGACTTATGAACTGATCTTTTATGATTATCTAGATGGATAGAGGTCAAAAAACTATTGAGTTTGGACTTTGATTTTGCTTGATTTCGTTACCGGATGCTTAAGTTATGATTAATCGAAGTTTCGTTAGGGTTTCACATGTAATCCGAATTTTCTGAGTTGCATGCTTTGTGTTTTAGTTTATATAATGTGTACTACTGTATTTATTGTGAAAATTTATGCAATTTAGACTTAATATTTGCGTCAAAAGGTTATGTAATGCTCCCGTTATGTCAAAACGAAGATTTGATTTTTAAAGTGAGCTGAATCGTTTTTCAAAGTTACATAAAAATTGTTAGAGTGAACTAGAAATTGTTTGAGACTTTGATATTCTGGAATATGTTATATTATATGTTACTTGACATGTTTCATTTGTATGAAAACTTGAGAGAACGTTATTTGCCATGAGATATATGCTCTTCTACATAATATGTATGGTTGATGATTAAAAACTGATGAGTCTGTAAAGATTTGCAAAATTGTACGAATTGCCTAAACAATGTTTCTAATTATTTTATCTATAAAACTTTGAGATGTCTTGAGATGACTCCAATTGGCCGTTCATCAAAATCTATTTTCTATATTTTATGAAAAATATTTAAAAATTGACGCGCGGGCAGAAATTTCTGTAATGAACTCAGACTTGATCCTTTCTGATATTGGACTTTTATTTATCGTATGAGGCTTTGGCCAGACTTTTTGGAATTGATTTTAAGTGTAGTTAAGATCTGGAGTTGTTCATGAATTAATGATTTATGTTCTATGAGCTATAGTAGGATCTTTCTACGACGTACGAATTTCTAAGACGTTCTTTAAGGTGCAAATGTGCAATATGCTTAATTATGACTTGTAAAGTGATACTTGACCTAGGTTTGACTTGTTGACCATGTTTGTATAACCTACTGATATTTTTGACTTTAGTTGACCACTTTGATCGAGTTGACTTTAGGGTTGACTTTGATTGACTTGCTTGGATTAGTTGACTTTTACTTGTTCGTTGAGACAGTCTGAGCACTAGGACTTTGCGTACACTATGGGTTGACATAGTATGACCTATATGTGTATACTTAAGATGACTTACATGATTAGGTTGCGTTGTTCATGTCGAGAGTGTTCGACTATAGTACGTTTTGCTAAGATATTTCAGGTGTTTTTGCTAAGGTGAGTCTACAGTCCCTTTTTCATCAACATTTTTGGGATGAGATACATGCTACTTTTGAACTATTTTCTTAAAATATTTTACGCACTAGGCACGAGTAACTTACCAATAATATACATATGAGTTCAGATCAAAAATCCCTTAGCTTGATTATATTAGTTACTTTGTAAGCTCGACTTTATAGGGACGGTACCGTTAGGTTTGACAAACCTCACCGCAACGTTAAACATGTGCTTATATAGTTGTTACTCGTACACTTGATCGGTGTATCGCCAGTATAGGTAAACTAAGTACGTGGGCTCGCCCTACGCAAAGGTTAAAGCTTTATAATCAAGTGCTCATGATAAGTGTATATCATTACGAAGCTTTTCAGAAATCTCGTGGCCTAACTTACGATGAATGTTACTTAAAGATGATGTTTACAAACTTGAAACTGGACATGGTAATGTCTACAAACAGATGAAACAAAAAGAAATTTTTGATGTCACTCACAGTCGAAACTTGACATCTTACAAACAGTTTATTACTTAGCATTTGCTATATGCAAACTTTTGAGATTAAACCTTATTGGTTTATTCAGATAAACGTTTTTAAGAAATGATTTTTGACAAACGATTTATGGAAACTATTTTATGAAACATACGAGAACTATTTACTCAAACCTGTAGATTCACTCAACTTTATGTTGATCCGTTTTGCATGTTTTGTCTCAGGTATTAGTTGCTTCGGCTGTAGAACATTGCTGTTATATAGAAGTCAAGCCAAGCATTGAGACCAGAGTTAATACGCTGTTAGTGGATACTGACCGGGTATTACATTTGGTATCAGAGCTTTGGATATAGGGAACTAGGGTACATTAGTGTGTCTAACCGTAGGGCACATTAGTGGGTCTAGTCTATAGTCGTGTACTTAGAATGACTGTTATACGCCATGCCTGTACTGTTTGCTCTACTATGCTACCCGTAAGGCTACATATTAGATATCACATGCATATACACATCTATACCTATAATGATATGGACTTGGACTAGATGTATGATATCACGAATCACATACGTACACACAATGCGACATTTAAGAGAATTAAATTGACTACGCTATCTTGAACTTATGGAGTGATGTCGAATGGATATGTGAGATAGCGTAATGTAATGACCGGGATTACATTACGATAACTCATATAGAAGTTCCGACATCGCAAAATAAGGAATGGGGAGCGAGTCAAGGAGGTTACTAGGATATACATCGTTTAGAACTTGGACCGTATAATCTCCAATATGTGTAGAAATTTACACTGTGCGAATTAATTGCTATTATAACCTATAAGAAACGTGCAATCACGCTACAATTTATCACTAATTGACACTGTCCGTCACCACCAAACACTACTTGACACTACGAAGACACTGCTAGAACATACTCATCATCTCATACCACTACTTATCATTGCTTACTACTACACAACGTCGCCTCTCACTGCTAGACACAACTGATCACTACTTTCTCACTGCTTGTCATTACTAGTTACTACGTGATGTCACCTGTTGCTACTTACCATACTAAATACTACTCAACATTACTAGCACTTCCACGATTTACTACTAGCTACTATGCATCACGACTCATTTCGGATTTATCTTTAGGGGATGAATTCCTTGTAACAGCCTGCAAAATTCGTAGTAGATATTGTCTACTTAACGTCCGACTTTCCTATCATTCAGCCACTCGTGGCTTCACTATTTTGCTTTCCAATACTAGTCTACCAGAAGAGGTATTCACACCTTACTTCATGAAGGGTATTTCGTTCTTCTCCCCCACCGATGTGGGACAAGTCTGATAATTCACTTTGCAATCAACTTCAGTGAAGTTCGTCATGAGTCTGTTCTTACTCATCAATCATAATGTTTATATACTGTCAACATCGGTGCTAATAGAAACTTTATTGCTAGAGAATTCTGTCGCAACATTTGAAATCCAATATCTGCCTTGGACAACGTGAACCCTATGGAACTATCAACTAGGAATGAAATGCATCATGATTGATGTCATTTTAAGTTTAAGGAGGTCCTGCTTTAAGAAGTTTGATCGTACACTTCCATCGTAAACGTCTCTCACCCAAAACTCACGCCAAACTTTAATCAATGATTGCTCCTAATCCTTTGCAATTTAGAAGATAAGACCCATACCATTAAGCTCATAATAACCTTCCGTACCGAACAATACTTTTCCGGACAATTGGCGAGCCATTACAATAGAAATCTACTTGAGTGATGTTTGGAGTTAAATTATTTTACTTGGATTACCCTATTTCTTTATTAGACTTTGTGGTTGGAATGGACTGGTTATCTGACGACACAACTGAGGCTGTTGCGACCAGAAGGCCATTTGAATTCCTTTTATCGAAGATGAATCAATGATGGTGTACAAAGAGAAGATCAGTACACCGTTATGTTACATTAATTTCTCGAAGGTCCAGAAGTATATGAGATAAGGTTGTCTCGCAATTCTGGCACATGTGAGCAAAGTTGAATTAGTAGTTAAGAGACCCGAAGATGTCCCAACCGTTAGAAATTTTCCTTAAGGTCCTTCCGAGAGAATTACCATGTCTTCCACCGCATAGAGACGTAGAATTTCAGATTGACTTACTACCGGAAGTGGCGCCTGTAGCACGTGCACCGAATAGGCTTGCACCTTCAGAATTGAAAGAGATGTCTAGTCAGTTACGAGAGCTTTTAGACAAAGGATTCATTCGATCAAGTTCTTCGCCATGGGGAGCTCCAGTTCTTTTTGTAAAGAAGAAGGATGGATCTATGAGACTCTGTATCGATTACAGGGATTTGAATAAGCTAACCATCAGGAATAGATATCCATTACCGAGGATTGATGATTTGTTTGATCAATTGCAAGGATTAGCATGTTACTCTAAGATCGATCTAAGGTCAGGTTATCATTAGATGAGAGTAAAAGAGACAGATATACCGAAGGCAGCGTTTATGACACGTTATGGACATCATGAGTTCACAGTAATGCCGTTTGGATTGACGAACACACCGATTGTGTTCATTGATCTCATGAACCGTGTGTGTAAGCCACATCTGGACAAGTTTGTTGTTGTGTTTATTGATGATGTTCTGGTATATTCTAAGAATGAGGAATAACATGAACAACATCTCCGTTTAATACTAAAGATGCTCAGGAAGGAGCAGATTTATGCGAAGTTTTCAAAGTGTGACTTTTGGTTACAAGAAGTTCAATTTTTGGGTCATATCGTAGGATTCAATGGCATTCACGTTGATACTGTGAAGATAGAAATGGTCAAGAAGTGGGAGACTCCTATGTCGCCAACGCATGTTCGGAAATTCTTAGGTCTTTCCGGTTATTATAGAAGATTCATTGAGGAATTTTCTCATATTGCCCGACCGTTGATAACAATGACTCACAAGGGTAAAAAGTATGAGTGAACTAAGCAACATAAGTCTGCATTTTAGTTGTTATAATAGAAATTGACTACTACTCCGATTTTGTCTTTGCCTGAAGGAACCGAGGACTTCGTGATTTATTGTGATGCTTCACGACAGGGTTTTGGTTGCGTGTTGATGCAACGGAAGAAAGTGATTGCTTACGGATCATGATAACTGAAGATACATGAACAGAACTATACAACTCATGATTTAGAACTTGGTGCTGTGGTCTTTGCACTGAAGATGTGGAGACACTATATGTATGGTACTAAGTTTACTGTTCTCACCGATCACAAGAGTTTACAACATATCTTTGGCCAGAAACAACTCAACATGAGGCAGAGATGTTGGATAGAGCTATTGAATAACTACGACTGTGATATTTGCTATCATCCTGGCAAGGCTAACGTCGTTGCAGATGCCTTGAGTAGGAAGGAAAAGGTTAAACCTATCCGAGTTAGAGCATTAAACATGACTGTCCGAATGAATCTTACTTCTCAGATACGCGATGCACAGCTAGAGGCATTAAAAGAAGAGAATGTTACTATTGAGTCATTCAGAGGAATGGACAAGAAGTTTGTCATTCAATAAGATGGAATCCGATACTTCTTAGATAGAATTTGGGTACCGAGATTTGGCGGATTAAGGGAACTAGTGTTAGAAGAGGCACACAAGACAAGGTATTATATTCACCCTGGATTCAACAAGATGTACCAAGATCTTAAGGCATTTTATTGATGGCCTAACATGAAAGCTGACATCGCTACCTATGTTGGTAAGTGCTTGACTTGCGCTAAGGTCAAGGCTGAGCATCAAAAACCGTCAGGACTGCGGACGCAGCCAGAGATTCCCCAATGGAAGTGGGAAAATACTAGTATGGATTTTATCATTAAGTTACCCAAGACTGTGGGAGGTTATGATACGGTTTGGGTTATCATTGATCGTCTTACAAAGTCTGCTCATTTCCTATCGATTAAGGAAACAAATAAGATGGAGAAGTTGGCACAGATCTATATAAAGGAAGTAGTTTCTTGACATGGAGTGCCTGTGATGCCTCGTACAAAACCATCGTGTACGAATCATCAACAACAGGATCATTACAAGGTCAAATACTATATGCTGTTTCAAAAAGAGTTTGCATTCATGATAAAAGGTGACGTTTAAACCAACGTCAAATGTTTAACATTCAAAGGTATGCTTCTACGAATAGCAAGCAAAAATAATAGTACGTGACCCATAGGTCGTTACAAATACATTGTTTCAAAAATAACATTGTTTGAATGCAAATTAAACGTTTCATGCGGTGACATCTCTAATAAGCGCAGCGGGAGTCTACAAAGCATGACAACTACAGCGGAAGCAAGCAAACCTTAAGCACCTGAGAAAAACATGCATAAAAACGTCAACACAAAGGTTGGTGAGCTATAGTTTAAGTATAACAGTAATGTAAGGTAGGCCACGAGATTTCAGTGCTTCAAACAGCGTTTCAAAACAGTATGAAAAGTATATGTATAACCGTAGGCACTTGGTAACTAACTTAACATAAATAACACCCCCTAAAAGTACACTTGGCTAGTGCGTATGTTTATGAAGTATTAAACACCCGTTAAATGCTAGCGCTACTAGCCCGAGTGGGGATGTCAAACCCTATGGATCCATATCTAAGATTCGCGTTCACCGGTTCAAAGACCAATGACTAAACGTTACCGAGCTAAGGGGAAAGTTTATGCCGTTGTATAACTCACACATATATAAAGTTTAAGTACTCGTGCCTAGTATGTAAAACGTAAAATGCGCATGTATCCTCAGTTCCCAAAATAGTTAAAGTAAAAAAGGGATGCTATAACTCACAGTGGAAAGTAGTAAAAGTCGATACGCGGGAATTGTAAGCAAATGGTTGGTCCGGAAGGTCCTCAACCTAAGTCAAAAGTTACTAAGTCAGTAAATCGTTCCCGAAGGTTTAAAAGCATGTAAATTAGGTCTTAATTACCATCATCATTCATCATTAAACAAAAAGTGTAAAGTAAGTTTTAAGTCAAGACTAGGGTTTGAAATAAAGGCTGACTTCGTTCAGTCACCACGACCTCTATACAAACTGAAATGAGGTGAGACTAGTGGCCATGGCTCCGTATATGAGTCCCCTAGAGGCTGACCAATTTCCAGAACCAAACTCGTTTTCATTTGACCGTGGTGACGGTTTAAGTGCGAGTAGGTCAGAAATTTCAGCACAACGTTAAAAGGGTGTAGTGACTTTCGGATGGCCATAAATCCTAAACCGTAACTCGGATTAAGACGAGGTCTAAATAGAAAATCATCTACTCAAACCAAACTAACTGAAAATCAACTTTTAAGTAGCCCAGGTGGTCTGATATGTTCCAGAAAATAGTAAGAAAGGTGTTTCGGTGGGTTCTTGGTGCTTGATGCTCATCACGGTTCTCACCCTTGATGCGTATAGCTTCAAGTGTACAACTCGTTGATGAGTTTGCATCATCTTAACCAAGGTTTGACCATCATAACACTAGTATAAGTCTAAGATATGTAGCACAACTCACTTAAGAGTTGTATGTAGTTTGATGAACCAAAGTTACATCAAGATCTTAGATCCGACACATACATGAGTTCTACTAGTAATATTAAGCTACAAACTTGAAAGTAAACTAAATAATCAAGATCATAAGTTGTAGAACTTAGATCTTAGCTAGATCTTAAAGATCCTAGAATAGAAAGTCTAGATCTAGTGCTCTTAAGTTAGATCCTAAGTTACATAACTTGGATCTACACTTTAATGAAACCATAAGTTATGAAACTTAGATTTTCAACTTGTAACATGTATATAAGCTTATAAGCTCTTGTTTACAACAAAATTAGAAGACCATAAGTTATATAAACTTAGATCCAACATAAGTATATGAAGTTATAACTAGAAAGTTAAACTTCCATGTTCTTGAACTTATAAAGTTAACTTTTAGTTTCAAGAAATATGAGATCTAGATTAACTAGTAATACTTGACAAATATAACAACATCACAACTTTAAAGTACATAAAATGAAGAGATAAACTAATTCTACAAGTAATAAGTTCATGGTTGTTCATACTTAGAAAGATTCAAGCCAAGGCTTTGATCTTTAAGAAAGTAAACCTCAAGTGTACTAACATGAACACAAGTATGATTTTAGAACTCATGAACTTTAATTCTTTTGACATTTTAAGTGTAGAACCATAAGTTATAGAACTTAGATCCTTGTTCTTGGTTCTTCATCAAACAAAGATGAAAGTAACCAAGATTACATGAAGATACAAGTTAGAAAACTTGATCTTTAACATAAACAAGTAACAAGTAACAAATCAAGTAATTAAAATGATGATGATGAAGTCGTTTTTGGAACAAGAAAAAGAAAGAAAAGAAAGTCTTGCTGATGTGCGAAAAGTGGTATATGAATTGTTGTATGGAAAATACCGGTTTTAAAGATTACACACACTAACGGGCAGTGTACCCGATCGTGTAGTAGTATAGATAATGGTAAAATCCGTGTATCGTTCCAAGGACAGTTGTATTAGTTAAACTAGAATTATAAACTATATTATGATTAACTAAGCAAATGAAGCTTAAAGGTACAAGTTTTATGTTTTGTGGCTTATTTAACGATTAGCCAAATCAGAGAAGAGTAAAAGTAAAAACAATATTTTTGGTCTTTTAAATTTATAAGTGCAAGGAAAGCAATTAAGATAGTTTTGATATCAAAGAGATGAAACATGCTCATCTAGACTTTTTACCCTCGATGTGAATGTTTATTTAGGATTAAGATCGGATTGATTGGTTATGCACGAGAACTAATTGATCGGTTTACCAAGAGTAGTCTTGAATAAACACTCAAACGGGATTACACGATGCAAGTGATGTTCTTGTCATCTAAGACCTCCTATTTGTAATCAACTAATTCAACTAGTCTAAAGACTTGAAGAATGATCAAGTCAATGATGTGTTGATCATGATCCACTCCTATGTCAACTAATGGTTTAGCTTAGTTCATTCCCTTGATCTGGTTAAATGTTCAATTCACCCAACCCAAGTAAACAATTAAGTGTGGTAATAAGATCCCTATAAACGTCACTAGATAAGGCAAATTACTAACACCTATTAGTTATATGGAATTGAGTAGTGAAAATATGCATGACAGATTCTAGGGAATTGATCATTCACCTAGACAACTATACATATCAATTAAGCTATCTGAGAGTATCTACAAGAGTCGTTCTTACATTCCTATATAGATTAACCGTTTGAACGCAACTTACCCCTTTTGGTAAAAGATGGGCAAACACTTGTCACTAGGTGTAAATCAATATACTAAATCAGCAAGATGGTGTTTCTTAGTTGAACAAGTATACTAACTAGTTGAATCGAAAAGATTAAACTTAACAAGAATGGTTCTTGTATTCAAACATCAAACTATCGTGCATGGTAACTATCAATCAAAAGTAAACATTCAACATCTCGGTTATTTATCTAGATGAACATAAAAGGAACTAGCCAACAATCATGCTAGAAAACTTAAACATAACAGTAACAAAGATAGAATTCATTGTAAATACAAGATTGACCTTTTTAGAGTAATCTTGGATGAAGCCCTTGAATGATCCTTGAATCTTCAATGATTTTAGTGTTTAGATGCACTTTGATAAGCTCAAGAACTGTTTTGAATGATATGTTTTCGTCTCTGAACAGAAAGAAAACTGGCACACTTGGAATGAAGCTGGAAAGAGGTTTAAAAAGGCTGAAAAGTAGCTGGAAAGCACTGTGCGCGGCGCGCACATAAGGGGTGCGCGGAGCGCACTACTCACCTACCACACTTTTACTTTCCAGTTCACGATCGCACTTCAATTAGAACGTTTCAGGTATTTATGCGCGGCGAAGTGCGCGGCGCGCTCTATTGTGCGCGGCGCGCTCTGTTGAACTTGCGCGGGGCGCTCTCTGGTTTCCATTTTAATCAAATGTTCTGATCAAAGTCTTGAGTGCGCGGTGGTGTGCGCGGATAGTTCGCGGCACGCACTGTAGCTTTCATTTTTCTGTTTCTTCGTTTCTTGTTCTGGTTTTGATCTTTGAGTTGTTTCATTCATTATCTTCAACATTTCTTCAAGTATTCAATGATTCTATGCTTAATTACAATACAACGGAATAATAATGGAAATATTACATATTCGTATGAAATAACCGACGATAGGACTTGATATTGTGACTAATGATATGTCTATTTTGAGTAATATCAAAATCCCCCACACTTAACTCTTGCTTGTCCTCAAGCAAGTCTTGTTCTAATCATGCGTATACAAAACACAAAAATATATGAATCAAAAACATTGTTTGAAGTACATTATACACAAATCACACGAATCACGCAAAACACACACAAAGACTCACGCTACATGGTACACAATTTTCACACGATTCACACGAAGTACACAAAATACACACATTATTTTGTAACACAACTCACGCTATATGAACACATGTTTACACAATTGGAATACACACTCGTGAGGGTACAACACACAATTTATGAAACACACGCACACATTTGGATTGCTTGGGAGAGGTGAACTTCGATGAAAGTTCTTTAAAAATTTGGATCCTTAGGGAAAATTGGATCTTTGAGAAAACGTTTTAAGATTTTGAAAATGTCATTGCTAGTTTTTTTTACTAGACACGTTTTCCGGTTTTAACCTCAAATTCCGGTTGAGGGTAACTGAAAACCGAAGTCTCAGTCGGCGATTAGCAAGCTATTCGCCCCCATGATTGTAGTATCATGGAACTCTTAACCGGGCGCCCCCTGACGCGATATAAATATCGGTCTTTTATGTCAATTTTGTACAATTACGATCAAGGGTTAAAACTGCGAAGACTAAGCTATCGCGCGGGACAGATCCTGCTCCAGCTTATACACCGTAATCGGTCTTGCACTGGATAGTGACTTGGATTTACCCTACCAAGTTTATTTTCGGGTTTGAAAGTTCAAGACTTTCCCTTCCCACTGTACCTTATATCGTGAAATGATATTAGTATGAAATGACATAGTTTAGGAAGTTTGCTATATCAAGTAAGGCGAAATTCGGAAGACTTTACTTCCTTCAAGGATGAACTAGATGCATCCTTTCGTTTAGTGACTTTTATTCCTTTTTCAAGCCAAACGTACTTTAATCATTTTAATTTTGCAAAATTTGTGATAGTAATTCGAAAAAATTAGTAAAATA
The DNA here is from genome assembly GCF_046630445.1 of Rutidosis leptorrhynchoides. NCBI lineage: Eukaryota > Viridiplantae > Streptophyta > Magnoliopsida > Asterales > Asteraceae > Rutidosis > Rutidosis leptorrhynchoides. The sequence continues at coordinate 28,815,684 of NC_092342.1, forward strand.
AAAACTTGATGTGCGAAAAGTGGTATATGAATTGTTGTATGGAAAATACCGATTTTAAAGATTACACACACTAACGGGCAGTGTACCCGATCGTGTAGTAGTATAGATAATGGTAAAATCCGTGTATCGTTCCAAGGACAGTTGTATTAGTCAAACTATAATTATAAACTATATTATGATTAACTAAGCAAATGAAGCTTAAAGGTACAAGTTTTATGTTTTGTGGCTTATTTAACGATTAGCCAAATCAGAGAAGAGTAAAAGTAAAAACAATATTTTTGGTCTTTTAAATTTATAAGTGCAAGGAAAGCAATTAAGATAGTTTTGATATCAAAGAGATGAAATATGCTCATCTAGACTTTTTACCCTCGATGTGAATGTTTATTTAGGATTAAGATCGGATTGATTGGTTATGCACAAGAACTAATTGATCGGTTTACCAAGAGTAGTCTTGAATAAACACTCAAACGGGATTACACGACGCAAGTGATGTTCTTGTCATCTAAGACCTCCTATTTGTAATCAACTAATTCAACTAGTCTAAAGACTTGAAGAATGATCAAGTCAATGATGTGTTGATCATGATCCACTCCTATGTCAACTAATGGTTTAGCTTAGTTCATTCCCTTGATCTGGTTAAATGTTCAATTCACCCAACCCAAGTAAACAATTAAGTGTGGTAATAAGATCCCTATAAACGTCACTAGATAAGGCAAATTACTAACACCTATTAGTTATATGGAATTGAGTAGTGAAAATATGCATGACAGATTCTATGGAATTGATCGTTCACCTAGACAACTACACATATCAGTTAAGCTATCTGAGAGTATCTACAAGAGTCGTTCTTACATTCCTATATAGATTAACCGTTTGAACGCAACTTACCCCTTTTGGTAAAAGATGGGCAAACACTTGTCACTTGGTGTAAATCAATATACTAAATCAGCAAGATGGTGTTTCTTAGTTGAACAAGTATACTAACTAGTTGAATCGAAAAGATTAAACTTAACAAGAATGGTTCTTGTATTCAAACATCAAACTATCGTGCATGGTAACTATCAATCAAAAGTAAACATTCAACATCTCAATTATTTATCTAGATGAACATAAAAGGAACTAGCCAACAATCATGCTAGAAAACTTAAACATAACAGTAACAAAGATAGAATTCATTGTAAATACAAGATTGACCTTTTTAGAGTAATCTTGGATGAAGCCCTTGAATGATCCTTGAATCTTCAATGATTTTAGTGTTTAGATGCACTTTGATAAGCTCAAGAACTGTTTTGAATGATATGTTTTCGTCTCTGAACAGAAAGAAAACTGGCACACTTGGAATGAAGCTGGAAAGAGGTTTAAAAAGGCTGAAAAGTAGCTGGAAAGCACTGTGCGCGGCGCGCACATAAGGGGTGCGCGGAGCGCACTACTCACCTACCACACTTTTACTTTCCAGTTCACGATTGCACTTCAATTAGAACGTTTCAGGTATTTGTGCGCGGCGAAGTGCGCGGCGCGCTCTGTTGTGCGCGGCGCGCTCTGTTGTGCGCGGCGCGCTCTGTTGAACTTGCGCGGGGCGCTCTCTGGTTTCCATTTTAATCAAATGTTCTGATCAAAGTCTTGAGTGCGCGGTGGTGTGCGCGGATAGTGCGCGGCGCGCACTGTAGCTTTCATTTTTCTGTTTCTTCGTTTCTTGTTCTGGTTTTGATCTTTGAGTTGTTTCATTCATTATCTTCAACATTTCTTCAAGTATTCAATGATTCTATGCTTAATTACAATACAACGGAATAATAATGGAAATATTACATATTCGTATGAAATAACCGACGATAGGACTTGATATTGTGACTAATGATATGTCTATTTTGAGTAATATCAAAATCCCCCACACTTAACTCTTGCTTGTCCTCAAGCAAGTCTTGTTCTAATCATGCGTATACAAAACACAAAAATATATGAATCAAAAACATTGTTTGAAGTACATTATACAAAAATCACACGAATCACGCAAAACACACACAAAGACTCACGATATATGGTACACAATTTTCACACGATTCACACGAAGTACACAAAACACACACATTATTTTGTAACACAACTCACGCTATATGAACACATGTTTACACAATTGGAATACACACTCGTGAGGGTACAACACACAATTTATGAAACACATGCACACATTTGGATTGCTTGGGAGAGGTGAACTTCGATGAAAGTTCTTTAAAAATTTGGATCCTTAGGGAAAATTGGATCTTTGAGAAAACGTTTTAAGATTTTGAAAATGTCATTGCTAGTTATTTTTACTAGACACGTTTTCCGGTTTTAACCTCAAATTCCGGTTGAGGGTAACTGAAAACCGAAGTCTCAGTCGACGATTAGCAAGCTATTCGCCCCCATGATTGTAGTATCATGGAACTCTTAACCGGGCGCCCCCTGACGCGATATAAATTTCGGTCTTTTATGTCAATTTTGTACAATTACGATCAAGGGTTAAAACTGCGAAGACTAAGCTATCGCGCGGGACAGATCCTGCTCCATTATACACCGTAATCGGTCTTGCACTGGATAGCGACTTGGATTTACCCTACCAAGTTTATTTTCGGGTTTGAAAGTTCAAGACTTTCCCTTCCCACTGTACCTTATATCGTGAAATGATATTAGTATGAAATGACATAGTTTAGGAAGTTTGCTATATCAAGTAAGGCGAAATTCGGAAGACTTTACTTCCTTCAAGGATGAACTAGATGCATCCTTTCGTTTAGTGACTTTTATTCCTTTTTCAAGCCAAACGTACTTTAATCGTTTTAATTTTGCAAAATTTGTGATAGTAATTCGAAAAAATTGGTAAAATCCCCCACACCTGAGATTAAGTAAGGCCCTCATTACTTAAATCTTATTACTTAAATTCACGAGGGCATTTGTGTGAAAAGAGTTCGAAAAACCTTGATAATAAGCCTGAGATCGTGAAACTTAGGTGAGCGATGGCGCTGAACTTAATGCCAGCATAAGAACATCGTTCATTCCTTGATCTCTATCACAAATTCCAAAATGTTTGTACGTTGCTGAACTTAATGCCAGCATCACTAAACCTTAACAATAAGAAATAAACAAGCACACAAAATTTAAATAGATAAAAATGGTGTTTTTAACACAACCACTACAAACATTAGTCTACAATACAAATATTCAAATAATTACAAACCAAAGCTTCTGAAAAATCACCAAATTGTTACCAATCATCAAATAAGGTACATTTTCCCTCTAATCATCACTAGAGAAATTACCAAAAGGCCATCCGGAGTAGGTTCCCGAACTATCATTTCGAGGTCTCCCGCGCGGGTATTGGTCCTCAAAGCGCGTCTGTGCATCCTGCATAGCCACTTGCTCATCGTATAAGGGAGGACTCGGAACTCTGTTCGGTATGTTATAATAGGTCAGGTTTTGGTAGGATGTGGCATAATAATCCTGTGGGTGTTGCATATACAAACTAACATTATGGCGAAGCCAATCGTCCCTGTAATTCCCCCACCTTTGATCATACCTTGAAGCCCTATTATGTTCCCGTTGTTCTTCCTGAAATTCGTTAAATTGTCGCCTTTGTTCTTCATATTGGTCGTCTCTGTGTTGATAACCAACCTGAAAATCATGAAAACCGGAAATCACTTCCTCCAACTCTTCTTCCCGTGTCCTTTGCGTCTGCCTACGCCTTCTCCTTTGAAACTGAGGTAATTCTTCTTCACTTTCAGGTTCCTCCATGTGAACCTCCTCCTGCACATTTTCTCGTCCGACACCGCTACCACCTGCTTCATGATCGTGGGCACGGGGTGGGTTTTGAGGTGGTTCCAACCTAGGAACAAAGGGAATGAGCCGATTGTGTTGGTTGAGCTGCAAAAATTGGGCATTGATATAGTATATACTTCCCAAAGGTTCCATCATGTCCGGATTTGCTACTAGCCGGTCAAAGTTAATTCCAAACGAGCTCGCTATTCGAGTGATATAGTGACCACCTACAATAGGGTTTATATTTCTTGTCCCTGTTTCGTTTAGATATTTTGCCACTGTGGTTGGAATATCAACTGGACTTTTATTGTAGATTTTGTCCATCAGAAAAACGTCTAGCCTCGTTACCTTGTTGTTTCCTTCCCTTCTTGCATTGAATGTGCAAGAAACCAACCTCTGAATTAACTTCGCCTCTTGATGATGTATTTTCGTGAATGTGCTTCGACTAGCAGCGAATTGGTAATTACTTATGTCGCTCCAAAAAATTCTGGGATTGTAGCTGGAATCGTAATACTCTGTCTGTCAGAGATATGCGTCCAATTGATCGTCATCTAGCTCGTTATATATGTCCAAAGCACGAGCTAAATCGATTTGGCTCATTGATCGAGCCAAACCTCCCAATCTAAACCTCATAAAATCCTGCCCTCTCGGATTTAAAATGCATTGAAAGTTCAGAGTTGCGATGAATTCCTTACACAACTCGGGGTAAATGGTTTCATTTATCCGCATAACCTGTTCCCATGCCCGAATTGTGATTTCTTGTCCGGATGACAATTGGTGTTTCACCTCTAACATTCGTGCGACTCTATTGTACTCTCTTGCTTGAACCAATGGTTCCGGGTCAAAATACCAAGTGGCCTCACACTTTTTCCTTACCACCCATTCATATTCTTCCACGTAGTCCTCATGATCCCGGACATAAGCTAACCAAACAGCAGGATCATTTTGATCCGGTACGGGTGCTTGTTGTCTTCCTTGGTTTGAACCTTGTCCTTGTTGGGCCGCTTGACTAGATGACCTTGTCTATACATAAGAAACATCACCAAAACAAAAAGGCATATAGAAATAATACCTTGTTAGTGTTAGGTTAAATCAAAATACATGTTCAAAGATACATATAGCAATAGTTATGTTAATCCTTCAAGCAAATAAATCATTTTAAGAGCAAAGATTATCATGACTAGTATAGCATTATAGAAACCAAATTTGAACATAATCCTTAAGCACAATTTAACTCATCATGTTATTGTTACCCAAAAATCTATTAATCATATCACAACAAGCATACTTAAGTGGAATACTAAAGTTTTTCATGCTTACATTATCAATTTTTTTCATTCAATTCATGTTAGCATTCCAACTTTGAGACTTTTATTCAAGATAACAAGACTCATAAAACATCCAAAATCATCTTCAATCAACCCATAATTACTAATTACAAACTATCCTTAACACATTATCAAGCTAGCAATTCTATTGGCATGTAAACCCTAGATTCATAAGAATATCATAAAAATACAATGGAATCTCAATTTTAAGGCATACAAGGTGTACATAATAATTATAGCATGTTAATGTTCACAAAAATCATGAATTTAAAGAAAACCCACTTAAATTCTTCAACAAATTCGAATTTAAGAGATTAAAATCGATGTATTAAAAAGAATAAAAAGTAGAAGAACATGAACATACTCTCCTCATCTTGAATTTGCTTGAAAATGGAAGAGATTTGGTGAAGATTGGATGAAAATTGGTTAGGGTTTGGTAGGTTTTTGAGTTTGGAAGAGATAGATGCAGAATTTGGGGATGAAAAATGGCAGAAATCGGGGTTGGGGTTTTTGTGGTTGAGAATTAAAAGTGGGCCCCACAATAATTGAACCAATAAGTAGCTGAACGGAGGGGTGCGCGGAGCGCACACAGAAGTGTGCACGGCGCGCACAAGCTTGCACGGTGTTTTTCTTTTTGGTTTTGCGCGGAGTGTACCAGAGACTAACTCAGGAAGCTTGCTGATCAAAATTTTTCCCGATATAATGAATTCAGTGGTGTGCGCGGGGCGCACAAACAAGGGCGCGCACCATGTGTTCTTCACTGTTTTTTCAATTTTGATCAGTTTAGCTTTAGTTGGTAACTTTAAGGTAATCACAGAAGTAAAAATCACACAGAATCACTCAAAATCACGCAATCCTAATTCTACCATTCGTGAAGGTTTAAAATTTGAGTCACTTCACTCGACTCTTCCCCCAAACTTAGGTAGCTTTGGGGTCGAAGATGAGGTTGACCTCATCTTCAATGTTCATGGGTCCATCAACATATAGTTTAACCCTGTGCCCGTTTACCTTAAACGTGTCACCTTTTGCGTTTCTTAACTCCACCGTTCCATATGGAAAAACCTTATTAACCAAAAATGGTCCCATCCATCGGGACTTGAGTTTTCCAGGGAAAAGATTAAATCGTGAGTTAAATAACAAGACACGATCACCCTCTTTAAAATCTTTTGGATTCCTGAGACGGTTATCGTGCCAAACTTTGGTCTTTTCCTTGTAAATGAGTGAGTTTTCATAGGCATTTTGTCTCAACTCATCCAACTCATTAAGTTGGTTTAGACGGAGGTTTTCCGCTTCCGTAAGATCGAGATTACATGTGTTAAGAGCCCAATGTGATTTGTGCTCTATCTCCAAAGGGAGATGACATGCCTTCCCATAGACTAGGTGGTAAGGTGTGGTTCCAATAGGAGTTTTGTAGGAGGTTCTAAACGCCCACAAAGCATCGTCAAGCTTTGTTGACCACACCTTAGGATTTGATCCAACTGTTTTCTCAAGGATCCTTTTCAATGCCCGATTCGTGTTTTCAACTTGCCCACTTGTTTGTGGGTGATAAGATGTAGAAATTTTATGGGTTACCCCATATCGTTTCAACACCTTTTCCAATTGGGTGTTGCAAAAATGGGTACCACGGTCACTAATTAATGATTTCGGGGTACCAAATCGGGCAAAAAGCTCTTTAAGAAAAATTATAACAACTCGTGCATCGTTTGTGGGGAGAGCCTTTGCCTCCGCCCATTTTGACACGTAGTCAACTGCAACGAGTATGTATTGGTTGGAATTAGATTTTGGGAATGGTCCCATGAAATCAATGCCCCAAATGTCAAAAACCTCACAAACTTGGATTATGTTTTGAGGCATTTCGTCTTTCTGACTAATTTTTTCTACCCTTTGGCAAGAATCGCATGATTTACATACTTGGTGGGCATCCTTGAAGATGGTAGGCCAATAAAAACCGGCCTCATAGACTTTTCTCCCCGTGACTTGGGGTCCGAAATGTCCACCAGTGGGACCAAGATGACATTGGAGAAGAATCTGATTGCATTCTTCCCCGGAGACACATCGACGGATTATCCCATCGGGACACCGTTTGAAGAGATATGGGTTTTCCCAAAAATAGTATTTTATGTCACTGAAATTTTTTTTTCGTTTCTGATGTGACATACCGGTTTCTAGGAATCCACCCGCAAGATAGTTGGCTATGTCTACAAACCATGGATCATCAATTTTCTCAATCTTCATGAGATTTTCGTCTGGAAAGTTATCTTGGATAACAGTCTCATGGAGAACCCCAAGATTCGGGTTCTCAAGTCGAGAAAGGTGATCGGCAGCTAGGTTTTCGGCCCCCCTTTTGTCTTTAATATCGATGTCGAATTCTTGCAAAAGCAAGACCCAACGTATTAACTGGGGTTTAGCATCTTGCTTAGCAAGCAAGTACTTCAATGCCGAGTGGTCTGTATAGACAACCGTCTTTGCTAGTACCAAATAGGATCGGAATTTATCAAACGAAAAGATGATTGCCAGGAGTTCCTTCTCGGTGGTAGTGTAATTAAGTTGGGCTCCTTGCAATGTCTTGCTAGCATAATAAATGGGCTTGAAATGTTTTTCAATTCTTTGCCCCAAGACGGCACCAATAGCAAAGTCACTAGCGTCACACATAAGTTCGAATGGTATTGACCAATTCGGTGATATGAGAATGGGTGATTGTGTGAGCTTTGCTTTAAGTAGGTTAAAGGCGGTAAGACACTCGTCCGTAAAGACAAATGGAGCATCTTTCTCAAGAAGTTTGTTCATGGGGGTTGCAATTTTGGAAAAATCTTTAATGAACCGCCGGTAAAAACCGGCGTGCCCCAGAAAACTTCTTACGCCTTTTACATTTGACGGTGGTGGTAATTTGGCTATGACTTCCACTTTAGCTCTATCCACCTCCAGACCTGCACAAGAAATTTTATGACCCAATACAATGCCCTCTTTTACCATAAAATGGCATTTTTCCCAGTTTAGCACAAGATTTGATTCTTCACACCTAATCAACATACGCTCAAGATTATGAAGACATGAGTCAAAAGAATCACCGAAGACTGAAAAGTCATCCATGAATACTTCCATAAAGTCTTCAATCATATCATGAAAAATAGCTACCATACACCTTTGAAAGGTAGCAGGAGCATTGCATAAGCCAAAGGGCATACGTCGATAGGAGAAAGTACCATAAGGGCATGTAAAGGTCGTTTTCTCTTGGTCCTCTGGTGCTATAGGGATTTGGAAATATCCCGAGAAACCGTCAAGAAAACAATAAAAGTTCTTTCCTGCCAACCTTTCCAACATTTGATCAATGTAAGGAAGAGGAAAATGGTCTTTTCGGGTAGCATCATTTAATTTTCTGTAATCAATACATACCCTCCAACCCGTGATAGTCCTGGTAGAAATTAATTGGTCGTCTTCATTTGTGACAACGGTCATGCCACCCTTTTTGGGCACGCATTGGACCGGACTCACCCAAGGGCTATCCGAAATTGGATAAATGAGACCTGCATCTAGGAGTTTGACAATCTCCTTTTTAACAACTTCTTGCATATTAGGGTTGAGTCGCCTTTATCTTTGTACACATGGCTTATAGTTATCTTCCATTAATATCTTATGCGTACAATAAGAGGGACTTATACCCTTGATGTCATGAATTTTCCATGCTAGAGCCGTTTTATGGGCTTTTAACATGGAAACAAGTTTAGACTTCTCACTTACAGAGAGTTCGGATGAAATGATAACCGGGAGAGTAGAACCTTCTTGTAGGTAAGCATATTCCAAGTGTTTTGGAAGTGGCTTGAGTTCTAAAACGAGAGGTTCTTCAATCGATGTTTTACATCGGTACTCATTTCCTAAATCCAACTTTCTATATTCTTCATCATTTGGCTCATAACCGTTAGCCATCAAGGTGGTCAACATCTCCACTTCTTCCAACATATTCTCTTCATCACCTTCCGCAAAAATGCATTCTCCCGTACCTTGCAATTCTGGAAATTCCTGCAACAACTCCGAATATGTGTCTATGGTTTGCACATAATAACATTGATGATCAGTAGACTCGGGGTATTGTAGGGCATGGTCAACGGAAAAGGTAACCTTCATATCCTCAATACTAAGGGTCAATTTCTACCCATGAACATCTATCATAGCTCTAGCGGTATTGAGGAAAGGTCGACCTAATATAAGAGGCACACGTGTGTCCTCCTCCATGTCCAAAATTACAAAGTCAGCCGGAAATAATAGGGTACCTACTTTTACTAACATATTCTCTAAAATTCCACGAGGGAATTTAACAGAGCGGTCCGCTAGTTGAATTGCCATTCGGGTTGGTTTTAGTACCCCGGGGTTTAGCTTAACATATAATGAATAAGGCATTAAATTTATGCTAGCCCCTAAATTCGCTAATGCTTTAATGCATTCCAAATCTCCCAGGAGATATGGTATGGTAAAACTTCCAGGATCTGCTAATTTCTTTGGTATTTTGTTCATTAAAATTGCTGAACAATTAGCATTCATGGTGACGGATGAAAGTTCCTCCATTTTCTTCCGATTAGTAAGTAAGTCTTTTAAGAACTTAGCATACTTGGGCATACCTGAGATTACATCAATGAAAGGCATATTTATGTTAATTTGTTTAAACATATCTAGGAATTTTGACCTTTCGTCCTCTAGCCTTTCTTGTTGTTGTTTTCTTGGGTATGGGAGCGGTGGTTGATATGGTTTCACTACGGGTTTTTCCCGTTCTTCCTTTTCAACCACTTTTTCCGGTTCCTTAACCGGTTCATCATTTCGGTTCAACGGAACACTAAAATCAGAATTTTCGGGCATTTTTGGAGCATCGTATGCTAAACCACTCCGTGTGGTGATAACATTGGCGTGCTCATTTCGAGGGTTCTTATTTGTATCGCCCGGTAAACTACCTGGTTTTCTCTCACTAAGTAAATTAGCTAAACCACTCATTTGTTTCTCCAAATTCTAAATTGAGGCTTGTTGATTTCGAAACTGGTGTTCGTTTTTCTCGTTGGTTTGGTTTATATTTGTGACAAGCTGAGTTTGTGATGAAATCAACTTTTCCAACATACTCTCCAAATTTGACTTTTTTTCTTCCTGTTGGGGTTTTTGATAAAAACCCGGAGTTTGTTGTTGGAACCCACTACTTGACCCTTGTTGGTAATTGGAATTTTGACCTTGAGGGTTGTAGGGGTTGTTAAAGTTCCGGTTAAATTGGGCTCTTCCTTGAAATTGATTGTTATTTCTTTGGCTTATGAAAGCCACTTCTTCTTTTTGAGCCATTATTAAACCGGCATCACAATCTTTTCCTAAATGAAGACCACCACAGTATTCACAACCTACTTTCATACTATGAATTTCCTTGGTGATTTTATCCATGGTTCGAGCAACACCGTCTATTTTGACACTTAGGGAACTAAGGTCATCATAGGCGCTGGAGCTTTGGACTTGAGCATTACGAGTAATTGGGCGTTCTTGATTCCACTCATGAGAATAATCGGCTAGCTTCTCGATTATTTCATAAGCCTCTTGCTCGGTTTTGTCCATAAGAGAACCACCGGCTGCTTGGTCAATTGAAATTCGGGTTGCTACATCACAACCTTTGTAAAAGATTTGGACCTTTTGAAAGGTATCCAAACCATGGTTTGGACAACCTCTTAGCATTTTGGAAAATCGATTCCATGCTTCGTACAGGGTTTCCATCGGCTTTTGACAAAATTGGGTAATTTCGTGTTGGAGTCTCGCGGACTTGGATGCTGGAAAATATTTCTTAAGAAATTTTTCCAACATACCATCCCACGTTTCTATCGTAGCCTCGGCCAATGAATCTAACCAACTCCGTGCTTCCCCTTGGAGTGTCCAAGGGAAAAGTCTTAATAATATGGCCTGGTCAGTTTCTGGTTTAAGTTTAAAAAGAAGACATATCTTTTGAAAGAGACGAATATGTTCGTTTGCATCTTCATTCGGACCACCACCAAATTGACACCTGTTATTAATCATTTGAAGAATAGGTCCTTTTATTTCAAAAGTTACCTCACCAGTAGGTGGAGTAATAGCACTACCTTGTCCGGTCCGGGTTGCTTTCATCTTTGCTGCAATTGATTGTCGTGGTACCAACGGTCTTTCTCCTTCCATTTCAAAATTTGGGGGTTGAACGGGTTTACCAAAGTCTGAATATCGAGGCTTGGTCGTACTTGATTCTGAATCAAAGGTTTCTTGCTTTGATGAAGATTCAAAAATTTCAAGTACTTCTTTTGAAATCCTACCAAGCTTTCTATCAGGTTCTGTAAACGGTGTAAGTGATGTTATGCGAGGTGTATACGAAATAGTTTATATTTTACTAGGAAATACTATTAAATACGATACAATTTTACACAAGATATTTATTTATTTATAGAATGGATATACTTAAACCTTGCTACAACACTTATAGGCAGTGTACCTAATCGTACAGTAGTGTAGTTTTTAGTAAGTCCGGTTCGTTCCACAGGGAATCTTTTTTAAACAAAGCTCAACGCTATATTAATTTACTTTATTAAAAATACAAACATATATATAAGTAATATTATTATTATAAAGGGGGGTTTTTACCGTTTAATGACCGGTTTGTCGATTTTAAAACTTTAGTCGCAGTTAAAACCTAATGTAAAATATTAAATAAATAAAAGACTTAATTTAAAGCGTAAAGTAAATAACGATAATGAAATTGAGAATAATAAAAGTGCGATAAAATAAACTTGCAATAATTAAAAAGTACGATAATTAAAAGTGCGATTAAATAACAATAAATAAAAGTGCGATAATTAGAAGTGCAATTAAATATAAAATAAAGGAAATTAAATATGAAATAAAAGAATTATGCTTATTTAAACTTCCGTAATCATGATGTTTGACGTGTTGATTTTAGTTTTATGCCCATGGGTTAATTGTCCTTTGTCCTGGATTATTTAATATGTCCGTCTGGTTTTTGTCCATAACAGTCCATCAGTCATAAATATAAAGTGCGAGTGTCCTCGTCAAATTATTCTTATACCCGAAGTTAAATATTCCAACTAATTGGGGATTCGAATTGTAACAAGGTTTTAATACTTTGTTTAATGAATACACCAGGTTATCGACTGTGTGTAAACCAAGGTTTTACTACTTTGTTAACAATTACACCAATTACCCTTGAATGTAATTTCACCCCTGTTTTAATTATTCTAGTGGCTATTAATCCATTCCCGTGTCCGGTTAAATGAACGATTATTCGTACATATAAATACCCCGCCCATCGTGTCCGATTGAGTGTATATGGTAAATTATAGGGACGCCCAATTGTAAATCTTTATATTAACATTAACAAACTATCATTTAGTTAAACAAATATAAAGCCCATTAATAGCCCATAGTCTAATTTCCACAAGTGTCGTTCTTTTGTCCAAACCCCAATTATGGTACAAAGCCCAATTACCCAATTTTAGTAATTAGCCCAACATCATGATTACTTCGTTTTAAATAAGCATAATAATAACTTAGCTACGAGACATTAATATAAAAAGGTTGAACATAACTTACAATGATTAAAAATAGCGTAGCGTTACACGGACAGAATTTCGACTTACACCCTTACAATATTCGCTAACATACCCTTATTATTAGAATTATAATTAAAATTAAAATTAAAATATAAATTATATATATATATTTTACGTATATATGAGAGAAGAGAGAAAAAGATTATGAATTGCGATCAGAATTCGGTTGCTTTTATAGGAAAAGTCGAATTTTGGGGCTCCGCGACTCGCGGCAAAATCCTCTTCAAACTCCGCGAGTCGCGAGAATGAATTTACAGCTCAGTCCCTTGGAGTCTTTCTCTGCCGACGGTTTTTATTTATAAATATAATATATATATAATTAATATAATTAATTATATATTATATTATATTTATATACATAGTTAACTTGTAATTTTTAGTCCGTTGCGTCGAGCGTTAAGAGTTGACTCTGGTCCCGGTTTCGGATTTTCGAACGTCCTTGCGTACAATTTAATATCTTGTACTTTGCGTTTTGAATCTTGTACTCTTGTAATTTCGAGACGTTTCTTATCAATAATTGGAACCTCTTTGATTGTCTTTTGTTCTTTTGAGCTTTTTGGTCGTTTACGTCTTCAATTCGTCGAATCTGTCTTTTGTCTTCACCTTTTATTATTTAAACGAATATCACTTGTAAATAGAACAATTGCAACTAAAAGCTTGTCTTTCTTGAGGAATAATGCTATGAAATATATGCTCGTTTTTAGCATTATCAAATATTCCCACACTTGAGCGTTGCTTGTCCTCAAGCAATATCGTCTTGAAATACTAGAATCACTTCTTTATTCTTCACACTTTGTACATCAGTGATTTCTATACGGCGGTATAAACAATGGTAGTAACGATATGGTTTACAGTCCCACATGACTATAAAAAAATTAGATCCATTAAGGAAATTGGATCTTTATGAAAACATTTGATCTTTTGAAAATTAAATCTAGTTTTTACCCTAGATAAGTTTTCCGGGATAACCCTTTACCGGTGTTTGCAAAATATTTTTGTGGGTTTGGTGGGTTTCAGATTTGAAAATTTTAGCTCAAAACTTATGGTTTTGTGTCACCCACTTGCTAACCTTGTATTTGGAAAGCAACACGTCCAGTTTAATTGTCCCGTATATTACCTTTCGGTAAACTACCGTCCGGTTGTAAAGGAAAGCGTTGAACAAGCAACTGTTAAGGCAATGTCCCCTGACATGCTTTTAATTATGGTCTATAACGTGTCGGACGCAATTACTATCCTTGGTAGGAGCAATAGTAAAGCTCACCCTTATGATTTTTCGGTATGGCACAAGATCCTGTCTTTGACCACTATGCAACCACCGTTCTTACGGTTGACACCCGATTTAGTTCAGGTGACCTAATGAATTCCAGGTGAATTCCTAGGATTTTACGTTCAATGGTAATGAACGCATTAAAAATAGGGTTTTCAGAAAACAAATCGGTTTGTAATTTTGATCAAAATATTTTATCGTTCAAGCTCGAGTTTAGATATCATTGAATTCCATGAGTTTGTAATTCTCAATCTTTAAGGTCAATCTCAAGGATTGAGTAATATCAGTCTTAAAAGCTGATTTTTAATCTTTAAGGAGATTATCCTTTCTGGGGATCTGATTCATTAGTCTTGTCCAGCTAATTTGCATGGTGCCTCCCCATTGTACGAGATAAATCCTTCTCATGGTTAGGATAAATCTGACCACTTGGCGACCCTGTTTTATGCTGAGGTCCGTGGATTTCCAACCGATTTTAGTGATGACTTTTCTAGATTTTTCGTCAACCTACAGCTGGTCTGGACGACAACTTCTTGACCTAAATCAAGAAGCGCGTGTCTTTTTCGGAAGACTTTACTTCCTTTTAATGATGGAATTGATTCATCGTGTAGATCCATCTCTTCTTTTCTTTCATCGGTAAAACAGTTTAGTTTAGTCCAAAACAAAAGTATTTTCAGTTATTTGTACAAAAATATGTGATATATGTTTTGAATAACTTGGAGAATTTTCCCACACTTGGCTTTTATTTTCCTTTTTATCGTCCTCTATTCCATTTTAAATGAATTTTAACATTTTGGTTTGTTTCTCAATTTATGTCCTTTCCGAGGTTACAATAATTTCGGTGTTAAAACCTAGTTTTATCGTTCATAAATATGTATAAACATGATTTTGAGTTCATTTAATTGAAAATTTTGAAAATTTTTTACTAGAATTGGGTAGTCAGTATATAAGACCAGGGCTGTTCTTTATTATCAGAGAGCACTAGATTCTAATACAACTACTGCTTTACTAGTATTTTTAATGGTAACCAAGTGTTTAAGATAAAAATTTTAAAATCCGAAAGAATTTAACCCCTTCCCATACTTAAGATCTTGCAATGCCCTCATTTGCAAGAAATCAGTAATAATTTAAATTATTGAGGGTGATTTGTGTGAAAATGATTAAATTTTTACCAAAGTTTCCAAATATATTGGCGTTTGTTTGCTGAATGATAAATGGTGCACATCATTTGTTCATTCCGTCTTGTTGTTATTTCACATATATTTTGCATCTTGTCGTCAAAATTAGTTGCTTTTGCTGAACTTAATGCCAGTCTTTGAAAATGCGTTGTTTTACCCTGTTGTGTACATAAGATAAACTGCAAACATATATACATATTTTTGAAGTTTGGTATATTACCCCACATTCAAAAATTATTAAAATCTAAGAATAAAAGTTAGATAATTATAAAAATGATTACAATATTAACAAAAGTATTAAACGTATCAATAATTACAAATTACAAAATAAAAAAAAATAATAAGTAAACTAAGGATGATATTGGTACCAATAGGGGTTCCAGGCATAACCATAGGTGCTATAGAATGCTTCGGCAGGGTCATACGTAGGATATGGTGGCTGCATCTCTATAGACCAAGGAGGGAAGATGGGTTTCGGTGTAGGAATATAGTTTCTACCTATATGTTGGCAATGAGCTATGATTTGGTTCTGATGAACTTGCCAATCTTCAAATGCTCTCTGTCTAGCATTTTCGTATTCCTGAGAAGCTATAAACCTATGCATTTCTTGCATCTCATTCCCCCCTCCTACATTACCTTGCTGTTGGTTTCTCTCCACCTGTGGATGTCTACCATGGTATCGTACTGCGGCGTTATTTCGCCTCTTCAAAACTTTCGCACCATGGTATACATTTAAACCTATAGTATCGCGGGGTTCTGGTTCTTCTACTAATAATCCCCCCCGACTTATATCCACACTGAGATATTCACCAATCAAAGTAATAAAAATACCACCTCCTATTATGCTATGCGGTCGCATCCCCCGAACCATAGCTGATAAATAATAACCCACACAATACGGTATACTTACAGCGCTTTGTGGGTCTCGAATACACATATGGTAAAACAAATCCTGTTCATTTGCTTTTTCCTTGTTCTTACCCCTTTGTGTAATCGAATTAGCTAAAAACCTATGTATCACTCTTAATTCGGCTCTATCTATATCCAAATAAGAGTAATTTCCCCCTTTGAAACGGTGATGGCTTGTCATTTGACTCCACACACCGTGTGTATCAAAATTTTCATCTATCTTTCTACCGTTTAGTATCAATCCTCTACAATCGGCAGACGCTAACTCCTCAGGCGTATATATACGTAAAGCCTGAGCCATGTCCAGTAAAGACATGTGGCGCATCGAACCGCCTAACAAAAATCTAATAAAAGAACGATCGGTTAAACTAGCTACCCGATCATTCAACTCTATACTACATAACAATTCTTCACACCATACTTTATATACAGGTCTACGTATGGTGAATAAACATACCCAGTCGTTAAAAGAAGAATTACCATACCTCTGTACAAGTAATTCCCTAATTGGCCCGGCCAATTCTACAGCTTCTAAGGGTCCCCATTCTATGACCCTCGGTACCTCAACATCCTTAGAATGAAGAGTATGCAAACCCCTTTGATATTTTGGATAATCTATCCAAAGTCTGTCAAATCTCAGGTTCGGGTGCAACTCTTCCAAGTGCATATCAGAAAAGGTCATGACTGGATGAGGTATATCCTGCTTGTAGTAGTTATCCACCTCCTATTGTTCCAAATTCTCAGCAGGAGCATTGCGGGCTTGGGATGAAGATTCACCCCTTTCATTCTGCAAAACACATCAAACACAATTTTTGTGCATCCAAATATGCATTAGTGTCAGCAAAATCATCAATCAAAATAATTACAATGACATTATCAATTTATATCAAACTTAAGCTCATTTTCACATTTTTATCAAATCTACACTTTTTCAAATAAGCATATACGAAAATGTTTGCCAAGTTCATAAGCATTCAACTCAAATAACATGTCAAAATAATCATTACTAGCAATTAAACAAGTCTCAAATGGCATTATCTTTCAAAAATCAAGTTCATGAATTTTAGACTTGAAAAAGTCCACTTTAATTCTCAAAATCATGTTTAGGCTCAAAGTTTGGATCATTTAACTACCTAGACATGTTACACTACTCAATTTAGCAACAATTCATGACAAAAATCGGCCATAACCTGTTTATATTAAAAAGCCCCAAATTTGCTCAAGAACACAAACCCTAGATTATTCAAAATTTGAAGTTTAAGGCTTCTAATCATGTTAAACAGCATCAATCTAAGTTATACAAGCATAATACATAAACAATTTAAGTCTAATTACACTAAAAAGCATCAAAATCAAATTGGGAAAAAAATGACTCAAGAACACCAAATTTCGGATTAAATGGTGTTTAGGTGTAGAAATTTACCGTTTTTCTTGAGTAATTCTTAGATAGCATCCTTCTCAACATGATTTTAGCAAAAGATTTGGTGATTAACGGTTAAAAATTGTGATTTTGGGGGTTTTTTCTCGGGTATTTTCGGAGTATTTCGCAGCTATTTTCTGTTTTGGGTGTGTGAAACTGAGCTGTTGCAGCTCTTTATTTTTTTTTTCTGTAATCCGACTCTCCCGCGAGTCGCGGGGATTAACCCTCCAAACTCCGCGACTCGCGGAGTTTGGTATTTTTTTTTTTTTTTTTTATAATCATTAACTTATTAAAACAATTAAGTAATTAATTTTAAAATTTTGTTTCCCTTGTTATTTAGGACGAGGTCGTTTCGGATCGATGTCCTAGTCCGTCCTTCGACAAAATTTTAAAATTTGTTTTTTTGTAGCGATTGTTTTAAAAGCTAAGATTTTTGAGTTTTTTTCAATGTTTTTGGCATACTTTAATTCAATAAGATTAAAAATAATGATAATAAAAGTTCTCGTCCCTTCCTTGGGTAAAGTAATTTCGGTTCAAAGACCAAGTCTTCAACTTACGACGAATTTTTTTTAAAAATCATATTTTTAACTTAATGAGATAGAGTAAATTTTTGTTTTTAAATTCACACAACTTAAATATAAAATTCAAAATTAATATTAAAAATTCACACCAAATTTAAAATTTGAAATGCATAAAATTAAAAATTTATATTTTAAAAATTCACACCAAACTTAATTAAAAAATTCATATTATAAATTCACACCAAACTTATATTATGGTTCAAATATTTACAATTTTAAATATATTGTTTTTACAAAGTTTACAATATTAATTTAAGATTTAAATATTAATTTTAAAAAAAAAACATGGTAAAAATAAAATTAAAAATCTTTTTGTCTTTTTATCCCACTTTAATCAATCAAATATTATCAAAAATATGCACCCCTCTTTTCGGTAAAGTAATTTCGGTTCCAGGACCTAATTTAACTCATGACGAATTTTTGAAATATTTTGGGTTGATTGTTTAAAGATATTTATACCTTAAGAATAAACGTTAAATTTCGCAGTGATGTAATAAATTTTTGAATGATATCAATAATTTCGGTCGCCAAACCTAATTTTATTTAATACCAATTTAATACTTTTTAGCGAACAAATTAGCGTTTATTATCAAAAGGTTAAAAATAAAAATAAAAATAAAAACTGTACAGACATACCTGTGAAATAGATTTCTTAGTTATATGATCTATCCCATTCATAAGATAGTCGGTTTAATTGGTTTTCCATGGCTACATAGGCGTAACCTCGAGCATTCAGTGTCTTTTCTTCTAAACATATGAACGGTCCGTCTCTGCATAAAGTAACAAATTCGGTATTTGAATAGGTTTGATTATTTGAACATTTACCTCCATGTGACCATTTTCCGCATTTGTGACATCGTTCTAAGTGTCGTGCTCTTCTTTTCGCTGCGGATTTTGATTTTCCTTTACCAAATTGTAACTTATTATCTTCGCATCTGGATTCTTTTCTAACTCCGTCCATTCTTTCTCTGATTACTGATACTATTTCACTCGGTAGTATGTCATTATTACGTTTAGTGATCAAAGCGTGTAGCATTAGACCATGGTTTAGTTCACAGGCAGTCTTCATTTTCTAAAAAAAAAATAAAAATTCAGAATGGGGGGAGAAGACTAGTTCTTTAGGGTCTGCTAGGGAAAGACCATTCGGGTTCCATTTTCGAGAACTACACGAAAACAGACAATCTAACTCTAACAGAAATACATATTATCCTTTAAAGACTTGATTCTCCCCACACTTAGTTAGCTGTGGTGTCGAAATTGTGATTAACTTCGTTGTCGACTTCCATCGGACCATGTATATAATGTTTAACTCTGTGACCATTAACTTTAAATTCAATCCCATTTGAATTTATCAATTCTATCGTTCCGTATGGGAAAACTCTTTTGACTATGAATGGTCCAGACCATCTTGATTTCAATTTTCCAGGAAATAGCTTGAATCGTGAATTGAAAAGAAGAACTCTGTCTCCTTCTTTAAATTCTTTTGAACTTCTGATTCTTTTATCATGCCATTTCTTCGTTCTTTCTTTATAGATTAACGAATTTTCGTATGCTTCATGTCTTAATTCTTCTAATTCGTTTAGTTGACCTAATCGTAGACGTCCAGCTTCATGTAAATCAAGATTACATGTCTTCAAAGCCCAAAATGCTTTGTGTTCAATTTCTACTGGAAGATGACATGCTTTTCCATAAACAAGTCTAAAAGGTGTGGTTCCAATTGGAGTTTTGTAGGCTGTTCTAAAAGCCCAGAGTGCATCCTCTAATTTAATGGACCATTCCTTCGGATTTGATCCTACGGTTTTCTCTAGAATACGTTTTAAAGCTCGGTTGGTATTTTCAACTTGTCCACTTGTTTGTGGATGATATGCGGTGGAGATTTTATGAGTTACTCCATATCTTTTAAGAACTTTCTCAAGTTGATTATTACAGAAATGAGTACCCCGATCACTTATTAAAGCTTTCGGTGTTCCAAACCTTGCAAAAAGACGTTTTAAAAAGTTGACTACAACTCGTGCATCGTTAGTTGGGAGAGCTTGTGCTTCCGCCCATTTAGATACATAATCAATGGCTACGAGTATATATAGATTATTATTAGATTTTGGAAATGGACCCATAAAGTCAATACCCCAAATGTCAAATACTTCACATACTTGGATGACATTTTGTGGCATTTCATCACGTTGACTTATTTTTCCGGCCCTTTGACATGCATTACAGGATTTGCAAAGAAGGTGTGCGTCTTTGTAAATTGTAGGCCAATAGAATCCAGCTTCATAAACTTTTCTTGCTGTTAGTTGAGGCCCATAATGCCCTCCTGTTGGTCCTGTGTGACAATGGTTTAAAATTTTACTAGCTTCATCTCCAGATACACATCGGCGTATTATTCCATCGGGACAACTTTTAAACAGGTGTGGATCTTCCCAGAAATAGTGTTTTATATCACTGAAGAATTTCTTTCGTCTTTGGTACGATAATCCTTTTTCAAGGAATCCACAAACTAAGTAATTTGCATAGTCTGCAAACCATGGGATTTCTTTATAATCTATCTTCAATAGATATTCATCAGGAAAGTTGTCTTGTATGGCTGATTCATTTAGAACTTCTAATTCGGGATTTTCAAGACGAGAAAGATGATCAGCGGCGAGATTTTCTGCTCCTCTTTTATCTCGGATTTCAATATCAAACTCTTGTAAGAGTAAGATCCAACGGATTAATCTTGGTTTAGCATCTTGTTTTGAAAATAGGTATCTAAGAGCAGAATGGTCGGTATAGACCACCGTTTTTGCTAGAACGAGATATGATCGAAATTTGTCAAAAGTAAAGACAATAGCAAGGAGTTCTTTTTCAGTCGTTATATAGTTCGTTTGTGCTTCTTGTAACGTCTTACTAGCATAATATATAGGTTGAAATCGTTTTTCAATCCTTTGTCCTAAAACGGCTCCCATTGCAAAATCACTTGCATCGCACATTAGTTCAAATGGTAGATTCCAATTTGGTGTTATCATGATTGGCGCATTAGTGAGTTTCTCTTTAAGAATATTAAAAGATTTGATACACTCATCTGAAAAGATGAATGGAGCATCCTTTTCTAGGAGTTTATTCATAGGGGTGGCAATTTTAGAAAAATCTTTTATGAAACGTCGGTAAAAACCGGCATGCCCTAGAAAACTCCTAACTCCTCTAACATTGGTGGGATGTGGAAGTTTAGCAATTACATCTACTTTAGCTCTATCCACTTCAATTCCTTCTTTTGAAATTTTATGTCCAAGAACGATGCCTTCTTTAACCATGAAATGGCATTTCTCCCAATTAAGTACTAGATTTGATTTTTCGCATCTAATTAGCATTCGTTCCAGATTAACTAGACATGATTTAAATGTATCACCGAAGACTGAAAAGTCATCCATGAATACTTCCATGCATTCTTCTATCATGTCGTGAAAAATCGCCATCATACACCTTTGAAAGGTTGCAGGGGCGTTACAAAGTCCAAATGGCATGCGTTTGTAAGCAAAAGTACCATAAGGGCACGTGAATGTGGTTTTCTCTTGATCTTCGGGTGCTATTGGAATTTGAAAATATCCGGAAAATCCATCTAGAAAACAATAGTAACTATTTCCGGCTAATCTTTCCAACATTTGATCAATGAAAGGTAAGGGAAAGTGATCTTTTCTGGTGGCGTCATTTAATTTTCTATAATCAATACACACACGCCATCCTGTTACAGTCCTAGTAGGAATAAGCTCATTTTTCTCATTTGTAATGACAGTCATGCCACCCTTCTTAGGTACGCATTGAACTGGGCTTACCCATGGACTATCAGAGATTGGATAAATTAAACCTGCATCTAGCAGTTTAATAATCTCTTTCTTAACTACATCTTGCATATTAGGATTTAGTCTTCGTTGGCGTTGCACATACGTTTTATGACCTTCTTCCATAAGGATTTTATGTGTGCAATACGAAGGACTTATTCCTTTAATATCATGAATCTTCCATGCAATGGCTGGTTTATGAGCTTTCAATACAGAAATGAGTTGTGATTTCTCATTTTCAGTAAGAGAAGACGATATTATTACAGGTAATTCAGATTCACCATGTAAATAAGCGTATTCCAAATGGTTTGGAAGTGGCTTTAACTCTAATTTCGGAGGTTCTTCTATCGATGATTTGTATCGATATCTGTCTTCTTCTTTTAGCATTTGAATTTCTTCTGTTGTTGGTTCATATCCATTAGCTATAAGTGTAGCTAACATTTCAGCTTCATCAATTGGTTCATTACCTTCTCCTAAAGAACATTCTCCTGGTCCTTGTAATTCTGGAAATTCTTCTAATAATTCTGAATGTGCATCTATAGTTTGAATATAATAACATGTATCATCTGCAGATTGTGGTTGTTGCATTGCTCTATCAACTGAAAAGGTAACACTCTCATCCTCTATACTTAGGGTCAGTTTCTTACCGAACACGTCTATCATTGCTTTAGCCGTGTTTAAGAATGGTCTTCCTAATATGAGAGGAACTTGAGAATTTTCTTCCATGTCCAGAACAACAAAATCTACTGGAAATACTAAAGTACCAACTTTAACTAGCATGTTCTCCATTATCCCTCTAGGATATTTTATTGATCTATCGGCTAGTTATATGCTTATTCTGGTTGGTTTCAATTCTCCAAGGTCTAGTTTAGTGTATAGTGAATACGGCATTAGATTTATACTAGCACCTAAATCTGCTAATGCTTCTATTGAACTAAGACTACCCAGAAAACATGGAATTGTGAAACTTCCTGGATCAGATAATTTTTCTGGTATCTTATTCAACAGTACTGCTGAACAATTAGCATTCATAGTAACAGCCGAGAGTTCTTCCATTTTCTTTCTATTCGTGATCAGATCTTTCAAGAATTTAGCATATCTAGGCATTCCTGAAATCACATCAATGAAAGGAAGATTTACATTTATCTGTTTAAACATATCCAAAAATTTGGATTGCTCGGCTTCAAGTTTCTCTTTCTTCATTTTACTCGGGTAAGGAAGTGGTGGTTGGTATGGTTTAACATAAGGTTTATCCTTAACTTTGTTATCTTCATTAACCTTCTCAACTACCGGTTCTTTTTCCTTATCTTGATCAGGTTGTGGTTCTTGTGGAGTAGGAATAGTTTCATCAGAAGTTACAGGTATTTCAGGTGGTTTAAGTGTTGTGCCACTTCTTGTGGTAATGGCTTTAGCTGTTTCATTCCGGGGGTTAGCATTTGTATCACTAGGTAGACTTCCCGGTTTTCTTTCACCTATTAACCTTGCTAGGTTACTCACTTCTTGTTCCAGATTTTGAATAGAAGCTTGTTGATTTCTAAATGCTTGAGCATTTTGTTCATTGGTTTGTTTCTGAGATGTGAAAAACTGTGTTTGAGTTTCAACTAGCTTTGTCATCATATCTTCTAAATTCGGCTTTTTATCATCGGTTTGTTGTGGTGGTTTGTTTTGAAAATTAGGTCTTTGCTGGTTGTAAGTATTATTGGATACTTGTTGATTGCTAGGACCTTGTTGGTTGTTGTATGGAATATTTCGGTTATAATTCTGGTTTTGATTGTAAATCGGTCTTGGCGGTTGATAATTATTCTGATAATTATTTCCAGGCCTTTGGTTTATGTATGAAATATTCTCTCTTTGTTCCATTGTTAATTCAATACTGAGACAATCTTTTGTCAAATGTGGTCCTCCACACTGCTCACAACTAATTCGTATTGAGTGAATATCTTTAGTCATCTTTTCCATTCGTCTCTCCACAGCATCTATCTTTGCGGAAATGGAATCTAAGTCATGGCTAGAATCGGCTCTAGCTGCTTTAGATGATCTAATGATATCTTTTTCTTGGTGCCACTCATGTGAGTGGGAAGCAGTGTTATCAATAATTTTGTAAGCATCAGTTTCGGTTTTCTTCATAATAGAACCACCAGCTGCTATATCTATGTCTTTCCTTGTAGTGATGTCGCATCCTTGGTAGAATATTTGTACTATTTGACAGGTGTCTAAACCATGTTGCGGACATCCACTTAACAACTTTCCATATCTTGTCCATGCCTCATATAGAGTTTCATTTGGTTTCTGTGTGAACGTAACAATTTCTGCTTGAAGTCTTACGGCTTTAGATGCAGGAAAGAATTATTTAAGAAATTTGTCAACTAAAACGTCCCATGTATCAATCGCCCCTTCAGGTAACGATTCCAACCAATCTTTGGCTTCTCCCTTTAAAGTCCAGGGAAATAACATGAGATATATCTGTTCATCCTCCACTTCTCGTATTTTAAATAGTGTGCAGATCCTATTAAAGGTACGTAGATGTTCATTTGGATCTTCCTTCGGCGCACCACTAAATTGACATTGATTAGTCACCATGTGTAGAATTTGTCCTTTGATTTCATAATCTGGCGCATTAATGTCTGGATGAGTAATTGCGTGACCTTGGCCAGTGCGTTTAGCTCTCATTCGGTCTTCCATACTTAAAGGTTCCAGATTCTCCATAATTGAATTTGTTGAATCGGTATCACTAGATGATTCTGATTTAATGGTTCGTTCCTCAACAATCTCTGTTTGAATGATTGGTGGTTCCGGAGGAAAGTTTAGTGGTTCAGGATCTACGAACCGTTCCTGAATATTTTCCGGATTCTCAATTGTGAGGTCGGGTTCAAAAAATGGATTATCGGAAATTTGAACTGAAGTACTTGGTCTACTGGATGACGATTCTAAAGAAAAATCAACGGCGGTTATATTTGCTAAATGTCTTGATCTAGTTACAGGTGGTGAACGTACAAAAGGTGATGAACGTCTTGCTCGGTGCATTCACTGAATATCCTATTAGTTTTTAAAAGGAAAGAAAAATTATAATAAGTTATCCAATTAATAGACTTTTCTGATTTTGCCCACGTTTCGAATAGCCAAAAGATGCAGCACAAGGGCAGGATTCGTTTGGTCTCAATATAATTGAGGACTGTTTGGCTCCAATAACCCGGTCCACGTACAAATCCAACTATTACTACGAACCAGAAAATTTTGATGTCTATCAATTTAACCACTTAAAATAAATTTTCGTAATTTTAAGAAATTTAGATAAGAAGTAGAATAAAAATCTATGTCCTAAAACTAGAAAAGCGAGAAATAAGAAAGAAAAAGAGTTCGTCGAAAAAGGTCGAAAAAGAAAAAATTGGTTGAAAAATAAAAGGTGACGGAAAAATAAAAGAAACTTATAAAAACTTAAAAATACTTGACTAACCTAACCTTATTACTACAACTAACTTAAAATTATAATCGCAAATTGAAATTACTAATTGGAATGATAATTGATACATAGTAAAAAGTCGTCTAAAAATATTAAAGCTTACAGGAAAAACTAAATACCAAATGGAAATAACTTAAAAAGAAACTAAAACTTAAAAAGGCGTCGCAAAATTCTAAAGCACCTAAATCTTAGTCTAAAGAAAAAGCACTTAAGGAATTCTACGGCAAAGCCTAAAAATCTAGGAGTAAAAATAATTATGGCAAAAACTAAGTTTAAAATTAAATATGAGCGAAAAAATACAAATATTACGCTACAACGATTAAAAAGGGACAAAATATAAAAATATATAAAAAGTTGTAAAAGTACAATTTTTATAAAAATATTATTTTTATATTATTTATTTTATTAAACTATTAATTTTACAATTTAATAAAACTAATTAATACTAAATACATAAATTAAATAAAACTTAAATTAAAAATAAACTTAATTATAATAATAATAATAATTAGGGTTAATAATAATAATAATTAATAATAATCCGTAATAAATGCAGGATTAGGGCTTCTGTCGCCGTGTCAGAAAGTCTCCGCGAGTTGCGGTATTTAAAACATCAAACCCCGCGAGTCGCGGGGTTCCAGAATTCAGCTGACAGGTTTAAATATTCGACGCGTTTTTTCTTTATTTTTTTTTTTTTTATATTCTGTTTTCTGTTTTTTTTTTCTATATATAAAAGATATTTAATAAAACTTATATTTTTATAAATTAAAATAAAAATAAAGAAACTTATAAAACTTAAATATTTAACAAAATCTTAAAAAAAATACTTATATTTTTGTTTTTCTTTTTATATTTTTGAATAATTAAAACGTATTTTTACAAAAACGAATTTTTAATAGAAGTAAGCTAAAAATCTTTTTTTTTTTTATTATTAGCGTTGCGCTTTCGGCGTTTAGAAATGTCCCCGGCAGCGGCGCCAAAAATACTTGATGTTATGCGAGGTGTATACGAAATAGTTTATATTTTACTAGGAAATACTATTAAATACGATACAATTTTACACAAGATATTTATTTATTTATAGAATGGATATACTTAAACCTTGCTACAACACTTATAGGCAGTGTACATAATCGTACAGTAGTGTAGTTTTTAGTAAGTCCGGTTCGTTCCACAGGGAATCTTTTTTAAACAAAGCTCAACGCTATATTAATTTACTTTATTAAAAATACAAACATATATATAAGTAATATTATTATTATAAAGGGGGGTTTTTACCGTTTAATGACCGGTTTGTCGATTTTAAAACTTTAGTCGCAGTTAAAACCTAATGTAAAATATTAAATAAATAAAAGACTTAATTTAAAGCGTAAAGTAAATAACGATAATGAAATTGCGAATAATAAAAGTGCGATAAAATAAACTTGCGATAATTAAAAAGTACGATAATTAAAAGTGCGATTAAATAACAATAAATAAAAGTGCGATAATTAGAAGTGCAATTAAATATAAAATAAAGGAAATTAAATATGAAATAAAAGAATTATGCTTATTTAAACTTCCGTAATCATGATGTTTGACGTGTTGATTTTAGTTTTATGCCCATGGGTTAATTGTCCTTTGTCCTGGATTATTTAATATGTCCGTCTGGTTTTTGTCCATAACAGTCCATCAGTCATAAATATAAAGTGCGGGTGTCCTCGTCAAATTATTCTTATACCCGAAGTTAAATATTCCAACTAATTGGGGATTCGAATTGTAACAACGTTTTAATACTTTGTTTAATGAATACACCAGGTTATCGACTGCGTGTAAACCAAGGTTTTACTACTTTGTTAACAATTACACCAATTACCCTTGAATGTAATTTCACCCCTGTTTTAATTATTCTAGTGGCTATTAATCCATTCCCGTGTCCGGTTAAATGAACGATTATTCGTACATATAAATACCCCGCCCATCGTGTCCGATTGAGTGTATATGGTAAATTATAGGGACGCCCAATTGTAAATCTTTATATTAACATTAACAAACTATCATTTAGTTAAACAAATATAAAGCCCATTAATAGCCCATAGTCTAATTTCCACAAGTGTCGTTCTTTTGTCCAAACCCCAATTATGGTACAAAGCCCAATTACCCAATTTTAGTAATTAGCCCAACATCATGATTACTTCGTTTTAAATAAGCATAATAATAACTTAGCTACGAGACATTAATATAAAAAGGTTGAACATAACTTACAATGATTAAAAATAGCGTAGCGTTACACGGACAGAATTTCGACTTACACCCTTACAATATTCGCTAACATACCCTTATTATTAGAATTATAATTAAAATTAAAATTAAAATATAAATTATATATATATATATTTTATGTATATATGAGAGAAGAGAGAAAAAGATTATGAATTGCGATCAGAATTCGGTTGCTTTTATAGGAAAAGTTGAATTTTGGGGCTCCGCGACTCGCGGCAAAATCCTCTTCAAACTCCGCGAGTCGCGAGAATGAATTTACAGCTCAGTCCCTTGGAGTCTTTCTCTGCCGACGGTTTTTATTTATAAATATAATATATATATAATTAATATAATTAATTATATATTATATTATATTTATATACATAGTTAACTTGTAATTTTTAGTCCGTTGCGTCGAGCGTTAAGAGTTGACTCTGGTCCCGGTTCCGGATTTTCGAACGTCCTTGCGTACAATTTAATATCTTGTACTTTGCGTTTTGAATCTTGTACTCTTGTAATTTCGAGACGTTTCTTATCAATAATTGGAACCTCTTTGATTGTCTTTTGTTCTTTTGAGCTTTTTGGTCGTTTGCGTCTTCAATTCGTCGAATCTGTCTTTTGTCTTCACCTTTTATTATTTAAACGAATATCACTTGTAAATAGAACAATTGCAACTAAAAGCTTGTCTTTCTTGAGGAATAATGCTATGAAATATATGTTCGTTTTTAGCATTATCAGTAAGTAATGGAGATTCTGAACTTCGGGTATGTGGCATATGCGACCTATAAACTGTCAATCACACAACTAACAAAAACTATTAAACATACCGATTCTATAAGTTTAAAAAAAATCAAAGACTATTAATAATTTAAAATAATTAAGAAACTACTTAATCACAAATCAGTTAATAATTCTATTTTGACACAAAACTGGTCCCCGGCAGCGGCGCCAAAAACTTGATGTGCGAAAAGTGGTATATGAATTGTTGTATGGAAAATACCGGTTTTAAAGATTACACACACTAACGGGCAGTGTACCCGATCGTGTAGTAGTATAGATAATGGTAAAATCCGTGTATCGTTCCAAGGACAGTTGTATTAGTCAAACTAGAATTATAAACTATATTATGATTAACTAAGCAAATGAAGCTTAAAGGTACAAGTTTTATGTTTTGTGGCTTATTTAACGATTAGCCAAATCAGAGAAGAGTAAAAGTAAAAACAATATTTTTGGTCTTTTAAATTTATAAGTGCAAGGAAAGCAATTAAGATAGTTTTGATATCAAAGAGATGAAATATGCTCATCTAGACTTTTTACCCTCGATGTGAATGTTTATTTAGGATTAAGATCGGATTGATTGGTTATGAACGAGAACTAATTGATCGGTTTACCAAGAGTAGTCTTGAATAAACACTCAAACGGGATTACACGACGCAAGTGATGTTCTTGTCATCTAAGACCTCCTATTTGTAATCAACTAATTCAACTAGTCTAAAGACTTGAAGAATGATCAAGTCAATGATGTGTTGATCATGATCCACTCCTATGTCAACTAATGGTTTAGCTTAGTTCATTCCCTTGATCTGGTTAAATGTTCAATTCACCCAACCCAAGTAAACAATTAAGTGTGGTAATAAGATCCCTATAAACGTCACTAGATAAGGCAAATTACTAACACCTATTAGTTATATGGAATTGAGTAGTGAAAATATGCATGACAGATTCTAGGGAATTGATCGTTCACCTAGACAACTACACATATCAATTAAGCTATCTGAGAGTATCTACAAGAGTCGTTCTTACATTCCTATATAGATTAACCGTTTGAACGCAACTTACCCCTTTTGGTAAAAGATGGGCAAACACTTGTCACTAGGTGTAAATCAATATACTAAATCAGCAAGATGGTGTTTCTTAGTTGAACAAGTATACTAACTAGTTGAATCGAAAAGATTAAACTTAACAAGAATGGTTCTTGTATTCAAACATCAAACTATCGTGCATGGTAACTATCAATCAAAAGTAAACATTCAACATCTCGGTTATTTATCTAGATGAACATAAAAGGAACTAGCCAACAATCATGCTAGAAAACTTAAACATAACAGTAACAAAGATAGAATTCATTGTAAATACAAGATTGACCTTTTTAGAGTAATCTTGGATGAAGCCCTTGAATGATCCTTGAATCTTCAATGATTTTAGTGTTTAGATGCACTTTGATAAGCTCAAGAACTGTTTTGAATGATATGTTTTCGTCTCTGAACAGAAAGAAAACTGGCACACTTGGAATGAAGCTGGAAAGAGGTTTAAAAAGGCTGAAAAGTAGCTGGAAAGCACTGTGCGTGGTGCGCACATAAGGGGTGCGAGGAGCGCACTACTCACCTACCACACTTTTACTTTCCAGTTCACGATCGCACTTCAATTAGAACGTTTCAGGTATTTGTGCGCGGCGAAGTGCGCGGCGCGCTCTGTTGTGCGCGGCGCGCTCTGTTGAACTTGCGCGGGGCACTCTCTGGTTTCCATTTTAATCAAATGTTCTGATCAAAGTCTTGAGTACGCGGTGGTGTGCGCGGATAGTGCGCGGCGCGCACTGTAGCTTTCATTTTTCTGTTTCTTCGTTTCTTGTTCTGGTTTTGATCTTTGAGTTGTTTCATTCATTATCTTCAACATTTCTTCAAGTATTCAATGATTCTATGTTTAATTACAATACAACGGAATAATAATGGAAATATTACATATTCGTATGAAATAACCGACGATAGGACTTGATATTGTGACTAATGATATGTCTATTTTGAGTAATATCACTTGCTACTTACAAGTTAGAGAGAAAAATGAGAGAAAGAAAAGTAGTAAAGTGAAGTGTGTGTAAATGTGAGAGAATACTAGCTTATAAGTTAACAAAAAAAAAAAAAAATTGAATCCCTCCTAGCACCATGGTGGCCGACGGTTTGCTCAACAAAAATGGGAGAATCAAATGGTGCTTTCAAGTGTTGAAGAATGGAGTGAGCTTAAAATGGTATTAAAGTTAAATGAATGGGAGCTTGGTGCAAGCATGCTTGTGACAAGTCTCTTCATACTTAATCTTAATTAATTCATGTTTATCACTAATAAAACACTAGCTTAAAAGTGGGCTCACTAGTCCATTAAGTGTGTAGGGTGGGCTTCCAAGTCCAAGTATATAAGCCCAAGTACAAGACCATGTAAGTATGCAACAAATTAAATAATAAGCCCAAGTAACTAACTACTAACATTAGTTAATTAAAAATAATTAATAATAATTAATCATGAACGTAAATAATATTCGAGATATTATTCGTGTAAAGTACGTGTGTCACAAAGACAAGTCGGGCCATGAAAAGTTAAATACGGTAACAAGTAACACGTATAAGAACACGTTTATTAAAACACAAGCATTAATAATAAATTATTAATAATTAAACGTTGGAAAATCCAGGGTCGTTAAAGTGCTGATATCCATTATTTCCGGTAGAGATAGTAGATTTACATCTAGATTTTGGCAAGCTATGCAAGATGCCATGGGAACTCGTTTAGACATGAGTACAACATACCATCCATAGACTGATGGTCAAAGCGAGAGAACCATTCAGACACTAGAAGACATGTTAAGAGCGTGTGTGATTGACTTTGGAATTGGATGGGATAGACATCTACCGTTAGTAGAGTTTTCTTACAACAATAGTTATCACGCAAGTATAAAGGCAACGCCTTTCGAAGCACTGTATGGCAGAAAGTTCAGATCACCCGTATGTTGGACTGAGTTAGGAGATAGTCAATTTAGTGGTCCTTAGATCATACATGAAACAACCAAGAAGATCGCGCAGATACAAGAGAAACTGAAAATGGCGCGAAGTCTTCAAAAGAGTTACGCCGACGTTAGAAGGCGAGATTTAGAATTTCAGGTTGGAGATAAGGTTATACTCAAAGTATCACCCTGGAAGGGTGTAGTGCCTATTGGTAAAAGAGGCAAGCTAAGTCTGAGATACATTGGACCTTTTGAGATTACCGAACAAATTGGACCGGTAGCGTACAAGCTGAAACTACCGCGAAAACTCAGCGAAGTTCATGACACTTTCCATGTTTCTAACTTGAAGAAATGCTTATCAGATGAAAGTTTGGTAATTCCTTTAGAAGGTATACAAGTTGATCCCAAGCTTCATTTTATTGAAGAACCTATTGAGATTATAGGCCGTGAGGTCAAACAACTAAAGCAAAGAAGAATTCCGATCGTCAAAGTTAGATAGAACGCCCGTAGAGGACCAGAATTCACGAGAGAGCGTGAAAACCAGATGAGACTAAAGTATCCGCAACTATTTCCCAAGGATACGACTACGACGAACGTACAATAAAATTTCAGGGCGAAATTTTTCATAACAGGTGGGTAATGTAACAACCCGATTTTTTCCGTTTACTAACGTTACTTGTCCGTTAAATATTTAACGGTGATTACTTAGAACTTTATGTGTTTGATTGATTTAAATGCATACTTGATCCTAGTGGATTACTTGAATTAATATGTTATATTAATTTGTGAACTTATTTCGGATAGAGAAATAACTAGAAAACGTTACGATTAAGTTAATCGCCTAGAAAGCTTTTCCGTTTACGGAACTCAGAAAAATGATAAAATAATTATTTCTAATAATTATTGACTTTATGAAAAACTTATTTAATTTATTATTTATTTAGTAAATTAAATCCGGTGAATTCGTTTCAACGACTAGTTAACGTTCCGGAGATCTGGTACGGTTAACGGCACTCGAAACGGACCACGCGCGTACAAGAAAATAACGAAACGAATGGTATTTCACTTTTAATCATTATTTTATGTAATTATTATGTTTTAAACATACTTTCAATTTATTAGAATTTATATAGATTAAAAATGCGAGAAATTAACGTTTATCGATCCGGTTTGCATTTTCGGCTAACGACACTTAATGGGTTCACTTAGGAAACTTGACTAACAATTTTTGTGAGCTCAAGGAGCCCTTTTTCAGCTCCATGGTAAACCACCCCACCAATATCCCCTATTTGGACTTAACTTGGGCTACAAGGTCATTAGTTTCCTTAATTAGAGGCCCTAACTATAAATACTTGGAATTAAATCACAAACCCTCATTCCCCCATGATGTTGGTCGAATTTTTGCTCCTCTCCCTCCCCCCTTTGAGCCGTCGACATCCACCATCACCATCACCACTCAAACTTCAAATTTAGATCAAGTCCCGTGCATTAAAGTTGTTACTTTCTTCGTTCTCTACGCGATAGTACTTGCAATTTGTGATTCTAAGATATAATTGAAAACCCTAATCTTATTAGATCTGATTTTATTTCAATTACATAGTGTAATCAAGTCTAGTGCTCAATTAAATGCGTCTAGAGTTGTCGTATATCGTTTAATTGCTCGATTGTGGTTGTTTGCATGAAAAACGAATTTGTATCTTATTGATATGATAAAATTGACTTATGAACTGATCTTGTATGATTATCTAGATGGATAGAGTTTGAAAAACTATTGAGTTTGGACTTTGATTTTGCTTGATTTCGTTACCGGATGCTTAAGTTATGATTAATCGAAGTTTCGTTAGGGTTTCACATGTAATCCGAATTTTCTGAGTTGCATGCTTTGTGTTTTAGTTTATATAAAGTATACTACTGTATTTCTTGTGAAAATTTATGCAATTTAGACTTAAGATTTGCGTCAAAAGGTTATGTAATGCTCCCGTTATGTCAAAACGAAGATTTGATTTTTAAAGTGAGCTAAATCATTTTTCAAAGTTACATAAAAATTGTTAGAGTAAACTAGGAATTTTTTAATACTTTTATATTCTGGAATATGTTAGCTTATATGTTACTTGACATGTTTCATTTTTATGCGAACTTGCGAGAACGTGATTTGCCATGAGATATATGCTCGTCTACGTGATGTGTCCGGTTGATGATTAAAAACTGATGAGTCTGTAAAGATTTGCAAAACTGTACGAATTGTCTAAAGAAATGTTTCGAATTATTTTATCTCTAAAACTTTGAGATGTCTTGAGATGACTCCAATTGGCCGTTCGTCAAAATCTATTTTCTATATTTTATGAAAAATGTTTAAAAACTGACGCGCGAGCAGAAATTTCTGTAATGAACTCAGACTTGATCCTTTCTGATATTGGACTTTTATTTATCGTATGAGGCTTTGGCCAGACTTTTTGGAATCTATTTTAAGTTTAGTTAAGATCTGGAGTTGGTCATGAATTAATGATTTATGTTCTATGAGCTATAGTAGGATCTTTCTACGACGTACGAATTTCTAAGACGTGCTTTAAGGTGCAAATGTGCAATATGCTTAATTATGACTTGTAAAGTGATACTTGACCTAGGTTTGATTTGTTGACCATGTTTGCATGACCTACTGATATGTTTGACTTTAGTTGACCACTTTGATCGAGTTGACTTTAGGGTTGACTTTGGTTGACTTGCTTGGATTAGTTGACTTTTACTTGTTCGTTGAGACAGTCTGAGCACTAGGACTTTGCGTACACTATGGGTTGACATAGTATGACCTATATGTGTATACTTAAGATGAATTACATGATTAAGTTGCGTTGTTCGGTCGAGTGTGTTCGACTATAGTACGTTTTGCTAAGATATTTCAGGTGTTTTTGCTAAGGTGAGTCTACAGTCCCTTTTTCATCAACATTTTTGGGATGAGATACATGCTACTTTTGAACTATTTTATTAAACTATTTTATGCACTAGTCACGAGTAACTTACCAAGAATATACATATGAGTTCAGGTCAAAAATCTCTTAGCTTGATTATATTATTTACTTTGTAAGCTCGACTTTATAGGGACGGTACTGTTAGGTTTGACAAACCTCATCGCAACGTTAAACAGGTGCTTATATAGTTGTTACTCGTACACTTGATCGGTGTATCGCCAGTATAGGGTAAACTAAGGACGTGGGCTCGGCCTACACAAAGGTTAAAGCTTTATAATCAAGTGCTCATGATAAGTGTATATCATTACGAAGCTTTTCAGAAATCTCGTGGCCTAACTTACGATGAATGTTACTTAAAGATGATGTTTACAAACTTGAAACTGGACATGGTAATGTCTACAAACAGATGAAACAAAAAGAACTTTTTGATGTCACTCACAGTCGAAACTTGACATCTTACAAACAGTTTATTACTTAGCATTTACTATATGCAAATTTTTGAGATTAAACCTTAGTGGTTTATTCAGATAAATGTTTTTAAGAAATGATTTTCGACATACGATTTATGGAAACTATTTTATGAAACATACGAGAACTATTTACTCAAACCTATAGATTCACTCAACTTTATGTTGATCCGTTTTGCATGTTTTATCTCAGGTCTTAGTTGCTTCCGCTGTAGAACATTGCTGTTATATAGAAGTCAAGCCAGGCATTGGGACCAGAGTTAATATGCTGTTAGTGGATTCTGACGGGGTATTACATGCTGACTGGAACAGATTTGCTTATTCTGTTCCTGAGTCTTATAGTGACCTTGATGCACAAGTCTCCCCAACTCCTGCTTCTGCCCCTGCTGATGACAAAAAGGGGGATAAGAAATCTAAAAAGCATAAAAAGAGAAAACAAACGGAGGGGGAGCATGAGCATGAGAAGGCTCCAAAGCAGCAAAGGAGAGATGGTGATGATGGTGGTGATGGTACTGGTCAAGGTACTGGCATTAAGCCCAACAACACTCATACTGAAGCAGGTGTCAAGACTGCTGGTGAATCTCAACCCAGTGTGTCTGCCACATCTGTGGATGATATTGGTTCTGGCAGTAAGCCCAGTGATGTGTCTTAACTGGCTATTACTGAATCTTTTGATGTCTCTTAAACTATTGAACAAAAAATGAAAAGAAAACTGGAAAGGCATCAGAAGAGACAGCAGAAACTATATGCTGCTTTCAACGCTAAGTTTGAGGCCTATGCTACTCTGAAAAGACATAAAATTTAGCATATACGATCTCTCACTCCTGAAAAACGTGAAATTCATGATGAACTTCTCAGCATTGATTAACACAAAAGGGCTGCTTTGAAAAGAAATGCTAAGTTCATGGTGAAATATGATAGAAAGAAAGCAAAGTTGTATGCTGAGCGAGCAGACAGAATTAAGAAGATGACACCTGAAGAGATGCAAGATTACTTGGCTTTAACTGAGTCAGAAGGAGTTAGGGCTGATGTATTTATGAAATGGCTTGATGCTATATTAGAAACCAGTCAATCCTCTCGATCTGCATCTACTGCTCAGCCAGCTACACAATCACAGCCATCAGATATCATCAACCTTGATGATGATGATGATGATGATGAACCAGCAGAAACTGATGTGTCTACTGCTGAGGGGGAGCACTTAGCAATTATTCCTTATCTGCCTCCACAAGAACCAGTATCAACACAAGAACCATCAGCTAAACTCATTCTTATCGATAAACAAAGGGTAAAATCTGCTGCTAGGGACAACCAGCCCTTAAAGAAAGGACCCATATTTGAGGCAGCTGATGAAGATACTGTGGCAGTCGTGTCAGCTGATACTAATCAGTCAGCTGGTACCGAAGACACAGCAAGGAGTGATGTGATTGAAGACCCAGCCAGAAGTGTGCGGCTGGGTGTAACAAGTGATGAAGACCCAGCCAAGGTGGCTGAGCTGGGTGCTAACCAAGATACTGATACTGTTGATCCTGCTGATTTCACAGTCTGGGGCAGAGGGAGCTCAACATTTGTTCAATCATCTATCTCTGCCCGGGCCCTTGCTTACTTTGACAGGACACTGGATGAACGCATTAATTTCTATTCAGTGGGTTCTTCTGGCACAGCAGAATCACTTATGTATCCTCCATCTTCCCCAAAACATCACGATAAACACACTACTTGGGAAGATGATTCAGCTGCACAGGGTGAGCCAGACATAAGAAAGATGAATTCAGACGAAATAGAGGCTTATAGGCTGGAGATCACTGTTCCAGAACTGCTTGAACAAAGAGCAGCAGCTATTCCTGAAAGGATACGCCAAATTAGAATGATGTACCATCCACTTGATCAGCAATTCTACATCAATGCTTTGGAATTCGGCATTGAAGTTGGTGTTTATCTATACAACGGTGGTCAAAGGCTACATACTGATGCAGGGAAAGCTCTCTTTTATGAGGCTCTACAGCTGGACATGGATCTAAAGCAATACTGTGATGCCATGACTACTGATGAAGGCAGATAGATGATTGCTACAGCAAAATCCCTCAACATCACTGCCAATGATTATCTGTTAAGTGTTCAACTTGACAGGCAAAGAAGGGAGGATGCTGATGCTGAATATGCTGAAGGGCTAAGGCTTCAGGAAGAAGAAGCTAAGCTGGCTGCTGACAGAAAACAAGAGGCTGAGTCCCTTAAGTTAGCTAAAGCCATTGTTAAAGAACAGGACAAGGCATTCGATGAACTAGAAGCTACTGAGAAAGCACCTGCTGCTGCCCCTATAGAAACTGAACGAACAATAGAATTATCTGATCATTACTATAGGAGCAAATATGGTGATGTGCTAACCAGAAGATCAAACCCTAGCAAGATCATCAAGGTACACAAAGGCACAAAAAGGGCTTTCTCTGTCAGCAGGGAAGGTAATGTTCAGGAGAGAATAGACTACACTGAACTGAGAACCTTAGGGTTCAGTGAATGGATGGAGATACTACAATACTTTATTGACAAAGATAAAAGTGGCATCAAAGATACACTGAAACCTAAACTTCAAGAGCTCTTCAACTAAGCAGTAAAGTATGAGAATGCACCAGTAGTGAATGTAGAAGAAGTTCTTTCTCAAAATCCTAAAGGTAAGAAATCTACTGGTGATGGCCCACACAGAAGAGATCCCATCATTCTACCTCCTTAGATTCCAGTATTCGATCCTGCTGAAGTACCTTACTTGTTTCCTGAAGCCTGGGCAGCCCTCAAAGTAAAAGAAGAAGAGCTATCTGAAGATGAGCAAGAAAAAGATAAAGATAAAGACAGATAGCCTTCTAGTGATATAATTGTATCTTTTGTTATTTCATTTATCATTATACTATTTTGTAAATATTTGTATATACTCTGCTGTAATGAAAATGAAATGAGTTTATCTTCAAAATCATATCAATTTATAAGATATAGATAACTCAGCAAAAGATCCCAAAACAAACCAAAAAGGGACAAATTTACTGCCTATTTTTCTTTAGGTCCCTTAGTGCTGGCTTTAGTGTTTTCTCTTTATGTCATAGGTTTTGTCATCATCAAATAGGGAGAGATTGTTGAGTCCCTAAAATAATTAAGGATTTAATTATGACAAAACTGTAATTTATTTGCACTAAGATGTTATGTGCAGCCAGCACAAGTTAGTTTATGTATAGACAG
The DNA here is from genome assembly GCF_046630445.1 of Rutidosis leptorrhynchoides. Taxonomy (NCBI): domain Eukaryota; kingdom Viridiplantae; phylum Streptophyta; class Magnoliopsida; order Asterales; family Asteraceae; genus Rutidosis; species Rutidosis leptorrhynchoides. The sequence goes on from NC_092342.1 coordinate 28,853,700, forward strand.
TAGATATTACTGTGTCGAGTGTTTAGTTTGCTGCTTAGCCTACCAGCACAATATAGACAGTATTCTTCAATCAGCACAGGATGTTTACTCAGCAAATCAAGAATATCAAGTGACTCAGTAATGTAGAACCAGCACTGCTGGAATGCAGCTCACTACACAAGACAGCTATGCTCCATTACAAGTATAGTGGTTTCCTGAGTGGTCTACATCAATTGTACTATTCAACAGAAGTCAAAGACAAAGTTGAACAGAAAAGGACACGCGTCGGCGGCTGACAAGTGACCTTACAAGACCACATAGGAATGCAGAAGTTTAACGCATGTGCAGACATGTGTTATGCTTTGTCAACGCCTAGGGAACACAACATTCTATTTGTTTAAACAAATAGTGGTGCCAAACCGAATTAGGGTGTTCCTGCAAATAGCTACCAAAGAGGAAAGATGAGAGTACGCTCTCTGATGCAGTTGTCCCCACAAGTACAGACATCCTATGTACCAATGGATAATAGAACCATTACACGAATAATAGGACTACTATAAATTATTGTATCCACTATTGTAACAACTAGTGGTGTGAGTTTTTATTATTTAGAGTCCAAAACGTGTAATAGCTTTAAGTTTATCCTCATAGCTATAATCTAGGTAAATTTGTATCAACCAACTATCATTCCGCCAAGGATAGTTGTAATTCTTTGTGATTTAATCAATAAAGAATAAATCGTTGAAAATTACCTTAGACTCTATTTAAATTACATGCTTGAATACTGAATTGTGTTTAACTGTTAAGTTAATTAAAAAGAATTGTATTCACCCCCCTCTACAATACTCCTGTTGTTTATCAAGAGACCAACAATTATTATTATTATTATTATTATTATTATTATTATTATTATTATTATTATTATTATTATTATTATTATTATTATTATTATTATTATTATTATAAGTAATATTAATAATAATAATAATAAATGTTGCTTAAAAATTGAATATTTATATTTTTAATAATAATTATTAGTAATAATAAATGTCTCTTGAATGTTTTTTAAAACTTAAAATACATTATTATATGAAGGTTGTACAATATGCTTCAAAATTTGTACATGTGTTATGAATTGTTTAGTACATATGGTCATGAGGGTATTTATATATTATGGGTATTTATTTGTTTTGATTTTGTATATTTTTTTAACTAGAACTAAATTTATAATGTAAATCAGTAAATTGGTATTATCAATTTGTATTTGTTTTTATTTTGTCTATATAATATAATTTAAAATCATAAAACTTTATTGCCTTCAAAATCGGCATGCATATATTGTCGGTATTATTATCTGTTTTTTTTTTGTATTTTTTTTAAGGGCAGGATCAATGGGGAAGTAACCAATCGGGGGAAGCATGGGGAAGAATTTTTTTTTCTTTTCATTTTTTAAAAAACTTTGTTCACGAACATTATAGATTGGATGAAATAAGAACATTTAGAAAAGACAATTCGTGAAGAATGTTATTATTTGGGCGGGAAAACGATTCCGACTGAGGACTCTTTCGTAGTGAAACATCTAACTAGACCCTTAGTACATTGTCGGTCCTAGACCATGCTAGTGTAGTCACCAAGCATATAAACTTCGTACGTGCACGCTGAAGCACAGCGGTTGTTATAAGCTGTACCTCTGCTAAGTAAGGCCATGGAACCCAGTTAGTGTTGACCAGTACACTACGCCATAACGCGGTCTCAAGTATTGCACCCCGCTTGAGGGATTCTTAGTTAATTAAGGAACTGTTTATTTAGACACATAAAGGATTGGACCGTTAGGATAACCGAACGTGTTCATGGAAGTCAGTTTGACTTGGCCATGGTGTTCTTTATGGTTGAACTCTTTTTAAGGGCCTAACTATCTTTTAAAACCAATCATTAATGAAAGCATTGAAACACATCACGTCTCTCGGATATGTTAAACCATGTATTCTATTATGCTTAAGAAAGTTTAGACCATTTTGGAATGTTAATACGTTACCCAACCGAGTCGCTTAATTGGATGAGCCGTCTGAACGTGTATGCCTATAGTCAGACTGCACGGGCGTCGGGGGTAAGGGACATTGCTGTCTATTCAGAATCTTCAAGCCTAACGCAGTACCCAATGACATGTCTTATGAAAGGGGCGTTTAGGACCAGGGTAATGAATACAAGGCCTCTGCCTATTCATGAGCTAGCATTCCATAATCTCGGCAGAATAACTGATGAAATCATAGTATGCACTCACTTTAACCTTATCTGAATTACGAATTTTATCGCATTTACTTTATCTATCTTATAAATTAGAAAATCCCAAATTAAATAACCACTACTCCGTAACTATCTTAGGCTTAAATATAGGTTCGATTCTACTGATATCTCAAAAATACGACTCTAGGTCATACTTCCCTTACTTATAAGGAGTAGTAAGATTTAGGCCCCGCTAAATATAAATTTAAAACAGTACCCTCTCCCACGAGTGGCTGATCATGGCGAGCCGCGGCCCGACGACACCGCGCAAATAAAAACCGTTCGTTTCGGTCATATCACAGGAGAGTACTAAGTTTTTGGCGCCGCTGCCGGGGAACTGGTATCAGGCAATACTGCTCTCTATCAAACTTATTCACAAGCATTTAGTGGTGTCTAAGAAAGACAATTATACACGGACTTGGTTGTTGGATTTTCCGAACAGTCGCTAATTATATTGGGACCAAAAGGATCCTGCCTCTCCGTAGTTGGCCTGGCCACTTGGTTTGTTGAATAGTTCGTGCGGAGCTCTGTTACTAAAATACCAGGGAATCAGTAGCCAGAACCAAAAACATATTCAACCGTAGGATAGTTAGTTAATTAAATTAGATTACCTTAGATTACTTTAGACTACCTTAGATCAAACTAGATAAAATTATATTACCTTAGAATTAGATTACCTTAGACTAGTTTAGCTTACTTTAGATTATCTTAGTTTATTTGCGAAAAATTAAAATCAAAAAGGCATACCTAATGTATGATCCAAACCCGATCTAGACCAGGGCTGTTGCTATTCGTACCTGATCCAGACGCAATAATCTCTAAAGCACGTAAGGAAGCACGAATCAGAAATCAAATGGCGTTACGCGTTACTTTAGCAGAAAACACCAAACTCTCGATTGAAGGTCGAGGAGGACCAATCAGATTTCCGGAGATTCAAGGACACTCGTTCGAGTTAAGACATCACATCATCCAGCTCATCCAAAATAGCTGTCAGTTTCATGGATTACCGAACGACGATCCTAATTCTCACCTTGATAAATTCATATCTCTTTCGAACTCCTACAAACAGCTAGGGATAGGACAAGATATAGTCCGGCTATACTTGTCCCCCTATTCTCTCACTCATCATGCTCAAACTTGGTTTGAAGGACTGGAAAAAGATTCCATCACGTCATGGACGGAGATGGCTACTAAATTCCTAACCAAATATTTCCCTCCTTCTAAACAAACCAAACTGAAGAATGACATCATTAACTTCAAACAAAGTTATGATGAATCTCTTTACACTGCATGGGAGCGATTCAAAACTCTACTGAAGAAATGCCCTAATCACCAGCTAGAACGGTCAGCCCAAACATATACCTTCTGCAATGGTCTTGACGATCGATGCAGCAGTACAAGGGAATCTGATGAACCAAACCACAGATGAAGCATGGGAATTGCTCGAGAACATGACAATGCATCATCATGACTGGAACAGTGGTGAAACAACTTCATCATCTGCCCCACTCTCTGCACTTAACAATCAAACGGAGGCCATCAAATCCCTCACGGATAAGATGGAATCTCTTGCTAAACAACTCGGAGAATTGAAGACGCAGCTGCAGCAAGTTAACCAAGCTCAGGCTAGTGTTAATTGTACCAACCTGCAACCCACTGAAGAATATCAAGTTGAGTACGAAAACCCTGACGGTTCAGTCTGTTACGTTCAATACCCAGCTCGTCCACCAAATCCCGGATTCAATCAACCACCTAGGGTTAATCAATTTCAGCGAAGCAATCAACCTTTCTGTAGTGACCTGAACTTTTCCATGTTTATATATATTAATTGAGATTGATATTTACATGATTAAATGTTTCCAACATGTTAAGCAATCAAACTTGTTAAGACTTGATTAATTGAAATATGTTTCATATAGACAATTGACCACCCAAGTTGACCGGTGATTCACGAATGTTAACACTTGTAAAAACTATATGATGACATATATATGGATATATATATAGTTAACATGATACTATGATAAGTAAACATATCATTAAGTATATTAACAATGAACTACATATGTAAAAACAAGACTACTAACTTAATGATTTTTAAACGAGACATATATGTAACGATTATCGTTGTAAAGACATTTAATGTATATATATCATATTAAGAAATATTCATACATGATAATATCATGATAATATAATAATTTAAAATCTCATTTGATATTATAAACATTGGGTTAACAACATTTAACAAGATCGTTAACCTAAAGGTTTCAAAACAACACTTACATGTAACGACTAACGATGACTTAACGACTCAGTTAAAATGTATATACATGTAGTGTTTTAATATGTATTTATAAACTTTTGAAAGACTTCAATACACTTATCAAAATACTTCTAATTAACAAAAATGCTTAAAATTACATCCTCGTTCAGTTTCATCAACAATTCTACTCGTATGCACCCGTATTCGTACTCGTACAATACACAGCTTTTAGATGTATGTACTATTGGTATATACACTCCAATGATCAGCTCTTAGCAGCCTATGTGAGTCAACTAACACATGTGGGAACCATCATTTGGCAACTAGCATGAAATATCTCATAAAATTACAAAAATATGAGTAATCATTCATGACTTATTTACATGAAAACAAAATTACATATCCTTTATATCTAATCCATACACCAACCACCAAAAACACCTACAAACACTTTAATTCTTCAATTTTCTTCATCTAATTGATCTCTCTCAAGTTCTATCTTTAAGTTCTAAGTGTTCTTCATATATTCTACAAGTTCTAGTTACATAAAATCAAGAATACTTTCAAATTTGCTAGCTCACTTCCAATCTTGTAAGGTGATCATCCAACCTCAAGAAATCTTTGTTTCTTATAGTAGGTTATCATTCTAATACAAGGTAATAATCATATTCAAACTTTGGTTCAATTTCTATAACTATAACAATCTTATTTCAAGTGATGATCTTACTTGAACTTGTTTTCGTGTCATGATTCTGCTTCAAGAACTTCGAGCCATCCAAGGATCCGTTGAAGCTAGATCCATTTTTCTCTTTTCCAGTAGGTTTATCCAAGGAACTTAAGGTAGTAATGATGTTCATAACATCATTCGATTCATACATATAAAGCTATCTTATTCGAAGGTTTAAACTTGTAATCACTAGAACATAGTTTAGTTAATTCTAAACTTGTTCGCAAACAAAAGTTAATCCTTCTAACTTGATTTTTAAAATCAACTAAACACATGTTCTATATCTATATGATATGCTAACTTAATGATTTAAAACCTGGAGACACGAAAAACACCGTAAAACCGGATTTACGCCGTCGTAGTAACACTGCGGGCTGTTTTGGGTTAGTTAATTAAAAACTATGATAAAATTTGACTTAAAAGTTGTTATTCTGAGAAAATGATTTTTATTATGAACATGAAACTATATCCAAAAATTATGGTTAAACTCAAAGTGGAAGTATGTTTTCTAAAATGGTCATCTAGACGTCGTTCTTTCGACTGAAATGACTACCTTTACAAAAATGACTTGTAACTTATTTTTCCGACTATAAACCTGATAAGGCTAAAAAGGAACATATATTTCATAGCATTATTCCCCAAGAAAGACAAGATTTTAGTTGCAATTGTTCCATTTTCAAGTGATATCCGTTTATATTAAATAAGTGCGAAGACAAAAGGCGAAAATGACGATTTGAAGACACAAAGGTCCAAAAAGCTAAAAAGTACAAGATACAATTCAAGAGGTTCAAATTATTGATGAGGAACGTCTCAAAATGACAAGAGTACAAGTCACAAAACGCAAAGTACACGATATTAAATTGTACGAAAAGGCGTTTGAAAATCCGGAACCGAGGCATGAACCAACTTTCAACGCTCGACGCAACGGAGCTGAAAGTACAAGTCAACTATGCACAAAAATATAATATAATATTTAAATAATTCATAATAAGAATAATATTATATAATAAAAAGTTGTTAATTGAGCATAGTTCAGGGGTCATAAGTGAAAATTCAAATTAATCATTTGCCTATAAAAGGCCATGTAATCGATGAATTTAAATACACCTTTTCTTTCTTTCTTCCTTCTGTAAAGAAATATATATTTATATTATAATTTTAATTTAAGTTAATTTTAATAATAAAGTTATGGTTTAGTTGGGTTAATGTAAGAAATGTTTTACGGGTTTTAAAGTCGAAACTCTGCCCGTATAACGCTACGCGATTAATCACCACTGTAAGCTATGTTCTTCCTTTTTAAATTAATGTATCGTAACTAAGTTATTATTATGCTTATTTGAGCCGAAGTAATCGTGATGTTGGGCTAAAATATTAAGACGGGGTTATTGGATTTTGTACCATAATTAAGGTTTGGGCAAAAGACCGACACTTGTGGAAATTGGACTATTGACTATTAATAGATGGGGGGTATTGTCTAATTGAGTGACAACTCATTGGAGTCTGTCGAACCTATCTTCAAATTAATTATCCTAATAATTAATAATGATTATGGTTGTCCTATTTAGTGACGTTCATATGGAATCTATTATAATCATTTAATTAATTATTCGGGTTGGGTAATTGATTATTCAAACTGATCAAGTGGGTAAATTAATATTCATATCTAATCAAAACAGGGGTGGATTACATACAGTGATAACTGGTGTAATTGTTGACAGAAGTGATAACTGCGTCACAGTTTAAATCCTTAATTAGTTGGAATATTTGACTTCGGGTATAAGGGTAATTTGACGAGGACACTCGCACTTTATATTTATGACCGATGGACTATTATGGACAAAAACCAGATAGGTATCAAATAAACCATGACAAAGGACAATTAACCCGAGTAACAATTAATTAAAATCAAAACGTTAAACATCATGATTACGGAAGTTTAAATAAGCATAACCCTTTTATTTCATATTCTATCGCAATTTTATTTATTGTTATTTTATTTATCGTCATTTATATATTTTACGCACTTTAATTATTGTCATTTATCTTTACGCTTAAAAATATAAAATCGACAAACCGGTCATTAAACAGTAAAAAACCCCCTTTTATAATAATATTACTACTTATATATATATATTTATTTATATAAATATAGTTTTATAAAAATATAGTACGTAATCACTAGCTCCCTGTGGAACGAACCGGACTTACTAAAAACTACACTACTCTACGATTAGGTACACTGCCTATAGTGTTGTAGCAAGGTTTAGGTATATCTCATCCGTAAATTAATAAAACTTGTGTAATTTTGTATCGCTTTTCGTAATAAAAATAAGTATATTTCGTACACCACGTGCAACACATCAAGTTTTTGGCGCCGCTGCCGGGGAGCGCTAAAACGCTATATTTTTAATTATAATAATAATTTAATGAATATAATAATATAATAATATTGAAATAAAATAGAATAATATAATAATATTGAAATAGAATATAATAATATAATAATATTTTAGAATATATTTTGAATCGTAAAAGTTTTAAAAAGTCGTATTTATTAAATACTTCAGGGGTATATTATTTAACTTGTAATTAATAATTTCTATTATGTCGCTTTCATGTGAATAGTAAATTAATTAATTTATTTTCATTTACTATTCATGAATAGTAAATGAATTAAAAAAAAAAGTTTTGAAAAAAAAATAATAATTATAAAAAAAGTATTAATTTGTAAAAAAAAAATCGTTTTTTTTTTTTAAAAAAAAATTGTAAAAAAAACGTTTTTTTTTAAGAAAAAAAAATTCGTTTTTAAAAATAAAAAAAAAAAATTTTTTTTTTTAAAATAATAAATAATAATTTTTTTTTTAAGTTTTATTACCTTTAGATTTTTAGACTATAGTCGCAACTTTTAGTATTAAGTTTATTTTTGGCGTAGTTATTTTTTTATTTCTAGATTTTTAGGTTTTGCCGTAAAATTCCTTAAGTGTTTATTCCTTAGACTAAGATTTAGGTGCTTTAGAATTTTGCGACGCCATTTTTCGCGCTACTTTCTTATTTTTATTTTTCGACGCCTATTTTTCAACCTTTTTATTTTTCGACACTTTTCGACGCACAATCTTTTTCTTTCTTATTTCTCGACACTCTAGTTATAGGATATAGAATTTTCTTTACTTCTTATCTAATTCTTCAAACGAAAAGAAAAATTATTTAAGTGGTTAAATTGATAGACGTTGACATTTTTCTGGTTCGTAGTAATAGTTGGATTTGTTAGTGGCAAGTTGTGGGCTTCCGATTTAAAGGGTCCTGGCTTCCTGCTGCATCTTTTGGCTATTCGAAACGTGGGCAAAATCAGAAAAGTCTATTAATTGGACAACTTATATAAGTTTTTCTTATTTTTTTTATAACTAATAGGATATTCAGTGAATGCACCGAGCAAAACGTTCACCACCTTTCATACGTTCACCACCTATAACTCGATCAAGACATCTAGCCAATATTGTCGCCGTTGATTTTTCTTTAGAATCATCATCTAGTCGACCAAGAACTCCAACTCAAATTTCCGATAATCCATCTTTTGAACCCGACCTCACAATTGAGAATCCGGAGAATATTCAGGGACAATTCCAAGATCCAGAACCACTAATCATTCCTCTTGAACCACAAACCATTAAATCAGAATCTTCTAGTGATTCGTATTCAACAAATTCAATTATGGAAAATCTGGAACCTCTAAGTATGGAAGACCGAATGAGAGCCACACGCACGGGCCAAGGTCACGCCATTATTAAGCCAGACATTAATGCGCCAGATTATGAAATCAAAGGACAAATCCTACACATGGAACTAATCAGTGCCAATATAGTGGTGCGCCGAAGGAAGATCCAAACGAACATCTTCGTACGTTTAATAGGATCTGTACACTATTCAAAATCCGAGAAGTTGAGGATGAACATATCTATCTCATGTTGTTTCCCTGGACTTTAAAGGGGGAAGCCAAAGATTGGTTAGAATCGTTACCTGAAGGGGCGATTGACACATGGGATGTTTTAGTTGAGAAATTTCTTAAAAGATTCTTTCCGGCATCTAAAGCCGTGAGACTTCAAGGAGAAATTGTTACGTTCACACAAAAGTCAAATGAAACTCTATATGAGGCGTGGACAAGATTTGGAAAGTTGTTGAGAGGATGTCCTCAACACGGTTTAGACACTTATCAAATAGTACAAATATTCTACCAAGGTGTCAATGTTGCTACACGAAAAGACATCGACATAACAGCTGGTGGTTCCATTATGAAGAAAACCGCAACTGAAGCTTACAAAATTATTGATAACACAGCCTCCCACTCTCATGAGTGGCACCAAGAGAAAGATATATATCGTTCATCTAAAGCGGCTAGAGCCGATTCTAGCCATAACTTTGATTCCGTTTCCGCAAAAATAGATGCTTTCGAGAGACGAATGGAAAAGATGAATAAAGATATTCACGCAATACGAATCAGTTGTGAGCAATGCGGTGGACCACACTTAATGAAAGACTGTCACATTGAACAAACGATGGAACAACGTGAGAATGTTGTCTACATGAACCAAAGGCTGGAAAATAGTTATCAGAATAATTATCAACCGCCAAGGATAAACTTCAATCGAAATCAAAACATTCTTTACAATCCAAAAGGACCCGACAATAACTCGTATAACCAACAAGGTCCGAATAACCAACCAACTCAAAACAACACTTTCAATCAACAAAGACCTAGCTTGTATAAACCACCACAACAAACCGAAGAGAAAAAGTCAAATCTGGAAGAAGTGGTATTTAAGCTAGTTGAATCTCAAACACAATTTATTGAAACTCAAACTCAAACGAATGAGAGGTTTGATCAGTCATTTAGAACTCAACAAGCTTCTATTTTGAATCTAGAAAAACAAGTAGGTACTCTTGTTAGATTGACGAGTGAAAGGAAACAAGGAAAGCTACCGAGTAATACTGAAGTAAATCCTCGGAATGAAAATGTTAATATGGTTTCAACAAATTCTGAAAAACCAGCATCAGAAGATGGGGAGGTTTTAGATGTAAGTAACAATGAAGAAGTTACACCACCACCACCACCCGAGTATGTAAAGCTAGTGGTGGCACCATACAGACCACCCATCCCGTTTCCAAGAAAAGGAGTTGAGTATGAGCAAGTAATAGGTAATAAAGTTTGTGATACCTCTGAAAAGAAGAAGAAGAAGAAGAATAAAAAAGTGCAAGAAACAAAAACAGTAGAAGTAAACCCGGTGAAGACAGTTCCACCAAATCCTCCACCTAGGGTAGGTGATCCGGGTGAATTTATTGTTCCTTGTCTACTTAGTGACTGTGTCATGTATGATGCACTAGCAGATTTAGGTTCAAGTGTGAGTGTTATGCCTCTTTCATTATATAAGAGATTAGGTGTAGGTGAGTTAACTCCAACGGATATGAGTGTTCGACTCATTGATCAAACCATTAAGCAACCAGTTGGAATTGCTGACAACCTACCCGTTCAAGTAGGTAATTTAACCTTTCTAGTCGAATTCATTGTCATTGACATAGAAGAGGACTCAAACGTTCCTCTAATTTTAGGTCGACCATTCTTAGCGTCCACCGGGGCATTATTTGATGTAAGAAAGGGTAGAATGACACTTAGTAATGATGAGAAATCGATCACCTTTATGATTCGACAGTCTAAATATCCACAAACCAAAACCGTTGAACCGACAAAAATGATTGGTAAGAACCATGTTGTTTTACCAACTCCAACGGTAATGCTTAACAATAATAGAACGCCTAAGTGTGGGGAAAATGAAGTAACACCTAATGATGACTTGATAATAAAGAACCCCATAGTTGATACGAAATTAAATAACCCCGTTATTAACAGTTCAATGAAGAAACTTTTTAAACGGGTTATTGATGCTAAAGGTAAGGGAAACTTTAAGTTATATAACCGGTTAGTATCCAATCTGTCGCCTAAAGAAAAGGCGAAGCTAGTTGAATTTGTGGATATTACGGAAAAAGCTGGTCACTGGCTTAAAGCAAAAGTCACAGATATGCAAGTTGATTATGGTCCAAGAGAAATTGACGATGAAGTTAATCACAATTTCGACACCACATCTACCTAAGTGTGAGGAGATTCAAATATTCTAAAAAGAAAATGCTGTTTGGAGTTAGTTGTTCTGTTCTCGTGTAGTTCCGAGAATGGAATTCGATTGGTCTTTTCCGCTAGCAGACACTAAAGAACTAGTTTTCTCCCCCCATTCTGATTTTTTTTTATTTTGTAGGTTTTATATGAAATTAATATGCTTTTTAAATTTAAGTTTTGTGTGAATTTAAAAACAAAATTTACTTTATTTCATTAAGTAAAAAAATGATTTCTAAAATTCGTCGTGAGTTAAAGATTAGGTAGTTGAACCGAAATTGCTTTACCCGAGGGCGGGGCGACAAATTTTGTTATCATTATTTTTAATTTTATTGATATAAAGTATGCCAAAAAAAAATATTATATTTTATAATTTTTTGAACGTGGGGTTATATACCAAACTTCAAAAATATGTATATATATATTTGTATTTTATTATATACAAAACAGGGTAAAACAGCGCACTTTCAAAGACTGTCATTAAGTTCAGCAAAAGGTACTAATTTTGACAACAAGACGCGAAAGATAAAATGTGAAATAACAACAATATGATTGCGAACTCGATATTTCTAATCACTTTTCTACACTAATCACCCTCATGAATTTATAATTATAGTCTGATTTCATGCAAATGAGGGCATTGCATGATCTTAAGTGTGGGGAAGGGTTATAAATTCTCTCGGGTTTATACTTGGTTTATTTGCCAAATTTTGTGAAAATTTGAAAAATTTTCAACTAAATGAAGTCAAAATCATGTTTACACATATTTATGAACGATGAAAACTAGGTGTTAATGCCGAAATTATCGTTACCTTGGAAAGGACATAAATTGAGAGACACCCTAAAACGCTTGAATTCATTTAAAATGAAATAAAGGAGAATAAAAAGGCAATGAAAGAAACTAAGTGTGGGGAGAATGTACCAAGTTATTCAATTAAAAACTATCTATCACATGTTTCTGTAAAGTTAATGCAGGTGTTTTTGTTTTGGACTAAATTAACTGTTTTACCCGATTTATTAAAGAAAGATGGATCTACACGATGAATCAATTCCATCATTAAAAGGAAGTAAAGTCTTCCGAAAAAGACACGCGCTTCTTGATTTAGGTCATGAAGTTGTCGTCCAGACCAGTTGTAGGTTGACGAAAAATCTAGAAAAGTCATCTCTAAAATCAGCAGGAAATCCACGGACCTCAGCATCAAACAGGGTCGCCAAGTGGTCAGATTTATCCTAACCATGAGAAGGATTTATCTCGTACAATGGGGGGCACCGTGCAAATTAGCTTGATAAGACTACTGAATCAGATCCCCAGAAAGGATAATCTCCTTAAAAGATCAAAAATCAGCTTTTAAGACTGATATTACTCAATCCTTGAGATTGACCTTAAAGATTGAGAATTCAAACTCATGGAATTCGATGATGTCTAAACTCGAGCTTGAACGAGAAAATATTTTGATCAAAATTAAAACCGATTTGTTTTCTGAAAACCCATTTTCAATGCGTTCATTACCATTGAACGTAAAATCCTAGGAATTCACCTGGAATTCATTAGGTCACCTGAACCAAATCGGGTGTCAACCGTAAGAACGGTGGTTGCATAGCATGGTCGGAGACAGGACCTTGTGCCAGATCGAAAAATTATAGGATGATCTTTACTATTGCTCCTACCAAGGATAGTACTAGCATCCGACACGTTAAAAAGACCATAATCATCTGCATGTCACGGGACATTGCCTTAACAGTTTCTTGTTCATCGCTTTCCTTTACAACCGAACGGTAGTTTACCGAAAGGTAATATACGGAACAAGTAAACTGGATGTGGCCTTTCCGATACAGGGATAGCAGTGGATTACACGAACCTAAAAGTTTTAGCCAAAATATTGATCCACAAATATATTTTGCAACACCGATGGTGGATCAAATCAGAAAACTTGTCTAGGGTAAAATTTAGCTTGAATTTTCAAATTGGTAACAAATTTATGTAATCTTAGCTACGTGAAAATTGGTAACAAATCTATTCCAACCATAACTTAATCAACTTGTATTATATATTATGTAATCTTGAGATACCATAGACACGTATACAATGTTTCGACCTATCATGTCGACACATCTATATATATTTCGGAACAACCATAGACACTCTATATGTGAATGTTGGAGTTAGCTATACAGGGTTGAGGTTGATTCCAAAATATATATAGTTTGAGTTGTGATCAATACTGAGATACGTATACACTGGGTCGTGGATTGATTCAAGATAATATTTATCGATTTATTTTTGTACATCTAACTGTGGACAACTAGTTGTAGGTTACTAACGAGGACAGCTGACTTAATAAACTTAAAACATCAAAATATATTAAAAGTGTTGTAAATATATTTTGAACATACTTTGATATATATGTATATATTGTTATAGGTTCGTGAATCAACCAGTGGCCAAGTCTTACTTCCCAACGAAGTAAAAATCTGTGAAAGTGAGTTATAGTCCTACTTTTAAAATCTAATATTTTTGGGATGAGAATACATGCAGGTTTTATAAATGATTTACAAAATAGACACAAGTACGTGAAACTACATTCTATGGTTGAATTATCGAAATCGAATATGCCCCTTTTTATTAAGTCTGGTAATCTAAGAATTAGGGAACAGACACCCTAATTGACGCGAATCCTAAAGATAGATCTATTGGGCCTAACAAACCCCATCCAAAGTACCGGATGCTTTAGTACTTTGAAATTTATATCATATCCGAAGGGTGTCCCGGAATGATGGGGATATTCTTATATATGCATCTTGTTAATGTCGGTTACCAGGTGTTCACCATATGAATGATTTTTATCTCTATGTATGGGATGTGTATTGAAATATGAAATCTTGTGGTCTATTATTATGATTTGATATATATAGGTTAAACCAATAACTCACCAACATTTTTGTTGACGTTTTAAGCATGTTTATTCTCAGGTGATTATTAAGAGCTTCCGCTGTCGCATACTTAAATAAGGACGAGATTTGGAGTCCATGCTTGTATGATATTGTGTAAAAACTGCATTCAAGAAACTTATTTTGTTGTAACATATTTGTATTGTAAACCATTATGTAATGGTCGTGTGTAAACAGGATATTTTAGATTATCATTATTTGATAATCTACGTAAAGCTTTTTAAACCTTTATTGATGAAATAAAGGTTATGGTTTGTTTTAAAATGAATGCAGTCTTTGAAAAACGTCTCATATAGAGGTCAAAACCTCGCAACGAAATCAATTAATATGGAACATTTTTAATCAATAAGAACGGGACATTTCAGTTGGTATCCGAGCGTTGGTCTTAGAGAACCAGAATTTTGCATTAGTGTGTCTTATCGAGTTTGTTAGGATGCATTAGTGAGTCTGGACTTCGACCGTGTTTACTTGAAAAATGATTGCTTAACAAATTTTGTTGGAAACTATATATTTTTAACATGTGAATATTATGTGATATATTAATCTCTTAACGCGTTTGATATTATGTGATAGATGTCTACCTCTAGAACAAGTCCCATTGACTTACCTAATAATAATGAAGAGTCAAATGTAAATTGGAATGATTCGTGGACTGATTCACAAGTTCCCGAAGAGGAACCGGAAGAAGAGTCGGAACCGGAAGAAGAATCGGAACCGGAAGAAGAATCGGAACCGGATGAAGAAATAGAACCGGTGGGGGAAATAATAAAATGGTTAAGTAAAAGAAAATCCTCAACCAACCGACCAAGGTTAATTATGGTCAATGGTGTTTCCGCCAAGGAAGCAAAATATTGGGAGGATTACCAATTCTCCGATGAATCGGATTCCGACGAGAATTCCGATGATGTTATAGAAATTACCCCAACTGAATTTAAAAAGGCAAAAGAAAATAATAAGGGAAAGGGCATAAAAATAGAGAAATCTAATTCCAACCCCGATGAACTTTATATGTATCGTCAACCCCCGAAGTCCTTAAGTTGTAACAATGACCCGGGAACCTCTAAACCACCAGGTTTTTCTAAACCAATGTGGAAAACGACGGCTCGTATTAGGGGAACATCATATATCCCTAGAAACTTGGCAAAACGAACCAAAACCGAAGAAGAAGAAACAAGCGAGTCGGAATAAGATAGTTGTATTCGTGTGGTGTAATATATGTAATATAGTGTGCTTATGCTTTATGATATATGTAAAAATTGCTTGTATTAATAAGTATTTTTTTTTATGAATCTAACTCTTGTCTATTTTACAGTATAAAAACACAAAATGGATAGACAACCCAATATTTTAAGAGACCTACCCGGAGACATGATTGATGAAATCTTGTCTAGAGTCGGTCAGAATTCTTCGGCACAACTATTTAAGGCGAGATCAGTTTGTAAGACATTCGAAGAACATTCCAAGAATGCCTTGGTTTATAAAAGGCTTTCGTTCGAAAGATGGGGGATATCACATTGGGAAATCCATAAGTTACGATGTGTTTACTTTGACGCATATATTGCGGGGAACCCAAATGCTATTTTACGCAATGGGTTAAGAAATTATTTTGACTCAATATATCCGAATATTGGACTTCGTGATTTAGAAAAAGCGGCTAACATGCAACATAAAGAAGCATGTTATGCTTACGGATTAGTAATGTTCGCTTCTCACCAAAGTGAGAACAAGAACATCGGGCTACAACTATTAAACAAAACATTCCCACAAGTGACGGAGTCGGTAATTGGGGTAAGAAATGAGGTTTTTAGATTGTTACGGGACTGTTGGACATTACGTAACCCTCGTCCCTTTGACGACGTTACAACACGCTGTCTTATCAACGGCCATAACGGTTATGTTCCACAAGACCAAGGATGGGAAGTAATCCTAGTAAAACCAGAATGCATGACTTGTTTCTGGACGTAAGAATTACGTGTCTTTATTGCCTTTGCTGAACAACTTGTGTACTAGCTAGAATTATCTTCACAACCATCTTGTATCAAATTTATTGTGTGCTATATTTCATGCTATATGTAAAATAAGCGGTATTGTAAGTTTGTAAAATATTGTGTAAAAGTTTGAACGCGAAATATTATTATAATCAGTTTTTCATATAGAATTGTAGTAGTTGAATTGTATATTAGCTACTAAGTATAAACTTAACGGGTAGGTACTACCCGAATTTAAACTTATAATACGCTAATATGAAGAAAAAGCTTTTATAAATGAGTTCATATTATGCTACGAAATACTATTAACTACTCTTAATATTATGTATGATTAACTTGTTCCATTTGACTATTTTGAAGGAAATGGCACCGACTACTCGACACACCGTGAATATGAATGAAGAGGAATTCCGTACTTTTCTAGCTTCAAACATAGCCGCAGTACAGGCTGCGCTACATACCAACAATAACCTTGGATCTAGCAGTACAGGAAATCGTGTAGGATGCACCTACAAAGAATTCACTGCCTGCAAACCTTTAGAATTTGATGGAACCGAAGGACCGATCGGATTGAAACGGTGGACCGAGAAGGTCGAATCGGTGTTTTCCATAAGTAAGTGTACTGAAGAGGACAAAGTGAAGTACGCTACGCATACCTTCACAGGTTCAGCGTTAACATGGTGGAATACCTATCTAGAGCAAGTGGGACAAGACGATGCGTACGCACTACCGTGGTCAGCATTCAAGCACTTGATGAACGAGAAATACCGTCCCAGAACCGAGGTCAATAAGCTCAAGACAGAACTTAGAGGGTTACGAACCCAAGGATTTGATATTACCACGTATGAAAGACGATTCACAGAATTGTGCCTATTGTGTCCGGGAGCATTCGAAGATGAGGAAGAGAAGATCGACGCGTTTGTGAAAGGATTACCGGAAAGAATCCAAGAAGATATAAGTTCATACGATCCCGCCTCCATACAACAGGCATGTAGAATGGCTCACAAACTAGTGAACCAGATTGAAGAAAGAATTAAAGAACAGACTGCTGAAGAGGCCAATGTGAAGCAAGTCAAAAGAAAGTGGGAGGAAAACGGTGATAAGAATCACCAATACAACAACAACAATAATCGCAACAATTATCCCAACAATCGCAACATCAATCACAACTACAACAAACGGCCCAACAACAACAACAACAACAACAACAACAGCAACTACAACAATCATCCCAACAACAATAATAACCGCAATAACAACAACAATCAGAAGCAGCTATGCCAAAGGTGTGAAAAGTATCACTCGGGGTTCTGCACCAAATTTTGCAACAAGTGTAAAAGAAATGGTCATAGCGCAGCGAAGTGTGAGGTCTACGGACCAGGGGTTAATAGAACGAAAGGAACAAATGGTGTTGGAACGAGTAATGGCGGAACAAGTAGTGTCAGAGCAAGTTATGCCAATGTAGTTTGTTATAAATGTGGAAAACCGGGCCACATTATTAGAAATTGCCCGAACCAGGAGAACACGAATGGACAAGGCCGCGGAAGAGTTTTAAATATTAATGCGGCAGAGGCACAGGAAGACCCGGAGCTTGTTACGGGTACGTTTCTTATTGACAATAAATCTGCTTACGTTTTATTTGATTCGGGTGCGGATAGAAGCTAAATGAGTAGAGATTTTTGTGCTAAATTAAGTTGTCCATTGACGCCTTTAGATAGTAAATTTTTACTCGAATTAGCAAATGGTAAATTAATTTCAGCAGATAATATATGTCGAAATCGAGAAATTAAACTGGTTAGCGAAACATTTAAGATTGATTTGATACCAGTAGAGTTAGGGAGTTTTGATGTGATAATCGGTATGGACTGGTTGAAAGAAGTGAAAGCAGAGATCGTTTGTTACAAAAATGCAATTCGCATTATACGAGAAAAAGGAAAACCCTTAATGGTGTACGGAGAAAAGGGCAACACGAAGCTACATCTTATTAGTAATTTGAAGGCACAAAAACTAATAAGAAAAGGTTGCTATGTTGTTCTAGCACACGTCGAGAAAGTACAAACTGAAGAAAAGAGCATCAATGATGTTCCCATTGCAAAAGAATTTCCCGATGTATTTCCGAAAGAATTACCGGGATTACCCCCACATCGATCCGTTGAATTTCAAATAGATCTTGTACCTGCACCAATAGCTCGTGCTCCTTACAGACTCGCACCCAGCGAGATGAAAGAACTGCAAAGCCAATTACAAGAACTTTTAGAGCATGGTTTCATTCGACCAAGCACATCACCGTGGAGAGCTCCTGTTTTGTTTGTCAAGAAGAAAGATGGTACATTTAGGTTGTGTATCGACTACCGAGAGTTGAACAAACTTACCATCAAGAACCGCTACCCACTACCGAGAATCGACGACTTATTTGATCAACTACAAGGCTCGTCTATTTATTCAAAGCTTGACTTACGTTCCGGGTATCATCAAATGCGGGTGAAAGAAGATGATATTCCAAAGACTGCTTTCAGAACACGTTACGGTCATTACGAGTTTATGGTCATGCTGTTTGGTTTAACTAATGCACCAGCTGTATTCATGGACCTTATGAACCGAGTGTGTGGACCATACCTTGACAAGTTTGTCATTGTTTTCATTGATGACATACTTATTTACTCAAAGAATGACCAAGAACACGGTGAACATTTGAGAAAGGTGTTAGAAGTATTGAGGAAGGAAGAATTGTACGCTAAGTTTTCAAAGTGTGCATTTTGGTTGGAAGAAGTTCAATTCCTCGGTCACATAGTGAACAAAGAAGGTATTAAGGTGGATCGGGCAAAGATAGAAACTGTTGAAAAGTGGGAAACCCCGAAAACTCCGAAACACATACGCCAGTTTTTAGGACTAGCTGGTTACTACAGAAGGTTCATCCAAGACTTTTCCAGAATAGCAAAACCCTTGACTGCATTAACGCATAAAGGGAAGAAATTTGAATGGAATGATGAACAAGAGAAAGCGTTTCAGTTATTGAAGAAAAAGCTAACTACGGCACCTATATTGTCATTGCCTGAAGGGAATGATGATTTTGTGATTTATTGTGACGCATCAAAGCAAGGTCTCGGTTGTGTATTAATGCAACGAACGAAGGTGATTGCTTATGCGTCTAGACAATTGAAGATTCACGAACAAAATTATACGACGCATGATTTGGAATTAGGCGCGGTTGGTTTTGCATTAAAGACTTGGAGGCACTACTTATATGGGGTCAAAAGTATTATATATAACGACCACAAAAGTCTTCAACACATATTTAATCAGAAACAACTGAATATGAGGCAGCGTAGGTGGATTGAATTATTGAATGATTATGACTTTGAGATTCGTTACCACCCGGGGAAGGCAAATGTGGTAGCCGATGCCTTGAGCAGGAAGGACAGAGAACCCATTCGAGTAAAATCTATGAATATAATGATTCATAATAACCTTACTACTCAAATAAAGGAGGCGCAACAAGGAGTTTTAAAAGAGGGAAATTTAAAGGATGAAATACCCAAAGGATCGGAGAAGCATCTTAATATTCGGGAAGACGGAACCCGGTATAGGGCTGAAAGGATTTGGGTACCAAAATTTGGAGATATGAGAGAAATGGTACTTAGAGAAGCTCATAAAACCAGATACTCAATACATCCTGGAACGGGGAAGATGTACAAGGATCTCAAGAAACATTTTTGATGGCCGGGTATGAAAGCCGATGTTGCTAAATACGTAGGAGAATGTTTGACATGTTCTAAGGTCAAAGCTGAGCATCAGAAACCATCAGGTCTACTTCAACAACCCGAAATCCCGGAATGGAAATGGGAAAACATTACCATGGATTTCATCACTAAATTGCCAAGGACTGCAAGTGGTTTTGATACTATTTGGGTAATAGTTGATCGTCTCACCAAATCAGCACACTTCCTGCCAATAAGAGAAGATGACAAGATGGAGAAGTTAGCACGACTGTATTTGAAGGAAGTCGTCTCCAGACATGGAATACCAATCTCTATTATCTCTGATAGGGATGGCAGATTTATTTCAAGATTCTGGCAGACATTACAGCAAGCATTAGGAACTCGTCTAGACATGAGTACTGCCTATCATCCACAAACTGATGGGCAGAGCGAAAGGACGATACAAACGCTTGAAGACATGCTACGAGCATGTGTTATTGATTTCGGAAAGAGTTGGGATCGACATCTACCGTTAGCAGAATTTTCTTACAACAACAGCTACCATTCAAGCATTGAGATGGCGCCGTTTGAAGCACTTTATGGTAAAAAGTGCAGGTCTCCGATTTGTTGGAGTGAAGTGGGGGATAGACAATTTCAGGTCCGGAGATTATACAAGAAACTACCGAGAAGATCATCCAAATTCAACAACGGTTGAAAACCGCCCAAAGTCGACAAAAGAGCTACGCTGACATTAAAAGAAAAGATATAGAATTTTAAATTGGAGAGATGGTCATGCTTAAAGTTGCACCTTGTTAAGGCGTTGTTCGATTTGGTAAACGAGGGAAATTAAATCCAAGGTATATTGGACCATTCAAGATTATTGATCGTGTCGGACCAGTAGCTTACCGACTTGAGTTACCTCAATAACTCGCGGCTGTACATAACGCTTTCCACGTCTCGAATTTGAAGAAATGTTTTGCTAAAGAAGATCTCACTATTCCGTTAGATGAAATCCAAATCAACGAAAAACTTCAATTCATCGAAGAACCCGTCGAAATAATGGATCGTGAGGTTAAAAGACTTAAGCAAAACAAGATACCAATTGTTAAGGTTCGATGGAATGCTCGTAGAGGACCCGAGTTCACCTGGGAGCATGAAGATCAGATGAAGAAGAAATACCCACATCTATTTCCAGAAGATTCGTCAACACCTTCAACAGCTTAAAATTTCAGGACGAAATTTATTTAACGAGTAGGTACTGTAGTGACCCGAACTTTTCCATGTTTATATATATTAATTGAGATTGATATTTACATGATTAAATGTTTCCAACATGTTAAGCAATCAAACTTGTTAAGACTTGATTAATTGAAATATGTTTCATATAGACAATTGACCACCCAAGTTGACCGGTGATTCACGAACGTTAAAACTTGTAAAAACTATATGATGACATATATATGGATATATATATATAGTTAACATGATACTATGATAAGTAAACATATCATTAAGTATATTAACAATGAACGACATATGTAAAAACAAGACTACTAACTTAATGATTTTTAAACGAGACATATATGTAACGATTATCGTTGTAAAGACATTTAATGTATATATATCATATTAAGAGATATTCATACATGATAATATCATGATAATATAATAATTTAAAATCTCATTTGATATTATAAACATTGGGTTAACAACATTTAACAAGATCGTTAACCTAAAGGTTTCAAAACAACACTTAGATGTAACGACTAACGATGACTTAACGACTCAGTTAAAATGTATATACATGTAGTTTTTTAATATGTATTTATACACTTTTGAAAGACTTCAATACACTTATCAAAATACTTCTACTTAACAAAAATGCTTAAAATTACATCCTCGTTCAGTTTCATCAACAATTCTACTCGTATGCACCCGTATTCGTACTCGTACAATACACAGTTTTTAGATGTATGTACTATTGGTATATACACTCCAATGATCAGCTCTTAGCAGCCCATGTGAGTCACCTAACACATGTGGGAACCATCATTTGGAAACTAGCATGAAATATCTCATAAAATTACAAAAATATGAGTAATCATTCATGACTTATTTACATGAAAACAAAATTACATATCCTTTATATCTAATCCATACACCAACGACCAAAAACACCTACAAACACTTTCATTCTTCAATTTTCTTCATCTAATTGATCTCTCTCAAGTTCTATCTTCAAGTTCTAAGTGTTCTTCATATATTCTACAAGTTCTAGTTACATAAAATCAAGAATACTTTCAAATTTGCTAGCTCACTTCCAATCTTGTAAGGTGATCATCCAACCTCAAGAAATCTTTGTTTCTTACAGTAGGTTATCATTCTAATACAAGGTAATAATCATATTCAAACTTTGGTTCAATTTCTATAACTATAACAATCTTATTTCAAGTGATGATCTTACTTGAACTTGTTTTCGTGTCATGATTCTGCTTCAAGAACTTCGAGCCATCCAAGGATCCGTTGAAGCTAGATCCATTTTTCTATTTTCCAGTAGGTTTATCCAAGGAACTTAAGGTAGTAATGATGTTCATAACATCATTCGATTCATACATATAAAGCTATCTTATTCGAAGGTTTAAACTTGTAATCACTAGAACATAGTTTAGTTAATTCTAAACTTGTTCGCAAACAAAAGTTAATCCTTCTAACTTGACTTTTAAAATCAACTAAACACATGTTCTATATCTATATGATATGCTAACTTAATGATTTAAAACCTGGAGACACGAAAAACACCGTAAAACCGGATTTACGCCGTCGTAGTAACACTGCGGGCTGTTTTGGGTTAGTTAATTAAAAACTATGATAAAATTTGACTTAAAAGTTGTTATTCTGATAAAATGATTTTTATTATGAACATGAAACTATATCCAAAATGGAAGTATGTTTTCTAAAATGGTCATCTAGACGTTGTTCTTTCGACTGAAATGACTACCTTTACAAAAATGACTTGTAACTTATTTTTACGACTATAAACCTATACTTTTTCTGTTTAGATTCATAAAATAGAGTTCAATATGAAACCATAGCAATTTGATTCACTCAAAACGGATTTAAAATGAAGAAGTTATGGGTAAAACAAGATTGGATAATTTTTCTCATTTTAGCTACGTGAAAATTGGTAACAAATCTATTCCAACCATAACTTAATCAACTTGTATTGTATATTATATAATCTTGAGATACCATAGACATGTATACAATGTTTCGACCTATCATGTCGACACATCTATATATATTTCGGAACAACCATAGACACTCTATATGTGAATGTTGGAGTTAGCTATACAGGGTTGAGGTTGATTCCAAAATATATATAGTTTGAGTTGTGATCAATACTGAGATACGTATACACTGGGTCGTGGATTGATTCAAGATAATATTTATCGATTTATTTCTGTACATCTAACTGTGGACAACTAGTTGTAGGTTACTAACGAGGACAGCTGACTTAATAAACTTAAAACATCAAAATATATTAAAAGTGTTGTAAATATATTTTGAACATACTTTGATATATATGTATATATTGTTATAGGTTCGTGAATCAACCAGTGGCCAAGTCTTACTTCCCAACGAAGTAAAAATATGTGAAAGTGAGTTATAGTCCCACTTTTAAAATCTAATATTTTTGGGATGAGAATACATCCAGGTTTTATAAATGATTTACAAAATAGACACAAGTACGTGAAACTACATTCTATGGTTGAATTATCGAAATCGAATATGCCTCTTTTTATTAAGTCTGGTAATCTAAGAATTAGGGAACAGACACCCTAATTGACGCGAATCCTAAAGATAGATCTATTGGGCCTAACAAACCCCATCCAAAGTACCGGATGCTTTAGTACTTCGAAATTTATATCATATCCGAAGGGTGTCCCGGAATGATGGGGATATTCTTATATATGCATCTTGTTAATGTCGGTTACCAGGTGTTCACCATATGAATGATTTTTATCTCTATGTATGGGATGTGTATTGAAATATGAAATCTTGTGGTCTATTATTATGATTTGATATATATAGGTTAAACCTATAACTCACCAACATTTTTCTTGACGTTTTAAGCATGTTTATTCTCAGGTGATTATTAAGAGCTTCCACTGTCGCATACTTAAATAAGGACAAGATTTGGAGTCCATGCTTGTATGATATTGTGTAAAAACTGCATTCAAGAAACTTATTTTGTTGTAACATATTTGTATTGTAAACCATTATGTAATGGTCGTGTGTAAACAGGATATTTTAGATTATCATTATTTGATAATCTACGTAAAGCTTTTTAAACCTTTATTGATGAAATAAAGGTTATGGTTTGTTTTAAAATGAATGCAGTCTTTGAAAAACGTCTCATATAGAGGTCAAAACCTCGCAACGAAATCAATTAATATGGAACGTTTTTAATCAATAAGAACGGGACATTTCAGTTGGTATCCGAGCGTTGGTCTTAGAGAACCATAATTTTGCATTAGTGTGTCTTATCGAGTTTGTTAGGATGCATTAGTGAGTCTGGACTTCGACCGTGTTTACTTGAAAAATGATTGCTTAACAAATTTTGTTGGAAACTATATATTTTTAACATGTGAATATTATGTGATATATTAATCTCTTAACGCGTTTGATATTATGTGATAGATGTCTACCTCTAGAACAAGTCCCATTGACTCACCTAATAATAATGAAGAGTCAAATGTAAATTGGAATGATTCGTGGACTGATTCACAAGTTCCCGAAGAGGAACCGGAAGAAGAGTCGGAACTGGAAGAAGAATCGGAACCGGATGAAGAAATAGAACCGGTGGGGGAAATAATAAAACGGTTAAGTAAAAGAAAATCCTCAACCAACCGACCAAGGTTAATTATGGTCAATGGTGTTTCCGCCAAGGAAGCAAAATATTGGGAGGATTACCAATTCTCCGATGAATCGGATTCCGACGAGAATTCCGATGATGTTATAGAAATTACCCCAACTGAATTTAAAAAGGCAAAAGAAAATAATAAGGGAAAGGGCATAAAAATAGAGAAATCTAATTCCAACCCCGATGAACTTTATATGTATCGTCAACCCCCGAAGTCCTTAAGTTGTAACAATGACCCGGGAACCTCTAAACCACCAGGTTTTTCTAAACCAATGTGGAAAACGACGGCTCGTATTAGGGGAACATCATATATCCCTAGAAACTTGGCAAAACGAACCAAAACCGAAGAAGAAAAAACAAGCGAGTCGGAATAAGATAGTTGTATTCGTGTGGTGTAAAATATGTAATATAGTGTGCTTATGCTTTATGATATATGTAAAAATTGCTTGTATTAATAAGTATTTTTTTTTATGAATCTAACTCTTGTCTATTTTACAGTATAAAAACACAAAATGGATAGACAACCCAATATTTTAAGAGACCTACCCGGAGACATGATTGATGAAATCTTGTCTAGAGTCGGTCAGAATTCTTCGGCACAACTATTTAAGGCGATATCAGTTTGTAAGACATTCGAAGAACATTCCAAGAATGCCTTGGTTTATAAAAGGCTTTCGTTCGAAATATGGGGGATATCACATTGGGAAATCCATAAGTTACGATGTGTTTACTTTGACGCATATATTGCGGGGAACCCAAATGCTATTTTACGCAATGGGTTAAGAAATTATTTTGACTCAATATATCCGAATATTAGACTTCGTGATTTAGAAAAAGCGGCTAACATGCAACATAAAGAAGCATGTTATGCTTACGGATTAGTAATGTTCGCTTCTCATCAAAGTGAGAACAAGAACATCGGGCTACAACTATTAAACAAAACATTCCCACAAGTGACGGAGTCGGTAATTGGGATAAGAAATGAGGTTTTTAGATTGTTACGGGACTGTTGGACATTACGTAACCCTCGTCCCTTTGACGACGTTACAACACGCTGTCTTATCAACGGCCATAACGGTTATGTTCCACAAGACCAAGGATGGGAAGTAATTCTAGTAAAACCAGAATGCATGACTTGTTTCTGGACGTATGAATTACGTGTCTTTATTGCCTTTGCTGAACGACTTGTGTACTAGCTAGAATTATCTTCACAACCATCTTGTATCAAATTTATTGTGTGCTATATTTCATGCTATATGTAAAATAAGCGGTATTGTAAGTTTGTAAAATATTGTGTAAAAGTTTGAACGCGAAATATTATTATAATCAGTTTTTCATATAGAATTGTAGTAGTTGAATTGTATATTAGCTACTAAGTATGAACTTAACGGGTAGGTACTACCCGAATTTAAACTTATAATACGCTAATATGAAGAAAAAGCTTTTATAAATGAGTTCATATTATGCTACGAAATACTATTAACTACTCTTAATATTATGTATGATTAACTTGTTCCATTTGACTATTTTGAAGGAAATGGCACCGACTACTCGACACACCGTGAATATGAATGAAGAGGAATTCCGTACTTTTCTAGCTTCAAACATAGCCGCAGTACAGGCTGCGCTACATACTAATAATAACCTTGGATCTAGCAGTACAGGAAATCGTGTAGGATGCACCTACAAAGAATTCACTGCCTGCAAACCTTTAGAATTTGATGGAACCGAAGGACCGATCGGATTGAAACGGTGGACCGAGAAGGTCGAATCGGTGTTTGCCATAAGTAAGTGTACTGAAGAGGACAAAGTGAAGTACGCTATGCATACCTTCACAGGTTCTGCGTTAACATGGTGGAATACCTATCTAGAGCAAGTGGGACAAGACGATGCGTACGCACTACCGTGGTCAGCATTCAAGCACTTGATGAACGAGAAATACCGTCCCAGAACCGAGGTCAATAAGCTCAAGACAGAACTTAGACGGTTACGAACCCAAGGATTTGATATTACCATGTACGAAAGACGATTCACAGAATTGTGCCTATTGTGTCCGGGAGCATTCGAAGATGAGGAAGAGAAGATCGACGCGTTTGTGAAAGGATTACCGGAAAGAATCCAAGAAGATATAAGTTCACACGAGCCCGCCTCCATACAACAGGCATGTAGAATGGCTCACAAACTAGTGAACCAGATTGAAGAAAGAATTAAAGAACAGACTGCTGAAGAGGCCAATGTGAAGCAAGTCAAAAGAAAGTGGGAGGAAAACGGTGATAAGAATCACCAATACAACAACAACAATAATCGCAACAATTATCCCAACAATCGCAACATCAATCGCAACTACAACAAACGGCCCAACAACAACAACAACAACAACAGCAACTACAACAATCATCCCAACAACAATAATAACCGCAACAACAACAATCAGAAGCAGCTATGCCAAAGGTGTGAAAAGTATCACTCGGGGTTCTGCACCAAATTTTGCAACAAGTGTAAAAGAAATGGTCATAGCGCAGCGAAGTATGAGGTCTACAGACCAGGGGTTAATAGAACGAAAGGAACAAATGGTGTCGGAACGAGTAATGGCGGAGCAAGTAGTGTCGGAGCAAGTTATGCCAATGTAGTTTGTTATAAATGTGGAAAACCGGGCCACATTATTAGAAATTGCCCGAACCAGGAGAACACGAATGGACAAGGCCGTGGAAGAGTTTTCAATATTAATGCGGCAGAGGCACAGGAAGACCCGGAGCTTGTTACGGGTACGTTTCTTATTGACAATAAATCTGCTTACGTTTTATTTGATTCGGGTGCGGATAGAAGCTATATGAGTAGAGATTTTTGTGCTAAATTAAGTTGTCCATTGACGCCTTTAGATAGTAAATTTTTACTCAAATTAGCAAATGGTAAATTAATTTCAGCAGATAATATATGTCGAAATCGAGAAATTAAACTAGTTAGCGAAACATTTAAGATTGATTTGATACCAGTAGAGTTAGGGAGTTTTGATGTGATAATCGGTATGGACTGGTTAAAAGAAGTGAAAGCAGAGATCGTTTGTTACAAAAATGCAATTCGCATTATACGAGAAAAAGGAAAACCCTTAATGGTGTACGGAGAAAAGGGCAACACGAAGCTACATCTTATTAGTAATTTGAAGGCACAAAAACTAATAAGAAAAGGTTGCTATGCTGTTCTAGCACACGTCGAGAAAGTACAAAATGAAGAAAAGAGCATCAATGATGTT
The DNA here is from genome assembly GCF_046630445.1 of Rutidosis leptorrhynchoides. Lineage (NCBI taxonomy): Eukaryota > Viridiplantae > Streptophyta > Magnoliopsida > Asterales > Asteraceae > Rutidosis > Rutidosis leptorrhynchoides. The sequence goes on from NC_092342.1 coordinate 28,881,921, forward strand.
CCCATTGCAAAAGAATTTCCCGATGTATTTCCGAAAGAATTACCGGGATTACCCCCACATCGATCCGTTGAATTTCAAATAGATCTTGTACCAGGAGCTGCACCAATAGCTCGTGCTCCTTACAGACTCGCACCCAGCGAGATGAAAGAACTGCAAAGCCAATTACAAGAACTTTTAGAGCGTGGTTTCATTCGACCAAGCACATCACCGTGGGGAGCTCCTGTTTTGTTTGTCAAGAAGAAAGATGGTACATTCAAGTTGTGTATCGACTACCGAGAGTTGAACAAACTTACCATCAAGAACCGCTACCCACTACCGAGAATCGACGACTTATTTGATCAACTACAAGGCTCGTCTGTTTATTCAAAGATTGACTTACGTTCCGGGTATCATCAAATGCGGGTGAAAGAAGATGATATTCCAAAGACTGCTTTCAGAACACGTTACGGTCATTACGAGTTTATGGTCATGCCGTTTGGTTTAACTAATGCACCAGCTGTATTCATGGACCTTATGAACCGAGTGTGTGGACCATACCTTGACAAGTTTGTCATTGTTTTCATTGATGACATACTTATTTACTCAAAGAATGACCAAGAACACGGTGAACATTTGAGAAAGATGTTAGAAGTATTGAGGAAGGAAGAATTGTACGCTAAGTTATCAAAGTGTGCATTTTGGTTGGAAGAAGTTCAATTCCTCGGTCACATAGTGAACAAAGAAGGTATTAAGGTGGATCCGGCAAAGATAGAAACTGTTGAAAAGTGGGAAACCCCGAAAACTCCGAAACACATACGCCAGTTTTTAGGACTAGCTGGTTACTACAGAAGGTTCATCCAAGACTTTTCCAGAATAGCAAAACCCTTGACTGCATTAACGCATAAAGGGGAGAAATTTGAATGGAATGATGAACAAGAGAAAGCGTTTCAGTTATTGAAGAAAAAGCTAACTACGGCACCTATATTGTCATTGCCTGAAGGGAATGATGATTTTGTGATTTATTGTGACGCATCAAAGCAAGGTCTCGGTTGTGTATTAATGCAACGAACGAAGGTGATTGCTTATGCATCTAGACAATTGAAGATTCACGAACAAAATTATACGACGCATGATTTGGAATTAGGCGCGGTTGTTTTTGCATTAAAGACTTGGAGGCACTACTTATATGGGGTCAAAAGTATTATATATACCGACCACAAAAGTCTTCAACACATATTTTGAAATGTCCCGTTCTTATTGATTAAAAACGTTCCATATTAATTGATTTCGTTGCGAGGTTTTGACCTCTATATGAGATGTTTTTCAAAGACTGCATTCATTTTTAAAATAAACCATAACCTTTATTTCATAAATAAAGGTTTAAAAAGCTTTACGTAGATTATCAAATAATGATAATCTAAAATATCCTGTTTACACACGACCATTACATAATGGTTTACAATACAAATATGTTACATTGAAATCAGTTTCTTGAATGCAGTTTTTACACAATATCATACAAACATGGACTCCAAATCTTGTCCTTATTTTAGTATGCAACAGCGGAAGCTCTTAATATTCACCTGAGAATAAACATGCTTTAAACGTCAACAAAAATGTTGGTGAGTTATAGGTTTAACCTATATATATCAAATCGTAACAATAGACCACAAGATTTCATATTTCAATACACATCCCATACATAGAGATAAAAATCATTCATATGGTGAACACCTGGTAACCGACAATAACAAGATGCATATATAAGAACATCCCCATCATTCCGGGACACCCTTCGGATATGATATAAATTTCGAAGTACTAAAGCATCCGGTACTTTGGATGGGGTTTGTTAGGCCCAATAGATCTATCTTTAGGATTCGCGTCAATTAGGGTGTCTGTTCCCTAATTCTTAGATTACCAGACTTAATAAAAAGGGGCATATTCGATTTCGATAATTCAACCATAGAATGTAGTTTCACGTACTTGTGTCTATTTTGTAAATCATTTATAAAACCTGCATGTATTCTCATCCCAAAAATATTAGATTTTAAAAGTGGGACTATAACTCACCTTCACAGATTTTTACTTCGTCGGGAAGTAAGACTTGGCCACTGGTTGATTCACGAACCTATAACAATATATACATATATATCAAAGTATGTTCAAAATATATTTACAACACTTTTAATATATTTTGATGTTTTAAGTTTATTAAGTCAGCTGTCCTCGTTAGTAACCTACAACTAGTTGTCCACAGTTAGATGTACAGAAATAAATCGATAAATATTATCTTGAATCAATCCACGACCCAGTGTATACGTATCTCAGTATTGATCACAACTCAAACTATATATATTTTGGAATCAACCTCAACCCTGTATAGCTAACTCCAACATTCACATATAGAGTGTCTATGGTTGTTCCGAAATATATATAGATGTGTCGACATGATAGGTCGAAACATTGTATACGTGTCTATGGTATCTCAAGATTACATAATATATAATACAAGTTGATTAAGTTATGGTTGGAATAGATTTGTTACCAATTTTCACGTAGCTAAAATGAGAAAAATTATCCAATCTTGTTTTACCCATAACTTCTTCATTTTAAATCCGTTTTGAGTGAATCAAATTGCTATGGTTTCATATTGAACTCTATTTTATGAATCTAAACAAAAAAAGTATAGGTTTCTAGTCGGAAAAATAAGTTACAAGTCGTTTTTGTAAAGGTAGTCATTTCAGTCGAAAGAACGACGTCTAGATGACCATTTTAGAAAACATACTTTCACTTTGAGTTTAACCATAATTTTTTTGATATAGTTTCATGTTCATAATAAAAATCATTTTCTCAGAATAACAACTTTTAAATCAAAGTTTATCATAGTTTTTAATTAACTAACCCAAAACAGCCCGCGGTGTTACTACGACGGCGTAAATCCGGTTTTACGGTGTTTTTCGTGTTTCCAGGTTTTAAATCATTAAGTTAGCATATCATATAGATATAGAACATGTGTTTAGTTGATTTTAAAAGTCAAGTTAGAAGGATTAACTTTTGTTTGCGAACAAGTTTAGAATTAACTAAACTATGTTCTAGTGATTACAAGTTTAAACCTTCGAATAAGATAGCTTTATATGTATGAATTGAATGATGTTATGAACATCATTACTACCTTAAGTTCCTTGGATGAACCTACTGGAAAAGAGAAAAATGGATCTAGCTTCAATGGATCCTTGGATGGCTCAAAGTTCTTGAAGCAAAATCATGACACGAAACAAGTTCAAGTAAGATCATCACTTGAAATAAGATTGTTATAGTTATAGAAATTGAACCAAAGTTTGAATATGATTATTACCTTGTATTAGAATGATAACCTACTGTAAGAAACAAAGATTTCTTGAGGTTGGATGATCACCTTACAAGATTGGAAGTGAGCTAGCAAACTTGAAAGTATTCTTGATTTTATGAAACTAGAACTTTTGGAATTTATGAAGAACACTTAGAACTTGAAGATAGAACTTGAGAGAGTTCAATTAGATGAAGAAAATTGAAGAATGAAAGTGTTTGTAGGTGTTTTTGGTCGTTGGTGTATGGATTAGATATAAAGGATATGTAATTTTGTTTTCATGTAAATAAGTCATGAATGATTACTCATATTTTTGTAATCTTATGAGATATTTCATGCTAGTTGCCAAATGATGGTTCCCACATGTGTTAGGTGACTCACATGGGCTGCTAAGAGCTGATCATTGGAGTGTATATACCAATAGTACATACATCTAAAAGCTGTGTATTGTACGAGTACGAATACGGGTGCATACGAGTAGAATTGTTGATGAAACTGAACGAGAATGTAATTGTAAGCATTTTTGTTAAGTAGAAGTATTTTGATAAGTGTAATGAAGTCTTTCAAAAGTGTATAAATACATATTAAAATACTACATGTATATACATTTTAACTGAGTCGTTAAGTCATCGTTAGTCGTTACATGTAAGTGTTGTTTTGAAACCTTTAGGTTAACGATCTTGTTAAATGTTGTTAACCCAATGTTTATAATATCAAAAGAGATTTTAAATTATTATATTATCATGATATTATGATGTACGAATATCTCTTAATATGATATATATACATTAAATGTCGTTACAACGATAAACGTTACATATATGTCTCGTTTCAAAATCATTAAGTTAGTAGTCTTGTTTTTACATATGTAGTTCATTGTTAATATAATTAATGATATGTTTACTTATCATAATATCATGTTAACTATATATATAACCATATATATGTCATCATATAGTTTTTTTACAAGTTTTAACGTTCGTGAATCACCGGTCAACTTGGGTGGTCAATTGTCTATATGAAACCTATTTCAATTAATCAAGTCTTAACAAGTTTGATTGCTTAACATGTTGGAAACATTTAATCATGTAAACATCAATCTCAATTAATATATATAAACATGGAAAAGTTCGGGTCACTACAGTACCTACCCGTTAAATAAATTTCGTCCCGAAATTTTAAGCTGTTGAAGGTGTTGACGAATCTTCTGGAAATAGATGCGGGTATTTCTTCTTCATCTGATCTTCACGCTCCCAGGTGAACTCAGGTCCTCTACGAGCATTCCATCGAACCTTAACAATTGGTATCTTGTTTTGCTTAAGTCTTTTAACCTCACGATCCATTATTTCGACGGGTTCTTCGATGAATTGGAGTTTTTCGTTGATTTGGATTTCATCTAACGGAATAGTGAGATCTTCTTTAGCAAAACATTTCTTTAAATTCGAGACGTGGAAAGTGTTATGTACAGCCGCGAGTTGTTGAGGTAACTCTAGTCGGTAAGCTACTGGTCTGACACGATCAATAATCTTGAATGGTCCAATATACCTTGGATTTAATTTCCCTCGTTTACCAAATCGAACAACGCCTTTCCAAGGTGCAACTTTAAGCATGACCATCTCTCCAATTTCAAATTCTATATCTTTTCTTTTAATGTCAGAGTAGCTCTTTTGTCTACTTTGGGCGGTTTTCAACCGTTGTTGAATTTGGATGATCTTCTCGGTAGTTTCTTGTATAATCTCCGGACCCGTAATATGTCTATCCCCCACTTCACTCCAACAAATCGGAGACCTTCACTTTCTACCATAAAGTGCTTCAAACGGCGCCATCTCAATGCTTGAATGGTAGCTGTTGTTGTAGGAAAATTCTGCTAACGGTAGATGTCGATCCCAACTGTTTCCGAAATCAATAACACATGCTCGTAGCATGTCTTCAAGCGTTTGTATCGTCCTTTCGCTCTGCCCATCAGTTTGTGGATGATAGGCAGTACTCATGTCTAGACGAGTTCCTAATGCTTGCTGTAATGTCTGCCAGAATCTTGAAATAAATCTGCCATCCCTATCAGAGATAATAGAGATTGGTATTCCATGTCTGGAGACGACTTCCTTCAAATACAGTCGTGCTAACTTCTCCATCTTGTCATCTTCTCTTATTGGTAGGAAGTGTGCTGATTTGGTGAGACGATCAACTATTACCCAAATAGTATCAAAACCACTTGCAGTCCTTGGCAATTTAGTGATGAAATCCATGGTAATGTTTTCCCATTTCCATTCCGGGATTTCGGGTTGTTGAAGTAGACCTGATGGTTTCTGATGCTCAGCTTTGACCTTAGAACACGTCAAACATTCTCCTACGTATTTAGCAACATCGGCTTTCATACCCGGCCACCAAAAATGTTTCTTGAGATCCTTGTACATCTTCCCCGTTCCAGGATGTATTGAGTATCTGGTTTTATGAGCTTCTCTAAGTACCATTTCTCTCATATCTCCAAATTTTGGTACCCAAATCCTTTCAGCCCTATACCGGGTTCCGTCTTCCCGAATATTAAGATGCTTCTCCGATCCTTTGGGTATTTCATCCTTTAAATTTCCCTCTTTTAAAACTCCTTGTTGCGCCTCCTTTATTTGAGTAGTAATGTTATTATGAATCATTATATTCATAGATTTTACTCGAATGGGTTCTCTATCCTTCCTGCTCAAGGCATCGGCTACCACATTTGCCTTCCCCGGGTGGTAACGAATCTCAAAATCGTAATCATTCAATAATTCAATCCACCTACGCTGCCTCATATTCAGTTGTTTCTGATTAAATATGTGTTGAAGACTTTTGTGGTCGGTATATATAATACTTTTGACCCCATATAAGTAGTGCCTCCAAGTCTTTAATGCAAAAACAACCGCGCCTAATTCCAAATCATGCGTCGTATAATTTTGTTCGTGAATCTTCAATTGTCTAGACGCATAAGCAATCACCTTCGTTCGTTGCATTAATACACAACCGAGACCTTGCTTTGATGCGTCACAATAAATCACAAAATCATCATTCCCTTCAGGCAATGACAATATAGGTGCCGTAGTTAGCTTTTTCTTCAATAACTGAAACGCTTTCTCTTGTTCATCATTCCATTCAAATTTCTTCCCTTTATGCGTTAATGCAGTCAAGGGTTTTGCTATTCTGGAAAAGTCTTGGATGAACCTTCTGTAGTAACCAGCTAGTCCTAAAAACTGGCGTATGTGTTTCGGAGTTTTCGGGGTTTCCCACTTTTCAACAGTTTCTATCTTTGCCGGATCCACCTTAATACCTTCTTTGTTCACTATGTGACCGAGGAATTGAACTTCTTCCAACCAAAATGCACACTTTGAAAACTTAGCGTACAATTCTTCCTTCCTCAATACTTCTAACACCTTTCTCAAATGTTCACCGTGTTCTTGGTCATTCTTTGAGTAAATAAGTATGTCATCAATGAAAACAATGACAAACTTGTCAAGGTATGGTCCACACACTCGGTTCATAAGGTCCATGAACACAGCTGGTGCATTAGTTAAACCAAACGGCATGACCATAAACTCATAATGACCGTAACGTGTTCTGAAAGCAGTCTTTGGAATATCATCTTCTTTCACCCGCATTTGATGATACCCGGAACGTAAGTCAATCTTTGAATAAACAGACGAGCCTTGTAGTTGATCAAATAAGTCGTCGATTCTCGGTAGTGGGTAGCGGTTCTTGATGGTAAGTTTGTTCAACTCTCGGTAGTCGATACACAACCTGAATGTACCATCTTTCTTCTTGACAAACAAAACAGGAGCTCCCCACGGTGATGTGCTTGGTCGAATGAAACCACGCTCTAAAAGTTCTTGTAATTGGCTTTGCAGTTCTTTCATCTCGCTGGGTGCGAGTCTGTAAGGAGCACGAGCTATTGGTGCAGCTCCTGGTACAAGATCTATTTGAAATTCAACGGATCGATGTGGGGGTAATCCCGGTAATTCTTTCGGAAATACATCGGGAAATTCTTTTGCAATGGGAACATCATTGATGCTCTTTTCTTCAGTTTGTACTTTCTCGACGTGTGCTAGAACAGCATAGCAACCTTTTCTTATTAGTTTTTGTGCCTTCAAATTACTAATAAGATGTAGCTTCGTGTTGCCCTTTTCTCCGTACACCATTAAGGGTTTTCCTTTTTCTCGTATAATGCGAATTGCATTTTTGTAACAAACGATCTCCGCTTTCACTTCTTTCAACCAGTCCATACCGATTATCACATCAAAACTCCCTAACTCTACTGGTATCAAATCAATCTTAAATGTTTCGCTAACCAGTTTAATTTCTCGATTCCGACATATATTATCTGCTGAAATTAATTTACCATTTGCTAATTCGAGTAAAAATTTACTATCCAAAGGCGTCAATGGACAACTTAATTTAGCACAAAAATCTCTACTCATATAGCTTCTATCCGCACCCGAATCAAATAAAACGTAAGCAGATTTATTGTCAATAAGAAACGTACCCGTAACAAGCTCCGGGTCTTCCTGTGCCTCTACCGCATTAATATTGAAAACTCTTCCACGGCCTTGTCCATTCGTGTTCTCCTGGTTCGGGCAATTTCTAATAATGTGGCCTGGTTTTCCACATTTATAACAAACTACATTGGCATAACTTGCTCCGACACTACTTGCTCCGCCATTACTCGTTCCGACACCATTTGTTCCTTTCGTTCTATTAACCCCTGGTCCGTAGACCTCACACTTCGCCGCGCTATGACCATTTCTTTTACACTTGTTGCAAAATTTGGTGCAGAACCCCGAGTGATTCTTTTCACACCTTTGGCATAGTTGCTTCTGATTGTTGTTGTTGTTGTGGTTATTATTGTTGTTGGGATGATTGTTGTAGTTGCTGTTATTGTTGTTGTTGTTGTTGTTGGGCCGTTTGTTGTAGTTGCGATTGATGTTGCGATTGTTGGGATAATTGTTGCGATTATTGTTGTAATTGCTGTTGTTGTTGTATTGGTGATTCTTATCACCGTTTTCCTCCCACTTTCTTTTGACTTGCTTCACATTGGCCTCTTCAGCAGTCTGTTCTTTAATTCTTTCTTCAATCTGGTTCACTAGTTTGTGAGCCATTCTACATGCCTGTTGTATGGAGGCGGGCTCGTGTGAACTTATATCTTCTTGGATTCTTTCCGGTAATCCTTTCACAAACGCGTCGATCTTCTCTTCCTCATCTTCGAATGCTCCCGGACACAATAGGCACAATTCTGTGAATCGTCTTTCGTACGTGGTAATATCAAATCCTTGGGTTCGTAACCCTCTAAGTTCTGTCTTGAGCTTATTGACCTCGGTTCTGGGACGGTACTTCTCGTTCATCAAGTGCTTGAATGCTGACCACGGTAGTGCGTACGCATCATCTTGTCCCACTTGCTCTAGATAGGTATTCCACCATGTTAACGCAGAACCTGTGAAGGTATGCGTAGCGTACTTCACTTTGTCCTCTTCAGTACACTTACTTATGGCAAACACCGATTCGACCTTCTCGGTCCACCGTTTCAATCCGATCGGTCCTTCGGTTCCATCAAATTCCAAAGGTTTGCAGGCAGTGAATTCTTTGTAGGTGCATCCTACACGATTTCCTGTACTGCCAGATCCAAGGTTATTGTTGGTATGTAGCGCAGCCTGTACTGCGGCTATGTTTGAAGCTAGAAAAGTACGGAATTCCTCTTCATTCATATTCACGGTGTGTCGAGTAGTCGGTGCCATTTCCTTCAAAATAGTCAAATAGAACAAGTTAATCATACAGAATATTAAGAGTAGTTAATAGTATTTCGTAGCATAATATGAACTCATTTATAAAAGCTTTTTCTTCATATTAGCATTTTATAAGTTTAAATTCGGGTAGTACCTACCCGTTAAGTTCATACTTAGTAGCTAATATACAATTCAACTACTACAATTCTATATGAAAAACTGATTATAATAATATTTCGCGTTCAAACTTTTACACAATATTTTACAAACTTACAATACCGCTTATTTTACATATAGCATGAAATATAGCACACAATAAATTTGATACAAGATGGTTGTGAAGATAATTCTAGCTAGTACACAAGTCGTTCAGCAAAGGCAATAAAGACACGTAATTCATACGTCCAGAAACAAGTCATGCATTCTGGTTTTACTAGGATTACTTCCCATCCTTGGTCTTGTGGAACATAACCGTTATGGCCGTTGATAAGACAGCGTGTTGTAACGTCGTCAAAGGGACGAGGGTTACGTAATGTCCAACAGTCCCGTAACAATCTAAAAACCTCATTTCTTACCCCAATTACCGACTCCGTCACTTGTGGGAACGTTTTGTTTAATAGTTGTAGCCCGATGTTCTTGTTCTCACTTTGGTGAGAAGCGAACATTACTAATCCGTAAGCATAACATGCTTCTTTATGTTGCATGTTAGCCGCTTTTTCTAAATCATGAAGTCCAATATTCGGATATATTGAGTCAAAATAATTTCTTAACCCGTTGCGTAAAATAGCATTTGGGTTCCCCGCAATATATGCGTCAAAGTAAACACATCGTAACTTATGGGTTTCCCAATGTGATATCCCCCATCTTTCAAACGAAAGTCTCTTATAAACCAAGACATTCTTGGAACGTTCTTCGAATGTCTTACAAACTGATCTCGCCTTAAATAGTTGTGCCGAGGAATTCTGGCCGACTCTAGACAAGATTTCATCAATCATGTCTCCGGGTAGGTCTCTTAAAATATTAGGTTGTCTATCCATTTTGTGGTTTTATACTGTAAAATAGACAAGAGTTAGATTCATAAAAAAAAATACTTATTAATCCAAGCAATTTTTACATATATCATAAAGCATAAGAACACTATATTACATATATTACACCACACGAATACAACTATCTTATTCCGACTCGCTCGTTTCTTCTTCTTCGGTTTTGGTTCGTTTTGCCAAGTTTCTAGGGATATATGATGTTCCCCTAATACGAGCCGTCGTTGTCCATATTGGTTTAGAAAAACCTGGTGGTTTAGAGGTTCCCGGGTCATTGTTACAACTTAAGGACTTCGGGGGTTGACGATACATATAAAGTTCATCGGGGTTGGAATTAGATTTCTCTATTTTTATGCCCTTTCCCTTATTATTTTCTTTTACCTTTTTAAATTCAGTTGGGGTAATTTCTATAACATCATCGGAATTCTCGTCGGAATCCGATTCATCGGAGAATTGGTAATCCTCCCAATATTTTGCTTCCTTGGCGGAAACACCATTGACCATAATTAACTTTGGTCGGTTGGTTGAGGATTTTCTTTTACTTAACCGTTTTATTATTTCCCCCACCGGTTCTATTTCTTCATCCGGTTCCGATTCTTCTTCCGGTTCCGATTCTTCTTCCGGTTCCGACTCTTCTTCCGGTTCCTCTTCGGGAACTTGTGAATCAGTCCACAAATCATTCCAATTTACATTTGACTCTTCATTATTATTAGGTGAGTCAATGGGACTTGTTCTAGAGGTAGACATCTATCACATAATATCAAACACGTTAAGAGATTAATATATCACATAATATTCATATGTTAAAAATATATAGTTTCCAACAAAAATGTTAAGCAATCATTTTTAAAGAAAACACGGTCGAAGTCCAGACTCACTAATGCATCCTAACAAACTCGATAAGACACACTAATGCAAATTTTCTGGTTCTCTAAGACCAACGCTCGGATACCAACTGAAATGTCCCGTTCTTATTGATTAAAAACGTTCCATATTAATTGATTTCGTTGCGAGGTTTTGACCTCTATATGAGACGTTTTTCAAAGACTGCATTCATTTTTAAAATAAACCATAACCTTTATTTCATAAATAAAGGTTTAAAAAACTTTACGTAGATTATCAAATAATGATAATCTAAAATATCCTGTTTACACACGACCATTACATAATGGTTTACAATACAAATATGTTACATTGAAATCAGTTTCTTGAATGCAGTTTTTACACAATATCATACAAACATGGACTCCAAATCTTGTCCTTATTTTAGTATGCAACAGCGGAAGCTCTTAATATTCACCTGAGAATAAACATGCTTTAAACGTCAACAAAAATGTTGGTGAGTTATAGGTTTAACCTATATATATCAAATCGTAACAATAGACCACAAGATTTCATATTTCAATACACATCCCATACATAGAGATAAAAATCATTCATATGGTGAACACCTGGTAACCGACAATAACAAGATGCATATATAAGAACATCCCCATCATTCCGGGACACCCTTCGGATATGATATAAATTTCGAAGTACTAAAGCATCCGGTACTTTGGATGGGGTTTGTTAGGCCCAATAGATCTATCTTTAGGATTCGCGTCAATTAGGGTGTCTGTTCCCTAATTCTTAGATTACCAGACTTAATAAAAAGGGGCATATTCGATTTCGATAATTCAACCATAGAATGTAGTTTCACGTACTTGTGTCTATTTTGTAAATCATTTATAAAACCTGCATGTATTCTCATCCCAAAAATATTAGATTTTAAAAGTGGGACTATAACTCACCTTCACAGATTTTTACTTCGTCGGGAAGTAAGACTTGGCCACTGGTTGATTCACGAACCTATAACAATATATACATATATATCAAAGTATGTTCAAAATATATTTACAACACTTTTAATATATTTTGATGTTTTAAGTTTATTAAGTCAGCTGTCCTCGTTAGTAACCTACAACTAGTTGTCCACAGTTAGATGTACAGAAATAAATCGATAAATATTATCTTGAATCAATCCACGACCCAGTGTATACGTATCTCAGTATTGATCACAACTCAAACTATATATATTTTGGAATCAACCTCAACCCTGTATAGCTAACTCCAACATTCACATATAGAGTGTCTATGGTTGTTCCGAAATATATATAGATGTGTCGACATGATAGGTCGAAACATTGTATACGTGTCTATGGTATCTCAAGATTACATAATATATAATACAAGTTGATTAAGTTATGGTTGGAATAGATTTGTTACCAATTTTCACGTAGCTAAAATGAGAAAAATTATCCAATCTTGTTTTACCCATAACTTCTTCATTTTAAATCCGTTTTGAGTGAATCAAATTGCTATGGTTTCATATTGAACTCTATTTTATGAATCTAAACAAAAAAAGTATAGGTTTCTAGTCGGAAAAATAAGTTACAAGTCGTTTTTGTAAAGGTAGTCATTTCAGTCGAAAGAACGACGTCTAGATGACCATTTTAGAAAACATACTTCCACTTTGAGTTTAACCATAATTTTTTTGATATAGTTTCATGTTCATAATAAAAATCATTTTCTCAGAATAACAACTTTTAAATCAAAGTTTATCATAGTTTTTAATTAACTAACCCAAAACAGCCCGCGGTGTTACTACGACGGCGTAAATCCGGTTTTACGGTGTTTTTCGTGTTTCCAGGTTTTAAATCATTAAGTTAGCATATCATATAGATATAGAACATGTGTTTAGTTGATTTTAAAAGTCAAGTTAGAAGGATTAACTTTTGTTTGCGAACAAGTTTAGAATTAACTAAACTATGTTCTAGTGATTACAAGTTTAAACCTTCGAATAAGATAGCTTTATATGTATGAATTGAATGATGTTATGAACATCATTACTACCTTAAGTTCCTTGGATGAACCTACTGGAAAAGAGAAAAATGGATCTAGCTTCAATGGATCCTTGGATGGCTCAAAGTTCTTGAAGCAAAATCATGACACGAAACAAGTTCAAGTAAGATCATCACTTGAAATAAGATTGTTATAGTTATAGAAATTGAACCAAAGTTTGAATATGATTATTACCTTGTATTAGAATGATAACCTACTGTAAGAAACAAAGATTTCTTGAGGTTGGATGATCACCTTACAAGATTGGAAGTGAGCTAGCAAACTTGAAAGTATTCTTGATTTTATGAAACTAGAACTTTTGGAATTTATGAAGAACACTTAGAACTTGAAGATAGAACTTGAGAGAGTTCAATTAGATGAAGAAAATTGAAGAATGAAAGTGTTTGTAGGTGTTTTTGGTCGTTGGTGTATGGATTAGATATAAAGGATATGTAATTTTGTTTTCATGTAAATAAGTCATGAATGATTACTCATATTTTTGTAATCTTATGAGATATTTCATGCTAGTTGCCAAATGATGGTTCCCACATGTGTTAGGTGACTCACATGGGCTGCTAAGAGCTGATCATTGGAGTGTATATACCAATAGTACATACATCTAAAAGCTGTGTATTGTACGAGTACGAATACGGGTGCATACGAGTAGAATTGTTGATGAAACTGAACGAGAATGTAATTGTAAGCATTTTTGTTAAGTAGAAGTATTTTGATAAGTGTAATGAAGTCTTTCAAAAGTGTATAAATACATATTAAAACACTACATGTATATACATTTTAACTGAGTCGTTAAGTCATCGTTAGTCGTTACATGTAAGTGTTGTTTTGAAACCTTTAGGTTAACGATCTTGTTAAATGTTGTTAACCCAATGTTTATAATATCAAAAGAGATTTTAAATTATTATATTATCATGATATTATGATGTACGAATATCTCTTAATATGATATATATACATTAAATGTCGTTACAACGATAAACGTTACATATATGTCTCGTTTCAAAATCATTAAGTTAGTAGTCTTGTTTTTACATATGTAGTTCATTGTTAATATAATTAATGATATGTTTACTTATCATAATATCATGTTAACTATATATATAACCATATATATGTCATCATATAGTTTTTTTACAAGTTTTAACGTTCGTGAATCACCGGTCAACTTGGGTGGTCAATTGTCTATATGAAACCTATTTCAATTAATCAAGTCTTAACAAGTTTGATTGCTTAACATGTTGGAAACATTTAATCATGTAAACATCAATCTCAATTAATATATATAAACATGGAAAAGTTCGGGTCACTACATATTTAATCAGAAACAACTGAATATGAGGCAGCGTAGGTGGATTGAATTATTGAATGATTACGACTTTGAGATTCGTTACCACCCGGGGAAGGCAAATGTGGTAGCCGATGCCTTGAGCAGGAAGGACAGAGAACCCATTCGAGTAAAATCTATGAATATAATGATTCATAATAACCTTACTACTCAAATAAAGGAGGCGCAACAAGGAGTTTTAAAAGAGGGAAATTTAAAGGATGAAATAGCCAAAGGATCGGAGAAGCATCTAATATTCGGGAAGACGGAACCCGGTATAGGGCTGAAAGGATTTGGGTACCAAAATTTGGAGATATGAGAGAAATGGTACTTAGAGAAGCTCATAAAACCAGATACTCAATACATCCTGGAACGGGGAAGATGTACAAGGATCTCAAGAAACATTTTTGGTGGCCGGGTATGAAAGCCGATGTTGCTAAATACGTAGGAGAATGTTTGACGTGTTCTAAGGTCAAAGCTGAGCATCAGAAACCATCAGGTCTACTTCAACAACCCGAAATCCCGGAATGGAAATGGGAAAACATTACCATGGATTTCATCACTAAATTGCCAATGACTGCAAGTGGTTTTGATACTATTTGGGTAATAGTTGATCGTCTCACCAAATCAGCACACTTCCTGCCAATAAGAGAAGATGACAAGATGGAGAAGTTAGCACGACTGTATTTGAAGGAAGTCGTCTCCAGACATGGAATACCAATCTCTATTATCTCTGATAGGGATGGTAGATTTATTTCAAGATTCTGGCAGACATTACAGCAAGCATTAGGAACTCGTCTAGACATGAGTACTGCCTATCATCCACAAACTGATGGGCAGAGCGAAAGGACGATACAAACGCTTGAAGACATGCTACGAGCATGTGTTATTGATTTCGGAAAGAGTTGGGATCGACATCTACCGTTAGCAGAATTTTCCTACAACAACAGCTACCATTCAAGCATTGAGATGGCGCCGTTTGAAGCACTTTATGGTAGAAAGTGCAGGTCTCCGATTTGTTGGAGTGAAGTGGGGATAGACAAATTACAGGTCCGGAGATTATACAAGAAACTACCGAGAAGATCATCCAAATTCAACAACGGTTGAAAACCGCCCAAAGTCGACAAAAGAGCTACGCTGACATTAAAAGAAAAGATATAGAATTTTAAATTGGAGAGATGGTCATGCTTAAAGTTGCACCTTGGAAAGGCGTTGTTCGATTTGGTAAACGAGGGAAATTAAATCCAAGGTATATTGGACCATTCAAGATTATTGATCGTGTCGGACCAGTAGCTTACCGACTTGAGTTACCTCAACAACTCGCGGCTGTACATAACACTTTCCACGTCTCGAATTTGAAGAAATGTTTTGCTAAAGAAGATCTCACTATTCCGTTAGATGAAATCCAAATCAACGAAAAACTTCAATTCATCGAAGAACCCGTCGAAATAATGGATCGTGAGGTTAAAAGACTTAAGCAAAACAAGATACCAATTGTTAAGGTTCGATGGAATGCTCGTAGAGGACCCGAGTTCACCTGGGAGCGTGAAGATCATATGAAGAAGAAATACCCACATCTATTTCCAGAAGATTCGTCAACACCTTCAAAAGCTTAAAATTTCGGGACGAAATTTATTTAACGGGTAGGTACTGTAGTGACCCGAACTTTTCCATGTTTATATATATTAATTGAGATTGATATTTACATGATTAAATGTTTCCAACATGTTAAGCAATCAAACTTGTTAAGACTTGATTAATTGAAATATGTTTCATATAGACAATTGACCACCCAAGTTGACCGGTGATTCACGAACGTTAAAACTTCTAAAAACTATATGATGACATATATATGGATATATATATAGTTAACATGATACTATGATAAGTAAACATATCATTAAGTATATTAACAATGAACTACATATGTAAAAACAAGACTACTAACTTAATGATTTTTAAAAGAGACATATATGTAACGATTATCGTTGTAAAGACATTTAATGTATATATATCATATTAAGAGATATTCATACATGATAATTTAATAATTTAAAATCTCATTTGATATTATAAACATTGGGTTAACAACATTTAACAAGATCGTTAACCTAAAGGTTTCAAAACAACACTTACATGTAACGACTAACGATGACTTAACGACTCAGTTAAAATGTATATACATGTAGTTTTTTAATATGTATTTATACACTTTTTAAAGACTTCAATACACTTATCAAAATACTTCTACTTAACAAAAATGCTTAAAATTACATCCTCGTTCAGTTTCATCAACAATTCTACTCGTATGCACCCGTATTCGTACTCGTACAATACACAGCTTTTAGATGTATGTACTATTGGTATATACACTCCAATGATCAGCTCTTAGCAGCCCATGTGAGTCACCTAACACATGTGGGAACCATCATTTGGCAACTAGCATGAAATATCTCATAAAATTACAAAAATATGAGTAATCATTCATGACTTATTTACATGAAAACAAAATTACATATCCTTTATATCTAATCCATACACCAACGACCAAAAACACCTACAAACACTTTCATTCTTCAATTTTCTTCATCTAATTGATCTCTCTCAAGTTCTATCTTCAAGTTCTAAGTGTTCTTCATATATTCTACAAGTTCTAGTTACATAAAATCAAGAATACTTTCAAATTTGCTAGCTCACTTCCAATCTTGTAAGGTGATCATCTAACCTCAAGAAATCTTTGTTTCTTACAGTAGGTTATCATTCTAATACAAGGTAATAATCATATTCAAACTTTGGTTCAATTTCTATAACTATAACAATCTTATTTCAAGTGATGATCTTACTTGAACTTGTTTTCGTGTCATGATTCTGCTTCAAGAACTTCGAGCCATCCAAGGATCCGTTGAAGCTAGATCCATTTTTCTCTTTTCCAGTAGGTTTATCCAAGGAACTTAAGGTAGTAATGATGTTCATAACATCATTCGATTCATACATATAAAGCTATCTTATTCGAAGGTTTAAACTTGTAATCACTAGAACATAGTTTAGTTAATTCTAAACTTGTCCGCAAACAAAAGTTAATCCTTCTAACTTGACTTTTAAAATCAACTAAACACATGTTTTATATCTATATGATATGCTAACTTAATGATTTAAAACCTGGAGACACGAAAAACACCGTAAAACCGGATTTACGCCGTCGTAGTAACACTGCGGGCTGTTTTGGGTTAGTTAATTAAAAACTATGATAAAATTTGAATTAAAAGTTGTTATTCTGAGAAAATGATTTTTATTATGAACATGAAACTATATCCAAAAATTATGGTTAAACTCAAAGTGAAAGTATGTTTTCTAAAATGGTCATCTAGAAGTCGTTCTTTCGACTGAAATGACTACCTTTACAAAAACGACTTGTAACTTATTTTTCTGACTATAAACCTATACTTTTTCTGTTTAGATTCATAAAATAGAGTTCAATATGAAACCATAGCAATTTGATTCACTCAAAACGAATTTAAAATGAAGAAGTTATGGGTAAAACAAGATTGGATAATTTTTCTCATTTTAGCTACGTGAAAATTGGTAACAAATCTATTCCAACCATAACTTAATCAACTTGTATTGTATATTATGTAATCTTGAGATACCATAGACACGTATACAATATTTCGACCTATCATGTCGACACATCTATATATATTTCGGAACAACCATAGACACTCTATATGTGAATGTTGGAGTTAGCTATACAGGGTTGAGGTTGATTCCAAAATATATATAGTTTGAGTTGTGATCAATACTGAGATACGTATACACTGGGTTGTGGATTGATTCAAGATAATATTTATCGATTTATTTCTATACATCTAACTGTGGACAACTAGTTGTAGGTTACTAACGAGGACAGCTGACTTAATAAACTTAAAACATCAAAATATATTAAAAGTGTTGTAAATATATTTTGAACATACTTTGATATATATGTATATATTGTTATAGGTTCGTGAATCAACCAGTGGCCAAGTCTTACTTCACGACGAAGTAAAAATCTGTGAAAGTGAGTTATAGTCCCACTTTTAAAATCTAATATTTTTGGGATGAGAATACATGCAGGTTTTATAAATGATTTACAAAATAGACACAAGTACGTGAAACTACATTCTATGGTTGAATTATCGAAATCGAATATGCCCCTTTTTATTAAGTCTGGTAATCTAAGAATTAGGGAACAGACACCCTAATTGACACGAATCCTAAAGATAGATCTATTGGGCCTAACAAACCCCATCCAAAGTACCGGATGCTTTAGTACTTCGAAATTTATATCATATCCGAAGGGTGTCCCGGAATGATGGGGATATTCTTATATATGCATCTTGTTAATGTCGGTTACCAGGTGTTCACCATATGAATGATTTTTATCTCTATGTATGGGATGTGTATTGAAATATGAAATCTTGTGGTCTATTATTATGATTTGATATATATAGGTTAAACCTATAACCCACCAACATTTTTGTTGACGTTTTAAGCATGTTTATTCTCAGGTGATTATTAAGAGCTTCCGCTGTCGCATACTTAAATAAGGACGAGATTTGGAGTCCATGCTTGTATGATATTGTGTAAAAACTGCATTCAAGAAACTTATTTTGTTGTAACATATTTGTATTGTAAACCATTATGTAATAGTCGTGTGTAAACAGGATATTTTAGATTATCATTATTTGATAATCTACGTAAAGCTTTTTAAACCTTTATTGATGAAATAAAGGTTATGGTTTGTTTTAAAATGAATGCAGTCTTTGAAAAACGTCTCATATAGAGGTCAAAACCTCGCAACGAAATCAATTAATATGGAACGTTTTTAATTAATAAGAACGGGACATTTCACTTTCCGCTATTGTTATCCACCTTATCCAGCCCAAAAATCTCAATTGACCTACGATCAACCACTTCCACTCACTGGTCCCCCAGTTGAGGAAATTTCCCCTACCACCCAGATTACAAAAGCAACCAATCCCACTCTTGGAGCTGATGATCAATTGACTCAGTTCATTCAAGGACAACAACAACTAAATCAGAGAACTGCAGCCAGATAAGATCAGAGGAGATACTAATGAGAAATCAATTGGCTCTGCTCAAAAGTTTGGAAACGCAGCTTGGCCAGTTATCACAACGCCTTAAAACCCGACCGCAGGGAAGATTGCCAAGTAATACTATCCAAAATCCCCACATAGTAAATCGGCTATTTGATTGCAAGTGTCGTTGACCTAAACCCGAGGCAACTGTGGATGACACACCCACCTTTAACCATGGTTCTATCGTTACTATCATTGTTTATACCACCATATCAAAATCACTGATGTACAAAGTGTGATGAATAAAAAAGTGATTCATGTATGTTTTTATTTCAAGTTCTGTATTGCTTGAGGACAAGCAACGCTCAAGTGTGGGGATGTTTGATAAGGCTAAAAAGGAACATATATTTCATAGCAATATCCCTCCTAAATAATAGGTTTTCATATGTAATTGTATTATATTTTCATTGTAATTGTTTAAATAAATAAGTGCGAAGACAAAAGGCGAAAACGAAGATTTGAAGACACAAACGTCCAAAAAGCTCAAATGTTCAAGATACAATTCAAAAGGTTCAATTTATAGATGAAAAACGTCTAAAAATGACAAGAGTACAAGTTACAAAACGCAAAGTACAAGATATTAAATTGTACGCAAGGACGTTCGAAAATCCGGAACCGGGACATGAGTCAACTATCAACGCCCGACGCAACGGACCAAAAATTACAAGTCAACTATGCACAAGAATATAATATAATATTTAAATAATTATATAAATTATTTATATATTATATATATTTAAAAATTATGTCGACAAGCTATGAGACAAATGATCCTGAGCTGGATTTTCAAACTCCGCGACTCGCGGAGTTTGAAGGCTAAAAACTCCACGACTCGCGGAGCTGTCAGAAATCAAAACTCCTATAAAAGGTCACGAATTCTGCGAGTAAAAAAATATATAATAATAATAATACTCCCTAGTATAATATAAATAAATATATATATGTATATATAGTATAGATTAGTGTTATATTAGATTAGTTTGGGTTATGTAAAAGTTATTTTTACGGGTTTTTAAAGTCGGAGCTCTGTCCGTGTAACACTACGCGATAAATAATCAATGTAAGCTATGTTCTCCTTTTTAAATTAATGTCTCGTACTTAAGTTATTATTATGCTTATTTGAGCCAAAGTAATCATGATGTTGTACTAAATATTAAAGACGGGGTAATTGGGTTTTGTACCATAATTGGGGTTTGGACAAAAGAACGACACTTGTGGAAATTAGACTATGGGCTATTAATGGGCTTTATATTAAATTAACGATACCTCGTTAATTTAATATAAAGGTTATGATTTGAAGTATCTATATATAACCACATACGGTTAATCGGACACGATGGGCGGGATATTTATAAGTACGAATTATTGTTCATTTGACCGGACACGGGGATGGATTAATAGTCAATGGACTCATTAAAACAGGGGTAGATTACATTCAAGGGTAATTGGTGTAATTGTTAACAAAGTATTAAAACATTGGTTTACACACAGTCGATAACCTGGTGTATTCATTAAGCAAAGTATTAAGACCTTGTTACAGTTCGAATCCCCAGTTAGTTGGAATATTTGACTTCGGGTATAAGGTTAAATTTGCCGAGCAGTTTATAATTATGACCGATGAACTATTATGGAAAAAAACCAGATAGGTTTCAAATACATCCAGGACAAAGGACAATTAGCCCAGGACAATAAATTAAAATCAAAACGTCAAACATCATGGTTACGGAAGTTTAAATAAGCATAATATATTTTATTTCATTTTTCCTCGTACTTTTATTTATTGTCATTTCAATTATTGTTATTTATTTTATATTGTTATTTAAATATCGTCATTTACTATACGCTTCGCTTAAAATATAAATCGACAAACCGGTCATTAAACGGTAAACCCCCTTTTATATATTATTATATATAATTATATATATTTTGTACAAATATAGTTGTTTAAAAATATAGTGTGCAATAAGCCCGCTCCCTGTGGAACGAACCGGACTTACTAAAAACTATACTACTCTACGATTAGGTACACTGCCTATAGTGTTGTAGCAAGGTTTAGGTATATCCCATTTGTAAATAAATAATTAAAACTTGTGTAATTTTTAATAGTATTTCTTGTAAAATTAATAGTATTTTATATACACCTCGCACGACATCAAGTTTTTGGCGCCGCTGCCGGGGAACTTGACGAAACGCTATATTTGTAATATATATTTGTATAAATATATTTTTAGAAAAACAATATCAAATTTAAAAAAAAAAAACCGAAAAAAAAATAAAAAATAAAATATATATATAAATCTAGTTTTACGATTTTTATTTATAAAATTATAAAATAGTTCTATTTTTATTTTAGTTTTTAAATATAAGTTTTTATTATATAAATATTTAGATTTTAAAACAGAAAAATATAAAATAAAAAAAAACACGTCGAATTAAAAACTGTACCAGAGTTGAATTTTGGAACCCCGCGACTCGCGGGGTTTGCTGCTTGAAATACCGCGACTCGCGGAGACACTCTGACACACGTGACAGAACCCTAATTTCACATTAATTACGGATTTTATTATTATTATTATTAATAAACCCTAATTAGTTTAATTATTATAATTAGTTTAAGTTTTTTTTTAATTAAATTGTATTTTAAATTTTAATTAGTTTTATTATATGTAAAATTAATAGTTTTAATAAATAAATAATATAAAAATAATATTTTTATAAAAATTGTACTTTTTATAACTTTTTGTATATTTTTATATTTTGTCCCTTTTTAATCGTTTTAGCGTAATATTTGTATTTTTAGCTCATATTTAGTTTTAAACTTAGTTTTTGCCATAGTTATTTTTACTTCTAGATTTTTAGGCTTTGCCGTAAAATCCCTTAAGTGCTTTTTCTTTAGACTAAGATTTAGGTGCTTTAGAATTTTGCGACGCCGTTTTTATATTTTAGTACCTTTTTAAGTTATTACCATTTGGGATATAGTTTTTCTTTTAAGCTTTAATATTTTTAGACGCAACTTTTAATTCTTAGTTTTTAATTCCTTTTTAAGTTACGACGCGCTATTTTCTTATTTTTATTTTTCGACGTTTTTCGACGCGCATTCTTTTTCTTTCTTATTTCTCGACGCTTTAGTTTTTAGGACTTAGAAATCTTCTCTATTTCTTATCTAATATCTCAAACAGAAAGAAAAATTATTTAAGTGGTTAAATTAATGGACGTTGACAATTTTCTGCTTCGTAGTAATAGTTGGATTTGTTAGTGGCTGAGTTGTGAGCTTCCGATTTAAAGGGTTCTGGCTCCCTGCTGCATCTTTTGGCTATTCGAAACGTGAGCAAAAGTAGAAAAGTCTATTAATTGGACAACTTATATAAGTTTTTCTATTTTTATAACTAATAGGATAATTAGTAAATGCACCACATTGTAGCTAAAATTTGGCCATCGCAATAAAATGGAAAATTTTGAAAACAAGGCTATGGAAACTCTTTTTGATATCCAAAATCAATTAAATCAATACTCTCAAACGAGTGTTGATGACAATTCGTTCGGTCAATCTTGGATCACGAATGACGAAACAATAACTGGTTGTGAAATCTGTGGAGATTATCACTCAACATGGGAATGTTATTATTACGTTCCTATGAAAAATTACGCACCCACGGAACCTGAATGGAATGATTATGAAGAATACAATTCAAATTGGGATTATTCCCAAGAATATATCCAAACTCAACAACCAGTAGACGAGGAAAATTACGTATCTAAAAATTTATTAGACAATATGAAAATCAAACTCGAAGAACTCAATGCTCAAAACAAACAAATGAGAGAGTTTGTAAACTGGCAAGCTGAAACTCTATCAGACTACACACCTGTTGATCTGAGGAGTATTGTGCAAGAAAATCTCATATCATCGAATTTTGATGAATTCGAGAGCTCCGAAATCACCAACTATCCCGATGATACTTTTTATTCAGTCTTACCAATTTCACAACATATCGACACATTAGCCTCTACCGACGAAATCATCGATCCATCAATGGATAAAGAAGAAGTAAGGGTAACAAATTTGTACTCTTGGGAAAACGATAACGTTGAAAATTTTACCCCCGAGACCAAAATGGAGGGACTGATAAGTACCGTTAATGAAGAAGAATCTACTCCAATCCCGAAATTCACCATTCCACAACCTTCCAACCCAATATTCTCAATAGACGAGTCATCTACCGAAAATGAACTACGAGCTGTAATAGATAATGACACCTCGGATTTCACCCAATTGGGTAATAGAGGTGAAAACTTTGATCTTGAGAATAAAAGGAAGGAAACGTTAGAAATTGTCCACCCTATAATATGTATGTCGGTGTATATCGATCCATTTGACCAAGAACCAGAAAAGAGACATATCCATTTACTAAAAGCTACACTTAAAAAAGAATTAAGTAGTAACGATCGGGTGGGTCTAAACTTTAAACCCATTAATATATTTTATACCACCCGAGATGTGAATAACTGGCTCACTATTTTAATTCGTGGAACTTATTCTACTGATTTCACATGTCCTCAGCTAAGTGTGGGGAAGTTTAACCCCACTTAACGTTAAATTAGGGGTTCGGGTTAGTGCATAACTCGTTAATAAACATGCATAATAAATTAGGGTAAAAGACGCATTTTTAAAGATTAGCAAACAGTTCAGAAAAGCAACCGTTTTTGAAGAAAAATATGTGTGATAAAACAAGAAGGAATGAACGATGAGCCGCGCCATCTATCATTCGACGAGCTTTATAATTACAAACTGGGTATTTTCAATCACTTTTCTACACTAATCACCCTCATGAATTTATAATTAGAGTCTGATTTCATGCAAATGAGGGCATTGCATGATCTCAAGTGTGGGGAAGGGTTATAAATTCTCTCGGGTTTATACTTGGCTTATTTTCTAAATTTTATGAAAATTTGAAAAATTTTAAACTAAATGAATTTAAAATCATGTTTATATATATTTATGAACGGTGAAAACTAGGTGTTAATACCGAAATTATCGTTACCTCGGAAAGGACATAAATTGAGAAACACCCTAAAACGATTGAATTCATTTAAAATGGAATAAAAGAGAATAAAAAGGCAAAGAAAGAAACTAAGTGTGGGAAGAATGTGCCAAGTTATTCAATTAAAAACTATCTATCACATGTTTCTGTAAAGTTTATTGCAGGTGCTTTTGTTTTGGACTAAATTAACTATTTTACCCGATGAAAGAAAAGAAAAGATGGATCTACACGATGAATCAATTCCATCATTAAAAGGAAGTAAAGTCTTCCAAAAAAGACACGCGCTTCTTGATTTAGGTCAAGAAGTTGTCGTCCAGACCAGTTGTAGGTTGACGAAAAATCTAGAAAAGTCATCACTAAAATCAGCAGGAAATCCACGGACCTCGGCATCAAACAGGGTCGCCAAGTGGTCAGACTTATCCTAACCATGAGAGGGTCTGTCTCGTAAAATGGGGAGGGCACCGTGCAAATTAGCTTGATAAGACTAATGAATCAGATCCCCAGAAAGGATAATCTCCTTAAAGATTAAAAATCAGCTTTTAAGACTGATATTACTCAATCCTTGAGATTGACCTTAAAGATTGAGAATTCAAACTCATGGAATTCAATGATATCTAAACTCGAGCTTGAACGAGAAAATATTTTGATCAAAATTATAAACCGATTTGTTTTCTGAAAACCCATTTTCAATGCGTTCATTACCATTGAACGTAAAATCCTAGGAATTCACCTGGAATTCATTAGGTCACCTGAACCAAATCGGGTGTCAACCGTAAGAACGGTGGTTGCATAGCATGGTCGAAGACAGGACCTTGTGCCAGACCGAAAAATTCCTAGGGTGAGCTTTACTATTGCTCCTACAAAGGATAGTAATTGTGTCCGACACGTTATAGACCATAATTAAAAGCATGTCAGGGGACATTGCCTTAACAGTTGCTTGTTCAACGCTTTCCTTTACAACCGGACGGTAGTTTATCGAAAGGTAATATACGGAGCAAGTATACTGGACGTGTTGCTTTCCTAATACAAGGTTAGCAAGTGGGTGACACAAAACCACAAGTGTTGAGCTAAAATTTTCAAATCTGAAACCCACACAACCCATAAAAATATTTTGCAAACACCGGTGAAGGGTTATTCCGGAAAACTTATCTAGGGTAAAAACTAGATTGAATTTTCAAAAGATCAAATGTTTTCATAAAGATCCAATTTCCTTACGGATCTAAATTTTCATAGTCATGTGGGACTGTAAACCGCCTTTCAAATGTGCACTTTGCTTTGGAAACCGAAAGTAAATCGGCTATTTGATTGCAAGTGTCGTTGACCTAAACCCGAGGCAACTGTGGATGACACACCCACCTTTAACCATGGTTCTATCTTTACTATCATTGTTTATACCACCATATCAAAATCACTGATGTACAAAGTGTGATGAATAAAAAAGTGATTCATGTATGTTTTTATTTCAAGTTCTGTATTGCTTGAGGACAAGCAACGCTCAAGTGTGGGGATGTTTGATAAGGCTAAAAAGGAACATATATTTCATAGCAATATCCCTCCTAAATAATAGGTTTTCATATGTAATTGTATTATATTTTCATTGTAATTGTTTAAATAAATAAGTGCGAAGACAAAAGGCGAAAACGAAGATTTGAAGACACAAACGTCCAAAAAGCTCAAATGTTCAAGATACAATTCAAAAGGTTCAATTTATTGATGAAAAACGTCTAAAAATGACAAGAGTACAAGTTACAAAACGCAAAGTACAAGATATTAAATTGTACGCAAGGACGTTCGAAAATCCGGAACCGGGACATGAGTCAACTATCAACGCCCGACGCAACGGACCAAAAATTACAAGTCAACTATGCACAAGAATATAATATAATATTTAAATAATTATATAAATTATTTATATATTATATATATTTAAAAATTATGTCGACAAGCTATGAGACAAATGATCCTGAGCTGGATTTTCAAACTCCGCGACTCGCGGAGTATGAAGGCTAAAAACTCCACGACTCGCGGAGCTGTCAGAAATCAAAACTCCTATAAAAGGTCACGAATTCTGCGAGTAAAAAAATATATAATAATAATAATACTCCCTAGTATAATATAAATAAATATATATATGTATATATAGTATAGATTAGTGTTATATTAGATTAGTTTGGGTTATGTAAAAGTTATTTTTACGGGTTTTTAAAGTCGGAGCTCTGTCCGTGTAACACTACGTGATAAATAATCAATGTAAGCTATGTTCTCCTTTTTAAATTAATGTCTCGTACTTAAGTTATTATTATGCTTATTTGAGCCAAAGTAATCATGATGTTGTACTAAATATTAAAGACGGGGTAATTGGGTTTTGTACCATAATTGGGGTTTGGACAAAAGAACGACACTTGTGGAAATTAGACTATGGGCTATTAATGGGCTTTATATTAAATTAACGATACCTCGTTAATTTAATATAAAGGTTATGATTTGAAGTATCTATATATAACCACATACGGTTAATCGGACACGATGGGCGGGATATTTATAAGTACGAATTATTGTTCATTTGACCGGACACGGGGATGGATTAATAGTCAATGGACTCATTAAAACAGGGGTGGATTACATTCAAGGGTAATTGGTGTAATTGTTAACAAAGTATTAAAACATTGGTTTACACACAGTCGATAACCTGGTGTATTCATTAAGCAAAGTATTAAGACCTTGTTACAGTTCGAATCCCCAGTTAGTTGGAATATTTGACTTCGGGTATAAGGTTAAATTTGCCGAGCAGTTTATAATTATGACCGATGAACTATTATGGACAAAAACCAGATAGGTTTCAAATACATCCAGGACAAAGGACAATTAGCCCAGGACAATAAATTAAAATCAAAACGTCAAATATCATGGTTACGGAAGTTTAAATAAGCATAATATATTTTATTTCATTTTTCCTCGTACTTTTATTTATTGTCATTTCAATTATTGTTATTTATTTTATATTGTTATTTAAATATCATCATTTACTATACGCTTCACTTAAAATATAAATCGACAAACCGGTCATTAAACGGTAAACCCCCTTTTATATATTATTATATATAATTATATATATTTTGTACAAATATAGTTGTTTAAAAATATAGTGTGCAATAAGCCCGCTCCCTGTGGAACGAATCGGACTTACTAAAAACTATACTACTCTACGATTAGGTACACTGCCTATAGTGTTGTAGCAAGGTTTAGGTATATCCCATTTGTAAATAAATAATTAAAACTTGTGTAATTTGTAACGTATTTCGTAGTAAAATATAGTACTATCACGTACCCCCACGCTACCACATCACGTACCTTATCCTGGAAGGCTACAAGAAGAACTATCCAAGCTTGATTCCTTCAAACTTGATGGAAGATTCCTGGACACTATGTCCAAAGTTCCAAACCAGAAGAGATACATCCGAAGGCTTCTTTCTACAAAGGAGAGGATACCAGACTCTAACAAAATTCCACTGAGTGAAGAATGCTCTGCATTACTCAGGAACTCTCTACCACCAAAGCTAGGAGATACGGGCCGATTCGTTTTCCCGTATTCAATCTACCAATCTGGAACCATTCATGCGCTACCAGATTTAGAAGCAAGTATTAACCTAATTCCCTACTCTCTCTACAAGAGATTAGAGTTAGGAGACTTGTCACCAACTAAAATGACAATCCAACTTGCCGATCACACAATTCGATATCCTAAGGGCATAGTTGAGAATGTCTTGGTGAAAGTCGACAAATTCTTGTATCCTACGGATTTCGTAGTAATGGATATTAAGGAAGACCTACACACACCAGTAGTATTAGGAAGACCTTTCATGAATACGGATATGACTGTCATTGATGTGTATAACCAAACCTTGATCTTACGATCGCATGGGGAGAGCGTCACCTTCAAAATTGACCGACCAACCGATCTTTCCGGACAGGCAGAAATGTTTGCTATTTCCACCAGACGGATGACTTCCGATGACGAGTCTTCACCACCAGCCAATGATATCGAGATGGTTGTTGAATCACAGTCTGTAGACGACCCAGAAATGGAAGAAGAGGATCCCAGCGAAGAAATAGAGGAAGAGGAGGAATCTGAGGAGGAAGAGGAAATGGAAGACGTAAAAGAAACTGCAAAAATACCCGCTCCAAGCACTGAGCATCATGAAGAAATAATGAGGCTTGAAACGGAAGATCACAGTTTAATCATTCGCTTCAAGAAGAAGACCGACAAGGCTGAGGTTAAGGATATAGAAATTGATCCTGTAAGTATCAAAGTGGAGAATCAGAATACTGAAGAAACCCGTTCATCGGACGCATCCTCAGAAGAACAATACACCGATGATAACGAGGAAGAGCAACATGAAGACATTCTGAATAACTCACACTCACCAACCGAACCAGATCAAGGGGAGCCGGACTCTTCTTCAGATCGAATTCCGGTTATATCCACACACGCAGACATGATTACCTTCATCAATGATACCGATGAATTTGAAGACATTCTCGAAGCCATCCGAAAATCAACCATTAATTTTTCGCTACGCTTAATAGAACGAATTATGGCTATCAGAGAAGAACACCACCTCTATCTCCGAAGAGAAGAAAATGATGTTGAAATCCTAGAAGAACGCATTCAAGACTTTATCAATTCTCTTCACGATCATATCTATCACGAAGAAAGGCAACGAGAGCATAATTCAGTGGTTCGCACTATTCTTGAGACAAAATTCTGTCGAGATCAGAAGATCACTTACTCTAGGGTCTACAACGCCTTAGCCGGATCTGCACTTCCGTTCTCACGAAAACAACGAGCACTACTGAATCTCATCTGAAAGCATATGGATCTTTCCACCGGACGCCCGACTTATCACTCTGATTTGCAAATGATCGAGGATATTCACAGCTTTTTCGCTCTTTTGGAAAGAGAAAATTTCGAAAGCACACCAGACAGACTAGTGATTTACGTAACAATTGATCACCACGCTGATCTGATTATCAAAGAGTTACGAGACGCTGTTATGGAGGAAGCAAGGCGAAACAATCTGTTCTCTCATCTTGAACCAGACCGAGTCAACATTGCCACCTATGTTACGAAGCAGCTATCACATATCTTCCACGAATCCTCAGATCCAAGTTTTACATTTAAAGCTGGATGTCAGGAGATATACTCAAAGACGGTGAAATTAATACTCGGATCAGGATTGCTGTTCACTTCTTTCCAGCTTCATCTTTTAACTAATCTATGCAAAGCAACAGACTCCTACTGTGGAGATCACCGTTCCGAAGACTTCGAGATTCTAAAGATACAGTTTCTGACATTATTTGAAGACCTCCGAAATGAGCATCCCGTCAGAGAACTAATCACCACCAGCACTACTTCTATGATTGACATTCATGGGTCAACCAACAGAGCCGTGTATCATATTCTTATCGGACTTTAAGACTTATCAAGAGCCAAAACTGCGCACTACTTATCTTTCAGAAGATCTTCAAGAGAAGTATCGGATCTGTTTCCACTATTGGTCTGACACTTTCTCAGGATTTATCCACCAAGACTCACATTTCTTCGAGAAGACCAGGATCACAACCATCAGCGAGGAATGTTTGCTTTTTAAAGCATCACTACGGTCGAGCCAATGACCTTAAACAAAAGCGCTTCTCGGGAGGCAACCCGTGCAATAAAGTAGAGTAAAAGAATAAAGGATGAAAAATGAGCCGATAAAGACACAAGGATTGGAAGCCAGCCGCATCTGCTAGGGGTATTTCTTTCTTTTTTGCTACTAGCTCAAGATTCAAACTATGCCATATCCTATCTTATCACTAAGTGTGGGATAACACCCAATAAAAGCACTAGACAAATACTCCCAAATCTTCAACTAAAACTCCTAAGTGTGGGATACACTAGGAACATTGAGGATAATGTTCGTCTAAGTGTGGGATGTTGGTATCTTTTTATGCTGTATTATAATAACCCATTACGAAGATTCCAAGTCCTTAAGCCAAATTTCAAAATTTTTGAAAGAAACCCTTTTCGAAAAAGTATTTTTGAAAACCTAAAACGTTTGTCAATAAAAATAAGGCTTAAGTAAGGTGGAAATCTTGTTAGATTGGAATCTCTAATAGAGCATTGCATGACTAAGGCATTATCGACCTAAATTGATTATGGTGAGGCACCCCAAATAATACCAGCATTCATCTTTAATGCTTCACTATTTTTCGTTGAGAGTGCCGATGTCTGTGCTCAGAATCAGAACTTGCTTTAGATCTACATCTCCAAGCAGCGAAACGTGATTTGGTTGTAATCAAAAGAGCTAGCCATTTGTCAAACATAATCCTTCCGCACCTCCACCACTTCTACTCCACATCACCTTTACTATTACTCGAAAAATCCAGAAAACGAGAACTCCTACCGAAAACCCAATGTTATAAAACTCTAAAGTATCATGGCAAAGGTCTTGAAAAAGTTTACCGGCTAAAAGTTTCTCGAGATGAAGTATCCAATATATATATATATATATATATATATATATATATATATATATATATATATATATATATATATATATATATATATAGTTCTGAAAAAGGAGCGGAACTAAATAATAGAAATGCTGAAGAGAACTCGACCGAAAATGATTATCAAATGAAGAAAAGTTCAAAAGTGCTTCTCAAAATACTTCGCACTCCTATCTATCCTAATAAAAGTCTGTATAAAGACTACATCACCCTTTATCTCACCCCTCAAAAACAACTTCACTACCACTTCAGAATTCCTTTTCCATCATTGACATATGACCCATAAAGCTGAGATTACTACCGTTCTCGCATTATCAGTAAGGATTTGAGTCTTTATCAAGCCTATGACGATGGGTGCAGCATGACTGGCTATGAGTGTATTCATTTCTTAGATCTATAGGGAACCCTAAACACTTGAGTGATTTGAGTGACCCGTGAAAGCTAGCCTATGTCATGTAACCTCCTCGCATGCTTGCAGAGATAATTTCAACCCTAACATAGATGACTCACCTTGTCTTTTTTTCTTATAATAAAAGCAAACCGTTTAGGCTATTAGAAAAGAAACGCCGAAAAGATTCTTAAGGAAATGAGAGTTTGCTTAAGGACAAGCAAAGTCTAAGTGTGGGATATTTGATATCGGCTAAAAAGTCACGTTTTCACCCCGGTATTAAGGCCCAAAAACAAGAAAGATTCGAACTTTGTCAAAAAAAAATACCCACTTCATCGATTAGAATTGAAGAGCAAGTAATTACAAAGGCGGTGTAAAAAGAATCAAGAGAATCGGAGCTAAAACGAAGATTCTAGAGCAAAAACGGTGAAAGACAAGAAATCAAGTTACGATCCAGTGAATCAAGGCTGACCAGCACCAAAAACGGCCTGCCATACGACTTGCCAGTATGGGGTACGGCCTGCCAAATGGTCCAGCAAACGGCCCCAAGAAATGGGCTGCCAAGCAAACGGCTTGCCAAATACAGCTCACCAAACGGGTTGCCATACGGCTTGCCAGCCGTTTGCAGGCAAAAACTTTGCTTATTTAAAGGGTCTTTGTCATTCATTCTAACACACACTTTAATTCACTTCTTTCTCTCTCTTGTACAATATTAGTCATACTCTCAAGGCCTTCGACTTCGTGCAGGAAACCTAGTACCAGGAGAAGAACGCTGAAAATTGTATTAGGAGCGATCTGGAGTCTTAAAGTTGTCACTTTTGTATTCAGAACTCATTTAATCAACTGGTACTTCTATCCTTTATCTTATATAATGTTTTATGATATTGTTGCCATGATTAGCGAGTAGTTATCTTTAGTGTATGCTATGATGTAAGCAGTTATAATGCCGAAATAATATTATGGTCTGTGCATGCTATTGAAATGCTTTCCGATTATGCTTTAAACTCAATCGCTTTTCCAACTAATAGAACGTAGTTATAGGCTCTGTTATTGGGAAGTCGCGAACCCCGATTCAGAGTACACTATCTGTGTCACCCCTTGGTAAGAGAATTCTATCGGATACAACGTAAGATCGACTGAGGCACACCGGTTGTAGTAAGTCTATCAAGCTTTGGATTCTTACTGAGGACTCTTTCGTAGTAAAACATCTAACTAGAACCTTAGTACATTGTTGGTCCTAGACCATGCTAGTGTAGTCACCAAGCATATAAACTTCGTACGTGCACGCTGAAGCACAACGGTTGTTGTAAGCTGTACCTCTGCTAAGTAAGGCCATGGAACCCGGTTAGTGTTGACCAGTACACTGCACCATAACGCGGTCTCAATTATTGCACCCCGCTTGAGGGATTCTTAGTTAATTAAGGAACTATTTGTTTAGACACATAAAGGATTGGACCGTTAGGATAACCGAACGTGTTCATGGAAGTCAGCTTGACTTAGCCATGGTGTTCTTTATGGTTGAACTCTTTTTAAGGGCCTAACTATCTTCCAAAACCAATCATTAACGAAAGCATTGAAACACATCACGTCTCTCGGATATGGTAAATCATGTATTCTATTATGCTTAAGAAAGTTTAGACCATTTTGGAATGTTAATACGTCACCCAACCGAGTCGCTCAATTGGATGAGCCGTCTGAACGTGTATGCCTGTAGTCAGACTGCGCGGGCATCGGGGGTAAGGGACGTTGCTGTCTATTCAGAATCTTCAAGTCTAACGCAGTACCCAGTGACATGTCATATGACAGGGGAATTTAGGACCAGTGTAATGAATAGAAGGCCTCTGCCTATTCATGAGCAAGCATTCCATAATCTCGACAGAATAACTGATGAAGTCATAGTATGCACTCACTTTAACCTTATCTTAATTACGAATTTTATCGCATTTACTTTATCTATCTTATAAATTAGAAAATCTCAAATTAAATAACCACTACTCCCTAACTATCTTAGGCTTAAATATAGGTTCGATTCTACTGATATCTCAAAAATACGACTCTAGGTCATACTTCCCTTACTTATAAGGAGTAGTAAGATTTAGGCCCCGCTAAATATAAATTTAAAACAGTACCCTCTCCCACGAGTGGCTGATCCTGGCGAGCCGCGGCCCGACGACACCGCGCAAATAAAAACTGTCCGTTTCGGTCATATCATATACATAAGTACATATGTGTATTAGATACAAATAATATTTTTTTTTGTGATATACAGTATTAAAACTAGTTCGGACCGGCCCGCGCGATGCGGCGGGTGCTTTCGGCAGGCGTATTCATATTTAACGCAGTTTTATTTACAGAAGTGAAAACGGGCCATCTGTTATGCGTCGTTGTTGGTGTCATCGTCTTTAGTGTTTTTAAAATCTATCCGGTTCGAACGTAGTTAGTTTCATTTTGTTGATAAAATTTCGAGCCTAATGGCGCTGGCGAAAAAATTTAACTCGCGGCGAGCAGGAAGATACGGGATGTCGTTGTGTTTAGCATTTTTTTAAAAAGTGTCCGTTTCGAACGTAGTTAGTATCGTTTTGTTCATAAAATTATTTCGAGTCTGATGCTGCCGTCGAAAAAATTTAACTCGTGCCGAGCGGGAAGATACGAGTTGTCGTTGTATTTAGCATTTTTTGAGAAGTGTCCGTTTCGCGTACAGTTAGTCCCGTTGGGTTCGTAAGATTTTTTCGAGTTGAACGGTGGTCTCTGAAAAATTTAACTCGCACCCAGCGAGAAGATAGGCCCGTTATAAATTCGGGTAAAATTAGTTTCTTCTATTTTAATTAAATTATATATTTACACTTGTTACCCCTTAAAAAGTGTAAATTTGAGGGACCGTTGTAGGAATATAGATGAACTTGAGGAACCGTTTGTAATGTGAACATAAACTCAAAACTACAATAAGCTATAACTAAAACTACACAATTTATAACCACTTTTAGTACGTAAGGTTAATTAATAATTAATTAATAATAATATAACCTATTTACACGCGTGAGTATTTTTGATATTTTATCATTAATTCTAAGGCTTAGTTTTTTTACTTAAACGGAAAAAAAAATGCATGGTTATATGGGTTGTCTTCAATCAAAAGTTCTACCTTGATTATTTGTGAAAGGATCCAAGTAGAACTTTTGATTGGAGAGAACTTATAAAATCATGTGTTTTTTCATTTAAATAAAAAAACTAAGACTTGAAATTAATGGTAAAATGTCAAAAATACCTTTGCACGTAAATAGGTTATATTTTAATATATCGCAAAGAAAAAAAATTATTTGTGTGTGTCAGTGTGTGTGTGTGTGTATTATATATATATATATATATATATATATATATATATATATATATATATATATATATATATATATATATATATATATATATATATATATATATATATATATACATACATATGTGTACTAAATACAAATAATATATTTTTCTTTGTCAAAAAAAACTATTTACGTGCATGAGTATTTTTGAAATTTTACCACTAATTTCAAGTCTCATTACACATATATACCTCGTCATATGTTATATACATGAAACAAATTATATGGGTCATATTGTACATGCACGTTAAACATTTCGTCACATGTTATATGCATATAGAACTTTATCTTTTATCGTAGACGAGTATTTTCACATCAATTTACACCCGAAATCATTCTTTCAACTACTTTACTTTATTGTTGCAATCATGTAAATGAATAGTTAAAAAACTGATTTTGAATATATTTGTCAAAACTAGTTGAAACCTTATAACTAAAGCAAAGTTTATATTTTAAGCTAGAAACTAAGTTCAATAAGTGTATGTTAAATTAATGTAAATTGACATAGATGTAAGTCTTTATTATAATATAAAAAGTGTAATGTGATAATATAATTTTGCCTTTAATAATCTCCATACGTTTAAAAGCTATTTTAATTAGTTTCTTTGGAGCTTATTTTTTTAATAAACTGTAAATTTTTGTAAAATTTTTGTCATTCAATAATCGAGAAAAGAGCACCTATAATAACATGAAAATTATAAACATGCCGATAACAAGGAGGTTACTTTCCGTGATATGCGTCAAGAAATGCAAATGAACGTATCAATATATATCCTTGTCATGTTTATTAACAAACTAGTCCGGGTCCGGCCCGCGCGATGCGGCGAGGCTTTCGGCCTGCGTATTCATATTTAACGTAGCTTTATGTATTTACAGAAGGGAAAACGCTCCATGTGTTAAGCGCCGTTGTTGGTGTTGTCGTATTTACTGTTTTTTAAAATATGTCCGGTTCGAACGTAGTTAGTTTCGTTTTGTTGATAAAATTATTTCGAGTCTAACGGTATTGGCGAAAAAATATAACCCGCGGCGAGCAGGAAGATACGGGTTGTCGTTGTTTTTAGCGTTTTTTAAAAAGTGTCCGTTTCAAACGTACTTTTTATCATTTTGTTCATAAAATTATTTCGAGTATGGCGTTCATGTCGAAAAAATTTAACTCGCGGCGAGCGAAAAGATACGGGCTGTCGTTTTGTTTAGCGTTTTTTGAGAAGTGTCCGTTTAGCGTATACTTAGTCCCGTTGAGTTCGTAAGATTTTTTCGGGTTGAACGGTAGTCTCGGAAAAATTTAACTTGCACCGAGCGCGAAGATAGGGCCCGCTATAAATTTGGGTGGAATTATTTTCTTTTATTTTAATAAAATTATATATATATTTACACTTTTTACCCCTAAGAAAGTGTAAACTTGAGGGGCCGTTGGGTAAATATAATTGAAGTTGAGGGACCAGTTGTAATGTGAACACAAACTCAAAACTACAATCAATTATAACTAAAACTACACAAATCTCCACCACTTTTAGTCACAAAAAATCTCCACCACTTTTAGTATATAAGGATTAATATAGGCATGTTAACAACTAATATTTACAACACTCATTATAGATCATTCATATCTGTCGATATACGATTGTATGTTTGTTTTTTTGTTTTTTTATAACCGTAACCATTTTATTAAAGCTAGAAGCTGTTACAATTTTCCATAAAGTATATCTTATGTCAAAGTGTTATATTACAATTACATTACAATACCAATTAAAAAGGCCCATATAGTAATGGAACTTACTTAACATAGTAAGGAAGGTCAAGAACATAAAGAAGAAAATAAGCCCAAGTGACACCAGAGATTCCACCAAAGAAGAATCCACCAGTAAACTTGGCCCAACCATCAGCTGTTTGAAGCTGATCGGGCTCCTTCTTACGCCCGGTCAAAGTCAACGATGGTGCGATAGATGGTTCACCTTCTTTAAATGATGCAATCCCGTACATTGTCAAGCAAATGCTAAGAATAACAACGAGCCCGCCTGCAGCTAGTGATCCGGCTGCACCTGCATACTCTGTGTTTCTTAATGGGCCTGCCTTCACAAATGGGCCAACTAGAAAGAACCCGTGGGCTAGCCCAACTTCAATGCCACGAAGCAAGGGACTAACTGCAGTCCTGTATCCGGGAAGGTTTGAGAGATACCATGCAACTAGCGGGCTTGATGTCACTGGTGTCTCGAGGCTTCCGATGAATGGGTCACCATTGATGGGCTGGACGACTTGATATGTAGGCTGCACAATTGTATCAAATTAAGGGGAAAAACTACAAATGGGTCGAAAAATGTTTAAATGTTTATAGCCTTCTAACTAGCTTTATTTTAGATAAAGTAGATCATATAGCATTTGTGAACTCATGTCACATTAGTTATATCGAAATGTTACAAACGAATAATAAAGTCTTAATAGTCCAATCCAGCCCCACCCACCCATTTGGCAATCACTCCGACCCATTTTGCCACCCTGATAGCTAAACAACTAAGATACATACAACTAAATAAGGGGAATTATGACCAAAAGCACTTGTTATTACCCACATGGGTGCTCGGACGAACAAAATAAAACATAGTAATAGGAATATAGGATATACACTTAATGGTCCTAAGTCATAACTAGTTCATGTTTAGTCTAAGATTCTCGCTTAAGTATAAACAGATCACTACACTCATGTAGAGTGCTTCGACTCATGTTTAAGGTAAATTCGATCTAATTACTACTCTGTATTCATTAGGAACAATCTTAGCATAAATGGCTTGCAAACTAGTATGTTGTATCAATAACTCATTAAGGCATCAACACAGTCCAAACGTTTTTCTCTTATTTAATCACTTTTGAAAGGTCCCTAAATTGTTTTCGCTTCCATAAAATGTTTCATCGCTTCTTTCTACCAAAAACGGGTAACGGATAATGTTTCATTTTCAGAAAATCCGGTAAAAGAGAATATTTTTTACTCAGATGTACGCAGGGTTATCGCGTGACAGTTTCCGGCCCTTATTCCGTGACTACCCAAGATATAGTTCTTAGTAACATAATTCTTTTATATAAAACAATCTCTACGTTCTTGAAGAAGTATCTAAAACACTTGAACAAGCCTAATTAGCCTTTTTTATGTATATTATCTCAAACATGAGCATTTCAGTCACCATATTTAACATACTAATTCTCATATAAAATCAAAAGATTGCAAATTTATATGAAAAGCAATAAAGAAATAATAACCTTCTCACTCTGTATGGCTTTAATGGTGGATGAAGATCTCTTGGAAGAGGGGAAGGCCTTAAGAGGTGAACCAGAAAGGCCTTTGGGTGCAACAGGCCTTGTGGTGGTCAATGAAGAGGTCAAGCCAGTTTTGAGCTGGAGGCTAGCCATGTTTAGTGATGATTCTTGTTCTGTCCAGTTTCTTCAAATTTGAATAACTTATTGTGACTATGTTGGTCAGAATAATATGTGGGTTATAGTTCAAAGATGATTTTTTACAAATGGATGGTCCTTATTGGATGATAAGTATTTGGATATCATTTGGTTGGATAGTGTTGTTTCTGGATGACAATTGGTTATCCTTTTAAGTTTAAGCTCAAATAATACTTTTAAACATTTTTTAAACATAAAGGTGTTAGTACATTGGTAGTTACCTACTTTACATGTGTCAAAAGGTGTACGTTTATTAGGGACGGTTCGACCCTGTATTTTCTTTAAAAATCCACCAAACCTATCTTAAAAGAGTCGGATGCCATAAAGATACTTCCACCACGTTCTCACACATGTGATAGGAGCAACCATCGTCCCACTGTCACAAGAATTGTAAATTCTTGCTGCGAGTATGGATTGGACCTGCATCTATTTCATGATAAAACTTTCACATGCGGGTCCCAGCTTCAAAGGTATCAAGTACCATTGAGCTATTGCTATATAAGTTCGAGAACTTTGGGAGTAGTAACCCCAAGGCCCTATGGGGATTGACCCGACTTACACATGGGAGGTCAAAGTTCGTATTCATATGTTGCAAATATATTTCCCTTGTAGTTATCCGCTCATTTCATGGGCCTCATAAGTTTCGGACGCCAATGCGTTTGAGCCTCACCCAAGGAGTTTTTACTACACGTAATGCCCGTATGGACTCGTCGTGGAGGGTTCTTCCTGAGAGGCTATAAGTTCGTTACTAGTTCGTTAAGGGAAATGATCAGGTCGGTGAGTTTCGACATTACGTTCCGACCTCAAACGTGACTCCTATGCCGTTAAAAAAAAAAAAAAAAAAAAAAAAAAAAAAAAAAAAAAAAAAAAAACTATACAAAGACATTTAAATTTAGTAGTGGTTATATTTTTAATAGACAATATTTAACATACATTCCTTCTTTTACCGAAAATTTCTCTTTATCTATATTAAAGATTATTATGAAAATATTATAGAATTTTGTTTCCCTCAATATTACTATGTTTATTTAAGTTAACTTTCTTAATAAAAAAGTAAAGATATTAATGGTTTGACTAAAATCGTGTTTTTTTTTAATGGTGGAATTTTTTAATACAAAAACTCCCTAGCAAGGTGCTAGAGGAGAGTTACAAAGGGCATAAAAGTCATAAATTACAATTAGAAACTATGTTACTTCTATATTTTAATCAAGAAAAAGAGTACAATCTAAGTCTCGTGTTAACCCAGATGAACTTAGGTTGATTGGGTAAATTTTGTTGATTTTATCATACAAAATTTTTAAACCAGATAAACTCAGAGGGTCTGAGTTTTTTCAGATCGTCATGGATGGTTCGATTTGTGACTCTAAGTCTCAAACTGCATGTTTAACCAAATCGGACATCATCATATATTTTTATTGAAAACGTTAGGTATATATTTTATCAAACAATAACGATACTCAACTATGTGAATGTAGCATAATATATACCTAACGAACACAAATTCTATTTTTTAAAACCTAACGGACAAATAACATGTTTGTATTTTACCTATATGGTATCCAAATTGTTCATTTGCAAGTTTGTCAACTTGTACAACTTCAACACGATTTTTAAATTAAATCTGAGAGAATACGTACGACCATTTAGTAAATTTGGTCATGGTGTCGTTTGAATCCTTTGATATTATAATAATTATAGTTATAGTTATAATTAACTGTAACTATAATTATAATTATTTTATTACTGTATAATATAAATAAATAAGGGAAATTCGTCAAAATACATTTTTTTTTAAGTTTTGTCCAAAATACACTTTTTTTTTTAAAAAAAAATTGTCTTTTTACACCATTAGGTCGATAAAGCGGTCGACCTCCCCTTTACCTGGTCGACTTAGAGAATTTTCAAGGTGGTCGACCAACATTTTGGCTAATTGCTGGTCGACTACATTGATAAGATTGTCGACCGACTTATCAAGCAAAACTCGGTCGACTAGCATGCTAAACCTGATCGAATCATTAGTCGACCATATGTGCAATGTAGTCGACCATTAAGTGGGTCGACTAAGAATAAAAACACAATTTTATTGGATAGATCACCACTTACAACATAAGCAGATAAACTAGTCATTTTGTGAGTAGACAATGTAAGATTAGAAAAAAGGTTGTGTATAAATTAAGTAAAATGTGAGAGTATTTATAGGCTTAAAAAAATATCAAAAACCTTATCTAAAATCCAAAAATCTTTTCCAATATCAATAAAATTTTATCTGATATATTTTATCCAATAAAATTGTGTTTTTATTCTTAGTCGACCCACTTAATGGTCGACTACATTGCACATATGGTCGACTAATGATTCGACCAGGTTTAACATGCTAGTCGACCGATTTTTGCTTGATAAGTCGGTCGACCAAATGGACGACCATCTTATCAATGTAGTCGACCAACAATTAGCCAAAATGTTGGTCGACCACCTTGAAAATTCTCTAGGTCGATCAGGTAGAGGGGAGGTCGACTGCAATGCTGGTCGACCTAATGGTATAAAAAGACAATGTTTTTTAAGAAAATGTATTTTTGACGAAAACTTTGAAAAAAATGTATTTTGGCGAATTTCCCAGTAAATAAATAAATAAATTAATTTGGTGTCATTTGATTTCACTATTTAAGCCCACGTTCACTATCCAATGGGCCTAATAGTAGCCCATTTCATGTTCGGTGGCTTTACTCCGCATTCTGCACACACAAACGAGCATCAATGGCGCTGCAATTGTTAAAGCTTCCGTTACTCCGCCGTTACGGCCGGATTAGTTCCAGTTCC
Organism: Rutidosis leptorrhynchoides; assembly: GCF_046630445.1. Classification (NCBI taxonomy): domain Eukaryota; kingdom Viridiplantae; phylum Streptophyta; class Magnoliopsida; order Asterales; family Asteraceae; genus Rutidosis; species Rutidosis leptorrhynchoides. Next base: position 28,923,007 of record NC_092342.1, read on the forward strand.
ACAAATGAACTACTATTCTTATCTACAAATACTTACCTCTCTCAGCAGCCAGGTAACTTTTTTCTACTCTATAATAAATTCCCTAATTTTATTTAAATGAGTTGTGTTCTTTGTTATACTTAGTTGATAGTCCATACAATTTTGCCCTGTAAAAGTCTTAAACTGGTTAATTATCTGTACAATCCTTTGTTTAGACTAGAACTCTAGATACTTCTGATTTTATTTATTTATTGATTATTGATGTTTATGAATGTACCCTTGCTGTATGTAGGTATCTAATTGTACTGTCAAATGATATTTTTTTTTAAAAAAAAAAAAAAAAAAAGGATGATGGTTCAATGAATTGGTTAGATTTAAGTTTGACTGGATGAAGTTTTCTAGTTATACACTTAAACTTTGAAATTTCAGTGAGATGGACTGAAGCTCGTAATAATTGTCGAATCAGAAGCTTCGGGACTTTAAAGTCAAAAATAGTTATACCGCCAAAGAAGTAAGCATTTTTGTCTCTACAAATTTTTCACAAGTAATATACGTAACAGTTTATTTATATATCTGAATGTTCAATATATGTGTATAACTGTATAAATATTAGTCTCGATTTATGTTTGTAGGAAGAAGAGGTTGGATGAAGTATGTCTAGAAAAGTATCAGCAATACAGTCGAAACTACATTCAATCATGGATTTTACAAGGTTATTCGTCTCTTAATTATGTGTTACTTATGCATTAATACCCTAAACTAGTGGCAGAATGGGCAAATTGAGTAACAGGTCAAAACCAACAGATAAGTTTTTGTACGGGTCAAGGCTTGTTTGGATGACCCGAAACTTTTATCGTTTAAAATTTGAACCTTTACCAGACCTAATTGTTGATTCAAATATGATAACAAAAGGTTGTTGTAATATTTGAATAATACTGTAACTGTTTGATTATTTGATCAAGATGATTTTAGGCTTTTAGCAGTTGGAATTGTACATTTGAACGAATTTCAGCCCAATTTAAGTATTTTCGATTTACCTGTATATCCCTATAGTCATAACCTGAATCAACCATTAATGGGTCGGAATTGCCACCTCTAAAATTAACTTGTTGTGTTTTTTTTTTTTTTTTTTTTGTTTTTTTTTTTTTTTTTTTTTGTACATTAGGCAAGGTAATTGTTGATGGGAAAGTTGTAACGAAAGCTGGACACCCGGTCTCTGACAAATCGGTTGTGGAAATCAAGGCTGAAATACCGAAATATGTATGTAGGTGATTATTCTGCTAAAATAACTTCAACCTTTTTATTTAATTTTGACTTTTTTATTGGATTCCACCTGTTTATTTATTTACTAAATTTACCTTTTTATTACACTTTAGAGCAGGACATAAGTTGGAAGCTGCCATTGAACAATTAGGTGTGGATGTGAATGGAAAAGTGGCTCTTGATTCGGGCCTATCAACCGGAGGGTTCACCGATTGCTTGCTTCAATATGGTGCTTCATTTGTTTATGGTGTCGATGTAGGATATGGGCAGGTAAGAGAATACAAAATATTAAAAAATATGTAAATAATAAATTAAAATAAAAACTTGATGGGTTGACATTGATGCCAATTTTAACATAGGTGGCGGATAAAATTCGTCGAGATGAGCGTGTGTCTGTTATTGAAAGGACAAACTTGAGATATCTTACTGAGCTTCCTCAGAAAGTTGACTTGGTGACTTTAGATCTTTCGTTCATTTCTATATTAGTGGTGAGCATTTTTGACCTAGTACTTTCAGTACTTACGTACACATGTTTTAATCGTTTATATGACTTTTCTTGTTTTTGTAGGTCATGCCTGCTGTCATTAAGTTGATGAAAGAAGACGCTACACTAATTACGCTAATAAAACCTCAATTTGAGGCCCGTAGATCACAAGTATGTAGAAGACTTAAACTGCCTGTTTTGTTTCACCTTGAGTCTTTTTATGTGGGTCTCATGTACAAATATTGATACAAACTTAAGGTAATCCAAATTGTATTAACAGGTGGGAGGAGGTGGAATTGTGAGAGATCCTGCAGTTCATCAAGAGGTATGTAGTTGTTCTCTTCTTTTAGAAAAGACTTAATTACACGGATAGTCCCTGTGGTTTGCAAATCTTGCAGGATAGTCCCTGCGTCTGACGAGCGTTAATTTTTTATGTTAAATTTATGGAGCACATTAATGTTGATATATTTGGGCTGATTGGGTGGTATAGGTGCGTGAGAAGATCGTCAAGGGTGTTGAAGATCTTGGCTTCAAATGCAGTGGCTGGATAGAGTCTCCATTAAAGGGTGCTGAAGGAAACATAGAATATTTGGCTTGCTTTATCCGAACAACCGCGAAAAGTGCGGTTTCAACGGTTGCAACAGATATTAAAGAGGATCAACCAGAGTGCAAACAATAATGTTTGTAGATTTTACCAGAAGAATTCTCCTAAAGTAGTTTTTGCTGTGTAATCTTAAGTTTACGTTGATCTAAAAGGGTGACAGACATTAAAGGGCTGTTTATTAGTAATAGATTATTGGGCTTAATTGGATGGGAGGATTATTCGGTAAGATTCTTTGGTGTTTCTTTAGAGCTTATTTATTAATTATTAATTTCAACTTTACCCAAGGATTATTCGCTCACCTGTTAAACCCATGCTGTCCCCATTTAGCTCATTTCTTTCCCATTTACCCCTTATTTCTTTTAAGGGTGACAACACACGCAACTGTACGTTGGGTCAATGTTTATGAGAATCATGATCTATATGTAATAATGTTTATAAGAATGGATGATCTTTATATAAGAATAAGAATGAGTGATCTTATTTGTTTATGAATTCATTTTCATTGTTATAATGGTTGATAATGCTAAAAACGAACATATATTTCATAGCATTATTCCTCAAGAAAGACAAGCTTTTAGTTACAATTGTTCTATTTAAAAGTGATATTCGTTTAAATAAAAGGTGAAGATAAAAGACAGATTCGACGAATTGAAGACGCAAACGACCAAAAAGCTCAAAAGTACAAAATACAATCAAAGAGGTTCCAATTATTGATAAGAAACGTCTCGAAATTACAAGAGTACAAGATTCAAAACGCAAAGTACAAGATATTAAATTGTACGCAAGGACGTTCGAAAATCCGGAACCGGGACCAGAGTCAACTCTCAACGCTCGACGCAACGGACTAAAAATTACAAGTCAACTATGCACATAAATATAATATAATATTTAAATAATTCTTATAATTATTTATATATTATATAAATAAAAAAATCCGTCGGCAACAAAGACTCCAAAGTTGGTGAGCTGGAATTTCAAACTCCGCGACTCGCGGAGTTTGAAGGCAGAAAAGGCCGCAAGTCGCGGAGCCCCAAAAACTAAAACTCCCTATAAAAGCAAACGAATTCTGATCGCAAAATATAACATATATATATCCATCCATCTATCTAAACGTATATATTTATATTTATATTTTAATTTTAATTTTAATTTTAATTTTAATCCTAATAATAAGGGTATGTTAGCGAATGTTGTAAGGGTGTAAGTCGAAATTCTGTCCGTGTAACGCTACGCTATTTTTAATCATTGTAAGTTATGTTCAACCTTTTTAATTTAATGTCTCGTAGCTAAGTTATTATTATGCTTATTTAATCCAAAGTAATCATGATGTTGGGCTAATTACTAAAATTGGGTAATTGGGCTTTGTACCATAATTGGGGTTTGGACAAAAGAACGACACTTGTGGAAATTAGACTATGGGCTATTAATGGGCTTTATATTTGTTTAACTAAATGATAGTTTGTTAATGTTAATATAAAGATTTACAATTGGGCGTCCCTATAAATAACCATTTACACTCGATCGGACACGATGGGCGGGGTATTTATATGTACAAATAATCGTTCATTTAACCGGACACGGGAATGGATTAATAGCCACTAGAATAATTAAAACAGGGGTGAAATTATGTACAAGGACACTTGGTATAATTGATAACAAAATATTAAAACCTTGGGTTACACTCAGTCGACATCCTGGTGTAATTATTAAACAAAGTATTAAAATCTTGTTACAGTTTAAGTCCCCAATTAGTTGGAATATTTAACTTCGGGTATAAGGATAATTTGACGAGGACACTCGCACTTTATATTTATGACTGATGGACTGTTATGGACAAAAACCAGACGGACATATTAAATAATCCAGGATAAAGGACAATTAACCCATGGGCATAAAACTAAAATCAACACGTCAAACATCATGGTTACGGAAGTTTAAATAAGCATAATTCTTTTATTTCATATTTAATTTCCTTTATTTTATATTTAATTGCACTTCTAATTATCGCATTTTTATTGTTATTGTATTTAATTGCACTTTTAATTATCGTACTTTTTAATTATCGCAAGTTTATTTTATCGCACTTTTATTATTCGCAATTTCATTATCGTTATTTACTTTACGCTTTAAATTAAGTCTTGTATTTATTTATTATTTTACATTTGGTTTTAACTGCGACTAAAGTTTTAAAATCGACAAACCGGTCATTAAACGGTAAAAAAACCCCCCTTTATAATAATAATATTACTTATATATATATTTGTATTTTTATAAAAGTAAACTAATATAGCGTTAAGCTTTGTTTAAAGATTTTCCCTGTGGAACGAACCGGACTTACTAAAAACTACACTACAGTACGATTAGGTACACTGCCTATAAGTGTTGTAGTAAGGTTTAAGTATATCCATTCTATAAATAAATAAATATCTTGTGTAAAATTGTATCGTATTTAATAGTATTTCCTTATAAAATTTAATAGTATTTTATACCCCTCTGCTAAAACATCAAGTTATTTTTGGCGCCGCTGCCGGGGAACAATCTAGCTTAAAAGCCGGAAGCGCAACGCTAATTAAAAAAAAAGATTTTTAGTTTACTTTTATTAAAATTCGTTTTTATAAAAATACGTTTTAAATATTCGAAAATATAAAAAGAAAAACAAAAATATAAGTATTTTTAAGATTTTGTTAAATATTTAAGTTTTATAAAGTTTCTTTATTTTTATATAATTTTTATTTAAGTATTTTGTTTTTATTTAAAACATTAAAAAAAACCGAAAAAAATATATATATATAAATCTAGTTTTAAGATTTTTATTTATAAAATTATAAAGTAGTTCTATTTTTATTCTAGTTTTTAAAATATAAGTTTTTATTATATAAATATTTTAGATTTTAAAACAGAAAATATTAAACAGAAAATATAAAACAGAAAATATAAAATAAAAAAATAAAAAAGAAAAACGCGTCGAATTTCAAAACTGTACCTGAGTTGAATTTTGAAACCCCGCGACTCGCGGAGTTTGAAGCATCGAATACCGCGACTCGCGGAGCAGACCTGACACGGGTACACAGGAACCCTAATTCGCATTAATTACGGGTTTTATTAATTTTAATTAATTTTAAACCATAATTAGTTTATTTATATTATATTGTTTAGTTTAGTTTTTATTTATTTGTTTTATTTAGTTAAATTAGTTTAAATAAAATATAAAATTAATAGTTTTAATAAATAAATAATATAAAAATAATATTTTTATAAAAATTTGTAACTTTTTACAACTTTTTGTATATTTTTATATTTTATCCCTTTTTAATTGTTTTAGCGTAATATTTGTATTTTTCACTCGTATTTAGTTTTAATTCATAGTTTTTGCCATAATTATTTTTATTTCTAGATTTTTAGGCTTTGCCGTAGAATTCCTTAAGTGCTTTTTCTTTAGACTAAGATTTAAGTGCTTTAGAATTTTGCGACGCCTTTTTAAGTTTTAGTTTCTTTTTAAGTTATTTCCATTTGGGATATAGTTTTTCTTGTAAGCTTTAATATTTTTAGACGACTTTTACCTATGTATCAATTATCATTCCAATTAGTAATCTCAATTTGCGATTATAATTTTAAGTTAATTGTAGTAATAAGGTTAGGTTAGTCAAGTGTTTTTAAGTTTTATAAGATTCTTTTATTTTTCCGTCACCTTTTATTTTTCAACCATTTTTCTTTTTCGACCTTTTTCGACGAACTCTTTTTCTTTCTTATTTCTCGCTATTCTAGTTTTTAGGACATAGATTTTTATTCTACTTCTTATCTAAATTTCTTAAAATTACGAAAATTTTTTTAAGTGGTTAAATTGATAGACATCAAAATTTTCTGGTTCGTAGTAATAGTTGGATTTGTACGTGGACCGGGTTATTGGAGCCAAACAGTCCTCAATTATATTGAGACCAAACGAATCCTGCCCCTCTGCTGCATCTTTTGGCTATTCAAAACGTGGGCAAAATCAGAAAAGTCTATTAATTGGATAACTTATTATAATTTTTCTTTCCTTTTAAAAACTAATAGGATATTCAGCGAATGCACCGAGCAAGACGTTCACCACCTTTTGTACGTTCACCACATGTAACTAGATCAAGATATTTAGCAAATATTACCGCCGTTGATTTTTCTTTAGAATCGTCATCCAGTCGACCAAGTACTCCAGTTCAAATTTTCGATAATCCATTTTTTGAACCCGACCTCACAATTGAGAATTCGGAGAATATTCAGGGACGATTCATAGATCCTGAACCACTAAATTTTCCTCCGGAACCACTAATCATTCAAACAGAAATTGTTGAGGGACGAACCATTAAATCAGAATCCTCTAGTGATTCCGATTCAACAAATTCAATTATGGAAGTAACAGAACCATTAAGTATGGAAGACCGAATGAGAGCTAAACGCACTGGCCAAGGTCACGCAATTACTCATCCAGACATTAATGCGCCAGATTATGAAATCAAAGGACAAATTCTACACATGGTATAACAACCCTCACTTTTTGACTTCTGAAATTACTGAAATGACCCTAGGGTTTACTGTCTGACTATACGTATTAATTATTTAAGGGTTGTTATATACACAATCAATTTAACGTTGACCAAATAATAAATTTTTATTCGACACTCACTGCTAATTAAAATTTATGCATTTCAGTAATATTATTTATAACTATTAATCTATAAGTAATAAATAAAAAGTGACATTTATATAAATAATAAAACAATTGGGAACTAAATAAAAATAAATACAAGTCATGAATTAGTAAAAAGAAAATAATACTTATCATGTAGTAAATGTAAATAATAATAATAATAATAATAATAATAATAATAATAATAATAATAATAATAATAATAATAATAATAATAATAATAGTAATAATAATGAGACTAAAGAATCTTAAACAATTACATCCTTATGTTGACTAAAAATAAAGTATAAACTAGTACATCCTTATGTTGACTAATTATAAACTAGTACCACCTTTTGTTGACTAAAAATTATAAAACAAAATAAAATCATTAATTAGAACATCCTTATGTTGACTAACACTCTAATACTTGCACTATATAAACACTCCTAGACTCCTAGTTTCTCATTCACAAATCACACCAAAAGTTTGGAACTAAAAGTTTGATGATAAAGAATAGTATGGTGGTAAAGCTGAGAAAAAGAGAAGGTTTGGAACTGAAAAACGGATTGAGTAAAGTATGAAAGAGGCTGTGAATAAATCACAAAGACTGAACCTGCCTTCAAAGAATCCAAATGATTCAGTGACTGCTGAAACCATTAGTAAGAACCTTACTTCTTATTCTAAACCTTCACAGACAGATTTTCTGCATCATCCTCTGATATTAGAAATTCTAAGATATCATCGTATCTTTCATTATAAATATCCTCGATATTTCTGGAGATATCTTCATACCTATTCTTATCAGAAATCATTCATCTCTTCGCACTTTCTGTGTTACATCATAAAAGAACCTATTTTAGTTTCTAAAATCTGAAAAATTCGAAAAAAAAAATGGATGTTTTGAAGTAATGTTGGGAACTGAAGCATGAGTTAGTATAATATAATGACACTTGATCAACGTGATTATATTATAGTAAGTGATGCTGAGTTTCTAATGGAACGTGATAAAGGTTCACAGATCATACCCTCATCATGAACCATGTTACATAACTCTTTCATTTTATTTAACCTCTAAACATATCTAGAAAATATTTTCTTGATGATTCGGTCTTTTCCAGATATTCTGGTAATTTGAAAAATCAAGATCGTGCCATTACAATTCCTTTCTTAGAACATTAACTATGTTCATTCCGAAATGTACGGCTACAAATTCTGAACCATTATTCGTTTGACTTAAAGTCGGGAAGAGAAAACGAAAGCATGAAGCTCCGAAATATAATGGAAAATATAAAGCCCGAAAATAACCCCGAAATTACAAACCGTATATATCAATGCGTATAGCAATATAAAGACACGGGAGAATGAAAAACAATATAACCCCAAGGTAATAGTAGAAGAAAATAACCTCCTCTGGTGGCAGATGAAAAAGAAGAATGAATGATATGATAGCCAAGAAAATATCAAGAATCAGAACTGGATGAAGCATTTTCACAAATCTTTTGTAAGTATGAAATTAGGAAGAAGATTATAGGAGTGGAGAAAATAAATGAAACGGAAGAGATCAATTTATAGCAAAATATCAGACATAGCAATCGAGGCAGATTACACATTTAATCAAAGGAAACCCTAATTTCCTTAAATTCCGAAGAATCAAATCTTATTTAAATTATGAAAATTTTCTATTCCTTAAATTCCGGAAATCAATCGATAATACGTCAAGAGTTAAGACGAATCTCTATTCTTCATTTCTCTCTTTTACGATAACTTCTCTCATACGCTTCGAGTAATTGGATTGTTTTATCCGCATTATTCAATGGTGATAAAATTCTATTTACCAACTCATATTCGTCATGAAAACATTTTTATTGTCAGCCATGACGACCTCACTCAAATTTCGGGACGAAATTTCTTTAACGGGTAGGTACTGTGATGACCCGGAAATTTCTGACCAAATTTAAACTTAATCTTTAACGTTTCCGACATGATACGCAATGAATTTTGACAAGTTTTAAAACTTTTGAAAAAGATTTTTTTTATATAACGGTTGACCACCCTGTTTGTCCAACGATTCACGAACGTCATAACATGTATTATATACATATTTTATTAAATATAAGAGTTTTCGATATATACGGAATCATGCGAATAATATTTATATACGAAATGATTAAAAAGTTACTATTAAACGATGATATTTCAAATTAAAAATTTTACGTATTAAGTCATTTTATTTTTATGATATAATTTTTATATTTTTTTTTAAGAAACGAAGTTAAATTAATAATGTACAATTTGTAAAGCACAACGTATAACGTGTAGCTTAAATAGTTGAATTTAAATTAATTCATTTACTATTCACATGAAAACGAAATTATAGAAATTATTAATTATAAGTTACATAGAATACCCCTGAAGTATTTAATAAATACGACTTTTTAAAATTTTAAATTCAATATAAAAACATGTCGACAGCGTAGGACAAAAGGGATTGTGAGCTGGCAATGAGGTTCATGCGATCGCATGAGATCCCCCACACATTCTCATGCGATCGCATGAGGTGTGTGGACAGGCCAACTCCTATAAAGTTCGAACGTTTTGCATTTTTCTGATTCATTTTCATCTCTCTCTCTCGTACCTATATGTATATTTATATTTAAATTATTATTATTATTATTATTATTATTATTATTATTATTTATATTATTAAGATTAATATTATTATTAATCTTATTATTATTAGTAGTATTAATTATGTATTATACATAAAAAAAACTACGACGAGGTCTTGAGTGGGTTATTTTCAAAATGGTTTTTAAGCGGGATAGAGCTAAGGAAATTATGGGTTATTGCCAAGGAGGTTATGGGTAATGTTCGGGGGTATATTTTTGAATCAAACCTAGTGTTTATCATCTCGGTTACGTCTACGTACTTTCCTACAATATTGAACCTCAATAATGATACGTAAGCACTCATATTTTATCTTTTATATATTAATTGTGTATCCATGTCTAGTGCTCGAGTATATATATTTATGCATGCATGTATGCTAAATTTCCTCGTTAAATAGTTTATGATAAACCACGAATTAAATACATATATTACTGGTAAAAGGTATATGATATACATGTTTTTGGAAAGCTGGCGAAAAATCAATAACTTTTCATTTAGATATCGAATAGTTTCGATGAACGGATTAAAAGATATGATCAACTGAATTATGGGTGACGTTAATTAAAATTGCTTTTGAATCTGCAATTAAGATTTAAACAACTTGTTTACGAGATTGATAAATTAGATTTTTGAATATTACCAACCGAGTAAATGAATCCTTGTAAAAGGTACGTCTCGTTTTGTGAATTATTGTCAAAATTGACTTTTTGAAACGACTTTGGATAAATTTTGTATGACGATCTCGAGCATTAGGATTGAGATACACTATGACCTGACCTAGCTTGATAGACATTTAATGACCAACATATGTTCTCTAGGTTGAGATCTACGGTTATTTGGTATTCCGAGTTTCGGTCACATTTCGGTGAATGACTTAATGTGCTGCTAAGGTGAGTTTCATATGATCCCTTTTACTCAATATATTTTTGGGCTGAGAATACATGCGACTGTTTATAAATACTAAAAATACTAGATTTATATGTGTGAGTTTCATTTGCTCCCTTTTTAATTGCTTTTGCAATATATATTTTTGGGCTGAGAATACATGCACTTTATTTTAAACACAATGGATACAAGTACATACTAAATTCTATACTGAGTTTGAACCGAAAATCCCTTAGCTTTGGTAACTAGTAACTGCCAGTTATAAGAACTGGTGGGCGCGAGTAGTTGTATATGGATCCATAGGGCTTGACATCCCCGTCTGTTCCAGGTATTGAAACCCTAGCCTGAACTATAAAACAGACGTATGCTATTTGAGGTTAGTACACGTTGGATTACGTGTATTGTACATGTTGATTGCATGTATGTTAAAACAGGGGTACTTATTATATATACGTTAAGTTTAGTTACCAGGGCGCTCAATTTTGTAGAATATTTTGATAAACGTTTCGGATGAAACAACTGAAATCTTGTGATCCACCTTTATATACAGATTATGCGAAACACTAAAACTATGAACTCACCAACCTTTGTGTTGACACTTATTAGCATGTTTATTCTCAGGTTTCCTAGAAGTCTTCCGCTGTTTGCTTATATGTTAGACAAGCTATGTGCATGGAGTCATACATGGCATATTTTTCAAGGAAACGTTGCATTCACCAAATCATCACCATGTATCTTATTTTGACTGCATTGTCAATGGAAGTATTATTGTAAACTACTATTTACGGTGATTGTCTATATGGGTGATTGTCTATATGTAGAAATCATCAGATGTCGTAAACCTTTGATTTAAATACTCATTTATGGTGTGCCTTTTCAAAAAAATGCAATGTTTACAAAACGTATCATATAGAGGTCAAATACCTCGCAATGAAATCGATGAATGACGTGTTCGTCCATATGGATTTGGAGCGATCGTCACAGTTGGTATCAGAGCGTTGGTCCTAGTGAACCAGGTCTTGCATAAGTGTGTCTAATTGATAGTTGTTAGTATGCATTAGTAAGTCTGGACTTCGACTGTGTCTGCATGGCAAAAGTTTTGCTTATCATTTCTTGTCAGAAATTACCTGTCTATCATCTTAAATCTAAACGCGTCTTATTGCATTGATTGCATAGATAGAGTATAGACAAAATTCATATCTTGGCATATCTATTACAGTAAACTTTGCTTGACATCTTCCGTAAAATCCTCCGTAACTTATGGGATTCTGGTATTATAAATACATATGTAAACTATGTATTGAGGAGTACCAAATTAGTCCTATGATCTATTTCATTCCAAAAATCTTTTCCTTGATTACACAAAATGGATCTTGTATATAGTTCAAATTCCTTAAACTCCGACAGCTATTCCGATATGGATATTCATCTGAACTCCGAAGATAGTGTAACTGGAATGGATCAACCAATCAGCCATCACCTATTCTGGATGAATTGGGGATGGGTTCGTAGCCTCCTCAATCATTGGAGACAAGAAGAAGGTGATCCCTTCCATCCACCACATTGCCCTCTTGGCGAAGAACCTGAAGCACTTACTGGCGAACCTGTTCGAGACACCATTTTCTCTCTCATTTCCAGAGTATCTCGTCGCGATAATATACTATCTCAAATTCTGGATCTTATTCATCTGCTCGTCCGAACCGCCAATCATCCCGGTGTAGTAGAAGAAGTCAACGAGTTTCGCGCTCGGGTAGTGGCTTTGGAGAATATGGTGCAAAGGTTACAAGCACCAGCAGCATCACCGACATCAACAGTACCACCGACAACAACACCAACAGTACCATTACCACCACCAACAACAACCGCATCGCAAACCTCAACTTCACAATCTATTCCACGAGCATCAACGTCATACGCACCGTAATTACCAAGAAATACCAGCAACAATAATCGATGAAGTATTAACTCGTTTCCCCTGAAGAAATTTTATGTATATTTAATATATATGAATTTTGAAATCAAAATAAATCTTTTCGTACTAAGCTATTACATGTGAATCTTAACTGATAGGTACTACTCGGTTAGTTCATATTACTAATATGCAATGATGTACATCCTTCCTTAACAACTTAACCATCGTTAACTACAATCTTTGTTTCAACCCAATGAATTCCATTTCATAATAAACCAAGTGTATTAATCAATTACATAATTGATTTTACATTTTCAATTTCGACATACTCGAAACTTTTCAGAAAACATCATCTGTGCCTTGTAAGGTTCACAAAAATTCCACGAGCACCAACATCCTTCACCGAGGAATATCAATAAGAATAAATAATGAAGTATCGATTACATTAGCGAAATACTTCGCAAAGATTATGTAATCTTTAATGTTTTAGAGATTAATCATTTCTAAGTCAAGCCGAAAATTAAATGAGCTTAATATGATATTAACTCATTAAATCTGTGTTACATCTGAAGAAAATATACATACATATATTTTCATAAAGACAGTAATAAACATTCTTTTATACAAAATATTACTTGTGAAATCTTTAATGGGTAGGTAATACTCGGGAAGTATATAAGTTCACAATTAATATGTTACACTGTACATTCTTCAATTTTGATTCAAAAATCATTAACTATACTCACTATCTTCACAATGATACACAATCATTTCATACAAATTCAATCACATATTCTGATATCGACAGATCAGAATCCAAGCTATAACTCTGAACCGGTGACATCATTCTTAGATCTCTACATCTTTCAAAGCTATACTTTGACTTCAAAACTATGCAAGATCCTCTAGCATTGTTTTTACCGAAAATAACCTTGCAATTCCTTTTCAAAGTATCCAGTATTATCAACCATTCAACCAGTCAACGACGACCTTTCAGACTTGTAACTTTGGCATATACGTTTTTGTTACTGGGGAACCTTTCATGTTCCACCACATTAGCAGTAAATTTACCAACAACTTTATTGATCTTTGACCTTCCGAAAAATCCTTATACTCATTGGAACCGTATCATGTACTCATCCACATCTTGTAACGGCAATTGCCATACCAACTATCTGGAATTAGCAATCAGTATTTTGAAATCTTACAGCACGTCTACGTCAACAGTTATATGTGTACATATAACGTCTACTTCCTGGACTTACATACTTCGAATGTGAAGTTTCTGAAAAACACCCCAAACTACGAAACTAGTTCTCCGAATTTTGGAAAAATGTTAATGAAGCAGCAAAAACTGTAAACGACCTAAACAGTCAAAAGTTTGATGATAAAGAATAGTATGGTGGTAAAGCTGAGAAAAAGAGAAGGTTTGGAACTGAAAAACGGATTGAGTAAAGTATGAAAGAGGCTGTGAATAAATCACAAAGACTGAACCTGCCTTCAAAGAATCCAAATGATTCAGTGACTGCTGAAACCATTAGTAAGAACCTTACTTCTTATTCTAAACCATCACAGACAGATTTTCTGCATCATCCTCTGATATTAGAAATTCTAAGATATCATCGTATCTTTCATTATAAATATCCTCGATATTTCTGGAGATATCTTCATACCTATTCTTATCGGAAATCATTCATCTCTTCGCACTTTCTGTGTTACATCATAAAAGAACCTATTTTAGTTTCTAAAATCTGAAAAATTCGAAAAAAAAAATGGATGTTTTGAAGTAATGTTGGGAACTGAAGCATGAGTTAGTATAATATAATGACACTTGATCAACGTGATTATATTACAGTAAGTGATGCTGAGTTTCTAATGGAACGTGATAAAGGTTCACAGATCATACCCTCATCATGAACCATGTTACATAACTCTTTCATTTTATTTAACCTCTAAACATATCTAGAAAATATTTTCTTGATGATTCGGTCTTTTCCAGATATTCTGGTAATTTGACAAATCAAGATCGTACCATTACAATTCCTTTCTTAGAACATTAACTATGTTCATTCCGAAATGTATGGCTACGAATTCTGAACCATTATTCGTTTGACTTAAAGTCGGGAAGAGAAAACGAAAGCATGAAGCTCCGAAATATAATGGAAAATATAAAGCCCGAAAATAACCCCGAAATTACAAACCGTATATATCAATGCGTATAGCAATATAAAGACACGGGAGAATGAAAAACAATATAACCCCAAGGTAATAGTAGAAGAAAATAACCTCCTCTGGTGGCAGATAAAAAAGAAGAATGAATGATATGATAGCCAAGAAAATATCAAGAATCAGAACTGGATGAAGCATTTTCACAAATCTTTTGTAAGTATGAAATTAGGAAGAAGATTATAGGAGTGGAGAAAATAAATGAAACGGAAGAGATCAATTTATAGCAAAATATCAGACATAGCAATCGAGGCAGATTACACATTTAATCAAAGGAAACCCTAATTTCCTTAAATTCCGAAGAATCAAATCTTATTTAAATTATGAAAATTTTCTATTCCTTAAATTCCGGAAATCAATCGATAATACGTCAAGAGTTAAGACGAATCTCTATTCTTCATTTCTCTCTTTTACGATAACTTCTCTCATACGCTTCGAGTAATTGGATTGTTTTATCCGCATTATTCAATGGTGATAAAATTCTATTTACCAACTCATATTCGTCATGAAAACATTTTTATTGTCAGCCATGACGACCTCACTCAAATTTCGGGACGAAATTTCTTTAACGGGTAGGTACTGTGATGACCCGGAAATTTCTGACCAAATTTAAACTTAATCTTTAACGTTTCCGACATGATACGCAATGAATTTTGACAAGTTTTAAAACTTTTGAAAAAGATTTTTTTTATATAACGGTTGACCACCCTGTTTGTCCAACGATTCACGAACGTCATAACATGTATTATATACATATTTTATTAAATATAAGAGTTTTCGATATATACGGAATCATGCGAATAATATTTATATACGAAATGATTAAAAAGTTACTATTAAACGATGATATTTCAAATTAAAAATTTTACGTATTAAGTCATTTTATTTTTATGATATAATTTTTATATTTTTTTTTAAGAAACGAAGTTAAATTAATAATGTACAATTTGTAAAGCACAACGTATAACGTGTAGCTTAAATAGTTGAATTTAAATTAATTCATTTACTATTCACATGAAAATGACATTATAGAAATTATTAATTATAAGTTACATAGAATACCCCTGAAGTATTTAATAAATACGACTTTTTAAAATTTTAAATTCAATATAAAAACATGTCGACAGGGTAGGACAAAAGGGATTGTGAGCTGGCAATGAGGTTCATGCGATCGCATGAGATCCCCCACACATTCTCATGCGATCGCATGAGGTGTGTGGACAGGCCAACTCCTATAAAGTTCGAACGTTTTGCATTTTTCTGATTCATTTTCATCTCTCTCTCTCGTACCTATATGTATATTTATATTTAAATTATTATTATTATTATTATTATTATTTATATTATTAAGATTAATATTATTATTAATCTTATTATTATTAGTAGTATTAATTATGTATTATACATAAAAAAAACTACGACGAGGTCTTGAGTGGGTTATTTTCAAAATGGTTTTTAAGCGGGATAGAGCTAAGGAAATTATGGGTTATTGCCAAGGAGGTTATGGGTAATGTTCGGGGGTATATTTGTGAATCAAACCTAGTGTTTATCATCTCGGTTACGTCTACGTACTTTCCTACAATATTGAACCTCAATAATGATACGTAAGCACTCATATTTTATCTTTTATATATTAATTGTGTATCCATGTCTAGTGCTCGAGTATATATATTTATGCATGCATGTATGCTAAATTTCCTCGTTAAACAGTTTATGATAAACCACGAATTAAATACATATATTACTGGTAAAAGGTATATGATATACATGTTTTTGGAAAGCTGACGAAAAATCAATAACTTTTCATTTAGATATCGAATAGTTTCGATGAACGGATTAAAAGATATGATCAACTGAATTATGGGTGACGTTAATTAAAATTGCTTTTGAATCTGCAATTAAGATTTAAACAACTTGTTTACGAGATTGATAAATTGGATTTTTGAATATTACCAACCGAGTAAATGAATCCTTTTAAAAGGTACGTCTCGTTTTGTGAATTATTGTCAAAATTGACTTTTTGAAACGACTTTGGATAAATTTTGTATGTCGATCTCGAGCATTAGGATTGAGATACACTATGACCTGACCTAGCTTGATAGACATTTAATGACCAACATATGTTCTCTAGGTTGAGATCTACGGTTATTTGGTATTCCGAGTTTCGGTCACATTTCGGTGAATGACTTAATGTGCTGCTAAGGTGAGTTTCATATGATCCCTTTTACTCAATATATTTTTGGGCTGAGAATACATGCAACTGTTTATAAATACTAAAAATACTAGATTTATATGTGTGAGTTTCATTTGCTCCCTTTTTAATTGCTTTTGCAATATATATTTTTGGGCTGAGAATACATGCATTTTATTTTAAACACAATGGATACAAGTACATACTAAATTCTATACTGAGTTTGAACCGAAAATCCCTTAGCTTTGGTAACTAGTAACTGCCAGTTATAAGAACTGGTGGGCGCGAGTAGTTGTATATGGATCCATAGGGCTTGACATCCCCGTCTGTTCCAGGTATTGAAACCCTAGCCTGAACTATAAAACAGACGTATGCTATTTGAGGTTAGTACACGTTGGATTACGTGTATTGTACATGTTGATTGCATGTATGTTAAAACAGGGGTACTTATTATATATACGTTAAGTTTAGTTACCAGGGTGCTCAATTTTGTAGAATATTTTGATAAACATTTCGGATGAAACAACTGAAATCTTGTGATCCACCTTTATATACAGATTATGCGAAACACTAAAACTATGAACTCACCAACCTTTGTGTTGACACTTATTAGCATGTTTATTCTCAGGTTTCCTAGAAGTCTTCCGCTGTTTGCTTATATGTTAGACAAGCTATGTGCATGGAGTCATACATGGCATATTTTTCAAGGAAACGTTGCATTCACCAAATCATCACCATGTATCTTATTTTGACTGCATTGTCAATGGAAGTATTATTGTAAACTACTATTTACGGTGATTGTCTATATGGGTGATTGTCTATATGTAGAAATCATCAGATGTCGTAAACCTTTGATTTAAATACTCATTTATGGTGTGCCTTTTCAAAAAAATGCAATGTTTACAAAACGTATCATATAGAGGTCAAATACCTCGCAATGAAATCGATGAATGACGTGTTCGTCCATATGGATTTGGAGCGATCGTCACAAATAGTAACTTACTAGGAATAGAAACTTAGTAAAACAAACTATACTTAAACACATACTTAAACTTAAACATGGGTAAAACACTTAACTACTCTTAAATGTCAATAGGTTGACTTTCCTGCTCACTCGTTCAACTCTTTATTCTGAGGAATAACTCTCTCTACTTACTAAGGTGAATTCATAGCCCCACTCTTTATTGCTAGCAAACTTATTTAACTTTTTGGGGTGAGACACATGCTGCTTTTACTATTTACAATTTAGACACAAGTACCAACTGTTAAAACTATGCTATACCCGGCTATGTCCGACTAAGTCCCTACAGTGATATTTTTAAGTGCTGCGGCATGCTTATTTATTGGGGGTAGGCCTATCGGGAGTAACGTCCCCGATACATTTGACCGCGATGTCTTTGTATTACTTAATAATGATTTAAACATGGTGATAAGGTACTGCCAACTTATCATCGGGGCAACAAAACAAACGTTTAGTCTAAAATATCACGAATCAGTACTACTTTTGGATCTGCGAGATCTACTTTTTGATCCTGCGGGTGATCAACTTTACAACTAAATCTTGTGGTCTAAAAACAATGATAACTACGTTAAACCTATGAACTTCACTCAACCTTTTTGGTTGACACTTTAGCATGTTTTGTCTCAGGTGATGTTTAATTCAAGCTTTCCTATCTACTGCTTATGTGATGCTACTTGAACATAGGATCAAGAGATTATCGCATTTATTACTACTGCATTTAGACAATTACATATTTCTTTTGTAACGACATTTCATTTTCCGCTGCGTACTCATTCCAGTTAATTTTATCATTTAGTATTGTTCTCGTATTATAATATGTTGGTTATTTGATATTAGTAACGTTTCTTCCAGACCCTATTGGGAGGACGTTACAGATTGGTATCAGAGCATAACCAGGCTGTTATAGAGAACCAGGATTGCATTTTTATGTGTGTCTTACTTGCTAGCTAGGGTGCCTTAGCAATCTAGGAAACTATAACCTTTCCTGCCTTAGACTTAAAGCACTTAGGATTGCCTTATAATCTTAACAATCATGCTTTACCAAACTTGACTTAAAGATTCTAATCAAAGTCTCTTTCCTAATGTAGGACTACAACTTTCCTTGACCATAGTGCCTTTAATTGTTGCCTTTAACTGTTAAATGCTACACTATACTTTAGAAACTTTACTTATCTTAGAATGCCGAGCTAATCTAAGAACTCTGCTCACTTTCCTGAGTACTATCCAATTACACCACCACATCTAAATGCGACACAATGATTTCAGAAATTCTTGACATTCATAAGTCATCTATCATGGTTATGTGTATTACATATGTATTACATGAAATATTATCCATGATTTTGAAACTCTTATAATTGTTACTATTCACAATCAAACGTATATAACTCTCTATTATATCATGTAACTATATGCCTTATGCCTTCATGCATCGGTTTGCGAATCGAAAAATGTCATTGGGCTATCACAGTATACGAATTGAAAGTCTTTAATCAAAAGATTATTAGATTACATACTTATCACTTTATGATCTCGACACGTCATACTGCCATTATTAAAGTATAGACACATCATATCTTATTATATCTTATCGTATCTATTCCAATAGATTTTGTCTAACACTTTTCCTAAATTCCCACCGTAAATTACGAAAATCGTTTTGCTATATACACGTATTCGAGGAGACGAATATATCATCCAGTATTCAACACTAATCTCATATCAAAAACCCTATTCCAAACACATAATATGGATTCCTCGAACTCTTCGAGCTCCAATGGCAGCGTAACCGGAATGAACGAACCAATCAGCCATCATCTATTTTGGATGAATTGGGGATGGGTTCGTAGCAAACTTAATCAATGGAGACAAGAAGAAGGTGATCCCTTCCACCAACCGAATTCACCTCTTGGTAAAGAACCTGAAGCACTTACTGGCGAACCCGTTCTGAACACTATTTTCACCCTCATTTCCAGGATATCCAGTCACGAATATATAATATCTAAAATTTTAGATCTTATTCATCCACTTGTCCGAACCGCCAATCGTCTCGGAATAATAGAAGAAGTCAACGAGCTTCGCGCTCGAGTAGTGGCTCTGGAGAATATGGTGCGAAACCTACAAACACCAGCAGCAGCACCAACAGCATAACCAGTACCACCAGTACCATCGGCATCACCACCAACATCACCAGCTTCACCAACGACAACATCCGCATTCCACGCCTCAACATCACACTCAGTACCTCAAACATCAACATCATACACCCCATAGATACCAAGGAATATTAGTAATAATGAGTTAAGATGTATTGACTCATTCTTCCTGAAGAATTACATATGTATACTTTATATATATCGATTGGAACAATAATAAATCTTTTCGTACTAAGCTATTACGTGTGAATCTTAACTAGTATGTACTACATGGTTAATTCATATCATAATATGCTATGATGTACATCTTTTGTTAATAACTTAACAATCGTTAATCATTGCTTCAACACAATAAACTCCATTTCGTAATAAACCAAGTGTATTACTCAAATACATGATTGATTGTATACTTTAATTTTCAATGTACTCGAAACTTTCTAGAAAACATCATTAGTGCCTTATGAATTTCACAAGAATTCCACGAGCACCAACATCATATACCGAAGTATATCAATAATAATGAATGATGAAGTATTGATTCATAACTTCATTAGCGAAATATTTCACGACAATTATGAAATCTCAAAGGTTTTGGAAATTATTTATTCTCGTTTCAACAGCAAATCAAATGAGTTTAATATTATATTAACTCATTAAAACCATGATTACATCTGAAGAATACATATATGAACGTATATCTTCTCTTTTGTAATTGTGAAAAATATTTTAACGGGTAGGTAAAACCCGAGAGATTTTCATATCTCATATAAATATGTTACATTGTACATTCTTCCATTCTGATTCAGCAGTTGTTAACTATACTACTTACATTCACATGATATATGTATATGTTCACCAAAGAACAACCATTTTCATACAAATTCAGTTACATATTCTGATTTTGACATATCGAAACTTAAGTAAAGCTTTAGCAAGTGTTATCTTCCTAAAGATCACTACATTCATGAATTATATTCATTCGTATTCTATGATGAATTATCACATCAAACCACCGAACTTACCATTCCTTACTTTTGAAAATCACAACATTTCTTCGTCAACCGTTAGATCCATTGATGGATGCATCTTACGCTTAAACACTTCAAATTCAAAATTCTTAAAAACATCCTTTGAATCTTGACGATCACAATCAGCGTTTAATCATCTAAAAATGAAATTTCTTGAAACCATCTCGGATTGATAACCGATGATTCAAATATGGCTGCATTAAATGCAGAGGAAACATAAAAATTGTAGATGGTCTTAAGGGCCAACAGTTTGATAATAAAGAATGGTACGTTGGAAAAGCTCAAAAGAAAATTTTGAACTGAAAAACGGATTGAGCTAACCATGGAGGAGACCAAGGACAAACACAAGGGCCAAACCCTATATTCAAAGAATCCAGGTAATTCTAGATCCGGTGAAATCTTTAGAGAATATCTTGCTCCGAAGTCATGTTAAAAGCTTGCGGAAAATTTTTCTTCATCAACTTTCAAACTTAGAAATTCCAAAATATCATCATAAATATCCTCTATATTTCGGAAGATATCTTCATAACGATTCATGTTCGCAATTAAGTATCTCTTTGCGATATCTTTATAAAGAAAACTGTTTTAGTTTCTATATTCTGTAAAATTCGAGTTTAAATTATAAATGCTTTGAAGAAGTGTTGGGAATTGAAGCATGAGTTAGTATAATATAATGACGTCAAGCCAACGTGATTATATTACAGTAAGTCATGCTAAGTTTTTAATGGAAGATGATGATTCATAGATTTTATAATCATCATTTGTCATGTTACACAACTCTTACATTCTATTTAACCTCTAAACATATCAAGAAAATATTTTTCTTGATGATTCGGTCTTTTTCGGATATTCTGGTAATATGACAAATCAAATCGTGCTATTACCTTTCCTTTCTACTTTATATATTATGATCATTTTAAACTTCATACCTATGAATTCTGGACCATTACTCGCTTGACTTGAAGTCGAGAAGAAGAAACAAAAGCATAAAGCTCCGACATATATGGGAAAATATAAAGCCCGATAACGACTCCGAAATTACAAACCGTGTATATCAATGCGTATAGCAATATAAAGACACGGGATAATTAAAAACACTATAACCCCAAGAGCATAGTAGAAGTAAACAGATTCCTCTGGCGGTAAAAGAAAAAGAAGAATGACTGCATATATGGTCAATATAATAACCAGGATCAGAACTGGATTAAGCATTTTCTTAATCTTTTGGAAGTTTGAATTGAGGAAGAAAGTATAGAAGTGGTGAAGATAATGAAACGGAATAAGCTAATTTATAGCAAAATTCCAAACACAACAATCGAGACAATCCACCGCATTTAATCAAAGAAAATCTCAAATTTCTTAATTACCGGAGAATCAAATCTTATAGATTACGAAGATTTCCTTTAATTCCTTGAATTCCGGAAATCAATCGTGACTACGTCAAAAGTTAAGGCGAACATTTAATTTTCTCATTTCACTCTTTTATGATTGCTTCGTTTATACTCTTCCTATAAACGAATCGTTTTATCCATATTATCCAATAATGATAAAACTTTATTTTTCAACTTATATTCATTATTAAAATATTCTTGTTGTAAACAATGAAGATCTCCATCAAATTTCATGACTGTGATTTTCACGAACTCCTCTCTGTTTGTCTGCCCTAATATTGTGGCATAAAATGCTCAAGGTTTTAAATGAGCTCAATACTATTCATAACACATTTCATGTATCCAATTTACTGAAATGACTTGTATAACATCATCATTTTGAATGATCTTCGCATTAATGATAAAATGCACTTCGTTGAAGAACCTATAGAAATCATGGAAGGAGAGGTCAAACAAACGCGTAAAAGCAACATACCTATCATTAAAGTCTGTTGGAATTCGCGTAGAGGCCCCGAATATACCTGGGAACGCAAAGACCATATGAAACGGAAATATCCCCATCTCTTCTCAACTGCTGATGCATCCGAGAAGTCTACCTAAAACTTCGGGACGAAGTTTTTATTAACGGGGAGGTACTATAACAACCCTCACTTTTTGACTTCTGAAATTACTGAAATGACCCTAGGGTTTACTGTTTGACTATACGTATTAATTATTTAAGGGTTGTTATATACACAATCAATTTAACGTTGACCAAATAATAAATTTTTATTCGACACTCACTGCTAATTAAAATTTATGCATTTCAGTAATATTATTTATAACTATTAATCTATAAGTAATAAATAAAAAGTGACATTTATATAAATAATAAAACAATTGGGAACTAAATAAAAATAAATACAAGTCATGAATTAGTAAAAAGAAAATAATACTTATCATGTAGTAAATGTAAATAATAATAATAATAATAATAATAATAATAATAATAATAATAACAATAATAATAATAATAATAATAATAATGAGACTAAAGAATCTTAAACAATTACATCCTTATGTTGACTAAAAATAAAGTATAAACTAGTACATCCTTATGTTGACTAATTATAAACTAGTACCACCTTTTGTTGACTAAAAATTATAAAACAAAATAAAATCATTAATTAGAACATCCTTATGTTGACTAACACTCTAATACTTGCACTATATAAACACTCCTAGACTCCTAGTTTCTCATTCACAAATCACACCAAAATCCTCTCTCAAAAACAATCTCTCCCTCTCCCTCTCTTGTGGTATTCGGATCTTCAAGCTTGTTCTTCGTGTTCTTCAAGAATCTTCAAGGAGTTCTTCAAGATTTTCAAGGCTTTGATCTTCCATCTTCATCGTGTTCATCTTTTCTTTGTTAATTATCTTGAATCTTCAAAGGTATAACATAAACCCTAAACTATTTACATAAACTTTAATCTTTGTTAATTCATATTCATATTATAAACTTGTTATTCATAAGTATGTACATAAACACACCTAGATTTATATATACATATATACATGTAAAAAAAAATATATTTTTATATATATATACATATATATACGAATTATATATACATATACATATTAAAACCTTAAACCCTAATACTACTTATACTAGTACTTAACATGTATACACTATTACTATTACTAGCACCTATAACCTACTACTTATATTGTAGAACAAAAACATTTTAGGATATGTATTAGAGATGTATAGATCTTCGAACTTTCTTGACGAATGGTTTCTACGAGATTCTAGGCAGAGGGTTTGGATTTCCGATTTAAAGGGTCCTATGGCTCAAGCCCCTAGATCTAAATTAGCCATTCGAAGGGAAAGGGGTGATTGGAAGCTTATCTAATACAGCAAGTATCCTAAAATGGAAAACACTCATAAAAGTAGAAACTCTCTAGTCATAGAAACTTAGTAAAATAAGAAACTTTCTAAAAATGGAAACTTTATAAAAATAGTAACTTACTAGGAATAGAAACTTAGTAAAACAAACTATACTTAAACACATACTTAAACTTAAACATGGGCAAAACACTTAACTACTCTTAAATGTCAATAGGTTGACTTTCCTGCTCACTCGTTCAACTCTTTATTCCGAGGAATAACTCTCTCTCTACTTACTAAGGTGAATTCATAGCCCCACTCTTTATTGCTAGCAAACTTATTTAACTTTTTGGGGTGAGACACATGCTGCTTTTACTATTTACAATTTAGACACAAGTACCAACTGTTAAAACTATGCTATACCCGGCTATACCCGGCTAAGTCCCTACAGTGATATTTTTAAGTGCTGCGGCATGCTTATTTATTGGGGGTAGGCCTATCGGGAGTAACGTCCCCGATACATTTGACCGCGATGTCTTTGTATTACTTAATAATGATTTAAACATGGTGATAAGGTACTGCCAACTTATCATCGGGGCAACAAAACAAACGTTTAGTCTAAAATATCACGAATCAGTACTACTTTTGGATCTGCGAGATCTACTTTTTGATCCTGCGGGAGATCAACTTTACAACTAAATCTTGTGGTCTAAAAACAACGATAACTACTTTTGTTAAACCTATGAACTTCACTCAACCTTTTTGGTTGACACTTTAGCATGTTTTGTCTCAGGTGATGTTTAATTCAAGCTTTTCTATCTACTGCTTATGTGATGCTACTTGGACACAGGATCAAGAGATTATCGCATTTATTACTACTGCATTTAGACAATTACATATTTCTTTTGTAACGACATTTCATTTTCCGCTGCGTACTCATTCCAGTTAATTTTATCATTTAGTATTGTTCTCATATTATAATATGTTGGTTATTTGATATTAGTAACGTTTCTTCCAGACCCTATTGGGAGGACGTTACACATGGTGACTAATCAATGCCAATTTAGTGGTGCGCCGAAGGAAGATCCAAATGAACATCTTCGTACCTTTAATAGGATCTGCACACTATTTAAAATAAGAGAAGTTGAGGATGAACAGATATATCTCATGTTATTTCCCTGGACTTTAAAGGGAGAAGCCACATATTGGTTGGAATCGTTACCTGAAGGGGCGATTGATACATGGGACGTTTTAGTTGAAAATTTTCTTAAACAATTCTTTCCTGCATCTAAAGCCGTAAGACTTCAAGGAGAAATTGTTACATTCACACAGAAGCCGAATGAAACTCTATATGAGGCGTGGACTAGATTTGGAAAGTTATTAAGAGGATGTCCGCAACATGGTTTAGACACCTGTCAAATAGTACAAATATTCTACCAAGGATGCGACATCACTACAAGGAAAGACATAGATATAGCAGCTGGTGGTTCTATTATGAAGAAAACCGAAACTGATGCTTACAAAATTATTGATGACACTGCTTCCCACTCACATGAGTGGCACCAAGAAAAAGATATCGTTAGATCATCTAAAGCAGCTAGAGCCGATTCTAGCCATGACTTAGATTCCATTTTCACAAAGATAGATGTTGTGGAGAGACGAATGGAAAAGATGACTAAAGATATTCACTCAATACGAATTAGTTGTGAGCAGTGTGGAGGACCACATTTGACAAAAGATTGTCTCAGTATTGAATTAACAATGGAACAAAGAGAGAATATTTCATACATAAACCAAAGGCCTGGAAATAATTATCAGAATAATTATCAACCGCCAAGACCTATTTACAATCAAAACCAGAACTATAACCGAAATATTCCATACAACAACCAACAAGGTCCTAGCAATCAACAAGTATCCAATAATACTTACAACCAGCAAAGACCTAATTTTCAAAACAAACCACCACAACAAACCGATGATAAAAAGCCGAATTTAGAAGATATGATGACAAAGCTAGTTAAAACTCAAACGCAGTTTTTCACATCTCAGAAACAAACTAATGAATAAAATGCTCAAGCATTTAAAAATCAACAAGCTTCTATTCAAAATCTGGAACAAGAAGTAAGTAACCTAGCAAGGTTAATAGGTGAAAGAAAACCGGGAAGTCTACCTAGTGATACAAATGCTAACCCCCGGAATGAAACAGCTAAAGCCATTACCACAAGAAGTGGTACAACACTTAAACCACCTGAAATACCTGTAACTTCTGATGAAGCTATTCCTACTCCACAAGAACCACAACCTAATCAAGATAAGGAAAAAGAACCGGTAGTTGAAAAGGTTAATGAAGATAACACAGTTAATGTGACAACCCGGAAATTTCCAACCAAATTTAAACTTTAATCTTTATATGTTTCCGACACGATAAGCAATATTTGTTAAGTTAAATTTCAAGAATTTTAAACTATGTTCATACATTCATTCAACCTCGACCAAGTTCCAACGATTCACGAACCATTAAACGAATATGATTATATATGTATATGTGTATATATATTATAACTTGAAACGTAAACAAAATATTAGATTAAATACTTTATATGATTGTATCTGTTTCAAAATGTTTATCAATGGAATTAGAAGATAGGATCAAATGATTGAATTATCAGATATATTGAATTATGATTACAAGTCTTTGTTGAAAGGCCCACGTTGATTTGAGAAATCTTTCCATTTTAACAATATTCGAAAAATGGTAAAGTGATTTATAAATAAGAACAAATTGTCAATCATTGAGAACTAGACAAAGGATAGTGGAAGATTGAATCTCATAAAGACTCGATTGATCTATTTAGTTTCAAACGTACAAAAACGTTTTCAGTTTAAAAAGAACTTTATTATTAAAACGTATATAACTTTTATAAATATCTAGAACCACTTTTGACAACTCATTACTTAACTAGTATGATAAAGATAACGATATTTATATTTTATTTTATTAAATATATATAACGATTTAAATTAATATTATATATTTATACGCGTATTATACGTACATAGTTTTATACTTTTACTATACTTAAACTTTATCTTTACTTTATTTTTACTTTACTTTAACTTTAATAATTCACTTTAATAATTCATACTTTAATAATTCACTTTAATAATTCATACTTTAATAATTCACTTTAATAATTCATACTTTAATAATTCACTTTAATAATTCATACTTTAATAATTTACTTTAATAATTCATACTTTAATAATTCAAAAATCTATTATAAATAGAATTCAATAGGTTTCATTATTTCATAGAAACTTGAAAATATTTTTCTCTAAACTCTCTCAATCGATTTACATATATATATTTACTCCGTATTATTTCAAGATATTATTAGTATACATAAAATATTACGACGGAGTGCTGTCCGAGTGATTTCGAAATTGTTTTTCGAGTGGGATAGGATTAAGGAAATTATGGGTTATAGCTATGGAGGTGATTGAGTATGGTTCATGGGTATGCTCGTGAGGTCAATATAGTGTTTATCATTTCCGTTGCGTCTACGTACCTTTCCTGCAATATTGAATCTCAATATTGATACGTGAGTACTCATAATTTAACTTTTACATACTAATAGTGTATCCCTGACTAGTGCTCGAGTATTTAGGATTATGCATGCTTGTACTTTTGATATTGCCATTAGACAGGTTAGGTTGAATGTTGAATTAGTTACACTTGCAGTTGAGATAAGGTATAAGATATGCATGTCCTTGGAAAGCTAGCGAAAAATTAAGAACTTTTATTTTAGATATCGAATGGTTTCGATGAACGGATTAGAAGTTATAATCAATTAAATTTTCGATATTTTTATTAAAAATGATTATTATTATCGTCGTTCTAGTTTTATCTTATTATTATCATTATTATTATCTT
Organism: Rutidosis leptorrhynchoides; assembly: GCF_046630445.1. Taxonomy (NCBI): domain Eukaryota; kingdom Viridiplantae; phylum Streptophyta; class Magnoliopsida; order Asterales; family Asteraceae; genus Rutidosis; species Rutidosis leptorrhynchoides. The sequence continues at coordinate 28,951,290 of NC_092342.1, forward strand.
TATCAATAAAAGGGATTTATCATTAAAAATTGTTATTTTTTTATTATTACTATCGTTATTATCGTTAAAGTTACAATTAGTATTATTATTATTATCCAATTATTATTATTATTATTATTATTATTATTATTATTATTATTATTATTATTATTATTATTGGTATTATTATTATTATTATCATTATTAATATATATATATCATTATTTAAAAATGGTTATTGTTATTGTTATTATTATTATTAATATATTATCATTAAGATAATTATTAGTATTATCGTTAATAATGTTATAGTAACTATCATTATTAATATTAGTGTAATTAAAACAAATATTTGTAACACCTAATTATTTTGATTACTATTATTATCATTATTATGAACACGATATAAAAGACGATTAAAAGCTATTAAACGAAACGATTAGGAAATAATGGGTAAGAGTATCATGATGAAATTAAAATATTATAAGATATTGATTTAGATAAAATTATCGTTCTTATTATTTTTATCATTACTATTATTATTAAAAGTATCGTTAGTATTAAAACTATCATTTTAACAAAAATTATCATTTTAATAGAAATGTCATTGTTACTATAAAATATCATTATTATTATTATTTTAAATAGAATTATTATTTTAAAGATAATATTAAAAATTATCGTAAATATTAAAGTTATCATAATTAGAATTATCGTTTTATCATAACGTCATCTTAGTAATTATAAATATTGATATTTTTATAATAATAATTATTATTACAAATAATACAACTTTTACTTACTATCATTATAGATATTATTTTATAAAATAAATATGTGATACAAACATATTTTACTACGTGTAATAACTTACTTTAATAATACCTATCATATTATCTTTATGATATTAAATGAACCCTATAAATTTTATTACTTAACATATATAAAAGTATATTTTATTATATAAATTTAATATAAAATTTTATTTATTAATAAATAAATTATATTATTTACTCTAATAAATCTTTTAAAAATATTTAAAAATATAAAACAACGATATTTAAACTATATATTAATCATGTATAGATTTTTGGAAATTATTTTGAGTCAAATTTACTTTTGTTGACTTTTGCATATTAGTCTCGAGCATTAGGATTGTGGTACACTATGACTTGACCTAATTTGTTAGACAAATATTGACCAACACATAAATATATATAATTAATTTAGGTTCGTGAATCCGAGGCCAACCTTGCACTTGTTCAATGACGTTATATGTATTTTTACTACGAAATACAGTATGGTGAGTTTCATTTGCCTTTTTACCCTTTATATTTTTGGGACTGAGAATACATGCGCTTTTATAAATGTTTGGCAAAATAGACACAAGTAATTGAAACTACATTCTATGGTTAAATTATCGAAATCGAATATGCCCCTTTTTATTAAAGTCTGGTAATCTAAGAATTAGGGAACAGACACCCTAATTGACGCGAATCCTAAAGATAGATCTATTGGGCCTAACAAACCCCATCCAAAGTACCGGATGCTTTAGTACTTCGAAATTATATCATGTCCGAAGGAGGATCCCGGAATGATAGGGGATATTCTTATATGTATCTAGTTAATGTCGGTTACCAGGTGTTCACCATATGAATGATTATTTTTTGTCTCTATGCATGGGACGTATATTTATGAGAACTGGAAATGAAATTCTTGTGGTCTATTAAAATGATGGAAATAAATGATTATGATAAACTAATGAACTCACCAACCTTTTGGTTGACACTTTAAAGCATGTTTATTCTCAGGTGTTAAAGAAATCTTCCACTGTGCATTTGCTCATTTTAAAGATATTACTTGGAGTCTTTCATAGCATATTTCGAAGAACGTTGCATTCGAGTCATTGAGTTCATCAAAGATTATTATTAAATCAATTTATAGTTGGATAGTGGATATTATGAAATGGTATGCATGCCTGTCAATTTTTGATGTAAAGAAAGATTGTCTTTTAAAAACGAATGCAATGTTTGTAAAATGTATCATATAGAGGTCAAATACCTCGCAATGTAATCAACTATTGTGAATCATTTATAATGTATATGAACGGGTCCTTTCAGTTGGTATCAGAGCGGTGGTCTTAGCGAACCAGTTCTGCATTAGTGTGTCTAACTGATAAGTCGTTAGGATGCATTAGTAAGTCTGGACTTCGACCGTGTCTGCATGTCAAAAGTTTTGCTTATCATTTCTAGTCGGAAATCATCTGCTTATCATCCATAGGATATTACCTGCTTATCATTATTAGTCTAGACATATCTTGCTACATTAATTGCATGAGTAGTGTATAGACAAAATTCATATCTTAGCGTATCTGCTAAATCATATCTTATCGTATCTGTTACTTAAACTTTGCCTGACATATCCCGCAAATTCCTCCGTAATCTATGAAATCTTTTGATCTCTATATATAGATATCCTATGTAAATAGAATACCACCCGATAGCCGAAAAATCATTTTATATCGAAAATCCTTTATCCAATAGTACGAAATGGAATTTGTCATCAGTTCAAGTCACTCGGATTCCGAAATGGAATCTCACTCAAGCTCCGAAAGCAGTGTGACCGAAATGGATCAACCAATCAGTCATCACCTATTCTGGATGAATTGGGGATGGGTTCGTAGCCTCCTCAATCATTGGAAACAAGAAGAAGGCGATCCTTTCCATCCACCACATTGCCCTCTTGGCGAAGAACCTGAAGCACTTACCGGCGAACCTGTTCGAGACACCATTTTCTCTCTCATTTCCAGGGTATCTCGTCATGATTATATACTACATCAAATTCTAGATTTTATTTATCCACTCGTTCTGACCGACAATCATCCTGGAATAATAGAAGAAGTCAATGAACTTCGCGCTCGGGTAGTGGCTTTGGAGAATATGGTGCAGAGATTACAAACACCAGCAGCAGCACCAGCAGCATAACCAGTACCACCATCATCAACGCCAACAGTACCATTACCACCTCCAACCACAACCGCATTGTAAACCTCAACTTCACAATCTGTCCCACGAGCATCAACGTCATACGCACCATAGATACCATGGAGTACCAACAACAATAACTGACGAAGTATTAATTCATAACTTCATTGGAGAAACATTCCGCAGCGATTATATAATCTCTAAAGTCTTAGAGATTATCTAATCTAGCCCTAACCATAAATCAGTTAAGCGAACCAAAATGATAGAAGGAAGAGTAGAAACCCTGACAAAAATGGTGTGTGATTAACAAGTTAAAATTGTTTTACCAACAGCATCAACAGTACCGTCAACGTCACCAGCATCGTCAGTACAGTTAACATCAGAATCAACAACACCTATAACATCACAAACTCCGTCAGTTCAAGAATCACTGTGGACATCATTACGAATCAATAACGTGTATATTGTATCAACAAGTTATGAAGAATTAACTCATTCCCTCTGAAGAAATTATATATATTATATATATATATATATATATATATATATATATATATATATATATATATATATATATATATATATATATATATATATATATTTTGAAATAAAAAATAAATCTTTCCGTGCTAAGCTATTGTGTGTGAATCTTAACTACTCGGTTAATTCATATTACAAATATGCAATAATGTACGTCCCTCACCCGCAACTTAACCATCGTTAACTACAATCTCTGTCTCAATTCAACAAGTTCCAATTCCTAATAAATCAAGTATATATTTGATTTTACACTTCATCATTGATGTAACCGAAACTTTTCAGATAACATCATTCGTACTTTGCGAAGTTCACAAGAATTTAACGAAAACCAACATCACATCTCAACAAATAACGAAGTATTGATTCATAATTTCAATATTATTGAAGAAATACTTATGTAACCTCTAAAGCCTTCAAGGAATTATTCAATTCTAGTTCTAACCGTAAATCGAATGAGTTTAATTTAGTATTAACTCATTAAAATCTATGTTACATCTGAGGAGAATATATACATATATATTTTCATAAAGACTGTAATAAAATTCTTATGTACAAAATATTAATTGTGAAAATTTTTTAACGGGTAGGTAATACCCGAGAGAGATATATAAATTCACAATTAATATGTTATATTCTTCGAATCAGATTAAGCAAATTATCAATTATACTTCCTACTTTCACAATAATATACATTCTTTCATAGAAATCAAAACAACCATACTCATTCAAACCCAATTACATATTCTGATTTTAAAATCTCAGAATTCAATTCGAGATATAACCGGTACCATCACTTTTAGATTCCTACATCTTTCAAAGCTATACTTTGACTTCAAAAGTGTGTTAGAACATCAAATGTATACAAACGATTACAATCTGTGTTCAAACCCTTCGAAAATCTCTGAAGACACTTCAAATAATGAGCAATCGAGATGATGATCCAACCACATATTACCCACAGTTATGTACTTAAAAAGCTCTCGAAACCAAAGTCATAATTCAACACATATCTGTGTCAGATCTTTTGGCATTTATTAGCCAAAATAACCTTGCAATTCCTTTGCAAAGTAGCAAATTATATCACAGCTCCAGCAAGACAACTTCGATTTTTTCATTCGGAGTAGCCTTATCATAATTTTGATATATGTGATTACCCTTTTGTTACCGGAGAACCTTTCATATTCTACCACATTAGCAATAAACTTACCAACAACTTCACTGATCTCGGGCATTCCGAAGAATCTTTATATTTATCGAAACCTCATCATTTACTCATCTGCCTCTTGTAACGAGAATTGCCATACGAATCATTGGGAATTAGCAATCAGTATTTTGAAATCTCACAGCATGTTGACGCCAACAGTTATACATAACGTCTATTTCCAAGGCTTACATACTTCGAATGTGAAGTTTCTGAAAAACACTCTGAACCGCGAACTAGTTCTCGAAATGCTGATGAAGCAACAAAAACTGTAAACGACCTTAGTAGTAAAAAGTTTGATGATAAAGATTAGTGTATTAACAAAGCTCAGAAATAGAGAAGTTTTGGAACTGGAAAACAGATTGAGCAAAGTATGAAGGAGGCTGTGGACAAATCAGAAAGACTGAACCTGCCTTCAAAGAATCCAAATGATTCAGTGTCTGCTGAAGTCATTAACGAATACCTTGCTCCTGACACTAAACCCTTACAGACAATATTCTTCATCATCCTCTGATATTAGAAATTCTAAGACATCATCGTATCTTTCATTATAAATATCCTCCATATTTCTGAAGATATTTCCATAACTATTCTTATCTGGAATCATTTATCTCTTTGCGCTATCTGTATTACATCAAAAAGGAAACTGTTTAGTTCCTATACTCTGTAAACCTTTGAGTTTAAAATATGAATGTTTTTGAAGTAGTGTTGGAAACTGAAGCATGAGTTAGTATAATATAATGACACTTGATCAACGTGATTATATTATAGTAATTCATGCTGAGTTTCTAAATGGAACGTGATGATTCACAGATCATAACATCATCATGTGCCATGTTATACGACTCTTGTATTCTATTTAACCTCTAAAATATCAAGAAAATATTTCTTGATGATTCGGCCTTTTACAAGGTATTCTAGTAATTTGACAAGTCAAGATCGTGCCATCACAATTTCCTTCCCAAAACATTAACAATGTTCATTCCGAAATTCATATCTGTGAATTCTGGACCATTACAAGCGGTGTTTAATCGCAAGAAGAAGAAACGAAAGGACAAAACTCCGAAATAGAAATTGGGGTATAATTTGCAGCAAATAAAAGAGAGCATTAACTGTAGATGACAATGATTATAGAAGATAGAAACAGAGACTTTGAAATATAAGGGAAGATATAAAGCCCAACGACAAACCAAAAATTATAAACCATATATATCGATGCATATAGCAATATAAAGACACGGGAGAACTAGAAACACTATAAACCCAAGAGTATAGTAGAAGTAAATAGATTCTTCCGGCGGTAGATGAAAAAGAAGAATGACCGATATGAAAGTTATAAGTATATCGAGAATCAGAACTGGATGGAGCATATTGATGAATACTTTAAAATATGAGTTGAGGGGGAAAGAATAGAAGGTGATGAAACATGACTAGGAACTTAGAAATCAACAGATTTAACACACACAATGACGGAATAAGTAAATCAAACCCTCTAGTGAATAGGTTAAGCTTTTTGGGATTAATTTAGTCATACCACAACTAAATCAAGTGTGATTAGATCAACACCTAGAGCTATTATTCACCACCTGGGTGATTTGGGTTGAGAGAGAATCGGAGGAGCTCACCAGATCTGAGTGTGTGTAACAAATGAGAGGCTTAACCTAAAATGAAGAACATAAGACTTTATATACCCCTGCTGTTGACTCACCCGTACGATTCATCCATCACACATATGAGTTGCCTTCATCAGCCATACGGGTGATCACTCACTCGTGTCTTCTCATTTAGGTTGTAATTATGACTTAGCTCAGCATCAACCGTGCGTATGAGGCTGTCAGCCGTACGAGTGAGGCTTCACTCGGACGTCTGACTAAGTCTAACATAGTCAAACATCCAAATCTCGTTCCCGCAGTTGCTGTAACCACATACAAACACGGATAGGATAATAACGAACGATCATGGTAGCCTGTAAACTGTTGTACCTGCAATGGACGTGGGTAGATGTCTAGGGACTTGGGTAAAATGCATCAACAGAAGGTGTGAGTTGTAAGAAAACGAAGGAGGTGAATTTATAAGAAAATCTCCGACAAAAGAATTAAAATGGACGATCGCATTTAAAGCGGATCCTAATTGAAGGTATTTCGTATGCCCGAGAGACATATTAAATTAACGTGGCTAACATGTTATGATCCAAGTCGGGTCATACCCAATAACAAACTTACCAACACTTTATATGTATTTAATCTTAACGACTGGATCGTTGAATAAATACGCGACACTTGAACTTTAGAAAATCGGTTTTCTGAAATGTTATTGCTTGAAATAAATTATTTGGATAATTTGTATTTAATTATTTATAGGTTTAAATAATTATGTTGTGTTATATTTTATAAGATTGGTTTATAAAATATATGACTTAACAAATGCACATTGTATATATATAACAAGTTTTATAAAATTGCAAAGTTTTATACAACAAGTCTTATAAAATATAAGCTTGGTTATAAAATATACATGTGCAGATTTTGGGGTTTCAAGGAGTCACCCCATGCTTGTTTTGTCACTTTTAAGACAACACAATTCCTTAGGCACATGCTTAAGAGGTTAACCAAGGTTTTGACCAAAAAATACAAGCAATACACTTAAAAATAAGCAAGAAAAAAACTGCACACTCCTCTCTTTGTAGCTGAAACAGCCGTAGGTTTACAAGGGGAAAAAGAGGTTCATTTTTCTTTGAGCAAGCTTAATATCAAGTGTTGATTAAATCCTAACCAAAGTACAAAGTGTTGGTGATAAGTTTGGGGTATAACAACTTGAGGTTTCACACTTTTGGAGCTCCATTCATCATCATCATCTTCATCATTTACTAGCAAGCTTGGAGTAGGTATAATCTCTTTACTTGCTTGTAGTTTGTAAGTATATATCACAACTTGATCCTAATTGGGATTTAACTTTAATTGGTTAAAGTTTAACAAGTCTAAAATTGGTAATTAACATGCTTCCGCTTTCTTAATTCTTAAAATGGTTTAAGTATATTATGAACTTGTTAAATCCCAACAATGGTATCTAGAGCCGAAGTTGTTGAAATATGCTTCGAGATGGTTATTAAACCCACTATAATTTTGCATTCTATGAACATGCATGAAGTAGAATGTAAAATTTTTGGTTTTGGGTGGTTGTCATTTTGGCCAAAATCACTTGTGATTCTGCATTCTGTACTGCCAATCACTTGTGATTCTGTACTGCCAATCACTTGTGATTCTGTACTGCCAATCACTTGTGATTCTGTACTGCCAATCACTTGTGATTCTGTGTTGCCGATCACTTGTGATTCTGTATTGCCAATCACTTGTGATTCTGTGTTGTAGATCACTTGTGATTCTGTGTTTCCAATCACTTGTGATTCTGTATTGCCTATCACTTATGTTGATGATGTTCACAATCTAAGCCTTGACCTTGTGTTTGGTTGCATGCATGGTTGATTGATATTTATTCAATTGGTTTGTAATAATATTTATTCATTTGGCATGTAATAATTCATTTGGTTATGTAATTTATTTTATATTTGGTATGTAAAATAGATTAGGTTGTAATTTCATTTTTTTAGACAAAATATATTAGGATATATTTTGTAAAATGATGAAGAACACATGAAGAAGCATTTGGATGCAAGTTTAAGTGGGAGATTTGAAATCTCCTACTTTGTGTAATTACCCCTTATCCGGTGGCATTTGTTTTCGGCTAAACAAATGTCTACCAAAATGGCTTGATTGTGAACATATTTGTTTTGCATGCATGGTTGTTTATTGTATGATTGTGGATTGTATGTTTGTATGCTACAAGTTAATCACACAAGTTAACAACAAGCAAAATGGAAATTTAATTGGTTAAATTATACATTAATTAACGACATGCAAAACGACAATTTAATTGGTTGAATTAAAAATGGCTAAAAGGACATTAATAAACGGTTATTAAGATCATGATTAGGATCATATATATAAAATGGTTTATAGACATGAAATTGGCTTTTCATAATGAACTATACACCAAATGCATGTTGGTGTATGGCAAATGTTTTCTTAAACTAGAATTTATGAAAACTTAAAATCCCTTAACTAAAACAAGGTAAACAAGTTAAACGCCATCCTTTTATGGAAACACTTAGACATATTAGGAATCTCTTGATGGGATAAAGGTCACCTAACCGTCATGAGTGAACTAATATGAATAAGGTACACTTCGCATACATGTGGGATAAAGGTCACCTAACCACTTGTATGTTAAGTCTACATGTTTACACAAGTAGGACGACTTGATTTAGGAATCATGAACTTAGGGTCACCGAAGCATGAGGAACAAATAGGCGTTGATGGGATAAATATGCCATGCAAAAGGATTGCATGATCCCATAACTTAGAAGTTGCAAAAGGATTGCAATTGTCACATAAATGACTACCTAGCTAAATCAAATAACGGGATAAAGGTCACCTAACCGAAATTTGATTTACCGTTGGATTCTAAGATTTAATAAAACAATTAAAAATAAAAGGGTATTGTTTATTAAATTTAAAATCGATACTTAAAAGGACTTTGTTAAATTTTGTAGATGGCCGCAAATAACAACAACATGCAAAATGCACCACTTAACCTAAACAACCTATCATTAAGGTCTCTCCTCGAGAAAGACAAACTCAACCATACGAACTTTATGGATTGGTTCCGTAATCTTAGGATTGTCCTCAAACTTGAGGACAAAGCGTATGTGTTGGAGGACCCTATTCCCGACCAACCGGATGAGGAAGATATAGAGGGCATGGCTTATTATGACAAGTATTGCGCCGATTCGGTGCAAGTCGCTTGTCTAATGCTTGGGACTATGATACCCGAACTCCAAAAGGATTTCGAACATCATAGTGCATATGACATGATTACGCAATTGAAGGAGATGTTCCTTCAACAAGCACGTGTCGAGCGCTTCGAAACGGTTCGAGCGCTACATGCATGTCGTATGGATGACACCCAATCCGTCTCCTCTTATGTCCTCAAAATGAAGAGCCTTATTGATCGTGCTAACCGTCTTAACCTAAACATATCAAATGAGTTAGCCACCGATCTTATCCTTAATTCCCTATCAAAAAGGTTTGATCAATTTGTAATTAATTACAATATGAATGGGATGGATAAGAGCATAGGTGAGCTTCACGGTATGCTTAGAACGGCGGAAACTAGCATGGGTAAAAGGGCTTTACCCGTGTTAGCAATCGATCAAGGTGGGTCCAAAGGTAACACCTCTAAGCCAAAGGTAGCTAAGAGAAAAGGACCCGCCTATCAAGGCAAAGGGAAGGGGAAGATGGTTACCCCAACCATCAACAAGGCCAAGAAGCAAAAGGTCACCGAGAAGGCAAACCCCAAGGAAGACCCATGTTTCGGTTGCGGTGAGATGGGTCATTGGAAACGAAACTGTCCGGTCTACCTTAAGGAGTTGAAGGACAAGAGGGATGCAGGGCAAACCTCAGGTAATATATATATGGTATATATAGAGCTAAGTATTACTTCCTCTAATACATGGGTATTAGACACTGGATGTGGAACTCATATCTGCAATTCTTTGCAGGGGTTCAAAAGAAGTGATCATAAGGCGGGAACATCAAGTCTCTATATGGGCAATGGTGCAAAGGTGCATGTTAAAGCTCAAGGAGATTTTATTTTGAAGCTTCCAAGCGGATTGGAACTTATTTTAGAAAATGTTTTGTATGCTCCGGATTTGTGTAGAAACATTATTTCTATTTCTCGCTTAAAACAATGTGGTTACGTTGTTAATTTTCTTGATGATGATATTCATGTTTCTAAAGATAATGTATTCTATTTCAAGGCTTCGCCTTCAAATGGAATTTATGAATTGGTTCATGATGACACATCATCTAGTAGCTCAATGTACCATACAAGCACCAAGAAACTCAAAAGGGATTTGAGTGATTCCTACTTATGGCATTGTCGCCTTGGTCACATAAACAAGAACCGAATACATACACTTCAAAAGAATGGACTTTTGAAATCAAATGAAATGGATTCGTTTGAAGTATGTGAATCTTGTTTACAAGGCAAGATGACTAAAGCACCTTTCAAAGGGACCTATGAAAGGGCTAAAGATTTATTGGGATTAATACATTCGGATGTATGTGGACCCTTTAAACCCATGACTAGGAAAGGTGAAAGATACTTTGTTACTTTCATTGATGACTTTAGTCGTTTCGGATATGTCTACTTATTAAGACACAAGGACGAAACGTTTGAAGCATTCAAAGAATATCAAAACGAAGTACAAAATCAACTCAATAAGACAATTAAGGTACTACGTACCGATAGAGGAGGTGAATACCTAAGCGATGCCTTCCAAGATCATCTTAGGAGTTGTGGGATTATCTCACAACTTACTCCACCCGGAACACCCCAACTTAATGGAGTTTCCGAAAGGAGGAACCGAACCCTAATGGATATGGTTCGATCTATGATGGCAAGAAGCTCGTTGCCTCTATCATTTTGGGGTTATTGTCTAAGCTCCGCGGCTCGTATTTTAAATATGGCCCCAACCAAGAAGGTGGAATGAACTCCTCATGAGATGTGGTTTGGAAAACCTCCTTCTCTTTCATACTTGAAAGTATGGGGATGTGAAGCTTATCCTAAGCGTTATGTAGCAAATAAGCTACATGCTCGATCCACAAAGTGTATCTTCATAGGATATCCCAAAGATGACATGGGATATTACTTCTATGATCCATCCGAGTAAACCGTATTTGTTGCTCGGAAAGCGGAATTCCTTGAAACCAAGTTCCTTATGGAAGGTGATGGTGAAAGGAAGATAGATCTTGTAGAGGTACAAGATCAAGCCGATGATACACAATTGGTTAACACTAGTACTCAACATGAGGATGTTGAAAATGATCAAGTGGATGATCAAGGTACACAAGACGTTCGAAGATCTAGTAGGATTAGTAATCCTCCCGAGAGATATGGGTTTCTCGTGGAAGGTTGCTATACGGTTGATTTGGATGAACCGACAAACTACAAAGATGCTTTATCAAGAATTGATAAAGATAAATGGCAGGAAGCCATGAACGCCGAGATGCAATCCATGTATAAAAACCAAGTTTGGGAACTTGTTGTGCAACCTCCTAGCTCCAAGCTAGTTGATTGCAAATGGCTTTTAAAGAAGAAAACCGACATACATGGAAACTTGGATACATACAAAGCTAGACTTGTAGCAAAAGGTTTCACTCAAACTCAAGGGGTTGATTATGATGAAACTTTCTCGCCAGTGGCAATGCTAAAGTCTATTAGGATATTATTTGCCATTGCTGCTCACTATGACTATGAAATATGGCAAATGGATGTCAAAACCGCTTTCCTAAATGGATATCTTGAGGAAGATGTCTATATGGTACAGCCCGAAGGTTTTGTTGATCCGAAAAATCCTAAAAAGGTATGCAAGTTGAAGAAATCAATCTACGGATTGAAACAAGCATCTAGAATGTGGAATCATCGCTTTAATGAAGAGGCAAAGAAATTTGGCTTCATTAAAAATGGTGATGAAGCTTGTGTGTACAAGAAGGCTAGTGGGAGCTCTATAATGTTCCTTGTGCTATATGTGGATGATATATTATTATTTGGGAATGATATTACCACAATGCAAGGAGTCAAAACTTGGCTAAAGAGTTGCTTCTCCATTAAGGATCTTGGAGACGCACAATACATATTGGGGATAGGGATCTATAGGAATAGATCCAAGAGATTGATAGGTTTAAGTCAAAGTACATACATTGATAAAATCTTGAAAAGGTTTAAGATGGAAAACTCTAAGAAAGGTTTGGTACCTATTCAAAGAGGAACCGTTCTCAATTCATCTCAGTGTCCTACCACGAAAGATGAACAAGAGAGAATGAAGAAAGTCCCATACGCATCTGCTATTGGGTCTATCATGTATGCGATGATATGTACTAGACCGGATGTGTCATGCGCTCTAAGCTTGACAAGTAGATACCAGAATAACCCAGGAAACAGTCATTGGATTGCTGTTAAAAGTATATTGAAATACCTTAGGAGAACTAAGGATATGTTTCTAATATATGGGTCTGGTGAGGAGGAACTCGTCGTAAAAGGTTACGTGGACGCGAGTTTCCAAACTGATCGAGATGACTCTCGATCACAATCCGGTTATGTCTTCATGTTAAATGGTGGTGCGGTCTCTTGGAAGAGTTCGAAACAGGAGGTTGTTGCGTTATCCACTACAGAGTCGGAGTACATTGCCGCCTCACTGGCAGCTCAGGAAGCTGCATGGATGAAGAAATTCATCGATGACTTAGGAGTGGTCCCTTCCATTCAGGACCCTCTTGAGATCTTTTGTGACAACGAGGGTGCGATTGCTCAAATCAAGGAACCTCGTGCTCATCAAAAGACTCGTCACATTGAGCGGAGATTCAACTACATCAGGGATGAGGTTGAAAAGGGAAAGATATGTATTCACAAAGTTCACACAGATCATAATGTTGCGGATCCACTCACGAAGCTTTTACATGGGCCAAAACATGAGGGACATGTTTGTGCGTTAGGGCTTCGATATTCTAGTGATTGGAATTGATCTACTTTATGTATTGTAATGGAACGAATTAGTTCAAACTCATTAATATAATTATGGTATTAATTTAATTATGAGTCATGTTCCAATTTAGCATATTTCATCCATGAATAAACTATTATTCTAAATTCCGTAGTTGATCACATTTGTGGGAACAAGTGTGAGGTTTAGACTATTATGAACTCGGATTGGTATACATTCATAGGTTGAATGTGGGGCAAGGTTGCAACCAAGGTTCATAGATATTTGTGGGAAACAAATATTGGAAGACCCGCTCTCAAGAATTACTGTATAGAACTTTTGTGGTTGATCACATGTAATCTTGAGTAAAGGAGAATATCATTGTATCCTCTGACCTGAGATACATATTGGGTTCTGACATTCACCGAGTATTATGCCTTGATTCTTTCCTTCGCTATTCTGAAACATGGTAGTACATAAGGAAGAACTCAGGTATATTACAAAGTGTATATCTAGGACGTATGTAGTCAAGATGGAATTTGTCCCTCTTATTCGTTGAGAGTCAGATGTCTAAGGCCTGAAAAGTTAAATCTATAAGAGAGTGATCACTCTGTATCTCTTGGATTTAACATGACATCTAGGACGAAAAGAAATAATGAAAGATTCACCTAATCATATTCGAAATGGGAACTCGAAAGGGATGATGTTATTGAATGGCACAAAGTCATAACATATTAGGGGTGATGGACGGTGTGTTAGGCTGTATCCATCACTTGCATTAATTTCTTATGTTTCTCGTGCAAGTGGGAGATTGAAGGTATTTCGTATGCCCGAGAGACATATTAAATTAACGTGGCTAACATGTTATGATCCAAGTCGGGTCATACCCAATAACAAACTTACCAACACTTTATATGTATTTAATCTTAACGACTGGATCGTTGAATAAATACGCGACACTTGAACTTTAGAAAATCGGTTTTCTGAAATGTTATTGCTTGAAATAAATTATTTGGATAATTTGTATTTAATTATTTATAGGTTTAAATAATTATGTTGTGTTATATTTTATAAGATTGGTTTATAAAATATATGACTTAACAAATGCACATTGTATATATATATAACAAGTTTTATAAAATTGCAAAGTTTTATACAACAAGTCTTATAAAATATAAGCTTGGTTATAAAATATACATGTGCAGATTTTGGGGTTTCAAGGAGTCACCCCATGCTTGTTTTGTCACTTTTAAGACAACACAATTCCTTAGGCACATGCTTAAGAGGTTAACCAAGGTTTTGACCAAAAAATACAAGCAATACACTTAAAAATAAGCAAGAAAAAAACTGCACACTCCTCTCTTTGTAGCTGAAACAGCCGTGGGTTTACAAGGGGAAAAAGAGGTTCATTTTTCTTTGAGCAAGCTTAATATCAAGTGTTGATTAAATCCTAACCAAAGTACAAAGTGTTGGTGATAAGTTTGGGGTATAACAACTTGAGGTTTCACACTTTTGGAGCTCCATTCATCATCATCATCTTCATCATTTACTAGCAAGCTTGGAGTAGGTATAATCTCTTTACTTGCTTGTAGTTTGTAAGTATATATCACAACTTGATCCTAATTGGGATTTAACTTTAATTGGTTAAAGTTTAACAAGTCTAAAATTGGTAATTAACATGCTTCCGCTTTCTTAATTCTTAAAATGGTTTAAGTATATTATGAACTTGTTAAATCCCAACACTAATTCCTTTTGTTACCGGAGAATCAAATCTTATTACAAAGATTTTCTTCAAATCCCTTGAAATCTGGGAATCAATCATATCTACGTCAAATGATAAGATGAATCTACACTTACTCATTTCACTCTTCTATGTTAGCTTCATTCGTACTCTTCATATAAATGGATTGTTTATCCAAATTATTCGCTGATGATAAAACTCTAATTTTCAGCCCGTATGCATCATGAAAACATACTTATTATCATTCACGACCTTTCCACTCAAATTTCGGGACGAAATTTCTTTAACGGGTAGGTACTGTGACAACCCGGAAATTTCCAACCAAATTTAAACTTTAATCTTTATATGTTTCCGACACGATAAGCAATATTTGTTAAGTTAAATTTCAAGAATTTTAAACTATGTTCATACATTCATTCAACCTCGACCAAGTTCCAACGATTCACGAACCATTAAACGAATATGATTATATATGTATATGTGTATATATATTATAACTTGAAACGTAAACAAAATATTAGATTAAATACTTTATATGATTGTATCTGTTTCAAAATGTTTATCAATGGAATTAGAAGATAGGATCAAATGATTGAATTATCAGATATATTGAATTATGATTACAAGTCTCTGTTGAAAGGCCCACGTTGATTTGAGAAATCTTTCCATTTTAACAATATTCGGAAAATGGTAAAGTGATTTATAAATAAGAACAAATTGTCAATCATTGAGAACTAGACAAAGGATAGTGGAAGATTGAATCTCATAAAGACTCGATTGATCTATTTAGTTTCAAACGTACAAAAACGTTTTCAGTTTAAAAAGAACTTTATTATTAAAACGTATATAACTTTTATAAATATCTAGAACCACTTTTGACAACTCATTACTTAACTAGTATGATAAAGATAACGATATTTATATTTTATTTTATTAAATATATATAACGATTTAAATTAATATTATATATTTATACACGTATTATACGTACATAGTTTTATACTTTTACTATACTTAAACTTTATCTTTACTTTATTTTTACTTTACTTTAACTTTAATAATTCACTTTAATAATTCACTTTAATAATTCATACTTTAATAATTCACTTTAATAATTCATACTTTAATAATTCACTTTAATAATTCATACTTTAATAATTCACTTTAATAATTCATACTTTAATAATTCACTTTAATAATTCAAAAATCTATTATAAATAGAATTCAATAGGTTTCATTATTTCATAGAAACTTGAAAATATTTTTCTCTAAACTCTCTCAATCGATTTACATATATATATTTACTCCGTATTATTTCAAGATATTATTAGTATACATAAAATATTACGACGGAGTGCTGTCCGAGTGATTTCGAAATTGTTTTTCGAGTGGGATAGGATTAAGGAAATTATGGGTTATAGCTATGGAGGTGATTGAGTATGGTTCATGGGTATGCTCGTGAGGTCAATATAGTGTTTATCATTTCCGTTGCGTCTACGTACCTTTCCTGCAATATTGAATCTCAATATTGATACGTGAGTACTCATAATTTAACTTTTACATACTAATAGTGTATCCCTGACTAGTGCTCGAGTATTTAGGATTATGCATGCTTGTACTTTTGGTATTGCCATTAGACAGGTTAGGTTGAATGTTGAATTAGTTACACTTGCAGTTGAGATAAGGTATAAGATATGCATGTCCTTAGAAAGCTAGCGAAAAATTAAGAACTTTTCTTTTAGATATCGAATGGTTTCGATGAACGGATTAGAAGTTATAATCAATTAAATTTTCGATATTTTTATTAAAAATGATTATTATTATCGTCGTTCTAGTTTTATCTTATTATTATCATTATTATTATCTTTATCAATAAAAGGGATTTATCATTAAAAATTGTTATTTTTTTATTATTACTATCGTTATTATCGTTAAAGTTATAATTAGTATTATTATTATTATCCAATTATTATTATTATTATTATTATTATTATTATTATTATTATTATTATTATTATTATTATTATTATTATTATTGGTATTATTATTATTATTATCATTTTTAATATATATATATCATTATTTAAAAATGGTTATTGTTATTGTTATTATTATTATTAATATATTATCATTAAGATAATTATTAGTATTATCGTTAATAATGTTATAGTAACTATCATTATTAATATTAGTGTAATTAAAACAAATATTTGTAACACCTAATTATTTTGATTACTATTATTATCATTATTATGAACACGATATAAAAGACGATTAAAAGCTATTAAACGAAACGATTAGGAAATAATGGGTAAGAGTATCATGATGAAATTAAAATATTATAAGATATTGATTTAGATAAAATTATCGTTCTTATTATTTTTATCATTACTATTATTATTAAAAGTATCATTAGTATTAAAACTATCATTTTAACAAAAATTATCATTTTAATAGAAATGTCATTGTTACTATAAAATATCATTATTATTATTATTTTAAATAGAATTATTATTTTAAAGATACTATTAAAAATTATCGTAAATATTAAAGTTATCATAATTAGAATTATCGTTTTATCATAACGTCATCTTAGTAATTATAAATATTGATATTTTTATAATAATAATTATTATTACAAATAATACAACTTTTACTTACTATCATTATAGATATTATTTTATAAAATAAATATGTGATACAAACATATTTTACTACGTGTAATAACTTACTTTAATAATACCTATCATATTATCTTTATGATATTAAATGAACCCTATAAATTTTATTACTTAACATATATAAAAGTATATTTTATTATATAAATTTAATATAAAATTTTATTTATTAATAAATAAATTATATTATTTACTCTAATAAATCTTTTAAAAATATTTAAAAATATAAAACAACGATATTTAAACTATATATTAATCATGTATAGATTTTTGGAAATTATTTTGAGTCAAATTTACTTTTGTTGACTTTTGCATATTAGTCTCGAGCATTAGGATTGTGGTACACTATGACTTGACCTAATTTGTTAGACAAATATTGACCAACACATAAATATATATAATTAATTTAGGTTCGTGAATCCGAGGCCAACCTTGCACTTGTTCAATGACGTTATATGTATTTTTACTACGAAATACAGTATGGTGAGTTTCATTTGCCTTTTTACCCTTTATATTTTTGGGACTGAGAATACATGCGCTTTTATAAATGTTTGACAAAATAGATACAAGTAATTGAAACTACATTCTATGGTTAAATTATCGAAATCGAATATGCCCCTTTTTATTAAAGTCTGGTAATCTAAGAATTAGGGAACAGACACCCTAATTGACGCGAATCCTAAAGATAGATCTATTGGGCCTAACAAACCCCATCCAAAGTACCGGATGCTTTAGTACTTTGAAATTATATCATGTCCGAAGGAGGATCCCGGAATGATAGGGGATATTCTTATATGTATCTAGTTAATGTCGGTTACCAGGTGTTCACCATATGAATGATTATTTTTTGTCTCTATGCATGGGACGTATATTTATGAGAACTGGAAATGAAATTCTTGTAGTCTATTAAAATGATGGAAATAAATGATTATGATAAACTAATGAACTCACCAACCTTTTGGTTGACACTTTAAAGCATGTTTATTCTCAGGTGTTAAAGAAATCTTCCACTGTGCATTTGCTCATTTTAAAGATATTACTTGGAGTCTTTCATAGCATATTTCGAAAAACATTGCATTCGAGTCATTGAGTTCATCAAAGATTATTATTAAATCAATTTATAGTTGGATAGTGGATATTATGAAATGGTATGCATGCCTGTCAATTTTTGATGTAAAGAAAGATTGTCTTTTAAAAACGAATGCAATGTTTGTAAAATGTATCATATAGAGGTCAAATACCTCGTAATGTAATCAACTATTGTGAATCGTTTATAATGTATATGAACGGGTCCTTTCAGTTAAGGCTAAACCTTATGTTAAACCATACCAACCACCACTTCCTTACCCGAGTAAAATGAAGAAAGAGAAACTTGAAGCCGAGCAATCCAAATTCTTGGATATGTTTAAACAGATAAATGTAAATCTTCCTTTCATTGATGTGATTTCAGGAATGCCTAGATATGCTAAATTCTTGAAAGATCTAATCTCAAATAGAAAGAAAATGGAAGAACTCCCGGCTGTTACCATGAATGCTAATTGTTCAGCAGTGCTGTTGAATAAGATACCAGAAAAACTATCTGATCCAGGAAGTTTCACAATTCCATGTTTTCTGGGTAGTCTTAGTTCAATAGAAGCATTGGCAGACTTAGGTGCTAGTATAAATCTAATGCCGTATTCACTATACGCTAAACTAGACCTTGGAGAATTGAAACCAACCAGAATAAGCATACAACTAGCCGATAGATCAATAAAATATCCTAGAGGGATAATGGAGAACATGCTAGTTAAAGTTTGTACTTTAGTATTTTCAGTAGATTTTGTTGTTCTGGACATGGAAGAAGATTCTCAAGTTCCTCTCATATTAGGAAGACCATTCTTAAATACGGCTAAAGCAATGATAGACGTGTTCGGTAAGAAATTGACCCTAAGTATAGAGGATGAGAGTGTTACCTTTTCAGTTGATAGAGCAATGCAACAACCATAATTTGCAGATGATACATGTTATTATATTCAAACTATAGATGCACATGCAGAATTATTAGAAGAATTTCCAGAATTACAAGGAACAGGAGAATGTTCTTTAGGAGAAGGTAATGAACCAATTGATGAAGTTGAAATGTTAGCTACACTTATAGCTAATGGATATGAACCAACAACAGAAGAAATTCAAATGCTAAAAGAAGAAGACAGATATCGATACAAATCATCGATAGAAGAACCACCGAAATTAGAGTTAAAGCCACTTCCAAACCATTTGGAATACGCTTATTTACATGGTGAATCTGAATTACCTGTAATAATATCGTCTTCTCTTACTGAAAATGAGAAATCACAACTCATTTCTGTGTTGAAAGCTCATAAACCAGCCATTGCATGGAAGATTCATGATATTAAAGGAATAAGTCCTTCGTATTGCACACATAAAATCCTTATGGAAGAAAGTCATAAAACGTATGTGCAACGCCAACGAAGACTAAATCCTAATATGCAAGATGTAGTTAAGAAAGAGATTATTAAACTGCTAGATGCAGGTCTAATTTATCCAATCTCTGATAGTCCATGGGTAAGCCCAGTTCAATGCGTGCCTAAGAAGGGTGGCATGACTGTCATTACAAATGAGAAAAATGAGCTTATTCCTACTAGGACTGTAACAGGATGGCGTGTGTGTATTGATTATAGAAAATTAAATGACGCCACCAGAAAAGATCATTTTCCCTTACCTTTCATTGATCAAATGTTGGAAAGATTAGCCGGAAATAGTTACTATTGTTTTCTAGATGGATTTTCCGGATATTTTCAAATTCCAATAGCACCCGAGGACCAAGAGAAAACCACATTCACGTGCCCTTATGGTACTTTTGCTTACAAACGCATGCCATTTGGACTTTGCAACGCCCCTGCAACCTTTCAAAGGTGTATGATGGCGATTTTTCATGACATGATAGAAGAATGCATGGAAGTTTTCATGGATGACTTTTCAGTCTTCGGTGATACATTTGAATCATGTCTAGTTAATCTGGAACGAATGCTTATTAGATGCGAACAATCAAATCTAGTACTTAATTGGGAGAAATGCCATTTTATGGTTAAAGAAGGCATCGTTCTTGGTCATAAAATTTCAAAAGAAGGAATTGAAGTGGATAGAGCTAAAGTAGATGTAATTGCTAAACTTCCACATCCCACCAATGTTAGAGGAGTTAGGAGTTTTCTAGGGCATGCCGGTTTTTACCGACGTTTCATAAAAGACTTTTCTAAAATTGCCACTCCTATGAATAAACTCCTAGAAAAGGATGCTCCATTCATCTTTTCAGATGAGTGTATCAAATCTTTTAATATTCTTAAAGAGAAACTCACTAATGCGCCGATCATGATAACACCAAATTGGAATCTACCATTTGAACTAATGTGCGATGCAAGTGATTTTGCAATGGGAGCCGTTTTAGGACAAAGGATTGAAAAACGATTTCAACCTATATATTATGCTAGTAAGACGTTACAAGGAGCACAAACGAACTATACAACTACTGAAAAAGAACTCCTTGCTATTGTCTTTGCTTTTGACAAATTTCGATCATATCTCGTTCTAGCAAAAACGATGGTCTATACCGACCATTCTGCTCTTAGATACCTATTTTCAAAACATGATGCTAAACCAAGATTAATCCGTTGGATCTTACTCTTACAAGAGTTTGATATTGAAATCCGAGATAAAAGAGGAGCAGAAAATCTCGCCGCTGATCATCTTTCTCGTCTTGAAAATCCCGAATTAGAAGTTCTAAATGAATCAGCCATACAAGACAACTTTCCTGATGAATATCTATTGAAGATAGATTATAATGAAATACCATGGTTTGCAGACTATGCAAACTACTTAGTATGTGGATTCCTTGAAAAAGGATTATCGTACCAAAAACGAAAGAAATTCTTCAGTGATATAAAACACTATTTCTGGGAAGATCCACATTTGTTTAAAAGTTATCCAGATGGAATAATACGCCGATGTATATTCGGAGATGAAGCCAGTAAAATATTAAACCATTGTCACACAGGACCAACAGGAGGGCATTATGGGCCTCAACTAACAGCAATAAAAGTTTATGATGCTGGATTCTATTGGCCTACAATTTACAAAGACGCACACCTTCTTTGCAAATCCTGTGATGCTTGTCAAAGGGCCGGAAAAATAAGTCAACGTGATGAAATGCCACAAAATGTCATCCAAGTATGTGAAGTATTTGACATTTGGGGTATTGACTTTATGGGTCCATTTCCAAAATCTCATAATAATCTATATATACTCGTAGCCATTGATTATGTATCTAAATGGGCGGAAGCACAAGCTCTCCCAACTAACGATGCACGAGTTGTAGTCAACTTTTTAAAACGTCTTTTTGCAAGGTTTGGAACACCGAAAGCTTTAATAAGTGATCGGGGTACTCATTTCTGTAATAATCAACTTGGGAAAGTTCTTAAAAGATATGGAGTAACTCATAAAATCTCCACCGCATATCATCCACAAACAAGTGGACAAGTTGAAAATACCAACCGAGCTTTAAAACGTATTCTAGAGAAAACCGTAGGATCAAATCCGAAGGAATGGTCCATTAAATTGGAGGATGCACTCTGGGCTTTTAGAACAGCCTACAAAACTCCAATTGGAACCACACCTTTTAGACTTGTTTATGGAAAAGCATGCCATCTTTCAGTAGAAATTGAACACAAAGCATTTTGGGCTTTGAAGACATGTAATCTTGATTTACATGAAGCCGGACGTCTACGATTAAGTCAACTAAACGAATTAGAAGAATTAAGACATGAAGCATACGAAAATTCGTTAATCTATAAAGAAAGAACGAAGAAATGGCATGATAAAAGAATCAGAAGTTCAAAAGAATTTAAGGAAGGAGACAGAGTTCTTCTTTTCAATTCACGATTCAAGCTATTTCCTGGAAAACTGAAATCAAGATGGTCTGGACCATTCATAGTCAAAAGAGTTTTTCTATACGGAACGATATAATTAATAAATTCAAATGGGATTGAATTTAAAGTTAATGGTCACAGAGTTAAACATTACATACATGGTCCGATGGAAGTTGACAACGAAGTTAATCACAATTTCGACACCACAGCTAACTAAGTGTGGGGAGAATCAAGTCTTTAAAGGATAATATGTATTTCTGTTAGAGTTAGATTGTCTGTTTTCGTGTAGTTCTCGAAAATAGAACCCGAATGGTCTTTCCCTAGCAGACCCTAAAGAACTAGTCTTCTCCCCCCATTCTGAATTTTTATTTTTTTTTTAGGAAATGAAGACTGCCTGTGAACTAAACCATGGTCTAATGCTACACGCTTTGATCACTAAACGTAATAATGACACACTTCCGAGTGAAATAGTATCAGTAATCAGAGAAAGATTTGACGGAGTAAGAAAAGAATCCAGATGCGAAGATAATAAGTTACAATTTGGTAAAGGAAAATCAAAATCCGCAGCGAAAAGAAGAGCACGACACCTAGAAAGATGTCACAAATGCGGAAAATGGTCACATGGAGGTAAATGTTCAAATAATCAAACCTATTCAAACACCGAATTTGTTACTTTATGCAGAGACGGACCGTTCATATGTTTAGAAGAAAAAACACTGAATGCTCGAGGTTACGCCTATGTAGCCATGGAAAACCAATTAAACCGACTATCTTATGAATGGGATAGATCATATAACTAAGAAATCTATTTCACAGGTATGTTTGTACAGTTTTTATTTTTTTATTTTTATTTTTAACCTTTTGATAATAAACGCTAATTTGTTCGCTATAAAGTATTAAATTGGTATTGAATAAAATTAGGTTTGGCGACCGAAATTATTGATATCATTCAAAAATTTATTACATCACTGCGAAATTTAACGTTTATTCTTAAGGTATAAATATCTTTAATCAATCAACCCAAAATATTTCAAAAATTCGTCATGAGTTAAATTAGGTCTTGGAACCGAAATTACTTTACCGAAAAGAGGGGCGCATATTTTTGATAATATTTGATTGATTAAAGTGGGATAAAAAGTCAAAAAGATTTTTAATTTTATTTTTACCATGTTTTTAAAATTAATATATAAATCTTAAATTAATATTGTAAACTTTGTAAAAACAATATATTTAAAATTGTAAATATTTGAAAAATTAATATAAGTTTGGTGTGAATTTATAATATGAATTTTTAAATTAAGTTTGGTGTGAATTTTTAATTTTTAAAATATGAATTTTATTTTTATGCATTTTAAATTTTAAGTTTTGTGTGAATTTTTAATATTAATTTTTATTTTTATGTATTTTTATTTTAAGTTTGGTGTGAATTTAAAAACAAAAATTTACTTTATCTCATTAAGTTAAAAATATGATTTTTAAACTTCGTCGTAAGTTGAAGACTAGGTCTTTGAATCGAAATTGCTTTACCCGAGAGAGGGACGAGAACTTTTATTATCATTATTTTTAATCTTATTGAATTAAAGTATGCCAAAACATTAAAAAAAAAAACCCAAAAATCTTAGCTTTTAAAACAATCGCTACAAAAAGACAAATTTTAAAATTTTGTCGAGGGACGGACTAGGACATCGATCCGAAACGACCTCGTCCTAAATAACAAGGGAAACAAAATTTTAAAATTAATTACTTAATTGTTTTAATTAGTATAAGATATAAGTTAAAAAAAAAAAAATACAAACTCCGCGACTCGCGGAGTTTGAAGGTTCAAACACGGCGACTCGCGGAGGGACCAAAACTCAGAAAAAAAATAAAAACGCAAAAACTGATCAGTTGAACATCCCCACACCAAAAATACTGCGAAACACAGCCGCAAAAACCCAAAAAAACACCCCCAAAATCACAATTTTTAACCGTTAATCATCAAATCTTTTACTAAAAGCATGTTAAGAAGGATGCTATCAAGGAATTACTCAAGAAAAACGGTAAATTTCTACACCTAAACACCATTTAATCCGAAAATTAGTGTTCTTGAGCAATTTTTTCCCCAATTCGATTTTGATGCTTTTTGGTGTAATTATGCTTAAATTGTTTATGTATTATGCTTGTATAACCTAGATTGATGCTATTTAACATGATTAGTAGCCTTAAACTTCAAATTTTGAGTAATCTAGGGTTTGTGTTCTTGAGCAAATTTGGAGCTTTTTGATATAAATAGGTTATGGCCGATTTTTGTCATGAATTGTTGCTAAATTAAGTAGTGTAACATGTTTAGGTAGTTAAATGATCCAAACTTTGAGCCTAAACATGATTTTGAGAATTAAAGTGGACTTTTTCAAGTCTAAAAATTCATGAACTTGATTTTTGAGAGATAATGCCATTTGAAACTTGTTTAATTGCTAGTGATGATTATTTTGACATGTTATTTGAGTTGAATGCTTATGAACTTGGCGAACATTTTCGTATATGCTTATTTAAAAAAGTGTAGATTTGATGAAAATATGAAAATGAGCTTAAGTTTGATATAAATTGATCATGTCATTGTAATTATTTTGATTGATGATTTTGCTGACACTAATGCATATTTGGATGCACAAAAATTGCGTTTGATGTGTTTTGCAGACTGAAAGGGGTGAATCTTCATCCCAAGCTCGCAATGCTCCTGCTGAGAATGCGGAACAACAGGAGGTGGATAACTACTACAAACAAGATATACCTCATCCAGTCATGACATTTTCTGATATGCACTTGGAAGATTTGCACCCGAACCTGAGATTTGACAAACTTTGGATAGATTATCCAAAATATCAAAGGGGTTTGCATACTCTTCATGCTAAAGTTGTTGAGGTACCTAGGGTCATAGAATGGGGACCATTAGAAGCTGTAGAATTGGCCGGGCCAATTAGGGAATTACTTGCACAGAGGTATGGTAATTCTACTTTTAACGACTGGGTACGTTTATTCACCATGCGTAGACCTGTATATAAAGTATGGTGTGAAGAATTGTTGTGTAGTATAGAATTAAATGATCGGGTAGCTAGTTTAACCGATCGATCTTTTATTAGATTTTTGTTAGGAGGTTCGATGCGCCACATGTATTTACTAGACATGGCTCAGGCTTTACGTATATATACGCTTGAGGAGTTAGCATCTGCCGATTGTAGAGGGTTGATACTAAATGGTAGAAAGATAGATGAAAATTTTGATACACATGGTGTATGGAGTCAAATGACAAGCCATCACCGATTCAAAGGGGAAAATTACTCTTATTTGAATATAGATAGAGCTGAATTAAGAGTAATTCATAGGTTTTTAGCTAATTCGATTACACAAAGAGGTAAGAACAAGGAAAAGGTAAATGAACAGGATTTGTTTTACCATATGTGTATTCGAGACCCACAAAGCGCTGTAAGTATACTTTATTGTGTGGGTTATTATTTATCAGCTATGGTTAGGGGGATGAGACCGCATAGCATAATAGGATGTGGTATATTTATTACTTTGATTGCTGAATATCTCGGTGTGGATATAAGTCGGGGGGGATTATTAGTTGAAGAACCAGAACCCCGCGATACAATAGGTTTAAATGTATACCATGGTGCGAAAGTTTTGAAGAGGCGAAATAACGCCGCAGTACAATACCATGGTAGACATCCACAGGTTGAGAGAAACCAACAACAAGGTAATGTAGGAGGGGGAAATGAAATGCAAGAAATGCAAAGGTTTATAGCTTCACAGGAGTACGAAAATGCTAGACATAGAGCATTTGAAGATTGGCAAGTTCATCAAAACCAAATCATAGCTTATTGCCAACATATAGGTAGAAACTATATTCCTACTACAAAGCCCATATTCCCTCCCTGGTCTATAGAGATTCAACCACCGTATCCTACGTATAACCCAGCCGAAGCATTTTATAGTACCTATGGTTATGCATGGAACCTCTATTGGTATCAGTATCATCCCTAATCTACTTAGTTTTGTTTATTTTGTAATTTGTAATGTTGATACGTTTAATACTTATGTTAATATTGTAATAGTTTTTATAATTTTCTAACTTTTATTCTTAGATTTTAATAATTTTTGAATGTGGGGTAATATACCAAACTTCAAAAATATGTATATATGTTTGCAGTTTATCTTATGTACACAACAGGGTAAAACAACGCATTTTCAAAGATTGGCATTAAGTTCAGCAAAAGCAACTAATTTTGACGACAAGATGCAAAATATATGTGAAATAACAACAAGACGGAATGAACAAATGATGTGCACCATTTATCATTCAGCAAACAAACGCCAATATATTTGGAAACTTTGGTAAAAATTTAATCATTTTCACACAAATCACCCTCAATAATTTAAATTGTTACTGATTTCTTGCAAATGAGGGCATTGCAAGATCTTAAGTGTGGGAAGGGGTTAAATTCTTTCGGATTTTAAAATTTTTATCATAAACACTTGGTTACCATTAAAAATACTAGTAAAGCAGTAGTTGTATTAGAATCTAGTGCTCTCTGATAATAAAGAACAGCCCTAGTCTTATATACTGACTACCCAATTCTAGTAAAAATTTTCAAAATTTTCAATTAAATGAACTCAAAATCATGTTTATACATATTTATGAACGATAAAACTAGGTTTTAACACCGAAATTATTGTTACCTCGAAAAGGACATAAATTGAGAAACAAATCAAAATGTTAAAATTCATTTAAAATGGAATAGAGGACAATAAAAAGGAAAATAAAAGTCAAGTGTGGGAAAATTCTCCAAGTTATTCAAAACATATGTCACATATTTTTGTACAAATAACTGAAAATACTTTTGCTTTGGACTAAACTAAAATTTTTTTACCTGATTTACTGTAAGAAAGATGGATCTACACGATGAATCAATTCCATCATTAAAAGGAAGTAAAGTCTTCCGAAAAAGACACGCGCTTCTTGATTTAGGTCAAGAAGTTGTCGTCCAGACCAGCTGTAGGTTGACGAAAAATCTAGAAAAG
Organism: Rutidosis leptorrhynchoides; assembly: GCF_046630445.1. Taxonomy (NCBI): domain Eukaryota; kingdom Viridiplantae; phylum Streptophyta; class Magnoliopsida; order Asterales; family Asteraceae; genus Rutidosis; species Rutidosis leptorrhynchoides. Next base: position 28,978,992 of record NC_092342.1, read on the forward strand.
TCATCACTAAAATCAGCAGGAAATCCACGGACCTCAGCATTAAACAGGGTCGCCAAGTGGTCAGAATTATCCTAACCATGAGAAGGATTTATCTCGTACAATGGGGGGGCACCATGCAAATTAGCTGGATAAGACTAATGAATCAGATCCCCAGAAAGGATAATCTCCTTAAAAGATCAAAAATCAGCTTTTAAGCCTGATATTACTCAATCCTTGAGATTGACCTTAAAGATTGAGAATTACAAACTCATGGAATTCAATGATATCTAAACTCGAGCTTGAACGAGAAAATATTTTGATAAAATTACAAACCGATTTGTTTTCTAAAAACCCATTTTCAATGCGTTCATTACCATTGAACGTAAAATCCTAGGAATTCACCTGGAATTCATTAGGTCACCTGAACTAAATCGGGTGTCAACCGTAAGAACGGTGGTTGCATAGCATGGTCAAGGACAGGACCTTGTGCCAGACCGAAAAATTATAAGGGTGAGCTTTACTATTGCTCCTACCAAGGATAGTAATTGCGTCCGACACGTTATAGACCATAATTAAAAGCATGTCAGGGGACATTGCCTTAACAGTTGCTTGTTCAACGCTTTCCTTTACAACCGGACGGTAGTTTACTGAAAGGTAATATACGGGACAAGTAAACTGGACGTGTTGCTTTCCAAATACAAGGTTAGCGAGTGGGTGACACAAAACCATAAGTTTTGAGCTAAAATTTTCAAATCTGAAACCCACCAAACCCACAAAAATATTTTGCAAACACCGGTGAAGGGTTATTCCGGAAAACTTATCTAGGGTAAAAACTAGATTTAATTTTCAAAAGATCAAATGTTTTCATAAAGATCCAATTTCCTTAATGGATCTAAATTTTTATAGTCATGTGGGACTGTAAACCATATCGTTACTACCATTGTTTATACCGCCGTATAGAAATCACTGATGTACAAAGTGTGAAGAATAAATAAGTGATTCTAGTATTTCAAGACGATATTGCTTGAGGACAAGCAACGCTTAAGTGTGGGAATATTTGATAATGCTAAAAACGAACATATATTTCATAGCATTATTCCTCAAGAAAGACAAGCTTTTAGTTACAATTGTTCTATTTAAAAGTGATATTCATTTAGATAATAAAAGGTGAAGACAAAAGACAGATTCGACGAATTGAAGACGCAAACGACCAAAAAGCTCAAAAGTACAAAATACAATCAAAGAGGTTCCAATTATTGATAAGAAACGTCTCGAAATTACAAGAGTACAAGATTCAAAACGCAAAGTACAAGATATTAAATTGTACGCAAGGACGTTCGAAAATCCGGAACCGGGACCAGAGTCAACTCTCAACGCTCGACGCAACGGACTAAAAATTACAAGTCAACTATGCACATAAATATAATATAATATTTAAATAATTCTTATAATTATTTATATATTATATAAATAAAAAAATTCGTCGGCAAGAAAGACTCCAAAGTTGGTGAGCTGGAATTTCAAACTCCGCGACTCGCGGAGTTTGAAGGCAGAAAAGGCCGCAAGTCGCGGAGCCCCAAAAACTAAAACTCCCTATAAAAGCAAACGAATTCTGATCGCAAAATATAACATATATATCCATCCATCTATCTAAACGTATATATTTATATTTATATTTTAATTTTAATTTTAATTCTAATCCTAATAATAAGGGTTTGTTAGCGAATGTTGTAAGGGTGTAAGTCGAAATTCTGTCCGTGTAACGCTACGCTATTTTTAATCATTGTAAGTTATGTTCAACCTTTTTAATTTAATGTCTCGTAGCTAAGTTATTATTATGCTTATTTAATCCGAAGTAATCATGATGTTGGGCTAATTACTAAAATTGGGTAATTGGGCTTTGTACCATAATTGGGGTTTGAACAAAAGAACGACACTTGTGGAAATTAGACTATGGGCTTTATATTTGTTTAACTAAATGATAGTTTGTTAATGTTACTATAAAGATTTACAATTGGGGGTCCCTATAAATAACCATTTACACTCGATCGGACACGATGGGCGGGGTATTTATATGTACAAATAATCGTTCATTTAACCGGACACGAGAATGGATTAATAGCCACTAGAATAATTAAAACAGGGGTGAAATTATGTACAAGGACACTTGGTATAATTGATAACAAAATATTAAAACCTTGGGTTACACTCAGTCGACATCCTGGTGTAATTATTAAACAAAGTATTAAAATCTTGTTACAGTTTAAGTCCCCAATTAGTTGGAATATTTAACTTCGGGTATAAGGATAATTTGACGAGGACACTCGCACTTTATATTTATGACTGATGGACTGTTATGGACAAAAACCAGACGGACATATTAAATAATCCAGGATAAAGGACAATTAACCCATGGGCATAAAACTAAAATCAACACGTCAAACATCATGGTTACGGAAGTTTAAATAAGCATAATTCTTTTATTTCATATTTAATTTCCTTTATTTTATATTTAATTGCACTTCTAATTATCGCATTTTTATTGTTATTGTATTTAATTGCACTTTTAATTATCGTACTTTTTAATTATCGCAAGTTTATTTTATCGCACTTTTATTATTCGCAATTTCATTATCGTTATTTACTTTACGCTTTAAATTAAGTCTTGTATTTATTTATTATTTTACATTTGGTTTTAACTGCGACTAAAGTTTTAAAATCGACAAACCGGTCATTAAACGGTAAAAAACCCCCCTTTATAATAATAATATTACTTATATATATATTTGTATTTTTATAAAAGTAAACTAATATAGCGTTAAGCTTTGTTTAAAGATTTTCCCTGTGAAACGAACCGGACTTACTAAAAACTACACTACAGTACGATTAGGTACACTGCCTATAAGTGTTGTAGCAAGGTTTAAGTATATCCATTCTATAAATAAATAAATATCTTGTGTAAAATTGTATCGTATTTAATAGTATTTCCTTATAAAATTTAATAGTATTTTATACCCCTCTGCTAAAACATCAATGGTCATTTATATATTATCATTCAGTCAATTTATTAAGTACAAAAAGTAAACAATCTGTATCATCTTTCTTTTTTCGGCGAAAAAACAGAAAAAAAGGGTCTTCAACAAGATTTGAAGAGCCCATAAAGCTACAAAAATGTCATCTATGTAAATATAGGACTTGATGAGAGAAAGAAAAAAAAAAAGTAACTAGGCCCTAAGAGTTATAATTGCCTATGGCTGCATAAAATGGTTAACTGCTCCTTTTAAACATTTCAAAGGGTAATTCCAGACCAAATACTTGTCCAACAACTGAAAACCACGATACTAAATATTGGTCGATTCCACCTTCAGTTGAGTTATCAGTAGCCCCAAGTAGCTTCATCCAGTCGCTCGTCCCACATGGGTGTAGCGTGTACCATGGTCTATCCAGGTAAGGGTGCTCCTACATTTAAGAAAATTAAACCACAAAACCTCTAATCAATCAACATTTATAATGGAAATTAGTACTGTATTTTATATACGTTAGACACCATGTACAGAACTTACTTGTAGAGTTATGAAGGTCCATTTAGATTCTATCAACACCTTGGATGACTTGGTTGGAAGATTCTTCTCAATTTGATCTAGGTTCAAAGGTTGTCCTTCTACAAACTCGACAAGCATCAGTTATCGATATCTCTAAATACCGAAAGTGAAATTTATTTTGAATATACACAGGAACAAAGAAATTACAACACATCCTACAAATCAGATTCCTGAAACATAAAAATAGCAAAGGCGTTCACAATAAGGAACCGATTATGAGACTACATTTTAAGACACATATCGCATGTGTAACTGTGTAAGTAGAGGTGAACATCTGACCCATTGAAGTATTATTGGGCCAATGTGGGATATGTTTCATTTTAAATTCGTTAAGTAAGAAATAAAAAAGGAGCTTAAAAGGAAACGGGTTGAACTGATCTAACGGGCTCAGAGTTGTCTGAAGTGTAGTTCGAGTAAATACAACTTCCTACAGAAATTTATTCGAAGATTTAGATTACTGTATTATGTATATGTATATTGGGTCAGGATCAATGGGAAAGTAACCAAGCGGGGGGAAGCAAAAAAAAAAAAAATTCCGTTTTTTTTTGGAATTTTTTTTCCGGCATCAAGATCACACGAAAATATGAACATTTAGAAGAGACAAATATGAACATTTAGAAGAGACACTTCGTGATGAATGTTATTATTTAGGCGGGAAAACGATCGACAAAAATAACATTCAAGATAATATTGTTCGTGAAGAATATGAACGTTTTTTTTCTTCATGTTTTGTGAAGTAAAATTTAGCCCGATTTAGAGTTTAGGGTTTAGGGTTTTGTGTTTGGGTTTATTCCATAAACTCAAAACACCAAACCCTAAACCCTAAACCCTAAACTCTAAACCGTTCATGTTAAAAACTCAATCTAAATCCTAAATCTAAACCCTAAACCCTAAATTTCTAAACCCTAATATCTAAACCCTATAAACCCTAATATCTAAACCCTAAAAGCTAAAACCTCAACATACGCTCGAAAAACACGATAATTGTTATATATTACTTCTTCGAGCGTTTTTCCGCCAAACTAAAAACATTTATCACAAAGTGTCTCTACTGAATGTTCATATTTCCATCCAATCTATAATGTTCGTGAACAAAGTTTTTTCAAAAAACGAAAAAAAAAAAAAAGTTTTTGCTTCCCCCCCTTCCCCCCGATTGGTTACTTCCCTCTTGATCCTACCACTATGTATATTTATTAATATAATTTATTAATATAATATGAATGTTACTAAGTAATTATCAAAAACGGACAATTATGTGTTTGTGGGTCAACCAACACGACCTTCTCGACCTGAATATTTTGTCGTGTTATATAAACTGCAAACCAGTCCATCTTGCAACCAGCAGTTGCGGCAGCCATTGCGGATGACTAGCCCGTCCTGTTTCACCTAAAACTGTCTAATTAGTCGGATATGATGTAAACGAAAATCCCATCCCAAGCCATTTAAAAGATAGTTGAGAAAAGTTAGAACTTGAACCTGAAATTAAAGTGTTGATTTTTTTATTCACTGAAAACTGACTTGTTAACAATAAAGATGCTAATCTACTTAAGTACTTGTACAATTGAAACATAACAGTAACATGCTATTAAAGGTAAGGAGCCTTTATACTTTATGGAAATAATCTGATTCTTCGTAAGTTTGAAAAGTAGCCTGTAAGGAGCCTTTATACTTTACGGAAAGGATCTGATTCTTCGCAAGTTTGGGAACTAGTTGTTTGCCCCATGTTTACTTTCTAACACTCTCCCTCAAGTTGAATAGTGAGATTTCGTACATTCAACTTGTCAAAAACTTCTTTGAAGAGTCTTCAGTTTATTGATTTTGTGAGGATGTTCGTAGCTGGTCTGGTATTGAGAGATTAATTGCTTCAAGCTTCTCATTGATGAATGTCTATTTCAACACGCTTTGTACGCTCATGTTGAATTGAGTTTTCTGAAATAAAATCTTGATTGTTGCATCATTGTCTCACATTATGCTGTTGTTGTCTTCTGGTGGAAATTTGATATGTGTTGGCTTTCGAATCCATAGTGCTTTTGATATGTGTTTGCTATCCTAATTCCTAATGTAGATTTTCTATCTGTGTTTTCACCTTTCCAGCCTGCAAGCATGCAACTGTATATGGTTTCAAGGTGACCATTGTTCTTCAACAAAACTCCATGTTTAGTTGTTCCCTCGAGGTATCTCATAACTCTCTAAACAGCTTCCATATGATATACTTGTTAAGGTTGATGCATAAATTGACTGACTACTCCAACTACATATGGTATATGAGTGTATGAGAAAGGTAAATCAGTTTTCCAACGATCTTTAGATATTGCTCTCGATCTGCAAGCTCACCTTCTTCTATAAACAACTTCTAGTTTGGGATCACACGGGTCTCAGCCGGTTTGCAGTCAGTCATCCATGTTAGAGCAAGTAAATCAAGAACATATTTCTTTTGACATATAAAGATTCTTTGTTGAGAAGGTAAAATCGGTTGGTGGTCTGCCTCCTTTAGGAGAGGTCAGAAGTTCGACCCCCGTTGGGCGTTGACTACATATTAAAAACACAATTTCATCTTTGCTATAAGTATCCACCCATTACACCTTTCCAATATCGTGTGGGTGGGTGGGTGGGTGGGTAAAGGGGAGGGGGTTTTACTTGGTCGTGCCTTTGGATCGGTTTCAAGGATTCCTCCCGGGCAGCGATGGGAGCGGGGTTATTATGGTTGCATCGGCATAGTTGAAACGGGAAATGATCGCAACGGGTGGTTTAGTCCCCTCGGGTAATCCCAATCGCTGTAAAAAAAACTTCAATCCCGAAGAAATATTTAAGTATCTCCAAATCTTTCATTTCAAATTCATTTAATAAATTTGTTTTTAAGCTCAAAAATTCATTTTAGTCATTTCCCATGTTTATCATGTCATCGACTTAAATAATCAAGCAATTTATTAATTGGTTTTGTTTTTTGAGAATGTATGATCTCAATTATTTTGTTTATAGTCGTAGTTTTATGTAATTAAAATAAAATTTTCAAACCATGCCCGGGAGGATTGTTTTAACCCGTATAGAGATTTTTTTAAGGCGACTAACTTCCCGCAAATTCAAGGGCAGCTTCCATATAGACAGATCGCCTTGTAGAAAAGCATTTTTCACGTTGAATTGGTGAAGAGGTAAATCTTCGTTTCCAGCGACGGAAAAAAGCACTCTGATCGTGTTAATTTTTGCCACATGTGAGAAGGTTTCTAAGTAGTCAATCACATATGTATAGTTGTATCCCTTGACAACTAGCCGACCTTTGTATCTTACAGTTGTACGGTCCGGTTTTTGTTTTATCGTTACCACCCAACGACATCAACTGGCTTCTATTCTTGAATAAATATTTTACACCTTTCTCGTGTAGCATTCGTCTTTAGAGGTAAGACATACCCTTCAGTTGATTCATTTTGACTTTCTTCAACTTAACTTAAATTTTCTTCTCGTTGCTGAGTTGATTTATGACTTGAATTTTGTGGTTCGTCTAGATTATCTTGTTGAGTTGATTTCTGACTTGAACTTTGTGGTTCATTTGTATTTGAGTTTCATGCTCAGCAATTGTTGACCACTTAGTACTGTAATTGTACTTCGATGAAATAATTATTTCCAGTCAACTCACAATGTCATCATATTATCTTATTCTCTCTTCCCCTGACTTGTATGTTGGGTGTATAGAAATATTCACTTTCTATGAAGTCACACTCCATGGTAGTGAACATGTGCTTTCTTCAAGGACTATAACTCATGTACCTGTTTTGGTTAATGCCATAATCAACGACTACACATTTTTCGGCACAAGGGTCCAATTTGGTCCATTCAGTTGTTGGTAAATGCACAAAGACAGAACATCCAAATACTCGAATTCTAAGTGTAAGTTTAAAAGGGGGTTCATGAAATTCGGATAATGCTTGAAGAGGGATTTGAAGAGTTTTTCTCTAGTCGGAAACCTATTTATATGATAAGTAGTTGTGGCTAGGACTTCTGACCAAAAGGATCTCAAAACATTAGATTCAATCAACAAAAACGGGCCGTTTCTAAAAGTATACAACTTTTCCGTTAAGCTACCCCATTTTGTTTTGGGGTATTTGCACACGATGTTTAATAAATTAACACTTTTTCTTGACAAAATTGTTTCATAGATGTGTTTACAAATTCTCTCCATTATCAGATCACATAATTTGTATGTTACTTTTCAATTGAGTCTGAATCATAGTATAAAACAAAGAGAATTATTCCGAAAATTTCTGATTTGTTTGTTAGAAAATAAGTAAAACTCATACGTATGCGGCCATCGATAAACATTAGGAAATATTGAAAGTTTTGTCCCCTGTTAACTTTTGTTGTTTTCCATTATTCGGATGAATAATGAAAGGGGGTACCTTTTTGGTGTTACTTATTTAAATGTGCTTTTGTGGTTTTTCGCCAAAATACATGTTTCGCAAGTTATTGGTACTATTTCCCGGCTAGCGGCAAATAGACATCAGTACAATACTAGAACCTGCTCAGCGTGGTGTGATATATTGTCGATTGATGTTTGCTCTCGGGATAAATCCCTGCAGACCCGGATCACGGACGAGTTCTCCGTGGGGTGGCCTTATCAATCTTCCTGGACCAAACTGTGAATTGGTCCGTCTAGCGTGATGTTGCTAAGCGGTGAAGTTCTAGAGTGAGAAAGTACTCTGTGAGAGAGAAAGTGTGTTCTCTGTCACAAGTTACTGAATGATGTAATGTGGTGACCCAGGGGTCTATTTATAGGTACCGATCCTCCGTGATATTCGGATACACGTGTCAAATGATGATTGATTAACTTGTGCGAAGTATGCGTGACCGACTTGAGCTTGGCACTACGTGGCATGTTTGCTGCTCACGTGCTCATTTAAGGGCTTAAGCATGGAAGCTGCCTTCAGGGCTTACGCATGACGTTGGGCGGCCTGTTATGATCGGAGAACGCTGAGTGGCTGTTTAATAAAAATTGTTGTTGTTGCTATTTCTTGTGCATTTTAAGTGCTTCTTCCGTATAAAAATGATGTTTTTATGCGTGTAACCCATAAGATACACCATTAAGTCACCCCAGTTTAATGTCTTTATTTTGTGAAAATAAAGTCATTAAGTTATATAAAAGATAAGGAATGCCTTCTTCCTTAGGAACATAATTCTAACCGTCTGTTCACTGAGATGATGTGACCTCAAATAATGAATTTTGTCAATGATTTCCCCCCTTTTTGCTCTTTCTATTTTTAAATTAAAATTATTTTGAATCTCGAATTGATCTTCACAACTGATCTTAACCATACACGTGTCCCCATCATACCCTCCTTCAATTTTTATTTTGCCCATAAATACTTCGTTTATTCATTCAGTTCTCTTTTTCCACCTCTTCAATTTCTTCGAAGGATCATTTTTCACAAGCATTTTTAGGGTTTACCAATTGCACATCTGTAAGGTTGGTGTTTTTCTTACTCTTCCACGTCTTTTGTTTAAAAATTTCTACCATGACCGAATCTGCAAGTACGTCGGCTAGGAAGGATGGTCAGGACGTCAGCACCATTTGTAGTTCAATGACGCAACCAGACCGTGATAACCTCTGTCTATCATTTAAAAACCTTCGTCGATTTCATCCTTCCATTCCCTCACCCTCTGATAGGGCAAATAAACCCCGAACCGAAAAGATGACCTTGTATAAATACAAATAACTGTAGGTAACCTTCGCATTCCCCTTTCTCCCTTTCTTTTAAATGTTCTTGCACACTATGAAGTGTGTTTAAGCCAAATTCACCCTTTTGGTCTCCAAAAAATTATTTTGTTTGAAATGTATTTTAATTGCCAAAATAAGGTTCCTAGCGTGAATATTTTCCATGCTCTTTTTCGCATACGTAGTGTTAGTAAGTGCTGGTATGCATTCGATTGTAAGAAAGGTAGGAATTTTGTTGGTGACAAAGAGTCATCTTTGAAAGACTGGAAGGAACCTTTCTTTTTTGTTGATAATAAAATTATTGGGGCTAAATGGTCTGTTGCTCGTAGTTGGTCGAAAGTTAAGATACATGCCAGCAAAGCTATCACTTTGAGTAAGAAAAGGAATAAGTTGGTGGAATCCCTTAGTAACTTAAAACTCCCCCAAAGATCCTTTATTGATATGGAGGCTATTTTGGTGCTCTGCGGCGTCAGTAGCGACTGGTTAGCTACTACGGTGCCGGTACTTCATTTGAACGGCCATGGTAGGCTTCTTTTGTTAATCTGATGTGCATTAAAATCCCCAATATAACTAATATTCTTGCTTACATATGTTTCTTGTTGCTTTTTCTTGTAATGTTTATGCAGAAGAAGAAATGAAGGTTATCAAAACTTTCACTACTCGTGATTTTGACGATATTGAAGTCGTTGAGTGCCCAAAAACTGCAGAGGAAATTAAGGCAGAGAGAATAACGTTGGCTAATCTTAAGAAATCACAGAAAACTCCAGAACGGAACACGGATGACGGTGGCTCTGGTTAACCCCCTGACATTGAGATTTTGAACTCCACTCCTACTCCACCATCAAAGAAAACATTTAAACGGTTGAAAAGAGAAGGCAAGCGCCCAGAAGATTCATTAGGTCCTTCCAAAAAAGCTAGAAGTATGTAATCTGCTATTTTGCACTATGTTTTATTCGATTTTCTGTTTTCCAGTTTTCATGCTTATTTTTCATTCCTTGACCAGGAATTGTGCTTTAAGATGATGAACCTTCTGTTGACGATAAAGATGATGATGATTTTGAAGATGATGAGGATAACAGAGAAACTGACTGTGAAAGGACTCCCTTTTCTCCACCACACACTTCTACTAGTCCAACCACTACTCACTTTCTTCTTCTTCAATTCCTTCTCCTTCCGTACCGCTAGACGCTATGCGATCCTTTATTGAAGATCCTCTCAATAAATCTGATAAATTTTGGATTTGCTGAAGGTAATAATTGTGTAATACATACATGCTTTCATTATAATTTGTTGTTTCGTTTGTTTTAAATTTATGATGCCTTGTGCAGATGAACTTTGTTGCTGATATTTCTTCCTCACTCTCAAGCTTATCAATAAATGAAAGCTTGCAATCAACTGTTGCTTCTCTGGTGTTGCACACCCAACATGTGCTTCATAGCTTGAAAATGCAACAAGCTCATGGATTTTTAGTTGCTCAAGCTACAGAAAATTCGAAAAGGTTGAAAAGCTATGAACTTCAAGTACAGGATTTGCAAAAGCGATTGTCTACAGCTACTGAGCTCGTTCATTAAAAGGAAGAAGCTTTGAGGGTATGAGTGTTGAGCTAAGGATAGAGGAGGAGTCCTTGTTGAAAGAAAATGAGCTGTTGAAAAAATCTGTTGAAGATGCCCGTGCTGAGAACACACTTTCTCTCTCACACGATACATTCTCACTCTAGAACTTCACCGCTTAGCAACACTACGCCAGACGGACAAATTCACAGTTTGGTCCCGGAAGATTGATAAGTCCACCCCACTGAGAACTCGTCCGTGATTCGAGTCTGCAGGGATTTATCACGAGGGCAAACATCAATCGACAATACATCCCACCACGTTGAGCAGTTCTAATACCATACTGGTATATATTAGCCGCTAGCCGGAAAATAGTACTAACATATGGCACCATCCGTTTCAAAGAACATCAAAAACACTAAGAACACAACGGCAAACGACACGTCTTCCACACGTGTCCCACTAGAACCAATCAAAGAACCCTCGTTGAGAATATACCACCTAATAGGCTCACTTTAAAAGAAGTGTCAGTTGAGGAGGATGATTATGTGAATGCTGAAATATCAGAAGAACATGTAAATGAAACAACGACACGTCTCAAGAAGTCGTCCTTTTGGAATTTCTATTGATGACTTCTTGAGACGTGTAGTTGTTTCATTTACATGTTCTTGTGACACTTCAGCATTCACATGTTCGTCCTCTTCAACTGACACTTCTTCTAAGGTGATTATATTAGGTGGTATATTCTCAATGAGGGGTTCATTAATTGGTTCTAGTGGGACACGTGTCGAAGACGTGTCGTTTGCCTTTGTGTTCTTAGTGTTTTTGATGTTCCTTGAAACGAATGATCCCATACATACGTTGGTACTATTTGTTCGGCTAGCGGCTAATATACACCAGAACAATACTAGAACTGCTCAACGTGGTGAGATATGTTGTAGATTGAAGTTTGCCCTCGGGATAAAACTCCGAAGACCCGAATCACGGATGAGTTCTCCGTGTGGTGGCCTTATCAATTTTTCGGGACAAAACTGTGAATTGGTCCATCTAGCGTGGTATTGCTAAGCGGTGAGGTTCTAGAATTAGAAAGTATTGTGAGTGAGAGAGAGATAGAGAGAGAGAGAGAGAGAGAGAGAGTGTGTGTTCTCTGTACTGAATGATGTAATGTGGTGACCCGGTTGTCTATTTATAGGCATAGATCCTCCGTGATATTCGGGTACACGTGTCAAATGATGAATAATTAATTTGTGAGAAGTATGCATGACCGACTTGAGCTTGGCGCTGACATGGGATGTGTGTTGCTCACGTGCTCATTTAAGGGCTTAAACATAGAAGCTGCCTTCAGGGCTTAAACATCACGCTGGGCGGCCTGTTATGATCGGAGAACGCTGCGCAGCCGTTTAATAAAAAGTGTTGTTGCTGCTATTTCTTTTGCATTTTAAGTGCTTCCTCCATATAAAAATGATGCTTTTATGTGTGTAACCCATATGATACACCATTACAAGTTCATACTGTATTTGGTGGAAATCATTTTGGAAATAGAAGATGTAAACAACTTGGACATGGGTAGCCTAACCTTCTATGCATTAACCAAGTTTTCCTATTAAATGTCTCGTGAGAAAGCATAATAGTATCTTGTTGGATTATTTCGTCTACATAGTATAACACTCCACGTTCAGAGCACGTTCTGATAACTTGTAATCACTTTTTTTTCGATATGACAAGAGTTATTTTTTATTTTGTCTTCAGTTTCCAAAATTTTAGATAAACGGGAGATCTACTTGAAAGGTTCTTGTTTACATACTTGAACCTTATTCTCAAGTTCTTGTTTCAATTGGTCAAAACCATTAGCTTCTTCCTCTCGTTTCAGTTTATTTTGTTTTAGTTCTTTTACTTTCTCTTCACTTGCATTAAGTTTCGTGCTCATGTCTTCTAACTCCTTATTCTTTTCTCCTAACTCAGTTAAAAGTTTCTTTTTAGTAATGCTTTTGAATCTTTCTAGTTGGGTTGTCAAACTCTTTTATTTATTTTCCAGATCTTTAAGTTGTGCTTTGAATACTTCATTTGGCCAATGCACGTCAAAAAGTAAATGAGCTAGAACAAAAGAAACTGAAACAAGAGAAAGAAACTAATAATATCTTTGGTAAATTTATATAACGAAAAGGCTTTGAGAATTGGCTACTACAAAAATATGAAGGGTGTGAAAAGATGCACAAATATCAAATTGGAAACAAAACACAAATCTATGAAAGAACATGCAAACAAGAAAATGAATGTGGTAGATAAAATCATAGTCTCCAAATGTCGACAAAGTTCCATTGAAAGGGGACCACAAAAGTTGGCTCGAGTTTAAGTAGATCGATGAGGGGAGACCTGTAGTTACCACAATATATTTAACTGCGTTGTTGAACAGAGAATATTTATGGCCAGTTAAAGTTGATCATCCGTTTGTATTTGTTATACGTGATTTCTTCGTCCATGTACTGTAAGTACGGGAAAAACAACAACATGTCTCATTCTGAGGTTATGAGCTGCAAATACATAAATAGAAGCAATTGAACAACGAATTTTGGGGGTTTATGAATTAATAGTTGGATGTGATAGCAATGATGTTGCCTCACATGATTAGCCTTAAATCTGAATATAATGAAAGATGTGAAGAAAGAGATAGAGATCAAACTGGAAAAAGCACACAAATCGATGAGAAAAGAAAAGGACAATCAGAAATTGATTAACATCAAAAAACACAGCACACAGCTATAAAAGGTAAATGCGACCTGCTTTATCGCGAGATTGAGTCTCATATACCAAAAGGTTGGAATGGAATGAGTGCTCAAAGAGACATAGTTAAGAATAGTTAGTGAGACACTTGCAAAACAGGTTTGATAAAAAACGGACATGGGCACGACTACAATACTCGCTCAGTAGAATTTCCACTCTATGCACTTATTTGGTGAATACTTGTGGAGGCGAAGAAATTGGCAACGCATAGGATGCGAGTAGAAATGATATGATTTTCTTCTTGTGGTGATAACTTACTAATAATATTTGATATTTATATTAATATAGTATTATATTAGTATATGATATGATGAATCTAACTTAATTGTTTTAAAATATTCACTGGTTGAGTAGCAACAATCACGTATAGATTGTTTGTGTGCTCTTGTCTCTGTTTATATCATGTTTCTGTATTTTCTTTTGATATAATTATATTATTTTATTATTATGGGTCTTACTTGGAAAATAAAAATAAACCTCGGGCATGGTTAGTTATAGTAGGGAGAGGATCAACGTACCATTATTATGTGCGCGAAAGTAGAGCACCGGCACTCTGTAACAAGGGCTGTATACAATATGGAATTCATACTCATGACCATCTTCATCATTGCTCTCAACCTTGCAAATTCATTATACACAATCACATTTATCAGTCACCTCTGGTTTAAGGTAGCAATAAATCTAAAATAAACTGTAACCAAGATCCATATCACAGAGCTATTATTATATTATTATCTCGGTCTCATGTGATGTGAAATCAATTATAAAACATATTTTAAACAAGGCAGATCTAGTAAGTTAATAGTAACACACCACAAAAACAGATGGTAGAACTTGCTGAGTTTTAGGAAGAAAAACAGTAAATAAAGATAGGAATCCACCACTTTAATCTCTAAAGGATGTTAATCTACTAAGATTAAAGATAAAGGAAACACTTCAAACCACCAAGATCATAAGGCCTATAATAAAGGAAAATGAAGATTTAGGATAAATAGAACTTGACTCCATTAGAATATATATTTATCAAAAACTGCCTTTCACATTACAGTAACCTCACTTTTATAGAGGAGTCAGAGCTCTAGAACCTTCTATACTCTAGACAAAATAAAACAAAAGCTGAAAATTAAAGAGTTGTTTCCTAACAAACATACAATGTAAGAAAGTTGTTCCCTAACAAACATACAAAATCAGTTGGGACCACTTGGACCACTTTTTGCTCCATTTTGTCTCTTCCCAATTTGTTGATTTGTAGAGTATCTTTCCTTCATAGGTACTTGGCCTGATTCTAAGTTTCATTTCCAACTAAAAGAGCATATTTAAACTACTACAATCACACATATATGTTTCATATCTATACAAGAATAAAGCTTAGAAATAGTAATGGCCTAAGCCATCCATTTAAGTAAGGTGTACCCTTGACTGAATTTAGGGTCACCAAACAACCCCTCAAAATGAGACATATTAGGGATCGCAACCATAGCTTTACTTGTATCCATCACCAAATCATGTTGTGTAATTATACGCTTTTCCTTCGACATGACAACCTTATCATCATGAAACATGCAACATTTCTATTTGAAACCGATTTTAAACTTCTAATAAGTAATACGGAGTAACATGTTTGGCTATTTTCATCGACACAAAGACTAGGTGCTACTTAACATTAACATTTGATTAATTATGATAATAGTATTATAAGCAGGGAAAGTATGCATACCAAAGTGGCATCATCAAAAGGTTCTTCAATATCATCCGACGTGCCTTCATCACGCTCTTCCTGCACAACACAATAGACGTTACTCATGTCGCATTAGACCAACATATCTTATGTCTAAGTATGGCATTTTAATGGAAAGTTACGAACGTCAAACCTTGAAAGGTGTCTGTAGAATAACGTTTTGTATCGACAAATAACCATCGCTACGAGCTACGAAACCTAATCTGTTTGAGCAATCAATCCACAGCCAATCTGGAAAACCAGAATTGAACTTGTTCCACTTCTCAGCAAATGCGTTAGCAGCAATACGGAAATCGCTTGATGAAAGACTTCCACTGCAAGTTTCTTTGTCGAAAACCATTGCACCTTGAAGAAATCACACTGGTAACAAAGTTTGAAACTTCAGATATTTAACAGAATTATATATATTACAGTTACTATATAAGGTTTTCAACTACTTAACTTATTTGCCCTAAAATGCAGTAGTACCAGAAAACAACAAGATGTGTTTTGATATGCAAAAAATGCAACAAACAAGAAACCAAAAACACTCTAGGCAGTAGAATCTTTATTATATCATTATTAAGTGAAACAAACAAGAAACCACACAGTCAAAAATTCAACATGCAATAATTGGGGCTATCCAGTTTGCAAAACTATCAAATTTTTTTAACATCAAACGAATATTAAACTAAAAAAAAAAAAAAAAAAAAAAAAAAAAAAAAAAAAAAAAAAAAGCCTCTAGCAAGCAGCTATAAGGCTAAACAGGACTTACAAGGCAATACATTATATTTGCCTCATACTATTAATAAGGGAGTATAAATTATATTAAACAATCAAATCAAATAAATGAAGATAAACAAGGAAAGCAAGCTGAAATCACAATAGTTTGTATTATTATTCAAAGAATGGATGCTTCGAATGTTGTGGTTAGATCAAAGATTATGATCCGAAACTGTGAATTTGTGTACTTGAGCCAGAGTGTGAGTTATTGTACTTGAACCAGATGTGTAAATTTTTTAATTTATACTGCATTATTTAAATGAATCAAGCTACTCGATCTGAACTAGCGGAAAACTCTATTCGATTCAAGCTTAAACGAGCATAAGCTCGAGCTCAACCCCGATCTCGAGCTTGAATTACAGTTAGGCACGGGTTCAGAGGATTTAGCCGTCTTTATGATATCATTAGTAAGAGAAACAAACAAAAAACCACGGAGTATCAAACAGTCATGATTTCAAGTTTCAACGTGCCCTAATTGGGGCTACCCGGTATGCAAAACTAACAATAAATTAGAGTATATATGAACTGTATTAAACAATCGAATTCAATAAATGAAGAAAAAAAAAAAAGGAAAGCAACCTGAAATCACAATAGCTTGTATAAATCAACGAACGGATGATAAAATAATTGTGGTTTGATCAAAGATTATGATTCAAAACCGTGAATTTGTGTAATTGAGCCAAAGACGATGAGGGTGGGGTAAAGATTGTAAAACTATATAATGTCGCTTTCGAGTTTTGACCCAACCCAGTATTCGACGGAAGTACAGAGCAAGCAGTCACAAATAAATTACATTTTCTACCCTCTGACTTTTAAGTACATACATATCTATCCTTAACTTAACTTATTATTTAGAAAAAATTAAACGTAATCGTAATCGTAATCGTACCATTATGGGAATAAATGCTAGGCAGCAAACTCGACATAAGGTTGGGTTCTTTTAATGCTATTTATAGAGACTGATTTTGTAAATCTAAGATAACTAGTTATCGAACCCTCGCTTCGCGCCGGGGGTTCGGTTTTCAATGTATTTTATTGCGTTTAGTAAAATTATTTTGTGGCTAACGATGATGTCGTTAAAGCGCAACTCGAGTCGAACTAAAAGGTATAACCAGTGAGAAATTTAAATATTATTTTAAATTAACAATATATGTGCATCTCGGCGTTTCGCTATGAAATTGTCGGCTTTTAAAAATTTAACGCAAAATCAACGTGTATGAAAAGTACCCCAAATATTTAGCGTTTTTTAAAAAGCGTCCGTTTTGCGTATAGCTAGTGACATTGTGTTCCTAAAATTATTTCGAGTTTAACGATAGTGTCGAAAAAATTTAACTCGTTGCGAGCGAGAAGATATGACTCGTTGAATATTTGAGTGGAGTTTATTTAAAATTTTTTATGAAAATTGTTATTTGACACTTTATCCCCCTGTTTGAGGGTCGATTTGAATTTTTCAAAAAAGTTTGGAGGCTTTGTTGGTAAAATGAAATTTAGTTAAAAATAAATATAAAAAAAAGGTGAAAAGTCGAAAATGCCCCTGATTACTATTCATAACGTTTGTCGATTAGTTAATTTGTTAATTAGAGGGTACAATGTGTAAAATTTAGAATTATATTGCATTTACGAGTTACTCGCTAGGTATTCGAGCTCAACCAGCTAAGACCTCTATTCGAGTCGAGCTTAAACGACTCTGAGACCGAGCACGAGCCCGAACTTGAACATATTTTGAAGATCGTTTAATAAACGAGCTTGAACTTCTTATATTTACATCGAACAAGCTCGCGAGTCTAAATGAGTCTTTCACTATACACATAAATTATTATTGTTATATTTATAATCCCTATACTATAGTATAATATAAATATAATATATAAATAAATACTACATTTGAGTTTTGACTTTTGAGTTCATGTGACTTGGCTGAATCACCGGTTGTGTGTTTCGGACTATCTTTGTGCTTAAACTGTAAACACGAGCCTCAACTCAATCGAGCTTCATCATACTTTGAATCTAGCCAAGTCATTTGCAGCATGAATTTCAATCATTTGTTTTGACACGAGTTCACAAGATTTAGGCGTGTTTAACCGTGACATGTTCAGAAGGATTCTAGACATTTTTATGAATTTTGAACTATCTTGTTTACTATCACTGAAATTACAAGTAAACGCTGTGATACAATCTTGCAAGTTAGGTTAAAACTTACTAAACAACTACAGCTGATATAGACTAAGTTCATATGTAGTATCAACAAATGTCATCAAAATAATATCATTTGAATGGCAAAAGTCATGATCATACCAATGTAGCATTGCTTCAACGGTACCAGGTGCTAGGGCCTGAGCCTCCGGGAGGTCTTAGGTTCGAATCCCACACAGGGGGTTTACTTCTGGATTCCGCCCGCTCTTCGGAAGGGTTTATGGGCCAGGGGGTTCCTCGTGGAAACGTGTGAGTCGAGTCTAACCACTAACAAGCCGTTCTAAAAAAAAAAAAAAAAGTCATGATCATGGGTTGAAGACCAACCTACTGTATGTCCCAAAAAATCACATTGTCATCACTCGTAGAATTTTTACACAAGTCCTCTACTTTTTTTACTTCTAACAGGACCACAAGCAATAGTGAGCCTAAAAAGACTCAAAAGAGCTTCCGATATCACGGTTTAATGTAGAGAAAGATGCTATTGAGTTGACTCATTTAGTACAAAATGAGTCACTATTGAGGCTTTGATGGAGTTGGAGAAGATGGTGGTTTCATATCAGGATACTGCATCAAAATTAATGCATTGTTAGTTAGCTTCTCCATGTTCTGTTATTTAGTTGACTAAAAAATATATAATCTTACCATTGGGTATGGAGATGATGATCTTGTATTTGGTTCTGTAGATGTGTTGACATATCCGTTGTTCGTTTGCTTGCTTTCTGCTATCACGGAATCTGTCTCGTTTTTTACTTCACTTTGTTGCTTGATTGCTCCATTCGTGTTTCCTTGTGTTGACTTTTGACCTTTTCTTTTGGGGTAAATGTGTACAGATGGCGGCAGAAGTGTTTCTTGTATTTCCTGTAAACAAAATTGGAGGCGTAAATTATAATGGAAAACCATGAAGTTTGGTATGAATGATGAAGTAATGTTGGATGTATGTTATTGCAGTTACATTTCTCCCATAACCATTACCATCCTAAGAGCATGACTTGGCCATGGGACAGGTCAGTGAGGGGCCGCCAGAGGATATTTTATTAATCCTAAGAGCATGACTTTCAGTCAAATAGGGCAATTACCACAACATCAAAATTTGTGGACCTAATTAATATAATATCTTCATATTGATGATCAATATAATCAATGGCGAATCTATAATGAAAGCCTTATGGGGTCCCAAAAAAAATTTCAAAGCTAAATATAGTTGAAGGGTACTTTAGTGGTCATTTACCTAAAAAAATAATAAATTTTAAAAATATATAGGGTCCCGTAGTGAAATTTAGTGGTGTCCTATACAATTTGAAGTATACATTGTATAAATGTTTTTCACACTAGTAGAGTCATAGAACCCCACCCCTAATGGCCTACAATCGCCCCTGAATATAATCATAGTTTCATAATGTTATCTGCAGGTAGATAAATTCAGATTCATATGTAGCATAAAAAGGGAAGGAAAATGTGGTAGTTCCCATAGGATATCCCACACGGACTTAACAGTATATATGTATTTAAAGGAAAGTGACTACTGATTAAACGTCTAACCAAAGTTATAATCCCAAATAAATAGGGAACTCTTGTGCACCCAAATCACCAACATCGCCTTGCTAACATAACACTCGACAAACAGCTGACTTTAGCTTTATAACTAGTATACGTTACGAATATAAAAAAAGTGTAGTTTTCATGGAATATCCCAGAATGGAAAATGTTGTAGTTTTCATGGATGTTTGAACTAACTCTAACAAAAAAAATAAATAGGGGTGATGATCTGTACACCACCACTTTTTGGCCATACACAACCAAATGTGCTTTTAAGTATTGTATTGTACAACACTCTGATGCATATTTAGTGGTGTATGGCTAAAAATGGTGGTGTACGGATCAGATCCCTTTTACTTTAGACCACTCCCTATCCTTAACCCCTTTCAGTGAACTTCTCTCCTTCACATCAGCATCACTCCCTTTCACTAAACTATAACTAAACACTACCTATCTTTCACTAAACAATACCTACAAATATACCCACAAAAATATAAAAATGTACAATCCACAAAACAAATAGTCCAATAATAAAAATGCAGTGGGTCCCAGCCTGTACGCTAAAACAGCTTAAGTAGCTTCATTGAACATTCACGGACACCCCTTTAACGGGTCCGTGCCTATGGAGTTAAGTGTTTTCCGGCCAAAAATAACTTTTCATGGGATGTTTATTGCACATATGTCAACGAAAGACTAAAACCTATAAAATTTCAGATGTGATAAATATGCTAACTTGGGATGAGATAACTATAATTCTAGTCTTCACATGAGTGTTCAGTGTTCACTAAATCTAAATCCAACAGGGATCAAATTCTTTTCGCATACAAAATATTGAGCATTTCATATCAGTTCCAATCAAGATGTTATACGTTTATGAAATTAGAATTATTCAGAGAAACAATGAAAGGTACCAGCCACCCGTTGGTGCCTCTAACCCCACCTCTGATAGCATAAGCCTCTTTGAACCCATTTTTGAACAATAACTCAGCTACCTTCATAGAATCACCATCAAAACTACCTTGCAAACAAAACAAAACGAACGAATCAAAAACAGATCAATTCACCATATATACATAACAAAACCATTTTGGTACTCCATTTCCAAGCCCAAGTTCAATTCAAACTTACTTTGACATCCATTATATGTAGCAAGACCGAAATATTAACCGCAAATTATTGCTACTTATGCATTGAGCCTAGATTAAAATGAGTGTCCTTCCAATTAAACAGCCCATTTGGACATAATAAAAAAAAAACACAGATTTAAGTTCACTACTTATAACATATATCAATGATTTACTTCTATCGCAATTAACATTTTAATAGACAAGGAATTAGATTAATGGGTGATCAAGATTCTGAAATTGTCATTGCAAATTAACCATCTTATTTTGCAGAATGCCGAAAACTACAGTTTACAGTGCAAAACAAATGTAAATATATCATATATCTATAACTCTATGCAAAAACTCACTTGTCAAGTATACAAACAGTGGTATTCACAGGATCCGTAAAACTCTCCTTCACTTTCTTCACAAATCCCTCATCATCCCCATCAACAAATTCAACCTGCACCACATTCTTATTGAACATCTTCAAATTCGGCGAATTCAAAAACCGTAAACTCTTACTATCCCTAATATCTAACATTTGAGCATTTGGGTCATCTTTAAGCTTCTTGAAAGCATTAATGGCGGATATAAACTTATACTTTCTTATGTACTCTTGAGTCACAGGAATAACAAACAACCAAACAAAAACAACCCCAGCAACAAAAAATGGATATCTATTGAAAAAATCATCAATTGAAACTAAAATTTGTTCCAAGTTAATTTTGCTAGAATCTTGGGTTACGGGTGTAATGGGTATTTCTTCCGAAGCAAACGACGAAAGTGGGTACTGAAAACCCATTAATAAGAGTGATAAAGATTGGGTTTTTAGAGATGGGTTATTGATTTTGAGGGGAATGGTGCTTGATTTTGGGGTTTCCTTGGTGAAATGAACGGAATTTGGGGGTAAACTGTAGCTTGTGAATTTAAAGAGAACTGATTCGGGGGTTCTGAGTTTGTGAAATTTAGGGTTTCTTGGGGAAACTGGGGAAGATGAGATGCCAATGGAGAGAGATTCCATCAGAAAGAGATGAAAATCGAAGAAGAGGAAGATGTTTTTTAGATGTGATAAGATTGGTAGTGGGATATTTACCGAAGTTTTAACCGTTTGCCGTTATAGCACAAGCCAAAGTGAGCTGTTATTATACGGAGTAGATGGTAATGACAGTAAATAGTTTCTCTTTGTTTTTATTTTTCAAAATCAAATAAAATTAAAACATACACCATCTCGTAATTTAGAATAATTAAGTGTTACATATTTTGTATGATACATTTGAACAATTTATATCGGCTACCATTTGAAAATAATACACATATTATCTGAACATACATGATCAACAAGAACAACACACTGTAAAATTAACACCAAACACAATGAAACAAACGGAAAAAATTATTAGAATCACTAAAACCTCACATTTTCACCCATAACACTAGCATATTGAGCGCCTATAAGTAATTAATGGCAAGAACTAACTGCAATATGATAAACAAGATCCGTCCCGAACTTCGAACTCCAAATCAATCCAAACGCCCATACACAAAAAAGTGCGACGAACCAGTTCTGAAAACATTAAAAAAATCTGTGTGTCAAAAAACAAACAACCAATCTCGACGTGACTAAACGAGGTTGTTTAGAGTTTAGAGTATTTTAACGTGGCTAAGATTATTTCAATAAATTTTTAGATTTTGTCAGTTTAAATTAGAGAAAGAAAAAAAAAATTATATATATATATATATATATATATATATATATATATATATATATATATATATATATATATATATATATATATATATGTGTGTGTGTGTGGGCAGGATCAATGTGGAAGTAACCAATCGGGGGGAAGCGGGGGGAAGCAAATTTATTTTTCGTTTTTTTTGAATTTTTTTTTCCGGCATTAAGATCACAAGAAAATATGAACATTTAGAAGAGACACTTCGTGATGAATGTTATTATTTAGGCGGAAAAACGATCGACAAAAATAACATTCAAGATAATATTGTTCGTGAAGAATATGAACGTTTTTTTTCATGTTTTGTGAAGTAAAATTTAGCCCGATTTAGAGTTTAGGGTTTAGGGTTTAGGGTTTGGTGTTATGGAATAAACCCAAAACCCCAAACCCTAAACCCTAAACCCTAAACTCTAAACTCTAAATCGGGCTAAATTTTACTTCACAAAACATGAAAAAAAACGTTCATATTCTTCACGAACAATATTATCTTGAATGTTGTTTTTGTCGAACGTTTTTCCGCCTAAATAATAACATTCATCACGAAGTGTCTCTTCTAAATGTTCATATTTTCGTTTGATCTTGATGCCGGAAAAAAAATTCCAAAAAAAATGAAAAAAAAAAAATGCTTCCCCCCGATTGGTTACTTCCCCATTGATCATGCCCCTATATATATATATATATATATATATATATATATATATATATAGTGGTAGGATCAAGAGGGAAGTATATATATACATATAATGAGTGTTGTAAACATTAGGCCTATATTTGTTTATAAACATAAGAAGTATATATATATATATATATATATATATATATATATATATATATATATATATATATATATATATATATATATATATATATATATATATATATAGTGGTAGGATCAAGAGGGAAGTAAACAATCGGGGGGAAGCGGGGGGAAGCAAAAACTTTTTTTTTTTTCGTTTTTTGAAAAAACTTTGTTCACGAACATTATAGATGAGATGAAAATATGAACATTTAGTAGAGACACTTTGTGATAAATGTTTTTATTTTGTCGGGAAAACGCTCGAAGAAGTAATATATAACAATTATCGCGTTTTTCGAGCGTATATTGAGGTTTTAGCTATTGGGGTTTAGATATTAGGGTTTAGATATTAAGGTTTATAGGGTTTAGATATTAGGGTTTAGAAATTTAGGGTTTAGATTTAGGGTTTAGATTTAGGATTTAGATTGAGTTTTTAACACGAACGGTTTAGAGTTTAGGGTTTAGGGTTTAGGGTTTGGTGTTTTAGGTTTATGGAATAAACCCAAAACACCAAACCCTAAACCCTAAAACCTAAACTCTAAATCGGGCTAAATTTTACTTCACAAAACATGGAGAGAAAAAACGTTCATATTCTTCACGAACAATATTATCTTGAATGTTATTTTTGTCGATCGTTTTCCCGCCTAAATAATAACATTCATCATTAAGTGTCTCTTCTAAATGTTCATATTTTCGTTTGATCTTGATGCCGGAAAAAAAAAATTCCAAAAAAAGCGAAAACAAAATTTGTTTCCCCCCGCTTCCCCCCGATTGGTTACTTCCTCATTGATCATGCCCCTATATATATATATATATATATATATATATATATATATATATATATATATATATATATATATATAGTGGTAGGATCAAGAGGGAAGTAACCAATCGGGGGAAAGCAAAAACTTTTTTTTTCGTTTTTTGAAAAAACTTTGTTCACGAACATTATAGATGGGATGGAAATATGAACATTTAGTAGAGACACTTTGTGATAAATGTTTTTATTTTGGCGGAAAACTCTCGAAGAAGTAATATAGAACAATTATCGTGTTTTTCGAGCGTATGTTGAGGTTTTAGCTATTGGGGTTTAGATATTAGGGTTTAGATATTAGGGTTTATAGGGTTTAGATATTAGCGTTTAGAAATTTAGGGTTTAGGGTTTAGATTTAGGGTTTAGATTTAAGATTTAGATTGAGTTTTTAACACGAACGGTTTAGAGTTTAGGGTTTAGGGTTTAGGGTTTGGTGTTTTGGGTTTATGGAATAAACCCAAAACACCAAACCCTAAACCCTAAACTCTAAATCGGGCTAAATTTTACTTCACAAAACATGAAAAAAAAACGTTCATATTCTTCACGAACAATATTATCTTGAATGTTATTTTTGTAGATCGTTTTCCGCCTAAATAATAACATTCATCACGAAGTGTCTCTTCTAAATGTTCATATTTTCGTGTGATCTTGATGTCGGAAAAAAAAAATTCCAAAAAAACGAAGAAAAATTAAAATTTTGCTTCCCCCACTTCCCCCCGATTGGTTATATATATATATATATATATATATATATATATATATATATATATATATATATATATATATATATATATATATATATATATATATATATATATATATATATACCATACCCATGCTAAAAATTCTCTCTTTTTTATTAACTAAAAGACAATTCACATGGTAATTTTAAGCTTGTGATAACTTTTAATTGTAGAGGTATCTCAGAAATAAGATATACGTACATTTACCTATCTATCTACTATCATAAAACTTAAGTACTCCGTATTTTAAATGCCTTAATAAATAACGAAATATTTCTATTAATAATAAAATCAAAAATAGAAACAGTAATAAAACAAAAGCTAATCGGTATCTGTATAATCTTACTCATTATAAACTAGTAACTACTTCAAGTAGGCGAGATTATTTCGTAACTCCGATTCATTCATCATGTCAATGAAAGAATTTTTAGCTTTTGAAAAGAACAAAATAAATACAGTAAATACTAAATATATTAAAAACTAACCAAAATTATTATTTGAGAGTATTATATTATATACATACATATACATATTGCATTTATTTGCAGTTATGCATCTAATCAGTATATCCTTATCCTTTTGCATTATACAATTTGTAAATTGTTTGCTTTTTTTTGTGTGGCTAAATACAGTATATCCTATGTCAGCAGGTCAGCATCAATTAATTTTACCAATTCAAATGTGTTTGGGTAAGCTACCAGGACTAAGTTCGATTAATATATTCGGTCTTCTTTGAAAAGGTCACGCTTTCCATTTTTAAATTCGTTGCGGTCTTCACACGAATTTGCTATGCAAGACGTCTTCATTTATTTTTTCCTTATTACATATACCCTTTTATATTTACTTCTTGTTCTTCATAAGCATATGTTCTAGCAGCCTCAGTTACAATCTTTATTACTAGTGGATCTAGCGCCTTTTAACCGGTATGAACTGCTACTATTATTATGAACTACTACACACGTGAATATACTCATCATCTTGAATAGCCCGAACAAAGAAAACCTTATATGTTTAACTTCATTTTCACTATTGAAGTTGATATTGCTTAAATTTGTTACCTTGTTGAATTTAAATTGTTGGGTTGTTTCAAGTGGTCATTTTGTTTTTCATGATATTTTTATCGCGCATGTTTACTTATCTTGTGAATTAGCCTTTGTTTTCATTTGGCTCTTAATGGGAAGGATGTCTGATTCTATGTCGCTTAAAAACATATCAATTTTCACATTAAATGACAGATTAAGTGAGAAAGAAACAACAATTTTTCTTATTTAATTAAAACTTGTACAAAAAACAGGTTATTAAGTAGAAAGTAAACAGAACCTAGTTGCAATTTATTGATTGATTTTTATTTCATGTGCACTATTTTAGAATGGCGTCGAGCAACATAGCTATAATTGTTGCTTGTGTATGGATGCTTACATGTATCACCTTTAGAGATGCAGCCGATACCGATATCACTTGCCTAAAAGCCTTCAAAGATTCAATAGAAGATACCAAAAACGTCTTATTGTCATGGAACTTCAGTAATATCACCCAAGCGTCGGTTTGTACTTTTATTGGCATCGAATGTTGGAATGCTAACGAGAACAGAGTTCTAAACATCCGTCTACCAAACCTAGGACTCAAAGGCAAACTACCTCTCGAACTAACAAATTGCTCGTCGTTAACAGGATTAGATCTTTCGGGAAACCTATTGTTTGGAACTCTTCCAACCAACATATCCGAAACATTACCATTTGTTACGTCGCTTGATTTATCTTCAAACAATTTCTCGGGACATATTCCTAAAGACCTTGCGAATTGTGTATTCCTTAATGTTCTCAAACTCGATAACAATCAGTTTTCAGGTGAGATTCCCATAGAATTAGGCGGGCTTGCTCGTATTAGGGAGTTTAGTGTTGCGAATAATAGCTTATATGGGCAAGTTCCAAATTTTCAAAATGCTAATATTTCAGCAGAGAGTTATGCGGGTAACCCTGGTTTATGTGGGGGGCCTTTGCCTCCTTGTCAATGACTATTCAAGAAAATGGGTGCCTAAATCAGTACGTTGTTCCTTCAAAACATTGAGATTCTATTGTACGGAGTAGTAATTTTCCTATTTATGTGTACTATGAAAATGGGATATGAAACTTTATTAGTTTAGTCGCTTACGTATACTATTGAATAAATAAAAGATATGTAAATGAGTTATGGAAATATTGTACGATATATTTCGATACCATTTAAATGTTTACATATTTTATATTATTTTTGGCATATTGTAGAAAACAAATATAACATAATCTAAGTTATTAAATGGACTTTAACCTATACGGGTATCATGGAATCACTGACTGCCACATCAGCGCATTCTTCTCATCACTAACCAATCACTAAATGCTAACATCCATGACGTACCCATCACTTGGTCCCACCTCTATTTTTTATATATTAAACTTATATATTATTAACTTATATATAACATTTAAAATAATAATTTTATTACTAAAAAAACCATTACAAATTCCTGAAAATTAAAAAAAAAAACCCATTACAATTCCTAAAAATAAAAAAAAAATAAAAAACCATTACAAATTCCTAAAAAAAAAAAAAATTACAAATTCCTAAAAAAACCATTATAAATTCCTAAAAATTAAAAAAAAAAAAAAAACATTACAAACAGTGAACACTAATTTTGATGAGGAAACTTGCTTCTTCGTTATGTCACTCCTAGCTCGCATCAACAAGTCGTATTGGTCGGGTGGAATGTCGGAAGACACCGGTGTAGCTAGAAGCTTCAAACTCTCCAACATCACATGAGTGTCGACTTGCTCCTCAAACTTTCTTGTTCGTTTTTCAGCTTCCTCCATGATCGTCCTCATGGTTTCACGTGTAGCATTTGCAGTTTCATAAACCGCGGCTCTAGCATCCTCCAAAGAAAAACGAGATGCCGCATCCGACGAACAAGAACTCTTTTGACTCTTTGCACGACCCGGTGGACGGTAGATTGATGGACCTCGAAATAAATTCTCCAAATTGATTGTCGGGCTATCAGTCGAAGTCGGAGTCTGATCGACATCTTCTAAATTGACGGGGTCAAGCTCGGTTGCACGACGTTTGGCGGTCACCACAGTTTCATAAACTTTAAATTGGGGTCAAGTCTTTTGAAAAGTTAGAATGACTAGAACCACCCACGACTTTTGGTAACTTCGTGATAAGTTAAAATGACTAGAACCTTCAAACTTTCTTTTGAAAAACGTGAAATCGCTTTTTCTTGGAACATCCGGCTCAAAACCCCGAGCCAATTCAAATAACTCATCAAAAGACTTAGCCATACCCCGACTAATCTTACCCTTGAACTCATCATTCAAAGTACGGTAGAAATCTTTCATTAGCTTGTGATCGTCACCCACATATTCCGGACAAAAACGAGTTTTTGCCAAAAAGGTAGACTTGAGTGTGACCAAGTCCATTGAACCTTGTTGCAAATGGTGCAACTCGTCCCGGATTCTATCAAGATCGGAAGAAGTTCGGTATTCTTTGAAGAATTCCTTCTTAAACTCCTCATATGTCAAGCTCATGCATTGCTCTTCCCCGTACAATCGAATCTTATCATCCCACCATAACTTAGCCTCTTCGCGCAACATGCTAGAACCATACCTCGCCTTCTTTTCGGGAGGACACTCCGCGGTACGGAAAGCCCCCTCGATATCGAAAATCCAACACGTGCTTTTCAACGGATCTCGCACCCCATTAAACATCGGGGGTTGAGCATCCTTGAAATTTTTGTAGTGGAAGTCCCGCCTCCCTTCACCTCCTTCACCACGAGGATAAACATTTCTAGCGTCAAGTGCCTCTTCGACAGTGGCCTTCATTCGTTCATTAATTAAATCGGTTATTTGCTCGTCAACCGATTCTTTGAAAACTTTCCTTACGCTAACAAGAAAATCCTCCTTGTAGTCCTTCAAGATGGCCTCAACCTTGGCCGTGAAGTCGGAGTCCTCGCTTGTACCTTTGATATCGTTATCGTGTCCGTTTCTTGTCTTCATTCTATAAAACGGAAAAGGTTAAACAAAGAACGAAAGGACATAACACGTAAGTATATACATGTACTTCATACTACCCCCATCTTGCTCAACAATCGTCGTACATTACTTGTTTGACACGATTTGCACCCGTAACAACGGTAGCTAATCGTTGTTACGCGAGCACGTCGCATTAACTCGCTAGTACCACGTCTATCTCGCTTGATGATTGCTAAAACAACACAAAACAATTAGTGCATGGTTAATTCACATAAACACTAGCACTAACAATTCCCGTTCCGACCCAAAGTCCTACAAGTCCCGCATAAAGCGTACACACAATAAAGTCTAAGTCTAGGCACCTATCTCAAGTTGCCTAAATCCCTTAGATCAGGCTCTGATACCACTTGTAACAACCCAAACCAAACTGCAATCGATCCCGCTTAAAAGTCACAACAAAAAAAAATTTCAATAGTCAGCCAGGTGCGCGGCGTGCCTGGCTTCTGCGCGGCGCGCGAAATTGCCTGGACAGGCTGCTGTCCCCGGAAGTTAAAAATGCGAAAAAGATTAACCACTTCCCGACATTTTTAGCCGAAACGCTTTCAACCACATGTTCAAATATATAAAACTAACACGTTCCATTAATAAAATTAGTTTTATGAAGTGGGGCCCACACTGTAGTGACCTGAACTTTTCCATGTTTATATATATTAAATGAAATTGTTATTTACATGATTAAGTGTTTCCAACATGTTAAGCAATCAAACTTGTTAAGACTTGATTAATTGAAATAGGTTTCATATAGACAATTGACCACCCAAGTTGACCGGTGATTCACGAACGTTAAAACTTGTAAAAACTATATGATGACATATATATGGTTATATATATAGTTAACATGATATTATGATAAGTAAACATATCATTAAGTATATTAACAATGAACTACATATGTAAAAACAAGACTACTAACTTAATGATTTTGAAACGAGACATATATGTAACGATTATCGTTGTAATGACATTTAATGTATATATATCATATTAAGAGATATTCGTACATCATAATATCATGATAATCTAATAATTTAAAATCTCTTTTGATATTATAAACATTGGGTTAACAACATTTAACAAGATCGTTAACCTAAAGGTTTCAAAACAACACTTACATGTAACGACTAACGATGACTTAACGACTCAGTTAAAATGTATATACATGTAGTGTTTTAATATGTATTCATACACTTTTGAAAGACTTCAAGACACTTATCAAAATACTTCTACTTAACAAAAATACTTACAATTACATCCTCGTTCAGTTTCATCAACAATTCTACTCGTATGCACCCGTATTCGTACTCGTACAATACACAGCTTTTAGATGTATGTACTATGGGTATATATACTCCAATGATCAGATCTTAGCAGCCCATTTGAGTCACCTAACACATGTGGGAACCATCATTTGGCAACTAGCATGAAATATCTCATAAAATTACAAAAATATGAGTAATCATTCATGACTTATTTACATGAAAACAAAATTACATATCCTTTATATCTAATCCATACACCAACGACCAAAAATACCTACAAACACTTTCATTCTTCAATTTTCTTCATCTAATTGATCTCTCTCAAGTTCTATCTTCAAGTTCTAAGTGTTCTTCATAAATTCCAAAAGTTCTAGTTTCATAAAATCAAGAATACTTTCAAGATTGCAAGTTTACTTCCAAGTTTTATAAATCCATTCCAAGTAATCATCCAAGATCAAGAAACCTTTGTTACTTACAGTAGGTTATCTTTCTAATACAAGGTAATAATCATATTCAAACTTTTATTCAATTTCTATAACTATAACAATCTTATTTCGAGTGGAAATCTTACTTGAAATTGTTTTCGTGTCATGATTCTGCTTCAAGAACTTTCAAGCCATCCAAGGATCCTTTGAAGCTAGATCCATTTTTCTCATTTCCAGTAGGTTTATCCAAGGAACTTGAGGTAGTAATGATGTTCATAACATCATTCGATTCATACATAAAAAGCTGTCTTATTCAGCGTTATAAACTTGTAATCACTAGAACATAGTTTAGTTAATTCTAAACTTGTTCGCAAATAAAGTTAATCCTTCTAACTAGACTTTTAAAATCAACTAAACACATGTTCTATATCTATATGATATGCTAACTTAATGATTTAAAACTCGGAAACACGATAAACACCATAAAACTGGATATACGCCGTCGTAGTAAAACCGGGGGCTGTTTTGGTTGGGATAATTAAAAGCTAAGAAGAACTTTGATTTAAAAGCTATACTTCTGGAAAAATGATTTTTCTTATGAACATGAAACTATATCCAAAAATCATGGTTAAACTCAAAGTGAAAGTATGTTTTTCAAAATGGTCATCAAGATGTCGTTCTTTCGACTGAAATGACTACCTTTACAAAAACAACTTGTAGTTTATTTTTCTGACTATAAACCTATACTTTTTCTATTTAGATTCATAAAATAGAGTTCAATATGAAACCATAGAAATTTGATTCACTCAAAACGGATTTAAAATGAAGAAGTTATGGGTAAAACAAGATTGGATAATTTTTCTCATTTTAGCTACGTGAAAATTGGTAACAAATCTATTCCAACCATAACTTAATTAACTTGTATTGTATATTATGTAATCTTGAGATACCATATACACGTATACAATATTTCGACCTATCATGTCGACACATCTATATATATTTCGGAACAACCATAGACACTCTATATGTGAATGTTGGAGTTAGCTATACAGGGTTGAGGTTGATTCCAAAATATATATAGTTTGAGTTGTGATCAATACTGAGATACGTATACACTGGGTCGTGGATTGATTCAATATAATATTTATCGATTTATTTCTGTACATCTAACTGTGGACAACTAGTTGTAGGTTACTAACGAGGACAGCTGACTTAATAAACTTAAAATACCAAAATATATTAAAAGTGTTGTAAATATATTTTGAACATACTTTGATATATATGTATATATTGTTATAGGTTTGTGAATCAACCAGTGGCCAAGTCTTACTTCCCGACGAACTAAAAATCTGTGAAAGTGAGTTATAGTCCCACTTTTAAAATCTAATATTTTTGGGATGAGAATATATGCAGGTTTTATAAATGATTTACAAAATAGACACAAGTACGTGAAACTACATTCTATGGTTGAATTATCGAAATCGAATATGCCCCTTTTTATTAAGTCTGGTAATCTAAGAATTAGGGAACAGACACCCTAATTGACGCTAATCCTAAAGATAGATCTATTGGGCCTAACAAACCCCATCTAAAGTACCGGATGCTTTAGTACTTCGAAATTTATATCATATCCGAAGGGTGTCCCGGAATGATGGGGATATTCTTATATATGCATCTTGTTAATGTCGGTTACCAGGTGTTCACCATATGAATGATTTTTATCTCTATGTATGGGATGTGTATTGAAATATGAAATCTTGTGGTCTATTGTTACGATTTGATATATATAGGTTAAACCTATAACTCACCAACATTTTTGTTGACGTTTAAAGCATGTTTATTCTCAGGTGAATACTAAGAGCTTCTGCTGTTGCATACTAAAATAAGGACAAGATTTGGAGTCCATGTTTGTATGATATTGTGTAAAAACTGCATTCAAGAAACTGATTTCGATGTAACATATTTGTATTGTAAACCATTATGTAATGGTCGTGTGTAAACAGGATATTTTAGATTATCATTATTTGATAATATACGTAAAGCTTTTTAAACCTTTATTTATGAAATAAAGGTTATGGTTTGTTTTAAAAATGAATGCAGTCTTTGAAAAATGTCTCATATAGAGGTCAAAACCTCGCAACGAAATCAATTAATATGGAACGTTTTTAATCAATAAGAACGGGACATTTCAGTTGGTATCAGAGCGTTGGTCTTAGAGAACCAGAATTTTGCATTAGTGTGTCTTATCGAGTTTGTTAGGATGCATTAGTGAGTCTGGACTTCGACCGTGTTTACTTGAAAAAAAAAAAGATTGCTTAACAAATTTTGTTGGAAACTATATATTTTTAACATGTGAATATTATGTGATATATTAATCTCTTAACGTGTTTGATATTATGTGATAGATGTCTACCTCTAGAACTAGTCCCATTGACTCACCTAATAATAATGAAGAGTCAAATGTAAATTGGAATGATTCGTGGACTGATTCACAAGTTCCCGAAGAGGAACCGGAAGAAGAGTCGGAACCGGAAGAAGAATCGGAACCGGAAGAAGAATCGGATCCGGAAGAAGAACCAGTGGGGGAAATAATAAAACGGTTAAGTAGAAGAAAATCCTCAACCAACCGACCAAAGTTAATTATGGTCAACGGTGTTTCCACCAAGGAAGCAAAATATTGGGAGGATTACCAATTCTCAGATGAATCGGATCCCGACGAGGATTCCGATGATGTTATATAAATTACCCCAACTGAATTTAAAAAGGCAAAAGAGAACAATAAGGGAAAGGGCATAAAAATAGAGAAATCTGATTCTAACCCCGATGAACTTTATATGTATCGTCAACACCCGTATTTCTTAAGTTGTAACAATAACCCGGGAACCTCTAAACCACCAGGTTTTTCTAGACCAATGTGGAAAATGACGGCTCGTATTAGGGGAACATCATATATCCCTAAAAACTTAGCAAAAAGAACCAAGTTCGAAAAAGAAGAAACGAGTGAGTCGGAATAAGATAGTTGTATTTGTGCGGTGTAATATATGTAATATAGTGTGCTTATGCTTTACGATATATGTAAAAATTGCTTGTATTAATAAGTATCTTTTATGAATCTAACTCTTGTCTATTTTACAGTATAAAAACACAAAATGGATAGACAACCCAATATTTTAAGAGACCTACCCGGAGACATGATTGATGAAATCTTGTCTAGAGTCGGTCAGAATTCTTCGGCACAACTATTTACGGCGAAATCAGTTTGTAAGACATTCGAAGAACGTTCCAAGAATGTCTTGGTTTATAAGAGACTTTCGTTTGAAAGATGGGGGATATCACATTAGGAAACCCATAAGTTACGATGTGTTTACTTTGACGCATATATTGCGGGGAACCCAAATGCTATTTTACGCAACGGGTTAAGAAATTATTTTGATTCAATGTATCCGAATATAGGACTTCATGATTTAGAAAAAGCGGCTAACATGCAACATAAAGAAGCATGCTATGCTTACTGGTTAGTAATGTTCGCTTCTCACCAAAGTGAGAAAAACAACATCGGGCTACAACTATTAAACAAAACGTTCCCACAAGTGACGGAGTCAGTAATTGGGGTAAGAAATGAGGTTTTTAGGTTATTACGAGACTGTTGGTCATTACGTAACCCTCGTCCCTTTGACAACGTTACAACACATTGTCTTATCAACGGCCATAACGGTTATGTTCCACAAGACCAAGGATGGGAAGTAGTCCTAGTAAAACCAGAATGCATGACTTGTTTCTGGATGTATGTGTAACATCCCGCATTTTTCCGTTAAATTATTTTTAACGCCGTCCTTTTTTTTTATTTTATTATTTAATATCCTCAGTATCTCGATTCGTATCCTCCATTAGCTACATTCTTAAAATATTTTCGTTATTGGATTATAACGTCTCCTGTACTCCCGTGTAATTCAAAATATTCGTTCGGTTAATTCCCGCACCCGACTACAAACTAGAGGGACTAGTTTTGCCAAAAAGACAAAGAGGTGACTAGCACTTTGACTAGTCAACCTCCTCCCCATCTTTCTTTTTCATTTCTTTTCCAATTTCTTTTCATACTTCTCCATTTTCTCTCAATCCTTCAAAAAGGAAATCATCATCCATATTAAATCGATCAAGCTTCGGGCCAAACAAATTACATATTTGAACTCCTCGTGATCTCCTCTTCGATTCCATACCGATCTCATCAAATTTGGGTAACTTTCTAAAATCACTAATTTTATGTGTTCTTGAGTTTTTGAGTTAAAAAGGTTGTTAATTAGTGTCTATGGCTCAAGTCTAGTATGATTATGTGTTTTGTATGCTTGTTCTTGCTATTTTGGTGTAACTAATTCATATTGAAAGAATGCTTGCTTAATCTTGAGTTTTAGGTGTTCATATGTTGTTTAAAGATGAAAGATCATGTTTTAATTGTGTTCCTAACATCACTAGCTTCAAATTGGTATGTAGGTTGACATGGATTAGTTCATAAACTTGATTATGAAATTTGGTGAATATGGGTTAGGGTTTCATGAACTTGAAATGGTTTTGTAATGCTTTGAATGACATGTAATGTTGTTTGTAAGTGTTTAGATACATTGTATGCGTGATTATCTACACAACGGCGTATTAAATGGGTGTATTAAATTTCCGAATCATTAAATTGCATTTATGAACTTGGAAGTAATAAATGTGAGCATTAATGGTGATTTTGATATGAGTTTGTTTGGTTTTGATTGAGTAAATGCATTTAGTTATCTTCCTTGTCAAATTACCTTTCTAATAATATATGATATGCGTTTTAAATGTTTTCGGTGCATGAAATGTGTTAAATTGTGTTTTGGGTCGTGACTTAGACCAATTTTCTGCAAACAACATGTTTCCCAGGTAGTGCGCGCCGCGCACATACCTGCGCGCCGCGCATAATCAAAAATCCCAGATGTCTGCCTTCTTGGTTAAGTTCTGACCAGGATTTACACTTGGGTGCGCGCCGCGCAACCCATTGCGCGCCGCGCATATGCCCAGCTCGTTTTTGTTTTTATTTTTCCTTTCACAAAATGTTTCCCGCTTAACCGTAACTCCGATTAACATGAAACTTGGCCATTCTGCTCATAAATGATTTCTCATCATGGGAAAATTGTCGGATACCCGACCCGACCCCGTTGACCTTGACTTTGACCAAGTTTGACTTTTAGTCAAACTTAACCAAACAATTATACGATCGTTCTAACATGTTTAACTACTTGTAACGTGCATGAAACTTGACAATTTGCTTCACATGATATATTAATCGAGTCGTATTGAGCCATAGGACTAATTGAACATCTTTGACCTTTCGTGACTATCGATATTGATACAACCTAATTGTTTAGGTCAAGACTAGCATTGTTCTTTGCACACGTTACTTGTCGAAGTACTTTTTGTTCGTGCATACAAGGTGAGATCATAGTCCCACTTTTTTTAATCACTTTTATTCTTTACATCGTGGGCTGAGAAACACATACATTTCATACTTATTTACTTTTCATGCTTTTACATTGTGAACAAATACGAATACAAAGATGCATACGAGTTTGAACAAAAGTCCTCAATCCAATTATCATTAGTTCCACTTGCAGGGTGTAAGTGTAAGCGTGTAATTATGTTGTGTGGCCATACGGGTTTAACAAACCCTCATTCAGACGGTTCGCTACCGTTAGTAAATGGAATATAATTTCAACAATGTATAGTGTAAGTTCTAACACTAAATTCAAAATTCAGAGGGAAGATTCGGTTAAGCCTTGATAATTGGGTGCTCGTGATACAAATACTATTTTGGAATGTGAACGATTTTGGTTAAGCAATTCATAAAGAACCTTGTGGTTCAATACAAATTACTTACTAAACCTATGATTTCACCAACGTTTTCGTTGACAGATTCTTCTATGTTTTTCTCAGGTTTTGAATGCTTAAGTGATACATGCTTCCGCACTCTTTTGATACTTGCTTGGATGTCGAGTATACATGCATATTTGGAGCATCTTTTTGACTACTTTTAAATTGTGTCGCATAGGTTTCAATTGTACGTTTAACATTGTAATGTAACTAGCCGTCGAACTTCTTTTGTAAACTTGAAACACCCTTTTACATTGAAATGAATGCGACATATTTTGGTCAAACGTTGTCTTAAAGACTTATGACCATGTAATGGGACCTACGTAGTCGACACCGTCACTTGACGATTTGTCGGGGTCGCTACAAGTGGTATCAGAGCCTTGGTTGTAGGGATTTAGAGTTCATTTGTGTCCACCCCGAGTCATAGGGTACATAGGTGAATCTAGACTACAACCGGCATATAGACTGAAGTAGGAATTACTTGACTATTTGTGCATTTATACTCGAACTCTTCTATCATAGCTAACTCATATTCGATCTTGATCTTACGTTGATAAATTTTGTTGACGCGCCACCTTGACTTTATAAAGTAATGTTAAATGCACATGTAAATCAGGGTAATATAATTTCCGGGATTATATTACGGTGATTCACATGGACGTTCCGACATTATGACGTAAAGAATTTAAGGCGAGTCAAGGAAAAATTTCCTCTCTATCCTTATTCCATACTCCGGTTAGTATTGTTGAAAATACTAACCAACGATATTCTTGTGTTTTGAAGGAATAATGGCTCGTCGACGCGCTCCTCCCGAAACTCCTGAACAAGCCCTCCAACGTATGATAGCCACTGCCGTGGATGCGGCCATGGCCGGTCACTCCTCCAACAACAACAATAACAACAATCATCACAACAACAACAGCAATGGAGCCGGAAATTCCAACGAAGGATGCTCCTATAAGAATTTCATGGGGTGCAAACCTCACACTTTCGATGGAACAGGGGGACCGGTTGTGCTCACCCGATGGTTTGAGAAAATGGAAGCCGTCTTTAGCATAAGCGGTTGTCGAGACCAAGACAAGGTTAGATATTCCACTCACACCTTCGCCGGTATCGCTCTCACATGGTGGAATTCGTATGTACAATCGGTGGGTATCCACGAAGCCCACGCTCTCTCTTGGGCCGACTTAAGAGGAAAGATGATCACCGAATATTTTCCTCGCGAAGAAACCCGAAGGCTCGAACAAGAACTAAGAGCTCTGAAAGCGGTCGGGAACGACCTTAAGGCCTATAATCAACGATTCTCCGAACTTGCTTTGATGTGCCCAAATCTTGTGAACCCCGAATCTTTAAGGGTTGAACTTTACATGGATGGTCTCCCCAAGAGCATCAAACAAGGAGTAATGTCATCCAAACCCGCTAACCACCAAGAGGCTTTGAATATGGCCCGCCAATTGATTGAAACAGTGGACGAGATTGAAGTGCCGGCACCTAAAGCCGAGGATAAGTCGGGTGACAACAAAAGAAAATGGGAAGCCCCCCAATCAAGCAATTACAACAACCCCGCCAAGAAGCCCTTCATCCCCAACGGCAAGAAAGGTTATACCGGACACCTACCGTATTGTAACGAGTGCTACAAACATCATTTAGGCGAATGTGGCAAACCATTTTGCTTGAAGTGTCAAAGAAGTGGCCATGTAGCCCACGATTGTAGGAATACCGCTCCCGTCGCTCAAAAGGAGCACAATGCACCCAAGACGGGTGTTTGTTTTGAATGTGGCCAACCGGGTCATTTTAGGAGTGCGTGCCCAAATAAGAAAATCAACCCCAACACCCGCCGTTGAACTTCCAACATCGACACCTAGGATGCCCGAGACGACGATGGACTAGTCACGGGTACGTTTCTTCACAACCAACCGTATATTTCATACTTATTCAATTCGGTTACAGCTAGACGTTTTATAACCAAGACTTTGACTCGTACCCTTTGCACTCCACCTTTTCCCCTAGACCCTACTTAGGCAATTTAAGTGACCAACGGAAAATATTGTGTGCCTATAAATTTTATTGGAGGATATACGTTAAGACTTTTGACTTGACACCTATAGAACTAGGGAGCTCGAAACCTATTCGTTAAAAAAAAAAAAAAAAAAAAAATGTTTCCCCATCATCTTGTATAGATTGTTGTGAACTGAGTAATTTTCGGTTGGAAACCGATACCCTCTCCCTCGTATCCATTACCTCATGATTATTTGCGTGGATCCCGTGTATTCCAAATCGACCTCCGTTCCGGTTATCACCAATTGGGGGTTAAGGGAGACGATGTCTCCTAAGCCATTTCCGAACTCGCAACGTTAGTTGTAAATTTCTCTTAGTACCGTTTGATTTATTTAGGACTCCGTCCGTATTCATGAACCTCCTAAATCACGTATGCAACTTATCTAGACAAATCTGTTATCGTATTTATAGATGACATCTTAACTTATTTAAGTAAAGAAGGAAAACGAACAACATCACCATCTTACGCTCGAACTTTTGAGAAAAGAGCAACTTTATACCAAATTCTCCGAGTGAGAATTTCTGTTGAACGAAGTCCAATTTTCTAGACCATGATGTTAATGGTCGAGGCATTACAATCAATCTCCAAATCAAGCCACATGTAATCAGGAAACTCTCGTGACTCAGACTTACCGCAGATTCATTTTCGACTTTTTCTCGTGATGCTCGTTCTTTACCCTCGATAACTCATTAAGGTAGAAATCTAAACCTCTACGTGCCCGAATCTTGAACGTGATTATTCACACCAACCTTGCTAGCTTAATTCGTATAGCACCAGGTGGAACTCAAATATGGAAATATTTCTACTTGAACGCCGAAAGGCATACTCTCTCGACTCAAAATCAACGTAACTAAAATTCGTTATTTTGCACGAAGGATTCAAATACTAAATTGTGGATCCGATCAATATTCTCGTCATCACGTACCACACTACATACCTCTGTTATTTCACCGTTACCGTCTGATATTACTGGAAATTAAGATAACACACAATCCAACGATACTCCACTCTTCTTTGACTTAACGCCCTTGTGTTTCTGATAATCGGCCAACTACTATTCAACCCCGAACTATACAACC
Organism: Rutidosis leptorrhynchoides; assembly: GCF_046630445.1. Classification (NCBI taxonomy): domain Eukaryota; kingdom Viridiplantae; phylum Streptophyta; class Magnoliopsida; order Asterales; family Asteraceae; genus Rutidosis; species Rutidosis leptorrhynchoides. The sequence goes on from NC_092342.1 coordinate 29,018,816, forward strand.
ACGTGTACTATCTCGTTTCTTTTTCAAACCTCAACTTTTGACAACTAGATGCACGATATGGCAACCTCGAGATGTAAACTCACTCTACTATAAGTTCTCATTTCACTCCTATCTTTATCGCTCGCACTTCCGTATAAGGAAACTTTTGTAACATTTCTCAATGGATAGAGAAACTCTTCATATTACATTAGTATTCGCCACGAGGGTGAATAGTCCTAACGAACATTTTTGAGCCCTAACTAACTTGTTCAAACATATCTTAAGGAATTCTTTTTTCTAATATGGTGTACCATTGCCAATGCCAATTACCTCGGATCAAAATACTCGTATCGCTTCTAGTTTTGCAAGAAACCTTGGGAACCCGCTTAGACATGAGTACCGCGTATCTCTCACAAACCGACGAACCGAGCAAACGAACGATTTACATCCTGGAAAGACATGTTTCAAACTCGCATTATCGCTTTTAGTTGATCCCTCATACTACGATAGTTACCGTTCTTGTACTAACGCCGCACTTCCGAAACCCTATATGACCGCAAATGTCATACCCCTATTCGTTGGACCAACGCATGTGGCAAACAAACACCGAAATCTGAACTACATCAGGAAACAACAATTGAGATCATTCAAGTCCGAGAAGGGCTCAAGACGACCCGTAGTCGCCAAAAGAGTTATACCAAACTTAGATGAAAACCTCACAAAATCCCAGTGTGTAACCGCGAAATATTGAGAAACCGCACCTTGGAAAGGTGTAATCCATTTTGGGAAATCGAGGAGGGTTATATTCGCAATATTTAACCTTTTGAAACTTTGGGGCGTATTGGAACCGCTCCCTACCGTTTAGAACTGCCGACTCAATTAAGTTTTCGTTTACCTTACATTTTGTGTAACAAACTTAGAAACGTGTCCTGCGGAACAGGAACGTGCAATCATTCTAAATGCACCAACTATTGATGACAAACTCCGCTTCATAGGAAAACCGGCTGAACATGTGGATCGTAGAACCAAACCTTACTACTACGTAACACCCCGACTATTCAGATTCGTGGAAATGCCTAAGGATGTATCTTCACTTCTCCGTAGATTGAACAACACTATGTCTCGAGTAAGAGACATCGACTGTTACTTCCAACTAAATTTCGGGACGAAATTTCTTTTGAGGTGTGGATAATGTAACATCCCGCATTTTTCCGTTAAATTATTTTTAACGCCGTCCTTTTTTTTTATTTTATTATTTAATATCCTCAGTATCTCGATTCGTATCCTCCATTAGCTACATTCTTAAAATATTTTCGTTATTGGATTATAACGTCTCCTGTACTCCCGTGTAATTCAAAATATTCGTTCGGTTAATTCCCGCACCCGACTACAAACTAGAGGGACTAGTTTTGCCAAAAAGACAAAGAGGTGACTAGCACTTTGACTAGTCAACCTCCTCCCCATCTTTCTTTTTCATTTCTTTTCCAATTTCTTTTCATACTTCTCCATTTTCTCTCAATCCTTCAAAAAGGAAATCATCATCCATATTAAATCGATCAAGCTTCGGGCCAAACAAATTACATATTTGAACTCCTCGTGATCTCCTCTTCGATTCCATACCGATCTCATCAAATTTGGGTAACTTTCTAAAATCACTAATTTTATGTGTTCTTGAGTTTTTGAGTTAAAAAGGTTGTTAATTAGTGTCTATGGCTCAAGTCTAGTATGATTATGTGTTTTGTATGCTTGTTCTTGCTATTTTGGTGTAACTAATTCATATTGAAAGAATGCTTGCTTAATCTTGAGTTTTAGGTGTTCATATGTTGTTTAAAGATGAAAGATCATGTTTTAATTGTGTTCCTAACATCACTAGCTTCAAATTGGTATGTAGGTTGACATGGATTAGTTCATAAACTTGATTATGAAATTTGGTGAATATGGGTTAGGGTTTCATGAACTTGAAATGGTTTTGTAATGCTTTGAATGACATGTAATGTTGTTTGTAAGTGTTTAGATACATTGTATGCGTGATTATCTACACAACGGCGTATTAAATGGGTGTATTAAATTTCCGAATCATTAAATTGCATTTATGAACTTGGAAGTAATAAATGTGAGCATTAATGGTGATTTTGATATGAGTTTGTTTGGTTTTGATTGAGTAAATGCATTTAGTTATCTTCCTTGTCAAATTACCTTTCTAATAATATATGATATGCGTTTTAAATGTTTTCGGTGCATGAAATGTGTTAAATTGTGTTTTGGGTCGTGACTTAGACCAATTTTCTGCAAACAACATGTTTCCCAGGTAGTGCGTGCCGCGCACATACCTGCGCGCCGCGCATAATCAAAAATCCCAGATGTCTGCCTTCTTGGTTAAGTTCTGACCAGGATTTACACTTGGGTGCGCGCCGCGCAACCCATTGCGCGCCGCGCATATGCCCAGCTCGTTTTTGTTTTTATTTTTCCTTTCACAAAATGTTTCCCGCTTAACCGTAACTCCGATTAACATGAAACTTGGCCATTCTGCTCATAAATGATTTCTCATCATGGGAAAATTGTCGGATACCCGACCCGACCCCGTTGACCTTGACTTTGACCAAGTTTGACTTTTAGTCAAACTTAACCAAACAATTATACGATCGTTCTAACATGTTTAACTACTTGTAACGTGCATGAAACTTGACAATTTGCTTCACATGATATATTAATCGAGTCGTATTGAGCCATAGGACTAATTGAACATCTTTGACCTTTCGTGACTATCGATATTGATACAACCTAATTGTTTAGGTCAAGACTAGCATTGTTCTTTGCACACGTTACTTGTCGAAGTACTTTTTGTTCGTGCATACAAGGTGAGATCATAGTCCCACTTTTTTTAATCACTTTTATTCTTTACATCGTGGGCTGAGAAACACATACATTTCATACTTATTTACTTTTCATGCTTTTACATTGTGAACAAATACGAATACAAAGATGCATACGAGTTTGAACAAAAGTCCTCAATCCAATTATCATTAGTTCCACTTGCAGGGTGTAAGTGTAAGCGTGTAATTATGTTGTGTGGCCATACGGGTTTAACAAACCCTCATTCAGACGGTTCGCTACCGTTAGTGAATGGAATATAATTTCAACAATGTATAGTGTAAGTTCTAACACTAAATTCAAAATTCAGAGGGAAGATTCGGTTAAGCCTTGATAATTGGGTGCTCGTGATACAAATACTATTTTGGAATGTGAACGATTTTGGTTAAGCAATTCATAAAGAACCTTGTGGTTCAATACAATTTACTTACTAAACCTATGATTTCACCAACGTTTTCGTTGACAGATTCTTCTATGTTTTTCTCAGGTTTTGAATGCTTAAGTGATACATGCTTCCGCACTCTTTTGATACTTGCTTGGATGTCGAGTATACATGCATATTTGGAGCATCTTTTTGACTACTTTTAAATTTTGTCGCATAGGTTTCAATTGTACGTTTAACATTGTAATGTAACTAGCCGTCGAACTTCTTTTGTAAACTTGAAACACCCTTTTACATTGAAATGAATGCGACATATTTTGGTCAAACGTTGTCTTAAAGACTTATGACCATGTAATGGGACCTACGTAGTCGACGCCGTCACTTGACGATTTGTCGGGGTCGCTACAGTATGAATTACGTGTCTTTATTGCCTTTGCTGAATGACTTGTGTACTAGCTAGAATTATCTTCACAACTATCTTGTATCAAAGTTATTGTGTGCTATATTTCATGCTTTATGTAAAATAAGCGGTATTGCAAGTTTGTAAAATATTGTATAAAAGTTTGAACGCGAAATATTATTATAATCAGTTTTTCATATAGAATTGTAGCAGTTGAATTGTATATTAGCTACTAAGTATGAACTTAACGGGTAGGTACTACCCGAATTTAAACTTATAAAACGCTAATATGAAGAAAAAGCTTTTATAAATGAGTTCATATTATGCTACGAAATACTATTAACTACTCTTAATATTCTGTATGATTAACTTGTTCCACTTGACTATTTTGAAGGAAATGGCACCGACTACTCGACACACAGTGAATATGAATGAAGAGGAATTCCGTGCTTTTCTAGCTTCAAACATAGCCGCAGTACAGGCTGCGCTACATACCAACAATAACCTTGGATCTAGTAGTACATGAAATCGTTTAGGATGCACCTACAAAGAATTCACTGCCTGCAAACCTTTGGAATTTGATGGAACCGAAGGACCGATCGGATTGAAACGGTGGACCGAGAAGGTCGAATCGGTGTTTGCCATAAGTAAGTGTACTGAAGAGGACAAAGTGAAGTATGCTACGCATACCTTCACAGGTTCTGCGTTAACATGGTGGAATACCTATCTAGAGCAAGTGGGACAAGATGATGCGTACGCACTACCGTGGTCAGCATTCAAGCAATTGATGAACGAGAAGTACCGTCCCCGAACCGAGGTCAATAAGCTCAAGACAGAACTTAGAGGGTTACGAACCCAAGGATTTGTTATTACCACGTACGAAAGACGATTCACAGAATTGTGCCTATTGTGTCCGGGAGCATTCGAAGATGAGGAAGAGAAGATCGACGCGTTTGTGAAAGGATTACCGGAAAGAATCCAAGAAGATATAAGTTCACATGAGCCCGCCTCCATACAACAGGCATGTAGAATGGCTCACAAACTAGTGAACCAGATTGAGGAAAGAATTAAAGAACAGACGGCTGAAGAGGCCAATGTGAAGCAAGTCAAAAGAAAGTGGGAGGAAAACGGTGATAAGAATCACCAATACAAAAACAACAGCAATTACAATAATAATCGCAACAATTATCCCAATAATCGCAACATCAATCGCAACTACAACAAACGGCCCAACAACAACAACAACAACAACAACAACAACAACAACAACAACAACAACAACAACAACAGCAGCAGCAGCAGCAACTACAACAATCATCCCAACAACAATAACAACCGCAACAACAACAACAATCAGAAGCAGCTATGCCAAAGGTGTGAAAAGTATCACTCAGGGTTCTGCACCAAATTTTGCAACAAGTGTAAAAGAAATGGTCATAGCGCGGCGAAGTGTGAGGTCTACGGACCAGGGGTTAACAGAACGAAAGGAACAAATGGTGTCGGAACGAGTAATGGCGAAGCAAGTAGTGTCGGAGCAAGTTATGCCAATGTAGTTTGTTATAAATGTGGAAAACCGGGCCACATTATTAGAAATTGCCCGAACAAGGAGAACACGAATGGACAAGGCCGCAGAAGAGTTTTCAATATTAATGCGGCAGAGGCACAGGAAGACCCGGAGCTTGTTACGGGTACGTTTGTTATTGACAATAAATCTGCTTACGTTTTATTTGATTCGGGTGCGGATAGAAGCTATATGAGTAGAGATTTTTGTGCTAAATTAAGTTATCCATTGACGCCGTTGGATAGTAAATTTTTACTCGAATTAGCAAACGGTAAATTAATTTCAGCAGATAATATATGCCGGAATCGAGAAATTAAACTGGGTAGCGAAATATTTAAGATTGATTTGATACCAGTAGAGTTAGGGAGTTTTGATGTAATAGTTGGCATGGACTGGCTGAAGAAGGTGAAAGCAGAGATCGTATGTTATAAAAATGCAATTCGCATTGTACGAGAAGAAGGAGAACCCTTAATGGTGTTCGGAGAAAAGGGCAACATGAAGCTACATCTTATTAGTAATTTGAAGGCACAAAAACTAATAAGAAAAGGTTGCTATGCTGTTCTAGCACACGTCGAGAAAGTACAAACCGAAGAAAAGAGCATCAATGATGTTCCAGTCGCAAAAGAATTTTCTGATGTATTTCCGAAAGAATTACCGGGACTACCTCCACATCGATCTGTTGAATTTCAAATAGATCTTGTACCAGGAGCTGCACCAATAGCTCGTGCTCCTTATAGACTCGCACCCAGCGAGATGAAAGAACTGCAAAGCCAACTGCAAGAACTATTAGGACGTGGTTTCATTCGACCAAGCACATCACCATGGGGAGCTCCTGTTTTGTTTGTCAAGAAGAAGGATGGTACATTTAGATTGTGTATTGACTACAGAGAGTTGAACAAACTTACCATCAAAAACCGTTATCCACTGCCGAGAATTGACGAATTATTTGATCAACTACAAGGCTCGTCGGTTTATTCGAAGATCGATTTATGTTCTGGATATCATCAAATGCGAGTAAAGGAGGATGATCTTCCAAAAACTACTTTTAGGACGCGTTATGGTCATCACGAGTTTATGGTTATGCCGTTTGGATTGACTAACGCACCAGCTGTGTTCATGGACCTTATGAACCGAGTGTGTGGGCCATATCTTGACAAGTTTGTCATTGTTTTCATCGATGACATACTTATTTACTCAAAGAATGATCAAGAGCACGAAGAACATTTGAGAAAAGTGCTAGAAGTATTGAGGAAAGAAAAACTGTACGCTAAGTTTTCAAAGTGTGCATTTTGGTTGGAAGAAGTTCAATTCCTCGGTCACATAGTGAACAAAGAAGGTATCCAGGTGGACCCGGCAAAGATCGAAACCGTTGAAAAGTGGGAAACCCCAAAAACTCCGAAGCATATACGTCAATTTTTAGGATTGGCTGGTTACTACAGAAGATTCATCCAAGATTTCTCCAAAATAGCAAAACCCTTGACTGCATTAACGCATAAAGGGAAGAAATTTGAATGGAAGGATGAACAAGAGAAGGCATTTCAATTATTGAAGAAAAAGCTAACTACGGCACCTATATTGTCATTGCTTGAAGGGAATGATGATTTTGTGATTTATTGTGACGCATCAAAGCAAGGTCTCGGTTGTGTATTAATGCAACGGACGAAGGTATAGGGCTGAAAGAATTTGGGTACCAAAATTTAGAGATATGAGAGAAATGGTACTTAGAGAAGCTCATAAAACCAGATACTCAATACATCCTGGAACGGGGAAGATGTACAAGGATCTTAAGAAACATTTTTGGTGGCCAGGTATGAAAGCCGATATTGCTAAATATGTAGGAGAATGTTTGACGTGTTCTAAGGTCAAAGCTGAACATCAGAAACCATCAGGTCTACTACAACAACCTGAAATCCCGGAATGGAAATGGGAAAACATGACCATGGATTTCATTACTAAATTGCCAAGGACTACAAGTGGTTATGATACTATTTGGGTAATAGTTGATCGTCTCACCAAGTCAGCACACTTCCTGCCAATAAGAGAAGATGACAAGATGGAGAAGTTAGCACGACTGTATTTGAAGGAAGTCGTCTCCAGACATGGAATACCAATCTCTATTATCTCTGATAGAGATGGCAGATTTATTTCAAGATTCTGGCAGACATTACAGCAAGCATTGGGAACTCGTCTAGACATGAGACTGCCTATTATCCACAAACTGATGGGTAGAGCGAAAGGACGATACAAACACTTGAAGACATGCTACGAGCTTGTGTTATTGATTTCGGAAACAGTTGGGATCGATATCTACCGTTAGCAGAATTTTCCTACAACAACAGCTACCATTCAAGCATTGAGATGGCGCCGTTTGAAGCACTTTATGGTAGAAAGTGCAGGTCTCCGATTTGTTGGAGTGAAGTGGGGGATAGACAGATTACGGGTCCGGAGATAATACAAGAAACTACCGAGAAGATCATCCAAATTCAACAACGGTTGAAAACCGCCCAAAGTCGACAAAAGAGCTATGCTGACATTAAAAGAAAAGATATAGAATTTGAAATTGGAGAGATGGTCATGCTTAAAGTTGCACCTTGGAAAGGCGTTGTTCGATTTGGTAAACGAGGAAATTAAATCCAAGGTATATTGGACCATTCAAGATTATTGATCGTGTCGGACCAGTAGCTTACCGACTTGAGTTACCTCAACAACTCGCGGCTGTACATAACACTTTCCACGTCTCGAATTTGAAGAAATGTTTTGCTAAAGAAGATCTCACTATTCCGTTAGATGAAATCCAAATCAACGAAAAACTTCAATTTATCGAAGAACCCGTCGAAATAATGGATCGTGAGGTTAAAAGACTTATGCAAAACAAGATACCAATTGTTAAGGTTCGATGGAATGATCGTAGAGGACTTGAGTTCACCTGGGAACGAGAAGATCAGATAAAGAAGAAATACCCGCACTTATTTCCAGAAGATACGTCAACACCTCCAACTGCTTAAAATTTCGGGACGAAATTTATTTAACGGGTAGGTACTGTAGTGACCTGAACTTTTCCATGTTTATATATATTAAATGAAATTGTTATTTACATGATTAAGTGTTTCCAACATGTTAAGCAATCAAACTTGTTAAGACTTGATTAATTGAAATAGGTTTCATATAGACAATTGACCACCCAAGTTGACCGGTGATTCACGAACGTTAAAACTTGTAAAAACTATATGATGACATATATATGGTTATATATATAGTTAGCATGATATTATGATAAGTAAACATATCATTAAGTATATTAACAATGAACTACATATGTAAAACAAGACTACTAACTTAATGATTTTGAAACGAGACATATATGTAACGATTATCGTTGTAACGACATTTAATGTATATATATCATATTAAGAGATATTCGTACATCATAATATCATGATAATCTAATAGTTTAAAATCTCTTTTGATATTATAAACATTGGGTTAACAACATTTAACAAGATCGTTAACCTAAAGGTTTCAAAACAACACTTACATGTAACGACTAACGATGACTTAACGACTCAGTTAAAATGTATATACATGTAGTGTTTTAATATGTATTCATGCACTTTTGAAAGACTTAAAGACACTTATCAAAATACTTCTACTTAAAAAAAATGCTTACAATTACATCCTCGTTCAGTTTCATCAACAATTCTACTCGTATGCACCCGTATTCGTACTCGTACAATACACAGCTTTTAGATGTATGTACTATTGGTATATACACTCCAATGATCAGATCTTAGCAGCCCATGTGAGTCACCTAACACATGTGGGAACCATCATTTGGCAACTAGCATGAAATATCTCATAAAATTACAAAAATATGAGTAATCATTCATGACTTATTTACATGAAAACAAAATTACATATCCTTTATATCTAATCCATACACCAACCACCAAAAACACCTACAAACACTTTCATTCTTCAATTTTCTTCATCTAATTGATCTCTCTCAGGTTCTATCTTCAAGTTCTAAGTGTTCTTCATAAATTCTAAAAGTTCTAGTTTCATAAAATCAAGAATACTTCCAAGATTGCAAGTTTACTTCCAAGTTTTCTAAATCCATTCCAAGTAATCATCCAAGATCAAGAAACCTTTGTTACTTACAGTAGGTTATCTTTCTAATACAAGGTAATAATCATATTCAAAGTTTTATTCAATTTCTATAACTATAACAATCTTATTTCAAGTGGAAATCTTACTTGAAATTGTTTTTGTGTCATGATTCTGCTTCAAGAACTTTCAAGCCATCCAAGGATCCTTTGAAGCTAGATCCATTTTTCTCATTTCCAGTAGGTTTATCCAAGGAACTTGAGGTAGTAATGATATTCATAACATCATTCGATTCATACATAAAAAGCTGTCTTATTCAACGTTATAAACTTGTAATCACTAGAACATAGTTTAGTTAATTCTAAACTTGTTCGCAAATAAAGTTAATCCTTCTGACTAGACTTTTAAAATCAACTAAACACATGTTCTATATCTATATGATATGCTAACTTAATGATTTAAAATCTGAAAACACGATAAACACCATAAAACTGGATATACGCCGTCGTAGTAAAACCGGGGGCTATTTTGGTTGGGATAATTAAAAGCTAAGAAGAACTTTGATTTAAAAGATATACTTCTGGAAAAATGATTTTTCTTATGAACATGAAACTATATCCAAAAATCATGATTAAACTCAAAGTGAAAGTATGTTTTTCAAAATGGTCATCAAGATGTCGTTCTTTCAACTGAAATGACTACCTTTACAAAAATGACTTGTAACTTATTTTTCCGACTATAAACATATACTTTTTATGTTTAGATTCATAAAATAGAGTTCAATATGAAACCATAGCAATTTGATTCACTCAAAACGGATTTAAAATGAAGAAGTTATGGGTAAAATAAGATTGGATAATTTTTCTCATTTTAGCTACGTGAAAATTGGTAACAAATCTATTCCAACCATAACTTAATCAACTTGTATTGTATATTATGTAATCTTGAGATACCATAGACATGTATACAATGTTTCGACCTATCATGTCGACACATCTATATATATTTCGGAACAACCATAGACACTCTATATGTGAATGTTGGAGTTAGCTATACAGGGTTGAGGTTGATTCCAAAATATATATAGTTTGAGTTGTGATCAATACTGAGATACGTATACACTGGGTCGTAGATTGATTCAAGATAATATTTATCGATTTATTTCTGTACATCTAACTGTGGATAACTGGTTGTAGGTTACTAACGAGGACAGCTGACTTAATAAACTTAAAACATCAAAATATATTAAAAGTGTTGTAGATATATTTTGAACATACTTTGATATATATGTATATATTATTATAGGTTCGTGAATCAACCAGTGACCAAGTCTTACTTCCCGATGAAGTAAAAATCTGTGAAAGTGAGTTATAGTCCCACTTTTAAAATCTAATATTTTTGGGATGAGAATACATGCTGGTTTTATAAATGATTTACAAAATAGACACAAGTACGTGAAACTACATTCTATGGTTGAATTATCGAAATCGAATATGCCCCTTTTTATTAAGTCTGGTAATCTAAGAATTAGGGAATAGACACCCTAATTGACGCGAATCCTAAAGATAGATCTATTGGGCCTAACAAACCCCATCCAAAGTACCGGATGCTTTAGTACTTCGAAATTTATATCATATCCGAAGGGTGTCCCGGAATGATGGGGATATTCTTATATATGCATCTTGTTAATGTCGGTTACCAGGTGTTCACCATATGAATGATTTTTATCTCTATGTATGGGATGTGTATTGAAATATGAAATCTTGTGGTCTATTGTTACGATTTGATATATATAGGTTAAACCTATAACTCACCAACATTTTTGTTGATGTTTAAAGCATGTTTATTCTCAGGTGAATACTAAGAGCTTCCGCTGTTGCATACTAAAATAAGGACAAGATTTGGAGTCCATGTTTGTATGATATTGTGTAAAAACTGTATTCAAGAAACTGATTTCGATGTAACATATTTGTATTGTAAACCATTATGTAATGGTCGTGTGTAAACAGGATATTTTAGATTATCATTATTTGATAATCTACGTAAAGCTTTTTAAACCTTTATTTATGAAATAAAGGTTATGGTTTGTTTTAAAAATGAATGCAGTCTTTGAAAAATGTCTCATATTGAGGTTAAAACCTCGCAACGAAATCAATTAATATGGAACGTTTTTAATCAATAAGAACGGGACATTTCACACACGACCCAAATTACAAGTTTAATACAAAATATGAGTTTCGACCATCAAAAAGTTTAAGTACCAAACTACACTACGAGCATGGTGTTTGGGATTAAACTACCCAAGTCTCGGTCAAACTCCAAAAGCTAATATCTCCAAAAGCGTTCCCTAACAACAACGGGATCTCTAATCCAAGATAATGCCCTTACCCTTGTCCACAACCGAACCTATAAAAAGGTAAACAAGGAGAGGGTAAGCAAAGCTTAGTGAATGCAATAATTATACACATACATATATAATATACCTACTTGCAATCACTTACACAAATACCGCATACATGCTAGCAACACAATTAGCTTATAATCTCGAATACAAGCTAGAAACCTCCAACACCACGAACTAGCATTACAACGCATATAAATATAACTCGAATAATATAATATGCTTACACTTACAACACAATAACCATGGTTAACCAATCGTACAAGGGAATGGCGCTCGCGAAAACGCCATCGGTGTTTGATGTGTGCGAGGTGGTGTATAAAATAGTTATATTTTTACAAGAAAATACTATTAAATACGATACAATTTTACACAAGATATTTATTTATTTATAGAATGGATATACCTAAACCTTGCTACAACACTTATAGGCAGTGTACCTAATCGTACAGTAGTGTAGTTTTTAGTAAGTCCGGTTCGTTCCACAGGGAGACTTAGCCAAGTTTAACGCTATATTTTTTAACTTATAATTGTAAAAATACAAAAATATATATAAGTAGTATTATTATTATAATAAAATGGGGTTTTTACCGTTTAATGACCAGTTTGTCGATTCTAAAACTTTAGTCGCAGTTAAAACCTAATGTAAAATATTAAAAATAAATATAACTTAATTTAAAGCGTAAAGTAAATAACGATAATGAAATTGCGATAAATAAAAGTGCGATAAATAAAATAACGGTAAATAAAATTGCGATAATTAAAGAGTACGATAATTAAAAATGCAATTAAATAAAATGACAATAAATAAAAGTGCGATAATTAAAAGTGCAATTAAATATGAAATATATAAATCATGCTTATTTAAACTTCCGTAATCATGATATTTGACGTGTTGTTTTTAGTTTTATTACCAAGGGTTAATTGTCCTTTGTCCTGGATTATTCGATATGTCCATACGGATTTGTCCATAATAGTCCATCAGTTATAAATATAAAGTGCGAGTGTCTTCGTTAAATTATTCTTATTCCCGAAGTCAAATATTCCAACTAATTGGGGATTCGAATTGTAACAAGGCTTTATTACTTTGTTTAATGAATACACCAGGTTATCGACTGCGTGTAAACCAAGGTTTTAATACTTTGTTAACACTTACACCAATTACCCTTGAATGTAATCCACCCCTGTTTCAACAAGTCTATTAACTATTAATCAAGTTCCGTATCTGGTAAAATGAACAATGATTGGTATTTATAGATATCCCGCCCACCGTACCCGATTAAGCGTATATGGTTATTTATAGATACGTCAAATTATAACCTTTATATTAAATTAACGAGGTATCGTTAAGTTAATATAAAACCCATTAATAGCCCATAGTCTAATTTTCACAAGTGTCGTTCTTTTATCCAAACCCCAATTATGGTACAAAGCCCAATTACCCAATTTTAATATTTAGCCCAACATCACGATTACTTCGGCATTAAATAAGCATAATAATAACTTAGCTACGAGACATTAATTTAAAAAGGTTGAACAAAACTTACAATGATTAAAAATAGCGTAGCGTTACACGTACAGAGTTTCGACTATAACCTTAAAACATTCGCTAACATAACCTTATTATTATTAATCTTAAATTAAAATTAAAATTAAAATTATAATATATATATATATATATATATATATATATATATATATATATATATATATATATATATATATATATATATATATATATATATATATATATATATATATATATATATATATATATATATATATATATATCAGAGAGTGAGATTGAAAAAAGTGGTAAAAAAACTTGGCAGATTTCGTGGCCTTTTATTGGCAGATTCTGAAATTGCTGCTCCGAGATCGCGAAGCAAATGTGTCTTCCAGCTCCGAGATCGTGAAGTAACGCATTCCATCTCACCAACTTTTGGCCATTTGATTGTCGACGTTATTTAATATAATATATAATATATAAATAATTTATATAATTATTTAAATATTATATTATATTCTTGTGCATAATAGACTTGTAATTTTTGGTCCGTTGCGTCGGGCGTTGATAGTTGGCTCAGGTGCCGGTTCCGGATTTTCGAACGTTTTTTCGTATAATTTAATATCTTGTACTTTGCGTTCCGCAACTTGTACTCTTGTAATTTTTAGACGTTTCTCATCAATAAATTGAACCACTTTGATTGTACTTTGTACTTTTTAGCTTTTTGGTCATTTGCGTCTTCAATTCGTCGAATCTGTCTTTTGTCTTCACATTTTATTATTTAAACGAATATTACTTGTAAATAGAACAATTGCAACTAAAAGCTTGTCTTTCTTGAGGGATAATGCTATGAAATATATGTTCGTTTTTAGCATTATCAAATATTCCCACACTTGAGCGTTGCTTGTCCTCAAGCAATATAGTCTTGAAATAAAAATACTAGAATCAATTCTTTATTTTTCACACTTTGTACATCAGTGATTTCAATACGGCGGTATGAACAATGATAGTAACGATGTGGTTTACAGTCCCACATGACTATGAAAATTTAGATCCTTTAGGAAGTTGGATCTTTATGAAAATATTTGATCTTTTTGAAAATTAAATCTAGCTTTTACCCTAGATAAGTTTTCCGGAATAACCCTTCACCGGTATTTGCAAATTATTTTTGTAGGTTTGGCGGGTTTCAGATTTTAAAATTTTAGCTCAAAACTTGCTGTTTTGTGTCACCCACTTACTAACCTTGTATTGGGAAAGCAACACGTCCAGTATACTTGCTCCGTATATTACCTTTCGGTAAACTACCGTCCGGTTGTTAAGGCAATGTCCCGTGACATGCTTTTGATTATGGTCTATATCATGTCGGATGCAATTACTATCCTTTGTAGGAGCAATAGTAAAGATCACCCTATAGTTGTTCGGTCTGGCACAAGGTCCTGTCTTCGACCATGCTATGCAACCACCATTCTTACGGTTGACATCCGATTTGGTTCAAGTGACCTAATGAATTCCAGGTGAATTCCTAGGATTTTACGTTCAATGGTAATGAACGCATTAAAAATGGGTTTTTCAGAAAACAAATCGGTTTGTAATTTTGATCAAAATATTTTCTCGTTCAAGCTCGAGTTTAGATATCATCGAATTCCATGAGTTTGTTGTAACGACCCGGATTTTTCCGATCGTTTTATACTTATGAGATTAATATTTACATAAAATAAACCTTACCAACATGATAAGCAATCCAAACTGTTGAGACTTATGTTTTTGAAAAGAGTTTCACACAACGTTTGACCGTCCAATTTGACTGATGATATCACGAACTATATAACACACGATAATTATACGATTATGTATATGTACATATCTATACATATTTAACATGATTTAAGGATGGTTTAACATTTCATTGTGAACTAACAACAATGAGTTATAAGTATACTTTGAGACCACTAACTTAAGTTATCAAAACGATAACTATATGTAACATTCTTTGACATATATACTTACAATATATAATGTGTTGGTGATCTATGTCACCAATATGATTTAAGTGTAATGCGATTAATTTGATAAATATCGAACAAGTTTGGGGAAGTGTGGAGTGCACACTTGTTTGAACCTATCTTGATTATGACGGGGGTTCGGGGGCAGCGCCCGGTTTGACCCAAAAATAAAAGCCCAGTTTTGAGCCTCTTTTACAGTTATAAACCCGTCCATATTTGAATTCTCGTTCCGATTCCTCAAAATTTCTACAAGTATATCTAGGGTATATGTAACCGTATCATACCCATCTTCTATACGTATTTACTATTGGTATATACCAATAATAAACTTCAATGATCAGCCACTAGACATGATGTTACATGTGGGAACCAGCCATTTAACCTCATGTGTGACTTTTGTGCAAGAAAACAAACTAAATCTCCTATATATCCATCCCATAATCATGCTATTTTGCACACACACATACAATTTCATTTCCAATTTTCTTTCAAGTTAATTCACTCCCTAATCTCTCTTCATTTACCTACTCAAGAACGTATCAATATAGTCATCCGATTTCAAGGAGATTACTTCCAATCTTTCAATCCCACTCCACCACTCTTTTGATTCCAAGATTTTTCTTACCTTTTCCAGTAGCTTTGTCCAAGTAACTTGAGGTAGTAACCTTATTCATAACCTTATTCGATTCATATTTATATAGCTATCTTATTTTGTGTTATAAAATTTTAACAACAAGAACATAGTTTGAGTGATTTCAAACTTGTTCGCAAACTAAATAGATCCTTCTAATTTGATTTTTAAAAAACACTTCAAGACCTGTAATATATCATATTATGACAAAATCGGATTAATCATATCTTGGCTAATTAACATAATATTTAATATATATTTACTTATGATTTTATTTTATATATTTCAGGACCACCCGTAAACAACACGAGAAGATTAATCATAAGACCTCATGATTGTACGCAACACGTCATTTGACAACATGGTACTTTATGTATGCAACACGTTATTTGACAACATGGTACCATGGGTCAAGATTAATTCTGATCAACACGAATACGATGGGGTCTTTATTTATTTTATTTAAGCAACTAATTGTGGACCACTAACATCGGACTGCTAACTACGGACTAAGAAAATATTAAAAGTATTAAAAGTATATATATATATATATATATATATATATATATATATATATATATATATATATATATATATATATATATATATATATATATATATGTAACGATTACTTGAAAAGAAAATATGTTGATATATTATATATATGGTTAGGTTCGTGATATCTATCGGAGACCAAGTCGAGTTAAATACCTTCAAGACAAAAGTGAGTATATAGTCCCACTTTTAAATTCTAAATATTTCGGGATGAGAATACATGCATTTTATGATTTACGTTATGGACACAAGTGATTAAAAATATATATTCTACGTTGAGTTGTACCACTGGCATACTTCCCTGTAACTTGGTAACTACTATTTACATGTTGATAGATCCTATCGGGCCTGACAACCCCAACCGGACTGGACGACCAGTATTCAACGGTTGCACAGTACTTCGTTTCGGTGACTACACTTGGTACGGTGTAGTAAGATTTCATAATAAAGGGAATATGCGACGTTGATTAAATGTTAAGTATGGTTATCAAGTGCTCAACAACTTAGAATATTTTTATTAAAACGTTTATATATGAAATCTTGTGGTCTATATTCATAACGCTGCCGGCTTTAAACCTATATCTCACCAACTTTATGTTGACGTTTTAAGCATGTTTATTCTTAGGTGATAACTAAAAGCTTCCGCTGCAACATGTTGAATTTAAGCAAGATCTTGAGTATGCATATTTGTGTCAAAAATAAAACTGCATATCGGAGGATTTGTAATGTAAAATATGTTGGAGGTCGTATTGTTATTATCACATGTAAAGTTTGTAAGTCTAAGATTATCGCTAAACGATAATCATTATTAAGTTGTTTAAACCTTGTATTTGTAATAAAAGCTATGGTTTGTATTGTAAAAACGAATGCAGTTTTTGAAAAATGTCGCGTATAGAGGTCAATACCTCGCGATGAAATCATATGTTATTGTATTCGTCCTTATGGTTAAGGTCGGGTTATGACATTTGTAATTCTCAATCTTTAAGGTCAATCTCTAGGATTGAGTAATATCAGTCTTAAAAGCTGATTTTTGATCTTTAAGGAGATTATCCTTTCTGGGGATCTGATTCATTAGTCTTATAAGCTAATTTGCACGGTGCCCCCCATTGTACGAGACATATCCTCTCATGGTTAGGATAAGTCTGACCACTTGGCGACCCTATTTTATGCTGAGGTCCGTGGATTTCCTGCTGATTTTAGAGATGACTTTTCTAGATTTTTCATCAACCTACAGCTGGTCTGGACGACAACTTCCTGACCTAAATCAAGAAGCGTGTTTCTTTTTTGGAAGACTTTACTTTCTTTTAATGATGGAATTGATTCATCGTGTAGATCCATCTTTTCTTTCAAATATATTATAAGAAATTGGGTAAAACTAATAAAATTGTCCAAAACAAAAGTATCTTCAATTATTTGTACAAAAATATGTGACATATGTTCTAAATAACTTGGTAAATTTTTCCCACACTTGACTTTTATTTTCCTTTCTTTGCCTTTTTATTGTCCTCTGTTCCATTTTAAATGAATTCTAACATTTTGGGTTGTTTCTCAATTCATGTCCTTTCCAAGGTAACAATAATTTCGGTGTTAATACCTAGTTTTATCGTTCATAAATATGTATAAACATGATTTTGAATTCATTTAGTTGAAAATTTTGAAAATTTTTACTAGAATTGGGTAGTCAGTATATAAGACTAGGGCTGTTCTTTATTATCAGAGAGCACTAGATTCTAATACAACTACTGCGTTACTAGTATTTTTAATGGTAACCAAGTGTTTAAATTAATTTTTTTTTAAAATTCTGAAAGAATTTATCCTCTTCCCACACTTAAGATATTGCAATGCCCTCATTTGCAAGAAATCAGTAACAATTTAAATTATTGAGGGTGATTAGCGTAGAAAAACGATTAAATTTTTACCAAAGTTTCCAAACATATTGTTGTTTGTTTGTTGAATGATAAATGGTGCACATCATTTGTTCATTCCGTTTGTTGTTTCTTCACATTTATTTTGCATCTTGTCGTCAAAATTAGTAGCTTTTGCTGAACTTAATGCCAGTCTTTGAAAATGCGTTGTTTTACCCTGTTGTGTACATAAGATAAACTGCAAACCTATATACATATTTTTGAAGTTTGGTATATTACCCCACATTCAAAAATTATTAAAATATAATAATAAAAGTTAGAAAATTATAAAAACTAATACAATACCAACATAAGTATTAAATATAGCAACATTACAAATAAATAAGATAAATAAGACTAAGTAAACTAGGGTTGATTCTGAAACCAGTAGGGGTTCCATGGTTCATTGTATCTATCTTGATATGCTTGAAATGGGTCATAGGTAGGAAAAGGTGGTCTCGTATCCTCGGTCCACGGAGGAAAATAGACTGGCTCAGTAGGAATGTTGTTCCTACCTTGGGAGGCTAAATAGGCTTTGATATATTCTTGATGATATTTCTAAGCCTGAAACTCTTGTTGTATAGCCCGTTGGTATTCAGTTTGGGACATTATTCTTTGTATATCGGTCATTTGGTTTCCTCCTCCCACATTACCTTGTTGTTGACCTCTTTCTCCCTGTGGATGATTCCCTTGATATGGAAGTGAAACATTATTTCTTTTCAACAAAACCTTTGCACCAGCTGATAATGCTAAAAACGAACATATATTTCATAGCATTATTCCTCAAGAACGACAAGCTTTTAGTTGCAATTGTTCTATTTACAAGTGATATTCGTTTAAATAATAAAAGGTGAAGACAAAAGACAGATTCGACGAATTGAAGACGCAAACGACCAAAAAGCTCAAAAGTACAAAATACAATCAAAGAGGTTCCAATTATTGATAAGAAACGTCTCAAAATTACAAGAGTACAAGATTCAAAACGCAAAGTACAAGATATTAAATTGTACGCAAGGACGTTCGAAAATCCGGAACCGGGACCAGAGTCAACTCTCAACGCTCGACGCAACGGACTAAAAATTACAAGTTAACTATGTATATAAATATATTATAATATATAATTAATTCTTAAAATTAATATATATATATATTATAATATATTTATAAAACGTCGGCAAATTAAAAGACAAACCTTTGTGAGCTGGAATTACGAACTCCGCGAGTTGCGGAGTATGGAGGCCAAAAATGCCGCGACTCGCGGAGCAGCCAAATACGAAAATCCCTATAAAACCCAACGAATTCTGATCATTTTTATCATCCAATATATCAATCTCTCTATATCTATACGTAATATTTATATTTATATTTATATTTTAATTTTAATTTTAATTTTAAATCCTAATAATAAGGGTATGTTAGCGAATGTTGTAAGGGTGTAAGTCAAAATTCTATCCGTGTAACGCTACGTTATTTTTAATCATTGTAAGTTATGTTTATATTATTTTCATTAATGTCTCGTAGCTAAGTTATTATTATGCTTATTTAATACCGAAGTAATCATGATGTTGGGCTAATTACTAAAATTGGGTAATTGGGCTTTGTACCATAATTGAGGTTTGGATAAAAGAACGACACTTGTGGAAATTAGACTATGGGCTATTAATGGGTTTTATATTAACTAAACAATACCTTGTTAATTTAATATACAAACTTATAATTCGACGTATTTATATATAACCACATACGCTTGACTGGGTACGGTGGGCGAAATATTTATAAATTCCAATAATTATTCATTTTACCGGACACGGAACTGGATTAATAGTTAATAGACTTGTTGAAACAGGGGTGAATTACATTCAAGGGTAATTGGTGTAATTGTTAACAAAGTAGTAAAACCTTGGTTTACACGCAGTCGATAACCTGGTGTATTCATTAAACAAAGTATTAAAACCTTGTTACAATTCGAATCCCCAATTAGTTGGAATATTTGACTTCGGGAATAAGAATAATTTGACGAAGGCTTTCGCTCTTTGTATTTATGACTGATGGACTATTATGGACAAATCCGTATGGACATATTAAATAATCCAGGACAAAGAACAATTAACCCATGGGCATAAAACTAAAATTAACACGTCAAACATCATGATTACGGAAGTTTAAATAAGCATAATTCTTTTATTTCATATTTAATTTCCTTTATTTTATATTTAATTGCACTTCTAATTATCGCACTTTTATTGTTATTGTATTTAATTGCAATTTTTAATTATCGCAAGTTTATTTTATCGCACTTTTATTATTCGCAATTTCATTATCGTTATTTACTTTACGCTTTAAATTAAGTCTTTTATTTATTTAATATTTTACATTTGGTTTTAACTGCGACTAAAGTTTTAAAATCGACAAACCGGTCATTAAACGGTAAAAACCCCCCTTTATAATAATAATATTACTTATATATATATTTGTATTTTTATAAAATAAAACTAATATAGCGTTAAGCTTTGTTTAAAAGATTCCCTGTGGACCGAACCGGACTTACTAAAAACTACACTACTGTACGATTAGGTACACTGCCTATAAGTGTTGTAGCAAGGTTTAAGTATATCCATTCAATAAATAAATAAATATCGTGTGTAAAATTGTATCGTATTTAATAGTATTTCCTAGTAAAATTTAAAGCTATTTTATATACACCTCGCATAACATCAAGTATATTTTTGGCGCCGCTGCCGGGGAATCTTAAACGCCGAAAGCGCAACGCTAAATATTAAAAAAAAAAGATTTTTATTTTTAGTTTACTTTTATAAAAATACGTTTTTGTAAAAATACGTTTTAAATATTCGAAAACATAGAAAAGAAAAACAAAAATATAAATATTTTTAAGAGTTTATTAAATATTTAAGTTTTATAAAGTTTCTTTGTTTTTATTTTATAAAAATATAAGTTTTATTTAAATATTTTGTGTTTATTTAGAACATAAAATTAAAAACCGAAAAAAAATATATATATATAAATCTAGTTTTAAGATTTTTATTTATAAAATTATAAAGTATTTCTATTTTTATTTTAGTTTTTAAATATAAGTTTTTATTATATAAATAATTTTATTTAAACAGAAAATATAAAACAGAAATTTAAAAAAAAAAAGTCGAATTAAATCCTGTACCTGAGTTGAATTTTGGAACCCCGCGACTCTCGGAGTTTGCTGCTTCGAATACCGCAACTCGCGGAGCCGTCTAACACGTGACAGAAACCCTAATCAGCATTAATTACGGAGTAATTATTATTTATTTATTATTATTAACCCTAATTACTTATTTATTATTATAATTAGTTTTAAGTTTTTAAATTAAATTGTATTTTAGTTAAATTAGTTTAATTAAAATATAAAATTAATAGTTTAATAAAATAAATAATATAAAAATAATATTTTTATAAAAATTGTACTTTTTACAACTTTTTGTATATTTTTATAGTTTGTCCCTTTTTAATTATTTTAGCGTAATATTTGTATTTTTCGCTCGTATTTAGTTTTAAGATATAGTTTTTGCCATAGTTATTTTTTTTACTTCTAGATTTTTAGGCTTTGCCATAAAATTCCTTAAGTGCTTTTTCTTTAGACTAAGATTTAGGTACTTTAGAATTTTGAGACGCCTTTTTAAGTTTTAGTACCTTTTTAAGTTATTTCCATTTGGGATATAGTTTTACTTGTAAGCTTTAATATTTTTAGACGCCTTTTACCTATGTATCAATTATCATTCCAATTAGTAATCTCAATTTGCGATTATAATTTTAAGTTAGTGATAGTAATAAGGTTGGGTTAGTCGAGTGTTTTTAAGTTCTATAAGTTACTCTTTTTCTTTCTTATTTTTATTTTTTGACCTTTTTCCGACGCACTCTTTTTCTTTCTTATTTCTCGTCATTCTAGTTTTAGGACATAGATTTGTATTCTACTTCTTATCTAAATTTCTTAAAATTACGAAAATTTATTTTAAGTGGTTAAATTGATAGACATCAAAATTTTCTGGTTCGTAGTAATAGTTGGATTTGTACGTGGACCGGGTTATTGGAGCCAAACAGTCCTCAATTATATTGAGACCAAACGAATCCTGCCCCTCTGCTGCATCTTTTGGCTATTCGAAACGTGGGCAAAATCAGAAAAGTCTATTAATTGGATAACTTATATAATTTTTATTTCTTTTTAAAAACTAATAGGATATTTAGTGAATGCACCGAGCAAGACGTTCACCACCTTTTGTACGTTCACCACCTGTAACTAGATCAAGACATTTAGCAAATATTACCGCCGTTGATTTTTCTTTAGAATCTTCATCCAGTCAACCAAGTACTCCAATTCAAATTTCCGATAATCCATTTTTTGAACCCGACCTCACAATTGAGAATCCGGATAATATTCAGGGACAATTCATAGATCCTGAACCACTAAACTTTCCTCCGGAACCACCAATCATTCAAACAGAGATTGTTGAGGAACGAACCATTAAATCAGAATCTGGAACCTTTAAGTATGGAGAATCTGGAACCTTTAAGTATGGAAGACTGAATGAGAGCTAAACGCACTGGCCAAGGTCACGCAATTACTCATCCTGACATTAATGCACCAGATTATGAAATCAAAGGACAAATTCTACATATGGTGACTAATCAATGCCAATTTAGTGGTGCGCCGAAGGAAGATCCAAACGAACATCTTCGTACCTTTAATAGGATCTGCACACTATTTAAAATAAGAGAAGTTGAGGATGAACAGATATATCTCATGTTATTTCCCTGGACTTTAAAGGGAGAAGCCAAAGATTGGTTGGAATCGTTACCTGAAGGGGCGATTGATACATGGGATGTTTTAGTTGAAAAATTTCTTAAACAATTCTTTCCTGCATCTAAAGCCGTAAGACTTCAAGGAGAAATTGTTACGTTCACACAGAAGCCAAATGAAACTCTATATGAGGCGTGGACAAGATTTGGAAAGTTATTAAGAGGATGTCCGCAACATGGTTTAGACACCTGTCAAATAGTACAAATATTCTACCAAGGATGTGACATCACTACAAGAAAAGACATCGATATAGCAGCTGGTGGTTCTATTATGAAGAAAACAGAAACTGATGCTTACAAAATTATTGATAACACTGCTTCCCACTCACATGAGTGGCACCAAGAAAAAGATATCGTTTGATCATCTAAAGCAGCTACAGCCGATTCTAGCCATGACTTAGATTCCATTTCCGCAAAGATAGATGCTGTCGAGAGACGAATGGAAAAGATGACTAAGGATATTCACTCAATACGAATTAGTTGTGAGCAGTGTGGAGGACCACATTTGACAAAAGATTGTCTTAGTATTGAATTAACAATGGAACAAAGAGAGAATATTTCATACATAAACCAAAGGCCTGGAAATAATTATCAGAATAATTATCAACCGCCAAGACCGATCTACAATCAAAACCAGAACTATAACCGAAATATTCCATACAACAACCAACAAGGTCCCAGCAATCAACAAGTATCCAATAATACTTACAATCAGCAAAGACCTAATTTTCAAAACAAACCACCACAACAAACCGATGATAAAAAGCCGAATTTAGAAGATATGATGACGAAGCTAGTTGAAACTCAAACGCAGTTTTTCACATCTCAAAAACAAACTAATGAACAAAATGCTCAAGCATTTAGAAATCAACAAGCTTCTATTCAAAACTTGGAACAAGAAGTAAGTAACCTAGCAAGATTAATAGGTGAAAGAAAACCGGGAAGTCTACCTAGTGATACAAATGCTAACCCCCGGAATGAAACAGCTAAAGCTATTACCACAAGAAGTGGTACAACACTTAAACCACCTGAAATACCTGTAACTTCTGATGAAGCTATTCCTGCTCCACAAGAACCACAACCTGATCAAGATAAGGAAAAAGAACCGGTAGTTGAAAAGGTTAATGAAGATAACACAGCTAAGGATAAACCTTATGTTAAACCATACCAACCACCACTTCCTTACCCGAGTAAAATGAAGAAAGAGAAACTTGAAGCCGAGCAATCCAAATTCTTGGATATGTTTAAACAGATAAATGTAAATCTTCCTTTCATTGATGTGATTTCAGGAATGCCTAGATATGCTAAATTTCTGAAAGATCTAATCTCAAATAGAAAGAAAATGGAAGAACTCTCGGCTGTTACTATGAATGCTAATTGTTCAGCAGTGCTGTTGAATAAGATACCAGAAAAATTATCTGATCCAGGAAGTTTCACAATTCCATGTTTTCTGGGTAGTCTTAGTTCAATAGAAACATTGGCAGACTTAGGTGCTAGTATAAATCTAATGCCGTATTCACTATACGCTAAACTAGACCTTGGAGAATTGAAACCAACAAGAATAAGCATACAACTAGCCGATCGATCAATAAAATATCCTAAAGGGATAATGGAGAACATGCTAGTTAAAGTTGGTACTTTAGTATTTCCAGTAGATTTTGTTGTTCTGGACATGGAAGAAGATTCTCAAGTTCCTCTCATATTAGGAAGACCATTCTTAAACACGGCTAAAGCAATGATAGACGTGTTCAGTAAGAAATTGACCCTAAGTATAGAGGACGAGAGTGTTACCTTTTCAGTTGATAGAGCAATGCAACAACCACAATCTGCAGATGATACATGTTATTATATTCAAACTATAGATGCACATGCAGAATTATTAGAAGAATTTCCAGAATTACAAGGAACAGGAGAATGTTCTTTAGGAGAAGGTAATGAACCAATTAATGAAGCTGAAATATTAGCTACACTTATAGCTAATGGATATGAACCAACAACAGAAGAAATTCAAATGCTAAAAGAAGAAGACAGATATCGATATAAATCATCGATAGAAGAACCACCGAAATTAGAGTTAAAGCCACTTCCAAACCATTTAGAATACGCTTATTTACATGGTGAATCTGAATTACCTGTAATAATATCATCTTCTCTTACTGAAAATGAGAAATCACAACTCATTTCTGTGTTGAAAGCTCATAAACCAGCCATTGCATGGAAGATTCATGATATTAAAGGAATAAGTCCTTCGTATTGCACACATAAAATCCTTATGGAAGAAGGTCTTAAAATGTATGTGCAACGCCAACAAAGACTAAATCCTAATATGCAAGATGTAGTTAAGAAAGAAATTATTAAACTGCTAGATGCAGGTTTAATATATCCAATTTCTGATAGTCCATGGGTAAGCCCAGTTCAATGCGTGCCTAAGAAGGGTGGCATGACTGTCATTACAAATGAGAAAAATGAGCTTATTCCTACTAGGATCTTAACAGGATGGCGTGTATGTATTGATTATAGAAAATTAAATGACGCCACCAGAAAAGATCACTTTCCCTTACCTTTCATTGATCAAATGTTGGAAAGATTAGCCGGAAATAGTTACTATTGTTTTCTAGATGGATTTTCCGGATATTTTCAAATTCCAATAGCACCCGAAGATCAAGAGAAAACCACATTCACGTGCCCTTATGGTACTTTTGCTTACAAACACATGCCATTTGGACTTTGCAACGCCCCTGCAACCTTTCAAAGGTGTATGATCGCGATTTTTCACGACATGATAGAAGAATGCATGGAAGTTTTCATGGATGACTTTTCAGTCTTCGGAGATACATTTGAATCATGTCTAGTTAATCTGGAACGAATGCTTATTAGATGCGAACAATCAAATCTAGTTCTTAATTGGGAGAAATGCCATTTCATGGTTAAAGAAGGCATCGTTCTTGGACATAAAATTTCAAAAGAAGGAATTGAAATGGATAGAGCTAAAGTAGATGTAATTGCTAAACTTTCACATCCCACCAATGTTAGAGGAGTTAGGAGTTTTCTAGGGCATGCCGTTTTTACCGACGTTTCATAAAAGATTTTTCTAAAATTGCCACTCCTATGAATAAACTCCTAGAAAAGGATGCTCCATTCATCTTTTCAGATGAATGCATCAAATCTTTTAATATTCTTAAAGAGAAACTCACTAATGCGCCGATCATGATAACACCGAATTGGAATCTACCATTTGAACTAATGTGCGATGCAAGTGATTTTGCAATGGGAGCCGTTTTAGGACAAAGGATTGAAAAACGATTTCAACCTATATATTATGCTAGTAAGACGTTACAAGGAGCACAAACGAACTATACAACTACTGAAAAAGAACTCCTTGCTATTGTCTTTGCTTTTGACCAATTTCGTTCATATCTCGTTCTAGCAAAAACGGTGGTCTATACCGACCATTCTGCTCTTAGATACCTATTTTCGCAACAAGATGCTAAACCAAGATTAATCCGTTGGATCTTACTCTTACAAGAGTTTGATATTGAAATCCGAGATAAAAGAGGAGCAGAAAATCTCGCCGCTGATCATCTTTCTCGTCTTGAAAATCCCGAATTAGTTGTTCTAAATGAATCGGCCATACAAGACAACTTTCCTGATGAATATCTATTGAAGATAGATTATAATGAAATACCATGGTTTGCAGACTATGCAAACTACTTAGTATGTGGATTCCTTGAAAAAGAATTATCGTACCAAAAACGAAAGAAATTCTTCAGTGATATAAAACACTATTTTTGGGAAGATCCACATCTGTTTAAAAGTTGTCCAGATGGAATAATACGCCGATGTGTATTTGGAGATGAAGCTAGTAAAATTTTAAACCATTGTCACACAGGAGCAACAGGAGGGCATTATGGGCCTCAATTAACAGCAAGAAAAGTTTATGAAGCTGGATTCTATTGGCCTACAATTTACAAAGACGCACACCTTCTTTGCAAATCCTGTGATGCATGTCAAAGGGCCAGAAAAATAAGTCAACGTGATGAAATGCCACAAAATGTCATACAAGTATGTGAAGTATTTGACATTTGGGGTATTGACTTTATGGGTCCATTTCCAAAATCTCATAATAATCTCTACATTCTCGTTGCCATTGATTATGTATCTAAATGGGCGGAAGCACAAGCTCTCCCAACTAACGATGCACGAGTTGTAGTCAACTTTTTAAAACGTCTTTTTGCAAGGTTTGGAACACCGAAAGCTTTAATAAGTGATTGGGGAACTCATTTCTGTAATAATCAACTTGAAAAAGTTCTTAAAAGATATGGAGTAACTCATAAAATCTCCACCGCATATCATCCACAAACAAGTGGACAAGTTAAAAATACCAACCGAGCTTTAAAACGTATTCTAGAGAAAATCGTAGGATCAAATCCGAAGGAATAGTCCATTAAATTGGAGGATGCACTCTGGGCTTTTAGAACAGCCTACAAAACTCCAATTGGAACCACACCTTTTAAACTCGTCTACGGAAAAACATCTCATCTTCCAGTAGAAATTGAACACAAAGCATTTTGGGCTTTGAAAATATGTAATCTTGATTTACATGAAGCTGGACATCTACGATTAAGTCAACTAAACGAATTAGAAGAATTAAGACATGAAGCATACGAAAATTCGTTAATCTATAAAGAAAGAACGAAGAAATGGCATGATAAAAGAATCAAAAGTTCAAAAGAATTTAAAGAAGGAGACAGAGTTCTTCTTTTCAATTCACGATTCAAGCTATTTCCTGGAAAATTGAAATCAAGATGGTCTGGACCATTCATAGTCAAAAGAGTTTTCCCATACGGAATGATAGAATTAATAAATTCAAATGGAATTGAATTTAAAGTTAATGGTCACAGAGTTAAACATTACATACATAGTCCGATGGAAGTTGACAATGAAGTTAATCATAATTTCACCACCCAAGAAAACCTTCAAAATGAAAACATAAATATGTTATCAACAACATATGAAAAATCAAAATTAGAATATAAGGAGGATTCAAATTTGAGTGATGAAGAAGAATTCTTATACAAACCTCCCATTCCAAGAAATGAAGAAAAATGTGAACAAAAAATTCAAATAGAAGTGAAAGACCCAAGGAAAGAACACACGAAAAAGGTTTACAAACCAACTCGACTTACTAAAGCAGGAGACCCGAGTGAATTTATCATTTCTTGCTTGCTTAATGATGGTGCGGTATATAATGGACTCGCAGATTTAGGAGCAAGTGCAAATATTATGCCTCTTTCCTTATACAAAAGATTAGGCATGGGTAAATTAAAACCAACCAAAATAGGTGTTTAATTATTTGACCAAACCATTAAACACCCGGTTGGAATAGCAAATAATTTACTTGTTAACGTGGGAAGTTTGACCTTTGTTGCAAACTTCATAGTGATTAATATGGAGGAAAACCTTGATATTCCTCTAATTCTAGGTCGCCCATTTTTAGCAACCACCGAGGCATTCATTGATGTAAGAGAAGGTAGAATGACACTTAGGGATGGTGATACATCGATCACCTTTGTGAACCGAAAGTTTAGATCTCCACAAACCAAAACTGTTAGACCAATAAAAATGCATAAGTGTGGGGAAGATGAAGAAATACTTAATGATGATCCAATCACAAAGAATGCCGTTGATGATACAAAATTAGATGAACCCATTTTTAACAGTTCAACGAAGAAACTTTATAAACGGATTCACGATGGTAAGATTAAAGGAAACTTTAAGTTATATAACCGATTAATATCCAATTTATCGTCAAAAGAAAAGGCAATGTTAGTTGAATTTGTGAAAGTTACGGAGGAAATCAACAAATAGATTGAAGTAAAAGTCAAAGATATACAAGTTGTTGATGATTCAATTGAAAATAATGTTAATCACAATTTCAACTAAGTATAGGGAGGTTTATGTATTTCTGTTAGAGTTAGATTTTTTGTTTTCGTGTAGTTCTCGAAAATGGAACTCGGATGGTCTTTCCCTAGCAGACCCTAAAGAACTAGTCTTCTCCCCCAATTCTGAATTTTTATTTTTTTTAGATTTTTACGAAATGAAGACTTCCTGTGAACTAAACCATGGTCTAATGCTACACGCTTTGATCACTAAACGTAATAATGACACACTTCCGAGTGAAATAGTATCAGTAATCAGAGAAAGATTGGACGGAGTAAGAAAAGAATCCAGATGCGAAGATAATAAGTTACAATTTGGTAAAGGAAAATCAAAATCCGGAGCAAAAAGAAGAGCACGACACCTAGAAAGATGTCACAAATGCGGAAAATGGTCACATGGAGGTAAATGTTCAAATAATCAAACATATTCAAACACCGAATTTGTTACTTTATGCAGAGACGGACCGTTCATATGTTTAGAAGAAAAAACACTGAATGCTCGAGGTTACGCCTATGTAGCTATGGAAAACCAATTAAACCGACTATCTTATGAATGGGATAGATCATATAACTAATAATACTATCTCACATGTAAGTCTGTACAGTTTTTTTTTTAACCTTTTGATAATAAACGCTAATTTGTTCGCTATAAAGTATTAAATTGGTATTGAATAAAATTAGGTTTGGCGACCGAAATTATTGATATCATTCAAAAATTTATTACATCACTGCGAAATTTAACGTTTATTCTTAAGGTATAAATATCTTTAATCAATCAACCCAAAATATTTCAAAAATTCGTCATGAGTTAAATTAGGTCATGGAACCGAAATTACTTTACCGAAAAGAGGGGCGCATATTTTTGATAATATTTGATTGATTAAAGTGGGATAAAAGCCAAAAAGATTTTTAATTTTATTTGTACTTTGTTTTTTAAAATTAATATTAAAATAATATTGTAAACTTGTTAAAATTAAATCAATATATTTAAAATTGTAAATATTTGAAAAATTAATATTTTTAATATAAGTTTGTATGTATAAAAACAAAAATATAATTTAAGTTTGGTGTGAATTTTTAATTTTATGCATTTTAAATTTAAGTTTGGTGTGAATTTAAAAACAAATTTTTTTTTTCGCTAAGTTAAAAATATGATTTTTAAAATTCGTCGTGAGTTGAAGACTAGGTCGTTGAACCGAAATTGCTTTACCCGAGGGAGGGACGAGAACTTTTATTATCATTATTTTTAATCTTATTAAATTAAAGTATGCCAAAAAAAAAAAATTAAAAAACCCAAAAATCTTTGCTTTTAAAACCGCGCTTTAAATAGACAAATTTTAAAATTTTGTCGAGGGACGGACTAGGACATCGTTCCGAAACGACCTCGTCCTAAATAACAAGGGAAACAAAATTTTAAAATTAATTAATTAATTGTTTTATAAGTTAAGGTTTATATAAATAAAAAAAAAAACTCCGCGACTCGCGGAGTTTGAAAGGGAAATCCACCGCGACTCGCGGAGGATGAAAAATCCAGAAAAAAATATATACTGATCGAACAGATCAGTATCCTCACTCCCCACACCACAAAACTGCGAAAAAAACCCGAGAAAACACTCCCAAATTCACAATTTTTGACCGTTAATCATCAAATCTTTTACTAAAATCATGTTGAGAAGGATGCTATCAAGGAATTACTCAAGAAAAATGGTAAATTTCTACACCTAAACACCATTTAATCCAAAAATTAGTGTTCTTGAGCAATTTTATACCCAATTTGATTTTGATGCTTTTTAGTGTTATTATGCTTAAATTGTTTATGTATTATGCTTGTATAACCTAGATTGATGCTATTTAACATGATTAGAAGCCTTAAACTTCAAATTTTGAGTAATCTAGGGTTTGTGTTCTTGAGCAATTTGGGGCTTTTTGATATAAACAGGTTATGGCTGATTTTTGTCATGAATTGTTACTAAATTAAGTAATTTAACATGTTTAGGTAGTTAAATGATCCAAACTTTCAGCCTAAACATGATTTTGAGAATTAAAGTGGATTTTTTCAAGTCTAAAATTCATGAACTTGATTTTTGAGAGATAATGCCATTTGAAACTTGTTTAATTGCTAATAATGATTATTTTGACATGTTATTTGAGTTGAATGCTTATGAACTTGGCGAACATTTTCGTATATGCTTATTTGAAAAAGTGTAGATTTGATGAAAATATGAAAATGAGCTTAAGTTTGATATAAATTGATCATGTCATTGTAATTATTTTAATTGATGATTTTGCTGACACTAATGCATATTTGGATGCACAAAAATTGTGTTTGATGTGTTTTGCAGACTGAAAGGGGTGAATCTTCATCCCAAGCTCGCAATGCTCCTGCTGAGAATACAGAACAACAGGAGGTGGATAACTACTACAAACAAGATATACCTCATCCAGTCATGACATTTTCTGATATGCACTTGGAAGATTTGCACCCGAACCTGAGATTTGACAGACTTTGGATAGATTATCCAAAATACCAAAGGGGTTTGCATACTCTTCATTCTAAAGTTGTTGAAGTACCTAGGGTCATAGAATGGAGACCATTAGAAGCTGTAGAATTGGCCGGGCCAATTATGGAATTACTTGCACAGAGATATGGTAATTCTACTTTTAACGATTGGGTACGGTTATTCAACATGCGTAGACCTGTATATAAAGTATGGTGTGAAGAATTGTTGTGTAGTATAGAATTAAATGATCGGGTAGCTAGTTTAACCGATCGATCTTTTATTAGATTTTTGTTAGGAGGTTCGATGCGCCACATGTCTTTACTAGACATGGCTCAGGCTTTACGTATATATACGCCTGAGGAGTTAGCATCTGCCGATTATAGAGGGTTGATACTAAATGGTAGAAAGATAGACAAAAATTTTGATACGCATGGTGTATGGAGTCAAATGACTAGCCATCACCGATTTAAAGGGGGAAATTACTCTTATTTGGATATAGATAGAGCAGAGTTAAGAGTAATTCATAGATTTTTAGCCAATTCGATTACACAACGAGGCAAGAACAAGGAAAAGGTAAATGAACAGGATTTGTTTTACCACATGTGTATTCGAGACCCACAAAGCGCTGTAAGTATACCTTATTGTGTGGGTTATTATTTATCAGCTATGGTTAGGGGGATGAGACCGCATAGCATAATAGGAGGTGGTATATTTATTACTTTGATTGCTGAATATCTCGGTGTGGATATAAGTCGGGGGAGATTACTAATCGAAGAACCAGAACCCCGAGATACAATAGGTTTAAATGTATACCATGGTGCGAAAGTTTTGAAGAGGCGAAATAACGCCGCAGTACGATATAATGGTAGACATCCACAGGTTGAGAGAAACCAACAGCAAGGTAATGTAGGAGGGGGAAATGAAATGGCAGAAATGCAAAGGTTTATAGCTTCACAAGAGTATGAAAATGCTAGACATAGAGCATTTGAAGATTGGCAAGTTCATCAAAACCAAATCATAGTTTATTGCCAACATATAGGTAGAAACTATATTCCTACTCCATCGCCCATATTCCCTCCCTGGTCTATAGAGATCCAACCACCGTATCCTACGTATAACCCAGCCGAATCATTTTATAACACATATGGTTATACATGGAACCCCTACTGGTATCAGTATCATCCCTAGTCTACTTAGTTTTATTTATTTTATAATTTGTAATGTTGATACATTTAATACTTATGT
This sequence comes from Rutidosis leptorrhynchoides, assembly GCF_046630445.1. Lineage (NCBI taxonomy): Eukaryota > Viridiplantae > Streptophyta > Magnoliopsida > Asterales > Asteraceae > Rutidosis > Rutidosis leptorrhynchoides. The sequence continues at coordinate 29,051,644 of NC_092342.1, forward strand.
TAATATTGTAATAGTTTTTATAATTTTCTAACTTTTATTATTAGATTTTAATAATGTTTGAATGTGGGGTAATATACCAAACTTCAAAAATATGTATATATGTTTGCAGTTTATCTTATGTACACAACAGGGTAAAACAACCCATTTTCAAAGACTGGCATTAAGTTCAGCAAAAGTAACTAATTTTGACGACAAGATGCAAAATAAATGTGATATAACAACAAGACGGGATGAACAAATAATGTGCACCATTTATCATTCAACACAAACACAAATATGTTTGGAAAATTTGGTAAAATTTAATCAGTTTCACAAAAATCACCCTCAATAATTTAAATTGTTACTGATTTCTTGCAAATGAGGGCATTGCAAGATCTTAAGTGTGGGAAGGGGTTAAATTCTTTCAAATTTTTAAAATTTTTATCTTAAACACTTGGTTACCATTAAAAATACTAGTAAAGCAGTAGTTGTATTAGAATCTAGTGCTCTCTGATAATAAAAAACAGCCCTAGTCTTATATACTAACTACCCAATTCTAGTAAAATTTTTCAAAATTTTCAATTAAATGAACTCAAAATCATGTTTATACATATTTATGAATGATAAAACTAGGTTTTAACACCGAAATTATTGTTACCTCGGAAAGGACATAAATTGAGAAACAAACTAAAATATTAAAATTCATTTAAAATGGAATAGAGGACAGTAAAAAGGAAAATAAAAGTCAAGTGTGGGAAAATTTACCAAGATATTTTAAATATATGTCACATATTTCTGTAACAAATAACTGAAAATACTTTTGCGTTGGACTAAACTAAACTGTTTTACCCGATGAAAGAAAAGAAGAGATGGATCTACACGATGAATCAATTCCATCATTAAAAGGAAGTAAAGTCTTCCGAAAAAGAAACGCGCTTCTTGATTTAGGTCAGGAAGTTGTCGTCCAGACCAGCTGTAGGTTGACAAAAAAATCTAGAAAAGTCATCACTAAAATCAGCAGGAAATCCACGGACCTCAGCATTAAACAGGGTCGCCAAGTGGTCAGATTTATCCTAACCATGAGAAGGATTTATCTCGTACAATGGGGGGGCACCGTGCAAATTAGCTGGATAAGACTAATGAATCAGATCCCCAGAAAGGATAATCTCCTTAAAAGATCAAAAATCAGCTTTTAAACCTGATATTACTCAATCCTTGAGATTGACCTTAAAGATTGAGAATTACAAACTCATGGAATTCGATGATATCTAAACTCGAGCTTGAACGAGAAAATATTTTGATCAAAATTACATACCGATTTGTTTTCTAAAAACCCATTTTCAATGCGTTCATTACCATTGAACGTAAAATCCTAGGAATTCACCCGGAATTCATTAGGTCACCTGAACCAAATCGGGTGTCAACCGTAAGAACGGTGGTTGCATAGCATGGTCGGAGACAGGACCTTGTGCCAGACCGAAAAAATTATAGGGTGATCTTACTATTGCTCCTACAAAGGATAGTACTAGCATCCGACATGTTTATAGACCATAATCAAAAGCAAGTCACGGGACATTGCCTTAACAGTTGCTTGTTCAACGCTTTCCTTTACAACCGGACGGTAGTTTACCAAAAGGTAATATACGGGACAAGTAAACTGGACGTGTTGCTTTCCAAATACAAGGTTAGCAAGTGGGTGACACAAAACCGTAAGTTTTGAGCTAAAATTTTCAAATCTGAAACCCACCAAACCCACAAAAATAATTTGCAAACACCGGTGAAGGGTTATTCCGGAAAACTTATCTAGGGTAAAAACTAGATTTAATTTTCAAAAGATCAAATGTTTTCATAAAGATCTAATTTCCTTAATGGATCTAAATTTTTATAGTCATGTGGGACTGTAAACCATATCGTTACTACCATTGTTTATACCGCCGTATAGAAATCACTGATGTACAAAGTGTGAAGAATAAAGAAGTGATTCTAGTATTTCAAGACTATATTGCTTGAGGACAAGCAACGCTCAAGTGTGGGAATATTTGATAATGCTAAAAACGAACATATATTTCATAGCATTATTCCTCAAGAAAGACAAGCTTATAGTTGCAATTGTTCTATTTACAAGTGATATTCGTTTAAATAATAAAAGGTGAAGACAAAAGACAGATTCGACGAATTGAAGACGCAAACGACCAAAAAGCTCAAAAGTACAAAATACAATCAAAGAGGTTCCAATTATTGATAAGAAATGTCTCGAAATTACAAGAGTACAAGATTCAAAACGCAAAGTACAAGATATTAAATTGTACGCAAGGACGTTCGAAAATTCGGAACCGGGACCAGAGTCAACTCTCAACGCTCGACGCAAAGGACTAAAAATTACAAGTTAACTATGTATATAAATATAATATAATATATAATTAATTCTTAAAATTAATATATATATTATAATATATTTATAAAACGTCGGCAAATTAAAATACAAACCTTTGTGAGCTGGAATTACGAACTCCGCGAGTTGCGGAGTATGGAGGCCAAAAATGCCGCGACTCGCGGAGCAGCCAAATACGAAAATCCCTATAAAACCCAACGAATTCTGATCATTTTTATCATCCAATATATTAATCTCTCTATATCTATACGTAATATTTATATTTATATTTATATTTTAATTTTAATTTTAATTTTAAATCCTAATAATAAGGGTATGTTAGCGAATGTTGTAAGGGTGTAAGTCAAAATTCTGTCCGTGTAACGCTACGCTATTTTTAATCATTGTAAGTTATGTTTATATTATTTTCATTAATGTCTCGTAGCTAAGTTATTATTATGCTTATTTAATACCGAAGTAATCATGATGTTGGGCTAATTACTAAAATTGGGTAATTGGGCTTTGTACCATAATTGGGGTTTGGATAAAAGAACGACACTTGTGGAAATTAGACTATGGGCTATTAATGGGTTTTATATTAACTAAACAATACCTTGTTAATTTAATATACAAACTTATAATTCGACGTATTTATATATAACCACATACGCTTGACTGGGTACGGTGGACGGGATATTTATAAATACCAATAATTATTCATTTTACCGGACACGGAACTGGATTAATAGTTAATAGACTTGTTGAAACAGGGGTGAATTACATTCAAGGGTAATTGGTGTAATTGTTAATAAAGTAGTAAAACCTTGGTTTACACGCAGTCGATAACCTGGTGTATTCATTAAACAAAGTATTAAAACCTTGTTACAATTCGAATCCCCAATTAGTTGGAATATTTGACTTCGGGAATAAGAATAATTTGACGAAGGCTTTCGTTCTTTGTATTTATGACTGATGGACTATTATGGACAAATCCGTATGGACATATTAAATAATCCAGGACAAAGAACAATTAACCCATGGGCATAAAACTAAAATCAACACGTCAAACATTATGATTACGGAAGTTTAAATAAGCATAATTCTTTTATTTTATATTTAATTTCCTTTATTTTATATTTAATTGCACTTCTAATTGTCGCACTTTTATTGTTATTGTATTTAATTGCACTTTTTAATTATCGCAAGTTTATTTTATCGCACTTTTATTATTCGCAATTTCATTATCGTTATTTACTTTACGCTTTAAATTAAGTCTTTTATTTATTTAATATTTTACATTTGGTTTTAACTGCGACTAAAGTTTTAAAATCGACAAACCGGTCATTAAACGGTAAAAAACCCCCCTTTATAATAATAATATTACTTATATATATATTTGTATTTTTATAAAATAAAACTAATATAGCGTTAAGCTTTGTTTAAAAGATTCCCTGTGGACCGAACCGGACTTACTAAAAACTACACTACTGTACGATTAGGTACACTGCCTATAAGTGTTGTAGCAAGGTTTAAGTATATCCATTCAATAAATAAATAAATATCTTGTGTAAAATTGTATCGTATTTAATAGTATTTCCTAGTAAAATTTAAAGCTATTTTATATACACCTCGCATAACATCACCAGCATATACCCGCATATCAATCCGATCACGAGGAATGGGTACTTGTACTAACTCCCTTCCTCGAGTAATATCTAAAATGTCCCGTTCTTATTGATTAAAAACGTTCCATATTAATTGATTTCGTTGCGAGGTTTTGACCTCTATATGAGACGTTTTTCAAAGACTGCATTCATTTTTAAAACAAACCATAACCTTTATTTCATAGATAAAGGTTTTAAAAAGCTTTACGTAGATTATCAAATAATGATAATCTAAAATATCCTGTTTACACACGACCATTACATAATGGTTTACAATACAAATATGTTACAACAAAATAAGTTTCTTGAATGCAGTTTTTACACAATATCATACAAGCATGGACTCCAAATCTCGTCCTTATTTAAGTATGCGACAGCGGAAGCTCTTAATAATCACCTGAGAATAAACATGCTTAAAACGTCAACAAAAATGTTGGTGAGTTATAGGTTTAACCTATATATATCAAATCATAATAATAGACCACAAGATTTCATATTTCAATACACATCCCATACATAGAGATAAAAATCATTCATATGGTGAACACCTGGTAACCGACATTAACAAGATGCATATATATAAGAATATCCCCATCATTCCGGGACACCCTTCGGATATGATATAAATTTCGAAGTACTAAAGCATCCGGTACTTTGGATGGGGTTTGTTAGGCCCAATAGATCTATCTTTAGGATTCGCGTCAATTAGGGTGTCTGTTCCCTAATTCTTAGATTACCAGACTTAATAAAAAGGGGCATATTCGATTTCGATAATTCAACCATAGAATGTAGTTTCACGTACTTGTGTCTATTTTGTAAATCATTTATAAAACCTGCATGTATTCTCATCCCAAAAATATTAGATTTTAAAAGTGGGACTATAACTCACTTTCACAGATTTTTACTTCGTCGGGAAGTAAGACTTGGCCACTGGTTGATTCACTAACCTATAACAATATATACATATATATCAAAGTATGTTCAAAATATATTTACAACACTTTTAATATATTTTGATGTTTTAAGTTTATTAAGTCAGCTGTCCTCGTTAGTAACCTACAACTAGTTGTCTACAGTTAGATGTACAGAAATAAATCGATAAATATTATCTTGAATCAATCCACGACCCAGTGTATATGTATCTCAGTATTGATCACAACTCAGACTATATATATTTTGGAATCAACCTCAACCCTGTATAGCTAACTCCAACATTCACATATAGAGTGTCTATGGTTGTTCCGAAATATATATAGATGTGTCGACATGATAGGTCGAAACAGTGTATACGTGTCTATGGTATCTCAAGATTACATAATATACAATACAAGTTGATTAAGTTATGGTTGGAATAGATTTGTTACCAATTTTCACGTAGCTAAAATGAGAAAAATTATCCAATCTTGTTTTACCCATAACTTCTTCATTTTAAATCCGTTTTGAGTGAATCAAATTGCTATGGTTTCATATTGAACTCTATTTTATGAATATAAACAGAAAAAGTATAGGTTTATAGTCGGAAAAATAAGTTACAAGTCATTTTTGTAAAGGTAGTCATTTCAGTCGAAAGAACGACGTCTAGATGACCATTTTAGAAAACATACTTCCACTTTGAGTTTAACCATAATTTTTGGATATAGTTTCATGTTCATAATAAAAATCATTTTCTCAGAATAACAAATTTTAAATCAAAGTTTATCATAGTTTTTAATTAACTAACCCAAAACAGCCCGCGGTGTTACTACGACGGCGTAAATCCGGTTTTACGGTGTTTTTCGTGTTTCCAGGTTTTAAATCATTAAGTTAGCATATCATATAGATATAGAACATGTGTTTAGTTGATTTTAAAAGTCAAGTTAGAAGGATTAACTTTTGTTTGCGAACAAGTTTAGAATTAACTAAACTATGTTCTAGTGATTACAAGTTTAAACCTTCGAATAAGATAGCTTTATATGTATGAATCGAATGATGTTATGAACATCATTAATACCTTAAGTTCCTTGGATAAACCTACTGGAAAAGAGAAAAATGGATCTAGCTTCAACGGATCCTTGGATGGCTCGAAGTTCTTGAAGCAGAATCATGACACGAAAACAAGTTCAAGTAAGATCATCACTTGAAATAAGATTGTTATAGTTATAGAAATTGAACCAAAGTTTGAATATGATTATTACCTTGTATTAGAATGATAACCTACTGTAAGAAACAAAGATTTCTTGAGGTTTGATGATCACCTTACAAGATTGGAAGTGAGCTAGCAAACTTGAAAGTATTCTTGATTTTATGTAACTAGAACTTGTAGAATATATGAAGAACACTTAGAACTTGAAGATAGAACTTGAGAGAGATCAATTAGATGAAGAAAATTGAAGAATGAAAGTGTTTGTAGGTTTTTTTGGTCGTTGGTGTATGGATTAGATATAAAGGATATGTAATTTTGTTTTCATGTAAATAAGTCATGAATGATTACTCATATTTTTATAATTTTATGAGATATTTCATGCTAGTTGCCAAATGATGGTTCCCACATGTGTTAGGTGACTCACATGGGCTGCTAAGAGCTGATCATTGGAGTGTATATACCAATAGTACATACATCTAAAAGCTGTGTATTGTACGAGTACGAATACGGGTGCATACGAGTAGAATTGTTGATGAAACTGAACGAGGATGTAATTGTAAGCATTTTTGTTAAGTAGAAGTATTTTGATAAGTGTATTGAAGTCTTTCAAAAGTGTATAAATACATATTAAAACACTACATGTATATACATTTTAACTGAGTCGTTAAGTCATCGTTAGTCGTTACATGTAAGTGTTGTTTTGAAACCTTTAGGTTAACGATCTTGTTAAATGTTGTTAACCCAATGTTTATAATATCAAATGAGATTTTAAATTATTATATTATCATGATATTATCATGTATGAATATCTCTTAATATGATATATATACATTAAATGTCTTTACAACGATAATCATTACATATATGTCTCGTTTAAAAATCATTAAGTTAGTAGTCTTGTTTTTACATATGTAGTTCATTGTTAATATACTTAATGATATGTTTATTTATCATAGTATCATGTTAACTATATATATATCCATATATATGTCATCATATAGTTTTTACAAGTTTTAACGTTCGTGAATCACCGGTCAACTTGGGTGGTCAATTGTCTATATGAAACATATTTCAATTAATTAAGTCTTAACAAGTTTGATTGCTTAACATGTTGGAAACATTTAATCATGTAAATATCAATCTCAATTAATATATATAAACATGGAAAAGTTCGGGTCACTACAATATCCACACCGAGGTACTCGGCAATTAAAGTCACAAAGATACCACCTCCTATAATACTATTGTTTCGCATTCCCTTTACCATATCCGATAAATAATAGCCCACACAATAAGGAATATTTACAAAGCTCTGTGGGTCTCTAATACACATCAGATAAAATAAATCATCTTCAGTCACTTTATCTTTATTTCTACCCCTTTGTGTAATAGAGTTGGAAATGAATCTATGGATTACCCTAAGCTCGGCTCTATCTATATCAGTATAAGAATAATGACCTCTACGAAAACGATTATGACTAGTCATTATACTCCACAACTCATTCTTATCAAAATCATAATCAACCCTTCTACCATTACTTATCAACTGTCTACAATCATTAGTTAATAATTCTTCAGCCGTATAAATACACAAAGCTTCAGCAATATCTAATAAAGACATACGGCGCATTACACCTCCTAATAGAAATCTAATAAAACTTCTATCCGTTAAACTAGTTACTTCATCATTTAGTTCAATAGTACTTACTAACTCAACGCCCCATTCCTTATACACAGGTCTACGTATAGTGAATAGATTAATCCAATCATTGAAAGTAGAATTACCATACCTTTGTGTAAGTAATTCTCTTATTGGCTCGGCCAATCCCACTGTCTCTAATAGTGCCCAATCTATCACCCTGGACACTTCAACATCTTTGGGATGAAGAATGCTCAAGTTCCTCAGATATTTTGGATAGTCTATCTAAAATCTATCAAATCGTAAGTTAGGGTGTAGATTTGCTTCAACTGCTCGTGACAATGAAATAAAAGGGTGCGGTTGATTCTGTTTGTATTGTTCACTGAGATCTTGATCCTCGTCACTTTCATTATAAGTATTCAAATTTTATGGCGCGGATGAAGATTCACCTCGTTCATTCTGCTAAACACATTAAACAAAAAGGAATTGTGCATCCAAAAATGCATTGGTATTAGCAAAATAACAATTAAAAATAAATAACATGACATGTTTAATCCATATTAAACTCATGCTCATTTTCATATTTTTAACAATTCTACACTTTTTCAAATAAGCATATATGAAAATGTTTACCAAGTTTATAAGCATTCTACTCAAATAACATGTCAAAATAATTATTACTAGCAATTAAACAAGTTTCAAATGGATTTTATATCAAATTAATCAAGTTCATGAATTTTAGACTTAAAAAGTCCACTTTAATTCTCAAAAATCATGTTTAGGATCAAAGTTTTGATCATTTAGCTACCTAAATGTGTTACACTACTTAATTTAGCAATAATTCATGACAAAAATTGGCCATAACCTGTTTATATTAAAAAGCCCCAAATTGCTCAAGAACACAAACCCTAGATTCTTAAAATTTTTAAAGTTTTTGGCTTCAAATCATGTTAAATAGCATCAATCTAGGTTATACATGCATAATATTTCAACAATTTAACACTAATTACACTAAAAATTAACAAAAATCAAATTTAAAAAAATAGCTCAAGAACACAAAAAAAAAAAAATTCGAATTTAAGAGTGTTAGGGGTGTAGAAATTACCATTCTTCTTGAAAGGGATCTAGGTAGGAATCTCCACATCAATTTTTAGCAACAAATTTGATAAAAAACGGTGCAAAATGGCATTTTTGTGTGTGTTTTTTCGTGGGTTTTTCGCAGAAATATAATGAATTGGGGATGGAGACTGGTCTGTATCGACCAGTTTATCTTTTCTGATTTTTCTATGCTCCGCGATCTCGAAGGTGGATACCTTTCGAGCTTCGCGATCTCGAAGCTCCCCTTTTTTTTTTTATTTCTATGAAAAATCTTATACTAATAAAACATATAATTAATTAAAAATTAAAATTTTGTTCTTTTTAGGATGAGGGCGTTTCGGATCGTTGTCCTAGTCCGTCCCTCGACAAAATTTTAAAATTTGTCAATTCAAAGCTCAGTTTTAAAAGCAAAGATTTTTGGGTTTTTTAAATATTTTTGACATACTTTAATTCAATAAGATTAAAAATAATGATAATAAAAGTTCTCGTCCCTCCCTTGGGTAGAGCAATTTCGGTTCAACGACCTAGTTTTCAACTCACGACGAATTTTAAAAATCACATTTTTAACTTAGCGAAATAAAGTAAATTTTTGTTTTTAAATTCACACCAAACTTAAATTTAAAATGCATAAAATTAAAAATTTATTTTATTAAAAATTCATACCAAACTCATATTATATTTTTGTTTTTATACATACGAACTTATATTAAAAACATAAAATTTTCAAATATTTACAAACTTAAATATATTAATTTTAAAAAGTTTACAATATTATTTTAATATATAGAAATTTAAAAAAAAATAAATTAAGAATAAAAATTAAAAATCTTTTTGGTCTTTTATCCCACTTTAATCAATCAAATATTATCAAAAATATACGCCCCTCTTTTCGGTGAAGTAATTTCGGTTATATTACCTAGTTTTACTCCTGACGAATTTCTGAAATATTTTGGGTTGATTGATTAAAGATATTTATACCTTAAGAATAAACGGTAAATTTCGCAGTGATGTAATAAATTTTTGTATGATATCAATAATTTCGGTCGCAAAACCTAATTTTATTGAGTATCAATTTAATACTTTATAGCGAACAATTTAGCGTTTATTATCAAAAGGTTAAAAGCAATAAAATAAAAATAAAAACTGTACATACTTACCTGTGAGATATAATTCTCAGTGACCTGCTTTAGCCCACTCATAAGATAGTCGGACTAATTGGATTTCCATAGCTACATAGGCGTAACCTCGAGCATTCAATGTTTTTTCTTCGAAACATATGAACGGTCCATCTCTGCATAAAGTAACGAATTCGGTATTGGAATATGTCTGATTCATCGAACATTTTCCTTCGTGTGACCATTTTCCGCATTTGTGACATCTTTCAAGGTGTCGTGCTCTTCTTTTCGCTGCGGATTTTGATTTTCCTTTACCAAAATGTAACTTATTATGATCGTTTCTGAGTTTTTTTCTTACTCCGTCCAATTTGGCTCTTATTACTGATACCAGGTCACTCGGGAGTGTGTCATTATTATGTTTAGTGATAAAAGCGTGTAGCATTAGACCATGGTTTAGTTCACAGGAATTCTTCATCTCGTAAAACCTAAAAAAAATAAAAATTCAGAATGGGGGGAGAAGACTAGTTCTATAGGGTCTGCTAGGGAAAGACCATTCGGATTCCATTCTCGAGAACTACACGAAAACAGAATCTCTAACTCTAACAGAAATACATATTACCCTAAAAAGATTTGAACCTCCCCACACTTAGTTAGATGTGGTGTTGAAATTGTGATTAACTTCATTGTCAACTTCCATCGGACCATGTATGTAATGTTTAACTCTGTGACCATTAACTTTAAATTCAATCCCATTTGAATTTATTAACTCTATTGTTCCGTATGGGAAAACTCTTTTGACTATGAATGGTCCAGACCATCTTGATTTCAATTTTCCAGGAAATAGCTTGAATCGTGAATTAAAAAGAAGAACTCGGTCTCCTTCTTTAAATTCTTTTGAACTTCTGATACTTTTATCATGCCATTTCTTCGTTCTTTCTTTATAGATTAACGAATTTTTGTATGCTTCATGTCTTAATTCTTCTAATTCGTTTAATTGACTTAATCGTAGACGTCCGGCTTCATGTAAATCAAGATTACATGTCTTCAAAGCCCAAAATGCTTTGTGTTTAATTTCCTCTGGAAGATGACATGCTTTTCCGTAAACGAGTCTAAAAGGTGTGGTTCCAATTGGAGTTTTGTAGGCTGTTCTAAAAGCCCAGAGTACATCCTTCAATTTAATGGACCATTCCTTCGGATTTGATCATACGGTTTTTTCTAGAATACGTTTTAAAGCTCGGTTGGTATTTTCAACTTGTCTACTTGTTTGTGGATGATATGCAGTGGAGATTTTATGAGTTACTCCATATCTTTTGAGAACTTTCTCAAGTTGATTATTACAAAAATGAGTACCCCGATCACTTATTAAAGCTTTTGGTGTTCCAAACCTAGCAAAAAGACGTTTTAAAAAGTTGACTACAACTCGTGCATCTTTAGTTGGGAGAGATTGTGCTTCCGTCCATTTGGATACATAATCAATGGCAACGAGAATGTAGAGATTATTATGAGATTTTGGAAATGGACCCATAAAGTCAATACACCAAACGTCAAATACTTCACATACTTGAATGACATTTTGTGGCATTTCATCACATTGATTTATTTTTCCGGCCCTTTGACAAGCATCACAGGATTTGCAAAGGAGATGTGCGTCTTTGAAAATTGTAGGCCAATAGAATTCAGCATCGTAAACTTTTCTTGCTGTGAGCTGAGGCCCATAATGCCCTCCTGTTGGTCCTGTGTGACACTGGTTTAAGATTTGACTTGCTTCATCTCCGAATACACATCGGCGTATTATTCCATCGGGACAACTTTTAAACAAATGTGGATCTTCCCAGAAATAGTGTTTTATATCACAAAAGAATTTCTTTCGTTTTTGGTACGATAGTCCTTTTTTAAGGAATCTACATACTAAGTAGTTTGCATAGTCTACAAACCATGGAATTTCATTATAATCTATCTTCAATAGATATTCATCAGGAAAGTTGTCTTTTATGGTCGATTCATTTAGAACTTCTAATTCGAGATTTTCAAGACGAGAAAGATGATCAGCTGCGAGATTTTCTGCTCCCTTTTTATCTCGGATTTAAATATCGAACTCTTTTAAGAGTAAGATCCAACGGATTAATCGTGGTTAGCATCTTGTTTCGAGAAAAGGTATCTAAGAGCAGAATGGTCGGTATAGACCACCGTTTTAGCTAGAACGAGATATGAACGAAATTTGTCAAAAGCAAAGACAATAGCAAGGAGTTCTTTTTCAGTAGTTGTATAATTCGTTTGTGCTCCTTGTAACGTCTTACTAGCGTAATAAATAGGTTGAAATCATTTTTCAATCCTTTGTCCTAAAACGGCTCCCATTGCAAAATTACTTGCATCGCACATGAGTTCAAATGATAGATTCCAATTTGGAGTTATCATGATCGGTGCATTAGTGAGTTTCTCTTTAAGAATATTAAAAGATTTGATACATTCATCCGAAAAGATGAATGGAGCATCTTTTTGTAGGAGTTTATTCATAGGAGTGGCAATTTTAGAAAAATCTTTTGTGAAACTTCGGTAAAAATCGGTATGCCCTAGAAAACTCCTAACTCCTCTAACATTGGTGGGATGTGGAAGTTTAGCAATTACATCTACTTTAGCTCTATCCACTTCAATTCCTTCCTTTAAAATTTTATGACCAAGAACGATGCCTTCATTGACCATGAAATGGCATTTCTCCCAATTAAGAACTAGATTTGATTTCTCGCATCTAATAAGCATTCGTTCAAGATTAACTAGACATGTTTCAAAAGTATCACCGAAGACTGAAAAGTCATCCATGAAAACTTCCATGCATTCTTCTATCATGTCGTAAAAAATCGCCATCATGCACCTTTGAAAGGTTGCAGGGGCGTTGCAAAGTCCAAATGGCATGCGTTTATAAGCAAAAGTACCATAAGGGCACGTGAATGTGGTTTTCTCTTGATCTTCGGGTGCTATTGGAATTTGAAAATATCCGAAAAAACTATTAAGAAAACAATAGTAACTATTTCCGGCTAATCTTTTCAACATTTGATCAATGAAAGGTAAGGGAAAGTGATCTTTTCTGGTGGCATCATTTAATTTTCTAAAATCAATACAAACACGCCATCTTGTTACCGTCCTAGTAGGAATAAGCTCATTTTTCTCATTTGTAATGACAGTCATGTCACCCTTCTTAGGCACGCATTGAACTGGGCTTACCCATGGACTATCAAAAATTGGATAAATTAAACCTGCATCTAGCAGTTTAATAATTTCTTTCTTAACAACATCTTGCATATTAGGATTTAGTCTTCATTGGCGTTGCACATACGTTTTATGACCTTCTTCCATAAGGATTTTATGTGTGCAATACGAAGGACTTATTCCTTTAATATCATGAATTTTCCATGCAATAGCTGGTTTATGAGCTTTTAGCACAGAAATGAGTTGAGATTTTTCATTTTCAGTAAGAGAAGACGATATTATTACAGGTAATTCAGATTCACCATGTAAATAAGCATATTCCAAATGGTTTGGAAGTGGCTTTAACTCTAATGTCGGTGGTTCTTCTATCGATGATTTATATCGATATCTGTCTTCTTCTTTTAGCATTTGAATTTCTTCTGTTGTTGGTTCATATCCATTAACCATAAGTGTAGCTAACATTTCAGCTTCATTAATTGGTTCAGTTCCTTCTCCTAAAGAATATTCTCCTGTTCCTTGTAATTCTGGAAATTCTTCTAACAATTCTGTATGTGAATCTATAGTTTGAATATAATAACATGTATCATCTGCAGATTGCGGTTGTTGCATGGCTCTATCCACAGAAAAGGTAACACTCTCGTCCTCTATACTTAGGGTCAGTTTCTTACCGAACACGTCTATTATTGCTTTAGCCGTGTTTAAGAATGGTCTTCCTAATATGAGAGGAACTCGAGAATCTTCTTCCATGTCCAGAATAACAAAATCTATTGGAAATACTAAAGTACCAACTTTAACTAGCATGTTCTCAATTATCTCTCTAGGATATTTTACTGATCGATCAGCTAGTTGTATAGTTATTCGTGTTGGTTTCAATTCTCCAAGGTCTAGTTTAGTATATAATGAATACGGCATTAAATTTATACTAGCACCTAAATCTGCCAATACTTCTATTGAACTAAGACTACCCAGAAAATATGGAATTGTGAAACTTCCTGGATCAGATAATTTTTCTGGTATCTTATTCAACAGTACTGCAGAACAATTAGCATTCATAGTAACAGGCGAGAGTTCTTCCATTTTCTTTCTATTTGTGATTAAATCTTTCAAGAATTTAGCATATCTAGGCATTCCTAAAATTACATCAATGAAAGGAAGATTGACATTTATTTGTTTAAACATATCCAAGAATTTGGATTGCTCGGCTTCAAGTCTCTCTTTTCTCATTTTACTTGGGTAAGGAAGTGGTGGTTGGTATGGTTTAACATAAGGTTTTGCCTTAACTATGTTATCTTCATTAACCTTTTCAACTTCCGGTTCTGTTTCCTTATCTTGCTCAGGTTGTGGTTCTTGTGGAGTAGGAATAGCTTCATTAGAAATTACAGGTATTTCAGGTGGTTTAAGTGTAATACCACTTCTTGTGGTAATGGCTTTAGCTATTTCATTCCGAGGGTTAGCATTTGTATCACTAGGTAGACTTCCCGGTTTTCTTTCATCTATCAACCTTGCTAGGTTACTCACTTCTTGTTCTAGATTTTGAATAGAAGCTTGTTGATTTCTAAATGCTTGAGCATTTTGTTCATTCGTTTGTTTCTGAGATGTGAAAAACTGTGTTTGAGATTCAACTAGCTTCGACATCATATCTTCTAAAGTTGGCTTTTTATCATCGGTTTGTAGTGGTTTATTTTGAAAAATAGGTCTTTGCTGATTGTAAGTATTATTGGATACTTGTTGATTGCTAGGACCTTGTTGGTTGTTGTATGGAACATTTCGGTTATAATTCTGGTTTTGATTGTAGATTGGTCTTGGCGGTTGATAATTATTCTGATAATTATTTTCAGGCCTTTGGTTTATGTATGAAACATTCTCTCTTTGTTCCATTGTTAGTTCAATACTGAGACAATCTTTTGTCAAATGTGGTCCTCCACATTGCTCACAACTAATTCGTATTGAGTGAATATCTCTAGCTGCTTTAGATGATCTAACAATATCTTTTTCTTGGTGCCATTCATGTGAGTGGGAAGCAGTGTTATCAATAATTTTGTAAGCATCAGTTGCAGTTTTCTTCATAATGGAACCACCAGCTGCTATATCGATGTCTTTCCTTGTAGTGATGTCGCATCCTTGGTAGAATATTTGTACTATTTCACAAGTGTCTAAACCATGTTGCGGACATCCTCTCAATAACTTTCCAAATCTTGTCCATGCTTCGTATAGAGTTTCGTTTGGCTTTTATGTGAACGTAACAATTTCTCCTTGAAGTCTCACGGCTTTAGATGCTGGAAAGAATTGTTTAAGAAATTTTTCAGCTAAAACGTCCCATGTATCAATCGCCCCTTCAGGTAACGATTCCAACCAATCTTTGGCTTCTCCCTTTAAAGTCCAGGGAAATAACATGAGATATATCTGTTCATCCTCCACTTCTCTTATTTTAAATAGAGTGCAGATCCTATTAAATGTACGAAGATGTTCATTTGGATCTTCCTTCGGTGCACCACTAAATTGGCATTGATTAGTTACCATGTGTAGGATTTGTCCTTTGATTTCATAATCTGGCGCATTAATATCAGGTTGAGTAATTGCGTGACTTTGGCCAGTGCATTTAGCTCTCATTCGGTCTTCCATACTTAGAGGTTCCAGATTTTCCATGATTGAATTTGTTGAATCTGAATCACTATAGGATTCTGATTTAATGGTAGGTTCCTCAACAATCTCTGTTTGAATGATTGGTGGTTCCGGAGGAAAGATTAATGGTTCAGGATCTCTGAATTGTCCCTGAATATCCTCCGAATTCTCAATTGTGAGGTCGGGTTCAAAAAATGGATTATCGAAAATTTTAATTGGAGTACTTGGTCGACTGGATGACGATTCTAAAGAAAAATCAACGGCGACAATATTTGCTAGATGTCTTGATCGAGTTACAGGTGGTGAACGTACAAAAGGTGGTGAACGTTTTGCTCGGTGCATTCACTGAATATCCTATTAGTTATAAAAATAAGAAAAATTATATAAGTTATCAAATTAATAGACTTTTCTGATTTTGCCCACGTTTCGAATAGCCAAAAGATGTAGCAGAGGGGCAGGATTCGTTTAGTCTCAATATAATTGAGTACTGTTTGGCTACAATAACCCGGTCCACGTACAAATCCAACTATTACTACGAACCAGAAAATGGATGTCTATAAATTTAACCACTTAAAATAATTTTTCGTTTTGAAATTTTAGAGAAGAAATAGAAAAAATTCTATGTCCTATAAACTAGAGCGTCGAGAAATAAGAAAGAAAAAGATTGCACGTCGAAAAATGTCGAAAAATAAATGGCGTCGAAAAATAAAAATAAGAAAGTAGCGCGTCGAAACTTAAAAAGTCTAAAAACTAAGAATTAAAAGTTGCGTCTAAAAATATTAAAGGTTAAAAGAAAAACTATATCCCAAAACGGCAATAACTTAAAAAGGTACTAAATTTTATAAAACGGCGTCGTAAAATTCTAAAGCACCTAAATCTTATTCTAAAGAAAAAGCACTTAAGGGATTTTACGGCAAAGCCTAAAAAATCTAGAAATAAAAATAAATATGGCAAAAACTATGTCTTAAAACTAAATACGAGCGAAAAATACAAAAATTACGCTAAAACGAATAAAAAGATACAAAATATAAAAATAAACTTAAAGTTGTAAAAAGTACAATTTTTATAAAAATATTATTTTTATATTATTATTTTATAAAACTATTAATTTTATAATTTATTAAAACTAATTAAACTTAATAATACAAATAATAAATAAACTAAACTAAATAATAATAAAAAAATATAACCCTAATTAGGGTTTAAAGTAATAATAATTAATAATACTCCGTAATTAATGCAGATTTAGGTCAAACTGTGGTGTGTCAGGCAGTGCTACGCGATCTCGAAGCTCTCTGCCTTTTCTCCTCCGAGATCGCGGAGATGAATATTACCGGATTAAAACTGGGCTAAAACAGTTCGGCCCACTTCGATATTTAAATAAAAACAGTGTTGGGCTTCGACGGGTTTCGGCCCAATTCTCAGTTTTAATTATTATTTTTTTCTGTTTTTGATATTTATATAAAATATTTATATAAATTAAATAAACACTTAATTTTAAAAACTAAAATAGAAATAAAATTACTTTATAATTTATATATTATATATTTTGAACAAACTTTTAAAAATAAATAAATATATTTTTTTTCTTCTTTTTATGTTTTTGAATTTTAAAATTTAAAAATGTATTTTTACAAAACTAATTAAAACTTAATAAAAATCTTTTTTTTATATAGCGTTTCGCTTCGGCTTTCCCCGGCAGCGGCGCAAAAAACTTGATGTGTGCGAGGTAGTGTATAAAATAGTTATATTTTTATAAGAAAATACTATTAAATACGATACAATTTTATACAAGATATTTATTTATTTATAGAATGGATATACCTAAACCTTGCTACAACACTTATAGGCAGTGTACCTAATCGTACAGTAGTGTAGTTTTTAGTAAGTCCGGTTCGTTCCACAGGGAGACTTAGCCAAGTTTAACGCTATATTTTTTTAACTTATAATTGTAAAAATACAAAAATATATATAAGTAGTATTATTATTATAAAAGGGGGTTTTTAACGTTTAATGACCGGTTTGTCAATTTTAAAACTTTAGTCGCAGTTAAAACCTAATGTAAATATTAAAAATAAATATAACTTAATTTAAAGCGTAAAGTAAATAACGATAATGAAATTGCGATAAATAAAAGTGCGATAAATAAAATAACGGTAAATAAAATTGCGATAATTAAAGAGTACGATAATTAAAAATGCAATTAAATAAAATGACAATAAATAAAAGTGCGATAATTAAAAATGCAATTAAATATGAAATATATAAATTATGCTTATTTAAACTTCCGTAATCATGATGTTTGACGTGTTGTTTTTAGTTTTATTATCATGGGTTAATTGTCCTTTGTCCTGGATTATTTGATATGTCCATACAGATTTGTCCATAATAGTCCATCAGTCATAAATATAAAGTGCGAGTGTCTTCGTCAAATTATTCTTATTCCCGAAGTCAAGTATTCCAACTAATTGGGGATTTGAATTGTAACAATGCTTTATTACTTTGTTTAATGAATACACCAGGTTATCGACTGCGTGTAAACCAAGGTTTTAATACTTTGTTAACAATTACACCAATTACCCTTGAATGTAATCCACCCCTGTTTCAACAAGTCTATTAACTATTAATCCAGTTCCGTGTTCGGTAAAATAAACAATGATTGGTATTTATAGATATCCCGCTCACCGTACCCGATTAAGCGTATATAGTTATTTATAGATACGTCAAATTATAACCTTTATATTAAATTAACGAGGTATCGTTAAGTTAATACAAAACCCATTAATAGCCCATAGTCTAATTTCCACAAGTGTCGTTCTTTTATCCAAACCCCAATTATGGTACAAAGCCCAATTACCCAATTTTAATATTTAGCCCAACATCACGATTACTTCGGCATTAAATAAGCATAATAATAACTTAGCTACGGGACATTAATTTAAAAAGGTTGAACATAACTTACAATGATTAAAAATAGCGTAGCGTTACACGGACAGAGTTTCGACTATAACCTTAAAACATTCTCTAACATAACCTTATTATTATTAATCTTAAATTAAAATTAAAATTATAATATAATTATATATATATATATATATATATATATATATATATATATATATATATATATATATATATATATATATATATATATATATATATATCAGAGAGTGAGATTGAAAAAAAGTGGTAAAAAACTCGGCAGATTTCGTGGCCTTTTATAGGCAGATTCTGAAATTGCTGCTCCGAGATCGTGAAGCAAATGTGCCTTCCAGCTCCGAGATCGCGAAGTAACGCACTCCAGCTCATCAACTTTTGGCCATTTGCTTGTCGATGTTATTTAATATAATATATAATATATAAATAATTTATATAATTATTTAAATATTAAATTATATTCTTGTGCATGGTAGACTTATAATATTTGGTCCGTTGCGTCGGGCGTTGATAGTTGGCTCAGGTGCCGGTTCCAGATTTTCGAACGTTTTTTCGTATAATTTAATATCTTGTACTTTGCGTTCCGCAACTTGTACTCTTGTAATTTTTAGACGTTTCTCATCAATAAATTGAACCACTTTGATTGTACTTTGTACTTTTTAGCTTTTTGGTCATTTGTGTCTTCAATTCGTCGAATCTGTCTTTTGTCTTCACCTTTTATTATTTAAACGAATATTACTTGTAAATAGAACAATTGCAACTAAAAGCTTGTCTTTCTTGAGGGATAATGCTATGAAATATATGTTTGTTTTTAGCATTATCAGTGTTCATAACATCCGTTAGGGTACTTAACACCTCATATCACTAACCCCTAGGGTGGCACCTTAACACCTCGGCACTTCACCCCGAGTGACATCTTAACACCTCGATGCTTCACTCATTATTTTACGGAGTGGTGTCTTAACACCTCGACACTACACTCCTAGGTGGCATCTTAACACCTCGATGCTTCACCCCGAGTGGCATCTTAACACCTCGATGCTTCACTCATCACGTGAAACGTGGTGTCTTAGTGAGATGTCCCGTTCTTATTGATTAAAAACGTTCCATATTAATTGATTTCGTTGCGAGGTTTTGACCTCTATATGAGACGTTTTTCAATACCTGCATTCATTTTTAAAACAAACCATAACCTTTATTTCATCGATACAGGTTTAAAAAGCTTTACGTAGATTATCAAATAATGATAATCTAAAATATCCTGTTTACACACGACCATTACATAATGGTTTGCAATACAAATATGTTACATCGAAATAAGTTCCTTGAATGCAGTTTTTACACAATATCATACAAGCATGGACTCCAAAACTTGTCCTTATTTTAGTATGCAACAGCGGAAGCTCTTAATCATCACCTGTGAATAAACATGCTTTAAACGTCAACAAAAATGTTGGTGAGTTATAGGTTTAATCTCTATATTTATCAAATCATAATAATAGACCACAAGATTTCATTTTTCATAATAACCATCTCAAATCAGGCATTTCGCAAACTGCAGAGATAAAACAACATCGAAGTACTAAAGTATCCGGTACTTTGGATGGGGTTCGTCGGGCCCATAGATCCGTCTTTAGGATTCGCGTCAATTAGCAGATCGGTTTACTAATTCTTAGGTTACCAAGTAAAAGGGGCATATCCGGCTTCGATCGTTCACACATATAATGTTGTTTCAATTACTTGTATCTATTTTGTAAAACATTTATAAAACTACATGTATTCTCATCCTAAAAATATTAGATTTTAAAAGTGGGACTATGAAAGGACCCGTTCATATACATTATAAACGATTCACAATAGTTGATTACATCGCGAGGTATTTGACCTCTATATGATACATTTTACAAACATTGCAATCATTTTTAAAAGACAAACTTTCTTTACAATGAAAATTGATGGTATGCACACCATTTCATAATACATCCAACTATAATTGACTTAATAATAATCTTGATGAACTCAACGACTTGAATGCAATGTCTTTTAAAATATGCCATGAATGACTCCAAGTAATTTCCTTAAAATGAGCTAATGCACAGCGGAAGATTTCTTTAATACCTGAGAATAAACATGCTTTAAAGTGTCAACCAAAAGGTTGGTGAGTTCATAGGTTTATCATAACAACCATTTCAATATATTAATAGACCACAAGATTTTCGTTTATAAATATATGTACACTCGCAAGTGTATAAAAGTATTCTATAAGTTGTAGGCACCCTGTAACAAGCCTTAACGTTCATGTTTTACCCTCTGAAGTACACCAGATCAGGTGTGTTTAAAATAACCTCGAATACTAAAGCATCCCATAGTCAGGATGGGGTTTGTCAGGCCCAATAGATCTATCTTTAGGATTCGTGCCTACCGTACATAGACAAGTAGTTTAATGTTACCAAGCTAAGGGTATATTTCTGGTTTAAACCCACGTAGAATTAGTTTTAGTACTTGTGCCTATTTCGTAAAACATTTATAAAAATAGCGCATGTATTCTCAGTCCCAAAAATATATATATAAGGGAGCAAATGAAACTCACAATACTGTATTTTGTAGTAAAAATACATATGCGTCATTGAACAAGTGCAATGTTGGCCTTGGATTCACGAACGTATCAATATTGAGATTCAATATTGCAGGAAAAGTACATAGACGCAAAGGAGATGATAAACACTAGTTTGACTCACGAGCAATACTCCCGAACCATACCCATAACCTCCATAGCTTTAACCCATAATTTCCTTAGCTCTATCCCGCTCGAAAAACAATTTCGAAATCACTCGGACAGCACTCCGTCATAATATTTTATGTATACTTATAATATCTTGAAATAATACGGAGTAAATATATATATATGTAAATCGATAGAGAGTTTAGAGAAAATATTTTCAAGTTTCTATCAAATAATGAAACCTATTGAATTCTATTTATAATAGATTTTTGAATTATTAAAGTGAATTATTAAAGTATGAATTATTAAAGTGAATTATTAAAGTATGAATTATTAAAGTGAATTATTAAAGTATGAATTATTAAAGTATGAATTATTAAATTGAATTATTAAAGTATGAATTATTAAAGTATGAATTATTAAAGTGAATTATTAAAGTATGAATTATTAAAGTGAATTATTAAAGTATGAATTATTAAAGTGAATTATTAAAGTATGAATTATTAAAGTGAATTATTAAAGTATGAATTATTAAAGTGAATTATTAAAGTATGAATTATTAAAGTGAATTATTAAAGTATGAATTATTAAAGTGAATTATTAAAGAATGAATTATTAAAGTTAAGGTAAAGTAAAAATAAAGTAAAGGTAAAGTTTAAGTATAGTAAGAGTATTAAACTATGTACGTATAATACGCGTATAAATATATATAATATTAATTTAAATCGTTATATATATTTAATAAAATAAAATATAAATATCGTTATATATATTTAATAAAATAAAATATAAATATCGTTATCTTTATCATACTGGTTAAGTAATGAGTTGTTAAAAGTGGTTCTAGATATTTATAAAAGTTATATACGTTTTAATAATAAAGTTCTTTTTAAACTGAAAACGTTTTTGTACGTTTGAAACTAAATCAAATAAATATGATAATTTTGTTTTCCAAAACTAAATATATTTAAGAAGCATTTTGTTTAATGGTTAAAATAATGGAAATCGTTATATCATAAAAAGTTTTAGAAAAGTAAAATCATATATTTTCATAATAGGTTTTAAGTTTTTAAATTACAGTCTGTTGGTGAAGCATGCGATAAAGTTCAAAGGTTAAATAAACGTATGAAATAATCTTAATGAAAAATGTCGAGTTACTTAACTTGTCGATATCCAACATCTAAGTTATTTACACTCCACGTTCTTACTTATAAATCACTTTACCATTTTTCGAATGTCATCAAAAAGAATAGATTTCTTAAATCACAGTGGACCTTATAACATAGACCCGTAATCATATCACAATGTATCTGATAAATCAATCATTTGATATTATCTTCTAATTCCATCGATAAACATATTGAAACAAATACGTTCATGTAAAGTATTATACGTTTAATACTTTATTAATATTTTTAAGTTATAATATATATATATATATATATATATATATATATATATATATATATATATATATATATATATATATATATATATATATATATATATATATATACATATATATACATATTTATTTATATATAACGGTTCGTAAATCGTCAAAATTTGGTCGAGGTTATAATGAATGTATGAACACAATTTAAAATTCTTGAGATTTAACTTAACAAACTTTGCTTATCGTGTCGGAATAATATAAAGATAAAGTTTAAATTTAAATTTGGTCAGAAATTTTCGGATCGTCACAGTACCTACCCGTTAAAGAACTTTTGTCCCGAAATTTGAGTAAGGTCGTCATGGTTAACCATAAAACTGTTTTCATGACGAATATGTGTTGATAAATAGAGTTTCATCATTACTGAGTAATGTAGATAAAAGGATTCGATTATGTGAAGCGTACGAGGGTAGCTGTCACAACAGTTTGAGATAGAAATTTAACTTTTGACGTAGTCACGGTGGATTTCTGGAATTCAAGGGATTTAAAGAAATCTTTAAAATATGAATAAAATTTGATTCTTCGGAGATTAAGGAATAGGATCTTCTTTGGTTAAATGCGATAATCTATTTTGATTGCTCTGTCGGATATTTCATTATAAATCCACCCTCTTTATTTCCTTTATATTTTGGAGTTCCATCCTTTTGTTTTCTCTTCTCGACTTTAAGTCAGCGAATAATGGTTCAGAATTCGTAAGTATGGAGTTTCGAATGAACATGACTAATGTTCTAAGGAAGAAATTGTAATTGCACGATCTTGATTGGTTAATTACCAGAATTCAAGAGAAAAGACAGAATTATCAAGAAATTATGTTCTTGATATGTTTAGAGATTAGATAGAATGTAAGAGTCACGGAACATGGCACATGACGACGTTATGGTCTGTGAATCACCATGTTTCATTAGAAACTCAGCATGACTTACTGTAATATAATCATGTTGATCAAGTGTCATTATATTATACTAACTCATGCTTCAGTTCCCAACACTACTTCGAAAACATTCATACTTCAAACTCAAAGATTTCAGATTTTAGAAACTAAACAGTTTCCTTTATGATATAACACTGATATCGCGAAGAGATAAATGATTTCGGACAAGAATACTTATGAAAATATCCTCAGAAATATTGAAGATATTTATGATGATATTTTTGGAATTTCTAAGATCGAAGGTTGATGAAGAAAGATTTTTTGCAAGATTTTAACATGACTTCGAAGCAGGATATTCTCTAAAGATTTCATCGGATCCAGAATTACCTGGATTCTTTGAATATAGGGTTTGGTCCTTGTATTTGTCCTTGGTCTCCTTCATGGTTAGCTCAATCTGTTTTTCAGTACCAAATTTTCTATCGAGCGTTCCTAACATTCCATTCTTTATTATCAAAATTTTGACCGTTTAGACCATCTACGATTTTGTTGTTTCCTCTGCATTTAATGTTACCATATCTGGGTCATCGGTTATCAATCCAAGGTGGTTTCAAGAGAATTGTGTTTTTAGATGATTAAACGCTGATGGTAATATGGTGGAATATAAAAGGTTCCCCGGTAACAATAAAGAGCACGCATATATATATATATCAAAATTATGATATGGTTGTTTCGAACGAAAAGTCGAAGTTGATTTGCTTGAGCTGTGACAAAATTTGCTACTTTGAAAAGGAATTGCAAAGTGATTTTTGGTAATAACAACGCCCAGGGAGCTAGCACAGATACGTGTTAAATGTTTACTCAGGTTCCGAGTGTTTTTAGGTGCATAACTATATGCATCGATCTTTTCTTCCATAGATGAAGTGCGGTTAGTTTATCCTCTCGATTGAGGTGTTTTCAAGAATCATGAAAGATTTGAATGCAGATTGTAATCGTCAAGATACAAATGAAGTTTAGGATGAAATCAAGTGGCAAACTTGAAGAATTGTTTAGTTTCATATGTTATAATCAAAATTTTAATTCATTTTAATTGTCCAATGTTATTAGTCCACAGTCGATAGTCCACAATTAACAGTCCAATAATTCATATATAGTTTAATATATAATATTCGAATTAATTAATACGTATCGTGACCCGTATACATGTCTCAGACTCGATCACAACTCAAAGTATATATATTATTGTAGAATCAACCTCAACCCTGTATAGCTAACTCCAGCATTACTGCATATAGAGTGTCTATGGTTATTCCAAATAATATATGTATATATGCGTCGATATGATATGTCAAAACCTTGTATACGTGTCTCGATTTTTAAAGTGCGTAAAAATAAATAACAGAAATTAAATGACGATAAATAAAATTGCAAGAATATAAATTGCGATAAATAAATTGCGATAAATAAAATGTAATCAGTTAGCTAGGAACAGTTAGCGTGGATTCTTAACAAAATTTCTCATAGTTAATTTGTTTGTTTCTAACAAATTTTATTTTGTCCAATGTTTTCTTCATTATGCCACTTGTTGAATTCTGATAGGCCAAAATCCAAATATAAAATTGGATGAAAATGATTATTCTGCGGTGAACGGATACGTATATCGGTGGTTGTAAGTAGGATAGTAAATGACTGTTGAATCAGATTCGAAGAATGTACAATGTAACTTATTAATGTGAAATCTAAATATTCCTCATGTATTACCTACCCGTTAAAATATTTTCACCATTAACAGTTTGTACGAAAGAATTTTTAATCACAATCTTTATGAAAAAAAATATATATATACCTATATATTTTTTTTCGGATGTAATCATGGATTTAATGAGTCAATATGATATTAAACTCATTTGATTTACCGTTAGAACAAGAATATATAATCTCTAAAACATTAGAGATTACATAATCGCTATGTCGAATGAAAATAAATGATGTAGAACGTCATGTAGAACGATGATTATACTCGAGGTACAGAATGAGATGTCGAAGCTGGTGATGCGGATGTTGTTGTTGGTGGTACTAGTGATGTTGGTGCTGAGGCTGGTGATGTTACTGGTGTTGGTGATACTGCAGGTGCTTGCAAATTGTGTACCGTGCTCTCTAAAGTTAACACTCGAGCTCCGAGTTCTTTAACTTCTTCTACTAACCCTGGTTGGTTATCGGTGTGAGGTAAAGGTCGGATATCTTCTCTAGTTCAGTTAATGGTAGTCTCAAGACGAAGAATTCTTGCAAAAAGGATATAAACGGTGTTGCGAACGGGTTCGCCGGTTAGCGGGTCAAGTACTCCAAGGTTAGGTGGTAGATTTGGTTCATGATATGGAGTACCTTCTTCCCTTCTCCATAGGGTGAGTATGTCACGAACCCACCCCCATTTTCTCCAGTAATCACGGTAGTTGATTGGTTGGTGTGCTCCTGTCAAGTTGTCTTCGGAATCAGAGGAACTTGGTCGATTCGTAGAGGCCATCTTAAGCGATCACAGAAAAGATTTTTGGTATGAAGAGTTTAGTGACAGAAATTGATAGTTGGATGGTATTCTCAATGCATAATGTGCATAGATATATATAGTACCAGGATCCCTTAAATTACGGAGAAATTTACGAGAGATATCAGGCAAGGTCTACAGTAACAGATACGCTAAGATATGAATTTTGTCTATACACTTATTCATGCAATCAATGCAGTAAAAGGTGTCTAGACTAAGAATAATGAGCAGGTAA
Organism: Rutidosis leptorrhynchoides; assembly: GCF_046630445.1. NCBI lineage: Eukaryota > Viridiplantae > Streptophyta > Magnoliopsida > Asterales > Asteraceae > Rutidosis > Rutidosis leptorrhynchoides. Next base: position 29,078,212 of record NC_092342.1, read on the forward strand.
TTTCCTAAAGATGATAAGCAGATGATTTCTGACAAAAATGATAAGCGAAACTTTTGACATGCAGACACGGTCGAAGTCCAGACTCACTAATGCATCCTAACGACTATCAGTTAGACACACTAATGCAGACCTGGTTCGCTAAGACCACCGCTCTGATACCAACTGAAAGGACCCGTTCATATACATTATAAACGATTCACAATAGTTGATTACATCGCGAGGTATTTGACCTCTATATGATACATTTTACAAACATTGCAATCGTTTTTAAAAGATAAACTTTCTTTACAACGAAAAGTGACGGTATGCACACCATTTCATAATACATTCAACTATAATTGACTTAATAATAATCTTGATGAACTCAATGACTTGAATGCAACGTCTTTTAAAATATGCCATGAATGACTCCAAGTAATTTCCTTAAAATGAGCTAATGCACAACGGAAGATTTCTTTAATACCTGAGAATAAACATGCTTTAAAGTGTCAACCAAAAGGTTGGTGAGTTCATAGGTTTATCATAACAATCATTTCAATGTATTAATAGACTACAAGATTTCTGTTTATAAATATATGTACACTCGCAAGTGTATAAAAGTATTCTATAAGTTGTAGGTACCCGGTAACAAGCCTTAACGTTCATGTTTTATCTTCTGAAGTACACCAGATCAGGTGTGTTTAAAATAACCTCGAATACTAAAGCATCCCATAGTTAGGATGGGGTTTGTCAGGCCCAATAGATCTATCTTTAGGATTCGCGCCTACCGTACATAGACAAGTAGTTTAATGTTACCAAGCTAAGGGTATATTTCTGGTTTAAACCCACGTAGAATTAGTTTTAGTACTTGTGCCTATTTCGTAAAACATTTATAAAAACAGCGCATGTATTCTCAGTCCCAAAAATATATATAAAAGGGAGCAAATGAAACTCACAATACTGTATTTTGTAGTAAAAATACATATGACGTCATTGAACAAGTGCAATGTTGGCCTTGGATTCACGAACGCATCAATATTGAGATTCAATATTGCAGGAAAAGTACGTAGACGCAACGGAGATGATAAACACTAGTTTGACTCACGAGCAATACTCCCGAACCATACCCATAACCTCCATAACTTTAACCCATAATTTCCTTAGCTCTATCCCGCTCGAAAAACAATTTCGAAATCACTCGGACAGCACTCCGTCAAAATATTTTATGTATACTTATAATATTTTGAAATAATACGGAGTAAATATATATATGTAAATCGATTGAGAGAGTTTAGAGAAAATATTTTCAAGTTTCTATCAAATAATGAAACCTATTGAATTCTATTTATAATAGATTTTTGAATTATTAAAGTGAATTATTAAAGTATGAATTATTAAAGTGAATTATTAAAGTATGAATTATTAAAGTGAATTATTAAAGTATGAATTATTAAAGTATGAATTATTAAAGTGAATTATTAAAGTATGAATTATTAAATTGAATTATTAAAGTATGAATTATTAAAGTATGAATTATTAAAGTGAATTATTAAAGTATGAATTATTAAAGTGAATTATTAAAGTATGAATTATTAAAGTGAATTATTAAAGTATGAATTATTAAAGTATGAATTATTAAAGTAAATTATTAAAGTATGAATTATTAAAGTTAAGGTAAAGTAAAAATAAAGTAAAGGTAAAGTTTAAGTATAGTAAGAGTATAAAACTATGTACGTATAATACGCGTATAAATATATATAATATTAATTTAAATCGTTATATATATTTAATAAAATAAAATATAAATATCGTTATATATATTTAATAAAATAAAATATAAATATCGTTATCTTTATCATACTGGTTAAGTAATGAGTTGTTAAAAGTGGTTCTAGATATTTATAAAAGTTATATACATTTTAATAATAAAGTTCTTTTTAAACTGAAAACGTTTTTGTACGTTTGAAACTAAATCAGATAAATATGATAATTTTGTTTTCCAAAACTAAATATATTTAAGAAGCATTTTGTTTAATGGTTAAAATAATGGAAATCGTTATATCATAAAACGTTTTAGAAAAGTAAAATCATATATTTTCATAATAGGTTTTAAGTTTTTAAATTATAGTCTGTTGGAGAAGCATGCGATAAAGTTCAAAGGTTAAATAAACGTATGAAATAATCTTAGTGAAAAATGTCGAGTTACTTAACTTGTCGATATCCAACATCTAAGTTATTTACACTCTACGTTCTTACTTATAAATCACTTTACCATTTTTCGAATGTCGTTAAAAAGAATAGGTTTCTTAAATCACAGTTGACCTTATAACATAGACCCGTAATCATATCACAATTTATATGATAAATCAATCATTTGATATTATCTTCTAATTCCATCGATAAACATATTGAAACAAATACGTTCATGTAAAGTATTATACGTTTAATACTTTATTAATATTTTTAAGTTATAATATATATATATATATACATATATATACATATTTATTTATATATAACGGTTAGTGAATCGTCGAAATTTGGTCGAGGTTATAATGAATGTATGAACACAATTTAAAATTCTTGAGATTTAACTTAACAAACTTTGCTTATCGTGTCGGAATAATATAAAGATAAAGTTTAAATTTGGTCGGAAATTTTCGGATCGTCACAGACTATAACTCACTTTCACCAATTATCACTTCGTCGAGAATTAGACTTGGCCACGGGTTGATTCACAAACATATAAAAATATATACATATATCAAAATATGATCAAAATATATTCACAATATTTTCTTTATTACGTGTTGATGATTTAAGTTGTCCAGTTAGCGGTCCAACGCTAGAAGTCCACAATTGATCGTACATGAATAATTTAATATATATCTTGAATCAATCCACGACCCAGTGTATACATATCTCAGTATTGATCACAACTCAAACTATATATATATTTTGGAATCAACCTCAACCCTGTATAACTAACTTCAACATTCACATATAGAGTGTCTATGGTTGTTCCGCAATATATATAGATGTGTCGACATGATAGGTCGAAACATTGTATACGTGTCTATGGTATCTCAAGATTACATAATATACAATATAAGTTGATTAAGTTATGGTTGGAATAGATTTGTTACAAATTTTCACGTAGCTAAAATGAGTAGTTTTTACCAATTTTGTTTTACTCGCCATTTCTTCGTTTCTAATCCGTTTTGAGTGATTTAAGCGGCTACGATTTCGTATTGAACTTAACTTTATGAAGCTAAATAGAAAAAGTATAAGTTTATAGTCAGAAATACAAGTTACAAGTCATTTTTGAAAGAGGGAGTCATTTCCGTCGAAAGAACGACATCTTGATGACTGTTTTGAAAAACATACTTTCACTTTGAGTTTAACCATAATTTTTGGAGGTTTCATGTTCATAAGAAAAATCATTTTCCCAGAAGTATAGCTTTTAAATCAAGGTTTTTCATAGTTTTTAATTATCTAAACCAAAACAGCCCCCGGTTGTACTATGACGGCGTATGTCCGGTTTTACGGTGTTAATCGTGTTTCCAGGTTTTAAATCATTAAGTTAGCATATCATATAGATATAGAACATATGTTTAGTTGATTTTAAAAGTGTAGTTAGAAGGATTAACTTTATTTGCGAACAAGTTTAGAATTAACTAAACTATGTTCTAGTGATTACAAGTTTACAACTTCGAATAAGATAGCTTTTTATGTATGAATTGAATGATGTTAAGAACATCATTACTACCTCAAGTTTTATGGATAAACCTACTAGAAATGAGAAAAATAGATCTAGCTTCAAAGGATCCTTGGATGGCTTGAAAGTTCTTGAAGCAGAATCATGACACGAAAATAAGTTCAAGTAAGATTTCCACTCGGAAAAAAATTGTTATAGTTATAGAAATTGAATTAAAGTTTGAATATGATTATTATCTTGAATTAGAAAGATAACCTACTGTAAGTAACAAAGGTTTCTTTATCTTGGATGATTACTTGGAATGGATTTGCAAGATTGGAAGTAAGCTAGTAAACTTGAAAGTATTCTTGATTTTATGAAACTAGAACTTATGAAATTTATGAAGAACACTTAGAACTTGAAGATAGAACTTGAGATAGATCAATTAGATGAAGAAAATTGAAGAATGAAAGTGTTTGTAGGTGTTTTTGGTCGTTGGTATATGGATTAGATATAAAGGATGTGTAATTTTGTTTACCTGTAAATAAGTCATGAATGATTTACCATATTTTTGTAATTTTATGAGATCTTTCATGCTAGTTGCCAAATGATGGTTCCCACATGTGTTAGGTGACTCACAAGGGCTGCTAAGAGCTGATAATTAGAGTGTATATACCAATAGTAAATACATCTAGAAGCTACGTATTCTATGAGTACATGTACGGGTACATACGTGTAGAATTGTTGATAAAAATGAATGAGAATGTAATTGTAAGTATTTTTGTTAACTGGAAGTACTTTGATATATGTCTTGAAGTCTTTCAATAGTGTTCAAATACATTTAAATACATTACATGTATATACATTTTAATGAATTCGTTTAGCCATCGATAGTCGTTACATGTAAATGTTGTTTTGAAACCTTTAAGTTAACGATCTCATTTAATGTTGTTAATCCATTGTTTATTATATCTAATGAGATGTTAAATTATTATATTATCATGTTAACATGATATATTAATATATCTTAATATGATATATATACATTAAAATATCGTTACAACGATAATCGTTACGTATATGTCTCGTTTCGAAATCCTTAAGTTAATAGTCTTGTTTTTACTTATGTAGTTCATTGTTAACACACTTAATGATATACTTAATTATAATTTTATCATTTTAAATATAGTGTACCATAGTGTAACAATATCTTAATATGATTCATATATACTTAATAAGGCGTTGTTATTACGATAATCGTTATATATATCGTTTCGAGTTTCTTACGTCAATAGTCTCATTTTTATGTATATAACTCATTGTTACTATATATAATGAGATACTTGATTATCATTATATCATGTTAAACATATATATTTATCCATATATGTATCATCATGTCATATAAACCTATAGCGTTCGTGAATCATCGGTCAAACTGGGTGATCAAACATTCACAAAATTTCCGTTTCAATTAACCAAGTCTTAACAAGTTTGATTGCTTAACATGTTGGAAACATTTAATCATGAAAATATAGTTTTCATTTAATATAAAATCATAGAAAAGTTCGGAAAAGTTCGGGTCACTACAGTACCTACCCGTTAAATAAATTTCGTCCCGAAATTTTATACGGTTGGAGGTGTTGACTCATCTTCTGGAAATAAGTGCGGGTATTTCTTTTTCATCTGATTTTCTCATTCCCAGGTGAACTCGGGTCCTCTACGAGCATTCCATTGAACCTTAACAATGGGTATTTTATTTTGCTTAAGTCTTTTAACCTCACGATCCATTATTTCGACGGGTTCTTCAATGAATTGAAGTTTTTCATTTACTAGGATTTCGTCTAACAGAATAGTGAGATATTCTTTAGCAAAACATTTCTTCAAATCCGAGACGTGAAAAGTGTTATGTACAGCCGTGAGTTGTTGCGGTAGCTCAAGTCGGTAAGCTACTGGTCCGACACGATCAATAATCTTGAATGGCCCAATGTACCTTGGATTAAGTTTCCCCCGTTTACCAAATCGAACACGCCTTTCCAAGGTGCCACTTTAAGCATGACCATCTCTCCAATTTTAAATTCCATATCTTTTCTTTTAAGGTCCGCGTAACTCTTTTGTCGACTTTGGGCGGTTTTCAATCGTTGTTGAATTTGAATGATTTTCTCGGTAGTTTCTTGAATAATTTCTGGACCCGTAATTTGTCTATCCCCCACTTCATTCCAAAAAATCGAATATCTGCACTTCCTACCATACAGTGCTTCAAACGGCGCCATCTCGATACTTGAATGGTAACTGTTGTTGTAGGAAAACTCTGCTAATGGTAGATGTCGATCCCAACTGTTTCCAAAATCAATAACACATGCTCGTAGCATGTCTTCAAGCGTTTGTATCGTTCTTTCGCTCTGCCCATCAGTTTGTGGATGATAGGCAGTACTCATGTCTAGACGAGTCCCTAATGCTTGTTACAGCGTTTGCCAGAACCTTGAAACAAATCTGCCATCCCTATCAGAGATAATAGAGATGGGTATTCCATGTCTGGAAATGACTTCTTTCAAGTACAATCGCACCAACTTCTCCATTTTGTCATCTTCTCTCATTGGCAGAAAATGTGCTGACTTGGTGAGACGATCGACTATTACCCAAATAGTATCATAACCACTTGCAGTCCTTGGAAATTTAGTAATGAAATCCATGGTAATATTTTCCCATTTCCATTCCAAGATTTCAGGTTGCTGAAGTAGACCTGATGGTTTCTGATGTTCAGCTTTGACTTTAGAACACGTCAAACATTCTCCTACATATCTCGCAATATCAGCTTTCATACCCGGCCACCAGAAATGTTTCTTGAGGTCCTTGTACATCTTTCCCGCTCCGGGATGTATTGAGTATCTGGTTTTATGTGCTTCCCCAAGTACCATTTCTCTCACATCTCCAAACGTTGGTACCCAAATTCTTTCAGCTCTATATCGGGTTCCGTCTTCTCGAATAATAAGGTGTTTCTCCGATCCTTTGGGTATTTCATTATTCAAATTCCCTTCTTTTACCACTCCCTGTTGCGCCTCCTTTATTTGAGTAGTAAGGTTAGTACGAATAATTATATTCGTAGCATTTACCCGTATAGGTTCTCTGTCCTTTCTACTTAAAGCGTCGGCTACTACATTCGCCTTTCCCGGGTGATTCAAATCTCAAAATCGTAATCATTCAACAATTCAATCCACCTTCGCTGTCTCATATTTAGTTGCTTCTGATTAAATATGTGTTGGAGAATTTTGTGGTCGGTATATATAATACTTTTGACCCCATATAAGTAATGCCTCCAAGTCTTTAATGCAAAAACAACCGCGCCTAATTCCAAGTCATGCGTCGTATAATTTTGCTCGTGAATCTTCAATTGTCTAGACGCATAAGCAATTACCTTCGTTCGTTGCATCAATACACAACCAAGACCTTGCTTCGAAGCGTCACAATATATCACAAAATCATCATTCCCTTCCGGTAATGACAATATGGGTGCCGTAGTTAACTTTTTCTTCAACAATTGAAACGCTTTCTCTTGTTCATCCTTCCATTCAAATTTCTTCCCTTTATGCGTTAATGCTGTCAAGGGTTTTGCTATTTTGGAAAAATCTTGAATGAATCTTCTGTAATAACCTGCCAATCCTAAAAATTGGCGTATATGCTTATGAGTTTTCGGGGTTTCCCACTTTTCAACAGTTTCAATCTTTGCCGGATCCACCTTAATACCTTCTTTGTTCACTATGTGACTGAGGAATTGAACTTCTTTCAACCAAAATGCACACTTTGAAAACTTAGAGTACAATTCTTCCTTCCTTAATACTTCTAACACCTTCCTCAAATGTTCACCGTGCTCTTGATCATTCTTTGAGTAAATAAGTATGTCATCGATGAAGACAATGACAAACTTGTCAAGGTATGGTCCACACACTCGGTTCATGAGGTCCATGAACAAAGCTGGTGCGTTAGTCAACCCAAACGGCATAACCATAAACTCGTAATGGCCGTAACGTGTTCTGAAAGCAGTCTTTGGAATATCGTCCTCCTTCACCCGCATTTGATGATACCCGGAACGTAAATCAATTTTTGAATAAACCGACGAGCCTTGTAGTTGATCAAATAAGTCGTCGATTCTCAGTAGTGGATAACGGTTCTTGATAGTAAGCTTGTTCAATTCTCTGTAATCGATACACAATCTGAACGAAACATCCTTCTTCTTGACAAATAACACCGGTGATCCCCATGGTGATGTGCTTGGTCGAATGAAACCACGCTCCAAAAGTTCTTGTAATTGACTTTGGAGTTCCTTCATTTCACTGGGTGCGAGTCTGTATGGAGCACAAGCTATTGGTGCAGCTCCTGGTACAAGATCTATTTGAAATTCAACGGATCGATGTGGAGGTAGTCCCGGTAATTCTTTCGGAAATACGTCGGGAAATTCTTTTGTGACGGGAACATCATTGATGTTCTTTTCTTCGGTTTGCACCTTTTCGACATGTGCTAGAATGGCATAGCAACCTTTTCTTATTAGTTTTTGCGCCTTCAGGTTACTAATAAGATTTAACTTTGCGTTGCTCTTTTCTCCGTACACCATTAAAGGTTTTCCTTCTTCTCGTACAATGCGAATCGCATTTTCGTAACACACAACCTCTGCTCTCTCCTTTTTCATCCAATCCATACCGATTATCACATTAAAACTCCCTAACACTACTGGTATCAAATTAATCTTAAATATCTCGCCAACCAGTTTAATTTCACGATCCCGGCATATTTTATCCGCTGACATTAAGTTACCGTTTGCTAATTCGAATAAAAATTTATTATTCATAGGCGTCAATGGACCGTTTAATTTAGCACAAAAATCTCTACTCATATAGCTTTTATCCGCACCCAAATCAAATAAAACATAAGCAGGTTTATCGTCAATAAGAAACATACCCGTAACAAGCTCTGGGTCTTCCTGTGCTTCTGCCGCATTAATATTGAAAACTCTTCCGCGACCCTGTCCATCGGTATTCCCCTAATTCGGGCAATTTCTACTAAAGTGACCCGGTTTTCCACATGCAAAGCAAAATATGGCAGCATTATCTATTCCGACGTTGTTTGTTCTTTTGATTCTGTTATACTTTGGTCCGTAGGCCTCATACTTTGTCGTACCATGACCATTTCTTTTACACTTGGTGCAAAATGTCGAGCAAAACCCTGTGTGATTTTCTTCACATCTTGGACATTTATTGTTCTGATTGTTGTTGCCATTGTTGTTATTGAGGTTGTTGTTGGGATTGTTATTGTTGTTGCGGGTGTTATTGTTGTTGAAATGGTTGTTGTTGCGAAAAAAGGTGCATTTGTGGTTATGGTTGATGTTGCAGTTGTCAGGGGCGAAGCCAGGATCTTAAACGGTTGGTGTCACAAAATGATACTTAAATATATCGAGCCACAAAATTTTCGTTAACAAAGTATGATCAAGTTTAAACATTAAGAAATTCAGGTTACCTTCTAATAAAAGTGTTCCGTACGATAGTTATTTTATTGATAAATAATAAAATTAAGATAATTACCTTGAATGTTTCAAAGATTTATTAAAATTTAAATTTTAATGATGGTACAGGAGTATAAACTTTAACATACACAAAGTCACAAACGACATAACGAATGATCCAAATTTTAATAATTTCACTTAAATATTGTATGTATGTATAATGTATTGATGATACCTATATTTTAAACTAGTGGCCCTTGATTTGATGTTCTAAGAATACGATGCAAAAACAATTTAGTATATTTAGGTAAAAAAGATAGTAAACAAGTTTCGAACTTGTAACCACGCTTAGAATATGTTTCAACAAAACCAACTGAACTAAACGGGAGTGCTTTTACAATTTTACTTACATAGGTATATATGAATCTTGAAATTTCGTTGGGGTCACTTGACCTCATAGTTCTCCACATGGCTCCGCTACTGGCGGTTGTTGGGATAGTTATTGCGATTTTGGTTGTGATTGTTGTTGTATTGGTGACTCATGCCACGGGTTTCCTCCCACTTTCTCTTGAGTTGTTTCGTGTTGACCTCTTCGGTCGCTTGCTTTTTCATTCTTCCTTCGATCTGGTTTACGAGCTTGTGAGCCATTCGACTTGCCTTTTGTATGGAGGCAGGTTCGTTTGAACTCACATCTTCCTACATCCTTTCTGGTAACCCTTTTACAAACTCGTCAATTTTCTCTTCTTCATCTTCGAACGCTCTTGGACACAATAGGCACAATTCTATGAATCTTCGTTCGTACGTGGTAATGTCGAAACCTTGCGTTTGTAATCCTCTAATGTAACAACCTGCCTCCGATAACCGACCAAAAACAGTCCCAAAAAAAAAAATTAAACTGCTGCTCAGGTGTGGTGCGCGGCGCGCTCCACTGAAAGTGCGCGGCGCGCACAAGGCGTTCCAGGCTCTGATCAAACTGTTTTTAACTCGTAAAAAGATGGACCACTTCCCGACATATTTAGACCGAAGGCTTTTCACGGAAAACTTATATATGTAAAACTAACACGAATCAAACATAAAACGATATTTTACAAGCAGGGCCCACACGACCCAAAATACAAGTTTAATACAAGTTTAGAGTTTCGACCACCAAAAAGTTTAAGTTCCAAACTACACAATGAGCATGGCGTTTGGGATTAAACTACCCAACTATCGGTCAAACTCCAAGAGCTACTAAAGCCAAAAGCGTCCCCTAGCATCAAGCGGGATCTCTAGTCCGAACGAATGCCCTTACCCTTATCCACGCCGGAACCTATAAAATGGTAAACAACGAGAGGGTAAGCTAATGCTTAGTGAATGCAATACTTATACATATACATATGTAATTTACCTACACGCATCCACCTACAAAACCATTACATACAACGAACAAACGAGTTAGCATCAACAAACACACAACTAGCAACAACGTTAGTATATAACTCAACACGATAATATACTAAACATAAAAGGGCATAAACACGCTAACCGTTCACCGCTTACTACTATCGACTTGTAGCCGACCAAGATCATCGAGTCTCACTCGTACCATGTCACCGACTTGTGACTCGTCATATGGTGTCACCGACTTGTGAATCACCATGTAGCATCACCGACTTGTGAAGCCCCACCTAGTGTCACCAACTTGTGATCACTAAGAAATGTCACCGACTTGTGACTCATCATAAGGTGTCACCGACTTGTAAATCACCACTATTACTTATGGGTCACCGCATCGTGAACGCCATGTGGCATCACCGACTTGTGAAGTACCACCAAGTGTCACCGACTTGTGAACACTATTGGGTGTCACCGACTAGTGCACCACCTGTCAATACATATGAGGTCACCGACTTGTAAACCTCCAAGAGGTGTCACCGACTCGTGAGACACCTAGCGAGATACTACCGACCCGTAGTTCTCTTCACCCGAATACCAAATAAGCCACCAACTTGTGACATAACGCCCAACACTCACGATGTGGCGCCAAAGGCCCACATCGCGTACGAGTAAATAAACCACATACATACATGTATAAATATTCCACTCACCTTGATTTCAAGTAAGGCAACTTCAGCTTGAGCTCCTAATCGTCTGATGCAAATCACCTAAGTAATTTACAACCGAATAAGCTAAATACACTAGCTTATACACAAAACACCATAAGTGCAATATCGACCCATTTGCACATGCATCACTTTGACTAAGTCAAAACTCGCCCAAAACACCCATAATCAAAATTAACTAATGATTATGTTCAAACACCCCCTTATGCTCAAGGTTCAACATCAAAACACTTACTTGCATCATTAGGACATAAAAATCCATTTTGACCCAAACTCAAGTCAGCACCCATTTGCAAGTTTACACTTCTAATCACTTATAATCTTAATTAACTAGTGATTCCAACAACCAAACATGATTAACAACTAATCATCTTCATTAACAAACCCAAACCAACCAACAATGGTTATTAACACCATTTACTAGCTCAAACATCCAATTAACAACTAATGGGTTTATTTCAAGAACACCCATTTCAAAACCCCAATTATGAACACTAAATCAAACTATGAAAACTCGGAGTTAGAGCTTACCAATACCACCACAACGTAGCCGTGAACAAGGTGAACAACTTTAACACTTGCAACTTCGTTTGATTCAAGCTCCTTCTTCTCCAAATGAAGCTTTCTCTCTCTAAGCTCTGTTTCTCACTCTAGGGTTTGAGAGTGTGTGGAAGAGATGAAGATAAGATTGTGGACTTGAAAGAGTCCACCAATCTGCCTTTGTGGCCTAAAACCGACCCTCAAGTGAAAAGACCATAATGCCCTTCATTAAACTCAAAACAGAAAAACTGGGGTTCTGTCGCAGGGACAGTGCGCGGCGCGCACCATCACCCCTGCGCGGCGCGCACGACGGGCTGAACAGGTTCTCTCTTCGGTTTACTCACACAATTTTCCCCACACTTCATGCACTCTAATACACTTCTGTAAAATAAATAATCGGGTCTTACAACTCTCTCCCACTTAAATTGGATCGCGTCCTCGCGATATAAACCTCATCGCGAACTAAAACAACTCATTTTCCACAAGTCTTCGAGTTCTCACACAATCTTGGAACCTTTGAGGCCACCGTGCATCCTATCGATCACACTTTACCACCATGCAACGTTCCAATTGCACAATTAACCTTCATGATTTCCTTGGCATACTCCAACTCACGACTTAGAGTTCTAACGCCCATCGCCAATACTCTAGAGAGTTCGTTCCCGAACGCACTCTATCCTAACACGCCCCTACATGAGACAGTCCAAACTAACACTCTACGTCTCTAGTTGGCTCTCAAAACGAGATAACTTACGGCAAATGGCTCAAACACGCCTACCAAACCAAAGAAGCATCGTACCCTCCGGGTACATACTCCCCCACTTAGGGTTTTAACCCTACCTTATCATCGTCAAGATGATAATACCTTGCGAAATTTCAACATTCCACAACATACATGACCGGTACCAACGTCGGTCATTGATGTTGTAGGGATGGGGTACGAAATAGTATTATTTTTAGTACGAAATACTATTAAATATGCTACAATTTTACACAAGTTATTTATTTATTTATCGAGTGGATATACTTAAACCTTGCTACAACACTTATAGGCAGTGTACCTAATCGTATTATAGTATAGTTTTTAGTAAGTCCGGTTCGTTCCACAGGGAAAGCTCGAGAAGTTTAACGCACACAAAATAGAAAAATAGAAAAATATATATCTATAAAGTAGTAGTATTATTATTATATAAAAGGGGGGTTTTTACCGTTTAATGACCGGTTTGTCGATTTTAAAACTTTAGTCGCAGTTAAAACCAAATGTAAAATAATAACTAAATACAAGACTTAATTTTAAGCATAAAGTAAATAACGATAATGAAATTGCGAATAATAAAAGTGCGATAAAATAAACTTGCGATAATTAAAAAAAATGCGATAATTAGAAGTGCAATTAAATATAAAATAAAGGAAATTAAATATGAAATAAAAGAATTATGCTTATTTAAACTTCCGTAATCATGATGTTTGACGTGTTGATTTTAGTTTTTTTTTTTTTGCCCATGGGTTAATTGTCCTTTGTCCTGGATTATTTAATATGTCCGTCTGATTTTTGTCCATAACAGTCCATCAGTTATAAATATAAAGTGCGAGTGTCCTCGTCAAATTATCCTTATACCCGAAGTTAAATATTCCAACTAATTGGGGACTTAAACTGTAACAAGATTTTAATACTTTGTTTAATAATTACACCAGGATGTCGACTGAGTGTAACCCAAGGTTTTAATATTTTGTTATCAATTATACCAAGTGTCCTTGTACATAATTTCACCCCTGTTTTAATTATTCTAGTGGCTATTAATCCATCCCCGTATCCGGTTAAATGAACGATTATTCGTACATATAAATACCCCGCCCATCGTGTCCGATTGAGTGTATATGGTAATTTATAGGGACGCCCAATTGTAAATCTTTATATTAACATTAACAAACTATCATTTAGTTAAACAAATATAAAGCCCATTAATAGCCCATAGTCTAATTTCCACAAGTGTCGTTCTTTTGTCCAAACCCCAATTAAGGTACAAAGCCCAATTACCCAATTTTAGTAATTAGCCCAACATCATGATTACTTCGTTTTAAATAAGCATAATAATAACTTAGCTACGAGACATTAATGTAAAAAGGTTGAACATAACTTACAATGATTAAAAATAGCGTAGCGTTACACGGGCAGAATTTCGACTTACACACTCAAACGATCTCTATCATAAATCTTATTATTATCATAATTTAAAATTAAAATTAAGATTATTGTTATATCTTATTAAGTTAACATTATGATAGAGATATAGAATATAGATATTGATATTTGATATTAAGGGGAAAGATATAGAAATAGAAAGATAGATTTTAGGATCGAAAAATGTTCTCCTCAATTCATCGTATTACATAGATTTTATAGGCGAAATTAGAATTGAAATTTTCATTTACGACCCCTGAACTATGCTCAATTAACAACTTTTTATTATTTAATATTATTCTTATTATGAATTATTTAAATATTATATTTTATTCTTGTGCATAGTTGACTCGTAATTTTTACACCGTTGCGTCGAGCGCTGAAAGTTGGTTCATGCCTCGGTTCCGGATTTTCGAACGTCCTTTCGTATAATTTAATATCTTGTACTTTGCGTTTTGTAACTTGTACTCTTGTCATTTTTAGACGTTTCTCATCAATAAATTGAACCTTTTGAATTGTATCTTGTACATTTGAGCTTTTTGGACGTTTTGGTCTTTCAAATCTTCGTTTTTGTCTTTAAATCTTCATTTTCGAGCGATTTGCGTCTTTCGTCTTCGCACTTATTTATTTAACTATTACAACTAAAAATAAGGAAATTACATTTAAAAACTTTACATATTGGAACGATATTGCTACTAAATATATGTTCATTTGGAACACTATCAAAAATCCCCACACTTGAGCGTTGCTTGTCCTCAAGCAATACAGAACTTGAAATAAAAACATACATGAATCACTTTTTTATTCATCACATTTTGTACATCAGTGATTTTGATATAGCGGTATAAACAATGACAGTAATGATGGTTAAAGGTGGGTGTGTCATCCACAGTTGCCTTGGGTTTAGGTCAACGACACTTGCAATCAAATAGCCGATTTACTTTCGGTTTCCAAAGCAAAGTGCACATTTGAAAGGCGGTTTACAGTCCCACATGACTATAAAAATTTAGATCCTTTAGGAAATTGGATCTTTATGAAAATATTTGATCTTTTGAGAATTCAAGCTAGATTTTACCCTAGACAAGTTTTCTGATTTGATCCATCATCGGTGTTGCAAAATAATTTGTGGATCATTATTTTGGCTAAAACTTTTAGGCTCGTGTAATCCACTGCTATCCCGGTATCGGAAAGCACACATCCAGTTTACTTGTTCCGTATATTACCTTTCGGTAAACTACCGTCCGGTTGTAAAGGAAAGCGATGAACAAGAAACTGTTAAGGCAATGTCCCGTGACATGCAGATGATTATGGTCTTTTAACGTGTCGGATGCTGGAACTATCCTTGGTAGGAGCAATAGTAAAGATCATCCTATGATTTTTCGGTCTGGCACAAGGTCCTGTCTCCGACCATGCTATGCAACCACCGTTCTTACAGTTGACACCCGATTTGGTTCAGGTGACCTAATGAATTCCAGGTGAATTCCTAGGATTTTACGTTCAATGGTAATGAACGCATTGAAAATGGTTTTTCAGAAAACAAATCGGTTTGTAATTTTTGATCAAAATATTTTCTTGTTCAAGCTCGAGTTTAGATATCATCGAATTCCATGAGTTTGAATTCTCAATCTTTAAGGTCAATCTCAAGGATTGAGTAATATCAGTCTTAAAAGCTGATTTTTAATCTTTAAGGAGATTATTCTTTTCTGGGGATCTGATTCATTAGTCTTATCCAGCTAATTTGCACGGTGCCCCCCATTGTACGAGATAAATCCTTCTCATGGTTAGGATAAATCAGACCACTTGGTGACCCTGTTTGATGCTGAGGTCCGTGGATTTCCAGCCGATTTTAGTGATGACTTTTCTAGATTTTTCGTCAACCTACAGCTGATCTGGACGACAACTTCATGACCTAAATCAAGAAGCGCGTGTCTTTTTCGGAAGACTTTACTTCCTTTTAATGATGGAATTGATTCATCGTGTAGATCCATCTCTTCTTTTCTTTCATCGGGTAAAACAGTTTAGTTTAGTCCAAAGCAAAAGTATTTTCAGTTATTTGTTACAGATAGATGTGACATATGTTTAAGATAACTTGGTAAATTTTCCCACACTTGGCTTTTATTTTCCTTTTTATCGTCCTCTATTACATTTTAAATGAATTTTAACATTTTGGTTTGTTTCTCAATTTATGTCCTTTCCGAGGTAACAATAATTTCGGTGTTAAAACCTAGTTTTATCGTTCATAAATATGTATAAACATGATTTTGAGTTCATTTAATTGAAAATTTTGAAAAATTTTACTAGAATTGGGTAGTCAGTATATAAGACTAGGGATGTTCTTTATTATCAGAGAGCACTAGATTCTAATACAACTACTGCTTTACTAGTATTTTTAATGGTAACCAAGTGTATAAAGTAAAAAAAAATTTAAAATCCGAAAGAATTTAACCCCTTCCCACACTTAAGATCTTGCAATGCCCTCATTTGTAAGAAATCAGTAACAATTTAAATTATTGAGGGTGATAAGCGTAGAAAAGTGATTAAATTTTACCAAAGTTTCAAACATATTGTTGTTTGTTTGTTGAATGATAACTGGTGGACGTCATTTGTTTATTCCGTCTTGTTTGTTATTTCACACATATTTTGCATCTTGTCGTCAAAATTACTTGCTTTTGCTGAACTTAATGCCAGTCTTTAAAAACGCGTTGTTTTACCCTGTCTTGTAAGATAAACTACAAACAAATATATACATACTATTTTTTTTTATTTATAAAACCTTTAACTTATAAAACAAATATTAATTAATTTTAAAATTTTGTTTCTTTTAAGAATGAGGGCGTTTCGGAACGATGTCCTAGTCCGTCCCTCGACAAAATTTTAAAATTTGTCATTTTCAAGCAATTGTTTTAAAAGCTTAGATTTTTGGATTTTTTTAATTTTTTTGGCATACTTTAAATCAATAAGATTAAAAATAATGATAATAAAAGTTCTCGTCCCTCCCTCAGGTAAAGCAATTTCGGTTTAATGACCTAGTCTTCAACTTACGACGAATTTTAAAAATCATATTTTTAACTTAATGAGATAAAGTAAATTTTTGTTTTTAAATTCACACAATTTAAATATAAAATTCAAAATTAATATTAAAAATTCACACCAAACTTAAAATTTGAAATGCATAAAATTAAAAAATTCATATTTTAAAAATTAAAAATTCACACCAAACTTAATTTAAAAATTCATATTATAAATTCACACCTAACTTATATTAATTTTTTAAATATTTACAATTTTAAAAATATTGTTTTACAAAGTTTACAATATTAATTTAAGATTTAAATATTAATTTTAAAAACATGGTAAAAAAATAAAATTAAAAATCTTTTTGTCTTTTTATCCCACTTTAATCAATCAAATATTATCAAAAATATGCGCCCCTCTTTTCGGTAAAGTAATTTCGGTTCCAAGACCTAATTTAACTCATGACGAATTTTTGAAATATTTTGGGTTGATTGATTAAAGATATTTATACCTTAAGAATAAACGTTAAATTTCGCAGTGATGTAATAAATTTTTGAATGATATCAATAATTTCGGTCGCCAAACCTAATTTTATTCAATACCAATTTAATACTTTTTAGCGAACAAATTAGCGTTTATTATCAAAAGGTTAAAAATAAAAATAAAAATAAAAACTGTACAGACATACCTGTGAAATAGATTTCTTAGTTATATGATCTATCCCATTCATAAGATAGTCGGTTTAATTGGTTTTCCATGGCTACATAGGCGTAACCTCGAGCATTCAGTGTCTTTTCTTCTAAACATATGAACGGTCCGTCTCTGCATAAAGTAACAAATTCGGTATTTGAATAGGTTTGATTATTTGAACATTTACCTCCATGTGACCATTTTCCGCATTTGTGACATCTTTCTAGGTGTCGTGCTCTTCTTTTCGCTGCGGATTTTGATTTTCCTTTACCAAATTGTAACTTATTATCTTCGCATCTGGATTCTTTTCTAACTCCGTCCATTCTTTCTCTGATTACTGATACTATTTCACTCGGTAGTATGTCATTATTACGTTTAGTGATCAAAGCGTGTAGCATTAGACCATGGTTTAGTTCACAGGCAGTCTTCATTTTGTAAAAACCTAAAAAAAAATAAAAATTCAGAATGGGGGAGAAGACTAGTTCTTTAGGGTCTGCTAGGGAAAGACCATTCGGGTTCCATTTTCGAGAACTACACGAAAACAGACAATCTAACTCTAACAGAAATACATATTATCCTTTAAAGACTTGATTCTCCCCACACTTAGTTAGCTGTGGTGTCGAAATTGTGATTAACTTCGTTGTCGACTTCCATCGGACCATGTATGTAATGTTTAACTCTGTGACCATTAACTTTAAATTCAATCCCATTTGAATTTATCAATTCTATCGTTCCGTATGGGAAAACTCTTTTGACTATGAATGGTCCAGACCATTTTGATTTCAATTTTCCAGGAAATAGCTTGAATCGTGAATTGAATAGAAGAACTCTGTCTCCTTCTTTAAATTCTTTTGAACTTCTGATTCTTTTATCATGCCATTTCTTCGTTCTTTCTTTATAGATTAACGAATTATCGTATGCTTCATGTCTTAATTCTTCTAATTCGTTTAGTTGACTTAATCGTAGACGTCCAGCTTCATGTAAATCAAGATTACATGTCTTCAAAGCCCAAAATGCTTTGTGTTCAATTTCTACTGGAAGATGACATGCTTTTCCATAAACAAGTCTAAAAGGTGTGGTTCCAATTGGAGTTTTGTAGGCTGTTCTAAAAGCCCAGAGTGCATCCTCCAATTTAATGGACCATTCCTTCGGATTTGATCCTACGGTTTTCTCTAGAATACGTTTTAAAGCTCGGTTGGTATTTTCAACTTGTCCACTTGTTTGTGGATGATATGCGGTGGAGATTTTATGAGTTACTCCATATCTTTTAAGAACTTTCTCAAGTTGATTATTACAGAAATGAGTACCCCGATCACTTATTAAAGCTTTCGGTGTTCCAAACCTTGCAAAAAGACGTTTTAAAAAGTTAACTACAACTCGTGCATCGTTAGTTGGGAGAGCTTGTGCTTCCGCCCATTTAGATACATAATCAATGGCTACGAGTATATATAGATTATTATGAGATTTTGGAAATGGACCCATAAAGTCAATACCCCAAATGTCAAATACTTCACATACTTGGATGACATTTTGTGGCATTTCATCACGTTGACTTATTTTTCCAGCCCTTTGACAAGCATCACAGGATTTGCAAAGAAGGTGTGCGTCTTTGTAAATTGTAGGCCAATAGAATCCAGCATCATAAACTTTTCTTGCTGTTAGTTGAGGCCCATAATGCCCTCCTGTTGGTCCTGTGTGACAATGGTTTAATATTTTACTGGCTTCATCTCCGAATACACATCGGCGTATTATTCCATCGGGACAACTTTTAAACAGATGTGGATCTTCCCAGAAATAGTGTTTTATATCACTGAAGAATTTCTTTCGTCTTTGGTACGATAATCCTTTTTCAAGGAATCCACAAACTAAGTAGTTTGCATAGTCTGCAAACCATGGAATTTCTTTATAATCTATCTTCAATAGATATTCATCAGGAAAGTTGTCTTGTATGGCTGATTCATTTAGAACTTCTAATTCGGGATTTTCAAGACGAGAAAGATGATCAGCGGCGAGATTTTCTGCTCCTCTTTTATCTCTGATTTCAATATCAAACTCTTGTAAGAGTAAGATCTAACGGATTAATCTTGGTTTAGCATCTTGTTTTGAAAATAGGTATCTAAGAGCAGAATGGTCGGTATAGACCACCGTTTTTGCTAGAACGAGATATGATCGAAATTTGTCAAAAGCAAAGACAATAGCAAGGAGTTCTTTTTCAGTAGTTGTATAGTTCGTTTGTGCTCCTTGTAACGTCTTACTAGCATAATATATAGGTTGAAATCGTTTTTCAATCCTTTGTCCTAAAACGGCTCCCATTGCAAAATCACTTGCATCGCACATTAGTTCAAATGGTAGATTCCAATTTGGTGTTATCATGATCGGTGCATTAGTGAGTTTCTCTTTAAGAATATTAAAAGATTTGATACACTCATCTGAAAAGATGAATGGAGCATCCTTTTCTAGGAGTTTATTCATAGGAGTGGCAATTTTTGAAAAATCTTTTATGAAACGTCGGTAAAAACCGGCATGCCCTAGAAAACTCCTAACTCCTCTAACATTGGTGAGATGTGGAAGTTTAGCAATTACATCTACTTTAGCTCTATCCACTTCGATTCCTTCTTTTGAAATTTTATGTCCAAGAACGATGCCTTCTTTAACCATGAAATGGCATTTCTCCCAATTAAGTACTAGATTTGATTGTTCGCATCTAATAAGCATTCGTTCCAGATTAACTAGACATGATTCAAATGTATCACCGAAGACTGAAAAGTCATCCATGAAAACTTCCATGCATTCTTCTATCATGTCGTGAAAAATCGCCATCATACACCTTTGAAAGGTTGCAGGGGCGTTGCAAAGTCCAAATGGCATGCGTTTGTAAGCAAAAGTACCATAAGGGCACGTGAATGTGGTTTTCTCTTGGTCCTCGGGTGCTATTGGAATTTGAAAATATCCGGAAAATCCATCTAGAAAACAATAGTAACTATTTCCGGCTAATCTTTCCAACATTTGATCAATGAAAGGTAAGGGAAAGTGATCTTTTCTGGTGGCGTCATTTAATTTTCTATAATCAATACACACACGCCATCCTGTTACAGTCCTAGTAGGAATAAGCTCATTTTTCTCATTTGTAATGATAGTCATGCCACCCTTCTTCGGTACACATTGAACTGGGCTTACCCATGGACTATCGGAGATTGGATAAATTAAACCTGCATCTAGCAGTTTAATAATCTCTTTCTTAACTACATCTTGCATATTAGGATTTAGTCTTCGTTGGCGTTGCACATACGTTTTATGACCTTCTTCCATAAGGATTTTATGTGTGCAATACGAAGGACTTATTCCTTTAATATCATGAATCTTCCATGCAATGGCTGGTTTATGAGCTTTCAACACAGAAATGAGTTGTGATTTCTCATTTTCAGTAAGAGAAGACGATATTATTACAGGTAATTCAGATTCACCATGTAAATAAGCATATTCCAAATGGTTTGGAAGTGGCTTTAACTCTAATTTCGGGGGTTCTTCTATCGATGATTTATATCGATATCTGTCTTCTTCTTTTAGCATTTGAATTTCTTCTGTTGTTGGTTCATATCCATTAGCTATAAGTGTAGCTAACATTTCAGCTTCATCAATTGGTTCATTACTTTCTCCTAAAGAGCATTCTCCTGTTCCTTGTAATTCTGGAAATTCTTCTAATAATTCTGCATGTGCATCTATAGTTTGAATATAATAACATGTATCATCTGCAGATTGTGGTTGTTGCATTGCTCTATCAACTGAAAAGGTAACACTCTCATCCTCTATACTTAGGGTCAGTTTCTTACCGAACACGTCTATCATTGCTTTAGCCGTGTTTAAGAATGGTCTTCCTAATATGAGAGGAACTTGAGAATCTTCTTCCATGTCCAGAACAACAAAATCTACTGGGAATACTAAAGTACCAACTTTAACTAGCATGTTTTCCATTATCCCTCTAGGATATTTTATTGATCTATCGGCTAGTTGTATGCTTATTCTGGTTGGTTTTAATTCTCCAAGGTCTAGTTTAGTGTATAATGAATACGGCATTAGATTTATACTAGCACCTAAATCTGCTAATGCTTCTATTGAACTAAGACTACCCAGAAAACATGGAATTGTGAAACTTCCTGGATCAGATAGTTTTTCTGGTATCTTATTCAACAGCACTGCTGAACAATTAGCATTCATAGTAACAGCAGAGAGTTCTTCCATTTTCTTTCTATTTGAGATTAGATCTTTCAAGAATTTAGCATATCTAGGCATTCCTGAAATCACATCAATGAAAGGAAGATTTACATTTATCTGTTTAAACATATCCAAGAATTTGGATTGCTCGGCTTCAAGTTTTTCTTTCTTCATTTTACTCGGATAAGGAAGTGGTGGTTGATATGGTTTAACATAAGGTTTATCCTTAGCTGTGTTATCTTCATTAATCTTTTCAACTACCGGTTCTTTTTCCTTATCTTGATCAGGTTGTGGTTCTTGTGGAGTAGGAATAGAATCATCTGAAACTACAGGTATTTCAGGTGGTTTAAGTGTTGTACCACTTCTTGTGGTAATGGCTTTAGCTGTTTCATTCCGGGGGTTAGCGTTTGTATCACTAGGTAGACTTCCCGGTTTTCTTTCACCTATTAACCTTGCTAGGTTACTTACTTCTTGTTCCAGATTTTGAATAGAAGCTTGTTGATTTCTAAATGCTTGAGCATTTTGTTCATTGGTTTGTTTCTGAGATGTGAAAAACTGCATTTGAGTTTCAACTAGCTTTGTCATCATATCTTCTAAATTCGGCTTTTTATCATCGGTTTGTTGTGGTGGTTTGTTTTGAAAATTCGGTCTTTGCTGGTTGTTAGTATTATTGGATACTTGTTGATTGCTAGGACCTTGTTGGTTGTTGTATGGAATATTTCGGTTATAATTTTGGTTTTGATTGTAAATCGGTCTTGGCGGTTGATAATTATTCTGATAATTATTTCCAGGCCTTTGGTTTATGTATGAAATATTCTCTCTTTGTTCCATTGTTAATTCAATACTGAGACAATCTTTTGTCAAATGTGGTCCTCCACACTGCTCACAACTAATTCGTATTGAGTGAATATCCTTAGTCATCTTTTCCATTCGTCTCTCCACAGCATCTATCTTTGCGGAAATGGAATCTAAGTCATGGCTAGAATCGGCCCTAGCTGCTTTAGATGATCTAATGATATCTTTTTCTTGGTGCCACTCATGTGAGTGGGAAGCAGTGTTATCAATAATTTTGTAAGCATCAGTTTCGGTTTTCTTCATAATAGAACCACCAGCTGCTATATCTATGTCTTTTCTTGTAGTGATGTCGCATCCTTGGTAGAATATTTGTACTATTTGACAGGTGTCTAAACCATGTTGCGGACATCCTCTTAACAACTTTCCATATCTTGTCCATGCCTCATATAGAGTTTCATTTGGCTTCTGTGTGAACGTAACAATTTCTGCTTGAAGTCTTACGGCTTTAGATGCAGGAAAGAATTGTTTAAGAAATTTGTCAACTAAAACATCCCATGTATCGATCGCCCCTTCAGGTAACGATTCCAACCAATCTTTGGCTTCTCCCTTTAAAGTCCAGGGAAATAACATGAGATATATCTGTTCATCCTCCATTTCTCGGATTTTAAATAGTGTGCAGATCCTATTAAAGGTACGTAGATGTTCATTAGGATCTTCCTTCGGCGCACCACTAAATTGGCATTGATTAGTCACCATGTGTAGAATTTGTCCTTTGATTTCATAATCTGGCGCATTAATGTCTGGATGAGTAATTGCGTGACCTTGGCCAGTGCGTTTAGCTCTCATTCGGTCTTCCATACTTAGAGGTTCCAGATTCTCCATAATTGAATTTGTTGAATCGGTATCACTAGATGATTCTGATTTAATGGTTCGTTCCTCAACAATCTCTGTTTGAATGATTGGTGGTTCCGGAGGAAAGTTTAATGGTTCAGGATCTACGAACCGTTCCTGAATATTCTCTGGATTCTCAATTGTGAGGTTGGGTTCAAAAAATGGATTATCGGAAATTTGAACTGAAGTACTTGGTCGACTGGATGACGATTCTAAAGAAAAATCAACGGCGGTTATATTTGCTAAATGTCTTGATCTAGTTACAGGTGGTGAACGTACAAAAGGTGGTGAACGTCTTGCTCGGTGCATTCACTGAATATCCTATTAGTTTTTAAAAGGAAAGAAAAATTATAATAAGTTATCCACTCAATAGACTTTTCTGATTTTGCCCACGTTTCGAATAGCCAAAAGATGCAGCAGAGGGGCATGATTCGTTTGGTCTCAATATAATTGAGGACTGTTTGGCTCCAATAACCCGGTCCACGTACAAATCCAACTATTACTACGAACCAGAAAATTTTGATGTCTATCAATTTAACCACTTAAAATAAATTTTCGTAATTTTAAGAAATTTAGAGAAGAAGTAGAAAAAAAATCTAAGTCCTAAAAACTAGAATGGCGAGAAATAAGAGAGAAAAAGATTGCGCGTCGAAAAGTGTCGAAAAATGAAAAAGACGAAGAGTGGTTTGTAAACACGCGGTTAATCCAACCTTATAACTATCACTATCTTAAAATTAAAACTACAAATAGAGATCACTAATTGGAATTGTAATTGATACATAGGTAAAAGGCGTCGAAAAAAAAAAAATAAAAAAAATTAAAAAAAAAAAAAGTAGCGCGAAAAATGGCGTCGTAAAATTCTAAAGCACCTAAAACTTAATCTAAGGAATAAGCACTTAAGGGATTTTACGGCAATCCTAAGAATTCTAGAAATAAAAATAACTACGGCAAAAACTAAGCTTAAAACTAAAAGTTGCGACTATAGTCTAAAAATCTAAAGATAATAAAACTTAAAATATTTTTTTTTTAAACAGTTGAAACTTGAAATAAAAACACCCGTACAATATGATTCACAGTCCACAATAAACTAGTATATGGAAATTAAAATAGAAATGGAACTCGTGTGTGTGTGCAGGGGCGGAGCCAGAAATTTAAATGAGTGGTGTCACAAAATACTTATTGAATCCACTAGTAAAAAGGAAAAAATTAAGTGATCTACTAGTAATTAAGTGAACTGAGAAAACAGAAGTATCAAATAACAAATATATATTATAAAATATTATGAGTATCCTTGCAAATGGAGTTACAAAATTCTTTATTCAATATAACGTTAAAAGGAAAGTAGTGATGGGTCCCATTCTGAAATTTACATGTGAACCAAATAAGTTGCTTGGTCCACCGTCTATTTTGGATGATAATTTAACGGTTCAAAGTTCAACTTTGAAGATAACAAACACTATATGTAAGATTAGTCATGATCCGGACAATTAATTTTTTTTTTTTTTTTTTTTTTTTAAAAACGTTTTTTACTAACTTAAATTAATTAAAATATAATATTAAATCTAAGTTGTTTTTACTACGGAGTATTACACTAACTAAATAAAACTATTATAGTATTTATTTATTCTTTTTTTTTCTATTTTTTTTTTTTTTTTTTAAAAATGATAGTGGGAACCGAAAGTGATAGCTCCTTTTTTTTTCTTTGCTCTCTGTTGGTGACCAACAATTCCAAAAAGGGTTTGACCCTTTTGTCTTTTCTTTTCACGTGCCCAACAAAACCACCAGACCAATCTTTGCACTTGTTCTTCTTTTATTTGGGACAAGTGACAAAGAAAATTACTCCTCTGTCTTCCTTTTTTTTTTTTTTTTTTTTTTATATATAGAAAGATAGATTTTTCAGTTGTACATACAGCTGTGATTTATGTGGGTTTGGTAAGGTCCGTGATATTTCAAGTATAAAAGGATACTAGTTTATATTTTGTATAAAAGCACCTAATACTTATCAAAATTATTAACACTATATTTTTGTTACGAAATTCAACTCCACTATACTACACTATAGGCGAAATAGTTACTTGTTAATAATTGTTACGAAATTCAACTCCACTATACTTATCAAAATTTGTCGTCTTATAATTTTACTTGTTAATTTTTTTTTTTTTTTTTTAAAAATATCTTAAAATAAGGTAACTAGTTGTCTAGATTCCTTTTTTTTTTATAGCGTTTCGCTTCGGCGACTCCCCGGCAGCGGCGCCAAAAATACTTGATGTTGTAGGGATGGGGTACGAAATAGTATTATTTTTAGTACGAAATACTATTAAATATGCTACAATTTTACACAAGTTATTTATTTATTTATCGAGTGGATATACTTAAACCTTGCTACAACACTTATAGGCAGTGTACCTAATCGTATTATAGTATAGTTTTTAGTAAGTCCGGTTCGTTCCACAGGGAAAGCTCGAGAAGTTTAACGCACACAAAATAGAAAAATAGAAAAATATATATCTATAAAGTAGTAGTATTATTATTATATAAAAGGGGGGGTTTTTACCGTTTAATGACCGGTTTGTCGATTTTAAAACTTTAGTCGCAGTTAAAATCAAATGTAAAATAATAACTAAATACAAGACTTAATTTTAAGCATAAAGTAAATAACGATAATGAAATTGCGAATAATAAAAGTGCGATAAAATAAACTTGCGATAATTAAAAAAAATGCGATAATTAGAAGTGCAATTAAATATAAAATAAAGGAAATTAAATATGAAATAAAAGAATTATGCTTATTTAAACTTCCGTAATCATGATGTTTGACGTGTTGATTTTAGTTTTTTTTTTTTGCCCATGGGTTAATTGTCCTTTGTCCTGGATTATTTAATATGTCCGTCTGATTTTTGTCCATAACAGTCCATCAGTTATAAATATAAAGTGCGAGTGTCCTCGTCAAATTATCCTTATACCCGAAGTTAAATATTCCAACTAATTGGGGACTTAAACTGTAACAAGATTTTAATACTTTGTTTAATAATTACACCAGGATGTCGACTGAGTGTAACCCAAGGTTTTAATATTTTGTTATCAATTATACCAAGTGTCCTTGTACATAATTTCACCCCTGTTTTAATTATTCTAGTGGCTATTAATCCATCCCCGTATCCGGTTAAATGAACGATTATTCGTACATATAAATACCCCGCCCATCGTGTCCGATTGAGTGTATATGGTAATTTATAGGGACGCCCAATTGTAAATCTTTATATTAACATTAACAAACTATCATTTAGTTAAACAAATATAAAGCCCATTAATAGCCCATAGTCTAATTTCCACAAGTGTCGTTCTTTTGTCCAAACCCCAATTATGGTACAAAGCCCAATTACCCAATTTTAGTAATTAGCCCAACATCATGATTACTTCGTTTTAAATAAGCATAATAATAACTTAGCTACGAGACATTAATGTAAAAAGGTTGAACATAACTTACAATGATTAAAAATAGCGTAGCGTTACACGGACAGAATTTCGACTTACACACTCAAACGATCTCTATCATAAATCTTATTATTATCATAATTTAAAATTAAAATTAAGATTATTGTTATATCTTATTAAGTTAACATTATGATAGAGATATAGAATATAGATATTGATATTTGATATTAAGGGGAAAGATATAGAAATAGAAAGATAGATTTTAGGATCGAAAAATGTTCTCCTCAATTCATCGTATTACATAGATTTTATAGGCGAAATTAGAATTGAAATTTTCATTTACGACCCCTGAACTATACTCAATTAACAACTTTTTATTATTTAATATTATTCTTATTATGAATTATTTAAATATTATATTTTATTCTTGTGCATAGTTGACTCGTAATTTTTACACCGTTGCGTCGAGCGCTGAAAGTTGGTTCATGCCTCGGTTCCGGATTTTCGAACGTCCTTTCGTATAATTTAATATCTTGTACTTTGCGTTTTGTAACTTGTACTCTTGTCATTTTTAGACGTTTCTCATCAATAAATTGAACCTTTTGAATTGTATCTTGTACATTTGAGCTTTTTGGACGTTTTGGTCTTTCAAATCTTCGTTTTTGTCTTTAAATCTTCATTTTCGAGCGATTTGCGTCTTTCGTCTTCGCACTTATTTATTTAACTATTACAACTAAAAATAAGGAAATTACATTTAAAAACTTTACATATTGGAACGATATTGCTACTAAATATATGTTCATTTGGAACACTATCAGTCATACTCAAAATTTTCCGCGGACTTACCACAAGATACTCGAACCTAGTCTTTCCGAATCGGCTAAACGTCAACGCCCGCTAGTCGTCGCAATAAACCATGATCGTACCTTCGGGTTTCCTTACCGGTACCCAAGTACAAAGTAATCACACCACCGGAGTGAAGCATTCCACTTGCAGGTATATGGAGGGCACCTGACGTAGTGTTATGCAACTCCCATTACTACCACCAAGTCTCATTCACTTGCCCCTTTCGGGGTCCATCCTCGGCGTTATATGACACTTGACTATTCGAAGTCACCCAAACCCAATGAACATTACGGCTCAACGCCACAACTCCCTAGAAATCAACTGCTAGTCGAGATCTACCTAGGACACAAAGCAGGCCTAGCAAACTTTCACTTACAATGGCGATGCTTGGTGCCACCAAGACTTATACCCTACCCGTACCGTCTCGACCGTTAACGCGGTCACTTACACACAAACAAAGATAGTCAACCACCATGACTATACTCGCACACATACAAAGTCAACGTGAACGCCTCTCGAACGGCATACCATTACTACGCTAAACCTTATGGAGAACAATACAAGTAACCCTCTAATCACCTCATGGTTACACCCGACTTGGTTAACCCTCCACACCAAAACAATTAACCCGAACTCGTTAGTCAAACACACTTGGTCAACCCGCCTCGATCAACATCTATCACCTAATTGATTAACCCGACTTGGTTAAGTCAAACTTACTTGGTTAACCCGCCTCGGTCAACACCTAACATCTAATTGATTAACCCTACTCGGTTAGTCAAACTCGCTTGGTTAACCCGCCTCGGTCAACACCTAACATCTAATTGATTAACCCTACTCGGTTAGTCAAACTCGCTTGGTTAACCCGCCTCGGTCAAACCTCTAACGACAAATGATTAACCTAACTTGGTTAGTCAAACGCATTCGGTCAATACCTAACATCAAATTGATTAACCCGACTCGGTTAGTCAAATACCCTAGGTCAACCCGACTCGGTCAATGCCTATCATCTAATTGATTAACCCGACCCGGTTAGTCAAACTCACTTGGTTAATCCGCCTCGGTCAACACCTAACATCTAATTGATTAACCCGACTCGGTTAGTCAAACTCGCTTGGTTAACCCGTCTCGGTCAACACCTAACATCTAATTAATTAACCCGACTCGGTTAGTCAAACTGCAATGGACTAACTCGACCTAGCTAGTCACTACATCACACTAGAATACCTTCATGCGAGAGTATAAACTCCCCCACCTAGAACTCCGTTCCGTAAACACATCGTCGAAATAATAGCATCCCATGGAATGGCCACTCATCAACATACACAACCAATATCCTCATTGGTCATAGTCCTCGAATTCTCACGAATTCGTCTCCAACAATAGCTCCCGACGATAAACACATGCTCACTCTCACGGAAAGAGTGACCACTAATCCGACAACTAATGCGCCAATCGCATTATCATAACTCCTAAAAGAAAGACGAGGTTCACCCGTCTTGCATCTCTTAATACGCACGTCAACAAACCTTGCTCCAACCTTGAGCATACGAAGGATTTCGGATTATCCTTAGCTACTTCAACTGAAGCACTTACCGAATCGTATGGGTATTACTCTAGCAATCATCGAGTTGCTATCGCTTGTAACTTCCACACCGCCACTTAAACACCTAAGGTTTTTCTTGCCGGTACCCTATGTTCAATGTAACCGTAACACCATCGGAGTCGAATACCACGCTATTAGGTATGAAAGAGGCACCTAACGTTGCCTCCCGTAGACTCCATTACCAACATTCATCTAGATCAAACACTTGATCTCAGGGGTTTCATCCACCCGACGAACCTCATGGATCATCAACTTCAACACGAAAGCGAACACGCTCTAACATACGTGTAACTCTAGCATTAAACTCGGCGTCGTTCGTCTCGATCCCATTTCCCGTCGCCATTCTAAGGAATGCAAAGCGATTAGATCACGAACGTATAAAGCACACAAACAATACCACTCCATCTTGCTAAACACTCGTCGTACATCGCTTGCTAGACACGATTTGCACCCGTAATAAGGTTTGCAAGTCCTTATTACGCATACACGTCGTATCGACTCGTTAGTACAACGACCGCCTCTCTTGATGATATATGCAACCGCAAACACAAACAAAACATAACACAAGAATCATTATCACAGCACAATAGCATATTAATAATATCCGCATTACTAATATAAATGTTAGTCAACCTATAAACAAGGCACTAACTAAACCCATTCCGACCCGTAATCCTACAAGTCCCGCAACAAATTTAGCACACACAAAAGTCTAAGTCTAGGCACCTATCTCAAGTCACCTAAATCCCTTAGACCATGCTCTGATACCACTTGTAACAACCCGCCTCCGATAACCGACCAAAAACAGTCCCAAAAAAAAAAATTTAAACTGCTGCTCAGGTGTGGTGCGCGGCG
This sequence comes from Rutidosis leptorrhynchoides, assembly GCF_046630445.1. Classification (NCBI taxonomy): domain Eukaryota; kingdom Viridiplantae; phylum Streptophyta; class Magnoliopsida; order Asterales; family Asteraceae; genus Rutidosis; species Rutidosis leptorrhynchoides. Next base: position 29,108,551 of record NC_092342.1, read on the forward strand.
CGCTCCACTGAAAGTGCGCGGCGCGCACAAGGCGTTCCAGGCTCTGATCAAACTGTTTTTAACTCGTAAAAAGATGGACCACTTCCCGACATATTTAGACCGAACGCTTTTCACGGAAAACTTATATATGTAAAACTAACACGAATCAAACATAAAACGATGTTTTACAAGCGGGGCCCACACGACCCAAAATACAAGTTCAATACAAGTTTAGAGTTTCGACCACCAAAAAGTTTAAGTTCCAAACTACACAATGAGCATGGCGTTTGGGATTAAACTACCCAACTATCGGTCAAACTCCAAGAGCTACTAAAGCCAAAAGCGTCCCCTAGCATCAAGCGGGATCTCTAGTCCGAACGAATGCCCTTACCCTTATCCACGTCGGGACCTATAAAATGGTAAACAACGAGAGGGTAAGCTAATGCTTAGTGAATGCAATACTTATACATATACATATGTAATTTACCTACACGCATCCACCTACAAAACCATTACATACAACGAACAAACGAGTTAGCATCAACAAACACACGACTAGCAACAACGTTAGTATATAACTCAACACGATAATATACTAAACATAAAAGGGCATAAACAAGCTAACCGTTCACCGCTTACTACTACCGACTTGTAGCCGACCAAGATCATCGAGTCTCACTCGTACCATGTCACCGACTTGTGACTCGTCATATGGTGTCACCGACTTGTGAATCACCATGTAGCATCACCGACTTGTGAAGCCCCACCTAGTGTCACCGACTTGTGATCACTAAGAAATCTCACCGACTTGTGACTCATCATAAGGTGTCACCGACTTGTGAATTACCACTATTACTTATGGGTCACCGCCTCATGAACGCCATGTGGCATCACCGACTTGTGAAGTACCACCAAGTGTCACCGACTTGTGAACACTATGGGGTGTCACCGACTAGTGCACCATCCGTCAATACATATGAGGTCACCGACTTGTAAACCTCCAAGAGGTGTCACCGACTCGTGAGACACCTAGCGAGATACTACCGACCCGTAGTTCTCTTCACCCGAATACCAAATAAGCCACCAACTTGTGACATAACGCCCAACACTCACGATGTGGCGCCAAAGGCCCACATCGCGTACGAGTAAATAAACCACATACATACATGTATAAATATTCCACTCACCTTGATTTCAAGTAAGGCAACTTCCGCTTGAGCTCCTAATCGTCCGATGCAAATCACCTAAGTAATTTACAACCGAATAAGCTAAATACACTAGCTTATACACAAAACACCATAAGTGCAATATCGACCCATTTGCACATGCATCACTTTGACTAAGTCAAAACTCCCCCAAAACACCTATAATCAAAATTAACTAATGATTATGTTCAAACACCCCCTTATGCTCAAGGTTCAACATCAAAACACTTACTTGCATCATTAGGAAACAAAAATCCATTTTGACCCAAACTCAAGTCAGCACCCATTTGCAAGTTTACACTTCTAATCACTTATAATCTTAATTAACTAGTGATTCCAACAACCAAACATGATTAACAACTAATCATCTTCATTAACAAACCCAAACCAACCAACAATGGTTATTAACACCATTTACTAGCTCAAACATCCAATTAACAACTAATGGGTTTATTTCAAGAACACCCATTTCAAAACCCCAATTATGAACACTAAATCAAACTATGAAAACTCGGAGTTAGAGCTTACCAATACCACCACAACGTAGCCATGAACAAGGTGAACAACTTTAACACTTGCAACTTCGTTTGATTCAAGCTCCTTCTTCCCCAAATGAAGCTTTCTCTCTCTAAGCTCTATTTCTCACTCTAGGGTTTGAGAGTGTGTGGAAGAGATGAAGATAAGATTGTGGACTTGAAAGAGTCCACCAATCTTCCTTTGTGGCCTAAAACTGATCCTCAAGTGAAAAGACCATAATGCCCTTCATTAAACACAAAACAGAAAAACTGGGGTTCTGTCGCAGGGACAGTGCGCGGCGCGCACCATCACCCCTGCGCGGCGCGCACGACGGGCTGAACAGGTTCTGTCTTCGGTTTACTCACACAATTTTCCCCACACTTCATGCACTCTAATACACTTCTGTAAAATAAATAATCGGGTCTTACATCTAAGCTCTTCCTTGAGCTTATTGACCTCGTTTCTGGGATGGTATTTTTCGTTTACCAAGTGCTTGAATGCTGACCACGGTAGTGCGTAAGCAGCATCTTGTCCCACTTTCTCGAGATAGGTGTTCCACCATGTTAACGCAGCACCTGTGAAGGTATGCGTAGCGTATTTTATTTTGTCTTCTTCAGCACACTTACTTATGGTAAACACCGATTCGACCTTTTCGGTCCACCGTTTTAATCCGATTGGACCCTCGGTTCCATCGAATTCCAGCGGTTTGCAGGCAGTGAATTCTTTGTAGGAGCATCCGCCACGAGTTCTTGTGGCGTTTGTTCTGTTGCTAGTTTCGGAGTTATTGTTGTTATTATGCATCGCAGCCTGCACTGCGGCTATGTTCGCAGCAAGAAAGGTACGAAACTCTTCTTCGCTCATACTCATGGTTTGTCGAGTAGTTGGTGCCATTTCCTTCAAAAATAACCAAAAGAAACGAGTTAATCATATAGAATATCAAGAGTAGTCAATAGTATTTTGTAGCATAATATGAACTTATTTATAAAAGCTCTTTCTTCATATTAGCATTTTATACTCTTTAATTCGGGTAGTACCTACCCGTTAAGTTCATACTTAGTAGCTAATATACCATTTCAACTACTACAATTCTATATGAAAAACTAATCAAAAAAATAATAATAATTCATATTCAAACTTTTATACATAAACTTGCAAACTTACAATACCGCTATTTTACATATAGCATGAAATATAGCACATAAAAACTTTGATACAAAGTAGTTGCGAAGATAATTCTAATTAATGCGCAAGGCGTTCAGCAAAGGCAATAAAGACACGTAATTCATACGTCCAGAAACAAGTCATGCATTCTGGTTTTACTAATACCACTTCCCATCCTTGGTCTTGTGGAACATAACCGTTGTGACCGATAGTAAGACAACGTGTTGTAACGTCATCAAAAGGATGAAGGTTACGTAATGACCAACAGTCTCGTAATAACCTAAAAACCTTGTTTCTTACCCCAATTACCGAATCCGTCACTTGTGGGAATGTTTTATTTAATCATTGTAATCCTATGTTCTTTTTCTCATTTTGGTGAGAAGCGAACATTACTAACCCGTAAGCATAACATGCTTCTTTATGTTGCATGTTAGCCGCTTTTTCTAAATCATGAAGTCCTATGTTCGGATACGTTGAGTCAAAATAATTTCTTAACCCGTTGCGTAAAATAACATTTGAGTTCCCCGCAATATATGCGTCAAAGTAAACACATCGTAACTTATGGACTTCCCAATGTGATATCCCCCATCTTTCAAACGAAAGTCTTTTATAAACTAAGGCATTCTTGGAACGTTCTTCGAATGTCTTACAAACTGATTTTTCCATAAATAGTTGTGCCGAGGAATTCTGACCGACTCTAGACAAGATTTCATCAATCATGTCTCCGGGTAGGTCTTCTAAAATATTTGGTCGCCTATCCTTAACATCCATTTTGTATTTTTATACTGTAAAATAGACAAGGATTAGATTCATAAAAGATACTTATTAAACAATACAAGCAATTTTTACATATATCATAAAGCACAAGCACACTATATTACATATATTACACCACATGATTATCACTTTCTTATTCCGACTCACTCGTTTCTTCTTCTTCGAACTTGGTTCTTTTTGCTAAGTTTCTAGGGATATATGATGTTCCCCTAATACGAGCTGTCGTTTTCCACAATGGTTTAGAAAAACCTGGTGGTTTAGAGGTTCCCGGGTCATTGTTACAACTTATGGAATTCGGGGGTTGACGATACATATAAAGTTCATCGGGGTTGGAATTAGATTTCTCTATTTTTATGCCCTTTCCCTTATTATTCTCTTTTGCCTTTTTAAATTCAATTGGGGTAATTTCTATAACATCATCGGAATCCTCATCGGGATCCGATTCATCAGAAAATTGGTAATCTTCCCAATATTTTGCTTCCTTGGCGGAAACACCATTGACCATAATTAACCTTGGTCGGTTGGTTGAGGATTTTCTTTTATTTAACCGTTTAATTATTTCCCCCACCGGTTCCTCTTCTTCTTCTTCCAGTTCCTCCTCATCCGGTTCCTCCTCTTTCGGTTCCTCTTCTTCCGGTTCCTCTTCTTTCGATTCCTCTTCTTCCGGTTCTTCTTCGGGAACTTGTGAATAATTCCAAATTACATTTGACTCTTCATTATTATTAGGTGATTCAATGGGACTTGTACTAGAGGTAGACATCTATCACATAATATCAAACACGTTAAGAGATTAATATATCACATAATATTTACATGTTAAAAATATATAGTTTCCAACAAAATTTATTAAGCAATCATTTTTAAAGAAAACACGGTCGAAGTCCAGACTCACTAATGCATCCTAACAAACTCGATAAGACACACTAATTCAAAATTCTGATTCTCTAAGACCAACGCTCGGATACCAACCGAAATGTCCCGTTCTTATTGATTAAAAACGTTCCATATTAATTGATTTCGTTGCGAGGTTTTGAGCTCTATATGGGACGTTTTTCAAAGACTGCATTCATTTTTAAAACAAACCATAACCTTTATTTCATCGATAAAGGTTTAAAAAGCTTTACGTAGATTATCAAATAATGATAATCTAAAATATCCTGTTTACACACGACCATTACATAATGGTTTGCAATACAAATATGTTACATCGAAATAAGTTCCTTGAATGCAGTTTTTACACAACATCATACAAGCATGGACCCCAAAACTTGTCCTTATTTTAGTATGCAACAGCGGAAGCTCTTAATCATCACCTGAGAATAAACATGCTTTAAACGTCAGCAAAAATGTTGGTGAGTTATAGGTTTAATCTCTATATTTATCAAATCATAATAATAGACCACAAGATTTCATTTTTCATAACAACCATCTCATATCAGGCATTTCGCAAACTACATAGAGATAAAAAATCATTCATATGGTGAATACCTGGTAACCAACATTAACTAGATGCATATAAGAATATCCCCTATCATTCCGGGACATCCATCGAACATGATAAAACAAACATCGAAGTACTAAATCATCCGCTACAACGGATGGGGTTCGTCAGGCCCATTGATCTATCTTTAGGATTCGCGTCAATTAGTAGATCGGTTTACTAATTCTTAGGTTACCAAGCAAAAAGGGGCATATTCGGCTTCGATCATTCACACATATAATGTAGTTTCAATTACTTGTGTCTATTTTGTAAAACATTTATAAACTGCATGTATTCTCATCCCAAAAATATTAGATTTTAAAAGTGGGACTATAACTCACTTTCACCGATTATCAATTCGTCGGGAATTAGACTTGGCCACGGGTTGATTCACGAACCTATAACAATATATACATATATCAAAATATGATCGAAATATATTTACAATATTTTCTTTATTACGTGTTGATGATTTAAGTTGTCCAGTTAGCGGTCCAACGTTAGAAGTCCACAATTGATCGTACATGAATAATTTAATATATATCTTGAATCAATCCACGACCCATTGTATACATATCTCAGTATTGATCACAACTCAAACTATATATATATTTTGAAATCAACCTCAACCCTGTATAGCTAACTCCAACATTCACATATAGAGTGTCTATGGTTGTTCCGCTATATATATATATATATGTGTCGACATGATAGGTCGAAACATTGTATACGTATCTATGGTATCTCAAGATTACATAATATACAATATAAGTTGATTAAGTTATGGTTGGAATAGATTTGTTACAAATTTTCACGTAGCTAAAATGAGTAGTTTTTACCAATTTTGTTTTACTCGCCATTTCTTCGTTTCTAATCCGTTTTGAGTGATTTAAGCTGCTATGGTTTCGTATTGAACTAAAATTTATGAAACTAAACAGAAAAAGTATAAGTTCATAGTCATAAATACAAGTTACAAGTCATTTTTGAAAGAGGTAGTCATTTCCGTCGAAAGAACGACATCTTGATGACTGTTTTGAAAAACATACTTTCACTTTGAGTTTAACCATGATTTTTGGATATGGTTTCATGTTCATAAGAAAAATCATTTTCCCATAAGTATAGCTTTTAAATCAAGGTTTTTCATAGTTTTTAATTATCCAAACCAAAACAGCCCCCGGTTGTACTATGACGGCGTATGTCCGGTTTTACGGTGTTTATCGTGTTTCCAGGTTTTAAATTATTAAGTTAGCATATCATATAGATATAGAACGTGTGTTTATTTGATTTTAAAAGTGTAGTTAGAAGGATTAACTTTATTTGCGAACAAGTTTAGAATTAACTAAACTATGTTCTAGTGATTACAAGTTTACAACTTCGAATAAGATAGCTTTTTATGTATGAATCGAATGATGTTAAGAACATCATTACTACCTCAAGTTTTCTGGATAAACCTACTGGAAATGAGAAAAATGGATCTAGCTTCAAAGGATCCTTGGATGGCTTGAAAGTTCTTGAAGCAGAATCATGACACGAAAACAAGTTCATGTAAGATTTCCACTCGGAATAAGATTGTTATAGTTATAGAAATTGAATTAAAGTTTGAATATGATTATTACCTTGAATTAGAAAGATAACCTACTGTAAGTAACAAAGGTTTCTTGATCTTGGATGATTACTTGGAATGGATTTGCAAGATTGGAAGTAAGCTAGTAAACTTGAAAATATTCTTGATTTTATGAAACTAGAACTTATGAAATTTATGAAGAACACTTAGAACTTGAAGATAGAACTTGAGAGAGATCAATTAGATGAAGAAAATTGAAGAATGAAAGTGTTTGTAGGTGTTTTTGGTCGTTGGTATATGGATTAGATATAAAGGATGTGTAATTTTGTTTACCTGTAAATAAGTCATGAATGATTTACCATATTTTTGTAATTTTACCTTTAAGTTAACGATCTCATTTAATGTTGTTAATCCATTGTTTATTATATCTAATGAGATGTTAAATTATTATATTATCATGTTAACATGATATATTAATATATCTTAATATGATATATATATATAAACATTAAAATATCGTTACAACGATAATCGTTACGTATATGTCTCGTTTCGAAATCCTTAAGTTAATAGTCTTGTTTTTACTTATGTAGTTCATTGTTAACACACTTAATGATATATTTAATTATCATTTTATCATGTTAAATATAGTGTACCATAGTGTAACAATATCTTAATATGATTCATATATACTTAATAAGGCGTTGTTATAACGATAATCGTTATATATATCGTTTCGAGTTTCTTACGTCAATAGTCTCATTTTTATATATATAACTCATTGTTACTATATTTAATGAGATACTTGATTATCATTATATCATGTTAAACATATATATTTATCCATATATGTATCATCATGTCATATACAACTTATAGCGTTCGTGAATCATCGGTCAAACTGGGTGATCAAACATTCACAAAATTTCTGTTTCAATTAACCAAGTCTTAACAAGTTTGATTGCTTAACATGTTGGAAACATTTAATCATGCAAATATAGTTTTCATTTAATATATAATCATAGAAAAGTTCGGAAAAGTTCGGGTCACTACACTTAGCACCTCGACGCTACACATTTCACGCTATAACAAATAGATACATTATATACCTACACATATAATTATTCCACTCACCTCAAAATCTCTTGTGAAAAGATACCCGAGCTTGCAAGACCTCAATGTAACGTACCTATCATATTATACATATTATCAATCACAAACTCAAGTTGGTCAACCAATTCTTTCACCATTCTAAAGTCATTTTGACCCAAGGTGCAATTTCAACCCATTTGCACCCTTAACCCTAATTTTGGGTCAACTCATACCAAAACCCTAACTTTAGCCAAGATAGGTTTAAAACACATTTCAAAACAAGGTTTATGCATTAATAACAAGCATTAACTAACTTAGGTCCACTTTGACCCATTTGACCAATTTAAAGTCAACACACCCATTTCGGGTCATCCACTAACACACACAATGCCCATTTACATATATATAGGTGTGCTAGCAATTTACTAACTAATTTAAGTTCATAAACATCAATTAACACTTTGAAAACCCTAGTTAGTCATCTTTGGGTCTACATGACCCCATTTCACCCAAAAACACCCAATCACCCACAAATGGGTTTTAAGTTCATCATTTACCCCAAACCCTAACCCCTAATCAAATTAAAATCAAGGAATCAAGATTAGAGCATACCACTACCACCAAAACATAGCTAGAGGGAAGATGAACAACTTTAGAACCCACACTAAGACCCGATTCAACCTCATTCTTCCTTTAATGGAGCTTTCTCACACTAGGATTCTTACTCTCTCTCTAAAATTGAATTGGATTAGAGATGGTGGTTGGAAATGGAGTAAATGACACTCCAAAAACTGACCCAAGGCCTTAAAGTCGGATCCCAAGTGTAATTACCAAAAAGCCCTCACAATTAATTTAATAGAAAGAGGAGTGAGCTGTCAGCCACGATTCGCGCGGCGCGCCACCATCCTGCGCGGCGCGCAGATGGCCTGGCCAGAATCCTTCCACATTTTTAGTTATACAACGAAACCCCACTTCAAGTATCTTAATTACACTTATGTACACAACAAATAAACGGCTCTTACAACTCTCCCCCACTTGAATCGGAGCGCTTCCTCGCGATCCACGCCGCATGACAAGAAGGAAGATAAACCAACACGAACTCTTTGGGCTCCCACGTAAACTCGGAACCTTTACTACGACGCCATTGGACTTTAAAAGTCCTTACCTCTTTATGTCTCAACCTTTTGACCTTCTCATCGAGTATAGCAATCGGCTCCTCAATATACTCTAACTTATTGTTTAGCTCAATCTCGTCAAATGGCACCCACGATGAATCATCCGCAAGACACTTACGGAGATGGGAAACATGAAATGTATTATGAATCCCCGCAAGCTCTTCGGGTAACTCCTAACGATACGCGACTTCACCAACACGAGTTAAAACCTTAAATGGCCCAATAAACCGAGGAGCTAACTTTCCCCATTTTCGAAATCGAATAATACCTTTCCATGGCGAAACCTTAAGCATCACCATGTCACCTTCTTGAAATTCGATCGTTCGTCTACGTTTGTCGGCATACGACTTTTGCCTATCTTGAGCCTTTTTCAAATTCTCTCGAATCATATCAATCTTGCTATTCGTCTCTAAGACCAAATTGGTACTCCTGATTTCCTTTTGTCCCACTTCACCCCAACAAATTGGGGTTCGACACCTACGCCCATAAAGCATCTCATAAGGTGGCATCCCGATACTAGTATGATAACTATTATTGTACGAGAATTCCACCAAAGGTAAGTGCTCATCCCAACTACCACCGAAATCAATAATACACGCCCGTAACATATCCTCCAAAGTTTGATTCGTACGTTAGGTTTGACCGTCCGTTTGAGGATGATACACCATGCTCAATTTCAATTGCGTACCCATATCTTCATGAAACTTCTCCCAAAACCGAGATGTAAAACGGGTATCTCGATCCGAAATAATTGATATAGGAACTCCGTGTCGAGAGACGACTTCCTTGATAAACAACTTAGCCAAGGTCCCTGACGATATCGCTTCCTTAATGGGAAGAAACAAAGCACTTTTCGTCAATCGATCAACTATCACCCAAATCGAATCAAATTGGGTTCTCTCCATTTCAGGTAACTTTGTAATGAAGTCCATGGTAATGTGCTCCCATTTCCATTTCGGGATTTCTAACGGTTGTAACTTACCATACGGCTTTTGGTGCTCGGCCTTAACTTGCAAACACGTGACGCATTGCTCAACATACTTTACAACATCATGTTTCATGTCTGACCACCAATAATCCTTCCTCTAATCATGATACATTTTCGTCGCGCCCGGATGAATGGAATACTTTGACTTATGTGCTTCATCAAGTAGCACTTGTCGATAATCACCCATCTTAAGCACCCACACTCTTCCTTGAAAAGACAACAAACCACGCGAGCCCATAGTAATGAACTCCGATTGCCCCACAATTCGTTCCTCATGCTTGTTGTGAACGTAAGCCGCTATTTGAATCACACCAAGTTTTTCAATAAAATCATTAGTAATAATCATACGTAACAATCCCAATCGTAACGCCGGGTGATGACTCTTTCGACTTAACGCATCCGCGACCACATTCGCCTTGCCTGGATGATAAAGTATTTCACAATCATAATCTCTCACCACATCCATCCACCTACGTTGACGATAATTCAAATCTCGTTGATTAAAGAGATGTTTCAAACTCTTATGATCTGAATAAATCGTACTCTTGACACCATACAAGTAATGGCGCTAAATTTTCAACGGTTGTACCACCGCCGCCAACTCAAGATCATGAGTTGGATATCTCGTTTCGTGTTCCTTTAATTGTCGAGAGGCATAAGCGATGACTTTACCTCTCTGCATTAGAATACACTCGAGCCCATTTAACGAAGCATCACAATAAACCGTCATGTCTTCCACTCCTTCCGGCAACACTAACACCGAAGCTTGACACAACTTTTCTTTTAATAATTGAAAAGCAATTTCTTGCTCGTTCTCCCAAACAAACCTCGCGTTCTTCCTCGTCAATTTTGTCAACGAAGAGGCGATCTTAGAAAAGTCTTGGATAAACCGACAATAATAACCGGCCAATCCGAGAAAACTTTGGATTTCTGTAGGCGTATTCGGTTGTCTCTAACTCTTCACCGTCTCTATCTTCCCCGGATCTACTTGAATACCGTCCCTGTTCACAATGTGACCAAGGAATTGAACCTCCCTTAGCCAAAATTCACATTTGGAGAACTTAGTATACAACTTCTCCTTTCGTAACGTCTTCAATACTTCACGCAAATGACGTTCATGTTCGTTCATACTTTTCGAATAGACTAGTATGTCGTCAATGAACACAATCACTGACTTGTCTAACATAGGTGGGCACACTCGGTTCATAAGATCCATGAATGCCGCCGGTGCATTCGTAAGACCAAAAGGCATAACTATAAACTTAAAATGCCCATAAAATGTTCGAAAAGCCGTCTTCTCAATATCTTCCTCACGGACCCGCATTTGATGATAGCCGGACCGTAGGTCAATCTTTAAGAAATACGTCGCACCTTGGAGTTGGTCAAACAAATCGTCGATCCGAGGCAGTGGATAACAATTCTTGATCGTCACTTTATTCAACTCCCTATAGTCGATGCACATCCGCATACTACCATCCTTCTTCTTCACAAATAAAACCGGAGCGCCCCATGGCGAAGCACTCGGTCGAATAAAACCCTTTTCAAGCAACTCTTGGGTTTGATTTAACAACTCTTGCATTTCCATCGGCGCTAAATGATAAGGAGTTTTAGCAATGGGAGTAGCTCCCGGAACCAACTCAATGCGAAATTCAACTTGTCTTTCTGCCGGAACACCCGGTAACTCATCCAAAAAAACGTCTTCGAATTCACTAACCACCGGAATTTCACGAATAGGTGGTGGCTCATCACGAGTATCAACAACATGGGCAAGAAAAGCCATGCCACCACTAACAAGGAAACGACGTGCCCGTGCAAAAGAGCATATCGGCACAAGTCTTCTTCGCTTATCACCGTGAATAATTAACTCTCCCCCACTTGGGGTCTTCACACGAATAGATTTTTTATGGCATGCAATATCGGCTCTATTTCGATCGAGCCAATCCATACCAACAACGATATCAAAATCACCCAAAGTCATAGGGATTAGATCAATTTTAAAGTTTTCGACACCAAAAACAACATCACAATTCTTACACACATCAACCACTAGCACCGTCTTTCCGTCCACTATTTCGACTTCTACCGGACGACTTAACTTAGCTAACGGTCTATTAAGTTTAGGCACAAATTTTGGAGACACAAACGACAAATTTACACCGCTATCAAATAGAATTCTTGCCGGATTAGAATTAACCATGAAAGTACCTGAGACAACTTCGTTCAATTGTTTGGCTTCATCATTGGTCATCAAATAGTTACGACCCCTAGCCGTACCCGCCGCCTTCTCTAACCGCTTCACATTATCGTTTCGCAAATCGGGACACTCCGGCTTCTTATGTGAAATGTCCCGTTCTTATTGATTAAAAACGTTCCATATTAATTGATTTCGTTGCGAGGTTTTGACCTCTATATGAGACGTTTTTCAAAGATTGCATTCATTTTTAAAACAAACCATATCCTTTATTTCATCTATAAAGGTTTAAAAAGCTTTACGTAGATTATCAAATAATGATAATCTAAAATATCCTGTTTACACACGACCATTACATAATGGTTTACAATACAAATATGTTACATCGAAATAAGTTTCTTGAATGCAGTTTTTACACAATATCATACAAGCATGGACTCCAAATCTTGTCCTTATTTTAGTATGCGACAGCGGAAGCTCTTAATAATCACCTGAGAATAAACATGCTTTAAACGTCAACAAAAATGTTGGTGAGTTATAGGTTTAATTTCTACATTTATCAAATCATAATAATAATAGACCACAAGATTTCATTTTTTCATAACAACCATCTGAAATCAGGCATTCGCAAACTGCAGAGATAAAAATCATTCATATGGTGAACACCTGGTAACCGACATTAACTAGATGCATATAGAATATCCCCATCATTCCGGGACACCCATCGGACATGATAAAATCGAAGTACTAAAACATTCTAAATTCCAGAATGGGACTTGTTGAGCCCGATAGATCTATCTTTAGGATTCGTATCAATTAGGGTGTCTGTTCCCTAATTCTTAGGCTACCAAGCTAAAAGGGGCATATCCAAATTCGATCATTCAACCATAGAATGTAGTTTCACATACTTGTGTCTATTTTGTAAAGCATTTATAAAACTGCATGTATTCTCATCCCAAAAATATTAGATTTTAAAAGTGGGACTATAACTCACTTTCACCGATTATCAATTCGTCGAGAATTAGACTTGGCCATGGGTTGATTCACGAACCTATAAAAATATATACATATATCAAAATATGATCGAAATATATTCACAATATTTTCTTTATTACGTGTTGATGATTTTTAGTTGTCCAGTTAGCGGTCCGACTTTAGAAGTCCACAATTGATCGTACATGAATAATTTAATACATATCTTGAATAAATCCACGAACCGGTGTATACATATCTCAGTATTGATCACAACTCAAACTATATATATATTTTGGAATCAACCTCAACCCTGTATAGCAAACTCCAACGTTCACATATAGAGTGTCTATGGTTGTTTCGCAATATATATATATATATATATATATATATATATATATATATATATATATATATATATATATATATATATATATATATATATATATATATATATATATATATATATATAGATGTGTCGACATGATAGGTCAAAACATTGTATACATGTCTATGGTATCTCAAGATTACATAATATATAATATAAATTGATTAAGTTATGGTTGGAATAGATTTGTTACAAATTTTCACGTAGCTAAAATGAGTAGTTTTTACCAATTTTGTTTTGCTCGCCATTTCTTCGTTTCTAATCCGTTTTGAGTGATTTAAGCGGTTATGGTTTCGTATTGAACTTAACTTTATGAAACTAAACAGAAAAAGTAAAAGTTTATTGTCGAAAATACAAGTTACAAGTCATTTTTGAAAGAGGTAGTCATTTTCGTCGAAAGAACGACATCTTGATGACTGTTTTGAAAAACATACTTTCACTTTGAGTTTAACCATGATTTTTGGATATGGTTTCATGTTCATAAGAAAAATCATTTTCCCAAAATTTTAGCTTTTAAATCAAAGTTCTTCATAGTTTTTAATTATCCGAACCAAAACAGCCCCCGGTTGTACTACGACAGCGTATATCCGTTTTATGGTGTTTATCGTGTTTCCGGGTTTTTAATCATTAAGTTAGCATATCATATAGATATAGAACATGTGTCTAGTTGATTTAAAAGTCTAGTTAGAAGGATTAACTTTGTTTACGAACAAGTTTAGAATTAACTAAACTATGTTCTAGTGATTACAAGTTTACAACTTCGAATATGATAGCTTTTTATGTATGAATCGAATGATGTTAAGAACATCATTACTACCTCAAGTTTTCTGGATAAACCTACTGGAAATGAGAAAAATGGATCTAGCTTCAAAGGATCCTTGGATGGCTTGAAAGTTCTTGAAGCATAATCATGATACGAAAACAAGTTCAAGTAAGATTTTCACTCGAAATAAGATTGTTATAGTTATAGAAATTGAATTAAAGTTTGAATATGATTATTACCTTGTATTAGAAAGATAACCTATTGTAAGTAACAAAGGTTTCTTGATCTTGGATGATTACTTGGAATGGATTTGAAAGCTTGGAAGTAAACTTGCAATCTTGAAAGTATTCTTGATTTTATGAAACTAGAACTTATGGAATTTATGAAGAACACTTAGAACTTAAAGATAGAACTTGAGAGAGATTAATTAGATGAAGAAAATTGAAGAATGAAAGTGTTTGTAGGTGTTTTTGGTCGTTGGTATATGAATTAGATATAAAGGATGTGTAATTTTGTTTACTTGTAAATAAGTCATGAATGATTTACCATATTTTTATAATTTTATGAGATCTTTCATGCTAGTTGCCAAATGATGGTTTCCACATGTATTAGGTGACTCACAAGGGCTGCTAAGAGCTGATCATTGGAGTGTATATATGTGATGACCCGGAAATTTCTGACCAAATTTAAATTTAATCTTTAACGTTTCCGACACGATAAGCAAAGTCTATGAATTTGAATCTCAAAATTTTAAACTATTCAAATACCTTTCGATTGTTCTCAATGATTCGCGAACAATTATATGTAATTAGATATACATACTATAACTTGGAAACGTAACAAAGTGTTATGAAAATGATACTGTGCATTAACCTTATTGGTTTGATTATCTGATTGATATATTTAACTACGGAGTTAAAATATTATGCCAAACGATTGAATTAAAAGATATTTACTAAGCCTTTTAATGATTACGATGTTGTTACGGGTCTGTGTTGTGAGGTTCACGCTGATTTGAGAAATCGTTCATTCTTAACGATATTCGGAAAATATGGTAAAGTGTTTGTTTAAATAACATAATCTAGACGATACAAAAATAAGGAATATTAACTGTTGGAATTGGATATATGAATAACTTGTGACGTATATTTAAAACGTGTTTATAAATATTAATTTGGTTACAAAACTTTTTGATTTAAAAACAATATTATTAAAAATACTTCGTTAGATAACGAGCCATTGATTTATAAAAGTAAATGACCAAAACACTCGATAGTTTAAGATATATTTCGAGTGATATAGTTTAGGGATATTTTAAGCCTATATTTTGACAAAAAAACGTGTCACGAAATGTAAAATACAAGTTTTCTCAGTGTACGAAGGGACACTCGAAAAACCGGAACCGGAACATAAGTCGCGTGATGACGTACGACTTATCGGAACAAAAATTACAAGTCAACTATGCACATGAATTTAATATAATATATAATTAATTATATAAATTATATAAATTATATATATAATTAAATATTAAGTCGACAAACAAGAAAATAAAAGTTTGTGAGCTGGATCAGAGGGCCATGCGATCGCATGGAAAATAGGCACAAAACCCATGCGATCGCATGGGGGTCAGAATCAGGAATTATTCTATAAATAGCCCAGGTTTCTGCCGAACTCTTTACCCACTTTCTCTCAATCTCTCTCTGTTATACATAAATATATATTATTATTTATTATTATTATTATTATTATTATTATTATTATTATTATTATTATTATTATTATTATTATTATTATTAAGATTAATATTATTATTAATCTTATTATTTTAGTATTGATATTATTATTAATAATATTATACATAAAATATTACGACGTGAGTAGGTTCGGGTTATTTCAAACCAAGTTTTCAAATGAGTCAAAGCTAAGGAAACTATGGGTTATTACTAAGGAGGTTATGGGTATTGTTCGAGGGTATTGCTCGTGAGTCAAACTAGTGTTTATCATCTTCGTTGCGTCTACGTACTTTCCCTACAATATTGAATCTCAATATTGATACGTAAGTACTTATATTTTATCCTTTATAAATTAATAGTGTATACATGTCTAGTGCTCGAGTATATATATTTATACATGCTTGTATGCTAAATTTCATCGATAAACAGTTTATAATGAATCACGAATTAAATACATATATTACTGGTAAAAGGTATATGATATACATGTTTTTGGAAAGCTGGCGAAAAATCAATAACTTTTCATTTAGATATCGAATAGTTTTGATGAACGGATTAAAAGATATGATCAACTAAATTATGTTTGACGTTAAATGAAATTGCTTTTGAATCTGCAATTGAGATTTAAACAACTTGTTTACAAGATTGATAAAATGGATTTTTAAATATTACCAGCTGAGTAAATGAATCCTTAAATAAGGTACGTCTCGTTTTGTTGAACTATTGTCAAAATTGACTTTTTGAAACGACTTTGGATAACTTTTGTATGTCGATCTCGAGCATTAGGATTGTGATACACTATGACCAGACCTAGCTTGATAGACATTTATTGACCAACCTATGTTCTCTAGGTTGAGATCTACGATTATTTGATATTCTGAGTTTCGATCACATTACGATGAACAACTTTATATGCTGCTAAGGTGAGTTTCATTGATCCCTTTTTAATTGCTTTTGCAATATATATTTTTGGGCTGAGAATACATGCAATTTATTTTAAACGCAATGGATACAAGTACATACTAAATTCTACACCGAGTTTGAATCGAAAATCCCTTAGCTTTGGTAACTAGTAACTGTCGGTTATAAGAACCGATGAGCGCGAATAGAGATATATGGATCCATAGGGTTTGACATCCCCGTCTGTTCCAGGTATAGAAAGAAACTCTAGCCTGAACTATAAAACATACGTATACTATTTGAAGTTAGTACACGTTAGATTGTGTGTATTGTACATGTTGGTTGCATGTTAAACGAGGGGTACTTATTATAGACGTTAAGGCTTGGTTACCAGGGTGCTCATTCTTGTAGAACATTTTGATAAACGTTTCTGGATGAAACAACTGAAATCTTGTGATCCATTTTTATATACAGATTATGCGAAATACTAAAACTATGAACTCACCAACCTTTGTGTTGACACTTGTTAGCATGTTTATTCTCAGGTTCCCTAGAAGTCTTCCGCTGTTTGCTTATATGATATACAAGCTATGTGCATGGAGTCTTACATGGCATATTTTTCAAGAAAACGTTGCATTCACCAATTCATCACCATGTACCTTATTTTGACTGCATTGTCAACGAAAGCACTATTGTAAACTATTATATACGGTGATTGTCTATATGTAGAAATCATCAGATGTCGAAAACCTTTGATTTAAATATACATCTATGGTGTGCCTTTTCAAAAGAATGTAATGTTTACAAAATGTATCATATAGAGGTCAAATACCTCGTAATGAAATCAATGAATGACGTGTTAGTCCATATGGATTTGGAGCGATCGTCACAGTTGGTATCAGAGCGTTGGTCCTAGTGAACCAGGTCTTGCATGAGTGTGTCTAACTGATAGTTGTTAGGATGCTTTAGTAAGTCTGGACTTCGACTGTGTCTGCATGTCAAAAGTTTTGCTTATCATTCCTTGTCGAAAATTACTTGTCTATCATCTCAAGTCTAAACACGTGTTACTGCATTGATTGCATGAATAGTGTATAGACGAATCATATCCTATCATATCTACTATAGTGGATCTTATTTGGCATTTTTCGAAATTCCCTCCGTAAATTACGGAATCCTTTTACTATATATACGTATGCGAGAAGACAAAGGTATCATCCAGTATTCAACCCTCAATTCATATCGAGAATCATTTCATAACTTTCAGTGATCGCGTAAGATGGCCTCTTCGATTAGACCAAGTCCCTCCAACTCCGAAGACAGCGTGACGGGACCACACCGACCGATCAACTACCGTGATTTCTTTAGAAAATGGGGATGGGTTTGCGAAATACTTACCCTATGGAGAAATGAAGAAGGTACTCCATACCACGAGCCGAACTTACCGCCTAACGTCAGAGTACTCGATTCGCTTACCGGCGAACCTGTTCGCAACACCGTTTATACTCTTTTTGCGAGAATTTTTCATCTTGAAGCTACCATTAATGGAACTAGAAAAGATATCCGACCTCTACCTCACACCGATAACCAACCAGGGTTAGTAGAAGAAGTTTAAGAACTTCGAGCTCGAGTGTTAACTTTAGAGAGCACTGTACACAATTTACAAACACCAGCAGTATCACCAACACCAGTAACATCACCATCCTCAGCACCAACAGCACTAGTACCACTAACAACAATGCCAACAGTACCATTACCACCACCAACAACATCCACATCACACGCCTCAACATCACGATCTGTACCTCGGATATCACCATCATACGCACCATAGATACCAAGGAGTATCAACGACAATAAACGATGATTTATTGATTCATAACTTCATCGGAGAAACATTCTACGACGATTATGTAATTTCTAAAGTTTTGAGATTATCTATTCTAACCCTAGCCATAAATCAGATAGAGTAGAAACTCTGATCGGAATGGTGTATGATTTACAAGCTAGACTTGTTATATCACAACATCAATAGTACCCTTAGCTTCACCAACACAGTAAGTGCTGTCAACATCGTTAGAATCAACATCACCTCTAACATCACAAGCTCCGTCAGTTCAAGAATTATCGTGGACATCATTACGAATCAATAACGCGTATATTGAATCAACGAGTTATGAAATAATAACTCATTCCCTCCGAAGAATTTATATGTATATCTTATATATATAAATTTTAAACCCTAATAAATCTTTCTGTACTGAGCTATTATGTATGGAACATAACTACTCGGTTAATTCATATTACTAATATGCTATGATGTACAACCTTCGTTAACTACAATCTCTATTTCAATTCAATGAATTTCGTTTCATAATAAACCAAGTGTATTATTCAGTAACATGGTTGATTTTACACTTTCATCTTCGATGCACTCGAAACTTTCTAGAAGACATCATTTACACCTTGCGAAGTTAGCAAGAATTCCACGAATACCAACATCCTTTATTGAGGAATATCAATAAGAATAAATAATGAAGTATTGATTTCATTAGTGAAATACTCCGCGAAGATTATGCAATCTCTAATGTTTTAGAGATTATTCATTTCTAATTCAAGCCAAAAATCAAATGAGCTTAATATGATATTAACTCATTAAATCTGTATTACATCTGAAGAAAATATACATACATATATTTTCATAAAGACTGTAATGAAAATTCTTTTGTACAAAATATTAATTGTGAAATATTTAACGGGTAGGTAATACTAGGAAAATATATAAGTTCACAATTAATATGTTAGATTGTACATTCTTCAACTTTGATTCACAAATCTATTAATCATGCTCACAATGATACATAATCATCTCATACAAATTCAATTACACATTCTGATATTGACGGATCAGAATCCAATTCATAACTCTGAACCGGTGACATCATTCTTAGATCTCTACATCTTTCAAAGCTGTACTATGACTTCAAAACCATGAAAGATCCTTTAGCGTTGTTTTTACCGAAAATAATCTTGCAATTCCTTTTCAAAGTATCCAGTATTATCAACCATTCAACCAGTCAATGACGACCTTTCAGACCGGTAACTTTGGCATATACGTTTTTGTTACCGGGAACCTTTCATGTTCCACCACATTAGCAGTAAATTTACCAACAACTTCATTTATCCTTGACCTTCCGAAAAATCCTTATACTCATTGAAACCCTATCATGTACTTATCCACATCCTGTAACGAGAATTGCCATACGAATTATCGGGAATTGGCAATCAGTATTTTGAAATCTTGCAGCACGTCTACGCCAACAGTTATATATATACATATAATGTCTATCTCATGGACGTACATACTTCGAATGTGAAGTTTCTGAAAAACACCCCAAACTACGAAACTAGTTCTCCGAATTTTGGAAAAATGTTGATGAAGCAGCAAAAACTGTAAACGAGCTTAACAGTCAAAAGTTTGATGATAAAGAATGGTATGGTGGTAAAGCTGAGAAAAGGAGAAGGTTTGGAACTGGAAAACGGATTGAGCAAAGTATGAAGGAGGCTATGGATAAATCACAAAGACTGAACCTGCCTTCAAAGAATACAAATGATTCAGTGTCTGCTGAAATCCTTAGCAAATACCTTACTCCTTACTCTAAAACCGTTACGGACAATATTCTTCATCATCATCATTATCTTGAATATTCTAAGATATCATCGTATCTTTCATTATAAATATCCTCAATATTTCTGAAGATAATTTCGTAACCATCTGAAATTATTCATTCCTTCACGCTATTTGTGTTACATCATAAAAGAAACTGTGTTAGTTTCTAAATTCTGAAAAATTCAAGTTTAAAATATGAATGTTTTGAAGTAGTATTAGGAACTGAAGCATGAATTAGTATAATATAATGACGTCAGGCCAACGTGATTATATTACAGTAAGTCATGCTGAGTTTCTAATGGAACGTGATGAAGGTTCACAGATCCCACCCTCATCATGAACCATGTTACATAACTCTTTCATTCTATTTAATCTCTAAAGTTATCAAGAAAACATATTTCTTGATGATTCGGTCTTTTCCGGATATTCTAGTAATTTGACAAATCAAGATCGTGCCATTACAATTTCTTTCTTAGAACATTAGTTATGTTCATCTCAAAACATCATACCTACGAATTCTGGACCATCATTCGCTTGACTTAAAGTCGGGAAGAGAAAACGAAAGCATGAAGCTCCGAAATATAAAGGAGAATATAAACCCGATAACAACCTCGAAATTTACAAACCGTGTATATCAATGTGTATAGCGATATAAAGAAACGGGAGAATGAAAAACACTATAACCCCAAGGTAATGGTAGAAGAAAGTAACTTCCTCTGGTGGTAGATGAAAAAGAAGAGTGACGGATATGAAAGTTAGGAGTATATCAAGAATCAGAACTGGATGAAGCATTTCACAATCTTTTGGAAGTATGAAATGAGAAAGAAAATGTAGGAGTGGTGAAAATAATGAAACGAAAGTGGTCAATTTATAGCGAAATATCAGACATAGCAATCGAGGCAGATTACGCAAAACAAAATCTCCTTAATTCCCGAAGAATCAAATCTTATTTAGATTATGAAGATTTTCTATTCCTTAAATTCCGGAAATCAATCGTTACTACATCAAAAGTTAAGAAGAATCTCTATTCCTTCAAATTCACTATTATACGATAACTTCTCTCATACGCTTCGAGTAATCGGATTGTTATATCCATATTATTCAACGGTGATAAAACTCTATTTATCGACTCATATACGTCATGAAAGCATTTTTATTGTTAGCCATGACGACCTCACTCAAATTTCGGGACGAAATTTCTTTAACGGGGGGATACTGTGATGACCCAGAAATTTCTGACCAAATTTAAACTTAATCTTTAACGTTTCCGACACGATAAGCAAAGTCTATGAATTTGAATCTCAAAATTTTAAACTATTCAAATACCTTTCGATTGTTCTCAACGATTCGCGAATAATTATATGTAATTAGATATACATACTATAACTTGGAAACGTAACAAAGTGTTATGAAAATGATACTGTGCATTAACCTTATTGGTTTGATTATCTGATTGATATATTTAACTACGGAGTTAAAATATTATGCCAAAC
The DNA here is from genome assembly GCF_046630445.1 of Rutidosis leptorrhynchoides. Classification (NCBI taxonomy): domain Eukaryota; kingdom Viridiplantae; phylum Streptophyta; class Magnoliopsida; order Asterales; family Asteraceae; genus Rutidosis; species Rutidosis leptorrhynchoides. Next base: position 29,130,598 of record NC_092342.1, read on the forward strand.
GATTGAATTAAAAGATATTTACTAAGTCTTTTAATGATTACGATGTTGTTACGGGTCTCTGTTGTGAGGTTCACGCTGATTTGAGAAATCGTTCATTCTTAACGATATTCGGAAAATATGGTAAAGTGTTTGTTTAAATAACGTAATCTAGACGATACAAAAATAAGGAATATTAACTGTTGGAATTGGATATATGAATAACTTGTAACGTATATTTAAAACGTGTTTATAAATATTAATTTGGTTACAAAACGTTTTGATTTAAAAACAATATTATTAAAAATACTTCGTTAGATAACGAGCCATTGATTTATAGAAGTAAATGACCAAAACACTCGATAGTTTAAGATATATTTCGAGTGATATAGTTTAGGGATATTTTAAGCCTATATTTTGACAAAAAAACGTGTCACGAAATGTAAAATACAAGTTTTCTCAGTGTACGAAGGGACACTCGAAAAACTGGAACCGGAACATAAGTCGCGTGATGACGTACGACTTATCGGAACAAAAATTACAAGTCAACTATGCACATGAATTTAATATAATATATAATTAATTATATAAATTATATGTGTTATATATATAATTAAATATTATGTCGACAAACAAGAAAACAAAAGTTTGTGAGCTGGATCAGAGGGCCATGCGATCGCATGGAAAATAGGCACAAAACCCATGCGATCGCATGGGGGTCAGAATCAGGAATTATTCTATAAATAGCCCAGGTTTCTGCCGAACTCTTTACCCACTTTCTCTCAATCTCTCTCTGTTATACATAAATATATATTATTATTATTATTATTATTATTATTATTATTATTAAGATTAATATTATTATTATTAATCTTATTATTTTAGTATTGATATTATTATTAATAATATTATACATAAAATATTACGACGTGAGTAGGTTCGGGTTATTTCAAACCAAGTTTTCAAATGAGTCAAAGCTAAGGAAACTATGGGTTATTACTAAGGAGGTTATGGGTATTGTTCGAGGGTATTGCTCGTGAGTCAAACTAGTGTTTATCATCTTCGTTGCGTCTACGTACTTTCCCTACAATATTGAATCTCAATATTGATACGTAAGTACTTATATTTTATCCTTTATAAATTAATAGTGTATACATGTCTAGTGCTCGAGTATATATATTTATACATGCTTGTATGCTAAATTTCATCGATAAACAGTTTATAATGAATCACGAATTAAATACATATATTACTGGTAAAAGGTATATGATATACATGTTTTTGGAAAGCTGGCGAAAAATCAATAACTTTTTATTTAGATATCGAATAGTTTTGATGAACGGATTAAAAGATATGATCAACTAAATTATGTTTGACCTTAAATGAAATTGCTTTTGAATCTGCAATTGAGATTTAAACAACTTGTTTACAAGATTGATAAAATAGATTTTTAAATATTACCAGCCGAGTAAATGAATCCTTAAATAAGGTACGTCTCGTTTTGTTGAACTATTGTCAAAATTGACTTTTTGAAACGACTTTGGATAACTTTTGTATGTCGATCTCGAGCATTAGGATTGTGATACACTATGACCAGACCTAGCTTGATAGACATTTATTGACCAACCTATGTTCTCTAGGTTGAGATCTACGATTATTTGATATTCTGAGTTTCGATCACATTACGATGAACAACTTTATATGCTGATAAGGTGAGTTTCATTGATCCCTTTTTAATTGCTTTTGCAATATATATTTTTGGGCTGAGAATACATGCAATTTATTTTAAACGCAATGGATACAAGTACATACTAAATTCTACACCGAGTTTGAATCTAAAATCCCTTAGCTTTGGTAACTAGTAACTGTCGGTTATAAGAACCGATGAGCGCGAATAGAGATATATGGATCCATAGGGTTTGACATCCCCGTCTGTTCCAGGTATAGAAAGAAACTCTAGCCTGAACTATAAAACATACGTATACTATTTGAAGTTAGTACACGTTGGATTGCGTGTATTGTACATGTTGGTTGCATGTTAAACGAGGGGTACTTATTATAGACGTTAAGGCTTGGTTACCAGGGTGCTCATTCTTGTAGAACATTTTGATAAACGTTTCTGGATGAAACAACTGAAATCTTGTGATCCATTTTTATATACAGATTATGCGAAATACTAAAACTATGAACTCACCAACCTTTGTGTTGACACTTGTTAGCATGTTTATTCTCAGGTTCCCTAGAAGTCTTCCGCTGTTTGCTTATATGATATACAAGCTATGTGCATGGAGTCTTACATGGCATATTTTTCAAGAAAACGTTGCATTCACCAATTCATCACCATGTACCTTATTTTGACTGCATTGTCAACGAAAGCACTATTGTAAACTATTATATACGGTGATTGTCTATATGTAGAAATCATCAGATGTCGAAAACCTTTGATTTAAATATACATTTATGATGTGCCTTTTCAAAAGAATGTAATGTTTACAAAATGTATCATATAGAGGTCAAATACCTCGTAATGAAATCAATGAATGATGTGTTAGTCCATATAGATTTGGAGCGATCGTCACAATATACCAATAGTACATACATCTAGAAGCTACGTATTCTACGAGTACGAATACGGGTGCATACGAGTAGAATTGTTGATGAAAATGAATGAAAATGTAATTGTATGTGTTTTTGTTAACTGGAAGTACTTTGATATATGTCTTGAAGTCTTTCAAAAGTGTTCAAATACATTTATATACATTACATGTATATGCATTTTAATGAATTCGTTTAGCCATCGATAGTCGTTACATGTAAGTGTTGTTTTGAAACCTTTAAGTTAACGATCTCATTTAATGTTGTTAATCCATTGTTTATTATATCAAATGAGATGTTAAATTATTGTATTATCATGTTAAAATGATATATAAATATATCTTAATATGATATATATACATTAAAATATCGTTACAACGATAATCGTTACGTATATGTCTTGTTTCGAAATCCTTAATTTAGTAGTCTTGTTTTTACTTATGTAGTTCATTGTTAACACACTTAATGATATATTTAATTATCATTTTATCATGTTAAATATAATGCAACAATACCTTAATATGATTCATATATATTTAGTAAGGCGTTGTTATAACGATAATCGTTAAATATATCATTTCGAGTTTCTTACGTCAATAATCTCATTTTTTTGCATATAACTCATTGCTACTATATTTAATGAGATACTTGATTATCATTATATCATGTTAAACATATATCTTTATCCATATATGTATCATCATGTCATATACAACTTATAACGTTCGTGAATCATCGGTAAAACTGGGTGATCAAACATTTACAAAATTTCCGATTCAATTAACCAAGTCTTAACAAGTTTGATTGCTTAACATGTTGGAAATATGTAATCATGCAAATATAGTTTTCATTTAATATATGATCATAGAAAAGTTCGGAAAAGTTCGGGTCACTACATTATGCCCTTCTTTACCGCAATTAAAACAAGTGACCTTGTTTCCGAAAGATGGTTTAGGACATTCACGAGCCATATGACCGGTTGCCTACAATTGTGGCACGTATAAGAAAAACCCCTGGAAGCGCCCTTCTTCACGCTATTAACACTCTCGGAACCCTTCTTGTTCTTGTTCTTCTTGTTTAAAAAGTTAGAATGACTAGAACCTTCAAACTTTCTTTTGAAAAAAGTGAAATCGCTTTTTCTTGGAACATCTGGCTCAAAACCCCAAGCCAATTCAAATAACTCATCAAAAGACTTAGCCATACCCCGACTAATCTTACCCTTGAACTCATCATTCAAAGTACGGTAGAAATCTTTCATTAGCTTGTGATCGTCACCCACATATTCCGAACAAAAACGAGTTTTTGCCAAAAAGGTAGACTTGAGTGTGACAAGTCCATTGAACCTTGTTGCAAATGGTGCAAATCGTCCTGGATTCTATCAGGATCGGAAGAAGTTCGGTATTCTTTGAAGAATTCCTTCTTAAACTCCTCCCATGTCAAGCTCATGCATTGCTCTTCCCCGTACAATCGAATCTTATCATCCCACCATAACTTAGCCTCTTCGCGTAACATGCTAGAACCATACCTCGCCTTCTTTTCGGGAGGACACTCCGCGGTACGGAAAGCCCCCTCGATATCGGAAATCCAACACGTGATTTTCAATGGATCTCGCACCCGATTAAACATTGGGGGTTGAGCATCCTTGAAATTTTTGTAGTGGAAGTCCCGCCTCCCTTCACCTCCTTCACCACGAGGATAAACATTTCTAGCGTCAAGTGCCTCTTCGACAGTGGCCTTCATTCGTTCATTAATTAAATCGGTTATTTGCTCGTCAACTGATTCTTTGAAAACTTTCCTTACGCTAACAAGAAAATCCTCCTTGTAGTCCTTCAAGATGGCCTCAACCTTAGCCGTGAAGTCAGAGTCCTCGCTTGTACCTCTGATATCGTTATCGTGTCCGTTTCTCGTCTTCATTCTATAAAACGAAAAAGGTTAAACAAAGAACGAAAGGACATAACACGTAAGTATATACATGTACTTCATACTACCCCATCTTGCTCAACAATCATTGTACATTACTTGTTTGACACGATTTGCACCCGTAACAACGGTAGCTAATCGTTGTTACGCGAGCACGTCGCATTAACTCGCTAGTACCACGTCTATCTCGCTTGATGATTGCTAAAACAATACAAAACAATTAGTGCATGGTTAATTCACATAAACACTAGCACTAACAATTCCCGTTCCGACCCAAAGTCCTACAAGTCCCGCATAAAGCGTACACACAATAAAGTCTAAGTCTAGGCACCTTTCTCAAGTCGCCTAAATCCCTTAGACCAGGCTCTGATACCACTTGTAACAACCCAAACCAAACCGCAATCGATCCCGCTTAAAAGTCACAACAACAAAAAATTTCAATAGTCAGCCAGGTGCGCGGCGCGCCTGGCTTCTGCGCGGCACGCGAAATTGCCTGGACAGGCTGCTGTCCCCGAAAGTTAAAAACGCGAAAAAGATTAACCACTTCCTGACATTTTTAGCCGAAACGCTTTCAACCACATGTTTAAATATATAAAACTAACATGTTCCATTAATAAAATTAGTTTTACGAAGCGGGGCCCACACCACCCAAATTACAAGTTTAATACAAAATATGAGTTTCGACCATCAAAAAGTTTAAGTACCAAACTACACTACGATCATGGTGTTTGGGATTAAACTACCTAAGTCTCGGTCAAACTCCAAAAGCTAATATCTCTAAAAGCATTCCCTAACAATAACGGGATCTCTAATCCAAGATAATGCCCTTACCCTTGTCCACAACCGAACCTATAAAAAGGTAAACAACGAGAGGGTAAGCAAAGCTTAGTGAATGCAATAATTATACACATACATATATAATATACCTACTTGCAATCACTTACACAAATACCGCATACATGCTAGCAACACAATTAGCTTATAATCTCGAATACAAGCTAGAAACCTCCAACACCACGAACTAGCATAACAACGCATATAAATATAACTAGAATAATATAATATGCTTACACTTACAACACAATAACCATGGTTAACCAATCGTACAAGGGAATGGCGCTCGCGAAAACGCCATCGGTGTTCATAACATCCGTTAGAGTACTTAACACCTCGTATCACTAACCCCTAGGGTGGCACCTTAACACCTCGGCACTTCACCCCGAGTGGCATCTTAACACCTCGATGCTTCACTCATTATTTTACGGAGTGGTGTCTTAACACCTCGACACTAAACTCCTAGGTGGCATCTTAACACCTCGATGCTTCACCCCGAGTGGCATCTTAACACCTCGATGCTTCACTCATCATGTGAAACGTGGTGTCTTAGCACCTCGACACTACACATTTCACGCTACAACAAATAGATACATTATATACCTACGCATATAATTATTCTACTCACCTCAAAATCTCTTGTGAAAAGATACCCGAGCTTGCAAGACCTCAATGTAACATACCTATCATATTATACATATTATCAATCACAAACTCAAGTTAGTCAACCAATTCTTTCACCATTCTAAAGCCATTTTGACCCAAGGTGCAATTTCAACCCATTTGCACCCTTATCCCTAATTTTGGGTCAACTCATACCAAAACCCTAACTTTAGCCAAGATAGTTTTAAAACACATTTCAAAACAAGGTTTATGCATTAATCACAAGCATTAACTAACTTAGGTCCACTTTGACCCATTTGACCAATTTAAAGTCAACACACCCATTTCGGGTCATCCACTAATCCACACAACGCCCATTTACATATATATAGGTGTGCTAGCAATTTACTAACTAATTTAAGTTCATAAACATCAATTAACACTTTGAAAACCCTAGTTAGTCATCTTTGGGTCTACATGACCTCATTTCACCCAAAAACACCAATTCACCCACAAATGGGTTTTAAGTTCATCATTTACCCCAAACCCTAACCCCTAATCAATTTAAAATCAAGGAATCAAGATTAGAGCATACCACTACCACCAAAACATAGCTAGAGGGAAGATGAACAACTTTAGAACCCGCACTAAGACCCGATTCAACCTCCTTCTTCCTTTAATGGAGCTTTCTCACACTAGGATTCTTACTCTCTCTCTAAAATTGAATTGGATAAGAGATGGTGGTTGGAAATGGAGTAAATGACACTCCAAAAACTGACCCAAGGCCTTAAAGTCGGATCCCAAGTGTAATTACCAAAAAGCCCTCACAATTAATTAAATAGAAAGAGGAGTGAGCTGTCAGCCGCGATTCGCGCGGCGCGCCACCATCCTGCGCGGCGCGCAGATGCCCTAGCCAGAATCCTTCCACATTTTTAATTATACAACGAAACTCCACTTCAAGTATCTTAATTACACTTATGTACACAACAAATAAACGGGTCTTACATAATATCGTTGTTGTTGGCTCCACTCGGCCAATGCTTTACAAGTTTTTTCATAAATTGCAGCAAATAGCTTGATATCTTTGGCCATCTTGGTCCACTTGCCCGATATTTGATCCATACGCCTTTGTTCCGTTACTTTAGAATTGTAATCTTGTCGGGCGGTCCCCCAAAATGAACTATGTTTTTGGGAGTTTCCAATAATGGGATTTAGAGTAGCGTGCATCCAACACTCGGCCAAAATCCTACTTTCCTCGTCCGTGAAATGTACCGTTCTTATTGATTAAAAACGTTCCATATTAATTGATTTCGTTGCGAGGTTTTGACCTCTATATGAGACATTTTTCAAAGACTGCATTCATTTTTGAAACAAACCATAACCTTTATTTCATCAATAAAGGTTTAAAAAGCTTTACGTAGATTGTCAAATAATGATAATCTAAAATATCCTGTTTACACACGACCATTACATAATGGTTTACAATACAAATATGTTACATCGAAATAATTTTCTTGAATGCAGTTTTTACACAATATCATACAAGCATAGACTCCAAAACTTGTCCTTATTTTAGTATGCAATAGCGGAAGCTCTTAATCATCACCTGAGAATAAACATGCTTTAAACGTCAACAAAAATGTTGGTGAGTTATAGGTTTAATTTCTACATTTATCAAATCATAATAATAATAGACCACAAGATTTCATTTTTCATAATAACCATCTCAAATCAGGCATTTCGCAAACTGCAGAGATAAAAATCATTCATATGGGGAACACCTGGTAACCGACATTAACTAGATGCATATAAGAATATCCCCTATCATTCCGGGAAATCCTTCGAACATGATAAAACAACATCGAAGTACTAAAGCATCCGATACTTTAGATGGGGTTCGTCGGGCCCATAGATCTATCTTTAGGATTCGCGTCAATTAGCAGATCGGTTTACTAATTCTTAGGTTACCAAGTAAAAGGGGCATATTCGGCTTCGATCGTTCACACATATAATGTAGTTTCAATTACTTGTGTCTATTTTGTAAAACATTTATAAAACTGCATGTATTCTCATCCCAAAAATATTAGATTTTAAAAGTGGGACTATAACTCACTTTCACCAATTATCACTTCGTCGAGAATTAGACTTGGCCACGGGTTGATTCACGAACCTATAACAATATATACATATATCAAAATATGATCGAAATATATTCACAATATTTTCTTTATTACGTGTTGATGATTTAAGTTGTCCAGTTAGCGGTCCAACGCTAGAAGTCCACAATTGATCGTACATGAATAATTTAATATATATCTTGAATCAATCCACAACCCAGTGTATACATATCTCAGTATTGATCACAACTCAAACTATATATATATTTTGGAATCAACCTCAACCCTGTATAGCTAACTCTAACATTCATATATAGAGTGTCTATGGTTGTTCCGCAATATATATAGATGTGTCGACATGATAGGTCGAAACATTGTATACGTGTCTATGGTATCTCAAGATTACATAATATATAATATAAGTTGATTAAGTTATGGTTGGAATAGATTTGTTACAAATTTTCACGTAGCTAAAATGAGTAGTTTTTACCAATTTTGTTTTACTCGCCATTTCTTCGTTTCTAATCCGTTTTGAGTGATTTAAGCGGCTACGGTTTCGTATTGAACTTAAATTTATGAAGCTAAACAGAAAAAGTATAAGTTTATAGTCGGAAATACAAGTTACAAGTCATTTTTGAAAGAGGTAGTCATTTTCATCGAAAGAACGACATCTTGATGACTGTTTTGAAAAACATACTTTCACTTTGAGTTAAACCATGATTTTTGGATATGGTTTCATGTTCATAAGAAAAATAATTTTCCTAGAAGTATAGCTTTTAAATCAAAGTTTTTCATAGTTTTTAATTATCCAAACCAAAACAGCCCCCGGTTGTACTACGATGGCGTATATCCGGTTTTATGGTGTTTATCGTGTTTTCGGGTTTTAAATCATTAAGTTAGCATATCATATAGATATAGAACATGTTTCTAGTTAATTTTAAAAGTCTAGTTAGAAGGATTAACTTTGTTTGCTAACAAGTTTAGAATTAACTAAACTATGTTCTAGTGATTACAAGTTTACAACTTCGAATATGATAGCTTTTTATTTATGAATCGAATGATGTTAAGAACATCATTACTACCTCAAGTATTCTGGATAAACCTGCTGGAAATGAGAAAAATGGATCTAGCTTCAAAGGATCCTTGGATGGCTTGAAAGTTCTTGAAGCAGAATCATGACACGAAAACAAGTTCAAGTAAGATTTTCACTCGAAATAAGATTGTTATAGTTATAGAAATTGAATTAAAGTTTGAATATGATTATTACCTTGTATTAGAAAGATAACCTACTGTAAGTAACAAAGGTTTCTTGATCTTGGATGATTACTTGAAATGGATTTGAAAGCTTGGAAGTAAACTTGCAATTTTAAAAGTATTCTTGATTTTATGAAACTAGAACTTATGGAATTTATTAAGAACACTTAGAACTTGAAGATAGAACTTGAGAGAGATTAATTAGATGAAGAAAATTGAAGAATGAAAGTGTTTGTAGGTGTTTTTGGTCGTTGGTATATGGATTAGATATAAAGGATGTGTAATTTTGTTTACTTGTAAATAAGTCATGAATGATTTACCATATTTTTGTAATTTTATGAGATCTTTCATGTTAGTTGCCAAATGATGGTTCCCACATGTGTTAGGTGACTCACAAGGGCTGCTAAGAGCTGATCATTGGAGTGTATATACCAATATTACATACATCTAGAAGCTACGTATTCTACGAGTACGAATACGGGTGCATACGAGTAGAATTGTTGATGAAAATGAATGAGAATGTAATTGTATGTATTTTTGTTAACTGGAAGTACTTTGATATATGTCTTGAAGTCTTTCAAAAGTGTTCAAATACATTTATATACATTACATGTATATGCATTTTAATGAATTCGTTTAGCCATCGATAGTCGTTACATGTAAGTGTTATTTTGAAACCTTTAAGTTAACGATCTCATTTAATGTTGTTAATCCATTGTTTATTATATCAAATGAGATGTTAAATTATTGTATTATCATGTTAACATGATATATGAATATATCTTAATATGATATATATATATACATTAAAATATCGTTACAACGATAATCGTTACGTATATGTCTTGTTTCGAAATCCTTAATTTGGTAGTCTTGTTTTTACTTATGTAGCTCATTGTTAACACACTTAATGATATATTTAATTATCATTTTATCATGTTAAATATAATGTAACAATATATTAATATGGTTCATATATTTATTTAATAAGACGTTGTTTTAACGATAATCGTTATATATATCGTTTCGAATTTCTTACGTCAATAGTCTCATTTTTACGTATATAACTCATTGTTAATATATTTAATGAGATACTTGATTATCATTATATCATGTTAAACATATATCTTTATCCATATATGTATTATCATGTCATATACAACTTATAACGTTCTTGAATCATCGATCAAACTGGGTGATCAAACATTTCACAAAATTTCCGTTTCAATTAACCAAGTCTTAACAAGTTTGATTGCTTAACATGTTGGAAATATTTAATCATGCAAATATAGTTTTCATTTAATATATAATCATAGAAAAGTTCAGAAAAGTTCGGGTCACTACAGTACCTACCCGTTAAATAAATTTCGTCCCGAAATTTTAAGCGATTGAAGGTGTTGGCTCATCTTCTGGAAATAAGTGCGGGTACTTCTTTTTTATCTGATCTTCTCGTTCCCAGGGGAACTTCGGTCCTCTACGAGCATTCCATCGAACCTTAACAATGGGTATTTTATTTTGCTTAAGTCTTTTAACCTCACGATCCATTAGTTCGATGGGTTCTTCAATGAATTGAAGTTTTTCGTTGACTAGGATTTCGTCTAACGGAATAGTGAGATCTTCTATTACAAAAAATTTCTTCAAATTCAAGACGTGGAAAGTATTATGTACACCCGCGAGTTGTTGAGGAAACTCAAGTCGATAAGCTACCGGTCCGACACGATCAATAATCTTGAATGGCCCAATGTACCTTGGATTTAGTTTCCCCCGTTTTCCAAATCGAACAACGCCTTTCCAAGGTGAAACTTTAAGCATGACCATCTCTCCAATTTCAAATTCTATATCTTTTCTTTTAAGGTCCGCGTAACTCTTTTGTCGACTTTGGACGGTTTTCAATCGTTGTTGAATTTGGATGATCTTCTCGGTAGTTTCTTGAATAATTTCTGGACCCGTAATGTCATAACCCGTCCTTAACCATAAGAACGTGTTAGATAACGTATGATTTCATTGCGAGGTATTGACCTCTATATGCGACATTTTTAAAAGAGAAACTGCATATATTATACATTACAAACCATAACCATTATTTTTGTTACAAGCTTTAGACAATAAAAAGATGATTATCGTTTAGCGATAATCTTTGACTTACAAACTTTACATATAATGATAACAACACGATTTCGAGCATATTTTACAACACAAATCCTTGGGTATGCAGTTTTATTTTTGACACAAATATGCGTACGCAAGATCCTGCTCAAATTCAACATAATGCAGCGGAAGCTTTAGTAATCACCTGAGAATAGACATGTTTTAAAAGGTCAACATAAAGTTGGTGAGATATAGGTTTAATGCCGGCAGCAATATATATATATAGACCACAAGATTTCGTATATAAACAGTTTAATAAAAATATTCTAAGTGGTTGAGCACTTGGTAACCATACTTAACATTTAATCACGTCGCATATTCCCTTTATTATGAAATCTTACTACACCGTACCAAGTGTAGTCACGAAACGAAGTACTGTGCAACCGTTGAATACTGGTCGTCCAGTCCGGTTGGGGTTGTCAGGCCCGATAGATCTATCAACAGGATTCGCGTTTACAATACCGCTGTAAATAACAGTTACCAAGCTACAGGGAAGTATGCCAGTGGTACAACTCAACGTAGAATATATTTTTCAATTACTTGTGTCCATATCGTAAAACATAAAATACATGTATTCTCATCCCGAAATATTTAGAGTTTAAAAGTGGGACTATATACTCACTGTTGTCTTGAAGATATATATAATTTGACTTGGTCTCCGGTTGATATCACGAACCTATCCATATATAATATATCAATACCGTCACATATATATACTTGTTATACTTTTAATACTTTGAATAATTCCTTAGTCCGTAGTTAGCAGTTCGTTGTTAGTAATTCAATTTTAATGGTTCATTTTTAGATGTTTAATATACCCGCAATGAAATAAATAGAACCCCCAACGAAATAAATAAAACCCCATCGTATATGTATTGGTCGAGATTAATCTTGACCCACGGTACCGGTGTTGTCAAATGACGTGTTGCGTACATAAAGTACCGGTGTTGTCAAATGACGTGTTGCGTACAATCATGGGATCTTATGATTAATCTTCTCGTGTTGTTTACGGGTGATCCTGAACCGTATAAAATTGAATTATAAGTACATATATATAAAATATCATGTTAACTTAAAAAGATGTGATTTATTTAATTTTTCCCAATTATTTTCGTGGCTAAACTAGTCTTGGATATCCGATTTTATTTCGGTCATAGTTTCTTCGTTACAACTCCGTTTTCGTTGATTCAACTTGCCATCTCCTTGGATCGAGTCCCTCTTTAAGACTATGAACTGTAAATACCTTAGTTTGTATTCAAAATCACACGGCATAGGTCAAACTTTAGTGAAACTTATGAAGTTAATCATTTTCCATCATGTAAACAACCTTAAATGATTATTTTTCTAAAAATACTTATACTTTGAGTTAAATCATGAAATTTTTATGTGTTATCATATTCATAGTAAAAATCATTTTTCCAGAAAATAAACCTCCAATTCAAAGTTTAAGATGGTTTTTAATTATCCAACCCAAAACAGTCCCCGGTTGCACTCCGACGTCGTAAAAACAGTTTTTAAGGTGTTCTTTGAAAAACCAAGTTATACCTTGTTAAATTAGCATGTAATTAAGTTATATTACAGGTCTTGAAGTATTTTAAAAGTTAAGTTAGAAGGATCTATTTAGTTTGCAAACAAGTTTGAAAACTTTCAAACTATGTTCTTGTTGTTAAAATTTTATACCACAAAATAAGATAGCTATATATATATGAATCGAATAAGGTTATGAACATAGTTACTACCTCAAGTTCCTTGGACAAGGTTGCTGTAAAAGAGGAGTAAGAACCTAGAACTAAAAGGGTGATGGAATTGGATGAAAGATTGGAAGTAAGTTTGTGTTCTTGGAAGGATTCTTGAAGTGTTTTTGTAAGGGTTTTCTTATGGTGATTAAGTGATGTTTTTGAAGCTAAATGATGGGGAAAATGCTTGGAGATGATCAAGTATGAAGTTAAGAGTATTTTGAGAGAGAAATGGGAGTGTAAGTATGAGAAAATGGGGTGAAGAAATGGTGTGCATGCATAAAAACGTTTTTAGGTTATAAAGGAAAAAAAAGATACCTAACTTTGTTTTCTTGCTAAATAATTCATGCTACTTGACAAATGGTTGGTTCCACATGTTTCTTAATCATTTAAGGCTGCTAAGGAGCAGATTTTTATTGGTATATACCAATAGTAAATACATCTAGAAGCTGCGTATGATACGGGTACATATACCCTAGATATACGTGTAGAAATCTTTGAGAAAACGGAACGAGGATTCAAATATAGCTATCTTTTGTAAATATACTTATATTGTTTTATGTATGTAAGCCCTTTAAAAGTGATAAAATACATATCTATACGATGCATGTATAACTATTATAGGTTATAAGTATTTATGTCGAAGAACGTTAAGTATAGTTATCGTTTTGAAAACTTAAGTTAGTAGTTTCAAAATATACTTATAACTCATTGTTATTAGTACCCAATGAGATGTTAAACATCCTTAGATCATGTTAAATTTATATAAATACATATATATACATAAACGTATAATTATCGTATGTTATATAGTTCGTGATATCATCGGTCAAATTGGACGGTCAAACGTTGTGTAAAACTCTTTTCGAAGACATAAGTCTCAACAATTTGGATTGCTTGTCATGTTGGTAAGGTTTAATTTATGTAAATATTAATCTTATAAATATAGAATGATCGAAAAAGTGCGGGTCATTACAGTACCTACCCGTTAAATAAATTTCGTCCCGAAATTTTAAAATTGTACCTATTTTGCGTCATCGGGAAACAAGTGTGGATACTTTTGTTTCATTTGATCCTCTCGTTCCCAAGTAAACTCGGGACCCCTTCGAGCATTCCAACAAACCTTAACGATCGGTATGTTGCTCTGCTTGAGCCGTTTAACTTCACGATCCATGATTTCGATTGGTTCTTCGATGAATTGTAGTTTCTCGTCGACATGGATTTCTTCAAGAGGAATGGTGAGGTCTTCCTTTGCAAGACACTTCTTAAGGTTCGAGACGTGAAAGGTATTATGTACTCCGGCGAGTTGTTGCGGTAACTCGAGTCGATAAGCTACCGGTCCAATGCGTTCGATGATCTTGAACGGGCCTACATATCTTGGGTTCAGTTTACCCCTTTTGCCGAAACGTATTACACCTTTCCATGGTGACACTTTTAACATAACCATGTCACCGATCTGAAACTCTAATGGTTTCCTTCGAACATCGGCGTAGCTCTTTTGGCGACTACGGGCTGTTTTCAATCTCTCCTTGATTTGTACAATCTTCTCAGTCGTTTCGTGTATGATCTCGGGACCCGTTAATTGTCGATCTCCTACTTCATTACAACAGATAGGAGATCTACACTTCCTTCCATACAATGCTTCGAATGGCGCAGCTCCAATGCTCGCATGATAACTATTATTATACGAGAATTCTGCTAACAGTAGATATTTATCCCATCCGTTTCCAAAATCGATCACACATGCCCTGAGCATGTCTTCAAGAGTCTGAATTGTTCTTTCACTCTGCCCGTCGGTTTGCGGATGATATGCGGTACTCATATCCAAACGAGTTCCTAGTGCCTCCTGTAGTGATTGCCAGAACTTTGAGGTAAATCTACTATCACGATCAGATATAATGGAAATAGGTATTCCATGCCTTGAAACTATTTCCTTTATATATAATCGTAATAATTTCTCCATTCTATCCGTTTCCTTTATAGGCAAGAAATGTGCAGATTTGGTAAGACGATCAACAATTACCCAAATAGTGTCGTATCCCCAGGCAGTCTTTGGTAACTTCGTGATGAAATCCATGGTAATACCGTCCCATTTCCATTCTGGGATTTCTGGTTGTTGAAGTAATCCTGACGGCTTTTGGTGTTCTGCTTTGACTTTGGAACAAGTTAAACACTCCCCAACATATGTTGCAACGTCTGTCTTTAAATTAGGCCACCAATAATGCGTCTTAAGATCTTGATACATCTTTCCAACTCCAGGATGTATCGAGTATCTTGTATTATGTGCCTCATTCAATATCAACTTCCTTAATCCACCCAACTTCGGTACCCAAATACGGTTTGCAAAATATCAAATTCCGTCTTCTCGTATAACGAGTTGCTTCTCATACTTCTTCATTATTTCATTTCTTATGTTTTCTTTAGTAAGTGCTTCTCGTTGAACTTCTTTGATTTGTGAGTTGAGATTCATGCGAATTTTTATGTTCATCGCTCGTACTCGAATTGGTTCTCGTTCCTTTCTGCTTAGAGCATCGGCCACCACGTTCGCCTTCCCGGGATGATAACGAATTTCACAATCATAGTCGTTTATCAGCTCGACCCACCTACGTTGCCTCATGTTCAGCTGTTTTTGATCGAAAATATGTTGAAGGCTTTTATGATCAGTAAACACAGTGCATTTAACCCCATACAAGTAGTGTCTCCATATCTTCAATGCAAACACGACTGCTCCCAGTTCTAGATCATGCGTCGTATAATTCCGCTCGTGAATCTTTAATTGTCGGGATGCGTATGCAATAACTTTCTTCCGTTGCATAAGAACGCAACCAAAACCTTGTCGCGAAGCGTCACAATATATTTCAAAATCATCGTTCCCTTCTGGTAACGATAAAATAGGCGCCGTAGTCAACTTCTTTTTCAGTAATTGAAATGCACTCTCCTGCTCAGAAGTCCATTCATATTTCTTCCCTTTTTGCGTTAACGCTGTCAACGGCTTAGCTATTCGGGAAAAATCTTGAATAAACCTTCTATAATAACCGGCTAAACCCAAAAATTGGCGTATCTGCATTGGTGTCTTAGGAGTCTCCCATTTTTCAATGGCTTCAATTTTTGCTGGATCAACCTGAATTCCTTTGCTACTAACAACGTGGCCAAGAAATTGCACTTCTTTCAACCAGAAAGCACATTTAGAAAATTTAGCATATAGCTGTTCTTTTCTCAACAACTCTAATATCAACCTTAAATGCTGCTCATGCTCTTGCTCACTCTTGGAATAGATAAGAATATCATCAATGAAAACGATAACAAACTTATCTAAATATGGACTACAAACTCGATTCATGAGGTCCATGAATACAGCTGGCGCATTCGTCAATCCAAACGGCATGACCAAAAATTCGTAATGACCGTAGCGTGTCCGAAAAGCAGTTTTCGGTATATCTTCTTCTTTGACACGTAATTGATGATAGCCCGATCTTAGGTCAATTTTCGAATAAACACATGATCCTTGGAGTTGATCAAATAAGTCGTCAATTCTCGGTAGTGGATACCGATTCTTGATAGTTAACTTATTTAATTCACGATAATCTATACACATCCTAAAAGATCCATCTTTCTTCTTAACAAACAAAATTGGAGCTCCCCACGGTGAAGTACTTGGTCGTATGAATCCACGGTCTAGTAATTCTTTTAACTGACTCTGAAGTTCTTTTAATTCGGACGGTGCAAGTCTATATGGCGCACGAGCCACTGGTGTAGCTCCTGGTACTAAATCTATTTGAAATTCTACAGATCTAAATGGAGGTAATCCTGGCAACTCTTCCGGAAATACTTCAGGAAAATCTCTTGCCACAGGCACGTCATTGATGCACTTCTCTTTTTCTTTCTTTTCGACTTTATTAACATGTGCTAAGATAGCATAGCACCCTTTCTTCAAGCACTTTTGAGCTTTCAAATAACTAATGAGTTTTAGCTTTGAGTTACCCTTCTCTCCATAAATCATCACCGGCATTTTATCCTTGCAAGGAATGCGAATTGCCTTCTTGGCACACACAACTTCAGCTCCTACTTTGGACATCCAGTCCATGCCGACTATTACATCAAAACTTCCTAATTCTACGGGTATTAAGTCAATTTTAAATGTTTCTCCGGCTAAATTTATTTTACAATCACGGCAAATTTTATCGGCTTTAATTAGTTTACCATTAGCTAACTCAATCATGTACTTAGCATCTAGAGGTAATGATGAACAATTCAATTTAGCGTGAAAGTCTCTACACACGTAACTTCTATCAGCACCAGTATCAAATATAATAGATGCGGATAAGTTATTAATGGTAAACGTACCCGTAACAAGCTCTGGGTCTTCACATGCCTCTCTAGCATTAATAACAAATGCTCTCCCACGTGCAGGTCTGATATTCTTCTCTGGATTCGGGCACTGGCTCTTATAGTGACCTTGTTTTCCACACCCAAAACAAGTAATGGTAGCCAAAGCAGTTCTATTTGCATTGGTGGCAAGAGTCTTGGTACCATTTGTATTTGTAACGAGAGCCCTACAATCTTCAGCAAGATGACCCTTTCGATTACATTTGTTGCATACCACATTACAGTAACCAGAGTGATGTTTGTGGCATCGGTTGCATAAAGGATTTTGTCCTTTATAACCAAAGCTTAAACCACTACCCGCACCTTGCGTGTTTTCTTGTTTCTTAAAAGATTGTTGTTGGTTACCTCGATCATAATTTCCATTCCACTTTCTTTTGTTACCTGATACCTTCACATCAGTATTGGATACTTTCTTATCCATGATGACCTGATCCATTAGCTCGTTTGCCATGGTTATAGCTTCATGAATTGTCTTAGGTTTCGATACTGTAACATTTGCCTTGACCTTTTTGGGCAAACCATCCTTGTACATTTCAATCTTCCGTTCTTCGGTTGGAACCAATTCAGGACATAGCAAAACTAATTCCATGAATCGCTGATTGTAGTTGGTGATTTCAGTACCAATAACCTTCAGACTTCGTAACTCATCTTCCAACTTCCTAACCTCGTTCCTTGGACAATATTCGTTGATTAACATTGTTTTGAATTCTTCCCACGGAGTATCATAAGCTACATCTCCTCCTACAGCCTTCACATAATTTTTCCACCACGTGAGTGCACTATCTTGTAAAGTGCACGATGCATACTTGGTCATGTCCTTTTCAACACAACCACTGATTTTAAACACAGTCTCCATCTTTTCTATCCACCGGGTTAAACCGATTGGTCCTTCTGTTCCACTGAATGATGAGGGCTTGCAAGCTTGAAAAGTTTTGTAAGTGCACCCCACACGAGGATTTGGGTTAACTGCAGCACCTCTTGCAGCCTCGACCCATAACATTCTGTCGTTCACTCGCTGATTGATGAGTTCCTGGATTTCTTGTTCCGTCATTCGATTCAATCGCGCCATTTCCTAATGAAAGAAAATAATTATTCACATGGATTATTATAGATGTAGTGTGTATTTATAGTACATTATAGCTTGTTAATAATATGAACCAGGTATTATTATAAAAGCCTTTTCTTCTTATTAGCGTTTTATAATTATATCTAGGGTAGTACCTACCCGTTAATGTCCATACTTAATAGCTTAGTACAGAATCAATTACTACCATCTAAATAATACTTAACCATGGAAAATTATTGCATTTCACACTTCACTATTTTACATATGCTTATCTTACATCGAACATTAAGCAAACCACACTAATAATATTATACAAAACATTATATGATCCCATGGTTTAATACGGCAGCGCATCGTTTGGTCTATTTTCTAGGACGTTTAGGTTCAAAGAATCGCTTAACGCTTATCCTGGCTGTCTGCCTATATTTTGGCTGTGTGACTGAAGAACTGGATGCCGGGATAGAACGAATAGGAATAGCGGGAATAGGGGTGGTAGTGTCTAGTGGAGTTGGTGCCACATCATCCTTACTAAACTCGGGATTTGAATTTTCTAATTCATTAGCCTTTCGTTTCTTTCCTAGTTCGAACTCGTCTTTTGTAATTTCCTGTATTTCTTCCTCAGGTTCACTTTCCTCCTCGGGTTCACTTTCCTCCTCGGGTTCACTTTCCTCCTCGGGTTCACTTTCCTCCTCGGGTTCACTTTCCGGGTTCTCTATAGTCGGTTCATCCGGAATTTGTGAGTCTTCCCCAAAGATATTATTTTCGTCATCGGATAGGTTAATGACTGGAACACCATCTGAAGATTCTGGTTCAGAGTCGATGAACGTGATGACAAGTTTTGAGCCCGACATCTATCACACAACAACTAACCCATTAGTACTACATAATATTTACATATAAATTTTAACCAACAATGATAAGCAATGGTTTTTAAATCAGACCCGGTCAAAGTCCAGACTTACTAATGTATCCTAACGACTTATCAGTTAGACACACTAATGCAAACCTGGTTCGCTAAGACCACCGCTCTGATACCACATGTCATAACCCGTCCTTAACCATAAGAACGTGTTAGATAACGTATGATTTCATTGCGAGGTATTGACCTCTATATGCGACATTTTTAAAAGAGAAACTGCATATATTATACATTACAAACCATAACCATTATTTTTGTTACAAGCTTTAGACAATAAAAAGATGATTATCGTTTAGCGATAATCTTCGACTTACAAACTTTACATATAATGATAACAACACGATTTCGAGCATATTTTACAACACAAATCCTTGGGTATGCAGTTTTATTTTTGACACAAATATGCGTACGCAAGATCCTGCTCAAATTCAACATAATGCAGCGGAAGCTTTAGTAATCACCTGAGAATAGACATGTTTTAAAAGGTCAACATAAAGTTGGTGAGATATAGGTTTAATGCCGGCAGCAATATATATATATATAGACCACAAGATTTCGTATATAAACAGTTTAATAAAAATATTCTAAGTGGTTGAGCACTTGGTAACCATACTTAACATTTAATCACGTCGCATATTCCCTTTATTATGAAATCTTACTACACCGTACCAAGTGTAG
Source organism: Rutidosis leptorrhynchoides (assembly GCF_046630445.1). Taxonomy (NCBI): domain Eukaryota; kingdom Viridiplantae; phylum Streptophyta; class Magnoliopsida; order Asterales; family Asteraceae; genus Rutidosis; species Rutidosis leptorrhynchoides. The sequence continues at coordinate 29,150,830 of NC_092342.1, forward strand.
TCACGAAACGAAGTACTGTGCAACCGTTGAATACTGGTCGTCCAGTCCGGTTGGGGTTGTCAGGCCCGATAGATCTATCAACAGGATTCGCGTTTACAATACCGCTGTAAATAACAGTTACCAAGCTACAGGGAAGTATGCCAGTGGTACAACTCAACGTAGAATATATTTTTCAGTTACTTGTGTCCATATCGTAAAACATAAAATACATGTATTCTCATCCCGAAATATTTAGAGTTTAAAAGTGGGACTATATACTCACTGTTGTCTTGAAGATATATATAATTTGACTTGGTCTCCGGTTGATATCACGAACCTATCCATATATAATATATCAATACCTTCACATATATATACTTGTTATACTTTTAATACTTTGAATAATTCCTTAGTCCGTAGTTAGCAGTTCGTTGTTAGTAATTCAATTTTAATGGTTCATTTTTAGATGTTTAATATACCCGCAATGAAATAAATAGAACCCCCAACGAAATAAATAAAACCCCATCGTATATGTATTGGTCGAGATTAATCTTGACCCACGGTACCGGTGTTGTCAAATGACGTGTTGCGTACATAAAGTACCGGTGTTGTCAAATGACGTGTTGCGTACAATCATGGGATCTTATGATTAATCTTCTCGTGTTGTTTACGGGTGATCCTGAACCATATAAAATTGAATTATAAGTACATATATATAAAATATCATGTTAACTTAAAAAGATGTGATTTATTTAATTTTTCCCAATTATTTTCGTGGCTAAACTAGTCTTGGATATCCGATTTTATTTCGGTCATAGTTTCTTCGTTACAACTCCGTTTTCGTTGATTCAACTTGCCATCTCCTTGGATCGAGTCCCTCTTTAAGACTATGAACTGTAAATACCTTAGTTTGTATTCAAAATCACACGGCATAGGTCAAACTTTAGTGAAACTTATGAAGTTAATCATTTTCCATCATGTAAACAACCTTAAATGATTATTTTTCTAAAAATACTTATACTTTGAGTTAAATCATGAAATTTTTATGTGTTATCATATTCATAGTAAAAATCATTTTTCCAGAAAATAAACCTCCAATTCAAAGTTTAAGATGGTTTTTAATTATCCAACCCAAAACAGTCCCCGGTTGCACTCCGACGTCGTAAAAACAGTTTTTAAGGTGTTCTTTGAAAAACCAAGTTATACCTTGTTAAATTAGCATGTAATTAAGTTATATTACAGGTCTTTAAGTATTTTAAAAGTTAAGTTAGAAGGATCTATTTAGTTTGCAAACAAGTTTGAAAACTTTCAAACTATGTTCTTGTTGTTAAAATTTTATACCACAAAATAAGATAGCTATATATATATGAATCGAATAAGGTTATGAACATAGTTACTACCTCAAGTTCCTTGGACAAGGTTGCTGTAAAAGAGGAGTAAGAACCTAGAACTAAAAGGGTGATGGAATTGGATGAAAGATTGGAAGTAAGTTTGTGTTCTTGGAAGGATTCTTGAAGTGTTTTTGTAAGGGTTTTCTTATGGTGATTAAGTGATGTTTTTGAAGCTAAATGATGGGGAAAATGCTTGGAGATGATCAAGTATGAAGTTAAGAGTATTTTGAGAGAGAAATGGGAGTGTAAGTATGAGAAAATGGGGTGAAGAAATGGTGTGCATGCATAAAAACGTTTTTAGGTTATAAAGGAAAAAAAAGATAACTAACTTTGTTTTCTTGCTAAATAATTCATGCTACTTGACAAATGGTTGGTTCCACATGTTTCTTAATCATTTAAGGCTGCTAAGGAGCAGATTTTTATTGGTATATACCAATAGTAAATACATCTAGAAGCTGCGTATGATACGGGTACATATACCCTAGATATACGTGTAGAAATCTTTGAGAAAACGGAACGAGGATTCAAATATAGCTATCTTTTGTAAATATACTTATATTGTTTTATGTATGTAAGCCCTTTAAAAGTGATAAAATACATATCTATACGATGCATGTATAACTATTATAGGTTATAAGTATTTATGTCGAAGAACGTTACGTATAGTTATCGTTTTGAAAACTTAAGTTAGTAGTTTCAAAATATACTTATAACTCATTGTTATTAGTACCCAATGAGATGTTAAACATCCTTAGATCATGTTAAATTTATATAAATACATATATATACATAAACGTATAATTATCGTATGTTATATAGTTCGTGATATCATCGGTCAAATTGGACGGTCAAACGTTGTGTAAAACTCTTTTCGAAGACATAAGTCTCAACAATTTAGATTGCTTGTCATGTTGGTAAGGTTTAATTTATGTAAATATTAATCTTATAAATATAGAATGATCGAAAAAGTGCGGGTCATTACACGTAATTTGTCTATCCCCCACTTCATTCCAACAAATCGGAGACCTGCACTTTCTACCATAAAGTGCTTCAAACGGCGCCATCTCAATACTCGAATGGTAACTGTTGTTGTAGGAAAACTCTGCTAATGGTAGATGTCGATCCCAACTATTTCCAAAATCAATAACACATGCTCGTAGCATGTCTTCAAGCGTTTGTATCGTTCTTTCACTCTAGCCATCAATTTGTGGATGACAGGCAGTACTCATGTCTAGACGAGTTCCTAATGCTTGTTGCAACATTTGCCAGAACCTTGAAACAAATCTGCCATCCCTATCAGAGATAATAGAGACGGGTATTCCATGTCTGGAAATGACTTCTTTTAAGTATAATCGCGCCAATTCTCCATTTTATCATCTTCTCTCATTGGCAGGAAATGTGCTGATTTGGTGAGACGATCGACTATTACCCAAATTGTATCATAACCACTTGAAGTCCTTGGCAATTTAGTAATGAAATCCATGGTAATGTTTTCCCATTTTCATTCCGGGATTTTCGGTTGTTGAAGTAGACCTGATGGTTTCTGATGTTCCGCTTTGACCTTGGAACACGTCAAACATTCTCCCATGTATCTTGCAATATCGGCTTTCATACCCGGCCACCAGAAATGTTTCTTGAGGTCCATGTACATTTTTCCCGCTCCGAGATGTATTGAGTATCTGGTTTTATGTGCTTCCCCAAGTACCATTTCTCTCACATCTCCAAACTTCGGTACCCAAATTCTTTCAGCTCTATACCGGGTTCCGTCTTCTTGAATAATAAGGTGTTTCTCCGATCCTTTGGGTATTTCATTCTTCAAATTCCCTTCTTTTACAATTCCCTGTTGCGCCTCCTTTATTTGAGTAGTAAGGTTAGTACGAATAATTATATTCATAGCTTTTACCCGTATAGGTTCTCTATCCTTTCTACTTAAAGCATCGACTACCACATTCGCCTTCCCCGGGTGGTAACGAATTTCGAAATCATAATCATTCAATAACTCAATCCACCTTCGCTGTCTCATGTTTAGTTGTTTTTGATTAAATATATATTGGAGACTCTTGTGATCGGTATATATAATACTTTTGACCCCATATAAGTAATGCCTCCAAGTCTTTAATGCAAAAACAACAGCACCCAATTCCAAATCGTGAGTCGTATAGTTTTGTTCGTGAATCTTCAATTGTCTAGACGCATAAGCAATTACCTTTGTTCGTTGCATTAATACACAACCAAGGCCTTGCTTTGAGGCGTCACAATATATCACAAAATCATCATTCACTTCCGGCAATGAAAATATAGGTGTCGTAGTTAACTTTTTCTTCAACAATTGAAATGCCTTCTCTTGTTCATCCTTCCATTCAAATTTCTTCCCTTTATGCGTTAATGCAGTCAAGGGTTTTGCTATTTTGGAAAAATCTTGCATGAATCTTCTGTAGTAACCTGCCAATCCTAAAAATTGGCGTATATGCTTCGGAGTTTTCGGGGTTTCCCACCTTTCAACGGTTTCAATCTTTGCTGGATCCACCTTAATACCTTCTTTGTTTACTATATGACCGAGGAATTGAACTTCTTCCAACCAAAATGCACACTTTGAAAACTTAGCGTACAGTTTTTCTTTCCTCAATAACTCTAGCACTTTTCTCAAATGTTCTTCGTGCTCTTGATCATTCTTTGAGTAAATAAGTATGTCATCATTGAAAACAATGACAAACTTGTCAAGATATGGTCCACACACTCGGTTCATAAGGTCCATGAACACAGCTGGTGCATTAGTTAAACCAAATGGCATGACCATAAACTCGTAATGACCGTAACGTGTTCTGAAAGCAGTCTTCAGAATATCGTCTTCCTTCACCCGCATTTGATGATACCCGGAACGTAAATCAATCTTTGAATAAACCGACGAGCCTTGTAGTTGATCAAATAAGTCGTCGATTCTCGGTAGTGGATAAAGGTTCTTGATAGTAAGCTTGTTCAATTCTCTGTAATCGATACACAATCTGAACGAACCATCTTTCTTCTTAGCAAATAATACCGGTGCTCCCCATGGTGATGTGCTTGGTCGAATGAAACCACGCTCCAAAAGTTCTTGTAATTGACTTTGGAGTTCCTTCATTTCGCTAGGTGCGAGTCAGTATGGAGCACGAGCTATTGGTGCAGCTCCTGGTACAAGATCTATTTGAAATTCAACGGATAGATGTGGAGGTAGTCCCGGTAATTCTTTCAGAAATACGTCGGGAAATTCTTTTGCGACGGGAACATCATTGATGTTCTTTTATTCGGTTTGCACCTTCTCGACATGTGCTAGAATGGCATAGCAACCTTTTCTTATTAGTTTTTGCGCCTTCAGGTTACTAATAAGATTTAACTTCACGTTGCTCTTTTCTCTGTACACCATTAAAGGTTTTCCTTCTTCTCGTACAATGCGAATCGCATTTTCGTAACATACGACCTCTGCTCTCTCCTTTTTCATCCAGTCCATGCTGATTATCACATCAAAACTCCCTAACACTACTGGTATCAAATTAATCTTAAAAATTTCGCCAACCAGTTTAATTTCACGATCCCGATATATTTTATCTGCTGACATTAATTTACCGTTTGCTAATTCGAGTAAAAAATTTATTATCCAAAGGCGTTAATGGACAACTTAATTTAGCAAAAAAATCTCTACTCATATAGCTTTTATCCACACCCGAATCAAATAAAACATAAGCAGGTTTATCGTCAATAAGAAACGTACCCGTAACAAGCTTCGGGTCTTCCTGTGCTTCTGCCGCATTAATATTGAAAACTCTTCCTCGGCCCTGCCCATTAGTATTTCCCTGATTCGGGCAATCTCTAATAACGTGGCCCGGTTTTTCACATTTATAACAAACAACGTTGGCATTAATTGCTCCGACACTACTCGTTCTGGCGTTACTTGTTCTGACACTATTTGTTCCTTTAGTTCTGTTAAACCTTGGTCCGTAGATCTCACATTTTAACGCGCTATGACCATTTCTTTTACACTTGTTGCAAAATGTCGAGCAAAACCCCGGGTGATTTTCTTCACACCTATGGCATGTCTGATTCTGATTCTTGTTGTTATAGGAATTGTTGTTGTTGCGGTTGTTATTGTTGTTGAAACGGTTGTTGTAGCTGTTGTTGTTGTTGGGATGGTTTTTGTTGCGATTATTGTTGCGAAAAAGGTGCGTTTGTGGTTGTGATTTTGGGGTTGGTTGTTGATACGATAGTTACTGTTGTTGTATTCGTGACCCTTGTCACGGGTTTCTTCCCACTTCCTCTTGAGTTGTTTCATGTTGACCTCTTCGGTCGCTTGCTTTTTCATTCTACCTTCGATCTAGTTTACGAGCATGTGAGCCATTCGACTTGCCTTTTGTATGGAGGCAGGTTCGTTTGAACTCACATCTTCCTGGATTCTTTCTGGTAACCCTTTCATAAACGCGTCGATCTTTTCTTCTTCATCCTCGAAAGCTCTTGGACACAATAGGCACAATTCTGTGAATCTCCGTTCGTACGTGGTAATGTCGAAACCTTGCGTTTGTAACCCTCTAAGTTCCGCCTTGAGTTTATTGACCTCGTTCCTGGGACGATATTTTTCGTTTACCAAGTGCTTGAATGCTGACCACGGTAGTGCGTAAGCAGCATCTTGTCCCACCTGCTCGAGGTAGGTGTTCCACCATGTTAACGCAACACCTGTGAAGGTATGCGTAGCGTATTTCACCTTGTCTTCTTCAGCACACTTACTTATAGCAAATACCGATTCGACCTTTTCAGTCCATCATTTTAATTCGATTGGACCCTCGGTTCCATTGAATTCCAGCGGTTTGCAGGCAGTGAATTCTTTGTAGGAACATCCAACACGAGTTCTTATGGCGTTTGTTCCGTTGCTAGTTTCAGAGTTATTGTTGTTAATATGCATTGCAGCCTGTACTGCAGCTATGTTCGCGGCAAGAAAGGTACGAAACTCCTCTTCGTTCATACTCACGGTATGTCGAGTAGTTGGTGCCATTTCCTTCAAAAATAGCCAAAAGAAACGAGTTAATCATATAGAATATCAAGAGTAGTCAATAGTATTTCGTAGCATAATATGAACTTATTTATAAAAGCTCTTTCTTCATATTGGCGTTTTATAATTTTTAATTCGGGTAGAACCTACCCGTTAAGTTCATACTTAGTAGCTAATATACCAATTCAACTACTACAATTCTATATGAAAAACTAATCACAAAAAAAAAAATTCATATTCAAACTTTTATACAATAACTTGCAAACTTACAATACCGCTATTTTACATATAGCACATAAAAACTTTGATACAAAGTAGTTGCGAAGATAATTCTAGTTAATGCGCAAGGCGTTCAGCAAAGGCAATAAAGACACGTAATTCATACGTCCAGAAATAAGTCATGCATTCTGGTTTTACTAATACCACTTCCCATCCTTGGTCTTATGGAACATAACCGTTGTGACCGATAGTAAGACAACGTGTTGTAACGTCGTCAAAAGGATGAAGGTTACGTAATGATCAACAGTCTCATAATAACCTAAAAACCTCGTTTCTTACCCCAATTACCGAATCCGTCACTTGTGGGAATGTTCTATTTAATAATTGTAATCCTATGTTCTTTTTCTCATTTTGGTGAGAAGCGAACATTACTAACCTGTAAGCATAACATGCTTCTTTATGTTGCATGTTAGCCGCTTTTTCTAAATCACGAAGTCCTATGTTCGGATATGTTGAGTCAAAATGATTTCTTAACCCGTTGCGTAAAATAGCATTTGGGTTCCCCGCAATATATGCGTCAAAGTAAACACATCGTAACTTATGGACTTCCCGATGTGATATCCCCCATCTTTTAAATGAAAGTCTTTTATAAACTAAGGCATTCTTGGAACGTTCTTCGAATGTCTTACAAACTGATTTTGCCATAAATAGTTGTGCCGAGGAATTCTGACCAACTCTAGACAAGATTTCATTAATCATGTCTCCGGGTAGGTCTTCTAAATTATTTGGTCGCCTATCCTTAACATCCATTTTGTGTTTTTATAATGTAAAATAGACAAGGATTAGATTCATAAAAGACACTTATTAAACAATACAAGCAATTTTTACATATATCATAAAGCACAAGCGCACTATATTACATATATTACATCGTATGATTACCACTTTCTTATTCCGACTCACTCGTTTCTTCTTCTTCGAACTTGGTTCTTTTTGCTAAGTTTCTAGGGATATATGATGTTCCCCTAATACGAGCTGTCATTTTCCACAATGGTTTAGAAAAACCTGGTGGTTTAGAGGTTCCCGGGTCATCGTTACAACTTAAGGAACTCGAGGGTTGACGATACATATAAAGTTCATCGAGATTGGAATTAGATTTCTCCATTTTGATGCCCTTCCCCTTATTATTCTCTTTTGCCTTTTTAAATTGAGTTGGGGTAATTTCTATAACATCATCGAAATCCTCATCGGGATCCGATTCATCGAAAAATTGGTAATCTTCCCAATATTTTGCTTCCTTGGCGGAAACACCATTGACCATAATTAACCTTGGTCGATTGGTTGAGGATTTTCTTTTACTTAACCGTTTTATTATTTCCCCCACTGGTTCTATTTCTTCTTCCAGTTCCTCCTCCTCCGGTTCCTCCTCCTCCGGTTCCTCCTCTTCCGGTTCCGATTCTTCTTCCGGTTCCGATTCTTCTTCCGGTTCCGATTCTTCTTCTTCCGGTTCCTCTTCGAGAACTTGTGAATCAGTCCACGAATCATTCCAAATTACATTTGACTCTTCATTATTATTAGGTGAGTCAATGGGACTTGTACTAGAGGTAGACATCTATCACATAATATCAAACACGTTAAGAGATTAATATATCACATAATGTTCACATGTTAAAAATATATAGTTTCCAACAAAATTTATTAAGCAATCATTTTTAAAGAAAAACACGGTCGAAGTCCAGACTCACTAATGCATCCTAACAAACTCGGTTAGACACACACTAATGCAAATTTCTGGTTCTCTAAGACCAACGCTCGGATACCAACTGAAATGTCCCGTTCTTATTGATTAAAAACATTCCATATTAATTGATTTCGTTGCGAGGTTTTGACCTCTATATGAGACGTTTTTCAAAGACTGCATTTATTTTTAAAACAAACCATAACCTTTATTTCATTAATAAAGGTTTAAAAAGCTTTACGTAGATTATCAAATAATGATAATCTAAAATATCCTGTTTACACACGACCATTACATAATGGTTTACAATACAAATATGTTACATCGAAATAAGTTTCTTGAATGCAGTTTTTACACAATATCATACAAGCATGGACTCCAAAACTTGTCCTTATTTTAGTATGCAACAGCGGAAGCTCTTAATCATCACCTGAGAATAAACATGCTTTAAACGTCAACAAAAATGTTGGTGAGTTACAGGTTTAATTTCTACATTTATCAAATCATAATAATAATAGACCACAAGATTTCATTTTTCATAATAACTATCTCAAATCAGGCATTTCGCAAACTACAGAGATAAAAATCATTCATATGGTGAACACCTGGTAACCGACATTAACTAGATGCATATAAGAATATCCCCTATCATTCCAGGAAATCCTTCAGACATGATAAAACAACATCGAAGTACTAAAGCATCCGGTACTTTGGATGGGGTTCGTCGGGCACATAGATCTATCTTTAGGATTCGCGTCAATTAGCAGATCGGTTTACTAATTCTTAGGTTACCAAGTAAAAGGGGCATATTCGGCTTCGATCGTTCACACATATTGTAACGTCCTCCAGATAGGGCCTGGAAGAATAACGTCACTAATTATATCAAATCACAGTTGTATAAACGAGAACGACTCTATATGAGACGTTTTACTGAGTTTTACAACGGAAGATAAATAGATTACATTGTATTTAATGAACAATGCAGTAAATGTCTTTAATTGATGTGATATGAAATGCATGACTCCAAGTATGGCAAGCAATCATCATCAAAGCAGCAGATAGACAGCGGAAGCAATATTTAAGTACCTGAGAATAAACATGCTTAAAAAGTCAACACTAGGTTGAGTGAGTTCATAGGTTTGTCATAAATAATGATTTCAGTAATAGTGTTAGACCACAAGATTTAGTTTGTAAAGTTGATCTCCCGCAGGATCAAAAAGTTATGCCAGTGCGTGATATTTAGACTAAACGTTGTTTGCCCAGTGACAAGTTGTTCTGTCCTTTTCGTTTAATTTCATTATCAAGTAATACAAAGACTTAGTCAAATGTATCGGGGACGTTACTCCCGATAGGCCTATCCCCAATAATTTAGAATGCCACAGCAATTAAAAATATCACTGTAGGGACTTAGTCAGACATAGCCGGGTATAGCATAGTTTTAACAGTTGGTACTGATATTTAGACTAGACTTTCAAGTTTGCCCCGTAACAAGTTATCGTTTATACTTGTCGGTTGGGGACTTGCTGGTCATAGCCCAACATATCACAGTTTAATAGTTGGTACTTGTATTTAGACTAGACTTTCAAGTTTGCCCCGTAACAAGTTATCGTTTATACCTGTTGGTTAGGGACTTGCTGGTCATAGTCCAACATATCACAGTTTAATAGTTGATACGTATAAAACAGTTATAAAATTTGCGCATGTATTTTCAGCCCAAAAATGTAAAGAGTAAAAGGGATCATATGAAACTCACGATACGATATGATAGTTTGTAGTAAATATGCATAGGATGGCACTGAACAAGTACAGAGTTGTCCTCGGATTCACGAACCTATATCAAGTATATATATTAACACATATACTCGTAATCGAATAAGTTTATTTATTTCAATTGTTATATATTTCTGTATATATACTTATATATATATATATATATATATATATATATATATATATATATATATATATATATATATATATATATATATATATATATATATATATATATATATATATATATATATATATATATAAAAGTATTTATTTGGTAAAATAATATTAATAATGTTAATGAATAAAGAGTTGTATTATTTTGTAATAATAATAATAATACTAATAGTAAAAATGATAATAATCATAATAAGGTTTTTAATAATAACAATAATAATAATATAGTTTTGATGATAGTAAAAATGATAATTTTGTAAAAATGATAATAATGATAATACTTTTAATAATAATAATAGTAATAATCATACTAATAATAATAGCAATAATATTAATAATAGTATTTATGATAATAATAATAATCTTAATATTTAGAAAATGATACTAATACTAATATTTATGAAAATAATAATAATAAGTTGTTTTGTTTTCTTAATAATAATAATAATAATAATAATAATAATAATAATAATAATAATAATAATAATAATAATAATAATAATAATACTAAAGTGATAACTAATACTTATTTTGGTAATCATAATAGTAATAACTATAATACTAGTAATAATAATAATAACTAATAGTAATAATAATAATAATAATAATAATAATAATAATAATAATAATAATAATAATAATAATAATAATAATAATAATAATAATAATAAATAAAGATGCTACCTTAAAAGCTTGTTCTAAAAAGATTGCCCCGAACCGGGTTCGAACCCGCGACCTCTCGCTCACACTCAAACACCTTTAACCATCCGTCTGTCTCTTATTATCTGACTAATCCCTCACCCATTTATATTTAACCCATTAATAAAACTGTTTCACTTTTCCTTCTTCTTCCTCACAGATATATTCGAACAAAAATAACCATAACAACCAAACTTTGATTCGGTTTTAGGATTAACAAACAGAAATGATTTACTGGAATAATCAATCACAAAAAGAAAGAAAAAAAAACAAAAAAAACAGCAGCAGCTGCTGCTCGACGGTTTTAAAAAAAAAAGAAATTGATTTTGATTTTTTTTGAATGTTTTAGCCAAAGGTTACAACATGAAATAGCTCATAAATCGTTCCTATAAACTTTCTAAATCCTTAATTGATCCTAAAACATCAAATTGAAATCGAATTTCGTGATGAACAAAAGTTTGACTTTTTGAATTTTATAGTTTGACTCAAGAATTTGAACTCAATACAATGAATTGGAATTTGAAACTTTGCAGATAGCTTCATTAGGGAATTCCTAACACAACTGAATTAATGGATTTTGAAAAGTGGTTCGAATTTGAGTTATGGGTGAAAAGTTGTCATGAGCAGAGAAAGAAGAAAAAAAATGTGTTCTTATTTTGTTTTCTGTTTTTTTTCGATTAACAGCTAATACCAGATATATAAATGATAATGATAATGTTAATCAAATGTGTAAAGCAGAATGGGAGTCCATGGAGAATCATGATCAGTTAAATAAAAAAAAATAATAGAACAGATTAAAAAGAAAGTAGGTCACGATGATAAAAATAATACAGATACCTAACCTATTTTTTATAAAATATTTGAAAAGTAAAAGCAGATTACAAAAATAAAAAAAAAATCGACCTAATTCTGGTATATGTCTGTTTCATTCTATTTTTTAATTAATATTAATATTTAATAAATATATTAATAATAATAATACTAATAATAAATATAAAATGTTAATAATATTAGTATGACAATAAAAATGATAATTTTAGTTATTAATAATAATGATAATAATCATTATAAAATGTTAATAATACTAATAATAATAATAATATTATTATTATTAATTATAAATTGTATTAATAATAATGATATTTATAATAATCTTATTACTTTTAGTAAAAGTGATAATATTAATGTTATTAATAATTATTAATAATAATAACATTAGTAATAGTTGTAATAATAACGCTTGTAAATGATGATAAAATAATAATAAAAATATTAATAATAATATTGTTTTTGACAATACTGATAATGATAATTGTAAATGATAACGATAATATTGTTAAATATAATAATAAAAGTAATAATATAACAACAATATTATCTTGTACATAGTTTTACATTTTTAGTTATAACAATTAAGTCGTATTATATTTCAAGTTTATATATTTATTTAAAATTATTTGTTCGTGAATCATCGAAATTAGTCGAGGTTAAATGAAAATGTGTTTGAAATTTTGTCGTAAATTTCCGGGTTGTTATAGTACCTACCCGTTAAAAGAAATTTCGTCCCGAAATTTAGTTGTTGCCATCAATCGGACGTTGTTCATACATAGATGAGGATATTTACGTTTTATTTGGTTTTCACGTTCCCAAGTATACTCGAGGCCTTGCGTGAATTCCAACGGATAGAATATTGTTTTGTTTATAGCGTTTAAATCTTACGATTCATAAATTTTACGAAGTGATTTTATTATTATTGCGGAGGTTATCTAAAGGATTTAACAAGAGTGTTATTGATTAGGTTTTCTCATAAAGAGATGATGACGCTATACAAGCATTTCAATATACATGAAATGTGTTATGAATAATAGTGAGCTTATTTAAACCTTGAGCGTTTATGCCACAATATTAGGGTAGACAAAATAGAAAGGAGTTCATGAAAATCAAGGTCACGATATTTGATAGAGATAGTCATTGTTTACAACAGGAATATCTTAATGATGAATATGAGTTGAAAATTAGAGTTTTATCGACATTAAATAATATGGATAAAACGATTCGATTATAGAAAGAGTATAAACGAAGCTATCGCAAAAGAGTAAATGAGAAAATTAAATGTTCGCCTTAACTTTTGACGTAGTTACAATTGATTTTCCGGATTTCAAGGAATTAAAGAAATCTTCGAAATCTTTATAAGATTTGATTTTCCGTTAATTACGGAAATTGAGATTTTCTTTGATTAAATGCGGTTAAATTGTCTCGATTGACGTGTCTGGAATTTTGCTATAAATTAGCTTCTTTCGTTTCATTATCTTCACCACTTCTATACTTTCTTCCTCAATTCATACTTCCAAAAGATTTGTTAATATGCTCAATCCAGTTCTTGTTCTTGACCTTATATTGGTTATCGCCACAATCTTCCTTCTTTTCCAACTCCCACCAGAGGAGTCTGTTTACTTCTATTATGCTCTAGTATTTATCGTATTTTTAGTTCTCCCGTGTCTTTATATTTCTATACGCATTGATATACACGGTTTATAATTTCGGTATCGTTATCGGGCTTTATATTTTCCCTTATATGTCGGAGCTCTTTGCCTTTTTATTCTCCTCTCGACTCTAAGTAAAGCGAGTAATGGTCCAGAATTTGTAGGTATGGAGTTTCGAATGGACCTACTGTTCTAAGCGTAATATCACAATTTGATTTGGTAAATTACCAGAATTGCTGAGAATAGAACTATCAAGAATATATTTTCTTGATATGTTCAGAGTTTAAGTAGAATGTAAGAGTCGTGTAACATGACAAATGATGATCATAAAATCTATGAATCATCATCTTCCATTAAAAATTTAGCATGACTTACTGTAATATAATCACGTTGGCCTGACGTCATTATATTATACTAACTCATGCTTCAATTCCCAACACTACTTCAAATCATTCATAATTTAAACTTGAATTTCTACAGAATATAAAAACTAATACAGTTTCCTTTATGATGTAATAAAGATATCACAAGGAGACAGTTAATTGCGGTCAAGAATCGTTATGAAGATATCTTCATAAATATAGAGGATATTTATAACGAATGATACAATGATATCTTAGAATTTCTAAGATTGAAGGATGATAAAGAAGATTTGTCCGTAAAGGTTTAGAGTCAGGAGTAAGGTATTCTTCAATGACCTCAGCAGGTACTGAATCATTTGGATTCTTTGAAGGCAGGTTTAATCTTTGTGATTTGTCCACAGCCTCCTTCATACTTTGCTCAATCCGTTTTCCAGTCCCAAATCGGAGCTTATACCATTCTTTATTATCAAAGTTTTGGCCCTTAAGACCTTCTACAATGTTTCCTCTGCATTTAATGCAGCCATATTTGAATCATCGGTTATCAATGGTTTCAAGAAATTTTATTTTTAGATGATTAAACGCTGACTGTAATCGTCAACGGATCTAATGGTTGACGAATAGGCGTTGTTGATTTCAAAAGTAATGAATGATAATTTCGGTGGTTTGATGTGATAATTCATTGCAGAATACGAATGAATATAATTCATGAATGTAGTAATCTTTTAGGAAGATAACACCTGCTAAAGCTTTACTTGAATTCTGATATGTTAATTTCAGAATGTGCAATTGATTTTGTATGAAGATGATTGTGTATCATTGTGAAGGTAGTGCGTATAATTAATGATTTATGAATCGAAATTGAAGAATGTACCGTGTATTAATGTGAGATGTAAATATTTCTCGGGTATTACCTACCCGTTAAAATATTTTCACAATTAACAGTTTGTACAACAGAATTTACAATCTTTATGAAGATATACGTTCATATATGTATTCTTCAGATGTAATCATGGATTTAATGAGTTAATATATATTAAACTCATTTGATTTGCGGTTTGGAACGAGAGTAAATAATCTCCAAAACCTTAGATATTTCATAATTGTCGCGAAATATTTCGCTAATGAAGTTATGAATCAATACATTCATCGTTACACTTGATTTATTATGAAATGGAGTTTATTGTGTTGAAGCAGTGATTAACAATTGTTAAGTCATTAACGAAGGGTGTACATCATAGCATATTAGTGATATGAATTAACCAAGTAGTACATACTAGTTGAGATTCACACGTAATTGCTTAGTACGACGAGATTTATTATTGTTCCAAATCATATATATATATATATATATATATATATATATATATATATATATATATATATATATATATAAAAGTCTTCACGAAGAATGAGTCAATACATCTTAACTCATTATTACTAATATTCCTTGGTATCTATGGGCATATGATGTTGATGTTTGAGGTACTGAGTGTGATGTTGAGGCGTGGGATGCGGATGTTGTTGTTGATGAAGCTGATGCTGCTGGTGGTGATGTTGATGGTGTCGATGGTACTGGTGTTGCTGTTGCTGATACTGGTGCCTTCAGTGCTTGTGGTGTTGGTGATGTTGGCGGTATTGCTAGTACTGGTGGTGCTGGTTATGCTGCTGGTATTGCTTGTGGTACTTGGGTAGTAGGTGTGAGCCTAGCTTCCAAATCGTGCACCGTTTCTTCCAGGGTTTCTACTTTACGCTCGAGTCTATGGATTTGTTCTACCCATTCCTCCGTAAGGTTTGTCAATTCTTGATATTTAGTTCGAAGTCTTCTAACTTCTTCTAATAACCCAATCTGGTTAGAATTCGGGAGTAGAGGACGAATACTATCTTGGGCTACATCGAGTCGACCTTCGAGGCGGAAAATCCTTGCGAAAAGTGTGTAAACGGTATTACGAACAGGTTCACCGGTAAGCGGATCGAGTACTCCGACGTTTGGTGGTAAGTTTGGCTCGTGATAAGGAGTACCTTCTTCATTTCTCCATAGGGTGAGTATTTCGCGAACCCATCCCCATTTTCTGAAGAAATTATGGCAATTGATCGGTGGGTGTGCTCCCGTCACGTTATCTTCGGAGCTAGAGGAAATTGAGGAATCAGGTGAGAAATTCATATTATGTGTTTGGAATAGGGTTTAATATGAAATGGGTGTTGAATATTAAATGATATCTCCTTGAATACGTATTTATAGCAAAAAGATTTCCGTAATTTAAGGAGGAAATTTAGGAAAAGTGGTAGACAAGATCTATTAGATATGATAAGATATGATTTGTTTATACTCCAATAATGGCAGTATGACGTGTCGAGATTATAAAATGATAAGTATGTAATCTAATAATCTTTCGATTAAAGACTTTCAATTCATATACTGTGATAACCCAATGACATTTTCTGGTTCGCAAATCGATGCATAAAGGTATAAGGCATATAGGTACGTGATATAACATGGAGTTATATACGTTTGAGTATGAATAGTAACAATTATAGGAGTTTCAAAAATCATGGATAATATTTCATGTAATACATATGTAATACACAAAACCATGATAAATGACATAGGAATGTCAATAATTTCAGAAATCATGGTGTCGCATTTAAGTGCGATGGCGTAATTGGATAATACTTAGGAAAGTGAGCAGAGTTCTTAGGTTGGCACGGCATTCTAAGATAAGTAAAGTTTCTAAAGTATAGTATAGCATTTAACAGTTTAAGGCAACAATTAAAGGCACTATGGTCAGGGAAAGTTGTAGTCCTACATTGCTAAGGTACCTAATTGTATAAGGCACACATAAAATGCAATACTGGTTCTCTACAACAACCTGCTCTGATACCAATCTGTAACGTCCTCCAGATAGGGCCTGGAAGAATAACGTCACTAATTATATCAAATCACAGTTGTATAAACGAGAACGACTCTATATGAGACGTTTTACTGAGTTTTACAACGGAAGATAAATAGATTACATTGTATTTAATGAACAATACAGTAAATGTCTTTAATTGATGTGATATGAAATGCATGACTCCAAGCATGGCAAGCAATCATCATCAAAGTAGCAGATAGACAGTGGAAGCAATATTTAAGTACCTGAGAATAAACATGCTTAAAAAGTCAACACTAGGTTGAGTGAGTTCATAGATTTGTCATAAATAGTAATAGTGTTAGACCACAAGATTTAGTTTGTAAAGTTGATCTCCCACAGGATCAAAAAGTTATGCCAGTGCGTGATATTTAGACTAAACGTTGTTTGCCCAGTGACAAGTTGTTCTGTCCTTGTCGTTTAATTTCATTATCAAGTAATACAAAGACTTAGTCAAATGTATCGGGGACGTTACTCCCAATAGGCCTATCCCCAATAATTTAGAATGCCGCAGCAATTAAAAATATCACTGTAAGGACTTAGTCGGACATAGCCGGGTATAGCATAGTTTTAACAGTTGGTACTGATATTTAGACTAGACTTTCAAGTTTGCCCCGTAACAAGTTATCGTTTATACTTGTCGGTTGGGGACTTTCTGGTCATAGCCCAACATATCACAGTTTAATAGTTGGTACTTGTATTTAGACTAGACTTTTAAGTTTGCCCCGTAACAAGTTATCGTTTATATTTGTCGGTTGGGGACTTGCTGGTCATAGCCCAACATATCACAGTTTAATAGTTGATACGTATAAAACAGTTATAAAAGTTGCGCATGTATTCTCAGCCCAAAAATGTAAAGAGTAAAAGGGATCATATGAAACTCACGATACGATATGATAGTTTGTAGTAAATATGCATAGGATGGCACTGAACAAGTACAGAGTTGTCCTAGGATTCACGAACCTATATCAAGTATATATATTAACACATATACTCGTAATCGAATAAGTTTATTTATTTCAATTGTTATATATTTCTGTATATATACTTTTATATATATATATATATATATATATATATATATATATATATATATATATATATATATATATATATATATATATATTCTATATATAAGTATTTATTTGGTAAAATAATATTAATAATGTTAATGAATAAAGAGTTGTATTATTTTGTAATAATAATAATAATAATACTAGTAGTAGTAAAAATGATAATAATCATAATAAGGTTTTTAATAATAACAATAATAATAATAATATAGTTTTGATGATAGTAAAAATGATAATTTTGTAAAAATGATAATAATGATAATACTTTTTAATAATAATAATAGTAATAATCATACTAATAATAATAGCGATAATATTAATAATAGTATTTATGATAATAATAATAATCTTAATATTTAGAAAATGATACTAATACTAATATTTATGAAAATAATAATAATAAGTTGTTTTGTTTTCTTAATAATAATAATAATAATAATAATAATAATACTAAAGTGATAACTAATACTTATTTTAGTAATCATAATAGTAATAACTATAATACTAGTAATAATAATAGTAACTAATAGTAATAATAATAATAATAATAATAATAATAATAATAATAATAATAATAATAATAATAATAATAATAATAATAATAATAATAATAAATAAAGATGCTACCTTAAAAGCTTGTTCTAAAAAGATTGCCCCGAACCGGGTTCGAACCCGCGACCTCTCGCTCACACTCAAACACCTTTAACCATCCGTCTGTCTCTTATTATCTGACCAATCCCTCACCCATTTATATTTAACCCATTAATAAAACTGTTTCACTTTTCCTTCTTCTTCCTCACAGATATATTCGAACAAAAATAACCATAACAACAAAACTTTGATTCGGTTTTAGGATTAACAAACAGAAATGATTTACTGGAATAATCAATCACAAAAAGAAAGAAAAAAAAAGAAAAAAAAAACAGCAGCAGCTGCTGCTCGACGGTTTTAAAAAAAAAAGAAATTGATTTTGATTTTTTTTGAATGTTTTAGCCAAAAGTTACAACATGAAATAGCTCATAAATCGTTCCTATAAACTTTCTAAATCCTTAATTGATCCTAAAACATCAAATTGAAATCGAATTTAGTGATGAACAAAAGTTTGACTTTTTGAATTTTATAGTTTGACTCAAGAAT
This sequence comes from Rutidosis leptorrhynchoides, assembly GCF_046630445.1. NCBI lineage: Eukaryota > Viridiplantae > Streptophyta > Magnoliopsida > Asterales > Asteraceae > Rutidosis > Rutidosis leptorrhynchoides. Next base: position 29,169,781 of record NC_092342.1, read on the forward strand.
TCGAACTCAACACAATGAATTGGAATTTGAAACTTTGCAGATAGCTTCATTAGGGAATTCCTAACACAACTGAATTAATGGATTTTGAAAAGTGGTTCGAATTTGAGTTATGGGTGAAAAGTTGTCATGAGCAGAGAAAGAAGAAAAAAAAATGTGTTCTTATTTTGTTTTCTGTTTTTTTTCGATTAACAGCTAATACCAGATATATAAATGATAATGATAATGTTAATCAAATGTGTAAAGCAGAATGGGAGTCCATGGAGAATCACGATCAGTTAAATAAAAAAATAATAGAACAGATTAAAAAGAAAGTAGGTCACGATGATAAAAATAATACAGATACCTAACCTATTTTTTATAAAATATTTGAAAAGTAAAAGCAGATTACAAAAATAAAAAAAATCGACCTAATTCTGGTATATGTCTGTTTCATTCTATTTTTTAATTAATATTAATATTTAATAAATATATTAATAATAATAATACTAATAATAAATATAAAATGGTAATAATATTAGTATGACAATAAAAATGATAATTTTAATTATTAATAATAATGATAATAATCATTATAAAATGTTAATAATACTAATAATAATAATATTATTATTATTAATTATAAATTGTATTAATAATAATGATATTTATAATAATCTTATTACTTTTAGTAAAAGTGATAATATTAATGTTATTAATAATTATTAATAATAATAACATTAGTAATAGTTGTAATAATAACGCTTGTAAATGATGATAAAATAATAATTAAAATATTAATAATAATATTGTTTTTGACAATACTGATAATGATAATTGTAAATGATAACGATAATATTGTTAAATATAATAATAAAAGTAATAATATAACAACAATATTATCTTGTACATAGTTTTACATTTTTAGTTATAACAATTAAGTCGTATTATATTTCAAGTTTATATATTTATTTAAAATTATTTGTTCGTGAATCATCGAAATTAGTCGAGGTTAAATGAAAATGTGTTTGAAATTTTGTCGGAAATTTCTGGGTTGTTATACATATAATGTAGTTTCAATTACTTGTGTCTATTTTGTAAAACATTTATAAAACTGCATGTATTCTCATCCCAAAAATATTAGATTTTAAAAGTGGGACAATAACTCACTTTCACCAATTATCACTTCGTCGAGAATTAGACTTGGTCACGGGTTGATTCATGAACCTATAACAATATATACATATATCAAAATATGATCGAAATATATTCACAATATTTTCTTTATTACGTGTTGATGATTTAAGTTGTCCAGTTAGCGGTCCAACGCTAGAAGTCCACAATTGATCGTACATGAATAATTTAATATATATCTTGAATCAATCCACGACCCAGTGTATACATATCTCAGTATTAATCACAACTCAAACTATATATATATTTTAGAATCAACCTCAACCCTGTATAGCTAACTCCAACATTCACATATAGAGTGTCTATGGTTGTTCCGCAATATATATATATATATATATATATATATATATATATATATATATATATATATCTGTGTGTGTGTGTGTGTGTGTGTCGACATGATAGGTCAAAACATTGTATACGTGTCTATGGTATCTCAAGATTACATAATATACAATATAAGTTGATTAAGTTATGGTTGGAATAGATTTGTTACAAATTTTCACGTAGCTAAAATGAGTAGTTTTTACCAATTTTGTTTTACTCGCCATTTCTTCGTTTCTAATCCGTTTTGAGTAATTTAAGCGGCTACGGTTTCGTATTGAACTTAACTTTATGAAGCTAAACATAAAAAGTATAAGTTTATAGTCAGAAATACAAGTTACAAGTCGTTTTTGAAAGAGGTAGTCATTTCCGTCGAAAGAACGACATCTTGATGACTATTTTGAAAAACATACTTTCACTTTGAGTTAAACCATGATTTTTGGATATGGTTTCATGTTCATAAGAAAAATCATTTTCCCAGAAGTATAGCTTTTAAATCAAAATTTTTCATAGTTTTTAATTATCCAAACCAAAACAGCCCCCGGTTGTACTACGACGGCGTATATCCGGTTTTATGGTGTTTATCGTGTTTCCGGGTTTTAAATCATTAAGTTAGCATATCATATAGATATATAACATGTGTCTATTTGATTTTAAAAGTCTAGTTAGAAGGATTAACTTTGTTTGCGAACAAGTTTAGAATTAACTAAACTATGTTTTAGTGATTACAAGTTTACAACTTCGAATATGATAGCTTTTTATGTATGAATCGAATGATGTTAAGAACATCATTACTACCTCAAGTTTTCTGGATAAACCTACTAGAAATGAGAAAAATGGATCTAGCTTCAAAGGATCATTGGATGGCTTGAAAGTTCTTGAAGCAGAATCATGACACGAAAACAAGTTCAAGTAAGATTTTCACTCGAAATAAGATTGTTATAGTTATAGAAATTGAATTAAAGTTTGAATATGATTATTACCTTGTATTAGAAAGATAACCTACTGTAAATAACAAAGGTTTCTTGATCTTGGATGATTACTTGAAATGGATTTGAAAGCTTGGAAGTAAACTTGCAATCTTGAAAGTATTCTTGATTTTATGAAACTAGAACTTATGAAATTTATGAAGAACACTTAGAACTTGAAGATAGAACTTGAGAGAGATTAATTAGATGAAGAAAATTGAAGAATGAAAGTGTTTGTAGGTGTTTTTGGTCGTTGGTATATGGATTAGATATAAAGGATGTGTAATTTTGTTTACTTGTAAATAAGTCATGAATGATTTACCATATTTTTGTAATTTTATGAGATCTTTCATGCTAGTTGTCAAATGATGGTTCCCACATGTGTTAGGTGACTCACAAGGGCTGCTAAGAGCTGATCATTAGAGTGTATATAACAATAGTACATACATCTAGAAGCTACGTATTCTACGAGTACGAATACGGGTGCATACGAGTAGAATTGTTGATGAAAATGAATGAGAATGTAATTGTATGTATTTTTGTTAACTGGAAGTACTTTGATATATGTCTTGAAGTCTTTCAAAAGTGTTCAAATACATTTATATACATTACATGTATATGCATTTTAATGAATTCGTTTAGCCATCGATAGTCGTTACATGTAAGTGTTGTTTTGAAACCTTTAAGTTAACGATCTCATTTAATGTTGTTAATCCATTGTTTATTATATCAAATGAGATGTTAAATTATTGTATTATCATGTTAACATGATATATGAATATATCTTAATATGATATATATACATTAAAATATCGTTACAAGGATAATCGTTACGTATATGTCTTGTTTCGAAATCCTTAATTTAGTAGTCTTGTTTTTTACTTATGTTGTTCATTGTTAACACACTTAATGATATATTTAATTATCATTTTATCATGTTAAATATAATGTAACAATATATTAATATGGTTCATATATTTATTTAATAAGACGTTGTTATAACGATAATCGTTATATATATCGTTTCGAATTTCTTACGTCAATAGTCTCATTTTTACGTATATAACTCATTGTTACTATATTTAATGAGATACTTGATTATCATTATATCATGTTAAACATATATCTTTATCCATATATGTATTATCATGTCATATACAACTTATAACGTTCGTGAATCATCGGTCAAACTGGGTGATCAAACATTTCACAAAATTTCAGTTTCAATTAACCAAGTCTTAACAAGTTTGATTGCTTAACATGTTGAAAACATTTAATCATGCAAATATAGTTTTCATTTAATATATAATCATAGAAAAGTTCGGAAAAGTTCGGGTCACTACAGTCCGACCACATAACCTTTGCCCTCTTTTCTTTTTAGGAGGCGGTTGTTTCTTGTGTTTCTTCGACCTCCTCAATATCGGGTTGTGTTTCTTGCACTTCATCGGGTTCGTCTTCTCCGAGTGATGTGTCAAACTGAGGTATGTAAGGGCTTTGCGGTTGGTTGATTTGAAGTGTTGGTGGTAGGTTATGTTGACTTGTTTATGCTTGGTTATATTGAGATGTTTGATAGTGGGGATTAGTGAGGTAATGAGGTATGAAAAATGGATTCACGACCCAATTATTTAGTTGATGATATTGGGGATATTGCATGTTCATGACCGATTGAGGGGGATTTTGGTGAGTTTGATGAAGGGTGTTTTGAAGTACCGACTGCCACATATCTTCATTAACGAGATTAAGATGTTATTCGAGTTGTTGTTGTTGTTGTTGTTGTTGCTGTTGTTGCTGCTGTTTTTGTTTTTGTGTTTGATTTTTCTTTTTGGAAGAAGACATGTTGATGGAGATTAAAGTAGAGATAAAGTTGAGAGAACGTATATGAAAATAAGAGTTGAATGTTGTTGAAAATAAGATAGATGTAGTTGTTTATATAAATGAGATTGTAGTTGGAAAAAAAAAAATAAACAAAAAATGGATATAGCCGTTGTAAACAAAAATATATCCGTTAATTTGAATATACATCCGTGCTCGAAAATGTCGATGATAGGCAAATTGCAGGGCGGTGGAGGGCGGATTTGCTAGTATCGGCGCCCACCAACGGCGAGACCAACCGCGGTCTCAACCGCGGACCGATACTAGCGGGGTCTCAACCGCGGACCGATATTAGCGGTCTTATGGTGGAATATTTGTAACTGAGTTTGTTTACCATTCTAAAAATTGAAAAAGAAAAAAAAAATAAAAGATTGTCTAATATAGTACTGGGTAGCTTATAAGATAAGATGTAAAGAAGTCTCCAAAACAGTAACTTAATATTCTTCCCAATTTCATTGAAATATATCACCCCTTTATTCACTCACTATCGTGACATTAAATACTAAACTTCTTAATTATCAACTTTTACGACATCAATATTAAGACTACAAGACTAAACTAAGATTGAACTTCAGATACTGTGACAAAATGACTGAGACATGTTAAAGCCTATCGTGCAAATACACACACATCATCTTGTGAAATACGAAACTCTTCAAGACACTTTATAAAACTAGGTCTATGGTTTAGTCTTAAGATTAAACAAGACTTGTGCAAGACAAAGCAAATAGATCTAACGACCTAAGTCAGTACGAATTGATCGAGACCCAAACGATTTGATTGATTAGATCCAACAATCTATATGAACTATCTATCGAATTAGATCTTAACAACATTGAACAAAACGCTAAACAAACGCCAACAACCAGTTGAAACAACAAAGCTCATGTCTTCACACACTAAGCACCGAAAATCATCAGAATGTAATTGCCGACTTGCATTTGATGATGTGAACTTGTGATAATGTGATTAAAATAGAATTATCCCTAAACCTACAAGAAGCTCAATCACATTAAACGCCTACAAATAAAAAAGACGAAGCTCCTGATTGATGACGACGAAAAGGTCGAAACCCAAACATAAAAAAAAAAACACCCGAGAAATTTGGTTATGATTGTTTTAAGAAATAATAACCACAAGCTTTAAAGACTAATTATGGCTAAAGCTTCATTTCACTATTTATGGCCCCTATCTATCTATGTTAAATCTTAACATGCTTAACACTCCCTTGGCGGATGAAATTTAACTATGGTGTGTTTGGCGACGCAGCTTTTAGGAGCTTAAGGGAGCGTAAACTTATTTTTTTCATAAGCTCCAACTTCTAGTCTTGTTTGGTATACAAATACTCCAGAGCTTATGAAAAAAATAAGCTATGGAAAACTAAGCTAGTTGAAGTAGCTTATGATAATAAGTTATGAAGCTTATGGAAGTAAAATTACATTATTAGTCCCTAAATCATTATTTATCATTTAATTTTTGTCCTTTTATGTGATTTTACATACATAAGCTCCAGCTACTTTAACTTAAAATATAAGCTCGAGCTTCTAGCTTAAAAAATAAGTTTCAGCTTCCAGCTCCAGCTACAACTTTAGCTACAAGCTAGTTTCACCCGTTACGATAGGATAGTAAGTGGTTAATATATTTAAATTTTTATTTATTTAATTTAATCTTTTTTTTTTTTTGGCGCAAAAACGAAAACATTATAACAATTCTAATTCTCAAAAAGAGAAGAAGAAAACAAGATACAACAAGAAGTACAGACGAGGCTCGAAAGCAGCAAAATCCAACAAAGAAACATGACCTAAAGATAAATAAACTTGAGCCTAGTCAAAAACAAATGAACTACATGACCTACAAACTCAATAATTGAAAAAACAACCTTAAACAACCAACTAAACTAAAAACAAAGACAACTCACAATCGCCGATGTTGTTAGTGTCAACGCCAATGCCCACACTCGCATTGAACGAAAAAGTCGACTCGTTACCGATCTCGTTAATTTAATCTTATGTGGAGGATGGAGGATAGCATATAAATATGGGGGTGTGAATCGGACGCCTAAAGTCAAAAATTCAACGTTGAATAAGTCTTTGCTGCATACTTTCCTCAGTCAACAACTGCAGGTCAACAAAATCAATCAATCCCAATTATTATTATTTCAGCACTACCACATTTCCTTATTTTCTTTGACCAAACTGCAAACAGATTCTAATTTCTACTACGTATTTCAATATTAACCCATTTTATTAAACAATTGTAACTTACATTCTTCTTTCTCATTAACATTTCATCTGCTGGCACCAATTATATCTTGAGGAAAGAACACTCGATCCTTATAACTGTATGTTTTTCATCTTCATTATTTTTTTTCTATCAGTTTCTCTAACTATAAATAAATGGTCTTATAGGTGGAATTAGATCTGAGTTTGTCTAATTTTTATTGTATTACGGAGTAATTTTTCCCTTCACATTTTCGGGTTGTTGTTATGTATTATCAGAATCAGATTCAGGGGTGTTTGAATATATTCTCTGAAACTAAGTATGCTTTAGTGCTTGGATTCATTAAAAAGACAATTTTTCTTTTTTATGTACTGAAACTGTTAAAAAGATACCTTTCGCAGTATTTTTCTTTCTTAGCTATTTCGCAGTATTTTTCTTTCTTAACATACAAACATATAAACTCTGTTTTGTTACAACTGATTATCTGTTTCGGATTGAATTCATTTGGTCAGTTTTATAGGGCTTGAAATACTTGTTTAGAAGAGAGCTGTAGCAAGAAAACTGATTTATTGTTATAAATATAAATTTACTTGAACTATGCGTAGCTGTATGCTGATTGTTTAGCTTGCAATAGTTACTTTAAAAACGTTAGTTGTGCAATTAGAAGATGATACTGTTTATCAGAGTGATTATCTTCCTAACACTCTTCTTAAAAGTGCAAAAAAATTAAGAATGTTTGTACTTTGTACCTACTTATATGTTAAGCAGATAAGCACTTCTAAAATAACATATCCTATATTCCTATATACACTCCATTAGGGTGTGTTTGACTACCTCTTAATTGAATGGTTTAGCGTTGCTGAATGTTGAACGATTAGCATTCAACGTGTTTGTTTCTGACCTCTTAATTGAATAGTTTTGTTGAACCATTCAGAGTTGAAATACTCTCTTAACCATTAAGCACCTAAAATTTTATGTAATATTGTCTTTAAATTGTATCAAAAACACTTGTTAAACAACTATATTAATTTTTTATTAATGAAAAGGTTAGTAAACTAATTTTACAACATTTATATTGTTCACTCAAAATGATTATCAAATAGGTTATTGTAATTCAGAACCGATTTCATTCAGAACCTTTGAATCATTCACATTATTCAGAACTGAGTTCATTCAGAACCTTTGAATCATTCATATTATGAATCATTCGGTGCTTAATCATTCAGTCTTATCAAACGCACCATTAGTCTTTTATTTTGTCTCTTAAGTTGCAGGTTTATAAAATGAGTTAAACTCTACAGAATATACACATCTCACTTCTTAATTTAACCTTTTTTTTTTTTTTTTTTTGCAGGCTCACTACTAAAAGACTGATACTATAACCTGAATCTGATATGTACCATACTTAGTTTTTCAAGACTCTACTTCAATGGCACCAAGTAACATACCAATAACTACATGTATCTTAATACTTACATGTATCACCATTACCAACGCCGTCCAAAGTGACATCAACTGCCTTAAAGCCTTCAAAGATTCAGTACAAGATCCCGAAAATATCTTATCCAATTGGGATTTCAATAACAACACCGAAGGGTCCATTTGTAAATTCACCGGAATCGAATGTTGGCATCCAGACGAAAGCAAAGTTTTAAATATCCGCCTCGGTAGCATGGGCCTTAAAGGCCCATTACCACCCGCACTTGAGAATTGTTCTTCGATGACCGGATTAGATCTTTCCGGTAACAGTTTAACCGGACCTTTACCAACTAACATATCGAAAGTTCTAGGGTTAGTTACAACTCTCGATCTTTCGTCAAACGGTTTCACGGGACAAATACCTGCAACCTTTGCAGGTTGTTCTTATCTTAATGTTCTTAAACTTGACAACAACCAGTTTTCGGGCCAGATTCCGTTAGAGTTAGGTGGGTTGAATCGAATAAAGGTGTTTAGTGTTGTGAATAATCAGTTATCGGGACAAGTTCCGGTTTTTCAAAATGGTAGTATTTCGGCTGAGAGTTATGCGGGTAATCCTGGGTTATGTGGGGGCCCGTTGAAACGTTGTGAAAGGAAAGCTAAGAAAACCCAAATGGGTGTTGTTGTGGGGGCCGCTGCTGGTGCGGTGGCTCTTGTCGCGTTAATCGTTGGCGTAGGAACGATGGTGTTTAGGCGTAAGGTTGTTAGAAAGAGGAAGAATGATGATCCTGATGGGAATGAATGGGCCAGGAGTATTAAAGGAACTAAGACCATCAAGGTAAGACAATTTAATCCTTTTTATGTAAACCGGGGGGGGGGGGGGGGGGGGGGGGGGGGGGGGGTGGCGGGGGTTCCAAAGATGGGGCTTTGTTTAACGGGTCTGTTTGAATGCAAACCTTATGTTGTCTTCTCTTGAATTTATAAATGGTTACTACTTTCATTTGACTTTTTGAAAATCTTTCTTTTACAACTTTGACTTTAAGTAGTTCTGTTTGTGTAATATCAAATATGATACTTGATGAAAATTATATGAATGTATTGAGTTTTAAATGTGTTTTCATTGGTATAATTTTCAGCATGTGTTATATAACACAAACAAGAAGATTTTCAGTTAAAGTTGAAAAAGACTTTCAAAAGTCAAAATGGGACACTTATTATGGGACGGGATGTAGTTTTTTTAGTATGATCATTAAACCGATGTCATCGATAGTTGTTGTGGGGTAAAACGTGTCATCAGTATGAAAATTGGATTTTTTAAAGAAATTGATTCATGAAGTTGTATTCTTTTTTATTACATTTGGGTGACTTTTGCCAGATAGACTTTTTGACCCGCTTGCTGTGTTTTACCCCGGTGACCCATTAGTAGAAAAACCCATTTATTCATAAACGGGTTGAAGTTCAACTGCTATTTAATGCATCAATCTGACATTTTTTGCATCTTACTGCAGCTTTCAATGTTTGAAAACCCAGTTTCTACGATGCGATTGAGTGATCTCATGAAAGCCACCAACAGTTTCAGCAAAGAAAACATAATCGGGTCAGGAAGAACCGGGTATTTATACAAAGCAGTACTCGAAGATGGCAGCTCATTAATGGTAAAAAGATTACAAGACACTCAACATTCAGAGAAGCAATTTGCGTCCGAAATGGCTACACTCGGTCAAGTAAAGCACCGAAACTTAGTTCCACTTTTAGGTTTCTGTGTAGCCGAAAAGGAACGGCTATTAATCTACAAATATATGTCAAACGGGTCGCTCCATGATACGCTCCATCCAATCGGTGACGACCCGAACCGTCTAGATTGGACGTCACGGCTAAAAATCGGGATTGGTGCAGCCAAAGGGCTCATGTGGCTGCACCATAACTGCAACCCGCGAATCCTTCATAGAAACATAAGTTCAAAATGTATCTTATTAGACGAAAACCTCGATCCACGAATATCTGATTTTGGGCTCGCAAGGCTTATGAATCCGGTCGACACGCATTTAAGTACGTTTGTAAACGGTGAGTTTGGTGATTTAGGTTACGTGGCACCCGAATACGCAAGTACACTTGTGGCTACACCGAAAGGTGACGTGTTTAGCTTTGGTGTAGTACTTTTAGAATTAGTAACGGGCGAAAAACCGACCCATGTAACTAAAGCTCCCGAAACGTTTAAAGGGAATTTAGCCGAGTGGGTGACTCAATTATCGGTTGAATCTAGGGTTTATGATTCGATTGATGAGTCATTACGTGAAAAGAGATACGTTGATGAGGTTTATCAGTTTTTGAAAGTGGCGTGTAGTTGTGTGGTCCCGGGTCCTAAGGAGAGACCGAGTATGTTTGAAGTGTACCAGCTGTTACGAGCCATTGGCGAGCATTACCATTTTTCGGCTGATGATGATGAGGTTTTAATGATGCCGAGTTATACTGGTGATGCGGGTCATATTGAACTCATTGTTGCTCGTGATAGATTAGAGAAGTATTGAAGAAGGTGTTATGTTATTGTAATAATTTTGGTTGTTTATGTTGTGAAGATGTGCTGCATATGTAATATGTATATATTATGTTTACAGATCAAATCAAGGATTCTGTTTTGAGTTTTACTTTCATTTACCCAGTCAAGCCTTGCAAAGTTTACTGCAATTTTCAGTTTTTTTTTTTTTTTTTTTTGTTTTTTTTTTTTTTATGTTGTGAACTTTTTAGGTGTTTGTTTATTAGTTGAAGATAAATCATGTCATGTTGTAGTCTTTTGTGTAAATAGCTTACCTTTGAAAAATCGAATATGTTTTATGCAATTTTTTAGGTACAAAATCCCAATAAGAATAACCTGGAGTCATTCTAATCCATTAATCTTTGAGTAGGTTTGATTCATACGATTCCAAAGTCAAGTTTATTTGATTAACAACTTGTTTTAGTGAATTTGGCGCATTAGATCGAGTTTATAGCGTTTGTTCTAACTCATACATGTCCAACAGTCGTGAAGAAGTTTCGCGCTTTTATGGATAGTGACGAAGATGTTGATCTTCCGAGGTAGATGTGTCCGTTTCAGGAACGGTAGTTTACTTTTTTTAAAGTTTTTTTTTTTCCTTTTTAGATTGTCGTTCTGTTTTAGGGTCTTGGGTTCCGCATGATGGCTCAGTTGGTTTTGTTGTGGTTTTAGTGTGTTTTTTTTGGTTTTGGCTTTAGTGGTTCGACCCCCTTTTATCTTGGGTTCTTTCATTCATTGATAAAAGCATATAAGTTCGTCTTCGGCCACCATTAAATATTCGTCCTAGACATAATTTGAACATGAGATTCTTGCAAAGAACTCAAGGCCTCAACCATTGAGCTATCTTGTGATGGTTAAAATAAATAATAAATATTAATAAGATTAAGAGCTTAGAGCTTAGAGCTAAATAGTGCATAACAAACTTGATTAAGAGTTGAGCTTCCCACATTCATAATCTACCCAAGCATTTTTACAGTGATTTCATTGTGTTGTTCTTCCCACATTCAAAATCTACCCAAAATCATCTAACCATTTGAAATACCTACAAAGAACAAGAGCTTTCATCATCCGAAGAAGAAGAACCGTACTTTTGCCTTCCATTTAACCCATCAACACGCGGAGTAAAGTTTACCGAACCTGCAACTTTATGAACCGAATTAACCATGCTTTGATCATTTACAGATCCAACATCTTTACACACCCTATCAAGAACCGTTAAGAACTCTTTCACAACCGTAAATATTCTTAAAGGGTGAGCTTCTTCTTTACTTGAATCCCCATGGAAATATTCAGTTATTTCTTTCACTAACGAGACTGTTTCACTTTCTTGAAACCGAATCTTGGTCACCTTTGCTTGTGCCATCTTCAAGAACTTGTTCATCGAGTTTGAAAATTTTGTGCTTTCCATCAACTTAACGATATCAGAAATATTAGCAATCCCGTTTGAGAGACGTGTGACATCACCTTTAAGAACTTGTGAATCCATGACTGCAGCTTTCTTTACATTTGAAAGGTCTGAACTGAGACTGGAAATAGTTTGAAGACAGTTAGTGGTTGGGTTGGTGAGCCGGGACCCTTCGGTTCGTATTATTTCTTGAACCACGAAGTGAAGGAGGGTTGTTTTGCCATCAACGCCCTTGATATCGATGAGTTTGAGGAGGGTGTCGAGTTTGAATGCCTGAAGTTCTTCACGATTTGTACCGATATTCATACGGTTTCCTGTTTTGAGAACGGCTTCAAGCAGTTTTAGAAACATCCTGTTGTTTCTAAGTTCTTCACAAGCTGCCTGATTTATATTCAACATTTGGGTATCAAAACAAAATCATGAAGAAATTACTGATAAATATAGATCCAGGGTACTTACAGTTGTACTAGAATTTAAAATGTTCTGCTAAATAGATTATACTTATATTCTTCTATGCTCAACTTATTTCATACTACCTACAAATAAACTAATTATCAAAGAGTACACAAATATTGCCTATTTATCCTTTGAAAGACATCTTGGGTGCGTTTGATATAACTGAATAATTAAGCGGTGAATGGTTCATAATCTGAATGATTCAAAGGTTTTGAATAAAGTTGGAAGTGAATGACAATAACCTGTTTGATAATCATTTTGAATGAACAATGTGAATGATGTAAAATTAACTTATTAACCTTTTGCATGAATAAAAAAATATTATAGTTGTTATTAATAAGGGTTCTTAATATAATTTAAAGACGATATTACATTAAATTGAGGTGTTTAATGGTTAAGAGAGTATTTTAAGGCCGAATGATTAATCATTCAACACCATATGTCATTCAGAAGTCAGAAACAAACACGGTTTCATCATTAATCGTTCAACCATTTAATGAAGTGGTTATGCATTTCCTTTTTTTACTTGTTAAGTTTCTAAACAAGATTTTCATAAGTTGAAACACATAATCATATGTTACAATTGTATGTTCCTACAAGGTTAAACTGCAAACATTTGAACACCATCTTAAATAATATAGTATTATATTATATAATATCATTTTAACATACTAAAATCACCTAATCACTTTCAAAACGAATAGCGCATCGCCTACTTTTGCATAGAGCAACAGTATTTACCTCGACGGTTTGAAACGACTGCTGGAGGTACTTAACCTCCGAATCAAAATTCGAAACATAGAGCATTGCACCGACTCTTTTAAACGCAAAAGGTACATCGAGCACAGCCTTCAGAAACTTTTCAGCAGGGCCAAGCTTAAAAAGCATATCATCTCGATACTCTTTAAGCTTACGTTCTTCCTCTTTTGTTGGAGCCATTTTTAATAAACTTTCAAGATGCTCAGTTCCAAGTGCATCTACATTACCTGTTAATCATTATGAAAATTGCACAAAAAAAATTCAGTATGTAATCAACATGTCAAAGCCAAATTTAAAATGTGAACCGAAAGGCAATAATCACCTTCTAAAAGTGCATCACAAACTTGTTTGGTTGTCAAATTAAACGCCCTCAACGCAATGGCCATGTTTTCAGACTTATTCCGGTCAAGAACCTCGCTTTCATTACTAATCGGGTGTTTAAATAACGTCTCGATCATCTCTTCATTTAATCTGTGTAACCAATATCCCCAAATTCACATCATTAACAAAACTACAACAAAAATATGCACAAAATCACACATAGTAAATAACACATTAATCGATTTCTTACTTAACGGAGTTCGATTTGAGACGATCCCACACCATTTCACGATCAGAACCCGCAGTAATTTTATCCGAATGAAGCTTTTTCAGTTCCGGTTTCGGTTTTCGGGTTTCATCATGTGTCGCAACATCTTTATTTTCAAGCAACATTTCATTACATTTAGTCACTGGCTGATGGCTACTTACAAGTAAACTTCTATTAGGTTTGACCAAAACAGGTGGATTCAGTCGATTTACTCCGTTCGTCGGATTTTTTACTTCCGGCAACTTTGTCGACACCGGAGGCGGCGGAGGAATCCTCACTGGAGAAAAAGTTTTGTCATTTGATGAATATGAAAATCTAGGTGATGACTCTAAACTATCTTTACTCAAACCAACCTCCGGTAACGGCGGCGGTGGCCGAGACGGCGGCGGAGCAGTTTGAACACCAACAAGGTCCGGCAACTTCATTCCCGAAGTTCTCGGAGTCACAGTCACCGGCGGAGAAATACTTAACGAAATAGACCTCGTCAGGGACTCAGAACTCGAGGATGAGTACGACGACGTAGAACTCCTCCGCGTCTGATAATTACCGGCCGCCGGTGCACCAACGCCGTCAGACATACCTGGAGAATAACACTCCTCGAACTCGGAGTTTTCAATACCGTCATTTTGGAGTATAGTTTGACTACGTCCACCGCCGTTACCACTTAACGGCGGTAACGGCCGGAGCTCCGGCGATCCAACTTTTTCTAGAGGTGTATCCACATTATTATTGTTGTTGCCACGTGTAGTATCGAGACCACCGTGAGAGTTAACAAGCGTTCCGAGGTATAAAAACTCAGAGCTCGTTTGTGAAGGGCGCGTAAGTTTCGGGATTTTATTATAACTGTTACCGTTATTTGCGGAGACGGTAGTAAACAAGTTGTTATTGTTTGCTGGTTTTTCGGAGGTGTCGACGTTCCGTTTTTTCCGGTAGAGGAATTTGAAAAGTAAGATGATGAGAAGGATAATGAGAGTGGTAAGAGCGAGTGTGACGGCTATTGGGATGAGTTTTGATGACGTGTTTTTATGGGTTTGGGAAGTGGGGAGGTTCAGGGCCGAGATGTTGGCCGGAAATGAGGCGGAGGAGAGGGACGGTGGTGGTGGTGGTGGTGGTGGCGGTGGTGGAAGTGGGGTGGAGGGGAAGAATGGTTGGTTGTTTGGGGAGGGTAAAAAGGGAATGTTTGGTGATGGTGGTGGAATGGTGGGAGGTTGAGAAGGTGGGAGAGATGGTGGCGGAGTTGGGGAGATGGTGGTGGTGGTAGTGGTTCCGGGGAAGAATGGTTGGTGGAGGGTGCGGCGGTTGGTGGTGGTGGTGGTGGCGGCGGTGGTGGTGATGAGGAAGAAGAAAAAGAGGTGCATTTTGTTAATGGTATAAGACTGAGAAATTGAGTATGAAGGACGAGGTGGTGGTGTCATGGTTGAGTGTGGCGTATTGTCATACTTTACTTTTACCAGGTACGGAGTAAAAATATAAAATATGTTTACTGTTGCTGTATATACGGAGAACCTGTATTAAAAATTAAACATTTTCGTTGTTAATATTTTCTACTTTGGAACTTTATGGTTGGTACAATGCTTTCTATTAGTAATATTTATACTTTGGAATTTCATTGTGTCTCTTTATCTTTTTATAAGATATTTTTAGATTTACATTGATGGGTTACGGTCCAATAATTTATCAAGAAAACTTTATTAAACTAGAGCCTTAGTATTATAATTTGACAATCTATATATTTTGATAATAAGTTTAAGATATTAAGATTGTATATATAGAATTTCTATATGTTTGACTAGGTTTTATTTTTTTTTTATTTTTTTTTATTTTTTTGTATTAATTGTACTATTGTCTTCATATCTATTTATAATTATTAAGTTTTTTCTGTGGAAAAAAATCAAGAACTTCCACTGTACCAACTTACCTATTAAAATTTAGTGAATTAATAATAATGAATTATTGGTGATACTTAATCTCTAAACAAAAAATAATAATGAATTCATTTTTAAGTAATCCAAAAATATAGTAAATTAATACAGAGTTTTTATAATGTGTTACTTTCTCCATTTCAATTTAATTGTTATCGAATAAAAAATACATAATTTTAAAAAATTTGATTAATTTTATTCTTCAATGAAATAGTGAACTATACAGTACGGATAGAGTATACGAGTACTATTTATAAATTTAATGAATAAATAAATAATCTGCATATATTTATGGAGTATTAAATTTACTGAAATTATCCTATCCTATCCTATTAAAACAAATAAAGATAAAGATAAAGTAATCCACCTCGACATGATTAAAACGTCATTACCTGGATACTATTTGACTGCCATTCAGAAATAATAATGGAGTAGTAAGTAATATCCAGATTTTATAGTGATTGCATCGAGAGTCATGTAAGTGTGTAGTTTTTCAGACCCGAGGAGTGTTTCCAGCTAAGATTCTTGTAATGGCAATTCCAGAGCTATTCTCAACAAAACATATAATCATTTTATTAGTGACTTGTATTCTTCGCATATAAGGTTGTACCTTTATTGTTATTTCGTCATTTTGGGTTTGAATAACGACTAAAAAAGATTTTGCCTTTGATTGGGCATGGCTCCTTTTTTCCAGTTTTCTTTTGGTTCTGTGTGTATATGTGTAGATTAATTTCGAGATAACAACCTGCTCTACATACGATTCATAGCCGTAACATGACTCCTTACGGGATATGAATTTTGTATCGGCTAATTTCTTCTCATCTAATTCAATTTTTTTTTGTTAAGTGAGGAAACCCTCTTATGAACGAGCATATTAGCTCCTCCATAGAAGGCATTTTGATTGAGATGATTTTCAATGAATTTAAAAAATATAATCATAATTAATCGTGTATATATAGTACATTATGTTATAATAATAATAATAATATAGATATGGATAGTCAATTTTGGTGTATACATATAGTCAATTTTGGTACACAAAGTATGTATTTTTATATTGAGATTTTAGGCTATAAATACTCATGAATGCAAGCATTAAACTTGCACCATTTCTCACACTTACAAAGTGTTTCTCTCTTTCTCTCCATTATCATCTTTGTTCTTACACTTCATTATTAGTATTCTAAATCAAGAATCAAACCACTAAAGGTAGTTATAAGCCTACTGAATTATAACATCAAGAATCAAACCACTAAAGGTAGTTATAAGCCTACTGAATTATAACATCAAGAATCAAACCACTAAAGGTAGTTATAAGCCTACTGAATTATAACACGTTATCAGCACGATAATCTTAATACTAAATATGGTTGGCTCTGCCACCAAAATGATATATGGTCGGTTATACCACCAAAATGATATATGGTCGGTTATACCACCAAAATGATATATGGTCGGTTATACCACCAGAATGATATAGGTCGGTTATACCACCTGAAAAAATATATGGTCGACACTGTCGCCAAATTTTCATTTATGTTTACTAATATTTATATTTTTGTTATATAACATTTATTTATGATTGCTTACACATGGTCGACACTGTCACCTACTTATCATTTATGTTATATTAAATTTATGTTTAATGTTTATATACTTATGAATATAAATTGACTCTAATTTATCATGATGTTTGTTTTAATTTTTGATAATAGAAAATGTCGAATCTGGAAAAGCTTAAATTTACTCCTTTAGAATCAACTGGAAACAACTACATGCCATGGGTTATAAAAGTAAAAATGCATCTTAAATCAATGGGCATTCTTGAAACCATAAATGAAAACAACACTTGTTCTGAAAAAGAACAAGCTACGGCATGTTGCTTTATTCATCAACATATTGATGAATGCTTACAAAATAATTATGTGACTGTAGAAGATCCCCATGTTTTATGGGAAGGTCTCAAAAGCAGATTCAATAATCAAAGAGAAATTTTACTTCCAGCTGCAATGGAACAATGGAGAACATTAAGGTTCCAAGACTTTAAGAAAGTAAATGAATACAGCTCAGCTCTGTATAATACATGTTCACAACTTAAATTCTGTGGACATGAAATTAGTGATGCAGACATGATGGAGAAAACTTTCTCCACAATGAATGCTGCAAACATCACAGTGCAAAGAAATTTGAGAATGCTAAAGTTCAAAACATATCCTGAACTTAATTCATATCTCTTAGTTGCAGAGCAAAATGATGAGCTATTAATGAAAAATCAGCAATCCCGTCCTACTGGTACACTTGCAATCCCTGAAGCAAATACTGCAAATAATTATAAACAGGGACAAGGACGCGGGCAAGGTCGTGGTTATAATAACCATCACCATCATCATGCCAAAAGCCATAACTATGGTAGAAACCATCCTTATGGTAATGGTAATGGGCGTGGACGTGGTCGTGGTCGTGGCCGTGGTGGTCAAAGAAATAGTAATCCACGAAAATATAAATATCAACCACAAAACAAGCCCATTAAACAAGATGTTGAAGAAAATTCTTCTAAAAATTCTGAAGAATCTTGCTACAGATGTGGTAGAATGGGCCACTGGGCTAATACTTGCCGAACATCTAAACATCTTGTTAAGATGTATCAGGATTCGCTGAAAGGTAAAGAAAAGGAAGTAAATTTTGTGGATAATATTGATCCAACAGTCACTGAGAAACCATCTGATTTATATGAAGATTTCTTGAATGTTTAAGTTGTGTGTCTTTTGAAAAATAAACGATTTAATATCGTCTGTCTTTGTCATTATGTTTGCTAAATGTTTCAGTACTATCTATTTGCGTTTAAAATATTGTGTAATATTAATGTACTCACTATTTATTTCTTATATATGAAGTTCAATATGAATTTTGCTGGAATACAACATCAATCAAGTGGTGGAGATCTCTGTATAGCAGACAGTGGAACTACACACACTATACTTAAATCCGAGAAATATTTTATTGATCTAAAACCAACGGAAGGAACTATACATACAATATCAGGACCTGCTAACTTGATAAAAGGGATAGGAAAGGCAAATTTCATACTACCAAATGGTACAAAATTTTTAATAAATGATGCCTTATTTTCTCCCAAGTCAAGCAGAAATTTATTGAGTTTCTCCGACATATACCTTAACGGGTATGATTATCAGTCAGTGACAACAGAAAATGAGAAATATTTAAGTATCACTGACAAGAGTCATGTGGTTGAAAAACTGCCAAGACTTAGTTCTGGATTACATTATACACATATAAATGTACCAGAAATACATATGGTAGTTAACGAAAAATATATTGATCCTGGTGTATTCAGTTTATGGCATAACAGATTAGGCCATCCAGGATCAACAATGATGAAAAGGATTATTGAATGTACTCATGGACATCCACTAAAGGATAGAAAAATCCATCATGATACAATGGTTCCATGTACATCTTGCTCTCTTGGAAAATTGATAACTAGACCCTCACCACTTAAGGTTGAGAAAGAATCACCAATGTTTCTTGAAAGAATTCAAGGTGATATATGTGGACCAATTCATCCACCATGTGGACCATTTAGATATTTCATGGTTCTAATAGACGCATCTAGCAGATGGTCTCATGTTTGTCTGTTATCAAGCCGTAATGTGGCATTTGCAAAATTTCTTGCCCAAATTATTAAATTGAGAGCTCATTTTCCTGATTACACCATTAAAAGGGTGAGACTTGATAATGCTGGTGAATTTACATCTCAAGCATTTAATGACTATTGCATGTCTATAGGAATTGTTGTTGAACATTCTGTTGCTCATGTGCATACACAAAATGGTTTAGCCGAGTCATTGATTAAACGTTTACAGTTAATCGCTAGACCATTGATAATGAGAACAAAACTCCCTGTATCTATATGGGGTCATGCAATTTTACATGCTGCTGCATTGATTCGCATCAGACCAAGTGCAAGTCATAAATATTCCCCCCTACAACTTGCTTTTGGTCAAGAGCCAAATATTTCCCATCTTAGAACATTTGGTTGTGCAGTGTATGTTCCAATTGCGACACCACAACGTACAAAAATGGGTCCTCAAAGGAGGTTGGGAATATATGTTGGATATGAAACATCTTCAATATTAAGGTATATTGAACCTATGACAGGTGACGTTTTTACAGCACGTTTTGCTGATTGTCATTTTAATGAAACATTGTTCCCTAGATTAGGGGGAGAAATGAAAAATAAAGAAAATGATGTTTCATGGTGTGAACCTCAATTAAAGTATCTTGATCCTCGCACAAAAGAATGCGAGACAGAAGTTCAAAAGATAATGCATATACAAGAACTTGCAAATCAATTGCCTGATGCATTTACAGATACAAAAACGGTGACAAAATCATATATACCAGCAGTAAATACTCCAGCTCGAATTGAAATTCCAAAAGCTGGCAATAACGTCACTCATGAATCTTTGCCACGTCAGAAACGTGGAAGACCAATCGGTTCAAAGGATAAAAATCCTCGAAAAAGAAAATCAGCTGATAATGAAGTAAAAGAAAGTGTTCAAGAAGAACCACAAATCAGTACTCCTACTGCAGAGGAGATTGATGATGTCAATACAGAAATTGCAATCAATTATGCATATTCAAAAATATTATGGAACCGAAATGAAATGAAAAATCTTGATGAGAAATTTTCATTTAATGTTGCATATGACATCATGAATAATGATGATGATCCAGAACCAACATCTATGGTTGAATGTCAAAATAGACATGATTGGGCTCAATGGAAAGAAGCAATACGAGCTGAATTAGAATCACTCAATAAAAGAAAAGTTTTCGGATCCATCATTCTCACTCCTAAAGATGTGAAACCTGTAGGATACAGATGGATTTTTGTCCGAAAAAGAAATGAGAAAAATGAAGTTACAAGGTATAAAGCTAGACTTGTAGCTCAAGGTTTTTCTCAAAGACCGGGAATTGATTATGAAGAAACTTATTCTCCTGTTATGGATGCAATTACTTTTAGGTACTTAATCAGTCTGGCAGTTTCTAAAAATTTAGAAATGCATCTCATGGATGTTGTCACTGCTTATCTATATGGATCACTTGATAGTGATATATATATGAAGATACCTGAAGGATTTAAGGTACCAGAAGCATCAAATGCAAAACCCAAAGAAATGTATTCGATTAAATTACAAAGATCTTTATATGGGTTAAAACAATCGGGACGTATGTGGTATAACCGATTAAGTGATTACTTGATAAGCAAAGGGTATACAAATAATCTTACTTGCCCTTGTGTTTTCATTAAGAAAACAACATCCGGATATGTGATCATAGCTGTTTATGTTAATGATCTTAACATCATAGGTACAAATAAAGAGATCCATGAAGCCATTCAACTTCTAAAGAAAGAATTTGAAATGAAAGATCTCGGAAAAACCAAGTATTGCCTTGGTTTACAAATTGAGCATATGCCTAATGGTTTACTTGTACATCAAACAACATATACTGAAAAGATTTTGAAACGTTTCAATATGGACAAGGCAAAACCATTAAGTACTCCTATGGTTGTTAGATCACTCAATGTTGAAGCTGATCCATTTCGTCCATGTGAAGATCAAGAAGACATTCTTGGACCAGAAGTACCATATCTTAGTGCAATTGGAGCTCTTATGTATCTTACAAATTGTACAAGACCTGACATTTCTTTTGCAGTTAATTTGTTGGCAAGGTTCAGCTCTGCTCCTACCAAAAGACACTGGAATGGGATCAAACACATATTTCGATACCTTCGAGGAACTACTGATTTAGGATTATTTTATTCTAACGAATCAAAACAAGATTTGGTTGGTTATGCAGATGCAGGTTATTTATCTGATCCACATAAAGCTAAATCTCAAACTGGATATGTATTCCTAAATGGAGGTACTGCAATATCATGGCGTTCTCAAAAACAAACACTTGTTGCTACATCGTCAAATCATGCCGAAGTGATTGCATTACATGAAGCTACTCGAGAATGTTTTTGGTTGAGATCAATGACACAACTCATTACTGATTCTTGTGGACTAGAACGCGATAAAAGTCCAACAACTATCTATGAAGATAATGCAGCTTGCATAGCACAGATGAAAGAAGGGTATATCAAAAGTGACCGAACAAAACACATACCACCTAGATTCTTCTCATACACTCAAAATCTCATTAAGGACAACCAAATTGAAATGAGATATGTGCAATCTAGCAAAAACTCTGCTGATCTTTTCACGAAAGCACTTCCAACTGCTATTTTCAGAACACACGTTCATAACATTGGCATGAGACATGTTCAAAAGATGTAACAGCTGAAGCGATGTCTACTTGAGGGGGAGTCAACTCCATGCTGCACTCTTTTTCCCTTAGCTAAAGTTTTTTCCCACTGGGTTTTCTTTAGCAAGGTTTTTAACGAGGCAGTAATTTATAGTTGATCTTCAACAAAATAAAATTGCTATCCAAGGGGGAGTGTTATAATAATAATAATAATATAGATATGGATAGTCAATTTTGGTGTATACATATAGTCAATTTTGGTACACAAAGTATGTATTTTTATATTGAGATTTTAGGCTATAAATACTCATGAATGCAAGCATTAAACTTGCACCATTTCTCACACTTACAAAGTGTTTCTCTCTTTCTCTCCATTATCATCTTTGTTCTTACACTTCATTATTAGTATTCTAAATCAAGAATCAAACCACTAAAGGTAGTTATAAGCCTACTGAATTATAACATCAAGAATCAAACCACTAAAGGTAGTTATAAGCCTACTGAATTATAACATCAAGAATCAAACCACTAAAGGTAGTTATAAGCCTACTGAATTATAACACATTATACTTATTCCCTTCAATTGTAAATGTGAGGTTTTAACTTTTAAAGTTTTTTTTTTTTTTTAATTTGGAGTGTAATTTTTTTATTTATGTTATACTCCTAATAATTTATGAAAGTTATTAAATTCCGTTCATTTTGATAAATTACTATGACATAAACAAATATATTTAAAGTTTATTTTTTATTTATTTATTTATTTATTTTTTTACTATTGAAGCCGTTGTAACTATATGTTTCTCCTTCCGCTAATTTCTTGCTAGAGGTTTTTATAATAAAATTATTGTTGCCGTTCAAAAAAATATATATATTTAAAGTTAAATTTAAAAATAAAATTTTCAAAAATTAAAATATAACACTTGTAATAGTAAAAAAAAGTAACTAAATAATATAAATATATATAATATAATATAATATAATTTTAATAAAATTACATTAAATTCAATGATGAAAATATCTTACGTGTCTAACCAATTAATCATTTTCATTGTGTATAACCTTTGTATGTTTTTTTTTTCAAACTAAACATCTCTTATTTAGTTAACCTGAGTGCTTAACTCGTTTATCGAACTGATTAGTTCTATGTTTATTACCCGCTTTGCAAGTAGTCATGGTTATTGAGAGTGAACCTCTACAGCCGCAAAGTGCTAAATTGTTTCTCCTATGATTCGAACATGTGATCTCTAAGTAATCTCAACTTTAAAGATCTAAGACTTTATCACTAAATTACCACTAGTGTAGTTAAAATTATACATTTTTAACCACGTTTACAAGGGTTTTAGGTCTGTTGAGAGAGTTGTTTAGAACTTTTTAGTTATCAGGTTCCACAATATGACGATAACTTTAGTGACAAAAGACCTAAAAGCACCATATGAATACTTTGCTTTTTGATACTTTTATTTTGTCTTTTACATATAGAAAGAGTTATTATAAATTGCAATTCTCTATGGTATTACTTTTGGCCACTAACAACATTTATGCTCAAACTTCAACGGAACTATTACTTTTATGCTTTTTAAAACCATTAAACGGTATCGTTATCTATGTCGTAAAATATAATAAAAATACAAGTGTTTAGTAAGAAGAAAAAGTAAATACTCCGTGATAAATACAAGTAGTGCATACAATGTATACATAAATAGTGGTGGAATGGAACGATACACAAGTTTTGCCCATATCAATCTTGCTGTGGTAAAAAATTTAATACATTGAAGTTATGATATGTCCAGCGGTTGATGGTCTGTCTTCTTTATGGGAAGTCAGGAGTTCGACCCCCGTTAGCTACATATTAACCCATCATTTTATCTCTGTTATGAAGTACCACACAAGGCATATTTTCCACATCGCGTTGAGTGTAAAGGGGATGAGTTTTACCGTTCATGTCCCGTATAGGATTGATGTGAGTTTCCTCTTGGGCGAGATGATTGCATGGGTGATTAAGTCCCCTAAGCAAGGTTGTAGAAGTTGCGAGTCGGGGACGCATCGGTCGAGACCTAAAAAGGAAGCGTCGGCCGAGTCGGGGGACGCGTCGGGGACGCATCGGTCGTTAACCAACGTTGACTTTATTAATAATTTCTTATATATATATATATATATATATATATATATATATATATATATATATATATATATATATATATATATATATATATATAATAGTTGATTATGTACCATAAATTTCTTAAATAAGAACTCGAATTTAAAACAATCAAACTTCAAACTCAATTAATGTTACCGAGTACATAATCAGTAAGGACACAAAGAAAAGGGCGGCCTAAAAAATGAAAACAACCCCTAATTTTAAAATATATCAGATTTTGACGAAAATTTGACTGACTTTGACCATTTTTGACCGTCTTTGACAGACTTTGACCGAACTTTTAGCTCTGACAGTCTTTTGAGTCGTTTTTTGAAAAAACGGGACGGAGAACCTAAAAAAACGACGCATCCGCCGACGCGTCGGCCGACTTTTACAACACTGCCCCTAAGTGATCATCATCTAACTCTTGTAAAAAATATTGTGATTTATTTTTTATTTTTTTGAAAGGCTGAATTTTATTAGATCTTAAAGAACGCACAGTTCATCCCATGCCCTACCAATTTGTAGTATAGAGCAATGAGACAGTAAGTCACACATTACATAATCCAATTTTCCTACACAATACTATTTTATATACAATGATGCCAAGATAGCACCATAACAATGTCATCTATGTAAGAAGACTTTGGGGATTATGTAGCCACGTATGCCAGTCGATATCCTTCGCTTTACACCTTTTCGCGATCCACTCAAAAGTCTTAACTTGTATCTCGTTCAGAGCCGTCGGCGCATTCCAACTCTTATTTGTAAAAACCTTTTGGTTTCGATTTTTCCAAATGAGATAACTACACGACCAAATCACCGCTTGCCAAATAATTTTACCTACAAATGAACTAGCTTGGCCCGTATCGATAGCAAGATCCTCAATGTTAACATATGGAACCCCACCTCGACCCCACCACGAAAAAACTTTGCACCAAATATCGAAAGCATGTTTACACACAACAATGGAGTGATCAACCGTCTCGATATCCCCGTCACACAATGGGCATCTTACCGAATGCAAATCGATACCTCTTCTGTCAAGTTCCACCAACACCGGTAGCCGCTTTTTCCTTGCCCTCCACATAAAAACTTCAATTTTTTTTGGTACCAACTTATTACGTAAGGTCTCGCTTGGTGAAGTATGTATGGTGAGTATCCTCGAGTCGATCAAAGTTGTTAGTTCTTTTGTTGTAAATTGAGATCCGCCACCCGCTTTCCATTTCCAATTATCTCTTGCTTGCGGGTTAAATTTCACACTCACTATCATTTCTTCCAACCGTTGTAGCTCATCCATTGCCCGACCACTTGGTTCTCTTGCCCATGCCCATGTACCCACACTTTTTACTCCATCCCATGCAAGTCTTTCTTGAATTGAAACGTCCAAATTAGTCTCTAGTCTTGAAAGCCTCTTGAATTTGTTTTTGAGCTTATCATTACCAATCCACTCCTCGTTCCAAAATGAAGTAGTTGACCCATCACCTATTTCCTTCACAAAAAAGTTTCTAAAAGGAAGACCGGTTTCTTCAATGTTAACCCCCGTAAGAATAATACCCTTCCAAGTTGACTTAAACGAATCATTATGAAAAGAGTCATCACTAGAAAGCCCACCCGAGGTCCCATAAATACTAGAAATAACCTTGACCCACAAAGAGTTAGTTTCGGTCTTAAACCTCCACCACCATTTGCCGATCAAAGCCATATTTTTTGTTTTCAACCAACCCAAGTTTAGACCCCCTTCCCGATAAGGTAATATAGTATCCTCCCATTTAACCCAAGATATTTTAGATTTGTTACCCGACCCGCCCCAAAAAAAAGAACGCCTTACACATTCAAGGATTTTGATCACACATGGCGGAGCACGGAAGAGCGAGAAGTAGTACAACGGGAGACTATTCAACACCGATTTGACAAGAGTTAAGCGCCCACCAAATGAAACCGATCTAGCCCTCCAATCCGACAATCTCTTAGTAAACTTATCAATCACTGGTTTCCAACTCTCCTTTTTTTTCATGTTGCCACCGACCGGAAGCCCAAGATAAACAAACGGAGTAGTGCCAACTTTACAATTAAACATACGGGCCATAATCTCGACTTCAATCTTTTCGACACCAATTCCAATTAGACTACTTTTTTGAAAATTCACTTTGAGTCCCGACGTAAGCTCAAAACATTTGAGGAGTTTCATAAGGTTTCTAATATTACTTTCATTCCATACTCCGAAAAAGATGGTATCATCTGCGTATTGAAGGTGTGAGATAGGGATTTTATCTCGACCTATTTCTACCCCCGAGAAGAATTGGTTTCTAACGACTAACTTTGTTAAGATATTCAATCCTTCCGCCGCTAATATAAAAAGAAACGGTGAAAGTGGGTCGCCTTGTCTCACCCCTCGCTCTAGATTAAATTCACCAGTCGGAGACCCATTAACAAGAATCGAGATAGAAGCCGACTTTAGGCATGCCAATATCCATTTTCTCCATTTGATCCCAAAGCCCATAATTTCCATTATCTCAATTAAAAAATCCCAACTTAGACAATCGAAAGCCTTTTCAAAATCCACTTTGAAGATCACGCTTTTTACTCTTTTATGCTTTAAAAACGAGAGGGTTTCGTTAGCAATAAGAGCCCCGTCTAAGATATTTCTTCCTTTAATAAAAGCACTTTGTTCAAACCCGACAAGGTTAGGAATAACCTTTTTAAGGCGATTCGACAGAAGTTTTGCAATCACCTTATAGAAGCTACCAATCAAACTAATCGGGCGATAATCATTTAAACCAACAGGATCCGATTTTTTCGGGACAAGTGTGATAAAAGAAGCGTTACATCCCTTGGAGATTTCACATTTTCCCCAAAACAAGTTAATAGCCTCAAATAGATCACCTTTAATAGTGTGCCAATATTTCTTGTAGAAACCCAAATTAAAACCTTTAATTGTGATTTATTTTTTAGTTGTTTCAAGCTAAAGTAGATAAAATATGAATTTGGACCACCAAAAGGTACGATTCGTATGAGTCATATTCGTAACCTAGGAAAATAGTGAAAGTAGCGTAAATTAGGCAATTCATTCACCCGCCGGAGATTTGGAGACAAAGTCAAAGAAAGCGGGGACATGTTCACACTTTTATTTGATTTAAGGTATACTTAGTTTATTCGGTTCATATGAATACTGTAGGTTTTAAAAAATATATATATTTGAGCACTAATAACCAAATCAACTTCAATTAAAGATATTGTGCGCTTAAGTTGGTTGTAATGCATATTCATGGAGGAATTTTTTAACTTATGCTCTAAGGCTGTTTGTAACGGGTGTCAAGACACCCCGTTTCTTTCCTACATGACAATAAGAGACGCCACATTTAGTTGTATTGGGCCGTTACTTTACGGCGTGTCTTTGGCATCGGGACGAAAGTAACACAGCAAGCAACGGCTGTTTATTTTTTTTTATTTTTTTTATTTTTTTATTAATTTAAAAATAATTTTTTTTCCCTTTTAATACTTAAACCAATTATATTTTAACACATCATCACAATACTCAAAAGTAACACTAAAAAGTAACACCACCACTACTCCACCCAAACAAGTAACACGTCCTAGTCATCCAAAAAGTGCAAAAAAGCAAGTGACACCAAAAGAAACGCCACTCACCGTTACGAATGGTCTAAGAGCACGTGTTAAGAAACAATTATTAAACCAAATATTCCGTAAATAACATTATTCGTAATTAATATGAATACACATGAAAATATGTGAAATTTAATAAAGGCTTGTATTATGTTATAATTTGAAATGTTGAGTGAATTAAATATTTCGTATCTTATGCCCTAAGGGCACAAGTTAGCCATTTTCATTGATGAATTGTTAGAACACTCGGTGCCCATAGTTCTTCGACCAAGGTTAATTTCAGTGTTCAGAACGGACCTTGAAGACTGACAGTATCAAAGGTAGGGTGTCCCGAGTGTTCATTTTTTATTTTTATATTATTAATTTAATTTTAATATATTTTTAATTAATTATTATGTTATACGAAGTAGTTAAATAAATTCATATAGTAAATAAAATACTAAATTGACATTGCATTTATTCATAAAATAAACTACATGACATTTATTAAAATTCATAAATAAACTACGTTACATTTTTTCATAAAATTCATAAGTCGTCTCGAAGATCCCATAAATGTTCAACCAAATAAGATCGTAAGCCTTCATGCACTTCTCTATCACGTAACTCCCCTGTTCTTCTTGCACGAGCGTCGCACCTATCGATCCAAGTACGTTGTATATATTGAACCGGCCCAACTACCCAATCATTCTCAGCGACGTTGTAACCATTGTCTTCGATAATGATGTTATGTATTACGATGCATGTATACATAAGTTGTCTCATTAGATTCACCTCGTAAGACCGTGCGGGTTGTTAAAGAATATGCCAACGACATTGTAGAATCCCAAAAGTTCTTTCAACATCTTTGCGAGCACCCGCTTGTTTCCTTGTAAAGTAAGAACGTTTTTCGTCAACTACACTTGAAAATCCCTTAACAAATGCCGCCCATGTTGGGTAAATACCGTCAGCTAAATAATACCCACTTCTGTACTGAACAACGTTTATATGATATCTAATGACCAGTCCTAATCCATTCGGACAAAGTCCATATCGATTATAAACGACTCACAACAGTTGATTACATCGCGAGGTACTTGACCTCTATATGATACATTTTACAAACATTGCATTCATTTTTGAAAAGACAATCTTTCATTACATAGAAAGTTGACGGCATGCATACCATTTTATAATATATCTAACTATAATTGACTTAATAATAATCTTGATGAATTCAACGACTCGAATGCAACGTTTTTTGAAATATGTCATGAATGACTCCAAGTAATATCTTTAAAATGAGCAATTTCACAGCGGAAGACTTCTTTCATACTTGAGAATAAACATGCTTTAAAGTGTCAACCAAAAGGTTGGTGAGTTCATTAGTTTAACATAAATAATCATTTCCATCATTTTAATAAACCACAAGATTTTCATTTTCATTTCTCATAAATATACGTCCCATGCATAGAGACAAAAATATCATTCATATGGATTGAACACCTGGTAACCGACATTCACAATATGCATATAAGAATATCCCCATCATTCCGGGATCCTCCTTCGGACATGATATAAATTTCGAAGTACTAAAGCATCCAGTACTTTGGATGGGGCTTGTTGGGCCCGATAGATCTATCTTTAGGATTCGCGTCAATTAGGGTGTCTGTTCCCTAATTCTTAGATTACCAGACTAAAAAAGGGGCATATTCGGTTTAATAATCCAACCATAGAATGTAGTTTCGATCACTTGTGTCTATTTCGTAAAACATTTATAAAAGCAGCGCATGTATTCTCAGTCCCAAAAATATATATTGCAAAAGCATTTAAAAAGGGAGCAAATGAAACTCACCTAATGTATTTTGTAGTAAAAATACATATAACGACATTGAACAATGCAGGGTTGGCCTCAGATTCACGAACCTATATCATTTTGTATTTTTATTAATATTCATAGTGTAATTGAACACATATATAAATGTATTAGTTATATCATTTTTATGTTAATACTATATATATGTTTTATATGTTCATTTTGTATATAAAAAAATATTAAATTTTTGTTATGTTATATATATCAAATATTTTATATGTATTTACTTCTTTTGTTTGTTTAAAATAGTAGTTATATTAATACTAAAATAATATTAGTAGTGATTAAAATAATGATACTTATGATACTAGTGTTAATAATAATAATAATAATAATAATAATTATAATAATAATAATAATAATAATAATAATAATAATAATAATAATAATAATAATAATAATAATAATAATAATAATAATGTTAATGATTTTATTATTAATGATATTAGTGATAGTTTTAAATAATAAAACTTATAATAATGACATTAACAGTAATTTTTAATAAAATGAAAGGTTTAATAATAATGATAATGAAAATAATAATTTTGACACTAATACTAATATTTATGAAGATATTTTGTATTCGAATCATAATAATACTAACAATACTAATCCTAATCATAATAATGATAATGGCACAAAAAGGGTAAGGTTAATCATATTATTACTAAGTTCAATAATACTAATGATAATGTTAATATTAATATTACTTAATAATATTACTAGTAATGATAATGATAATATCATAAGTTTCATTATTAATGATAATAATCATACAATTAATAATAATAAATAACATAATAATAATTAATACTAATAATAAATAATAATAATAACAATAATGACAATGATAATAATAATAATTATTATAATTCTAATAATAAGATATTAATAATAATAATCAGAATAATAATGATAATAATAATAATAATAATAATAATAATAATAATAATAATAATAATAATAATAATAATAATGAAAATTCGAAAGTATTATAGTGTATACCCTTCTTTTTAAGCTTTTTCCCAAAAAAAAACCCACGCCAGGACTCGAACCCGCGACCTCTCGATACTCGTTAGCACTCTCGACCATCCATCCAAATCTACTTTTCTGATTTATATTGCAAACCACACGTATATATCCCGTTTCTGTTTAATCCTGATTCACCTTCTTCTTCAACTAAATCAGTCGACCCAGAACTCATACAAATCAACACATCTAATCTAACAGTTTAATTCTAGACTTTTATCTGAATCAGGAACAAATTTTAAATCGATTGTTGTTAACAGACACAAAAAAAAAATTAAAACAAAATAGCTGTGAAAAGAAAAAAAACGTGAAGAACTCCCATTATGATTTTAAAATCCATTCACTTTTAGACAATGTTTTCTACATAAAATACATTGTAAATCCATCCTAGAATCTTATTGAATCGTTAATTGATTCAGAAACATTCACAGGAATTCAAATTTGATGATAAACAAAATAGTTGACTTTTAAATTTTGAACTTTGACTCCAAAATTAGAGCTTGATACTAAGAATTGGATTTGGAGATTGTGCAGATAGTTTAAGTAAAATATTACTAACAAGACTACATTTTTAGTTTTTGAAATAAATATCGAAATCTGAATGTTCTTAAATATAGAACACGAACAGAGTTGTTGAGTTGTAAAAAAAAATTAAAGTTTAATTTGAATCTGACTGAAATTGTTAGTGGCATTTTGTAACATCCCGTTTTCCCGTACGTATCGAAAGGTACTTACTTAATCATTTGTACGTTTATAACTCGTTAGCTTATGCGTAAATGTATGAATATATGTGTAGATATATATACATATATATATATATATATATATATATATATATATATATATATATATATATATATATATATATATATATATATATATACATATATGTATACTTGATAATGTGTGCATGTATAAGTTTAAACATGGGTTTGGATAGCGTTAAGTCTTTTGAGACTATTGTTGAAGGCTAGGTGAATATAGGAAGCGGGTTTGGAATGTACAAACTAAATAAAATCGAAAATTGTTTAAGTTGGTCGAGCTGTTCAGATACAGCCTTAGGCCGCGCCGCGACAATTGGGTCCGCGCCGCAGCATATCAAGCAAATCTGGATAAGAAAGCAGGTTAACAAGGGTCATTTTTCCTTCGATACGTCGCGCCGCGACAAATGGGCCGCGCCGCGGCATCTCTGCTGTTATGACTCCGATTTCTACTCAATGTAAAAGGGTTTTAGGGGTAATTTGGTCTTTTTGCTTGTAGATCAGATTGGAGCATTAAATCACAGCCACTTATTCCATTTATTTCATTTCCTTTTCTCTTTTCTTTCCAATTTCTCTCCCAAAACACAAAACCCACTTAGAATAAACTTAAGATTTGGAGGTGAAGATTTGTAGATCAATCCTAGGATAAGAGTTAAAGTTGTTCTCCTTGTTGTTAGCTACAAGAGGATAGTCTTGGTAAGTTCTAACTTTATGTTTTAAGTTTTAATTGGTTAATGGCTAGGGTTTTGGTTACTAGAGATTTGTATGACCCATTTGAGGGTAAAATGGGTGCATTTGGGTTGTGTTGTTGTAATGAAACCCTAATAGCCACAATCTAGGGTTTTGGCATTATGATTTGAGGTTGTAAGTGTCAAATAGTGTTGTTAGTCACTAATGCACTTTAAGATTAATGAAAGAAGTGTAAATGGGTAAGTTTGACTTGATTGTGAGTCTAAGTAATATAAAATGGGTCAAAATGTACTAGTTGACCTAATTAGATGAAATGGGTATGGATTACCCTAAGTTTTGTGTTAATTAAAGTTAGTAAACTTTAATTCACTAGCCTTAGTGATTAAAGTCGAGTCTTGGCCATTTATGGGCGGTTGTGTGTAGTTGAGTTATTTAATGCAAATTGGGTCATTAAATACTCAAGTGGGAGTATCGTGGTTAATCCCACTAGTTGTAAAATTGAATGTGCACTTAATGATTTAGGTACATTGCGTTGAAGCTTGGAAGTGCTAAATCATCATCCTTGTGACAAGGTGAGTGGAGTAAATATACGTATGTGTATATAGTGTATTTATTTGTGAATGTTATGGTATGAACCACCTAGCCGGTAGTGCCATAACATGTGTGGGTTAGGATGTGAACCACGAGCCGGTAGCATCGAGTGTGAACCACGAGCCGGTAGCACTATAAACTAAGATGTGAACCACGAGCCGGTAGCACTATAAACGAGTGTGACTCAAAAGCGTATGGTGTGAACCACAAGCCGGTAGCACCATAGCAATATTGGTTAACCATATTGAGGTTGTTGTTTTGTTTAGCATATTATATATATATATATATATATATATATATATATATATATATATATATATATATATATATATATATATATATATATATATATATATATATATATATATATATATATATATATATATATATATATATATTGAGTTGAGTATATGCTAATGAAGTGGTGTGATAATGTACGACTTGTTAGTGTTACGGGTATGTTGACATGCTATTTGAGTTACAAGTTCGTATGAGGTATTTGGTATTGTGATTGCAAATGGATAGGTTATATATATGTATGTATAATTGTTGCACTCACTAAGCATTGCTTACCCTCTCGTTGTTTATCATTTTATAGGTTCCGGCTTGGACAAGGGTAAGGGCATACGGTTGGATTAGTTGTCTCCCGTTTGTGTTGACAGGGGGTGCTTTTGGTGTTAGCTTTTTGAAGTTGGCCTAACGTTTTGGGTAGTTTAGCCCCAAACCGTGCTCGAGTGTCGTTTGGATTATAAACTATCATTGTAGTGGGTCAAACTTGTATAAAACTTAATTAATGGCCTTCGTGCCCTTATGTAAACATTTAAATTGATGTACGTTTAAATGGAACTTGTGGAATGGTTTACATATTTAATTGGCGCGTAAATGTGTATTATAAAAAAAAAATTATCGTATGGAATACGGGTTGGGTTGTTTCAAGTGGTATCAGAGCATGGTCTAAGGGATTTAGGCGACTTGAGATAGGTGCCTAGACTTGGGCTTTATTGTGTGAGCGCTTTATGCGGGACTTGTAGGACTTTGGGTCTAATCGGGAATTGTTAGTGCTTTGGTTTATGTGAGCTAACCTTGTGCTAATTGTTTTGTGTTGTGTTTAGTAATCATCAAGCAAGACGGACATTTTACTAGCAAGTTAATGCGACATGCTCGCAAAACAACGATTAGCTACCGTTGTTACGGGTGCAAATCGTGTCAAACGAGTAATGTACGACGATTGTTGAGCAAGATGGGGTAGTGTGGTACGCATGTATATACTTACATGTTATGCCTTTTCGTTCATGGTTTAACCTTTTTCGTTTTATAGAATGAAGACGAGAAACGAACACGATAATGATATCGGTGGTACAAGCGAGGACCCCAAATTCACGGCCAAAGTTGAGGCCATCTTGAAGAACTACAAGGAGGATTTTCTTGTTAGCGTGAGAAAAGTTATCAAGGAATCGGTTGACGAGCAGATAACCGATTTAATTAATGAACGAATGAAGGCCACTGTCGATGAGGCTCTTGACGCTAGAAACATTTATCCTCGTGGTGAAGGAGGTGAAGGAAGGTGGGACTTCCACTACAAAAATTTCAAGGATACTCAACCTACGATGTTTAATGGGGTGAGGGATCCATTGAAAAGTACTTGTTGGATTTCCGATATCGAGGGGGCGTTCTGTACCACGGAGTGTCCTCCTGAGAAGAAGACGAGGTATGAGTCTAGCATGTTACGTGAAGAAGGCAAATTGTGGTGGGACGATAAAATCAAATTATATGGTGAAGAGCAATGCATGAGCTTGACATGGGATGAGTTTAAGAAGGAATTTTTCCAAGAATACCGAACTTCTTCCGACCTTGATAGAATCCGGGACAAGTTACATCATTTGCAACAAGGTTCAATGGACTTGGTTACTCTCAATTCTACCTTTTTGGCAAAGACTCGTTTTTGCCCGGAATACGTTGGTGACGATCACAAGCTAATGAAAGATTTCTACCGTACCTTGAACGATGAGTTAAAGGGTAAGATTAGTCGGGGAATGGCTAAGACCTTTGAAGAGCTATTCGAGTTGGCTCGGGGTTTTGAGCCAGAGGTTCCAAGGAAGAGTGATTTCACTTTTTCAAAGAGAAAGTTTGAAGGTTCGAGTCATTCGAATTTTTCAAATAAAAAGAACAAGAAAGGCTCCGAGAGCGTTAATAGTGTGAAGAAGGGTACTTCCGGGGGTTTCAGACCCACGTGTTATAATTGTAACCAAAGAGGGCACATGGCCCGTGATTGCACCAAGGCGTCGACCAAAATCACTTGCTTTAATTGTGGTAAAGAGGGGCACAAGAGGACGGAATGCCCCGATTTGAATAATGATCATGCTAAGAAGTTAGAGAAGGCGGCGGGCACAGCTAGGGGTCGCAACTACTTGATGACCAATGACGAAGCCAAACAATCCAACGAGGTTGTCTCAGGTACTTTTATGGCTAACTCTAATCCGGCAAGGATTTTATTTGATAGCGGTGCAAATTTGTCGTTTGTGTCTCCAAAATTTGTGCCTAAACTTGATAGACCGTTAGCTAAGTTAAGTCGTCCGGTAGAAGTCGAAATAGCGGACGGCAAGATGGTGCTAGTGGTTGATGTGTGTAAAAATTGTGATGTTGTTTTTGGTGCCGAAGACTTTAAAATTGATCTTATCCCTATGACCTTGGACCACTTTGATATTGTTGTGGGCATGGATTTGCTCGATCACAATAGAGCCGATATTGCATGCCATGAGAAATTTATCCGTGTGAAGACCCCAAGTGGGGGAGAGTTAATTATTCAGCGATAAACGAAGAAGACTTGTGCCGATATGTTATTTTGCACGGGCACGTCGTTTTCTTGTTAGTGGTGGCGTGGCTTTTCTTGCCCATGTTGTTGATACTCGTGGTGAGCCACCACCCATTTGTGAAATTCCGGTGGTTAGTGAATTCGAAGACATTTTTCCGGACGAGTTACCGGGTGTTCCGGCGAAAAGACAAGTTGAATTTCGCATTGAGTTGGTTCCGGGAGCTACTCCCATTGCTAAAACTCCTTATCGTTTAGCACCAACGGAAATGCAAGAGTTGTTAAATCAAACCCAAGAGTTGCTTGAGAAGAGTTTTATTCGACCGAGTGCTCCGCCATGGGGCGCTCCGGTTTTATTCGTGAAAAAGAAGGATGGTAGTATGCGTATGTGCATCGATTATCGGGAGTTGAATAAAGTGACGATCAAAAATCATTATCCATTGCCTAGGATTGACGATTTTTTTGACCAACTCCAAGGTGCAACGTATTTCTCAAAGATTGACCTACGGTCCGGCTATCACCAAATGCGGGTCCGTGAGGAAGATATTGAGAAAATGACTTTTTGAACGCGTTATGGGCATTTTGAGTTTGTAGTTATGCCTTTTGGTCTTACGAATGCACCGGCAGCATTCATGGATCTTATGAACCGAGTGTTCCAACCTATGTTGGACAAGTCGGTGATTGTGTTCATTGACGACATACTAGTCTACTCGAAAAGTATGAACGAGCATGAACGTCATTTGCGTGAAGTATTGAAGATGTTACGAAAAGAGAAGTTGTATGCTAAGTTCTCCAAATGTGAATTTTGGCTAAGGGAGGTTCAATTCCTTGGTCACATTGTGAACAAAGACGGCATTCAAGTAGATCCGGGAAAGATAGAGACGGTGAAGAGTTGGAGACAACCGACTACGCCTACGGAAATTCGAAGTTTTCTCGGATTGGCCGATTATTATCGTCGGTTTATCCAAGACTTTTCTAAGATCGCTTCTTCGTTGACGAAATTAACGAGGAAGAACTCGAGGTTTAATTGGGAGAACGAGAAAGAAATTGCTTTTAAACTGTTAAAAGAGAAGTTGTGTCAAGCTCCGGTGTTAGTGTTGCTGGAAGGAGTGGAAGACATGACGGTTTATTGTGATGCTTCGTTAAATGGACTCAGGTGTGTTCTAATGCAAAGAGATAAAGTCATCGCTTATGCCTCTCGACAATTAAAGGAACACGAGATGAGATATCCGACTCATGATCTTGAGTTGGCGGCGGTTATGCATGCGTTGAAAATTTGGTGCCATTACTTATATGGTGTCAAGTGTATGATTTATTCGGATCATAAGAGTTTGAAACATCTCTTTAATCAACGAGATTTGAATTATCGTCAACATAGGTGGATGGATGTGGTGAAAGATTATGATTGTGAAATACTTTATCATCCGGGCAAGGCGAATGTGGTCGCAGATGCGTTAAGTCGAAAGAGTCATCACCCGGCGTTACAATTGGGATTGTTACGTATGATTATTACTAACGATTTTCTTGAAAAACTCGGTGTGATTCAAATAGAGGCTTACGTTCACAACAAGCATGCGGAGCGAATTGTGGGACAATCGGAGGTCATTACTATAGGCTCGCGTGGTTTGTTGTCTTTTCAAGGAAGAGTGTAGGTGCCTAAGATGGGTGATTACCGACAAGTGCTACTCGATGAAGCACATAAGTCAAAGTATTCCATTCATCCGGGCGCGACAAAAATGTATCTTGATTTAAGGAAAGATTATTGGTGGCCGGGCATGAAACGTGATGTTGTGAAGTATGTTGAGCAATGCGTCACGTGTTTGCAAGTTAAGGCCGAGCACCAAAAGCCGTATGGTAAGTTACAACCGTTAGAAATCCCGAAATGGAAATGGGAGCACATTACCATGGATTTCATCACAAAGTTACCTAAAACGGCGAGAACCCAGTTTGATTCGATTTGGGTTATAGTTGATCGACTGACGAAAAGTGCTTTGTTTCTTCCCATCAAAGAAGCGATATCGTCGGAGACCTTGGCTAAGTTGTTTATCAAGGAAGTCATCTCTCGACAAGGTGTTCCTATATCGATTGTTTCGGATCGAGATACTCGTTTTACATCTCGATTTTGGGAAAAGTTTCATGAGGATATGGGTACACAATTGAAATTGAGCACGGCGTATCATCCTCAAACGGACGGTCAAACCGAACGTACGAATCAAACATTGAAAGATATGTTACGGGCATGTATTATCGATTTTGGTGGTAGTTGGGACGAGCATTTGCCTTTGGTGGAATTCTCATACAATAATAGTTATCATACTAGTATCGGGATGCCGCCATATGAGATGCTTTATGGGCGTAGATGTCGAACCCCGATTTGTTGGGGTGAAGTGGGACAAAAGGAAATC
This sequence comes from Rutidosis leptorrhynchoides, assembly GCF_046630445.1. Lineage (NCBI taxonomy): Eukaryota > Viridiplantae > Streptophyta > Magnoliopsida > Asterales > Asteraceae > Rutidosis > Rutidosis leptorrhynchoides. The sequence continues at coordinate 29,207,655 of NC_092342.1, forward strand.
GGGAGTACCGATTTGGTTTTAGAGACGAATAGCAAGATTGATATGATTCGAGAGCATTTGAAAAAGGCTCAAGATAGGCAAAAGTCGTATGCCGATAAACGTAGACGAACGATCGAATTTCAAGAAGGTGACATGGTGATGCTCAAAGTTTCGCTATGGAAAGGTATTATTCGATTTCGAAAACGGGGAAAGTTAGCTCCTCGGCTTATTGGGCCGTTTAAGGTTTTAGCTCGTGTTGGTGAAGTCGCGTATCGTTTGGAATTACCCGAAGAGCTTGCGGGGATCCATAATACATTTCATGTCTCCCATCTCCGTAAGTGTCTTGCGGATGATTCATCTTGGGTCCCATTAGATGAGATTGAGCTAAATAATAAGTTAGAGTATATCGAGGAACCGATTGCCATACTTGATGAGAAGGTCAAAAGGTTGAGGCATAAAGAGGTTAGGACTTTTAAAGTTCAATGGCGTCGTAGTAAGGGTTCCGAGTTTACTTGGGAGCCCGAAGAGTTTGTGTTGGTTTATCTTCCTTCTTGTCATGCGGCTTGGATCGCGAGGACGCGCTCCGATTCAAGTGGGGGAGAGTTTTAACATCCCATTTTCCCGTATGTATCGAAAGGTACTTACTTAATCATTTGTATGTTTATAACTCGTTAGCTTATGCGTAAATGTATAAATATATGTGTGTGTGTGTATATATATATATATATATATATACATATATGTATACATATATGTATACTTGATAATGTGTGCATGTATAAGTTTAAACATGCATTTGGATAGCGTTAAGTCTTGTGAGACTATTGTTGAAGGCTAGGTGAATATAGGAAGCGGGTTTGGAATGTACAAACTAAATAAAATCGAAAATTGTTTAAGTTGGTCGAGCTGTTCAGATACAGCCTTAGGCCGCGCCGCGACAATTGGGTCCGCGCCGCGGCATATCAAGCAAATATGGATAAGAAAGCAGGTTAACAAGGGTCGTTTTTCCTTCGATACGTCGCGCCACGAAAAATGGGCCGCGCCGCGGCATCTCTGCTGTTCTGACTCCGATTTCTACTCAATGTAAAAGGGTTTTAGGGGTACTTTGGTCTTTTTGCTTGTAGATCAGATTGGAGCATTAAATCTAATCCACTTATTCCATTTATTTCATTTCCTTTTCTCTTTTCTTTCCAATTTCTCTCCCAAAACACAAAACCCACTTAGAATAAACTTAAGATTTGGAGGTGAAGATTTGTCGATCAATCCTAGGAGCAAGAGTTAAAGTTGTTCTCCTTGTTGTTAGCTACAAGAGGATAGTCTTGGTAAGTTCTAACTTTATGTTTTATGTTTTAATTGGTTAATGGCTAGGGTTTTGGTTACTAGAGATTTGTATGACCCATTTGAGGGTAAAATGGCTGAATTTGGGTTGTGTTGTTGTAATGAAACCCTAATAGCCACAATTTAGGGTTTTGGCATTATGATTTGAGGTTGTAAGTGTCAAATGGTGTTGTTAGTCACTAATGCACTTTAAGATTAATGAAAGAAGTGTAAATGGGTAAGTTTGACTTGATTGTGAGTCTAAGTAATATAAAATGGGTCAAAATGTACTAGTTGACCTAATTAGATGAAATGGGTATGGATTACCCTAAGTTTTGTGTTAATTGAAGTTAGTAAACTTTAATTCACTAGCCTTAGTGATTAAAGTCGAGTCTTGGCCATTTATGGGCAGTTGTGTGTAGTTGAGTCATTTAATGCAAATTGGGTCATTAAATGCTCAAGTGGGAGTATCGTGGTTAATCCCACTAGTTATGAAATTGAATGTGCACTTAATGATTTAGGTACATTGCGTTGAAGCTCGAAAGTGCTAAATCATCATCCTTGTGACAAGGTGAGTGGAGTAATTATACGTATGTGTATATAGCGTATTTATTTGTGAATGTTATGGTATGAACCACCGAGCCGGTAGTGCCATAACATGTGTGGGTTAGGATGTGAACCACGAGCCAGTAGCATCGAGTGTGAACCACGAGCCGGTAGCACTATAAACTAAGATGTGAACCACGAGCCGGTAGCATCGAGTGTGAACCACGAGCCGGTAGCACTATAAACGAGTGTGACTCAAAAGCGTATGGTGTGAACCACGAGCCGGTAGCACCATAGCGATATTGGTTAACCATATTGAGGTTGTTGTTTTGTTTAGCATATTATATATATATATATATATATATATATATATATATATATATATATATATATATATATATATATATATATATATATTGAGTTGAGTATATGCTAATGAAGTGGTGTGATAATGTACGACTTGTTAGTGTTATGGGTATGTTGACATGCTATTTGAGTTACAAGTTCGTATGAGGTATTTGGTATTGTGATTGCAAATGGATAGGTTATATATATGTATGTATAATTGTTGCACTCACTAAGCATTGCTTACCCTCTCGTTGTTTATCATTTTATAGGTTCCGGCTTGGACAAGGGTAAGGGCATACGGTTGGATTAGTTGTCTCCCATTTGTGTTGACAGGGGGTGCTTTTGGTGTTAGCTTTTTGAAGTTGGCCTAACGTTTTGGGTAGTTTAGACCCAAACCGTGCTCGGGTGTTGTTTAGATTATAAAATATCATTGTAGTGGGTCAAACTTGTATAAAACTTAATTAATGGCCTTCGTGCCCTTTTGTAAACATTTAAATTGATGTACGTTTAAATGGAACTTGTGGAATGGTTTACATATTTAATTGGCGCGTAAATGTGTATTATAAAAAAAAATTATCGTATGGAATACGGGTTGGGTTGTTTCAAGTGGTATCAGAGATTGGCTAAGGGATTTAGGCGACTTGAGATAGGTGCCTAGACTTGGGCTTTATTGTGTGAGCGCTTTATGCGGGACTTGTAGGACTTTGGGTCTAATCGGGAATTGTTAGTGCTTTGGTTTATGTGAGCTAACCTTGTGCTAATTATTTTGTGTTGTGTTTATCAATCATCAAGCAAGATAGATGTTGTACTAGCAAGTTAATGCGACGTGCTCGCGTAACAACGATTAGCTACCGTTGTTACGGGTGCAAATCGTGTCAAACGAGTAATGTATGACGATTGTTGAGCAAGATGGAATAGTGTGGTATGCATGTATATACTTACGTGTTATGCCTTTTCGTTCATGGTTTAACCTTTTTCGTTTTATAGAATGAAGACGAGAAACGGACACGATAATGATATCGGTGGTACAAGCGAGGACCCCGAATTCACGGCCAAAGTTGAGGCCATCTTGAAGAACTACAAGGAGGATTTTCTTGTTAGCATGAGAAAAGTTTTTAAGGAATCGGTTGACGAGCAGATAACCGATTTAATTAATGAACGAATGAAGGCCACTGTCGATGAGGCTCTTGACGCTAGAAACATTTATCCTCGTGGTGAAGGAGGTGAAGGAAGGCGGGACTTCCACTACAAAAATTTCAAGGATACTCAACCTCCGATGTTTAATGGGGTGAGGGATCCATTGAAAAGTACTTGTTGGATTTCCGATATCGAGGGGGCGTTCCGTACCACGGAGTGTCCTCCAGAGAAGAAGACGAGGTATGGGTCTAGCATGTTATGTGAAGAAGGCAAATTGTGGTGGGACGATAAAATCAAATTATATGGTGAAGAGCAATGCATGAGCTTAACATGGGATGAGTTTAAGAAGGAATTTTTCTAAGAATACCGAACTTCTTCCGACCTTGATAGAATCCGGGACTAGTTGCATCATTTGCAACAAGGTTCAATGGACTTGGTTACTCTCAAGTCTACCTTTTTGGCAAAGACTCGTTTTTGCCCGGAATACGTTGGTGACGATCACAAGCTAATGAAAGATTTATACCGTACCTTGAACGATGAGTTAAAGGGTAAGATTAGTCGGGGAATGGCTAAGACCTTTGAAGAGCTATTCGAGTTGGCTCGGGGTTTTGAGCCGGAGGTTCCAAGGAAGAGTGATTTCACTTTTTCAAAGAGAAAGTTTGAAGGTTCGAGTCATTCGAATTTTTCAAATAAAAAGAACAAGAAAGGATCCGAGAGTGTTAATAGTGTGAAGAAGGGTACTTCCGGGGGTTTCAGACCCACGTGTTATAATTGTAACCAAAGAGGGTACATGGCCCGTGATTGCACCAAGGGGTCGACCAAAATCACTTGCTTTAATTGTGGTAAAGAGGGGCACAAGAGGCCGGAATGCCCCGATTTGAATAATGATCATGCTAAGAAGTTAGAGAAGGCGGCGGGCACAGCTAGGGGTCGCAACTACTTGATGACCAATGACGAAGCCAAACAATCCAACGAGGTTGTCTCAGGTACTTTTATGGTTAACTCTAATCCGGCAAGGATTTTATTTGATAGCGGTGCAAATTTGTCGTTTGTGTCTCCAAAATTTGTGCCTAAACTTTATAGACCGTTAGCTAAGTTAAGTCGTCCGGTAGAAGTTGAAATAGCGGACGGTAAGATGGTGCTAGTGGTTGATGAGTGTAAAAATTGTGATGTTGTTTTTGGTGCCGAAGACTTTAAAATTGATCTTATCCCTATGACCTTGCGCCACTTTGATATTGTTGTGGGCATGGATTTGCTCGATCACAATAGAGCCGATATTGCATGCCATGAGAAATTTATCCGTGTGAAGACCCCAAGTGGGGGAGAGTTAATTATTCACGGCGATAAACGAAGAAGACTTGTGCCGATATGTTCTTTTGCACGGGCACGTCGTTTTCTTGTTAGTGGTGGCGTGGCTTTTCTTGCCCATGTTGTTGATACTCGTGATGAGCCACCACCCATTCGTGAAATTCCGGTGGTTAGTGAATTCAAAGACATTTTTCCGGACGAGTTACCGGGTGTTCCGGCGAAAAGACAAGTTGAATTTCGCATTGAGTTGGTTCCGGGAGCTACTCCCATTGCTAAAGCTCCTTATCATTTAGCACCAACAGAAATGCAAGAGTTGTTAAATCAAACCCAAGAGTTGCTTGAGAAGGGTTTTATTCGACCGAGTGCTTCGCCATGGGGCGCTCCGGTTTTATTCGTGAAAAAGAAGGATGGTAGTATGCGGATGTGCATCGATTATCGGGAGTTGAATAAAGTGACGATCAAAAATCGTTATCCATTGCCTAGGATTGACGATTTGTTTGACCAACTCCAAGGTGCAACGTATTTCTCAAAGATTGACCTACGGTCTGGCTATCACCAAATGCGGGTTCGTGAGGAAGATATTGAGAAAACGGCTTTTCGAACGTGTTATGGGCATTTTAAGTTTGTAGTTATGCCTTTTGGTCTTACGAATGCACCGGCAGCATTCATGGATCTTATGAACCGAGTGTTCCAACCTATGTTGGACAAGTCGGTGATTGTGTTCATTGATGACATACTAGTCTACTCGAAAAGAATGAACGAGCATGAATGTCATTTGCGTGAAGTATTGAAGATGTTACGAAAAGAGAAGTTGTATGCTAAGTTCTCCAAATGTGAATTTTGGCTAAGGGAGGTTCAATTTCTTGGTCACATTGTGAACAAAGATGGCATTCAAGTAGATCCGGGGAAGATAGAGACGGTGAAGAGTTGGAGACAACCGACTACGCCTACAGAAATCCGAAGTTTTCTCGGATTGGCCGGTTATTATCGTCGGTTTATCCAAGACTTTTCTAAGATCGCTTCTTCGTTGATGAAATTAACAAGGAAGAACGCGAGGTTTAATTGGGAGAACGAGCAAGAAATTGCTTTTAAACTGTTAAAAGAGAAGTTGTGTCAAGCTCCGGTGTTAGTGTTGCTGGAAGGAGTGGAAGACATGACGGTTTATTGTGATGCTTCGTTAAATGGACTCGGGTGTGTTCTAATGCAAAGAGGTAAAGTCATCGCTTATGCCTCTCGACAATTAAAGGAACACGAGACCAGATATCCGACTCATGATCTTGAGTTGGCGGCGGTTGTGCATGCGTTGAAAATTTGGCGCCATTACTTGTATGGTGTCAAGTGTACGATTTATTCGGATCATAAGAGTTTAAAACATCTCTTTAATCAATGAGATTTGAATTATCGTCAACGTAGGTGGATGGATGTGGTGAAAAATTATGATTGTGAAATACTTTATCATCCGGGCAAGGCGAATGTGGTCGCGGATGCGTTAAGTCGAAAGAGTCATCACCCAGCGTTATGATTGAGATTGTTACGTATGATTATTACTTACGATTTTCTTGAAAAACTCGGTGTGATTCAAATAGAGGCTTACGTTCACAACAAGCATGCGGAGCGAATTGTGGGACAATCGTAGTTCATTACTATAGGCTCGCGTGGTTTGTTGTCTTTTCAAGGAAGAGTGTGGGTGCCTAAGATGGGTGATTACCGACAAGTGCTACTCGATGAAGCACATAAGTCAAAGTATTCCATTCATCTGGGCGCGACGAAAATGTATCTTGATTTAAGGAAAGATTATTGGTGGCTGGGCATGAAACGTGATGTTGTGAAGTATGTTGAGCAATGCGTCACGTGTTTGCAAGTTAAGGCCGAGCACCAAAAGCCGTATGGTAAGTTACAACCGTTAGAAATCCCGAAATGGAAATGGGAGCACATTACCATGGATTTCATCACAAAGTTACCTAAAACGGCCAGAACCCAGTTTGATTCGATTTGGGTTATAGTTGATCGACTAACGAAAAGTGCTTTATTTCTTCCCATCAAGGAAGCGATATCGTCGGAGACCTTGGCTAAGTTGTTTATCAAGGAAGTCATCTCTCGACACGGTGTTCCTATATCGATTGTTTCGGATCGAGATACTCGTTTTACATCTTGATTTTGGGAAAAGTTTCATGAGGATATGGGTACACAATTGAAATTGAGCACGGCGTATCATCCTCAAACGGACGGTCAAACCGAACGTACGAATCAAACATTGAAAGATATGTTACGGGCATGTATTATCGATTTTGGTGGTAGTTGGGACGAGCATTTGCCTTTGGTGGAATTCTGGTACAATAATAGTTATCATACTAGTATCGGGATGCCGCCATATGAGATGCTTTATGGGCTTAGATGTCGAACCCCGATTTGTTGGGGTGAAGTGGGACAAAAGGAAATCGGGAGTACCGATTTGGTTTTAGAGACGAATAGCAAGATTGATATGATTCGAGAGCATTTGAAAAAGGCTCAAGATAGGCAAAAGTCGTATGCCGATAAACGTAGACTAACGATCAAATTTCAAGAAGGTGACATGGTGATGCTCAAAGTTTCGCCATGGAAAGGTATTATTCGATTTCGAAAACGGGGAAAGTTAGCTCCTCGGTTTATTGGGCCGTTTAAGGTTTTAGCTCGTGTTGGTGAAGTCGCGTATCGTTTGAAATTACCCGAAGAGCTTGCGGGGATCCATAATACATTTCATCTCTCCCATCTCCGTAAGTGTCTTGCAGATGATTCATCTTGGGTCCCATTAGATGAGATTGAGCTAAATAATAAGTTAGAGTATATCGAGGAACCGATTGCCATACTTGATGAGAAGGTCAAAAGGTTGAGACATAAAGAGGTTAGGACTTTTAAAGTTCAATGGAGTCGTAGTAAGGGTTCCGAGTTTACTTGGGAGCCCGAAGAGTTTGTGTTGGTTTATCTTCCTTCTTGTCATGCGGCTTGGATCGCGAGGACGCGCTCCGATTCAAGTGGGGGAGAGTTGTAACATCCAGTATTCCCGTACGTATCGAAAGGTACTTACTTAATCATTTGTACGTTTATAACTCGTTAGCTTATGCGTAAATGTATGAATATATGTGTAGATATATATATATATATATATATATATATATATATATATATACATATATGTATACATATATGTATACTTGATAATGTGTGCATGTATAAGTTTAAACATGGGTTTGGATAGCGTTAAGTCTTGTGAGACTATTGTTTAAGGCTAGGTGAATATAGGAAGCGGGTTTGGAATGTACAAACTAAATAAAATCGAAAATTGTTTAAGTTGGTCGAGCTGTTCAGATACAGCCTTAGGCCGCGCCGCGACAATTGGGTCCGCGCCGCGGTATATCAAGCAAATCTGGATCAGAAAGCAGGTTAACAAGGGTCGTTTTTCCTTCGATACGTCACGCCGCGACAAATGGGCCGCACCGCGGCATCTCTGCTGTTCTGACTCCGATTTCTACTCAATGTAAAAGGGTTTTAGGGGTAATTTGGTCTTTTTGCTTGTAGATCAGATTGGAGCATTAAATCACAGCCACTTATTCCATTTATTTCATTTCCTTTTCTCTTTTCTTTCCAATTTCTCTCCCAAAACACAAAACCCACTTAGAATAAACTTAAGATTTGGAGGTGAAGATTTGTGGATCAATCCTAGGAGCAAGAGTTAAAGTTGTTCTCCTTGTTGTTAGCTACAAGAGGATAGTCTTGGTAAGTTCTAACTTTATGTTTTAAGTTTTAATTGGTTAATGGCTAGGGTTTTGTTTACTAGAGATTTGTATGACCCATTTGAGGGTAAAATGGGTGAATTTGGGTTGTGTTGTTGTAATGAAACCCTAATAGCCATAATCTAGGGTTTTGGCATTATGATTTGAGGTTGTAAGTGTCAAATGGTGTTGTTAGTCACTAATGCACTTTAAGATTAATGAAAGAAGTGTAAATGGGTAAGTTTGACTTGATTGTGAGTCTAAGTAATATAAAATAGGTCAAAATGTACTAGTTGACATAATTAGATGAAATGGGTATGGATTACCCTAAGTTTTGTGTTAATTGAAGTTAGTAAACTTTAATTCACTAGCCCTAGTGATTAAAGTCGAGTCTTGGCCATTTATGGGCGGTTGTGTGTAGTTGAGTCATTTAATGCAAATTGGGTCATTAAATGCTCAAGTGGGAGTATCGTGGTTAATCCCACTAGTTGTGAAATTAAATGTGCACTTAGTGATTTAGGTACATTACGTTGAAGCTCGGAAGTGCTAAATCATCATCCTTGTGATAAGGTGAGTGGAGTAATTATACGTATGTGTATATAGCGTATTTATTTGATAATGTTATGGTATGAACCATCGAGCCGGTAGTGCCATAACATGTGTGGGTTAGGATGTGAACCACGAGCCGGTAGCATTATAAACTAAGATGTGAACCACGAGCCGGTAGCACTATAAATGAGTGTGACTCAAAAGCGTATGGTGTGAACCATAAGCCGGTAGCACCATAGCGATATTGGTTAACCATATTGAGGTTGTTGTTTTGTTTAGCATATTATATATATATATATTGAGTTGAGTATATGTTAATGAAGTGGTGTGAAAATGTACGACTTGTTAGTGTTACGGGTATGTTGACATGCTATTTGTGTTACAAGTTCGTATGAGGTATTTGGTATTGTGATTGCAAATGGATAGGTTATATATATGTATGTATAATTGTTGCACTCACTAAGCATTGCTTACCCTCTCGTTGTTTATCATTTTATAGGTTCCGGCTTGGACAAGGGTAAGGGCATACGGTTGGATTAGTTGTCTCCCGTTTGTGTTGACAGGGGGTGCTTTGGTGTTAGCTTTTTGAAGTTAGCCTAACGTTTTGGGTAGTTTAGCCCCAAACCGTGCTCGAGTGTCGTTTGGATTATAAACTATCATTGTAGTGGGTTAAACTTGTATAAAACTTAATTAATGGCCTTCGTGCCCTTTTGTAAACATTTAAATTAATGTACGTTTAAATGGAACTTGTGGAATGGTTTACATATTTAATTGGCGCGTAAATGTGTATTATATAAAAAAAAAAATTATCGTATGGAATACGGGTTGGGTTGTTTCACATTTGTAATTGATAATGATAATGTAACATCAAATGGTTTCATGTAGCAACTGGACGCGAACGATTTATAGTAATTTATGGTCGACATGTACCATAACAGGCAGAAGAAAAATTATCAAAATAAAAAGAAGAAAAGAATTTTAACAGAATTTGTTGGCTTCCTAGGATTTGATTCGATTTGGGCTCCAGTTTAGGGACAAAAACAAAAGCTATACTGTGTTGATTGATATGCATAACAGAAATCAAATATATATCGTACATATGATATTTTATAATTATTATTAATAATTATAATTATATTAATAATAATCTAAATACAATTAATAATAATAATATGATCAATAATAACAACAGTAATAATAATAATTAGTTATGATAAAATTTTAATGAAATTTATAATAATAGTATCATTAATGATAATTATAATAATAATACTAATTATATTATTATTGATAATATTAGTAATGATAAAAGTAATATTAATATTATAATAAATATATTTTTAACTTGTCTTTTCGTTTAATTATTACTATTATATATTATATATTATATGATATCATATATTGAATATTGAATATTTATATATTTTATTATTGTTATAATTTAAAAAAAATTCTTTATTATAATAACCCCAAACTTATTAGAATTTTATTAATTACAACTGTAACAGTAATAGTAATAATATAATTAATAATGAAAGTAATAATAATAATATTATAATAACTATCCTTAACTGATAATTACTTTTACAATTTATTAATTGTATCACATTTACTTATTACATAATATTTTAATTCTTTAACATTTATTAATTATATATGTATATTATAATATTTATAGTATTTCTTGCGCATAGAATTTTTATATATATATTTATTTTAATAGTAACTTAATTGTTCTGTATTTTTACTTACATTTAATTCTAATTATTATATATACTTACATTTATACACACACATGTATTTATTTATAAATAATGGTTCGTGAATCGTCGGCAATGGTCGAAGTTACATGAATGTATGATACAGTTCACAATTTTGGTGACTCAACATTACAGACTTCGCTTATCGTGTAGGAAACATTTACAGATTAAGTTTAAATTTGGTCGGAAATCTCCGGGTCGTCACAGTACCTACCCGTTAAAGAAATTTCGTCCCGAAATTTGAGTGAGGGGGTCATGGATAATAATAAAAATGTTTTCATGACGAATATGAGTTGATAATAGAGTTTTATCGTTATTGAGTAACATAGATAAAATGATTCGATCATGTGAAGCGTACGAATGAAACTATCACAAAATAATGAAATGAAAGGATAAAGATTTGTCTTAGCTTTTGGCAGAGTCAAGGTTGAGCTAATAAGACGCGTCTTAACTTTTGACGTTGTCTTGATTGAATTCCGGAATTCAAGGAATTTAAAGAAAATCTTCGAAATCTAAAAGATTTGATTCTTCGGCGAGTAAAGAAATTAAGATCTCTATAATTAAATGTGATCATCTGTCTCGATTGCTTTGTCTGGTATTTTCACTATAAATGAACTTCTTACGTTCCATTATTTCCCATTACTCCCATTTTCTATACCTTAATTCATACTTCCAAATCCTCAGTCAATATGCTTCACCTAGTTTTTAATTCTGGATATATTTCTGACATTCATATTAATCATTCTCCTTTTTTTTCATCTACCACCTGAGGAATCTGTTTACTTCTACTATTTCCTTGGGGTGATACTATTCTTAATTCTCCCGTGTCTTTATATTGCTATTCGTATTAATATTCACGGTTTGTAACCTCTGTGTTGTTATTGAGCTTTATATCTTCCTTTGTATTTCAGAGCTCCATGCTTTTGTTTTCTCTTCCCGATATTAAATAGATCAAGTAATGGTCCAGAATTCATGGATATATAGTTTCGAATGAACTTAACGTTCTAAACAAGAAAGGACGTAATAGCACGATTTGATTTGTCAAATTACCAGAATCATTAAGAATAGAACTATCAAGAATATACTTTCTTGATATGTTTAGAAGTTAAGCAGAATGAAAGAGTTATGTTACATGGCACATGATGACGTTATGATCTGTGAATCATCACGTCCCATTAGAAACTCAGCATGACTTACTGTAATATAATCACGTTGATCAAGTGTCATTATATTATACTAACTCATGCTTCAGTTCCCAATATTACTTCAATAACATTCATATCTTAAGCTCGAAAGTTTACAGAATATAGAAACTAACAGTTTCTATATGATGTAACACTGATAGCATGAAGAGATTAATGATTTCAGATAAGATTAGTTATGAAAATATATTCAGAAATATCGAGGATATTTATAATGAAAGATACGATGATATCTTGGAATTTCTAATATCGATGGTTGATGAAGAAAGATTTTTCGCAAGATTTTAACATGAGTACGGAGAAAGATATACGTTGAAGGTTTCATTGGATCCAGAATTACCTGGTTTCTTTGAATATAGGGTATGGTTCTTGTATTTTTCCTTGGTCTCCTTCGTAGTTAGCTCAATCCGTTTTCCAGTTCCAACGTTTCTGAGTTTTTTCAACATACTATTCTTTATCATAAAACTTTCGACGATTAATGTCGTTTTACGGTTTTTGCTGCTTCATCAGCATTTCGATGACTAGTTCGCAGTTGGGGATGTTTTTCAGAAACTTCACATTCAGGCATGTAAGTCCAGATGATAGACGTTATATGTAAACATATAACTGTTGGCATAGGCATGCTGCGAGATTTCAAAATACTGGTTGCTAATTCCCGGTAATTAGTATGGCAATTCTTATTACAAGATGTGGATGAGTACATGATGAGACTTCAATAGATAAATATAGTGATTTGTCGGAGGGATTTAAACCAAGGAGTAACAAGATTACTGGTATGTCTGCTGGTAATATGGTAGAATATAAAAGGTTCCCTGGTAACAATAAAAGAGCACGCATATATATCAAGGTTATAATAAGTTGTTTCGAACGAAAAGTCGATGTTGACTTGCTAGAGCTGTGACAAAATTTGCTACTTTGAAAATGAATAGCAAAGTTATTTTCGGTAATAACAACGCCAAAAGAGCTAGCACAGATACATTTTAAGCGTTTACTCAGGTTCTGAGTGTTTTCAGGTGCATAACTATATGCATCAATCTTTTCTCCCGTAGATGAAGTGTGGTTGATTCATCCTCTTGATTGAGGTGTTTTCAAGAATCATGAAAGGTTTGAACGCAGATTGTAATCAGCAAGATACAATTGAGGTTTAAGATGAGATCAAGTGGCAAACTTGAAGAATTGTTTAGTTTCATATGTTATAATCAATATTTTAATTCATTTTAATTGTCCAATGTCGACAGTCCACGGTTGATAGTCAACAAATAACAGTCCAATAATTCATATATAACTTAATATATAATATTCGAATTAATTAATAAATATCGTGACCCGTATTCGTCTCAGACTCGATCACAACTCAAAGTATATATATTATTATAGAATCAACCTCAACCCTGTATAGAGAACTCGATCATTACTGCATATAGAGTGTCTATGGTTATTCCAAATAATATATATATATATATATGCGTCGATATGATATATCAAAACCTTGTATACGTGTCCCGATATTTAAAGTGCGTAAAATAAATACAGAAATTAAATGACAATAAAGAAAATTGCGAGAATGTAAATTGCGAGAATGTAAATTGCGAGAATGTAAATTGCGATAAATAAAATGTAATTAGTTAGCTAGGAACAATTAGCTAGGAACAGTTAGCGTGGATTCTTAACACAATTTCTCATAGTTAATTAGTCTGTTTCTAACAAATTTTATTTTGTCATATGTTTTCTTCATTATGCCACTTGTTGGATTCTGATAGGTCAAAATCCGAATATGAAATTGAATAAAAAATGGTTATTCTGCGGTGAATGGATACTTATATCGGTGGTTGTAAGTAAGATAGTAAATGACTGTTGAATCGGATTCGAAGAATGTACAGTATAACTTATTAATGTGAAATCTAAATATTCCTCGGGTATTACCTACCCGTTAAAATATTTTCACCATTAACAGTTTGTACGAAAGGATTTTTAATTACAATCTTTATGAAAATATATATACATATATATTTTCTTCAGATGTAATTATGGATTTAATGAGTCAATATGATATTAAACTTATTTAATTTTCGGTTTGAGTTAAGATAAATAATCTCTAAAACTTTTAGAAACCACATATTCTTTGCAGAATATTTCTTCAATGAAGTTATGAATTAATACTTCATAGTTCATTGTTGTTGGTACTCCTTGGTATCCATGGTGCGTATGACGTTGATGTTCGCGTGACAGATTGTGAAGTTGAGGTTTGCGTTGCGGTTGTTTTTGGTGGTGGTAATGGTACTGTTGGCGTTGGTGGTGGTATTGGTTATGGTGCTGGTGCTGCTGCTGGTGTTTGTAACCTTCGCACCATATTCTCTAAAGCCACTACCCGAGCGCGAAGCTCGTTGACTTCTTCTATTACACCGGGGTGATTTTTCGGTTCAGACTAGCGGATAAATATAATTTAGAATTTGGTATAGTATATAATCGTGGCGAGAACTCTGAAAATGAGAGAAAAGATGGTGTTTCGAACAGGTTCACCGGTAAGTGCTTCAGGTTCTTCGCCAATAGGGCAATGTGGCAGATGGAAAGGATCACCTTCTTCTTGTCTCCAATGATTGAGGAGGCTACGAACCCATCCCTAATTCATCTAGAATAGATGATGGCTGATTAGTTAATCCATCCCGGTCACACTGCTTTCGGAGCTTGAGTGAGATTCCATTTCAGAATCCGAGTGACTTGAACTAACGACGAATTCCATTTCATACGATTGGATAAAGGATTTTTCGATATAAAATAATTTTTCCGGCTATCGGGTGGTATTCTATTTACATAGGATATCCATATATATATATATAGATCAAAAGATTTCGTAGATTACAGAGGAATTTATGGAATATATCAGGCAAAGTTTACAGTAATAGATACGATAAGATGATTTAACAGATACGCTAAGATATGAATTTTGTCTATACACTATTCATGCAATCAATGCAGCAAGACGTGTCTAGACTAAGAATAATAAGCAGATTATTTCCTAAGGATGATAAGCAGATGATTTCCGACTAGAAATGATAAGCAAAACTTTTGACATGCAGACACGGTCAAAGTCAAGACTCACTAATGCATCATAACGACTTATCAGTTAGACACACTAACGCAGACCTGGTTCGCTAAGACCACCGCTCTGATACCAACTCTAATGACCCGTCCTAATCCATCCGGACAAAGTCCATATCGATTATAAACGATTCACAACAGTTGATTACATCGCGAGGTACTTGACCTCTATATGATACATTTTACAAACATTGCATTCATTTTTGAAAAGACAATCTTTAATTACATAGAAAGTTGACGGCATGCATACCATTTTATAATATATCTAACTATAATTGACTTAATAATAATCTTGATGAATTCAACGACTCGAATGCAACGTTTTTTGAAATATGTCATGAATGACTCCAAGTAATATCTTTAAAATGAGCAATTTCACAGCGGAAGACTTCTTTCATACCTGAGAATAAACATGCTTTAAAGTGTCAACCAAAAGGTTGGTGAGTTCATTAGTTTAACATAAATAATCATTTCCATCATTTTAATAAACCACAAGATTTTCATTTTCATTTCTCATAAATATACGTCCCATGCATAGAGACTGAGGTTGTCGTGTCGAAATCAAATAAGGTAATGTTTAAATTTGGTCGGAAATTTCCGGGTCGTCACAGTACCTACCCGTTAAAGAAATTTCGTCCCAAAATTTGACCGAGGTTGTCATGGCTAACCATAAAAATATTTTCATGACGAATATGAGTTGATAAATAGAGTTTTATTAATATTGAGTAATATTGATAAAATAATTCTATTTACTCGAAGTGTACGAGCGAAGCTATCACAAAAGGTTGAGATAGAGATTTAATTGTTGACATAGTCACGGTGGATTTCCGGAATTCAAGGGATTTAAAAAAAATCTTCGAAATCTAAAAGATTTGATTATTCGACGAATAAGGAAATTAAGATCTCCATAATTAAATACGATGATCTGCCTTGATTACTCTGTCTGATATTTCCATTATAAATTAAACTCTTCCGTTCCATTATCCTCACTATTTCTATACTTTCTTGCTTAGTTCATACATCCAAAAGATTGTGAAAATGCTTAATCCAGTTCTAATCCTTGTCCTTATTCTTACTATCACAACAATCATTCTCCTTTTCCAACTTCCACCGGATGTGTAACAACCCAACCCGTTAACCAACCTTTAACGCGAAATAAATTTTTTTTTCTTTGTGCAGGGACTTGCGAGGCACGCCAAGCCATTGCGCGGCGCACAGAATGGCCTGGACAGGCTGCTGTCCCAAAAAGTCAATTACGCGAAAAAGATTGACCACTTCCCAACATTTTTAGACGAAACGCTTTACACCACATATTCAAATATGTAAAACTAACACGTTCCATTAATAAAAAGGGTTTTACGACACCGGGCCCACATATGCCCAAATTACCCCTTTAAGTACAAATATGAGTTTTCGACCACAAGACTTTTAATACAAAATAAAGCCGAGCATGGCGATTGGGGATACGCTACTCAATCCTAATCAATCCAAAAGCAAGCCTTCTAAAGTAACTACGCAAGCCACTAGTTCCCACGCTTACCCGAGCCACCGCATCCAAGCGAATCTATAAAAAGGTAAACAACGAGAGGGTAAGCTAAAACTTAGTGAGTGATAATATACTACATACATATATATGTATAAAATGGACAGGCCACACAATATCAAATACCGCATACCGAAGCATCCATGAATAAGGCAACTACACTAAGCATACCGTACGATCTCTAAGCAACAAGCTAAAGATATCAACAAAATATAAGTTCACCAACGACGATGTGAACAACGCCAAATAAGCTACACCCGGAGGGTTAGCTACATCACAACAATACGTCAATATATATATATATACAACAATATATAAACGCACACGGTTAACCAATCGTAAAAAGGAATGGTACTCGAATTTCCCATCGGTGTTCATAACAACCGTTAGTGTACAACACATATATCATTAACCCTTGGACAACACATATCCGTTTATATAATCATTAGTGTACAATATAACACTAAATTGGACAACATATATCCATTCATTAAACTGTTAGTGTACAACGCATATATCACTAACTTGGACAACACATATCCATACAATAAACCGTTAGCATACAACGCATATATCGCTAACTCGGACAACATACATCCGTGACATATATCACTAACTTGGACAGCACATATCCTTTCCTACAAATAAATACATTATATACATACATGTATACTTATTCCACTCACAACCACGTGTGATAACATACACCCAAAGTGTGTACTTCGCCAAAGGTGGTCAACCAAAACGCACAACCGTGCCAATTGGACCCATACACAAGTCCATCAAATCCACCTACATGTGAAATGAGCTCTATAGCCGAGAATCAATTCACCCGACCCTCACCCATCCTACACATACATATGCATATAGGATATTAACACTCACCTTGAAGTCTTGATGGATGCCAAACCAAAATCCGCAATTGCCGATGGAATGTACCTATTCCATTTATCACATAACAAGTAAAACAATTAGGGTTGACTTACAAACCAACCCAATTGACACCTAGTGAAAATTCGACCCAAATACACTTCCAAGTACAAACCGCGCCCAAAATTAACCAATAATCACTAACACAAGTGAGAATGATCCTAATACGCCAATTACACCCGATCATAGGTGTTAAACACCTATCTTGCCCAAAATGACACTTAAACCCTAATTTGACCCATAAGAAGTCAATATCACGCCATTAGCAAGTTTTGACACCAAAACATATTTAACTCGGTTCTATGCTTCAACTTAATCCATTTTAAGTTTATAAACCTTATTAAATCAGCAATTGGGTCATAATCATCAACAAACCCTAATTTTGACTCTAGTCAAAATTAGTCAACCACAAGAACCCTAATGGTCTCCAAAACATCAATAATCACTAATACTAGTGATTATACACCATTTACAAGTCTTAAATATGGTTAAATCATTAACCAACCCAAAACCCGCCAAATATCAAAATAGAAAGTTTCCATAAACCCTCTTCATCAACTAAATGGGTTTTACAACAAATCAAACTCAAACCTTAATTTGAATATCAATTCTAACAAATGAAATTCGGAGTTTGAACTTACCAATACCGCCAAAATGATGCCGTTGACGAGTAGAACAACTTTAATACTTGAGACTTGACCCGAATCAAACTTCTTCTTCTCCAAATAGAGCTTTCTCACACTTGAAATGGGTTTCTCACTCTAGGGTTTGATGAGAGTGTTTGATGAGTGAAATGTGATCCAAAATGATCAATGGATCAGTTTTGATGACCCCAAACCGACCCCAAATGAAAAGATCAAAGTACCCCTCATTTAAACCCTTTAAAAATGCTGAAAATTGCATCAGCGGCAATCGGAGCGCCGCTCCATAAGGTGGAGCGCCGCTCCAACCTTCAGGTCAGTTTTCAGAAACTTGTTTTGGCCATAACTTTTTGACCGTAGCTCCGTTTTCGATGAATCAAATATCGTTGGAAACGTAATAAGATTTTCTTTCCAATGGTAAGGCTTTGAAACACCAACACAAACTTTATTTGGGGTTGAAAAGATACGTACACACCTTGTCACTTCAGACAACGTCCAGTTTCCTTCGACGTTCGAGCAAGCAACACGTACATGCTTCGTACACCTCATACACGCATCGTACACTATAAATACATTATGTACCATAAATATTTGGGTCTTACAGGATGAATCTGTTTTCTTCTACTTTGCCCTTGGGGTTATAGTGTTTTTAATTCTCCCGTGTCTTTATGTTGCGATAAACATTGATATACACGGTTTGTAATTTCCATGTTGTTATTGGGCTTTTTATTTCCTCTTATATTTTGGAGCTCTTTGTCTTTTTATTATCTTCTCGACCTCTATTAAAGCGAGTAACGGTCCAGAATTCGTAAGTATGGAGTTTCGATTGAACTTAATATTCTAAACAAAAATAAACATAATAGCACGATTTAATTTGTCAATTTACCAGAATCAGTAAGGATAGAACTATCAAGAATATATTTTCTTGGTATGTTCAGAAGTTAATCAGAATGAAAGAGTTATGTAACATGGCACGTGATGACGATATGATCTGTGAATCATCACGTTCCATTAGAAACTCAGCATGACTTACTGTAATATAATCACGTTGGCCGGACGTCATTATATTATACTAACCCATGCTTCAATTCCCAACACTTCTCCATAATTCATTCATAATTTAAACTTAGATTTTACAGAAGTTTCCAATATAATGGAATATAGAAAACACGAAGAGGTAGATAATTTCGGACAAAAATATTTATGAAAATATCCTCAGAAATATCGAAGATATTTATGATGATATTTTGGAATTTCTAAGTTCGAAGGTTGATGAAGAAAAATTTTCCGCAAGATTTTAACATGACTTCGGAGCAAGATATTCTATAAAGATTTCATCGAATCCAGAATTACCTGGATATTTTGAATATAGGGTTTGGTCTTTGTATTTGTCCTTGGTCTCCTTCATGGTTAGCTTAATCTGTTTTTCAGTACCAAATTTTCTATCGAGCATTCCCAACCTTCCATTCTTTATTATTAAACTTTTGGCCATTTAGACCATCTACAATTTTGCTGTTTCTTCTGTATTTAATGCTACCATATCTGAATCATCGGTTATCAATCCGAGGTGGTTTCAAGAGAATTGTATTTTTAGATGATTAAACGCTGATGGCAATATGGTGGAATATAAAGGTTCTCCGGTAACAATAAATGAGCACGCATATATATCAAGGTTATAATAAGGTTGTTTTGAATGAAAAGTCGAAATTGATTTGTTGAAGCTGTGACAAAATTGGCTACTTTGGAAAGGGATTGCAAAATTATTTTCGGTAATAACAACGCCAAAGGAGTTAGCACAGATACATTTTAAACGTTTACTCGGGTTCCGAGTGTTTTCAGGTGCATAACTATATGTATCAATCTTTTCTTCCGTAGATGAAGTGCGGTTGGTTCATCCTCTCGATTGAGGTGTTTTCAAGAATCATGAAAGGTTTGAACGCAGATTGTAATCGTCGAGATACAATTGTGGTTTAAGATGAAATCAAGAGGCAAACTTGAAGAATTGTTTAGTTTCATATGTTATAATCAATATTTTAATTTATTTTAATTGTCCAATATTGGTAGTCCATGGTTAGCAATTCAATAATTCATATATAGTTTAATATATAATATTTGAATTAATACGTATCGTGACCCGTGTACATGTCTCAGACTCGATCACAACTCAAAGTATATATATTATTGTAGAATCAACCTCAATCCTGTATAGCTAACTCAAGCATTACTGCATATAGAGTGTCTATGGTTATTCCAAATAATATATATAGATGCGTCGATATGATATGTCAAAACCTTGTATACGTATCCCGATATTTAAAGTGCGTAAAATAAATAACAGAAATTAAATGACGATAAATAAAATTGTGAGAATTAAAATTGAGATAAATAAATTACGATAAATAAATTGCGATAAATAAATGTAATAAGGAATTAACAGTTAGCTAGGATTTTTGTTAGCGTGGATTCTTAACAAAATTTCTCATAGTTAATTTGTTTGTTTCTAACAAATTTTATTTTGTCCAATGTTTTCTTCATTATGCCACTTGTTGGATCCTGATAAGTTAAAATCCAAATATGAAATTGAGTGAAAATGATTATTGAACAGATTCGTATCTCTATGGATATAAGTAGGATAGTAATTGACTGTTGAATCAGATTGAAAGAATGTACAGTGTAACTTATTAATGTGAAATATAAATATTCCTCGGGTATTACCTACCCGTTAAAATATTTTCACCATTAACAGTTTGTACAAAAGAATTTTTAATTACAATCTTTATGAAAATATACTTACATATATATTTTCTTCAGATGTAATCATGGATTTAATGAGTCAATGTGATATTAAACTCGTTTGATTTACCGTTAGAACGAGAATATATAATCTCTAAAATATTAGAGATTACATAATCGCCATGTCGAACAAAGATAAATGATGTAGAACGATTTGTAGAACGATGATTATGCTCGAGGTACATAATAAGATGTTGAGGCGTGTGACATTGAAACTTGGGTTGTTGGTGGTACTGTTGGTGTCGGTGATGTTGTTGAAGCTGGTACATTTTGCACCATATTTTCCAAGGCTACAACTCGGGCGCGAAGCTCGTTGACTTCTCCTATTACTCCGGGATGATTGTCGGTCGGAACAAGTGGATGAATAAGGTTTAGAATTGCGGATAGAATATAATCGTGTCGAGATACCCTGGAAATGAGGCTGAAAATGGTGTTTCAGATAGGTTCGCCGGTAAGTGCTTCAGGTTCATCGTTGAGAGGGCAATAAGGTGGGTGGAAGGGATCACCTTCTTCTTGTCTCCAGTGATTAAGTAGACTACGAACCCATCTCCAATTCATCTAGAATAGATGATTGCTAATTGGTTGGTTCATTCCGGTCATACTGTTTTCGGAGCTTAGGTGAACATCCATGTCGGAATAGCTGTCGGAATCCGAGGAACTTGAACTAGTTGCGAGTTCCATCTTGTACAGTCGGATAGAGGATTTTCGATATGAAATGATTTTCGGATATCGGATGATATTCTAATTACATAGAATACCTATATATAATATAGAAAATCCCATAGATTACGGAGGAACTTTCGGAAACTGTCAGGCAAAGTTGACAATAACAGATACGCTAGGATATAAATTTATCTATAAACTATCTATGCAATAAGTGCAGGAAGTCGTGTCTAGACTTAGGAATGATAAGCAGGAAATTTTCCACTAGGAATGATAAACAATACTTATAATATGCAGCTAAGGTCGAAGTCCAGACTCACTAATGCATCCTAACAACTATCAGTTAGACACACTAATGCAAGACCTGGTTCGCTAGGACCAACGCTCTGATACCAACTTTAACAACCCGTCCTAATCCACCTGGACGAAGTCATCAACATCTGGTCCCATTGCGAGGTACTGACCTAAATATGCCATGAATGACTCTAAGTAATATCTTTAAAACGAGTAAATGCCCAGCGGAAGATTTCTTTCACACCTGAGAATAAACATGCTTAAAAGTGTCAACCAAAAGGTTGGTGAGTTCATAGGTTTATCATAACAATCATTTCAATATATTAATAGACCACAAGATTTCCGTTTATAAATATATGTACACTCGCAAGTGTATAAAAGTATTCTATAAGTTGTTGAGCGCTTCGGTAACCATATTTAACAATTAATGTGGCATATTCCTTTTATTATGAAATCTCCCTACACTGTACCAAGTGTAGTAAGAACGAAGTACTATGCAACCGTTTACGATACTAGAGCGACTAGCCCGGTTGGGGTGGTCAAACCCGATAGATCTATCAATAGGATTCGCGCTTACATGTTTTTTCAACATGTAAATATTAGTTACCAAGCTATTAGGGAAGATATGTAAAGTGGTACAACTCAACGTAGAATATATTTTAAGTATTTGTGTCTATTTCGTCAAACATAAAAGCAGCACATGTATTCTCAGCCCAAAAATATATATTGCACAAGCAATTAAAAAGGGAGCAAATGAAACTCACCATACTGCATTTTGTAGTAAAAATACATAAGACGACATTGAACAAGTATAGGTTTAGCCTCGGATTCACGAACCTATATTATTCATATATATATTAAAACATATAATTGAAGTCGAATAAGTTTATATATTATTATTAATATAACTGTTATTTTAGTAATTCATGTGTTTCATTATTAACTTAAATATATTTATTTTATATACTTTAAATAAATAATTTATAAAATATAGTTCTATTAAGTATATTTTTATATAAGTAACTTTTATTGTAATAATAATATTAATAGTAATATTGATAATAATAATAATAATAATAATAATAATAATAATAATAATAATAATAATATAGTTGTAATAATAATAATAATAATGGTAAAAGTAATAATAATGATAGTAATAATATTAAAAATGATAAAAATATTAATGATAATGTTAATGCTAATAATAATAATGATAAAATAATAATAATGATAATTTTAATAAAAATATTAATTTTAATAAAAATATTTATTTTAATAATAATGATAATAAATGATAATAAAAGTATTAATTTTAATAATAATGATCATGATAATAATAATAATAATTATGAAAAACTACCTTTAAAGGCTTAAAAATAATAAACCGCCTGAGCCGGGACTCGAACCCGCGACCTCTCGCCTAACGCAAACAACCTCAGCCATGGCTCCATCCATGCTTTTACCGATTGATAACCCAAACAAATAAATATAAGCTATATCTATCTGTCATCTTCTTCATGTATATCATTTTAATTCGATACCATTTCCCTTACCATCATGTTCATGATAACATCATCAATATCTCGTATCATCATCTTCATGTATCATACCATTATTGAAATTATCATGTACATCACCATAATCAAAATCATAATTCTAACAATATTATCATTATGATCATCACTCCACTGCCATCCTTTATATCATCACCATCTCATGATCACCTATCATTATCATCATACGAATCCTAACATCATTTATCATGATCATCCACTACGTTATCGTTCTCGCTCATCATCATTTTTAGCCCAACCAAAAAGGACCTCGGTCCACTTAATCCAATCACTAGACAAGTTTACGGCCAAATATAAATCCTTTGGCCCAAAAAAAAAGCGAAACATAAGCCCCACATATTGCTGGGTTTCGGTCACCAGAATCAATTAGAAAACATAAACGATTACTTTTTCATTTGTCTAGTTATTGGCATATATTTTTATTTTATTTTATTCATTCCCACTATAACCCACTAGCAACAAGAGTAGTTGTGAGTAGGTAACACTTTGATTAAATCTGTCGGCCACAAGTGATGCCATGACCACTTGATTAATAATAAAAAAAACGCCTTATATATGCCAAATCGTATACATGTTGCACGAACTATATAGTTGTTCTCTATTTGTCTCGAAAATAAAAAAAATAAGATAATAGAGAGAGGATGAGAGTGAAGGAGGTGATGGAAGTGAAGATCGTGAGGTGGTGTTCTACGGTTAAGATGAAAATGGTTATGGCTGTTGATCGATAGGTTTCAAAGGAAGAGATTTGTGATCGAGCTTGTTGTGTGGTTAGAACGAACAGTGGGTTTCGAAAAGTGGTAATGGTGGTTCATGGTTGTTTTCTAAACGGGTTTAGATGGTGGAGATGGAGAAGTGATGATATCCGGTGGTACAAGGTGGTTGTGATGGTGGTCTCATGGTAGTTTCAAGGTGATGGTGGTGATTCGAGACAGAAAGTAGAATTGAAGAGAGATAGAAAGATAGGTGAAGGATTTGGAATAGTGACCGGAGGTTTTAGTAACCGCAGGTGATGATTGTGATTATGGTGGTGAGGGAAATCGATGGTGGTTATAGGTTGTGCAAAACAGAAACATGATCAAATGATTTAATGGTGGTGGTTTTGTGACTTCAACGAAGAGAGAGAGAGAGAGGAGAGAGGAAGTGATGGTGGCCGGTTCTTGGGTGTTTGAACATGGTGGTAGACGGCGGAGATTGAAGGTGGCCGATGATGGCAGTGAAGGAAATGATATTTGGTTTTTGGGTTTGATCATTGTACTAGGCATATATTTATAATATGTATTAGTTATAATAATAACTTAAAGTATTAATATAATAATAATTAGGATAATAGAACGTGCCATTTTATTTTCCATCTGCCGACAGTTTCTGTACACTGTTATATCGCGGTCCGTGGTCATTCAGTGGCGGATGAAAAGTCTTCGGAAAAATCCCAGATTTTTAGATTAACTATATTTATTTATTTTGGTCATTATGGTATAAAATTCGGTCAATAATTATTAAATAAAAATTACATTAATTATTTACTCCCAACCCCAAATAAAATATAAAAAGTTTTAAAATTCAACAAATAGTTCCTAAATATATTTTTAATAAGCTTATAATTTATATAACAAATTTCCGGACCACCGTTTATTTTAAAATTACATAAGTTCCTTTTTAACTCGTTTATTATCAATCGAATAACAATTGAGTGTTACTGTCGTTTACTAAATAACTTCGAGACCACAAAATATATATATGCTATATACTTTATTTATGTATATATATATATAGATTAATAATTATTATATATTATTATTATTTTACATAATTAATTCTAACAATTACAATATGTAATATTTCATATCATTATATACATATATATGTATATAACTATAATTGTATGCGTATCTACTTACAAGTAATCGTATCGTGAGTCGTCGAGAATAGTCAAAGGTCAAATGGATTCGTAAAAATAGTTCAAAAATTTTGAGACTCAACATTACAGACTTTGCTTATCTTGTCGAAATCAAATAAGGTTATGTTTAAATTTGGTCGGAAATTTTCGGGTCGTCACAGCTTGAGCTCGACTAGTTAATTAAATATACTTATGTTTCTCTATATTAAATAATTTTATTATACTTCATATTAATTATTTTTATAATATTTGTCCACATATATATTCTTGACTTCTTGTAACTAGTATTGATATAATATAATATTGTACTAATTATTATACATAAATACATAATTATATATTAGTAAAAAAACTAGTAATATTTTTGTATATAAATAAAAAAAACTCGTTTAGGCTCGTGAGCTTGTTCGAGCTCGACATATGAAGCTCGAGCTCGGGCTCGTTTACTGAACGGGCTTTAATATATGTTCAAGTTCGGGCTCGAGATCGTTAGGCTCAGTTCGAATCAAAATTTTAACGAGTCGAGCTCGATTAGCTCGCGAGCAGATCTATATATATACAAAGATCACATAGGTGAGAAACACGTAAAGTTTCTCAAGATCAACATAATGTACAATATATTAACATAAAAACACATGTATTCACGAGACGACTACAAATATTGAAATCCCAACAACAACGAAGATGAAATCGGCTCGCAACACTTTAATCAGGAGTTGGGAGAAGCATCATAATTAGATAGCTTATCTAGAGAGTCTAATCGAAACAAATCTTGTTAAGCCTAGGCCTCATCCATTCATAGCTTCGAATCTCTATTTCTCGAAATGTAGTATCCGTATCATAAAACGTCAGTGGCGACTCTTTGATTCAAACTCAATGAGGCCCTAGATAATTTGAGTGGTACCTTTGTAATTTTTTTTCCTAAAAATGTATTTTCATAAAAATCACTAATTTTAAAATATTATAGAGTTCTATCTATAAATTTAGCGATTTCCTATACAATTCAAATAGTATTAGTATTTTATATAAAAAAATTTCATTTAATGAGGTCAAAGGACTAGGGGCGGAAATATGTGAGGGTAGGGTGGGGCGCCCGCACCCAGTGAATTTGTAATTTTCAGTGCAATAGTTTGGAATTTTTCGATTTTGCCCTCAGTAGATTTTTTTGCCCAAAAGTCTTCATATTTTGCCACTAAAGCCTCCGTATTTTGTCCAAAAGCCTCCGTATTTTGTCCAAAAAGATTTGCTACGCTTTAAAAAAAAAATTCGTCCTTGGTGAAAAAAATTTCTGCTTCTGCCACTGTAAATACCAGACTGACTCTAACTACGTTCGGCACGGCAAAGCGTTTACAACTTATTGGAATGTTGTATTTTGAATTTTGTAATCTGAATACATAAGTCAAGGATTCGCTTTTGCTTTTCCCTTTAATCATTCACATACTAATCTCGAACCTTAAATCATGGGTTTCTATTAAAATTCATTTTAGATTTAGTTTCAAATTTGTAATCACCTGAAATAAATGCCTAATAATTACGGAGTACTAAAGTTTCAATTATAGAACTTTGCTAGCGTTGTTGCGACACTAACACTATTTATAATATGTACTTAGGGTCTGTTTGGACGAAACTAGCTGGAGCTGGAGTTTATGGCTGGAACTGGAGCTTGTGGCTGGAGCTGGAGCTGGAGCTGGAGCTTATCATAAACTCTACTTTTTTCAAGAAGCTACTTCTAATAGCTTCTTTTTCTAGAGCTTCTTTTTTACATAAGCTCTACTTTTGGTTGCATGCCAAACAAAGCTTATGACTTGTAGCTTATTAAAATCATAAGCTCAAGCTCCTATAAGTTTTCATAAGCTCCCATAAGCTCCTAGAATCTCTACACTTTTCTTTTTCCTTCTTTAACCTGAGTTGCACAATTTTAGAAAGAAAAAAAAAATGTTGATGCATTTTCTGTAAGTCCCTAGACATCTATCTTACGTTTGTGATTAATACTTCAGTTTATGGGTTACCATGATCGCTCGTTATTATTCTATCTGTGTTTATATGTGGTTACAGGTACTACACGAACGCGATAAGGAAGTTTGACTTTATTAGACTCAGTCAGACGTACGAGTGAAGCCTCACTCGTACGGCTGATAAGCTCATACGCACGGATGAGCTGAGCTGAGTCAAAAATCTAATATGAGTATACATACACGAGTGAGTGATCACCCGTACGGCTGAGGCAGCCCACTCACACGAGTGACGGCTGACTCGCACAGTTAACTCAACAGCATGGGTATTTAAGTGTTATGTTCTTCATTTTAGGTTAAGCCTCTCATTACACACACATCACTAAGATCTGGTAGCTTGTCTAATTCTCTCTCAACCCAAATCACTCAAGAGGTGAATAATAACTCTAGGTGTTAATCTAATCACACATCCATTGTTGTGGTTTGACTAAATTAATCCCAAAAAGCACAATATTCACTAGAATGGTTTGATTCACTAATTCCGCCTTTATGTGAATTAAACCTGTTGATTTCGAAGTTCCTAGTCATGTTTCATCATTGGTGTGACGCCCCGTACAAAACCATCGTGTACGATTCGTCGACAACAGGATCTTTACACGGTCAAACACTATATGCTGTTTGAAAACCAGTTTTGCATTCATAAAAAGATAGCGTTTACAAAAGATAACGTGACACAGAGGTCATTACAAAGCCATTATTCAAATAACATAAGTTGTGAATGCAAGATAAAAAGTTTCATGATTGAGACATCTCTAAGTAATGCAGCGGAAATCTAACACAGCAGGTCCATAACAGCAAGTCTATAACACCAAGACAACAACTCTAACAGCAGAAGCAACATCGTCTAAGCACCTGAGAAATACACGCTTAAAAAGTCAACACGAATGTTGGTGAACTATAGTTTGTTTGTTACAGTAATGTAATGTAGACCACGAGATTTCGTGTTCAAACAGTATGAAAAGTATATGCTTATCCGTGGGCACCCGGTAACTAACTTAACGTAATAATAATACCCCATAAAAGTACACTTGGCGAGTGCGTATGTCCTCGAAGTATCAAACACCCGTTAAATGCTAGCGCGACTAGCCCGAGTGGGGATGTCAAACCCTATGGATCCATATCTAATATTCGCGTTCACCGGTTCAAAAACCAATGATTAAACGTTACCGTGCTAAGGGGAAAGTTTATGCCATTATATAACCCACACATATGTAAAGTTTAAGTACTCGTGTCTAGTATGTAAAACATAAAAAGCGCATGTATTCTCAGTCCTAAAAATAGTATAAGTAAAAAGGGAAGCTATAACTCACAATGATAAATGCAGTATAGTCGATATGCAAAGTATGCAAGTAGTAAGTCGGTCCGAAAGGTCGTCAACCTAAGTCAAAGGTCACTAGGTCAGTATGTTGTCCAAATAAGTGTAAAAGTGAATAAATTAAGTTTAAGTGTCATCATCAACATCATCATTATCATCATCATTCATCAACACTAAGGTAAGTTTAACAAGAATAGAGATCGAAACAAAAGGCTGACTTCGGACAGCTGTTACGACCTCTATACAAATTGAAAAGACGCGTAGTCAGTGGCCATGGCTCTGTATGTGAGTCCTCTAACCGCTGACCAATTTTCAGAACGTAACTCGTCTTCGGTTGACCGTGGCGATGCTTTAAGTGCGAGTAGGTCAGAAATTTCAGCACAACGTTACAAAGGCGTAGTGACTTTCAGAAGGCTATAAATCCTAAACCGTATATCGGATTAAGTCGAGGCCTAAACGAAAAGTCATCTAATCAAAATGAACTATCTGAAAATCAATTTTCCAGAAGTCCAGGAGTCAGATCAGACCCCAAAAAACAGCAAACAAGTGCTCCGGTGAGGTTCTTGGTGCTTGATGCTCATCACGGTTCTCATCCTTGATGCTTGTAAGCTTCAAGTGTACAACTCTTTGATATTTTAGCATCACTTTGACCAAGGTTCAACTATCAATATACAACTAAGAGTAAAATCTATCATTCGACAAGTTTTGAACATCAAGATTGCCTCTTTATTGCATAGATAGCTTCAACCTTTGTCCTTTTTACACAAGTTTATGCATCTCCATCATATGTGATGATGAAGACTTGATCTTTATCATCACAACAAACACAAAAAGGTTCCAAGTAAGTGAGATCTACAATAATAACTTAGATCTCAAGTGTTAAGAAAACCCCAAGCTAGAAAGCTTGGATTTTTACAAGATTAACGAGACCATAAGCTAGAAAGCTAAGATCTTTAACAAAATAATGAAAGTAATGAGACCATAAGCTAAAAAGCTAAGATCTTTAACATAATAATGAAACCCTAAGCTAGAAAGCTTGGATCTTTAGTGTTCTTGAAGATCTTGAAGCATAAAGCTTGGATCTTTAAGATACATGAAGATCATAAACACAAGTTTTGATCTTTATAACTAAACAAAGAAATTACAAGCTAGATCTAACAAGTAAATGAAGATTCCAAGCTAGAAAGCTTGAATCTTTCATGTTCTTGAAGGATTCAAACCCAAGTTTGAATCTATAAGATATAACAAGATCAAAAGCTAAAAGGTAGATCCATAAAATGATGATGATGATGTCGACTTTATGAAGAAGAAAAGAAGAAGAAGAAAATTTAAAACTTACACTTGTTAGAGTGAGAAAGACTAGAGAGAGAATTAGAGAGTAAGTGTGTGTAAATTGCAAATGAGATCAAGTGTAGAATGGGTGAAATAAGGCTTGTATTTATAGGTGGTGAGGAGGTGGGAGGGGTGTGGTGGCCGTGGGTATGGGAGGGGGACAAGGGGGACAACTTTTTGCTTTTTGGTTAATTGTTGTCTAAAGTTGGTGCTTATGTTAGGATCCCATGCAACATTAAGGATAATGCTTAACAAAAATGCTAGTATGTTCCCTCTAATAAATGGGCATTTGTCTTTCATTATTATGGGTCACTAACTTATTATAATTGGGCTAATTAAATAGTCCACTAGCTAATGTAGGGTGGGCTAAAGTCCAACAAGGTAGAAAGTCCAACAAGACCAACTAGTGTGCTCTAGTAAATTACTAAGCGTAATTAAGCATCCAAAAACCCAAGTAATTGTTATTATAAAATAACAATTAGTATTTCGTAGTCGTAATATTCCGGTTACTACAAAAGTTAAACGTGTACACAGTACGCAGTTCGTTCTAAACGTCAAGTGACACTAACGGTCATAAAGGCTTCCGGGGATCAAGTTAAGTAACCTACGTACTTAAAGGCATGTTTTCACATATTAACGAAAGTAATTTACATGTAGGAAGATTCCAGAGTATAGTATAGCTCAGTACACACAAATACATAGTTTCATGAAAGCACAAAGCACAAAAGCAAGTCGAAAAAGTCGGGTCGTTACATTACCCACCTGTTAATAAAAATTTCGACCCGAAATTTTAAGCTGAGGTAGATGATAGAGTTGTGAAGAGGTGAGGATATTTCTGTTTCATCTGATCCTCTCATTCTCAAGTAAACTTAGGTCCTCGTTTTGCATTCCATCAGACTCAGACTCAGACGATCAGAATCTTGTTGTGTTTCCAGGTCTTGACCTCACGGTCCATAATTTCGACAGGTTCTTCCACGAAATGGAGTTTATCATCAATCGTAAGCTCTTCAAGTGGTATGACCAGTTCTGGTTCGGTAAGACACTTCTTTAGATTCGACACGTGGAAGGTGGGGTGAACAGCACTCAACTGAGTTGGAAGGTCCAAACGGTAAGCAACGGGTCCAACACGCTCCAAAACTTCAAAAGGACTAATATATCGCGGATTCAACTTCCCACGCTTTCCGAAACGGATTACACCTTTCCAATGTGCGAATTTCAACATAACGCGGTCGCCGATTTGAAATTCGCGATCCCCGCGTTTAAGGTCGGCATAACTCTTTTGGCAATCACGGGCCGTCTTGAGCCTCGCTTGAATTTGGACAATCTTCTCGGTTATAACGACTCTCATTTTTCCATACTATATTTCTCATTTTTCCATTCTATACTTTTCCTTATTAAATGCCCAATAAAACAATTAAACTTAATAATTAAACTTTAATCGATAAAGGTTAAGCATTAAGAATTATAAAATACGATAATTAACTTTGTACATGTTAATAAAAATAATAAGTTAATAAACTTTTGTGAGTAAATATATAACTAAAAAGACTTGTGTAATTGAAATAAATAAACTTGGATAATTAAAGGTTATTAAGCTAAATTAAAGTGCAAGGTTTAAAGTGAAAAATGTAAACCGTAATCACTTAAAAGCCCTAGCCGATTTTTAAAAGGTAAAATTACCCATTTACCTCTCAAATTTTCGGCACCCATCACCACCATAACCTCCTCATCAAGTCTAACTTGTTCCCTAAGAAATTCCTTATAAAACCCTAATTCTAGAATAATCCTAGCACCCCTATAAATAGAGACCTAGCCTAACTCATTCCATGTACCAAATCATAATTATATCTCACTCTAAAATCTCTCCCCTCTCTCTCTAAATTTCGACCAAAACCGAAATCCCCCACCACCCATCGAAATCCTTGAGGGTTTCCAAGTAATCTTCAAGTGTTCTTCGCGTTCTTCGTGATCTTCAAGAATCTTCAAGGTGTTCTTCAAGATATTCAAGGCTTTAATCTTCCATCTTCATCAAGTTCTTCTTTTCTTTGTTAATCTTCTTGGATCTTCAAAGGTATAACATAAACCCTAAACTATTTTCATAAACTTTGATCTTTGTTAATTCGTATGCATATTATAAACATGTTATACATCAGTAATTACATAAACACCTAGATCTTCACATGTAAAAAAAGAAGAAGATAAATCTATACATATACATATACATGTCGCCTAGAAAAAAAAAGGGGAAAGAAACTTTGATCTTTAAAACCCTAGATACAATTAGGAGATTTGTTAGTGGTTAATTAAGGAAACAAAATAACTATATATACATATACATATATATCGACACATATACATATATACATGTAAAAAAATAAATTTTTGTATATATATATATATATATATATATATACACGACATCATACATACATATATACACTAAAACCCTAAACCCTAATTTAAATTCTACTACTTTAATCAAAACCCTAGTTTTATTAAAAACTAATTAATTATTAAACCCTAATTCATTAAACCTAACCCTAATTAATTAGTATCGCTTTAATTATTAAACCCTAATTATTACCTAATCATTACTTCATTAAATAAAACCCTAATTTATGAAACCCTAGGACATTAATTACTAAACCCTAGTTAATTAATTACTACTCTAATTAACTAACTTTAATTAATGAAACCCTAATACTACTTATACTATTAATAAACATGTATACACTGTTACTATTATTAGCAACTATAACCTACTACTTATATTGTAACACATAAAAACCTTTTTGGGATATGTATTAGAAATGTATAGATCTTCGAACTTTCTTGACGAATGGTTTCTACGAGATTCTAGGCAGAGGGTTTGGATTTCCGATTTAAAGGGTTCTATGGCTCAAGCCCCTAGATCTGAAATGGCCATTCGAAGGGAAAGGGGTGATTGGAAGCTTATCTAATACGACAAGTGTCATACCCCGTCCAAAATCTTCATGAACGAATACAATAACATCTGGTACCATTGCGATGAACGGACCTCTATATGCCCTGAATGACTCCATATAATATGAGCAAATGCACAGCGGAAGGTTTCTTTCATACATGAGAATAAACATGCTTTCAAGTGTCAACTAAAAGGTTGGTGAGTTCATAGGTTTATCATAAAACAATAAAATTCATCATTTTGATAGATCACAAGATTCAAATGTTGCATGATACAAATGGGCCCGAATCCTATACCCACCTGTAATGTACATGCGATATATTTTAAATACAGTACACCTTTCTCATGTATGAAATCCTTTTTCATAAATCTTAGTAACCGTACACATATCTCGTGCACAAAAATAACATACACATAACCCGTGTATAAAATCATTCTCTCGATACATAACATTCATATCAATTGGTGGCAATTATCATGTCCACATATTTCAATGGTGGCAATTATCATATCCACATAATTCAAAGGTGGCAATTATCATGTCCACATAATTCAACGGTGGCAATTATCATGTCCACATAATTCAATAATAAACCGCAGAACTTCTGTCTGCATAATAATTCATTCGAGGAATGTTTTGCTTGTGTCTATCTCGTCAAATATTTATAAAAGCATTTCATGTATTCGCAATTCACAAATATATTTCAAAAGCATTTAATAAAGCAGTTGTAAAAACAGCGCATGTATTCTCAGTCCCAAAAATGTAAAGAGTAAAAGGGAATCAAATGAACTCACCTAATGTATTTTTTAGTAAAAATACATATGACTAAATTGAACAATGCAGGGTTGGCTTCGGATTCACGAACCTATATCAAGTATATATATTAACACATATACTTGTAATCGAGCAACTAAATTTACATATTATTAGTGATATAGTTGTTATTTTAATAAATTTACTTTGGTTAATAATATTTTTTTTTTAAAAAAATGATAATATTAATAATGATAATAAGAATAATAATAATGATAGTAATGATAATGCTAATATTTATTTTAATAATAATAATAATGATAGTAAGTATAATATTTATATTAATATAGTAATAATAATAATAATAATAATAATAATAATAATAATAATAATAATAATAATAATAATAATAATAATAATAATAATAATAATAATAATAATAATAAGAACAATAATAATAATAATAATATTACTAAAAGTGACACTAATACTAATATTAACCATAGTAGTTATGTTCTCATGATATTACATATATTAGTCGTTAAAACATATATAATAATAACAATGTTAATAATACTAATATTCTTATTTATAACTATAATCATAATAATAATATTAAAGTTTTAAAATTAATACTAATATCATAAGTAATACTCATAATAATAATAATAATAGATATAATACTTATTTTTATGATAATAATAATAAATACAATTTTGATACTTATAATAATAATTATAATACTAATAAAAACAATAACAATAATAATCATAATAATAACTAATAATAATAATGATAGCAATTAAAATAAAAGTGTATACCCTCTCCAAGCTTTTTCTAAAAAGAAACGCCCCAAACGAGGATTGAACCCGAGACCTCCCGCTAACCCGCACACCCATCAAACCACTCTTCTATGCTGTGATTTCTGTATTTATTCGTAACCCAATTTATATATATCCCGTTCTAATTGTCTCAACCCAACAACAATTTAAAGTGGATCACGGCCCAATACTCTTAACATAACGGCCCAACATCAAAATTAATTGAATCTGTAACATTTGTTTTTCTATTTCGCTGGTAAATGAAGAAAGTATCGGATAAGCTACCCCACCCATTATCAAGTGGGTTATAGAATACTTAGTGGTTTCAATTTTGGTGGCTCATCATCATTATCATTTACGGTTTTTAACTTCATCCCCACCCATCATTTTCATTTATAACTTTATGACTAAAATGATTAAATGCATAAGAGAAGTAACGATGGTTAGTGTGGTGGTCAACTTGGTTTGTTAAGGCAGGAATAAGGTAAAAGTATTATATCTTATCGAGCAATAGTAGAAGAGATGGTCATTGAAACCGGAGCAACAAACCGAAAAAATAGCAGTGCGTGGTGGGTATTTTTGAGTGGATTTCGGTGGTGTTTTTATGGGTTTTTGTTGAATGGTTTCGAATAGAAGAAGATCAGTATAAACAGCAGTTGCAGCATGTAGGTTTGGTGTGGTTGGAAACAGAAGACGATGATGGTTATGGGTTGAGTAGCGGCAATAATTAATAGTAATATTTTTTGGTTCTTGTGATGATCATGAATAAGTACTCGAAGAAAAACTATGTCGGTTCTCAAAGCAAAGATTTCGAATGGGTAATAAAGCATACATCAAACTCTAATACAACACCCTCGTAAAAGAACCACATTAGAAAAGGGCTCCCCTTCAGTTGCATGTGTCCCGTTGTGACGATCGGTCCAAATCCATATGGACGAACACGTCATTCATTGATTTCATTGCGAGGTATTTGACCTCTATGATACGTTTTGTAAACATTGCATTCTTTTGAAAAGGCACACCATAAATGAATATTTAAATCAAAGGTTTTTGACATCTAATGATTTCTACATACAGACAATCACCATAAATAATAGTTTACAACAGTACTTCCATTGACAATGCAGTCAAAATAAGATACATGGTGATGATTTGGTGAATGCAACGTTTCCTTGAAAAATATGTCATGCAAGACTCCATGCACATAGCTTGTCTAACATCTAAGCAAACAGCGGAAGACTTCTAGGAAACCTGAGAATAAACATGCTAACAAGTGTCAACACAAAGGTTGGTGAGTTCATAGTTTTAGTGTTTCGTATAATCTGTATATAAAAGTGGATCACAAGATTTTAGTTGTTTCATCCAGAAATGTTTATCAATAGATTATATAAAAGTGGATCACAAGATTTCAGTTGTTTCATCCAGAAACGTTTATCAAAAGATTATATAAAAGTGGATCACAAGATTTCAGTTGTTTCATCCAGAAACGTTTATCAAAATATTCTACGAAATTGAGCACCCTGGTAACTAAACTTTAACGTATATATAATTTGTACCCTTTGTATAATCATCTTAATAATACACGCAAACCAACGTGTACGCTTCTCAAATAGCATACGTCCGTTAAAAGGCTAGTGCTCTAGCTCGGACGGGGATATCAAGCCCTATGGATCCATATACTACTACTCGCGCCCACCAGTTCTTATAACCGGCAGTTACTAGTTACCAAAGCTAAGGGATTTTCGGTTCAAACTCGGTGTAGAATTTAGTATGTACTTGTATCCATTGCGTTTAAAATAAAGTGCATGTATTCTCAGCCCAAAAATATAGATTGCAAAAGCAATTAAAAAGGGAGCAAATGAAACTCACTCAAATCAGTTTTAGTTTTTGTATTCATTTTATAAAACAGCGCATGTATTCTCAGCCCAAAAATATGTATAAAAAGGGATCAATGAACTCACGCA
This sequence comes from Rutidosis leptorrhynchoides, assembly GCF_046630445.1. NCBI lineage: Eukaryota > Viridiplantae > Streptophyta > Magnoliopsida > Asterales > Asteraceae > Rutidosis > Rutidosis leptorrhynchoides. The sequence continues at coordinate 29,244,129 of NC_092342.1, forward strand.
TATAAATATTGTATATCGGTTAATAAAGCATTTGCATGTATTCTCAGCCCAAAAATGTAGAGAGTAAAAGGGATCTTATGAAACTCACACATATAAATATTGTATATCGGTTAATAAAGCATTTGCATGTATTCTCAGCCCAAAAATGTAGAGAGTAAAAGGGATCATATGAAACTCACTGTTTTATATTGATATACAATATTGCAGGAAAGCACGTGGACGCATTGGATATAATAAGCACGAGGTTTGATTCACAAAAATACCCCCGAATATTACCCATAACCTCCTTGGCAATAACCCATATTTTCCTTAGCTCTAGCTTGCTTGAAAACTCATTTTGAAAATTACTTGGACAGCACTCCGTCGTAATATTTGATGTACATTATTATTTTTGTATCGCAAAAATAATAACACTAATAATAAAAAAAAAAAAATAAGATTAATAATAATCTTATTAATAATAATAATAATAATAATAATAATAATAATAATAATATAAATATAACTAATAATACGGAGGAAGAATGAAGAATGAATAAAAAAAATCAGAGAAACGCTCGAATTTATAGATGTGGCCTGAAATCTGGAGTCATGCGACTCGCATGGAAATGGCCTTCTGGCCATGCGACTCGCATGAGGACCAGGGACAGCTCACATTGTTTTGTAATTTAGCTCGTCGACATAATTAAATATAAATATAATATATATAATTTAAATAATTAATTATATATTATATTAAATTCACGTGCATAGTTGACTTGTAATTTTTGTTCCGATAAGTCGTACGTCATCACTCGACTTATGTCCCGGTTCTGGTTTTTCGAATGTCCTTTCGTACGCTGAGAAAACTTGCATTTTACGTTTCGTGACACGTACCTTTGTCAAGATATAGCCTTAAGTTATCCATAAACTATACCACTCATAGTATATCTTAAACTTTCGAGTATTTTGGTCATTTACTTCTATAAATCATCGTCTCGTTATTTGTTAAAAATACATTTTAAAATAGTGTTTTACTGTAGCAAAGTTACTGTAGCAAAGCCAAATTTTACTGTAGCAATTCACTGTAGCAAAGTCAATTTCACTGTAGCAAATAGTGATTTTCGAAAACACTGTAGCATTTTGAGTAATGTGGCAATTTGAAAACACTGTAGCAAATTAGTGTTTAACTGGTTCATCTTAAACGCTTTAGTTAACTTATCTAAATATCAATTGAATCAATAAACGAATGTTACTATCGTTTATTATATATATGTATATATCTTTTTAATATACATAAATCAGTTTTTAAATACACATTGGACGTTATTTATAAATAAATTTTAATAATAAATATTTCAACTTATCATATACATTCAAATAGATATTTAAACCAATAAGTTTAATGTACGGTATCAAACAATTAATACATTGTTACCTTTTCATGTTATAGTATATATGTATCTATTTACATATAATTGTTCGCGAATCGTCGAAAACAACCGAAGGGTATTTAAATATATAAAAGTAATTCAAAAATTTTGAGATTCAGTTTTACAGACTTTGCTTATCGTGTCGGAAATGTTAATCATACAAAGATTAAGTTTAAATTTAGTCGAAATTTTCGGGTCATCACAGTACCTACCCGTTAAAGAAATTTCGTCCCGAAATTTGAGTGAGGTCGTCATGGCTAACAATAAAAATGTTTTAATGACGAATATGAGTTGATAAATAGAATTTTATTACCGTTGAGTAATATGGATAAAACAATCCAATTACTCAGAGCTTATAAGAGAAGTTATCGTAATTGAGTGAAATGGAGAATAGAGATGCGTCTTATCTCTTGATGTAGTAACGATTGATTTCCGGAATTTAAGGAATAGAAAATCTTCATTATCTAAATAAGATTTGATTCTTCGGGAATTAAGGAAATTATGATTTCCTTTGATTAAATGCGTAATCTACCTCGATTGCTATGTCTGATATTTCGCTATAAATTGACCTCTTCCGTTTCATTTATTTTCACCACTTCTACTTTCTTTCCCAATTAATACATTCAAAAGATTGTGAAAATGTTTAATCCAGTTCTGGTTCTTGACCTAATATTGACGTTTGCCACACTCATCCTTCTTTTCCAGCTCCCACCAGAAGAATCTGTTTATTTCTATTATGCTCTAGGGATAGTTGTATTTATCATTCTCCCGTATCTTTATATTGCTATACGCATTGATATACACGGTTTGTAATTTCTGGGTAGTTGTTGGGTTTTATATCTTCCCTTATATTTCGATGTCTCTGCTTCTGTCTTTCCATAATTATTGACATCCATAGTCAATACTCTCTCCAATTTACTTATATATACTCTCATTGATATTTTGAAGCTTCATGCTTTTGTTTTATCTTCCCGACTTTAAATCAAGCGAATAATGGTCCAGAATTCGTAGGTATGAATTTCGGAATGAACATAATTAATGTTTAAAAAAAAAAAACGGTAATAGCACAATCTGACTTGTCAAATTACCAGAATACCTGGAAAAAGACCGAATCATTAAGAAAATATTTTCTTGATAGTTTAGAGGTTAAATAGAACGAAAGAGTTATGTAATATGGTTTATGATGAGGGTATGATCTGTGAACCTTTATCACGTTCCATTAGAAACTCAGCATGACTTACTGTAATATAATCACGTTGATCAAGTGTCATTATATTATACTAATTCATGCTTCAGTTCCCAACACTACTTCAAAACATTCAAATTTTAAACTTGAAGGTTTCAGAATTTAGAAACTAAAATAGTTTCTTTTATGATGTAATACAGATAGCGCGAAGAGATGAATGATTTCAGATAAGAATGCTTATGAAAATATCTTCAGAAATATCGAGGATATTTAAAAGATACGATGATATCTTAGAATTTCTAATATCGAAGAATGATGAAGAAGATTTGTTCGTAACGGATTTTGAGTTAGTAGCAAGGTATTCGTTAATGACTTCACTGTAGCAATTCACTGTAGCAAAGTCAATTTCACTGTAGCAAATAGTGATTTTCGAAAACACTGTAGCATTTTGAGTAATGTGGCAATTTGAAAACACTGTAGCAAATTAGTGTTTAACTGGTTCATCTTAAACGCTTTAGTTAACTTATCTAAATATCAATTGAATCAATAAACGAATGTTACTATCGTTTATTATATATATGTATATATCTTTTTAATATACATAAATCAGTTTTTAAATACACATTGGACGTTATTTATAAATAAATTTTAATAATAAATATTTCAACTTATCATATACATTCAAATAGATATTTAAACCAATAAGTTTAATGTACGGTATCAAACAATTAATACATTGTTACCTTTTCATGTTATAGTATATATGTATCTATTTACATATAATTGTTCGCGAATCGTCGAAAACAACCGAAGGGTATTTAAATATATAAAAGTAATTCAAAAATTTTGAGATTCAGTTTTACAGACTTTGCTTATCGTGTCGGAAATGTTAATCATACAAAGATTAAGTTTAAATTTAGTCGAAATTTTCGGGTCATCACACCCGTTAAAATAATTAGCATCCTTTGTGTATATTATTAAGTGCTATGTTTTTTTTCTTTTCAAAGTAAAGATTATGATAGGCTTCAAGTTGTTACAAAGCGTACGACAAATGGTATTGTTATTGGAAAACATAAAAATGATTATAGGAAACAACCTGATGGTTTCGTTGTGGGAAGAGGAAGGTGATCGATGGTGTTCCTGGTGGTTTTGTAGTTGCAAACGGTAATCGGATAGAGATGATGGTGGTATGGTTATGATGGTTTGCAATGGTTGTAACAGGAAATAGAAACCAAGATAGTTGCGAGTAGTAGCATGAATAAAGAAGAAAAATACAATAGCAATTGGTAGCGGTTTAGAAACAGAAAAGATACAGCGGTTAGATGATGATATTCGTGTTTGTTTTTAGACCGAATTAAACAGAAAAACAGATTGGAAAAGTTAAGGCAGTGGTGGCAGTTGTTCATAAAAGAAACAGAAATAAAGTAGAAGCAGTTTAGTAGCGAGCAAAAAAAAAAAAAAATATAAGGCGAGGTGGTTGATGGCTTTGGGTATGGTGGTGTTCTTTTTAGTGAGTGAAGGTGATGGGTTTCACGATGGTTGTCAAGGTGGTTCTAGGGTGGTGAATGGTGATTATTCACATAAGTTGAAGAGTGATGGTTGTAGCGGTTTGGAGGAGATAGAAGGATGATCGTAAACTCCATCAAACAAGAAGGCAAGAAAGAAAGAAAAAAAATGTGTATATACATATGGAGAGAGATAGGTGATATGTTCTTGCAGGGATGGATGTGAATATATATATACAATCATATATGGAGAAAATTAATCTATCGGTGAATCAACAATAATGTAGTTACAGTACGGAGTATAATAATAATACTCTTAATTAAGGGAAGGTGAGAATGTCATGAAACAGAATATGAGGACAAGAAATCGAGTAATCATAATCACAATCAATAACAGTAAATCTCAATCAGTAATAGTAATTAGTATAATATTGATTATAATATAATTTAAATATAAAACGTGTGAATTCTTAGCCGTCATCTACTATTCCTTTCACGGACTTGATTTCGTACTCCATTGTTAATCAGTGGCGGATAAAAAGTATTACGAAAAATCCCAAAATTTTAAATTAACTATATTTATTTATTTTGGTCATTATGGTATAAAATTTGATCATTAACTATTAAATAAAAATTACATTAATTATTCACTCCCAACCCCTAAGTAAAATATAAAAAGTTTTAAAATTTGACAAACAACTACTAAATATATTATTAATAAGCCTAAAATTTATAAAACTCATTTTCGGATTACCGTTTATTTTAAAATTATATAAGTTTGAATTTTAACTCATTTACTATTCATTTAATAACAATTGAGCTTTACCATCGTTTACGAAATAAATTCAAAATCACAAAATATATATTTAATATACTTTATTTATGTATATAGATATGTTTTAAATATTAATTATCATAATATATTTTTATTTTATTAATTTTTAATAACAACAACATATAATACTTCAAATTATATTTCAAATTATTATTATTTATATATACATACACACATATTTATTTACAATTAATTGTTCGTGAATCGTCGAGAGCAGTCGAAGGTCAATTGAATATATGAAACAGTTCAAACTTTTTGAGACTCAACCTAACAGACTTTGCTTATCGTGTCGGAAACATATAAAGATTAAGTTTAAATTTGGTCAGAAATCTCCGGGTCACTACAGTACCTACCCGTTAAAGAAATTTCGTCCCGAAATTTGATTAAGGTCGCAATGGCTAACAATAAAAAAAATGTTTTCATGACGAATATGAGTTGATGAATAGAGTTTTATCATTATTGATTAATATAGATAAAACAATTCGATTACTCGAAGAGTACGAGTGAAGCTATCATAAAAGATTGAAATGAGTATATGCAGGTTTGTCTTAACTGGTGACGTAGTCAGGGTTGAATTCCGGAATTCAAGGGATTTAAAGAAAATCTTTGTAATCTATAAGATTTGATTCTTCGGTAAATAAATAAATTAGGATTCTCTTTAATTTAATGCGGTCATCTGCCTCGATCGATTCGCTATAAATCAACCTCTTTCGTTCCTTTTATTTTCATCACTCATATACTTTCTTCCTCAGTCTATTCTTCTAAGGATTGTGAAAATCCTCAATCCAGTTCTAATTCTGAATATTATTCTGGTCATTGCAACAATAATTCTTCTTTTTCATTTGCCACCAGAAGAATCTGTTTACTTCTATTACGCTCTAGGGATTATTGTATTCCCGATCCTCCCGTGTCTTTATCTTGCTATTCGCATAGACATACACGGTTTATGATCTGTTTATACTCCAATTTGTATTTCGAGGCTCCATGTTTTTGTTTTCTCCCCGACCTGAAGTAAAGCGATTAAGACGTCTCGAATTCGTACGTATAAAATTTCGAATGAACATAACTTAATGTTCTAAGAGGAAAGGAAAGGTAATAGCACGATTTAATTTGTTAAATTACCAGAAGTTACGAAAAAGACAGAACCATCAAGAAATATTTTCTTGATATGTTTAGAGGTTAAGTAGAATGAAAGAATCGTGTAATATGGCACATAATGATGGTACTGTGAATCATCACATTCCATTAGAAACTCAGCATGACTTACTGTAATATAATCACGTTGATCAAGTGTCATTATATTATACTAACTCATGCATCAGTTCCCACATTACTTCAATAACATTCATATTTTAAGCTCGAAAGTTTACAGAATATAGAAACTAACAGTTTCTATATGATGTAATACTGATAGCACGAAGAGATTAATGATTTCAGATAAGAATAGTTATAAAAATATCTCCAGAAATATGGAGGATATTTATAATGAAAGATACGATAATATCTCGGAATATCTAAGATCGGAGGATGATAGAAACTATTGTCTGCAAGGGTTTAGAGTAAGGAGCAAGATATTCACTAAAGACTTTAGCAGACATTGAATCATTTGGATTCTTTGAAGTCAAACTTATTCTTTGTGATTTGTCCACAGCTTTCTTCATAGTTTCGCATAATCTGCTTTTCGGTACTAAATTTTCTATTGAATGTTTCCAATATAATGATACACAGGAAGCACGAAGAGGTATATAATTTCGGACGAGAATATTTATGAATATATCGTCAGAAATATCGAAGATATTGCTGATGATATTTTGGAATTTCTAAGTTCGATGGTTGATGGAGAAAGATTTTCCGCAAGATTTTAACATGACTTCGGAGCAAGATATTCTCTAAAGATTTCAACGGATTCAGAATTATCTGGATTCTTTGAATATAGGGTATGGTCCTTGTATTTGTCCTTGATCTCCTTCATGGTTAACTCTATCCGTTTTCCAGTTCCAATGTTTCTGAGTTTTTCCAACATATTATTCTTTATCATCCAACTTCTGATGACTAAGGTTGTTTACGGTTGTCTACAGTTTCTGCTGCTTCATTTAGATTTTTCAACATTCAGAGTATCGATTCGTAAACTTGGTGCCTTTTCAAAATTTCAGAATTGAAGATCGTAATTCTAGGAGATAATTGTTATATGTATACATATAACTATTGATGTAGAAATGCTACAAGATTCGAAATACTGATTGCTGATTCCCGGTAATTGGTATGGTAATTATTGTTACAGGGTATAGATGAATACAAGATGGGGTTTCAATGAATATAATGATTTTTTTTTTGGAAAGTCTAAATTCATTGAAGTTGCTGGTAATTTTACTGCTAATGTGGTGAAATATAAACGGTTCTCCGATAACGATGACGACAGGCAAACTTATATATCGAGATTATAATAAGGCTAATTCGAATGGAAGTTGAAGTTGATTTGTTGAAGCTGTGATAAAATTGACTAATTTGAAAAAAGTTGCAATGTTATTTTCGGTAATAACAATGCCAAAGGAGCTAACACAGACACGTGTTAAACTTTTATTTAGGGTCCGAGAGTTTTCAGGTGCATAACTATATGTGTCAATATCTTCTTCCATTGATGAAGTGCGGTTAGTTCATCCTTCCAATTGAGGTGTTCTCAAGAATCATGAAAAGTTTGAACGTAAATTAGAATTGTCAAGGTACAAATAGCGTTTAAAATGAAATCAAATGGCAAACTTGAAGAATTATTTAGTTTCTATATTATAATCAATATTTTAATTCATTTTAATTGTCCAATGTCATTAGTCCATAGTCGATAATCCACAGTTAACAGTCCAATAATTCATACATAGTTTAATATATAATATTCGAATTAATTAATTCATATCGTGACCTGTGTACATGTCTCAGACTCGATCACAACTCAAAGTATATATATTATTTGAGAATTAACCTCAACCCTGTATAGAGAACTCGATCATTACTGCATATAGAGTGTCTATGGTGATTCCAAATAATATATATAGATGTGTCGATATGATATGTCAAAACCTTGTATACGTGTCCCGATATTTAAAGTGCGTAAAAATAAATAACAGAATTAAATGACGATAAATAAAATTGCGAGAATGTAAATTGCGATAATTAAATTGCGATAAATAAAATGTAATCAGTTAGCTAGGAGTAATTAGCTAGGAACAGTTAGCGTGGATTCTTAACAAAATTACTCATAGTTAATTTGTTTATTTCTAACAAATTTTATTTTGTCAAATGTTTTCTTCATTATGCCACTTGTTGGATTCTGATAAATCAAAATTCAAATATGAAATTGGATGAATATGGTTATTCTGTGGTGAACCGATTTGTATATCGGTGGATGTAAGTAGGATAGTATATGACTGTTGAAACAGATTCGAAGAACGTACAATGTAACTTATTAATGTGAAATTTAAATATTCCTCAGGTATTACCTACCCGTTAAAATATTTTCACCAATAATAGTTTGTACAAAAGAATTTTTAATTACAATCTTTATGAAAACACATGTACATATATATTTTCTTCAGATGTATTCATGGATTTAATGAGTTAATATGATATTAAACTCATTTGCTTTTCGATTGGAACTAGAATAAATTATCTCTAAAACTTTAGAGATTACATAATTGCCGCCTAATAGATCTCCAATGAAATTATGAATCAATACTTCATCGTTGATTTTTATTAGTACTCCGTGGTATCTATGGTACGTACGACGTTGAGGCTCGAGGTATAGATTGTGATGTCGAGGTGTGGGATGCGGATGTTGCTGTTAGTGGTACTATTGCTGCTGGTGCTGTTGTTGAAGCTGGTACGTTTTGCACCATATTTTCCAAGGTTACAGCTAGGGCGCGAAGCTCGTTGACTTCTTCTATTATACCGGGATGATTATCGGTTCGGACGAGCGGATGAATGAGGTTTAGAATCTGAGATAGTATATGATCGTGACAAGATACTCTGGAAATGAGAGAGAAAATGGTGTCTCGAACAGGTTCGCCAGTAAACGCTTCAGGTTCATTGTCAAGAGGTGAATTCGGTTGGTGGAAGGGATCGTCTTCTTCGCGTCCCCATTGATTAAGTCGACTACGAACCCATCAGATGAATTGGGGATGGATGATTGGTTGATTTCTTCTGGTGACGCTGCTTCCGGAGCTTAGGTGAATATCCGTGTCGGAATGACTGTCAGAATCTGAGGAATTCGAACTGGTTGAGGGATTCATCTCGTACGATTAGATGAAGGATTTTTGATAAGAAATAGATTATAGGATGTAGATTAGTACCCTGCAATACATAGTTTACATATGCATATATAATACTAAAATCCCATAAGTTACGGAGGAATCTACGGAAGCTGTCAGGCAAAGGTAACAATAACAGTTACGCTAAGATATGAATTTATCTATACACTGTCTATGCAATAGAGGCAGTAAGACGTGTCTAGACTTTAAGGATGATAAGCAAATAATTTTCGACACTAAATGATAAGCAAAACTTTTGACATGCAGACACGGTCGGAGTCCAGACTCACTAATGCATCCTAACGATTTATCAGTTAGACACACTAATGCAAGACCTGGTTCGCTAAGACCACCGCTCTGATACCACATGTCATACCCCGTCCAAAATCTTCATGAACGAATACAATAACATCTGGTACCATTGCGATGAACGGACCTCTATATGCCCTGAATGACTCCATGTAATATGAGCAAATGCACAGCGGAAGGTTTCTTTCATACCTGAGAATAAACATGCTTTCAAGTGTCAACCAAAAGGTTGGTGAGTTCATAGGTTTATCATAAAATAATAAAATTCATCATTTTGATAGACCACAAGATTTAAATGTTGCATGGTACAAATGGGCCCGAATCCTATACCCACCTGTAATGTACATGCGATATATTTTAAATACAGTACACCTTTCTCATGTACGAAATCCTTTTTCATAAATCTTAGTAACCGTACACATATCTCGTGCACAAAAATAACATACACATAACCCGTGTATAAAATCATTCTCTCGATACATAACATTCATATCAATTGGTGGCAATTATCATGTCCACATATTTCAATGGTGGCAATTATCATATCTACATAATTCAAAGGTGGCAATTATCATGTCCACATAATTCAACGGTGGCAATTATCATGTCCACATAATTCAATAATAAACCGCGGAACTTCTGTCTGCATAATAATTCATTCGAGGAATGTTTTGCTTGTGTCTATCTCGCCAAATATTTATAAAAGCATTTCATGTATTCGCAGTTCACAAATATATTTCAAAAGCATTTAATAAAGCAGTTGTAAAAACAGCGCATTTATTCTCAGTCCCAAAAATGTAAAGAGTAACAGGGAATCAAATGAACTCACCTAATGTATTTTGTAGTAAAAATACATATGACTAAATTGAACAATGCAGGGTTGGCTTCGGATTCACGAACCTATATCAAGTATATATATTAACACATATACTTGTAATCAAGCAACTAAATTTACATATTATTAGTGATATAATTGTTATTTTAATAAATTTACTTTTTATAATAATAATAATTTTTAAAAAAAAAATGATAATACTAATAATGATAATAATAATAATAATAATAATGATAGTAATGATAATCCTAATATTTATTTTAATAATAATAATAATGATAGTAAGTATAATATTTATATTAATATAGTAATAATAATAATAATAATAATAATAATAATAATAATAATAATAATAATAATAATAATAATAATAAGAACAATAATAATAATAATAATATTACTAAAAGTGACACTAATACTAATATTAACCATAGTAGTTATGTTCTCATGATATTACATATATTAGTCGTTAAAACATATATAATAATAACAATGTTAATAATACTAATATTCTTATTTATAACTATAATCATAATCATAATATTAAAGTTTTAAAATTAATACTAATATCATAAGTAATACTCATAATAATAATAATAGATATAATACTTATTTTTTATGATAATAATAATAAATACAATTTTGATACTTATAATAATAATTATAATACTAATAAAAACAATAACAATAATAATCATAATAATAACTAATAATAATAATGATAGCAATTAAAATAAAAGTGTATACCCTCTCCAAGCTTTTTCTAAAAAGAAACGCCCCAAACGAGGATTGAACCCGAGACCTTCCGCTAACCCGCACACCCATCAAACCACTCTTCTATGCTGTGATTTCTGTATTTATTCGTAACCCAATTTATATATATCCCGTTCTAATTGTCTCAGCCCAACAACAATTTAAAGTGGATCACGGCCCAATACTCTTAACATAACGGCCCAACAGCAAAATTAATTGAATCTGTAACATTTGTTTTTCTATTTCGCTGGTAAATGAAGAAAGTATCGGACAAGCTACCCCACCCATTATCAAGTAGGTTATAGAATACTTAGTGGTTTCAATTTTGGTGGCTCATCATCATTATCATTTACGGTTTTTAACTTCATCCCCACCCATCATTTTCATTTATAACTTTATGACTAAAATGATTAAATGCATAAGAGAAGTAACGATGGTTAGTGTGGTGGTCAACTTGGTTTGTTAAGGCAGGAATAAGGTAAAAGTATTATATCTTATCGAGCAATAGTAGAAGAGATGGTCATTGAAACCGGAGCAACAAACCGAAAAAAATAGCAGTACGTGGTGGGTATTTTTGAGTGGATTTTGGTGGTGTTTTTATGGGTTTTTGTTGAATGGTTTCGAATAGAAGAAGAGTAGTATCAACAGCAGTTGCAGCATGTAGGTTTGGTGTGGTTGGAAACAGAAGACGATGATGGTTATGGGTTGAGTAGCGACAATAATTAATAGTAATATTTTTTGGTTCTTGTGATGATCATGAATAAGTACTCGAAGAAAAACTATGTCGGTTCTCAAAGCAAAGATTTCGAATGGGTAATAAAGCATACGTCAAACTCTAATACAACACCCTCGTAAAAGAACCACATTAGAAAAGGGCTCCCCTTCAGTTGCATGTGTCCCGTTAAAAGAATTAGCATCCTTTGTGTATATTATTAAGTGCTATGTTTTTTTTTTCTTTTCTTTTCAAAGTAAAGATTATGATAGGCTTCAAGTTGTTACAAAGCGTACGACAAATGGTATTGTTATTGGAAAAAATAAAAATGATTATAGGAAACAACCTGATGGTTTCGTTGTGGGAAGAGGAAGGTGATCGATGGTGTTCCTGGTGGTTTTGTAGTTGCAAACGGTAATCGGATAGAGATGATGGTGGTATGGTTATGATGGTTTGCAATGGTTGTAACAAGAAATAGAAACCAAGATAGTTGCGGGTAGTAGCATGAATAAAGAAGAAATATACAATAGCAATTGGTAGCGGTTTAGAAACAGAAAAGATACAGCGGTTAGATGATGATATTCGTGTTTGTTTTTAGACCGAATTAAACAGAAAAATAGATTGGAAAAGTTAAGGCAGTGGTGGCAGTTGTTCATAAAAGAAACAGAAATAAAGTAGAAGCAGTTTAGTAGCGAGCAAAAAAAAATATAAGGCGAGGTGGTTGATGGCTTTGGGTATGGTGGTGTTCTTTTTAGTGAGTGAAGGTGATGGGTTTCACGATGGTTGTTAAGGTGGTTCTAGGGTGGTGAATGGTGATTATTCACATAAGTTGAAGAGTGATGGTTGTAGCGGTTTTGAGGAGATAGAAGGATGATCGTAAACTCCATCAAACAAGAAGGCAAGAAAGAAAGAAAAAAAATGTGTATATACATATGGAGAGAGATAGGTGATATGTTCTTGCAGGGATGGATGTGAATATATATATACAATCATATATGGAGAAAATTAATCTATCGGTGAATCAACAATAATGTAGTTACAGTATGGAGTATAATAATAATACTCTTAATTAAGGGAAGGTGAGAATGTCATGAAACAGAATATGAGGACAAGAAATCGAGTAATCATAATCACAATCAATAACAGTAAATCTCAATCAGTAATAGTAATTAGTATAATATTGATTATAATTTAATTTAAATATAAAACGTGTGAATTCTTAGCCGTCATCTACTATTCCTTTCACGGACTGGATTTCGTACTCCATTGTTAATCAGTGGCGGATAAAAAGTATTACGAAAAATCCCAAAATTTTAAATTAACTATATTTATTTATTTTGGTCATTATGGTATAAAATTTGATCATTAACTATTAAATAAAAATTACATTAATTATTCACTCCTAACCCCTAAGTAAAATATAAAAAGTTTTAAAATTTGACAAACAACTACTAAATATATTATTAAAAAGCCTAAAATTTATAAAACTCATTTTCGGATTACCGTTTATTTTAAAATTATATAAGTTTGAATTTTAACTCATTTACTATTCATTTAATAACAATTGAGCGTTACCATCGTTTACGAAATAGATTCGAAATCACAAAATATATATTTAATATACTTTATTTATGTATATAGATATGTTTTAAATATTAATTATCATAATATATTTTTATTTTATTAATTTTTAATAACAACAACATATAATACTTCAAATTATTATTATTTATATATACATACACACATATTTATTTACAATTAATTTTTCGTGAATCGTCAAGAGCAGTCGAAGGTCAATTGAATATATGAAACAGTTCAAACTTTTTGAGACTCAACCTAACAGACTTTGCTTATCGTGTCAGAAACATATAAAGATTAAGTTTAAATTTGGTCGGAAATCTCCGGGTCACTACAACAAGTATCCTAAAATGGAAAATACTCTTTAAGTAGAAACTTTCTAAGTATAGAAACTTACTAAAAATAGGAAACTTTCTAAAAATAGAAACTTACAAGGAATAGAAACTTAGTGAAACAAACTATACATAAACACGTACTTAAACTCAAACATGGGCAAAACACTTAACTACTCTTAAATGTCAATAGGTTGACTTTTCTGCTCACTCGTTCAACTCTCTATTCTGAGGAATAACTCTCTCTCTACTTACTAAGGTGAATTCATAGCCCCTCTTTACTGCTAGCAAACTTACTTACTTTACTTGGGGTGAGACACATGCTGTTTTTACTTTTTACACTTTAGATACAAGTACCAAACTGTTAAACTATGCTATACCCGGCTATGTCTGACTAAGTCCCTACAGTGATATTTTTAATTGCTACTGCATGCTTAATTATTGGGGGTAGGCCTATCGGGAGTAACGTCCCCGATACATTTGACTAAGTCTTTGTATTACTTGATAATGAAATTAAAACTGACAAGGACAGACACAACTTGTCATGGGGCAAACTTGAACGTTTAGTCTAAATATCACGCTTTGGCATAACTTTAGATCCTACGGGAGATCAACTTTACAAACTAAATCTTGTGGTCTAAAACAACGGTCAAACTTTTGTTAAACCTATGAACTTCACTCAACCTTTTTGGTTGACACTTTAGCATGTTTTGTCTCAGGTGCTGTCTGATTCAAGCTTACTTATCTACTGCTTATGTGATGCTACTTGGACATAGGATCAAGAGATTATCGCATATTTTACTATTGCATTTAAACATTTACTTTATTCCTTTGTAACGACATTTCATTTTTCCGCTGCGTACTCTCAATAAAGTTTGATTTTATCATTTAGTATTGTTCTCGTTATTATAATATGTTGGTATATATTGATATTACGTCACATTTCGCCCAGGCCCCAATTAGGGGTGTGATAGATTAGTATCAGAGCATAACCAGGCTGCTATAGAGAACCAGGATTGCATTTTTATGTGTGCCTTATTTGCTAGCTAGGGTGCCTTAACAATCTAGGAAACTATAACCTTTCCTGCTTTAGACTTTAATGCACTTAGGATTGCCCTATAATCTTAACATTCATGCTTTCCTAAACTTAACTAAAAGATTCTAATCAAAGTCTCTTTCCTAATGATAGGATGTCAAGCTCAAGCGTTAACAAGCCCAACAAGGCAACTCACAACCCTACTACCGAAGTTGGTGTTGGACACTCTGAAACATCAAGACCTATTCAAAGTCCTTCTTACAGTCCTGCCTCACCAAACTATAGTCCGGATACTCTACCTGCTTCTCCTAAAGTTCACCCAACTCAAGGATCTGAAAGCGAAGGAGAAAGCCCTGCTGATTCTGCTGACTCTGGCTCTTTTCACTCATTGGTACATAAACCAATGAGTACTCCTGAATGGGATGCTCTTCAAAATCTCCCTAACTACGACAATGACTTCTCAAATTACGAACCTAAAGAAGAGCCTATTGAAGAATCATCCGAAAACTCAACTCTAAAGAGAAAGCAACCCGAACCCGCTACCAGTCCATTATTCTGTAATAACGAGAAGCATGTATGGGTGAAGACTGATATCATCAACCTTCAGAGTAGCTGTGAGAAGAATAGGGAGTTTAGTAGACGTCATGTTGCTCGAATGGAAGTGCGTCTAAACAACCTAGAAGAAGAAACAAAATCTTGAAGGAAATTATCAAAGAGTCTCTCGAATCTCAAACCGAAAGGCTGGAGAAACTTGTGAAGGATAACATGGAAAAAGTGATGAAGCAGTTTGAGGACGAGAAGAAGAAATATGAAGATTATTTCAATCTTAATATTCTTTAGTTATCTTTCCTATTTTTTTCCATCTATGTAAAGGCTACGCCTTAAAACTATTTCTAATTCCGAATCGTGTATTAAGGCTTATTTAATGCCTCGTTCCATAATAAAATAAAGTGATTTATTTATATCATGTGATATTAATACTTTATCTTATTCCTACTTGTAATTGCTCAACCCTATAACTTGTTAACTTATCCGACTTATGTTCACTTATGTAGCGACATCATGGTTCGTCCAGCTGCACCTACTGTTAACAATATCGTCTTGACTACTGAGCAATTCCAACAACTACTCACTGCCGCACAAGGCAACAATTAAGCTAACAATGTTAATCCTCAAACGAAACCTTGTTCCTACAAGGATTTTTCAAACTATCATCCTCCTGCATTTAAGGGAACCGAGGAAGCTGTCGAACTAGTCCATTGGTTCGAGAAGATGGAATCTATTTTCCATATTTGTAAATGTGGTGCTGACGATCGAGTAAAGTATGCCACTAGCTCATTGGGTGGTAATGCTTTAACTTGGTGGACTGCTCATGCCAAGTCCGTAGGAATTGATAATGCTAATGCAATTCCATGGGACGAACTCAAAAGCATGATGGTCAATAAATTTTGCCCGAGGAGTCAAGTTTAGAAACTTGAAGCGGAGTTCTGGGAACTCAAGGTCAAGGGTACTGATATTGAGAACTACACCAATCGTTATTTGGAACTTTCTACTCTATGTCCTGAGATGTTTCCTACCGAAGCTAGAAGAATTGAGCGGTATATTGAAGGTCTTCCCGAGGATGTTCAAGGGAATGTTATAGCTGCCGAGAAGGTTACTCTGGATACTGTGATTCTTATGGCACAAAATCTGATGTTGGCCAAGAGAAGAAGAGTGTTGGCCAATAAGCAGGTTGAAACCAAGGGTAATGATGGTAAGAGGAAGTTTGAGCCATCTCAAGGTTCGGCTCAGAATGATAATAAGAAGCCTGCAGATGGTACAAGGTCGAATTGTAAGGGTACTTATCCCTTCTGTATTCGTTGTGAGAGGCATCACCCGGGGAAGTATACTGCGGTTTGTGCATTGTGTAAGAAAGTGGGACACGTAGCTAAGACGTGTAAGACTCCTCCAAAGGATAAGGCTATTGTTCCAGCCAAAGCTCCTCCAACCTGCTATACTTGTGGAGAAAAGGGACACATTAGTCCTAATTGTCCTAAGAAGAAGGATAATCCCGCTACTGGAGCTAATGCTACTGCTGCGAAGGGTCGTGCGTTTGTTATCACTGCTGTTGAAGCTCGAGATGAGGATGAGGTCATCACGGGTACGTATCTTGTCAATAATTGTTATGTAACTATTTTATTCGATACTGGTGCCGACCGAAGTTATGTGTCTAGTGATTTTTGTACCCTATTTACTGAAAAGCCTCAACCCTTAGAAACTAAACGATTAGTAGAAGTAGCCAATGGAAAGATCATGCAAGTCGATAAAATCTATAAAAACTGCAACTTAATCTTAGCCGATAAGGAATTTAAGATAGACCTTTTGCCGGTCGAGCTCGGAAGTTTTGACGTTGTAGTCGGAATGGATTGGTTACGTCCATCACATGCTGCTATCATGTGTTACGATAAAACTGTTCATGTTCCATTGGGAAATGGAGAGACTCTCATCATCCAAGGTGAAAAGAGTGGTTCCAATCTCAACATCATCTCCTGTATTAAAACTCGTAAATACCTTATGAAAGGTTATCCAGCTATTCTAGCTCACGTTAAAATGATTGAATCGAAAGAGAAGCGTATTGAAGATGTACCTATGGTTAAAGACTTTCCCGATGTGTTTCCCGAAGATCTTCCTGGTCTTCCACCTCCTCGACAAGTTGAATTTCAAATTGATTTAACTCCTGGTGCTGCTCCTATTGCTAAAGCGCCGTATCATTTAGCACCCTCCGAGAAGAAGGAATTATCCAACCAGCTCCAAGAACTATTGGATAAAGGTTTCATTCATCCTAGCTCGTCCCTATGGGGAGCTCCTATTCTATTTGTTAAGAAGAAAGATGGTACGTTAAGGATGTGTATAGATTATCGCGAACTTAACAAGCTTACTATCAAGAACCGTTATCCATTGCCACGTATTGATGATCTATTCGACCAACTTCAAGGGTCAAGCATCTATTCAAAAATTGATTTGAGATCTGGTTATCACCAACTCCAAGTCAAGGGATCCGATATTCCTAAGACTGCTTTTCGTACTCGCTATGGACACTATGAGTTTTGTGTTATGCCTTTTGGTTTGACCAATGCTCCTACTGTATTCATGGATCTTATGAATCGTGTCTGCAAGCCTTACCTCGATAAATTCGTTATTGTGTTCATTGACGATATTTTGATATATTCCAAGAGTGAGAAAGAACATGAGCAACATTTGCGTATGATTCTTGAACTCTTAAGAAAGGAACAACTCTATGCTAAATTTTCTAAGTGCGAGTTTTGGCTCAAAACCGTACAATTCCTTGGACATGTTGTTGATAGAGACGGAATACATGTCGATCCAGCTAAGATTGCTGCTATTCGGAACTGGGAGATACCAAAGACTGCGAAACATATTCGCCAGTTTTTGGGACTTGCCGGTTACTATCGAAGGTTCATAAAAGATTTTTCTCTCATTGCTAAACCTCTTACGAAGCTAACTCAAAAAGGGAAGAAATTTGAGTGGTCCGAAGAACAGGAATCTGCTTTCAAGATTCTGAAGGAGAAATTGACCACAGCCCCGATTCTATCTTTACCTGAAGGTACTGACGACTTAGTTGTTTACTGCGATGCTTCGAAGCAAGGCTTTGGTTGTGTTTTAATGCAACAAGAAAAGGTTATTGCCTACGCAACTAGGCAGTTGAAGAAACATGAAGAGAACTATACCACACATGACCTTGAGTTAGGTGCCGTGGTATTTGCATTAAAGATATGGAGACATTATTTGTATGGTACCCATTTTATGGTGTACAATGATCATAAAAGTCTTCGACACATCTTTGATCAAAACAGCTGAACATGAGGCAAAGCCGATGGCTCGAGTTATTGAACGATTATCACTGTGAGCTTAAATATCATCCTGTCAAGGCGAATGTAGTTGCCGATGCCCTTAGTCGGAAAGACGATGTTAAACGTGTTCGTGCTCTAAACCTGAAAATCAAATCAAATCTTATCTCACGAATCTGTGAAGCTCAATTAGAAGCCATTAAACCGACACTTATCGAAGGTGAAGGACCCATTGGTTTTGAGAACCAACTTCAAGTGAAAGCTAATGGTACACGGTATTTTGGCAACAGAATTTGGGTTCCTCGTTTCGGTAATCTCCGTGAACTAGTCTTGGATGAAGCATATAAGACTAGATATTGTATTCATCCCGGTTCCAGTAAAATGTATCACGATGTGAAGCAATTCTACTGGTGGCCTAACATGAAAGCCGGCATTGCTACTTATGTTAGTAAGTGTCTTACTTGTTTGAAGGTCAAGGCCGAACATCAAAAGCCTTCTGGTCTGTTGACACAACCCGATATTCCGCAGTGGAAGTGGGAATGTATCACTATGGACTTTGTTACTAAGTTACCTAAGACTGCAAACGGTAATGATACTATTTGGGTCGTAGTTGATTGTCTTACTAAATCTGCACATTTCATACCGATCAAGGAAAATGACAAGATGGAGAGATTAGCACAGCTTTATATTAAAGAAATCACCTCACGTCATGGTGTTCCTATTTCGATTATTTCTGATCGCGACAGTCGATTCGTATCCAGATTTTGGAAAACTTTACAATCTGGTCTCGGAACTCAACTCGACATGAGTACAGCTTATCATCCTCAAACTGATGGTCAAAGTGAACGGACTATTCAAACCATGGAAGATATGCTACGTGCTTGTGCAATCGATTTCGGCAAAGGATGGGATAGACATCTACCTTTGGTTGAATTTTCTTACAACAACAGTTATCACTCTAGCATTAAAGCTGCACCTTTTGAAGCTTTATATGGACGTAAGTGTAGATCCCCTCTGTGTTGGGATGAACTTGAGGACAGACATTTAACTGGTCCTGAAATTATCCACGAAACTACCGAAAAGATCGTTCAGATTAAGCAACGTTTAGAAACTGCCCGTAGCCGACAGAAGAGCTATGCCGATAAGAAACGAAAGGACATCGAATACCAAGTTGGAGATAAAGTCATGTTGAAAGTATCCCATTGGAAAGGTGTTGTTCGCTTCGGTAAGCGAAGTAAACTCAGTCCACGATATGTAGGACCTTTCACAATCACTGAAAGGGTCGGTCCGGTGGCATATTGATTAGAACTACCAACCGAACTCAGTCAAGTACATGATGTGTTTCATGTCTCAAATCTTAAACGGTGTCTTGCTGATGACACACTCGTTATTCCTCTGGATGATGTTCGCATTAATGAGAAAATGCATTTCATTGAAGAACCTATAGAAATCATGGAAGGAGAAGTCAAACAAATGCGTAAAAGCAACATACCTATCGTTAAAGTCCGGTGGAATTCGCGTAGAGGCCCCGAATATACCTGGGAACGCAAAGACCACATGAAACGGAAATATCCCCATCTCTTCTCAACTGCTGATGCAAACGAGGAATCTACTTAAAAACTTCGGGATGAAGTTTTCAATAACGGGGAGGTACTATAACGACTCTCATTTTTCCATACTATATTTCTCATTTTTCCATTCTATACTTTTCCTTATTAAATGCCCAATAAAACAATTAAACTTAATAATTAAACTTTAATCGATAAAGGTTAAGCATTAAGAATTATAAAATACGATAATCAACTTTGTACAAGTTAATAAAAATAATAAGTTAATAAACTTTTGTGAGTAAATATATAACTAAAAAGACTTGTGTAATTGAAATAAATAAACTTGGATAATTAAGGGTTATTAAGCTAAATTAAAGTGCAAGGTTTAAAGTGAAAAATGTAAACCCTAATCACCTAAAAGCCCTAGCCAATTTTTAAAGGGTAAAATTACCCATTTACCCCTCAAATTTTTGGCACCCATCACCACCATAACTTCCTCATCAAGTCTAACTTGTTCCCTAAGTAATTCCTTATAAAACCCTAATTCTAGAATAATCCTAACACTCCTATAAATAGAGACCTAGCCTAACTCATTCCATGTACCAAATCATAATTACACCTCACTCTAAAATCTCTACCCTCTCTCTCTAAATTTCGGCCAAAACCGAAATCCCCCACCACCCATCAAAATCCTTGAGGGTTTCCAAGTAATCTTCAAGTGTTCTTCGCGTTCTTCGTGATCTTCTAGAATCTTCAAGGTGTTCTTCAAGATATTCAAGGCTTTGATCTTCCATCTTCATCAAGTTCTTCTTTTCTTTGTTAATCTTCTTGGATCTTCAAAGGTATAACATAAACCCTAAACTATTTTCATAAACTTTGATCTTTGTTAATTCGTATGCATATTATAAACATGTTATACATAAGTAATTACATAAACACCTAGATCTTCACATGTAAAAAAAAAGATAAATCTATACATATACATATACATGTCGACTAGAAAAAAAGAGGGGGAAAGAAACTTTGATCTTTAAAACCCTAGATATAATTAAGAGATTTGTTAGTGGTTAATTAAGGAAACAAAATAACTATATATACATATACATATATATATCGACACATATACATATATACATGTAAAAAAATAAATTTTTGTATACATATATGTAACGACCCGCACTTTTCCGATCGTTCTATACTTATGAGATTAATATTTACATAAATTAAACCTTACCAACATGATAAGCAATCCAAATTGTTGAGACTTATGTTTTTGAAAAGAGTTTTACACAACGTTTGACCGTCTAGTTTGACCGATGATATCACGAACTATACAATATATGATAATTATACATACATATTTAACATGATCTAAGGATGTTTTAATATCTCATTTTGTATTAATAACAAAAAGTCATAAGTATATTTTGAAACTACTAACTTAAGTTTTCAAAACAATAACCTACGTAACGTTATTTGACATAAATACTGATGATTTATAATGTTTATACATATATCGTATAAGTAATGTATTTAATCATTTTTAAAGGGCTTTTATACATAAAACAATATAAGTATATTTACAAAAGATAGTTATATTTGAATTCTCGTTCCGTTTCCTCAATAATCCTATACGTATATCTAGGGTACTATACACAGCTTCTAGAAGTATTTACTATTGGTATATACCAATAGAAATCTTCAATTATTGGAATAATATGTCATTCATGACATAATAAATTTTAACTTATCTTAGATATTTTCACTAAAAACCAAATTTTCAAGCCTATAAATAAGCACCATTTCTAACTCATTTTTACACATTCATTTTCCAAATTTTACTTCCAATTTTCACACACACTTGCAAGAACTCTCTCAACTTTTATTTTACTACTTCTTTCCAGCAACTTTACATTTTAAACTTGAGGTAAAAACTCTACTTCAACTCTTTTTCAATTCATATATTTAAAGCTATATATATAAGAGTTTATAAACTAGAACATAGTTTGAATGATTTCAAACTTGTTCGCAAACTAAATAGATCCTTCTAACTTAACTTTTAAAATACTTCAAGACCTGTAACATATCTTAATTATATGCTAACTTAACAAGGTATAACTTGTTTTTTCAAAGAACACCTTAAAAACTGAATTTACGACGTCGGAGTGCAACCTGGGGCTGTTTTGGGTTGGATAATTAAAAACCATCTTAAACTTTGAATTGGAGGTTTATTTTCTGGAAAAATGATTTTTACTATGAATATGATAACACATAAAAATTTCATGATTTAACTCAAAGTATAAGTATTTTTAGAAAAATAATCATTTGAGGTTGTTTACATGATGGAAAATGATTAACTTCATAAGTTTCACTAAAGTTTGACCTATGACCTGTGATTTCGAATACAAACTAAGGTATTTACAGTTCATAGTCTTAAAGAGGGACTCGATCCAAGGAAGTGGCAAGTTGAATCAACGAAAACGGAGTTGTAACGAAGAAACTATGACCAAAACGAGATCGGATATCTAAGACTAGTTTAGCTACGAAAATAATTGGAGAAAATTAAATAAATCACATCTTTTTAAAATAACATGATATTTTATATATATGTACTCATAATTTAATTTTATATGGTTCAGGATCACCCGTAAACAATACGAGAAGATTAATCATAAGATCCCATGATTGTACGCAACATGTCATTTGACAACACCGGTACTTTATGTACGCAACACGTCATTTGACAACACCGGTACCATGGGTCAAGATTAATCTCGACCAATACATATACGATGGGGTTTTATTTATTTCGTTGGGGGTTTTATTTATTTCATTGCGGGTATATTAAACATCTAAAAATGAACCATTAAAATTGAATTACTAACAACGAACTGCTAACTACGGACTAAGGAATTATTCAAAGTATTAAAAGTATAACAAGTATATATATGTGACGTTTGTTTAAAAAGAAAAGGTATTGATATATTATATATGGATAGGTTCGTGATATCAACCGGAGACCAAGTCAAATTATATATATCTTCAAGACGAAAGTGAGTATATAGTCCCACTTTTAAACTCTAAATATTTCGGGATGAGAATACATGTATTTTATGTTTTACGTTATGGACACAAGTAACTGAAAATATATTCTACGTTGAGTTGTACCACTGGCATACTTCCCTGTAGCTTGGTAACTAATATTTACAGCGGTATTGTAAACGCGAATCCTGTTGATAGATCTATCGGGCCTGACAACCCCAACCGGACTGGACGACCAGTATTCAACGGTTGCACAGTACTTCGTTTCGTGACTACACTTGGTACGGTGTAGTAAGATTTCATAATAAAGGGAATATGCGACGTGATTAAATGTTAAGTATGGTTACCAAGTGCTCAACCACTTAGAATATTTTTATTAAACTGTTTATATACGAAATCTTGTGGTCTATATATATATATTGCTGCCGGCATTAAACCTATATCTCACCAACTTTATGTTGACCTTTTAAAACATGTCTATTCTCAGGAGATTACTAAAGCTTCCGCTGCATAATGTTGAATTTGAGCAGGATCTTGCGTACGCATATTTGTGTCAAAAATAAAACTGCATACCCGAGGATCTGTGTTGTAAAATATGCTAGAAACCGTGTTGTTATCATTATATGTAAAGTTTGTAAGTCGAAGATTATCGCTAAACGATAATCATTTTTATGTTGTCCAAAGCTTGTAACAAAAATAAGAATCATGGTTTGTAATGTATAATATATGCAGTTTTTCTTTTAAAAATGTCGCATATAGAGGTCAATACCTCGCAATGAAATCATACGTTATTTAACACGTTCTTATGGTTAAGGACGGGTTATGACATGTGGTATCAGAGCGGTGGTCTTAGCGAACCAGGTTTGCATTAGTGTGTCTAACTGATAAGTCGTTAGGATACATTAGTAAGTCTGGACTTTGACCGGGTCTGATTTCAAAAACCATTGCTTATCACTGTTGGTTAAAATTTATATGTAAATATTATGTAGTACTAATGAGTTAGTTGTGGTGTGATAGATGTCGGGCTCAAAACTTATTATCACATTCAGCGACTCCGAATCAGAATCTTCAGATGGTGTTCCAGTCATTAACCTATCCGATGACGAAAATAATATCTTTGGGGAAGACTCACAAATTCCGGATGAACCAACTATAGAAAATCTGGAAAGTGAACCCGAGGAGGAAAGTGAACCCGAGGAAATTACGAAAGACAAATTCGAACAAGGAAAGAAACGAAAAGCTAATGAATTAGAAAATTCAAATCTCGAGTTTAGGGAGGATGATGTGGCACCAACTCCACTAAACACTACCACCCCTATTCCCGCTATTCCTATTCGTGCTGTCCCGGCATCTAGTTCTTCAGCCCCACCGCTAAAATATAGGCAGACAGCTAGGATAAGCGTTAGGCCATTCATTGGAACTAAACGTCCTAGAAAATAGACCAAACGATGCGCTGCCGTATTAAACCATGGGATCATATAATGTTTTGTATAATATTATTAGTGTGGTTTGCTTAATGTTCGATGTAAGATAAGCATATGTAAAATAGTGAAGTGTGAAATGCAATAATTTTCCATGGTTAAGTATTATTTAGATTGTAGTAATTGGTTCGGTACTAAGCTATTAAGTATGAACATTAACGGGTAGGTACTACCCTAGATATAATTATAAAATGCTAATAAGAAGAAAAGGCTTTTATAATAATACCTGGTTCATATTATTAATAAGCTATAATGTACTGTAAATATACACTACATCTATAATATTCCATGTGAATAATTATTTTCTTTTCATTCTTATAGAAGAATATGGCGCGATTGAACCGAATGACGGAACAAGAAATCCAGGAACTCATCAATCAGCGAGTGAACGACAGAATGTTATGGGTCGAGGCTGCAAGAGGTGCTGCAGTTAACCCAAATCCTCGTGTGGGGTGCACTTACAAAACTTTTCAAGCTTGCAAGCCCTCATCATTCAGTGGAACAGAAGGACCGATCGGTTTAACCCGGTGGATAGAAAAGATGGAAACTGTGTTCAAAATCAGTGGTTGTGTTGAAAAGGACATGACCAAGTATGCATCGTGCACTTTACAAGATAGTGCACTCACGTGGTGGAAAAATTATGTGAAGGCTGTAGGAGGAGATGTAGCTTATGATACTCCGTGGGAAGAATTCAAAACAATGTTAATCAACAAATATTGTCCAAGGAACGAGGTTAGGAAGTTGGAAGATGAGTTACGAAGTCTGAAGGTTATTGGTACTGAAATCACCAACTACAATCAGCGATTCATGGAATTAGTTTTGCTATGTCCTGAATTGGTTCCAACCGAAGAACGGAAGATTGAAATGTACAAAGATGGTTTGCCCAAAAAGGTCAAGGCAAATGTTACAGCATCGAAACCTAAGACAATTCATGAAGCTATAACCATGGCAAACGAGCTAATGGATCAGGTCATTTTGGATAAGAAAGCATTCAATACTGATGAGAAGGTATCAGGTAACAAGAGAAAGTGGAATGGAAGCTATGATCGAGGTAATCAACAACAAACTTTTAAGAAACAAGAAACCCCGAAAGGTGCGGGTAGTGGTTCAGGTTTTGGTTACAAAGGACAAAGTCCTTTATGCAACCGATGTCACAAACATCACTTTGGTTACTGTAGTGTGGTATGCAACAAATGTAATCGACAGGGTCATCTTGCTGAAGATTGTAGGGCTCTCGTTACGAATACAAATGGTGCCAAGACTCCTGCCACCAACGCAAATAGAACTGCTTTGGCTACCATTACTTGTTTTGGGTGTGGAAAACAAGGCCACTATAAGAGCCAGTGCCCGAATCCAGAGAAGAATATCGGACCTGCACGTGGAAGAGCATTTGTTATTAATGCTAAAGAGGCATGTGAAGACCCGGAGCTTGTTACGGGTACGTTTACCATTAATAACTTATCCGCATCTATTATATTTGATACTGGTGCTGATAGAAGTTACGTGTGTAGAGACTTTCACGCTAAATTGAATTGTTCATCATTACCTCTCGATGCTAAGTACATGATTGAGTTAGCTAATGGTAAACTAATTAAAGCCGATAAAATTTGCCGTGATTGTAAAATAAATTTAGCCGGAGAAACATTTAAAATTGACTTAATACCCGTAGAATTAGGAAGTTTTGATGTAATAGTCGGCATGGACTGGATGTCCAAAGTAGGAGCTGAAGTTGTGTGTGCCAAGAAGGCAATTCGCATTCCTCGTAAGAATAAAACGCCAGTAATGATTTATGGAGAGAAGGGTAACTCAAAGCTAAAACTCATTAGTAATTTGAAAGCTCAAAAGTGCTTGAAGAAAGGGTGCTATGCTATCTTAGCACATGTTAATAAAGTCGAAAAGAAAGAAAAAGAGAAGTGCATCAATGACGTGCCTGTGGCAAGAGATTATCCTGAAGTTTTTCCGGAAGAGTTGCCAGGATTACCTCCATTTAGATCTGTAGAATTTCAAATAGATCTTGTACCAGGAGCTGCACCGGTTGCCCGTGCTCCATATAGACTTGCACCGTCCGAGTTAAAAGAACTTCAGAGTCAGTTAAAAGAATTACTGGATCGTGGATTCATACGACCAAGTACTTCACCGTGGGGAGCTCCAATTTTATTCGTCAAGAAGAAAGACGGATCTTTCCGAATGTGTATAGATTATCGTGAATTAAATAAGTTAACTATCAAGAATCGGTATCCACTACCGAGAATTGACGATTTATTTGATCAACTCCAAGGATCATGTGTGTACTCGAAAATTGACCTAAGATCGGGCTATCATCAACTACGTGTCAAAGAAGAGGACATTCCGAAAACTGCTTTTCGGACACGTTATGGTCATTACGAATTTTTGGTCATGCCGTTTGGATTGACGAATGCGCCAGCTGTATTCATGGACCTCATGAATCGAGTTTGTAGTCCGTATTTAGATAAGTTTGTTATCGTTTTCATTGATGACATTCTTATCTATTCCAAGAGTGAGCAAGAGCATGAAGAGCATTTAAGGTTGATATTAGAGTTGTTGAGAAAAGAACAACTATATGCTAAATTTTCTAAGTGTGCTTTTTGGTTGAAAGAAGTTCAATTTCTTGGCCACGTTGTTAGTAGCAAAGGAATTCAGGTTGATCCAGCAAAAACTGAAGCCATTGAAAAATGGGAGACTCCTAAAACACCAATGCAGATACGCCAATTTTTGGGTTTAGCCGGTTATTATAGAAGGTTTATTCAAGATTTTTCCCGAATAGCTAAGCCGTTGACAGCATTAACGCAAAAAGGGAAGAAATACGAATGGACCTCGGAGCAGGAGAACGCATTTCAATTACTGAAGAAGAAGTTAACTACGGCGCCTATTTTATCGTTACCTGAAGGGAACGATGATTTTGAAATATATTGTGACGCTTCGCGACAAGGTTTTGGTTGCGTTCTTATGCAACGGAAGAAAGTTATTGCATACGCATCCCGACAATTAAAGATTCACGAGCGGAATTATACGACGCATGATCTAGAACTGGGAGCAGTCGTGTTTGCGTTAAAGATATGGAGACACTACTTATATGGGGTTAGATGCACTGTGTTTACTGATCATAAAAGTCTTCAACATATTTTTGATCAGAAACAGCTGAACATGAGGCAACGTAGGTGGGTCGAGTTAATAAACGACTATGATTGTGAAATTCGTTATCATCCCGGGAAAGCGAATGTGGTGGCTGACGCACTAAGCAGAAAGGAACGAGAACCAATTCGAGTACGAGCGATGAACATAAAAATTCGCATGAATCTCAACTCACAAATCAAAGAAGTTCAACGAGAAGCACTTACTAAAGAAAATATAGGAAATGAAATAATGAAGAAGTATGAGAAGCAACTCGTTATACGGGAAGATGGAATTCGATATTTTGCAAACCGTATTTGGGTACCGAAGTTGGGTGGATTAAGGAAGTTGATATTGAACGAGGCACATAAGACAAGATACTCGATACATCCTGGAGTTGGAAAGATGTATCAAGATCTTAAGACACATTATTGGTGGCCTAACTTAAAGACAGACGTTGCAACATATGTTGGGGAGTGTTTAACTTGTTCCAAGGTCAAGGCAGAACACCAGAAACCATCAGGGTTACTTCAACAACCAGAAATCCCAGAATGGAAATGGGATGGTATTACCATGGATTTCATCACGAAGTTACCAAAGACTGCCTGGGGATACGACACCATTTGGGTGATTGTTGATCGTCTTACCAAATCTGTCCATTTCTTGCCTATAAAGGAAACGGATAGAATGGAGAAACTATTACGATTGTATATAAAGGAAATTGTTTCAAGGCATGGAATACCTATTTCCATTATATCCGATCGTGATAGTAGATTTACCTCAAAGTTCTGGCAATCACTGCAGGAGGCACTAGGAACTCGTTTAGATATGAGTACCGCATATCATCCGCAAACCGATGGGCAGAGTGAAAGAACGATTCAGACTCTTGAAGACATGCTCAGGGCATGTGTGATCGATTTTGGAAACGGATGGGATAAGTATCTACCGTTAGCAGAATTTCCGTATAATAATAGTTATCATGCAAGCATTAAAGCTGCACCATTCGAAGCATTGTATGGAAGGAAGTGTAGATCTCCTATCTGTTGGAATGAAGTAGGAGATCGACAATTAACTGGTCCCGAGATCATACACGAAACGACTGAGAAGATAGTACAAATCAAGGAGAGATTGAAAACAGCCCGAAGTCACCAAAAGAGCTACGCCGATGTCCGAAGGAAACCATTAGAGTTTCAGATTGGGGACATGGTTATGTTAAAGGTGTCACCTTGGAAAGGTGTAATACGTTTTGGAAAAAGGGGTAAACTAAACCCAAGGTATGTAGGCCCGTTCAAGATCATCGAACGCATTGGACCGGTAGCTTATCGACTCGAGTTACCGCAACAACTCGCCGGAGTACACAATACCTTTCACGTCTCAAACCTTAAGAAGTGTCTTGCAAAGGAAGACCTCACCATTCCTCTTGAAGAAATCCATGTCGATGAGAAACTACAATTCATCGAAGAACCAATCGAAATCATGGATCGTGAAGTTAAACAGCTCAAGCAGAGCAACATACCAATCGTTAAGGTTCGTTGGAATGCTTGAAGAGGTCCCGAGTTTACTTGGGAACGAGAGGATCAAATGAAACAAAAATATCCACACTTGTTTTCCGATGACGCAAAATAGGTACAATTTTAAAATTTCGGGACGAAATTTATTTAACGGGTAGGTACTGTAACGACCCGCACTTTTCCGATCGTTCTATACTTATGAGATTAATATTTACATAAATTAAACCTTACCAACATGATAAGCAATCCAAATTGTTGAGACTTATGTTTTTGAAAAGAGTTTTACACAACGTTTGACCGTCTAGTTTGACCGATGATATCACGAACTATACAATATATGATAATTATACATACATATTTAAAATGATCTAAGGATGTTTTAATATCTCATTTTGTATTAATAACAAAAAGTCATAAGTATATTTTGAAACTACTAACTTAAGTTTTCAAAACAATAACCTACGTAACGTTATTTGACATAAATACTGATGATTTATAATGTTTATACATATATCGTATAAGTAATGCATTTAATCATTTTTAAAGGGCTTTTATACATAAAACAATATAAGTATATTTACAAAAGATAGTTATATTTGAATTCTCGTTCCGTTTCCTCAATAATCCTATACGTATATCTAGGGTACTATACACAGCTTCTAGAAGTATTTACTATTGGTATATACCAATAGAAATCTTCAATTATTGGAATAATATGTCATTCATGACATAATAAATTTTAACTTATCTTAGATATTTTCACTAAAAACCAAATTTTCAAGCCTATAAATAAGCACCATTTCTAACTCATTTTTACACATTCATTTTCCAAATTTTACTTCCAATTTTCACACACACTTGCAAGAACTCTCTTAACTTTTATTTTACTACTTCTTTCCAGCAACTTTACATTTTAAACTTGAGGTAAAAACTCTACTTCAACTCTTTTTCAATTCATATATTTAAAGCTATATATATAAGAGTTTATAAACTAGAACATAGTTTGAATGATTTCAAACTTGTTCGCAAACTAAATAGATCCTTCTAACTTAACTTTTAAAATACTTCAAGACCTGTAACATATCTTAATTATATGCTAACTTAACAAGGTATAACTTGGTTTTTCAAAGAACACCTTAAAAACTGAATTTACGACGTCGGAGTGCAACCTGGGGCTGTTTTGGGTTGGATAATTAAAAACCATCTTAAACTTTGAATTGGAGGTTTATTTTCTGGAAAAATGATTTTTACTATGAATATGATAACACATAAAAATTTCATGATTTAACTCAAAGTATAAGTATTTTTAGAAAAATAATCATTTGAGGTTGTTTACATGATGGAAAATGATTAACTTCATAAGTTTCACTAAAGTTTGACCTATGACCTGTGATTTCGAATACAAACTAAGGTATTTACAGTTCATAGTCTTAAAGAGGGACTCGATCCAAGGAAGTGGCAAGTTGAATCAACGAAAACGGAGTTGTAACGAAGAAACTATGACCAAAACGAGATCGGATATCTAAGACTAGTTTAGCTACGAAAATAATTGGAGAAAATTAAATAAATCACATCTTTTTAAAATAACATGATATTTTATATATATGTACTCATAATTTAATTTTATATGGTTCAGGATCACCCGTAAACAATACGAGAAGATTAATCATAAGATCCCATGATTGTACGCAACATGTCATTTGACAACACCGGTACTTTATGTACGCAACACGTCATTTGACAACACCGGTACCATGGGTCAAGATTAATCTCGACCAATACATATACGATGGGGTTTTATTTATTTCGTTGGGGGTTTTATTTATTTCATTGCGGGTATATTAAACATCTAAAAATGAACCATTAAAATTGAATTACTAACAACGAACTGCTAACTACGGACTAAGGAATTATTCAAAGTATTAAAAGTATAACAAGTATATATATGTGACGTTTGTTTAAAAAGAAAAGGTATTGATATATTATATATGGATAGGTTCGTGATATCAACCGGAGACCAAGTCAAATTATATATATCTTCAAGACGAAAGTGAGTATATAGTCCCACTTTTAAACTCTAAATATTTCGGGATGAGAATACATGTATTTTATGTTTTACGTTATGGACACAAGTAACTGAAAATATATTCTACGTTGAGTTGTACCACTGGCATACTTCCCTGTAGCTTGGTAACTAATATTTACAGCGGTATTGTAAACGCGAATCCTGTTGATAGATCTATCGGGCCTGACAACCCCAACCGGACTGGACGACCAGTATTCAACGGTTGCACAGTACTTCGTTTCGTGACTACACTTGGTACGGTGTAGTAAGATTTCATAATAAAGGGAATATGCGACGTGATTAAATGTTAAGTATGGTTACCAAGTGCTCAACCACTTAGAATATTT
Organism: Rutidosis leptorrhynchoides; assembly: GCF_046630445.1. Classification (NCBI taxonomy): domain Eukaryota; kingdom Viridiplantae; phylum Streptophyta; class Magnoliopsida; order Asterales; family Asteraceae; genus Rutidosis; species Rutidosis leptorrhynchoides. Next base: position 29,275,899 of record NC_092342.1, read on the forward strand.
TTATTAAACTGTTTATATACGAAATCTTGTGGTCTATATATATATATTGCTGCCGGCATTAAACCTATATCTCACCAACTTTATGTTGACCTTTTAAAACATGTCTATTCTCAGGAGATTACTAAAGCTTCCGCTGCATAATGTTGAATTTGAGCAGGATCTTGCTTACGCATATTTGTGTCAAAAATAAAACTGCATACCCGAGGATCTGTGTTGTAAAATATGCTAGAAACCGTGTTGTTATCATTATATGTAAAGTTTGTAAGTCGAAGATTATCGCTAAACGATAATCATTTTTATGTTGTCCAAAGCTTGTAACAAAAATAAGAATCATGGTTTGTAATGTATAATATATGCAGTTTTTCTTTTAAAAATGTCGCATATAGAGGTCAATACCTCGCAATGAAATCATACGTTATTTAACACGTTCTTATGGTTAAGGACGGGTTATGACAATATATATATATATACACGACATCATACATACATATATACACTAAAACCCTAAACCCTAATTTAAATTCTACTACTTTAATCAAAACCCTAGTTTTATTAAAAACCTAATTAATTATTAAACCCTAATTCATTAAACCTAACCCTAATTAATTAGTACCACTTTAATTATTAAACCCTAATTATTACCTAATCATTACTACATTAAATAAAACCCTAATTTACTAAACCCTAATTTATGAAACCCTAGGACATTAATTACTAAACCCTAGTTAATTAATTACTACTCTAATTAACTAACTTTAATTAATGAAACCCTAATACTACTTATATATTAATTAACATGTATACACTGTTACTATTATTAGCACCTATAACCTACTACTTATATTGTAACACATAAAAACCTTTTTGGGATATGTATTAGAGATGTATAGATCTTCGAACTTTCTTGACGAATGGTTTCTACGAGATTCTAGGCAGAGGGTTTGGATTTCCGATTTAAAGGGTCCTATGGCTCAAGCCCCTAGATCTGAAATGGCCATTCGAAGGGAAATGGGTGATTGGAAGCTTATCTAATACGACAAGTATCCTAAAATGGAAAATACTCTTTAAGTAGAAACTTTCTAAGTATAGAAACTTACTAAAAATAGGAAACTTTCTAAAAATAGAAACTTACTAGGAATAGAAACTTAGTGAAACAAACTATACATAAACACATACTTAAACTCAAACATGGGCAAAACACTTAACTACTCTTAAATGTCAATAGGTTGACTTTTCTGCTCACTCGTTCAACTCTCTATTCAGAGGAATAACTCTCTCTCTACTTACTAAGGTGAATTCATAGCCCCTCTTTACTGCTAGCAAAGTTACTTACTTTACTTGGGGTGGGACACATGCTGTTTTTACTTTTTACACTTTAGACACAAGTACCAAACTGTTAAACTATGCTATACCCGGCTATGTCGTACTAAGTCCCTATAGTGATATTTTTAATTGCTGCTGCATGCTTAATCATTGGGGGTAGGCCTATCGGGAGTAACGTGCCTGATACATTTGACTAAGTCTTTGTATTACTTGATAATGAAATTAAAACCGACAAGGACGGACACAACTTGTCATGGGGAAAACTTGAACGTTTAGTCTAAATATCACGCTTTGGCATAACTTTAGATCCTGCGGGAGATCAACTTTACAAACTAAATCTTGTGGTCTAAAACAACGGTCAAACTTTTGTTAAACCTATGAACTTCACTCAACCTTTTTGGTTGACACTTTAGCATGTTTTGTCTCAGGTGCTGTCTGATTCAAGCTTACTTATCTACTGCTTATGTGATGCTACTTGGACATAGGATCAAGAGATTATCTCATATTTTACTATTGCATTTAAACATTTACTTTATTCCTTTGTAACGACATTTCATTTTTCCACTGCGTACTCTCAATAAAGTTTGATTTTATCATTTAGTATTGTTCTCGTTATTATAATATGTTGGTATATTTTGATATTAAGTCACATTTCGCCCAGGACCCAACTGGGGGTGTGATATCGGTAGTTTCATGGACGAGTTTGGGACCGGTGAGTTGTTTTTCACCTACTTCGGCCCAACAAATAGGAGAACGACACTTGCGATCATACAACACTTCGAAAGGTGCGACATTAATACTCGAATGATAGATGTTGTTGTAAGAAAATTCGGCTAGCGGTAAATGATTCTCCCAAGCTTTTCCGAAATCTATAACACAAGCACGCAGCATGTCCTATAAAGTTTGAATCGTGCGTTCGCTTTGTCCGTCGGTCTGCGGGTGATATGCGGTACTCATGTCGAGACGTGTTCCCAAGGCTTCTTGCGAGGAACGCCAAAATCTAGAAGCAAAACAGGTATCTCGGTCTGAAATAATTGATAAGGGTACACCGTGTCGAGATACAACTTCCTTTTTGTATAATTGCGTGAGTCTCTCCATCGTATCAGTTTCCTTCATGGCTAGGAAGTGTGCAGATTTGGTAAGATGGTCAACGATAATGTGACGACTCAGAAATTTCTGACTAAATTTAAACTTAATCTTTATTTGATTTCGACACGATAAGCAAAGTCTGTAATATTGAATCTCAAAAACTTTGAACTGTGTTCATGTATACATTTGACCTTTGACTATTCCTAACGATTCACGAACAATTGTGTGTGAATAAAATGTAATTATATATATATATATATATACATATATAAATATAAGTGTATATATAATAATTTAAATTAATAAAGTACACTTAATCAATTGGAATTAAAAATGTAAAACAGTATAAATAAGTTTTATTAAAATGACTATATATATGAATTCTATACATAAGTAATATTAGATATATTGTAATATATATAAAAAAAGTTATAAATATTAAATATTCAAGATATTATATAATTAATAAATATGATATAAGTAATATTAGTATATTAAAAATAATTACAAGATTAATGTATGGTTGGTATAGTAATAATATTATTACTTTCGTTATTATATCAATATTAGTATTATCAATGTTATTATTATTATTGTTATTGTTATAATTGTAATTAAAGAAAATATATAATTTAACAAAATAAAGATGATAAATATAAATCTTTTTATGAGAATGATTAAAACTACAACTGTAATTATTATTATGATTAATATTATTAATATGAACCATCATTTTTAATTAAAAATTATTATTACTATTATTTTATTTATTTTTATTATTATCCTTATAATTATTATTACTATTATCATTTTCAATATTATTATTATATATTACTATGAATATTATTATTAATTATTATTATTAATATTATTATCAATTATCATTATTAATATTAATAGAATTATATATTATTAATATTTACACTTATTTAATAAAAAATAGATATAATAAACGAATCCTAAGGAATTCAGTTTAACCTCGCGACCAAACTGTATACGATTTTGTTTCTATCTTCAAATTATTACATGATTAATTTCAAGTTGCCAAAACACAACAAAATTGGTTAGATGTCGATGTCCCTTTTTATTTTTTATTTATTTTACTTTCCTACTGATTGGAAATTTTCAGTACTTATTGTCGATAATTTTTTATATGTCAACTTTAATTGTCAATTTACAAACAATATGTGATTTATTATAAACCTACTCAATCACATTATATTATGTAAACTGTAATTTTCGAGATCAAAAGAGAAAAACCAAGAAAAACAGTCTTCTACCCTGTTCTTCATTTATTTTTGTCAAAACTCGAATCTGAATCAAATTTCAAAATGTACTAATGAAAAGATGTTGGAAATTATGTGTTCAAACTATCTAAAAAGTTTCAAATCCCAATTCTTTTTATCGAGAACGAATTTTGGAGTCAAAGTTAATTTTTAAAAAGTCAACAGTTTTGTTCATCAAGAAATTCATAATGGTTTTGATGTTTTGAGTTCAATTGATGATGCAAACAGTTTCTAGAAGTGATTTAGGATAGATTTCATGAAGAAAGCGTGAGCTAAAACACTCTTAAATCTAAAATCAATTTTCAAGTTTCATCACGAAAATTTGAAATCTCTTTCTGATAGATTCAAGTTATTTTTAAAAATCTTAAATTGCAGTTATGTTAGGAATCAGGCACTCAATCTTTCTGCAAAAGTGGAGGTTTCAATTCTTCCTATCGATCATTAATTTTCGAGTTAAAGTTTTGGAAATAATAAGTCAAACGTTTGTTCTTCGACGAATTCGAGTTAACTGTTATGATTCAAGTTCAATTGATGTTTTAAAAAGTTTATAGCAGAGATTTGCAACCTAGTTCATGTTATAATTTTTATCTGAAACGAACTAAAATTTAAATTTGAATTGTGAGTCTTCGTGTTCATAGCAGATACACTGCTTCTGTTTCTGCTTTTTATTTTTTTCTGTTCCTCTCTGATTAATCAGAACAACCATTACAGGTCAATTACGTTTCTATTCCAAGTCTTAATTAAAACCCTTGATTCACTGGTATATATGGTTGTTTGGTTTGGTCAATTGATTTAGTTGAAGAAGAAAAGGAAATAAATAATACGGGTTAAAAATAAATGGAACAGTTTTAATCTCAGAAAAACAGAAACGGATCCATGGTTAAGGGTGTTAGTGTGCGGGCGAGAGGTCACGAGTTCAATCCTGGTTCGGGACAATTTTTTTTAAAAGTCTTAGAAGGTATATTTCTTTACTAAAAATCTTATTATTATTATTATTATTATTATTATTATTATTATTATTATTATTATTATTATTATTATTATTATTATTATTATTATTATTATTATTATTATTATTATTATTATTATTATTATTATTATTATTATTATTATTGTTATTATTACTATAAATATAATTATTGTCACTATTATTATTACTAGTATAAGTATTATCATTATTATTATGATTATGATTATGATTATTATTAGTATTATTATTATCATTAGTATTATTATTATTGTATTAATACGATTATCATCATTAATATGATTATAAACATGTTAACAACATTCATGTTACGAAATTAATAGTAAATGTGATATAATAAAAATTATGGAAAAATGGTTATAATTATATGAATACAGGTACAATTATGAATATAATTACGAATTTAAGTTATAGAAACTGTAGTCATAAGTTTAGAAGTTAAACACAAAGATTCTGATAAATCTAATTATTATTATTAACAAAAGTATTTTATTAAGATTATCATTAGTAATAAGATTGTTATAATAATAATTATTATTAAGTATTATGTAATGTTATCAAAATTATTATTTTCATTATCATTATTATTAAATCTTTTATTTTATTAAAAACTACTGATATTATCATTATTATAAGATTTATTATTATCAATAAAATCATTAATATTATTATCATTATTATTAACGCTAGTATTAACATTATCATTATTTTAATCACTACTAATATTATTTTAGTATTAATATAATTACTATTTTAACAAACAAATAAAATATATACATATAAAATATTTGATATATATAACATAACAAAAGTTATACTTTATATAGTAATAATGAAATATATAAATTAATAATATAAAAATTATATTACTAATATATATATATATATATATATATATATATATATATATATATATATATTTGTTCGATTACAAGTATATGTTTTAATATATATACGAATGATATAGGTTCGTGAATTCGAGGCCAACCCTGCATTGTTCAGTTCCGTCGTATGCATATTTTTACTACTAAATATCGTATCGTGAGTTTCATTTGCTCCCTTTTTAAATGCTTTTGCAATATATATTTTTGGGACTGAGAATACATGCGCTATTTTTATAATGTTTTACGAAATAGACACAAGTAATCGAAACTACATTCTATGGTTGAATTGTTATACAGGATATCGCCCTTGTTGAACTTGGTAGCCTAAGAATTGGTGTTTATTATAATTGCCACCAATTAACGTGAATCCTAAAGATAGATCTATGGGCTTTGACACGCCCCAGTCAAAGAATTTGAACTGCTTTAGTACTTCGATATTTATATATGGGGATATTCTAGATGCATTTTATTAATGTCGGTTACCAGATGTTCACCATATGAATGAATTTTAATTCGCGAGTTACGCGTTACAATATATGAAATCTTGTGGTCTATTAAAATGATGGAAATGAATGATTATGATAAACTAATGAACTCACCAACCTTTTGGTTGACACTTGAAAGCATGTTTATTCTCAGGTATGAAAGAAATCTTCCGCTGTGCATTTGCTCATTTTAGAGATATTACTTGGAGTCATTCATGACATATTTCAAAAGACGTTGCATTCGAGTCGTTGAGTTCATCAAGATTATATTAAGTCATTCATAGTTTGGATATATTATGAAAGGATATGCATACCTGTCAACTTTCGATGAAATGGAAGTTTGTCTTTTAAAAACGAATGTAATGTTTGTAAAATGAATCATATAGATGTTAAATACCTCGCGATGTAATCATATGTTATTGTATTCGTCCTTATGGATTAGGACGGGTCGCTTCAGATAACCCAGATGGTATCATAACCTCCTACCTTCTTCGATAGCTTCATGATGAAATCCATTGTTATTCCTTCCCACTTCCATTGCGGGATTTCGGGTTGTTGAAGTAATCCAGACGGCTCCTGATATTCGGCTTTGATCTTGGAACAAGTTAGACACTTCCCAACGTAAGTCGCAACATCCTTCTTCAGGTTCGGCCACCAATATTGAACCTTGAGGTCGTGGTACATCTTACCATCTCCTGGATGAATTGAATACCTTGACTTGTGGGCTTCGTCTAGAATAAGGCTCCGTAAATCTTCATATTTAGGCACCCAAATTCTTCCGGCAAAGTATCGAAGTCCAGTCTCCTTGACTTCGAATCGAGAAACGAGAATGTTCAAGTGCTCATGAGAAATATTCTCCTTCTTGAGAGCCTCATCTTGAGCTACTCGGATCTGGTTGTTGAGATTCATCTGAATGGTGATGTTCAAGGCACGGACACGAAGAGGTACCGTTCTCTCCTTTCGGCTCAAGGCATCAGCTAGAACATTTGCCTTGCCAGGGTGGTAACGGAGTTCACAATCATAGTCGTTCAACATCTCAATCCATCGACGCTGTCTCATGTTCAGTTGCTTCTGATCGAAAATGTGTTGGAGGCTTTTGTGGTCGGTGAAGATAGTACTCTTGGTTCCATAAAGATAATGTCTCCATAATTTGAGCGCAAAGACAACAGCTCCAAGTTCGAGATCGTTCGTTGTGTAATTTCGCTCGTGAATCTTCAGCTGGCGAGTGGCATAAGCAATAACCTTTGTTCGTTGCATCAATACACAACCAAATCCAGGTTTCGAGGCGTCGCAGTACACGACGAAGTCGTCACTGCCTTCGAGAAGTGATAAGATAGGTGCGGAGGTTAACTTATGCTTTAGGGTTTGGAATGCCGACTCTTGCTCGTTTTCCGGAAATGAAATTTTTCCCCTTGTGAGTTAACGTAGTCAAAGGACGCGCAATCAAAGAGAAACCATCAATGAATCTACGATAGTAACCGGTGAGGCCTAAAAATTGGCGGATATGATTCGGAGTAATGGGGGTTTCCCACTTGCTGATGGCTTCGATCTTCGCGGGATCGACTTTGATACCCAGATCGCTCACGATATGACCGAGAAATTGAACTTCCTTAAACCAAAATTCACACTTGGAGAATTTGGCATAGAGTTGCTCTTGTCTCAAAAGTTCAAGCATGAGTCGAAGATGTTGCTCATGTTCTTCTTCACTTCTAGAATATATGAGGATATCATCTATGAAGATGATAACGAACTTGTCCAGGTATGGCTTGCATACGCGATTCATGAGATCCATAAACACGGCAGGTGCATTGGTTAAACCGAATAGCATCACAAGAAACTCATAATGGCCATAACGAATTCGGAATGCAGTCTTCAACACATCGCTCTCCTTCACCCTCAACTGGTGATAACCTGATCGTAAATCAATCTTGGAGTAAACGCTGGATCATAGCAGTAAGAGTAAGCAGTAGCATGCAGCAGTAGTAAGCAGTAACAAGTAAACGGGCAAGTTGTAGATTAGTCCTATTAGTGAATCCTACTCGGTCTGGTCTAGACTCACTAATGCAACCTAATTCCCTACAACCAATGCTCTGATACCAAATGTGACGCCCCGTACAAAACCATCGTGTACGATTCGTCAACAACAGGATCTTTACACGGTCAAACACTATATGCTGTTTGAAAACCAGTTTTGCATTCATAAAAAGATAGCGTTTACAAAAGATAACGTGACACAGAGGTCATTACAAAGCCATTATTCAAATAACATAAGTTGTGAATGCAAGATAAAAGTTTCATGATTGAGACATCTCTAAGTAATGCAGCGGAAATCTAACATAGCAGGTCCATAACAGCAAGTCTATAACACCAAGGCAGTAAGTCTAACAGCGGAAGCAACATCGTCTAAGCACCTGAGAAATACACGCTTAAAAAGTCAACACGAATGTTGGTGAGCTATAGTTTGTTTGTTCCAGTAATTTAATGTAGACCACGAGATTTCGTGTTCAAATAATATGAAAAGTATATGCTTAACCGTGGGCACCCGGTAACTAACTTAACGTAATAATAATACCCCCTAAAAGTACACTTGGCGAGTGCGTATGTCCTCGAAGTATCAAACACCCGTTAAATGCTAGCGCGACTAGCCCGAGTGGGGATGTCAAACCCTATGGATCCATATCTAATATTCGCGTTCACCGGTTCAAAAACCAATGATTAAACGTTACCGTGCTAAGGGGAAAGTTTATGCCGCTATATAACCCACACATATGTAAAGTTTAAGTACTCGTGTCTAGTATGTAAAACATAAAAAGCGCATGTATTCTCAGTTCCAAAAATAGTATAAGTAATAAGGGAAGCTATAACTCATAGTGATAAATGCGGTAAAGTCGATATGCAAAGTATGCAAGTAGTAAGTCGGTCCGAAAGGTCGTCAACCTAAGTCAAAGGTCACTAGGTCAGTATGTTGTCCCAATAAGTGTAAAAGTGAATAAATTAAGTTTAAGTGTCATCATCAAGATCATCATTATCATCATCATTCATCAACACTAAGGTAAGTTTAATAAGAATAGAGATCGAAACAAAAGGCTGAATTCAGACAGCTGTTACGACCTCTATACAAATCAAAAAGACACGTGCCATTGCTCCGTATGTGAGTCCTCTAACCGCTGACACATTTTCAGAACCTAACTCGTCTTCTTTTGACCGTGGCGACGATATAAGTGCAAGTAGGTCAGAAATTTCAGCACAACGTTACAAACGCGTAGTGACTTTCGGAAGGCTATAAATCCTAAACCGTATATCGGATTAAGTCGAGGCCTAAATGAAAAGTCATCTACTCGAAACGAACTATCTGAAAATCAATTTTCCAGAAGTCCAGGATGAAATGTCCCATTCTTATTGATTAAAAACGTTCCATATTAATTGATTTCGTTGCGAGGTTTTGACCTCTATATGAGACGTTTTTCAAAGACTGCATTCATTTTTAAAACAAACCATAACCTTTATTTCATAAATAAAGGTTTAAAAAGCTTTACGTAGATTATCAAATAATGATAATCTAAAATATCCTGTTTACACACGACCATTACATAATGGTTTACAATACAAATATGTTACATCGAAATCAGTTTCTTGAATGCAGTTTTTACACAATATCATACAAACATGAACTCCAAATCTTGTCCTTATTTTAGTATGCAACAGCGGAAGCTCTTAGTATTCACCTAAGAATAAACATGCTTTAAACGTCAACAAAAATGTTGGTGAGTTATAGGTTTAACCTATATATATCAAATCGTAACAATAGACCACAAGATTTCATATTTTAATACACATCCCATACATAGAGATAAAAATCATTCATATGGTGAACACCTGGTAACCGACATTAACAAGATGCATATATAAGAATATCCCCATCATTCCGGGACACCCTTCGGATATGATATAAATTTCGAAGTACTAAAGCATCCGGTACTTTGGATGGGGTTTGTTAGGCCCAATAGATCTATCTTTAGGATTCGCGTCAATTAGGGTGTCTGTTCCCTAATTCTTAGATTACCAGACTTAATAAAAAGGGGCATATTCGACTTCGATAATTCAACCATAGAATGTAGTTTCACGTACTTGTGTCTATTTGTAAATCATTTATAAAACCTGCATGTATTCTCATCCCAAAAATATTAGATTTTAAAAGTGGGACTATAACTCACTTTCACAGATTTTTACTTCGTCGGGAAGTAAGACTTGGCCACTGGTTGATTCACAAACCTATAACAATATATACATATATATCAAAGTATGTTCAAAATATATTTACAAAACTTTTAATACATTTTGATGTTTTAAGTTTATTAAGTCAGCTGTCCTCGTTAGTAACCTACAACTAGTTGTCCACAGTTAGATGTACAGAAATAAATCGATAAATATTATCTTGAATCAATCCACGACCCAGTGTATACGTATCTCAGTATTGATCACAACTCAAACTATATATATATTTTGGAATCAACCTCAACCCTGTATAGCTAACTCCAACATTCACATATAGAGTGTCTATGGTTGTTCCGCAATATATATATAGATGGGTCGACATGATAGGTCGAAACATTGTATACGTGTCTATGGTATCTCAAGACTACATAATATACAATATAAGTTGATTAGGTTATGGTTGGAATAGATTTATTACTAACTTTCACGTAGGTAAAATGAGTAGTTTTTATCAATCTTGTTTTACTCGCCATTTCTTCGTTTCTTATCCGTTTTGAGTGATTCCAGCGGCCATGGTTTCGTATTGAACTTAACTTTATGAATATAAATAGAAAAAGTATAAGTTTATAGTCGTAAATACAAGTTACAAGTCGTTTTTGAAAGAGGTAGTCATTTCCGTTGAAAGAACGACATCTTGATGACTATTTTGAAAAACATACTTTCACTTTGAGTTTAACCATGATTTTTGGATATAGTTTCATGTTCATAAGAAAAATCATTTTTCCAGAAGTATAGCTTTTAAATCAAAGTTCTTCTTAGCTTTTAATTATCCCAACCAAAACAGCCCCCGGTTTTACTACGACGACGTATATCCAGTTTTATGGTGTTTATCGTGTTTTCGGGTTTTAAATCATTAAGTTAGCATATCATATAGATATAGAACATGTGTTTAGTTGATTTTAAAAGTCTAGTTAGAAGGATTAACTTTATTTGCGAACAAGTTTAGAATTAACTAAACTATGTTCTAGTGATTACAAGTTTATAACGTTGAATAAGACAGCTTTTTATGTATGAATCGAATGATGTTATGAACATCATTACTACCTCAAGTTCCTTGGATAAACCTACTGGAAATGAGAAAAATGGATCTAGCTTCAAAGGATCCTTGGATGGCTTGAAAGTTCTTGAAGCAGAATCATGACACGAAAACAATTTCAAGTAAGATTTCCACTCGAAATAAGATTGTTATAGTTATAGAAATTGAATTAAAGTTTGAATATGATTATTACCTTGTATTAGAAAGATAACCTACTGTAAGTAACAAAGGTTTCTTAATCTTGGATGATTACTTGGAATGGATTTAGAAAACTTGGAAGTAAACTTGCAATCTTGGAAGTATTCTTGATTTTATGAAACTAGAACTTTTGGAATTTATGAAGAACACTTAGAACTTGAAGATAGAACTTGAGAGAGATTAATTAGATGAAAAAAATTGAAGAATGAAAGTGTTTGTAGGTGTTTTTGGTCGTTGGTGTATGGATTAGATATAAAGGATATGTAATTTTGTTTTCATGTAAATAAGTCATGAATGATTACTCATATTTTTGTAATTTTATGAGATATTTCATGCTAGTTGCCAAATGATGGTTCTCACATGTGTTAGGTGACTCACATGGGCTGCTAAGAGCTGATCATTGGAGTGTATATACCAATAGTACATACATCTAAAAGCTGTGTATTGTACGAGTACGAATACGGGTGCATACGAGTAGAATTGTTGATGAAACTGAACGAGGATGTAATTGTAAGCATTTTTGTTAAGTAGAAGTATTTTGATAAGTGTCTTGAAGTCTTTCAAAAGTGTATGAATACATATTAAAACACTACATATATATACATTTTAACTGAGTCGTTAAGTCATCGTTAGTCGTTACATGTAAGTGTTGTTTTGAAACCTTTAGGTTAACGATCTTGTTAAATGTTGTTAACCCAATGTTTATAATATCAAAAGAGATTTTAAATTATTATATTATCATGATATTATGATGTACGAATATCTCTTAATATGATATATATACATTAAATGTCGTTACAACGATAATCGTTACATATATGTCTCGTTTCAAAATCAGTAAGTTAGTAGTCTTGTTTTTACATATGTAGTTCATTGTTAATATACTTAATGATATGTTTACTTATCATAATATCATGTTAACTATATATATAACCATATATATGTCATCATATAGTTTTTACAAGTTTTAACGTTCGTGAATCACCGGTCAACTTGGGTGGTCAATTGTCTATATGAAACCTATTTCAATTAATCAAGTCTTAACAAGTTTGATTGCTTAACATGTTGGAAATACTTAATCATGTAAATAACAATTTCACTTAATATATATAAACATGGAAAAGTTCGGGTCACTACAGTACCTACCCGTTAAATAAATTTCGTCCCGAAATTTTAAGCAGTTGGAGGTGTTGACGTATCTTCTGGAAATAAGTGCGGGTATTTCTTCTTTATCTGATCTTCTCGTTCCCAGGTGAACTCGAATCCTCTACGAGCATTCCATCGAACCTTAACAATTGGTATCTTGTTTTACTTAAGTCTTTTAACCTCACGATCCATTATTTCGACGAGTTCTTCGATAAATTGAAGTTTTTCGTTGATTTGGATTTCATCTAACGGAATAGTGAGATCTTCTTTAGCAAAACATTTCTTCAAATTCGAGACGTAGAAAGTGTTATGTACAGCCGCGAGTTGTTGAGGTAACTCAAGTCGGTAAGCTACTGGTCCGACACGATCAATAATATTGAATGGTCCAATATACCTTGGATTTAATTTCCCTCGTTTACCAAATCGAACAACGTCTTTCCAAGGTGCAACTTTAAGCATGACCATCTCTCCAATTTCAAATTCTATATCTTTTCTTTTAATGTAAGCGTAGCTCTTTTGTCGACTTTGGGCGGTTTTCAACCGTTGTTGAATTTGGATGATCTTCTCGGTAGTTTCTTGTATTATCTCCGGACCCGTAATCTGTCTATCCCCCACTTCACTCCAACAAATCGGAGACCTGCACTTTCTACCATAAAGTGCTTCAAACAGCGCCATCTCAATGCTTGAATGGTAGCTGTTGTTGTAGGAAAATTCTGCTAACGGTAGATGTCGATCCCAACTGTTTCCGAAATCAATAACACATGCTCGTAGCATGTCTTCAAGTGTTTGTATCACCCTTTCGCTCTGCCCATCAGTTTGTGGATGATAGGCAGTACTCATGTCTAGACGAGTTCCTAATGCTTGTTGTAATGTCTGCTAGAATCTCGAAATAAATCTGCCATCCCTATCAGAGATAAAAGAGATTGGTATTCCATGTCTGGAGATGACTTCCTTCAAATACAGTCGTGGTAACTTCTCCATCTTGTCATCTTCTCTTATTGGCAGGAAGTGTGCTGATTTGGTGAGACGATCAACTATTACCCAAATAGTATCAAAACCACTTGCAGTCCTTGGCAATTTAGTGATGAAATCCATGGTAATGTTTTCCCATTTCCATTCTGGGATTTTGGGTTGTTGAAGTAGACCTGATGGTTTCTGATGCTCAGCTTTGACCTTAGAACACGTCAAACATTCTCCTACGTATTTAGCAACATCGGCTTTCATACCCGGCCACCAAAAATGTTTTTTGAGATCCTTGTACATCTTTCCCGTTCCAGGATGTATTGAGTATCTGGTTTTATGAGCTTCTCTAAGTACCATTTCTCTCATATTTCCAAATTTTGGTACCCAAATCCTTTCAGCCCTATACCGGGTTCCGTCTTCCCGAATATTAAGATGCTTCTCCGATCCTTTGGGTATTTCATCCTTTAAATTTCCCTTTTTTAAAACTCCTTGTTGCGCCTCCTTTATTTGAGTAGTAAGGTTATTGTGAATCATTATATTCATATATTTTACTCGAATGGGTTCTCTGTCCTTCCTGCTCAAGGCGTCGGCTACCACATTTGCCTTCCCCGGGTGGTAACGAATCTCAAAATCGTAATCATTCAACAATTCAATCCACCTACGCTGCCTCATATTCAGTTGTTTCTGATTAAATATGTGTTGAAGACTTTTGTTGTCGGTATATATAATACTTTTGACCCCATATAAGTAGTGCCTCCAAGTCTTTAATGCAAAAACAACCGCGACTAATTCCAAATCATGCGTCGTATAATTTTGCTCGTGAATCTTCAATTGTCTAGATGCATAAGCAATCACCTTTGTTCGTTGCATTAATACACAACCGAGACCTTGCTTTGATGTGTCACAATAAATCACAAAATCATCATTCCCTTCAGGCAATGACAATATAGGTGCCGTAGTTAGCTTTTTCTTCAATAACTGAAACGCTTTCTCTTGTTCATCCTTCCATTCAAATTTCTTCCCTTTATGCGTTAATGCAGTCAAGGATTTTGCTATTCTGGAAACGTCTTGGATGAACCTTCTGTAGTAACCAGCTAGTCCTAAAAACTGGCGTATGTGTTTCGGAGTTTTCGGGGTTTCCCACTTTTCAACAGTTTCTATCTTTGCCGGATCCACCTTAATACCTTCTTTGTTCACTATGTGACCGAGGAATTAAACTTCTTCCAACCAAAATGTACACTTTGAAAACTTAGCGTACAATTCTTCCTTCCTCAATACTTCTAACACCTTTCTCAAATGTTCACCGTGTTCTTGGTCATTCTTTGAGTAAATAAGTATGTCATCAATGAAAACAATGACAAACTTGTCAAGGTATGGTCCACACACTCGGTTTATAAGGTCCATGAACACAGCTGGTGCGTTAGTCAATCCAAACGGCATAACCATAAATTCGTAATGACCATAACGTGTCCTAAAAGCAGTCTTTGGAATATCATCTTCTTTCACCCGCATTTGATGATACCTGGAACGTAAGTCAATCTTTGAATAAACAGACGAGCCTTGTAGTTGATCAAATAAGTCGTCGATTCTCGGTAGTGGGTAGCGGTTCTTGATGGTAAGTTTGTTCAACTCTCGGTAGTCGATACACAACCTGAATGTACCATCTTTCTTCTTGACAAATAAAACAGGAGCTCCCCACGGTGATGTGCTTGGTCGAATGAAACCACGTTCTAAAAGTTCTTGTAATTGACATTGCAGTTCTTTCATCTCGCTGGGTGCGAGTCTGTAAAGAGCACTAGCAATTTATGCAGCTCTTGGTACAAGATCTATTTGAAATTCAACGGATCGATGTGGGGGTAATCCCGATAATTCTTTCGGAAATACATCGGGAAATTCTTTTGTGACGGGAACATCATTGATGCTCTTTTCTTCAGTTTGTACTTTCTCGACGTGTGCTAGAACAGCATAGCAACCTTTTCTTATTAGTTTTTGTGCCTTCAAATTACTAATAAGATGTAGCTTCGTGTTGCCCTTTTCTCCGTACACCATTAAGGGTTTTCCTTTTTCTCGTATAATGTGAATTGCATTTTTGTAACAAACAATCTCTGCTTTCACTTCTTTCAACCAGTCCATACCGATTATCACATCAAAACTCCCTAACTCTACTGGTATCAAGTCAATCTTAAATGTTTCGCTAACCAGTTTAATTTCTTGATTCCGACATATATTATCTGCTAAAATTAATTTACCATTTGCTAATTCGAGTAAAAATTTACTATCCAAAGGCGTCAATGGACAACTTAATTTAGCACAAAAATCTCTACTCATATAGCTTCTATCCGCACCCGAATCAAATAAAACGTAAGCAGATTTATTGTCAATAAGAAACGTACCCGTAACAAGCTCTGGGTCTTCCTGTGCCTCTGCCGCATTAATATTGAAAACTCTTCCGCGGACTTGTCCATTCGTGTTCTCCTGGTTCGGGAAATTTCTAATAATGTGGTCCGGTTTTCCACATTTATAACAAACTACATTGGCATAACTTGCTCCGACACTACTTGCTCCGCCATTACTCATTCTGACACCATTTGTTCCTTTCGTTCTGTTAACCCCTGGTCCGTAGACCTCACACTTCGCCGCGCTATGACCATTTCTTTTACACTTGTTGCAAAATTTGGTGCAGAACCCCGAGTGATACTTTTCACACCTTTGGCATAGCTGCTTCTGATTGTTGTTGTTGTTGCGGTTATTATTGTTGTTGGGATGATTGTTGTAGTTGCTGTTGCTATTTTTGTTGTTGTTGTTGGGTCGTTTGTTGTAGTTGCGATTGATGTTGTGATTATTGGGATAGTTGTTGCGATTATTATTGTAATTGCTGTTGTTGTTGTATTGGTGATTCTTATCACCGTTTTCCTCCCACTTTCTTTTGACTTACTTCACATTGGCCTCTTCAGCAGTCTGTTCTTTAATTCTTTCTTCAATCTGGTTCACTAGTTTGTGAGCCATTCTACATGCCTGTTGTATGGAGGCGGGCTCGTGTGAACTTATGTCACGACCCGGAAAATTTCAACTAATTTTAAACCAAACTCTCGATACGATTTAGTATTCTTGACACAATAAGAAAAGTCTGTAAGGTTGAGTCTCAAAAAGTTTGAACTGTTTCCTATATTCAATTGACCTTCGACTGTTCTCGACGATTCACAAACAACAATTTGTAAATAGATACATATATATGTATGTGTATATGAATGTGTATATAAATACTACTTGAGAATATATAAAATAATATTTGTTTAAAAATATATAATATATATTTAGGTGATAAAACTTGTTATTTAAAACAGATTATATATAGAGAGAGAGTAAATGGAAAAGGAATGATTACGAGCTTAATTGGCAAATGTCGGTAACACTCGGTTGATGTTTTGTTAGTTTTAATATAAATATTGTACGTGTTCATGAAGGATTGAAATAAAAGTTGAACGGTAAATCGATTACGAGGATTTTAGATTTGTTAAAAATATTTTTACCTTTTAAAGTTTAAATATTAGTACTCCGTACATATAAATTGGAACATAAAATAAATAATTATTGAACCTTTTTAATCAGGTTTCCAACAGGTAATGAGTGAAATAATTATATATATTTAATCTAAAAATTTGGAATTTTTTTAGGAACACTTTTATTCGTTAAACTGTTTAGCAATGGCCACGATATAGTCGTTCCGGATAAATTACCGGCAGATAATTCAATCAAAAAGTCACAAGATAGCCTTACTGTGCTCCTTTTTCTTCATCCCACGTTTTTTTTATTGGATAAGAAGATTATTATTATATTACTTTATTTATTTACTATTTTTGTTTCATATTACTTATTATCATTATATATGTATATGCATACACACTTGCTTGAACACACATCACAAACCACCTTCTGTATTTCTGTTTTGGTCGACCAAGCCACCCTCCCTTCCACCACCCTACAAAACACCACCACAATCATATTGCCGATCACCACCATGAACAACTTGTCACGTACCTCCTTTGAGTCCCTAAAACTATTACTAAACGACCATATTCATCAAGCAATAAACTCGGCCACACTTCACCATCATCTTCGAGCCCTCTTGTAGACAAGAACTGACAACTCAAATCACCATCATCATCTTATTTAGTTTAACATCTTTTACAACCATAAAACCATTACCGAACACCTACATAGAAACCCTCGAATAAAAACTACTGCTGCCCTCCTGTCTCAGTTTCGGTTATAGGCTGAACGACACCCAAAATATCACCCTTAACCATTGCCAAAATTGTCGACAACAAACTCTCTCTACACTTCTCTATCTCCTAATTCTAGCTTGTTGAAACCACCATGTTCGTGCAATTCGTCGACTAAGGCTGCCAAATTACTTTTGTTATTCTGATTTGTCGACAACCCAGCTTCATCTATATTATGCAGCATCGCAACTTCATTACCCTATCTTTGTTTGATTAACCACCTTACCTCCGTCTCTCTCCCTCTCCTCTCCAACTATTTCTATTGTATTTTCTGTTTTGAAACAAAAACACCACCTTAAACCCATATCAATTCACAACCTTCACCACCTCTTTAACCACCGTGATCACCATGAATCACCACCCCCGTTAAACTTGCTACACTTTCTATTTTCTTGTTTTCACTTGAACCTGTTGTTGCTACTCGAATTCTTCTGTTTCCTGATTATAACCAATCAAAGAACACAAAAGGCTGCAAGTGATTCAAATCGTATTCTTTTGTTTCACACTGCTGCTCGACCCACGAATCACTTCCATCACCATTAAACCACTAAACAACTCTATTGCTACCTATTTACTGCTGTTACTTGATCCTGTTTTAGTTGCCATCAACGAAACCCACTTGCAACATTAAAATCGTAACTATAAATGGAGAGAAAGACAAACAGTAACGTGGTATTATATAAATAATGATGATTGTCGAGAACATGGTAACGAGAATTAAGAGAAAATTTAAAAACTTGCAAGTGGAACATGTTTATGGTCGACCAAGTGGGAACCATCGGATAAATTACATTAACAACCAAAACCCTTTTTATTTATCGATCAAAACAACTGTTAATGGATTGAATTATAAATTGGGCTCGTGAAACTGTTTTTGGGCTAAGAGCAGGGCCAGATTATCAAAATGAATGAGGGAGATGGTAACACGGGTTTTACAGGTTTAATAAATTACCGAGTTTTTTTTAAAACACATAAAATGGGTAGATGAGCGGTTGGAAGTGTGCTCACTATACAAGAGGTCTTGTGTTCAATCCAAGGCTGCGACATTTTTTTATATATAGAAGATACATAAGTCAGGCCATCGGGCTATATACAACAATAGGCTAAATAGTGTCTACTTCAAACGTGAACCAAACCCAACACACTCGTTACTCGTTACTCGTCTTCTGGTTAACGGTATAATTATTATTATTGTCACTATTATTATTATTAAGTATTAGTAAGTACTATTAAAATTATTATTATTATTATTATTTTAAACATAATATTATTATTTTTAACATTATTATTATTATTATTATTATTATTATCATTTTTACTACTAGTACCATTATTATTATTACTACTATATTATTATTACAATAAAGGTTAATCATATAAAAATATACTTAATAAAACTAATATTTTTATAAATTATTTATTTAAAGTATACAAGATAAAAATAGATAACATATAATTTAAGATATAAAATGAAAATAAAATATATATATAATTTAATTAAGATTTAGTATAAAATTTTATATATAATTACAACATTAATATATAAATATTATATAGATAGAATTATTTGATTATATGAGTTAATATATATAAATGATATAGGTTTGTGAATTCGAGGCCAACCCTATACTTGTTCAATGTCGTCCTATGTATTTTTACTACAAAATACAGTAATGTGAGTTTCATTTGCTCTCTTTTTAATTGCTTTTGCAATATATATTTTTGGGCTGAGAATACATGCGCTGCTTTTATAAATGTTTACAAAATAGACACAAGTACTTAAAAATATATTCTACGTTGAGTTGTACCACTGGCATATTTCCCTGTAGCTTGGTAACTACTATTTACATGGGTATTGTAAACGCGAATCCTGTTGATAGATCTATCGGGCCTGACAACCCCAACCGGACTGGACGACCAGTATTCAACGGTTGCACAGTACTTCGTTTCGGTGACTACACTTGGTACGGTGTAGTGAGATTTCATAATAAAGGGAATATGCGACGTGTTTAAATGTTAAGTATGGTTACCAAGTGCTCAACCACTTAGAATGCTTTACATACACTTGCGAGTGTATTATGTTTATGATTATGAAATCTTGTGGTCTATTGAAAAATTGAAATGATTGTTATGATAAACCTATGAACTCACCAACCTTTTGGTTAACACTTTAAAGCATGTTTATTCTTCAGGTACGAATTAAGTCTTCCGCTGTGCATTTGCTCAATTTAAGGACATTACTTGGAGTCGATCATCGCAATGGGACCAAATGTTGATGACTTCGTCCAGGTGGATAAGGACGGGTTGTTACAGGTGGTATCAGAGCGTTGGTCCTAGCGAACCAGGTCTTGCATTAGTGTGTCTAACTGATAGTTGTTAGGATGCATTAGCGAGTCTGGACTTCGACCTTAGCTGCATATTATAAGTATTGTATATCATTCCTAGTGGAAAATTTCCTGCTAATCATTCCTAAGTCTAGACATGCCTTACTGCCTTTATTGCATAGATAGTGTATATACAAATTTATATCTTAGCGTATCTATTACGGTAAACTTTGCCTGATATCTTCCGTAAATTTCTCCGTAATTTAAGGGATCCTGGTACTATATATATCTAGGCATATTATGCATTGAGAATACCATCCAACTATCATTTGCTGTCACTAAGCTTTTCATACCAAAAATCTTTTCTGTGATCGCGTACGATGGCCTCTACGAATCGACCAAATTATTCTGACTCCGAAGATAGCGTGACGGGAGCGCACCAACCGATCAACTACCGTGATTTCTTTAGAAAGTGGGGATGGGTTCGCAAAATACTTATCCTATGGAGAAATGAAGAAGGTACTCCATATCACGAGCCGAACTTACCACCTAACGTCGGAGTGCTCGACCCGCTCACCGGCGAACCTGTTCGCAACACCGTTTATACCCTTTTTGCAAGAATTTTTCATCTTGAGGCTACCATTAATGGAACTAGAGAAGATATCCGACCTCTACCTCACACTGATAACCAACCAGGGTTAGTAGAAGAAGTTAAAGAACTCCGAGCTCGGGTGTTAACTTTAGAGAGCACGGTACACAATTTGCAAGCACTAGCAGTATCATCAACACCAGTAACATCACCAGCCTCAGCACCAACAGCACTAGTACCACCAAGAACAACATCCGCGTCACCAGCTTCGACATTTCATTCTGTACCTCGAGTATAATCATCGTTCTACATGACGTTCTACATCATTTATCTTAGTTCGACATAGTGATTATGTAATCTCTAATGTTTTAGAGATTATGTATTCTAGTTCTAACGGTAAATCAAATGAGATTAATGTCATATTAACTCATTAAATCCATGATTGCATCTGAAGAAAATATATATGTATATATGTTTTCATAAAGATTGTAATTAAAAATTCTTTAGTACAAAGTGTTAATTGTGAAAATATTTTAACGGGTAGGTAATACCCGAGGAATATTCAGATTTCACATTAATAAGTTACAATGTATATTCTTCGAAGCTGATTTAACAGTCGTTTACTATCCTACTTACATCCACCGATATACGTATCCGTTCACCGCAGAACAACCATTTTCATTCAATTTCATATTTGAATTTTGACCTATCAGAATCCAACAAGTGGCATAATGAAGAAAACATCAGACAAAGTAAAATTTGTTAGAAACAAACGAACTAACTAATTGAAATATTGTTAAGAATCCACGCTAACTGTTCCTAGCTAACTGTTCCTAGCTAACTGGTTACATTTTATTTATCGCAATTTACATTCTCGCAATTTTACTTATCGTCATTTAATTTCTGTTATTTACTTTACGCACTTTATTTATCGTCATTTAATTTCTGTTATTTATTTTTACGCAATTTTAATATCGGGACACGTATACAAGGTTTTGACATATCATATCGACGCATCTATATATATTATCTGGAATAACCATAGACACTCTATATGCAGTAATGCGGGAGTTAGCTATACAGGGTTGAGGTTGATTCTACAATAATATATATAGTTTGAGTTGTGATCGAGTCTGAGACGTATACGGGTTACGAAACGTATTAATTAATTCGAATATTATATATTAAACTATATATGAATTATTGGATTATTAACTGTGGACTATCGACTGTGGACTAATAATATTGGACAATTAAAATAAATTAAAATATTGATTGTAACATATGAAACTAAATATTTCTTCAAGTTTGCCACTTGATCTCATCTTAAACCTCATTTGTATCTTGACGATTACAATAAGCGTTTAATCATCTAAAAACCTTCAATATTCTTGAAAACCCTCGGTTTGATAACCGATGATCCAGATTCGTTAACTTTGAAAATGCTGACGAAGCACCATGTTGTAGATGGTCTTAATGGCCAAAAGTGATGATAAAAGAATGGAGTGTTGGGAACGCTCGATAGAAAATTTGGTAATGAAAAACGGATTGAGCTAACCATGAAGGAGACCAAGGACAAATACAGGGACCAAACCCTATATTCAAAGAATCCAGGTAATTCTGGATCCGATGAAATCTTTAGAGAATATCTTGCTTCGAAGTCATGTTAAAAATCTTGCGGAAAATTCTTCTTCATCAATCTTCGAACTTAGAAATTCCAAAATATCATCATAAATATCTTCGATATTTCTGAGGATATTTTCATAAATATTCTTGTCCGAAATTATCTACCTCTTTGTGTTTTCTTTATTCCATTATATTGAAAACGTCTGTAAAGTCTAAGTATAAATTATGAATGAATTGTGGAGAAGTGTTGGGAACTGAAGCATGAATTAGTATAATATAATGACGTCATGCCAACGTAATTATATTACAGTAAGTCATGCTAAATTTCTAATGGAACGTGATGATGGTTCACAGATCATAACGTCATCATGTGTCATGTTACATAACTCTTTTATTCTACTTTACTTCTGAACATATCAAGAAAATATATTCTTGATAGTTCTATCTTCAGTAATTTTGATAAATTTGAAAATCAAAGCGTGCTATCACGTTCCTTCCTGCTTAGAACATTATAATCATTCGAAATTCTATATCTACGAATTCTGGACCATTATTCGCTTGACTTGAAGTCGGGAAGAGAAAACAAAAGCATAGAGCTTCGAAATATAAGGTAGAATATAAAGCTCGATAACAACGCATAAATTACAAACCGTGTATGTCAATGTTTATCGCAACATAAAGACACGGGAGAATTAAAAACACTATAACCCCAAAGGCAAAGTAGAAGAAAGTAGATTCCTCTGGTGGAAGTTGGGAAAGGAGAATGAATGTTGCGATAGTAAGGATGAAGACAAGGATCAGAACTGGATTAAGCATTTTCACAATCGTTGAAAGTATGGATCGAGAAAGAAAGAATTGGAGGGGTGAAAATAATGGAACGAAAGAAGTCCCTTTATAGAGAAGATACCAGACAAAGCAATCGAGACAAATAATCGCATTAAATTAAAGAGAATCCTAATTTTCCATAAATCCCGAAGAATCAAAACCTATAGATTTCCAAGATTTTCTTTTAAATTCCTTGAATTCCGGAAGTCCACCATGACTACGTCAAAAGTTAAGACAAAACTTTTCACTCTTTTGTGATAGCTTCACTCGTACGCTTCACATGATTGAATCGTTTTATCTATATTAATCAATAATGATAAAACTCTAACTCATATTTGAAAGGACCCGTTCATATACATTATAAACGATTCACAATAGTTGATTACATCGCGAGGTATTTGACCTCTATATGATACATTTTACAAACATTGCATTCGTTTTTAAAAGACAAACTTTCTTTACATCAAAAATTGACGGCATGCATGCCATTTCATATTACATCCAACTATAATTGACTTAATATTAATCTTGATGAACTCAACGACTCGAATGCAACGTCTTTCAAAGTATGTCATGAATGACTCCAAGTAATATCCTTAAAATGAGCTAATGCACAGCGGAAGATTTCTTTAATACCTGAGAATAAACATGCTTTAAAGTGTCAACCAAAAGGTTGGTGAGTTCATTAGTTTATCATAATCAATCATTTCCGTAATAGTAATAGACCACAAGATTTCAGTTTCCATAAATATCCGTACACTCGCAAGTGTATAAAAGTATTCTATAAGTTGTAGGCACCCGGTAACAAGCCTTAACGTTCATGTTTTACCCTCTGAAGTACACCAGACCAGGTGTGTTTAAAATAACCTCGAAGTACTAAAGCATCCCATAGTCAGGATGGGGTTTGTCAGGCCCAATAGATCTATCTTTAGGATTCGCGCCTACCGTACATAGACAAGTAGTTTAATGTTACCAAGCTAAGGGTATATTTCTGGTTTAAACCCACATAGAATTAGTTTTAGTACTTGTGCCTATTTCGTAAAACATTTATAAAATAGCGCATGTATTCTCAGCCCAAAAATATATATAAAAAGGGAGCAAATGAAACTCACAATACTGTATTTCGTAGCAATTATGTATATGACGGCACTGAACAAGTGCAGTGTTTGTCTCGGATTCACGAACCTATATTAAGTATATATATTTATATGTTGGTTAATATCTGTCTAACAATTTAGGTCAAGTCGTAGTGTATCACAATCCTAATGCTCGAGACCGACATGCAAAAGTCAACAAAAGTCAACTTAACCCAAAATGACTTCTAAAATTTATACGTGTTTATTATATAACTTAACTATAGTCATTTTATATATTTAAATATATTTATTAGATTTTATAATAATAAAAGTCATTTATTAATAAAAATTTATATTAACGTTTATATATGATAAAATATACTTTTATATATCTTAAGTAGTAAAATTTATAAAGTTCACTTAATATCGTAAAACTATAGTGGTAAGTATTATTAATGTAATTATATTACGCGTGGTGAAAAATATCTTTGTATCCCCTATTTATTTGATAAAATAATATTGATCATAATAATAATAAGTAAAAGTTGTATTATTTTGTAATAATAATTATTATTATTCTATAAAAAAAATAACAATATTTATATTTACTAAAAATGTTATTATGATAAAATAATAATACTAACATAATAGTAATAATGATAATTTATAATAACAATGATATTTCTATTAAAATAATAACGACGATAGTAATAATAATCATTTTAATAATAATACTAAAATTCAGTTGACTATAACTTCTAATCCGTTCATCGAAACCATTCGATATCTAAATGAAAAGTTCTTAATTTTTCGCTAGCTTTCCAATGACATGTATATCATATACCCTATCTCAGTAGCATATGTATCTAATTCAGGATTCAACAAACCTATCTAAGGACAATATCGAATGTACAAGCATGCATAATCCTATATACTCGAGCACTAGTCAGGGATACACTATTGAAATATAAAAATTAAGTTATTAGTGCTCACGTATCAATATTGAGATTCAATATTGCAGGAAAGTACGTAGGCGAAACGAAAATGATAAACGTTAGGTTGACCTCACGAGCAATACCCTCGATCAATACCCATAACCTCCATAGCTATAACCCATAATTTCCTTAGCTCTATCCCGTTTGAAAACTTATTTTAAAATCGTCTGAATATAACTCCGTCGTAGTATTTTATGTATACTAATAATATCTTGAAATAATACAAAGAAAATATATATGTGTAATTCGATTGAGAGAGTTTAGAGAAATATATTTTCAAGTTTCTATGAAATAATAAAACCTATTGAATTCTATTTATAATAGATTTTTGAATTATTAAAGTGAATTATTAAAGTATGAATTATTAAAGTGAATTATTAAAGTATGAATTATTAAAGTGAATTATTAAAGTATGAATTATTAAAGTGAATTATTAAAGTATGAATTATTAAAGTGAATTATTAAAGTGAATTATTAAAGTATGAATTATTAAAGTATGAATTATTAAAGTAAATTATTAAAGTATGAATTATTAAAGTGAATTATTAAAGTGAATTATTAAAGTATGAATTATTAAAGTGAATTATTAAAGTATGAATTATTAAAGTGAATTATTAAAGTATGAATTATTAAAGTTAAAGTAAAGTAAAGGTAAAGTTAAAGTATAGTAAAAGTATAAAACTATGTACGTATAATACGCGTATAAATATATATAATATTAATTTAAATCGTTATATATATTTGATAAAATAAAATATAAATATCGTTATTTTATCATACTAGTTAAGTAATGAGTGGTCAAAAAGAATAGATTTCTTAAATCACAGTGGACCTCATAACATAGGCCCGTAATCATATCATAATGTATCTGATAATTCAATCATTTGATATTATCTCTTAATTCTGTCAATAAATATATCGAAACAAATACGTTCATGTAAAGTATCATATATCTAATACTTTGTTAATGTTTTCAGTTAATATTATATATTATATATACATATCTATATACACATAATTGTTCGTGAATCGTCGAACACGGTCAAAGGATAATTGATTACATGAATGTAGTTCCAAACTTTTTGAGATTCAACACTACAAATTCTGCTTATCGTGTCGGAAACATATAAAGGTTAAGTTTAAATTTGGTCAGAAATTTTTGGGTCGTCACAGTACCTACCCGTTAAAGAAATTTCGTCCCGAAATTTGATCGAGGTCGTCATGGCTAACTCTAAAAATGTTTTCATGACGAATATGAGTTGATAAATAGAGTTTTATCATCATTGAGTAATATAGATAAAACAATTTGATTACGCGAAGAGTATAAGTGAAGCTATCGCAAGAGAGTGAAATGAGTAAACGTATATTTATTTTAACCGATGACGTAGTTATGATTGATTTCCAGAATTCATTGGATTTAAAGAAAATCTTTGCAATAAGATTTGGTTCTTCGGAGGTTAAGAAAATCATGACCTTCTTTGATTAAATGCGATAATCTATCTCGATTTCTCTGTCTGATATTTTACTATAAATCCACCCCCTTCGTTTCTTTATTTCCACAGCTCACACCTTCTAGTCTTTCTCCCCAATTCATACTTTAAAGCATTCGTTAATATGCTTCATCCAGTATTGATTCTTGATATACTCTTAACTTTCATATCTGTCATTCTTCTTTTTCATCTACCACCGGAGGAAGTTATTTTCTTCTATCATTACCTTGGGGTTATTGTGTTTTTCATTCTCCCGTGTCTTTATATTGCTATACGCATTGATATACACGGTTTGTAATTTCGAGGTTGTTATCGGGCTTTATATTCTCCATTATATTTCGGAGCTTCATGCTTTCGTTTTCTCTTCCCAGCCTTAAGTCAAGCGGATAATGGTCCAGAATTCGTAGATATGAATTTTTGGATGAACATAGTTGATGTTCCAAGAAGAAAACCGTAATGGCACGATCTTAATTTGGCAACTTACCAGAATATCTGAAAATATAGAGCTATCAAGATGATATGTTCTCAATATGTTTGGAAATTGGGTAGAATGTAAGAGTCGTGTAAATAGTACATGATGACGGTATGTTCTATGAATCATCACGTTCCATTAGAAACTCAGCATGACTTACTGTAATATAATCACGTTGATCAAGTGTCATTATATTATACTAACTCATGTTTCAGTTCCCAACACTGCTTTAAAAACATTCCTATTTTAAATTCGATTTTTTTTTCTTCAGAATTTAGAAACTAACACAGTTTCTTTTTATGTTGTAACGCAGATATTGCAAAGAGATAAAAGATTTCGGATAATAATATTGTGAAAATATCTTCAGGAATATCGAAGATATTTATAATAAAAGATACGATAATTTCTTAGAATTCTTAACATAGATGGATGATGAAGAAGATTTGTCTTTGAAGGTTTAGAATAAGAAGTAAGGTGTTTGCTAACGATTTCAGTAGACACTGAAACATTTGGATCCTTTGAAGGCAGGTTTAGTCTTTGTGATTTGTCCACAGCCTCCTTCATGGTCTGCTCAATCCATTTTCCAGTTTCAAACCTTCTCTTTTTCTCAGCTTTACCACCATACTATTCTTTATCATCAAACTTTTGACTGTTAAAGTCGTTTACAGTTTTTGCTGCTTCATCAGCATTTTGAGAACTAATTCGTAATTCAGGGTGTTTTTTCAGAAACTTCACATTCAAAGTATGTAAGTATTGGCATTAGGCGTTATATGTATACATATAACTGTTAGCGTAGAATCGCTGCGAATTTCAAAATATTGATTACTGATTCCCAGTAGTTGGTATGACAATTATTGTTACAGGATGTAGGTGAGTACATGATGGGGTTTTAATGAATAAGTATAGTGGATTTTCGGAGAGGCTTAAGTCGAAGGTTAATGAAGTTGTTGATAAGTTTACTGCTAATGTGACGAGATATGAAAGGTTCCCCGGTAACCATGATGAAGGGTTTATTCGTATAAACAAATGAAGGTGATTTGCTGGAGCTGTGACAAAACTGTCTATTTTGGAAAGAGATTGAAAAATTATATTTGGTAATAAATATCAAAGGATCTGACATTGATACATGTTAAACTATAACTTTGGTTTCGAGAGCTTTTCAGGTGCATGACAGTGGGTAATGTGTGGTTGGATAATCATCTCGCATGTCTTTAGGAATTTCGAAGTGTTTGAACACATATTGCAATTGTTAATATACATATGATGTTCTAAAATTTTGAATGATACAAATATTTTTGTGAGTTCCATGAATAGAAATGAGGTTCTAGGACAGTTTTGAAGTCAAAGTATAGTTTTGAAAGATGTAGGAATCTAAGAGTGATGATTTCGGTTATATCTTGAATCGAATTCTGAGATTTTAAAATCAGAATATGTAATTAGATTTTGAATGAGTATGGTTGTTTTGATTTCTATAAAAGAATGTATATTGTTGTGAAAGTAGGGAGTATAATGGATGACTTGCTGAATCAGATTCGAAGAATGTAACATATTAATTGTGAATTTATATATCTCTCGGGTATACCTACCCGTTAAAAAAAAATTCACAATTAATATTTTGTACAAAAGAATTTTATTACAGTCTTTATGGAAATATATATGTGTATATTTCTTCAGATGTAATATAGATTTAATGAGTTAATATTAAATTAAACTCATTTGATTTATGGTTAAGGCTAGGATAGATAATTTCTAAACTTTAGAAATTACATAATCGCCGTAGAATGTTTCCCCAATGAAGTTATGAATCAATACTTAATCGTTGTGGTATTCCTTGGTATCTACATGGCGTATGACGTCGATGCTCGTGGGACAGATTGTGAAGTTGAGGTTTGCGATGCGGTTGTTGTTGGTGGTGGTAATGGTACTGTTGATGTTGTTGATGGTGGTACTGGTTATGCTGCTGGTGCTGCTGCTGGTGTTTGTAACCTTTGCACCATATTCTCCAAAGCCACTACCCGAGCGCGAAGCTCGTTGACTTCTTCTATTACACCGGAGTGATTGTCGGTTCGGACGAGCGGATAAATAAGATCTAGAATTTGGTGTAGTATACAATTATGATGAGATACTCTGGAAATGAGAGAGAAAATGGTGTTTCGGATAGGTTCGCCAGTAAGTGCTTCAGGTTCATTGCCAAGAGGGCAATGTGGTGGATGAAAGGGATCACCTTCTTCTTGTCTCCAATGGTTAAGTAGATTACGAACCCATCCCCAATTCATCCAGAATAGATGATGGCTAATTGGTTGATCCATTCCGGTCACGCTGCTTTCGGAGCTCATGTGGAAATCCATATCGGCATAGCTGTCGGAATCCGAGGAACTCAAACTGGTTGAGGGATCCATCTTGTATGATCAGGGAAAGAATTTTTTTGTATGAAATAGATTGTAGAATTTAGATTTGGTATTCTTCAATACATAATTTACATATGTATATATAATACCAAAATCCCATAAATTACGGAGGAATCTTTGAAAGATGTCAGTCAAAGTTCACAGTAACAGATATGCTAAGATAAGAATTCGTCTATACACTATTATGCAATAAATGTAGGAAAACGCGTCTAAACTTAAGAATGATAAGCAGGTAATTTCCTAAGGGTAGTAAGTAGATGATTTCAGACTAAAAATGATAAGCAAAACTTTTGACATGCAGACACGGTCGAAGTCCAGACTCACTGATGCATCTTAACAACTATCAGTTAGACACACTAATGCAAGACCTGGTTCGCTAAGACCACCGCTCTGATACCAACTGAAAGGACCCGTTCATATACATTATAAACGATTCACAATAGTTGATTACATCGCGAGGTATTTGACCTCTATATGATACATTTTACAAACATTGCATTCGTTTTTAAAAGACAAACTTTCTTTACATCAAAAATTGACGGCATGCATGCCATTTCATATTACATCCAACTATAATTGACTTAATATTAATCTTGATGAACTCAACGACTCGAATGCAACGTCTTTCAAAGTATGTCATGAATGACTCCAAGTAATATCCTTAAAATGAGCTAATGCACAGCGGAAGATTTCTTTAATACCTGAGAATAAACATGCTTTAAAGTGTCAACCAAAAGGTTGGTGAGTTTATTAGTTTATCATAATCAATCATTTCCGTAATAGTAATAGACCACAAGATTTCAGTTTCCATAAATATCCGTACACTCGCAAGTGTATAAAAGTATTCTATAAGTTGTAGGCACCCGGTAACAAGCCTTAACGTTCATGTTTTACCCTCTGAAGTACACCAGACCAGGTGTGTTTAAAATAACCTCGAAGTACTAAAGCATCCCATAGTCAGGATGGGGTTTGTCAGGCCCAATAGATCTATCTTTAGGATTCGCGCCTACCGTACATAGACAAGTAGTTTAATGTTACCAAGCTAAGGGTATATTTCTGGTTTAAACCCACATAGAATTAGTTTTAGTACTTGTGCCTATTTCGTAAAACATTTATAAAATAGCGCATGTATTCTCAGCCCAAAAATATATATAAAAAGGGAGCAAATGAAACTCACAATACTGTATTTCGTAGCAATTATGTATATGACGGCACTGAACAAGTGCAGTGTTTGTCTCGGATTCACGAACCTATATTAAGTATATATATTTATATGTTGGTTAATATCTGTCTAACAATTTAGGTCAAGTCGTAGTGTATCACAATCCTAATGCTCGAGACCGACATGCAAAAGTCAACAAAAGTCAACTTAACCCAAAATGACTTCTAAAATTTATACGTGTTTATTATATAACTTAACTATAGTCATTTTATATATTTAAATATATTTATTAGATTTTATAATAATAAAAGTCATTTATTAATAAAAATTTATATTAACGTTTATATATGATAAAATATACTTTTATATATCTTAAGTAGTAAAATTTATAAAGTTCACTTAATATCGTAAAACTATAGTGGTAAGTATTATTAATGTAATTATATTACGCGTGGTGAAAAATATCTTTGTATCCCCTATTTATTTGATAAAATAATATTGATCATAATAATAATAAGTAAAAGTTGTATTATTTTGTAATAATAATTATTATTATTCTATAAAAAAAATAACAATATTTATATTTACTAAAAATGTTATTATGATAAAATAATAATACTAACATAATAGTAATAATGATAATTTATAATAACAATGATATTTCTATTAAAATAATAACGACGATAGTAATAATAATCATTTTAATAATAATACTAAAATTCAGTTGACTATAACTTCTAATCCGTTCATCGAAACCATTCGATATCTAAATGAAAAGTTCTTAATTTTTCGCTAGCTTTCCAATGACATGTATATCATATACCCTATCTCAGTAGCATATGTATCTAATTCAGGATTCAACAAGCCTATCTAAGGACAATATCGAATGTACAAGCATGCATAATCCTATATACTCGAGCACTAGTCAGGGATACACTATTGAAATATAAAAGTTAAGTTATTAGTGCTCACGTATCAATATTGAGATTCAATATTGCAGGAAAGTACGTAGGCGAAACGAAAATGATAAACGTTAGGTTGACCTCACGAGCAATACCCTAGATCAATACCCATAACCTCCATAGCTATAACCCATAATTTCCTTAGCTCTATCCCGTTTGAAAACTTATTTTAAAATCGTCTGAATATAACTCCGTCGTAGTATTTTATGTATACTAATAATATCTTGAAATAATACAAAGAAAATATATATGTGTAATTCGATTGAGAGAGTTTAGAGAAATATATTTTCAAGTTTCTATGAAATAATAAAACCTATTGAATTCTATTTATAATAGATTTTTGAATTATTAAAGTGAATTATTAAAGTATGAATTATTAAAGTGAATTATTAAAGTATGAATTATTAAAGTGAATTATTAAAGTATGAATTATTAAAGTGAATTATTAAAGTATGAATTATTAAAGTGAATTATTAAAGTGAATTATTAAAGTATGAATTATTAAAGTGAATTATTAAAGTATGAATTATTAAAGTGAATTATTAAAGTATGAATTATTAAAGTGAATTATTAAAGTGAATTATTAAAGTATGAATTATTAAAGTGAATTATTAAAGTATGAATTATTAAAGTGAATTATTAAAGTATGAATTATTAAAGTTAAAGTAAAGTAAAGGTAAAGTTAAAGTATAGTAAAAGTATAAAACTATGTACGTATAATACGCGTATAAATATATATAATATTAATTTAAATCGTTATATATATTTGATAAAATAAAATATAAATATCGTTATTTTATCATACTAGTTAAGTAATGAGTGGTCAAAAAGAATAGATTTCTTAAATCACAGTGGACCTCATAACATAGGCACGTAATCATATCATAATGTATCTGATAATTCAATCATTTGATATTATCTCTTAATTCTGTCAATAAATATATCGAAACAAATACGTTCATGTAAAGTATCATATATCTAATACTTTGTTAATGTTTTCAGTTAATATTATATATTATATATACATATCTATATACACATAATTGTTCGTGAATCGTCGAACACGGTCAAAGGATAATTGATTACATGAATGTAGTTCCAAACTTTTTGAGATTCAACACTACAAATTCTGCTTATCGTGTCGGAAACATATAAAGGTTAAGTTTAAATTTGGTCAGAAATTTTTGGGTCGTCACAATATTCATCATGAAAACATTTTTATTGTTAGCCATGACGACCACAATCAAATTTCGGGGACGAAATTTCTTTAACGGGTAGGTACTGTCACGACCCGGAAAATTTCAACTAATTTTAAACCAAACTCTCGATACGATTTAGTATTCTTGACATAATAAGAAAAGTCTGTAAGGTTGAGTCTCAAAAAGTTTGAACTGTTTCCTATATTCAATTGACCTTCGACTGTTCTCGACGATTCACAAACAACAATTTGTAAATAGATACATATATATGTATGTGTATATGAATGTGTATATAAATACTACTTGAGAATATATAAAATAATATTTGTTTAAAAATATATAATATATATTTATGTGATAAAACTTGTTATTTAAAACAGATTATATATAGAGAGAGAGTAAATGGAAAAGGAATGATTACGAGCTTAATTGGCAAATGTCGGTAACACTCGGTTGATGTTTTGTTAGTTTTAATATAAATATTGTACGTGTTCATGAAGGATTGAAATAAAAGTTGAACGGTAAATCGATTACGAGGATTTTAGATTTGTTAAAAATATTTTTACCTTTTAAAGTTTAAATATTAGTACTCCATACATATAAATTGGAACATAAAATAAATAATTATTGAACCTTTTTAATCAGGTTTCCAACAGGTAATGAGTGAAATAATTATATATATTTAATCTAAAAATTTGGAATTTTTTTAGGAACACTTTTATTCGTTAAACTGTTTAGCAATGGCCACGATATAGTCGTTCCGGATAAATTGTCGGCAGATAATTCAATCAAAAAGTCACAAGATAGCCTTAGTGTGCTCCTTTTTCTTCATCCCACGTTTTTTTTATTGGATAAGAAGATTATTATTATATTACTTTATTTATTTACTATTTTTGTTTCATATTACTTATTATCATTATATATGTATATGCATACACACTTGCTTGAACACACATCACAAACCACCTTCTGTATTTCTGTTTTGGTCGACCAAGCCACCCTCCCTTCCACCACCCTACAAAACACCACCACAATCATATTGCCGATCACCACCATGAACAACTTGTCACGTACCTCCTTTGAGTCCCTAAAACTATTACTAAACGACCATATTCATCAAGCAATAAACTCGGCCACACTTCACCATCATCTTCGAGCCCTCTTGTAGACAAGAACTGACAACTCAAATCACCATCATCATCTTATTTAGTTTAACATCTTTTACAACCATAAAACCATTACCGAACACCTACATAGAAACCCTCGAATAAAAACTACTGCTGCCCTCCTGTCTCAGTTTCAGTTATAGGCTGAACGACACCTAAAATATCACCCTTAACCATTGCCAAAATTGTTGACAACAAACTCTCTCTACACCTCTCTATCTCCTAATTCTAGCTTGTTGAAACCACCATGTTCGTGCAATTCGTCGACTAAGGCTGCCAAATTACTTTTGTTATTCTGATTTGTCGACAACCCAGCTTCATCTATATTATGCAGCATCGCAACTTCATTACCCTATCTTTGTTTGATTAACCACCTTACCTCCGTCTCTCTCCCTCTCCTCTCCAACTATTTCTATTGTATTTTCTGTTTTGAAACAAAAACACCACCTTAAACCCATATCAATTCACAACCTTCACCACCTCTTTAACCACCGTGATCACCATGAATCACCACCCCGTTAAACTTACTACACTTTCTATTTTCTTGTTTTCACTTGAACCTGTTGTTGCTACTCGAATTCTTCTGTTTCCTGATTATAACCAATCAAAGAACACAAAAGGCTGCAAGTGATTCAAATCGTATTCTTTTGTTTCACACTGCTGCTCGACCCACGAATCACTTCCATCACCATTAAACCACTAAACAACTCTATTGCTACCTATTTACTGCTGTTACTTGATCCTGTTTTAGTTGCCATCAACGAAACCCACTTGCAACATTAAAATCGTAACTATAAATGGAGAGAAAGACAAACAGTAACGTGGTATTATATAAATAATGATGATTGTCGAGAACATGGTAACGAGAATTAAGAGAAAATTTAAAAACTTGCAAGTGGAACATGTTTATGGTCGACCAAGTGGGAACCATCGGATAAATTACATTTACAACCAAAACCCTTTTTATTTATCGATCAAAACAACTGTTAATGGATTGAATTATAAATTGGGCTCGTGAAACTGTTTTTGGGCTAAGAGCAGGGCCAGATTATCAAAATGAATGAGGGAGATGGTAACACGGGTTTTACAGGTTTAATAAATTACCGAGTTTTTTTTAAAACACATAAAATGGGTAGATGAGCGGTTGGAAGTGTGCTCACTATACAAGAGGTCTTGTGTTCAATCCAAGGCTGCGACATTTTTTTATATATAGAAGATACATAAGTCAGGCCATCGGGCTATATACAACAATAGGCTAAATAGTGTCTACTTCAAACGTGAACCAAACCCAACACACTCGTTACTCGTTACTCGTCTTCTGGTTAACGGTATAATTATTATTATTGTCACTATTATTATTATTAAGTATTAGTAAGTACTATTAAAATTATTATTATTATTATTATTTTAAACATAATATTATTATTTTTAACATTATTATTATTATTATTATTATTATTATTATTATTATCATTTTTACTACTAGTACCATTATTATTATTACTACTATATTATTATTACAATAAAGGTTAATCATATAAAAATATACTTAATAAAACTAATATTTTTATAAATTATTTATTTAAAGTATACAAGATAAAAATAGATAACATATAATTTAAGATATAAAATGAAAATAAAATATATATATAATTTAATTAAGATTTAGTATAAAATTTTATATATAATTACAACATTAATATATAAATATTATATAGATAGAATTATTTGATTATATGAGTTAATATATATAAATGATATAGGTTTGTGAATCCGAGGCCAACTCTATACTTGTTCAATGTCGTCCTATGAATTTTTACTACAAAATACAGTAATGTGAGTTTCATTTGCTCTCTTTTTAATTGCTTTTGCAATATATATTTTTGGGCTGAGAATACATGCGCTGCTTTTATAAATGTTTACAAAATAGACACAAGTACTTAAAAATATATTCTACGTTGAGTTGTACCACTGGCATATTTCCCTGTAGCTTGGTAACTACTATTTACATGGGTATTGTAAACGCGAATCCTGTTGATAGATCTATCGGGCCTGACAACCCCAACCGGACTGGACGACCAGTATTCAACGGTTGCACAGTACTTCGTTTCGGTGACTACACTTGGTACGGTGTAGTGAGATTTCATAATAAAGGGAATATGCGACGTGTTTAAATGTTAAGTATGGTTACCAAGTGCTCAACCACTTAGAATGCTTTACATACACTTGCGAGTGTATTATGTTTATGATTATGAAATCTTGTGGTCTATTGAAAAATTGAAATGATTGTTATGATAAACCTATGAACTCACCAACCTTTTGGTTGACACTTTAAAGCATGTTTATTCTCAGGTACGAATTAAGTCTTCCGCTTTGCATTTGCTCAATTTAAGGACATTACTTGGAGTCGATCATCGCAATGGGACCAAATGTTGATGACTTCGTCCAGGTGGATAAGGACGGGTCGTTACAACTTATATCTTCTTGGATTCTTTCCGGTAATCCTTTCACAAACGCGTCGATCTTCTCTTCCTCATCTTCGAACGCTCCCGAACACAATAAGCACAATTCTGTGAATCGTCTTTCGTACGTGGTAATATCAAATCCTTGGGTTCGTAACCCTCTAAGTTCTGTCTTGAGCTTATTGACCTCGGTTTTGGGATGGTACTTCTCGTTCATCAAGTGCTTGAATGCTGACCACGGTAGTGCGTAAGCATCATCTTGTCCCACTTGCTCTAGATAGGTATTCCACCATGCTAACGCAGAACCTGTGAAGGTATGCGTAGCGTACTTCACTTTGTCCTCTTCAGTACACTTACTTATGGCAAACACCGATTCGACCTTCTCGGTCCACCGTTTCAATCCGATCGGTCCTTCGGTTCCATCAAATTCCAAAGGTTTGCAGGCAGTGAATTCTTTGTAGGTGCATCCTACACGATTTCCTGTACTGCTAGATCCAAGGTTATTGTTGGTATGTAGCGCAGCCTGTACTGCAGCTATGTTTGAAGCAAGAAAGGCACGAAATTCCTCTTCACTCATATTCAAGGTGTGTCGAGTAGTCGGTGCCATTTCCTTCAAAATAGTCAAATGAAATGAGTTAAACATATAGAATATCAAGAGTAGTCAATAGTATTTCGTAGCGTAATATGAACTTATTTATAAAAGCTCTTTCTTCATATTAGCGTTTTATACTCTTTAATTCGGGTAGTAGCTACCCGTTAAGTTCATACTTAGCGAACATACCATTTCAACTACTACAATTCTATATGAAAAACTAATCACAACAAAAAAATATATATCATATTCAAACATTTATACAATAACTTGCAAACTTACAATACCGCTATTTTACATATAGCATGAAATATAGCACATAAAACTTTGATACAAAGTAGTTGCGAAGATAATTCTAGTTAATAAATAAGGCGTTCAGCAAAGGCAACAAAGACACGTAATTCATACATCCAGAAACAAGTCATGCATTCTGGTTTTACTAATACCACTTCCCATCCTTGGTCTTGCGAAACGTAACCGTTGTGACCGATAGTATGACAACGTGTTGTAACGTCGTCAAAAGGGCGAAGGTTACGTAATGACCAACAGTCTCGTAATAACCTAAAAACCTCATTTCTTACCCCAATTACCGACTCTGTCACTTGTGGGAACGGTTTTGTTTAATAGTTGTAGCCCGATGTTCTTTTTCTCACTTTGGTGAGAAGCGAACATTACTAACCCATAAGCATAACATGCTTCTTTATGTTGCATGTTAGCCGCTTTTTCTAAATCATGAAGTCCTATATTCGGATACATTGAGTTAAAATAATTTCTTAACCCGTTGCGTAAAATAGCATTTGGGTTCCCCGCAATATATGCGTCAAAGTAAACATATCGTAAATTATGGGTTTCCCAATGTGATATCCCCCATCTTTCAAACGAAAGCCTTTTATAAACCAAGGCATTCTTGGAACGTTCTTCGAATGTCTTACAAACTGATTTTGCCATAAATAGTTGTGCCGAGGAATTCTGACCGACTCTAGACAAAATTTCATCAATCATGTCTCCGGGTAAGTCTTCTAAAATATTGGGTTGTCTATCCATTTTGTGTTTTTATACTGTAAAATAGACAAGAGTTAGATTCATAAAAGATACTTATTAATACAAGCAATTTTTACATATATCGTAAAGCATAAGCACACTATATTACATATATTACACCGCACAAATACAACTATCTTATTCCGATTCACTCGTTTCTTCTTTTTCGAACTTGGTTCTTTTTGCTAAGTTTTTAGGGATATATGATGTTCCCCTAATACGAGCCGTCGTTTTCCACATTGGTCTAAAAAAACCTGGTGGTTTAGAGGTTCCCGGGTTATTGTTACAACTTAAGAAATACGGGTGTTGACGATACATATAAAGTTCATCGGGGTTAGAATCAGATTTCTCTATTTTTATGCCCTTTCCCTTATTGTTCTCTTTTGCCTTTTTAAATTCAGTTGGGGTAATTTCTATAACATCATCGGAATCCTCGTCGGGATCCGATTCATCGGAGAATTGGTAATCCTCCCAATATTTTGCTTCCTTGGCGGAAACACCGTTGACCATAATTAACTTTGGTCGGTTGGTTGAGGATTTTCTTCTACTTAACCGTTTTATTATTTCCCCCACTGGTTCTTCTTTCGGTTCCGATTCTTCTTCCGGTTCCGATTCTTCTTTCAGTTCCGACTCTTCTTCCGGTTCCTCTTCGGAAACTTGTGAATCAGTCCACGAATCATTCCAATTTACATTTGACTCTTCATTATTATTAGGTGAGTCAATGGAGATCGAAACAAAAGGCTGACTTCGAACAGCTGTTACGACATCTATACAAATCGAAAAGACACGTAGTCAGTGGCCATTGCTCAGTATGTAAGTCCTCTAACCGCTGACCAATTTTCAGAACCTAACTCATCTTCGTTTGACTGTGGCGACGATATAAGTGCGAGTAGGTCAGAAATTTCAGCACAACGTTGCAAAGGCGTAGTGACTTTCGGAAGGCTATAAATCCTAAATCGTATATCGGATTAAGTCGAGGCCTAAACGAAAAGTCATCTACTCGAAACGAGCTATCTAAAAATCAATTTTCTAGAAGTCTAGGATGAACTGTCCCATTCTTATTGATTAAAAACGTTCCATATTAATTGATTTCGTTGCGAGGTTTTGACCTCTATATGAGACGTTTTTCAAAGACTGCATTCATTTTTAAAACAAACCATAACCTTTATTTCATAAATAAAGGTTTAAAAAGCTTTACGTAGATTATCAAATAATGATAATCTAAAATATCCTGTTTACACACGACCATTACATATTGGTTTACAATACAAATATGTTACATCGAAATCAGTTTCTTGAATGCAGTTTTTACACAATATCATACAAACATGGACTCCAAATCTTGTCCTTATTTTAGTATGCAATAGCGGAAGCTCTTAGTATTCACCTGAGAATAAACATGCTTTAAACGTCAACAAAAATGTTGGTGAGTTATAGGTTTAACCTATATATATCAAATCGTAACAATAGACCACAAGATTTCATATTTCAATATACATCCCATACATAGAGATAAAAATCATTCATATGGTGAACACCTGGTAACCGACATTAACAAGATGCATATATAAGAATATCCCCATCATTCCGGGACACCCTTCGGATATGATATAAATTTCGAAGTACTAAAACATCCGGTACTTTGGATGGGGTTTGTTAGGCCCAATAGATCTATCTTTAGGATTCGCGTCAATTAGGGTGTCTGTTCCCTAATTCTTAGATTACCAGACTTAATAAAAATGGGCATATTCGAATTCGATAATTTAACCATAGAATGTAGTTTCACGTACTTGTGTCTATTTTGTAAATCATTTATAAAACCTGCATGTATTCTCATCCCAAAAATATTAGATTTTAAAAGTGGGACTATAACTCACTTTCACAGATTTTTACTTCGTCGGGAAGTAAGACTTGGCCACTGGTTGATTCACAAACCTATAACAATATATACATATATATCAAAGTATGTTCAAAATATATTTACAAAACTTTTAATACATTTTGATGGTTTAAGTTTATTAAGTCAGCTGTCCTCGTTAGTAACCTACAACTAGTTGTCCACAGTTAGATGTACAGAAATAAATCGATAAATATTATCTTGAATCAATCCACGACCCAGTGTATACGTATCTCAGTATTGATCACAACTCAAACTATATATATATTTTGGAATCAACCTCAACCCTGTATAGCTAACTCCAACATTCACATATAGAGTGTCTATGGTTGTTCCGCAATATATATATAGATGGGTCGACATGATAGGTCAAAACATTGTATACGTGTCTATGGTATCTCAAGATTACATAATATACAATATAAGTTGATTAGGTTATGGTTGGAATAGATTTATTACTAACTTTCACGTAGGTAAAATGAGTAGTTTTTATCAATCTTGTTTTACTCGCCATTTCTTCGTTTCTAATCCGTTTTGAGTGATTCCAGTGGCCATGGTTTCGTATTGAACTTAACTTTATGAATCTAAACAGAAAAAGTATAAGTTTATAGTCAGAAATACAAGTTACAAGTCATTTTTGAAAGAGGTAGTCATTTCCGTTGAAAGAACGACATCTTGATGACTATTTTGAAAAACATACTTTCACTTTGAGTTTAACCATGATTTTTGGATATAGATTCATGTTCATAAGAAAAATAATTTTTCCAGAAGTATAGCTTTTAAATCAAAGTTCTTCTTAGCTTTTAATTATCCCAACCAAAACAGCCCCCGGTTTTACTACGACGACGTATATCCAGTTTTATGATGTTTATCGTGTTTTCGCGTTTTAAATCATTAAGTTAGCATATCATATAGATATAGAACATGTGTTTAGTTGATTTTAAAAGTTTAGTTAGAAGGATTAACTTTATTTGCGAACAAGTTTAGAATTAACTAAACTATGTTCTAGTGATTACAAGTTTATAACGTTGAATAAGACAGCTTTTTATGTATGAATCGAATGATGTTATGAACATCATTACTACCTCAAGTTCCTTGGATAAACCTACTGGAAATGAGAAAAATGGATCTAGCTTCAAAGGATCCTTGGATGGCTTGAAAGTTCTTGAAGCAGAATCATGATACGAAAACAATTTCAAGTAAGATTTCCACTCGAAATAAGATTGTTATAGTTATAGAAATTGAATTAAAGTTTGAATATGATTATTACCTTGTATTAGAAAGATAACCTACTGTAAGTAACAAAAGTTTCTTGATCTTGGATGATTACTTGGAATGGATTTAGAAAACTTGGAAGTAAACTTGCAATCTTGGAAGTATTCTTGATTTTATGAAACTAGAACTTTTGGAATTTATGAAGAACACTTAGAACTTGAAGATAGAACTTGAGAGTGATCAATTAGATGAAGAAAATTGAAGATTGAAAGTGTTTGTAGGTGTTTTTGGTCGTTGGTGTATGGATTGGATATAAAGGATATGTAATTTTGTTTTCATGTAAATAAGTCATGAATGATTACTCATATTTTTGTAATTTTATGAGATATTTCATGCTAGTTGGCAAATGATGGTTCCCACATGTGTTAGGTGACTCACATGGGCTGCTAAGA
Organism: Rutidosis leptorrhynchoides; assembly: GCF_046630445.1. Lineage (NCBI taxonomy): Eukaryota > Viridiplantae > Streptophyta > Magnoliopsida > Asterales > Asteraceae > Rutidosis > Rutidosis leptorrhynchoides. The sequence goes on from NC_092342.1 coordinate 29,317,808, forward strand.
GCTGATCATTGGATTGTATATACCAATAGTACATACATCTAAAAGCTGTGTATTGTACGAGTACGAATACGGGTGCATACGAGTAGAATTGTTGATGAAACTGAACGAGGATGTAATTGTAAGCATTTTTATTAAGTAGAAGTATTTTGATAATTGTCTTGAAGTCTTTAAAAAGTGTATGAATACATATTCAAACACTACATGTATATACATTTTAACTGAGTCGTTAAGTCATCGTTAGTCGTTACATGTAAGTGTTGTTTTGAAACATTTAGATTAACGATCTTGTTAAATGTTGTTAACCTAATATTTATAATATCAAAATAGATTTTAAATTATTATATTATCATGATATTATGATGTACGAAGATCTCTTAATATGATATATATACATTAAATGTCGTTACAACGATAATCGTTACATATATGTCTCGTTTCAAAATCATCAAGTTAGTAGTCTTGTTTTTACATATGTAGTTCATTGTTAATATACTTAATGATATGTTTACTTATCATAATATCATGTTAACTATATATATAACCATATATATGTCATCATATAGTTTTTACAAGTTTTAACGTTCGTGAATCACCGGTCAACTTGGGTGGTCAATTGTCTATATGAAACCTATTTCAATTAATCAAGTCTTAACAAGTTTGATTGCTTAACATGTTGGAAACACTTAATCATGTAAATAACAATTTCATTTAATATATATAAACATGGAAAAGTTTGGGTCACTACACAGGAGTCTGATCAGACCCCGAAAAACAGCAAACAAATGCTCCGGTGAGGTTCTTGGTGCTTGATGCTCATCACGGTTCTCATCCTTGATGCTTGTAAGCTTCAAGTGTACAAATCTTTGATATTTTAGCATCACTTTGACCAATGTTCAACCATCAATACACAACTAAGAGTAAAATCTATCATTCTACAAGTTTTGAACATCAAGATTGCCTCTTTATTGCATAGATCCAATAAAGCTTCAACCTTTGTCCTTTTTACACAAGTTTATGCATCTCCATCATATGTGATGATGAAGACTTGATCTTTATCATCACAACAAACACAAAAAGGTTCCAAGTAAGTGAGATCTACAATAATAACTTAGATCTCAAGTGTTAAGAAAACCCTAAGCTAGAAAGCTTGGATTTTTACAAGATTAATGAGACCATAAGCTAGAAAGCTAAGATATTTAACAAAATAATGAAAGTAATGAGACCATAAGCTAAAAAGCTAAGATATTTAACATAATAATGAAACCCTAAGCTAGAAAGCTTGGATCTTTAGTGTTCTTGAAGATCTTGAAGCATAAAGCTTGGATCTTTAAGATACATGAAGATCATAATCACAAGTTTTGATCTTTATAACAAAACAAAGAAATTACAAGCTCGATCTAATAAGTAAATGAAGATTCCAAGCTAGATCTAACAAGTAAATAAAGATTCCAAGCTAGAAAGCTTGAATCTTCCATGTTCTTGAAGGATTCAGACCCAAGTTTGAATCTATAAGATATAACAAGATCAAAAGCTAAAAGGTAGATCCATAAAATGATGATGATGTTGACTTTATGAAGAAGAAAAGAAGAAGAAGAAAATTTAAAACTTACACTTTTTAGAGTGAGAAAGACTAGAGAGAGAATTAGAGAGTAAGTGTGTGTAAATTGCAAATGAGATCAAGTGTAGAATGGGTGAAATAAGGCTTGTATTTATAGGTGGTGAGGAGGTGCGAGGGGTGTGATGGCCGTGGGTATGGGAGGGGGACAAGGGGGACAACTTTTTGCTTTTTGGTTAATGGTTGTCTAAAGTTGGTGCTTATGTTAGGATCCCATGCAACATTAAGGATAATGCTTAACAAAAATGCTAGTATGTTCCCTCTAATACATGGGCATTTGTCTTTCATTATTATGGATCACTAACTTATTATAATTGGACTAATTAAATAGTCCACTAGCTAGTGTAGGGTGGGTTAAAGTCCAACAAGGTAGAAAGTCCAACAAGACCAACTAGTGTGCTCTAGTAAATTACTAAGCGTAATTAAGCATCCAAAAACCCAAGTAATTGTTATTATAAAATAACAATTAGTATTTCGTAGTCGTAATATTCCGGTTATGACAAAAGTTAAGCGTGTACACAGTACGCAGTTCGTTCTAAACGTCAAGTGACACTAACGGTCATAAAGGCTTCCGGGGATCACGTTAAGTAACCTACGTACTTAAAGGCACGTTTTCACATATTAACGAAAGTAATTTACATGTAGGAAGATCCTAGAGTATAGTATAGCTCAGTACGCACAAATACACAGTTTCGTGAAAGCATAAAGCACAAAAGCAAGTCGAAAAAGTCGAGTCGTTACAATTGGTATCAGAGCCTAAGATCAAACAAGATTAGATTAAACAGCTGCAATTTGATGAAATTGATGTTTAGAGCTCGCTTTTGACGTTTGTTGACTATTGTTCTGGTTTTGATGATTTAGGCCGAATTAAAGAGAACTAAGAATGAAGAATTGTTTGTAATCATTTAGTGATTGATTCCTCAAAATTATAGGTCCTAATTCATTGATTTGGTCGAGTTTTGAAAATATTTTGTTATTGGGAAAAGTGGACTGAAAATCGATTAATTCGTGAACTATTGGTGTTTGTTTGGGAAATCTGGAGATGTAGTTGTGTTTGACGGGTTCCAATGCTACTCCGTGTAAAATTTGGTGCATTTTCATGAAGATTTGATGTGTTTTCCATGAAAGCCGCCATGAACCACCGTGAGCACCACCACCTCTGTCGGAATTTCTGGAAAACACGGAGAACACGATGAACAGCTGTACCGCACGACTGAGATAGGTAAAACGCACGCTTCGGAGTTCGAGTACACGGTTAAGCTACTAAAATCGTACGTTTGATCCTCAATTTAGTAAAATTTTGCAAGTTTTTGGTGACACGTACGAATGGGTTTTTAAGAAGAAGAAGCACAAGTTGAACTCAAACGTACGACTGAGCTCCGTATATACGGTTTGGCAATTAATTCGTACGGCTAAAGGAAAAAATTTCGAATTTATGAGTTAGAAAAGCTGTCTCGTATGTTTTAGATTTTTAAAGAAGAACATATTCATCAACAAACATATCGATGGCAGGACTGTAATTATCATGAAGTTTTTGTGTAGACCCCACCTGCCTTTCATTTTTTGTCGCCTGAATTGTGAAACCAAATAGACCCACGTGAATTTTGTTGTAACATGTCTCCCATTTCCCATACAAATCAAATACATTGAACTTGGTCACCTCTTTAAACTGAACCTTTTACATCATTTTGAACCGGTCAGCAACACTTTGAACCAATCTAGAACCTGACCCTTTATACTTTTGACCCCTCTTATCAATTGAACCCATTCATGAACCCTTTACACCTGAACCAGTTCACACCAAATTAATATTTAACGCTGTTAGTCCTTCAGTTATTTATTTTAACAACAGTTAAATTTTAAGGACTTCCAATGCAAAATTTTGAAAACTTTTTCAGAATTTTCACTTTTTGTCCCTCAACTTTTTGAAATTTTAAAATTTCAGCCCCTGAACTTTGAAAAATTTGCACTTTTGATCCCACAAGTGATTAATCTTAATTCATGTAATTGGTTATTGTAATTCGTTTATTGATTCATACATGTAATTTTGATTATTATCAGCTGATAAGTATTGCTTTGTTCATTGTTTATCTCATATTCATCATGTTCATCTCATATTTATCACTTTTAAGCTCAAATTGCTAATCGATGCTTGTTCCTTGATCAAACGATCCTAGCAACTGATGCAAGGGATTCAACAAATGGTATCAGTTGCTAGGATCGTTTGATCAAGGAACAAGCATCGATTAGCAATTTGAGCTTAAAAGTGATAAATATGAGATGAACATGATGAATATGAGATAAACAATGAACAAAGCAATACTTATCAGCTGATAATAATCAAAATTACATGTATAAATCAATAAACGAATTACAATAACCAATTACATGAATTAAGATTAATCACTTTGTCATTTCCATGGTGGTTGTAGCATTAATCCACCATGGATCCTCTCCACCATGAAGGTGAAGAGGAGGAGCACACACCTCACACACACTCTAGTGTTCTTGGTGGAAACCTCAAATGACCAAGAACAAGGAAAATTCTATTTATAGTGTCTGTCATCTGTCAGCTCACACGCACGGTTGAGGTCTCAACTGTACGTCTGACAGTATTCAACCGTACGAGTGACATCAGTCACTCGTATGACAGACCTATATTTCACGTTTGGTCACATATGCTCCTGCGACATGAGTTTTCTAGTTCATGAAATGTCCCGTTCATATTGATTATAAACGTTCCATATTAATTGATTTCGTTGCGAGGTTTTGACCTCTATATGAGACGTTTTTCAAAGACTGCATTCATTTTTAAAACAACCATAACCTTTATTTTATCAATAAAGGTTTTAAAAACATTACGTAGATTATCAAATAATGATAATCTAAAATATACTGTTTACACACGACCATTACATAATAGTTTACAATAGAAATATATTACATCGACATATGTTTCTTGAATGCAGTTTTTACACAATATCATACAAACATGGACTCCAAATATTGTCCTTATTTTAGTATGCAACAGCGGAAGCTCTTATTATTCACCTGAGAATAAACATGCTTTAAACGTCAACAAAAATGTTGGTGAGTTATAGGTTTAACCTATATATATCAAATCGTAACAATAGACCACAAGATTTCATATTTCAATACACATCCCATACATAGAGATAAAAATCATTCATATGGTGAACACCTGGTAACCGACATTAATAAGATGCATATATAAGAATATCCCCATCATTCCGGGACACCCTTCGGATATGATATAAATTTCAAAGTACTAAAGCATCCGGTACTTTAGATGGGGTTTGTTAGGCCCAATAGATCTATCTTTAGGATTCACGTCAATTAGGGTGTCTGTTCCCTAATTCTTAGATTACCAGACTTAATAAAAAGGGGAATATTCAATTTCGATAATTCAACCATAGAATGTAGTTTCACGTACTTGTGTCTATTTTGTAAATCATTTATAAAACCTGCATGTATTCTCATCCCAAAAATATTAGATTTTAAAAGTGGGACTATAACTCACTTTCACAGATATTTCCTTCCTCGGAAATAAGACTTGGCCACGGATCGATTCACGAACCTATACAAATATGTACATATATATCAAAGTATGATCAAAATATAATTACAACCATTTTTATTATGTTTTAAAGATTTGAGTGTATTAAGTCAGCTGTCCTTGTTAGTAACCTACAACTAGTTGTCCACAGTTAGATGTACAGAAATAAATCGATATATATTATCTTGAATCAATCCACGACCCAGTGTATACACGTCTCAGGCTAGATCACAACTCAAAGTATATATATTTTTGGAATCAACCTCAACCCTGTATAGCTAACTCCAACATTACTGCATATAGAGTGTCTATGGTTGTTCCAAATAATATATATACATGGGTCGATATGATATGTCAAAACATTTACATACGTGTCTATGGTATCCCAATATTACATAATATATTAGAATACATGTATAATACAATATAAGTTAGCTAGGATATGATTTGTATAGATTTGTTAAACATTTCCCGTAGCTAAAAAGATCAAAAATATCCAATTTTGTTTTACCCATAACTTCTTCATTTTAAATCCGTTTTGAGTGAATCAAATTGCTATGGTTTCATATTGAACTCTAATTTAAGAATCCAAACAGAAAAAGTATATATTTATAGTCAGAAATTTAAGTTACATGTCAATTACTAAAGATGTAGTCATTTCCGTCGAAAGAACGACATCTTGATGACCATTTTGAAAAACATACATTCACTTTGAGTTTAACCAAGATTTTTTGATATAGTTTCATGTTCATATGAAAAATCATTTTCCCAGAAGAACATCTTTTAAACCAAAGTTTATCATAGTTTTTAATTATCCAAACCAAAACAGCCCCCCGGTTTCACTACGACGGCGTATATCCGATTTTATGGTGTTCATCGTGTTTCCAGGTTTTAAATTATTAAGTTAGCATATCATATAGATATAGAACATGTGTTTAATTGATTTTAAAATTCAAGTTAGAAGGATTAACTTTTGTTTGCTAACAAGTTTAGAATTAACTAAACTATGTTCTAGTGATTACAAGTTTAAACCTTCGAATAAGATAGCTTTATATATATGAATCGAATGATGTTATGAACATCATTACTACCACAAGTTTTATGGATAAAACTACTGGAAATGAGAAAAATGCATCTAGCTTCAAAGGATCCTTGGATGGCTTGAAAGTTCTTGAAACAGAATCATGACACGAAAACAGTTCAAGTAAGATTTTTCACTCGAAATAAGATTGTTATAGTTGTAGAAATTGAATCGAAGTTTGAATATGAATATTACCTTGAATTAGAAAGATAAACTACTGTAAATAACAAAGGTTCCTTGATCTTAGATGATTACCTGGAATAGATTAGAAAGCTTGGAAGTAGACTTGCAAACTTGGAAGTATTCTTGATTTTTATGAAACTATACTTATGGAATTTATGAAGAACACTTAGAACTTGAAGATGGAACTTGAGAGAGATCAATTAGATGAATAAAATTGAAGAATGAAAGTGTTTGTAGGTGTTTTTGGTCGTTGGTATATGGATTAGATATAAAGGATATGTAATTTTGTTTTCATGTAAATAAGTCATGAATGATTACTAATATTTTTGTAATTTTATGAGATATTTCATGCTAGTTGCCAAATGATGGTTCCAACATGTGTTAGGTGACTCACATGGGCTGCTAAGAGATGATCATTAGAGTGTATATACCAATAGTATATACATCTAAAAGTTGTGTATTGTACGAGTACGAATACGAGTGCATACGAGTAGAATTGTTGATGAAACTGAACGAGGATGTAATTTTAAGCATTTTTGTTAAGTAGAAGTACTTTGATATGTGTCTTGAAGTCTTTCAAAAGTTTAAGAATATATATCAAAACACAACATGTATATACATTCTAATGGAGTCGTTAAGTCTTCGTTAGTCGTTACATGTAAGTGTTGTTTTGAAACCTTTAAGTTAACGATCTCAATTAATGTTGTTAAACCAATGTTTATTATATCAAATGAGATGTTAAATTATTATATTATCATGCTATTATGATGTATGAATATCTCTTAATATGATATATACATTAAAATATCGTTACAACGATAATCGTTACATATAAGTCTCGTTTCGTAATTCTTGAGTTAGTAGTCTTGTTTTTACATATGTAGTTCATTGTTAACACACTTAATGATATATTTAAATATCATTTTATCATGTTAAATATACTGTATCAATATCTTAATATGATACATATGTATTTAGTAGACGTTATCATAACGATAATCGTTATATATATCATTTCGAGTTTCTTAACTTAGTAATCTCATTTCTTATGTATATCACACATTGTTAATATACTTAGTGAGATACTTACTCATCATAATCTTATGTCAACCATATATATATGTCTATATATACCACAACATGTAGTTTTTACAATTTTGTAACGTTCGTGAATCGTCGGTCAACTTGGGTGATCAATTGTCTATATGAAACTTATTTCATTTAATCAAGTCTTAACAAGTTTGATTGCTTAACACGTTGGAAACATTTAGTCATGTAAATATCAATCTCAATTAATATATATAAACAAGGAAAAGTTCGGGTCACTACAGTACCTACCCGTTAAATAAATTTCGTCCCGAAATTTTAAGCTGTTGAAGGTGTTGACGAATCTTCTGGAAATAGATGCGGGTATTTCTTATTCATCTGATCTTCATGCTCCCAGGTGAACTCGGGTCCTCTACGAGCATTCCATCTAACTTTAACAATCGGTATTTTGTTTTGCTTAAGTGTCTTAACCTCACGATCCATTATTTCGACGGGTTCTTCAATGAATTGAAGTTTTTCATTGATTTGGATTTCGTCCAACGAAATAGTGAGATCTTCTTTAGCAAAATATTTCTTCAAATTCGAGACGTGGAAAGTGTTATGTATAGCCGCGAGTTGTTGAGGTAGCTCCAGTTGGTAAGCTACTGGTCCGACACGATCTATAATGTTGAATGGTCCAATGTACCTTGGATTTAGTTTCCCCCGTTTACCAAATCGAACAACGCCTTTCCAAGGTGAAACCTTAAGCATGACCATTTCTCTAATTTCAAACTCTATATCTTTTCTTTTACTGTCCGCGTAGCTCTTTGTCGACTCTGAGCGGTTTTCAATCGTTGTTGAATTTGGATAATTTTCTCGGTAGTTTCTTGTATTATCTCCGGACCCGTAATCTGTCTATCCCCCACTTCATTTCAAAAAATCAGAGACCTGCACTTTCTACCATAACGTGCCTCAAACGGCGCCATCTCAATACTAGAATGATAACTGTTGTTGTAGGAAAATTCTGCTAACGGTAGGTGTCGATCCCAACTGTTTCCGAAATCAATAACACATGCTCGTAGCATGTCTTCAAGCGTTTGTATCATCCTTTCGCTCTGCCCATCAGTTTGTGAATGATAGGCAGTACTCATGTCTAGACGAGTCCCCAATGCTTGTTGCAACGTCTGCCAGAACCTTGAAACAAATCTACCATCCCTATCAGAGATAATAGAGACGGGTATTCCATATCTGGAGACAACCTCCTTCAAATACAATCGCGCCAACTTCTCCATTTTGTTATCTTCTCTCATTGGCAGGAATTGTGCTGACTTGGTGAGACGATCAACTATTACCCAAATAGTATCATAACCACTTGCAGTCCTTGGCAATTTAGTAATGAAATCCATGGTAATGTTTTCCCATTTCCATTCCGGGATTTCAGGTTGTTGTTGTAGACCTAATGGTTTCTGATGTTCAGCTTTGACCTTAGAACACGTCAAATATTCTCCTACATATTTAGCAATATCGGATTTCATACCCTGCCACCAAAAGTGTTTCTTGAGATCTTTATATATCTTTCCCGATCCGGGATGTATTGAATATCTGGTTTTATGTGCTTCTTTAAGTACCATTTCTCTCACATCTCCAAACCTTGGTACCCAAATTCTATCAGCCCTATATCGGGTTCCGTCTTCCCGAATATTAAGATGTTTCTCTGATCCTTTGGGTATCTCATTCTTCAACTTTCCTTCTTTTACAACCCCCTGTTGCGCCTCCTTTATTTGAGTAGTAAGGTTAGTACGAATAATTATATTCATAGCTTTTACCCGTATAGGTTTTCTGTCCTTTCTACTCAAAGCGTCGGCTACCACATTCGCCTTCCCCGGGTGGTATCGAATCTCAAAATCATAATCATTCAACAGTTCAATCCACCTGCGTTGTCTCATATTCAGTTGCTTCTGATTAAATATATGTTGGAGACTTTTGTGGTCGGTATATATAATACTTTTGACCCCATATAAATAATGCCTCCAAGTCTTTAATGCAAAAACAACAGCACCCAATTCCAAATCATGAGTTGTATAATTTTGCTCATGAATCTTCAACCTTCTAGACGCATAAGCAATCACCTTCGTTCGTTGCATTAATACACAACCGAGACCTTGCTTTGATGCGTCACAATAAATCACAAAATCATCATTCCCTTCAGGTAATGACAATATAGGTGCCGTAGTTAGCTTCTTCTTCAATAACTGAAACGCCTTCTCTTGTTTATCCTTCCATTCAAATTTCTTCCATTTATGCGTTAATGCAGTCAAGGGTTTTGCTATTTTGGAGAAATCTTGGATGAATCTTCTGTAGTAACCAGCCAATCCTAAAAATTGACGTATATGCTTCGGAGTTTTTGGGGTTTCCCACTTTTCAACGGTTTTGATCTTTGCTGGGTCCACCTGGATACCTTCTTTGTTCACTATGTGACCGAGGAATTGAACTTCTTCCAACCAAAATGCACACTTTGAAAACTTAGCGTACAGTTTTTCTTTCCTCAATACTTCTAGCACTTTTCTCAAATGTTCTTCGTGCTCTTGATCATTCTTTGAGTAAATAAGTATGTCATCGATGAAAACAAAGACAAACTTGTCAAGATATGGCCCATACACTCGGTTCATAAGGTTCATGAACACAGCTGGTGCGTTAGTCAATCCAAACGGCATAACCATAAACTCGTAATGACCATAACGCGTCCTAAAAGCAGTTTTTGGAATATAATCCTCCTTTACTCGCATTTGATGATATCCAGAACGTAAATTGATTTTCGAATAAACCGACGAGCCTTGTAGTTGATCAAATAAGTCGTCAATTCTCGGCAGTGGATAACGGTTTTTGATGGTAAGTTTATTCAAATCTCCGTAGTCAATACACAACCTAAATGTACCATCCTTCTTTTTGACAAACAAAACAGGAGCTCCCCATGGTGATGTGCTTGGTCGAATGAAACTACATTCTAATAGTTCTTGCAGTTGGCTTTGCAGTTCTTTCATCTCGCTGGGTGCGAGTCTGTAAGGAGTACGAGCTATTGGTGCAGCTCCTGGTACAAGATCTATTTGAAATTCAACAGATCGATGTGGAGGTAGTTCCGGTAATTCTTTCAGAAATACATCGGGAAATTCTTTTGCGACGGGAACATCATTGATGCTCTTTTCTTTAGTTTGTACTTTCTCGACGTGTGCTAGAACAGCATAGCAACCTTTTCTTATTAGTTTTTGTGCCTTCAAATTACTAATAAGATGTAGCTTCGTGTTGCCCTTTTCTCCGTACATCATTAAGGGTTCTCCTTCTTCTCGTACAATGCGAATTGCATTTTTGTAATATACGATCTCTGCTTTCATCTGCTTCAGCCAGTCCATGCCAACTATTACATCAAAACTCCCTAACTCTACTGGTATCAAATCAATCTTAAATATTTTGTTACCCAGTTTAATTTCTCGATTCCGGCATATATAATCTGCTGAAATTAATTTACCTGTTGCTAATTCGAGTAAAAATTTACTATCCAACGGCGTCAATGGACAACTTAATTTAGCACAAAAATCTCTACTCATATAGCTTATATCCACACCCGAATCAAATAAAACGTAAGCAGATTTATTGTCAATAAGAAACGTACCCGTAACAAGCTCTGGGTCTTCCTGTGCCTCTGCCGCATTAATATTGAAAACTCTTCCGCGGCCTTGTCCATTCGTGTTCTCCTGGTTCGGGAAATTTCTAATAATGTGGCCCGGTTTTCCACATTTATAACTAACTACATTGGCATAACTTGCTCCGACACTACTTGCTCCACCATTACTCGTTCTGACACCATTTGTTTCTTTTGTTCTGTTAACCCCTGGTCCGTAGACCTCACACTTCACCGCACTATGACCATTTCTTTTACACTTGTTGCAAAATTTGGTGCAGAACCCCGAGTGATACTTTTCACACCTTTGGCATAGCTGCTTTTGATTGTTGTTGTTGTTGCAGTTGTTATTGTTGTTGGAATGATTGTTGTAGTTGTTGTTGTTGTGCCATTTGTTGTAGTTGCAATTGATGTTGCGATTGTTGGGATAGTTGTTGTTGTTTTGGTGACTCTTATCACCGTTTTCCTCCCACTTTCTTTTGACTAACTTCATGTTGGCCTCTTCGGCCGCCTGTTCTTTAATTCTTCCCTCAATCTGGTTCACTAGTTTGTGAGCCATTCTACATGCCTTTTGTATGGAGGTAGGCTCGTGTGAACTTATATCTTCTTGGATTCTCTCCGGTAACCCTTTCACAAACGCGTCGATCTTCTCTTCCTCATCTTCGAACGCTCTCGGACACAATAGGCACAATTTTGTGAATCGTCTTTCGTACGAAGTAATATCGAATCCTGTGTTTGTAACCCTCTAAGTTCTGACTTGAGCTTATTGACCTCAGTTCTGGGACGGTACTTCTCGTTCATCAAGTGCTTGAATGCTGACCACGGTAGCGCGTAAGCAACATCTTGTCCCACTTGCTCTAGATAGGTATTCCGCCATGTTAATGCAATACCTGTGAAGGTATGCGTAGCGTACTTCACTTTGTCTCCTTCAGCATACTTACTTATGGCAAACACCGATTCAACTTTCTCGGTCCACCGTTTCAATCCGATTGGTCCTTCGGTCCCATCAAATTCTGAAGGTTTGCAGGCAGTGAATTCCTTGTAGGAGCATCCAACACGATTTCTTGCGCCGTTAGCTGTATTGCTAGATTCAGAGTTATTGTTGGTATGTAGCGCGCCCTGTACTGCGGCTATGTTTGAAGCAAGAAAGGCACGAAATTCCTCTTCGCTCATATTCAAGGTGTGTCGAGTAGTCGGTGCCATTTCCTTCAAAATAGTCAAATGAAACAATTTAATCATACAGAATATTAAGAGTAGTCAATAGTATCTCGTAGCATAATATGAACTCATTTATAAAAGCTTTTTCTTCATATTAGCGTTTTATAAGTTTAAATTCGGGTACTACCTACCCGTTAAGTTCATACTTAGTAGCTAATATACAATTCAACTACTACAATTCCATATGAAAAACTGATTATAATAATATATCACATACAAATATTCTTCAAACTTACAACTTCACTATATTACATATAACATGAAATATAGTACACTATGATACATGACAGTTTTGAAGATAAATCTAGTTAATACGCAAGTTGTTCAGCAAAGGAAATAAAGACACGTAATTCATAAGTCCAGAAACAAGTCATGCATTCTGGTTTTACTAAGACGACTTTCCATCCTTGGTCTTGTGGAAAATAACCGTTATGACCATTAGCTAGGCAGCATGTTGTAATGTCGTCAAAAGGACGAGGGTTTCGTAATGTCCAACAGCCCCGTAATAATCTAAAAACCTTGTTTCTTACCCCAACTACTGAATCCGTCACTTGTGGGAAAGTTTTATTTAAAAGCTGCAATCCGATGTTCTTTTTCTCACTTTGGTAAGAAGCGAACATCACTAACCCGTGAGCATAACATGCTTCTTTATGTTACATGTTAGAAGCTCTTTCTAATTCACGAAATCCTATGTTGGGATATGTTGAGTCAAAATAGGTTCTTAACCCGTAGCGTAAAATTGCATTTGGGTTCCCCGCATTTAATGCTTTAAAGAAAACACGGCGTAACTTAAAGTCTCCCCAATGTGATATACCCCACCTATCAAAGGAAAGCCTTTTATAAACTAAGGCATTTCTGGAAAGTCTTTCAAATGTTTGACAAGTTAATTTCACCATAACTAAATATGCTGATGAATTCTGACCGACTCTAGACAAGATTTTCTCAATCATATCCTCTGGTAGGTCTTCTAAAATATTCGGTTGTCTACCCTTAACGTCCATTTTGTTTTTATACTGTAAAATAGACAAGGATTAGATTCGTAATAACAAACAATACAAGCAATTTTTACATAGAACATAAAAGTACAAGCACACTACAATACATTTATTACACAACATGCTCACACCCCTCTAATCTGAATCACTGGTTTCTTCTTCTTCGGACTTGGTTCTTTTTCCTAATCTTCTAGGGATATATGATGTTCCTCTAATACGAGTCATCGTTTTCCACATTGGTTTAGAAAAACCTGGTGGTTTAGAGGTTCTCGGGTTATTATCACGATATTAAAAATACGGGTGTTGACGGTACATATAAAGTTCATCAGGGTCGGAATCAGATTTCTCTATTTTGATGCCTTTTCCCTTATTATTTTCTTTTGCCTCATTAAATTGAGTCGGGGTAATTTCTATAACATCATCGGAATCCTCATCAGGATCCGATTCATCGAAAAATTGATAATTTTCCCAATATTTTGCTTCCTTAGCGGAAACACCATTGACCATTATTAACTTTGGTCCATTGGTTGAGGATTTTCTTTTATTTGATCGGTTTTCCGTGGTTCCTACTATTCCCCCCTCCAGAAGCTCTTCTTCTGGTTCCTCTATTTCTGGTTCCTCTTCTTCCGGTTCCTCTTCTTCCGGTTCCGTTTCCTCTTCTTCCGGTTCTTCGGGAACTTGTGAATCTTGCCAATATATATTCGACTCTTCGTTATTATTAGGTGAGTCAATGGGATTTGTGCTAGAGGTAGACATCTATCACACAATATCAAACATGTTAAGAGATTAATATATCACATAATATTTACATGTTAATAATATATAGTTTCCAACAAAAATGGTAAGCAATCATTTTTAAAGAAAACACGATCGAAGTCCAGACTCACTAATGCATCCTAACAAACTCGATAAGACACACTAATGCAAATTTTCTGGTTCTCTAAGACCAACGCTCGGATACCAACTGAAATGTCCCGTTCATATTGATTATAAACGTTCCATATTAATTGATTTCGTTGCGAGGTTTTAACCTCTATATGAGACGTTTTTCAAAGACTGCATTCATTTTTAAAACAACCATAACCTTTATTTTATCAATAAAGGTTTTAAAAACATTACGTAGATTATCAAATAATGATAATCTAAAATATACTGTTTACACACGACCATTACATAATAGTTTACAATAGAAATATATTACATCGACATATGTTTCTTGAATGCAGTTTTTACGCAATATCATACAAACATGGACTCCAAATATTGTCCTTATTTTAGTATGCAACAGCGGAAGCTCTTAGTATTCACCTGAGAATAAACATGCTTTAAACGTCAATAAAAATGTTGGTGAGTTATAGGTTTAACCTATATATATCAAATCGTAACAATAGACCACAAGATTTCATATTTCAATACACATCCCATACATAGAGATAAAAATCATTCATATGGTGAACACCTGGTAACCGACATTAATAAGATGCATATATAAGAATATCCCCATCATTCCGGGACACCCTTCGGATATGATATAAATTTTGAAGTACTAAAGCATCCGGTACTTTGGATGGGGTTTGTTAGGCCCAATAGATCTATCTTTAGGATTCGCGTCAATTAGGGTGTCTGTTCCCTAATTCTTAGATTACCAGACTTAATAAAAAGGGGCATATTCGATTTCGATAATTCAACCATAGAATGTAGTTTCACGTACTTGTGTCTATTTTGTAAATCATTTATAAAACCTGCATGTATTCTCATCCCAAAAATATTAGATTTTAAAAGTGGGACTATAACTCACTTTCACAGATATTTCCTACCTCGGAAATAAGACTTGGCTACGGATCGATTCACGAACCTATACAAATATGTACATATATATCAAAGTATGATCAAAATATAATTACAACCATTTTTATTATGTTTTAAAGATTTGAGTGTATTAAGTCAGCTGTCCTCGTTAGTAACCTACAACTAGTTGTCCACAGTTAGATGTACAGAAATAAATCGATATATATTATCTTGAATCAATCCAAGACCCAGTGTATACACGTCTCAGGCTAGATCACAACTCAAAGTATATATATTTTTGGAATCAACCTCAACCCTGTATAGCTAACTCCAACATTACTGCATATAGAGTGTCTATGGTTGTTCCAAATAATATATATACGTGGGTCGATATGATATGTCAAAACATTTGCATACGTGTCTATGGTATCCCAAGATTACATAATATATTAGAATACATATATAATACAATATAAGTTAGCTAGGATATGATTTGTATAGATTTGTTAAACATTTTCCGTAGCTAAAAAGATCAAAAATATCCAATTTTATTTTACCCATAAATTCTTCATTTTAAATCCGTTTTGAGTGAATCAAATTGATATGGTTTCATATTGAACTCTAATTTAAGAATCCAAACAGAAAAAGTATAGGTTTATAGTCTAAAGTTTAAGTTACATGTCAATTACTAAAGAGGTAGTCATTTCCGTCGAAAGAACAACATCTTGATGACCATTTTGAAAAACATACATTCACTTTGAGTTTAACCAAGATTTTTGGATTTAGTTTCATGTTCATATGAAAAATTATTTTCCCAGAAGAACAACTTTTAAATCAAAGTTTATCATAGTTTTTAATTATCCAAACCAAAACAGCCCCCGGTTTCACTACGACGGCGTATATCAGATTTTATGGTGTTCATCGTGTTTCCAGGTTTTAAATCATTAAGTTAGCATATCATATAGATATAGAACATGTGTTTAGTTGATTTTAAAATTCAAGTTAGAAGGATTAACTTTTGTTTGCGAACAAGTTTAGAATTAACTAAACTATGTTCTAGTGATTACAAGTTTAAACCTTCGAATAAGATAGCTTTATATGTATGAATCGAATGATGTTATGAACATAATTACTACCTCAAGTTTTCTGGATAAAACTACTGGAAATGAGAAAAATGGATCTAGCTTCAAAGGATGCTTGGATGGCTTGAAAGTTCATGAAACAGAATCATGACACGAAAACAGTTCAAGTAAGATTTTCACTCGAAATAAGATTGTTATAGTTGTAGAAATTGAATCAAAGTTTGAATATGAATATTACCTTGAATTAGAAAGATAAACTACTATAAATAACAAAGGTTCCTTGATCTTAGATGATTACTTGGAATGGATTAGAAAGCTTGGAAGTAGACTTGCAAACTTGAAAGTATTCTTGATTTTTATGAAACTATACTTATGGAATTTATGAAGAACACTTAGAACTTGAAGATGGAACTTGAGAAAGATCAATTATATGAAGAAAATTGAAGAATGAAAGTGTTTGTAGGTATTTTTGGTCGTTGGTATATGGATTAGATATAAAGGATATGTAATTTTGTTTTCATGTAAATAAGTCATGAATGATTACTAATATTTTTGTAATTTTATGAGATATTTCATGCTAGTTGCCAAATGATGGTTCCCACATGTGTTAGGTGACTCACATGGACTGCTAAGAGCTGATCATTGGAGTGTATATACCAATAGTACATACATCTAAAAGTTGTGTATTGTACGAGTACGAATACGGGTGCATACGAGTAGAATTGTTGATGAAACTGAACGAGGATGTAATTTTAAGCATTTTTGTTAAGTAGAAGTACTTTGATATATGTATTGAAGTCTTTCAAAAGTGTAAGAATACATATCAAAACACACCATGTATATACATTCTAATGGAGTCGTTAAGTCTTCGTTAGTCGTTACATGTAAGTGTTGTTTTGAAACCTTTAAGTTAACGATCTCAATTAATGTTGTTAAACCAATGTTTATTATATCAAATGAGATGTTAATTATTATATTATCATGCTATTATGATGTATGAATATCTCTTAATATGATATATACATTAAAATATCGTTACAACGATAATCGTTACATATAAGTCTCGTTTCGTAATTCTTGAGTTAGTAGTCTTGTTTTTACATATGTAGTTCATTGTTAACACACTTAATGATATATTTAAATATCATTTTATCATGTTAAATATAGTGTATCAATATCTTAATATGATACATATGTATTTAGTAGACGTTATCATAACGATAATCGTTATATATATCATTTCGAGTTTCTTAACTTAGTAATCTCATTTCTTATGTATATCACACAATGTTAATATAGTTAGTGAGATACTTACTCATCATAATCTTATGTCAACCATATATATATGTCTATATATACCACAACATGTAGTTTTTACAATTTTGTAACGTTCGTGAATCGTCGGTCAACTTGGGTGATCAATTGTCTATATGAAACTTATTTCATTTAATCAAGTCTTAACAAGTTTGATTGCTTAACACGTTGGAAACATTTAGTCAATTAAATATCAATCTCAATTAATATATATAAACAAGGAAAAGTTCGGGTCACTACAGTTCAAACCTATCACAAGTGTACAACGTGGACCTAAACCATTCTCAGGTTGTTCGACAGCGATGGACAACTCCATTTAGTGCACTAACAAAAAAAAAAAAAAAACTTTTGGGTCAGCTATAAAGCCTTGTGAGAATCACGGTTCAGGCAAGAAAACATTTTTAAAACATTTAACGAACACTTTAGCAAATAATTTTTCATAACAATTGGACACATAAACATTAAAGACATAATTCAACAAAATTTTAAAATCTTTTTATTTATTTATTTACTTTTTGATTACTAACTCGTAGTTTTTCCATTCGTCCACTATTTTCCACCTTTTTAGGATCGCCAAATCGTAGTTTTGCGCATCCCACCTCTATTTTCCACTTTATTTGATGGCTAACTCGTAGTTCTGCCGGTCATCAGGATCGCCAACTCGTAGTTTTGCACATCCCACCACTATTTTCTTTTGTTAGGACAGCCAACTCGTAGTTTTGCGCATCCCACAATTTCCACTTTTAATGTTATTATTTTTAAGATGTTAAAAATCAATAAGCTTAGTAACCATTCATTTCACAAAATCACAAGTTTGCAATAAACACAATTCATTTAACACTTTTATTAACGAATCACAATATAAATCATTTAGAAATCACCTTGAATAAACAGTTTATAAAACGAGTGCAACCCAGTTTAAAAGTCACGTGAAACTCACCTTATGAAGTACGATTATCTTTTCACTTCTTGCTTGCAAAATCAAGATCTTCCAATATCTTTAACAACAGCTACCCAAAATAGTTTAACTATCTTAGCATCTCTCAGTCCTAACTTAAATATTACAATGACTCAAGTTCCAATATTATTTTGTATACATTACTTTTATAATAGGTTACTATCTTATTGTAGTCAAATAGTAAAATTATCTTAAAAGTTTATTAACTGATGATCATGACGTTTCATTCAATCTAAAAACTCATTCGATCACATTTCGGTTTCACTAAAAGTATCTTAGCACATATATATTAGGGGTTAAATAGTACATCTATGAATCTGATTATTTTATTTATAGAACCTTATATCGACTAAGGACTAAAGATGTAACTTAATATAATCATCTTTTTTGTTCCTTGAATTCACATGTACAACAAAAAAACAGACTTTGAATCATCTTTTTAATTCTTCATTTTTCGTCATAATTGATGCATGTGTTGTAATTTAGTTGTTTATAACAACATTGGTAGCCTAAACTTACTACAAAATTTTAGTAATGAAGGAGTAGAATACTAATGAGAGAAAAGAGAGAAATAATTCTTGTAAGAATGAGCAAGTATTATGCTTGCTTGAAGGTCTATTTATAGCAAGAATTCAAGTACATTAGGTAATACAATAACATTAATTTTGTGTATCAAAATTGACTATCCACTCTATTATATTTATATTCTATATATTATAACACTCCCCCTTGGATAGCAATTTTGCTTCATTAGAAATAAACTAGTACTGCCTCGTTAAAAACCTTGCTAAAGAAAAACTCAGTGGGATAAAAACTTTAGTCAAGGGAAAAAGAGTGCAGTATAGAGTTGACTCCCCCTCAAGTAGACATCGTTGAGTTGTCACATCTTTTGAACTTACCTCATGCCAGTATTGTGAACGTGTGTTCTGAAAATAGTAGTTGGAAGTGCTTTGGTAAAAAGATCAGCATCGTTTTTGCAAGATTGAACGTATATCATTTTAATCTAGTCGTCCTTGATGAGATCTTGAGTGTATGAGAAGAATCTAGGAGGTATGTGTTTTGTTCGGTCACTTTTAATATACCATTCTTTCATCTGTACTGTAGTGACCCGAACTTTTCCATGTTTATATATATATTAAATGAAATTGTTATTTACATGATTAAGTGTTTCCAACATGTTAAGCAATCAAACTTGTTAAGACTTGATTAAATGAAATAAGTTTCATATAGATAATTGATCACCCAAGTTGACCGGCGATTCACGAACGTTACAAAATTGTAAAAACTACATGTTGTGGTATATATATAGACATATATATATGGTTGACATAAGATTATGATGAGTAAGTATCTCATTAAGTATATTAACAATGTGTGATATACATAAGAAATGAGATTACTAAGTTAAGAAACTCGAAATGATATATATAACGATTATCGTTATGATAACGTCTACTAAATACATATGTATCATATTAAGATATTGATACACTATATTTAACATGATAAAATGATATTTAAATATATCATTAAGTGTGTTAACAATGAACTACATATGTAAAAACAAGACTACTAACTCAAGAATTACGAAACGAGACTTATATGTAACGATTATCGTTGTAACGACATTTAAATGTATATATATCATATTAAGATATATTAATATATCATAATATAATGATAATATAATAATTTAACATCTCATTAGATATAATAAACATTGGGTTAACAACATTTAACAAGATCGTTAACTTAAAGGTTTCAAATCAACATTTACATGTAACGACTAACGATGACTTAACGACTCAGTTAAAATGTATATACATGTAGTGTTTTAATATGTATTCATACACTTTTGAAAGACTTCAAGACATATATCAAAGTACTTCTACTTAACAAAAATGCTTACAATTACATCCTCGTTCAGTTTCATCAACAATTCTACTCATATGCACCCGTATTCGCACTCGTACAATACACAACTTTTAGATGTATGTACTATTGGTATATACACTCCAATGATCAGCTCTTAGCAGTCCATGTGAGTCACCTAACACATGTGGGAACCATCATTTGGCAACTAGCATGAAATATCTCATAAAATTACAAAAATATTAGTAATCATTCATGACTTATTTACATGAAAACAAAATTACATATCCTTTATATCTAATCCATATACCAACGATCAAAAACACCTACAAACACTTTCATTATTCAATTTTCTTCATATAATTTATCTCTCTCAAGTTCCATCTTCAAGTTCTAAGTGTTCTTCATAAATTCCACAAGTTCTAGTTTCATAAAAATCAAGAATACTTCCAAGTTTGCTAGCTTACATTCAATCTTGTAGAGTGATCATCCAACCTCAAGAAATCTTTCTTATTTATAGTAAGATATCTTTCTAATATAAGGTAATACTCATATTCAAACTTTGATTCAATTTCTATAACTATAACAATCTTATTTCGAGTGGAAATCTTACTTGAACTTGTTTTCGTGTCATGATTCTACTTCAAGAACTTTCAAGCCATTCAAGATCCTTTGAAGCTAGATCCATTTGTATCTTTTCCAGTAGGTTTATCCACAAAACTTGAGGTAGTAATGATGTTCATAACATCATTCGATTCATACATATAAAGCTATCTTATTCGAAGGTTTAAACTTGAAATCACTAGAACATAGTTTAGTTAATTCTAAACTTGTTCGCAAACAAAAGTTAATCCTTCTAACTTGACTTTTAAAATCAACTAAACACATGTTCTATATCTATATGATATTCTAACTTAATAATTTAAAACCTGGAAACACGAAAAACACCGTAAAACTGGACATACGCCGTCGTAGTAACACCGCGGGCTGTTTTGGGTTTGATAATTAAAAACTATGATAAACTTTGATTTAAAAGTTATTCTTCTGGGAAAATAATTTTTCTTATGAACATGAAACTATATCCAAAAATCATGGTTAAACTCAAAGTGAAAGTATGTTTTTCAAAATGGTCATCAAGACGTCGTTCTTTCGACTGAAATGACTACCTCTTACAAAAATGACATGTAACTTATATTTCTGACTATAAACCTATACTTTTTCTGTTTAGATTCATAAAATAGAGTTCAATATGAAACCATAGCAATTTGATTCACTCAAAACGGATTTAAAATGAAGAAGTTATGGGTAAAACAAGATTGGATATTTTTTGATTTTTGTAGCTACGGGAAATATTAACAATTCTATACAAATCATATCCTAGCTAACTTATATTGTATTATACATGTATTCTAATATATTATGTAATCCTAGGATACCATAGACACGTATGCAAATGTGTTGACATATCATATCGACCCATGTATATATATTATTTGGAACAACCATAGACACTCTATATGCAGTAATGTTGGAGTTAGCTATACAGGGTTGAGGTTGATTCAAAAAATATATATACTTTGAGTTGTGATCTAGCCTGAGACGTGTATACACTGGGTCGTGAATTGAATCAAGATAATATATATCGATTTATTTCTGTACATCTAACTGTGGACAACTAGTTGAAGGTTACTAACGAGGACAGCTGACTTAATAAACTTAAAACATCAAAATGTATTAAAGGTGTTGTAAATATATTTTGAACATACTTTGATATATATGTACATATTTGTTATAGGTTCGTGAATCGTGGCCAAGTCTTACTTCCCGACGAAGTAAAAATCTGTGAAAGTGAGTTATAGTCCCACTTTTAAAATCTAATATTTTGGGATGAGAATACATGCAGTTTTATAAATGTTTTACGAAATAGACACAAGTAAATGAATTTTATCTCTATGTATGGGATGTATATTGAAATATGAAATCTTGTGGTCTATTATTATGATTTGATAATATATAGGTTAAACCTATAACTCACCAACATTTTTGTTGACGTTTTAAGCATGTTTATTCTCAGGTAATTATTAAGAGCTTCCGCTGTCGCATACTTAAATAAGGACGAGATTTGGAGTCCATACTTATATGATATTGTGTAAAAACTGCATTCAAGAAACTTATTTCGTTGTAACATATTTGTATTGTAAACCATTATGTAATGGTCATATGTAAACAAGATATTTTAGATTTTCATTATTTGATAATCTACGTAAAGCTTTTTAAACCTTTATTGATGAAATAAAGGTTATGGTTTGTTTTAAAATGAATGCAGTCTTTAAAAAACATCTCATATAGAGGTCAAAATCTCGCAACGAAATCAATTAATATGGAACGTTTTTAATCAATAAGAACGGGACATTTCAGTTGGTATCCGAGCGTTGGTCTTAGAGAACCATAATTTTGCATTAGTGTGTCTTATCGAGTTTGTTAGGATGCATTAGTGAGTCTGGACTTCGACTGTGTTTACTTGAAAAATGATTGCTTAACAAATTTTGTTGGAAACTATATATTTTTAACATGTGAATATTATGTGATATATTAATCTCTTAACGTGTTTGATATTATGTGATAGATGTCTACCTCTAGAACAAGTCCCATTGAATCATCTAATAATAATGAAGAGTCAAATGTAAATTGGAATGATTCGTGGACTGATTCACAAGTTCCCGAAGAGGAACCGGAAGAAGAGTCGGAACCGGAAGAAGAATCGGAACCGGAAGAAGAATCGGAACTGGAAGAAGAAATAGAATCAGTGGGGGAAATAATAAAACGGTTAAGTAGAAGAAAATCCTCAACCAACCAACCAAAGTTAATTATGGTCAATGGTGTTTCCGCCAAGGAAGCAAAGTATTGGGAGGATTACCAATTCTCCGATGAACCGGATCCCGACAAGGATTCCGATGATGTTATAGAAATTACCCCAACACAATTTAATAAGGCAAAAGAGAACAATAAGGGAAAGGGCATAATAATAGAGAAATTTGATTCCAAACCCGATGAACTTTATATGTATCGTCAACACCCGTATTTGTTAAGTTGTGACAATAACCCGGGAACCTCTAAACCACCAGATTTTTCTAAACCAATGTGGAAAGCGACGGCTCGTATTAGGGGAACATCATATATCCCTAGAAACTTGGCAAAACGAAACAAAACTGAAGAAGAAGAAACGAGCGAGTCGGAATAAGATAGTTGTATTCGTGTGGTGTAATATATGTAATATATTGTGCTTATGCTTTATGATATATGTAAAAATTGCTTGTATTAATAAGTATTTTTTTTATGAATCTAACTCTTGTCTATTTTACAGTATAAAAATACAAAATGGATCGACAACCCAATATTTTAAGAGACCTACCCGGAGACATGATTGATGAAATCTTGTCTAGAGTCGGTCAGAATTCCTCGGCACAACTATTTAAGGCGAGATCAGTTTGTAAGACATTTGAAGAACGTTCCAAGAATGCCTTGATTTATAAAAGGCTTTCGTTCAAAAGATGGAGAATATCACATTGGAAAATTCATAAGTTACGATGTGTTTACTTTGACGCATATATTGCGGGGAACCCAAATGCTATTTTACGCAACGAGTTAAGAAATTATTTTGACTCAATATATCCGAATATAGGACTTCGTGATTTAGAAAAAGCGGCTAACATGCAACATAAAGAAGCATGTTATGCTTACGGGTTAGTAATGTTCGCTTCTCACCAAAGTGAGAACAAGAACATCGGGCTACAACTATTAAACAAAACGTTCCCACAAGTGACGGAGTCAGTAATTGGGGTAAGAAATGAGGTTTTTTGGTTATTACGAGACTGTTGGTCATTACGTAACCTTCATCCTTTTGACGACATTACAACAGAATGTCTTACTATCGGTCACAACGGTTATGTTCCACAAAACCAAGGATGGGAAGTGGTATTAGTAAAACCAGAATGCATGACTTGTTTCTGGACGTATGAATTACGTGTCTTTATTGCCTTTGCTGAACGCCTTATTTATTAACTAGAATTATCTTCGCAACTACTTTGTATCAAAGTTTTATGTGCTATATTTCATGCTATATGTAAAATAGCGGTATTGTAAGTTTGCAAGTTATTGTATAAAGGTTTGAATATGATATATTTTTTTTGTGATTAGTTTTTCATATAGAATTGTAGTAGTTGAAATGGTATGTTAGCTACTAAGTATGAACTTAACGGGTAGGTACCATCCGAATTAAAGAGTATAAAACGCTAATATGAAGAAAGAGCTTTTATAAATAAGTTCATATTACGCTACGAAATACTATTGACTACTCTTGATATTCTATATGATTAACTCGTTTCTTTTGGCTATTTTTGAAGGAAATGGCACCAACTACTTGACATACCGTGAGTATGAACGAAGAGGAGTTTCGTACCTTTCTTGCTGCAAACATAGCCGCAGTACAGGCTGCGCTACATACCAACAATAACGCTGAATCTAGCAATGCAGCTAACGGCGCAAGAAATCGTGTAGGATGCACCTACAAAGAATTCACTGCCTGCAAACCTTTGGAATTTGATGGAACCGAAGGACCAATTGGATTGAAACGGTGGACCGAGAAAGTTGTAGTGACCTGTCCTTATCCACCTGGATGAAGTCATCAACATTTGGTCCCATTGCGATGATCGACTCCAAGTAATATCCTTAAATTGAGCAAATGCACAGCGGAAGACTTAATTAGTACCTGAGAATAAACATGCTTTAAAGTGTCAACCAAAAGGTTGGTGAGTTCATAGGTTTATCGTAACAATTATTTCAATATATTAATAGACCACAAGATTTCCGTTTATAAATATATGTACACTCGCAAGTGTTTAAAAATATTCTATAAGTTGTAGGCACCTGGTAACAAGCCTTAACATTCATGTTTTACCCTCTGAAGTACACCAGATCAGGTGTGTTTAAAATAACCTCGAAGTACTAAAGCATCCCATAGTCAGGATGGGGTTTGTCAGACCCAATAGATCTATCTTTAGGATTCGCGCCTACCGTACATAGACAAGTAGTTTAATGTTACCAAGCTAAGGGTATATTTCTGGTTTAAACCCACATAGAATTAGTTTTAGTACTTGTGCCTATTTCGTAAAACATTTATAAAACAGCGCATGTATTCTCAGCCCAAAAATATATATAAAAAAGGAGTAATGAAACTCACCATACTGTATTTTGTAGTAAAAATACATATAACACCATTGAACAAGTGTAAGGTTGGCCTCGGATTTACGAACCCTTAAAGGCTTCAAGTAAAAAGAAATGCTCAAGACGGGACTAGAACCCGCAACCTCCCGCTCACACCCTAACCATTGATCCGTGAGTGATTTTCTGTTTTAATACAACCTTACATCTTTTCACCCTAATTTCTATTTTCATCTTCTTTCATAAAAACAATCGACCAGAGTTTCAAAAATCATAACATAATCATTCTTTCACCATCATCAAAAACATATTGTCATTATCATTAACAATCGGATCATCATCTTAGTCATTAATATTTGTGTTTATCATCATCCCTTAATCATACTACCCTAACGATTATCATCATCATAACCATAATCATCATCATCATTTAATGTTAACTAACCTTGTCATCAATAACACACGTTCATCATCATCTATCTGTGATGTCGTGATTGTTTGAGCAGAATCAAGAGTTACGCAGCAAGAAAGGAAACAGGTTCGAATAACAAGAAGGTTGCAACATTTAAATGGTACCCCGTATAAATGGGTTTGTTATGGCCCAATCTCTTAACCTAACTAGAAACCGAGCCTTGCAACCCCAATTAGTAAAAATGGCCCAATCAAATGCAAGCCTAGTAACCGTTTTAAATATAACATGTCTTATAAAATTTCGGTGTGGGGACTCGTCTGGTACACACAGGAACAAAAAGATATAATAATTCCTCTTTACAGCTCAACCTCACTCAATTTTTCCATAAAAAAATAACAAACATTCACTTTAGGTGACCCCTTGGTCGGCCATAATCTTCAATTAATCAAATAACCCGTTTGTTTTCTTTAAAATAGAAACCGAAATAAACAAGTGGGGAAAAACAAGCCAGCGCAATTACTTTTAAAAGTTTCTGTTTTCGAGTTTAAATAATAGGAAGTGGAACTCGTATTGAGGAGTTTTCAGTGATGGTTTGGTGATTGTTACGGGGGTTGCAGAAGCAGAAACGTAGTAGAGATACTAGAGAGAGAAGATATGAGGGAGAGAGATGGTGGTTACCGGTTGTTTATCATGGTGATGGAGGTGATCAAAAAATGAAATAAGGTGATGGTTTGATGTTTTAACGATTGATTGCGGGGACTATAAACGGGAAACAAAATTTAAACAACCACATAGCATTAGTGGTCTGATCGATCAAGCATTTTCAATTGGTTTACGATTGTAAATGCCATACAGAAATAGATATAAGAAAACGCAGCAGCAGGGTAATCAATGATGGTGTTTTATGGAGAAGAAAGGGAGAGAGAGAGTAGATGAGAGGGATGAGTGAGAGAGAGGAGATGGTAGTATATGGTGACGGTATTGATGGTGGAAATGAGGGTGACGGTTGATAGAGTGGTGGTGGTTGCTGATTGAAGATGAAACAGAAGATGGTTGGTTTCGGTTTTACCTTGTGATACTTCGATGGGTTGTTGGAGGTGGTGGTTCTCGGGGATCAAAGTGGGGTTTTAGAGGTGGTTGATTTGTGTTGGACTTGGTGGAGATGACAAGGGCCGATGGTGGTGGTGGCGATTCAAAGTGACTGAGTTGTGGGTGTTAGATTGATCGAAGAAACGGATAATCTAATACCAGTAGCAAATTACCTGGCAAAGAAGGGTGTAGGTTTGATCACAACAGATATAGTAACAGAAAAATTAACATCGGTTGCCTTTATTTTGATCATATGTGGTTTCAAGTGTTTGAAGTGAAGTATAAGGTGGTGTTCGATTTGTATGGCTTAAGATGAGGGTGATTAGTGGTTTATGGTGTGGTGTTCACATATATATCGAGCATATGTATGAGCATATAGATTAGATTATATAATATATAATGTAACTAAAACAAACAAACACAGTAAACTCATGAATAAATATCTCATTTATACTGTATGCCAAATAGTAAAGCAACCTTTGATTTAGAATGATGTACCGACACTTCTCACGGATACCTATATCGTGTCCTTTGCTAAACAATTAACGTCTAAAAGTGTTCCTAAAAATCCCAAATTTTTAGATTAAATATATTTAATTATTTCACTCATTAACTGTTTGAAACCTGATCAATAATGCTCGATAATTGTTTATTTTCTAATTACTCTCTCTCTATATATAATCAGTTTTAAATAACAATTTTTATCACATAAATATATATTATATATTTTTAAATAATTAGATTTAATATTATTTTATATATTTCCAAGTAGTATTTATATACACATTTATATACACACACATATATGTATCTATTTACAAATAGTTGTTCATGAATCGACAGGCATGGTCAAAGGGTAATTGATTACATAAATATAGTTTCAAACTTTTTGAGATTCAACATTACATATTTTTGCTTATCGTATCAGAATTATAAAATCATATAGGGAATTAAGTTCAGAATAAGTCAAAATTTTCCGGGTCGTGACAGTACCTACCCGTTAAACAAATTTCGTCCCGAAATTTGTTCGAGGTGGTCATGGCTAACAATAAGATTGTTTTTATGACGAATATGAGTTAATAACTAGAGTTTTATCACCATTTAGTATTAGTGGTAAAACAATTCGATTATGTGAAGCGTACGAGTGAAGCTATCACAAAAGAGTGAAATAAAGTAAATAGAGGTTCGTTTTAACTTTTGACATAGTCATGTTGGATTTCTGAAATTCAAGGAATTTAAGGAAATCTTCTAATTAGAAAGAAAATGAAATAGCATGTTTAATTAGCAAACTGTTGGAATTACGGAAGAACAGAAATATCAAGGAAAACATTTCCGTGATATTCTTAGAAATTAAGTAGAATGAAAGAGTCATGTAACAAGGCACATGATGAGGATAAGGTCTGTGAATCATCATCACGTTACATTAAAAATTTAGCATGACTTACTGTAATATAATCACGTTGGCCTGACGTCATTATATTATACTAACTCATGCTTCAATTCTCAACACTTCTCTATGAAATCATTCATAATTTATACTTGAGTTTTACAGGAGTTTCTAGTATAATGAAATACAGAAAATACGAAGAGGTAGATAATTTCGAACAAGAATATTTATGTAAATATCCTCTGAAATATTGAAGATATTTATGATGATATTTTGGAATTTCTAAGTTCGAAAGATGATGATGATAAATTTCCCGCAAGATTTTAACATGACTTTGGAGCAAGATATTCTCTAAAGATTTCATCGGATCCAGAATTACCTGGATTCTTTGAATATAGGGTTTAGTCCTTGTATTTATCCTTAGTCTCCTTCATGGTGTGCTCAATCCAATTTTCAGTACCAAATTTTCTATCGAGCGTTCCTAACACCTCCTTCTTTATCATCAACTTTTGGCCATTAAGACCATCTACAACATGCTGCTTCATCAGTATTTTCAAAGTTAACGGATCTGGGTCATCGGTTATCAAATCGAGGTGGTTTCAGGAGAATTGTGTTTTTAGATGATTAAATGCTGATGGTAATATGGTGGAATATAAAAGGTTCTACGGTAACAATAAATGAGCACGCATATATATCAAAGTTATAATAAGGCAAACCCGAATGAGAGTTGAAGTTGACTTGCTGGAGCTGTGACAAAATTTGCTACTTTGAAAGGGATTACCAAGTTATTTTGGGTAATAATAACACTAAAGGAATTAGCACAGCTACGTGTTAAACGTGTACTCAGTTTCTGAGGGTTTTTCAGGTGCATAACTATATGTATCAATCTTTTCTTTCGTAGATGAAGAGCGGCTGGTTCATCCTCTCGATTGAGGTGTTTTCAAGATTCGTGAAAGATTTGAACATGGATTGGAATCGTCAAGATACAAATGAGGTTTAAGATGAAATCAAGTGGAAAACTTGAAGAATTGTTTAGTTTCATATGTTATAATCAATATTTTAATTCATTTTATTTGTCCAAAGTTAGTAGTCCAATAGTTCATATATATAATTTAATATATAACATTCGAATTAATTAATACGTATCGTGACCCGTGTACCGGTCTCAGTATTGATCACAACTCAAACTATATATATATTTTGGAATCAACCTCAACCCTGTATAGCTAACTCCGTCATTCACATATAGAGTGTCTATGGTTGTTCCGAAATAAATATATAGATGGGTCGATATGATAGGTCGAAACCTTGTATACGTGTCCCGTTATTTAAAGTGCATAAAATAAATAACAGAAATTAAATGACGATAAATAAAATTGCTAGAATATAAATTGCGATAATTAAATTACGATAAATAAATGTAACGAGTTAGCTAGGAACAGTTAGCGTGGATTCTTAACAATATTTCAATTAATTACTTCGTTTGTTTCTAACAAATTTTATTTGTCCAATGTTTTCTTCATTAAGCCACTTGTTGGATTCTGAGAAGTCAAAATCCAATTATGAAATTGAATGAAAATGGTTATTTTACGGTGAACGGATTCGTATCTCTGTGAATGTAAGTAGGATAGTAAATGACTTGTTGAATTAAATTCGAAGAATGTACAATGTAACTTATTAATGTGAAATCTAAATATTCCTCGGGTATTACCTACCCGTTAAAATATTTTCACCATTAACATTTTGTACAAAACAATTTTAATTACAATCTTTAAGAAAATATACTTGCATATATATTTTCTTCAGATGTAATCATGGATTTTAATGAGTCAATAAGATATTAAACTCATTTGATTTATCATTAATACTAGATTACATAATCTCTAAAACTTTAGAAATTACATAATTGCCATGTCGAGCGAAGATAATCGATGTAGAACGATGTGTAGAATGAAGATAAAGTAGATAGAACGATACGTAGAATGATGATTAGGCTCGAGGTACAGAATGAGATGTTGAGATGTGTGATGTTGAAACTTGGGTTGTTGGTGGTACTGGTGTTGATGTTGGTGGTACTGTTGGTGCCGGTGATGTTGCTGAAGCTGGTAGGTTCTACACCATATTTTCCAAAGCTACAACTCGAGCGCGAAATTCGTTGACTTCTTCTATTATTCTGGGATGATTGTCGGTCGAAACGAGCGGATGAATAAGGTTCATAATTGTGAATAGAATATAATCGTGTCGAACTACTCTGGAACTGTGGCTGAATATGGTGTTACGAACAGGTTCGCCGGTAAGTGCTTCAGGTTCTTCATCAAAAAGTGAATTCGGTTAGTGGAAGGGATCGCCTTCTGCGCGTCTCCATTGATTAAGTCGACAACGAAACCATCAGATGAATTGGGGATGGCTGATTGGTTGATTCACTCTGGTGACGTTTCCTTCGAAGCTTAGGTGAATATCCATGTCAGAATAGCTGTCGGAATAACTATCGGAATAGCTATCGAAATCTGAGGAACTCGAACTGGTTGAGGGATTCATCTCGTACGATCAGATGAAGGGTTTTCGATAAGAAATATATTATAGGATGTAGATTAGTACCCTGCAATACATAATTTACATATGCATATATAATACTAAAATCCCATAAGTTACGGAGGAATCTACGGAAACTGTCAGGCAAATGTGACAATAACAGATATGCCAAGATATGTATTAGCAGATATGCTAAGATATGAGTTTTGTCTATACACTATCTAAGCAATAGAGGCAGTAAGATGTGTCTAGACTAAGAATGATAAGCAGGAAATTTTCTAAGGATGATAAGCAGATGATTTCCGACAAGAAATGATAAGCAAAACTTTTGACATGAAGACACGGTCGAAGTCCAGACTCACTAATGCATCTAAGCACCTATCAGTTAGACACACTAATGCAAGACCTGATTTGCTAAGACCACCGCTCTGATACCAACTGTAGTGACCCGTCCTTATCCACCTGGATGAAGTCATCAACATTTGGTCCCATTGCGATGATCGACTCCAAGTAATATCCTTAAATTGAGCAAATGCACAGCGGAAGACTTAATTCGTACCTGAGAATAAACATGCTTTAAAGTGTCAACCAAAAGGTTGGTGAGTTCATAGGTTTATCGTAACAATTATTTCAATATATTAATAGACCACAAAATTTCCGTTTATAAATATATGTACACTCGCAAGTGTTTAAAAGTATTCTATAAGTTGTAGGCACCTGGTAACAAGCCTTAACATTCATGTTTTACCCTCTGAAGTACACCAGATCAGGTGTGTTTAAAATAACCTCGAAGTACTAAAGCATCCCATAGTCAGGATGGGGTTTGTCAGACCCAATAGATCTATCTTTAGGATTCGCGCCTACCGTACATAGACAAGTAGTTTAATGTTACCAAGCTAAGGGTATATTTCTGGTTTAAACCCACATAGAATTAGTTTTAGTACTTGTGCCTATTTCGTAAAACATTTATAAAACAGCGCATGTATTCTCAGCCCAAAAATATATATAAAAAGGGAGTAATGAAACTCACCATACTGTATTTTGTAGTAAAAATACATATAACACCATTGAACAAGTATAAGGTTGGCCTCGGATTCACGAACCCTTAAAGGCTTCAAGTAAAAAGAAATGCTCAAGACGGGACTAGAACCCGCAACCTCCCGCTCACACCCTAACCATTGATCCGTGAGTGATTTTCTGTTTTAATACAACCTTACATCTTTTCACCCTAATTTCTATTTTCATCTTCTTTCATAAAAACAATCGACCAGGTTTTCAAAAATCATAACATAATCATTCTTTCACCATCATCAAAAACATATTGTCATTATCATTAACAATCGGATCATCATCTTAGTCATTAATATTCGTGTTTATCATCATCCCTTAATCATACTACCCTAACGATTATCATCATCATAACCATAATCATCATCATCATTTAATGTCAACTAACCTTGTCATCAATAACACACATTCATCATCATCTATCTGTGATGTCGTGATTGTTTGAGCAGAATCAAGAGTTACGCAGCAAGAAAGGAAACAAGTTCGAATAACAAGAAGGTTGCAACATTTAAATGGTACCCAGTATAAATGGGTTTGTTATGGCCCAATCTCTTAACCTAACTAGAAACCGAGCCTTGCAACCCCAATTAGTAAAAATGGCCCAATCAAATGCAAGCCTAGTAACCGTTTTAAATATAACATGTCTTATAAAATTTCGGTGTGGGGACTCGTCTGGTACACACAGGAACAAAAAGATATAATAATTCCTCTTTACAGCTCAACCTCACTCGATTTTTCCATAAAAAAAATAACAAACATTCAATCAATCAAATAACCCGTTTGTTTTCTTTAAAATAGAAACCGAAATAAACAAGTGGGGAAAAACAAGCCAGCGCAATCACTTTTAAAAGTTTCTATTTTCGAGTTTAAATAATAGGAAGTGGAACTCGTATTGAGGAGTTTCCAGTGATGGTTTGGTGATTGTTACGGGGGTTGCAGAAGCAGAAACGTAGTAGAGATACTAGAGAGAGAAGATATGAGAGAGAGAGATGGTGGTTACCGGTTGTTTATCATGGTGATGGAGGTGATCAAGAAATGAAATAAGGTGATGGTTTGATGTTTTAACGATTGATTGCGGGGACTATAAACGGGAAACAAAATTTAAACAAACACGTAGCATTAGTGGTCTGATCGATCAAGCATTTTCAATTGGTTTACGATTGTAAATGCCATGCAGAAATAGATATAAGAAAACGCAGCAGCAGGGTAATTAATGATGGTGTTTTATGGAGAAGAAAGGGAGAGAGAGAGTAGATGAGAGGGATGAGTGAGAGAGAGGAGATGGTAGTATATGGTGACGGTATTGATGGTGGAAATGAGGGTGACGGTTGATAGAGTGGTGGTGGTTGCTGATTGAAGATGAAACAGAAGATGGTTGGTTTCGGTTTTACCTTGTGATACTTCGATGGGTTGTTCATATTAAGCAATCATGTTAATAATATATAGTTTCCATGTTAATAATATTAATTGATCGAAGTCCAGACTCACTAATGCATCCTAACAAACTCGATAAGACACACTAATGCAAATTTTCTGGTTCTCTAAGACCAACGCTCGGATACCAACTGAAATGTCCCGTTCATATTGATTATAAACGTTCCATATTAATTGATTTCGTTGCGAGGTTTTGACCTCTATATGAGACGTTTTTCAAAGACTGCATTCATTTTTAAAACAACCATAACCTTTATTTTATCAATAAAGGTTTTAAAAACATTACGTAGATTATCAAATAATGATAATCTAAAATATACTGTTTACACACGACCATTACATAATGGTTTACAATAGAAATATATTACATCGACATATGTTTCTTGAATGCAGTTTTTACGCAATATCATACAAACATGGACTCCAAATATTGTCCTTATTTTAGTATGCAACAGCGGAAGCTCTTAGTATTCACCTGAGAATAAACATGCTTTAAACGTCAATAAAAATGTTGGTGAGTTATAGGTTTAACCTATATATATCAAATCGTAACAATAGACCACAAGATTTCATATTTCAATACACATCCCATACATAGAGATAAAAATCATTCATATGGTGAACACCTGGTAACCGACATTAATAAGATGCATATATAAGAATATCCCCATCATTCCGGGACACCCTTCGGATATGATATAAATTTTGAAGTACTAAAGCATCCGGTACTTTGGATGGGGTTTGTTAGGCCCAATAGATCTATCTTTAGGATTCGCGTCAATTAGGGTGTCTGTTCCCTAATTCTTAGATTACCAGACTTAATAAAAAGGGGCATATTCGATTTCGATAATTCAACCATAGAATGTAGTTTCACGTACTTGTGTCTATTTTGTAAATCATTTATAAAACCTGCATGTATTCTCATCCCAAAAATATTAGATTTTAAAAGTGGGACTATAACTCACTTTCACAGATATTTCCTTCCTCGGAAATAAGACTTGGCTACGGATCGATTCACGAACCTATACAAATATGTACATATATATCAAAGTATGATCAAAATATAATTACAACCATTTTTATTATGTTTTAAAGATTTGAGTGTATTAAGTCAGCTGTCCTCGTTAGTAACCTACAACTAGTTGTCCACAGTTAGATGTACAGAAATAAATCGATATATATTATCTTGAATCAATCCAAGACCCAGTGTATACACGTCTCAGGCTAGATCACAACTCAAAGTATATATATTTTTGGAATCAACCTCAACCCTGTATAGCTAACTCCAACATTACTGCATATAGAGTGTCTATGGTTGTTCCAAATAATATATATACGTGGGTCGATATGATATGTCAAAACATTTGCATACGTGTCTATGGTATCCCAAGATTACATAATATATTAGAATACATATATAATACAATATAAGTTAGCTAGGATATGATTTGTATAGATTTGTTAAACATTTTCCGTAGCTAAAAAGATCAAAAATATCCAATTTTATTTTACCCATAAATTCTTCATTTTAAATCCGTTTTGAGTGAATCAAATTGATATGGTTTCATATTGAACTCTAATTTAAGAATCCAAACAGAAAAAGTATAGGTTTATAGTCTAAAGTTTAAGTTACATGTCAATTACTAAAGAGGTAGTCATTTCCGTCGAAAGAACGACATCTTGATGACCATTTTGAAAAACATACATTCACTTTGAGTTTAACCAAGATTTTTGGATATAGTTTCA
Source organism: Rutidosis leptorrhynchoides (assembly GCF_046630445.1). Classification (NCBI taxonomy): domain Eukaryota; kingdom Viridiplantae; phylum Streptophyta; class Magnoliopsida; order Asterales; family Asteraceae; genus Rutidosis; species Rutidosis leptorrhynchoides. The sequence goes on from NC_092342.1 coordinate 29,353,081, forward strand.
TGTTCATATGAAAAATTATTTTCCCAGAAGAACAACTTTTAAATCAAAGTTTATCATAGTTTTTAATTATCCAAACCAAAACAGCCCACGGTTTCACTACGACGGCGTATATCAGATTTTATGGTGTTCATCGTGTTTCCAGGTTTTAAATCATTAAGTTAGCATATCATATAGATATAGAACATGTGTTTAGTTGATTTTAAAATTCAAGTTAGAAGGATTAACTTTTGTTTGCGAACAAGTTTAGAATTAACTAAACTATGTTCTAGTGATTACAAGTTTAAACCTTCGAATAAGATAGCTTTATATGTATGAATCGAATGATGTTATGAACATAATTACTACCTCAAGTTTTCTGGATAAAACTACTGGAAATGAGAAAAATGGATCTAGCTTCAAAGGATGCTTGGATGGCTTGAAAGTTCATGAAACAGAATCATGACACGAAAACAGTTCAAGTAAGATTTTCACTCGAAATAAGATTGTTATAGTTGTAGAAATTGAATCAAAGTTTGAATATGAATATTATCTTGAATTAGAAAGATAAACTACTATAAATAACAAAGGTTCCTTGATCTTAGATGATTACTTGGAATGGATTAGAAAGCTTGGAAGTAGACTTGCAAACTTGAAAGTATTCTTGATTTTTATGAAACTATACTTATGGAATTTATGAAGAACACTTAGAACTTGAAGATGGAACTTGAGAGAGATCAATTATATGAAGAAAATTGAAGAATGAAAGTGTTTGTAGGTATTTTTGGTCGTTGGTATATGGATTAGATATAAAGGATATGTAATTTTGTTTTCATGTAAATAAGTCATGAATGATTACTAATATTTTTGTAATTTTATGAGATATTTCATGCTAGTTGCCAAATGATGGTTCCCACATGTGTTAGGTGACTCACATGAACTTCTAAGAGCTGATCATTGGAGTGTATATACCAATAGTACATACATCTAAAAGTTGTGTATTGTACGAGTACGAATACGGGTGCATACGAGTAGAATTGTTGATGAAACTGAACGAGGATGTAATTGTAAGCATTTTTGTTAAGTAGAAGTACTTTGATATATTTCTTGAAGTCTTTCAAAAGTGTAAGAATACATATCAAAATACACCATGTATATACATTCTAATGGAGTCGTTAAGTCTTCGTTAGTCGTTACATGTAAGTGTTGTTTTGAAACCTTTAAGTTAACGATCTCAATTAATGTTGTTAAACCAATGTTTATTATATCAAATGAGATGTTAATTATTATATTATCATGCTATTATGATGTATGAATATCTCTTAATATGATATATACATTAAAATATCGTTACAACGATAATCGTTACATATAAGTCTCGTTTCATAATTCTTGAGTTAGTAGTCTTGTTTTTACATATGTAGTTCATTGTTAACACACTTAATGATATATTTAAATATCATTTTATCATGTTAAATATAGTGTATCAATATCTTAATATGATACATATGTATTTAGTAGACGTTATCATAACGATAATCGTTATATATATCATTTCGAGTTTCTTAACTTAGTAATCTCATTTCTTATGTATATCACACAATGTTAATATAGTTAGTGAGATACTTACTCATCATAATCTTATGTCAACCATATATATATGTCTATATATACCACAACATGTAGTTTTTACAATTTTGTAACGTTCGTGAATCGTCGGTCAACTTGGGTGATCAATTGTCTATATGAAACTTATTTCATTTAATCAAGTCTTAACAAGTTTGATTGCTTAACACGTTGGAAACATTTAGTCAATTAAATATCAATCTCAATTAATATATATAAACAAGGAAAAGTTCGAGTCACTACAGTTCAAACCTATCACAAGTGTACAACGTGGACCTAAACCATTCTCAGGTTGTTCGACAGCGATGGACAACTCCATTTAGTGCACTAACAAAAAAAAAAAAAAACTTTTGGGTCAGCTATAAAGCCTTGTGAGAATCACGGTTCAGGCAAGAAAACATTTTTAAAACATTTAACGAACACTTTAGCAAATAATTTTTCATAACAATTGGACACATAAACATTAAAGACATAATTCAACAAAATTTTAAAATCTTTTTATTTATTTATTTACTTTTTGATTACTAACTCGTAGTTTTTCCATTCGTCCACTATTTTCCACCTTTTTAGGATCGCCAAATCGTAGTTTTGCGCATCCCACCTCTATTTTCCACTTTATTTGATGGCTAACTCGTAGTTCTGCCGGTCATCAGGATCGCCAACTCGTAGTTTTGCACATCCCACCACTATTTTCTTTTGTTAGGACAGCCAACTCGTAGTTTTGCGCATCCCACAATTTCCACTTTTAATGTTATTATTTTTAAGATGTTAAAAATCAATAAGCTTAGTAACCATTCATTTCACAAAATCACAAGTTTGCAATAAACACAATTCATTTAACACTTTTATTAACGAATCACAATATAAATCATTTAGAAATCACCTTGAATAAACAGTTTATAAAACGAGTGCAACCCAGTTTAAAAGTCACGTGAAACTCACCTTATGAAGTACGATTATCTTTTCACTTCTTGCTCGCAAAATCAAGATCTTCCAATATCTTTAACAACAGCTACCCAAAATAGTTTAACTATCTTAGCATCTCTCAGTCCTAACTTAAATATTACAATGACTCAAGTTCCAATATTATTTTGTATACATTACTTTTATAATAGGTTACTATCTTATTGTAGTCAAATAGTAAAATTATCTTAAAAGTTTATTAACTGATGATCATGACGTTTCATTCAATCTAAAAACTCATTCGATCACATTTCGGTTTCACTAAAAGTATCTTAGCACATATATATTAGGGGTTAAATAGTACATCTATGAATCTGATTATTTTATTTATAGAACCTTATATCGACTAAGGACTAAAGATGTAACTTAATATAATCATCTTTTTTGTTCCTTGAATTCACATGTACAACAAAAAAACAGACTTTGAATCATCTTTTTAATTCTTCATTTTTCGTCATAATTGATGCATGTGTTGTAATTTAGTTGTTTATAACAACATTGGTAGCCTAAACTTACTACAAAATTTTAGTAATGAAGGAGTAGAATACTAATGAGAGAAAAGAGAGAAATAATTCTTGTAAGAATGAGCAAGTATTATGCTTGCTTGAAGGTCTATTTATAGCAAGAATTCAAGTACATTAGGTAATACAATAACATTAATTTTGTGTATCAAAATTGACTATCCACTCTATTATATTTATATTCTATATATTATAACACTCCCCCTTGGATAGCAATTTTGCTTCATTAGAAATAAACTAGTACTGCCTCGTTAAAAACCTTGCTAAAGAAAAACTCAGTGGGATAAAAACTTTAGTCAAGGGAAAAAGAGTGCAGTATAGAGTTGACTCCCCCTCAAGTAGACATCGTTGAGTTGTCACATCTTTTGAACTTACCTCATGCCAGTATTGTGAACGTGTGTTCTGAAAATAGTAGTTGGAAGTACTTTGGTAAAAAGATCAGCATCGTTTTTGCAAGATTGAACGTATATCATTTCAATCTAGTCGTCCTTGATGAGATCTTGAGTGTATGAGAAGAATCTAGGAGGTATGTGTTTTGTTCGGTCACTTTTAATATACCATTCTTTCATCTGTACTGTAGTGACCCGAACTTTTCCATGTTTATATATATATTAAATGAAATTGTTATTTACATGATTAAGTGTTTCCAACATGTTAAGCAATCAAACTTGTTAAGACTTGATTAAATGAAATAAGTTTCATATAGATAATTGATCACCCAAGTTGACCGGCGATTCACGAACGTTACAAAATTGTAAAAACTACATGTTGTGGTATATATATAGACATATATATATGGTTGACATAAGATTATGATGAGTAAGTATCTCATTAAGTATATTAACAATGTGTGATATACATAAGAAATGAGATTACTAAGTTAAGAAACTCGAAATGATATATATAACGATTATCGTTATGATAACGTCTACTAAATACATATGTATCATATTAAGATATTGATACACTATATTTAACATGATAAAATGATATTTAAATATATCATTAAGTGTGTTAACAATGAACTACATATGTAAAAACAAGACTACTAACTCAAGAATTACGAAACGAGACTTATATGTAACGATTATCGTTGTAACGACATTTAAATGTATATATATCATATTAAGATATATTAATATATCATAATATAATGATAATATAATAATTTAACATCTCATTAGATATAATAAACATTGGGTTAACAACATTTAACAAGATCGTTAACTTAAAGGTTTCAAATCAACATTTACATGTAACGACTAACGATGACTTAACGACTCAGTTAAAATGTATATACATGTAGTGTTTTAATATGTATTCATACACTTTTGAAAGACTTCAAGACATATATCAAAGTACTTCTACTTAACAAAAATGCTTACAATTACATCCTCGTTCAGTTTCATCAACAATTCTACTCATATGCACCCGTATTCGCACTCGTACAATACACAACTTTTAGATGTATGTACTATTGGTATATACACTCCAATGATCAGCTCTTAGCAGTCCATGTGAGTCACCTAACACATGTGGGAACCATCATTTGGCAACTAGCATGAAATATCTCATAAAATTACAAAAATATTAGTAATCATTCATGACTTATTTACATGAAAACAAAATTACATATCCTTTATATCTAATCCATATACCAACGATCAAAAACACCTACAAACACTTTAATTATTCAATTTTCTTCATATAATTGATCTCTCTCAAGTTCCATCTTCAAGTTCTAAGTGTTCTTCATAAATTCCACAAGTTCTAGTTTCATAAAAATCAAGAATACTTCCAAGTTTGCTAGCTTACATTCAATCTTGTAGAGTGATCATCCAACCTCAAGAAATCTTTCTTATTTATAGTAAGATATCTTTCTAATATAAAGTAATACTCATATTCAAACTTTGATTCAATTTCTATAACTATAACAATCTTATTTCGAGTGGAAATCTTACTTGAACTTGTTTTCGTGTCATGATTCTACTTCAAGAACTTTCAAGCCATTCAAGATCCTTTGAAGCTAGATCCATTTGTATCTTTTCCAGTAGGTTTATCCACAAAACTTGAGGTAGTAATGATGTTCATAACATCATTCGATTCATACATATAAAGCTATCTTATTCGAAGGTTTAAACTTGAAATCACTAGAACATAGTTTAATTAATTCTAAACTTGTTCGCAAACAAAAGTTAATCCTTCTAACTTGACTTTTAAAATCAACTAAACACATGTTCTATATCTATATGATATTCTAACTTAATAATTTAAAACCTGGAAACACGAAAAACACCGTAAAACTGGACATACGCCGTCGTAGTAACACCGCGGGCTGTTTTGGGTTTGATAATTAAAAACTATGATAAACTTTGATTTAAAAGTTATTCTTCTGGGAAAATAATTTTTCTTATGAACATGAAACTATATCCAAAAATCATGGTTAAACTCAAAGTGAAAGTATGTTTTTCAAAATGGTCATCAAGACGTCGTTCTTTCGACTGAAATGACTACCTCTTACAAAAATGACATGTAACTTATATTTCTGACTATAAACCTATACTTTTTCTGTTTAGATTCATAAAATAGAGTTCAATATGAAACCATAGCAATTTGATTCACTCAAAACGGATTTAAAATGAAGAAGTTATGGGTAAAACAAGATTGGATATTTTTTGATTTTTGTAGCTACGGGAAATATTAACAATTCTATACAAATCATATCCTAGCTAACTTATATTGTATTATACATGTATTCTAATATATTATGTAATCCTAGGATACCATAGACACGTATGCAAATGTGTTGACATATCATATCGACCCATGTATATATATTATTTGGAACAACCATAGACACTCTATATGCAGTAATGTTGGAGTTAGCTATACAGGGTTGAGGTTGATTCAAAAAATATATATACTTTGAGTTGTGATCTAGCCTGAGACGTGTATACACTGGGTCGTGAATTGAATCAAGATAATATATATCGATTTATTTCTGTACATCTAACTGTGGACAACTAGTTGAAGGTTACTAACGAGGACAGCTGACTTAATAAACTTAAAACATCAAAATGTATTAAAGGTGTTGTAAATATATTTTGAACATACTTTGATATATATGTACATATTTGTTATAGGTTCGTGAATCGTGGCCAAGTCTTACTTCCCGACGAAGTAAAAATCTGTGAAAGTGAGTTATAGTCCCACTTTTAAAATCTAATATTTTGGGATGAGAATACATGCAGTTTTATAAATGTTTTACGAAATAGACACAAGTAAATGAATTTTATCTCTATGTATGGGATGTATATTGAAATATGAAATCTTGTGGTCTATTATTATGATTTGATAATATATAGGTTAAACCTATAACTCACCAACATTTTTGTTGACGTTTTAAGCATGTTTATTCTCAGGTAATTATTAAGAGCTTCCGCTGTCGCATACTTAAATAAGGACGAGATTTGGAGTCCATACTTATATGATATTGTGTAAAAACTGCATTCAAGAAACTTATTTCGTTGTAACATATTTGTATTGTAAACCATTATGTAATGGTCATATGTAAACAAGATATTTTAGATTTTCATTATTTGATAATCTACGTAAAGCTTTTTAAACCTTTATTGATGAAATAAAGGTTATGGTTTGTTTTAAAATGAATGCAGTCTTTGAAAAACATCTCATATAGAGGTCAAAATCTCGCAACGAAATCAATTAATATGGAACGTTTTTAATCAATAAGAACGGGACATTTCAGTTGGTATCCGAGCGTTGGTCTTAGAGAACCATAATTTTGCATTAGTGTGTCTTATCGAGTTTGTTAGGATGCATTAGTGAGTCTGGACTTCGACCGTGTTTACTTGAAAAATGATTGCTTAACAAATTTTGTTGGAAACTATATATTTTTAACATGTGAATATTATGTGATATATTAATCTCTTAACGTGTTTGATATTATGTGATAGATGTCTACCTCTAGAACAAGTCCCATTGAATCACCTAATAATAATGAAGAGTCAAATGTAAATTGGAATGATTCGTGGACTGATTCACAAGTTCCCGAAGAGGAACCGGAAGAAGAGTCGGAACCGGAAGAAGAATCGGAACCGGAAGAAGAATCGGAACTGGAAGAAGAAATAGAATCAGTGGGGGAAATAATAAAACGGTTAAGTAGAAGAAAATCCTCAACCAACCAACCAAAGTTAATTATGGTCAATGGTGTTTCCGCCAAGGAAGTAAAGTATTGGGAGGATTACCAATTCTCCGATGAACCGGATCCCGACAAGGATTCCGATGATGTTATAGAAATTACCCCAACACAATTTAATAAGGCAAAAGAGAACAATTAGGGAAAGGGCATAATAATAGAGAAATTTGATTCCAAACCCGATGAACTTTATATGTATCGTCAACACCCGTATTTGTTAAGTTGTGACAATAACCCGGGAACCTCTAAACCACCAGGTTTTTCTAAACCAATGTGGAAAGCGACGGCTCGTATTAGGGGAACATCATATATCCCTAGAAACTTGGCAAAACGAAACAAAACTGAAGAAGAAGAAACGAGCGAGTCGGAATAAGATAGTTGTATTCGTGTGGTGTAATATATGTAATATATTGTGCTTATGCTTTATGATATATGTAAAAATTGCTTGTATTAATAAGTATTTTTTTTATGAATCTAACTCTTGTCTATTTTACAGTATAAAAATACAAAATGGATCGACAACCCAATATTTTAAGAGACCTACCCGGAGACATGATTGATGAAATCTTGTCTAGAGTCGGTCAGAATTCCTCGGCACAACTATTTAAGGTGAGATCAGTTTGTAAGACATTTGAAGAACGTTCCAAGAATGCCTTGATTTATAAAAGGCTTTCGTTCAAAAGATGGGGAATATCACATTGGGAAATTCATAAGTTACGATGTGTTTACTTTGACGCATATATTGCGGGGAACCCAAATGCTATTTTACGCAACGGGTTAAGAAATTATTTTGACTCAATATATCCGAATATAGGACTTCGTGATTTAGAAAAAGCGGCTAACATGCAACATAAAGAAGCATGTTATGCTTACGGGTTAGTAATGTTCGCTTCTCACCAAAGTGAGAACAAGAACATCGGGCTACAACTATTAAACAAAACGTTCCCACAAGTGACGGAGTCAGTAATTGGGGTAAGAAATGAGGTTTTTAGGTTATTACGAGACTGTTGGTCATTACGTAACCTTCATCCTTTTGACGACATTACAACAGAATGTCTTACTATCAGTCACAACGGTTATGTTCCACAAAACCAAGGATGGGAAGTGGTATTAGTAAAACCAGAATGCATGACTTGTTTCTGGACGTATGAATTACGTGTCTTTATTGCCTTTGCTGAACGCCTTATTTATTAACTAGAATTATCTTCGCAAATACTTTGTATCAAAGTTTTATGTGCTATATTTCATGCTATATGTAAAATAGCGGTATTGTAAGTTTGCAAGTTATTGTATAAAGGTTTGAATATGATATATTTTTTTTGTGATTAGTTTTTCATATAGAATTGTAGTAGTTGAAATGGTATGTTAGCTACTAAGTATGAATTTAACGGGTAGGTACCATCCGAATTAAAGAGTATAAAACGCTAATATGAAGAAAGAGCTTTTATAAATAAGTTCATATTACGCTACGAAATACTATTGACTACTCTTGATATTCTATATGATTAACTCGTTTCTTTTGGCTATTTTTGAAGGAAATGGCACCAACTACTCGACATACCGTGAGTATGAACGAAGAGGAGTTTCGTACCTTTCTTGCTGCAAACATAGCCGCAGTACAGGCTGCGCTACATACCAACAATAACGCTGAATCTAGCAATGCAGCTAACGGCGCAAGAAATCGTGTAGGATGCACCTACAAAGAATTCACTGCCTGCAAACCTTTGGAATTTGATGGAACCGAAGGACCAATTGGATTGAAACGGTGGACCGAGAAAGTTGTAGTGACCCGTCCTTATCCACCTGGATGAAGTCATCAACATTTGGTCCCATTGCGATGATCGACTCCAAGTAATATCCTTAAATTGAGCAAATGCACAGCGGAAGACTTAATTCGTACCTGAGAATAAACATGCTTTAAAGTGTCAACCAAAAGGTTGGTGAGTTCATAGGTTTATCGTAACAATTATTTCAATATATTAATAGACCACAAGATTTCCGTTTATAAATATATGTACACTCGCAAGTGTTTAAAAATATTCTATAAGTTGTAGGCACCTGGTAACAAGCCTTAACATTCATGTTTTACCCTCTGAAGTACACCAGATCAGGTGTGTTTAAAATAACCTCGAAGTACTAAAGCATCCCATAGTCAGGATGGGGTTTGTCAGACCCAATAGATCTATCTTTAGGATTCGCGCCTACCGTACATAGACAAGTAGTTTAATGTTACCAAGCTAAGGGTATATTTCTGGTTTAAACCCACATAGAATTAGTTTTAGTACTTGTGCCTATTTCGTAAAACATTTATAAAACAGCGCATGTATTCTCAGCCCAAAAATATATATAAAAAAGGAGTAATGAAACTCACCATACTGTATTTTGTAGTAAAAATACATATAACACCATTGAACAAGTGTAAGGTTGGCCTCGGATTTACGAACCCTTAAAGGCTTCAAGTAAAAAGAAATGCTCAAGACGGGACTAGAACCCGCAACCTCCCGCTCACACCCTAACCATTGATCCGTGAGTGATTTTCTGTTTTAATACAACCTTACATCTTTTCACCCTAATTTCTATTTTCATCTTCTTTCATAAAAACAATCGACCAGGGTTTCAAAAATCATAACATAATCATTCTTTCACCATCATCAAAAACATATTGTCATTATCATTAACAATCGGATCATCATCTTAGTCATTAATATTTGTGTTTATCATCATCCCTTAATCATACTACCCTAACGATTATCATCATCATAACCATAATCATCATCATCATTTAATGTTAACTAACCTTGTCATCAATAACACACGTTCATCATCATCTATCTGTGATGTCGTGATTGTTTGAGCAGAATCAAGAGTTACGCAGCAAGAAAGGAAACAGGTTCGAATAACAAGAAGGTTGCAACATTTAAATGGTACCCCGTATAAATGGGTTTGTTATGGCCCAATCTCTTAACCTAACTAGAAACCGAGCCTTGCAACCCCAATTAGTAAAAATGGCCCAATCAAATGCAAGCCTAGTAACCGTTTTAAATATAACATGTTTATAAAATTTCGGTGTGGGGACTCGTCTGGTACACACAGGAACAAAAAGATATAATAATTCCTCTTTACAGCTCAACCTCACTCAATTTTTCCATAAAAAAAATAACAAACATTCACTTTAGGTGACCCCTTGGTCGGCCATAATCTTCAATTAATCAAATAACCCGTTTGTTTTCTTTAAAATAGAAACCGAAATAAACAAGTGGGGAAAAACAAGCCAGCGCAATCACTTTTAAAAGTTTCTGTTTTCGAGTTAAATAATAGGAAGTGGAACTCGTATTGAGGAGTTTTCAGTGATGGTTTGGTGATTGTTACGGGGGTTGCAGAAGCAGAAACGTAGTAGAGATACTAGAGAGAGAAGATATGAGGGAGAGAGATGGTGGTTACCGGTTGTTTATCATGGTGATGGAGGTGATCAAAAAATGAAATAAGGTGATGGTTTGATGTTTTAACGATTGATTGCGGGGACTATAAACGGGAAACAAAATTTAAACAACCACATAGCATTAGTGGTCTGATCGATCAAGCATTTTCAATTGGTTTACGATTGTAAATGCCATACAGAAATAGATATAAGAAAACGCAGCAGCAGGGTAATCAATGATGGTGTTTTATGGAGAAGAAAGGGAGAGAGAGAGTAGATGAGAGGGATGAGTGAGAGAGAGGAGATGGTAGTATATGGTGACGGTATTGATGGTGGAAATGAGGGTGACGGTTGATAGAGTGGTGGTGGTTGCTGATTGAAGATGAAACAGAAGATGGTTGGTTTCGGTTTTACCTTGTGATACTTCGATGGGTTGTTGGAGGTGGTGGTTCTCGGGGATCAAAGTGGGGTTTTAGAGGTGGTTGATTTGTGTTGGACTTGGTGGAGATGACAAGGGCCGATGGTGGTGGTGGCGATTCAAAGTGACTGAGTTGTGGGTGTTAGATTGATCGAAGAAACGGATAATCTAATACCAGTAGCAAATTACCTGGCAAAGAAGGGTGTAGGTTTGATCACAACAGATATAGTAACAGAAAAATTAACATCGGTTGCCTTTATTTTGATCATATGTGGTTTCAAGTGTTTGAAGTGAAGTATAAGGTGGTGTTCGATTTGTATGGCTTAAGATGAGGGTGATTAGTGGTTTATGGTGTGGTGTTCACATATATATCGAGCATATGTATGAGCATATAGATTAGATTATATAATATATAATGTAACTAAAACAAACAAACACAGTAAACTCATGAATAAATATCTCATTTATACTGTATGCCAAATAGTAAAGCAACCTTTGATTTAGAATGATGTACCGACACTTCTCACGGATACCTATATCGTGTCCTTTGCTAAACAATTAACGTCTAAAAGTGTTCCTAAAAATCCCAAATTTTTAGATTAAATATATTTAATTATTTCACTCATTAACTGTTTGAAACCTGATCAATAATGCTCGATAATTGTTTATTTTCTAATTACTCTCTCTCTATATATAATCAGTTTTAAATAACAATTTTATCACATAAATATATATTATATATTTTTAAATAATTAGATTTAATATTATTTTATATATTTCCAAGTAGTATTTATATACACATTTATATACACACACATATATGTATCTATTTACAAATAGTTGTTCATGAATCGACAGGCATGGTCAAAGGGTAATTGATTACATAAATATAGTTTCAAACTTTTTGAGATTCAACATTACATATTTTTGCTTATCGTATCAGAATTATAAAATCATATAGGGAATTAAGTTCAGAATAAGTCAAAATTTTCCGGGTCGTGACAGTACCTACCCGTTAAAGAAATTTCGTCCCGAAATTTGTTCGAGGTGGTCATGGCTAACAATAAGATTGTTTTTATGACGAATATGAGTTAATAACTAGAGTTTTATCACCATTTAGTATTAGTGGTAAAACAATTCGATTATGTGAAGCGTACGAGTGAAGCTATCACAGAAGAGTGAAATAAAGTAAATAGAGGTTCGTTTTAACTTTTGACATAGTCATGTTGGATTTCTGAAATTCAAGGAATTTAAGGAAATCTTCTAATCAGAAAGAAAATGAAATAGCATGTTTAATTAGCAAACTGTTGGAATTACGGAAGAACAGAAATATCAAGGAAAACATTTCCGTGATATTCTTAGAAATTAAGTAGAATGAAAGAGTCATGTAACAAGGCACATGATGAGGATAAGGTCTGTGAATCATCATCACGTTACATTAAAAATTTAGCATGACTTACTGTAATATAATCACGTTGGCCTGACGTCATTATATTATACTAACTCATGCTTCAATTCTCAACACTTCTCTATGAAATCATTCATAATTTATACTTGAGTTTTACAGGAGTTTCTAGTATAATGAAATACAGAAAATACGAAGAGGTAGATAATTTCGGACAAGAATATTTATGTAAATATCCTCTGAAATATCGAAGATATTTATGATGATATTTTGGAATTTCTAAGTTCGAAAGATGATGATGATAAATTTCCCGCAAGATTTTAACATGACTTTGGAGCAAGATATTCTCTAAAGATTTCATCGGATCCAGAATTACCTGGATTCTTTGAATATAGGGTTTAGTCCTTGTATTTATCCTTGGTCTCCTTCATGGTGTGCTCAATCCAATTTTCAGTACCAAATTTTCTATCGAGCGTTCCTAACACCTCCTTCTTTATCATCAACTTTTGGCCATTAAGACCATCTACAACATGCTGCTTCATCAGTATTTTCAAAGTTAACGGATCTGGGTCATCGGTTATCAAATCGAGGTGGTTTCAGGAGAATTGTGTTTTTAGATGATTAAATGCTGATGGTAATATGGTGGAATATAAAAGGTTCTACGGTAACAATAAATGAGCACGCATATATATCAAAGTTATAATAAGGCAAACCCGAATGAGAGTTGAAGTTGACTTGCTGGAGCTGTGACAAAATTTGCTACTTTGAAAGGGATTACCAAGTTATTTTGGGTAATAATAACACTAAAGGAATTAGCACAGCTACGTGTTAAATGTGTACTCAGTTTCTGAGGGTTTTTCAGGTGCATAACTATATGTATCAATCTTTTCTTTCGTAGATGAAGTGCGGCTGGTTCATCCTCTCGATTGAGGTGTTTTCAAGATTCGTGAAAGATTTGAACATGGATTGGAATCGTCAAGATACAAATGAGGTTTAAGATGAAATCAAGTGGCAAACTTGAAGAATTGTTTAGTTTCATATGTTATAATCAATATTTTAATTCATTTTATTTGTCCAAAGTTAGTAGTCCAATAGTTCATATATATAATTTAATATATAACATTCGAATTAATTAATACGTATCGTGACCCGTGTACCGGTCTCAGTATTGATCACAACTCAAACTATATATATATTTTGGAATCAACCTCAACCCTGTATAGCTAACTCCGTCATTCACATATAGAGTGTCTATGGTTGTTCCGAAATAAATATATAGATGGGTCGATATGATAGGTCGAAACCTTGTATACGTGTCCCGTTATTTAAAGTGCATAAAATAAATAACAGAAATTAAATGATGATAAATAAAATTGCGAGAATATAAATTGCGATAATTAAATTACGATAAATAAATGTAACGAGTTAGCTAGGAACAGTTAGCGTGGATTCTTAACAATATTTCTATTAATTACTTCGTTTGTTTCTAACAAATTTTATTTGTCCAATGTTTTCTTCATTAAGCCACTTGTTGGATTCTGAGAAGTCAAAATCCAATTATGAAATTGAATGAAAATGGTTATTTTACGGTGAACGGATTCGTATCTCTGTGAATGTAAGTAGGATAGTAAATGACTTGTTGAATTAAATTCGAAGAATGTACAATGTAACTTATTAATGTGAAATCTAAATATTCCTCGGGTATTACCTACCCGTTAAAATATTTTCACCATTAACATTTTGTACAAAACAATTTTAATTACAATCTTTAAGAAAATATACTTGCATATATATTTTCTTCAGATGTAATCATGGATTTTAATGAGTCAATAAGATATTAAACTCATTTGATTTATCGTTAATACTAGATTACATAATCTCTAAAACTTTAGAAATTACATAATTGCCATGTCGAGTGAAGATAATCGACGTAGAACGATGTGTAGAATGAAGATAAAGTAGATAGAACGATACGTAGAATGATGATTAGGCTCGAGGTACAGAATGAGATGTTGAGATGTGTGATGTTGAAACTTGGGTTGTTGGTGATACTGGTGTTGATGTTGGTGGTACTGTTGGCGCCGGTGATGTTGCTGAAGCTGGTAGGTTCTACACCATATTTTCCAAAGCTACAACTCGAGCGCGAAATTCGTTGACTTCTTCTATTATTCTGGGATGATTGTCGGTCGAAACGAGCGGATGAATAAGGTTCATAATTGTGGATAGAATATAATCGTGTCGAACTACTCTGGAACTGTGGCTGAATATGGTGTTACGAACAGGTTCGCCGGTAAGTGCTTCAGGTTCTTCATCAAAAAGTGAATTTGGTTAGTGGAAGGGATCGCCTTCTGCGCGTCTCCATTGATTAAGTCGACAACGAAACCATCAGATGAATTGGGGATGGCTGATTGGTTGATTCACTCTGGTGACGTTTCCTTCGAAGCTTAGGTGAATATCCATGTCAGAATAGCTGTCGGAATAACTATCGGAATAGCTATCGAAATCTGAGGAACTCGAACTGGTTGAGGGATTCATCTCGTACGATCAGATGAAGGGTTTTCGATAAGAAATATATTATAGGATGTAGATTAGTACCCTGCAATACATAATTTACATATGCATATATAATACTAAAATCCCATAAGTTACGGAGGAATCTACGGAAACTGTCAGGCAAATGTGACAATAACAGATATGCCAAGATATGTATTAGCAGATATGCTAAGATATGAGTTTTGTCTATACACTATCTAAGCAATAGAGGCAGTAAGATGTGTCTAGACTAAGAATGATAAGCAGGAAATTTTCTAAGGATGATAAGCAGATGATTTCCGACAAGAAATGATAAGCAAAACTTTTGACATGAAGACACGGTCGAAGTCCAGACTCACTAATGCATCTAAGCACCTATCAGTTAGACACACTATTGCAAGACCTGATTTGCTAAGACCACCGCTCTGATACCAACTGTAGTGACCCGTCCTTATCCACCTGGATGAAGTCATCAACATTTGGTCCCATTGCGATGATCGACTCCAAGTAATATCCTTAAATTGAGCAAATGCACAGCGGAAGACTTAATTCGTACCTGAGAATAAACATGCTTTAAAGTGTCAACCAAAAGGTTGGTGAGTTCATAGGTTTATCGTAACAATTATTTCAATATATTAATAGACCACAAGATTTCCGTTTATAAATATATGTACACTCGCAAGTGTTTAAAAGTATTCTATAAGTTGTAGGCACCTGGTAACAAGCCTTAACATTCATGTTTTACCCTCTGAAGTACACCAGATCAGGTGTGTTTAAAATAAACTCGAAGTACTAAAGCATCCCATAGTCAGGATGGGGTTTGTCAGACCCAATAGATCTATCTTTAGGATTCGCGCCTACCGTACATAGACAAGTAGTTTAATGTTACCAAGCTAAGGGTATATTTCTGGTTTAAACCCACATAGAATTAGTTTTAGTACTTGTGCCTATTTCGTAAAACATTTATAAAACAGCGCATGTATTCTCAGCCCAAAAATATATATAAAAAGGGAGTAATGAAACTCACCATACTGTATTTTGTAGTAAAAATACATATAACACCATTGAACAAGTGTAAGGTTGGCCTCGGATTCACGAACCCTTAAAGGCTTCAAGTAAAAAGAAATGCTCAAGACGGGACTAGAACCCGCAACCTCCCGCTCACACCCTAACCATTGATCCGTGAGTGATTTTCTGTTTTAATACAACCTTACATCTTTTCACCCTAATTTCTATTTTCATCTTCTTTCATAAAAACAATCGACCAGGGTTTCAAAAATCATAACATAATCATTCTTTCACCATCATCAAAAACATATTGTCATTATCATTAACAATCGGATCATCATCTTAGTCATTAATATTCGTGTTTATCATCATCCCTTAATCATACTACCCTAACGATTATCATCATCATAACCATAATCATCATCATCATTTAATGTCAACTAACCTTGTCATCAATAACACACATTCATCATCATCTATCTGTGATGTCGTGATTGTTTGAGCAGAATCAAGAGTTACGCAGCAAGAAAGGAAACAAGTTCGAATAACAAGAAGGTTGCAACATTTAAATGGTACCCAGTATAAATGGGTTTGTTATGGCCCAATCTCTTAACCTAACTAGAAACCGAGCCTTGCAACCCCAATTAGTAAAAATGGCCCAATCAAATGCAAGCCTAGTAACCGTTTTAAATATAACATGTCTTATAAAATTTCGGTGTGGGGACTCGTCTGGTACACACTGGAACAAAAAGATATAATAATTCCTCTTTACAGCTCAACCTCACTCGATTTTTCCATAAAAAAAATAACAAACATTCAATCAATCAAATAACCCGTTTGTTTTCTTTAAAATAGAAACCGAAATAAACAAGTGGGGAAAAACAAGCCAGCGCAATCACTTTTAAAAGTTTCTATTTTCGAGTTTAAATAATAGGAAGTGGAACTCGTATTGAGGAGTTTTCAGTGATGGTTTGGTGATTGTTACGGGGGTTGCAGAAGCAGAAACGTAGTAGAGATACTAGAGAGAGAAGATATAAGAGAGAGAGATGGTGGTTACCGGTTGTTTATCATGGTGATGGAGGTGATCAAGAAATGAAATAAGGTGATGGTTTGATGTTTTAACGATTGATTGCGGGGACTATAAACGGGAAACAAAATTTAAACAACCACGTAGCATTAGTGGTCTGATCGATCAAGCATTTTCAATTGGTTTACGATTGTAAATGCCATGCAGAAATAGATATAAGAAAACGCAGCAGCAGGGTAATTAATGATGGTGTTTTATGGAGAAGAAAGGGAGAGAGAGAGTAGATGAGATGGATGAGTGAGAGAGAGGAGATGGTAGTATATGGTGACGGTATTGATGGTGGAAATGAGGGTGACGGTTGATAGAGTGGTGGTGGTTATTGATTGAAGATGAAACAAAAGATGGTTGGTTTCGGTTTTACCTTGTGATACTTCGATGGGTTGTTGGAGGTGGTGGTTCTCGGGGATCAAAGTGGGGTTTTAGAGGTGGTTGATTTGTGTTGGACTTGGTGGAGATGACAAGGGCCGATGGTGGTGGTGGCGATTCAAAGTGACCGAGTTGTGGGTGTTAGATTGATCGAAGAAACAGATAATCTAATACCAGTAGCAAATTACCTGGCAAAGAAGGGTGTAGGTTTGATCACAACAGAGATAGTAACAGAAAAATTAACATCGGTTGCCTTTATTTTGATCATATGTGGTTTCAAGTGTTTGAAGTGAAGTATAAGGTGGTGTTCGATTTGTATGGCTTAAGATGAGGGTGATTAGTGGTTTATGGTGTGGTGTTCGCATATATATCTAGCATATGTATGAGCATATAGATTAGATTATATAATATATAATGTAACTAAAACAAACAAACACAGTAAACTCATGAATAAATATCTCATTTATACTGTATGTCAAATAGTAAAGCAACCTTTGATTTAGAAAGATGTACCGACACTTCTCACGGATACCTATATCGTGTCCTTTGCTAAACAATTAACGTCTAAAAGTGTTCCTAAAAATCCCAAATTTTTAGGTTAAATATATTTAATTATTTCACTCATTAACTGTTTGAAACCTGATCAATAATGCTCGATAATTGTTTATTTTCTAATTACTCTCTCTCTCTATATATAATCAGTTTTAAATAACAATTTTTATCACATAAATATATATTATATATTTTTAAACAATTAGATTTAATATTATTTTATATATTTCCAAGTAGTATTTATATACACATTTATATACACACACATATATGTATCTATTTACAAATAGTTATTCGTGAATCAACAGGCATGGTCAAAGGGTAATTGATTACATGAATATAGTTTCAAACTTTTCGAGATTCAACATTATAGATTTTTGCTTATCGTATCAGAATTATAAAATCATATAGAGAATTAAGTTCAGAATAAGTCAAAATTTTCCGGGTCGTGACAAACGTCGAATCGGTGTTTGCCATAAGTAAGTGTACTGAAGAGGACAAAGTTAAGTACGCTATGCAAACCTTCACAGGTACTGCGTTAACGTGGTGGAACACCTATCTTGAACATGTAGGACAAAATGCTGCTTACGCGCTACCGTGGTCGGCATTCAAGCAATTGATGAACGAGCAGTACCGTCCTAGAAACGAAGTCAATAAACTCAAGGCAGAACTTAGAGAGTTATGAACACAAGGGTTCGACGTTACCACATATGAACGACGATTCACAGAGTTGTGCCTATTGTGCCCGGGAGCATTCGAAGATGAAGAAGAGAAGATCGACGCGTTTGTAAAAGGGTTATCAGTAAGGATTCAAGAAGATGTAAGTTCACACGAGCCCGCTTCTATACAGAAGGCAAGTCGAATGGCTCATAAACTCATAAATCAAATTGAGGGAATAATTAAAGAGCAGGCGGCCGAAGAAACCAACACTAAACAACTCAAGAGGAAGTGGGAGGAAAACAGTGACAAGAGTCACCAGTACAACAACAATAACAATTACAACCACAATCGCAACAACTATCCCAACAACCGCAACAACAATCGCAACAATAACCACAATCCTAACAATAACTACAACAAACATCCCAATAACAACAACAACTACAACAACCGTTTCAACAACAATAACAATCCCAACAACAACCTCAATAGCAACAACGGCAACAAAAACCAAAAACAGCCATGTCATAGGTGTGAAGAAAATCACCAGGGGTTTTGCACGACATTTTGCAATAGGTGTAAAAGAAATGGTCATAGCGCGACAAAGTGTGAGGTCTACGGACCAAAGTTTAACAGAACTAAGGGAGCAAATAATGCCGGAACAAGTAATGTCGAAACGAATAGTGTCGGAGCAAGTAATACCAACGCTGTTTGTTATAAATGTGGAAAACCGAGCCACATTATTAGAAATTTCCCGAATCAGGGGAATACTAATGGGTAGGGCCGTGGAAGAGTTTTCAATATTAATGCGGCAGAAGCACAGGAAGACCTGGAGCTTGTTACGGGTACGTTTCTTATTGATGATAAATCTGCTTATGTTTTATTTGATTTGGGTGCGGATAGAAGCTATATGAGTATAGAATTTTGTGCTAAATTAAGTTGCCCATTGACGCCTTTGGATAGTAAATTTTTACTCGAATTAGCAAATGGTAAATTAATTTCAGCAGATAATATATGTCGGAATCGAGAAATTAAACTGGTTAGTGAAACATTTAAGATTGACTTGATACCAGTAGAGTTAGGGAGTTTTGATTTGATAATCGGTATGGACTAGTTGAAAGAAGTGAAAGTAGAGATCGTTTGTTACAAAAATGCAATTTGCATTATACGAGAAAAAGGAAAACCCTTAATGGTGTACGGAGAAAAGAGCAACGCAAAGTTAAATCTTATTAGTAACCTGAAGGCACAAAAACTAATAAGAAAAGGTTGCTATGCTGTTCTAGCACACATCGAGAAAGTACAAACTGAAGAAAAGAGCATCAATGATGTTCCCGTCGCAAAAGAATTTCTCGATGTATTTCTGAAAGAATTACCGGGACTACCTCCACATCGATCTGTTGAATTTCAAATAGATCTTGTACCAGGAGCTGCACCAATAGCTCGTGCTCCTTACAGACTCGCACCCAGCGAGATGAAAGAACTGCAAAGCCAACTACAAGAACTATTAGAACGTGGTTTCATTCGACCAAGCACATCACCGTGGGGAGCTCCTGTTTTGTTTGTCAAGAAGAAAGATGGTACATTCAGGTTGTGTATCGACTACCGAGAGTTGAACAAACTTACCATCAAGAACCGCTACCCACTACCGAGAATCGATGACTTATTTGATCAACTACAAGGCTCGTCTGTTTATTCAAAGATTGACTTACGTTCCGGGTATCATCAAATGCGGGTGAAAGAAGATGATATTCCAAAGACTACTTTCAGAACACGTTACGGTCATTACGAGTTTATGGTCATGCCGTTTGGTTTAACTAATGCACCAGCTGTATTCATGGACCTTATGAACCGAGTGTGTGGACCATACCTTGACAAGTTTGTCATTATTTTCATCGATGACATACTTATTTACTCAAAGAATGATCAAGAGCACGAAGAACATTTGAGAAAAGTGCTAGAAGTATTGAGGAAAGAAAAACTGTACGCTAAGTTTTCAAAGTGTGCATTTTGGTTGGAAGAAGTTCAATTCCTCGGTCACATAGTAAACAAAGAAGGTATCCAGGTGGACCCAGCAAAGATCGAAACCGTTGAAAAGTGGGAAACCCCAAAAACTCCGAAGCATATACTTCAATTTTTAGGATTGGCTGGTTACTACAGAAGATTCATCCAAGATTTCTCCAAAATAGCAAAACTATTGACTGCATTAACGCATAAATGGAAGAAATTTGAATGGAAGGATGAACAAGAGACGGCGTTTCAGTTATTGAAGAAAAAGTTAACTACGGCACCTATATTGTCATTACCTGAAGGGAATGATGATTTTGTGATATATTGTGATGCCTCAAAGCAAGGTCTCGGTTGTGTATTAATGCAACGAACGAAAGTAATTGCTTATGCGTCTAGACAATTGAAGATTCACGAACAAAATTATACGACGCATGATTTGGAATTAGGCGCGGTTGTTTTTGCATTAAAAACTTGGAGGCACTACTTATATGGGGTCAAAAGTATTATATATACCGACCACAAAAGTCTTCAACACATATTTAATCAGAAACAACTGAATATGAGGCAGCGTAGGTGGATTGAATTGTTGAATGATTACGACTTTGAGATTCCTTACCACCCGGGGAAGGCAAATGTGGTAGCCGACGCCTTGAGCAGGAAGGACAGAGAACCCATTCGAGTAAAATCTATGAATATAATGATTCACAATAACCTTACTACTCAAATAAAGGAGGCGCAACAAGGAGTTTTAAAAGAGGGAAATTTAAAGGATGAAATACCCAAAGGATCGGAGAAGCATCTTAATATTTGGAAAGACACCCGGTATAGGGCTGAAAGGATTTGGGTACCAAAATTTGGAGATATGAGAGAAATGGTACTTAGATAAGCTCATAAAACCAGATACTCAATACATCCTGGAACGGGGAAGATGTTGCCTGGTATGAAAGCCGATGTTGCTAAATACGTAGGAGAATGTTTGACGTGTTCTAAGGTCAAAGCTGAGCATCAGAAACTATCAGGTCTACTTCAACAACCCGAAATCCCGGAATGGAAATGGGAAAACATTACCATGGATTTCATCACTAAATTGCCAAGGACTGCAAGTGGTTTTGATACTATTTGGGTAATAGTTGATCGTCTCACCAAATCAGCACACTTCCTGCCAATAAGAGAAGATGACAAGATGGAGAAGTTAGCACGACTGTATTTGAAGGAAGTCGTCTCCAGACATGGAATACCAATCTCTATTATCTCTGATAGGGATGGCAGATTTATTTCAAGATTCTGGCAGACATTACAGCAAGCATTAGGAACTCGTCTAGACATGAGTACTGCCTATCATCCAAAAACTGATGGGCAGAGCGAAAGGACGATACAAACGCTTGAGGACATGCTACGAGCATGTGTTATTGATTTCGGAAACAGTTGGGATCGACATCTACAGTTAGCAGAATTTTCCTACAACAACAGCTACCATTCAAGCATTGAGATGGCGCCGTTTGAAGCACTTTATGGTAGAAAGTGCAGGTCTCCGATTTGTTGGAGTGAAGTGGGGGATAGACAGATTACGGGTCCGGAGATAATACAAGAAACTACTGAGAAGATCATCCAAATTCAACAACGGTTGAAAACCGCCCAAAGTCGACAAAAGAGCTACGCTGACATTAAAAGAAAAGATATAGAATTTGAAATTGGAGAGATGGTCATGCTTAAAGTTGCACCTTGGAACGGCGTTGTTCGATTTGGTAAACGAGAGAAATTAAATCCAAGGTATATTGGACCATTCTAGATTATTGATCATGTCGGACCAGTAGCTTACCGACTTGAGTTACCTCAACAACTCGCGGCTGTACATAACACTTTCCACGTCTCGAATTTGAAGAAATGTTTGCTAAAGAAGATCTCACTATTCCGTTAGATGAAATCCAAATCAACGAAAAACTTCAATTCATCGAAGAACCCGTCGAAATAATGGATCGTGAGGTTAAAAGACTTAAGCAAAACAAGATACCAATTGTTAAGGTTTGATGGAATGCTCGTAGAGGACCCGAGTTCACCTGGGAATGAGAAGATCAGATGAAGAAGAAATACCCGCATTTATTTCCAGAAGATACGTTAACACCTCCAACTGCTTAAAATTTCGGGACGAAATTTATTTAACGGGTAGGTACTGTAGTGACCCGAACTTTTCCATGTTTATATATATATTAAATGAAATTGTTATTTACATGATTAAGTGTTTCCAACATGTTAAGTAATCAAACTTGTTAAGACTTGATTAAATGAAATAAGTTTCATATAGACAATTGATCACCCAAGTTGACCGGTTATTCACGAACGTTACAAAATTGTAAAAACTACATGTTGTGGTATATATATAGACATATATATATATGGTTGACATAAGATTATGATGAGTAAGTATCTCACTAAGTATATTAACAATGTGTGATATACATAAGAAATGAGATTACTAAGTTAAGAAACTCGAAATGATATATATAACGATTATCGTTATGATAACGTCTACTAAATATATATGTATCATATTAAGATATTGATACACTATATTTAACATGATAAAATGATATTTAAATATATCATTAAGTATGTTAACAATGAACTACATATGTAAAAATAAGACTACTAACTCAAGAATTACGAAACGAGACTTATATGTAACGATTATCGTTGTAACGACATTTAAATGTATATATATCATATTAAGATATATTAATATATCATAATATCATGATAATATAATAATTTAACATCTCATTAGATATAATAAACATTGGGTTAACAACATTTAACAAGATCGTTAACTTAAAGGTTTCAAATCAACATTTACATGTAACGACTAACGATGACTTAACGACTCAGTTAAAATGTATATACATGTAGTGTTTTAATATGTATTCATACACTTTTGAAATACTTCAAGACACATATCAAAGTACTTCTACTTAACAAAAATGCTTACAATTACATCCTCGTTCAGTTTCATTAACAATTCTACTCGTATGCACCCGAATTCGTACTCGTACAATACACAGCTTTTAGATGTATGTACTATTGGTATATACACTCCAATGATCAGCTATTAGCAGCCCATGTGAGTCACCTAACACATGTTGGAACCATCATTTGGCAACTAGCATGAAATATCTCATAAAATTACAAAAATATGAGTAATCATTCATGACTTATTTACATGAAAACAAAATTACACATCCTTTATATCTAATCCATACACCAACGATCAAAAACACCTATAAACACTTTCATTCTTCAATTTTCTTCATCTAATTGCTCTCTCTCAAGTTCTATCTTCAAGTTCTAAGTGTTCTTCATAAATTCTACAAGTTCTAGTTTCATAAAATCACGAATACTTTCAAGTTTGCTAGCTTACTTCCAATCTTGTAGTGTGATCATCCAACCTCAAGAAATCTTTCTTATTTACAGTAAGATATCTTTCTAATATAAGGTAATACTCATATTCAAACTTTGATTCAATTTCTATAACTATAACAATCTTATTTCGAGTGGAAATCTTACTTGAACTTGTTTTCGTGTCATGATTCTACTTCAAGAACTTTTAAGCCATCCAAGATCATTTGAATCTAGATCCATTTGTATCTTTTCTAGTAGGTTTATCCAAAAAACTTGAGGTAGTAATGATGTTCATAACATCATTCGATTCATACATATAAAGCTATCTTATTCGAAGGTTTAAACTTGAAATCACTAGAACATAGTTTAGTTAATTCTAAACTTGTTCGCAAACAAAAGTTAATCCTTCTAACTTGAATTTTAAAATCAACTAAACACATGTTCTATATCTATATGATATGCTAACTTAATGATTTAAAACCTGGAAACACGAAAAACACCGTAAAACTGGACATACCCGTCGTAGTAACATCGCGGGCTGTTTTGGGTTTGATAATTAAAAACTATGATAAACTTTGATTTAAAAGTTATTCTTTTGGGAAAATGATTTTTCTTATGAACATGAAACTATATCCAAAAATCATGGTTAAACTCAAAGTGGAAGTATGTTTTTCAAAATGGTCATCAAGACGTCGTTCTTTCGACTGAAATGACTACCTCTTACAAAAATGACCTGTAACTTATATTTCTGACTATAAAACTATAATTTTTCTATTTAGATTCATAAAATAGAGTTCAATATGAAACCATAGCAATTTGATTCACTCAAAACGGATTTAAAATGAAGAAGTTATGGGTAAAACAAGATTGGATATTTTTTGATTTTTGTAGCTACGGGAAATATTAACAATTCTATACAAATCATATCCTAGCTAACTTATATTGTATTATACATGTATTCTAATATATTATGTAATCTTGGGATACTATAGACACGTATACAAATGTTTTGACATATCATATCGACCCATGTATATATATTATTTGGAACAACCATAGACACTCTATATGCAGTAATATTGGAGTTAGCTATACAGGGTTGAGGTTGATTCCAAAAATATATATACTTTGAGTTGTGATCTAGCCTGAGACGTGTATACACTGGGTCATGGATTGAATCAAGATAATATATAGCAATTTATTTCTGTACATCTAACTGTGGACAACTAGTTGAAGGTTACTAACGAGGACAGCTGACTTAATAAACTTAAAACATTAAAATGTATTAAAAGTGTTGTAAATATATTTTGAACATACTTTGATATATATGTACATATTTGTTATAGGTTCGTGAATCGACCAGTGGCCAAGTCTTACTTCCCGACGAAGTAAAAATCTGTGAAAGTGAGTTATAGTCCCACTTTTAAAATCTAATATTTTGGGATGAGAATACATGCAGTTTTATAAATGTTTTACGAAATAGACACAAGTAAATGAATTTTATCTCTATGTATGGGATGTATATTGAAATATGAAATCTTGTGGTCTATTATTATGATTTGATAATATATAGGTTAAACCTATAACTCACCAACATTTTTGTTGACGTTTTAAGCATGTTTATTCTCAAGTAATTATTAAGAGCTTCCGCTGTCGCATACTTAACTAAGGACGAGATTTGGAGTCCATGCTTGTATGATATTGTGTAAAAACTGCATTCAAGAAACTTATTTCGTTGTAACATATTTGTATTGTAAACCATTATGTAATGGTCGTATGTAAACAGGATATTTTAGATTATCATTATTTGATAATCTACGTAAAGCTTTTTAAACCTTTATTGATGAAATAAAGGTTATGTTTTGTTTTAAAATGAATGCAGTCTTTGAAAAACGTCTCATATAGAGGTCAAAACCTCGCAACGAAATCAATTAATATGGAACGTTTTTAATCAATAAGAACGGGACATTTCATGTGCTATGCAAGATGCATTATCTTCATAGATAGTTGTTGGGCTTTTATGGCATTCTAGTTCACAAGAATCAGTAATGAGTTATGTCATTGATCTCTACCAAAAACATTCCCGAGTAGCTTCATGTAATACAATCACTTCGGCATGATTTGATGATATTGCAACAAGTGTTTATTTTTGAGAACGCCATGATATTGCGGTACCTCCATTTAGGAATACATATTCAGTTTGAGATTTAGCATTATGTGGATCAGATAAATAACCTGCATCTATAAAAGCAACCAAATCTTATTTTGAATCGTTAGAGTAAAATAATCATAAATCAGTAGTTCCTCAAGGGTATCGAAACATGTGTTTGATCCTATTCCAGTGTCTTTTTGAAAGGAATTGAGCTGAACCTTGCTAACAAATTAACTGCAAAAGATATGTCAGGTCTTGTACAATTTGTAAGATACATAAGAGCTCCAATTGCACTAAGATATGGAACTTCTGATCCGTTAAGATCTTTTCTTTTATTGAGCGATTTAAATTTAGCTCGTATTGCTCCTTTTCAATGATCCCAATCATGTCTATTTTGACATTCCATGACAGATTTTGGTTCCGGATCATCATCATCATTCATGATGTCATATGTAACATTATATGAAAATATCTCATCAAGATTTTTCATTTCATTTCGGTTCCATATTATTGCATAATTTATTGCAATTTACATTTATCAATATCCTCTGCAGAAGGAGTATTGATTTGTGGTTCTTCTTGAACACTTTCTTTTACCTCATTATCAGCTGATTTTCTTTTTCGAGAATTTTTATCTTTGGAACCAATTAGTCTCCCACGTTTCTGGCGTGGCAAAGACTCATAAGTGACATTATTGTTAGTTTTTAGAATTTCAATTCTAGCTGAAGCATTTACTGCTAGTATATATGATTTAGTCACTCCTTTTTGTATCTGTAAATACACCAGGTAATTTATTTGCAAGTTCTTGCATATGTTTTATTTTTAAACTTTCTTTTCGTATTCTTTTGTGCGATGATCAAGATACGTTAATTTATGTTCACATCATAAAACATATTTTTCTTTGTTTTTTTATTTCTCTCCCTAATATAGGGAACAATTTTTTCATTATAATGACTATCAGCAAAATGTGCTGTAAAAACATCACCCGTCATGGGTTCAATATATCTTATAATTGAATATGTTTCATATCCAACATATATTCCCATCCTCCTTTGAGGACCCATTTTAGTGCGTTGTGGTGGTGCGATAGGAACATAAACCGCACAACCAAATGTTCTAAGATGGAAAATATTTGGCTCTCGACCAAAATTAAGTTGGTAATGGAGAATATTTATGACTTGCACTTGGTTTAATGCGAATTAATATCGCATTATGTAAATTTACATGTCCCCATATAAATATTGAGAGTTTTGTACTCATTACCAATTGTCTAGTTATTAGCTGCAAGCGTTTATCTATTGATTCAGCTAAACCAATTTTGTGTATGCACATGAGTAACTGGATGTTCAACAACAATCCCTGTAGACATATAATAATCATTAAATGCTTGAGATGTTAACTCACTAGCATTATCAAGTCTCATCTTTTTAATGGTGTAATCAGAATAATGTGTTCTCAATTTAATAATTTGTGCAAGAAACTTTGCAAATGCCATATTACGGCTTGATAACACACAAACATGAGACTATCCGCTAGATGCGTCTATTAGAACCATGAAATATCAAAATGGTCCACATGATGGATGAATTATTCCATATATATAAACTTGAATTCTTTCAAGAAACATTGTTGATTCTTTCTCAATATTCTTTTCATTAATCACCATATGTGCTTTTCATTAATCACCATATGTGCTTTTCATTAATCACAATATGTATTTTTTTCATTAATCACCATATGCGCTTTTCATCATATATTCTTTTCACCATATGCGCTTTTCTTCATATATTCTTTTCACCATATGCGCTTTTCATCATATGCGCTGCGCTTTTCATCATATGCACTTTTCATCATATGCGCTTTTCATCATATGCGCTTTTCATCATATGGGCTTTTTATCATATGCGCTTTTTATTATATGCGCTTTTAATCATATGCACTGTGCTTTTCATCATATGCGCTTTTCATCATATGTGCTTTTTATCATATGCGCTTTTATCATATGCACTTTTTATCATATGCGCTTTTAATCATATGCGCTGCGCTTTTCATCATATGCACTCTTTATCATATGCACTTTTAATCATATGCGCTGCGCTTTTCGGTGCTACATAGGTATTTCTCATTTCCGGTTATAATTGACTGATAATCATATCCATTATGATATATATATAAGAGAAACTAAACAAATTTCTCTTTGATTTTGGGAGAAAACAAAGCATTGTTTATCAGAAAATTCGTACCATTTGGTAATATGAATTTTTGCCTTTTCCGTTCCTTATATCAAGTTTGCAAGATCTGATATAGTATTTATAATTCCTTCATTTGATTTAAATCAATGAAATATTTCTTAGATTTGATCATAGTGTGTATGTTACCACTATCTACAATACATAGGTCTTTACCATTTAATTAATGTTGTATTTCAGCAGGATTCATACTAAAACTTCAAATAAGATAAGCAAATAATGAGTTATATTTTAGCAAGATAATCAAATTATATTATCTGCAAACAAGTTACAATCTTAAGTACATAAAAGATAACACTTAATAAACATATGTGTTATGGTCTAAAACCATTTATTTATGAGTGATACATAACAAGCTAGGCACATTAGAAAATTCAAATCATTCAAGTCTCAAGGTAGCTCAGGGTTTATTTAATCAAGATTTTTCAACAGATTCACTCTCATTTTCTTTTCTTTTGGGACTTATTTGTAGAGATAAATAAGATGTTCATGTATTCAAGAAATAGTTACGCACAAGGAATTCAAATGATTCCAAACTATAATCGCGCACACAATTTGAGCATCATCTTCCCTTTCATTAACTTGGGGAGCGGTTCAACCAAGAACCTCGCAAGTTTCAGTGTGGTTAGATAAAAGAACATCTTTTTCTGTCAACGCTTAAATTTCACACAAGTGAACTTTTTAGGTTTCTCAACATGAGAAATACCCGCATTCGACAGTGGTGGTACAGTCCCAACAACGATAGTACTAGCAAAATATAAATCTCGTGTACACGTGTTGAGAATAACAACTCCTCATAAAACGAACTCCCTACTACGGAGTATTAAATATCCAAAATTAACAGCCAATCATATTGAAATCACGCAACAATATATTCACCAAAAATTGCATATAAATGTGGACAACCACTTACGCATACTCCGATTCTACTTCAAATCTTAAAACATCATGAACATCATAAATTATGCATCTTTACATAAAAGTAGTCACTGTCCATGACTTATTTCACATATATTACAAATAAACATTTATATCTTTGTCAAATTCTGGTCGTCCCACCAATATATAAATGGAAAATATATAGCAAGAATAGCATTCTCCATTGCCATAAATTCTATTTAAAATTTAATTACTATCTGTATGAATAACGGGACGTCATGCAGGTAGGCATAATACATGTGCCTCTATAAGACCATATAGTGAAGTACGCATATAAATTCATAATATATTCAGGTTATATGGCTACTAGCCTAATAACAATTTAATACATTTGAAGCATAGATTAATAATATATAATATGATAGATTAAAATATTATCCTACATAGCCACCAAATTAATTGATTATGTATAAATTCAGTGTTTCTGTTTGTTATTCTCAATTATTGATGTCAAACTCACTAGTCAATAATCCAATACAAACATCGTCTTTTTCTCTATATTTAAATTCAAATGGCTATTATCAATATCTGAGAGGCATTATTTTATTATATTATGTTAATACGGAGTAGTTAAAATATTTTATTAAAATATTATGTTATTCTCAATTAACAGAATTAATCACATCTGTATCATAGACATGTGTGTGTATATATATATATATATATATATATATATATATATATATATATATATATACATCACATATAAATTATAGATTATTAAACAGCATTAATAAACCTCAATAATCAATAAATATTAATTAATTAATAACCACATAATAGAGCTGGTGCTACACAGTTTAATAAGCATATAAATTATAAACTATAATTTATTTTAAATCATATAGCCTTATATAACATGTAAGACCAATTAAAGCATTCATGTTAACAAGTCCTTGAATTGCAGCATATGTAGCAAAGATACCAATATAAACATGCACCAATCATAATCAATTATCAATAAATCAACATGCTATGGCAATAAAGTATCAAGCAATGTGTTATAATATTTTAATAAAAGAATTTTTTTAGTACAAAAATATGATTACTATAAATACATTTAGTACAAATACGTTTAGTATAAATACGAAGATTAAGAGAATAAACATATTATGCATAAATAATAAATTTTAAGAATAAACATTAGTATGCATGAAATAAATAATATTAATTGCATAAGTAATCATAAATGTTAAATAACATAAATATAAATGTTAGTGAAGTTAATAAGAGTTAGATTACAGAAATATAATTCAGGCGGTATAACCGACCATATATAACTTAAATAACATAAATATAAATGTTAGTGAAGTTAATAAAAGTTAGATTACAGAAATATAATTTTACTTATGATGATAATAATATTTATCTTACTAATAAATAATAGAAGATATCGTTAAAGAATTTCTTACCTTGATTAGTGACTTGTGCTTGCTTAGATAAACCTTGATTATACGGAGCACTTCGTGCTGATAACGTGTTGTAATTTAGTTGTTTATAACAACATTGGTAGCCTAAACTTACTACAAAATTCTAGTAATTAAGGAGTAGAATACTAATGAGAGAAAAGAGAGAAATAATTCGTGTAAGAATGAGCAAGTATTATGCTTGCTTGAAGGTCTATTTATAGCAAGAATTCAAGTACTTTAGGTAATACAATAACATTAATTTTGTGTATCAAAATTGACTATCCACTCTATTATATTTATATTCTATATATTATAACAGCATGTAATTTATTACGAAGCATTTAAATTAAGTCAGCCATAATCCTAGATTATCAACATAAATTCTGAGGTTCTAGTTGTTACTTATTTGTGACAACCCGGAAATTTCAGACCAAATTTAAACTTTATCTTTATATTATTCCGACACGATAAGCAAAGTTTGTTAAGTTAAATCTCAAGAATTTTAAACTGTGTTCATACATTCATTTAACCTCGACCAAATTCCAATGATTCACGAACCGTTATATAAATGGATATGATTATATATGTATATGTATATGTTATAACTTGAAAATGTTAACAAAGTATTAGACGTATAATACTTTACATGAACGTATTTGTTTCAATATGTTCATCGATGGAATTAGAAGATAATATCAAATGATTGATTTATCATATACATTGAATTATGATTACGAGTCTCTGTTGAAAGGTCCACATTGATTTGAGAAATCTTTCTATTTTGACAATATTCGAAAAAATGGTAAAATGATTTACAAGTAAGAACAAATAGGTCAATTAACGATAACTGGAGAAAGGTTAGTAGAGATTAACTTTCAACACAATGATTGCCTCGAGTCTTTTGATAAAACAATTATTAGTCTTCATAATATTGAAAACGTTTTATTACATAGTTGAAATCTTTTAAAGAATGAATTGGAATAAATACAATAAATCGAAATGTTAATTATTAGAACTAAATATATATAGATAACTTGCAACGTGTATTTAAAACGTGTTCATTAAATATATATGTTTTCAAATTAGTTAAGAACACGATAGTAACACTCGCTTAGTGATGAGATTGATATTTAAAACGTTAGTACATAAATGAATTATATCTATTTAAGTTTTAAAATGAAAACGTTAGATGATATAATGATTTTTATATGTAAACGATCTAAATTATACTTTGAAAAACTAAATATTATATTATTAAATAAATATTCCTAATATATATAAATTAATATTCCTAAATGAATATGTATGGAAATATATATATATTTTACAAAATAATTAAATATAATATTAACGTTATAAACGTTTTGATACTATTTTATACATATGTATCTATACCAAAACGATGATTTAAAGAAGTAAACGACCAAAACACTCAAATGAATAAGTTACACTTTGAGTTGGATTGTTTTTCATTGATTTGAGTCTTGTTATGTATAAAGGTACACTACACGAAACATAAAATATTAGTTTTCTAAACGTATGAAAATGCGTTCAAGAAACCGAAACCGAGACTATAGTCGTGTGTCAATGTACGAGTCTTTGGAATTAAATTTACAAGTTAACTATGCACATAAATATAATATAATATATAATTAATTATATAAATTAAATATAATATATATTAAATATTATTAAAAACCGTCGGCAACCCTTAATCATTTGAGAGTGAGCTGGAGGAGGGACCTCCGCGATTGCGGAGCTGTTGTGTGCAAATGCTCCGCGACTGTGGAGCTGTGGGTTCCAGATCAGGACTATAAAGCCCGAGCTTTCTGTTTGCTCGATTCATTCTCAATCTCTCTATCTATGATATATACTCCATATATTATTTATTTTATTTAAATTATTTATTATTATTATTATTATTAGTATTATTATTATTATTATTATTATTATTATTATTATTATTATTATTATTAATTAATATTATTATTAATCTCATTATTGTTTAGTAGTATTATTTTTAGTACTATACATAAAATACTACGACGGAGTCATGAGTGAGTTATTTCAAAAACGGATATTTATGAGCGGGATAGAGCTAAGGAAATTATGGGTTATAGCTATGGAGGTTATGGGTAATGTTCGGTGATATGCTCGTGAGGTCAACCTAGTGTTTATCATCTCCGTTGCGTCTACATACTTTCCTACAATATTGAATCTCAATATTGATATGTGAGCACTCATAACTTAACTTTTATATATTAATAGTGTATCCCTGACTAGTGCTCGAGTATATAGGATTATGCATGCTTGTACATTTGATATTGGTGTTAGTTAGGTTATGTTGAATCCTGAATTAGATACATATTCTATTAAGATAAGGTATATGATATGCATGTCGTTGAAAAGCTAGCTAAAAATTAAGAACTTTTCATTTACATATCGAACAGTTTCGATGAACAGATTTGAAGTTATAGTCAACTGAATTATTATACACTTTAGTATTATTATTGTTAAAATGATTATTTTTACTATCATCGTTATTATCGTCGTTATTATTATTATCTAAAAATTTTAATTATTATTATCATTATCATTATCATTATCGTTATCAATATAAATATTATCATTAAAATTGTTATTGTTATCGTAATTATAACTAAGTTATTATTATTATTATTATTATCATTATTATTATTATTATTATTATTATCATTATAGTAATTATTAGTATTATCATTAGTACTATCATAATTGGTATTTTTAATATCATTATCATTTAAACTAATATTAGTATCATTTAATTATCATGATTAATATTATTATCATTATTATAAATGCTATAGAAATGAAGACTAAAAGCTATTAAATAAATCGATTGGGAAATAATGTGTATGAGTATCATGATGAAATTAAAATATTGTAAGATATTGATTTAGATAAACTTATCGTTCTTATTATTTTTATCATTATTATTATTATTAAAAGTATTGTTAGTATTAAAACTATCATTTTAACAAAAATTATCATTTTAATAGAAATATCATTGTTATTATAAAATATCATTATTATTATCATTTTAGTATTACTATTATTTTGAATAGAATCATTATTTTATTTAAAATATTATTTTAAAGTTAATATTAAAAAGTATCATAAATATTAAAGTTATCATAATTACAATTATCATTTTATCATAATTAATAATATCATTAGAAAATAATAAATATTGTTATTATTACCAATATTATGTTATCAAATAAATATATGATACAAAGATATTTTTACCACACGCAACATAATTACATTAATAATACATATCACTATATTTTATGATATTAAGTGAACTTTATAAATTTATTTACTTAAAATACATAAAAGTATATTTTTTATTATATATAAATTTTAATATAAACTTTTATTAATAAATGACTTTTATTAATTACTTTAACAAAATCTAATAAATATATTTAAATATATATAAAATGACTATATTTAAAACTATATAATAATCATGTATAAATTTTGGAAATCATTTTGAGACAAATTGACTTTTGTTGACTTTTGCATATTAGTCTCGATCATTAGGATTGTGATACACTACGATTTGACCTAAATTGTTAGACATATATTGACCAATATATAAATATATATATATAATTAATATAGGTTCGTGAATCCGAGGCCAACCTTGCACTTGTTCAATGACGTCATATGTATTTTTACTACGAAATACAGTATAGTGAGTTTCATTACTCCCTTTTTAAATGCTTTTGCAATATATATTTTTGGAACTGAGAATACATGCGCTTTTATAAATGTTTGAAGAAATAGACACAAGTAATTGAAACTACATTCTATGGTTGAATGATCGAAGCCAAATATGCCCCTTTTGCTTGGTAACCTAAGAATTTGTAAACCAGTCTACTAATTGATGCGAATCCTAAAGATAGATCTATTGGGCCCAACAAACCCCATCTGTTGTAGCAGATGCTTTAGTACTTCAAAATTTATATCATGTCCGATGGATGTCCCGGAATGATGGGGATATTCTTACATGCATCTTGTTAATGTCAGTTACCAGGTGTTCAATCCATATGAATGATTTTTGCATGCATGCTATTTATGAGAAATGGAAATGAAATTCTTGTAGTCTATTAAAAAGATGGAAATGAATGATTATGATAAACTAATGAACTCCCCAACCTTTTGGTTGACACTTTTAAGCATGTTTATTCTCAGGTATGAAAGAAATCTTCCGCTGTGCATTTGCTCATTTTAAGGATATTGCTTGGTGTCATTCATGACATATTTCAAAAGATGTTGCATTCGAGACATTGAGTTCATCAAGATTATCATTAAGTCAATTATAGTTGAATAGTGGATATTATGAAATGGTATGCATGCCTGTCAATGTTGGATGTAAAGAAAGTTTGTTTTTTAAAAACAAATGCAATGTTTGTAAAATGTATCATATAGAGGTCAAATACCTCGCAATGTAATCAACTATTGTGAATCGTTTATAATGTATATGAACGGGTCCTTTCAGTTGGTATCAGAGCAGTGGTCTTAGCGAACCAGGTCTGCATTAGTGTGTCTAACTGATACGTCGTTAGGATGCATTAGTGAGTCTGGACTTCGACCGTGTCTGCATGTCAAAAGTTTTGCTTATCATTTTGTGTCGAAAATTACCTACTTATCATCCTTAGGAAATTACCTGCTTATCATTCTTAGTCTAGACATGTATTGCTGCATTGATTGCATGAATAGTGTAACATCCTCAATCGAGCCTAGTTGTAAGATTACTATTTTGCCCTTAAGTTTGTATTGCGTTATTATATGCTTTTATTTTTATTTAATATTTATTATTAAATAATGATGTGGTTAGGACCAGTTTGTGACAAGGGTCACAGAACATGTTTGTTTATTTAATTTGGACTTCGTTTGGGTGTCCAACTGATGTACGAAAGATATCAGATAACTGATAAATACCCGTGTATCGCACAGTGTGGGAATTAAACCCAATTTAGTGACTAGTCTGTGTTCTTTCTTTCCATTTCTAGACCCTTCTTCTCAAAACACCGTACCTTCCCTTCCACCTACAATCAAACCCTAATTTCTAATCCTTGTTTTAGAGCTCGAATCATTTACATCTTTGTGTTCCTTGTGATTTACTGATTCTAACAAGGTAAGATTCATAGCTTTTCATGCTTTAATCTTCAAGAAAATGGAGTTTTTGTGTTAGTTTTCATAAAAGTGTAAATTTGTGTCAAAACAAGTGATTTAAGTGTTGTTATGATCAAATTGTTGTGGGTTTTGAGTCTATAACAAGTAGTGAACAAGTTGTGGTCGATTTTGGTGTTTAAAACGAGCTCTAGATCGAGATTTAAGGATTTC
This sequence comes from Rutidosis leptorrhynchoides, assembly GCF_046630445.1. Classification (NCBI taxonomy): domain Eukaryota; kingdom Viridiplantae; phylum Streptophyta; class Magnoliopsida; order Asterales; family Asteraceae; genus Rutidosis; species Rutidosis leptorrhynchoides. Next base: position 29,389,375 of record NC_092342.1, read on the forward strand.
ATCGTGAAGTTCGTAGCCTTCGTTCAGTTTCTGATGAAGATGAACACACTCGGCTGACTGTCGACCGACTGAGGGTTGAACCGGCCGATTGACGAAGACAACCGACCGAATGTTGAGTGAACCGACCAACTGAGATTTACCTTAGGCCGATTGATGTAATACCAAATGAATCGACCGACTGGGAAGGTCAGTCGACCGGTTGTGTCGACAGTCGACGACTGTAAGAGTCAGTCGACCGACTGAGTGTCCAAGGCAGAATATTTTACCTAAGTGTTGATTTTTAGCCGTTATGCTGCCCGTTTGTATTTTGATGTTCAGGATGTAAATTTTGAATGTGCATAAGTGTTAAGCAAAAAAAAATTTAGCGGATACTTTTTCTGACAAAAATTTCTGTATTGTGTTATTTGATGTTAATGGACAAAAACTAACTTGTGTATATGTCTTTCTCAAGAGAAAAGGAGAAAGAGAAGGTTCAGTGATTAGATAGCTGAATACATTCTCGTTTGCTGGTAATCGGTGAGTGGGACTAACTGGAGAATATAGTATATAGAAGCATGTTATATTATGATTGCCATGCTTGTTAGATATACTTATTGTTGTGGTTAGTTAGTACTTATGATGACTGCATGTTAGTTGATGCTTGTCTGCTGGAGCCCGGTGCGTCCCTATTGTGTGGTAGCCTCGGTAGGAGAGATCAACCTGCGGGTTGGGTTCCTCTGTGGTAGCCTAGACAGGCGTGGTGTATATATATGTGAATGACGCGTCCGTCGCGTGTGGATTATGTATGTACATACGGTGGTGGAGGAACTTCTGGTAAGCCCAGTCCGATCAGCTGGTGGTTAATGGTTTGGCCGAGCCGCCAGAGTCTCTGTAGACGGCACTTGGGTGATGTTTGTGTGTTAGACTATTGTGACATGATTAGTATAACACTTATGTATGCTATGGCCTGTAGTTAGTCATACTCACTTATCTTCGTACTAATTCCCCTCCATCTCCTCCCTGTAGGTTGATAGCTTTTGTAGATAGTGCTTTTTGGGAGAAGACGGGCATGCTGATATTATGTTTGACAGGATTAACTCTGATGTGATCCTTTATACTTTAAACTGTGTTCTTTTGAAAATAGAATGTATTTACGTCTTTTCCAGATAATATGTAATTTGTTTTAATGACACGTAACATCGGTTTGTACAAATGTTAATATCGTATTTAAATAATATAATGCTTCCGCCACGTATTAATTATAAAAAAAAATTAGCGGTGTCACAAGTTGGTATCAGAGCTGAGTTTGGCAGCATGTGCATTGTGATCTACATGTCATGTTCCCAAACTTAGAAGTGTCATGTCAAACATAACATGCTGGGGATGGGTTAAGTGAGTACTAGGACAGGATATGTGTTAGTTGTTAGTACTAACAGAATTTATACTAAGCTTTGGTGTGAGTGTTGTGGTAGTGCAGCAATGACAGATAACGAAGCTAACGCTACTGGCCCTACTGTCCCTGGAACTGGTACTTTTAGAGCCCCTGGCGAAGATGGACATGTGTCTTCAGAAGAAGAAACTTCTCAAGAAGTAATAGAACTTCAAAGTCGGTTATTAGAAGCTCAGAGAATCAAAGAATTAGAACAAGAACGGACGCAATGGAACCCTAATACCACTGCGTTGAACACAACCTTTCCTCCTAACTTTTATACTCAAGCTAGTGGCAGTTCACAGTCACAGTTTCCACAAAATACCTATCAAAACTATCAAATGCCACTTCCGTTTAACCAGACTTGTCCTAATCAAATGATGTACCCATTTCAAGTCCCTGAGACAAGAAGGAAATGTACCTATAAACAGTTTATGGACTGCAAACCTCCTGAGTACAGCGGACACACAAACCCTACGATAACCCTCAATTGGCTAAGAGAAGTGGAGAGAGCATTAGAAGCGTGTTTTGTGAGCCTGAATCCATGGTGCTATTTGCTAGTAGGCTTCTCAAGGGTGAAGCAATGGAATGGTGGGATTCTATTACTGCATATTTACTTAAAGAACAGATCAGTCAAATTACCTGGGAACAATTTGCTGCTAAAGTTCGTGAGCAGTATTGTTCTGAGTATGAGATGGAAAGATTGAAAACCGAGTTTCTGAGTATGAAGATGACAGAAAGTATGACGATTGATGAGGTTTTCAGAGATTTCACATCTAAGCTAAGGTTCGTTCAACAGTGGGTAACGACTGAAAAGGATAAAATTCAGCATTTCATGCGGGTGATTAAGCCGGAGTACAGAACCGTTGCCAGATTTGCAACAACGTTGGCGCAGGCTCATGAGATGGCTAAAGTTACAGAAGGTGATGTAATGGCAGTGAAAAGAGAAAGTTCGAGATGTGGATCGTTTGGAGGAAAATCAGAAAGTCAATCAAGTGGACAATCAACTCAGCAGTCGAGTAAGCAATCTGGTTTTTGTGGTAAGAAGTCAGGCGGGTTTAAACAGAAAAGTAAGTCTGGTATAAGTGGATCGGGTTCAAGTCAGTCCGGGTGGTGTAATGTTTGTAAGTCAACCCATACCGGTCCGTGTTCTCCAATAACCAGTAGGTGTTTGAAATGTGGAGTGTTAGGTCATGAATCAACAGCTTGTTCTTTTAAGTCTAATGTTTGTTGGAGTTGCCATCAAGAGGGGCATAGATTAGCAAATTGTCCATCTGCGTCAAGATCTGATTCTGGGGCAGGGTCAGGGGCGAGGTCGGTAACTTCTGGGGGATCTTCTGCTTCTACTGCCAGGCAGAAGAGAAAGAATCCTCCAACAGCAGAGCCGAGGGCATTTCAGATGACGGTAGACGCTGCAACCGCTACCGATGACGTCATTATCGGTATGTTCTTGGTTAATTCCTTGCCAGCTCGTATGTTGTTTGATTCAGGAGCGAATCGTTCTTTTTTGTCCTTAGGCTTTTGTGATAAGTTGAAGTTGCCTGTTAGGATGTTAGATAAGCCTTTGGGAATAGAAGTAGCTGATGGTAAAATGGTTTCATGCACATCATCTGTGTCTGGAATTGCCATCGAAATTGACGGCCATTCCTTCCGTTTAACTTGTTTGTTGATGCCTATACCTAGCTTTAATGTAGTCATAGGTATGAATTGGTTATGAGCTAATAGGGCTAGTATTAAGTGTGATAAGAATATGATTTCTTTCCGTTTAGCCGATGGATCCCGAGTGATAGCTAGGGGAGAGCGCAGTGGATTTAACTTTCCTATTGTTTCCCTAATGAAAGCTCAGAAGGCAATAATGAAAGGGTGTGATTCATTCTTAGCCTACGTGATTGATGTTAAGAAAGAGAAGAAGCAGGTGACCGATATTCCTGTTGTGTCAGAATTTCCCGAAGTATTTCTAGATGATTTACCAGGGTTACCTCCAGTACTTGAAGTAGAGTATAAAATTGATTTAGTTCCAGGTGCTACGCCAGTTGCAAAAGCTCCTTACAGATTACCTCCATCAGAAATCTGAGAAATGATGTCTCAGATTCAGGAATTGTTAGATAAGGGGTTTATTCGACCAAGTTATTCACCATGGAGTGCTCCTGTTTTGTTTGAGAAAAAGAAAGATGGGTCGCTTCGTATGTGTATAGATTACCGTGATTTGAATAAGAGAACAATAAAGAATAAGTATCCGTTACCAAGAATAGATGTCTTATTTGATCAGTTACAGGGTGCTTCCTACTTTTCAAAGATTGATTTACGTTCAGGGTATCATCAGGTACGTGTTGCAGAGAGTGATATATCGAAAACAGCGTTCAGAACTAGATATGGTCATTATGAATTTTTAGTTATGCCGTTTGGGTTGACAAACATGAAAGGACCCGTTCATATACATTATAAACGATTCATAATAGTTGATTACATTGCGAGGTATTTGACCTCTATATGATACATTTTACAAACATTGCATTCGTTTTTAAAAGACAAACTTTCTTTACATCGAAAATTGACAGGCATGCATACCATTTCATAATATCCACTATCCAACTATAAATTGATTTAATAATAATATTTGATGAACTCAATGACTTGAATGCAACGTTCTTCGAAATATGCTATGAAAGACTCCAAGTAATATCTTTAAAATGAGCAAATGCACAGCGGAAGATTTCTTTAACACCTGAGAATAAACATGCTTTAAAGTGTCAACCAAAAGGTTGGTGAGTTCATTAGTTTATCATAATCATTTATTTCCATCATTTTAATAGACCACAAGAATTTCATTTACAGTTCTCATAAATATACGTCCCATGCATAGAGACAAAAATAATCATTCATATGGTGTACACCTGGTAACCGACATTAACTAGATACATATAAGAATATCCCCTATCATTCCGGGATCCTCCTTCGGACATGATATAAATTTCGAAGTACTAAAGCATCCGGTACTTTGGATGGGGTTTGTTAGGCCCAATAGATCTATCTTTAGAGTTCGCGTCAATTAGGGTGTCTGTTCCCTAATTCTTAGATTACCAGACTTATTAAAAAGGGGAATATTCGATTTCGATAATTCAACCATATAATGTAGTTTCGATTACTTGTGTCTATTTCGTAAAACATTTATAAAAGCAGCGCATGTATTCTCAGTCCCAAAAATATATATAAAAAGGGGGCAAATGAAACTCACCATACTGTATTTCGTAGTAAAAATACATATAACGTCATTGAACAAGTGCAAGGTTGGCCTCGGATTCACGAACCTAAATTAATTATATATATTTATGTGTTGGTCAATATTTGTCTAACAAATTAGGTCAAGTCATAGTGTACCACAATCCTAATGCTCGAGACTAATATGCAAAAGTCAACAAAAGTAAATTTGACTCAAAATAATTTCCAAAAATCTATACATGATTAATATATAGTTTAAATATCGTCGTTTTATATTTTTAAATATTTTTAAAAGATTTATTAGAGTAAATAATATAATTTATTTATTAATAAATAAAATTTTATATTAAATTTATATAATAAAATATACTTTTATATATATTAAGTAATAAAATTTATAGGGTTCATTTAATATCATAAAGATAATATGATAGGTATTATTAAAGTAAGTTATTACACGTAGTAAAATATGTTGGTATCACATATTTATTTGATAAAATAATATCTATAATGATAGTAAGTAAAAGTTGTATTATTTTGTAATAATAATTATTATTATAAAAATATCAATATTTATATTTACTAAGATGACATTATGTTAAAACGATAATTCTAATTATGATAACTTTAATATTTACGATAATTTTTAATATTATCTTTAAAATAATAATTCTATTTAAAATAATAACAATAATGATATTTTATAGTAACAATGACATTTCTATTAAAATGATAATTTTTGTTAAAATGATAGTTTTAATACTAACGATACTTTTAATAATAATAGTAATGATAAAAATAATAAGAACGATAATTTTATCTAAATCAATATCTTATAATATTTTAATTTCATCATGATACTCTTACTCATTATTTCCTAATCGTTTCATTTAATAGCTTTTAATCGTCTTTTATATCGTGTTCATAATAATGATAATAATAGTAATCAAAATAATTAGGTGTTACAAATATTTGTTTTAGTTACACTAATATTAATAATGATAGTTACTATAACATTACTAACGATAATACTAATAATTTTCTTAATGATAATATAGTAATAATAATAATAACAATAACAATAACCATTTTTAAATAATGATATATATATTAATAATGATAATAATAATAATAATAATAATACTAATAATAATAATAATAATAATAATAATAATAATAATAATAATAATAATAATAATAATAATTGGATAATAATAATAATACTAATTATAACTTTAACGATAATAACGATAGTAATAATAAAAAAAATAACAATTTTTAATGATAAATCCCTTTTATTGATAAAGATAATAATAATGATAATAATAAGATAAAACTGGAACGACGATAAAAACGACGATAATAATAATCATTTTTAATAAAAATATCGAAAATTCAATTGATTATAACTTCTAATCCGTTCATCGAAACCATTCGATATCTAAAGGAAAAGTTCTTAATTTTTCGCTAGCTTTCCAAGGACATGCATATCTTATACCTTATCTCAACCGCAAGAGTAACTAATTCAAGATTCAACCAACCTGTCTAAGGGCAATATCAAAAGTACAAGCATGCATAATCCTAAATACTCGAGCACTAGTCAGGGATACGCTATTAGTATGTAAAAGTTAAATTATGAGTACTCACGTATCAATATTGAGATTCAATATTGCAGGAAAGGTATGTACACGCAACGGAAATGATAAACACTATATTGACCTCACGAGCATACCCATGAACCATACTCAATCACCTCCATAGCTATAACCCATAATTTCCTTAATCCTATCCTACTCGAAAAACAATTTCGAAATCACTCGGACAGCACTCCGTCGTAATATTTTATGTATACTAATAATATCTTGAAATAATACGGAGTAAATATATATATGTAAATCGATTGAGAGAGTTTAGAGAAAAATATTTTCAAGTTTATATGAAATAATGAAACCTATTGAATTCTATTTATAATAGATTTTTGAATTATTAAAGTGAATTATTAAAGTATGAATTATTAAAGTGAATTATTAAAGTATGAATTATTAAAGTATGAATTATTAAAGTGAATTATTAAAGTATGAATTATTAAAGTGAATTATTAAAGTATGAATTATTAAAGTGAATTATTAAAGTTAAAGTAAAGTAAAAATAAAGTAAAGGTAAAGTTTAATTATAGTAAAAGTATAAAACTATGTACGTATAATACGCGTATAAATATATATAATATTAATTTAAATCGTTATATATATATATATATAATAAAATAAAATATAAATATCGTTATCTTTATCATTCTAGTTAAGTAATGAGTTGTCAAAAGTGGTTCTAGATATTTATAAAAGTTATATACGTTTTAATAATAAAGTTCTTTTTAAACTGAAAATATTTTTGTACGTTTGAAACTAAATAGATCAATCGAGTCTTTATGAGATTCAATCTTCCACTATCATTTGTCTAGTTCTCAATGATTGACAATTTGTTCTTATTTATAAATCACTTTACCATTTATTGTTAAAATGGAAAGATTTCTCAAATCAATGTGGGCCTTTCAACAGAGACTTGTAATCACAATTTAATATATCTGATAATTCAATCATTTGATCTTATCTTCTAATTCCATTGATAAACATTTTGAAATAGATACAATCATGTAAAGTATTTAATCTAATATTTTGTTTACATTTCAAGTTATAATATATATACACATATACATATATAATCATATTCGTTTAATGGTTCGTGAATCGTTGGAACTTGGTCGAGGTTGAATGAATGTATGAACATAGTTTAAAATTCTTGAAATTTAACTTAACAAATATTGCTTACCGTGTCGGAAACATATAAAGATTAAAGTTTAAATTTGGTTGGAAATTTTCGGGTTGTCACAGTACCTACCCGCTAAAGAAATTTCGTCCCGAAATTTGAGTGGAAAGGTCATGAATGATAATAAGTATGTTTTCATGATGCATACGGGCTGAAAATTAGAGTTTTATCATCAGCGAATAATTTGGATAAACAATCCATTTATATGAAGAGTACGAATGAAGCTAACATAGAAGAGTGAAATGAGTAAGTGTAGATTCATCTTATCATTTGACGTAGATATGATTGATTCCCAGATTTCAATGGATTTGAAGAAAATCTTCTTAATAAGATTTGACTATCCGGTAATCAAGGGAATTAGGATCCGCTTTAAATGCGATCGTCCATTTTAATTGTTCTGTCGGAGATTTTCTTATAAATTCACCTCCTTCGTTTCCTTACAACTCACACCTCCTGTTGATGCATTTTATGCAAGTCCTTAGACATCTACCCACGTCCATTGCAGGTACAACAGTTTACAGGCCACCATGATTGCTCGTTATTTTCCTATCCGTGTTTGTATGTGGTTACAGGAACTTCAGGAACGAGATTTAGATGTTTGACTATATTAGACTTAGTCAGACGTACGAGTGAAGCCTCACTAGTACGGCTGACAGGCTCATACGCACGGTTGATGCTGAGCTAAGTCACAATTACAACCTAAATGAGAAGACGCGAGTGAGTGATCACCCGTACGGCTGATGAAGCCAACTCGTACGTGTGATGAATGAATCGTATGGGTGAGTCAACAGCAGGGGTATATAAAGTCGTATGTTCTTCTTTTTAGGTTAAGCCTCTCATTTGTTACACACACTCAGATCTAGTGAGCTCCTCCGATTCTCTCTCAGTCCAAATCACCCAGGTGGTGAATAATAGCTCTAGGTGTTGATCTAATCACACTTGATTTAGTTGTGGTTTGACTAAATTAATCAAAAAAAACTTAACCTATTCACTAGAGGGTTTGATTCACTTATTCCGCCATTGTGTGAGTTAAATCTGTTGATTTCTAAGTTCCTAGTCATGTTTCATCACCTTCTATTCTTTCCCCCTCAACTCATATTTTAAAATATTCATCAATATGCTCCATCCAGTTCTGATTCTCGATATACTTCTAACTTTCATATCGGTCATTCTTCTTTTTCATCTACCGCCGGAAGAATCTATTTACTTCTACTATACTCTTAGGTTTATAGTGTTTCTAGTTCTCCCGTGTATTTATATTGCTATATGCATCGATATATATGGTTTATAATTTCTGGTTTGTCGTTGGGCTTTATATGTTCCCTTATATTTCAAAGTCTCTGCTTCTGTCTTCTATAATCATTAGTATTCACAGTTAATGCTCTCTTTTATTTGCTGCAATTTATACCCCAATTTCTATTTCGGAGTTTTGTCCTTTCGTTTCTTCTTCTTGCGATTAAGCACCGCTTGTAATGGTCCAGAATTCACAGATATAAATTTCAGAATGAACATTGTTAATGTTCTAGGAAGGAAATTGTGATGGCACGATCTTGACTTGTCAAATTACTAGAATACCTTGGAAAAGGCCGAATCATCAAGAAATATTTTCTTGATATTTTAGAGGTTAAATAGAATACAAGAGTCGTATAACATGGAACATGATGATGTTATGATCTGTGAATCATCACGTTCCATTTAGAAACTCAGCATGACTTACTGTAATATAATCACATTGATCAAGTGTCATTATATTATACTAATTCATGCTTCAGTTCCCAACACTACTTCAAAATATTCCTATTTTAAACTTGAATGTTTCAGAATTTAGAAACTAAAATAGTTTCTTTTATGATGTAATACAGATAGCTCGAAGAGGTAAATGATTTCAAATAAGAAAAATTAAGAAAATATCTTCAGAAATATGGAGGATATTTATAATGAAAGATATGATGATATTTTAGAATTTCTAATATCAGAGGATGATGAAGAATATTGTCCGCAGGGGTTTAGAGTCAGGAGCAAGGTATTCGTTAATGACTTCAGCAGGTACAGAATCATTTGGATCCTTTGAAGTCAGGTTCAGTCTTTGTAATTTGTCCACAGCCTCCTTCCTACTTTGCTCAATCCGTTTTTCAGTTTCAAAACTTCTCTTTTTCTGCGCTTTGCCAGCACACTTCATCATTATCATCCAGCTTTTACCGTTTAAAGTCGTTTATAGTTTTTGCTGCTTCATCAGCATTTTTTTTTTTCCATTTTCGGAGAACCAATTCGTAGTTCGGAGTGTTTTTCAGAAACTTCACATTCAAATTAAGTCCAGAAGATAGACGTTATATATATACACATATAACTGTTGGCGTAGACATGCTGCGAGATTTCAAAATACTGATTGCTAATTCCCAATGATTCGTATGACAATTCTCATTACAAGATGCGAATGAGTAAATGATGGGGTTTCAATGAATAATTATAATGACTTTTTGGAGAGGCTAAAGTCAAAGGGTAATGAAGTTGTTGGTACATCTGCTAATAATGTGGTGGAATGTAAGAGGTTCCCTGGTAACGATGGTGTATATCTCAAGGTTATAATAAGGTTAGTCTAACTGAAAAGTCGAAGTTGACTTGCTGGAGCTGTGACAAAACTGGCTACTTTGAATAGGAGTCGCAAAGTTATTTTTGCTAATAAATGCCAAAGAATCTGACGCGGATACGTTGTTTAAACTTTTACTTTGGTTTTAAGAGTTTTTCGGGTACATAACTGTGGGTAACATGTGGTTGGATCATCATCTCGATTGCTCATCATTCGAAGTGTCTTCAGAAATTTTTGAAGGGTTTAAACACAGATTGTAATCGTTACCATACATTTGATGTTCTAACACAGTTTTGAAGTCAAAATATAGCTTGTGAAAGATGTAAGGATCTAAGAGTGATGATTTTGGTCATATCTCAAGTTGAATATTGAGATTTCAAAATCAGAATATGTAATTAAATTTTGAATGAGTATGGTTGTTTTGATTTCTATAAAAGAATGTATATTGTTGTGAAAGTAGGGAGTATAATGGATGATTTGCTGAATCAGATTCGAAGAATGTAACATATTAATTGTGAATTTATATATCTCTCGGGTATTACCTACCCGTTAAAAAAAATTTTCACAATTAATATTTTGTACAAAAGAATTTTATTACAGTCTTTATGAAAATATATATATATGTATATTTTCTTCAGATGTAACATAGATTTAATGAGTTAATGTTAAATTAAACTCATTTGATTTACGGTTGAAACTAGAATTGAATAATCCCTAATGGCTTTAAAAAGTACATAACTTTTACGCAGTATTTCTTTAATGACATTGAAATTATGAATCAATACTTCGTTATGTGTTGATGTATGATGTTCGGTTCGTGGAATTCTTGTGAATTTCGCAAAGTACGAATGATGTTATCTGAAAAGTTTCGGGAACATCGATGATGAAAGTGTAAAATCAAATATATACTTGATTTATTATGAATTGGAATTTGTTGAGTTGCGACAGAGATTGTAGTTAACGCTGGTTAAGTTGTGGCCGAAGGACGTACATTATTGCATATTTGTAATATGAATTAACCGAGTAGTTAAGATTCACACTCAATAGCTTAGCACGGAAAGATTTATTTCAAAATATATATATATATATATATATATATATATATATATATATATATATATATATATATATATATATATAATATACATATAATTTCTTCAGAGGGAATGAGTTAATTCTTCATAACTCGTTGATACAATATACACGTTATTGATTCGTAATGATGTCCACAGTGATTCTTGAACTGACGGAGTTTGTGATGTTATCGATGTTGTTGATTCGGATGTTGACTGTACTGACGATGCTGGTAACGCTGATGGTATTGTTGATGTTGTTGGTAAAGCAAGTTTAGCTTGTTAATCACACACCATTTTTGTCAGGGTTTCTACTCTTCCTTCTATCATTTTGGTTCGCTTAACTGATTTATAGTTAGGGCTAGATTAGATAATCTCTAAGACTTTAGAGATTACATAATCGCCGCGAAAATGTTTCTCCAATGAAGTTATGAATTAATACTTCGTCAGTTATTGTTGTTGGTACTCCTTGGTATCTATGGTGCGTATGACATTGATGCTCGTGGGACAGATTGTGAAGTTGAGGTTTACGACGCAGTTGTGGTTGAAGGTGGTATTGGTACTGTTGGCGTTGATGATGGTGATACTGGTTATGCTGTTGATGCTGCTGCTGGTGTTTGAAATCTCTGCATCATATTCTCCAAAGCCACTACCCGAACGCGAAGCTCGTTGACTTCTTCTATTACACTGGGGTGATTGTCGGTTCGGACGAGCGGATAAATAAAATTTAAAATTTGATGTAATATATAATCTTGACGAGATACTCTGGAAATGAGCGAGAAAATGGTGTTTCGGACAGGTTCGCTGTTAAGTGCTTCAAGTTCTTCGTCAAGAGGGCAATGTGGTGGATGGAAGGGATCACCTTCTTCTTGTCTCCAATGATTGAGGAGGCTACGAACCCATCCCCAATTCATCCAGAATAGGTGATGACTAATTGGTTGATCTATTCCGGTCACACTGCTTTCGGAGCTTGAATGGGATTCCATTTCGGAATCTGAGTGACTTGAACTGATGATGAATTCCATTTCGTACGATTGGATAAAGGATTTTTTTTTTCCGATATGAAATGATTTTGGCTAACGGATGGTATTCTAATTACATAGAATATATATATATATATATATATATATATATATATATATATATATATATATATATATATATATAGATCAAAAGATTTCGTAGATTACGGAGGACTTTGCGGGATATGTCAGGCAAAGTTTAAAGTAACAGATACGATAAGATATGATTTAGCAGATATGCTAAGATATGAATTTTAGACTATACACTATTCATGCAATCAATGCAGCAAGACGTGTCTTAGACTAAAAATGATAAGCAGGTAATTTTCTGAGGATGATAAGTAGTTAATTTTCGACACAAAATGATAAGCAAAACTTTTGACATGCAGACACGGTCGAAGTCCAGACTCACTAATGCATCCTATCGACTTATCAGTTAGACACACTAATGCAGACCTGGTTCGCTAAGACCACCGCTCTGATACCAACTGAAAGGACCCGTTCATATACATTATAAACGATTCACAATAGTTGATTACATTGCGAGGTATTTGACCTCTATATGATACATTTTACAAACATTGCATTCGTTATTAAAAGACAAACTTTCTTTACATCGAAAATTGACAGGCATGCATACCATTTCATAATATCGACTATCCAACTATAAATTGATTTAATAATAATATTTGATGAACTCAATGACTTGAATGCAACGTTCTTCGAAATATGCTATGAAAGACTCCAAGTAATATCTTTAAAATGAGCAAATGCATAGCGGAAGATTTCTTTAACACCTGAGAATAAACATGCTTTAAAGTGTCAACCAAAAGGTTGGTGAGTTCATTAGTTTATCATAATCATTTATTTCCATCATTTTAATAGACCACAAGAATTTCATTTACAGTTCTCATAAATATACGTCCCATGCATAGAGACAAAAATAATCATTCATATGGTGAACACCTGGTAACCGACATTAACTAGATACATATAAGAATATCCCCTATCATTCCGGGATCCTCCTTCGGACATGATATAAATTTTGAAGTACTAAAGCATCCGGTACTTTGGATGGGGTTTGTTAGGCCCAATAGATCTATCTTTAGAGTTCGCGTCAATTAGGGTGTCTGTTCCCTAATTCTTAGATTACCAGACTTATTAAAAAGGGGAATATTCGATTTCGATAATTCAACCATATAATGTAGTTTCGATTACTTGTGTCTATTTCGTAAAACATTTATAAAAGCAGCGCATGTATTCTCAGTCCCAAAAATATATATAAAAAGGGAGCAAATGAAACTCACCATACTGTATTTCGTAGTAAAAATACATATAACGTCATTGAACAAGTGCAAGGTTGGCCTCGGATTCACGAACCTAAATTAATTATATATATTTATGTGTTGGTCAATATTTGTCTAACAAATTAGGTCAAGTCATAGTGTACCACAATCCTAATGCTCGAGACTAATATGCAAAAGTCAACAAAAGTAAATTTGACTCAAAATAATTTCCAAAAATCTATACATGATTAATATATAGTTTAAATATTGTCGTTTTATATTTTTAAATATTTTTAAAAGATTTATTAGAGTAAATAATATAATTTATTTATTAATAAATAAAATTTTATATTAAATTTATATAATAAAATATACTTTTATATATATTAAGTAATAAAATTTATAGGGTTCATTTAATATCATAAAGATAATATGATAGGTATTATTAAAGTAAGTTATTACACGTAGTAAAATATGTTGGTATCACATATTTATTTGATAAAATAATATCTATAATGATAGTAAGTAAAAGTTGTATTATTTTGTAATAATAATTATTATTATAAAAATATCAATATTTATATTTACTAAGATGACATTATGTTAAAACGATAATTCTAATTATGATAACTTTAATATTTACGATAATTTTTAATATTATCTTTAAAATAATAATTCTATTTAAAATAATAACAATAATGATATTTTATAGTAACAATGACATTTCTATTAAAATGATAATTTTTGTTAAAATGATAGTTTTAATACTAACGATACTTTTAATAATAATAGTAATGATAAAAATAATAAGAACGATAATTTTATCTAAATCAATATCTTATAATATTTTAATTTCATCATGATACTCTTACTCATTATTTCCTAATCGTTTCATTTAATAGATTTTAATCGTCTTTTATATCGTGTTCATAATAATGATAATAATAGTAATCAAAATAATTAGGTGTTACAAATATTTGTTTTAGTTACACTAATATTAATAATGATAGTTACTATAACATTACTAACGATAATACTAATAATTTTCTTAATGATAATATAGTAATAATAATAATAACAATAACAATAACCATTTTTAAATAATGATATATATATTAATAATGATAATAATAATAATAATAATAATAATAATACTAATAATAATAATAATAATAATAATAATAATAATAATAATAATAATAATAATAATAATAATAATAATAATAATAATAATAATTGGATAATAATAATAATACTAATTATAACTTTAACGATAATAATGATAGTAATAATAAAAAAAATAACAATTTTTAATGATAAATCCCTTTTATTGATAAAGATAATAATAATGATAATAATAAGATAAAACTGGAATGACGATAAAAACGACGATAATAATAATCATTTTTAATAAAAATATCGAAAATTCAATTGATTATAACTTCTAATCCGTTCATCGAAACCATTCGATATCTAAAGGAAAAGTTCTTAATTTTTCGCTAGCTTTCCAAGGACATGCATATCTTATACCTTATCTCAACCGCAAGAGTAACTAATTCAAGATTCAACCAACCTGTCTAAGGGCAATATCAAAAGTACAAGCATGCATAATCCTAAATACTCGAGCACTAGTCAGGGATACGCTATTAGTATGTAAAAGTTAAATTATGAGTACTCACGTATCAATATTGAGATTCAATATTGCAGGAAAGGTATGTACACGCAACGGAAATGATAAACACTATATTGACCTCACGAGCATACCCATGAACCATACTCAATCACCTCCATAGCTATAACCCATAATTTCCTTAATCCTATCCTACTCGAAAAACAATTTCGAAATCACTCGGACAGCACTCCGTCGTAATATTTTATGTATACTAATAATATCTTGAAATAATACGGAGTAAATATATATATGTAAATCGATTGAGAGAGTTTAGAGAAAAATATTTTCAAGTTTATATGAAATAATGAAACCTATTGAATTCTATTTATAATAGATTTTTGAATTATTAAAGTGAATTATTAAAGTATGAATTATTAAAGTGAATTATTAAAGTATGAATTATTAAAGTGAATTATTAAAGTATGAATTATTAAAGTGAATTATTAAAGTATGAATTATTAAAGTGAATTATTAAAGTTAAAGTAAAGTAAAAATAAAGTAAAGGTAAAGTTTAATTATAGTAAAAGTATAAAACTATGTACGTATAATACGCGTATAAATATATATAATATTAATTTAAATCGTTATATATATATATATATAATAAAATAAAATATAAATATCGTTATCTTTATCATTCTAGTTAAGTAATGAGTTGTCAAAAGTGGTTCTAGATATTTATAAAAGTTATATACGTTTTAATAATAAAGTTCTTTTTAAACTGAAAATATTTTTGTACGTTTGAAACTAAATAGATCAATCGAGTCTTTATGAGATTCAATCTTCCACTATCATTTGTCTAGTTCTCAATGATTGACAATTTGTTCTTATTTATAAATCACTTTACCATTTATTGTTAAAATGGAAAGATTTCTCAAATCAATGTGGGCCTTTCAACAGAGACTTGTAATCACAATTTAATATATCTGATAATTCAATCATTTGATCTTATCTTCTAATTCCATTGATAAACATTTTGAAATAGATACAATCATGTAAAGTATTTAATCTAATATTTTGTTTACATTTCAAGTTATAATATATATACACATATACATATATAATCATATTCGTTTAATGGTTCGTGAATCGTTGGAACTTGGTCGAGGTTGAATGAATGTATGAACATAGTTTAAAATTCTTGAAATTTAACTTAACAAATATTGCTTACCGTGTCGGAAACATATAAAGATTAAAGTTTAAATTTGGTTGGAAATTTTCGGGTTGTCACAAAACACGCTAGCAGTGTTTATGGATCTCATGAACAGGGTGTGTCATCAGTATCTTGACAAGTTTGTGATTGTCTTCATAGATGATATCTTGATATATTCGAAAACCGAGAAACATCATGCTACACATTTGAGATTGGTATTAGAACTTCTGAAACAGGAACAGTTGTACGCTAAGTTTTGTAAGTGTGAATTTTGGTTGCGAGAAGTACAGTTTCTGGGTCATGTGATTTGTGAACAGGGTATTAAAGTAGATCAATCTAAGATAGAGGCCGTAATGAATTGGAACTCACCGAAAATGCCGACAGAAATTAAGAGTTTTCTGGGTTTAGCAGGTTATTACTGACGATTTATCAAAGACTTCTCTAAAATAGCAGGTCCGTTGAATAAGCTAACTAGAAAAGATGTAGCCTTTCGATGGACTGATGAACAAGAAAAGGCTTTTCAGACTCTCAAACAGTTGTTATGTCAAGCGCCGGTTTTAGCTTTACCAAAGGGAACAGAAGATTTTGTGGTCTACTGCGATGCGTCACGTGCAGGTCTGGGTTGTGTTTTGATGCAGAGAAATAAAGTTATAGCGTATGCTTCACGACGGTTGAAGAATCATGAACGAAACTACCCTACTCACGATTTAGAGTTAACTGCAGTTGTGTTCGCTTTGAAGCTTTGGAGACATTATTTGTATGGTACACATTGTGAAATCTATACAGATCATAAGAGTCTTCAATATATCTTTTTGCAGAAAGAATTAAATATGCGTCAGCGTCGATGTTTAGAATTGATTAAAGACTACGATTGTGAGATTAAGTACCATCCGGGTAAAGCAAATGTGGTCGCAGATGCTCTGAGTCGCAAGAAAACCATCGAAAATGTTAGATTTATGAGGATTGAAATAGTTTCAGACTTGATTGATCGATTGAAAACCGTTCAGTTAGTAGCTTTGAATGACGAAGAACAAATGACTAAAATAAAATTTGACCTATGCAATGATTCTAGAGGATTAAAGACCTATAAAGATCAAATTTGGGTGCCTATGCTTGGAGATTTGAGGGATTTAATCCTTACTGAAGCACATAAATCGAGATTATCAGTGCATCTAGGTAGTACAAAGATGTATAGAGACTTGAAAACATTGTATTGGTGGCCGACAATGAAAACAGATGTTGCGAATTTTGTCGAAAAATGTCATATTTGTGCGCAAGTTAAGGCAGAACATCAGAAACCGTATGTATCTCTAAGACAGTTAGAAATTCCTCAGTGGAAATGGGATCATATAACGATGGATTTTGTAACCAAGTTACCCCGAACCCATAAAGGACACGACATGATCTGGGTGATTGTGGATCGTTTAACAAAGAGTGCTCACTTTTTAGCTACTCGTGAAACAGCTTCATTAAGTGATTTGGCAGAATTATACTTGAAAGAGATCGTTAGTCGACATGGTATACCGTTGTCAATAGTTTCTGATAGAGATACTAGGTTTGTATCGAACTTCTGGAACAGTTTACAACAGAATTTGGGTACCCGTGTGAATCTAAGTACAACATATCATCCACAGACAGACGGTCAGAGTGAACGGACGATTCAGACATTAGAAGACATGTTGAGAGCTTGTGTCTTAGAATATGGTGGTTCTTGAGATTCGCATCTTCCACTGATAGAGTTCGCTTACAACAATTCGTATCATTCGAGTATTGGAATGACGCCATATATAATGTTGTATGGTCGTAAGTGTAGAACTCCGACATGTTGGTTAGAAGCAGGTGAGAAACAATTTGCAGGTCCCGAAATTGTTCAGATAACTGCAGAAAAGGTTGAAATTGCACGTGAGAAGTTAAAAGCAGCCAGAGATCGACAAAAGATGTATGCTGATCCGCGCAGATGTCCGGTGACATTTTAATGTAGGTGATCGTGTTTATCTGAAAGTTTCACCGTGGATAGGGGTGATCAGATTTGGTAAACGTGGTAAACTAGCACCGAGGTTTATTGGGCCATTTCCGATCAAAGAAATTTTGAATGATCATACTGTTGTTTTAGATATTCCATCAGAGTTAGCAGGAATTCACAACACGTTCAACGTGTGCTATCTGAGAAAGTGCAAAGTAGACGATGAAAGTCAGATTCTTCCATTGAAAGATTTGAAAGTCGACTTGACTAAGAAACTAGTAGAAGAGCCGGTTAGAATAGTGGACAAGAAAGTCACAAAGTTAAGAAAGAAACAGATTCCAATGGTGTTAGTGGAATGGCGGCACAGTTTAGGTTCTAACTTGACGTGGGAAACCGAGGAGTTAATGAGGGCGCGCTATCCCCATTTGTTTGATCTTGACCAGATTCCGAGGATGGAATCTTCTTAAGGGGGTAGATTTGTAACATCCTCAATCGGGCCTAGTTGTAAGATTACTATTTTGCCCTTAAGTTTGTATTGCGTTATTATATGCTTTTATTTTTATTTAATATTTATTATTAAATAATGATGTGGTTAGGACCAGTTTGTGACAAGGGTCACAGAACAGGTTTGTTTATTTAATTTGGACTTCGTTTGGGTCTCCAAATGATGTACGAAAGATATCAGATAACTGATAAATACCCGTGTATCGCACAGTGTGGGAATTAAACCCAATTTAGTGACTAGTCTGTGTTCTTTCTTTCCATTTCTAGACCCTTCTTCTCAAAACACCGTACCTTCCCTTCCACCTACAATCAAACCCTAATTTCTAATCCTTGTTTTAGAGCTCGAATCATTTACATCTTTGTGTTCCTTGTGATTTACTGATTCTAACAAGGTAAGATTCATAGCTTTTCATGCTTTAATCTTCAAGAAAATGGAGTTTTTGTGTTAGTTTTCATAAAAGTGTAAATTTGTGTCAAAACAAGTGATTTAAGTGTTGTTATGGTCAAATTGTTGTGGGTTTTGAGTCTATAACAAGTAGTGAACAAGTTGTGGTTGATTTTGGTGTTTAAAACGAGCTCTAGATTGAGATTTGAGGATTTCATTGTGAAGTCCGTAGCCTTTGTTCAGTTTCTGATGAAGATGAACACACTCGGCCAACTGTCGGTCGACATTCGACCGACTGAGGGTTGAACCGGCCGATTGACGAAGACAACCGACCGACTGTTGAGTGAACCGACTGACTGAGATTTACCTTAGGTCGATTGATGTAATACCAAATGAATCGACCGACTGGGAAGGCAGTCGACCGGTTGTGTCGACAGTCGGCCGACTGTAAGAGTCAGTCAACCGACTGAGTGTCCAGGGCAGAATATTTTACCTAAGTGTTGATTTTTAGCCGTTATGCTGCCCGTTTGTATTTTGATGTTCAGGATGTAAATTTTGAAAGTGCACAAGTGTTAAGGAAAAAAAATTTTAGCGGATACTTTTTCTGACAAAAATTTCTGTATTGTGTTATTTGATGTTAATGGACAAAAACTAACTTGTGTATATGTCTTTCTCAGGAGAAAAGGAGAAAGAGAAGGTTCAGTTATTAGATAGCTGAATACCTTCTCGTTTGCTGGTAATCGGTGAGTGGGACTAACTGGAGAATATAGTATATAGAAGCATGTTATATTATGATTGCCATGCTTATTAGATATACTTATTGTTGTGGTTAGTTAGTACTTGTGATGACTGCATGTTAGTTGATGCTTGTCTGCTGGAGCCCGGTGCGTCCCTATTGTGTGGTAGCCTCGGTAGGAGAGATCAACCTGCGGGTTGGGTTCCTCTGTGGTAGCCTAGACAGCCGTGGTGTATATATATGTGAATGACGCGTCCGTCGCGTGTGGATTATGTATGTACATACGGTGGTGGAGGAACTTCTGGTCAGCCCCAGTCCGATCAGCTGCTGGTTAATGGTTTGACCGAGCCGCCAGAGTCTCTGTAGACGGCACTTGGGTGATGTTTGTGTGTTAGACTATTGTGACATGATTAGTATAACACTTATGTATGCTATGGCCTGTAGTTAGTCGTACTCACTTAGCTTCGTGCTAATTCCCCTCCATATCCTCCCTGCAGGTTGATAGCTTTTGTAGATAGTGCTTTTTGGGAGAAGACGGGCATGCTGATGTTATGTTTGACAGGATTAACTCTGATGTGATCCTTTATAGTTTAAACTGTGTTCTTTGGAAAACAGAATGTATTTACGTCTTTTCCAGATAATATGTAATTTGTTTTAATGACACGTGACATCGGTTTGTACAAATGTTAATATCGTATTTAAATAATATAATGCTTCCGCCACGTATTTATTATAAAAAAAAAAAATTAGCGGTGTCACAAATAGTGTATAGACAAAATTCATATCTTAGCATATCTGCTAAATCATATCTTATCATATCTAGTACTATAAACTTTGCTTGACATATTCCGTAAATTCCTCCGTAACCTACGAAATCTTTTGCTCTATATATATAGATATTCTCTGTAAGTAGAATAGTATACGATAGCCAGAAATCACTTCATATCGAAAAATCCTTTACTCGGTCGTACGAAATGGAATTTGTCATTAGTTCAAGTCCCTCGGATTCCGAAATGGAATCCCACTCAAGCTCCGAAAGCAGTGTGACCGGAATGGATCAATCAATCAGTCATCATCTATTCTGGATGAATTAGGCATGGGTTCGTAGCCTCCTCAATCATTGGAGACAAGAAGAAGGTGACCCTTTCCATCCACCACATTGCCCTCTTGGCGAAGAACCTGAAGCACTTACCTGCGAGCCTGTTCGAAACACCATTTTCTCTCTCATTTCCAGAGTATCTCGTCATGATTATATACTACATCAAATTCTAGATTTTATTTATCCGCTCGTCCGAACCTACAATCACCCTGGTGTAATAGAAGAAGTCAATGAACTTCGCGCTCGGGTAGTGGCTTTGGAGAATATGATGCAAAGGTTATAAACACCAGCAGCAACATCAGCAGCATAAACAGTACCACCATCAACAACACCAACAGTACATCACCACCACCAACAACATCCGCATTCCACACCATAACATCACAATCTGTACCTCAAGCATCAACGTCATATGTCGTGTAAATATCAAGAAATACCAACAACAACAAACGATGAAGTATTAATTTATAACTTCATTGAAGAGGTATCTTTGCGGTGATTATGTAATCTCCAAAGTCTTAGAGATTATTTAATTCTGACCGTAAAGCAGATGAGTAAACGAAGACGGTAGAGTAGAAACTTTGATCGTAAATGGTGCACGATTTACAAGTTAGACTTGTTTTACCAACAACATCAATAGTACCGTTAGCATCACCAGCACAGTCAGTGCCATCAGCATCGTCAGAATCAACAGCACCTGTAACATCACAAACTCCGTCAGTTCAAGAATCACTGTGGACATCATTACGAATCAACAACAAATATATTGTATCAACGAGTTATGAAGTATTAACCCATTTCCACCAAAAAATTTATATGTATATCTTATATATATAAATCTTTAAACCATAATAAATCTTTCCGTACTAAGCTATTATGTGTGAATCTTAACTACTCGGTTAATTCATATTACTAATATGCAATAATGTACGTCCTTCGTCCGCAACTTAACCATCGTTAACTACAATCTCTGTCTTAATTCAATAAAATCCAATTCATAATAAATCAAGTGAACTACTCAAATATAAGTTTGATTTTACACTTTCATTATCGATGTACTCGAAACTTTTCAAATAACATTATTCGTATCTGGTGAAATTCACAAGAATTTCACAAAAACCAGCATCATGCATCAACAAATAACGAAGTATTGATTCATAATATTATTGAAGAAATACTTATGTAATTTCTAAAGTTTTAAGGATTACTCAATTCTAGTTTCAACGATAAATCAGATGAGTTTAATATTAGCTCATTAAATCTTTGTTACATCTGAAGAAAATATACACATATATATTTTCATAAAGACTGTAATAAAATTCTTTTGTACAAAATATTAATTGTGAAAAAAAAAAATTAACGGGTAGGTAATACCCGAGAGATATATAAATTCACCATTAATATGTTACATTCTTCGAATCTGATTCAGCAAATCATCCATTTTACTCCTTACTTTTACAACAATATACATTCTTTTATAGAAATCAAAACAACCATACTCATTCAAAATCAAATTACATATTCTGATTTTGAAATCTCAAATTCAACTCTAGATATAACCAAAATCATCACTCTTAGATCCTTACATCTTTCAAAGCTATACTTTGACTTCAAAACTGTGCTAGAACATCATATATTAACGATTACAATCTGTATTCAAACCCTCTGAAATTCCTGAAGACACTTCAAACAATGAACAATCGAGATGATGATCCAACCACATGTTACCCACAGTTATGCACCTGAAAAACTCTCGAAACCAAAGTCATAGTTTAACACGTATCATTGTCAGGCCCTTTGGCATTTATTAGCTAAAATAACTTTTCAATTCCGTTTCAAAATAGACAGTATTGTCACAGCTCCAGCAAGTCAACTTCGACTTTTCAGTCGGACTAGTCTTATTATAACCTCGATAGATACGTTGCTCTTTCGCCATCGTTACTGGGGAACCTTTCATATTCCACCACATTAGAAATAAACCTACCAACAACTTTACTGATCTTTGACATTCCAAAAAATCATTATATTTATCAAAACTCCATCAATTACTCATTTGCATCATGTAACGAGAATTTCCATTACGAATCATCAGAAATTAACAATAAGTATTTTGAAATCTCGCCGCATGTCTACGCCAACAGTTATATGTGAACATATAACGTCTATCTCCTAGACTTACATACTTCGAATGTGAAGTTTCTGAAAAACACCCTAAACAGCGAATTAGTTCTCAAAATTTTGAAAAATGCTGATGAAGCAGCAAAAACTGTAAACGACCTTAACAGTAAAAAGTTTGATGATAAAGAATAGTGTGTTGGCAAAGCTCAGAAAAAGAGAAGATTTGGAACTGGAAAAAGGATTGAGCAAAGTATGAAGGAGGCTATAGAAAAATCACAAAGACTAAACATGCCTTCAAAGAATCCAAATGATTCAGTATCTACTGAAGTCATTAACGAATACCTTACTCCTGACTCTAAACCCTTGCGGACGATAATCTTCATCATCCTCTGATATTAGAAATTCTAAGATATCATCGTATCTTTTATTATAAATATCCTCCATATTTCTAAAGATATTTCCATAATAATTCTTATCTGAAATCAATTACCTCTTCGTGCTATCTGTATTACATCATAAAAGAAACTATTTTAGTTTCTAAATTCTGAAACTTTCGAGTTTAAAATAGGAATATTTTTGAAGTAGTGTTGGGAACTGAAGCATGAATTAGTATAATATAATGACACTTGATCAACGTGATTATATTACAGTAATTCATGATGAGTTTCTAAAATGGAACGTGATGATTCACAGATCATAACGTCATCATGTGCTATGTTACACGACTCTGGTATTCTATTTAACCTCTAAGAATATCAAGAAAATATTTTCTTGATGATTCGGTCTTTTCTGAGGTATTCTGGAAATTTGATAAATCAAGATCGTGCCATTACAATTTTCTTCTTAGAACATTAACTATGTTCATTCCAAAATTCATATCTGCAGATTCTGGACCATTACAAACGGTGCTTAATCGCAAGAAGAGGAAACGAAAGAATAAAACTCCAAAATAGAAATTGGAGTATAAATCGCAGCAAATAGAAGAGAGCATTAACTATGGATGACAATGATTATAGAAGACAGAAGCAGGGACTTTGAAATATAAGGAAAGATTTAAATCCCAACAACAACTCAGAAATTACAGGCCGTATATGTCGATGCATATAGCAATGTAAAGACGTGGGAGAACTAAAAACACTATAAACCCAAGTATATAGTAGAAGTAAATAGATTCTTCCGGCGACAGATGAAAAAGAAGGATGACAGATATGAAAGTTAGGAGTATATCAAGAATCAGAACCAGATGGAGCATATTGATGAATGCTTTAAAATATGAATTGAAGAGAAAGAATAGAAGGTGTGAGTTGTAAGGAAACGAAGGAGGTGGATTTATAGTGAAATATCTGACAGAGAAATCGAGATGGATTATGGCATTAAATTGAAAATGATCATAATTTCCTTAATTGCCGAAGAATCAAACCCTATATAGATTACAAAGATTTTCTTTAATCCGGAAATCAACCATGATGACGTCAAAAGATAAGGCAAATCTCTATTTATTCATTTCACTCTTTTACGATAGCTTCACTCATACGCTTCGAGAAATTGAATTTTTTTATTCGTATTTCTTAATCATGATAAAATTCTATGTATCAGCTTATATTCGTCATAATAACATTTTTACTGTTAATCATGACTACCTCGATCAAATTTCGGGGATGAAATTTCTTTAACGGGTAGGTACTGTGACAACCCGAAAATTTACGACCAAATTTAAACTTTATCTTTATATTATTCCGACACGATAAGCAAAGTTTGTTAAGTTAAATCTCAAGAATTTAAACTGTGTTCATACATTCATTTAACCTCGACCAAATTCCAACGATTCACGAACCATTATATAAATGGATATGATTATATATGTATATGTATATGTTATAACTTGAAAATGTTAACAAAGTATTAGACGTATAATACTTTACATGAACGTATTTGTTTCAATATGTTCATCGATGGAATTAGAAGATAATATCAAATGATTGATTTATCAGATACATTGAATTATGATTACGAGTCTCTGTTGAAAGGTCCACATTGATTTGAGAAATCTTTCTGTTTTGACAATATTCGGAAAAATGGTAAAATGATTTACAAGTAAGAACAAATAGGTCAATTAACGATAACTGGAGAAAGGTTAGTAGAGATTAACTTTCAACACAATGATTGCCTCGAGTCTTTTGATAAAACAATTATTAGTCTTCATAATATTGAAAACGTTTTATTACATAGTTGAAATCTTTTAAAGAATGAATTGGAATATATATAATAAATCGAAATGTTAATTATTATAACTAAATATATATAGATAACTTGCAACGTGTATTTAAAATGTGTTCATTAAATATATATGTTTTTAAATTAGTTAAGAACACGATACTCGCTTAGTGATGAGATTGATATTTAAAAAGTTAGTACATAAATGAATTATATCTATTTAAGTTTTAAAATGAAAACATTAGATGATATAATGATTTTTATATGTAAACGATCTAAATTATACTTTGAAAACCTAATATTATATTATTAAATAAATATTCCTAATATATATAAATAAATATTCCTAAATGAATATGTATGTAAATATATATATATATATATATATATATATTACAAAATGATTAAATATAAGATTAACGTTATAAACGTTTTGATACTATTTTATACATATGTATCTATATCAAAACGACAATTTAAAGAAGTAAACGACCAAAACACTCAAATGAATAAGTTACACTTTGAGTTGGATTGTTTTTCATTGATTTGAGTCTTGTTATGTATAAAGGTACACTACACGAAACATAAAATATTAGTTTTCTAAACGTGTGAAAATGCGTTCGAGAAACCGAAACTGAGACTATAGTCGTGTGTCAACGTACGAGTCTTTGGAATTAAATTAACAAGTTAACTATGCACATAAATATAATATAATATATAATTAATTATATAAATTAAATATAATATATATTAAATATTATTAAAAACCGTCGGCATCCCTTAATCATTTGAGAGTGAGCTGGAGGAGGGACCTCCGCGATTGCGGAGCTGTTGTGTGCAAATGCTCCGTGACTGCGGAGCTGTGGGTTCCAGATCAGGGCTATAAAGCCCGAGCTTTCTGTTTGCTCGATTCATTCTCAATCTCTCTATCTATGATATATACTCCGTATATTATTTATTTTATTTATTTTATTTAAATTATTTATTATTTATTATTTATTATTATTATTATTATTATTATTATTATTATTATTATTATTTTTAATATTATTATTAATCTCATTATTGTTTAGTAGTATTATTATTAGTACTATACATAAAATACTACGACGGAGTCATGAGTGGGTTATTTCAAAAACGGATTTTTATGAGCGAGATAGAGCTAAGGAAATTATGGGTTATAGCTATGGAGGTTATGGGTAATGTTCGGGGATATGCTCGTGAGGTCAACCTAGTGTTTATCATTTCCGTTGAGTCTACGTACTTTCCTGCAATATTGAATCTCAATATTGATACGTGAGCACTCATAACTTAACTTTTATATATTAATAGTGTATCCCTGACTAGTGATCGAGTATATAGAATTATGCATGCTTGTACGTTTGATATTGGTGTTAGTTAGGTTATGTTGAATCCTGAATTAGATACATATTCTATTAAGATAAGGTATATGATATACATGTCGTTGGAAAGCTAGCGAAAAATTAAAAACTTTTCATTTAGATATCGAATTGTTTCGATGAACATATTTGAAGTTATAGTCAACTGAATTATTATAAACTTTAGTATTATTGTTGTTAAAATGATTATTTTTACTATCATCGTTATTATCTTCGTTATTATTATTATCTAAAAATTATTATTATTATTATCATTATCATTATCGTTATTAATATAAATATTATCATTAAAATCGTTATTGTTATCGTAATTATAACTAAGTTATTATTATTATTATTATCATTATTATTATTATTATTATTATTATTATTAATATCTTATAGTAATTATTAGTATTATCATTAGTACTATCATAATTAGTATTTTTAATATCATTATCATTTAAACTAATATTAGTATCATTTAATTATCATGATTAATATTATTATCATTATTATAAATGCTATAGAAACGAAGACTAAAAGCTATTAAACAAATCGATTGGGAAATAATGTGTATGAGTATCATGATGAAATTAAAATATTGTAAGATATTGATTTAGATAAACTTATCGTTCTTATTATTTTTATCATTATTATTATTATTATTATTATTATTATTATTATTATTATTAAAAGTATTGTTAATATTAAAACTATCATTTTAACAAAAATTATCATTTTAATAGAAATATCATTGTTATTATAAAATATCATTATTATTATCATTTTAGTATTATTATTATTTTGAATAGAATCATTATTTTATTTAAAATATTATTTTAAAGTTAATATTAAAAAGTATCATAAATATTAGAGTTATCATAATTACAATTATCATTTTATCATAATTAATAATATCATTAGCAAATAATAAATATTGTTATTATTACCAATATTATTTTATCAAATAAATATATGATACAAAGATATTTTTACCACACGCAACATAATTACATTAATAATACATATCACTATATTTTATGATATTAAGTGAATTTTATAAATTTATTTACTTAAAATACATAAAAGTATATTTTTTATTATATATAAATTTTAATATAAACTTTTATTAATAAATGACTTTTATTAATTACTTTAACAAAATCTAATAAATATATTTAAATATATATAAAATGACTATATTTAAAACTATATAATAATCATGTATAAATTTTAGAAATCATTTTGAGTCAAATTGACTTTTGTTGACTTTTGCATATTAGTCTCGAGCATTAGGATTGTGATACACTATGATTTGACTTAAATTGTTAGACAGATATTGACCAACATATAAATATATATAATTAATATAGGTTCGTGAATCCGAGACCAATCTTGCACTTGTTCAATGACGTCATATGTATTTTTACTACGAAATACAGTATAGTGAGTTTCATTACTCCCTTTTTAAATGCTTTTGCAATATATATTTTTGGGACTGAGAATATATTCGCTTTTATAAATGTTTGATGAAATAGACACAAGTAATTGAAACTACATTCTATGGTTGAATGATCGAAGCCAAATATGCCCATTTTGCTTGGTAACCTAAGAATTAGTAAACCAGTCTACTAATTGATGCGAATCCTAAAGATAGATCTATTGGGCCCAACAAACCCCATCCGCTGTAGCGGATGCTTTAGTACTTCGAAATTTATATCATGTTCGATGGATGTCCCAGAATGATGGGGATATTCTTATATGCATCTTGTTAATGTCGGTTACCAGGTGTTCAATCCATATGAATAGTTTTTGCATGCATGCTATTTATGAGAAATGAAAATAAAATTCTTGTGGTCTATTAAAAAGATGGAAATGATTGATTATGATAAACTAATGACCTCACCAACATTTTGATTGACACTTTTAAGCATGTTTATTCTCAGCTATGAAAGAAATCTTCCGCTGTGCATTTGCTCATTTTAAGAATATTGCTTGGAGTCATTCATGGCATATTTCAAAAGATGTTGCATTCGAGTCATTGAGTTCATCAAGATTATTATTAAGTCAATTATAGTTGAATAGTGGATATTATGAAATGGTATGCATGCCTATCAATGTTGGATGTAAAGAAAGTTTGTCTTTTAAAAACGAATGCAATGTTTGTAAAATGTATCATATAGAGGTCAAATACCTCGTGATGTAATCAATTATTGTGAATCGTTTATAATGTATATGAACGGATCCTTTCATTATTGAATTAAATTATTTAAATATTGTAAGAGTTTTTTTGTGGAAGTATATTTGGTGGGAAGTTTTTTGGTGGGAGTTTTTCGGTGGGAAGTTTTTGGTGGGAGTTTTTGGTGGGAATTGTTTTGGAGGGAGTTTTGTGGAGCGAATTTTAGTG
Source organism: Rutidosis leptorrhynchoides (assembly GCF_046630445.1). Taxonomy (NCBI): domain Eukaryota; kingdom Viridiplantae; phylum Streptophyta; class Magnoliopsida; order Asterales; family Asteraceae; genus Rutidosis; species Rutidosis leptorrhynchoides. The sequence continues at coordinate 29,418,426 of NC_092342.1, forward strand.
GGAATGTTTGACTATAAATATGTAGTCATTGTGTAAGAAGAAAGGTGGAGGAGTTGGAGAGAAAAATAGAGGGTCTATGAGAGTCATCTTACTCCATCCAGTGAGGTGGTCTCGGTGATTCAATAACGATGGGAGCGAATTCCGTTATTATAATCTACTGTTTGTGAGAAGTGTTGAGAGATACGTGATAATATTCAAGAGTGTTGTAATGAGTGTTCATTCTTGTAATATTTTTCGTATATAGTGAAATTTAAGTGGCCGCTGGTCCCGTGGTTTTTACTCTCTCTTGAGAGGTTTTTCACGTAAAATGTTGTGTGCGTATAACTTTTATGTTTTGTCGTTTATTTTTGACTTATACATAGTTGTGTGGTTCTTAATGTGATAGAAATCGATCTCGAAAGTGATATGTGTGCGGGTTCGATCCTAACACTAGTTCATTAATAATAAATGACATACTTTATAAATCCAAGATAACGTACTCGAAACAATGATTATTAAAATGATAATTAAAGAGCTAATTCGATTTATTTCAATCAAAGGTACAAGCACTAAATGATTAGTAAAGCCTAATAACCTGTTAACATTCAAGTTTGGTTTAGAGAATACCTTCAAGAGATATCGAGCTACAAACTTACTAACATAACAATCCTCGCCGTTCTCTCCGTCTTTTTATTTCTTCTATATTCTATAATGTACGGTTATATTTGTGAATTGTATATGTGAGAATGTGATATGTTATGATGTGTATTATATAATCTTGAAATAGGCCAATAAGACTCATGTTTGCCGATAAGTTTGGGAGTTAAGGTTCATGAATATCTCAACTGTTTGTTTGACAAATTCATATCAGTATATTTATCTTTTGGTTGAAGTCAATAAAAGTTATTTATTATTTATAGTATATTATTGCTTTATTATTATTAATATATATATATATATATATATATATATATATATATATATATATATATATATATATATATATATATATATATATATATATATATATAATATAATAATAAACGAGATCACATTCGAGAGCGTGCAGTTTGTTTTGCTACTACTTTCAAATTGATTAATTCCACCATCACTCATCAAATGTAACATTACAAGTTGTCACATTTTTAACACATTAGTTTGAGATAATTATAATTATGAAGGTAATTTATCTATAAATTGTTATTTAGTATTTATAATGAGAGAGAGAGAGAGAGAGAGAGCGTGCGTAGAGAGAGAGAGGGTAGGGCAGGCGCGGCTAGAGATCGGAGAGACTACAATGGTGACTATGGGTATCGATGCAAAAGTTCAACCGGAAGCCATCTAACTTCGTTCATGTACTTCAATTTTCCGGAAGATTGAGGTGTTGTAGACTTTTGGAGATTGTTCAATATGGTTCAGTACGGGATGTGTATGTTGTATCGAAGAGATTACGCAACGCTCAACGCTTTGCCTTTGTACGCTTTGGGGATATCAATGACAATATCAAGCTGCTGAAGTCGCTGGAAACCATCAAAATCAAGGGTAACTTAATCAAAATTTTCAAAGCTACGGTGAGAGGTCCTAAACCCGGTCCAACAGATAATGGGGTCGATGCTAATTCGATGCATACACGCCCGGTTGGGAATAGGTTCCAGGATGGGAGACGATTCTGTGATGTTGTTAGAGATGATGAAGACTTGAGGGAAACATTAAATGGGAAACGAAGGACCGTGGACAAGGAAAGTGGTAAAGAATATCATAGATCTAGGTTAAACAAGAAATGGTGTTATGGGCAAGTAAAGGAAAAAATGGTGATGATCGAAGATAATAAAGATAACCGGGAGTTGCTATCGACTGCAGTTATGTGTGAGGCAAAAAGTCATACGATCTTAAAAAATTTCCGTAGGATTTGTATGGAAGAAGGTTTTAATGCTGATGGGTGGTCTTAATTTGACACTCATCTTCAACAATGGTGAAACTGCATCCTTAGTGGTTAATCAGTATAATCATCCATTGAGGAAATGGATCCATAACGCTCATATGTGGGATGTTGACTTCTGGCCTGAAGGCAGAATGGCCTGGTTAAAAATTACCAGGGTCCCCATTCATGTTTGGACAGAAAACACCTTCATGTTAATAGCTGAATGGTAGGGTACTGTGTTCGACATGGATAACTGCTCTTTGAAGGGGTATCAAAAGCTTACATGGGGGAGAGTATTGGTTAAACTTAATAACCCTGATGTTGTGAACGAGTCACTAAAATTAATTCATAAGTCCATGTGTTACTTCATCAACGTTAGAGAAGAAGCGAAGGTTTGCCCTGGCATGGTGGTCAACAATAACGAGGAAGACAGTGAGTTCTACAGTTCCGAGTACAGCTCGGATTTCATTGATTCTGATGATTTCATTAGCAATCTTGATCGACCATCTGATGATGAAGATGACGGTTCTGAAGTCCATGGACTATCAGATGATGATGTAAACTCAGAGTGTATGTCCACTCCGGTGGGAGTTTACAAGGGCAACAGGGATGGTGGTAAGGTTCAAGATGAAGGTTTGGGATCAACGGTTGTTGATATTCCGGTAGAGGGTTTTCCGGTGGGTGATGATCCTTCAGGCATTGATTCGCGTGTTGAAGATCTAGAGTCTGGTTGTTGTGGGTCTCAAAATATTTTTGAGGGGAACGAGGATGTTGTGTCAGAAACAAAGAGTATTAACTGCTCCAACCCTAGTTCCAACAAACTCATAAAGGAAACTGCTGTAAGTGAATCATCGCATAATGATTGCCCTATATTTAACAAACATAATAGCTGTGAGGGGGATAGTGGGCTTAATAATAATTACTCGGCCCAGAAAAGTTGGGAGGATGATGTTGGGCTTAATAATAATCCCACGGCCCAAGTCAATAATGCTAGTTGTGGCGATGGGCCTCAAGTTGGGTATGAGAAAAATCAAAATGTACCGGATCAAATGAATTTCGATAAGTCCAAGGCCCAAGATGCAATATGTGAGAACACTACTACGCTGGATAAGGCCCAATGCCCCATGAATAAATTTAAGTGTGATGATCCCCAAGCCCACGAAGCTAAGAAGGTGGATAATAATCCGAATATGCCTCAGAACTCTAAAGTTAATCGCCATACATCAAAAAAATCCACATCATGTTCTTCTTCTGCTGGTGTCTCCTTCTGTCATAACTGCTACCTGCAATCCGTGAGTAACTATCAAGCATCATCCAGGTTTTTGAGATTTAAGAGCATGGCAAGAAGAGGTATCACCCCTGATTCAGTCGATCCTTCCAATTGCAAAACTTGTAAGAGGAAGGCTAAACCTAAATCATCTAAATCAAAATCGCATTGAAAGAAATGAGGTGTAAACACATTAGTGATCAATGGATTTATGCTTTATGGGGTCAAAGTGAATTTGGGTACATTCAAAAAGAGGTTGTGGGGAACTCAGGAGGTATGCTGCTAGTTTGGGATACTAAAAGTTTTATGGCGAAGAATGTGTTTTGTAATGAATTCTTCTTGGCGGTGCGGGGTAAGTGGATAGGTTCGGGTCATGAATCGATAATTGTAAACGTTTATGGTCCTCATGACGCTGCGAGTAAAAAAGTTATGTGGGAGTCTCTAGATAATGTTATGTGAGATGTCGATTCGGCGTGGTTACTTTGTGGCGACTTTAATGAGGTAAGAGATCATTCAGACAGACTCAATAGTGTTTTTCATCAAAGGAGGGCTTCTCATTTCAATGAATTCATTTTGCGCAATAACTTGATTGAAATCCCGATTAATGGTAGGAAATTTACGCGAATAAGCGATGATGGTATAAAGTTTAGGAAGCTTAATAGATTTCTCGTCTCTGATAAATTCATCAATCTGTAGGAGGATCTTTCGGTCATTCCCTTAGAGCGAAGAGAGTCGGATCACTGCCCTCTTATCCTTAGAGATAAAATAATCGATTACAGCCCCAAAACTTTCAAAGTATTTAATGAATGGTTTAAAAAAGACGGTGTGGAAAACATTATTAAAGACGCGTGGGATAAACTGAAATGTCCCGTTCTTATTGATTAAAAACGTTCCATATTGATTGATTTCGTTGCGAGGTTTTGACCTCTATATGAGACGTTTTTCAAAGACTGCATTCATTTTTAAAACAAACCATAACCTTTATTTCATAAATAAATGTTTAAAAAGCTTTACGTAGATTATCAAATAATGATAATCTAAAATATCCTGTTTACACACGACCATTACATAATGGTTTACAATACAAATATGTTACATCAAAATCAGTTTCTTGAATGCAGTTTTTACACAATATCATACAAACATGGACTCCAAATCTTGTCCTTATTTTAGTATGCAACAGAGGAAGCTCTTAGTATTCACCTGAGAATAAACATGCTTTAAACGTCAACAAAAATGTTGGTGAGTTATAGGTTTAACCTATATATATCAAATCGTAACAATAGACCACAAGATTTCATATTTCAATACACATCCCATACATAGAGATAAAAATCATTCATATGGTGAACACACCTGGTAATCGACATTAACAAGATGCATATATAAGAATATCCCCATCATTCCGGGACACCCTTCGGATATGATATAAATTTCGAAGTACTAAAGCATCCGGTACTTTGGATGGGGTTTGTTAGGCCCAATAGATCTATCTTTAGGATTCGCGTCAATTAGGGTGTCTGTTCCCTAATTCTTATATTACCAGACTTAATAAAAAGGGGCATATTTGATTTCGATAATTCAACCATAGAATGTAGTTTCACGTACTTGTGTCTATTTTGTAAATCATTTATAAAACCTGCATGTATTCTCATCCCAAAAATATTAGATTTTAAAAGTGGGACTATAACTCACTTTCACAGATTTTTACTTCGCCGGGAAGTAAGACTTGGCCACTGGTTGATTCACGAACCTATAACAATATATACATATATATCAAAGTATGTTCAAAATATATTTACAACACTTTTAATATATTTTGATGTTTTAAGTTTATTAAGTCAGCTGTCCTCGTTAGTAACCTACAACTAGTTGTCCACAGTTAGATGTACAGAAATAAATCGATAAATATTATCTTGAATCAATCCACGACCCAGTGTATACGTATCTCAGTATTGATCACAACTCAGACTATATATATTTTGGAATCAACCTCAACCCTGTATAGCTAACTCCAACATTCACATATAGAGTGTCTATGGTTGTTCCGAAATATATATAGATGTGTCGACATGATAGGTCGAAACATTGTATACGTGTCTATGGTATCTCAAGATTACATAATATACAATACAAGTTGATTAAGTTATGGTTGGAATAGATTTGTTACCAATTTTCACGTAGCTAAAATGAGAAAAATTATCCAATCTTGTTTTACCCATAACTTCTTCATTTTAAATCCGTTTTGAGTGAATCAAATTGCTATGGTTTCATATTGAACTCTATTTTATGAATCTAAATAGAAAAAGTATAGGTTTATAGTCAGAAAAATAAGTTACAAGTCATTTTTGTAAAGGTAGTCATTTCAGTCGAAAGAACGACGTCTAGATGACCATTTTAGAAAACATACTTCCACTTTGAGTTTAACCATAATTTTTGGATATAGTTTCATGTTCATAATAAAAATCATTTTCCCAGAATAACAACTTTTAAATCAAAGTTTATCATAGTTTTTAATTAACTAACCCAAAACAGCCCGCGGTGTTACTACGACGGCGTAAATCCGGTTTTACGGTGTTTTTCGTGTTTCCAGATTTTAAATCATTAAGTTAGCATATAATATAGATATAGAACATGTGTTTAGTTCATTTTAAAAGTCAAGTTAGAAGGATTAACTTTTATTTGCGAACAAGTTTAGAATTAACTAAACTATGTTCTAGTGATTACTAGTTTACCACTTCGAATATGATAGCTTTTTATGTATGAATTGAATGATGTTATGAACATCATTACTACCTTAAGTTCCTTGGATAAACCTACTGGAAAAGAGAAAAATATATCTAGCTTCAAAGGATCCTTGGATGGCTTGAAAGTTCTTGAAGCAGAATCATGACACGAAAACAATTTCAAGTATGATTTCCACTCGAAATAAGATTGTTATAGTTATAGTAATTGAATTAAAGTTTGAATATGATTATTACTTGTATTAGAAATATAACCTACTGTAAGTAACAAAGGTTTCTTGATCTTGGATGATTACTTGGAATGGATTTAGAAAACTTGGAAGTAAACTTGCAATCTTGGAAGTATTCTTGATTTTATGAAACTAGAACTTTTGGAATTTATGAAGAACACTTAGAACTTGAAGATAGAACTTGAGAGAGATCAATTAGATGAAGAAAATTGAAGAATGAAAGTGTTTGTAGGTGTTTTTGGTCGTTGGTGTATGGATTAGATATAAAGGATATGTAATTTTGTTTTCATGTAAATAAGTCATGAATGATTACTCATATTTTTTTAATTTTATGAGATATTTCATGCTAGTTTCCAAATGATCGTTCCCACATGTATTAGGCGACTCTCATGGGCTGCTAAGAGCTGATCATTGGAGTGTATATACCAATAGTACATACATCTAAAAGCTGTGTATTGTACGAGTACGAATACGGGTGCATACGAGTAGAATTGTTGATGAAACTGAACGAGGATGTAATTGTAAGCATTTTTGTTAAGTAGAAGTATTTTGATAAGTGTCTTGAAGTCTTTCAAAAGTGTATGAATACATATTAAAACACTACATGTATATACATTTTAACTGAGTCGTTAAGTCATCGTTAGTCGTTACATGTAAATGTTGTTTTGAAACCTTTAGGTTAACGATCTTGTTGAATATTGTTAACCCATTATTTATTATAAAAAATGAGATGTTAAATTGTTTTATTATCATGATATTATGATATATAATATATCTTAGTATGATATATATACAGTTAAATGTCATTACAACGATAATCGTTACATATATGTCTCGTTTCGAAATCATTAGGTTAGCAGTCTTATTTTTACATATGTATTTCATTGTTAATACACTTAATAATATATTTACTTATCATTTAACATAATTAACCAAGTGTATCAATATCTTAATATGATTCATATGTACCTAGTAAGACGTTGTTATAACGATAATCGTTATATATATCGTTTTCGAGTTTCTTAAATTAATAGTCTCATTTTTATGTATATAACTCATTGTTAAAATACCTAATGAGATACATACTTATAATAAAATCATGTTAACTATATATATAACCATATATATGTCATCGTATAGTTTTTACAAGTTGTAACGTTCGTGAATCACCGGTCAACTTGGGTGGTCAATTGTCTATATGAAACCTATTTCAATTAATCAAGTCTTAACAAGTTTGATTGCTTAACATGTTGGAAACACTTAATCATGTAAATAACAATTTCATTTAATATATATATAAACATGGAAAAGTTCGGGTCACTACAGTACCTACCCGTTAAATAAATTTCGTCCCAAAATTTTAAGCAGTTGGAGGTGTTGACGTATCTTCTGGAAATAAATGCGGGTATTTCTTATTCATCTGATCTTCACGCTCCCAGGTGAACTTGGGTCCTCTACGAGCATTCCATCGAACCTTAACAATCGGTATCTTGTTTTGTTTAAGTCTCTTAACCTCACGATCCATTATTTCGACGGGTTCTTCAATGAATTGAAGTTTTTCATTGATTTGGATTTCGTCCAACGGAATAGTGAGATCTTCTTTAGCAAAACATTTCTTCAAGTTTGAGACGTGGAAAGTGTTATGTACAGCCGCGAGTTGTTGAGGTAGCTCCAGTTGGTAAGCTACTGGTCCGACACGATCTATAATCTTGAATGGTCCAATGTACCTTGGATTTAGTTTCCCCCGTTTACCAAATCGAACAACGCCTTTCCAAGGTGAAACCTTAAGCATGACCATTTCTCCAATTTCAAACTCTATATCTTTTCTTTTACTGTCCGCGTAGCTCTTTTGTCGACTCTGGGCGGTTTTCAATCTTTGTTGAATTTGGATGATTTTCTCGGTAGTTTCTTGTATTATCTCCGGACCCGTAATCTGTCTATCCCCCACTTCACTCCAACAAATTAGAGACCTGCACTTTCTACCATAAAGTGCTTCAAATGGCGCCATCTCAATGCTTGAATGGTAGCTGTTGTTGTAGGAAAATTCTGCTAACGGTAGATGTCGATCCCAACTGTTTTTGAAATCAATAACACATGCTCGTAGCATGTCTTCAAGCGTTTATATCATCCTTTCGCTCTGCCCATCAGTTTGTGGATGATAGGCAGTACTCATGTCTAGACGAGTTCCTAATGCTTGCTGTAATGTCTGCCAGAATCTTGAAATAAATCTGCCATCCCTATCAGAGATAATAGAGATTGGTATTCCATGTCTGGAGACGACTTCCTTCAAATACAGTCGTGCTAACTTCTCCATCTTGTCATCTTCTCTTATTGGCAGGAAGTGTGCTGACTTGGTGAGACGATCAACTATTACCCAAATAGTATCATAACCACTTGCAGTCCTTGGCAATTTAGTAATGAAATCCATGGTAATGTTTTCCCATTTCCATTCTAGGATTTCAGGTTGTTGTAGTAGACCTGATGGTTTCTGATGTTCAGCTTTGACCTTAGAACACATCAAACATTCTCCTACATATTTAGCAATATCGGCTTTCATACCTGGCCACCAAAAATGTTTCTTAAGATCCTTGTACATCTTCCCCGTTCCAGGATGTATTGAGTATCTGGTTTTATGAGCTTCTCTAAGTACAATTTCTCTCATATCTCCAAATTTTGGTACCCAAATCCTTTCAGCCCTATACCGGGTTCCGTCTTCCCGAATATTAAGATGCTTCTCCGATCCTTTGGGTATTTCATCCTTTAAATTTCCCTCTTTTAAAACTCCTTGTTGCGCCTCCTTTATTTGAGTAGAAAGGTTAGTACGAATAATTATATTCATAGCTTTTACCCGTATAGGTTCTCTATCCTTTCTACTCAGAGCGTCGGCTACCACATTCGCCTTCCCCGGGTGATATCGAAGCTCAAAATCGTAATCATTCAATAGCTCAATCCACATACGTTGTCTCATGTTCAGTTGTTTCTGATTAAATATGTGTTGAAGACTTTTGTGGTCGGTATATATAATACTTTTGACCCCATATAAGTAGTGCCTCCAAGTCTTTAATGCAAAAACAACCGTGCCTAATTCCAAATCATGCGTCGTATAATTTTGCTCGTGAATCTTCAATTGTCTAGACGCATAAGCAATCACCTTCGTCCGTTGCATTAATACACAACCGAGACCTTGCTTTGATGCGTCACAATAAATCACAAAATCATCATTCCCTTCAGGTAATGACAATATAGGTGCCGTAGTTAACTTTTTCTTCATTAACTGAAACGCCTCCTCTTGTTCATCCTTCCATTCAAATTTCTTCCCTTTATGCGTTAATGCAGTCAAGGGTTTTGCTATTTTGGAGAAATCTTGGATGAATCTTCTGTAGTAACCAGCCAATCCTAAAAATTGACGTATATGCTTCGGAGTTTTTGGGGTTTCCCACTTTTCAACGGTTTCGATCTTTGCCGGGTCTACCTGGATACCTTCTTTGTTCACTATGTGACCGAGGAATTGAACTTCTTCCAACCAAAATGCACACTTTGAAAACTTAGCGTACAGTTTTTCTTTCCTCAATACTTCTAGCACTTTTCTCAAATGTTCTTCGTGCTCTTGATCATTCTTTGAGTAAATAAGTATGGCATCGATGAAAACAATGACAAACTTGTCAAGATATGGCCCACACACTCGGTTCATAAGGTCCATGAACATAGCTGGTGCGTTAGTCAATCCAAACGGCATAACCATAAACTCGTAATGACCATAACGCGTCCTAAAAGCAGTCTTTGGAATATCATCCTCCTTTACTCGCATTTGATGATATCCAGAACGTAAATCGATCTTCGAATAAACCGACGAGCCTTGTAGTTGATCAAATAAGTCGTCAATTCTCGGCAGTGGATAACGGTTTTTTTGATGGTAAGTTTGTTCAACTCTCTATAGTCAATACACAACCTAAATGTACCATCCTTCTTCTTGACAAACAAAACAGGAGCTCCCCATGGTGATGTGCTTGATCGAATGAAACTACGTTCTAATAGTTCTTGCAGTTGGCTTTGCAGTTCTTTTATCTCGCTGGGTGCGAGTCTATAAGGAGCACGAGCTATTGGTGCAGCTCCTGGTACAAGATCTATTTGAAATTCAACAGATCGATGTGGAGGTAGTCCCGGTAATTCTTTCGGAAATACATCGGGAAATTCTTTTGCGACGGGAACATCATTGATGCTCTTTTCTTCAGTTTGTACTTTCTCGACGTGTGCTAGAACAGCATAGCAACCTTTTCTTATTAGTTTTTGTGCCTTCAAATTACTAATAAGATGTAGCTTCATGTTGCCCTTTTCTCCGTACACCATTAAGGGTTCTCCTTCTTCTCGTACAATGCGAATTGCATTTTTATAACATACGATCTCTGCTTTCACCTTCTTCAGCCAGTCCATGCCAACTATTACATCAAAACTCCCTAACTCTACTGGTATCAAATCAATCTTAAATATTTCGCTACCCAGTTTAATTTCTCGATTCCGACATATATTATCTGCTGAAATTAATTTACCGTTTTCTAATTCGAGTAAAAATTTACTATCCAACGGTGTCAATGGACAACTTAATTTAGCACAAAAATCTCTACTCATATAGCTTCTATCTGCACCCGAATCAAATAAAACGTAAGCAGATTTATTGTCAATAAGAAACGTACCCGTAACAAGCTCCGGGTCTTCATGTGCCTCTGCCGCATTAATATTGAAAACTCTTCCGTGGCCTTGTCCATTCGTGTTCTCTTGGTTCGGGCAATTTCTAATAATGTGGCCCGATTTTCCACATTTATAACAAACTACATTGGCATAACTTGCTCCGACACTACTTGCTCCGCCATTACTCGTTCCGACACCATTTGTTCCTTTTGTTCTGTTAACCCCTGGTCCATAGACCTCACACTTCGCCGCGCTATGACCATTTCTTTTACACTTGTTGCAAAATTTGGTGCAGAACCCCTAGTGATACTTTTCACACCTTTGGCATAGCTGCTTCTGATTGTTGTTGTTGTTGCGGTTGTTATTGTTGTTGGGATGATTGTTGTAGTTGCTGTTGTTGTTGTTGTTTGGCCGTTTGTTGTAGTTGTGATTGATGTTGCGATTGTTAGGATAATTGTTGCTATTATTATTGTAATTGCTGTTGTTGTTTTATTGGTGATTCTTATCACCGTTTTCCTCCCACTTTCTTTTGACTTGCTTCACATTGGCCTCTTCAGCCGTCTGTTCTTTAATTCTTTCCTCAAACTGGTTCACTAGTTTGTGAGCCATTCTACATGCCTGTTGTATGGAGGCGGGCTCGTGTGAACTTATATCTTCTTGGATTCTTTTCGGTAATCCTTTCACAAACGCGTCAATCTTCTCTTCCTCATCTTCGAATGCTCCCGGACACAATAGGCACAATTTTGTGAATCGTCTTTCGTACGTGGTAATATCAAATCCTTGGGTTCGTAACCCTCTAAGTTCTGTCTTGAGCTTATTGACCTCGGTTCTAGGACGGTACTTCTCGTTCATCAAGTGCTTGAATGCTGACCACGGTAGTGCGTACGCATCATCTTGTCCCACTTGCTCTAGATAGGTATTCCACCATGTTAACGCAGAACCTGTGAAGGTATGCGTAGCGTACTTCACTTTGTCCTCTTCAGTACACTTACTTATGGCAAACACCGATTCGACCTTCTCGGTCCACCGTTTCAATCCGATCGGTCCTTCGGTTCCATCAAATTCCAAAGGTTTGCAGGCAGTGAATTCTTTGTAGGTGCATCCTACACGATTTCCTGTACTGCTAGATCTAAGGTTATTGTTGGTATGTAGTGCAGCCTGTATTGCGGCTATGTTTGAAGCTAGAAAAGTACGGAATTCCTCTTCATTCATATTCACGGTGTGTCGAGTAGTCGGTGCCATTTCTTTCAAAATAGTCAAATGGAACAAGTTAATCATACAGAATATTAAGAGTAGTTAATAGTATTTCGTAGCATAATATGAACTCATTTATAAAAGCTTTTTCTTCATATTAGTGTTTTATAAGTTTAAATTCGGGTAGTACCTACCCGTTAAGTTCATATTTAGTAGCTAATATACAATTCAACTACTACAATTCTATATGAAAAACTGATTATAATAATATTTCGCGTTCAAACTTTTATACAATATTTTACAAACTTACAATACCGCTTATTTTACATAAAGCATGAAATATAGCACACAATAACTTTGATACAAGATAGTTGTGAAGATAATTCTAGCTAGTACACAAGTCGTTTAGCAAAGGCAATAAAGACACGTAATTCATACGTCCAGAAACAAGTCATGCATTCTGGTTTTACTAGGACTACTTCCCATCCTTGGTCTTGTGGAACATAACCGTTATGGCCATTGATAAGACAGCGTGTTGTAACGTTGTCAAAGGGACGAGGGTTACGTAATGACCAACAATCTCGTAATAACCTAAAAACCTCATTTCTTACCCCAATTACCGACTCCGTCACTTGTGAGAACGTTTTGTTTAATAGTTGTAGCCCGATGTTCTTTTTCTCACTTTGGTGAAAGGCGAACATTACTAACCCGTAAGCATAACATGCTTCTTTATGTTGCATGTTAGCCGCTTTTTCTAAATCATGAAGTCCTATATTCGGATACATTGAGTCAAAATAATTTCTTAACCCGTTGCGTAAAATAGCATTTGGGTTCCCCGCAATATATGCGTCAAAGTAAACACATCGTAACTTATGGGTTTCCCAATGTGATATCCCCCATCTTTCAAACGAAAGACTCTTATAAACCAAGACATTCTTGGAACGTTCTTCGAATATCTTACAAACTGATTTCGCCGTAAATAGTTGTGCCGAAGAATTCTGACCGACTCTAGACAAGATTTCATCAATCATGTCTCCGTGTAGGTCTCTTAAAATATTGTGTTGTCTATCCATTTTGTGTTTTTATACTGTAAAATAGACAAGAGTTTGATTCATAAAAAAAAATACTTATTAATACAAGCAATTTTTACATATATCATAAAGCATAAGCACACTATATTACATATATTACACCACACGAATACAACTATCTTATTCCGACTCGCTCGTTTCTTCTTCTTCGGTTTTGGTTCGTTTTGCCAAGTTTCTAGGGATATATGATGTTCCCCTAATACGAGTTGTCATTTTCCACAACGGTTTAGAAAAACCTGGTAGTTTAGAGGTTCTCGGGTCATTGTTACAACTTAAGGGCTTCGGGGGTTGACAATACATATAAAGTTCATCGGGGTTGGAATTAGATTTCTCTATTTTTATGCCCTTTCCCTTATTATTTTCTTTTGCCTTTTTAAATTCAGTTGGGGTAATTTCTATAACATCATCGAAATTCTCGTCGGAATCCGATTCATCGGAGAATTGGTAATCCTCCCAATATTTTGCTTCCTTGGCGGAAACACCATTGACCATAATTAACCTTGGTCGGTTGGTTGAGGATTTTCTTTTACTTAACCATTTTATAATTTCCCCCACCGGTTCTATTTCCTCCTCCGGTTCCTCCTCTTCCGGTTCTGATTCTTCTTCCAGTTCTGATTCTTCTTCCGGTTCTTCTTCGGGAACTTGTGAATCAGTCCAATATATATTCGACTCTTCATTATTATTAGGTGAGTCAATGGGATTTGTGCTAGAGGTAGACATCTATCACATAATATCGAACATGTTAAGAGATTAATATATCACATAATATATACATGTTAATAATATATAGTTTCCAACAAAAATGTTAAGCAATCATTTTTAAAGAAAACACGGTCGAAGTCCAGACTCACTAATGCATCCTAACAAACTCGATAAGACACACTAATGCAAATTTTCTGGTTCTCTAAGACCAACGCTCGGATACCAACTGAAATGTCCCGTTCTTATTGATTAAAAACGTTCCATATTAATTGATTTCGTTGCGAGGTTTTGACCTCTATATGAGACGTTTTTCAAAGACTGCATTCATTTTTAAAACAAATCATAACCTTTATTTCATAAATAAAGGTTTAAAAAGCTTTACGTAGATTATCAAATAATGATAATCTAAAATATCCTGTTTACACACGACCATTACATAATGGTTTACAATACAAATATGTTACATCGAAATCAGTTTCTTGAATGTAGTTTTTACACAATATCATACAAACATGGACTCCAAATCTTGTCCTTATTTTAGTATGCAACAGTGGAAGCTCTTAGTATTCACCTGAGAATAAACATGCTTTAAACGTCAACAAAAATGTTGGTGAGTTATAGGTTTAACCTATATATATCAAATCGTAACAATAGACCACAAGATTTCATATTTCAATACACATCCCATACATAGAGATAAAAATCATTCATATGGTGAACACCTGGTAATCGACATTAACAAGATGCATATATAAGAATATCCCCATCATTCCGGGACACCCTTCGGATATGATATAAATTTCGAAGTACTAAAGCATCCGGTACTTTGGATGGGGTTTGTTAGGCCCAATAGATCTATCTTTAGGATTCGCGTCAATTAGAGTGTCTGTTCCCTAATTCTTAGATTACCAGACTTAATAAAAAGGGGCATATTTGATTTCGATAATTCAACCATAGAATGTAGTTTCACGTACTTGTGTCTATTTTGTAAATCATTTATAAAACCTGCATGTATTCTCATCCCAAAAATATTAGATTTTAAAAGTGGGACTATAACTCACTTTCACAGATTTTTACTTCGCCGGGAAGTAAGACTTGGCCACTGGTTGATTCACGAACCTATAACAATATATACATATATATCAAAGTATGTTCAAAATATATTTACAACACTTTTAATATATTTTGATGTTTTAAGTTTATTAAGTAAGCTGTCCTCGTTAGTAACCTACAACTAGTTGTCCACAGTTAGATGTACAGAAATAAATCGATAAATATTATCTTGAATCAATCCATGACCCAGTGTATACGCATCTCAATATTGATCACAACTCAAACTATATATATTTTGGAATCAACCTCAACCCTGTATAGCTAACTCCAACATTCACATATAGAGTGTCTATGGTTGTTCCGAAATATATATAGATGTGTCGACATGATAGGTCGAAACATTATATACGTGTCTATGGCATCTCAAGATTACATAATATACAATACAAGTTGATTAAGTTATGGTTGGAATAGATTTGTTATCAATTTTCACGTAGCTAAAATGAGAAAAATTATCCAATCTTGTTTTACCCATAACTTCTTCATTTTAAATCCGTTTTGAGTGAATCAAATTGCTATGGTTTCATATTGAACTCTATTTTATGAATCTAAACATAAAAAGTATAGGTTTATAGTCGGAAAAATAAGTTACAAGTCATTTTTGTAAAGGTAGTCATTTCAGTCGAAAGAACGACGTCTAGATGACCATTTTAGAAAACATACTTTCACTTTGAGTTTAACCATAATTTTTGGATATAGTTTCATGTTCATAATAAAAATCATTTTCTCAGAATAACAACTTTTAAATCAAAGTTTATCATAGTTTTTAATTAACTAACCTAAAACAGCCCGCGGTGTTACTACGACGGCGTAAATCCGGTTTTACGGTGTTTTTCGTGTTTCCAGGTTTTAAATCATTAAGTTAGCATATCATATAGATATAGAACATGTGTTTAGTTGATTTTAAAAGTCAAGTTAGAAGGATTAACTTTTATTTGCGAATAAGTTTAGAATTAACTAAACTATGTTCTAGTGATTACTAGTTTACCACTTCGAATATGATAGCTTTTTATGTATGAATTGAATGATGTTATGAACATCATTACTACCTTAAGTTCCTTGGATAAACCTACTGGAAAAGAGAAAAATAGATCTAGCTTCAAAGGATCCTTGGATGGCTTGAAAGTTCTTGAAGCAGAATCATGACACGAAAACAATTTCAAGTAAGATTTTCACTCGAAATAAGATTGTTATAGTTATAGTAATTGAATTAAAGTTTGAATATGATTATTACCTTGTATTATAAAGATAACCTACTGTAAGTAACAAAGGTTTCTTGATCTTGGATGATTACTTGGAATGGATTAAGAAAACTTGGAAGTAAACTTGCAATCTTGGAAGTATTCTTGATTTTATGAAACTAGAACTTTTGGAATTTATGAAGAACACTTAGAACTTGAAGATAGAACTTGAGTGAGATCAATTAGATGAAGAAAATTGAAGAATGAAAGTGTTTGTAGGTGTTTTTGGTCGTTGGTGTATGGATTAGATATAAAGGATATGTAATTTTATTTTCATGTAAATAAGTCATGAATGATTACTCATATTTTTGTAATTTTATGAGATATTTCATGCTAGTTGCCAAATGATGGTTCCCACATGTGTTAGGTGACTCACATGGGCTGCTAAGAGCTGATAATTGGAGTGTATATACCAATAGTACATACATCTAAAAGCTGTGTATTGTACGAGTACGAATACGGGTGCATACGAGTAGAATTGTTGATGAAACTGAACGAGGATGTAATTGTAAACATTTTTGTTAAGTAGAATTGTTTGGAGCCGTAATGCGTTTGGTAATATTGACATGGAATTACCATTTTGTGAAAGCGAAATTTGGGAAGCTGTTAAGGAATGCAGGAGTACGAAGACACCTGGGCCGGACAGATTTAATTTAGCTTTCTATAAGAAATTTTGGGGTATTATTAAAAAAGTTCTTGTAGAGGCTATAATTCATTTTGGACAAATGGGGATATATCTAAAGGCTGCAATGCTTCATTCATTACACTTGTCCCGTAAGAATTTGATCTGATTTCTTTGAGTGAGTACCGGCCGATAAGCTTGATTGGCAGCTATTACAAGATTCTCGCGAAATTGCTATCTAACCGTCTTAGAAAAGTTGTTCCAAAACTTGTGGGTTACGAGCAGAGTGCGTTTATCAAAGGCAGGAACATCTTAGACGGGGCACTGGTCGCAAATGAAACGCTCGACTACTTAAAACAAAAGCGGCTTAAAAGCCTTATTTTTAAGATCGACTTCGAGAAGGCCTTTGATTGCTTAAGTTGGGAATTTCTAATGGAGGTTATGAAGTTCATGGGGTTCGGGCCAAAGTGGAGGCAATTGATTTCATCGTGTCTCAAGTTTGCTTCAATTTCTATTCTTGTCAACGGTTCACCGACAAGTCAGTTTAATTTGAAGAGAGGAGTGAGACAAGGTGACCTCTTTCATCTTTTCTTTTTATCCTTGCGGCAGAAGGTTCAAATGCTTTAGATAAAGCCGCGATGAGAGGTAACCTATTCTCGGGGGTGGAAATTGGTAGCAACAAAGTTTGTATTTCTCATTTGCAATATGCGGACGACACAATTTTCTTTGAGAATTGGAGTAAGGAAAATATTCGAAACCTTATGCTACTACTTACGTGTTTTGAAATGACCTCGGGACTCAAGGTTAACTACCGCAAGAGTAACTTAATTGGTGTTGGTGTGTCAAATGAAGAAGTAGAAATAATGGCTAGGGACTTTGGATGTAACATGGGGTCGTTACCTTTCATTTATCTCGGGTTGTCCGTGGGAGCTAAAATAAATAAGTTTGAGAGTTGGAAAC
This sequence comes from Rutidosis leptorrhynchoides, assembly GCF_046630445.1. Classification (NCBI taxonomy): domain Eukaryota; kingdom Viridiplantae; phylum Streptophyta; class Magnoliopsida; order Asterales; family Asteraceae; genus Rutidosis; species Rutidosis leptorrhynchoides. Next base: position 29,436,176 of record NC_092342.1, read on the forward strand.
CGGTTATCAATAAATTCGAGAAAAGACTTTCTGTTTGGAAGGCACGATCGTTGTCATGTTGTAACACCTTAGGCAAATCCCACATCGCCCACAGACATGAGTGATCATGGGATTATAAGGTAATACCCACGCTCAAATGACACAACGCATTTTGGAATCACAGGCTGAGTAGAAGTGCGAGTACATTATGGTTAAGTGTGCTCAGGCGAGAGCACTACCAGGATGGGTGACCTCCTGAGAAAGTGCTTATCGTATGTGGTCGCCAAGAAAAAGCAGTGCGCCTGCGGGCAAAGCGGACAATATTGTGGTCATGTTAAGTTGGGGTGTTACAGAATGGTATCAGAGACACTCATGTGCCGTTGGGGGTGGTGGGACAAACCTCATCGAGAACGATGAGTCCCTGAAGGGGGGTGAATGTAACACCTTAGGCAAATCCCACATCGCCCACAAACATGAGTGATCATGGGATTATAAGGTAATACCCACGCTTAAATGACACAACGCGTTTTGGGATCACATGCTGAGTAGAAGTGCGAGTACGTTATGGTTAATCGTGCTTGGACGAGAGCACTACCATGATGGGTGACCTCCTGAGAAAGTGCTTATCGTGTGTGGTCGCCAAGAAAAAGTCGTGCGCCTGCGGGCAAAACGGACAATATTGTGGTCATGTTAAGCTGAGGCGTTTCACATGTGGAGGACGCTTAACACTTGTTAAATCGGTACTAAATAGTCTTCCATTGTATTACTTTTCTCTCTTCCGCACCCCGCCTTTCGTACTAAAAAAACTCGAGAGTGTAAGACGTTCTTTCTTTTGGGGTGGGCCGGGAAATGGGTCCAAAATTGCTTGGGTAAAATAAGAGGAGGTCCTCTTGCATCTTAGGGAGGGTGGGTTAAATTTGGGTTCCCTAAAAAGCAAAAATTTGGCTTTGATCAGCAAGTGATGGTGGAGGTTTAAGTCTGAAACCACTTCCTTGTGGGTCAAAGTCATTTCGAGTATTTATGGACCTCCGAGTCACCTTGATTTGCATTCTAATTTGAGATTGAAATGTTGTTCTATATGGGCTAACATTGTTAATACAGGAGTGTATCTAGACTCGTTAGGCTTATCTTTCCGGAACACTTTCAAGAAAAAAATTGGGAATGGTGCTAATACGTCGTTTTGGAAAGAACCGTGGTTAGGGACTGATCCATTAACTACTTGGTTTAAAAGGCTTATAAGTTTAGAGATGAATATTGATGCGGTGGTTAGTGATCATTTACTAGTGAGGGGTCAGTAAGCATTGGAAGATGGTGCTGGTCGAGGACACCTACAGGTCGAGGCAAAGGACAACTAGAGGAGCTGATCGGGATGCTTTCATCCGTCGTGTTAAAGTCTATTGAAGCTGACTCGTGGCAGTGGCAGCTGGCGTCTAACGCGATCTTTACGTTTTAAAAACTTGCGGGTTTGATCGATTCGAAGCTTTTAATCACAGGTACTAATGTTAATGAAATTATTATTACTCCTAAGTAACTTTTCGTTTGATTATATGAGTTTTGAGAATACTTATTGAGATGCTTAAAGTCTAATCTTAGATATTATGTATATCACTTAAGGCTCTAAGATGTGTGACAACTTACGTATTCTATCATGTAAGATCAATTTATCAAGCACACATTAAGCAATAACTCATGTCATTTTTCATGCAATGATTCAAGGCACAAGTAATTTCAATTATCACATACATTGCATAGACCTAAGTTTCATGGCAAGTTTCAATGTGCTTCTATTATGTACACTATAGTTGTGATTTTAACCCAACCCCACATTTTTTTTACATACTATAATTTTCAAAAATTAACTTTGTTTAAAAAAAATGTTTCTTTGTTCAAGCTTTTCTTTATCAATCATAGTTTTGTTAATTATCACAACATTTAGAGTACACAAATATTAAAAAGACTAAATACAAACAAACTTACCTCATCATGTGAATGGTGGTATTTTTCCTCAAAGTAATGGATGTAAGTTTGATCATTTGGGTTCGATCCTTGACTCCACATCACACGGGTGTCTTGAAGTTGCTTCTCATATGAAAATTTTCATCACTATTCAAGATTAACTTATCCAAAATCTCTTTAGCGTTCTCCAAACAAGTAGAGCTTAGTTCCAAGATCTTTGACTCGAGTTTTTGCACAAAATAGTTTTTCGACATGAAAAAAACGTTTTTTGAGCAAAGATTAGAGCAACTGCTCTGATACCAATTATAAGTAACTAGAGGGGGGTGAATAGTTACTTAGTGGTTTCTTAAAACTTTTTCGAAATCTTTAACAATCAAAACATAAGTTTTAAGTGTGGAAGCGTTTGTGTTTGTTAATGCAAGTATGTAAAGAATGTAAGTGCACAAACACAAGGATTTATAGTGGTTCGGGTGGATGTTAACTAATCCACCTTAATCCACTCCCCAATTCTATGAATTGAGAGTTTTCTTCACTATGATACCCCAAATCCGGTGGAGTGTCCGGATACAACACTAGCTCCTCGATAAGCCGCTACTTATGAACTCTTACGTCTCTTTGAAGAATTCACAAACACCAAATGCTCTTACCACAAGATCCTAATGCTCTAGCCTAGTGAAATCACAACTACCTTCTAGATCCTTTTAAAAAGATAGCTCACAAGTAAACTTATAGCTAAGCTTACAATCACTCATAGTTCTTCAATAGGTCACACCAACTTAATTTCTAATGGAATTGATCAACTTCCTAGATCCCTTTAAGGAAGTCGAATCATTAAGCAAGATGGTGCTTCCTATCATAAGAACTATCTAACTTCCTTAACCCCTTAAGGAAGTGTCTTACAAAGTAAACTTAAAGATACAAATGATAAGTACAAAGTTTACATTTCAATTCTACTTAGTGTAAGTAGAATCTCTCTTTCTCTCTTATAATCTCTCCATAGATATGTGCTTGAGGCTTGGAAGATCAGTAGATATGTCTTTGAAAGAATGTTTGAAAGAGGTAGTCTTCAAGTTTGGAAAAGAGGTGTATTTATATTCCAAGAAAATATTTACAGACAAAACTGCGGTCGAACCATGGTCGACCGTACTGGCAGCCTTACAACTTCTGTCAGCATTTCAACATATCCGTTGGAGCTCCTTTTTCTTTGAATTTTTGACTTCTTTACCCAATATAGAGCCTTCAAAATATGCTTAATACACCTAGAAGTTAACTCCATTACCCCTTTGATCTTGGACATATGCATGGAGGTTGATATGTGCTAGCTAAAGAGGAAAGTCCAATGTCCTTGACCATTGTCATTGATTTCCTAAAAAGGTAAATGCAGATTTTTGTCTCTTGACAAACCACTAGCATCCAAACTTCATTCCCCAACTCTTTAAACCCTTGTCTTCATCTTTGATGGAAGTATCTTGCTTCATTGGTGCTTGTTACAAGTCAATTGGATTTGTTTAAATCTAGTTGGGAATGCTTTGACTAGTTGCATTAATCATAAAGAGATAAACCACTACATTCTAAACCTCATACCCATGTCTTCACCAACTTGTCTTTTCTTTGATAGAAGTATCTTGCTCTTTGAAACATTGTTACATCTCAAATGAACTAGTTTGAATCTAGTTGGAACTTAATGATCCTTGTTACAACCTTGACTAGCTTGAACTAATTACATTTACATACATACAATGGTACTTAAAACTAATGGGATAGCACCTCTTAAATTGGGACTTTAATGACCATTATTAGTATGTTTAAATGACACTATGTAATATGATAAAAGATATAACACTTATGTGTTTAATCTTATCTCAAGTTAAATCGTCATTAAGGTGTCATTAGGTGTGATTAATCAAGATTAACATCTTTTAGTTCAAAACTCTTTTGGAATCAAAGAAGGCAACTATTATAAGTATGTTTAAAAAGGTTTTGTTAATTATAGATGCCTCAAAGTGGTCTAACTTAAAGTGGATGAATTTGGTTACAGAGAAAACTGCGGTCGATCCACGGTTTTCCGTTAGGTTGACCGCAGATGACAGTTTTTAGAAAAAGGTGCAACCGTTGGTACAGGGCATCCACGGTCAGACTCACGGTCAACCGTGATACAGCCGCATAGCAGTTTTACCAAGTTAATTATTTATGTATTGGTCTTTTTCTAGAGATAGTGTAGGCTTATGAACTCATGTCGTATTACATATGAATAAGCACTTATCTCTCTTGTGTCATCATCAAAACAAAGTGAATAACTTTTGAATATTATAATTGAATTATTAACCAACATTCTCCCCCTTTTTGATGATGACAAACATATGAGTAAGTGTTTAGTTATGTAAGCTGACATAATTGTTAACATCACTTACCATACACTTTCTCCCCCCTTTTGTCGAAGCAAAAAGGTTAGCTCCCCCTGGAACTAAGCGCGCCCTAGAGTAATGCTCCCCCTTGAATTTTACATAGCGGTAGATGATATAGCTCACCCTTGAAAAGTGCAATATAAGACTCATAGAAAAGAGGATTAGTCCACACATAAGACATAATATCAATTAAGGAGTGATATGAACTCAACGAGCTGGATAAAACTTCAATCAAGGGTTAGTGCACACATATAATCATATATAGCAAGCATAAGAATCATTGTGTGTCATAGATAACAAAGATAGTGGAGTGAGAACTTTGACCAATATATGTGATCATTAGAGAGCATGTAAGATCAAAAGTGCATATGAACCACCACATATCAAGGTTAATTAATAGTATAGCATGAATGTGCGATATAACATGTAGTGAGCAAAAGACTTAGTATATCATGCAACACTATCATAAAGTACCAACATTACTCTACTAGTTCTACCAACTCCATGCATGTATGGAAGAAAATAGGTTTGAACAAGAATGTAGTACCATATAGCATAGCATGGTATACATATTGCACATAGCACAATGTGGAAACATAAGTGAGAGTAACATGCAAAAGCTAATATACATGAGATCAATTGCCAAGCAAACAATCATGCGTAACAATCATATTTATAAGCTTAGATGCTAGAGCATGTATGAAAGAAGGTAGGTTAAAACAAGCATGTTAAAACACAAGAATAATATAGCATGGCAAACAAGTAAGAGTAGCACACGTAATCATATCATGCAACGCTATAAATACTATCATAGTAGTTTCAAACAAGCATGTAAGGACACAAACATGGCATACATATGACACATATCATAAGCATAGCATGTTAAGCATATTGCACATAATATAAGCATATCATGTTGAATACACATTGTAAGAATACAAGTAAGAGTAGCATGATGAAGCTAATATATGCATAACGATCTAATTTATATATAAGCTTAAAACATGCATGAGGCACATCTATTTAACATTATGAGCATATTGGTTGAAGCATGTCAAGAAATGGTGATCAATAGGGCCGATATGATAACTCAAAACATTATCCACATGATAAGTAGTCATTTAAAAATCATTCACCAAGTTTCAGGTCATTCAACTAAGAGCATATCTCTTTGTATACTTAGTGATGAACATATGTATAACCTAAGCATATATATCATGTTAATATTTCACTTATCATGTAATGATCAAAGCTAAATTGGTGTTCAAATAATCACTTATTAGGTTGACTAGTCCAATTTTAGCAAGAGGATGCACACATATATGAGTTTTGGAAGAAGTGGTGCCTTAATCGAGGAAAGTTTGTTTCATCATTAAGCCTTGAGCACATGATCTTTCAATTGCTATAAACTCAACTTTTGTAGTAGAGAGAGCTACAAGTGTTTGTTCCTTTGAGAGCCAAGAGGTTTTGCATAAACCAACTAATGCACATACACCACTCTTCTAAATAGTAGCTATCCATCATTATCCGAATCTCCAAGGCACATGATATTCATGATGCATTGAAACCTTTAGATTTCTCTAAAGATCCTTTTAACGGCTCAAAAGTGTGACATATCGGGACTTTTCTTTGCATGGGTGATAAGCATAACAATGCATTGAAGTCTCGCATGTATTGTTAGAAATATATGCATACATAGGATTCAAGAATAATATTCATCATAGCAATCACCATGTCACATCAAAACAACCAATCATGCATAGTAAGCTCAATTAAAATTAATACTACAAGTGAGTAGCAATCATGTATAACAAGTAAGTAATCATGATAGTCAAATATAGGCATGTTCCATAGTATGAATATTGATGAGAAAATGCATAAACTAAATAACTAGATTAAGTAGGTATTTGACTTGTAAATTACGATCAACATGATATATGTTAAGTCACTACTTATTTAGTCATTTATTCAAATATAGCTCAAGATTGCACTTAAATGATATAGCGTAACAAGCAATCACATAACTCATCGTAAGCTAGCTAATATCAAATTATTATTTAGCACTCAACAAATATGATTTAAGAGAATTATCATCATGTAGAGATATGTTAACTAGTTAAAATTTTCTATGTATCACAGTTAACAATTTGGAGTTGTAAGATCCTGTCTTTCCTGTTGTTCGGGACGCCGTCCAACATTGTGGGACGCCGTCCCAGTGTGAAGAGCTGGACGCCGTCCAGTAATTTGGACGCCGTCCAGATGATCTGGCGAGCCAGCAGTCTTGTTTTTAGATATTTTAAAGGGCTATATTGGTAATTTCACATGGGAGACTACATAAAGGCCCCAAGATCAGTTTGGTGGAGAACTTTACTCTGTTTCCACCTACCTTTTCCCTTCCACTTACATCCTAGAGAGAGAAGAGACTTTTAAAGTGAGAAAGCTCAATCCAAGAAGGAAGAAGTTTGTTTCGGGTTAGAGCTCAAGTTTTAAAGTTGTTCATCTACCCCCTAGCTACGTTGTGATAGTTGTGGTAAGTCCTAAACCTAATTTCCTTATTTTAAATTGTTCAATGGTTAGGGTTTGGGTTAGTGATGAACATAAAACCCAATTTGCTAGTGTTTTGGGGGTTTTTTGGGTAAGTTTGGGTCATGAGGACTCATAGATGACTAACCTAGGGTTTTGAAATGTTAAATTGTGTATATTAGTCTTAAAATGTTAGTAAATCACTAGCTCACTTTGTTGTTTTGTAAATGGGTGTATTTGGGTTGTGGGTGACCCAAGTAGGTGTGTTGACCTCGAAATGGGTCAAGAGAGTCTTGAATGACTTAGTGGTGTATAGTTGGGCGATTTAGTACCATGGTCACTAGTTCTAGTGATTTTTGGTAGATTTGGGCCTATGATTGGTATTATGAGAACAAAGGGGTGAACATTTACCCTAAGTGGTCTATTGGGCGGGTTAGGAGCCCCATTTAGATAAGTGTTGATTGTATGTTAATATCATAGGTGATTTTCGTTGACGGTTAAAGATCTTGTGGGCTTACCTTCATTTTGGATACAAGGTGAGTGGAATAATTATATGCATATGTATATAATGTATTTATTTGTATGCTATGGTATGAACCAAAGAGCCGGTAGTGCCATAGTATGTGCGTTTGTGCTATGATGTAAACCAAAGAGCCGGTAGCGTCATAGTACGTGTGTTGTAGTGTGAACCAAAGAGCCAGTAGCACTACGGCACGAGTTGTTAGAGTGTGAACCAAAGAGCAGGTAGCACTTTAGCGCGAGTATGACTCGGGTTGTGATGTGAACCAAAGAGCCGGTAGCATCATAACCGATGCGTATGGTGTGAACCAAAGAGCCGGTAGCACCATAACGCGAGAATCGTTAACCATGGTTGTGTATTGTATTGTAGCATATTGTATTATGTTGATTATATGTTATTGATTATGCTAGTTGCGGTTTTGGAGATTATTAGCTTCATACTTAAGATGGTATGCTAATTGTATTTCCAGCAAGTATGCGGTATGTGTGTATGTGATTGCAAGTAGGTATATTATATATGTATGTGTATAATTGTTGCATTCACTAAGCCTTGCTTACCCTCTCGTTGTTTACCTTTTTATAGGCTCGGGCATTGACAAGGGTAAGGGCGTTCGGTTGGATTAGAGATCCCGCTTGTTTGATAGGGGACGCTTTTGGATGTGTTAGTTTTTGGAAGTTCGGCCAAGATTTGGGTAGTTTAACCCCAAACACCATGCTCTAGTGTAGTTTGGAAATTAAACTAGCACGGTCGAAACTTGTATATTTTGAACAAAATGTGTAATTTGGGCCGATGTGGACCCGACGTTGTAAAACTTGTTTTGGTGATGGAAATCCTTTAGTTTATCTTATAATAACATGTTGTGAAAAGGTTTTCGCTTCAAAGTGTCGGGAAGCGGGTTTTTCGCTCATGTAAGTTGGGCCCCGTGATCAGTTTCTGGTAGTTCATTGGGACTCCGTCCTAAAAGGCTGGATGCCGTCCTGGCCCTTGGAGCTGGACGCCGTCCAGAATGCTGGACGCCGTCCAGATGTACTGACCCAGAATTTTTTTTTTAAGGCGTGTTTTTGGGTATAACGAGGGTTGGGTCATTACAAGTGGTATCAGAGCATGGTCTAAGGGATTTAGGCTACTTGAGATAGGTGCCTAGACTTAGACTTGTATTGTGTATGCGCTTTATACAGGACTTGTAGGAGATGGGTTGGACCGGGGATTTGTTAGTGCCTAGGTTTAGGTGAACTAACTATGCGCTAATTGTTTTGTATTTTATTTGCAATCATCAAGCGAGATAGACGTTGTACTAGCAAGTTAATGCGACGTGCTCGAGTAACAATGATTAGCTACCATTGTTACGGGTTTAAATCATGTCAAACAAGTGATGTACGACGATTGTTGAGCAAGATGGGGCGGTGTGGGATGTACATATATGCTTTAAGTAATGTCTTTTTGTTTCATTGTTTAACCTATTTCCATTTTATAGTATGAAGATGAGAAACGGACCCGAGAACAATGAAGGGGGTACGAGTGAGAATGTCGAGTTCAAGGCCAAGGTTGAGGCCATTATGCAAAGGCGTCATGCGGCCTTCCTAGAGGATGTTAAGAAGATGTTCTTGGATTCGATTGACGAACAAGTAGTCAATCTAGTCAAGGAACAAGTTAAGATTGTTCTTAAAGAGGATAACGTTGGAAGGCGAGACTTCCACTATAAAAACTTCAAAGATGCTCAACCTCCCACCTTTGAAGGTGAACGAGACCCGCTCAAGAGTGCTATATAGATCTCCGATATGGAGGGGATTTTCGTACTAGTTAGTGCCCTCTCGATAAAAAGACGAGGTTTGGTAGTAGCATGATGAGGGGTGATGCCAAGTTGTGGTGGGATGCGAAAATCTGACTTTATGGTGAAGAAAAAAGTATGAGTTTGATGTGGGACGAGTTTAAAGAAGAATTTTTCAAGGAGTACCGAACTTCGGCCGATCTTTCAAGGCTTAAGGACGAGTTACGTACTTTAGGGCAAGGGTCAATGGATTTGAACACTCTCAAGTCCACATTCTTATCAAAGACTCAATTTTGCCCGGAGTATGTCGGGAATGATCATATGTTGAAAGAAGATTTCTACCGAACCTTGAATGATAACTATCAAGAAAGGATTAGTAGGAATTCGGTGAAGACTTTTGATGAATTGTTTGATATCGCTAAGGGTTTTGAGTCGCTTGCTCCGAGAAAGAGTGACTTCACCTTTGGCAAACGAAAATTTGAAGCTGCTAGCCACTCGAACAGGAAGAGCAAGAATGTGACCTAGAGTGTCGGTAGTGTGAAAAAGGGGGCTTCTAAGAGTTTTGGACCCATGTGCTACAATTGTGGTCGACAATGGCACTTGGCCCGTGATTGTACGAACTCATCTTCCAACAAAATAGTTTGTTTTAATTATAATAAAGAGGGTCACCGAAGGACGGAATGTCCCGATTTGAGGGGTGATCAAGTTAAGAAGCTAGAAAAGGCGGCGGGGACAGCGAGGGGATGAAATTATTTAATGACCCATGATGAGGCAAAGCAATCCAACGAAGTTGTCTCAGGTACTTTCATGGTTAACTCTAATCCGACAAGGATGCTATTTGATAGCGGTGCTAATCTATCGTTTGTGTCTCCGTGTTTTGTGTCTAAGCTTGATAAACCTTTAGCTAAGTTAAGTCATCCGGTAGAAGTTGAAATAGCGGATGGTAAGACGGTGCTAGGGGTTGATGTTTGTAACGATTGTGATATTGTGTTTGGTTCCGAAACGTTTAAAATTGATCTTATCCCGATGACCCTGGGTGAATTCGATATTGTTGTTGGTATGGATTGGATCGATCGTCATAGAGCCGATATTGCATGCCATGAAAAATCTATTCGTGTGTAGACCCCAAGTGGGGGAGAGTTAATTATTCATGGCGAGAGACGAAGAAGACTTGTGCCATTATGCACTTATGCACGGGCACGTGTTTTCCTTGTTAGTGGTGGCATGGATTTTCTTGCTCATGTAGTTGATACTTGTGAAGAGCCACCATCCATTCATGAAATTCCGGTGGTTAGTGAATTCGAAGACATTTTTTCGGATGAATTACCGGGTATTCCGGCGGAAAGACAAGTTGAATTTTGCATTGAGTTGGTTCCGTGGGCTACTCCCATTGCTAAAACTCCTTATCGTTTAGCACCAACGGAGATGCAAGAGTTGTTAAATCAAACCCAAGAGTTGCTTGAAAAGGGTTTTATTCGACTGTGTGCTGCACCATGGGGCGCTCCGATTTTATTCGTGAAGAAGAAGGATGGTAGTATGCGAATGTGCATCGATTATCGAGAGTTGAATAAAGTGACGATCAAGAATCGTTATCCATTGCCTCGGATTGACGATTTGTTTGATCAACTCCAAGGCGCGACTTATTTTTCTAAAATTGACTTACGATCCCGCTATCACCAAATGCAGGTCCGTGAGGAAGACATTGAGAAAACGGCTTTTTGAACGCGTTACGAGCATTTTGAGTGTGCCAACCTATGTTGGACAAGTCGGTAATTGTGTTCATTGACGACATACTTGTCTATTCGAAAAGTATGAAGGAACATGAACATCATTTGCGTGGTGTGTTGAAGACGTTGCGGAAGGAGAAGTTGTATGCAAAATTCTCCAAATGTGAATTTTGGCTAAGGGAAGTTCAATTCCTTGGCCATTGATGTGTGCAGCGGGGTGTATATGAAATAGGTTATATTTTACTACGAAATACGACGAAATATTACACAAGTTTTAATTATTTATTTATAGAATGGATATACTTAAACCTTGCTACAACACTTATAGGCAGTGTACCTAATCGTACAGTAGTGTAGTTTTTAGTAAGTCCGGTTCGTTCCACAGGGAAAAAAAATCTTTAAACAAAGCTTAACGCTATATTAGTTTTATTTTATAAAAATACAAATATATATATATATATATATATATATATATATATATATATATATATATATATATAAGTAATATTATTATTATAAAGGGGGGTTTTTACCGTTTAATGACCGGTTTGTCGATTTTTAAAACTTTAGTCGCAGTTAAAACCTAATGTAAAATATTAAAAATAAATACAACTTAATTTAAAGCGTAAAGTAAATAACGATAATGAAATTGCGATAAATAAAAGTGCGATAAAATAAAATTGCGATAATTAAAAAGTACGATAATTAAAAGTGCAATTAAATACAATGATAATAAATAAAAGTGCGATAATTAGAAGTGCAATTAAATATAAAATAAAGGAAATTAAATATGAAATAAAATAATTATGCTTATTTAAACTTCCGTAATCATGATGTTTGACGTGTTGATTTTAGTTTTATGCCCATGGGTTAATTGTCCTTTATCCTAGATTATTCAATATGTCCGTCTGGTTTTTGTCCATAACAGTCCATCAGTCATAAATATAAAGTGCGAGTATCCTCGTCAAATTATCCTTATACCCGAAGTCAAATATTCCAACTAATTGGGGACTTAAACTGTAACAAGGTTTTAATACTTCGTTATCAATTATGCCAAGTGTCCTTGTACATAATTTCACCCCTGTTTTAATAATTCTAGTGGCTATTAATCCATTCCTGTGTCCGGTTAAATGAACGATTATTCGTACATATAAATACCCTGCCCATCGTGTCCGATCGAGTGTATATGGTTATTTATAGGGACGTCCAATTGTAAATCTTTATATTAAAATTAACAAACTATCATTTAGTTAAACAAATATAAAGCCCATTAATAGCCCATAGTCTAATTTCTACAAGTGTCGTTCTTTTGTCCAAACCCCAATTATGGTACAAAGCCCAATTACCCAATTTTAGTAATTAGCCCAACATCATGATTACTTCGTTTTAAATAAGCATAATAATAACTTAGCTACGAGACATTAATGAAAATAATATAAACATAACTTACAATGATTAAAAATAGCGTAGCGTTACACGGACAGAATTTCGACTTACACCCTTACAACATTCGCTAACATACCCTTATTATTAGGATTTAAAATTAAAATTAAAATTAAAATATAAATTATATATATATATATTTACGTATATATTGAGAGAGAGATAGATTATGGATATATAAAAATGATCAGAATTTGTTGGGTTTTATAGGGATTTTCGAATTTGACTGCTCCGCAACTCGCGGTATTTTTGCTCTTCAAACTCCGCGAGTCGCGGAGTTTGAAATTCCAGCTCACTCCAATTTGGATCTTAGTCTGCCGACGGTTTATTATATAAATATAATATATATATAATTTATATAATTAATTATATATTATATTATATTTATATACATAGTTAACTTGTAATTTTTAGTTCGTTGCGTCGAGCGTTGAGAGTTGACTCTAGTCCCGGTTCCGGATTTTCGAACATCCTTGCGTACAATTTAATATCTTGTACTTTGCGTTTTAAATCTTGTACTCTTGTAATTTTGAGACGTTTCTCATCAATAATTGGAACCTTTTTTATTGTATTTTGTACTTTTGAGCTTTTTGGTCGTTTGCGTCTTCAATTCGTCGAATCTGTCTTTTGTCTTCACCTTTTATTATTTAAACGAATATCACTTGTAAATAGAACAATTGCAACTAAAAGCTTGTCTTTCTTGAGGAATAGTGCTATGAAATATATGTTCGTTTTTAGCATTATCAAATATTCCCACACTTGAGCGTTGCTTGTCCTCAAGCAATATAGTCTTTGAAATACTAGAATCACTTCTTTATTCTTCACACTTTGTACATCAGTGATTTCTTTACGGCGGTATAAACAATGGTAGTAACGATATGGTTTACAGTCCCACATGACTATAAAAATTTAGATCCATTAAGAAATTGGATCTTTATGAAAACATTTGATCTTTTTGAAAATTAAATCTAGCTTTTACCCTAGATAAGTTTTCCGGAATAACCCTTCATCGGTGTTTGCAAATTCTTTTTGTGGGCTTGGTGGGTTTCAGATTTGAAAATTTTAGCTCAAAACTTGCAGTTTTGTGTCACCCACTTGCTAACCTTGTATTAGGAAAGCAACACGTCCAGTATACTTGCTCCGTATATTACCTTTCGGTAAACTACCGTCCGGTTGTAAAGGAAAGCGTTGAACAAGCAACTGTTAAGGCAATGTCCCCTGACATGCTTTTAATTATGGTCTATAACGTGTCGGACGCAATTACTATCCTTGGTAGGAGCAATAGTAAAGCTCACCCTTATAATTTTTCGGTCTGGTACAAGGTCCTGTCTTTGACCATGCTATGCAACCACCGTTCTTACGGTTGATACCCGATTTGGTTCAGATGACCTAATGAATTCCAGGTGAATTCCTAGGATTTTACGTTCAATGGTAATGAACGCATTGAAAATAGGTTTTCAGAAAACAAATCGGTTTGAAATTTTGATCAAAATATTTTCTCGTTCAAGCTCGAGTTTAGATATCATTGAATTCCATGAGTTTGTAATTCTCAATCTTTAAGGTCAATCTCAAGGATTGAGTAATATCAGGCTTAAAAGCTGATTTTTAATCTTTAAGGAGATTATCCTTTCTGGGGATCTGATTCATTAGTCTTATCCAGCTAATTTGCACGGTTTTCCTCCCCATTTTACGAGACAGATCCTCTCATGGTTAAGATAATTCTGACCACTTGGTGACCCTGTTTTTTGCTGAGGTCCGTGGATTTCCTGCTGATTTTAGAGATGACTTTTCTAGATTTTTCGTCAACCTACAGCTGGTCTGGACGACAACTTCATGACCTAAATCAAGAAGCGCGTTTCTTTTTCGGAAGACTTTACTTCCTTTTAATGATGGAATTGATTCATCGTGTAGATCCATCTTTCTTACAGTAAATCGGGTAAAACTTTTTAGTTTAGTCCAAAACAAAAGTATTTTCAATTATTTGTACAAAAATATGTGATATATGTTTTAAATAACTTGGTGAATTTTCCCACACTTGGCTTTTATTTTTCCTTTTTGTTCTCCTCTATTCTATTTTAAATGAATTCTAACATTTTGGTTTGTTTCTCAATTTATGTCCTTTCCGAGGTAACAATAATTTCGGTGTTAACACCTAGTTTTATTGTTCATAAATATGTATAAACATAATTTTGAGTTCATTTAATTGAAAATTTTGAAAAATTTTACTAGAATTGGGTAGTCAGTATATAAGACTAGGACTGTTCTTTGTTATCAAAGAGCACTAGATTCTAATACAACTACTGCTTTACTATTATTTTTAATGGTAACCAAGTGTATAAAGTAAAAATTTTAAAATCCGAAAGATTTTAACCCCTTCCCACACTTAAGATCTTGCAATGCCCTCATTTGCAAGAAATCAGTAACAATTTAAATTATTGAGGGTGATTAGCGTAGAAAAATGATTAAATTTTACCAAAGTTTCCAAACATATTGTTATTTGTGTTGAATGATAAATGGTGCACATCATTTGTTCATTCCGTCTTGTCGTTATTTCACATATATTTTTCATCTTGTCCTCAAAATTAGTTGCTTTTGCTGAACTTAATGTCAGTCTTTGAAAATGCGTTGTTTTACCCTGTTGTGTACATAAGATAAACTGCAAACATATATACATATTTTTGAAGTTTGGTATAATACCCCACATTCAAAAATTATTAAAATCTAAAAATAAAAGTTAAAAAATTATAAAAACTATTACAATATCAACATAAGTGTTAAATGTAGTAACATTACAAAAATAAAATAAATAAAACTAAATAAACTAGGGTTGTTACTGATACCAGTAGGGGTTCCATGCATAACCATATGTGTTATAAAATGCTTCAGCTGGGTTATAAGTAGGATACGGTGGTTGTATCTCTATAGACCAGGGAGGAAATATGGGCGTTGGAGTAGGAATATAATTTTTACCTACATGTTGGCAATGAGCTATGATTTGGTTTTGATGAACTTGCCAATCTTCAAATGCTCGATGTCTAGCATTTTCATACTCTTGTGAAGCTATAAACCTTTGCATTTCTGTCATTTCATTTCCCCCTCCCACATTACCTTGCTGTTGATTTCTCTCAACCTGTGGATGTCTACCATTATATCGTACTGCGGCGTTATTTCGCCTCTTCAAAGCCTTAGCACCATGATATACATTTAAACCAATTGTATCGTGGGGTTCTGGTTCTTCGATTAATAATCCCCCCCGACTTATATCCACATTGAGATACTCAGCAATTAATGTAATAAATATACCACCTCCTATTATACTGTACGGTCTCATCCCCCTAACCATAGCTGATAAATAATAACCCACACAATAAGGTATACTTACAGCGCTTTATGGGTCTTGAATACACATGTGGTAAAACAAATCCTGTTCATTTACCTTTTCCTTATTCT
The DNA here is from genome assembly GCF_046630445.1 of Rutidosis leptorrhynchoides. Taxonomy (NCBI): domain Eukaryota; kingdom Viridiplantae; phylum Streptophyta; class Magnoliopsida; order Asterales; family Asteraceae; genus Rutidosis; species Rutidosis leptorrhynchoides. The sequence continues at coordinate 29,451,947 of NC_092342.1, forward strand.
TACCTCGTTGTGTAATCGAATTGGCTAAAAACCTGTGAATTACTCTTAATTCAGCTCTATCTATATCCAAATAAGAGTAATTTCCCCCTTTAAATCGGTGATGGCTAGTCATTTGACTCCATACACCATGCGTATCAAAACTTTCGTCTATCCTCCTACCATTTAATATCAACCCTCGACAATCGGCAGATGCTAGCTCCTCAGGCGTATATATACGTAAGGCCTGAGCCATGTCTAGTAGAGACATATGGCGCATCGAAACTCCTAACAAAAAATCTAATAAAAGATCGATCGGTTAAACTAGCTACCCGATCATTTATTTCTATACTACACAATAATTCTTCACACCATACTTTATATACAGGTCTACGCATGTTGAATAATCGTACCCAATCGTTAAAAGTAGAATTACCATACCTCTGTGTAAGTAATTCTCTAATTGGCCTGGCCAATTCTACAGCTTCTAACGGTTCCCATTCTATTACCCTAGGTACTTCAACAGCTTTAGAATGAAGAGTATGCAAGCCCCTTTGGTATTTTGGATAATCTATCCAAAGTCTGTCAAATCTCAAGTTCGGGTGCAAATCTTCCAAGTGCATATCTGAAAATGTCATAACTGGATGAGGTATATCTTGTTTGTAATAGTTATCAACATCTTGTTGTTCCGCATTCTCAGGAGGAGCATTGTGAGCTTGGGATGAATATTCACCCATTTCAGTCTGCAAAACACATCAAACACAATTTTTGTGCATCCAAATATGCATTAGTGTCAGCAAAATCATCAATCAAAATAATTACAATGACATGTTCAATTTATATCAAACTTATGCTCATTTTCATATTTTTATCAAATCTACACTTTTTCAAATAAGCATATACGAAAATGTTCACCAAGTTCATAAGCATTCAACTCAAATAACATGTCAAAATAATCATTATTAGCAATTAAACAAGTTTCATATGGCATTATCTCTCAAAAATCAAGTTCATGAATTTTAGACTTGAAAAAATCCACTTTAATTCTCAAAAATCATGTTTAGGCTCAAAGTTTGGATCATTTAACTACCTAAACATGTTACACTACTTAATTTAGCAATAATTCATGACAAAAATCGGCCATAACCTGTTTATATCAAAAAGCCCCAAATTTGCTCAAGAACACAAACCCTAGATTACTCAAAATTTGAAGTTTAAGGCTTCTAATCATGTTAAATAGCATTAATCTAGGTTATACAAGCATAATACATAAACAATTTAAGCATAATTACACTAAAAAGCATCAAAATCGAATTGGGTATAAAATTGCTCAAGAACACTAATTTTCGGATTAAATGGTGTTTAGGTGTAGAAATTTACAGTTTTCCTTGAGTAATTCCTTGATAGCATCCTTCTCAACATGATTTTGTGAAAGATTTGATGAAAAATGGTGAAAATTTACGATTTTCGTGTGTGTTTTTGGGTGTTTTTCGCAGTATTTTGTGGGTGTTGGGTTGGGGACTGATCTGTTCTTGTGTATATATTTTTTTCTGGAATTTTTATCCTCCGCGACTTGCGGTGATATTCCCCTTCAAACTCCGCGACTCGCGGAGTTTGTATTTTTTTTTTTTTTTTTTATAAAAATCTTTAACTTATAAAATAATTAAGTAATTAATTTTAAAATTTTGTTTCCCTTGTTATTTAGGACGAGGTCGTTTCGGATCGATGTCCTAGTCCGTCCATCGACAAAATTTTAAAATTTGTCTATTTAAAGCGCGGTTTTAAAAGCTTAGATTTTTGGGTTTTTTTTTTTAATATTTTTGGCATACTTTAATTCAATAAGATTAAAAATAATGATAATAAAAGTTCTCGTCCCTCCCTCGGGTAAAGCAATTTCGGTTCAAAGACCTAGTCTTCAACTTACGACGAATTTTAAAAATCATATTTTTAACTTAGCGACATAAAGTAAATTTTTGTTTTTAAATTCACACAACTTAAATTTAAAAATGCATAAAATTAAAAAATCACACCAAACTTAATTAAAAATGCATAATATTAAAAATTCACACCAAACTTATATTATATTTTTGTTTTTATACATACAAACTTATATTAAAAATATTAATTTTTCAAATATTGACAAACTTAAATATATTGATTTTACAAAGTTCACAATATTAATTTAAGATTTATATATTAATTTTAAAAACATGGTAAAAATAAAATTAAAAATCTTTTTGGCTTTTATCCCACTTTAATCAATCAAATATTATCAAAAATATGCGCCCCTCTTTTCGATAAAGTAATTTCGGTTCCATGACCTAATTTAACTCATGACGAATTTTTGAAATATTTTGGGTTGATTGATTAAAGATATTTATACCTTAAGAATAAACGTTAAATTTCGTAGTGATGTAATAAATTTTTGTATGATATCAACAATTTCGGTCGCCAAACCTAATTTTATTCAATACCAATTTAATACTTTATAGCGAACAAATTAGCGTTTATTATCAAAAGGTTAAAAATAAAAATAAAAATAAAAACTGTACAAACTTATCTGTGAGATAGTATTCTTAGTGATATGCTCTATCCCACTCATAAGATAGTCGGTTTAATTGGTTTTCCATGGCTACATAGGCTTAACCTCGAGCATTCGGTGTTTTTTCTTCTAAACATATGAACGGTCCGTCTCTGCATAAAGTAACAAATTCGGTGTTTGAATAGGTTTGATTATTTGAACATTTACCTCCATGTGACCATTTTCCGTATTTGTGACATCTTTCAAGGTGTCGTGCTCTTCTTTTCGCTGCGGATTTTGATTTTCCTTTACCAAATTGTAACTTATTATCTACGCATCTGGATTCTTTTCTTACTCCGTCCAATCTTTCTCTGATTACTGATACCAGTTCACTCGGAAGTATGTCATTATTACGTTTAGTAATCAAAGCGTGTAGCATTAGACCATGGTTTAGTTCACAGGAAGTCTTCATTTCGTAAAAACCTAAAAAAAAAAAATTCAGAATGGGGGGAGAAGACTAGTTCTTTAGGGTCTGCTAGGGAAAGACCATTCGGGTTCCATTTTCGAGAACTACACGAAAACAGAAAATCTAACTCTAACAGAAATACATATTATCCTTTAAAGACTTGATTCTCCCCACACTTAGTTAGCTGTGGTATCGAAATTATGATTAACTTCATTGTCAACTTCCATCGGACCATGTATGTAATGTTTAACTCTGTAACCATTAACTTTAAATTCAATCCCATTTGAATTTATTAATTCTACTGTTCCGTATGGGAAAACTCTTTTGACTATGAATGGTCCAGACCATCTTGATTTCAATTTTCCAGGAAATAGCTTGAATCGTGAATTGAAAAGAAGAACTCTGTCTCCTTCTTTAAATTCTTTTGAACTTCTGATTCTTTTATCATGCCATTTCTTCGTTCTTTCCTTATAGATTAACGAATTTTCGTATGCTTCATGTCTTAATTCTTCTAATTCGTTTAATTTACTTAACCGTAGACGTCCAGCTTCATGTAAATCAAGATTACATGTCTTCAAAGCCCAAAATGCTTTGTGTTCAATTTCTACTGGAAGATGACATGCTTTTCCGTAAACGAGTTTAAAAGGTGTGGTTCCAATTGGAGTTTTGTAGGCTATTCTAAAAGCCCAGAGTGCATCCTCCAATTTAATGGACCATTCCTTCGGATTTGATCCTACGGTTTTCTCTAGAATACGTTTTAAAGCTCGGTTGGTATTTTCAACTTGTCCACTAGTTTGTGGATGATATGCGGTGGAGATTTTATGAGTTACTCCATATCTTTTAAGAACTTTCTCAAGTTGATTATTACAGAAATGAGTTCCCCGATCACTTATTAAAGCTTTCGGTGTTCCAAACCTTGCAAAAAGACGTTTTAAGAAGTTGACTACAACTCGTGCATCGTTAGTTCGGAGAGCTTGTGCTTCCGCCCATTTAGATACATAATCAATGGCTACGAGAATATAGAGATTATTATGAGATTTTGGAAATGGACCCATAAAGTCAATACCCCAAATGTCAAATACTTCACATACTTGAATGACATTTTGTGGCATTTCATCACGTTGACTTATTTTTCCGACCCTTTGACAAGCATCACAGGATTTGCAAAGAAGGTGTGCATCTTTGTAAATTGTAGGCCAATAGAATCCAGCATCGTAAACTTTTCTTGCTGTTAGTTGAGGCCCATAATGCCCTCCTGTTGGTCCTGTGTGACAATGGTTTAAAATTTTACTAGCTTCATCTTCGAATACACATCGGCGTATTATTCCATCTGGACAACTTTTAAACAAATGTGGGTCTTCCCAGAAATAGTGTTTTATATCACTGAAGAATTTCTTTCGTTTTTGGTACGATAATCCTTTTTCAAGGAATCCACATACTAAGTAGTTTGCATAGTCTGCAAACCATGGAATTTCATTATAATCTATCTTCAATAGATATTCATCAGAAAAGTTGTCTTGTATGGCCGATTCATTTAGAACTTCTAATTCGGGATTTTCAAGACGAGAAAGATGATCAGCGGCAAGATTTTCTGCTCCTCTTTTATCTCGGATTTCAATATCGAACTCTTGTAAGAGTAAGATCCAACGGATTAATCTTGGTTTGGCATCTTGTTTCGAAAATAGGTATCTAAGAGCAGAATGGTCGGTATAGACCACCGTTTTAGCTAGAACGAGATATGAACGAAATTTGTCAAAAGCAAAGACAATAGCAAGGAGTTCTTTTTCAGTAGTTGTATAATTTTTTTGTGCTCCTTGTAACGTCTTACTAGCATAATATATAGGTTGAAATCTTTTTTCAATCCTTTGTCCTAAAACGGCTCCCATTGCAAAATCACTTGCATCGCACATTAGTTCAAACAGTAGATTCCAATTTGGTGTTATCATGATCGGCGCATTAGTGAGTTTTTCTTTAAGAATATTAAAAGATTTGATACATTCATCTGAAAAGATGAATGGAGCATCCTTTTCTAGGAGTTTATTCATAGGAGTGGCAATTTTAGAAAAATCTTTTATGAAACGTCGGTAAAAACCGGCATGTCCTAGAAAACTCCTAACTCCTCTAACATTGGTGGGATGTGGAAGTTTAGCAATTACATCTACTTTAGCTCTATCCACTTCAATTCCTTCCTTTGAAATTTTATGTCCAAGAACAATGCCTTCTTTAACCATGAAATGGCATTTCTCCCAATTAAGAACTAGATTTGATTGTTTGCATCTAATAAGCATTCGTTCAAGATTAACTAGACATGTTTCAAATGTATCACCGAAGACTGAAAAGTCATCCATGAAAACTTCTATGCATTCTTCTATCATGTCGTGAAAAATCGCCATCATGCACCTTTGAAAGGTTGCAGGGGCGTTGCAAAGTCCAAATGGCATGCGTTTGTAAGGAAAAGTACCATAAGGGCACGTGAACGTGGTTTTCTCTTGATCTTCGGGTGCTATTGGAATTTGAAAGTATCCGGAAAAACCATCTAGAAAACAATAGTAACTATTTCCGGCTAATCTTTCCAACATTTGATCAATGAAAGGTAAGGGAAAGTGATCTTTTCTGGTGGCGTCATTTAATTTTCTATAAACAATACATACACGCCATCCTGTTACAGTCCTAGTAGGAATAAGCTCATTTTTCTCATTTGTGATAACAGTAATGCCACCCTTCTTAGGCACGCATTGAACTGGGCTTACCCATGGACTATCAGAGATCAGATAAATTAAACCTGCATCTACCAGTTTAATTATTTCTTTTTTAACAACATCTTGCATATTAGGATTTAGTCTTCGTTGGCGTTACACATACGTTTTATGACCTTCTTCCATAAGGATTTTATGTGTGCAATATGAAGGACTTATTCCTTTAATATCATGAATCTTCCATGCAATGGCTGGTTTATGAGCTTTCAACACAGAAATGAGTTGTGATTTTTCATTTTTAGTAAGAGAAGACGATATTATTACAGGTAATTCAGATTCACCATGTAAATAAGCGTATTCCAAATGGTTTGGAAGTGGCTTTAACTCTAATGTCGGTGGTTCTTCTATCGATGATTTATATCGATATCTGTCTTCTTCTTTTAGCATTTGAATTTCTTCTGTTATTGGTTCATATCCATTAGCTATTAGTGTAGCTAACATTTCAGCTTCAACAATTGGTTCAGTTCCTTCTCCTAAAGAACATTCTCCTGTTCCTTGTAATTCTGGAAATTCTTCTAACAATTCTGCATGTGAATCTATAGTTTGAATATAATAGCATGTATCATCTGCAGATTGCGGTTTTTGCATAGCTCTATGAACTAAAAAGGTAACACTCTCGTCCTCTATACTTAGGGTCAGTTTCTTACCAAACATGTCTATCATTGCTTTAGCCGTGTTTAAGAATGGTCTTCCTAATATGAGAGGAACTTGAGAATCTTCTTCCATGTCCAGAACAACAAAATCTACTGAAAATACTAAAGTACCAACTTTAACTAGCATGTTCTCCATTATCCCTCTAGGATATTTTATTGATCAATCGGCTAGTTGTATGCTTCTTCTTGTTGGTTTCAATTCTCCAAGGTCTAGTTTAGCGTATAGTGAATACGGCATTAAATTTATACTAGCACCTAAATCTGCCAATGCTTCTATTGAACTGAGACTTCCCAGAAAACATGGAATTTTGAAACTACCCGGATCAGATAGTTTTTCTGGTATCTTATTCAACAGCACTGCTGAACAATTAGCATTCATAGTAACAGCCGAGAGTTCTTCCATTTTCTTTCTATTCGTGATCAGATCTTTCAAGAATTTAGCATATCTAGGCATTCCTGAAATCACATCAATGAAAGGAAGATTGACATTTATTTGTTAAAACATATCCAAGAATTTGGATTGCTCGGCTTCAAGTTTCTCTTTTTTCATTTTACTCGGGTAAGGAAGTGGTGGTTGGTATGGTTTAACATAAGGTTTAGCCTTAACTGTGTTATCTTCATTAACCTTTTTAACTACCGGTTCTTTTTCCTTATCTTGATCAGGTTGTGGTTCTTGTGGAAGAGGAATAGTTTCATCAGAAGTTACAGATATTTCAGGTGGTTTAAGTGTTGTACCACTTCTTGTGGTAATGGCTTTAGCTGTTTCATTCCGGGGGTTAGCATTTGTATCACTAGGTAAACTTTCCGGTTTTCTTTCACCAATTAACCTTGCTAGGTTACTTACTTCTTGTTCCAGATTTTGAATAGAAGCTTGTTGATTTCTAAATGCTTGAGCATTTTGTTCATTAGTTTGTTTCTGAGATGTGAAAAACTGTGTTTGAGTTTCAACTAGCTTCGTCATCATATCTTCTAAATTTGGCTTTTTATCATCGGTTTGTGGTGGTTTGTTTTGAAAATTAGGTCTTTGCTGGTTGTAAGTATTGTTGGATACTTGTTGATTACTAGGACCTTGTTGGTTGTTGTATGGAATATTTCAGTTATAATTCTGGTTTTGATTGTAAATCGGTCTTGGCGGTTGATAATTATTCTGATAATTATTTTCAGGCCTTTGGTTTATGTATGAAATATTCTCTCTTTGTTCCATTGTTAATTCAATACTGAGACAATCTTTTGTCAAATGTGGTCCTCCACACTGCTCACAACTAATTCGTATTAAGTGGATATCTTTAGTCATCTTTTCCATTCATCTCTCGACAGCATCTATCTTTGCTGAAATGGAATCTAAGTCATGGCTAGAATCGGCTCTAGCTGCTTTAGATGATCTAACGATATCTTTTTCTTGGTGCCACTCATGTGAGTGGGAAGCATTGTTATCAATAATTTTGTAAGCATCAGTTTCGGTTTTCTTCATAATAGAACCACCAGCTGCTATATCGATGTCTTTCCTTGTAGTGATGTCGCATCCTTGGTAGAATATTTGTACTATTTGACAGGTGTCTAAACCATGTTGCGGACATCCTCTCAATAACTTTCCAAATCTTGTCCACGCCTCATATAGAGTTTCATTTGGTTTCTGTGTGAACGTAACAATTTCTCCTTGAAGTCTTACGGCTTTAGATGCCGGAAAGAATTGTTTAAGAAAATTTTCAACTAAAACATCCCATGTATCAATCGCCCATTCAGGTAACGATTCCAACCAATCTTTGGCTTCTCCCTTTAAAGTCCAGGGAAATAACATGAGATATATCTGTTCATCCTCCACTTCTCGGATTTTAAATAGTGTGCAGATCCTATTAAAGGTACGAAGATGTTCATTTGGATCTTCCTTCGGCGCACCACTAAATTGGCATTGATTAGTCACCATGTGTAGAATTTGTCCTTTGATTTCATAATCTGGCGCATTAATGTCTGGATGAGTAATTGCGTGACCTTGGCCAGTGCGTTTAGCTCTCATTCGGTCTTCCATACTTAAAGGTTCCAGATTTTCCATAATTGAATTTGTTGAATCTGAATCAATAGAGGATTCTGATTTAATGGTTCGTTCCTCAACAATCTCTGTTTGAATAATTGGTGGTTCCGGAGGAAAAATTAATGGTTCAGGATCTATGAATCGTCCCTGAATATTTTCCGGATTCTCAATTGTGAGGTCGGGTTCAAAAAACGGATTATCGAAAATTTGAATTGGGGTACTTGGTCGACTGGATGACGATTCTAAAGAAAAATCAACGGCGGTAATATTTGCTAGATGTCTTGATCTAGTTACAGGTGGTGAACGTACAAAAGGTGGTAAACGTCTTGCTCGGTGCATTCACTGAATATCCTATTAGTTTTTAAAAGGAAAGAAAAAATTATATAAGTTATCCAATTAATAGACTTTTCTGATTTTGCCCACGTTTCGAATAGCCAAAAGATGCAGCAGAGGGACAGGATTCGTTTGGTCTCAATATAATTGAGTACTGTTTGGCTCCAATAACCCGGTCCACGTACAAATCCAACTATTACTACGAACCAGAAAATTTTGATGTCTATCAATTTAACCCCTTAAAATAAATTTTCGTAATTTTAAGAAATTTAGATAAGAAGTAGAATAAAAATCTATGTCCTAAAACTAGAATGGCGAGAAATAAGAAAGAAAAAGAGAGCGTCGAAAAAGGTCGAAAAAGAAAAAGGGTTGAAAAATAAAAGGCGTCGAAAAATAAGAAAGAAAAAGAGTGACTTATAAAACTTTAAAATACTCGACTAACCCAACCTTATTACTATCACTAACTTAAAATTAAAATTGCAAATTGAAATTACTAATTGGAGTGATAATTGATACATAGGTAAAAGCCGTCGAAAAATAAAAATAAGAAAGTAGCGCTTGGAAACTTAAAAAGGAACTAAAAACTAAAAATTAAAAGTTGCGTCTAAAAATATTAAGGCTTACAAGTAAAACTATATCCCAAATGGCAATAACTTAAAAATGAACTAAAACTTAAAAAGGCGTCGCAAAATTCTAAAGCACCTAGATCTTAGTCTAAAGAAAAAGCACTTAAGGAATTTTACGGCAAAGCCTAAAAATCTAGAAATAAAAATAACTATGGCAAAAATTATATTTAAAACTAAATACGAGCAAAAAATACAAATTATTACGCTAAAACAAATAAAAATATACAAAATATAAAAATATACTAAAATTTGTAAAAAGTACAATTTTTATAAAAAATATTATTTTTATATTATTTATTTAATAAAAGTATTAATTTTATAAATTAATTAAACTAAATAAAACTAAATAAAACTAAATAAAACTAAATAAACTAATTAAAACTAAATATTATAATAATAATACCCTAATTAGGGTTTAAAATTAATAATAATAATAATTATCCCGTAAATAAGTACTTTATAAAACTTAAATATTTAACAAACTCTTAAAAATATTTATATTTTTGTTTTTCTTTTTATATTTTCGAATATTTAAAACGTATTTTTACAAAAGTGTATTTTTATAAAAGTAAACTAAAAATAAAAATCTTTTTTTTTATATTAGCGTTGCGCTTCCAGCATTTAAGCTAGATTTTAAGTTCCCCGGCAGCGGCGCCAAAAATACTTGATGTGTGCAGCGGGGTGTATATGAAATAGCTTATATTTTACTACGAAATACAACGAAATATTACACAAGTTTTAATTATTTATTTATAGAATGAATATACTTAAACCTTGCTACAACACTTATAGGCAGTGTACCTAATCGTACAGTAGTGTAGTTTTTAGTAAGTCCGGTTCGTTCCACAGGGGGAAAAAAATCTTTAAACAAAGCTTAACGCTATATTAGTTTTATTTTATAAAAATACAAATATATATATATATAAGTAATATTATTATTATAAAGGGGGTTTTTACCGTTTAATGACCGGTTTGTCGATTTTTAAAACTTTAGTCGCAGTTAAAACCTAATGTAAAATATTAAAAATAAATACAACTTAATTTAAAGCGTAAAGTAAATAACGATAATGAAATTGCGATAAATAAAAGTGCGATAAAATAAAATTGCGATAATTAAAAAGTACGATAATTAAAAGTGCAATTAAATACAATGATAATAAATAAAAGTGCGATAATTAGAAGTGCAATTAAATATAAAATAAAGGAAATTAAATATGAAATAAAATAATTATGCTTATTTAAACTTCCGTAATCATGATGTTTGACGTGTTGATTTTAGTTTTATGCCCATGGGTTAATTGTCCTTTGTCCTAGATTATTCAATATGTCCGTCTGGTTTTTGTCCATAACAGTCCATCAGTCATAAATATAAAGTGCGAGTATCCTCATCAAATTATCCTTATACCCGAAGTCAAATATTCCAACTAATTGGGGACTTAAACTGTAACAAGGTTTTAATACTTTGTTATCAATTATGCCAAGTGTCCTTGTACATAATTTCACCCCTGTTTTAATAATTCTAGTGGCTATTAATCCATTCCCGTGTCCGGTTAAATGAACGATTATTCGTACATATAAATACTCTGCCCATCGTGTCCGATCGAGTGTATATGGTTATTTATAGGGACGTCCAATTGTAAATCTTTATATTAAAATTACCAAACTATCATTTAGTTAAACAAATATAAAGCCCATTAATAGCCCATAGTCTAATTTCCACAAGTGTCGTTCTTTTGTCCAAACCCCAATTATGGTACAAAGCTCAATTACCCAATTTTAGTAATTAGCCCAACATCATGATTACTTCATTTTAAATAAGCATAATAATAACTTATCTACGAGACATTAATGAAAATAATATAAACATAACTTACAATGATTAAAAATAGCGTAGCGTTACACGGACAGAATTTCGACTTACACCCTTACAACATTCGCTAACATACCCTTATTAATAGGATTTAAAATTAAAATTAAAATTAAAATATAAATTATATATATATATTTACGTATATATTGAGAGAGAGATAGATTATGGATATATAAAAACGATCAGAATTCGTTGGGTTTTATAGGGATTTTCGAATTTGGCTGCTCCGCAACTCGCGGCATTTTTGCTCTTCAAACTCCGCGAGTCGCAGAGTTTGAAATTCCAGCTCACTCCAATTTGGATCTTAGTCTGCCGACGGTTTATTATATAAATATAATATATATATAATTTATATAATTAATTATATATTATATTATATTTATATACATAGTTAACTTGTAATTTGTAGTCCGTTGCGTCGAGCGTTGAGAGTTGACTCTAGTCCCGGTTCCGGATTTTCGAACATCCTTGCGTACAATTTAATATCTTGTACTTTGCATTTTGAATCTTGTACTCTTGTAATTTTGAGACGTTTCTCATCAATAATTGGAACCTTTTTGATTGTATTTTGTACTTTTGAGCTTTTTGGTCATTTGCATCTTCAATTCGTCAAATCTGTCTTTTGTCTTCACCTTTTATTATTTAAACGAATATCACTTGTAAATAGAACAATTGCAACTAAAAGCTTGTCTTTCTTGAGGAATAATTCTATGAAATATATATTCGGTTTTAGCATTATCAGCCATATTGTGAACAAAGATGGTATTCAAGTAGATCCGGGGAAGATTAAGGCGGTAAAGAGTTGGGGACGACCGACTACGCCTACGAAAATCCGAAGTTTTCTCGAATTGGCCGGTTATTATCGTCGGCTTATCCAAGACTTTTCTAAATCGCCTCTCCATTGACGAAGTTGACGAGGAAGAACGCGAGATTTAATTGGGAAAACGAGCAAGAAATTGCTTTTCAATTATTAAAAGAAAAGTTGTGCCAAGCTCCGGTGTTAGTGTTGCCGAAAGGTGTAGAAGACATGACGGTTTATTGTGATGCATCATTAAATGGGATCGGTTGTGTTCTAATGCAAAGAGGTAAAGTCATTGCTTATGCCTCTCGATAATTGAAGGAACACGAAACGAGATACCCGACTCATGATCTTGAATTGGCGGCGGTGGTACATGCGTTGAAAATTTGGCGCCACTATTTGTATGGTGTCAAGTGTACGATATATTCGGATCACAAGAGTTTGAAACATCTTTTTGATCAAAGAGATTTGAATTATCATCAACGTAGATGGATGGATGTGGTGAAAGACTATGATTGTGAAATCTTATATCATCCGGGCAAGGAGAATGTGGTCGCGGATGCATTAAGTCGAAATAGTCAACATCCGGCGATACGAGTAGGATCGTTACGCATGATTATTACTAACAATTTTCTTGTAAAGCTCGGTGAGATACAAATTGAAGCTTTTGTTAACAATAAACATGAGGAACGAATCGTGGGGCAAACGGAGTCTATTACCTTAGGCCCGCACGGTTTGTTGTCTTTTCAAGGAAGAGTGTGGGTGCCTAAAATTGGTGATTACCAACGAGTGCTACTTGATGAAGCACATAAGTCAAAGTATTCCATTCACCCGGGCGTAACGAAAATGTATCTTGATTTGAAGAAAGAGTATTGGTGACCGGGTATGAAACGTGATGTTGTAAAGTATGTTGAACAATGTGTCACGTGTTTGCAAGTTATGGTCGAGCACCAAAAGCCGTATGGTAAGTTGAAACCGTTAGAAATTCCTAAATGGAAATGGGAGCACGTTACCATGGATTTCACTACAAAGTTACCAAAGACGGCGAGAACCCAATTTGATATGATTTGGGTGATAGTTGATCATTTGACGAAAAGTGCTTTGTTTCTTCCCATTCGGGAAGCGATATCGTCGGAGACTTTGGCTAAAATATTTATCAAAGAGGTAATATCGAGACATGGGGTTCCTATATCTATCATTTCGGATCGAGATACCCGTTTCACATCTCAGTTTTGGGAAAAGTTTCATGAAGATATGGGTACAGAATTGAAATTGAGCACGGTGTACCATCCTCAAATGGACGGTCAAACCGAACGTACGAATCAAACCTTGAAGGATATGTTACGGGCGTGTATTATCGATTTCGGCGGTAGTTGGGATGAGCACTTACCATTGGTGGAATTCTCGTACAATAATAGTTATCATACTAGTATCGGGATGCCACCTTACGAGATGCTTTATGGGCGGAGGTGTCGAACTCCGATTTGTTGGGGTGAAGTGAGCCAAAGAGAAATCGGGAGTACCGATTTGGTTTTAGAGACTAATAGCAAAATTGATATGATACGGGCTCATTTGAAAGCGGCTCAAGATAGACAAAAGTCGTATGCCGACAAACGAAGGCGATTGATTGAGTTCTAAGAAGGCGACATGGTGATGCTTAAGGTTTCGCCATGGAAGGGTGTTATTCGGTTTCGAAAATGGGGAAAGTTACCTCCTCGGTTTATTGGGCCATTCAAGATTTTAGCTCGTGTTGGTGAAGTTGCTTATCGTTTGGAATTACCCGAAGAGCTTGCGGGGATCCATAATACATTTCATGTTTCCCATCTCCGAAAGTGTCTTGCGGATGATTCTTCATGGATGCCCTTTGATGAAATTGAGCTAAACAACAAGTTAGAGTATGTTGAGGAGCCGATTACTATACTCAATGAGAAGGTCAAACGATTGAGGAATAAAGAGGTGAGAACTTATAAGGTTCAATGGCGTCGTAGTAAAGGTTCCGAGTTTACTTGGGAGCCCGAAGAGTTTGTTTTGGTATATCTTCCTGCTTGTCATGCGGCTTGGATTAAGAGGACGCAATCCGGCCGACTTGTATAATTGTTGCATTCACTAAGCCTTGCTTACACTCTCGTTGTTTACCTTTTTATAGGCTCGGGCGTTGACAAGGGTAAGGGCGTTCGGTTGGATTAGAGATCCCGCTTATTTGATAGGGGATGCTTTTGGATGTGTTAGTTTTTGGAAGTTCGACCAAGATTTGGGTAGTTTAACCCCAAACACCATGCTCTAGTGTAGTTTGAAAATTAAACTAGCACGGTCGAAACTTGTATATTTTGAACAAAACGTGTAATTTAGGCCGATGTGGGCCCGGCGTTGTAAAACATGTTTTGGTGATGGAAATCCTTTAGTTTATCATATAATAACATGTTGTGAAAAGGTTTTCACTTCAAAGTGTCGGGAAGCGGGTTTTTCGCTCATGTAAGTTGGACCCCATGATCAGTTTCTAGTAGTTCATTGGGACGCCGTCCTAAAAGGCTGGACGTCGTCCTGGCCCTTAGAGCTGGACGCCGTACAGATGTACTGACCCATAATTTTTTTTAAGGCGTGTTTTTGGGTATAACGAGGGTTGGGTCATTACATGAGTGTTATATTGGATCGTGAGTATAAAAACATCCATGCATAATTTTTTAACATGTTAATAAATCATAAGCATGTAAGCACATAAGCATGATGAAAAATATAAGGCATGTTAGATGTAGCAAATATTTGTAAGACCCAAGTTCGAATGGTACATATTTGTAATTATAATAAAAAGCTACCCGAATCAGTTCCAGCAGGGGGCGCGGCGCGACCAATAGGTCCGCGGCGCAACCATCGTCAGACGCTGATCCTTTGCTTTATTTAAATTGAAAAAGGGTATTTTAGCACTTTCACATGTTGAACGACTTTAAGGCCTCTAGATCAGTTTTTGGACTGTCATTTACTCCTCTCACACCAACCTTATCTCTTCCACTTCAATTTTAGAGAGAGAAACCATTTAAGAGAGAGATAGAGCTCAAATCAAGGAGGAAGAAGCTTGATTCGGATCAAAACGCGAGTATTAAAGTTGTTCATTTAGTCTCTAGCTACATTTTGATTGTGGTGGTAAGTCTTAACCTTGATTTCCTTATTTTAATTTGTTTAAGGGTTAGGGTTTTGGGTTAGTGATGAACATAAAACCCATTGTTGGTGATTTTGGGAATTTTTTAGGTAAGATTAAGTCATGAGGACTCAAGAATGACTAACCTAGGATTTCAAAGTGATAATTGGTGTTTATGAGTCTTAAATGGTTTGTTAATCACTAGTACACTTTGATATTTAGTAAGTGGGTGTTATTTGGGTATGTTGATGACCCAAATGAGTGTGCTAACCTTGAAATGGGTCAAATGAGTTTTGATGACCTAAGTTGTTAAATGTGTATGAAGACACACTAACCTTGTGTTAATAAGCGTATTAAGACCATATTTGGCTAGTGTTAGGGTTTTGGCAAAGTTGACCTAAAATTATGATTAAGAGTGCAAATGGGTCAAAATTGCACTATGGGTCAAAAATGACACTAGGATGGGAGTTGGTTGACCAACTTGATTATGTGATTGATTATATGCTTAATGTAATAGGTACGTTACATTGAAGGTTGCAAGCTCGATTATCATTCACAAAGGGCGTTAAGGTGAGTGGAATAATTATATGTGTAGGTATATAATGTATTTATTTGTGTAGCGTGAAATGTGGAGTGTCGAGGTTCTAAGACGCCACGTTCCATATGACAAGTGAAGCATCGAGGTGTTAAGATGCCACTCGGGGTGAAGCATCGAGGTGTTAAGATGCCACCCGGGAGTGAAGTGTCGAGGTGTTAAGACGCCACTCCCGAAAGTAAAATTGATGAGTGAAGCATCGAGGTGTTAAGATGCCACTCGGGGTGAAGTATCGAGGTGTTAAGATGTCACCCAGGGGATTAGTGATACGAGGTGTTAAGTACACTAATGGATGTTGTGAACTCCGATGGTCTTTCGCGAGTACCATTCCCTTGTGCGATTGGTTAACCATGGTTTCGTGTAGTAGTTTAGCATATTAAAATGTGTTGATTATATGCTAATGTTTGTGCTAGCTTGTGGTATTTGAGAATTAGCGTTATACTAGCATCTATATTAGTTTGCTAGCGTGTATGCGTTAAATGTGTAAGTGATTGCAAGTAGATATATTATATATGTATGTGTATAATTATTGCATTCACTAAGCATTAGCTTACCCTCTCGTTGTTTACCTTTTTAGGCTCTGGCGTGGACAAAGGCAAGGGTATTTGTTTGGATTAGCGGACTCCCTAATGATTATGCTAGTAAATTGCTTTTGAAGTTCGAACTAGGTTTGGGTAGTTTAACCCCAAACACCATGCTCGGATTTTTGTTTGGTCTTTAAACTTGTGGGTCGAAACTTATATTTTTTTGAAGTGTAAGTGAGCGTATGGAGCTCGGTGGTCTAATACTCGAATTGTGGACGTTAAAACATGTAAACTTTATTTACTTATGCAACGGAAAGCCTTTGTGTTGATGTTTGTCGATTACCGCAAAATTTGGTGTGTGTGTAAAATTTTGTACAAGTCGGAATCAGGTCCAGGCTGGTGCCGCGCCGCGACCCCCTTGGGTCAAGCCGCGACCTTAAACGTGTTTTGGTATCAAATGTTTTAGTAGTTCTGACCTCCAATTTAAGTTGTGGGCCGCGCCGCGGCTAATGGTGGCGCACCGCGATCAGGCGCAGACATCAAGACCTTGTTTTTTAAAAAATATATATATTTTGTGGCGATGTTTATCAGGTTGGGTTATTACAAGTGGTATCAGAGCATGGTCTAAGGGATTTAGGCGACTTGAGATAGGTGCCTAGACTTAGACTTTATTGTGTATGCGATTTTATTCGGGACTTGTAGGAGACGGGTCGGACCGGGATTGGCTAGTGCCTAGTTTATGTGAACTAACCTTGCGCTAATTGTTTTGTGTTGTATTTGCAATCATCAAGCGAGATAGACGTTGTACTAGCGAGTTAATGCGACAGGCTCGCGTAACAATGACTAGCTACCATTGTTACGGGTGCAAATCGTGTTAAGCAAGCAATGTACGACGAGTATTGAGCAAGATGGGGCGGTGTAGTGTACGTATGTCGTTTTCGTTTGTTCTGTTGTTTAATTTATTTCGTTTTATAGAATGAAGATGAGAAACGGGCATGATACTGAAAATGGAGGCCCGAGCGAGGACTCCGAATTCACGGCCAAAGTTGAGGCCATCTTTAGAAAGAAAAAAGCAGAATTTCTTGCGGACGTCCGAAAGGTCTTCCAAGACTCGGTTGATGGGCAAGTAACCGAGTTAATCAATGAGAGAATGAATGCCGCGATCGAAGAGGCATTCGA
This sequence comes from Rutidosis leptorrhynchoides, assembly GCF_046630445.1. Taxonomy (NCBI): domain Eukaryota; kingdom Viridiplantae; phylum Streptophyta; class Magnoliopsida; order Asterales; family Asteraceae; genus Rutidosis; species Rutidosis leptorrhynchoides. The sequence continues at coordinate 29,469,407 of NC_092342.1, forward strand.
GGCTAGAAACATTTATCCTCGTGTTGAAGGGGGTGATGGTAATGGTGGGCATGGAAGGCGAGACTTCCATTACAAGAATTTCAAGGATGCTCAACCTCCTATGTTCAATGGGGTGAGAGATCCGTTGAAAAGCACATGTTGGATCTCCAACATCGAGGGGCTTTCCGTACCGCCGAATGTCCTCCCGAGAAGAAAACGAGATATGGTTCTAGCATGTTGCGTGAAAGAGGCCAAGTTGTGGTGGGATGATAAAATTCAATTGTATGGTGAAGAGCAATGTATGACCTTGTGTGGGAAGAGTTTAAAAAGGAGTTCTTTGGCGAGTATCGAACTCAAGCCGACCTTAACAAAATTCGGGACGAGTTGCGCAATTTGCGACAAGGTTCGATGGACTTGGTTACTCTTAAGTCTACCTTCTTGTCAAAAACTCGCTTTTGTCCGGAGTATGTTGGCGATGACCGAATGTTGATGCTAGATTTCTATCGTACCTTAAACGATGAGTTGAAACGCAAGATTAGTCGGGGAATGGCTAAGTCTTTTGAAGAGTTGTATGAGTTGGCTCGGGGTTTCGAACCGGAGGTTCCGAAAAGAAGTGATTTCTCTTTCTCTAAGAGAAAAATTGAAGGTTCAAGCCATTCGAACTTTTCAAACAAAAAGAACAAGAAGGGTTCCGAAAGTGTTAATAGCGTGAAGAAGGGTGCTTCCGGGGGTTTCTCTTATACGTGCTACAATTGTGGACAAAAGGGTCATATGGCTCATGATTGTCCGAACCCATCTTCCACAAACAAACTCACATGTTTTAATTGTCAAAAGCAAGGACATCGAAAGTTGGAATGTCCCAATTTTTATGGTGATCAAGTGAAGAAGTTAGAGAAAGCGACGGGTGCGGCTAGGGGGCGAAACTACTTGATGACCAATGATGAAGCCAAGCAATCCAACAAAGTTGTCTCAGGTACTTTCATGGTTAACTCTAATCCGGCCAGGATACTTTTTGATAGTGGTGCAAATTTGTCATTTGTGTCTCCGAGGTTTGTGCCTAAACTTAACAACCCGCTAGTTAAGTTGAGTCATCCGGTAGAAGTCAAAATAGCGGATGGTAAGACGGTGCTAGGGGTTGATGTTTGTAAGGATTGTAATGTTGTGTTTGGTAACGAAACGTTTAAAATTGATCTTATCGCGATAACCTTGGGTGAGTTTGATATCGTTGTTGGTATAGATTGGCTCGATTGTTATAGAGCCAATATTGCATGCCATGAAAAGTTTATTCGTGTAAAGGCCCCAAGTGGAGGAGAGCTAATTATTCATGGCGAGAAACGGAGAAGACTTGTGTCATTATGCACTTATGCACCGGCACATCGTTTCCTTATTAGTGGTGGTATGGCTTTTCTTGCCCATGTAGTTGATACTCGTGAAGAGCCACCATCCATTCGTGAAATTTCGATGGTTAATGAATTCGAAGACGTGTTTTCGGATGAGTTACCGGGTGTTCCGGCGGAAAGACAAGTTGAATTTCGCATTGAGTTGGTTCCGGGGGCTACCCCCATTGCTAAAACTCCTTATCGTTTAGCACCGATGGAAATGCAAGAGTTATTAAATCAAACCCAAGAGTTGTTTGAAAAGGGTTTCATCCGGCCGAGTGCCTCGCCATGGGGTGCTAAGGTTTTATTCGTGAAGAAGAATGGTGGTAGTATGCGGATGTGCACTGATTATCGGGAGTTGAAGAAAGTGACGATTAAGAATCGTTATCCATTGCCTTGGATTGACGATTTATTTGACCAACTCCAAGGCACGACATATTTTTCTAAGATTGACTTACGGTTCGGCTATCACCAAATGCGGGTCCGTGAGGAAGATATTGAGAAAACGGCCTTTCGAACGCGTTACGGGCATTTTGAATTTGTAGTTATGTCTTTCGGTCTTACGAATGCACCGGCGGCATTCATGGATCTTATGAACCTAGTGTGCCAACCTATGTTGGACAAAACGGTAATTGTGTTCATTGATGACATACTTGTCTATTCGAAAAGTATGAAGGAACATGAACGTCATTTGCGTGAAGTATTGAAGACGTTGCGGAAGGAGAAATTGTATGCTAAATTCTCAAAGTACGAATTTTGGCTAAGGGAAGTGCAATTCCTTGGCCACATTGTGAATAAATAAGGCATTCAAGTAGATCCGGGGAAGATAGAGACGGTGAAGAGTTGGGAACAACCGACTACGCCTACAGAAATTCGAAGTTTTCTCGGATTGGCCGGTTATTATCGTCGGTTTATCCAAGACTTTTCTAAGATCTCTTCTCCGTTAACGGAGTTGACAAGGAAGAACGCGAGATTTAATTGGGAAAATGAGCAAAAATTGATTTTCAATTGTTAAAAGAGAAGTTGTGTCAAGCTCCGGTTTTGGTGTTACCGGAAGGTGTAGAGGATATGACGGTTTATTGTAATGCCTCATTAAATGGGCTCGGGTGTGTTCTAATGCAACGGGGTAAAGTCATCGCTTACGCCTCTCGACAATTAAACGAGCACAAAAAGAGATACCCGACTCATGATCTTGAATTGGCGGCGGTGGTTCATGCGTTGAAAATTTGGCGCCACTACTTGTATGGTGTCAAGTGTACGATTTATTCAGATCATAAGAATTTGAAACATCTCTTTAACCAACGAGATTTGAATTATCGTCAACGAAGGTGGATGGACGTGGTAAAGGATTATGATTGTGAGATACTTTACCATCCGGGTAAGGCGAATGTTGTCGCGGATGCGTTAAGTCGAAAGAGTTAACATCCGGCGTTACGAGTAGGGTCGTTACGCATGATTATTACTAACGATTTTCTTGTAAAGCTTGGTGAGATTCAAATTGAAGCTTTTGTTAACAACAAGCATGAGGAACGAATCGTGGGACAAACAGAGTCTATTACCTTAGGCCCGCATGGTTTGTTGTCCTTTCAAGGAAGAATGTGGGTGCCTAGAATGGGAGATTACCGACAAGTGCTACTTGATGAAGTGCATAAGTCAAAGTATTCCATTCACCCGGGCGCGACTAAGATGTATCTTGATTTGAAGAAAGAGTATTGGTGGCTCGGCATGAAACGTGATGTTGTTAAGTAAGTTGAACAATGCGTCACGTGTTTGCAAGTTAAGGCCGAACACCAAAAGTCGTATGGTATGTTACAACCATTAGAAATTCCAAAATGGAAATGGGAGCACATTACCATGGATTTCATTACAAAGTTACCAAAGATGGCGAGAACCCAATTTGATACGATTTGGGTGATAGTTGATTGATTGACGAAAATTTCATTGTTTCTTCCCATTCGAGAGACGATATTGTCAGAGGCTTTATTGAAGTTGTTTATCAAGGAAGTGATAACGAGACATGGGGGTTCCTATATCTATTGTTTCGGATCGGGATACTCGTTTCACATCTCGATTTTGGAATAAGTTTCATGAAGATATGAGTACTCAATTGAAGATGAGCACGGCGTATCATCCTCAAACGGACGGTCAAACCGAACGTACGAATCAAACGTTAGAGGATATGTTGCGAGCTTGTGTTATTGATTTTGGTGGTAGTTGGGATGAGCACTTACCTTTGGTGGAATTCTCGTACAATAATAAATGCTAGTATTGGAATGCCACCTTATGAGATGCTTTATGGGCGTAGGTGTCGAACTCTTATTTGTTGGGGTAAAGTGGGTCAAAGGGAAATCGGGAGTACCGATTTGGTTTTAGAGATGAATAGTAAGATCGAGATGATTCGGGCTCGACTTAATGTGGCGCAAGATAGACAAAAATCTTATGACGATAAACGAAGGTGACCGATTGAGTTTCAAGAAGGTGACATGGTGATGCTTAAGGTTTCGCCGTGGAAGGGCATTATTCGGTTTCGAAAACGGGGAAGTTAGCTCCTCGGTTTATTGGGCCTTTTAAAATTTTGGCTCGTGTGGGTGAAGTTCCTTATAGACTAGAGTTTCCCGAAGAGCTTGGGGGATTTATAACACATTCCATGTTTTCCATCTCCGTAAGTGTCTTGCGAATGACTCGACGTGGGTCCCGTTGGATGAGATTTCATTGAATAACAAGTTAGAGTGTGTGGAGGAACTGATTGCCATTCTCGATGAAAAATCAAAATGTTGCGTAATAAGAAGGTGAGGACTTTTAAAGTCCATTGGCGTAGTAGTAAAGGTTCTGAGTTTACGTGGGAACCCGAAGAGTTTGTTTTAGTGTATCTTCCTGCTTATCATGCGGCTTGGACTGCGAGGACGCAATCCGAGTCAAGTGGGGGAGAGTTGTAAGACCCAAGTTTGAATGGTACATAATTGTAATTATAATAAAAAGCTGCTAGAATCAGTTTCAGCAGGGGGTCGCGGCACGACCAATAGGTCCGCGGCGCGACCATTGTCAGACGTTGATCCTTTGCATTATTTAAATTGAAAAAGGGCATTTTGGTACTTTCACATGTTGAACGACTTTAAGGCCTCTAGATCAGTTTTTGGAGTGTCATTTACTCCTCTCACACCAACCTTATCTCTTCCACTTCAATTTTAAAGAGAGAAACCATTTAAGAGAGAGAGAGCTCATATCAAGGAGGAAGAAGCTTGACTCGTGTCAAAACGCGAGTATTAAAGTTGTTCATCTAGTCTCTAGCTACATTTTGATTGTGGTGGTAAGTCTTAACCTTGATTTCATTATTTTAATTTGTTTAAGGGTTAGGGTTTTGGGTCAGTGATGAACATAAAACCCATTGTTGGTTATTTTGAGGGTTTTTGGCTAAGATTGAGTCATGAGGACTCAAGAATGACTAACCTAGGGTTTTAAAGTGATAATTGGTGTTTATGAGTCTTAAATAGTTTGTTAATCACTAGCACACTTTGAAATTTAGTAAGTGGGTGTTATTTGGGTATGTTGATGACCTAAATGGGTGTGCTAACCTTGAAATGGGTCAAATGAGTTTTGATGACCTAAGTTGTTAAATGTGTATGAAGACACACTAACCTTGTGTTAATAAGCGTATTAAGACCATATTTGGCTAGTGTTAGGGTTTCGGCAAAGTTGATATAAAATTATGATTAAGAGTGCAAATGGGTCGAAATTGCACTATGGGTCAAAAATGACTCTAGGATGGTGAGAGAGTTGGTTGACCAACTTAATTGTGTGATTGATTATATGCTCAATGTAATAGGTACGTTACATTGAAGGTTGCAAGCTCAATTATCATTCACAAAGGGCGTTAAGGTGAGTGGAAAAATTATATGCGTAGGTATATAATGTATTTATTTGTGTAGCATGAAATGTGAAGTGTCGAGGTGCTAAGACGCCACGTTCCACGTGACGAGTGAAGGATCGAGGTGTTAAGATGCCACTTGGGGTGAAGCATCGAGGTGTTAAGATGCCACCCGGGAGTGAAGTGTCGAGGTGTTAAGACGCCACTCCCGAAAGTAAAATTGATGAGTGAAGCATCGAGGTGTTAAGATGCCACTCGGGGTGAAGTATCGAGGTGTTAAGATGCCACCCGGGGGATTAGTGATACGAGGTGTTAAGTACACTAATGGATGTTGCGAACTCCGATGGTCTTTCGCGAGTACCATTCCCTTGTGCGATTAGTTAACCATGGTTTCGTGTAGTAGTGTAGCATATTAAAATGAATGGATTATATGCTAATGTTTGTGCTAGCTTGTGGTATTGGAGAATTAGCATTATACTAGCGTTGGTATGCTATATTAGTTTGCTAGAGTGTATGCGGTAAATGTGTAAGTGATTGCAAGTAGATATATTATATATGTATGTGTATAATTATTGCATTCACTAAGTGTTTGCTTACCCTCTTGTTGTTTACCTTTTTAGGCTCCGTCGTGGACAAAGGCAAGGGTATTTGCTTAGATTAGCGGACTCCCTAATGATTATGCTAGTAAATTGCTTTTGAAGTTCGACCTAGGTTTGGGTAGTTTAACCCCATACACCATGCTCGGGTTTTTGTTTGGTCTTTAAACTTGTGGGTCGAAACTTATATTTTTTTGAAGTGTAAGTGAGCGTATGGAGCTCGGTGGTCAAATACTCGAATTGTGGACGTTAAAACATGTAAACTTTATTTACTTATGCAGTGGAAAGCCTTTGTGTTGATGTTTGTCGATTACCGCGAAATTTGGTGTGTGTGTAAAATTTTGTACAAGTCAGAATTAGGTCTAGCCTGGTGCCGCGTCGCGACCCCCTTGGGGCGCACCGCGACCTTAAATATGTTTTGTAATCAAATGTTTTAGTGGTTCTGACCTCCAATTTACGTTGTGGGCCGCGCCGCGGCTAATGGTGGCGCACCGCGATCAAGCGTAGTCATCAACACCTTGTTTTAATTAAAAAAAAATTATGGCGATGTTTATCGGGTTAGGTTTTTACAATTTTAAGCACAATGCACTCACAAATATGATTCAATTGGCAAGTTAATGTGCCTAAAGTGTATAGTATAACAACTAACAAGGTGTTTTTAACCAACATTGGTTCGAAAGAGATAACTCAAGTTGTCAAGCATGAAGATCATATGAGCATGCGACTATGACAAGTATATTTGCACATATACGAACACATAAGCATACAAATATGGCATGTAGATGTTGCATACATACTTATACAAGCAATGAACACATATATGGCACATATAAGAGATAAAGATTATGCAGTTTACACCTAGTGTATAATGAGCGGAAGCCTAGAGTTAAGCCTAGAATGTAAAGCATACCATAAAGCATTTCAAGTATATTTCAAACTTATCATCCATGAGTTCAAAGAACTTGTCACAAGGAAAATGGTTAATTGGATCAATAACTAAGACATTAACATTTTATTCTCATGCTTCTTAGCAAATAATGTATTGCAAACTTTTACCATTTCACACACATGATCAAGCTAGTATGTCCTAAGTCTATCAAGATTTTCAAGATGCAAAGATATAACCTTTTCATGTATCTTCGATTAATCCTTAAAGCTACTTGGACGTCTATTTAGACCTAGTTAGGTTTTGCTTTCTAAAGAGTATCCTAGAGACGTACCTACCTTTAGAGTCACACCTACATCTTTGAGTGAAAATCTAGAATTCATTTCCATAGGTGTGTCTAATACCTTAGCACCTATCATACTAAAACTTTAAGTGTATTCATTAGGTTGATTTATAAGAATGCTATCTTAGAGTTACTTTGATTCATGAGTTGAGTAAGGCTTTCAGAAACTCATCATTCTTTCATTAATCTCATTGCGTGTAAGTTTAAGACTAAAGACAATAGTTTAAATAAACATTTGTGTGGGGTAAGATCATATAACTTTTTGAAGTATAATAGGTTGGAGAAACTTTTCATTTAACTCTTTAGTTCTAGGTGTTCGTTTGACACAAAGCTAATCCTAGTTTAGAATTTAAGAGCACGAATCATTTGTTAAAGTTTTCTAACCTCATTCATCCTAATATGTCTAAGTGTGTTTTAAATACTTCAACAACTCAACAAACGCTTATGCGTTTAGCTAACAATTTTTATCAATGACTACTACTCTAGCCATTTATACAAGGATAATATCTTTTAAGTGTTAGCCTAGAATGAGTTCTATCATCAAAAATGTTTCTCATTAAGCATAGATGATAGAAATCATATACAACCCATTTAGTAAGAATACAAAGTTGAACTTTGGAAATCCATACTATACCTAGAAAACGGAGAACTTATACTACACACTTAAAATCTAATTTGACTCCAATTGATGTCTCCTAAGATTTGTTTAACATGATTCTCTTTGTTATCATTGTTTATCAAGTATTCACTTTGTTGAAGCAAACTAATGAGGATGATCTTTTTAACACTTTAGGTCACTTAGTGATCATTATATATTGCTTTTAGGTAGATCTCTAATGATTAGTTTCATGGTCGTGTGATATAATCTTTTATGCCATCAAATTGAAAAACATATGTTGACATATTTTTATATTTTCACCAAATTTACTTGTAAGCATGTAAGACGTTCTATCTAATTGTAACATGTTTTCTTATATGGAATATGACTTTAACTAGCATGTTAAGATATTTGCATATTAAACACTTATAGAGATCAAATAGCACACTTTTAAGACTATCTCATTTGTAAATAAAGTTACCTCCACCGATGATCATTCCTCAAATATGTCCATCCAATATTACGTCACCATCATCATGTTCTTTGTGCTTGGTATGACATATTTATCATGGACATGTGTTTTGAGTGCTTGTGATTACATCATCTTCCACCACACTTGTTAACAAACCTACACCTTGTTAGAGACACAAACATGGTACCCAATGTTTTTGGGTCCGAGATTGTTAGCATCAAATATTCTCACGATAACTCATCTTTGTACCTTTCTCAAAGAGTAGACTATTGTTTTTTTTAGACATGTTTATATTTTGAATTTCGACAAACCAATTTCATGTCTTGATTGAGAATAATTGATCTTGTACGCTTATAGTTGTTTGAAAGTCACTCATACTTACGGGTTGAAAACTTGACCTTTTAAACGAGAGTCGTTTAATGACGATAATTAGCTTCACATTAGCGAATGTTTAAATATTATCAATAAACAATGTAAAACTAATATTATAAAAATGATTCAACCTCTAAAAGTGTCATACCATGATCGATCTTAAAATTGCGAATGCACATTTTGATCAGAGCATGTGCGGTCGATCCACGGTCGACCGTAGGTTCGACCGCCTACAGGTTTGACACTATGTTGAGTTTTATAAAGTGTCTTTTCAAAAGCTTGTGATAGGTTTACTCAAGGTGTCTTTTATAGCCAAGTGTTAGTTTATCATTTGGTATCTTTAACTTCAAAAATCACTTTTGCTATATCACCACTTTTTGTCATTTTTAAAGAGAGGTAATTCTTTTTCTTATTCAAAATAGTCAGAAGCTAGTGATTTTAGTTTCAAATTATTATTACTCCTAAGTAACTTTTTGTTTGATTATATGAGTTTTGAGAATACTTATTGAGATGCTTAAAGTCTAATCTTAGATATTATGTCTATCACTTAAGGCTCTAAGATGTGTGACAACCTACGTATTCTATCATGTAAGATCAATTTATCAAGCACACATTAAGCAATAACTCATGTCATTTTTCATGCAAGGATTCAAGGCACAAGTAATTTCAATTATCACATACATTGCATAGACCTAAGTTTCATGGCAAATTTCAATGTGCTTCTATTATGTACACTATAGTTGTGATTTTAACCCAACCCCACATTTTTCTTTACATACTTTAATTTTCAAAAATTAACTTTGTTTAAAAAAAAATATTTCTTTGTTCAAACTTTTCTTTATCAATCATAGTTTTGTTAATTATCACAACATTTAGAGTACACAAATATTAAAAAGACTAAATACAAGCAAACTTACCTCACCATGTGAATGGTGGTATTTTTTCTCAAAGTAATGGATGTAAGTTTGAGCATTTGGGTTCGATCCTTGACTCCACATCACACGGGTGTCTTGAAGTTGCTTCTCATATGAAAATTTTCATCACTATTCAAGATTAACTTATCCAAAATCTCTTTTGCGTTCTCCAAACAAGTAGAGCTTAGTTCCAAGATCTTTGACTCGAGTTTTTGCACAAAATAGTTTTTCGACATGAAAAAAATGTTTTTTGAGAAAAGATTAGAGCAACCGCTCTGATACCAATTGTAAGTAACTAGAGAGGGTGAATAGTTACTTAGTAGTTTCTTAAAACTTTTTCGAAATCTTTAACAATCAAAACATATGTTTTAAGTGTGGAAGCGTTTGTGTTTGTTAATGCAAGTATGTAAAGAATGTAAGTGCACAAACACAAGGATTTATAGTGGTTCGGGTGAATATTAACTAATCCACCTTAATCCACTCCTCAATTCTATGAATTGAGAGTTTTCTTCACTATGATACCCCAAACCCGGTGAAGTGTCCGGATACAACACTAGCTCCTCGATAAGCCGCTACTTATGAACCCTTACGTCCCTTTGAAGAATTCACAAACACCAAATGCTCTTACCACAAGATCCTAATGCTCTAGCCTAGTGAAATCACAACTACCTTCTAGATCCCTTTAAGAAGATAGCTCACAAGTAAACTTATAGCTAAGCTTACAATCACTCATAGTTCTTCAATAGGTCACACCAACTTAATTCCCAATGGAATTGATCAACTTCCTAGATCCCTTTAAGGAAGTTGAATCATTAAGCAAGATGGTGTTTCCTATCATAAGAACTATCTAACTTCCTTGACCCCTTAAGGAAGTGTCTTACAAAGTAAACTTAAAGATACAAATGATAAGTACAAAGTTTACATTTCAATTCTCCTTATTGTAAGTAGAATCTCTCTTTCTCTCTTATAATATCTCCATAGATATATGTTTGAGGCTTGAGAGATCAGTAGATATGTCTTTGAAAGAATGTTGGAAAGAGGTAGTCTTCAAGTTTGGCAAAGAGGTGTATTTATATTCCAAGAAAATATTGACAGACAAAACTGCGGTTGAACCACGGTCGACCGTACTGGCAGCCTTACAACTTCTGTCAGCATTTCAACATATCCGTTGGAGTTCCTTTTTCTTTGAATATTTGGCTTCTTTACCTAATATAGAGCCTTCAAAATATGCTTAATACACCAAAAAGTTAACTCCATTACCCCTTTGATCTTGGACATATGCATGGAGGTTGACATGTGCTAGCTAAACAGGAAAGTCTAATGTCCTTGACCATTGTCATTGATTTCCTAAAAAGGTAAATGCAGATTTTTGTCTCTTGACAAACCACTAGCATCCAAACTTCATTTCCCAACTCTTTAAACCCTTGTCTTCATCTTTGATGGAAGTATCTTACTTCATTGGTGCTTGTTACAAGTCAATTGGATTTGTTTGAATCTAGTTGGGAATGCTTTGACTAGTTGCATTAATCATAAAGAGATAAACCACTACATTCCAAACCTCATACCCATGTCTTCACCAACTTGTCTTTTCTTTGATGGAAGTATCTTGCTCTTTGAAACATTGTTACATCTCAAATGAACTAGTTTGAATCTAGTTGGAACTTAATGATCCTTGTTACAACCTTGACTAGCTTGAACTAATTACATTTACATACATACAATGGTACTTAAAACTAATGGGAGAACACCTCTTTAATTGGGACTTTAATAACCATTATTAGTATGTTTAAATGACACTATGTAATATGATAAAAGATATAACACTCGTGTGTTTAATCTCATCTCAAGTTAAATCGTCATTAAGGTGTCATTAGGTGTGATTAATCAAGATTAACATCTTTTAGTTCAAAATTCTTTTGGAATCAAAGAAGGCAACTATTATAAGTATGTTTAAAAAGGTTTTGTAAATTATAGATGTCTCAAAGTGGTCTAACTTAAAGTGGATGAATTTGATTACAGAGAAAACTGCGGTCGATCCACGGTCTGCCGTGAGGTTGACCGCAGATGACAGTTTTGAGAAAAAGGTGCAACCGTTGGTATAGGGCATCCACAGTCAGACTCACGGTCAACCGTGGTGCAGCCGCATAGCAGTTTTACCAAGTTAATTATTTATATATTGATCTTTTGCTAGAGATAGTGTAGGCTTATGAACTCATGTCGTCTTACATATGATTAAGCACTTATCTCTCTTGTGTCATCATCAAAACAAAGTGATTAACTTTTGAATATTATAATTGAATTATTAACCAACAAAATGTAATAAATCTAATAAATTTTATTATTACTAATTTTTTATACCTCTATTAATACCATACACTTCTTCACATTTTTTTTCTTCACAAAACACTCACATTTCTATCATTTTCTTTTATTTTTTTAAATCATTTTCTCTACATAATATTTCTTATCTCATAATCATGTCTCAACAAAATCAGAATCCCGATCTTAATTTAAGTGTGTTTTTTGTTAATTTAAATTATTATAAATGTATTATTTTTATAAAAAATGAAGCAAGTAAAAAAAAAATGAAAAAGAAAATAAAAAGTTAGGACCTATTATCATATAACATCACCATCACGCCATACAATTACAAACTTCATCAACATCATCACACTTGTAACATCAGTACTATACCTCACAAAAATATCTGATCACAGCCCATCACACACTCACCATTACATTACAAATCGTCTTAAATCAACAAGGATATTGCTAATATTGGAAAAATGAAATCTAAAAATAATGTAGAAGTGTGAAAATTAAACTAGGTGCCAACCCTGAAAGGTATCAGGCCTTAGGACCCCAAAAGGAACGTCTTAGTCAGTTTTACGTCAGAAAAATTGTCTTTAATAGAAGTCACTCTTTTGTTAAGTCTCTCGATGTGCAATGTGACGTCCAATCAAACATAATAAAGTTAATAAATATCAATTTCTTAAGAACCTAGACATTTACATTTCTTTTAACCAAAACGAAAAAAAAGAGATTAGATTATTGTTATAGTTCCATTTAACGTTACACAAGAAACAACATTATCATTTTTAGAAGTAATACAAGTTGGAAAAACCATCGAACCAATGCACATTGAGACATGGACCCTTAGAAATGGGTATATAAAGTTCATACAAAATGAAAGGTGAAACTAAAATGTTATGAGTATTTTATTTACTCCGTACTAGCCAAAAGAAAAACATAAAAATCCAACAAGAAAAACATAAAAACAAGAAAGAGTCCTTAAACAAACCCTAGAACTTTTTTTGTTTTGTTTTGGGCTTCTCTACACCCAACTAGATAATTGAGAAAACCAAGAAAGCAAGGACTTAATATATTTACCTTAATCTTAATTCACAACTTATTTTTTTGTAGTAATCATGATTTTTTTTTTCCTTTTTTTTTTGTCGTAGTAAAGTAACGAATACAATAAAATAAAAGCGAATTCATCAAAAAGATGAATGAATCAAACAAATATACAACATACAAATATACAACATGATAACATATACTCCGTAGCTTGAAACTAGAAAACGAACGACTAACAACTTTCTACGACCGAGCCACCGTAAAAATAAACAAAGCATCACAACCAAACAACCAACCTAACAAACATCAAACTAAATTAACAACTAACTAAATAATCGCCACAAACACATTCGTACCCTCAAAGTTTTTTTATTCTGATGTGTCAGAATACTTTGTCAAGACTTCAAAAAATTCTGCGTAACTCCGACAATCATTTCTCTATTGTTTCGAACCTAATAGCTTACCCTTAGCCATTTTAGGCGTCAAAAAATAGTAAGACTCCGTCGGAGCAACCGCCATACAAAAACCTCCGATCCGTTGCTAGTCGAAGCGGTGTTCAAACCAACGTCCGGAGCCTTGGATCCGCTTCTCCGCTAGCAGCCCCCTTAACTAGCCCGTTACCATCTGAAGAAAAATTCTCGTCTTCGTCCGTAATGTGAACTCAAATGTATCAATCTTAATCTTCAAATTTAAGTTCACACTTATAGGGGAATGAATACATAGCTTGAGAGAAGGAGACTCAAACTGGCCATTTCTCGAATTGTTTGAATCCAAACAAGGCTTCTGTTGCACTTTTAGAAATTAAAGAACCAAGATCCACATTAGGCATCAAAATACCATCACCTAAAATGCCACCACTGTAAGAACTAAATCGCCAAATGCACCACCTTCAGATACAAAAAGATTCATCAAATAAAAAGGAAGCCACCTCACTTTCAAATTCTTGTACACATACATATCATAATTGTAAAAAGTTTAAATGTCATCAGTTGTAAAAAGTTTTATAGAAATTGTGTTGGGCTCACTCATTTCAAATTTGTTGGGCTTAAACATTTATAATAAAATGAATATATTTGGGCTAAAATTCCACACTACGGACCATTATTAAATATAATTCTCTATCCTATACCACCCTTGTCCATTATTCATGTGGCCCATGGTTTAGATTGATCTGGTGGATCGGCGTATGTACCATATCTATAGTTTCTATTAAAATCTTATAATGATGATGTTATTATTAGGCTAATTCCTTTGGTAGAAAAAAATCAAAAAATAAAAGAAACAAAAAACTAAGCATGGTGAGTGATGTCATTAATCTAAATAATTTTAAATTAAAATTAAATCTTATTAATTAATTATTATTATTAAATCTTATTAATAATTATTTTAATCATTAAAATTAAATAATTTTAAATTATTTTAATTAATTATTTTGAATTGAGTACGAGGAAGTATAAAAGCTAGCAAAAGGAAACCAATTCTAAATTTATATTTTAATTTACACTTTTAATTTACATTTAATTAAAGAAATCTTAACTTCCTTATTCACCGAGGAATCAGATATTATAGATTATGAAGATTTTCTCTAAATCCCTTGATTATCGGAAATCAATCGTATCTACGTCAAAAGATATGACGAAATTTTATTTTCTCATTTCACTCTTTTACGATAGCTTCACTTGTACTCTTCGAATAATCGAATTATCTTATCCATATTACTCAACAGTAATAAAACTTTAATTTCCAGCCCATATGCGTAACAAAGACATACTTATTGTCAGCCATGACCATTCCAATCAAATTTCGGGACGAAATTTCTTTAACGGGTAGGTACTGTGACGACCCGAAAATTTTTGACCAGATTTAAACTTAATTTTATATGGTTTCGACATGACAAGCAAAGTCTATTTAATTGAATCTCAAAATTTTGAACCAATTGCATATATCCATTTGATCTTCGACCATTCCCGACGATTCACGAACAATGGTGTGTAAACAAATATGCAAATATATATATATATATATATATATATATATATATATATATATATATATATATATATATATATATATATATATAAGAGTATATATAATGTTTTTAATTAATAAAGTATACTATAATCAATTGGAATTAAAAATATAAAATAATAAATAGAATAATTAAGTTATTATTAAAATGAATATATATAAATATATATAAGATATTATTATGAACCTATATAGGTATATATATGATTTCTATTAGTAATCATTATTATATTGTAATATATATAAAATATATAAATATTCAATATTCAATAAATATTATCATATGAAATATAATATAAATAGTAAATATTATAAAATTAATAAATTGTAATATTACAATATTAAATGTAATTACAAGATAAAATATAAATGTTATATTAATGTTATGATATGAATACGAAATCTGATATGTATAAATTATTAGATTATTATTATTGTTGATATTATTATTACTATTTAATAATATTTATATTATTAAAATTAGTATTACTATTGGTGTTATTAGTAATATTATTATTATCATTTTTATTATTGAAATTATCTTTATTGTTATTAATAATATCATTATATTGATATCATATTTACTTTTATTATTATTGTAAGAATTTCTAATATTATTATTATTATTAGTATTTCTATTTATATAATTAATAATAAGTAATATTAATATAATTTTTATTAATTAGAATTATTATAATTATTTATATATATATATTCATTATTAATATTAATTACGTATTTTATAAATACAGATATAATTATACTGATATATATTCAGATCGAACGAATTTTATATCACAATCAACTTTTCAATTTTTTCTTGTGTTCTATTCTACCTGTGAACAAGTTGTCGATAATTATTGGCTACAAGACAATCTGGTACTCAATTAAGTCTTCATTTTCCATCAACCCTTAGCAATTACACGTATTATATCAATCAAATTAAACAGAACCTCAATATACAGCTCGATATCTCTGTATTATCACTTTTGAACCAAAAGCTCGTGTTTGAATGAATTATCAAAATCGATTAATGCAGTTCTGTTAAGCATGATCTAATCACACTATCTGTAAGTTTTCATGATCCAACACTTTTTATTTAGCTCGAATTTTGAAGTCAATTGTTAAATTCAAAAAGTCAAAGAAATTGTTCATTTAGAAATTCGAATATATGTTGATGATTCTGAACCAATTAGTGATTCAGAAGGCTTTTAGGAACGATTTAAAACACACTTCATATTACAATTTTAACCTGAAATGAACTGAAATTTGAAATTGGATTTGAAACTCATCGTGTTCATAACAGAGATTGGCAATGACTTGAAAACGAATAAATACTCAAATTATAGAAATGCAATTGTGTTAGAAATCATCCACTCAAACTAACTGCAAAATTTGAACTTCCAAATCCTTTTAACGAATTCAAATTTTCGAGTCAAACTTTTGAAAATAAAAGTCAACAGATTGTTCTTCGATTAAATTTGACATTTCTGTTATAATTCAAGTTTAATTAGTGATTTCAAAAGTTTATAGGAAGGATTTAGCATCTAATTCATAATGTAATTCAAGCCTAATTGTTTCTAAATTTTAAAATTTGAATTCGAGTTCATAATAGGTATTAAACGAGTCTGCTATATTTTTTATATATAATGAATTCAATTTCAATTCACTGTGTTTATTGTTAAGTCATATTAAACCCTAAAATTTATTAATAACTTGTTATTAACCAGGATTGATCTCGGGTCAATAGAGTTTGACGAAGAAGAAATAATGTAACGACCCGACAAAATCGTCATTGACGGCGCCGTTAACTTAGGTCCCGTAACGTGGTCGTAGTCCCTAAATGAGACACGTTTGACCAAAATTATGTCGCATTCATTTGAAACGTACAAGACTTACAAAGTTTAGTTTACCAAACGGATCGACAACAAGTTTAAGTTTACAAAAGTAGTAAAGTATAAATGAAATAACTTGCGACATAATTAGTTTAAAATCATGGTTGCTATATATAGCGTAAGTATGTATGTATGCTTGACTCCAAGCAAGTAATCAGAGTGTATGCATGTATGCTTGACCCCAAGCAAGTATGAGTGTACACGGAAGCATGTATCAAATAGCCATTCATGAACCTGAGAAACATATAGAAAACTGTCAACGAAAAACGTTGGTGAAATCATAGGTGTATTAGTAAACGTGCATTTGAACCACAAGATTTAATATAAGTTGATTATCCAAATCATTTGCATTCCAAAAGTATTGTTCGCGAGCACCCAATTATCAAGACTTAACTGTTTTGCACCCTGTTGCGTAGTGTTAGAACATACACTAAACCCGAAAATATATTTCATCCGCTAACGGTAGCGAACCGTCCGAATGAGGCTCGTCAAGCCCATTTGATCACATAATATAAGTTCTCGTTTATACCCTGCAAGTGTAACTAATGATAATTGAATTGAGGCTTTTTGTTCAAACTCGCACGTGGAATGTTTGTTTTTGTACTTGTGTTCAAAGCATAAAAGTATGATACGTATATGTTTCTCATCCCATAGTTTAAAACGTAAAAGTTGTTGAAAAGGTGGGACTATGATCTCACCTCGAGTGCACGAGTATAAATGTACTTCACAAAGTAAACGTGTGCATGAAAATTGCTTAGCCTTGACCTAAACAAGTAAGTTGTATCAATTAACCGGTAACGACACAAGGTCGGGCGAAATGTGTTCAATTAGTCCTATGGCTCGTTACGACTCGATTATATAGCATGTTAATCACGTTATCAAGTTTCATGCAAGAATCAAGTATAAAATAAGATTAGAACGATTGCATAAGTGTTTTGTTAAGTTTAACTAAAAGTCAAACTTGGTTAAAGTCAACGAAAAAGTCAACGGGGTCGGGTCGGGTCCCGAACTATTTTCCTGAGCTTAGAAGTCATCTATAAGCATGTTGGCCAAGTTTCATATCAATCGGGGGTGCATAGCATAGCTAGAATTAAACGAAAACGGAGATTTTTGGGCAGTCTGCCTCAGATGCACCGCATCTGAGGCAGATGCGCCGCATCTGCATCTGTATCAGCCATTCTGGGGCAGTTCATCACTTAGACGATTTCAACTTCAAACAACCATAACTTATGAACCGTAAACATTCAAAACACGTATCTTATATCGTTGGAATTGTAATTTAACAAGGAATACAACTAAATACATTTCATGAATCAAATCCATCATTATCAACAAGGAAAACCTCATCAAATGATCATTAAACATTCAAAATCAAAGTTTCAAGTTCACAAAACGCATTTCTTGACTCGAGAATCCAATTTACACATATGATACGCCGTTTTGAAGGTAATGAAACATACAATACAACTAATCACTAACTAATAACATTTCATGGCATTCAAAGCATCAAAATTTCATTTTAGAGTTCATCAAACCCTAATCAAAATCATGAATTCAACCATTTTGTAAATGAAGCTTTTCTAAATCAACCTACAAATCAAAATGAAGCTAATGATGCTAGTAACACATTTAATACATGAACTTTAACATTTAAACAACATTTAATCAACCAAAAGCAAGGATTAAGCACACCCATTTCAAATGTTCAAACTAGTTACTCAAAACAACAAATCGATCAAACTAAACACATATTCATGTTAGACTTGAGCCATAGACACTAATTAACACCTTTTCAAGTATATAAAACAAATTTAGAGAAATCTAGTGTTTTAGAAATATTACCCAAATGTGATGAAATTGGTACCAAAATGTAGAGGATGAAGAGAGGATTCCAAATATATAATTTGTTTTGATGTTTGATTGTTAGATCCGAAATAGATGATGATTGAATGATTATGAAGAAATGGAAGAAAAATGAAAGTAAGAAGAGAGAAAAGAGAAATGAGGTGGGAGGTGGGTGGTGATGACTAGTTGACCACTAGTCTCCACTTTGCCCACTTGGCAACTCCGGTCCCTCAAGTTTCAAAGCGGGTGCGGGAATTAACCAAACGAATATTTTTAAAAACGCTCGAGTAAACGAGTGATGTTATAATTAAATAACGAGAATATTATGAACGTTAGTCAACGGAAACTACGAATTTAAATAACGAAAGATATTATTTAAAAAAAAAGACAGTGTTAAAAATAAATTTAACGGAAAAACGCGGGATGTTACAAATAAGAATAGTAAACAGAAATAGATTTGGTTAAATAAAAACAGATATCATTTAATTTAGGAAAAATGTGAATGGTGCAATGGTTTAAGGGGTTTGCATATAAGCGGGAGGTCTCGGGTTCGAGCTCGGCTAGTGGCAAATATTTTTTTTTTTAAAAAAGGCTTTATGAGGTAGTTTTTAATTTCAAAAATTATTATTATTATTATTATTCTTGTTATTATTATTGTTATATTATTATTATTATTATTATTATTATTATTAATTATTGTTATCATTAATAATATTATAGTTATTATTAATAATATTATCACTAATAAAAGTATTAGTTACCGTTTATTATCAACATAATTAAATTTACAATTATGATTATTATTATTATTACGAATGTTATTACTATTATTATTATTATTATAATTAATATTATTATTATTAAATAGTATGAATATTAATATTATTATTAGTATTATTATAAGTATTGCTAATATTATTATTATTAATTTTACCATTTTAGTATTATTATTATTATGAATATGATTAGTATTATTATTATTATTATGAAGATAATATAATTTACTATTATTCTCATAAATATTAGTATTAGTGATATTCTATAACTATTAGCATTATCATTATGTATTGTTATTATTATCAGCATTAACAACGTTATTAGATCATTATAAGTATCATTATTAATATTATCATGAGTATTATTATGTAATTACTAAAATCATTATCATAATTAGTAATAACAATAAAATTAATATTTTTTTATATATATTTTTTTACATTTAATATTATTAATATCATTATTATTATTATTAATAGAACTATTAACATTATTATCTTATTAATGATATTAGGTGTTATAAACATTTTTACCTCTATTAATATTATTTTGGTATTATTATAACTACTGTTAATAATATACAAATGATATATTTAATACATATAACATAACAAAAATTAATATTTTTATATACAAAATTAATATATGAAACATATATATACTATTAATATAAAAAAGATATAACTAATAAATTTATATATATATTTGTTCGATTACAGTTATGTATATTAATAAATACACAAATGTTATAGGTTCGTGAATCCGAGGCCAACCCTACACTTGTTCAATGAAGTCATATGTATTTTTACTACAAAATACAGTATTGTGAGTTTCATTTGCTCCCTTTTTAAATGCTTTTGCAATATATATTTTTGGGACTGAGAATACATGCGCTGCTTTTATAAATGCTTTACGAAATAGACACAAGTGATCGAAACTACATTCTATGGTTGGATTATCAAACCGAATATGCCCCTTTTTAGCTTGGTAGCTAAGAATTGGTGTTTATTATAATTGCCACCAATTGACGTGAATCCTAAAGATAGATCTATGGGCACTAACAAGCCCCAGTCAGAGAATTTGAACTGCTTTAGTACTTCGATTTATCATGTCCGATGTGAGTCCCGGAATGATGGGGATATTCTATATGCATCCTGTTAAGGTCGGTTACCAGGTGTTCACCGTATGAATGAATTTTAAGTCGCGAGTTACGCGTGTCAATATATGAAATCTTGTGGTCTATTAAAATGTTGGAAATGAATAATTATGATAAACTAATGAACTCGCCAACCTTTTGGTTGACACTTTAAAGCATGTTTATTCTCAGGTATTAAGGAAATCTTCCGCTGTGCATTTGCTCATTTTAAAGATATTATTTGGAGTCATTCATGGCATATTTCGAAAGACGTTGCATTCTAGTCGTTGAGTTCATCAAGATTATTATTAAGTCAATTATAGTTTGATGTATTATGAAATGGTATGCATGCCGACAATTTTTGATGTAAAGAAAGTTCGTCTTTTAAAAACGAATGCAATGTTTGTAAAATGTATCATATAGAGGTCAAATACCTCGCAATGTAATCATATGTTATTGTATTCGTTCTTATGGAATATGAAATGTCCCGTTCATATTGATTATAAACGTTCCATATTAATTGATTTCGTCGCGAGGTTTTGACCTCTACATGAGGCGTTTTTCAAAGACTGCATTCATTTTTAAAACAACCATAACCTTTATTTTATCTATAAAGGTTTCAAAAGCATTACGTAGATTATCAAATAATGATAATCTAAATATACCGTTTTCATACGACCATTACATAATGGTTTACAATAAGAATATATTACATCAAAAATAAGTTTCTTGAATGCAGTTTTTACATAATATCATACAAGCATGGACTCCAAATCTTGTCCTTATTTTAGTATGCAACAGCGAAAGCTCTTAATAATCACCTGAGAATAAATATGCTTAAAACGTCAATAAAAATGTTGGTGAGTTATAGGTTTAACCTATATATTATCAAATCATAATAATAGACCACAGGATTTCATATTTCAATATACATCCCATACATAGAGATAAAAATCATTCATATGGTGAACACTTAGTAACCGACATTAACAAGATGCATATAAGAATATCCCCTATCATTCCGGGAAATCCTTCGGACATGATAAAAATGAATTCGAAGTACTAAAGCATCCGGTACTTTGGATGGGGTTCGTTAGGCCCAATAGATCTATCTTTAGAATTCGCGTCAATTAGTAGATCGGTTTACTAATTCTTAGGCTACCAAGCAAAAGGGGCATATTCGGCTTTGATCATTCACCCATATAATGTAGTTTCATTTACTTGTGTCTATTTCGTAAAACATTTATAAAACTGCATTTATTCTATCCCAAAATATTAGATTTTAAAAGTGGGACTATAACTCACTTTCACAGATTTTTACTTCGTCGGGAGTAAGACTTGGCCACTGGTCGATTCACGAACCTATAACAAATATATACATATATATATCAAAGTATGTTCAAAATATATTTACAATATTTTTAATACATTTTGATGTTTTAAGTTTATTAAGTCAGTTGTCCTCGTTAGTAACCTACAACTAGTTATCCATAGTTAGATGTACAGAAATAAATTGATATATATTATCTTGAATCAATCCACGACCTAGTGTATACACGTGTCAGGCTAGATCACAACTCAAAGTATATATATTTTTAGAATCAACCTCAACCCTGTATAGCTAATCAAACATTACTGCATATAGAGTGTCTATGGTTGTTCCAAATAATATATATACATGAGTCGATATGATATGTCAAAACATTTGCATATGTGTCTATGGTATCCCAAGATTACATAATATATTAGAATACATGTATAATACAATATAATTTAGCTAGGATACGATTTGTATAGAATTGTTACAATAATTCCCGTAGCTACAACAATCAAAAAATATCCAATCTTGTTTTACCCATAACTTCTTCATTTTAAATCTGTTTTGAGTGAATCAAATTGCTATGGTTTCATATTAAACTCTATTTTATGAATCTAAACAGAAAAATTATAGGTCTATAGTCGGAAATATAAGTTACAAGTCATTTTGGTAAGAGGTAGTCATTTTAGTCTAAAGAACGACGTCTTGATGACCATTTTGAAAAACATAATTTCACTTTGAGTTTAACCATGATTTTTGGATATAGTTTCATGTTCATAAGAAAAATCATTTTCACAGAAGAACAACTTTTAAATCAAAGTTTATCATAGTTTTTAATTATCAAACCCAAAACAGCCCGCGGCGTTACTACGACGGCGTATGTCCGGTTTTACGGTATTTTTTGTGTTTCCAGGTTTTAAATCATTAAGTTAGCATATCATATAGATATAGAACATGTGTTTAGTTGATTTTAAAAGTCAAGTTAGAAGGATTAACTTTTGTTTGCGAACAAGTTTAGAATTAACTAAACTATGTTCTAGTGATTTCAAGTTTAAACCTTCGAATAAGGTAGTTTTATATATATGAATCGAATGATGTTATGAAAATCATTACTACCTCAAGTTTTGTGGATAAACCTACTAGAAATGAGAAAAATAGATCTAGATTCAAAGGATCCTTGGATGGCTTGAAAGTTCTTGAAGCAGAATCATGACACGAAAACAAGTTCAAGTAAGATTTCCACTCGAAATAAGATTGTTATAGTTATAGAAATTGAATCAAAGTTTGAATATGAGAATTACCTTGTAATAGAAATATATCTTACTGTAAATAAAAAAGATTTCTTGAGGTTGGATGATCACTTTACAAGATTGGAAGTAAGCTAGCAAACTTGGAAGTATTCTTGATTTTATGAAACTAGAACTTATAGAATTTATGAAGAACACTTAGAACTTGAAGATAGAACTTGAGAGAGATCAATTAGATGAAGAAAATTGAAGAATGAAATTGTTTGTAGGTATTTTTGGTCGTTGGTATATGGATTAGATATAAAGGATGTGTAATTTTGTTTACATGTAAATAAGTCATGAATGATTACTAATATTTTTGTAATTTTATGAGATATTTCATGCTAGTTTCCAAATGATGGTTCCCACATGTGTTAGGTGACTCACATGGGCTGTTAAGAGCTGATCATTGAAGTGTATATACCAATAGTACATACATCTAAAAGCTGTGTATTGTACGAGTACGAATACGGGTGCATACGAGTAGAATTGTTGATGAAACTGAACGAGGATGTAATTGTAAGCATTTTTGTTAAGTAGAAGTATTTTGATAAGTGTCTTGAAGTCTTTCAAAAGTGTATGAATACATATTAATACACTACATGTATATACATTTTAACTGAGTCGTTAAGTCATCGTTAGTCGTTACATGTAAATGTTGTTTTGAAACCTTTAGGTTAACGATTTTGTTAAATGTTGTTAACCCATTGTTTATTATATCTAAAGAGATGTTAAATTATTATATTATCATGATATTATGATATATTAATATATCTTAGTATGATATATATACAGTTAAATGTTGTTACAACGATAATCGTTACATATATGTCTCGTTTCGAAATCATTAAGTTAGTAGTCTTGTTTTTACATATGTAGTTCATTGTTAATACAGTTAATGACATGTTTACTTATCATTTATCATGATTAAACATAGTGTAACAATATCTTAATATGATTCATATATATTTAGTAAGACGTTGTTATAACGATAATCGTTATATACATCGTTTCGAGTTTCTTAATTCAATAAACTCGATTTTATGTATATAACACATTGTTAAAATACCTAATGAGATACTTACTTATCATAATATCATGTTAACTATATATATAATCATATATATGTCATCATATAGTTTTTACAAGTTTTAACGTTCGTGAATCACCGGTCAACTTGGGTGGTCAATTGTCTATATGAAACCTATTTCAATTAATCAAGTCTTAACAAGTTTGATTGCTTAACATGTTGGAAACACTTAATCATGTAAATAACAATTTCATTTAATATATATAAACATGGAAATGTTCGGGTCACTACAGTACCTACCCGTTAAATAAATTTCGTCCCGAAACTTTAAGCAGTTGGAGGTGTTGACGTATCTTCTGGAAATAAGTGCGGGTATTTTTTCTTCATCTGATCTTCTCGTTCTCAGGTGAACTCGGGTCATCTACGAGCATTCAATCGAACTTTAACAATTGGTATCTTGTTTTGCTTAAGTCTTTTAACCTCACGATCCATTATTTCGACGGGTTCTTCGACGAATTGAAGTTTTTCGTTGATTTGGATTTCGTCTAACGGAATAGTGAGATCTTCTTTAGCAAAACATTTCTTCAAATTTGAGACGTGGAAAGTGTTATGTACAACCGCGAGTTGTTGTGGTAATTCAAGTCGGTAAGCTACTGGTCCGACACGGTCAATAATCTTGAATGGTCCTATATACCTTGGATTTAATTTCCCTCGTTTACCAAATCGAGCAACGCCTTTCCAAGGTGCAACCTTAAGCATGACCATCTCTCTAATTTCAATTTCTATATCTTTTCTTTTAATGTCGGCGTAGCTCTTTTGTCGACTTTGGGCGATTTTCAACCGTAGTTGAATTTGGATGATCTTCTCGGTAGTTTCTTGTATTATCTTCGGACCCGTAATCTGTCTATCCCCCACTTCACTCCAAAAAATCGGAGACCTGCACTTTCTACCATAAAGTGCTTCAAACGGCGCCATCTCAATGCTTGAATGGTAGCTGTTGTTGTAGGAAAATTCTGCTAACGGTAGATGTGGATCCCAACTATTTCCGAAATCAATAACACATGCTCGTAGCATGTCTTCAAGTATTTGTATCATCCTTTCGCTCTGCCCGTCAGTTTGTGGATGATAGGCAGTACTCATGTCTAGATGAGTTCCTAATGCTTGCTGTAATGTCTGCCAGAATCTTGAAATAAATCTGCCATCCCTATTAGAGATAATAGAGATTGGTATTCCATGTCTGGAGACGACTTCCTTCAAATACAGTCGTGCTAACTTCTCCATCTTGTCATCTTCTCTTATTGGCAGGAAGTGTGCTGATTTGGTGAGATGATCAACTATTACCCAAATAGTATCAAAACCACTTGCAGTCCTTGGCAATTTAGTGATGAAATCCATGGTAATATTTTCCCATTTCCATTCCGGGATTTCGGGTTGTTGAAGTAGACCTGATGGTTTCTGATGCTCAGCTTTGACCTTAGAACACGTCAAACATTCTCCTACATATTTAGCAACATCGAATTTCATACCCGGCCACCAAAAATGTTTCTTGAGATCCTTGTACATCTTCCCCGTTCCAGGATGTATTGAGTATCTGGTTTTATGAGCTTCTCTAAGTACCATTTCTCTCATATCTCCAAATTTTGGTACCCAAATCCTTTCAGCCCTATACCGGGTTCCGTCTTCCCGAATATTAAGATGCTTCTCCGATCCTCTGGGTATTTCATCCTTTAAATTTCCCTCTTTTAAAACTCCTTGTTGCGCCTCCTTTATTTGAGTAGTAAGGTTAGTGTGAATCATTATATTCATAGCTTTTACTCGAATGGGTTCTCTGTCCTTTCTGCTCAAGGCGTTGGCTACCACATTTGCCTTCCCTGGGTGATAACGAATCTCAAAGTCGTAATCATTCAACAATTCAATCCATCTGCGCTGCCTCATGTTCAGTTGTTTTTGATTAAATATGTGTTGAAGACTTTTGTGGTCGGTATATATAATACTTTTGACCCCATATAAGTAGTGTCTCCAAGTCTTTAATTCAAAAACAACCGTGCCTAATTCCAAATCATGCGTCGTATAATTCTTCTCGTGAATCTTCAATTGTCTAGACGCATAAGCAATTACTTTCGTTCGTTGCATTAATACACAACCGAGACCTTGCTTTGAGGTGTCACAATATATCACAAAATCATCATTCCCTTCAGGTAATGACAATATAGGTGTCGTTGTTAACTTTTTCTTCAACAATTGAAACGCTTTTTCTTGTTCATCCTTCCATTCAAATTTCCTCCCTTTATGCATTAATGCAGTCAAGGGTTTTGCTATTTTGGAAAAATCTTGGATGAATCTCCTGTAATAACCAGCTAGCCCTAAAAATTGGCGTATGTGTTTCGGAGTTTTCGGGGTTTCCCACTTTTTAGCGGTTTCAATCTTTGCTGGATCCACCTGAATACCTTTTTTGTTCACTATATGACCGAGGAATTGAACTTCTTCCAACCAAAATGCACACTTTGAAAACTTAGCCTATAGTTTTTCTTTTCTCAACCACTCTAGCACTTTTCTCAAATGTTCTTCGTGCTCTTGATCATTCTTCGAGTAAATAAGTATGTCATCGATGAAAATAATGACAAACTTGTCAAGATATGGCCCACACACTCGGTTCATGAGGTCCATGAACACAGCTGGTGCGTTAGTCAATCCAAACGGCATAACCATAAACTCGTAATGACCGTAACGCGTCCTAAAAGCAGTCTTCGGAATGTCATCCTCTTTCACCCGCATTTGGTGATATCCAGAAAGTAAATCGATCTTCGAATAAACCGACGAGCCCTGTAGTTGATCAAATAAGTCGTCGATTCTCGGTAATGGGTAACGGTTCTTGATGGTAAGTTTGTTCAACTCTCGGTAGTCGATACACAACCTGAATGTACCATATTTCTTCTTGACAAACAGAACAGGAGCTCCCCATGGTGATGTACTTGGTCGAATGAAACCACGCTCTAAAAGTTCCTTTAACGAACTTTGTAATTCTTTCATTTCGCTCGGTGCGAGTCTGTATGGAGCACGAGCTATTGGTACAGCTCCTGGTACAAGGTCTATTTGAAATTCAACGGATCGATGTGGGGGTAATCTCGGTAATTCTTTCGAAAATACATCGGAAAATTCTTTTGCGACGGGAACATCACTGATATTCTTTTCTTCAGGTTTAACTTCCTCGATGTGTGCTAGAATGATGTAACAACCTTTTCTTATTAGTTTTTGCGCCTTCAAACTACTAATAAGATTTAACTTCGTGTTGTTCTTTTCTCCGTACATCATTAAAGGTTTTCCTTTTTCACGCATAATGCGAATCGTATTTTTGTAACAAACGACCTCTGCTCTTACCTTCTTCAACCAGTCCATGCCAATTATTACATCAAAACTCCCTAACTCGATTGATATTAAATCAATCTTAAATGTTTCATCACCCAGTTTAATTTCTCTATCCCGACATATATTATCTGCTGAAATTAATTTACCATTTGCTAATTCGAGTAAAAATTTATTATCCAAAGGCGTCGATGGGCAACTTAATTTAGCACAAAATTCTCTACTCATATAGCTTCTATCCGCACCCGAATCAAATAAAACATATGAAATGTCCCGTTCTTATTGATTAAAACCGTTCCATATTAATTGATTTCGTTGTGAGGTTTTGACCTCTATATGAGATGTTTTTCAAAGACTGCATTCATTTTTAAAACAAACCATAACCTTTATTTCATAAATAAAGGTTTAAAAAGCTTTACGTAGATTATCAAATAATGATAATCTAAAATATCCTGTTTACAAACGACCATTTCATAATGGTTTACAATACAAATATGTTACATCGAAATCAGTTTCTTGAATGCTGTTTTTACACAATATCATACAAACATGGACTCCAAATCTTGTCCTTATTTTAGTATGCAACAGCGGAAGCTCTTAGTATTCACCTGAGAATAAACATGCTTTAAACATAAAAAAAAATGTTGGTGAGTTATAGGTTTAACCTATATATATCAAATCGTAATAATAGACCACAAGATTTCATATTTCAATACAAATTCCATACATAGAGATAAAAATCATTCATATGGTGAACACCTGGTAATCGACATTAACAAGATGCATATATAAGAATATCCCCATCATTCCAGGACACCCTTCGGATATGATATAAATTTTGAAGTACTAAAGCATCCGGTACTTTGGATGGGGTTTGTTAGGCCCAATAGATCTATCTTTAGGATTCGCGTCAATTAGGGTGTCTGTTCCCTAATTCTTAGATTACCAGACTCAATAAAAAGGGGCATATTCGATTTCGATAATTCAACCATAGAATGTAGGTTCACGTACTTGTGTCTATTTTGTAAATCATTTATAAAACCTGCATGTATTCTCATCCCAAAAATATTAGATTTTAAAAGTGGGACTATAACTCACTTTCACAGATTTTTTACTTTGTCGGGAAGTAAGACTTGGCCACTGGTTGATTCACGAACCTATAACAATATATACATATATATCAAAGTATGTTCAAAATATATTTACAATACTTTTAATACATTTTGATGTTTTAAGTTTATTAAGTCAGCTGTCCTCGTTAGTAACCTACAACTAGTTGTCCACAGTTAGATGTACAGAAATAAATCGATAAATATTATCTTGAATCAATCCACGACCCAGTGTATACGTATCTCAGTATTGATCACAACTCAAACTATATATATATTTTGGAATCAACCTCAACCCTGTATAGCTAACTCCAACATTCACATATAGAGTGTCTATGGTTGTTCCGCAATATATATATAGATGGGTCGACATGATAGGTCGAAACATTGTATACGTGTCTATGGTATCTCAAGATTACATAATATACAATATAAGTTGATTAGGTTATGGTTGGAATAGATTTATTACTAACTTTCTCGTAGGTAAAATGAGTAGTTTTTATCAATCTTGTTTTACTCGCCATTTCTTCGTTTCTAATCCGTTTTGAGTGATTCCAGAGGCCACGGTTTTGTATTGAACTTAACTTTATGAATCTAAATAAAAAAAGTAAAAGTTTATGGTCAGAAATACAAGTTACAAGTCATTTTTGAAAGAGGTAGTCATTTCCATCGAAAGAACGACATCTTGATGACCATTTTGGAAAACATACTTTCACTTTGAGTTTAACCATGATTTTTGGATATGGTTTCATGTTTATAAGAAAAATCATTTTCCCAGAAGTATAGCTTTTAAATCAAAGTTTTTCATAGTTTTAATTATCCAAACCAAAACAGCCCCCGGTTGTAACTGCGACGGCGTAAATCCGGTTTTATGGTGTTTATCGAGTTTCCGGGTTTTAAATCATTAAGTTAGAATATCATATAGATATAGATCATGTGTATAGTTGATTTTAAAAGTGTAGTTAGAAGGATTAACATTATTTGCGAACAAGTTTAGAATTAACTAAACTATGTTCTAGTGATTACTAGTTTACCACTTCGAATATGATAGCTTTTTATGTATGAATTGAATGATGTTATGAACATCATTACTACCTTATGTAACATCGGCCATTTTTTTTTTTTTATATATATACACAGCGGAAGACTTCATTTACATAATTACCCTTATTCGATAACAACATGATTACCATAAATCCTTAGTTAATTACTTTATTATAAACCACAGGTGTTACGTTATTACAAAACATTATTTAAACAAAAGTCCACATCAGAGTTGGTTGTCAAACATGTCATCTGCTGTATCACCCATCCCGACTAGCAGTACTTAAACCTGCAAGGGGGAAAACATGTGGGGGATTAGCGCACCGCTAAGTGAATGGAATCTATCTAACAGATATAGCTTAAGCCACACACAAGCTATATACTAACGACAGTACTTGCTAACTACCAACTAGCATACAATAAGACAATACGAGGATCGGCGGCTTGTACGAGCACACGACTCCCAGCTGATCGGGCCTGAGTCTACCGATAGTCCCTTCTACTCAATTCACAGTATAGTTATCCAGATGCAGGGGATGCATCATTCACACTATACTCTACAATCAGTAGCCTATGGACCCAACCTCCCCTAGGTACGGTTGACCTCATACGGACTCTAACCTCTCCTAGGCACGGTCTCGAGTCCCCAGTCTCCCTAGGCCCGACTGGTGCCATTCACACAGTGTACACATAATTCACATACAACATCAGGCAAACGATATTATTCTATCATGGCAATTTCTACACTATGCATGGTAAAAGAGTCAACCACAGTAGCATGATATGCTACTTAAACTCTATCCGTAGATAGACCCACTCACCAATTACCAGCAACTGCTCAGTTATTATTTCTGAGCTTCTTCCTTGTCCTTATCTCCTGAGAACAGCAAAAACCAAGTTAGAATAGTGTTCCCATCAAGATTAGACACACTGACAGCGAATTATAGCAAATTAGTAAAAATTTGCGTCCGCTAAAATTTTCATGCTTAACGCTTATGCACTTTCAAAATTTACATCATGAACACTAAAATACAAACGGGCAGCATAACGGCTAGAATTCCACACTTAGTAAGAATTTCACTGCCTAAGACCATCGGTCGATGGTCCCATCCATCGGCCGATCGTCAACACACCATCGGTCGATGGTCTCCCCCAATCGGTCGATCGTCAAAATTACATCCGCTGGATAGAAGTCCTACACCATCGGTCGATGGTCTTGTCCACCGACCGATCGTCCCTCACCATCGGTCGATGGTCAACGACCATCGGCCGAAGGTAGTTCATCAGCTGCAACAACAGCAAAGTGACGGGTTTCAACCCAAAATTACCAAATCTCGACTTTGGACACGTTTTTGACCTCAAAACTGAACACAACTCGTACACTAAACTTTTTGGAACATAAACCCACAACATTCAAACACAAACAACATCAATTTCTACCAATTTCACACAAAACCCCATTTTAACAAAAATTTACTTAAAAACCCATTTAATCACAGATTTGGTCATGAAATCTTACAAACCTTACCTTGTTAGAATCACAATGACACAAGGAATGTTTTGACACCAAAATCAAGCTTCAATTCGAGATTAAATGATTTAGGGTTGAGATGAAAATGGTGAAGTTTAGGTTAGGTGAATGTGTGAGTGAGAGGAAAGTTCAGGAAACCTCAAGAAAAGAGCTGGTCACTAGCTTATATTTGTGTTAAAACACAATACCCCATCACACCCGGGTATTTACCAGTTATCTGAAATCTTTCGCACAAGATTAGGTAACCCAAACGAGGTCCAATTAAAATAAACAAACCTGTTCTGAGACCCTTGTCACAAACTGGTCACAACACAATTAAAATAAAATACTAATTAAATAATTAAAATAAAAGCACTTAAGACTAAGCACAAACCCTTAGGGCAAAATGGACAACTTACAACTAGCCCGGGTTTCAGTCTGTTACAAATCCACCCCCCTTAAGGAGATTCCGTCCTCGGAATCTGGTCTTGGTCAAACAAATGAGGGTAGCGGTTTCTCATCAACTCTTCCGTTTCCCACGTAAGATTAGAACCCAAACTGTGTTTCCACTCAATCAACACCATCGGTATCTCTTTATATCTCAACTTAGTCACCTTTCGGTCAACTACACGGACCGGCTCTTCCACCAATTTCTTATTCAAATCGACCCTTAAATCTTCTAAAGGAAGAAGTTGCGTTTCATCATCGACTTTACACTTACGAAGATAACACACGTTAAATGTATTATGAATACCGGCTAACTCTGGCGGAAGATCTAACACCACAGCCTGATCATTCAACACTTCACTGATCTGGAAAGGACCAATAAATCTCGGTGCTAACTTACCACGTTTACCGAATCTGATAACCCCTTTCCACGGCGAAACTTTCAAATACACTCGTTCACCCACATTAAAGGTTACCGGACGTCTACGCGGATCAGCATACATTTTCTGCCTATCTCTAGCGGCTTTCAACTTTTCTCTCGCAATTGCAACTTTTTCGGCTGTCATTTGAACAATTTCGGGACCTGCAAACTACTTCTCCCTGGCTTCTAACCAACAAGTCGGAGTTCTGCAACGACGACCGTACAACATTTCATAGGGCGGCATTCCTATACTCGAATGATATGAATTATTATACGCGAATTCGACCAACGGTAAATGTGTATCCCACGAACCACCGTATTCCAACACACAAGCCCTTAACATATCCTCCAAAGTCTGTATCGTTCTTTCACTCTGACCATCTGTCTGAGGATGATAAGCTGTACTTAAATTCACACGTGTACCCAAATTTTGTTGAAGACTGTTCCAAAAATTCGACACAAATCTGGAATCTCTGTCTGAAACGATCGATAACGGCACACCATGTCGACTAACTATTTCTTTCACATACAAATCGGCTAACTCACTTAACGAAGCTGTCTCACGAGTAGCAAGAAAATGAGCACTTTTAGTTAGACGATCCACTATTACCCAAATCATATCATGTCGTTTCTGAGTTCGAGGTAATTTGGTCACAAAATCCATCGTTATATGTTCCCATTTCCACTCTGGAATCTGTAACTGACGTAGCGAACCATAAGGTTTCTAATGTTCTGCCTTCACTTGAGCACAAATATGGCACTTTTCGACATATCGAGCGATATCTGTTTTCATTGTTGGCCACCAATACACTGCTTTCAAATCATGATACATCTTATTACTACCCGGATGTACTGTCAATCTGGATTTGTGAGCTTCCGTCATGATTAAATCCCTCAAATCTCCAAGCTTAGGCACCCAAACACGATTGTTTAAGGTCTTTAGTCCACGTGAGTCATCAATTAAGTCCACTTTTCGTTTGGTCATTTGTTCAGATTTAATATGTTCGTCCTCTAAAGCACAGGTCTGAACGGTTCTTAAGCTGTTAATCAAATCTGAAGTTATATTCAAACGAAGAAATTTCACATTTTCACTTGAATTTTTACGACTTAGCACATCTGCAACCACATTTGCCTTACCCGGATGGTATTTAATTTCACAATCGTAATCTTTGATCAACTCTTGCCATCGTCTCTGACGCATATTCAATTCTTTCTGTGAGAAGATATACTGCAAACTCTTGTGATCTGTACATATAACACAATGGGTTCCATACAAATAGTGTCTCCACAGTTTCAAAGCAAACACTACTGCAGCCATTTCAAGATCATGCACTGGATAATTCTTCTCATGAACTTTCAACTGTCGCGAGGCATAGGCGATTACTTTATCTCTTTGCATTAATACACAACCCAACCCGGCATATGATGCATCACAGTATACCACGAAGTTGTCTGAACCTTCTGGTAAAGCTAACACTGGTGCCTGACACAGTAGCTGTTTCAAAATCTGAAAAGCCTTTTCCTGTTCATCAGTCCATCGAAAGGCTACATCTTTACGAGTCAACTTAGTCAACGGACCCGCTAATTTAGAAAAATCTTTGATAAACCTGCGATAATACCCAGCCAATCCCAGAAAACTCTTAATCTCAGTCGGAGTCCTCGGAGAATTCCAATTCATTACCGCTTCTATCTTTGTCGGATCAACTTTTATACCCTCGGTACAAATCACATGACCCAAAAACTGCACTTCACGTAACCAAAATTCACACTTTGAAAATTTTGAAAATAGTTGCTCACGTTTTAACAAGTTCAAAACCAACCTCAGATGTTCAGCATGTTCACTCTCTGTTTTCGAATACACCAATATGTCATCAATAAACACAATCACAAACTTATCTAAGAATGGACGACACACTCTATTCATTAGATCCATGAAGACTGCTGGCGCATTCGTCAACCCAAAAGGCATGACAAGAAATTCATAATGACTATACCTTGTTCTGAACGCTGTTTTCGGTATATCTGATTCAGCAACACGAACCTGATGATATCCGGATCGTAAGTCTATCTTAGAAAAGAATGAAGCACCCTGTAACTGATCGAACAAATCATCTATTCGAGGTAACGGATACTTATTCTTCACGGTTCTTTTGTTCAATTCACGATAATCAATACACATACGCAAGAAACGAATCACAACCCTTTTCCATCGACTTTTTCGCTTTCATCATGGTTATCAACAGAAAATTATACCCTCCCCGCTCCCCTTGGGCCACAACACGGGTTCCATCGGTCGAACGAAAGGTAATCATTTTCCTATCACACTTAATATTAGCCCTAAGCGAGCTTAACCAATCCATTCCTAATACTACATCAAAGCTAGGAATAGGTAACACTAAACAAGTCACCGGGAAAGACTTCCCTTCAATCTCTATACAAACCTCAGACACATATGTTGTGACTGGTGTGATCTTACCATCGGCTACTTCTACACTAACTGGCTTGGGTAACACATTAGCTGGTAAATTCAACTTAGCATAGAAATCTAGGGACATAAAACACCTATTGGCACCACAATCAAACAATACACGAGCAGGTATTGAGTTGATTAGAAACATACCGGTGATCACTTCGTCGGTTGCCACAGCATTCTCAACTGACATCTGAAAAGCTCTAGCCTCTGCTGTTGGAGGGTTCTTCCTCTTCTGCCCACTCGAGGCAGTTGACCCTACGGCTGATGCTGAACGCGCCCCTGACCCTGACCCTGCCCCGGAACTACCACTCTTCGACGGACAACTAATTGCACGATGCCCTGCTTTGTGACAACTCTAACATACACTATTCGGATACGGGCATGCTGAAGACTCATGCCCAACAACACCACACTTTAAGCATCTTCTTGTAGCCTCAGAACACTGACCACTGTGAGAAGATCGACACGTGTGACACCAATTCCCTTTACCTGATCCAGATCCAGAACTATTCTGACCACTTTTACTCTTCGATTTAAACCCACTAGACTTCTTGGATTTAGATCCTGATTGACCAGATACTTGCCCACCTTGTTGTAGCACATTACCAAACATTCTGTTTCTGGCGGCCTGAACATCACTTTCTACCATCTTAGCCATCACAACCGCTTGAGACAACAACGTAGCCGTTCTAGCAAAAGTTCGGTACTCTGGCAAAATGATATTAACAAAATGTTGTATACGAGACGCTTCGTCTGGCACCCACTGTTGTACAAACCTTAGTTTATCCATATACTTCTCTACTACCTCATCGATCGTCATTTGAGGTGTCATCTTCATTTCAAGAAACTCAGTCTTGATTCGGTTCATATCAAATGGATTACAATATTGTTCACACACCTTCCCATGAAACTGCTCCCATGTGATCATACTCACTTGCTCTTTTGGTATACTAGAAATCAAAGAATCCCACCAAATCATAGCCCTACCTTTCAATAGTCTACTAGCATATGTTACCTTCAGCTCGGGTTCACACTGACACGCTTCAAATACCCTTTCAACTTCTCACAACCAATTGAGAGTTACAGTCGGATCAGTACTTCCAGAGAACTCAGAGGGTTTGCAATCACGGAAGTTCTTATAAGTACACTTTTTGGGTGGTTGCATGTAAGGTTGTTGGAACATTTGCATTTGGTATGGATTCATCATCATGGGATTTTGGTAAGTAAAAGTGTTTTGCGGTGGCATATAATATTGGTTAGGTATTTGATTCTGAAACTGGTTCTGGTGCACATTAGGTATCGTTTGGGATTGCGCGGTTGGTAATCCAGGTGGTGTATCATCATTTCCAGAATGCCTTGCCAATTCAAGCTCATTAATTTTGTCCTCGGCCTCTTTTAGCTTGCTTTCTAACTGAAGGATGTAACTACTCTGATCATCATCAGACTCAACACCCTCTTCTGGTGCTCTGAATGTTCCGGGGTTAGATGGGCCAGTTGCGTTTCTATCAGACATACCTGTGCTACAAAACAGCTCACACAAAAGCTTAGTGGATAACAGTTAGTTCAATCACAACTAACACACGTATATCCTATTTTCACTTAGCCCTCCACTCCCACAGACATGTTTGACTTGCCTCAGGGTTTGGGAACAAAGTACGCGCACGCACTTGCTGCCAAACCATGCTCTGATACCAACTTGTAACACCGGCCATTTTTTTTTTATATATATATACACAGCGGAAGACTTCATTTACATAATTACCCTTATTCGATAACAACATCATTACCATAAATCCTTAGTTAATTACTTTATTACAAACCACATGTGTTACGTTATTACAAAACATTATTTAAACAAAAGTCCACATCAGAGTTGGTTGTCAAACATGTCATCTGCTGTATCACCCATCCCGACTAGCAGTACTTAAACCTGCAAGGGGGAAAACATGTGGGGGATTAGCGCACCGCTAAGTGAATGGAATCTATCTAACAGATATAGCTTAAGCCACACACAAGCTATATACTAACGACAGTACTTGCTAACTACCAACTAGCATACAATAAGACAATACGAGGATCGGCGGCTTGTACGAGCACACGACTCCCAGCTGATCGGGCCTGAGTCTACCGATAGTCCCTGCTACTCAATTCACAGTATAGTTATCCAGATGCAGGGGATGCATCATTCACACTATACTCTACAATCAGTAGCCTATGGACCCAACCTCCCCTAGGCACGGCTGACCTCATACGGACTCTAACCTCTCCTAGGCACGGTCTCGAGTCCCCAGTCTCCCTAGGCCCGACTGGTGCCATTCACACAGTGTACACATAATTCACATACAACATCAGGCAAACGATATTATTCTATCATGGCAATTTCTACACTATGCATGGTAAAAGAGTCAACCACAGTAGCATGATATGCTACTTAAACTCTATCCGTAGATAGACCCACTCACCAATTACCAGCAACTGCTCAGTTATTATTTCTGAGCTTCTTCCTTGTCCTTATCTCCTGAGAACAGCAAAAACCAAGTTAGAATAGTGTTCCCATCAAGATTAGACACACTGACAGCGAATTATAGCAAATTAGTAAAAATTTGCGTCCGCTAAAATTTTCATGCTTAACGCTTATGCACTTTCAAAATTTACATCATGAACACTAAAATACAAACGGGCAGTATAACGGCTAGAATTCCACACTTAGTAAGAATTTCACTGCCTAAGACCATCGGTCGATGGTCCCATCCATCGACCGATCGTCAACACACCATCGGTCGATGGTCTCCCCCAATCGGTCGATTGTCAAAATTACATCCGCTGGATAGAAGTCCTACACCATCGGTCGATGGTCTTGTCCACCGACCGATCGTCCCTCACCATCGGTCGATGGTCAACGACCATCGGCCGAAGGTAGTTCATCAGCTGCAACAGCAGCAAAGTGACGGGTTTCAACCCAAAATTACCAAATCTCGACTTTGGACACGTTTTTGACCTCAAAACTGAACACAACTCGTACACTAAACTTTTTGGAACATAAACCCACAACATTCAAACACAAACAACATCAATTTCTACCAATTTCACACAAAACCCCATTTTAACAAAAATTAACTTAAAAACCCATTTAATCACAGATTTGGTCATGAAATCTTACAAACCTTACCTTGTTAGAATCACAATGACACAAGGAACGTTTTGACACCAAAATCAAGCTTCAATTCGAGATTAAATGATTTAGGGTTGAGATGAAAATGGTGAAGTTTAGGTTAGGTGAATGTGTGAGTGAGAGGAAAGTTCAGGAAACCTCAAGAAAAGAGCTGGTCAGTAGCTTATATTTGTGTTAAAACACAATACCCCATCACACCAGGGTATTTACCAGTTATCTGAAATCTTTCGCACAAGATTAGGTAACCCAAACGAGGTCCAATTAAAATAAACAAACCTGTTCTGAGACCCTTCTCACAAACTGGTCACAACACAATTAAAATAAAACACTAATTAAATAATTAAAATAAAAGCACTTAAGACTAAGCACAAACCCTTAGGGCAAAATGGACAACTTACAACTAGCCCGGGTTTCAGTCTGTTACAAATCCACCCCCCTTAAGGAGATTCCGTCCTCGGAATCTGGTCTTGGTCAAACAAATGAGGGTAGCAGTTTCTCATCAACTCTTCCGTTTCCCACGTAAGATTAGAACCCAAACTGTGTTTCCACTCAATCGACACCATCGGTATCTCTTTATATCTCAACTTACTCACCTTTCGGTCAACTACACGGACCGGCTCTTCCACCAATTTCTTATTCAAATCGACCCTTAAATCTTCTAAAGGAAGAAGTTGCGTTTCATCATCGACTTTACACTTACGAAGATAACACACGTTAAATGTATTATGAATACCGGCTAACTCTGGCAGAAGATCTAACACCACAGTCTGATCATTCAACACTTCACTGATCTGGAAAGGACCAATAAATCTCGGTGCTAACTTACCACGTTTACCGAATCTGATAACCCCTTTCCCCGGCGAAACTTTCAAATACACTCGTTCACCCACATTAAAGGTTACCGGACGTCTACGCGGATCAGCATACATTTTCTGCCTATCTCTAGCGGCTTTCAACTTTTCTCTCGCAATTGCAACTTTTTCGGCTGTCATTTGAACAATTTCGGGACCTGCAAACTGCTTCTCCCCGGCTTCTAACCAACAAGTCGGAGTTCTGCAACGACGACCGTACAACATTTCATAGGGCGGCATTCCTATACTCGAATGATATGAATTATTATACGCGAATTCGACCAACGGTAAATGTGTATCC
Source organism: Rutidosis leptorrhynchoides (assembly GCF_046630445.1). Lineage (NCBI taxonomy): Eukaryota > Viridiplantae > Streptophyta > Magnoliopsida > Asterales > Asteraceae > Rutidosis > Rutidosis leptorrhynchoides. The sequence goes on from NC_092342.1 coordinate 29,508,173, forward strand.
CACGAACCACCGTATTCCAACACACAAGCCCTTAACATATCCTCCAAAGTCTGTATCGTTCTTTCACTCTGACCATCTGTCTGAGGATGATAAGCTGTACTTAAATTCACACGTGTACCCAAATTTTGTTGAAGACTGTTCCAAAAATTCGACACAAATCTGGAATCTCTGTCTGAAACGATCGATAACGGCACACCATGTCGACTAACTATTTCTTTCACATACAAATCGGCTAACTCACTTAACGAAGCTGTCTCACGAGTAGCAAGAAAATGAGCACTTTTAGTTAGACGATCCACTATTACCCAAATCATATCATGTCGTTTCTGAGTTCGAGGTAATTTGGTCACAAAATCCATCGTTATATGTTCCCATTTCCACTCTGGAATCTGTAACTGACGTAGCGAACCATAAGGTTTCTGATGTTCTGCCTTCACTTGAGCACAAATATGGCACTTTTCGACATATCGAGCGATATCTGTTTTCATTGTCGGCCACCAATACACTGCTTTCAAATCATGATACATCTTATTACTACCCGGATGTACTGTCAATCTGGATTTGTGAGCTTCCGTCATGATTAAATCCCTCAAATCTCCAAGCTTAGGCACCCAAACACGATTGTTTAAGGTCTTTAGTCCACGTGAGTCATCAATTAAGTCCACTTTTCGTTTGGTCATTTGTTCAGATTTAATATGTTCGTCCTCTAAAGCACAGGTCTGAACGGTTCTTAAGCTGTTAATCAAATCTGAAGTTATATTCAAACGAAGAAATTTCACATTTTCACTTGAATTTTTACGACTTAGCACATCTGCAACCACATTTGCCTTACCCGGATGGTATTTAATTTCACAATCGTAATCTTTGATCAACTCTTGCCATTGTCTCTGACGCATATTCAATTCTTTCTGTGAGAAGATATACTGTAAACTCTTGTGATCTGTACATATAACACAATGGGTTCCATACAAATAGTGTCTCCACAGTTTCAAAGCAAACACTACTGCAGCCATTTCAAGATCATGCACTGGATAATTCTTCTCATGAACTTTCAACTGTCGCGAGGCATAGGCGATTACTTTATCTCTTTGCATTAATACACAACCCAACCCGGCATATGATGCATCACAGTATACCACGAAGTTGTCTGAACCTTCTGGTAAAGCTAACACTGGTGCCTGACATAGTAGCTGTTTCAAAATCTGAAAAGCCTTTTCCTGTTCATCAGTCCATCGAAAGGCTACATCTTTACGAGTCAACTTAGTCAACGGACCTGCTAATTTAGAAAAATCTTTGATAAACCTGCGATAATACCCGGCCAATCCCAGAAAACTCTTAATCTCAGTCGGAGTCCTCGGAGAATTCCAATTCATTACCGCTTCTATCTTTGTCGGATCAACTTTTATACCCTCGGTACAAATCACATGACCCAAAAACTGCACTTCACGTAACCAAAATTCACACTTTGAAAATTTTGCAAATAGTTGCTCACGTTTTAACAAGTTCAAAACCAACCTCAGATGTTCAGCATGTTCACTCTCTGTTTTCGAATACACCAATATGTCATCAATAAACACAATCACAAACTTATCTAAGAATGGACGACATACTCTATTCATTAGATCCATGAAGACTGCTGGCGCATTCGTCAACCCAAAAGGCATGACAAGAAATTCATAATGACCATACCTTGTTCTGAAAGCTATTTTCGGTATATCTGATTCAGCAACACGAACCTGATGATATCCGGATCATAAGTCTATCTTAGAAAAGAATGAAGCACCCTGTAACTGATCGAACAAATCATCTATTCGAGGTAACGGATACTTATTCTTCACGGTTCTTTTGTTCAATTCACGATAATCAATACACATACGCAAGAAACGAATCACAACCCTTTTCCATCGACTTTTTCGCTTTCATCATGGTTATCAACGGAAAATTATACCCTCCCCGCTCCCCTCGGGCCACAACACGGGTTCCATCGGTCGAACGAAAGGTAATCATTTTCCTATCACACTTAATATTAGCCCTAAGCGAGCTTAACCAATCCATTCCTAATACTACATCAAAGCTAGGAATAGGTAACACTAAACAAGTCACCGGGAAAGACTTCCCTTCAATCTCTATACAAACCCCAGACACATATGTTGTGACTGGTGTGATCTTACCATCAGCTACTTCTACACTAACCGGCTTGGGTAACACATTAGCTGGTAAATTCAACTTAGCATAGAAATCTAGGGACATAAAACACCTATTGGCACCACAATCAAACAATACACGAGCAGGTATTGAGTTGATTAGAAACATACCGGTGATCACTTCATCGGTTGCCACAGCATTCTCAACTGACATCTGAAAAGCTCTAGCCTCTGCTGTTGGAGGGTTCTTCCTCTTCTGCCCACTCGAGGCAGTTGACCCTACGGCTGATGCTGAACGCACCCCTGACCCTGACCCTGCCCCGAAACTACCACTCTTCGACGGATAACTAATTGCACGATGCCCTGCTTTGTGACAACTCCAACATACACTATTCGGATACGGGCATGCTGAAGACTCATGCCCAACAACACCACACTTTAAGCATCTTCTTGTAGCCTCAGAACACTGACCACTGTGAGAAGATCGACACGTGTGACACCAATTCCCTTTACCTGATCCAGATCCAGAACTATTCTGACCACTTTTACTCTTCGATTTAAACCCACTAGACTTCTTGGATTTAGATCCTGATTGACCAGATACTTGCCCACCTTGTTGTAGCACATTACCAAACATTCTGTTTCTGGCGGCCTGAACATCACTTTCTACCATCTTAGCCATCACAACCGCTTGAGACAACGACGTAGCCGTTCTAGCAAAAGTTCGGTACTCTGGCAAAATGATATTAATAAAATGTTGTATACGAGACGCTTCGTCTGGCACCCACTGTTGTACAAACCTTAGTTTATCCATATACTTCTCTACTACCTCATCGATCGTCATTTGAGGTGTCATCTTCATTTCAAGAAACTCAGTCTTGATTCGGTTCATATCAAATGGATTACAATATTGTTCACACACCTTCCCATGAAACTGCTCCCATGTGATCATACTCACTTGCTCTTTTGGTATACTAGAAATCAAAGAATCCCACCAAATCATAGCCCTACCTTTCAACAGTCTACTAGCATATGTTACCTTCAGCTCGGGTTCACACTGACACACTTCAAATACCCTTTCAACTTCTCGCAACCAATTGAGAGTTACAGTCGGATCAGTACTTCCAGAGAACTCAGAGGGTTTGCAATCACGGAAGTTCTTATAAGTACACTTTTTGGGTGGTTGCATGTAAGGTTGTTGGAACATTTGCATTTGGTATGGATTCATCATCATGGGATTTTGGTAAGTAAAAGTGTTTTGCGGTGGCATATAATATTGGTTAGGTATTTGATTCTGAAACTGGTTCTGGTGCACATTAGGTATCGTTTGGGATTGCGCGGTTGGGAATCCAGGTGGTGTATCATCATTTCCAGAATGCCTTGCCAATTCAAGCTCATTAATTTTGTCCTCGGCCTCTTTTAGCTTGCTTTCTAACTGAAGGATGTAACTACTCTGATCATCATCAGACTCAACACCCTCTTCTGGTGCTCTGAATGTTCCGGGGTTAGATGGGCCAGTTGCGTTTCTATCAGACATACCTGTGCTACAAAACAGCTCACACAAAAGCTTAGTGGATAACAGTTAGTTCAATCACAACTAACACACGTATATCCTATTTTCACTTAGCCCTCCACTCCCACAGACATGTTTGACTTGCCTCAGGGTTTGGGAACAAAGTACGCGCACGCACTTGCTGCCAAACCATGCTCTGATACCAACTTGTAACACCGGCCATTTTTTTTTTATATATATACACAGCGGAAGACTTCATTTACATAATTACCCTTATTCGATAACAACATGATTACCATAAATCCTTAGTTAATTACTTTATTACAAACCACAGGTGTTACGTTATTACAAAATATTATTTAAACAAAAGTCCACATCAGAGTTGGTTGTCAAACATGTCATCTGCTGTATCACCCATCCCGACTAGCAGTACTTAAACCTGTAAGGGGGAAAACATGTGGGGGATTAGCGCACCGCTAAGTGAATGGAATCTATCTAACAGATATAGCTTAAGCCACACACAAGCTATATACTAACGACAGTACTTGCTAACTACCAACTAGCATACAATAAGACAATACGAGGATCGGCGGCTTGTACGAGCACACGACTCCCAGCTGATCGGGCCTGAGTCTACCGATAGTCCCTGCTACTCAATTCACAGTATAGTTATCCAGATGCAGGGGATGCATCATTCACACTATACTCTACAATCAGTAGCCTATGGACCCAACCTCCCCTAGGTACGGTTGACCTCATACGGACTCTAACCTCTCCTAGGCACGGTCTCGAGTCCCTAGTCTCCCTAGGCCCGACTGGTGCCATTCACACAGTGTACACATAATTCACATACAACATCAGGCAAACGATATTATTCTATCATGGCAATTTCTACACTATGCATGGTAAAAGAGTCAACCACAGTAGCATGATATGCTACTTAAACTCTATCCGTAGATAGACCCACTCACCAATTACCAGCAACTGCTCAGTTATTATTTCTGAGCTTCTTCCTTGTCCTTATCTCCTGAGAACAGCAAAAACCAAGTTAGAATAGTGTTCCCATCAAGATTAGACACACTGACAGCGAATTATAGCAAATTAGTAAAAATTTGCGTCCGCTAAAATTTTCATGCTTAACGCTTATGCACTTTCAAAATTTACATCATGAACACTAAAATACAAACGGGCAGCATAACGACTAGAATTCCACACTTAGTAAGAATTTCACTGCCTAAGACCATCGGTCGATGGTCCCATCCATCGGCCGATCGTCAACACACCATCGGTCGATGGTCTCCCCCAATCGGTCGATCGTCAAAATTACATCCGCTGGATAGAAGTCCTACAACATCGGTCGATGGTCTTGTCCACCGACCGATCGTCCCTCACCATCGGTCGATGGTCAACGACCATCGGCCGAAGGTAGTTCATCAGCTGCAACAGCAGCAAAGTGACGGGTTTCAACCCAAAATTACCAAATCTCGACTTTGGACACGTTTTTGACCTCAAAACTGAACACAACTCGTACACTAAACTTTTTGGAACATAAACCCACAACATTCAAACACAAACAACATCAATTTCTACCAATTTCACACAAAACCCCATTTTAACAAAAATTAACTTAAAAACCCATTTAATCACAGATTTGGTCATGAAATCTTACAAACCTTACCTTGTTAGAATCACAATGACACAAGGAACGTTTTGACACCAAAATCAAGCTTCAATTCGAGATTAAATGATTTAGGGTTGAGATGAAAATGGTGAATTTTAGGTTAGGTGAATGTGTGAGTGAGAGGAAAGTTCAGGAAACCTCAAGAAAAGAGCTGGTCACTAGCTTATATTTGTGTTAAAACACAATACCCCATCACACCCGGGTATTTACCAATTATCTGAAATCTTTCGCACAAGATTAGGTAACCCAAACGAGGTCCAATTAAAATAAACAAACCTGTTCTGAGACCCTTGTCACAAACTGGTCACAACACAATTAAAATAAAACACTAATTAAATAATTAAAATAAAAGCACTTAAGACTAAGCACAAACCCTTAGGGCAAAATGGACAACTTACAACTAGCCGGGGTTTCAGTCTGTTACACCTTAAGTTCCTTGGATAAACCTACTGGAAAAGAGAAAAATGGATCTAGCTTCAACGGATCCTTGGATGGCTCGAAGTTCTTGAAGCAGAATCATGACACGAAAACAAGTTCAAGTAAGATCATCACTTGAAATAAGATTGTTATAGTTATAGAAATTGAACCAAAGTTTGAATATGATTATTACCTTGTATTAGAATGATAACCTACTATAATAAACAAAGATTTCTTGAGGTTGGATGATCACCTTACAAGATTGGAAGTGAGCTAACAAACTTGAAAGTATTCTTGATTTTATGAAACTAGAACTTTTGGAATTTATGAAGAACACTTAGAACTTGAAGATAGAACTTGAGAGAGATCAATTAGATGAATAAAATTGAAGAATGAAAGTGTTTGTAGGTGTTTTTGGTCGTTGGTGTATGGATTAGATATAAAGGATATGTAATTTTGTTTTCATGTAAATAAGTCATGAATGATTACTCATATTTTTGTAATTTTATGAGATATTTCATGCTAGTTGCCAAATGATGGTTCTCACATGTTTTAGGTGACTCACATAGGCTGCTAAAAGCTGATCATTGGAGTGTATATACCAATAGTACATACATCTAAAAGCTGTGTATTGTATGAGTACGAATACGGGTGCATACGAGTAGAATTGTTGATGAAACTGAACGAGGATGTAATTGTAAGCATTTTTGTTAAGTAGAAATATTTTGATAAGTGTCTTGAAGTCTTTCAAAAGTGTATGAATACATATTAAAACACTACATGTATATACATTTTAACTGAGTAGTTAAGTCATCGTTAGTCGTTACATGTAAGTGTTGTTTTGAAACCTTTAGGTTAACGATCTTGTTAAATATTGTTAACACAATGTTTATAATATCAAATGAGATTTTAAATTATTATATTATCATGATATTATGATATATTAATATATCTTAATATGATATATACATTTAAATGTCGTTACAACGATAATCCTTACATATATGTCTCGTTTCGAAATCCTTAAGTTAGTAGTCTCGTTTTTACTTATGTAGTTCATTGTTAATACACTTAATGATATATTTAATTATCATATTATAATGTTATATATAATATAACAATGTATTAATATGCTTCATATATATTTAGTAAGACGTGGTTATAACGATAATCGTTATATGTATCGTTTCGAGTTTCATACGTCAATAGTCTCCTTTTTAAGTATATAACTTATTGTTACTATTTTTAATGAGATAATTGATTATCATTATATCATGTTAAACATATATATTTATTCATTTATGTATCATCATGTCATATACAACTTATAGCGTTCGTGAATCATTGGTCAAACTGGGTAATCAGACGTTTACAAAATTTCTGTTTCAATTAACCAAGTCTTAACAAGTTTGATTGCTTAACATGTTGGAAACATTTAATCATGTAAATATAGTTTTCAATAAACATATAATCATAGAAAGGTTCGGAAAAGTTCGGGTCACTACAGTACCTACCCGTTAAATAAATTTCGTCCCGAAATTTTAAGCGATTGGAGGTGTTGGCTCATCTTCTGGAAATAAGTGCGGGTACTTCTTCTTCATCTAATCTTCTCATTCTCAGGTGAACTCAGGTCCTCTACGAGCATTCCATCGAACCTTAACAATCGGTATCTTGTTTTGTTTAAGTCTCTTAACCTCACAATCCATTATTTCAACGGGTTCTTCAATGAATTGAAGTTTTTCATTGATTTGGATTTCGTCCAACTGAATAGTGAGATCTTCTTTAGCAAAACATTTCTTCAAATTCGAGACTTGGAAAGTATTATGTACAGCCACGAGTTGTTGAGGTAACTCAAGTCGGTAAGCTACTGGTCCGACACGATCAATAATCTTGAATGGTCCAATATACCTTGGATTTAATTTCCCTCGTTTACCAAATCGAACAACACCTTTCCAAGGTGCAACCTTAAGCATGACCATCTCTCCAATTTCAAATTCTATATCTTTTCTTTTAATGTCGGCGTAGCTCTTTTGTCGACTTTGGGCGGTTTTCAACCGTTGTTGAATTTGGATGATCTTCTCAGTAGTTTCTTGTATTATATCCGGACCCGTAATCTGTCTATCCCCCACTTCACTCCAACAAATTGGAGACCTGCACTTTCTACCATAAAGTGCTTCAAATGGCGCCATCTCAATGCTTGAATGGTAGCTGTTGTTGTAGGAAAATTCTGCTAACGGTAGATGTCGATCCCAACTGTTTTCGAAATCAATAACACATGCTCGTAGCATGTCTTCAAGCGTTTGTATCGTCCTTTCGCTCTGCCCATCAGTTTGTGGATGATAGGCAGTACTCATGTCTAGACGAGTTCCTAATGCTTGCTGTAATGTCTGCCAGAATCTTGAAATAAATCTGCCATCCCTATCAGAGATAATAGAGATTGGTATTCCATGTCTGGAGACGACTTCCTTCAAATACAGTCGTGCTAACTTCTCCATCTTGTCATCTTCTCTTATTGGCAGGAAGTGTGCTTATTTGGTGAGACGATCAACTATTACCCAAATAGTATCAAAACCACTTGCAGTCCTTGGCAATTTAGTGATGAAATCCATGGTAATGTTTTCCAATTTCCATTCCGGGATTTCGGGTTGTTGAAGTAGACCTGATGGTTTCTGATTCTCAGCTTTGACCTTAGAACACGTCAAACATTCTCCTACGTATTTAGCAACATCGGCTTTCATACCCGGCCACCAAAAATGTTTCTTGAGATCCTTGTACATCTTCCCCGTTCCAGGATGTATTGAGTATCTGGTTTTATGAGCTTCTCTAAGTACCATTTCTCTCATATCTCCAAATTTTGGTACCCAAATTCTTTCAACCCTATACCGGGTTCCGTCTTCCCGAATATTAAGATGCTTCTCCGATCCTTTGGGTATTTCATCCTTTAAATTTCCCTCTTTTAAAACTCCTTGTTGCGCCTCCTTTATTTGAGTAGTAAGGTTAGTGTGAATCATTATATTCATAGATTTTACTCGAATGGGTTCTCTGTCCTTTCTACTCAAGGCGTCGGCTACCACATTCGCCTTTCCCGGGTGATATCGAAGCTCAAAATCGTAATCATTCAATAGCTCAATCCACCTATGTTGTCTCATGTTCAGTTGTTTCTGATTAAATATGTGTTGAAGACTTTTGTGGTCGGTATATATAATACTTTTGACCCCATATAAGTAGTGCCTCCAAGTCTTTAATGCAAAAACAACCACGCCTAATTCCAAATTATGCGTCGTATAATTATGTTCGTGAATCTTCAATTGTCTAGACGCATAAGCAATTACTTTCATTCGTTGCATTAATACACAACCGAGACCTTGCTTTGAGGCGTCACAATATATCACAAAATCATCATTCCCTTCAGGTAATGACAATATAGGTGCCGTAGTTAACTTTTTCTTCATTAACTGAAATGCCTCCTCTTGTTCATCCTTCCATTCAAATTTCTTCCCTTTATGCGTTAATGCAGTCAAGGGTTTTGCTATTTTGGAGAAATCTTGGATGAATCTTCTGTAGTAACCAGCCAATCCTAAAAATTGACGTATATGCTTCGGAGTTTTTGGGGTTTCCCACTTTTCAACGGTTTCGATCTTTGCCGGGTCTACCTGGATACCTTCTTTGTTCACTATGTGACCGAGGAATTGAACTTCTTCCAACCAAAATGCACACTTTGAAAACTTAGCGTACAGTTTTTCTTTCCTCAATACTTCTAGCACTTTTCTCAAATGTTCTTCGTGCTCTTGATCATTCTTTGAGTAAATAAGTATGTCATCGATGAAAACAATGACAAACTTGTCAAGATATGGCCCACACACTCGGTTCATAAGGTCCATGAACACAGCTGGTGCGTTAGTCAATCCAAACGGCATAACCATAAACTCGTAATGACCATAACGCGTCCTAAAAGCAGTTTTTGGAATATCATCCTCCTTTACTCGCATTTGATGAAATCCAGAACGTAAATTGATCTTCGAATAAACCGATGAGCCTTGTAGTTGATCAAATAAGTCATCAATTCTCGGCAGTGGATAACGGTTTTTGATGGTAAGTTTGTTCAACTCTCTGTAGTCAATACACAACCTAAATGTACCATCCTTCTTCTTGACAAACAAAACAGGAGCTCCCCATGGTGATGTGCTTGGTCGAATGAAACCACGTTCTAATAGTTTTTTTCAGTTGGCTTTGCAGTTCTTTCATCTCGCTGGGTGCGAGTCTATAAGGAGCACGAGCTATTGGTGCGGCTCCTGGTACAAGATCTATTTGAAATTCAACAGATCGATGTGGAGGTAGTCCCGGTAATTCTTTCGAAAATACATCGGGAAATTCTTTTGCGACGGGAACATCATTGATGCTCTTTTCTTCAGTTTGTACTTTCTCGACGTGTGCTAGAACAGCATAGCAACTTTTTCTTATTAGTTTTTGTGCCTTCAAATTACTAATAAGATGTAGCTTCATGTTGCCCTTTTCTCCATACACCATTAAGGGTTCTCCTTCTTTTCGTACAATGCGAATTGCATTTTTATAACATACGATCTCTGCTTTCACCTTCTTCAGCCAGTCCATGCCAACTATTACATCAAAACTCCCTAACTCTACTGGTATCAAATCAATCTTAAATATTTCGCTACCCAGTTTAATTTCTCGATTCCGGCATATATTATCTGCTGAAATTAATTTACCGTTTGCTAATTCGAGTAAAAATTTACTATCCAACGGTGTCAATGGACAAATTAATTTAGCACAAAAATCTCTACTCATATAGCATCTATTCGCACCCGAATCAAATAAAATGTAAGCAGATTTATTGTCAATAAGAAACGTACCCGTAACAAGCTCCGGGTCTTCCTGTGCCTCTGCCGCATTAATATTGAAAACTCTTCCGCGGCCTTGTCCATTCGTGTTCTCCTGGTTCGGGAAATTTCTAATAATGTGGCCCGATTTTCCCCATTTATAACAAACTACATTGGTATAACTTGCTCCGACACTACTTGCTCCACCATTACTCGTTCCGACACCATTTGTTCCTTTCGTTCTGTTAACCCCTGGTCTGTAGACCTCACACTTCGCCGCGCTATGACCATTTCTTTTACACTTGTTGCAAAATTTGGTGCAGAACCCCGAGTGATACTTTTCACACCTTTGGCATAGCTGCTTCTAATTGTTGTTGTTGTTGCGGTTGTTATTGTTGTTGGGATGATTGTTGTAGTTGCTGCTGCTGTTGTTGTTGTTGTTGTTGTTGTTGTTGTTGTTGTTGTTGTTGTTGTTGTTGTTGTTGTTGTTGTTGTTGTTGTTGTTATTGTTGTTGTTGTTATTGTTGTTGTTGTTGTTGTTGTTGTTGTTATTGTTGTTGTTGTTGGGCCGTTTGTTGTAGTTGCGATTGATGTTGCGATTGTTGGGATAATTGTTGCGATTATTATTGTAATTGCTGTTGTTGTTGTATTGGTGATTCTTATCACCGTTTTCCTCCCACTTTCTTTTAACTTGCTTCACATTGGCCTCTTCAGCCATCTGTTCTTTAATTCTTTCCTCAATCTGGTTCACTAGTTTGTGAGCCATTCTACAAGGCTGTTGTATGGAGGCGGGCTCATGTGAACTTATATCTTCTTGGATTCTTTCCGGTAATCCTTTCACAAACGCGTCGATCTTCTCTTCCTCATCTTCGAACGCTCCCGGACATAATAGGCACAATTCTTTGAATCGTCTTTCGTACGTGGTAATATCAAATCCTTGGGTTCGTAAACCTCTAAGTTCTGTCTTGAGCTTATTGACCTCGGTTCTGGGACGGTACTTCTCGTTCATCAAGTGCTTGAATGCTGACCACGGTAGTGCGTAAGCATCATCTTGTCCCACTTGCTCTAGATAGGTATTCCACCATGTTAACGCAGTACCTGTGAAGGTATGCGTAGCGTACTTCACTTTGTCCTCTTCAGTACACTTACTTATGGCAAACACCGATTCGACCTTCTCGGTCCACCGTTTCAATCCGATCGGTCCTTCGGTTCCATCAAATTCCAAAGGTTTACAGGCAGTGAATTCTTTGTAGGTGCATCCTACACGATTTCCTGTACTGTTAGATCCAAGGTTATTGTTGGTATGTAGCGCAGCCTGTACTGCGGCTATGTTTGAAGCAAGAAAGGCACGAAATTCCTCTTCACTCATATTCAAGGTGTGTCGAGTAGTCGGTGCCATTTCCTTCAAAATAGTCAAATGAAACGAGTTAATCATATAGAATATCAAGAGTAGTCAATAGTATTTCGTAGCGTAATATGAACTCATTTATAAAAGCTTTTTCTTCATATTAGCGTTTTATAAGTTTAAATTCGGGTAGTACTTACCCGTTAAGTTCATACTTAGTAGCTAATATACAATTCAACTACTACAATTCTATATGAAAAACTGATTATAATAATATTTCGCGTTCAAACTTTTATACAATATTTTACAAACTTACAATACCGCTTATTTTACATAAAGCATGAAATATAGCACACAATAACTTTGATACAAGATAGTTGTGAAGATAATTCTAGCTAGTACACAAGTCGTTCAGCAAAGGCAATAAAGACACGTAATTCATACGTCCAGAAACAAGTCATGCATTCTGGTTTTACTAGGACTACTTCCCATCCTTGGTCTTGTGGAACATAACCATTATGGCCGTTGATAAGACAGCGTGTTGTAACGTCATCAAAGGGACGAGGGTTACGTAATGACCAACAGTCTCGTAATAACCTAAAAACCTCATTTCTTACCCCAATTACCGACTCCGTCACTTGTGGGAACGTTTTGTTTAATGGTTGTAGCCCGATTTTCTTTTTCTCACTTTGGTGAGAAGCGAACATTACTAACCCGTAAGCATAGCATGCTTCTTTATGTTTCACGTTAGTCGCTTTTTCTAAATCATGAAGTCCTATATTCGGATACATTGAGTCAAAATAATTTCTTAACCCGTTGCGTAAAATAGCATTTGGGTTCCCCGCAATATATACGTCAAAGAAAACACATCGTAACTTATGGGTTTCCCAATGTGATATCCCCCATCTTTCAAACGAAAGTCTCTTATAAACCAAGACATTCTTGAAACGTTCTTCGAATGTCTTACAAACTGATTTCACCATAAATAGTTGTGCCGAAGAATTCTGACCGACTCTAGACAAGATTTCATCAATCATGTCTCCGGGTAGGTCTCTTAAAATATTGGGTTGTCTATCCATTTTGTGTTTTTATACTGTAAAATAGACAAGAGTTAGATTCATAAAAAAAAATACTTATTAATACAAGCAATTTTTACATATATCATAAAGCATAAGCACACTATATTACATATATTACACCACACGAATACAACTATCTTATTCCGACTCGCTCATTTCTTCTTCTTCGGTTTTGGTTCGTTTTGCCAAGTTTCTAGGGATATATGATGTTCCCCTAATACGAGCTGTCGTTTTCCACAACGGTTTAGAAAAACCTGGTGGTTTAGAGGTTCCCGGGTCATTGTTACAACTTAAGGGCTTCGGGGGTTGACGATACATATAAAGTTCATCGGGGTTGGAATTAGATTTCTCTATTTTTATGCCATTTCCCTTATTATTTTCTTTTGCATTTTTAAATTCAGTTGGGGTAATTTCTATAACATCATCGGAATTCTCGTCGGAATCCGATTCATCGGAGAATTGGTAATCCTCCCAATATTTTGCTTCCTTGGCGGAAACACCATTGACCATAATTAACCTTGGTCGGTTGGTTGAGGATTTTCTTTTACTTAACCGTTTTATTATTTCCCCCACCGGTTCTATTTCCTCCTCCGGTTCCTCCTCTTCTGGTTCTGATTCTTCTTCCGGTTCTGATTCTTCTTCCGGTTCTTCTTCGGGAACTTGTGAATCAGTCCAATATATATTCGACTCTTTGTTATTATTAGGTGAGTCAATGGGATTTGTGCTAGAGGTAGACATCTATCACACAATATCAAACATGTTAAGAGATTAATATATCACATAATATATACATGTTAATAATATATAGTTTCCAACAAAAATGTTAAGCAATCATTTTTAAAGAAAACACGGTCGAAGTCCAGACTCACTAATGTAACCTAACAAACTCAATAAGACACACTAATGCAAATTTTCTGGTTCTCTAAGACCAACGCTCGGATACCAACTGAAATGTCCCGTTCTTATTGATTAAAAACGTTCCATATTAATTGATTTCGTTGCGAGGTTTTGACCTCTATATGAAACGTTTTTCAAAGACTGCATTCATTTTTAAAACAAACCATAACCTTTATTTCATAAATAAAGGTTTAAAAAGCTTTACGTAGATTATCAAATAATGATAATCTAAAATATCCTGTTTACACACGACCATTACATAATGGTTTACAATACAAATATGTTACATCGAAATCAGTTTCTTGAATGCAGTTTTTACACAATATCATACAAACATGGACTCCAAATCTTGTCCTTATTTTAGTATGCAACAGCGGAAGCTCTTAGTATTCACCTGAGAATAAACATGCTTTAAACGTCAACAAAAATGTTGGTGAGTTATAGGTTTAACCTATATATATCAAATCGTAACAATAGACCACAAGATTTCATATTTCAATACACATCCCATACATAGAGATAAAAGTCATTCATATGGTGAACACCTGGTAATCGACATTAACAAGATGCATATATAAGAATATCCCCATCATTCCGGGACACCCTTCGGATATGACATAAATTTCGAAGTACTACAGCATTCGGTACTTTGGATGGGGTTTGTTAGGCCTAATAGATCTATCTTTAGGATTCGCGTCAATTAGGGTGTCTGTTCCCTAATTCTTAGATTACCAGACTTAATAAAAAGGGGCATATTCGATTTCGATAATTCAACCATAGAATGTAGTTTAACGTACTTGTGTCTATTTTGTAAATCATTTATAAAACCTGCATGTATTCTCATCCCAAAAATATTAGATTTTAAAAGTGGGACTATAACTCACTTTCACATATTTTTTACTTCGTCGGGAAGTAAGACTTGGCCACTGGTTGATTCACGAACCTATAACAATATATACATATATATCAAAGTATGTTCAAAATATATTTACAATACTTTTAATACATTTTGATGTTTTAAGTTTATTAAGTCAGCTGTCCTCGTTAGTAACCTACAACTAGTTGTCCACAGTTAGATGTACAGAAATAAATCAATAAATATTATCTTGAATCAATCCACAACCCAGTGTATACGTATCTCAGTATTGATCACAACTCAAACTATATATATATTTTAGAATCAACCTCAACCCTGTATAGCTAACTCCAACATTCACATATAGAGTGTCTATGGTTGTTCCGCAATATATATATAGATGGGTCGACATGATAGGTCGAAACATTGTATACGTGTCTATGGTATCTCAAGATTACATAATATACAATATAAGTTGATTAGGTTATGGTTGGAATAGATTTATTACTAACTTTCACGTAGGTAAAATGAGTTGTTTTTATCAATCTTGTTTTACTCGCCATTTCTTCGTTTCTAATCCATTTTGAGTGATTCCAGTGGCCACGATTTCGTATTGAACTTAAATTTATGAATCTAAATAGAAAAAGTATAAGTTTATAGTCAGAAATACAAGTTACAAGTCGTTTTTGAAAGAGGTAGTCATTTCCATCGAAAGAACGACATCTTGATGACCATTTTGAAAAACATACTTTCACTTTGAGTTTAACCATGATTTTTGGATATGGTTTCATGTTCATAAGAAAAATCATTTTCCCAGAAGTATAGCATTTAAATTAAAGTTTTTCATAGTTTTAATTATCCAAACCAAAACAGCCCCCGGTTGTAACTACGACGGCGTAAATCCGGTTTTATGGTGTTTATCGTGTTTCCGGGTTTTAAATCATTAAGTTAGCATATCATATAGATATAGATCATGTGTATAGTTGATTTTAAAAGTGTACTTAGAAGGATTAACTTTATTTGCGAACAAGTTTAGAATTAACTAAACTATGTTCTAGTGATTACTAGTTTACCACTTCGAATATGATAGCTTTTTATGTATGAATTGAATGATGTTATGAACATTATTACTACCTTAAGTTCCTTGGATAAACCTACTGGAAAAGAGAAAAATGGATCTAGTTTCAACGGATCCTTGGATGGCTCGAAGTTCTTGAAGCAGAATCATGACACGAAAACAAGTTCAAGTAAGATCATCACTTGAAATAAGATTGTTATAGTTATAAAAATTGAACCAAAGTTTGAATATGATTATTACCTTGTATTAGAATGATAACCTACTGTAAGAAACAAAGATTTCTTGAGGTTGGATGATCACCTTACAAGATTGGAAGTGAGCTAACAAACTTGAAAGTATTCTTGATTTTATGAAACTAGAACTTTTGGAATTTATGAAGAACACTTAGAACTTGAAGATAGAACTTGAGAGAGATCAATTAGATGAAGAAAATTGAAGAATGAAAGTGTTTGTAGGTATTTTTGGTCGTTGGTGTATGGATTAGATATAAAGGATATGTAATTTTGTTTTCATGTAAATAAGTCATGAATGATTACTCATATTTTTGTAATTTTATGAGATATTTCATGCTAGTTGCCAAATGATGGTTCCCACATGTGTTAGGTGACTCACATAGGCTGCTAAAAGCTGATCATTGGAGTGTATATACCAATAGTACATACATCTAAAAGATGTGTATTGTATGAGTACGAATACGGGTGCATACGAGTAGAATTGTTGATGAAACTGAACGAGGATGTAATTGTAAGCATTTTTGTTAAGTAGAAGTATTTTGATAAGTGTCTTGAAGTCTTTCAAAAGTGTATGAATACATATTAAAACAATACATGTATATACATTTTAACTGAGTCGTTAAGTCATCGTTAGTCGTTACATGTAAGTGTTGTTTTGAAACCTTTAGGTTAACGATCTTGTTAAATGTTGTTAACCCAATGTTTATAATATCAAATGAGATTTTAAATTATTATATTATCATGATATTATGATATATTAATATATCTTAATATGATATATACATTTAAATGTTGTTACAACGATAATCGCTACATATATGTCTCGTTTCGAAATCCTTAAGTTAGTAGTCTTGTTTTTACTTATGTAGTTCATTGTTAATACACTTAATGATATATTTAATTATCATATTATAATGTTATATATAATATAACAATGTATTTATATGCTTCATATATATTTAGTAAGACGTGGTTATAACGATAATCGTTATATGTATCGTTTCGAGTTTCATACGTCAATAGTCTCCTTTTTAAGTATATAACTTATTGTTATTATTTTTAATGAGATACTTGATGATCATTATATCATGTTAAACATATATATTTATTCATTTATGTATCATCATGTCATATACAACTTATAGCGTTCGTGAATCATTGGTCAAACTGGGTAATCAGACGTTTACAAAATTTCCGTTTCAATTAACCAAGTCTTAACAAGTTTGATTGCTTAACATGTTGGAAACATTTAATCATGTAAATATAGTTTTCATTAAACATATAATCATAGAAAGGTTCGGAAATGTTCGGGTCACTACAACATAAGCAGATTTATCGTCAATAAGAAACGTACCCGTAACAAGCTCCGGGTCTTCCAGTGCTTCTGCCGCATTAATATTGAAAACTCTTCCACGGCCCTGCCCATTAGTATTCCCCTGATTTGGACAATTTCTAATAATGTGGCATGGTTTTCCACATTTATAACAAACAGCGTTGGTATTACTTGCTCTGACACTATTCTTTCCGGCATTACTTGTTCTGACACTATTTGTTCCTTAGTTCTATTAAACTTTGGTCCGTAGACCTCACACTTTGTCCGCACTATGACCATTTCTTTTACACCTGTTGCAAAATGTCGTGCAAAACCCCTGATGATTTTCTTCACACCTATGACATGGCTGTTTTTGGTTTTTATTGTCGTTGTTGTTATTGAGGTGTTTGTTAGGATTGTTATTGTTGTTGAAACAGTTGTTGTAGTTGTTGTTGTTGTTGTTGGGATGTTTGTTGTACTTGTTGTTAGGATTGCGGTTATTGTTGCGATTGTTGTTGCGGTTGTTGGGATAGTTGTTGCGATTTTGGTTGTAATTGTTATTGTTGTTGTACTGGTGACTCTTGTCACCGTTTTCCTCCCACTTCCTCTTGAGTTGTTTCGTGTTGGCTTCTTCGGCCGCCTGCTCTTTAATTCTTCCCTCAATTTGATTTATGAGTTTATGAACCATTCGACTTGCCTTTTGTATGGAAGCGGGCTCGTGTGAACTCACATCTTCTTGAATCCTTACTGGTAACCCTTTTACAAATGCGTCGATCTTCTCTTCTTCATCTTCGAATGCTCCCGAACATAATAGGCACAACTCTGTGAATCGTCGTTCATATGTTGTAATGTCGAACCCTTGTGTTCGTAACTCTCTAAGCTCTACCTTGAGCTTATTGACTTCGTTTCTAGGACGGTACTGCTCGTTCATCAATTGCTTCAATGCCGACCACGGTAGTGCGTAAGCAGCATTTTGTCCTACCTGTTCAAGATAGGTGTTCCACCACGTTAACGCAGTACCTGTGAAGGTATGCGTAGCGTACTTAACTTTGTCCTCTTCAGTACACTTACTTATCCCAAACACCGATTTGACTTTCTCGGTCCACCGTTTCAATCCAATTGGTCCTTCGGTTCCATCAAATTCCAAAGGTTTGCAGGCAGTGAATTCTTTGTAGGAGTATCCTACACGATTTCTTGCGCCTTTAGCTGCATTGCTAGATTCAGAGTTATTGTTGGTATGTAGCGCAGCCTGTACTACGGCTATGTTTGCAGCAAGAAAGGTACGAAATTCCTCTTCGCTCATATTCATGGTATGTCGAGTAGTCGGTGCCATTTCCTTCAAAATAGCCAACTGAATCGAGTTAATCATACAGAATATTAAGAGTAGTCAATAGTATTTCGTAGCATAATATGAACTCATTTATAAAAGCTTTTTCTTTATATTAGCGTTTTATAAGTTTAAATTCGAGTACTACCTACCCGTTAAGTTCATACTTAGTAGCTAATATACAATTCAACTACTACAATTCCATATGAAAAACTGATTATAATAATATATCACATATAAATATTCTTCAAACTTACAACATCGCTATATTACATATAACATGAAATATAGTACACTTTGATACAGGACAGTTTTGAAGATAAATCTAGTTAATACGCAAGTTGTTCAGCAAAGGAAATAAAGATACGTAATTCATAAGTCCAGAAACAAGTCATGCATTCTGGTTTTACTAAGACGACTTCCCATCCTTGGTCTTGTGGAAAATAACCGTTATGACCATTGGCTAGGCAGCATGTTGTAATGTCGTCAAAAGGACGAGGGTTTTGTAATGTCCAACAGCCCCATAATAATCTAAAAACCTTGTTTCTCACCCCAACTACTGAATCCGTCACTTGTGGGAAGGTTTTATTTAAAAGCTGCAATCCGATGTTTTTTTCTCACTTTGGTAAGAAGCGAACATCACTAACCCGTAAGCATAACATGCTTCTTTATGTTGCATGTTAGAAGCTCTTTCTAATTCACGAAATCCTATGTTGGGATATGTTGAGTCAAAATAGGTTCTTAACCCGTAGCGTAAAATTGCATTTGGGTTCCCCGCATTTAACGCTTTAAAGAAAACACGGCGTAACTTACGGTTTCCCCAATGTGATATACCCCACCTATCAAAGGAAAGCCTTTTATAAACTGAAGCATTTCTGGAAAGTCTTTCAAATGTTTGACAAGTTAATTTTGACATAATTAATTGTGCTGATGAATTCTGACCGACTCTAGACAAGATTTCCTCAATCATATCCTCTGGTAGATCTTCTAAAATATTTGGTTGTCTACCCTTAACGTCCATTTTATTTTTATACTATAAAATAGACAAGGATTAGATTCATAAAAGATAATTAACAAATAATACAAGCAATTTTTACATAGAACATAAAAGTACAAGCACACTACAATACATATAATACACAACATGATTACAACCCTCTAATCTGACTCACTGGTTTCTTCTTCTTCGGACTTGGTTCGTTTTCCTAATTTTCTAGGAATATATGGTGTTCCTCTAATACGAGCCGTCATTTTCCACAATGGTTTAGAAAAACCTGGTGGTTTAGAGGTTCCCGGGTCATTGTTACATTTTAGGAAATACGGATGTTGCCGATACATATAAAGTTCATCGGGGTTGGAATCGGGTTTCTCTATTTTTATACCTTTTCCCTTATTATTTTCTTTCGCTTTATTAAATTGGGTCGAGGTAATTTCTATAACATCATCGGAATCCTCATCGGGATCCGATTCATCGAAAAATTGGTAATCTTCCCAATATTTTGCTTCCTCGATGGAAACACCATTGACCATTTTTAACTTTGGTCCATTGGTTGAGGATTTTCTTTTATTTAATCGATTTACTATAGGTATCAATATTTCTTCCTCTAGAACCTCTTCCTCTTCCGGTTCCTCCTCTTCCGGTTCCTCCTCTTCCGGTTCCTCCTCTTCCGGTTCCTCTTCTTCCGATTCCTCCTCTTCCGGTTCCACCTCTTCCGGTTCCTCTTCTTCCGGTTCCTCTTCTTCCGATTCCTCTTCGGGAATTTGTGAATCTTCCCAAAATATATTCGACTCTTCATTATTATTAGGTGAATCCATGGGATCTGTACTAGTGGTAGACATCTATCACACAATATCAAACACATTAAGAGGTTAATATATCACATAATATTTACATGTTAATAATATATAGTTTCCAACAAAAGTGTTAAGCAATCATTTTTAAAGAAAACACGGTCGAAGTCCAGACTCACTAATGTATCATAACAAACTCGATAAGACACACTAATGCAAATTTCTGGTTCTCTAATACCAACGATCGGATACCAACTGAAATGTCCCGTTCAT
The DNA here is from genome assembly GCF_046630445.1 of Rutidosis leptorrhynchoides. NCBI lineage: Eukaryota > Viridiplantae > Streptophyta > Magnoliopsida > Asterales > Asteraceae > Rutidosis > Rutidosis leptorrhynchoides. The sequence continues at coordinate 29,528,957 of NC_092342.1, forward strand.
ATTGATTATAAACGTTCCATATTAATTAATTTCATCGCGAGGTTTTGACCTCTACAGGAGACGTTTTTCAAAGACTGCATTCATTTTTAAAATAACTGTAACCTTTATTTTATCTATAAAGGTTTAAAAAGCATTACGTAGATTATCAAATAATGATAATCTAAATATACCGTTTTCATACGACCATTACATAATGGTTTACAATAAGAATATATTACATCAAAAATAAGTTTCTTGAATGCAGTTTTTACATAATATCATACAAGCATGGACTCCAAATCTTGTCCTTATTTTAGTATGCAACAGCAGAAACTCTTAATAATCACCTGAGAATAAACATGCTTAAAACGTCAACAAAAATGTTGGTGAGTTATAGGTTTAACCTATATATTATCAAATCATAATAATAGACCACAGGATTTCATATTTCAATATACATCCCATACATAGAGATAAAAATCATTCATATGGTGAACACTTGATAACCGACATTAACAAGATGCATATAAGAATATCCCCTATCATTCCGGGAAATCCTTCGGACATGATAAATATGAATTTGAAGTACTAAAGCATCCGGTACTTTGGATGGGGTTCGTTAGGCCCAATAGATCTATCTTTAGGATTCGCATCAATTAGTAGATCGGTTTACTAATTCTTAGGCTACCAAGCAAAAGGGGCATATTCGGCTTCGATCATTCACCCATATAATGTAGTTTCATTTACTTGTGTCTATTTCGTAAAACATTTATAAAACTGCATGTATTCTCATCCCAAAATATTAGATTTTAAAAGTGGGACTATAACTCACTTTCACAGATTTTTACTTCGTCGGGAGTAAGACTTAGCCACTGGTCGATTCACAAACCTATAACAAATATATACATATATATATCAAAGTATGTTCAAAATATATTTACAACATTTTTAATACATTTTGATGTTTTAAGTTTATTAAATCAGCTGTCCTCGTTAGTAACCTACAACTAGTTGTCCATAGTTAGATGTACAGAAATAAATTGATATATATTATCTTGAATTAATCCACGACCTATTGTATACACGTCTCAGGCTAGATCACCACTCAAAGTATATATATTTTTGGAATCAACCTCAACCCTGTATAGCTAACTCAAACATTACTGCATATAGAGTGTCTATGATTGTTCCAAATAATATATATACATGGGTAGATATGATATGTCAAAACATTTGCATACGTGTCTATGGTATCCTAAGATTACATAATATATTAGAATACATGTATAATACAATATAAGTTAGCTAGGATATGATTTGTATAGAAATGTTACAATAATTCCCGTAGCTACAACAATCAAAAAATATCCAATCTTGTTTTACCCATAACTTCTTCGTTTTAAATTCGTTTTGAGTGAATCAAATTGTTATGATTTCATATTGAACTCTATTTTATGAATCTAAACAGAAAAAGTATAGGTCTATAGTCGGAAATATAAGTTACAAGTCATTTTTATAAGAGGTAGTCATTTCAGTCGAAAGAACGACGTCTTGATGACCATTTTGAAAAACATACTTTCACTTTGAGTGTAACCATGATTTTTGGATATAGTTTCATGTTCATAAGAAAAATCATATTCCCAGAAGAACAACTTTTAAATCAAAGTTTATCATAGTTTTTAATTATCAAACCCAAAACAGCCCGCAGTGTTACTACGACGACGTATGTCCGGTTTTACGGTGTTTTTCGTGTTTTCAGGTTTTAAATCATTAAGTTAGCATATCATATAAATATAGAACATGTGTTTAGTTGATTTTAAAAGTCAAGTTATAAGGATTAACTTTTGTTTGCGAACAAGTTTAGAATTAACTAAACTATGTTCTAGTGATTTCAAGTTTAAAACTTCGAATAAGGTAGTTTTATATATATGAATCGAATGATGTTATGAACATCATTACTACCTCAGGTTTTGTAGATAAACCTACTGGAAATGAGAAAAATAGATCTAGCTTCAAAGGATCCTTGGATGGCTTGAAAGTTCTTGAAGCAGAATCATGACACGAAAACAAGTTTAAGTAAGATTTCCACTCAAAATAAGATTGTTATAGTTATAAAAATTGAATCAAAGTTTGAATATGAGTATTACCTTGTATTAGAAAGATATCTTACTGTTAATAAGAAAGATTTCTTGAGGTTGGATGATCACTTTACAAGATTGGAAGTAAGCTAGCAAACTTGGAAGTATTCTTGATTTTATGAAACTAGAACTTATAGAATTTATGAAGAACACTTAGAACTTGAAGATAGAACTTGAGAGAGATCAATTAGATGAAGAAAATTGAATAATTAAAGTGTTTGTAGGTGTTTTTAGTCATTGGTATATGGATTAGATATAAAGGATATGTAATTTTGTTTACATGTAAATAAGTCATGAATGATTACTAATATTTTTGTAATTTTATGAGATATTTCATGCTAGTTGCCAAATTATGGTTCCTACATGTGTTATATAACTCACATGGGCTGCTAAGAGTTGATCATTGGAGTGTATATACCAATAGTACATACATCTAAAAACTGTGTATTGTACGAGTACGAATACGGGTGCATACGAGTAGAATTGTTGATGAAACTGAACGAGGATGTAATTGTAAGCATTTTTGTTAAGTAGAAGTATTTTGATAAGTTTCTTGAAGTCTTTCAAAAGTGTATGAATACATATTAAAACACTACATGTATATACATTTTACCTGAGTCGTTAAGTCATCGTTAGTCGTTACATGTAAATGTTGTTTTGAAACCTTTAGATTAACGATTTTGTTAAATGTTGTTAACCCATTGTTTATTATATCTAAAGAGATGTTAAATTATTACATTATCATGATATTATGATATTTTAGTATATCTTATTATGATATATATACAGTTAAATTTTGTTACAACGATAATCGTTACATATATGTCTCGTTTCGAAATCATTAAGTTAGTAGTCTTGTTTTTACATATGAAGTTCATTGTTAATACACTTAATGACATGTTTACTTATCATTTATCTTGATTAAACATAGTGTAACAATATCTTAATATGATTCATATGTATTTAGTAAGACGTTGTTATAACGATAATCGTTATATATATCTTTTCGAGTTTTTTAATTCAATAAACTCAATTTTATGTATATAACACATTGTTAAAATACCTAATGAGATACTTACTTATCATAATATCATTTTAACTATATATATAATCATATATATGTCATCATATAGTTTTTACAAGTTTTAACGTCCGTGAATCACCGGTCAACTTGGGTGGTCAATTGTCTATATGAATCCTATTTCAATTAATCAAGTCTTAACAAGTTTGAATGCTTAACATATTGGAAACACTTAATCATGTAAATAACAATTTCATTTAATATATATAAACATGAAAAAGTTCGGGTCACTACAGATTAGGACGGGTCTTTACATGTGGTATCAGAGCGGTGGTCTTAGCGAACCAGGTCTGCATTAGTGTGTCTAACTGATAGTCGTTATGATGTATTAGTGAGTCTGGACTTCGACCCTAGTTGCATGTCAAAATTTTTGCTTATCATTTCTTGTCGGAAATTACATGTCATCATTATTAGTCTAGACACGTTTTACTGCATTGATTGCATGAATAGTGTATAGACAAAAATTCATATCTTAGCATATCTGCTAATTCATATCTTAACGTATCTGTTACTGTAAACTTTGCCTGACATATTTCAAATATTCCTCCGCAATTTATGGAATTTTGGTATTATATATACATATGTAATTTATGTATTAAAGAATACCAAATCTAAGGCTTATAATCTTCCTCATATCGAAAAATCATTTCCCTACTCTGCACGAGATGGATCCTGCAACCAGTTCCAGTTCCCTGGATTCCGACAGCTATTCGATATGGAGTTTCACTCGAGCTCTGAAAGCAGTGTGATCTGAATAGAACAACCAATCAGCCATCATCTATTCTGGATGAATTAGGGATGGGTTCGTAGCCTACTCAATCATTAGAGACAACAAGAAGGTGATCTCTTCCATCAACCACATTGCCCTCTGGGCGAAGAATCTGAAGCACTTACCGGCGAACCTGCCCGAAACACCATATTCTCTCTCATCTCCAGAGCATCTCATCACAATTATATACTATAACAAATTCTAGATCTTATTTATCCGCTCGTCCGAACCGACAATCACCCCGGTGTAATAGAAGAAGTCAACGAGCTTCGCGCTCTGGTGGTGGCTTTGGAGAATATGGTGCAAAGGTTACAAACACCAGCAGCAGCACTAGCAGTATAACCAGTACCACCATCATCAAAGTCAATAACCACAACCGCGTCGTAAACCTCAACTTTACAATCTATCCCACGAGCACCAATGTCATATGCTCTGTAGATACCAAGGAATACCAACAACAACAAACGATGAAGTGTTGATTCATAACTTCATTAGAGAAATATTCTGCGACGATTATATAATCTCTAAAGTCTTAGAGATTATCTATTCTATCCCTAACCATAAATCAGTTGAGTGAACCAAAATGATGGAAGGAAGAGTAGAAACCCTGACAAGAATGGTGTGTGATTTACAAGCTAGACTTGTTTTACCAACAGCATCAATAGTATCGTAGCATCACCCACACGATCAGTGCCTTCAGCATCATCAGAATCAGCAGCACCCATAACATCACAAGCTCTGCCAGTTCAAGAATCACCGTGGACATCATTGCAAATCAACCACAAGTATGTCAAATCAACGAGTTATGAAGTATTAACTCATTTCCATTGAAGGATTTATATGTATATCTTATATATAAAAATCTTTAAACCATCATAAATCTTTTCGTGCTAAGCTATTATGTATGAGTTGAAAGAGGGTATATACTACTCGGTTTAATTCATATTACTAATATGCTATGATGTACATCCTTCGTCAACAACTTAACCATTGTTAACTACAATCTCTATTTCAATTCAATGAATTCTATTTCATAATAGGGCAAATTGCCCAGAAAGGTAACATAAAAACCACTTTTCTCAATAAAGGGTATATGAGTTTTTTCTATGCCCACAAAGAAGCTTGATTTCAATTTAGTGCATAAAAAGATTTCTGATTGCAAAAATGTTGCAATTGGGGTAACATATGACATGTGGCTTTTTTATTTAATTTTTATGAATGACTTGTATATTCCATGTAATTTTCTTTTTATTTGTTTATTTCCATATCATTTTTTTATAGTCCACCTGAGTTCATCGGTTCATCCCCACTTTTAAAGATTGTAGCTTGTACTATAAGGACATTAATTTGTAAACACAATGTTTGATGCAAACCCCATTAACCTGGATAAACTACACATACACGATATATGAAATTGATGATAGATCTAGAGCCGCACAGCCATCCCTCCGGTCGTCTTCTTCCCGTTCACGGTAATGATCGAATCACAAACAAACTCACGTTCAATTTGCATTCCCTTTAAATTTATATTGAATATTAATACAGAACTCTCGTTCAAGTGTCAGACAAGTTGCGTTCGTTTCAATTTTATCGCCGGACAAGATGCCTAAAAAAATACCAGAGGTTTTCAATTTTATCGCAAATGTAAAAACAGATCTCGAGAAGAATAAATTGTGATTGGTTTCAGATTTGCGTTGTTCAATTTTATAAAGATTGTTGCAATCGATTGGGTTTTTAAAATGATCCGAAGTCAAACGATTGCAAATGTAACTAGATGTGTTGACATTTGTGACAGTTAAAAGAGCAAAAAGATAATAGTAAAAAAGTATTAAAAAATCAGTAAATAATGACATGGAAATAAACTAATAAAAATATGACATGGAATATACAAGTCATCCAAAAAAAATTAAATGAAAACGCCACATGTCATATACTACCCCAATTGCAACCATTTTGAAATAAGACACCTTTTTATGCACTAAATTGAAATCAAGCTCCTTTGTGGGCAAAGAAAAAACACATATACCCTTTATTGAGAAAAAGTTGTTATTATGTTACCTTTCTGGGCAATTTGCCCTTCATAATAAATCAAGTGTATTATTCAAATATATGTTTGATTTTGCACTTTCATCATCGATGTACTCGAAACTTTTCAAACAACATCATTAATATCTTGCGAAGTTCACAAGAATTCCACAAATACCATGCATCAACAAATAACAAAGTATTGATTCAAAATTTCAATATCATTGAAGAAATACTTATGTGATTTCTAAAGCTTTAGGGATTACTCAATTCTAGTTTCAACCGTAAATCAAATGAGTTTAATATTAACTCATTAAATATATGTTACATCTGAAGAAAATATACACATATATATTTTCATAAAGACTGTAATAATATTCCTCTGTACAAAATATTAATTGTGAATTTTTTTTAACGGGTAGGTAATACCCGAGAGATATATAAGTTCACAATTAATATGTTACATTCTTCGAATATGATTTAGCAATTATCAACCATACTCACTATTTTCATAACAATATACATTCTTTCATAGAAATCAAAACAACCATACTCATTCAAATTCAATTATACATTCTGATTTTGAAATCGCAGAATTCAATTCAAGATATAACCGATATCATCACTCTGAGATTCCTACATCTTTCAAAGCTATACTTTGACTTCAAAACCGTGCTAGGACATCATATGCATATTAATGATTACAATCTGTGTTCAAACCCTTCGAAATTTCTGAAGACACTTCAAACAATGAAAAATCGAGATGATGATCCAACCACATGTTACCCACAGTTATGTACCTGAAAAAAACCCTCGAAACCAAAGTCATAAGTTAACACGTATCCGTGTCAGACCCTTTGGCATTTATTAGCAAAAATAACTTTGGGATTCCTTTTCAAATTAGTCAGTTTTGTCACAGCTCCAGCAAGTCAACTTCGATTTTCATCCGGAGTAGTAGTCTTATTATAACCCTGACATATACAATTACCCTTTTGTTACCTGGGAACCTTTTATATTCCACCACATTATCAGCAGATGTACCAGCAACTTCATTGCCCTTTGACTTTAGCCTCTCCGAAAAGTCATTATATTTACTCATTAAAACCCCATCATTTATTCATCTGCATCTTGTAACGAGAATTGCCATACGAATCATCGAGAATTAGCAATCAGTATTTTGAAATCTCGCAGCATGTCTACGCCAATAGTTATATGTGTACATATAACGGACTTGCATATTTTGAATGTGAAGTTTCTGAAAAACACCCCGAACTGCGGAATAGTTCTCGAAATGCTGATGAAGCAGCAAAAACTATAAACGACCTTAACAGTAAAAAGTTTGATGATAAAGAATAGTGTGTTGACAAAGCTCAGAAAAAGAGAAGGTTTGGAACTGGAAAACGGATTGAGCAAAGTATGAAGGAGGCTGTGGACAAATCACAAGGACGAAATCTACCTTCAAAGAATTCAAATGATTCAGTGTCTGCTAAAGTCATTAATGAATACGTTGCTTCTGACTCTAAACCCTTGCGGACAATATTCTTCATCATCCTCTGATATTAGAAATTCAAAGATATCATCGTATCTTGCATTATAAATATCCTCCATATTTCTGAAGATATTTTCATAATTATTTTTATCTGAAATCATTTACCTCTTCGCGCTATCTGTATTACATCATAAAAGAAACTATTCTAGTTTCTAAATTCTGAAACTTTCGAGTTTAAAAATATGAATGTTTTTGAAGTGGTGTTGGGAGCTGATGCATGAGTTAGTATAATAAAATGACACTTGATCAACGTGATTATATTACAGTAAGTCATGCTGAGTTTCTAAATGGAACGTGATGATTCACAGATCATAACGTCGTCATGTGCCATGTTACATGACTCTTGTATTCTACTTAACCTCTAAACATAACAAGAAAATATTTTTCTTGATGATTCGGTCTTTTTCGAGGTGTTCTAGTATTTTGACAAATCAAGATCGTGCCATTACAATTTCTTTCTTAGAACATTAATTATGTTCATTTCGAAATTCATATATACGAATTCTGGACCATTAAATACGGTGCTTATTTGCAAGAAGAGGAAACGAAAGAATGAAGCTCCAAAATAGAAATGGGAGTATAAATCGCAGCAAATAGAAAGGAGCATTAACTGTGGATGACAATGATTATAGAAGACAAAAGTAGGGACTTCAAAAAATAAGGAAAGATGTAAAGCTCGACAGCAACACATAATTTACAAACCGTGTATATCAATACGTATTGCAAGGTAAAGACACGGGAGAATTAATAACACTATAACTCCAAGGTAATAGTAAAAGTAAATAAAATCCTCCGGTAGTAGATGAAAGAGGAGAATGACAGATATGAAAGTTAGGAGTATATCAAGGATCAGAACGGGATGGAGCATAGTGACGAATGCTTTAAAGTATGAATTGAGGGAGAAAGAATAGAAAGTATGAGTTGTGGAAATAAGGAAATGAAGGGGGTGGATTTATAGTAAAATATCTGACAGAGCAATCGAGACAGATTACCGCATTTAATTAAAGAAATCTTAACTTCCTTATTCACCGAGGAATCAGATCTTATAGATTATGAAGATTTTCTCTAAATCCCTTGATTTCCGGAAATCAATCGTATCTATATCAAAAGATATGACGAAATTTTATTTTCTCATTTCACTCTTTTACGATAGCTTCACTCGTACTCTTCGAATAATCGAATTATCTTATCCATATTACTTAACAGTAATAAAACTTTAATTTCCAGCCCATATGCGTCACAAAGACATACTTATTGTCAGCCATGACCATTTCAATCAAATTTCGGGACGACATTTCTTTAACGGGTAGGTACTGTGACGACCCGAAAATTTTCGACCAGATTTAAAATTAATTTTATATGGTTTTGACATGACAAGCAAAGTCTATTTAATTGAATCTCAAAATTTTGAACCAATTAAATATATCCATTTGATCTTCAACCATTCCCGACGATTCACGAACAATGGTGTGTAAACAAATATGCATATGCATATATATATATATATATATATATATATATATATATATATATATATATATATATATATATATATATATATATATATATATATATACATATATATATATATACATATATATATATACATATATATATATATATACATATATATATATATATATATATATATATATATATATATATATATATATATATATATATAATCATAAATATAAGAGTATATATAATGTTTTTAATTAATAAAGTATACTATAATCAATTGGAATTAAAAATATAAAATAATAAATAGAATAATTAAGTTATTATTAAAATAAATATATATAAATATATATAAGATATTATTATGAACCAATATAGGTATATATATGATTTCTATTAGTAATCATTATTATATTATATTATATATAAAATATATAAATATTCAATATTCAATAAATATTATCATATGAAATATAATATAAATAGTAAATATTACAAAATTAATAAATTGTAATATTAAAATATTAAATGTAATTACAAGATAAAATATAAATGTTATATTAATGTTATGATATGAATGCAGAATCTGATATGTATAAATTATTAGATTATTATTATTGTTGATATTATTATTACTATTTAATAATATTTATATTATTAAAATTAGTATTACTATTGGTGTTATTAGTAATATTATTATTATCATTTTTATTATTGAAATTATCTTTATTGTTATTAATAATATCATTATATTGATATCATATTTACTTTTATTATTATTGTAAGAATTTCTAATATTATTATTATTATTAGTATTTCTATTTCTATAATTAATAATAAGTAATATTAATATAATTAGAATTATTATAATTATTTATATATATATATATATATATATATTCATTATTAATATTAATTACGTATTTTATAAATACAGATATAAGTATACTGATATATATTCAGATCGAACGAATTTTATATCACAATCAACTTTTCAATTTTTTCTTGTGTTCTATTCTACATGTGAACAAGTTGTTGACAATTATTGGCTACAAGATAATCTGGTACTCAATTAAGTCTTCATTTTCCATCAACCCTTAGCAATTACACGTATTATATCAATCAAATTAAACAGAACGTCAATATACAGCTCGATATCTCTGTATTATCACTTTTAAACCAAAAGCTCGTGTTTGAATGAATTATCAAAATCGATTAATGCAGTTCTGTTAAGCATGATCTAATCACACTATCTGTAAGTTTTCATGATCCAACTCTTTTTATTTAGCTCGAATTTTGAAGTCAATTATTAAATTCAAAAAGTCAAAGAAATTGTTCATTTAGAAATTTGAATATATGTTGATGATTTTGAACCAATTAGTGATTCAGAAGGCTTTTAGGAACGATTTAAAACACACTTCATATTACAATTTTAACCTAAAACGAACTGAAATTTGAAATTGGATTTGAAACTCATCATGTTCATAACAGTGATTGGCAATGACTTGAAAACGAATAAATACTCAAATTATAGAAATGCAATTGTCTTAGAAATCATCCACTCAAACTAACTGCAAAATTTGAACTTCCAAATCCTTTTAACGAATTCAAATTTTCGAGTCAAACTTTTGAAAATAAAAGTCAACAGAGTGTTCTTCGATTAAATTCGACATTTCTGTTATAATTCAAGTTTAATTAGTAATTTCAAAAGTTTATAGGAAGGATTTAGCATCTAATTCATATTGTAATTCAAGCCTAATTGTTTCTAAATTTCAAAATTTGAATTCGAGTTCATAATGGGTATTAAACGAGTCTGCTATATTTTTTTTATATAATGAATTCAATTTCAATTCACTGTGTTTATTGTTAAGTCATATTAAATCCTAAAATTTATTAATAACTTGTTATTAACCAGGATTGATCTCGGGTCAATGGAGTTTGACGAAGAAGAAATAAGAATAGTAAACAGAAATAGATTTGGTTAAATAAAAATAGATATCATTTAATTCATGAAAAACGAGAATGGTGCAATGGTTTAAGGGGTTTGCATATAAGCGGGGGGTCTCGGGTTCGAGCTCGGCTAGTGACAAATTTTTTAAAAAAAAGGCTTTATGAGGTAGTTTTTAATTTCGAAAATTATTATTATTATTATTATTATTCTTGTTATTATTATTGGTATATTAATATTATTATTGTTATTATTAATTATTGTTATCATTACTAATATTATAGTTATTATTAATAATATTATCACTAATAAAAGTATTAGTTACCGTTTATTATCAACATAATTAAATTTACAATTATGATTATTATTATTACGATTATTATTACTATTATTATTATTATTATTATTATTATTATTATTATTATTATTATTATTACTATTATTATTATTAAATAGTATGAATATTAATATTATCATTAGTATTATTATAAGTATTGCTAATATTATTATTATTAATTTTATCATTTTAGTATTATTATTATTATGAATATGATTAGTATTGTTATTAATATTATGAAGATAATATAATTTACTATTATTCTCATAAATATTAGTACTAGTGATATTCTATAACTATTAGCATTATCATTATGTATTGTTATTATTATCAGCATTAACAATGTTATTAGATCATTATAAGTATCATTATTAATATTATCATGAGTATTATTATGTAATTACTAAAATCATTATCATAATTAGTAATAACAATAAAATTAATATATTTTTTATATATATTTTTTTTACATTTACTATTATTAATATCATTATTATTATTATTAATAAAACTATTAACATTATTATCTTATTAATAATATTAGGTGTTATAAACATTTTTACCTCTATTAATATTATTTTGGTATTATTATAACTACTGTTAATAATATACAAATGATATATTTAATACATATAACATAACAAAAATTAATATTTTTATATACAAAATTAATATATGAAACATATATATACTATTAATATAAAAAGGATATAACTAATAAATTTATATATATATATTTGTTCAATTACAGTTATGTATATTAATAAATACACAAATATTATAGGTTCGTGAATCCGAGGCCAAACCTACACTTGTTCAATGAAACCTACACTTGTTCAATGAAGTCATATGTATTTTTACTACAAAATACAGTATTGTGAGTTTCATTTGCTCCCTTTTTAAATGCTTTTGAAATATATATTTTTGGGACTGAGAATACATGCGCTGCTTTTATAAATGCTTTACGAAATAGACACAAGTGATCGAAACTACATTCTATGGTTGGATTATCAAACCGAACATGCCCCTTTTTAGCTTGGTAGCCTAAGAATTGGTGTTTATTATAATTGCCACCAATTGACGCGAATTCTAAAGATAGATCTATGGGCACTAACAAGCCCCAGTTAGAGAATTTGAACTGCTTTAGTACTTCGATTTATCATGTTCGATGTGAGTCCCAGAATGATGGGGATATTCTATATGCATCATGTTAAGGTCGGTTACCAGGTGTTCACCTTATGAATGAATTTTAATTCGCGAGTTACGCGTGTCAATATATGAAATCTTGTGGTCTATTAAAATGATGAAAATGAATGATTATGATAAACTAATGAACTCACCAAACTTTTGGTTGACACTTTAAAGCATGTTTATTCTCAGGTATTAAGAAAATCTTCCGCTGTGCATTTGCTCATTTTAAAGATATTATTTGGAGTCATTCATGGCATATTTCGAAAGACGTTGCATTCGAGTTGTTGAGTTCATCAAGATTATTATTAAGTCAATTATAGTTGGATGTATTATGAAATGGTATGCATGCCGTCAATTTTCGATGTAAAGAAAGTTTGTCTTTTAAAAACGAATGCAATGTTTGTAAAATGTATCATATAGAGGTCAAATACCTCGCAATGTAATCATATGTTATTGTATTCGTTCTTATGGATTAGGACGGTTCTTTACATCAACCCGCACCAACCCGCACCATGCTCACTCCTGATTAATTATCTATCAATTAATTATTTATTCAATCATTCATATTTTATACCAACAATTTTTTTTCCCGACAATTGCTATAAAAGTTTATTCATTAAGAATTGTTCTCAAATATAGGTATCATAATTTAAATTTGTATTTTATTATTTTTACATCGTTAATTTCAATTGATAATTTTGTTCATGAATATCGAGGTCTCTATTCAATGATTATTTAAATAAAGGTATAGTAATGTATATATTCTATTTATATTTATCATATAGACTTTTTTGCTCTGTTGCTCCTTCAATTATACAAGAAATTGTAATACGAGTCCCTCAAGTGTTTTTTTAGATTTTCGAGTCCTTAAAATTGCAAAATTTTGCAATCCGAGTCCCTCCGTCTAACTTCCATCTAAATTGGCCTTTAACCTTTGACATGTGCCATGCATGTGAGGGTAAAATCATCTTTTTACTCTTTTCTTTGACTTTTTTGCTTCGTTGGTCCTTCCTTTATTCACAAAATTGCAATGCGAGTCCCTCAACTTTTTAATTCGAATTTTTATCTTTTTTTTTTATCTTTAATTCATACTTTTTATCTTTGATTCGAATTTTTATAATCATCATGTGACGCCCTGTACAAAACCATCGTGTACGATTCATCAACAACAGGATCTTTACACGGTCAAATACTACATGCTGTTTGAAAACCAGTTTTGCATTCATAAAAAGATAGCGTTTACAAAAGATAACGTGACACAAAGGTCGTTACAAAGTCATTATTTAAAAATAACATAAGTTACGAATGCAAAATAAAAGTTCCATGATTGAGACATCTCTAAGTAATGCAGCGGAAATCTAACACAGCAGGTCTATAACAGCAAGTCTAACACCAAGATAGCAAGTCTAACACCAAGATAGCAAGTCTAACAGCAAGATAGCAAGTCTAACAGCAAGATAGCAAGTCTAACAGCGGAAGCAACATCGTCTAAGCACCTGAGAAATACATACTTAAAAGTCAACACCAATGTTGGTGAGCTATAGTTTGTAAACAGTAAAGTAATGTAGACCACGAGTTATCGTATTCAAAACAGTATGAAAAGTATATGCTTATCCGTGGGCACCCGATAACTAACTTAACGTAATAGTGATACCCCCTAAAAGTACACTTGGCGAGTGCGTATGTCCTCGAAGTATCAAACACCCGTTAAATGCTAGTGCGACTAGCCCGAGTGAGGATGTCAAACCCTATGGATCCATATCTAATATTCGCGTTCACTGGTTCAAAACCAATGATTAAACATTACCGTGCTAAGGGGAAAGTTTATGCCGTTATATAACCCACACATATGTAAAGTTTAAGTACTCGTGTAAAGTAAGTAAAACATAAAAAGTGCATGTATTCTCAGTCCCAAAAATAGTATGAGTAAAAAGGGAAGCTATAACTCACAGTGATAAAAGCGGTAAAGTCGATAATGAAAGTATGCAAGTAGGAAGTCGGTCCGAAAGGTCGTCAACCTAAGTCAAAGGTTACTAGGTCAGTATGTTGTCCCAAAAGGTTAAAAGTGAATAAATTAAGTTTAAGTGTCATCATCATCATCATTCATCATCATAAAAGCTAAGTAAGTTTGACAAGAATAGAGATCGAAACAATAGGCTGATTTTGGTCAGCTGTTACGACCGCTATACAAAACGAAAAGTCGTGTAGTCAGTAGCTATAGCTCCATATATGAGTCCTCTAACCGGTGACCAATTTTTAGAACCTAACTCGTCTTCGTTTGACCGTGGCAACGGTTTAAGTGCGAGTAGGTCAGAAATTTCAGCACAACGTTACAAAGACGTAGTGACTTTCGGAAGGCTATAAATCTGAAACCGTATATCGGATTTAGGCGAGGCCTAAACAAAAAGTCATCTACTCGAAATTAACTAACTGAAAATCAATTTTTCAGGAGTCCAGGAATCTTATCAGATCCCAAAAAACAGTAAACAAGTGCTCCGGTGGGGTTCCTGGTGCTTAATGCTCATCACAGTTCTCATCCTTGATGCTTGTAGCTTCAAGTGTACAACTCATTGATGGGTTAGCATCACCTTGAACAAGATTCTACCATCAACACACAATATGTTAAGACCAAGTAAGAACACAACTCATTTAAGAGTCTTAGATGGATGATGAACCAAGGTTACATCATATCCTTAGTCTTAATACAAATACAAGTTCTATTTACAACTAAAGCTACAAACTTTATGTCACACCCCCAGTTAGGGCCTGGGTGAAATGTGACTTAATATCAAATCAACCAACATATTATAATATACGAGAACAATACTAAATGATAAAACAAACTTTATTGAGCACGCAGCGGAAAATGAAACGTAGTTACAATGATAGGAATAACAATAATGGAAATGTTCACATGCATAAGTAATAAATGCGATATCTCTTGATCCTATGTCCAAGTAGCATCACATAAGCAGTAAGTATAAGAGCTTGAATCAAACAGCACCTGAGACAAAACATGCTAAAGTGTCAACCAAAAGGTTGAGTGAAGTTCATAGGTTTAACAAATAAGTTTGACCGTTTGTTTTAGACCACAAGATTTAATTTGTAAGGTTGATCTCCCGCAGGATCAAAAAGTTATGCCAGTGCGTGATATTTAGACTAAACGTTCAAGTTTGCCCCATGACAAGTTAGTTCTACTTGTCGGTTTAATTTCATTATCAAGCAATACAAAGATAACATCAAATGTATCGGGGACGTTACTCCCGATAGGCCTACCCCCAATAACTAAGCATGCCGCAGCACCTAAAAATATCACTGTAGGGACTTAGTCGGACATAGCCGGGTATAGCATAGTTTTAGTTGGTACTTGTGTCTAAATTGTAAATAGTAAAAGCAGCATGTGTCTCACCCCAATAAGTATAAAAAGTAAATTGAGCTCAAGTAAAGTGGGGCTATAAAAATCACCTTAGTAATTCGATGAAGTAAGGTAGTCCTTAAAGAGAATGTATGGATGATCGAAGCACAAGATAAGTCAACCTAAGAATAAGTTGAGAATAGTTTAGATGTTTTGCCCGTATGAAGATAAGTTTAAGTATTTTCGTGTGTAGTAAGTTTAAAGATTGTTTATCGTTTTGGAAAGGCTTTTCATACTAGACAAGCTTCCAATCTAACACTTTCAATTTAAAATGGCCTTTTCAGGTCATAGGTTTCTGAGCCACAGGATCCTTTAACTCGGTAATCCAAACTCTCCGCCTAGACTTTCGAGCGTCCATCCACTCGAGAAAGATCAAGATCTATACAAGTCTAATATACCGATCCAATATGTTTTTAGGTGTGTATAGGAATACAACACTTTAGTTATTTTACTTATAAGTGTTTCAATATATATAAATATTATATATATGTAAGGATACATATATATATTTATTTTAAATTTTGTTTTAGATCAATAATAGCATCAATTAATTATCTAATAATATTAACAAGTGTAATATTGATTTAATATCAGTAGGTAATATGTATAAAACATAATAAAATTTTTATACACATTAATATTAAGTTTTGTGTATTAAATAACACTTTTTATTATTGTTTTAATAGCTAAAATGTAAATAAATAGGTAAACAAATTAAACATCACATTTTATATTTTTCTTATGTTCTACTGATCAAAATAAGCTTAAGAAAAATTTATAGATTTTTGTTATGGTGTTTAAGTATTTATTTTCCATTTTCCTTTCGGTTTGTAATAATACAAAGTTTATAAAGAATTAATTATTAAATGAACCAAATTAATTCAACCAATATTTTTTCTATGCTTATAATGTTACAACAAAGTCAGAAAAATTATTTATACATTTATATAAATAGTTTAACTATTTAATCATACTATTGTGTAGTTTTTAGTTTTAATAAAAAAAAATTAAATAGAAATACATAACCATTAATTCTACAAATATTTTTATAACTTTATTAATAGTTATTAAGTAGTTTTTAATAGTTATCATGGTTAAAAACCTGCTGTAACATGTAATTTCATTTTATTATAAAAAACAGTTTAATCGGGTACTGTAGCGTTTTCAGAAGAAAATTCAAATTAAATATTAAACATGCGAATTTAATTATAAAAAAAATTTATAATTACCCTTACATATGATATAGCAAGCGACTAAAATAAAATTTTACAAAAAAATTCGTTTACTATTTAATAAAAATCATTTATGTATTTCGGTTTATAAAAAAAATCAGTTTTTGATTTTTAATAAATACTATTCCGACTTTATAATTCATGAAACTAATTTTTATAGACATTAGGATACTTAACACTAATTATTATGTATTTACATTTTTTATTAAAATTAATTTCGTATTTAATTAGTTTTAACATAAAAACTAGCATAAAACTATATAAAAACTTAATAAAAACTATATAAATTAATTAGGGGACTTACAAAAAAATAGTTGCTGAGACTTGGGAGAGTTTCTTTCAAGTTGAGAGTGTGTTTTGAGGTGTGAGTTGAAATGAAACAAATGGGTGCTATTTATAGTAAAAATAAAGTTGATAAAATGAGTTTTATAATTTTTTTTTTTTAGTCAACAATAGGTGGTACTAGTTTATACCTTATTTTTAGTCAACATAAGGATGTAATGGTTTAAGATTCTTTAGTCTCATTATTATTACTATTATTATTTTTACATTTACTACATTGATAAGTATTATTTTCTTTTTACTAATTCATGACTTGTATATATTTAGTTCCCAATTGTTTTATTATTTATATAAATTTCACTTTTTATTTATTACTTACAGGTTATTAGTTATAATATTACATAAATGCATAAATTTTAATTAGTAGCGAGTGTCGACTAACAGTTTATTATTTTCATCTTTTATTAACTTGTCAATTATTGCACAAAGTTAATTGATATGTTTTCTAACTCTTAACACTTAACAATTGTTGATTAAAGTTTGATCATTAAGTTTTAATTATATTGTTTGGGCATTTAATATTGAAAAAATATAGAATGGAAAAATGAGGGTCGTTATAGTACCTCCCCGTTATTGAAAACTTCGTCCCGAAGTTTTTAGGTAGTTTTCTCGTTTGCATCAGCAGTTGAGAAGAGATGGGGATATTTCCGTTTCATATGGTCTTTGCGTTCCCAGGTATATTCGGGGCCTCTACGCGAATTCCACCGGACTTTAACGATAGGTATATTGCTTTTACGCGTTTGTTTGACCTCTCCTTCCATGATTTCTATAGGTTCTTCAACGAAGTGCATTTGCTCATCAATGCGGACATCATCCAGAGGAATAACGAGTGTGTCATCGGCAAGACACCGTTTAAGATTTGAGACATGAAACACATCATGTACTTGACTAAGTTCGGTTGGCAGTTCTAATCGGTATGCCACGGGACCGACTCTTTCAGTGATTGTGAATGGTCCAACATATCGTGGACTGAGTTTACTTCGCTTACCGAAGCGGACAACACCTTTCCAAGGGGATACTTTCAACATGACTTTATCTCCAACTTGGTATTCGATGTCTTTTCGTTTCTTATTGGCATAGCTTTTCTGTCGGCTACGGGCAGTTTCTAAACGTTGCTTGATTTGAACGATCTTTTCGGTAGTTTCGTGAATAATTTCAGGACCAGTTAAATGTCTGTCCTCAAGTTCATCCCAACACAAAGGGGATCTACACTTCCGTCCATATAAAGCTTCAAAAGGTGCAGCCTTAATGCTGGAGTGATAACTGTTATTATAAGAAAATTCAACCAAAGGTAGATGTCTATCCCATCCTTTGCCGAAATCGATTGCACAAGCACGTAGCATATCCTCCATAGTTTGAATGGTTCGTTCACTTTGACCATCGGTTTGCGGATGATAAGCTGTACTCATGTCGAGTTGAGTTCCAAGAGCAGATTGTAAAGTTTTCCAAAATCTAGAAACAAATCGACTATCGCGATCAGAAATGATCGAGATAGGAACACCATGACGTGAGACGATTTCTTTAATATAAAGCTGTGCTAATCTCTCCATCTTGTCGGTTTCCTTGATCGGTATGAAATGTGCAGATTTAGTAAGACGATCAACTACGACCCAAATAGTATCGTTACCGTTCGAAGTCTTAGGTAACTTAGTAACGAAGTCCATAGTGATACCTTCCCACTTCCACTGCGGAATGTCGGGTTGTGTCAACAGACCAGAAGGCTTTTGATGTTCGGCCTTGACTTTCAAACAAGTGAGACACTTACTAACATAAGTAGCAATATCGGCTTTCATGTTAGGCCACCAGTAGAATTCCTTCACATCGTGATACATCTTACTGGAACCGGGATGGATAGAATATCTAGTCTTATGTGCTTCATCCAAGACTAGTTCGCGAAGATTACCAAAACGAGGAACCTAGATTCTATTGCCAAAGTACCGTGTACCATTAGCTTTCACTTGAAGTTGGTTCTCAAAACCAATAGGTCCTTCACCTTCGATAAGTGTCGGTCTAATAGCTTCCAATTGAGCTTCACAGATTCGTGAAATAAGATTCGATTTGATTTTTAGGTTTAAAGCACGAACACGTTTAATATCGTCTTTTCGACTAAGGGCATCGGCAACTACATTCGCCTTGCCAGGATGATATTTCAGCTCACAATAATAATCGTTCAATGTCTCGAGCCATCGACTTTGCCTCATATTCAGCTGTTTTTGATCAAAGATGTGTCGAAGACTTTTATGGTCAGTGTACACCGTAAAGTGATTACCATAGAGATAATGTCTCCATATCTTTAATGCAAATACCACGGCACCTAACTCTAGGTCATGTGTGGTATAGTTTACTTCATGTTTCTTCAACTGTCTAGATGCATAGGCGATAACCTTCTCTCGTTGCATTAAAACACAACCAAAGCCATGCTTTGAGGCATCGCAGTAAACAACAAAGTCGTCGGTACCTTCAGGTAAAGAAAGAATCGGGGATGTGGTCAACTTCTCCTTCAGAATCTTGAAAGCAGATTCCTGTTCTTCGGACCACTCAAATTTCTTCCCTTTTTGAGTCAGCTTTGTAAGAGGTTTGGCAATGAGAGAAAAATATTTTATAAACCTTCGATAGTAACCGGCAAGTCCCAAAAATTGACGAATATGAATTGCAGTCTTTGGTATCTCCCAGTTCTAAATAGTATTAATCTTAGCTGGATCGACATGTATTCCGTTTCTATCAACAACATGTCCGAGAAATTGTACGGTTTTGAGCCAAAACTCGCACTTAGAAAATTTAGCATAAAGTTGTTCCTTTCGTAAGAGTTCAAGAATCATGCGCAAATGTTGCTCATGCTCTTTCTCATTCTTCGAATAGATCAAGATGTCGTCAATGAATACGATGACAAATTTGTCAAGATACGGTTTACAAACACGATTCATGAGGTCCATGAACACGGCAGGAGCATTAGTTAAACCAAAAGGCATGACACAGAATTCATAGTGCCCATAACGAGTGCGAAAAGCAGTCTTAGGAATATCGGATTCCTTGACCTTGAGTTGGTGATAACCGGATCTTAAATCAATCTTTGAATAAACACTTGACCCTTGAAGTTGGTCAAATAGATCATCAATACGTGGCAACGGATAACGGTTCTTGATAGTAAGCTTGTTAAGTTCGCGGTAATCAATGCACATCCTTAATGTACCATCCTTCTTTTTAACAAACAGAATAGGAGCTCCCCAAGGGGACGAGCTTGGACGAATGAAACCTTTATCCAATAGTTCTTGGAGTTGGTTGGATAATTCCTTCATTTCGGAAGGTGCTAAACGGTATGGTGCTTTAGCAACAGGAGCAGCACCAGGAGTTAAATCAATTTGGAATTCAACTTGTCGAGGAGGTGGAATACCCGGAAGATCTTCGGGAAACACATCGGGAAAGTCTTTAACTACTGGTACATCTTCAATTCGCTTCTCTTTCGATTCAATCAGATTAACGTAGGCTAGAATAGCTGGATAACCTTTCATAAGGTATTTGCGGGTTTTAATACAGGAGATAATATTGAGATTGGAACCACTCTTTTCACCTTGGATAATAAGAGTCTCTCCATTTCCTAATGGAACATGAACGGTTTTATCGTAACACATGATCGCAGCTCTTAATGGACGTAACCAATCCATTCCAACTACGACATCGAAACTTCCTAGCTCGACCGGCAAAAGGTCTATCTTAAATTCTTTGCTGGCTAAGATTAGGTTGCAGTTTTTATAAATTTTATCAACTTTCATGATCTTTCCATTGGCTACTTCTACTAATCGTTTAGTTTCTAAGGGTTGAGGCTTTTCAGTAAATAGGGTACAAAATTCATTAGATACGTAACTTCGGTCGGCACCAGTATCGAATAAAATAGTTGCGTAGCAATTATTGACGAGATACGTACCCGTGATGACCTCATCTTCATCTCGGGCTTCAGCAGCAGTAATAACAAATGCACGACCCTTTGCAGCAGTAGTATTGGCTCCAGTAGCAGGATTATCTCTCTTCTTAGGGCAATTTGGACTAATGTGTCCCTTTTTCCCACAAGTATAACAAGTAGGAGGAGCTTTGGCAGGAACAATAGATTTATTCTTTGGAGGAGTCCTACACGTCTTAGCTACGTGTCCCACTTTCTTACACAACGAACAAGTGGCAGTGCACTGCCCCGGGTGATGCCTTTCACAACGAACACAAAAAGGATAAGTGCCCTTATAATTCGTCCTTGTACTATCCATAAGCTTTTTACTAACATTCTGAGTTGAACCTTGAGACGGCTCAAACTTCCTCTTACCATCATTACCCTTGGTTTCAACTTGCTTATTGGCCAACGCCCTTCTTCTCTTGGCCAACATGAGATTTTGTGCCATGAGAATCATAGCATCCAAAGTAACCTTCTCAGCAGCAATAACATTCCCTTGAACATCCTCGGGAAGACCTTCAATATACCGCTCAATTCTTCTAGCTTCAGTAGGAAACATTTCAGGACATAGAGTAGAAAGCTCCAGATAACGATTGGTATAATTCTCAATGTCAGTACCCTTGACCCTGAGTTCCCAGAACTCAGCTTCAAGCTTCTGAACTTGACTCCTTGGGCAGAATTTGTTGACCATCATACTTTTGAGTTCGTCCCATGGAATTGCATTAGCATTATCAATTCCTATGGACTTGGCATAAGCAGTCCACCAAGTTAAAGCATTACCACCCAACGAGCTAGTGGCATACTTTACTCGATCATCATCACCACAGTTGCAAATACGGAAAATAGATTCCATCTTTTCGAACCAACGAACTAGTTCGACAGCTTCTTCGTTTCCCTTAAAAGCGGGAGGGTGACAGTTTGTAAAGTCCTTGTAGGAACAAGGTTTTGGTTGAGTATTAGCATGATTAGCTTGGGCGTTGCCTTGGGCAGTAGCGAGTAACTGTTGGAATTGCTCAGTAGTTAACACAACGTTGTTAACGGTAGGTGCAGCTGAACGAACCATGATGTCACTACATAAAAGTGAACATATGTTTGATAAGTTTAACAAGTTATAAGTTTGAGTAATCACAAGTATGAATAAACTAAAGTATTGATATCGCATGATATTAATAAAACACTTTATATTATTAGAACGAGGCATTAAATAAGTCTTTATTACACGATTCGGAAATAGAAATTGTTTAAGGCACAGCCTTTACATATATGGAAAATAGGAAAAATAACTAGGAAATATTAAGATTGAAGTAGTCTTCATATTTCGTCTCCAACCTTCTTCATAAACTCCTCAACTTTCTCATTTTTCGTCTTTTGTTTCTCATAGAGATACTCGAAGTTGTCATAAAGGTTGGTAACACGACTGTTTACGGCATTAGTGTTGTACTCTCTTATGGCAAGTTGTTCGTCGACTCGACCTTTCTCCATTTTCATTCGGACATCAACATCCTCCTTGAGGTAAGTAAGTGATTGCTTTCCCCAGCGAGTGTTGCGTTCTTCCTCGCACTTTAGCATCAGCAACTCCTTTCTTAGCTCGACGTTTTCTTTCATAAGTTTCTTCATTCGACGATCCACTCTTTCCATGTGGCGAAGTAGACCTCCAATGTTTCTCTCGGTATCGTTTCGTAATCTCATGATTTCATACTTAGGACCATCATAAAAAGGAGATTGGGCTCTCTTCCTTGATGGACCAACTTCTTCATGCCGTTTTCCCTTATCTTGGGTTCTCGGAGTTGGGTAGTATTGAGGAGACCCATGTGAATCTAAAATAGTATTCGGGCTATAATTCAGCGGTGGTGAAGCATGACTATAAAGAGGACTTCGAACTGGTCTCGAAGTTGAAGAGTGTCCAACACCTACTTCGGTGGTAGGGTTGTGAGTTGCTTTGTTGGGCTTGTTAACGCTTGAGCTTGACATCCTATCATTAGGAAAGAGACCTTGATTAGAATATTTGAGTCAAGTTTATTAAAGCATAATTGTTAAGATTTATACGACAATCCTAAGTGCTTTAAGTCTAAGGCAGGAAAGGTTATAGTTTCCTAGATTGCTAAGGCACCCTAGCTAACAAGTAAGGCACACATAAAAATGCAATCCTGGTTCTCTATAACAGCCTGGTTTGCTCTGATACCAATCTGTCACACCCCCAGTTAGGGCCTGGGTGAAATGTGACTTAATATCAAATCAACCAACATATTATAATATACGAGAACAATACTAAATGATAAAACAAACTTTATTGAGCACGCAGCGGAAAATGAAACGTAGTTACAATGATAGGAATAACAATAATGGAAATGTTCACATGCAGAAGTAATAAATGCGATATCTCTTGATCCTATGTCCAAGTAGCATCACATAAGCAGTAAGTATAAGAGCTTGAATCAAACAGCACCTGAGACAAAACATGCTAAAGTGTCAACCAAAAGGTTGAGTGAAGTTCATAGGTTTAACAAATAAGTTTGACCATTTGTTTTAGACCACAAGATTTAATTTGTAAGGTTGATCTCCCGCAGGATCAAAAAGTTATGCCACTGCGTGATATTTAGACTAAACGTTCAAGTTTGCCCCATGACAAGTTAGTTCTACTTGTCGGTTTAATTTCATTATCAAGCAATACAAAGATAACATCAAATGTATCGGGGACGTTACTCCCGATAGGCCTACCCCCAATAACTAAGCATGCCGCAGCACCTAAAAATATCACTGTAGGGACTTAGTCGGACATAGCCGGGTATAGCATAGTTTTAGTTGGTACTTGTGTCTAAATTGTAAATAGTAAAAGCAGCATGTGTCTCACCCCAATAAGTATAAAAAGTAAATTGAGCTCAAGTAAAGTGGGGCTATAAAAATCATCTTAGTAATTCGATGAAGTAAGGTAGTCCTTAAAGAGAATGTATGGATGATCGAAGCACAAGATAAGTCAACCTAAGAATAAGTTGAGAATAGTTTAGATGTTTTGCCCGTATGAAGATAAGTTTAAGTATTTTCGTGTGTAGTAAGTTTAAAGATTGTTTATCGTTTTGGAAAGGCTTTTCATACTAGACAAGCTTCCAATCTAACACTTTCAATTTAAAATGGCCTTTTCAGGTCATAGGTTTCTGAGCCACAGGATCCTTTAACTCGGTAATCCAAACTCTCCGCCTAGACTTTCGAGCGTCCATCCACTCGAGAAAGATCAAGATCTATACAAGTCTAATATACCGATCCAATATGTTTTTAGGTGTGTATAGGAATACAACACTTTAGTTATTTTACTTATAAGTGTTTCAATATATATAAATATTATATATATGTAAGGATACATATATATATTTATTTTAAATTTTGTTTTAGATCAATAATAGCATCAATTAATTATCTAATAATATTAACAAGTGTAATATTGATTTAATATCAGTAGGTAATATGTATAAAACATAATAAAATTTTTATACACATTAATATTAAGTTTTGTGTATTAAATAACACTTTTTATTATTGTTTTAATAGCTAAAATGTAAATAAATAGGTAAACAAATTAAACATCACATTTTATATTTTTCTTATGTTCTACTGATCAAAATAAGCTTAAGAAAAATTTATAGATTTTTGTTATGGTGTTTAAGTATTTATTTTCCATTTTCCTTTTGGTTTGTAATAATACAAAGTTTATAAAGAATTAATTATTAAATGAACCAAATTAATTCAACCAATATTTTTTCTATGCTTATAATGTTACAACAAAGTCAGAAAAATTATTTATACATTTATATAAATAGTTTAACTATTTAATCATACTATTGTGTAGTTTTTAGTTTTAATAAAAAAAAATTAAATAGAAATACATAACCATTAATTCTACAAATATTTTTATAACTTTATTAATAGTTATTAAGTAGTTTTTAATAGTTATCATGGTTAAAAACCTGCTGTAACATGTAATTTCATTTTATTATAAAAAATAGTTTAATCGGGTACTGTAGCGTTTTCAGAAGAAAATTCAAATTAAATATTAAACATGCGAATTTAATTATAAAAAAAATTTATAATTACCCTTACATATGATATAGCAAGCGACTAAAATAAAATTTTACAAAAAAATTCGTTTACTATTTAATAAAAATCATTTATGTATTTCGGTTTATAAAAAAAATCAGTTTTTGATTTTTAATAAATACTATTCCGACTTTATAATTCATGAAACTAATTTTTATAGACATTAGGATACTTAACACTAATTATCATGTATTTACATTTTTTATTAAAATTAATTTCGTATTTAATTAGTTTTTAACATAAAAACTAGCATAAAACTATATAAAAACTTAATAAAAACTATATAAATTAATTAGGGGACTTACAAAAAAATAGTTGCTGAGACTTGGGAGAGTTTCTTTCAAGTTGAGAGTGTGTTTTGAGGTGTGAGTTGAAATGAAACAAATGGGTGCTATTTATAGTGAAAATAAAGTTGATAAAATGAGTTTTATAATTTTTTTTTTTTTTAGTCAACAATAGGTGGTACTAGTTTATACCTTATTTTTAGTCAACATAAGGATGTAATGGTTTAAGATTCTTTAGTCTCATTATTATTACTATTATTATTTTTACATTTACTACATTGATAAGTATTATTTTCTTTTTACTAATTCATGACTTGTATATATTTAGTTCCCAATTGTTTTATTATTTATATAAATGTCACTTTTTATTTATTACTTACAGGTTATTAGTTATAATATTACATAAATGCATAAATTTTAATTAGTAGCGAGTGTCGACTAACAGTTTATTATTTTCATCTTTTATTAACTTGTCAATTATTGCACAAAGTTAATTGATATGTTTTCTAACTCTTAACACTTAACAATTGTTGATTAAAGTTTGATCATTAAGTTTTAATTATATTGTTTGGGCATTTAATATTGAAAAAATATAGAATGGAAAAATGAGGGTCGTTATACTTTACATCAATCAAACAAGTATGAACACAATCTTAATCAAATGAAGTGATGGAACCCTAAGCTAGAGAGCTTGGATCCTTTTGATATGCTAAAAATGAACACATATTTCATAGCATTATCCTTCAAGAAAGACAAGCTTTTAGTTGCAATTGTTCTATTTACAAGTAATATTCGTTTAAATAAAAAAAAGTGAAGACAAAAGATAGAATTGAAGATTTGAAGACGCAAACGACCAAAAAGGTAAAAAGTATAAAGTACAATCCAAGTGGTTCAATTTATTGATGAGAAACGTCTCAATATTACAAGAGTACAAGCCGCAAAACGCAAAGTACAAGATATTAAATTATACGAAAAGGCGTTCAAAAATCCGGAATCGAGACATGAACCAACTATCAACGTGCGACTCAACAGACCTAAAATCACAAGTTAACTATGCACAAGAATATAATATAATATATAATTAATTATATATATATTATATTATAAAATAATTAGTAGCCCACGTTTTAAATCAACAAATGAGCTGGAATCCAAAGCTCCGCGACTGCGGAGCTGTGAAGAAGGAAAGTACCGCACTCGCGGAGCTACACAGTGCAAAATGGGCCTATAAAAGCCAACGCATTCGGACGATCTCCTCACCCCTTTTTCTTTCTTTCTATCTACGTAAAATATATATATATATATATATAATTTTAATTTTAATTTTAATTTAAGTTTAATAATAATAAGGTTATAGTGGCGAATGTTTTAAGTTTGTAAGTCGAATTTCTGTCCGTGTAACACTACGCGATTAATACTCATTGTAAGTTATGTTCAACCTTTTTAATTTAATGTCTCGTAGCTAAGTTATTATTATGTTTATTTAAGCCAAAGTAATCGTGATGTTGGACTAAATATTAAGATGGGGTTATTGGGCTTTGGACTATAATTGGGGTTTGGAAAAAAAGACCGACACTTGTGGAAATTGGACTATGGGCTATTAATGGGCTTTATATTTGTTTAACTGAATGATAGTTCGTTAATTTAATATAGAGATTTACAATTTGAAGTAATTATAAATAACCACATACACTCGATAGGACACGATGGGCGGGATATTTATAAATACTAATAATCGTTCATTTGGCCGGACACGGGAATGGTTTAATAGTTAATGGACTCATTAAAACAGGGGTGGATTACATACAAGGACACTTGGTGTAATTGTTAACAATGTATTAAAACCTTGGGATACACACAATCGATAACCTGGTGTAATCATTAACAAAGTATTAAGACCTTGTTACAGTTTAAGTCCACAATTAGTTGGAATATTTGACTACGGGTATAAAGTTAATTTGACGAGGACACTCGCACTTTATATTTATGACTGATGGACCATTATAGACAAAAACCAGATGGACGTATCAAATGATCCAGGACAAAGGACAATTTGTAGTGACCCGAACTTTTCCATGATTATATATATTAATTGAGATTGATATTTACATGATTAAATGTTTCCAACATGTTAAGCAATCAAACTTATTAAGACTTGATTAATTGAAATATGTTTCATATAGACAATTGACCACCCAAGTTGACCGGCAATTCACGAACGTTAAAACTTGTAAAAACGACATGATGATATATATATGGATATACATATGGTTAACATGAGATTATGATAAGTAAGTATCTCCATAAGTATATTAACAATGAGTTATATACATATAAACAAGACTACTAACTTAAGGATTTCAAAACGAGACATATATGTAACGATTATCGTTGTAACGACATTTAAATGTATATATATCATATTAAGATATATTAATATATCATAATATCATGATAATATAATAATTTAACATCTCATTAGATATAATAAATAATGGGTTAACAACATTAATTGAGATCGTTAACTTAAAGGTTTCAAAACAACACTTACATGTAACGACTAACGATGACTTAACGACTCAGTTAAAATGTATATACATGTAGTGTATTTAGATGTATTAAAATACTTTTGGAAGACTTCAAGACATATATCAAAACACTCATACTTAACGAAAATGGTTACAGTTACTTTTCCATTCTTTTCTTTCATCAAGAATTCTAGTCGTATTCTTACCCGTATTATACACAGCTTCAAAACGTACTTACTATGAGTATATACCAATAGGAACTAGCATGGGATTCCACTCTTGATTATGTCATGTATGACTAATCAATTTTAACTTCTACCATGAGCTAGTCAACTAACTAGAACTCCTTTTAACCCCACTCACCACTCACCAATTACCACTCATCATTCACTCCATTTCACTTCCAATTCTCTTTCTAATTCTCTTTAAACACACACACACACACTATTATGAACGTATTTTTCCAGTAGTTAATCATCATCTTCATCAAAAATCACTTCAAGAATCAAGCTATAATCATCATAGGAAGAACACTTCAAGAACACTTCAAAAATCCCTTCAAGTTTACTAATTTACTTCCAAGCTTTCTAATCCATTCCAAGTAATCATCTAAGATCAAGAAACCTTTGTTATATACAGTAGGTTATCTTTCTTATTCAAGTTAATATTCATATTCAAACTTTGATTCAATTTCTATAACTATAAACTATCTTAATTCGAGTAAAAATCTTACTTGAACTTGTTTTTGTGTCATGATCCTACTTCAAGAACTTTCAAGCCATCCAATATCCTTTGAAGCTAGATCATTTCTTGTCACTTCCAGTAGGTTTACCTACTAAACTTGAGGTAGTAATGATGTTCATAACATCATTCGATTCATATATATAAAACTATCTTATTCGAAGGTTTAAACTGGTAATCACTAGAACATAGTTTAGTTAATTCTAAACTTGTTCGCAAACAAAAGTTAATCCTTCTAACTTGACTTTTAAAATTAACTACACACATGTTCTATATCTATATGATATGCTAACTTAATGATTTAAAACCTGGAAACACGAAAAACACCGTAAAACCGGATTTACGCCGTCGTAGTAACACCGCGGGCTGTTTTGGGTTAGTTAATTAAAAACTATGATAAACTTTGATTTAAAAGTTGTTATTCTGAGAAAATGATTTTTATTATGAACATGAAACTATATCCAAAAATTATGGTTAAACTCAAAGTGGAAGTATGTTTTCTAAAATGGTCATCTAGACGTCGTTCTTTCGACTGAAATGACTACCTTTACAAAAACGACTTGTAACTTATTTTTCTGACTATAAACCTATACTTTTCTGTTTAGATTCATAAAATAGAGTTCAATATGAAACCATAGCAATTTGATTCACTCAAAACGGATTTAAAATGAAGAAGTTATGGGTAAAACAAGATTGGATAATTTTTCTCATTTTAGCTACGTGAAAATTGGTAACAAATCTATTCCAACCATAACTTAATCAACTTGTATTGTATATTATGTAATCTTGAGATACCATAGACACGTATACAATATTTCGACCTATCATGTCGACACATCTATATATATTTCGGAACAACCATAGACACTCTATATGTGAATGTTGGAGTTAGCTATACAGGGTTGAGGTTGATTCCAAAATATATATAGTTTGAGTTGTGATCAATACTGAGATACGTATACACTGGGTCGTGGATTGATTCAAGATAATATTTATCGATTTATTTCTGTACATCTAACTGTGGACAACTAGTTGTAGGTTACTAACGAGGACAGCTGACTTAATAAACTTAAAACATCAAAATATATTAAAAGTGTTGTAAATATATTTTAAACATACTTTGATATATATGTATATATTGTTATAGGTTCGTGAATCAACCAGTGGCCAAGTCTTACTTCCCGACGAAGTAAAAAATCTGTGAAAGTGAGTTATAGTCCCACTTTTAAAATCTAATATTTTTGGGATGAGAATACATGCAGGTTTTATAAATGATTTACAAAATAGACACAAGTACGTGAAACTACATTCTATGGTTGAATTATCGAAATCGAATATGCCCCTTTTTATTAAGTCTGGTAATCTAAGAATTAGGGAACAGACACCCTAATTGACGCGAATCCTAAAGATAGATCTATTGGGCCTAACAAACCCCATCCAAAGTACCGGATGCTTTAGTACTTTGAAATTTATATCATATCCGAAGGGTGTCCCGGAATGATGGGGATATTCTTATATATATGCATCTTGTTAATGTCGATTACCAGGTGTTCACCATATGAATGATTTTTATCTCTATGTATGGGATGTGTATTGAAATATGAAATCTTGTGGTCTATTGTTACGATTTGATATATATAGGTTAAACCTATAACTCACCAACATTTTTGTTGACGTTTAAAGCATGTTTATTCTCAGGTGAATACTAAGAGCTTCCGCTGCTGCATACTAAAATAAGGACAAGATTTGGAGTCCATGTTTGTATGATATTGTGTAAAAACTGCATTCAAGAAACTGATTTCGATGTAACATATTTGTATTGTAAACCTTTATGTAATGGTCGTGTGTAAACAGGATATTTTAGATTATCATTATTTGATAATCTATGTAAAGCTTTTTAAACCTTTATCTATGAAATAAAGGTTATGGTTTGTTTTAAAAATGAATGCAGTCTTTGAAAAACGTCTCATATAGAGGTCAAAACCTCGCAACGAAATCAATTAATATGGAACGTTTTTAATCAATAAGAACGGGACATTTCAGTTGGTATCAGAGCGTTGGTCTTAGAGAACCAGAAAATTTGCATTAGTGTGTCTTATCGAGTTTGTTAGGATGCATTAGTGAGTCTGGACTTCGACCGTGTTTTCTTTAAAAATGATTGCTTAACATTTTTGTTGGAAACTATATATTTTTAACATATGAATATTATGTAATATATTAATCTCTTAACGTGTTTGATATTATGTGATAGATGTCTACCTCTAGAACAAGTCCCATTGACTCACCTAATAATAATGAAGAGTCAAATGTAAATTGGAATGATTCGTGGACTGATTCACAAGTTCCCGAAGAGGAACCGGAAGAAGAGTCGGAACCGGAAGAAGAATCGGAACCGGAAGAAGAATCGGAACTGGAAGAAGAAATAGATTCGGTGGGGGAAATAATAAAACGGTTAAGTAAAAGAGAATCCTCAACCAACCGACCAAGGTTAATTATGGTCAATGGTGTTTCCGCCAAGGAAGCAAAATATTGGGAGGATTACCAATTCTCCGATGAATCGGATTCCGACGAGAATTCCGATGATGTTATAGAAATTACCCCAACTGAATTTAAAAAGGCAAAAGAAAATAATAAGGGAAAGGGCATAAAAATAGAGAAATCTAATTCCAACCCCGATGAACTTTATATGTATCGTCAACCCCCGAAGTCCTTAAGTTGTAACAATGACCCGGGAACCTCTAAACCACCAGGTTTTTCTAAACCAATGTGGACAACGACGGCTCGTATTAGGGGAACATCATATATCCCTAGAAACTTGGCAAAACGAACCAAAACCGAACAAGAAGAAACGAGCGAGTCGGAATAAGATAGTTGTATTCGTGTGGTGTAATATATGTAATATAGTGTGCTTATGCTTTATGATATATGTAAAAATTGCTTGTATTAATAAGTATTTTTTTATGAATCTAACTCTTGTCTATTTTACAGTATAAAAACACAAAATGGATAGACAACCCAATATTTTAAGAGACCTACCCGGAGACATGATTGATGAAATCTTGTCTAGAGTCGGTCAGAATTCCTCGGCACAACTATTTAAGGCGAGATCAGTTTGTAAGACATTCGAAGAACGTTCCAAGAATGCCTTGGTTTATAAAAGGCTTTCGTTCGAAAGATGGGGGATATCACATTGGGAAATCCATAAGTTACGATGTGTTTACTTTGACGCATATATTGCGGGGAACCCAAATGCTATTTTACGCAACGGGTTAAGAAATTATTTTGACTCAGTATATCCGAATATAGGACTTCGTGATTTAGAAAAAGCGGCTAACATGCAACATAAAGAAGCATGTTATGCTTACGGGTTAGTAATGTTCGCTTCTCACCAAAGTGAGAACAAGAACATCGGGCTACAACTATTAAACAAAACGTTCCCACAAGTGACGGAGTCGGTAATTGGGGTAAGAAATGAGATTTTTAGGTTATTACGAGACTGTTGGTCATTACGTAACCCTCGTCCCTTTGATGACGTTACAACACGCTGTCTTATCAACGGCCATAATGGTTATGTTCCACAAGACCAAGGATGGGAAGTAGTCCTAGTAAAACCAGAATGCATGACTTGTTTCTGGACGTATGAATTACGTATCTTTATTGCCTTTGCTGAATGACTTGTGTACTAGCTAGAATTATCTTCACAACTATCTTGTATCAAAGTTATTGTGTGCTATATTTCATGCTTTATGTAAAATAAGCGGTATTGTAAGTTTGTAAAATATTGTATAAAAGTTTGAACGCGAAATATTATTACAATCAGTTTTTCATATAGAATTGTAGTAGTTGAATTGTATATTAGCTACTAAGTATGAACTTAACGGGTAGGTACTACCCGAATTTAAACTTATAAAACGCTAATATCAAGAAAAAGCTTTTATAAATGAGTTCATATTATGCTACGAAATACTATTAACTACTCTTAATATTATGTATGATTAACTTGTTCCATTTGACTATTTTGAAGGAAATGGCACCGACTACTCGACACACCATGAATATGAATGAAGAGGAATTCCGTACTTTTCTAGCTTCAAACATAGCCGCAGTACAGGCTGCGCTACATACCAACAATAACCTTGGATCTGGCAGTACAGGAAATCGTGTAGGATGCACCTACAAAGAATTCACTGCCTGCAAACCTTTGGAATTTGATGGAACCGAAGGACCGATCGGATTGAAACGGTGGACCGAGAAGGTCGAATCGGTGTTTGCCATAAGTAAGTGTACTGAAGAGGACAAAGTGAAGTACGCTACGCATACCTTCACAGGTTCTGCGTTAACATGGTGGAATACCTATCTAGAGCAAGTGGGACAAGATGATGCGTAAGCACTACCGTGGTCAGCATTCAAGCACTTGATGAACGAGAAGTACCGTCCCAGAACCGAGGTCAATAAGCTCAAGACAGAACTTAGAGGGTTATGAACCCAAGGATTTGATATTACCACGTATGAAAGACGATTCACAGAATTGTGCCTATTGTGTCCGGGAGCATTCGAAGATGAGGAAGAGAAGATCGACGCGTTTGTGAAAGGATTACCGGAAAGAATCTAAGAAGATATAAGTTCACACGAGCCCGCCTCTATACAACAGGCATGTAGAATGGCTCACAAACTAGTGAACCAGATTGAAGAAAGAATTAAAGAACAGACTGCTGAAGAGGCCAATGTGAAGCAAGTCAAAAGAAAGTGGGAGGAAAACGGTGATAAGAATCACCAATACAACAACAACAGCAATTACAACAATAATCGCAACAATTATCCCAACAATCGCAACATCAATCGCAACTACAACAAACGGCCCAACAACAACAACAACAACAACAACAACAGCAACTACAACAATCATCCCAACAACAATAATAACCGCAACAACAACAACAATCAGAAGCAGCTATGCCAAAGGTGTGAAAAGTATCACTCGGGGTTCTGCACCAAATTTTGCAACAAGTGTAAAAGAAATGGTCATAGCGCGGCGAAGTGTGAGGTCTACGGACCAGGGGTTAATAGAACGAAAGGAACAAATGGTGTCGGAACGAGTAATGGCGGAGCAAGTAGTGTCGGAGCAAGTTATGCCAATGTAGTTTGTTATAAATGTGGAAAACCGGGCCACATTATTAGAAATTTCCCGAACCATGAGAACACGAATGGACAAGGCCGCGGAAGAGTTTTCAATATTAATGCGGCAGAGGCACAGGAAGACCCGGAGCTTGTTACGGGTACATTTCTTATTGACAATAAATCTGCTTACGTTTTATTTGATTCGGGTGCTGATAGAAGCTATATGAGTAGAGATTTTTGTGCTAAATTAAGTTGTCCATTGACGCCTTTGGATAGTAAATTTTTACTCGAATTAGCAAATGGTAAATTAATTTCAGCAGATAATATATGTCGGAATCGAGAAATTAAACTGGTTAGCGAAACATTTAAGATTGATTTGATACCAGTAGAGTAAGGGAGTTTTGATGTGATAATCGGTATGGACTGGTTGAAAGAAGTGAAAGCAGAGATAGTTTGTTACAAAAATGCAATTCGCATTATACGAGAAAAAGGAAAACCCTTAATGGTGTACGGAGAAAAGGGCAACACGAAGCTACATATTATTAGTAATTTGAAGGCACAAAAACTAATAAGAAAAGGTTGCTATGTTGTTCTAGCACACGTCGAGAAAGTACAAACTGAAGAAAAGAGCATCAATGATGTTCCCATTGCAAAAGAATTTTCCGAGGTATTTCCGAAAGAATTACCGGGATTACCCCCACAGCGATCCGTTGAATTTCAAATAGATCTTGTACCAGGAGCTGCACCAATAGCTCGTGCTCCTTACAGACTCGCACCCAGCGAGATGAAAGAACTGCAAAGCCAATTACAAGAACTTTTAGAGCGTGGTTTCATTCGACCAAGCACATCACCGTGGGGAGCTCCTGTTTTGTTTGTCAAGAAGAAAGATGGTACATTCAGGTTGTGTATCGACTACCGAGAGTTGAACAAACTTACCATCAAGAACCGCTACCCACTACCGAGAATCGATGACTTATTTGATCAACTACAAGGCTCGTCTGTTTATTCAAAGATTGACTTACGTTCCGGGTATCATCAAATGCGGGTGAAAGAAGATGATATTCCAAAGACTGCTTTCAGAACACGTTACGGTCATTACGAGTTTATGGTCATGCCGTTTGGTTTAACTAATGCACCAGCTGTGTTCATGGACCTTATGAACCGAGTGTGTGGACCATACCTTGACAAGTTTGTCATTGTTTTCATTGATGACATACTTATTTACTCAAAGAATGACCAAGAACACGGTGAACATTTGAGAAATGTGTTAGAAGTATTGAGGAAGGAAGAATTGTACGCTAAGTTTTCAAAGTGTGCATTTTGGTTGGAAGATGTTCAATTCCTCGGTCACATAGTGAACAAAGAAGGTATTAAGGTGGATCCGGCAAAGATAGAAACTATTGAAAAGTGGGAAACCCCGAAAACTCCGAAACACATACGCCAGTTTTTAGGACTAGCTGGTTACTACAGAAGGTTCATCCAAGACTTTTCCAGTATAGCAAAACCCTTGACTGCATTAACGCATAAAGGGAAGAAATTTGAATGGAATGATGAACAAGAGAAAGCGTTTCAGTTATTGAAGAAAAAGCTAACTACGGCACCTATATTGTCATTGCCTGAAGGGAATGATGATTTTGTGATTTATTGTGACGCATCAAAGCAAGGTCTCGGTTGTGTATTAATGCAACGAACGAAGGTGATTGCTTATGCGTCTAGACAATTGAAGATTCACGAACAAAATTATACGACGCATGATTTGGAATTAGGCGCGGTTGTTTTTGCATTAAAGACTTGGAGGCACTACTTATATGGGGTCAAAAGTATTATATATACCAACCACAAAAGTCTTCAACACATATTTAATCAGAAACAACTGAATATGAGGCAGCGTAGGTAGATTGAATTATTGAATGATTACAACTTTGAGATTCGTTACCACCCGGGGAAGGCAAATGTGGTAGCCGATGCCTTGAGCAGGAAGGACAGAGAACCCATTCGAGTAAAATCTATGAATATAATGATTCATAATAACCTTACTACTCAAATAAAGGAGGCGCAACAAGGAGTTTTAAAAGAGGGAAATTTAAAGGATGAAATACCCAAAGGATCGGAGAAACATCTTAATATTCGGGAAGACGGAACCCGGTATAGGGCTGAAAGGATTTGGGTACCAAAATTTGGAGATCTGAGAGAAATGGTACTTAGAGAAGCTCATAAAACCAGATACTCAATACATCCTGGAACGGGGAAGATGTAAAAGGATCTCAGGAGATATTTTTGGTGGCCGGGTATGAAAGCCGATGTTGCTAAATACGTAGGAGAATGTTTGACGTGTTCTAAGGTCAAAGCTGAGCATCAGAAACCATCAGGTCTACTTCAACAACCCGAAATCCTGGAATGGAAATGGGAAAACATTACCATGGATTTCATCACTAAATTGCCAAGGACTGCAAGTGGTTTTGATACTATTTGGGTAATAGTTGATCGTCTCACCAAATCAGCACATTTCCTGCCAATAAGAGAAGATGACAAGATGGAGAAGTTAGCACGACTGTATTTGAAGGAAGTCGTCTCCAGACATGGAATACCAATCTCTATTATCTCTGATAGGGATGGCAGATTTATTTCAAGATTCTGGCAGACATTACAGCAAGCATTAGGAACTCGTCTAGACATGAGTACTGCCTATCATCCACAAACTGATGGGCAGAGCGAAAGGACAATACAAACGCTTGAAAACATGCTACGAGCATGTGTTATTGATTTCGGAAACAGTTGGGATCAACATCTACCATTAGCAGAATTTTCCTACAACAACAGCTACCATTCAAGCATTGAGATGGCGCTGTTTGAAGCACTTTATGGTAGAAAGTGCAGTTCTCCGATTTGTTGGAGTGAAGTGGGGGATAGACAGATTACGGGTCCGGAGATTATACAAGAAACTACCGAGAAGATCATCCAAATTCAACAACGGTTGAAAACCGCCCAAAGTCGACAAAAGAGCTACGCTGACATTAAAAGAAAAGATATAGAATTTGAAATTGGAGAGATGGTCATGCTTAAAGTTGCACCTTGGAAAGGCGTTGTTCGATTTGGTAAACGAGGGAAATTAAATCCAAGGTATATTGGACCATTCAAGATTATTGATCGTGTCGGACCAGTAGCTTACCGACTTGAGTTACCTCAACAACTCGCGGCTGTACATAACACTTTCCATGTCTCGAATTTGAAGAAATGTTTTACTAAAGAAGATCTCACTATTCTGTTAGATGAAATCTAAATCAACGAAAAACTCCAATTCATCGAAGAACCCGTCGAAATAATGGATCGTGAGGTTAAAAGACTTAAGCAAAACAAGATACCAATTGTTAAGGTTCGATGGAATGCTCGTAGAGGACCCGAGTTCACCTGGGAGAGTGAAGATCAGATGAAGAAGAAATACCCGCATCTATTTCCAGAAGATTCGTCAACACCTTCAACAGCTTAAAATTTCGGGACGAAATTTATTTAACGGGTAGGTACTGTAGTGACCCGAACTTTTACATGTTTATATATATTAATTGAGATTGATATTTACATGATTAAATGTTTCCAACATGTTAAGCAATCAAACTTGTTAAGACTTGATTAATTGAAATATGTTTCATATAGACAATTGACCACCCAAGTTGACCGGCGATTCACGAACGTTAAAACTTGTAAAAATGACATGACGATATATATATGGATATACATATGGTTAACATGAGATTATGATAAGTAAGTATCTCCATAATTATATTAACAATGAGTTATATACATATAAACAAGACTACTAACTTAAGGATTTCGAAACGAGACATATATGTAACGATTATCGTTGTAACGACATTTAAATGTATATATATCATATTAAGATATATTAATATATCATAATATCATGATAATATAATAATTTAACATCTCATTAGATATAATAAACAATGGATTAACAACATTAATTGAGATCGTTAACTTAAAGGTTTCAAAACAACACTTACATGTAACGACTAACGATGACTTAACGACTCAGTTAAAATGTATATACATGTAGTGTATTTAGATGTATTAAAATACTTTTGGAAGACTTCAAGACATATATCAAAACACTCATACTTAACGAAAATGGTTACAGTTACTTTTCCATTCTTTTCTTTCATCAAGAATTCTAGTCGTATTCTTACCCGTATTATACACAGCTTCAAAACGTACTTACTATGAGTATATACCAATAGGAACTAGCATGGGATTCCACTCTTGATTATGTCATGCATGACTAATCAATTTTAACTTCTACCATGAGCTAGTCAACTAACTAGAACTCCTTTTAACCCCACTCACCACTCACCAATTACCACTCATCATTCACTCCATTTCACTTCCAATTCTCTTTCTAATTCTCTCTCAACACACACACACTATTATGAACGTATTTTTCCAGTATTTAATCATCATCTTCATCAAAAATCACTTCAAGAATCAAGCTATAATCATCATAGGAAGAACACTTCAAGAACACTTCAAAAATCCCTTCAAGTTTACTAATTTACTTCCAAGCTTTCTAATCCATTCCAAGTAATCATCTAAGATCAA
The DNA here is from genome assembly GCF_046630445.1 of Rutidosis leptorrhynchoides. Taxonomy (NCBI): domain Eukaryota; kingdom Viridiplantae; phylum Streptophyta; class Magnoliopsida; order Asterales; family Asteraceae; genus Rutidosis; species Rutidosis leptorrhynchoides. The sequence goes on from NC_092342.1 coordinate 29,567,732, forward strand.
GAAACCTTTGTTATATACAGTAGGTTATCTTTCTTATTCAAGGTAATATTCATATTCAAACTTTGATTCAATTTCTATAACTATAAACTATCTTAATTCGAGTAAAAATCTTACTTGAACTTATTTTTGTGTCATGATCCTACTTCAAGAACTTTCAAGCCATCCAAGATCCTTTGAAGCTAGATCATTTCTTGTCACTTCCAGTAGGTTTACCTACTAAACTTGAGGTAGTAATGATGTTCATAACATCATTCAATTCATATATATAAAACTATCTTATTCGAAGGTTTAAACTCGTAATCACTAGAACATAGTTTAGTTAATTCTAAACTTTTTCGCAAACAAAAGTTAATCCTTCTAACTTAACTTTTAAAATTAACTACACACATGTTCTATATCTATATGATATGCTAACTTAATGATTTAAAACCTAGAAACACGAAAAACACCGTAAAACCGGATTTACGCCGTCGTAGTAACACCGCGGACTGTTTTGGGTTAGTTAATTAAAAACTATGATAAACTTTGATTTAAAAGTTGTTATTCTGAGAAAATGATTTTTATTATGAACATGAAACTATATCCAAAAATTATGGTTAAACTCAAAGTGGAAGTATGTTTTCTAAAATGGTCATCTAGACGTCGTTCTTTCGACTGAAATGACTACCTTTACAAAAACGACTTGTAACTTATTTTTCCAACTATAAATCTATACTTTTCTGTTTAAATTCATAAAATAGAGTTCAATATGAAACCATAGCAATTTGATTCACTCAAAACGGATTTAAAATGAAGAAGTTATGGGTAAAACAAGATTGGATAATTTTTCTCATTTTAGCTACGTGAAAATTGGTAACAAATCTATTCCAACCATAACTTAATCAACTTGTATTGTATATTATGTAATCTTGAGATACCATAGACACGTATACAATGTTTTGACCTATCATGTCGACACATCTATATATATTTCGGAACAACCATAGACACTCTATATGTGAATGTTGGAGTTAGCTATACAGGGTTGAGGTTGATTCCAAAATATATATAGTTTGAGTTGTGATCAATACTGAGATACGTATACACTGGGTCGTGGATTGATTCAAGATAATATTTATCGATTTATTTCTGTACATCTAACTGTGGACAACTAGTTGTAGGTTACTAACGAGGACAGCTGACTTAATAAACTTAAAACATCAAAATATATTAAAAGTGTTGTAAATATATTTTAAACATACTTTGATATATATGTATATATTGTTATAGGTTCGTGAATCAACCAGTGGCCAAGTCTTACTTCCCGACGAAGTAAAAAATCTGTGAAAGTGAGTTATAGTCCCACTTTTAAAATCTAATATTTTTGGGATGAGAATACATGCAGGTTTTATAAATGATTTACAGAATAGACACAAGTACGTGAAACTACATTCTATGGTTGAATTATCGAAATCGAATATGCCCCTTTTTATTAAGTCTGGTAATCTAAGAATTAGGGAACAGACACCCTAATTGAGGCGAATCCTAAAGATAGATCTATTGGGCCTAACAAACCCCATCCAAAGTACCGGATGCTTTAGTACTTCGAAATTTATATCATATCCGAAGGGTATCCCGGAATGATGGGGATATTCTTATATATATGCATCTTGTTAATGTCGATTACCAGGTGTTCACCATATGAATGATTTTTATCTCCATGTATGGGATGTGTATTGAAATATGAAATCTTGTGGTCTATTGTTACGATTTGATATATATAGGTTAAACATATAACTCACCAACATTTTTGTTGACGTTTAAAGCATGTTTATTCTCAGGTGAATACTAAGAGCTTCCGCTGTTGCATACTATAATAAGGACAAGATTTGGAGTCCATGTTTGTATGATATTGTGTAAAAACTGCATTCAAGAAACTGATTTCGATGTAACATATTTGTATTGTAAACCTTTATGTAATGGTCGTGTGTAAACAGGATATTTTAGATTATCATTATTTGATAATCTATGTAAAGCTTTTTAAACCTTTATCTATGAAATAAAGGTTATGGTTTGTTTTAAAAATGAATGCAGTCTTTGAAAAACGTCTCATATAGAGGTCAAAACCTCGCAACGAAATCAATTAATATGGAACATTTTTAATCAATAAGAACGGGACATTTCAGTTGGTATCAGAGCGTTGGTCTTAGAGAACCAGAAAATTTGCATTAGTGTGTCTTATCGAGTTTGTTAGGATGCATTAGTGAGTCTGGACTTCGACCGTGTTTTCTTTAAAAATGATTGCTTAACATTTTTGTTGGAAACTATATATTTTTAACATATGAATATTATGTGATATATTAATCTCTTAACGTGTTTGATATTATGTGATAGATGTCTACCTCTAGAACAAGTCCCATTGACTCACCTAATAATAATGAAGAGTCAAATGTAAATTGGAATGATTCGTGGACTGATTCACAAGTTCCAGAAGAGGAACCGGAAGAAGAGTCGGAACCGGAAGAAGAATTGGAACCGGAAGAAGAATCGGAACCGGAAGAAGAAATAGAACCGGTGGGGGAAATAATAAAACGGTTAAGTAAAAGAGAATCCTCAACCAACCGACCAAGGTTAATTATGGTCAATGGTGTTTCCGCCAAGGAAGCAAAATATTGGGAGGATTACCAATTCTCCGATGAATCGGATTCCGACGAGAATTCCGATGATGTTATAGAAATTACCCCAACTGAATTTAAAAAGGCAAAAGAAAATAATAAGGTAAAGGGCATAAAAATAGAGAAATCTAATTCCAACCCCGATGAACTTTATATGTATCATCAACCCCCGAAGTCCTTAAGTTGTAACAATGACCCGGGAACCTCTAAACCACCAGGTTTTTCTAAACCAATGTGGACAACGACGGCTCGTATTAGGGGAACATCATATATCCCTAGAAACTTGGCAAAACGAACCAAAACCGAACAAGAAGAAACGAGCGAGTCGGAATAAGATAGTTTTATTCGTGTGGTGTAATATATGTAATATAGTGTGCTTATGCTTTATGATATATGTAAAAATTGCTTGTATTAATAAGTATTTTTTTATGAATCTAACTCTTGTCTATTTTACAGTATAAAAACACAAAATGGATAGACAACCCAATATTTTAAGAGACCTACCCGGAGACATGATTGATAAAAATTGATTTCGATGTAACATATGTGTATTGTAAACCTTTATGTAATGGTCGTGTGTAAACAGGATATTTTAGATTATCATTATTTGATAATCTACGTAAAGCTTTTTAAACCTTTATCTATGAAATAAAGGTTATGGTTTGTTTTAAAAATGAATGCAGTCTTTGAAAAACGTCTCATATAGAGGTCAAAACCTCGCAACGAAATCAATTAATATGGAATGTTTTTAATCAATAAGAACGGGACATTTCACAATTAACCCATGGTAATAAATTAAAATCAACACATCGAACATCATGATTACGGAAGTTTAAATAAGCATAATTACTTTATTTTATATCTCATCGCACTTTTATTTATCGTCATTTTATTTTTCGTACTTCAAATTATTGCACTTTTAATTATCGTACTTTTTTATCGCACTTTTATTTATCGTCATTTTATTTTACGCTTTAAATTAAGTTGTATTTATATTTAATATTTTACATTAGGTTTTAATTGTGACTTAAGACATAAAATCGACAAACCGGTCACTAAACGGTAAAAACCCCCTTTTATAATTATAATAATACTACTTATATATATATATATATATATATATATATATATATATATATATATATATATATATATATATATATATATATATATATATATATATATATATTGTGATGACCCGGAAATTTTTGACCAAATTTAAACTTAATCTTTAACGTTTCCGACACGATAAGCAAAGTCTATGAAGTTGAATCTCAAAATTTTGAACTATTCAAATACCCTTCGATTGTTCTCAACGATTCGCGAACAATTATATGTAAATAGATATATATATATATATATATATATACTATAACTTGAAAACGTAACAAAGTGTTATGAAAATGATACTGTGCATTAACCTTATTGGTTTGATTATCTGATTGATATTTAGATAAGTTAACTAAAATGTTTAAGATGAGCCAGTAAAACACTAATTTGCTACAGTATTTTCGAATTGCTACAGTACCCGAAAAGCTACAGTGTTTTCAAAAATCACTATTTGGTACAGTAAAAAAACTTTGCTACAGTAAAACACTATTTTAAAATGAAAATGTATATATGTATATGTATATACTACGAGACAATGATTTATAGAAGTAAATGACCAAAACACTCGAAAGTTTAAGATATACTTTGAGTGGTACAGTTTATGGATAATTTAAGGCTATATTTTGACAAAGGTACGTGTCACGAAACAGAAAGTATTAGTTTTCTAAGCGTACGAAAATGCTTTCGAGAAACCGGAACTGAGACATAAGTCGAGTGACAACGTACGACTTATCAGAACAAAAATTACAAGTCCACTATGCACGTGAATTTAATATAATATATAATTAATTATATAAATTAATTATATTATATTTATAATTAAATAATATGTCGACAAAAAACGAGACAAAAATTTGTGAGCTGGATCCTCTAGCCATGCGATTGCATGGCCAAGAAGGCTAAACCCCATGCGATCGCATGGGGTACTGTTGCAGGCCACATCCTATAAAAGCATCGAATTTCAGTTCAGTGTTACACCATCATTACTCCGTATATTATTTATTTTATTTTATTTATTATTATTATTATTATTATTATTATTATTATTATTATTATTATTATTATTATTATTATTATTATTATTATTAAGATTAATATTATTATTAATCCTATTATTATTAGTAGTATTAGTACATAAAATACTACGACGAGGCCAAGAGCGGGTCACTTTTGAAATGGGTTTTCGAGCGGGATAGAGCTAAGGATATTATGGGTTATTGCCAAGGAGGTTATGGGTAATGTTCGGGGGTATATTTATGAGTTAAACCTAGTGTTTATCATCTTCGTTGTGTCTACGTACTTTCCTGCAATATGAAATCACAATATTGATACGTAAGCATTCATATCTTATCTTTTATATATTAATTGTGTATCCATGTCTAGTGCTCGAGTATATATGTTTAGGCATGCCAGTATGCTAAATTTCTTCGTTAAATAGTTTATAATGAATCACGAATTAAATACATATATTACTAGTAAAAGGTATATGATATACATGTTTTTGGAAAGCTGACGAAAAATCAATAACTTTTCATTTAGATATCGAATAAGTTCGATGAACGGATTAAAAGATATGATCAACTGAATTATGATTGACGTTAATTGAAATTGCTTTTGAATCTACAATTAAGATTTAAACAACTTGTTTACAAGATTGATAAAATGGATTTTTAAATATTACCAGCAGAGTAAATGAATCCTTATATAAGGTACGTGATACACTATGGTGAGTTTTGTATCTCGATATCGAGCATTAGGATTGTGATACACTATGACCTGACCTAGCTTGATAGACATTTATTGACCGACATATGTTCTCTAGGTTGAGATCTACGATTATTTGATATTTCGAGTTTCGGTCACATTACGATGAACAACTTTATGTGCTGCTAAGGTGAGTTTCATTTGCTCCCTTTTTAATTGCTTTTGCAATATATATTTTTGGGCTGAGAATACATGCAATTTATTTTAAACACAATGGATACAAGTACATACTAAATTCTACACCGAGTTTGAACCGAAAATCCCTTAGCTTTGGTAACTAGTAACTGCCAGTTATAAGAACTGGTGGGCGCGAGTAGTTATATATGGATCCATAGGGCTTGACATCCCCGTCTGTTCTAGGTATAGAAACCCTAGCCTGAACTATAAAACAGACGTATGCTATTTGAGTTTAGTACACGTTGGTTTGCGTGTATTATACATGTTGGTTTGTTAAAACAGGGGTACTTATTATAACGTTAAAGTTTAGCCACCAGGGTGCTCAATCTTGTAGAATATTTTGATAAACGTTTCTGGATGAAACAACTGAAATCTTGTGATCCACCTTTACATACAGATTATACGAAACAATAAAACTATGAACTCACCAACCTTTGTGTTGACACTTGTTAACATGTTTATTCTCAGGTTCCTTAGAAGTCTTTCGCTGTTTGCTTATATGTTAGATAAGCTATGTGCATGGAGTCTTGCATGCTTTTCAAGGAAATGTTGCATTCACCAAATCATCACCATGTATCTTATTTTGACTGCATTATTAACGGCAGTATCATTGTAAACTATTATATTACGACGATTGTCTATATGTAGAAATCATCAGATGTCAAAAACCTTTGATTTAAATATTCATATATGGTGTGCCTTTTCAAAAGAATGCAATGTTTACAAAACGTATCATATAGAGGTCAAATACCTCGCAATGAAATCGATGAATGACGTATTATCCATATGGATTTGGAGTGATCGTCACAGTTGGTATCAGAGTGTTGGTCCTAGTGAACCAGGTCTTGCATTAGTGTGTCTAACTGATAGTTGTTAGGATGCATTCGTAAGTCTGGACTTCGACTGTGTCTGCATGTCAAAAGTTTTGCTTATCATTTCTTGTTGGAAATTACCTGTCTATCATCTTAAGTCTAAACGCGTCTTATTGCATTGATTGCATAGATAGAGTATAGACAAAATTCATATCTTGGCATATCTATTACAGTAAACTTTGTCTGACATCTTCCGTGAAATCCTCCGTAACTTATGGGATTCTGGTATTATAAATACATATGTAAACTATGTATTGAGGAATACCAAATTAGTCCTATAATCTATTTCATTCCAAAAATCTTTTCCTTGATTACACAAAATGGATCATGTATCTAGTTCAAATTCCTTAGATTCCGACAGCTATTCCGATATGGATTTCCACTCAAGTTCCGAAAACAGTGTAACCGGAATGGATCAACCAATTAGCCATCATCTATTCTGGATGAATTGGGGATGGGTTCGTAGCCTACTTAATTATTGATGATAAGAAGAAGGCGATCCCTTCCATCCACCACATTGCCCTCTTGGCGAAGAACCTGAAGCACTTACTGGCGAACGTGTTCGTAATACCATTTTCTCTCTCATCTCCAAAATATCTCGACATGATCATATACTCTCTCAAATTCTGGATCTTATTCAATCGCTCGTCCGAACCGCCAATCATCTCGGTGTAGTAGAAGAAGTCAACAAGCTTCGCGCTCGGGTAGTGGATTTGGAGAATACGGTGCAAAGGTTACAAGCACCAGCAGAATCACCGGCATCAACAGTACCACCGACAATAACACCAACAGTACCATTACCACCACCAACAACATCCGCACCGCAAGCCTCAACATCACAATATGTACCTTGAACATCAACGTCATACACATCGTAGTTACCAAGAAATACCAGCAACAATAACCGATGAAGTATTAACTCATTTCCCCTAAAGAAATTTTATGTATATTTAATATATATGAATTTTGAAATCAAAATAAATCTTTTCGTGCTAAGCTATTACGTGTGAATCTTAACTGGTAGGTACTACTCGGTTAGTTCATATTACTAATATGCAATGATGTACATCCTTCCTTAACAACTTAACCATTGTTAACTACAATCTCTGTTTCAACTTAATGAATTCCATTTCATAATAAACCAAGTGTATTATTCAATTACATAATTGATTTTACATTTTTATTTTCGATGTACTCGAAACTTTCCAGAAAACATCATCTGTGCCTTGTAAGGTTCACAAAAATTCCACAAGCATCAACATCCTTCACCGAGGAATAAGAATAAATAATGAAGTATCGATTACATTAGCGAAATACTCCGCAAAGATTATGTAATCTTTAATGTTTTAGAGATTAATCATTTCTAAGTCAAACCGAAAATTAAATGAGCTTAATATGATATTAACTCATTAAATCTGTGTTACATCTGAAGAAAATATACATACATATATTTTCATAAAGACTGTAATAAAAATTCTTTTGTACAAAGTATTAATTGTGAAATCTTTAACGGGTAGGTAATACCTGGGAAATATATAAGTTCGCAATTAATATGTTACACTGTACATTCTTCAACTTTGATTCAAAAATTATTAACAATGCTCACAACGATATACAATCGATTTCATACAAATTCAATTACATATTCTGATATTGACGGATCAGAATCCAAGTCATAACTCTGAACCGGTGACATCATTCTTAGATCTCTACATCTTTCAAAGCTATACTTTGACTTTAAATCTGTGCAAGATCCATTAGCATTGTTTTTACCGAAAATAACCTTGCAATTCCTTTTCAAAAGTATCCAATATTATCAACCGTTCAACCAGTCAACGACGACCTTTCAGACTTGTAACTTTGGCATATACGTTTTTGTTACTGGGGAACCTTTCATGTTCTACCACATTAACAGTAAATGTACCAGCAAATTCATTAATCTGTGACTTAAAGTCTCTCCAAAAAACTATTATAATTATTCATTGAAACCCTATCATGTACTCATCCACATCTTGTAACGGTAATTGCCATACCAACTACCGGGAATTAGCAATCAGTATTTCGAATTTCGCAGCAATTCTACGCCAACAGTTATATATATACATATAATGACTATCTCCTAGACTTATTTACTTCGAAGGTGAAGTTTCTGAAAAACACCCAAACTGCGAAACTAGTTCTCCGAATTTTGGAAAAATTCTGATGAAGCAGCAAAAACTGTAAACGACCTTAACAGTCAAAAGTTTGATGATAAAGAATAGTATGGTGGTAAAACTGAGAAAAAGAGAAGGTTTGGAACTGAAAACGGATTGAGCAGACCATGAAGGAGGCTGTGGACAAATCACAAAGACTAAACTTGCCTTCAAAGAATACAAATGATTCAGTATCTGCTGAAGTCATTAACGAATACCTTGATCCTGACTCAAAATCCGTTACGAACAAATCTTCTTCATCATCCTTCGATATTTGAAATTCTAAGATATTATCATATTTTTCATTATAAATATCTTCGATATTTCTGAAGATATCTTCAAACTATTATCATCCGAAATTATTTATCTCTTCACGCTATCTGTGTTACATCATAAAAGAAAATATTTTAGTTTCTAATTTTTGAAAATTTCAAAAAATGGATGTTTTTGAAGTAGTGTTGGGAATTGAAGCATGAGTTAGTATAATATAATGACACTTGATCAACGTGATTATATTACAGTAAGTCATATTGAGTTTCTAATGGAACGTGATAAAGGTTCACAGATCATACCCTCATCATGAACCATGTTACATAACTCTTTCATTCTATTTAACCTCTAAACATATCAAGAAAATATTTTTCTTGATGATTCGGTCTTTTTCGAGGTATTCTGGTAATTTGACAAGTCAGATTGTGCCATTACCATTTCTTTCTTAGAACATTAATTATGTTCATTCCGAAATTAATACCTACGATTTCTGGACCATTATTCGCTTGACTTAAAGTCAGGAAGAGAAAACGAAAGCATGAAGCTTCCAAAATATAATGCAAAATATAAAGCCCGGAAACAACCCCGAAATTACAAACTGTGTATATCAATGCGTATAGCAATATAAAGACACGAGAGAATGAAAAACAATATAACCCCAAGGTAATAGTAGAAGAAAATAACCTCCTCTGGTGGCAGATGAAAAAGAAGAATGAATGATATGATAGCCAAGAAAATATCAAGAATCAGAACTGGATGAAGCATTTTCACAAATCTTTTGTAAGTATGAAATAAGAAAGAAGATTATAGGAGTGGTGAAAATAAATGAAACGGAAGAGGTCAATTTATAGCAAAATATCAGACATAGCAATCGAGGCAGATTACGCATTTAATCAAAGGAAATCCTAATTTCCTTAAATTCTGAAGAATCAAATCTTAATTAAATTATGAAGATTTTCTATTCCTTAAATTCCGGAAATCAATCGTTACTAAGTCAAGAGTTAAAAACGCATCTCTATTCTCCATTTCACTCTATTACGATAACTTCCCCCATACGCTTCGAGTAATTGGATTGTTTTATCCATATTATTCAACGATGATAAAAATTCTATTTATCAACTCATATTCGTCATGAAAACATTTTTATTGTTAGCCATGACGACCTCACTCAACTTTCGGGACGAAATTTCTTTAACGGGGAGGTACTGTGATGACCCAGAAATTTCTGACCAAATTTAAACTTAATCTTTAACGTTTCCGACACGATAAGCAAAGTCTATGAAGTTGAATCTCAAAATTTTGAACTATTCAAATACCCTTCGATTGTTCTCAACGATTCGCGAACAATTATATGTAAATAGATACATATATATACTATAACTTGAAAACGTAACAAAGTGTTATGAAAATGATACTGTGCATTAACCTTATTGGTTTGATTATCAGATTGATATTTAGATAAGTTAACTAAAACGTTTAAGATGAACCAGTAAAACACCAATTTGCTACAGTATTTTCGAATTGCTACAGTACCCGAAAAGCTACAGTGTTTTCAAAAATCACTATTTGCTACAGTATAAAACTTTGCTACAGTAACTTTGCTACAGTAAAACACTATTTTAAAATGAAAATGTATATATGTATATGTATATACTACGAGACAATGATTTATAGAAGTAAATGATCAAAACACTCGAAAGTTTAAGATATACTTTGAGTGGTACAGTTTATGGATAATTTAAGGCTATATTTTGACAAAGGTACGTGTCACGAAACGTAAAGTATTAGTATTCTAAGCGTACGAAAATGCGTTCGAGAAACCGGAACCGGGACATAAGTCGAGTGACAACGTACGACTTATCGGAACAAAAATTACAAGTCCACTATGCACGTGAATTTAATATAATATATAATTAATTATATAAATTAATTATATTATATTTATAATTAAATAATATGTCGACAAACAACGAGACAAAAATTTGTGAGCTGGATCCTCTAGCCATGCGATCGCATTGCCAAGGAGGCTAAACCCCATGCGATCGCATGGGGTACTGTTGCAGGCCACATCCTATAAAAGCATCGAATTTCGGTTCAGTGTTACACCATCATTACTCCGTATATTATTTATTTTATTTAATTTATTATTATTATTATTATTATTATTATTATTATTATTATTATTATTATTATTATTATTATTAATAAGATTAATATTATTATTAATCCTATTATTATTAGTAGTATTAGTACATAAAATACTACGACGAGGCCAAGAGCGGGTCACTTTTGAAATGGGTTTTCGAGCGGGATAGAGCTAAGGAAATTATGGGTTATTGCCAAGGAGGTTATGGGTAATGTTCGAGGGTATATTTATGAGTCAAACCTAGTGTTTATCATCTTTGTTGCATCTACGTACTTTCCTGCAATATGAAATCACAATATTGATACGTAAGCATTCATATCTTATCTTTTATATATTAATTGTGTATCCATGTCTAGTGCTCGAGTATATATGTTTAGGCATGCCAGTATGCTAAATTTCTTTGTTAAACAGTTTATAATGAATCATGAATTAAATACATATATTACTAGTAAAAAGTATATGATATACATATTTTTGGAAAGCTGACGAAAAATCAATAACTTTTCATTTAGATATCGAATAAGTTCGATGAACGGATTATAAGATATGATCAATTGAATTATGATTGACGTTAATTGAAATTGCTTTTGAATCTGCAATTAAGATTTAAACAACTTGTTTACAAGATTGATAAAATAGATTTTTAAATATTACCAGCAGAGTAAATGAATCCTTATATAAGGTACGTCTCGTTTATTGAACTATTGTCAAAATTGACTTTTTGAAACAACATTGGATAACTTTTGTATCTCGATATCGAGCATTAGGATTGTGATACACTATGACCTGACCTAGCTTGATAGACATTTATTGACCAACATATGTTCTCTAGGTTGAGATCTACGATTATTTGATATTCTGAGTTTCGGTCACATTACGATGAACAACTTTATGTGCTGCTAAGGTGAGTTTCATTTGCTCCTTTTTTAATTGCTTTTGCAATATATATTTTTGAGCTGAGAATACATGCAATTTATTTTAAACACAATGGATACAAATACATACTAAATTCTACACCGAGTTTGAACCGAAAATCCCTTAGCTTTGGTAACTAGTAACTGCCAGTTATAAGAACTGGTGGGCGCGAGTAGTTATATATGGATCCATAGGGCTTGACATCCCCGTCTATTCTAGGTATAGAAACCCTAGCCTGAACTATAAAACAGACGTATGCTATTTGAGTTTAGTACACGTTGGTTTGCGTGTATTGTACATGTTGGTTGCATGTATGTTAAAACAGGGGTACTTATTATAACGCTAAAGTTTAGCTACCAGGGTGCTCAATCTTGTAGAATATTTTGATAAACGTTTCTGGATGAAACAACTGAAATCTTGTGATCCACCTTTACATACAGATTATACGAAACAATAAAACTATGAACTCACCAACCTTTGTGTTGACACTTGTTAACATGTTTATTCTTAGGTTCCTTAGAAGTCTTCCGCTGTTTGCTTATATGTTAGATAAACTATGTGCATGGAGTCTTGCATGCTTTTCAAGGAAACGTTGCATTCACCAAATCATCACCATGTATCTTATTTTGACTGCATTGTCAACGGAAGTATCATTGTAAACTATTATATTACGATGAATGTCTATATGTAGAAATCATCAGATGTCGAAAACCTTTGATTTAAATATTCATATATGGTGTGCCTTTTCAAAAGAATGCAATGTTTACAAAACGTATCATATAGAGGTCAAATACCTCGCAATGAAATCGATGAATGACGTATTGTCCATATAGATTTGGAGCGATCGTCACATATATATATATATATATATATATATATATATATATATATATATATATATATATATATATATATATATATAGCGTTAAACTCAGCTAGCTCCCTGTGGAACGAACCGGACTTACTAAAAACTACACTACTCTACGATTAGGTACACTGCCTATAAGTGTTGTAGCAAGGTTTAGGTATATCCATTCAATAAATAAATAAATAACTTGTGTAAATTGTATCGTATTTAATAGTATTTCGTAGTAAAATTAATAGTATTACGTACTACACCTCGCACACGTCACCTTTTCACACAAGTTATAAGATTACAAATCTAGAAAGCTTGAATCTTTGGTGTTCTTGAAAACCTTGAAGCATAAAGCTTAGATCTTCAAGTTACATGAAGACCACAAACACAAGTTTTGATCTTTATAACATAATAATGAGATCATAAGTTAGAAAAACTTAGATCCAACAAAAGATATGAAGATTCAAAGCTAGAAAGCTTGAATCTTGGTTGTTCTTGAAGATCTTGAAGCATAAAGCTTGGATCTTTAAGTTACATGAAGATTACAAACACAAGTTTGAATCTTTATAACAAAATAACAAGATTAAAGCTAAAAGATTTAGATATACAAAATAGGTGAAGATTCAAAGCTAGAAAGCTTGAATCTTCCATGTTCTTGAAGGATTCGAATCCATGTTTGAATCTACAAGATGTAATCAAGATCAAAGCTAAAAAGCTAGACCCTTTGATGATGATGATGATGATGATGATGATTTCATGAGAGTGAGAGGAAGAAGAAGAAGAAAAATCAATTACTTACACTTTTTAGAGAGAGAAGAACTAGAGAGAGAATTAGAGAGTAAGTGTGTGTAAATTACAAATGAAAACAAGTGTAAAATGGATGGAATAAGGCTTGTATTTATAGGTGGTGAGGTGAGGGAGGGGGTGAGTTATCCGTGGGTATGGGGAGGGGACAAGGGGGACACCTTTTTGCTTTTTGGTTAATGGTTGTCTAAAGTTGGTGCTTATGTTAGGATCTCATGCAACATTAAGGATAATACTTGACAAAAATGCTAGTATGTTCCCTCTAATAAATGGGCATTTGTCTTACATTAATATGGGTCACTAACTTATTTAAATTGGGCTAATTAAATAGTCCATTAGCTAGAGTAGGGTGGGCTAAAGTCCAACAAGGTAGAAAGTCCAACAAGACTAACTAGTGTGTTCTAGTAAATTACTAAGCGTAATTAAGCATCCAAAAACCGAAGTAATTGTTATTATAAAATAACAATTAGTATTACGTAGTCATAATATTCCGATTATGACCAAAGTTAAACGTGTACCAAGTACGTAGCTCGTTTCAAACGTCATGTGACACCAACGGTCGTAAAAGCATTCGGGGATCAAGTTAAGTGATTACACACTTAATAGCATGTTGTAAGATATTAATGAAAGTAATTAATCATTAAATAAGATCCCAAAGCATAAACTTGCTCAGTACGTACATATACGCAGTTTCGTGAAAGCACAAAGCACAAAAGCAAGTCGAAAAAGCCGGGTCGTTACACATCATCTCTCATCTTCTTCTTCTAACTTTTTTCCTAGGTGGTTTATCCGTAAATTTTATTTTTATTCGAAAAAGCCGGGTCACTAAACGGTAAAAACCTCCTTTTATAATAATAATAATACTACTTATATATATATATATATATATATATATATATATATATATATATATATATATATATATATATATATATATATATATATATATATATACAATATATATATATATATACAAATATAGGTTAAAATATATATAGCGTCAAACTCAGCTAGCTCCCTGTGGAACGAACCGGACTTACTAAAAACTACACTACTCTACGATTAGGTACACTGCCTATAAGTGTTGTAGCAAGGTTTAGGTATATCCATTCAATAAATAAATAACTTGTGTAAATTGTATCGTATTTAATAGTATTTCGTAGTAAAATTAATAGTATTACGTACTACACCTCGCACACATCAAGTATATTTTTGGCGCCGCTGCCGGGGAACACTCAACGCCGAAGCGAAACGCTATAAAAAATTAGTTTTTAAGTTATTTTTGTAAAAATATATTTATATAAGTTTTAAGTTTTAAAAACAAAAATATAAAATCATAAATATATATATATATATATATATATATATATATATATATATATATATATATATATATATATATATATATATATATATATATATATATATATATATATATATATATTAAGTGTTTAAAATTAAAAAGTTTTTATTTTTAAAAACTAATAAGTAATTTTTGTTAAAATATAAGTTTTACTTAAATTATATTTTCTAAAAATTAAAATCAGAAAAAGAAAATAAAAATCAAAATATATAAAAAAAATTATTTTACGCTGAACCTGCATATTTTGGCCTGCATTAATCTGAGACTGCGTAACTTCGCACTCGCGGAGATTTTTGGGCAGAAACCATCCGCACTCGCGGAGCCGCCTGACAGGCTGAACCTCAAACCGCATTAATTACGGGATTAGGGTTATTTATTTAATTATTATTATTAATTAGGGTTTAATTAAATTAATAATTAGTTTTAGTTTTAATTTAATTATGTATTTCAAGTTTTAAGAAGTTTTATTAATTAATACTTTTATAAAAAAATAATATTTTTATAAAAATAAGTAATTTTATCATTTTTTGTTTCTTTTTATAAATTTTATATTTTTATCGTTTATTCGTAATTTGTATATTTTTCGTTCGTAATTAGTTTTAAACTTAATTTTTGCCGTAGTTCTTTTATATTTCTAGATTTTTAGGCTTTGCCGTAAAAACCCTTAGTGCTTTTTCTTTAGATTAAGACTTAGGCGCTTTAGAAATTTACGACGTCGCTTATCGCTCTAGTTTTAAATAGATCTAATTAAGTTATTGTCATTTGGATATAGAATTCCTTTAAGCTTTAATACCTTTAGATGCAAGTTTTAAGTATTTAGTTTTTAGACTTTTAAGTTTCGACGCTCCACTTTCTTATTTTTGTTTTTCGACGTTTGTTTTTCGACGTTTTTCGACGCACTCTTTTTCTTTCTCATTTCTACGCTCTAGTTTTTAGGACATAGAATATTCTTTATTTTCTTTAAACTTCGACGAAAAAATTATTTTAAGCGGTTAAATTGATAGACATCCAAAATTTTCTGCTTCGTAGTAATAGTTGGATTTGTTAGTGGCTGAGTTGTGGATTTTTCGACTTAAAGGATCCTGGCTCCCTGCTGCATCTTTTGGCTATTCGAAACGTGGGCAAAAGTAGAAAAGTCTATTAATTTGATAACTTATATAATTTTTTATTTTTTTATAACTAATAGGATATTCAGTAAATGCACCGAGCAAAACGTTCACCACCTTTCATACGTTCACCTCCTGTAACTCGATCAAGACATCTAGCCAATATTATCGCCGTTGATTTTTCTTTAGAATCGTCATCTAGTCAACCAAGTACTCCAATTCAAATTTCCAATAATCCATTTTTTGAACCCGACCTCACAATTGAGAACCCGGAGGATATTCAAGGACAATTTAGAGATCCTGAACCACTAATCATTCCTCCTGAACCACAAATTATACAACCAGAAATTATCGAGGAAGAAACCATTAAATCAGAATCCCCTAGTGATTCAGATTCAACAATTTCAATCATGGAAAATCAGGAACCTCTAAGTATGGAAGATCGAATGAGAGCTACACGCACTGGCCAAGGTTATGCAATTACTCAACCTGACATTAATGCGCCAGATTATGAAATCAAAGGACAAATCCTACACATGGTAACTAATCAATGCCAATTTAGTGGTACGCCGAAGGAAGATCCAAACGAACATCTTCGTACCTTTAATAGGATTTGTACTCTATTCAAAATCAGAGAAGTTGAGGATGAACAGATCTATCTCATGTTATTTTCCTGGACTTTAAAGGGAGAAGCCAAAGATTGGTTAGAATCGTTACCTGAAGGGGCGATTGATACATGGGATATTTTAGTTGAGAAATTTCTTAAAAGATTCTTTCCGGCATCTAAAGCCGTGAGACATCAAGGAGAAATTGTTACGTTCACACAAAAGCCAAATGAAACTTTATATGAAGCGTGGACAAGATTTGAAAAGTTGTTGAGAGGATGTCCTCAACATGGTTTAGACACTTATCAAATAGTACAAATATTCTACCAAGGATGCGACATTACTACATGAAAAGACATCGACATAGCAACTGGTGGTTCCATTATGAAGAAAACTGCAACTGAAGCTTACAAAATTATTGATAACACAGCCTCCCACTCACATGAGTGGCATCAAGAAAAAGACATCGTTAGATCATCTAAAGCAGCTAGAGCCGATTCTAGCCATGACTTTGATTCCATTTTTGCAAAGTTAGATGCTTTCGAGAGACGAATGAAAAAGATGACTAAAGATGTTCACGCAATACGAATTAGTTGTGAGCAGTGTGGAGGACCACATTTGACAAAAGATTGTCTCAGTATTGAACAAATAAAGGAAAAAAGAGAGAATGTTTCATATATAAATCAAAGGCCTGGAAATAATTATCAACCTCCAAGACCAAACTACAATCAAAATCAGAATTATAACCGAAATGTTCCATACAACAACCAACAAGGTCCTAGCAATCAACAAGTATCCAATAATACTTACAACCAGCAAAGACCTATTTTTCCAAATAAACCACCACAAACCGATGATAAAAAGCCAAATTTAGAAGATATGATGTCGAAGCTAGTTGAATCTCAAACACAGTTTTTCACATCTCAGAAACAAACTAATGAACAAAATGCTGAAGCATTTAGAAATCAACAAGCTTCTATCCAAAATCTGGAACAAGAAGTAAGCAACCTAGCAAGGTTGATAGGTGAAAGAAAACCGGGGAGTCTACCTAGCGATACAAATGCTAACCCCCGGAATGAAACATCTAAAGCCATTACCACAAGAAGTGGTATTACACTCAAACCACCTGAAATACCTGTAATTTCTGATGACTCTATTCCTACTCCACAAGCACCATAGCCTGAGCAAGATAAGGAAACAGAACCGGTAGTTGAAAAGGTTAATGAAGATAATATAGTTAAGGCTAAACCTTATGTTAAACCATACCAACCACCGCTTCCTTACCCGAGTAAAATGAGAAAAGAAAGACTTGAAGCCGAGCAATCCAAATTCTTGGATATGTTTAAACAAATAAATGTCAACCTTTCTTTCATTGATGTAATTTCAGGAATGCCAAGATATGCTAAATTCTTGAAAGATCTAATCACAAATAGAAGAAAAATGGAAGAACTCTCAGCTGTTACTATGAATGCTAATTGTTCTGCAGTGCTGTTGAATAAACTACCAGAAAAATTATCAGATCCAGGAAGTTTCACAATTCCATGTTTTCTGGGTAGTCTTAGTTCAATAGAAGCATTGGCAGACTTAGGTGCTAGTATAAATCTAATGCCATATTCATTATACGCTAAACTAGACCTCGGAGAATTGAAACCAACAAGAATAAGCATACAACTAGCCGATCGATCAGTAAAATATCCTAGAGGGATAATGGAGAACATGCTAGTTAAAGTTGGTA
Organism: Rutidosis leptorrhynchoides; assembly: GCF_046630445.1. NCBI lineage: Eukaryota > Viridiplantae > Streptophyta > Magnoliopsida > Asterales > Asteraceae > Rutidosis > Rutidosis leptorrhynchoides. The sequence goes on from NC_092342.1 coordinate 29,586,301, forward strand.
CTTTAGTATTTCCAGTAGATTTTGTTATTCTGGACATGGAAGAAGATTCTCGAGTTCCTCTCATATTAGGAAGACCATTCTTAAACACAGCTAAAGCAATAATAGACATGTTTGGTAAGAAACTGACCCTAAGTATAGAGGACGACAGTGTTACCTTTTCAGTTGATAGAGCCATGCAACAACCGAAATCTGCAGATGATACATTTTATTATATTCAAACTATAGATTCACATGCAAAATTGTTAGAAGAATTTCCAGAATTACAAGGAACAGGAGAATGTTCTTTAGGAGAAGGAACTGAACCAATTGATGAAGCTGAAATGTTAGCCGCACTCATGGCTAATGAATACGAACCAACAACAGAAGAACTTCAAATGTTAAAAGAGGAAGACAGATATCGATACAAGTCATCAATAGAAGAACCACCGATATTAGAGTTAAAGCCACTTCCAAACCATTTGGAATACGCTTATTTACATGGTGAATCTGAATTACCTGTAATAATATCGTCTTCTCTTTCAGAAAATGAAAAATCTCGACTCATTTATGTGCTAAAAGCTCATAAACCATCTATTGCATGGAAGATTCATGACATTAAAGGCATAAGTCCTTCGTATTGCACACATAAAATTCTTATGGAAGAAGGTCATAAAACCTATGTGCAACGCCAACGGAGACTAAATCCTAATATGCAAGATATTGTTAAGAAAGAAATTATTAGAATGCTAGATGCAGGTTTAATTTATCCAATCTCTGATAGTCCATGGGTAAGCCCAGTTCAATGTGTACCTAAGAAGGGTGGCATGACTGTCATCACAAATGAAAAAGATGAGCTTATTCCTACTAGGACTGTAACAGGATGGCGTGTTTGTATTAATTATAAAAAATTAAATGACGCCACCAGAAAAGATCACTTTCCCTTACCTTTCATTGATCAAATGTTGGAAAGATTAGCTAGGAATAGTTACGATTGTTTTCTTAACGGTTTCTCCGGATACTTTCAAATTCCAATCGCACCCGAGGACCAAGAGAAAACCACATTCACGTGCCCTTTGGTACTTTTGCGTACAAACGCATGCCATTTGGACTTTGCAACACCCCTGCAACCTTTCAAAGGTGCATGATGGCGATTTTTCACGACATGATAGAAGAATGCATGGAAGTTTTCATGGATGACTTTTCAGTCTTCGGTGATACTTTTGAAACATGTCTAGTTAATCTTGAACGAATGCTTATTAGATGCGAGCAAACAAATCTAGTACTTAATTGGGAGAAATGCCATTTCATGGTTAAAGAAGGCATCGTTCTTGGTCATAAAATTTCAAAGAAAGGAATTGAAGTGGATAGAGCTAAAGTAGATGTAATTGCTAAACTTCCACATCCCACCAATGTTAGAGGAGTTAGGAGTTTTCTAGGGCATGCCGGTTTTTACCGACGTTTCATAAAAGACTTTTCTAAAATTGCCACTCCTATGAATAAATTCCTAGAAAAGGATGTTCCATTCATCTTTTCAGATGAATGCATCAAATCTTTTAATATTCTTAAAGAAAAACTCACTAATGCGTCGATCATGATAACTCCAAATTAGAATCTACCATTTGAACTCATGTGCGATGCAAGTGATTTTGCAATGGGAGTCGTTTTAGGACAAAGAATTGAAAAACGATTTCAACCTATTTATTACGCTAGTAAGATGTTACAAGGAGCACAAACGAATTACACAACTACTGAAAAAGAACTCCTTGCTATTGTCTTTGCTTTTGACAAATTTCGTTCATATCTCGTTCTAGCTAAAACGGTGGTCTATACTGATCATTTTGCTCTTAGATACCTATTTTCAAAACAAGATGCCAAACCACGATTAATCTGTTGGATCTTACTCTTACAAGAGTTCGATATTGAAATTCGAGACAAAAATGGAGCAGAAAATCTCGCAGCTGATCATCTTTCTCGTCTTGAAAATCCTGAATTAGAAGTTCTAAATGAATCAGTCATACAAGACAACTTTCCTGATGAATATCTCTTGAAAATCGATTATAACGAAATTCTATGGTTTGCAGACTATGCAAACTACTTAGTATGTGGATTCCTTGAAAAGGGTTGTCATACCAAAAATGAAAGAAATTCTTTAGTGATATAAAACACTATTTCTGGGAAGATCCACATTTGTTTAAAAGTTGTCCCGATAGAATAATACGCCGATGTGTATTCGGGGATGAAGCTAGTCAAATCTTAAACCATTGTCACACAGGACCAACAGGAGGGCATTATGGGCCTCAACTCACAGCAAGAAAAGTTTATGACACTGGATTCTATTGGCCTACAATTTTCAAAGACGCACACCTTCTTTGTAAATCCTGTGATGCTTGTCAAAGGGCCGGAAAAATAAGTCAACGTGATGAAATGCCACAAAATGTCATTCAAGTATGTGAAGTATTTGACGTTTGGGGTATTGAATTTATGGGCCCATTTCCAAAATCTCATAATAATCTCTACATTCTCGTTGCAATTGATTATGTATCTAAATGGGCGGAAGCACAAGCTCTCCCAACTAACGATGCACGAGTTGTAGTCAACTTTTTAAAACGTCTTTTTGCAAGGTTCGGAACACCGAAAGCTTTAATAAGTGATCGAGGTACTCATTTTTGTAATAATCAACTTGAGAAAGTTCTCAAAAGATATGGAGTAACTCATAAAATCTCAACCGCTTATCATCCACAAACAAGTAGACAAGTTGAAAATACCAACCGAGATTTAAAATGTATTCTAGAGAAAACCGTAGGATCGAATCCAAAGGAATGGTCCATGAAATTGGAGGATGCACTCTGGGCTTTTAGAACAGCCTACAAAACTTCAATTGGAACCACACCTTTTAAACTCGTTTACGAAAAAGCATGTCACCTTCCAGTAGAAATTGAGCACAAAGCATTTTGGGCTTTGAAGACATGTAATCTTGATTTACATGAAGCTGGTCGTCTACGGTTAAGTCAACTAAACAAATCAGAATAATTAAGACATGATGCATATGAAAATTCTTTAATCTATAAGGAAAGAACGAAGAAATGGCATGATAAAAGAATCAAAAGTTTAAAAGAATTTAAGGAAGGAGACCGAGTTCTTCTTTTCAATTCACGATTCAAGCTATTTCCTGAAAAATTGAAATCAAGATGGTCTGGACCATTCATAGTCAAAAGAGTTTTCCCATACGGAACAATAGAGTTAATAAATTCAAACGGGACTGAATTTAAGGTTAATGGTCACATAGTTAAACATTACATAGATAATCCAATGGAAGTTGAAGATGAAGTTAATCATAATTTCGACACCACAGCTAACTAAGTGTGGGAAGATTCGAATCTTTTAAGAGTAATATGAATTTTTGTTAGAGTTAGATGTTCTGTTTTCGTGTAGTTCTCGAGAATGGAATCCGATTGGTCTTTCCCTAGCAGACCCTAAAGAAGTAGTCTTCTCCCTCCATTCTGAATTTTTGTGTTTTTAGGTTTTACGAGATGAAGAATTTCTTTGATATGAACCATGGTCTACTACTACACGCTATGATTACTAAACTTAATAATAACATTTTCCCGAGTGAACTGGTGTCATTCATAAGAGGCAAAATGGACGAAGTGAGGAAAGAACTCAGAAAGAATCATAATAAGACACATTTTGGTAAAGGAAAATCAAAATCCGCAATAAAAAGAAGAGCACGACACCTTGAAAGATGTCATAAATGTGGAAAATGGTCACACGAAGGGAAATGTTTGAACAATCAAACACATTCCAATACCGAGTTCGTTACTCTATGCAGAGAAGGACCGTTCATATGTTTAGAAGAAAAGTTATTGAAAATTCGAGGTTACGCTTATGTAGCTATGGAGAACCAAATTGAATGACTCTCCTATGAGTCGGCTAAAGCAGGTCTCTGAGAATTCTATCTCATAGGTAAGTATGTACAGTTTTTATTTGTTTTTATTTATTGCTTTTAACCTTTTGATAATAAACGCTGAATCGTTCGCTATAAAGTATTAAATTGATATTCAATAAAATTAGGTATGCGAAACCGAAATTATTGATATCATACAAAAATTTAATGCAGCACTGCGAAATTTACTGTTTATTCAAAAGGTATAAATATCTTTAATCAATCAATCCAAAATATTTCAGAAATTCGTCAGGAGTAAAACTAGGTAATATAGCCGAAATTACTTTATCCAAAAGAGGGACGTATATTTTTGATAATATTTGATTGATTAAAGTGGGATAAAAGACCAAAAAGATTTTTACCTTATTTTTAAAATTAATATATAACTATATTATTTTAAATATAAATTTTGTAAAAGTAATGTATATATTAATAATATTTATATGAAATTTTATTTTATGAATTTTAAATTTAAGTTTGGTGTGAATTTAAAAACAAATTTTACTTTATTTCATTAAGTTAAAAAATTGATTTCTAAAATTCGTCGTAAGTTGAAGACTAGTCGTTGAACCGAAATTGCTTTACTCGAGGACGGGACGAGAAATTTTGTTATCATTATTTTTAATTATTGATTTAAAGTATGTCAAAAACATTAAAAAAACCCAAAAATCTTTGCTTTTAAAACAAACGCTTTAAAATGACAAATTTTAAATTTTGTCGAGGGACGGACTAGGTAAACGTACTGAAACAACCTCTGCCTAAATAAAAAGGAAACAAAATTTTAAAAATTAATCAATTAATTATTTTATGAATAAAGGTTTTATATATATTTAAATATATATATATATATATATATATATATATATATATATATATATATATATATATATATATATATATATATACCGCACTCGCGGAGCTTACAGAGGACCCCCATCCGCACTCGCGGAGCAATGAAATCCCAGTTCAGGATAACTGGTCGATAGACCAGTCCCCAACACACACATACACATATTTCTGCGAAAATACCAACAAAAACACTCCCAAATTCGCGATTTTTCACCGTTACTCATCAAATTTTTTGCTAAAATAATGTTGAGAAGAATCCTACCAAGAAGTTTTTCAAGAAGATCAGTAATTTCTACATCTAAACACTCTTTAATCCGGATTTTTAGTGTTCTTGAGTAAAATTATACCTAATTTGATTTTTGATGATTTCTAGTTTAATTGTGCTTAAATTGTTTGTATATTATGATTGTATAACCTAGATTGATGCTATTTAACATGATTAGAAGCCTTAAACTTCAAATTTTGAGTAATCTAGGGTTTGTGTTCTTGAGCAAAATTGGGGCTTTTTGATATAATCGGGTTATGGCCGAATTTTGTTATTAGTTCATGCTTAATTAAGTAGTGTAACATGTTTATGTGATGACCCGGAAATTTCTGACCAAACTTAAACTTAATCTTTAACGTTTCCGACACGATAAGCAAAGTCTATGAAGTTGAATCCTAAAATTCTTGAACTGTTCAAATACCCTTCGATTGTTCTCAATGATTCGTGAACAAATATATGTAAATAGATATATATATATATATATATATATATATATATATATATATATATATATATATATATATATATATATATATATATATATACTATAACTTGAAAACATAACAAAGTGTTATGAAAACGATACTGTGCATTAACCTTATTGGTTTGATTATCTGATTGATACATTTAACTACGGAGTTAAAAGATTATGCCAAACGATTGAATTAAAAGATATTTATTGAGTCCCTTAAAGATTATGATATTATTACGAGTCTCTGTTGTGAGGTCCAAGTTGATTTGAGAAATCGTTCATTTTTAACGATATTCAAAATAAATGGTAAAGTGTTTGTTTAAATAACGTAATTTGGAGACATACAATAATAAGGAATATTAACTGTTGGAATTAGATATATGAATAACTTGTGATATGTATTTTAAAACGTATATATTGATATTGAAAATATATAAAATATAATATTAAACTGGTCATAAAACGAATTCTTATTATATATATATTAACAAATATCGAGACAATGATTTATAGAAGTAAATGACCAAAACACTCGAAAGTTTAATATATACTTTGAGTAGTATAGTTTAGGGATAATTTAAGGCTATATTTTGACAAATGTACGTGACACGAAACGTAAAATGCAAGTTTTATAAGCGTACGAAAATGCGTTCGAGAAACCGGAACCGGGACATAAGTCGAGTGATGACGTACGACTTATCGGAACAAAAATTACAAGTCAACTATGCACGTGAATTTAATATAATATATAATTAATTATTTAAATTAAATATATTATATATATTATATAAAAATATGTCGACAAGCTAAAAGTTAAAAAATTGTGAGCTGGATTTTGGGGCCATGCGATCGCATGAGAAATAGGCATAAAACCCATGCGATCGCATGGGGTTCAGTTTCAGCAAATGTACTATAAATTCTCCAGTTTTCTGCGAATGTTTTTCACACACATCTGTATCTCTACTCTCTATATTTATATTATTATTATTATTATTATTATTATTATTATTATTATTATTATTAATTCTAATATTATTATTAGAAATATTAGTAGTAATATTAATTAGTATTATACAAAAAATACTACGACGAGGTCATAAGCGTGTCACTTTCAAAATGGGTTTTCAAGCGGGATAGAGCTAAGGAAACTTTGGGTTATAGCTATGAAGGTTATGGGTAATATTCATGGGTACTATTCGCAAGTCAAACCTAGTGTTTATCATCTCTGTTGTGTATACGTACTTTCCTGCAATATTGAATCACAATATTGATACGTGAGCATTCATATCTTATCTTTTATATATTAATTGTGTATCCATGTCTAGTGCTCGAGTATATATGTTTATGCATGCTTGTATACTAAATTTCGTCGTTAAACGGTTTATAATGAATCACGAATTAAATACATATATTACTAGTCAAAGGTATATGATATACATGTTTTTGGAAAGCTGACGAAAAATCAATAACTTTTCATTTAGATATCGAATAGTTTTGATGAACGGATTAAAAGATATGATCAACTGAATTATGATTGAATTTAATTGAACTATTGTCAATAACTTCTCGTTTTGTTGAACTATTGTCAAAATTGACTTTTTGAAACAACTTTGGATAACTTTTGTATGTCGATCTCGAGCATTAGGATTATGATACACTATGACCAGACCTAGCTTGGTAGACATTTATTGACCAACATATGCTCTCTAGGTTGAGATCTACGGTTATTTGGTATTCCGAGTTTCGATCACATTTCGGTGAACAACTTTATGTACTGCTAAGGTGAGTTTCATTTGCTCTCTTTTTAATTGCTTTTGCAATATATATTTTTGGGCTGAGAATACATGCACTTTATTTTAAACGCAAAGGACACAAGTACATACTAAATTCTACACCGAGTTTGAACCGAAAATCCCTTAGCTTTGGTAACTAGTAACTGCCGGTTATAAGAACTGGAGGGCGCGAGTAGTTATATATGGATCCATAGGGCTTGACATCCCCGTTTGTTCCAGGTATAGAAACCCTAGCCTGAACTATTAAACAGACGTATGCTATTTGAGTTTAGTACACGTTGGTTTGCTTGTATTGTACATGTTGGTTGCATGTATGTTAAAACAGGGTACTTATTATATAGACGTTAAAGTTTAGTTACCAGGGTGCTCAATCTTTTAGTTACCAGGGTGCTCAATCTTTTAGAATATTTTGATAAACGTTTCTGGATGAAACAACTGAAATCTTGTGATCCACCTTTATGTACAGATTATGCAAAACATTAAAACTATGAACTCACCAACCTTTGTGTTGACACTTGTTAGCATGTTTATTCTCAGGTTCCCTAGAAGTATTCCGCTGTTTGCTTATATGTTAGACAAGCTATGTGCATGGAGTCTTACATGGCATATTTTTCAAGGAAACGTTGCATTCACCAAATCAACATCATGTATCTTATTTTGACTGCATTGTCAATGAAAGTACCATTGTAAACTATTATTTACGGTGATTGTCTATATGTAGATATAATCAGATGTCGAAAACCTTTGATTTAAATATTCATTTATGGTGTGCCTTTTCAAAAGAATGCAATGTTTACAAAACGTATCATATAGAGGTCAAATACCTCGCAATGAAATCGATGAATGATGTGTTCGTCCATATGAATTTGGAGCGATCGTCACAGTTTAGGTTGCTAAATGATCAAAACTTTGATCCTAAACATGATTTTTGAGCAAGATTGTTGACTTTTTGAGTCAAAAATGCGTGAACTTGATTAATTTGATATGAATGCCATTTGAAACTTGTTTAATTGGTATAATGATTATTTTTGACATGTTTTAGAAGATGAATGCTTAGAAACATTGTATACATTTTGATATTTGTTTATTTGTAAAAGTGTAGAATTGTTAATTTTATGAAATTGTGTATAAGTTTAATATTGTTTAAACATGTCATTATGATTGTTTTGATTTATGATTTTGCTAACACTAATGCATATTTGGATGCACAAAATATTGTGTTTAGTGTGTTTTGCAGACTGAAAGGGGTGAATCTTCATCCGCTTCCCAAGCTCACAATGCTCCTCCTGAGAATGCATACGAACAGGAGATTAACGACCAATACAGACAAAATCTACCGCATCAATTCATTTCATATTCAAATATACAATTGGCAGATTTACACCCTAATTTAAGATTTGACAGACATTGGATAGATTATCCAAAATATCAGAGGAACTTACACATTCTTCAGTCAAAGAATGTTGAAGTACCCAGGGTGATAGATTGGGAACTGTTAGAAACAGTGGGATTAAGTCAATCAGAGAATTACTTACACAAAGGTATGGTAATTCTACTTTTAATGATTGGGAACGATTATTCAATATAGGTAGGCCTGTATATAGAGAATGGTGAGTGGAATTATTATGTAGTGTTGAAATAAATGATCGGGTAGCTACCTTAACCGATCGGAGTTTTATTAGATTTTTGTTGGGAGGTGTGATGCGCTATATGTCTCTATTAGATATGGCTCAGGCTTTGTGTATATATACGCCTGAGGAATTAGAATCTACTGATTGTCAGAGGTTAATAAGTAATGGTAGAAGGGTTGATGAAAATTTTGATATGAATGGAATATGGAGTAGAATGACTAGCCATAACCGATTTCGTGGGGGATATTACTCTTATACTGATATTAATAGAGCTGAGCTAAGAGTGATCCATAGGTTTTTAGCAAACTCGATTACACAGCGAGGTAGGAACAAAGAGAAGGTAAATGAAAATGATTTATTTTACCTCATGTGTATTCGAGACCCACAGAGCGTTGTGAGTATACCTTATTGTGTGAGTTATTATTTATCGGTAATGGTTAGGGGTATGCGGCCTAATAGTATAATAGGAGGTGGTATCTTTATTACTTTAATTGCTGAGTATCTCAATGTGGATAGAAGTCAGGGGGGATTATTAATTGCAGAATCAGAACCCCGTGATAGAATTGGTTTGCAAGTATATCATGGTGCAAAGGTTTTAAAGAAACGACATAACGCTGCAGCACCATATGATGGCGTGCATCTACAGGTAGAAAGAGATCAGGAGCAAGGTAATGCGGGAGGAGGGAATCAGATGACAGAAATGCAAATTTATTTTCCCAAAATGAGTATGAAATGGCTAGACAATGAGCATTTGCAGATTGGCAATATCATCAAAGCCAAATCATAAGCCATTGTGCCTACAATAACACAAACTACATTCCTACTCAACACGACATTTAGAAGCGCAAAGATGGTTGACAAACCTTTTCAACACGACGTTTAGAAGCGCAAAGATGCCTATGGAATGGAGACTCAGTGAGGTCATCCCCATTTACAAGAACAAGGGAGATGCATAAATATGTAGTAATTACAGAGGCATAAAGTTACTTAGTCATACCATGAAGCTTTGGGAGAGAGTAATTGAGACGATGCTCCGACGCGAGACAAAGGTTTCAGAGAACCAATTCGGTTTCATGCCAGGACGCTCTTCGATGGAGGCAATTCACATCGTTAGAAGCCTTATGGAGAAGTATAGGGAAAAGCAAAAGAACCTACACATGGCGTTCATAGACCTGGAAAAGGCTTATGACTGTGTCCCGCGCGAGCTGATTTGGAAGACTCTTAATGCTAGGGGTGTCCCAAGTAGATATATAAGAACTATTAGAGATATGTACGATGGGGCGAAGACTCGCGTACGAACGACAGTAGGAAACACAGAGTTTTTCCCTGTAGAGGTAGGTTTACATCAGGGATCGGCACTTAGCCCATATCTTTTCGCTTTGATCCTAGACGAACTAACTAAGAGGATACAAGAGGACATCCCTTGGTGCCTAATATTCGCCAACGATATTGTTTTAGTTTCGGATTCCCAGGATGAGCTTAACAGAAGGCTAGAGCAATGGAGGACTGCACTAGAATCAAATGGCCTACGGATTAGCAGACCTAAATCGGAGTACCTTATATGCGATTTCAAAGCGAGCGAAGAAGAACAAGAGGATTTAGTGGATGTCAGAATTGGGGATCAGATTTTACCTCCACAAGAGTCCTTTAGATATTTAGGCTCGATGCTTCACAAATCGGGAAGGATAGATGATGACGTGATGTAGTGACCCGAACTTTTCCATGTTTATATATATTAATTGAGATTGATATTTACATAATTAAATGTTTCCAACATGTTAAGCAATCAAACTTGTTAAGAATTGATTAATTGAAATATGTTTCATATAGACAAATGACCACCCAAGTTGACCGGCGATTCACGAACGTTAAAACTTGTAAAAATGACATGATGATATATATATGGATATACATATGGTTAACATGAGATTATGATAAGTAATTATCTCCATAAGTATATTAACAATGAGTTATATACATATAAACAAGACTACTAACTTAAGGATTTCGAAACGAGACATATATGTAACGATTATCGTTGTAACGACATTTAAATGTATATATATCATATTAAGATATATTAATATATCATAATATCATGATAATATAATAATTTAACATCTCATTAGATATAATAAACAATGGGTTAACAACATTAATTGAGATCGTTAACTTAAAGGTTTCAAAACAACACTTACATGTAACGACTAACGATGACTTAACGACTCAGTTAAAATGTATATACAAGTAGTGTATTTAGATGTATTAAAATACTTTTGGAATACTTCAAGACATATATCAAAACACTCATACTTAACGAAAATGGTTACAGTTACTTTTCCATTCTTTTCTTTCATCAAGAATTCTAGTCGTATTCTTACCCGTATTATACACAGCTTCAAAACGTACTTACTATGAGTATATACCAATAGGAACTAGCATGGGATTCCACTCTTTATTATGTCATGTATGACTAATCAATTTTAACTTCTACCATGAGCTAGTCAACTAACTAGAACTCCTTTTAACCCCACTCACCACTCACGAATTACCACTCATCATTCACTCCATTTCACTTCCAATTCTCTTTCTAATTCTCTCTCAACACACACACACTATTATGAACGTATTTTTCCAGTAGTTAATCATCATCTTCATCAAAAATCACTTCAAGAATCAAGCTATAATCATCATAGGAAGAACATTTCAAGAACACTTCAAAAATCCCTTCAAGTTTACTAATTTACTTCCAAGCTTTCTAATCCATTCCAAGTAATCATCTAAGATCAAGAAACCTTTGTTATATATAGTAGGTTATCTTTCTTATTCAAGGTAATATTCATATTCAAACTTTGATTCAATTTCTATAACTATAAACTATCTTAATTCGAGTAAAAATCTTACTTGAACTTGTTTTTGTGTCATGATCCTACTTCAAGAACTTTCAAGCCATCCAAGATCCTTTGAAGCTAGATCATTTCTTGTCACTTCCAGTAGGTTTACCTACTAAAATTGAGGTAGTAATGATGTTCATAACATCATTCGATTCATATATATAAAACTATCTTATTCGAAGGTTTAAACTCGTAATCACTAGAACATAGTTTAGTTAATTCTAAACTTGTTCGCAAACAAAAGTTAATCCTTCTAACTTGACTTTTAAAATTAACTACACACATGTTCTATATCTATATGATATGCTAACTTAATGATTTAAAACCTGGAAACACGAAAAACACCGTAAAACCGGATTTACGCTGTCGTAGTAACACCGCGGGCTGTTTTGGGTTAGTTAATTAAAAACTATGATAAACTTTGATTTAAAAGTTGTTATTCTGAGAAAATGATTTTTATTATGAACATGAAACTATATCCAAAAATTATGGTTAAACTCAAAGTGGAAGTATGTTTTCTAAAATGGTCATCTAGACGTCGTTCTTTCGACTGAAATGACTACCTTTACAAAAACGACTTGTAACTTATTTTTCCGACTATAAACCTATACTTTTCTGTTTAGATTCATAAAATAGAGTTCAATATGAAACCATAGCAATTTGATTCACTCAAAACGGATTTAAAATGAAGAAGTTATGGGTAAAACAAGATTGGATAATTTTTCTCATTTTAGCTACGTGAAAATTGGTAACAAATCTATTCCAACCATAACTTAATCAACTTGTATTGTATATTATGTAATCTTGAGATACCATAGACACGTAAACAATGTTTCAACCTATCATGTCGACACATCTATATATATTTCGGAACAACCATAGACACTCTATATGTGAATGTTGGAGTTAGCTATACAGGGTTGAGGTTGATTCCAAAATATATATAGTTTGAGTTGTGATCAATACTGAGATACGTATACACTGGGTCGTGGATTGATTCAAGATAATATTTATCGATTTATTTCTGTACATCTAACTGTGGACAACTAGTTGTAGGTTACTAACGAGGACAGCTGACTTAATAAACTTAAAACATCAAAATATATTAAAAGTGTTGTAAATATATTTTGAACATACTTTGATATATATGTATATATTGTTATAGGTTCGTGAATCAACCAGTGGCCAAGTCTTACTTCCCGACGAAGTAAAAATCTGTGAATGTGAGTTATAGTCCCACTTTTAAAATCTAATATTTTTGGGATGAGAATACATGCAGGTTTTATAAATGATTTACAAAATAGACACAAGTACGTGAAACTACATTCTATGGTTGAATTATCGAAATCGAATATGCCCCTTTTTATTAAGTCTGGTAATCTAAGAATTAGGGAACAGACACCTTAATTGACGCGAATCCTAAAGATAGATCTATCAGGCCCAACAAGCCCCATCCAAAGTACCGGATGCTTTAGTACTTCGAAATTTATATCATATCCGAAGGGTGTCCCGGAATGATGGGGATATTCTTATATATGCATCTTGTTAATGTCGATTACCAGGTGTTCACCATATGAATAATTTTTATCTCTATGTATGGGATGTGTATTGAAATATGAAATCTTGTGGTCTATTGTTACGATTTGATATATATAGGTTAAACATATAACTCACCAACATTTTTGTTGACATTTAAAGCATGTTTATTCTCAGGTGAATACTAAGAGCTTCCGCTGTTGCATACTAAAATAAGGACAAGATTTGGAGTCCATGTTTGTATGATATTGTGTAAAAACTGCATTCAAGAAACTGATTTCGATGTAACATATTTGTATTGTAAACCATTATGTAATGGTCGTGTGTAAACAGGATATTTTAGAAATAAAGGTTATGGTTTGTTTTACGTAATCTACGTAAAGCTTTTTAAACCTTTATTTATGAAATAAAGGTTGTGGTTTGTTTTAAAAATGAATGCAGTCTTTGAAAAACGTCTCATATAGAGGTCAAAACCTCGCAACGAAATTAATTAATATGGAACGTTTTTAATCAATAAGAACGGGACATTTCAGTTGGTATCCGAGCGTTGGTCTTAGAGAACCAGAAAATTTGCATTAGTGTGTCTTATCGAGTTTGTTAGGATGCATTAGTGAGTCTGGACTTCGACCGTGTTTTCTTTAAAAATGATTGCTTAACATTTTTGTTGGAAACTATATATTTTTAACATATGAATATTATGTGATATATTAATCTCTTAACGTGTTTGATATTATGTGATAGACGTCTGCCTCTAGAACAAGTCCCATTGACTCACCTAATAATAATGAAGAGTCAAATGTAAATTGGAATGATTCGTGGACTGATTCACAAGTTCCCGAAGAGGAACCGGAAGAAGAGTCGGAACCGGAAGAAGAATCGGAACCGGAAGAAGAATCGGAACCGAAAGAAGAAATAGAACCGGTGGGGGAAATAATAAAACAGTTAAGTAAAAGAGAATCCTCAACCAACCGACCAAGGTTAATTATGGTCAATGGTGTTTCCGCCAAGGAAGCAAAATATTGGGAGGATTACCAATTCTCCGACGAATCGGATTCCGACGAGAATTTCGATGATGTTATAGAAATTACCCCAACTGAATTTAGAAAGGCAAAAGAAAATAATAAGGGAAAGGGCATAAAAATAGAGAAATCTAATTCCAACCCCGATGAACTTTATATGTATCGTCAACCCCCGAAGTCCTTAAGTTGTAACAATGACCCGGGAACCTCTAAACCACCAAGTTTTTCTAAACCAATGTGGACAACGACGGCTCGTATTAGGGGAACATCATATATCCCTAGAAACTTGGCAAAACGAACCAAAACCGAACAAGAAGAAACGAGCGAGTCGGAATAAGATAGTTGTATTCGTGTGGTGTAATATATGTAATATAGTGTGCTTATGCTTTATGATATATGTAAAAATTGCTTGTATTAATAAGTATTTTTTTTATGAATCTAACTCTTGTCTATTTTACAGTATAAAAACACAAAATGGATAGACAACCCAATATTTTAAGAGACCTACCCGGAGACATGATTGATGAAATCTTGTCTAGAGTCGGTCAGAATTCCTCGGCACAACTATTTAAGGCGAGATCAGTTTGTAAGACATTCGAAGAACGTTCCAAGAATGCCTTGGTTTATAAAAGGCTTTCGTTCGAAAGATGGGGGATATCACATTGGGAAATCCATAAGTTACGATGTGTTTACTTTGACGCATATATTGCGGGGAACCCAAATGCTATTTTACGCAACGGGATAAGAAATTATTTTGACTCAGTATATCCGAATATAGGACTTTGTGATTTAGAAAAAGCGGCTAACATGCAACATAAAGAAGCATGTTATGCTTACGGGTTAGTAATGTTCGCTTCTCACCAAAGTGAGAACAAGAACATCGGGCTACAACTATTAAACAAAACGTTCCCACAAGTGACGGAGTCGGTAATTGGGGTAAGAAATGAGGTTTTTAGGTTATTACGAGACTATTGGTCATTACGTAACCCTCGTCCCTTTGACGACGTTACAACACGCTGTCTTATCAACGGCCATAACGGTTATGTTCCACAAGACCAAGGATGGGAAGTAGTCCTAGTAAAACCAGAATGCATGACTTGTTTCTGGACGTATGAATTACGTGTCTTTATTGCCTTTGCTGAGCGACTTGTGTACTAGCTAGAATTATCTTCACAACTATCTTGTATCAAAGTTATTGTGTGCTATATTTCATGCTTTATGTAAAATAAGCGGTATTGTAAGTTTGTAAAATATTGTATAAAAGTTTGAACGCGAAATATTAGTACAATCAGTTTTTCATATAGAATTGTAGTAGTTGAATTGTATATTAGCTACTAAGTATGAACTTAACGGGTAGGTACTACCCGAATTTAAACTTATAAAACGCTAATATGAAGAAAAAGTTTTTATAAATGAGTTCATATTATGCTACGAAATACTATTAACTACTCTTAATATTCTGTATGATTAACTTGTTCCATTTGACTATTTTGAAGGAAATGGCACCGACTACTCGACACACCATGAATATGAATGAAGAGGAATTCCGTACTTTTCTAGCTTCAAACATAGCCGCAGTACAGGCTGCGCTACATACCAACAATAACCTTGGATCTAGCAGTACAGGAAATCGTGTAGGATGCACCTACAAAGAATTCACTGCCTGCAAACCTTTGGAATTTGATGGAACCGAAAGACCGATCGGATTGAAACGGTGGACTGAGAAGGTCGAATCGGTGTTTGCCATAAGTAAGTGTACTGAAGAGGACAAAGTGAAGTACGCTACGCATACCTTCACAGGTTCTGCGTTAACATGGTGGAATACCTATCTAGAGCAAGTGGGACAAGACGATGCGTACGCACTATCGTGGTTAGCATTCAAGCACTTGATGAACGAGAAGTACCGTCCCAGAACCGAGGTCAATAAGCTCAAGACAGAACTTAGAGGGTTACGAACCCAAGGATTTGATATTACCACGTACGAAAGACGATTCACAAAATTGTGCCTATTGTGTCCGGGAGCATTCGAAGATGAGGAAGAGAAGATCGACGCGTTTGTGAAAGGATTACCGGAAAGAATCCAAGAAGATATAAGTTCACACGAGCCCGCCTCCATACAACATGCATGTAGAATGGCTCACAAACTAGTGAACCAGATTGAAGAAAGAATTAAAGAACAGACTGCTGAAGAGGCCAATGTGAAGCAAGTCAAAAGAAAGTGGGAGGAAAACGGTGATAAGAATCACCAATACAACAACAACAGCAATTACAACTATAACCGCAACAACAACAACAATCAGAAGCAGCTATGTCAAAGGTGTGAAAAGTATCACTCGGGGTTCTGCACCAAATTTTGCAACAAGTGTAAAAGAAATGGTCATAGCGCGGCGAAGTGTGAGGTCTACGGACCAGGGGTTAATAGAACGAAAGGAACAAATGGTGTCGGAACGAGTAATGGCGGAGCAAGTAGTGTCGGAGCAAGTTATGCCAATGTAGTTTGTTATAAATGTGGAAAACCGGGCCACATTATTAGAAATTGCCCGAACCAGGAGAACACGAATGGACAAGGCCGCGGAAGAGTTTTCAATATTAATGCGGCAGAGGCACAGGAAGACCCGGAGCTTGTTACGGGTACGTTTCTTATTGACAATAAATCTGCTTACGTTTTATTTGATTCGGGTGCGGATAGAAGCTATATGAGTAGAGATTTTTGTGCTAAATTAAGTTGTCCATTGACGCCTTTGGATAGTAAATTTTTACTCGAATTAGCAAATGGTAAATTAATTTCAGCAGATAATATATGTCGGAATCGAGAAATTAAACTGGTTAGCGAAACATTTAAGATTGATTTGATACCAGTAGAGTTAGGGAGTTTTGATGTGATAATCGGTATGGACTGGTTGAAAGAAGTGAAAGCAGAGATCGTTTGTTACAAAAATGCAATTCGCATTATACGAGAAAAAGGAAAACCCTTAATGGTGTACGGAGAAAAGGGCAACACGAAGCTACATATTATTAGTAATTTGAAGGCACAAAAACTAATAAGAAAAGGTTGCTATGCTGTTCTAGCACACGTCGAGAAAGTACAAACTGAAGAAAAGAGCATCAATGATGTTCCCATTGCAAAAGAATTTCCTGATGTATTTCCGAAAGAATTACCGGGATTACCCCCACAGCGATCCGTTGAATTTCAAATAGATCTTGTACCAGGAGCTGCACCAATAGCTCGTGCTCCTTACAGACTCGCACCCAGCGAGATGAAAGAACTGCAAAGCCAATTACAGGAACTTTTAGAGCTTGGTTTCATTCGACCAAGCACATCACCATGGGGAGCTCCTGTTTTGTTTGTCAAGAAGAAAGATGGTACATTCAGGTTGTGTATCGACTACCGAGAGTTGAACAAACTTACCATCAAGAACCGCTACCCACTATCGAGAATCGACGACTTATTTGATCAACTACAAGGCTCGTCTGTTTATTCAAAGATTGACTTACGTTCCGGGTATCATCAAATGCGGGTGAAAGAAGATGATATTTCAAAGACTGCTTTCAGAACACGTTACGATCATTACGAGTTTATGGTCATGCCGTTTGGTTTAACTAATGCACCAGCTGTGTTCATGGACCTTATGAACCGAGTGTGTGGACCATACCTTGACAAGTTTGTCATTGTTTTCATTGATGACATACTTATTTACTCAAAGAATGACCAAGAACACGGTGAACATTTGAGAAAGGTGTTAGAAGTATTGAGGAAGGAAGAATTGTACGCTAAGTTTTCAAAGTGTGCATTTTGGTTGGAAGAAGTTCAATTCCTCGGTCACATAGTGAACAAAGAAGGTATTAAGGTGGATCCGGCAAAGATAGAAACTGTTGAAAAGTGGGAAACCCCGAAAACTCCGAAACACATACGCCAGTTTTTAGGACTAGCTGGTTACTACAGAAGGTTCATCCAAGACTTTTCCAGAATAGCAAAACCCTTGACTGCATTAACGCATAAAGGGAAGAAATTTGAATGGAATGATGAACAAGAGAAAGCGTTTCAGTTATTGAAGAAAAAGCTAACTACGGCACCTATATTATCATTGCCTGAAGGGAATGATGATTTTGTGATTTATTGTGACGCATCAAAGCAAGGTCTCAGTTGTGTATTAATGCAACGAACGAAGGTGATTGCTTATGCGTCTAGACAATTGAAGATTCACGAACAAAATTATACGACGCATGATTTGGAATTAGGCGCGGTTGTTTTTGCATTAAAGACTTGGAGGCACTACTTATATGGGGTCAAAAGTATTATATATACCGACCACAAAAGTCTTCAACACATATTTAATCAGAAACAACTGAATATGAGGCAGCGTAGGTGGATTGAATTATTGAATGATTACGACTTTGAGATTCGTTACCACCCGGGGAAGGCAAATGTGGTAGCCGATGCCTTGAGCAGGAAGGACAGAGAACCCATTCGAGTAAAATCTATGAATATAATGATTCATAATAACCTTACTACTCAAATAAAGGAGGCGCAACAAGGAGTTTTAAAAGAGGGAAATTTAAAGGATGAAATACCCAAAGGATCGGAGAAACATCTTAATATTCGGGAAGACGGAACCCGGTATAGGGCAGAAAGGATTTGGGTACCAAAATTTGGAGATATGAGAGAAATGGTACTTAGAGAAGCTCATAAAACTAGATACTCAATACATCCTGGAATGGGGAAGATGTACAAGGATCTCAGGAAATATTTTTGGTGGCCGGGTATGAAAGCCGATGTTGCTAAATACGTAGGAGAATGTTTGACGTGTTCTAAGGTCAAAGCTGAGCATCAGAAACCATCAGGTCTACTTCAACAACTCGAAATCCCGGAATGGAAATGGGAAAACATTACCATGGATTTCATCACTAAATTGCCAAGGACTGCAAGTGGTTTTGATACTATTTGGGTAATAGTTGATCGTCTCACCAAATCAGCACATTTCCTGCCAATAAGAGAAGATGACAAGATGGAGAAGTTAGCACGACTGTATTTGAAGGAAGTCGTCTCCAAACATGGAATACCAATCTCTATTATCTCTGATAGGGATGGCAGATTTATTTCAAGATTCTGGCAGACATTACAGCAAGCATTAGGAACTCGTCTAGACATGAGTACTGCCTATCATCCACAAACTGATGGGCAGAGCGAAAGGATGATACAAACGCTTGAAGACATGCTACGAGCATGTGTTATTGATTTCGGAAACAGTTGGGATCGACATCTACCATTAGCAGAATTTTCCTACAACAACAGCTACCATTCAAGCATTGAGATGGCGCTGTTTGAAGCACTTTATGGTAGAAAGTGCAGGTCTCCGATTTGTTGGAGTGAAGTGGGGGATAGACAGATTACGGGTCCGGAGATTATACAAGAAACTACCTAGAAGATCATCCAAATTCAACAATGGTTGAAAACCGCCCAAAGTCGACAAAAGAGCTACGCTGACATTAAAAGAAAAGATATAGAATTTGAAATTGGAGAGATGGTCATGCTTAAAGTTGCATCTTGGAAAGGCGTTGTTCGATTTGGTAAACGAGGGAAATTAAATCCAAGGTATATTGGACCATTCAAGATTATTGATCGTGTCGGACCAGTAGCTTACCGACTTGAGTTACCTCAACAACTCACGGCTGTACATAACACTTTCCACGTCTCGAATTTGAAGAAATGTTTTGCTAAAGAAGATCTCACTATTCCGTTAGATGAAATCCAAATCAACAAAAAACTCCAATTCATCGAAGAACCCGTCGAAATAATGGATCGTGAGGTTAAAAGACTTAAGCAAAACAAGATACCAATTGTTAAGGTTCGATGGAATGCTCGTAGAGGACCCGAGTTCACCTGGGAGCGTGAAGATTAGATGAAGAAGAAATACCCGCATCTATTTCCAGAAGATTCGTCAACACCTTCAACAGCTTAAAATTTCGGGACGAAATTTATTTAACGGGTAGGTACTGTAGTGACCCGAACTTTTCCATGTTTATATATATTAATTGAGATTGATATTTACATGATTAAATGTTTCCAACATGTTAAGCAATCAAACTTGTTAAGACTTGATTAATTGAAATATGTTTCATATAGACAATTGACCACCCAAGTTGACCGGCGATTCACGAACGTTAAAACTTGTAAAAATGACATGACGATATATATATGGATATACATATGGTTAACATGAGATTATGATAAGTAAGTATCTCCATAAGTATATTAACAATGAGTTATATACATATAAACAAGACTACTAACTTAAGGATTTCGAAACGAGACATATATGTAACGATTATCGTTGTAACGACATTTAAATGTATATATATCATATTAAGATATATTAATATATCATAATATCATGATAATATAATAATTTAACATCTCATTAGATATAATAAACAATGGGTTAACAACATTAATTGAGATCGTTAACTTAAAGGTTTCAAAACAACACTTACATGTAACGACTAACGATGACTTAACGACTCAGTTAAAATGTATATACAAGTAGTGTATTTAGATGTATTAAAATACTTTTGTAAGACTTCAAGACATATATCAAAACACTCATACTTAACGAAAATGGTTACAGTTACTTTTCCATTCTTTTCTTTCATCAAGAATTCTAGTCGTATTCTTACCCGTATTATACACAGCTTCAAAACGTACTTACTATGAGTATATACCAATAGGAACTAGCATGGGATTCCACTCTTGATTATGTCATGTATGACTAATCAATTTTAACTTCTACCATGAGCTAGTCAACTAACTAGAACTCCTTTTAACCCCACTCACCACTCACCAATTACCACTCATCATTCACTCCATTTCACTTCCAATTCTCTTTCTAATTCTCTCTCAACATACACACACTATTATGAACGTATTTTTCCAGTAGTTAATCATCATCTTCATCAAAAATCACTTCAAGAATCAAGCTATAATCATCATAGGAAGAACACTTCAAAAATCCCTTCAAGTTTACTAATTTACTTCCAAGCTTTCTAATCCATTCCAAGTAATCATCTAAGATCAAGAAACCTTTGTTATATACAGTAGGTTATCTTTATTATTCAAGGTAATATTCATATTCAAACTTTGATTCAATTTCTATAACTATAAACTATCTTAATTCGAGTAAAAATCTTACTTGAACTTGTTTTTGTGTCATGATCCTACTTCAAGAACTTTCAAGCCATCCAAGATCCTTTGAAGCTAGATTATTTCTTGTCACTTCCAGTAGGTTTACCTACTAAACTTGAGGTAGTAATGATGTTCATAACATCATTCGATTCATATATATAAAACTATCTTATTCGAAGGTTTAAACTCGTAATCACTAGAACATAGTTTAGTTAATTCTAAACTTGTTCGCAAACAAAAGTTAATCCTTCTAACTTGACTTTTAAAATTAACTACACACATGTTCTATATCTATATGATATGCTAACTTAATGATTTAAAACCTGGAAACACGAAAAACACCGTAAAACCGGATTTACGCCGTCGTAGTAACACCGCGGGCTGTTTTGGGTTAGTTAATTAAAAACTATGATAAACTTTGATTTAAAAGTTGTTATTCTGAGAAAATGATTTTTATTATGAACATGAAACTATATCCAAAAACTATGGTTAAACTCAAAGTGGAAGTATGTTTTCTAAAATGGTCATCTAGACGTCGTTCTTTCGACTGAAATGACTACCTTTACAAAAACGACTTGTAACTTATTTTTCCGACTATAAACCTATACTTTTCTGTTTAGATTCATAAAATAGAGTTCAATATGAAACCATAGCAATTTGATTCACTCAAAACGGATTTAAAATGAAGAAGTTATGGGTAAAACAAGATTGGATAATTTTTCTCATTTTAGCTACGTGAAAATTGGTAACAAATCTATTCCAACCATAACTTAATCAACTTGTATTGTATATTATGTAATCTTGAGATACCATAGACACGTATACAATGTTTCGACCTATCATGTCGACACATCTATATATATTTTGGAACAACCATAGACACTCTATATGTGAATTTAGAGTTAGCTATACAGGGTTGAGGTTGATTCCAAAATATATATAGTTTGAGTTGTGATCAATACTGAGATACGTATACACTGGGTCGTGGATTGATTCAAGATAATATTTATCGATTTATTTCTGTACATCTAACTGTGGACAACTAGTTGTAGGTTACTAACGAGGACAGCTGACTTAATAAACTTAAAACATCAAAATATATTAAAAGTGTTGTAAATATATTTTGAACATACTTTGATATATATGTATATATTGTTATAGGTTCGTGAATCAACCAGTGGCCAAGTCTTACTTCCCGACGAAGTAAAAATCTGTGAATGTGAGTTATAGTCCCACTTTTAAAATCTAATATTTTTGAGATGAGAATACATGCAGGTTTTATAAATGATTTACAAAATAGACACAAGTACGTGAAACTACATTCTATGGTTGAATTATCGAAATCAAATATGCCCCTTTTTATTAAGTCTGGTAATCTAAGAATTAGGGAACAGACACCCTAATTGACGTGAATCCTAAAGATAGATCTATCGGGCCCAACAAGTCCCATCCAAAGTACCGGATGCTTTAGTACTTCGAAATTTATATCATATCCGAAGGGTGTCCCGGAATGATGGGGATATTCTTATATATGCATCTTGTTAATGTCGATTACCAGGTGTTCACCATATGAATAATTTTTATCTCTATGTATGGGATGTGTATTGAAATATGAAATCTTGTGGTCTATTGTTACGATTTGATATATATAGGTTAAACCTATAACTCACCAACATTTTTGTTGACATTTAAAGTATGTTTATTCTCAGGTGAATACTAAGAGTTTCCGCTGTTGCATACTAAAATAAGGACAAGGTTTGGAGTCCATGTTTGTATGATATTGTGTAAAAACTGCATTCAAGAAACTGATTTCAATGTAACATATTTGTATTGTAAACCATTATGTAATAGTCGTGTGTAAATAGGATATTTTAGATTATCATTATTTGATAATCTACGTAAAGCTTTTTAAACCTTTATTTATGAAATAAAGGTTATGGTTTGTTTTAAAAATGAATGCAGTCTTTGAAAAACGTCTCATATAGAGGTCAAAACCTCGCAACGAAATCAATTAATATGGAACGTTTTTAATCAATAAGAACGGGACATTTCACGTGACGCATCGTATATGAGTAGGATGGTGGAAGTGGAGGGCAGCGAAAGGGGTGTTGTGCGACAAGAAGGTACCCCGTAAATTGAAAGGGAAATTTTTCAAGGTGGCAATCAGACCGGCCATGCTGTACGGCTCAGAGTGTTGGCCAATGACGAAAGCCCAAGAGAGGAGGATGGAGGTGGCAGAAATGAGGATGCTTAGGTGGACGTGTGGCAAGACCATGCTAGATATGATTCCAAATGGAGTTTTTAGGGAGAACTTGGAAGTTGGGAACATAACCAACAAGTTGAGGGAAGGACGACTTAGATGGTTCGGGCATGTTACGAGGTGCCCACTTTTAGCCCCGGTTAGGAGAGTAGAGACCCTCGTTGTTGGGGGCGTAAGGAGAAGGGGTAGACCCAGACGTAGGTTGGAGGATAGAGTGAAGCTTGATATGAAGGAGCTCTTATTGACTGAGGACATGACTTCTGATAGGAATGTGTGGAGGAGTAGAATTAGAATAAATGACTAGGTTCTAGATATCGTTTTTTTATTTTATATATTCATATTATATTTCTTGCCTACTCGCTTGCGTGCCCTTCATATATCTTTTTTTTCTTTTTTTTTCGTAGGACTTTACGTATATATAATATATCTATACTTATTGTAGCTTTTTCACATGCTTTATTGCTCTATATGGTTTCATGTTTGTATTACATTATATAGCATTTAATTTATACGTACTTACATATCACATGTTTTTATGCTAACATAGTTTACTTATTTGTCTATGCCTACATAGTATACCATCTATTTTAAACTGCATACTTTACCTACATGCTTCTTACCAACATGTTTACGTATACTTATTGTACTTACTTGACTTGTTATACTTACTTATTTGACACTCACATTTTTTACTTATATGCTATATTACATTATATTGTTATATGCTTTATTTACCTATAATATCGTATTGGAGTATACTTTATTCATGGTGAAGTTTCTTTTTTATCAACTTTTTTTTTTTACTTCACATATCGGTTTTCATGGTTCTTTCTGGTCGGAGGTCCCTAGGAAGCAGCCTCTCTGCTCTACAGAATAGGGAGGGACAACTTCCTCTACCTGGGGACCGATAGGTATCCTAGGTGGAGGAATGACTTCCCTTTTACTTTAGGGTAGAGGAAATGACTGTTTACATCTAACCTTCCCCATACTCCACTTCAGTGGAATTGGGTATTGTTGTTGTTGTTGTTGTACATTCCTACTCAACCGGCCATATTTCCTCCCTGGACTATACAGACCCGACCACCGTTCCCTACATATAACCCAGCTCAAGCATTCTACAGCACTTACGGCTATGAATGGAATCCCTACTGGAACCATCCTCATCAACCGTAATTTTCTTTTATTCCTATTTTTATTTATTTTGTAACTTGCAATTTTATACTTTTAATACTTCTTTTGATACTGTAATAGTTTTTATAATTTTCTAACTTTTATTATTAGATTTTAATAATTTTTGAATGTGGGGTGATATACCCAACTTCAAAAATATGTATATATATGTTTGTAGTTTATCTCATGTACAAAACAGGGTAAAACAGTGCACTTTCAAAGACTGGCATTAAGTTCACCAAAAGCAACTAATTTTGACGACAAGATGCAAAATAAATGTGATATAACAACAGCAGGAATGAACAAAGGATGTGCACCATTTATCATTCAAACAAACAACAATATGTTTGTAAACTTTGGTAAAATTTAATCATTTTTCTACGCTAATCACCCTCAATAATTTAAATTGTTACTGATTTCTTGCAAATGAAGGCATTGCAAGATCTTAAGTGTGGGAAGGGATTAAATTCTTTTGGTTTTAAACATTTGACTTATACACTTGGTTTAATAGTCACCGTTAAAATACTAGTAACGCAGTAGTTGTATTAGAATCTAGTGCTCTCTGATAATAAAGAACAGCCCTAGTCTTATATACTGATGTCACACCCCCAGTTAGGGCCTGGGTGAAATGTGACTTAATATCAAATCAACCAACATATTATAATATACGAGAACAATACTAAATGATAAAACAAACTTTATTGAGCACGCAGCGGAAAATGAAACGTAGTTACAATGATAGGAATAACAATAATGGAAATGTTCACATGCAGAAGTAATAAATGCGATATCTCTTGATCCTATGTCCAAGTAGCATCACATAAGCAGTAAGTATAAGAGCTTGAATCAAACAGCACCTGAGACAAAACATGCTAAAGTGTCAACCAAAAGGTTGAGTGAAGTTCATAGGTTTAACAAATAAGTTTGACCGTTTGTTTTAGACCACAAGATTTAATTTGTAAGGTTGATCTCCCGCAGGATCAAAAAGTTATGCCAGTGCGTGATATTTAAACTAAACGTTGTTTGCCCCGTGACAAGTTGTTCTGTCCTTGTCGTTTTAATTTCATTATTAAGTAATACAAAGACTTAGTCAAATGTATCGGGGATGTTACTCCCGATAGGCCTATCCCCAATAATTAAGAATGCCGCAGCAATTAAAAATATCACTGTAGGGACTTAGTCGGACATAGCCGGGTATAGCATAGTTTTAGTTGATACTTGTGTCTAAATTGTAAATAGTAAAAGCAGCATGTGTCTCACCCCAATAAGTATAAAAAGTAAATTGAGCTCAAGTAAAGTGGGGCTATAAAAATCACCTTAGTAATTCGATGAAGTAAGGTAGTCCTTAAAGAGAATGTATGGATGATCGAAGCACAAGATAAGTCAACCTAAGAATAAGTTGAGAATAGTTTAGATGTTTTGCCCGTATGAAGATAAGTTTAAGTATTTTCGTGTGTAGTAAGTTTAAAGATTGTTTATCGTTTTGGAAAGGCTTTTCATACTAGACAAGCTTCCAATCTAACACTTTCAATTTAAAATGGCCTTTTCAGGTCATAGGTTTCTGAGCCACAGGATCCTTTAACTCGGTAATCCATACTCTCCGCCTAGACTTTCGAGCGTCCATCCACTCGAGAAAGATCAAGATCTATACAAGTCTAATATACCGATCCAATATGTTTTTAGGTGTGTATAGGAATACAACACTTTAGTTATTTTACTTATAAGTGTTTCAATATATATAAATATTATATATATGTAAGGATACATATATATATTTATTTTAAATTTTGTTTTAGATCAATAATAGCATCAATTAATTATCTAATAATATTAACAAGTGTAATATTGATTTAATATCAGTAGGTAATATGTATAAAACATAATAAAATTTTTATACACATTAATATTAAGTTTTGTGTATTAAATAACACTTTTTATTATTGTTTTAATAGCTAAAATGTAAATAAATAGGTAAACAAATTAAACATCACATTTTATATTTTTCTTATGTTCTACTGATCAAAATAAGCTTAAGAAAAATTTATAGATTTTTGTTATAGTGTTTAAGTATTTATTTTCCATTTTCCTTTCGGTTTGTAATAATACAAAGTTTATAAAGAATTAATTATTAAATGAACCAAATTAATTCAACCAATATTTTTTCTATGCTTATAATGTTACAAAAAAGTCAGAAAAATTATTTATACATTTATATAAATAGTTTAACTATTTAATCATACTATTGTGTAGTTTTTAGTTTTAATAAAAAAAAATTAAATAGAAATACATAACCATTAATTCTACAAATATTTTTATAACTTTATTAATAGTTATTAAGTAGTTTTTAATAGTTATCATGGTTAAAAACCTGCTGTAACATGTAATTTCATTTTATTATAAAAAACAGTTTAATCGGGTACTGTAGCGTTTTCAGAAGAAAATTCAAATTAAATATTAAACATGCGAATTTAATTATAAAAAAAATTTATAATTACCCTTACATATGATATAGCAAGCGACTAAAATAAAATTTTACAAAAAAATTCGTTTACTATTTAATAAAAATCATTTATGTATTTCGGTTTATAAAAAAAATTAGTTTTTGATTTTTAATAAATACTATTCCGACTTTATAATTCATGAAAATAATTTTTATAGACATTAGGATACTTAACACTAATTATCATGTATTTACATTTTTTATTAAAATTAATTTCGTATTTAATTAGTTTTTAACATAAAAACTAGCATAAAACTATATAAAAACTTAATAAAAACTATATAAATTAATTAGGGGACTTACAAAAAAATAGTTGCTGAGACTTGGGAGAGTTTCTTTCAAGTTGAGAGTGTGTTTTGAGGTGTGAGTTGAAATGAAACAAATGGGTGCTATTTATAGTGAAAATAAAGTTGATAAAATGAGTTTTATATTTTTTTTTTTTTTTAGTCAACAATAGGTGGTACTAGTTTATACCTTATTTTTAGTCAACATAAGGATGTAATGGTTTAAGATTCTTTAGTCTCATTATTATTACTATTATTATTTTTACATTTACTACATTGATAAGTATTATTTTCTTTTTACTAATTCATGACTTGTATATATTTAGTTCCCAATTGTTTTATTATTTATATAAATGTCACTTTTTATTTATTACTTACAGGTTATTAGTTATAATATTACATAAATGCATAAATTTTAATTAGTAGCGAGTGTCGACTAACAGTTTATTATTTTCATCTTTTATTAACTTGTCAATTATTGCACAAAGTTAATTGATATGTTTTCTAACTCTTAACACTTAACAATTGTTGATTAAAGTTTGATCATTAAGTTTTAATTATATTGTTTGGGCATTTAATATTGAAAAAATATAGAATGGAAAAATGAGGGTCGTTATAGTACCTCCCCGTTATTGAAAACTTCGTCCCGAAGTTTTTAGGTAGTTTTCTCGTTTGCATCAGCAGTTGAGAAGAGATGGGGATATTTCCGTTTCATATGGTCTTTGCGTTCCCAGGTATATTCGGGGCCTCTACGCGAATTCCACCGGACTTTAACGATAGGTATATTGCTTTTACGCGTTTGTTTGACCTCTCCTTCCATGATTTCTATAGGTTCTTCAACGAAGTGCATTTGCTCATCAATGCGGACATCATCCAGAGGAATAACGAGTGTGTCATCGGCAAGACACCGTTTAAGATTTGAGACATGAAACACATCATGTACTTGACTAAGTTCGGTTGGCAGTTCTAATCGGTATGCCACGGGACCGACTCTTTCAGTGATTGTGAATGGTCCAACATATCGTGGACTGAGTTTACTTCGCTTACCGAAGCGGACAACACCTTTCCAAGGGGATACTTTCAACATGACTTTATCTCCAACTTGGTATTCGATGTCTTTTCGTTTCTTATTGGCATAGCTTTTCTGTCGGCTACGGGCAGTTTCTAAACGTTGCTTGATTTGAACGATCTTTTCGGTAGTTTCGTGAATAATTTCAGGACCAGTTAAATGTCTGTCCTCAAGTTCATCCCAACACAAAGGGGATCTACACTTCCGTCCATATAAAGCTTCAAAAGGTGCAGCCTTAATGCTGGAGTGATAACTGTTATTATAAGAAAATTCAACCAAAGGTAGATGTCTATCCCATCCTTTGCCGAAATCGATTGCACAAGCACGTAGCATATCCTCCATAGTTTGAATGGTTCGTTCACTTTGACCATCGGTTTGCGGATGATAAGCTGTACTCATGTCGAGTTGAGTTCCAAGAGCAGATTGTAAAGTTTTCCAAAATCTAGAAACAAATCGACTATCGCGATCAGAAATGATCGAGATAGGAACACCATGACGTGAGACGATTTCTTTAATATAAAGCTGTGCTAATCTCTTCATCTTGTCGGTTTCCTTGATCGGTATGAAATGTGCAGATTTAGTAAGACGATCAACTACGACCCAAATAGTATCGTTACCATTCGAAGTCTTAGGTAACTTAGTAACGAAGTCCATAGTGATACCTTCCCACTTCCACTGCGGAATGTCGGGTTGTGTCAACAGACCAGAAGGCTTTTGATGTTCGGCCTTGACTTTCAAACAAGTGAGACACTTACTAACATAAGTAGCAATATCGGCTTTCATGTTAGGCCACCAGTAGAATTCCTTCACATCGTGATACATCTTACTGGAACCGGGATGGATAGAATATCTAGTCTTATGTGCTTCATCCAAGACTAGTTCGCAAAGATTACCAAAACGAGGAACCCAGATTCTATTGCCAAAGTACCGTGTACCATTAGCTTTCACTTGAAGTTGGTTCTCAAAACCAATAGGTCCTTCACCTTCGATAAGTGTCGGTCTAATAGCTTCCAATTGAGCTTCACAGATTCATGAAATAAGATTCGATTTGATTTTTAGGTTTAAAGCACGAACACGTTTAATATCGTCTTTTCGACTAAGGGCATCGGCAACTACATTCGCCTTGCCAGGATGATATTTCAGCTCACAATAATAATCATTCAATGTCTCGAGCCATCGACTTTGCCTCATATTCAGCTGTTTTTGATCAAAGATGTGTCGAAGACTTTTATGGTCAGTGTACACCGTAAAGTGATTACCATAGAGATAATGTCTCCATATCTTTAATGCAAATACCACGGCACCTAACTCTAGGTTATGTGTGGTATAGTTTACTTCATGTTTCTTCAACTGTCTAGATGCATAGGCGATAACCTTCTCTCGTTGCATTAAAACACAACCAAAGCCATGCTTTGAGGCATCGCAGTAAACAACAAAGTCGTCGGTACCTTCAGGTAAAGAAAGAATCGGGGCTGTGGTCAACTTCTCCTTCAGAATCTTGAAAGCAGATTCCTGTTCTTCGGACCACTCAAATTTCTTCCCTTTTTGAGTCAGCTTTGTAAGAGGTTTGGCAATGAGAGAAAAATCTTTTATAAACCTTCGATAGTAACCGGCAAGTCCCAAAAATTGACGAATATGCTTTGCAGTCTTTGGTATCTCCCAGTTCTGAATAGCAGTAATCTTAGCTGGATCGACATGTATTCCGTTTCTATCAACAACATGTCCGAGAAATTGTACGGTTTTGAGCCAAAACTCGCACTTAGAAAATTTAGCATAAAGTTGTTCCTTTCGTAAGAGTTCAAGAATCATGCGCAAATGTTGCTCATGCTCTTTCTCATTCTTCGAATAGATCAAGATGTCGTCAATGAATATGATGACAAATTTGTCAAGATACGGTTTACAAACACGATTCATGAGGTCCATGAACACGGCAGGAGCATTAGTTAAACCAAAAGGCATGACACAGAATTCATAGTGCCCATAACGAGTGCGAAAAGCAGTCTTAGGAATATCGGATTCCTTGACCTTGAGTTGGTGATAACCGGATCTTAAATCAATCTTTGAATAAACACTTGACCCTTGAAGTTGGTCAAATAGATCATCAATACGTGGCAACGGATAACGGTTCTTGATAGTAAGCTTGTTAAGTTCGCGGTAATCAATGCACATCCTTAATGTACCATCCTTCTTTTTAACAAACAGAATAGGAGCTCCCCAAGGGGACGAGCTTGGACGAATGAAACCTTTATCCAATAGTTCTTGGAGTTGGTTGGATAATTCCTTCATTTCGGAAGGTGCTAAACGGTATGGTGCTTTAGCAACAGGAGCAGCACCAGGAGTTAAATCAATTTGGAATTCAACTTGTCGAGGAGGTGGAATACCCGGAAGATCTTCGGGAAACACATCGGGAAAGTCTTTAACTACTGGTACATCTTCAATTCGCTTCTCTTTCGATTCAATCAGATTAACGTGGGCTAGAATAGCTGGATAACCTTTCATAAGGTATTTGCGGGTTTTAATACAGGAGATAATATTGAGATTGGAACCACTCTTTTCACCTTGGATAATAAGAGTCTCTCCATTTCCTAATGGAACATGAACGGTTTTATCGTAACACATGATCGCAGCTCTTAATGGACGTAACCAATCCATTCCAACTACGACATCGAAACTTCCAAGCTCGACCGGCAAAAGGTCTATCTTAAATTCTTTGCTGGCTAAGATTAGGTTGCATTTTTTATAAATTTTATCAACTTTCATGATCTTTCCATTGGCTACTTCTACTAATCGTTTAGTTTCTAAGGGTTGAGGCTTTTCAGTAAATAGGGTACAAAATTCATTAGATACGTAACTTCGGTCGGCACCAGTATCGAATAAAATAGTTGCGTAGCAATTATTGACGAGATACGTACCCGTGATGACCTCATCTTCATCTCGGGCTTCAGCAGCAGTAATAACAAATGCACGACCCTTTGCAGCAGTAGTATTGGCTCCAGTAGCAGGATTATCTCTCTTCTTAGGGCAATTTGGACTAATGTGTCCCTTTTCCCCACAAGTATAACAAGTAGGAGGAGCTTTGGCAGGAACAATAGATTTATTCTTTGGAGGAGTCCTACACGTCTTAGCTACGTGTCCCACTTTCTTACACAACGAACAAGTGGCAGTGCACTGCCCCGGGTGATGCCTTTCACAACGAACACAAAAAGGATAAGTGCCCTTATAATTCGTCCTTGTACTATCCATAAGCTTTTTACTAACATTCTGAGTTGAACCTTGAGACGGCTCAAACTTCCTCTTACCATCATTACCCTTGGTTTCAACTTGCTTATTGGCCGACGCCCTTCTTCTCTTGGCCAACATGAGATTTTGTGCCATGAGAATCACAGCATCCAAAGTAACCTTCTCAGCAGCAATAACATTCCCTTGAACATCCTCGGGAAGACCTTCAATATACCGCTCAATTCTTCTAGCTTCAGTAGGAAACATTTCAGGACATAGAGTAGAAAGCTCCAGGTAACGATTGGTATAATTCTCAATGTCAGTACCCTTGACCCTGAGTTCCCAGAACTCAGCTTCAAGCTTCTGAACTTGACTCCTTGGGCAGAATTTGTTGACCATCATACTTTTGAGTTCGTCCCATGGAATTGCATTAGCATTATCAATTCCTACGGACTTGGCATAAGCAGTCCACCAAGTTAAAGCATTACCACCCAACGAGCTAGTGGCATACTTTACTCGATCATCATCACCACAGTTGCAAATACGGAAAATAGATTCCATCTTTTCGAACCAACGAACTAGTTCGACAGCTTCTTCGTTTCCCTTAAAAGCGGGAGGGTGACAGTTTGTAAAGTCCTTGTAGGAACAAGGTTTTGGTTGAGTATTAGCATGATTAGCTTGGGCGTTGCCTTGGGCAGCAGCGAGTAACTGTTGGAATTGCTCAGTAGTTAACACAACGTTGTTAACGGTAGGTGCAGCTGAATGAACCATGATGTCACTACATAAAAGTGAACATATGTTTGATAAGTTTAACAAGTTATAAGTTTGAGTAATCACAAGTATGAATAAACTAAAGTATTGATATCGCATGATATTAATAAAACACTTTATATTATTAGAACGAGGCATTAAATAAGCCTTTATTACACGATTCGGAAATAGAAATTGTTTAAGGCACAGCCTTTACATAGATGGAAAATAGGAAAAATAACTAGGAAATATTAAGATTGAAGTAGTCTTCATATTTCGTCTCCAACCTTCTTCATAAACTCCTCAACTTTCTCATTTTTCGTCTTTTGTTTCTCATAGAGATACTCGAAGTTGTCATAAAGGTTGGTAACACGACTGTTTACGGCATTAGTGTTGTACTCTCTTATGGCAAGTTGTTCGTCGACTCGACCTTTCTCCATTTTCATTCGGACATCAACATCCTCCTTGAGGTAAGCAAGTGATTGCTTTCCCCAGCGAGTGTTGCGTTCTTCCTCGCACTTTAGCATCAGCAACTCCTTTCTTAGCTCGACGTTTTCTTTCATAAGTTTCTTCATTCGACGATCCACTCTTTCCATGTGGCGAAGTAGACCTCCAATGTTTCTCTCGGTATCGTTTCGCAATCTCATGATTTCATACTTAGGACCATCATAAAAAGGAGATCGGGCTCTCTTCCTTGATGGACCAACTTCTTCATGTCGTTTTCCCTTATCTTGGGTTCTCGGAGTTGGGTAGTATTGAGGAGACCCATGTGAATCTAAAATAGTATTCGGGCTATAATTCAGCGGTGGTGAAGCAGGACTATAAAGAGGACTTCGAACTGGTCTCGAAGTTGAAGAGTGTCCAACACCTACTTCGGTGGTAGGGTTGTGAGTTGCTTTGTTGGGCTTGTTAACGCTTGAGCTTGACATCCTATCATTAGGAAAGAGACCTTGATTAGAATCTTTGAGTCAAGTTTATTAAAGCATAATTGTTAAGATTATACGACAATCCTAAGTGCTTTAAGTCTAAGGCAGGAAAGGTTATAGTTTCCTAGATTGCTAAGGCACCCTAGCTAACAAGTAAGGCACACATAAAAATGCAATCCTGGTTCTCTATAACAGCCTGGTTTGCTCTGATACCAATCTGTCACACCCCCAGTTAGGGCCTGGGTGAAATGTGACTTAATATCAAATCAACCAACATATTATAATATATGAGAACAATACTAAATGATAAAACAAACTTTATTGAGCACGCAGCGGAAAATGAAACGTAGTTACAATGATAGGAATAACAATAATGGAAATGTTCACATGCAGAAGTAATAAATGCGATATCTCTTGATCCTATGTCCAAGTAGCATCACATAAGCAGTAAGTATAAGAGCTTGAATCAAACAGCACCTGAGACAAAACATGCTAAAGTGTCAACCAAAAGGTTGAGTGAAGTTCATAGGTTTAACAAATAAGTTTGACCGTTTGTTTTAGACCACAAGATTTAATTTGTAAGGTTGATCTCCCGCAGGATCAAAAAGTTATGCCAGTGCGTGATATTTAAACTAAACGTTGTTTGCCCCGTGACAAGTTGTTCTGTCCTTGTCGTTTTAATTTCATTATTAAGTAATACAAAGACTTAGTCAAATGTATCGGGGAAGTTACTCCCGATAGACCTATCCCCAATAATTAAGAATGCCGCAGCAATTAAAAATATCACTGTAGGGACTTAGTCGGACATAGCCGGGTATAGCATAGTTTTAGTTGATACTTGTGTCTAAATTGTAAATAGTAAAAGCAGCATGTGTCTCACCCCAATAAGTATAAAAAGTAAATTGAGCTCAAGTAAAGTGGGGCTATAAAAATCACCTTAGTAATTCGATGAAGTAAGGTAGTCCTTAAAGAGAATGTATGGATGATCGAAGCACAAGATAAGTCAACCTAAGAATAAGTTGAGAATAGTTTAGATGTTTTGCCCGTATGAAGATAAGTTTAAGTATTTTCGTGTGTAGTAAGTTTAAAGATTGTTTATCGTTTTGGAAAGGCTTTTCATACTAGACAAGCTTCCAATCTAACACTTTCAATTTAAAATGGCCTTTTCAGGTCATAGGTTTCTGAGCCACAGGATCCTTTAACTCGGTAATCCAAACTCTCCGCCTAGACTTTCGAGCGTCCATCCACTCGAGAAAGATCAAGATCTATACAAGTCTAATATACCGATCCAATATGTTTTTAGGTGTGTATAGGAATACAACACTTTAGTTATTTTACTTATAAGTGTTTCAATATATATAAATATTATATATATGTAAGGATACATATATATATTTATTTTAAATTTTGTTTTAGATCAATAATAGCATCAATTAATTATCTAATAATATTAACAAGTGTAATATTTATTTAATATCAGTAGGTAATATGTATAAAACATAATAAAATTTTTATACACATTAATATTAAGTTTTGTGTATTAAATAACACTTTTTATTATTGTTTTAATAGCTAAAATGTAAATAAATAGGTAAACAAATTAAACATCACATTTTATATTTTTCTTATGTTCTACTGATCAAAATAAGCTTAAGAAAAATTTATAGATTTTTGTTATGGTGTTTAAGTATTTATTTTCCATTTTCCTTTCGGTTTGTAATAATACAAAGTTTATAAAGAATTAATTATTAAATGAACCAAATTAATTCAACCAATATTTTTTCTATGCTTATAATGTTACAAAAAAGTCAGAAAAATTATTTATACATTTATATAAATAGTTTAACTATTTAATCATACTATTGTGTAGTTTTTAGTTTTAATAAAAAAAAATTAAATAGAAATACATAACCATTAATTCTACAAATATTTTTATAACTTTATTAATAGTTATTAAGTAGTTTTTAATAGTTATCATGGTTAAAAACCTGCTGTAACATGTAATTTCATTTTATTATAAAAAACAGTTTAATCGGGTACTGTAGCGTTTTCAGAAGAAAATTCAAATTAAATATTAAACATGCGAATTTAATTATAAAAAAAATTTATAATTACCCTTACATATGATATAGCAAGCGACTAAAATAAAATTTTACAAAAAAATTCGTTTACTATTTAATAAAAATCATTTATGTATTTCGGTTTATAAAAAAAATCAGTTTTTGATTTTTAATAAATACTATTCCAACTTTATAATTCATGAAACTAATTTTTATAGACATTAGGATACTTAACACTAATTATCATGTATTTATATTTTTTATTAAAATTAATTTCGTATTTAATTAGTTTTTAACATAAAAACTAGCATAAAACTATATAAAAACTTAATAAAAACTATATAAATTAATTAGGGGACTTACAAAAAAATAGTTGCTGAGACTTGGGAGAGTTTCTTTCAAGTTGAGAGTGTGTTTTGAGGTGTGAGTTGAAATGAAACAAATGGGTGCTATTTATAGTGAAAATAAAGTTGATAAAATGAGTTTTATAATTTTTTTTTTTTTTTAGTCAACAATAGGTGGTACTAGTTTATACCTTATTTTTAGTCAACATAAGGATGTAATGGTTTAAGATTCTTTAGTCTCATTATTATTACTATTATTATTTTTACATTTACTACATTGATAAGTATTATTTTCTTTTTACTAATTCATGACTTGTATATATTTAGTTCCCAATTGTTTTATTATTTATATAAATGTCACTTTTTATTTATTACTTACAGGTTATTAGTTATAATATTACATAAATGCATAAATTTTAATTAGTAGCGAGTGTCGACTAACAGTTTATTATTTTCATCTTTTATTAACTTGTCAATTATTGCACAAAGTTAATTGATATGTTTCCTAACTCTTAACACTTAACAATTGTTGATTAAAGTTTGATCATTAAGTTTTAATTATATTGTTTGGGCATTTAATATTGAAAAAATATAGAATGGAAAAATGAGGGTCGTTATAACTGACTACCCACTTCTAGTAAAAATTTTAAAATTTTTAACTAAATGAACTCAAAATCATGTTTATACATATTTATGACCGATAAAACTAGGTGTTAACACCGAAATTATTATTACCTCGGAAAGGACATAAATTGAGAAACAACCCAAAATACTTGAATTTATTTAAAATGGAATTGAAGAGAATAAAAAGGTAAAGAAAGAAAAATAAAAGCCAAGTGTGGGAAAAATTTACCAAGTTATTTAAAATATATATCACATATTTTTGTACAAATAATTGAAGATACTTTTGTTTTGGACGATATTAATCAATTTTAACCAGTTTATTGTAATATAAATAAAAATTTAAAAGCAAGTAAAGTCTTTCGAGAAAAAGACACACGCTTCTTGATTAAGGTCAGGAAGTTGTCGTCCAAACCAGTTGTAGAGTCTACGAAAAACCTTGAAAAGTTTTCTCGAAAAGCAGCTGGAAATCCACGGACCTCAGCATCAACAGGGTCGCTAAGTGGTCAGACTTATCCTAACCATGAGAGGATCTGTCTCGTACAATGGGGGGCACCGTGCAAATTAGCTTATAAGACTAATGAATCAGATCCCCAGAAAGGATAATCTCCTTAAAAGATCAAAAATCAGCTTTTAAGCCTGATATTACTCAATCCTTGAGATTCTCCTTAAAGATTGAGAATTACAAACTCATGGAATTCAATGATATCTAAACTCGAGCTTGAACGAGAAAATATTTTGATCAAATTACAAACTAATTTGTTTTCTGAAAACTCATTTTCAATGCATTCATTACCATTGAACGGAAAATCCTAGGAATTCACCTGGAATTCATTAGGTCACCTGAACCAAATCGGGTGTCAACCGTAAGAACGGTGGATGCATAGCATGGTCGAAGACAGGACCTTGTGCCAGACCGAAAAAACTATAGGGTGATCTTTACTATTGCTCCTACAAAGGTAAGTAATTGCATCCGACACGATATGGACCACAATTAAAAGCATGTCATTAGACATTGCCTTAACAGTTGCTTGTTCAACGCTTTCCTTTACAACCGGACGGTAGTTTACTGAAAGGTAATATACGGAGCAAGTAAACTGGACGTGTGCTTTCCTAATACAAGATTAGCAAGTGGGTGACACAAAACCACAAGTTTTGAGCTAAAATTTTAAAATCTAAAACCCAAAATAAACCCACAAAAATACTTTGCAAACACCGGTGAAGGGTTATTCCGAAAAACTTATCTAGGGTAAAAGCTAGATTGAATTTTTAAAAGATCAAATGTTTTCATAAAGATCCAATTTCCTAAAGGGTCTAAATTTTTATAATCATGTGGGAATGTAAACCACATCGTTACTACCATTGTTCATACCACCGTATTAAAATCACTGATGTACAAAGTGTGAAGAATAAAGAAGTGATTCTAGTAAAGTTATATTCAAGTTCTATATTGCTTGAGGACAAGCAACGCTCAAGTGTGAGAATATTTGATAATGCTAAAAACGAACACATATTTCATAGCATTATCCTTCAAGAAAGATAAGCTTTTAGTTGCAATTGTTCTATTTACAAGTAATATTCGTTTAAATAAAAAAAGGTGAAGACAAAAGACAGAATCGACGATTTGAAGACGCAAATGACCAAAAAGCCAAAAAGTACAAAGTACAATCCAAGTGGTTCAATTTATTGATGAGAAACGTCTCAAAATTACAAGAGTACAAGCCGCAAAACGCAAAGTACAAGATATTAAATTATACGAAAAGGCGTTCGAAAATCCGGAACCGAGACATGAACCAACTATCAACGTGTGACTCAACGGACCTGAAATTACAAGTTAACTATGCACAAGAATATAATATAATATATTATTAATTATATATATATATATATATATATATATATATATATATATATATATATATATATACATATATATATATATTATATTATAAAATAATCAGCACCCCCCGTTTTAAATCAACAAATGAGCTAGAATCCAAAGCTCCACGACTGCGGAGCTGTGAAGAAGGAAAGTACCGCACTCGCGGAGCTGCACAGTGCAAAATGGGCGTATAAAAGCCAACGCATTCGGACAATCTCCTCACCCCTTTTTCTTTCTATCTATCTACGTAAAATATATATATATATATAATTTTAATTTTAATTTTAATTTAAGTTTAATAATAATAAGGTTATAGTGGTGAATGTTTTAAGTTTGTAAGTCGAATTTCTGTCCGTGTAACACTACGCGATTAATACTCATTGTAAGTTATGTTCAACCTTTTTAATTTAATGTCTCGTAGCTAAGTTATTATTATGTTTATTTAAGCCGAAGTAATCGTGATGTTGGACTAAATATTAAGGCGGGGTTATTGGGCTTTGGACCATAATTGGGGTTTGGACAAAAAGACCGACACTTGTGGAATTTGGACTATGGGCTATTAATGGGCTTTATATTTGTTTAACTGAATGATAGTTCG
This sequence comes from Rutidosis leptorrhynchoides, assembly GCF_046630445.1. Taxonomy (NCBI): domain Eukaryota; kingdom Viridiplantae; phylum Streptophyta; class Magnoliopsida; order Asterales; family Asteraceae; genus Rutidosis; species Rutidosis leptorrhynchoides. Next base: position 29,625,545 of record NC_092342.1, read on the forward strand.
TTAATTTAATATAGAGATTTACAATTTGACGTAATTATAAATAACCACATACACTCGATCGGACACGATGGACGGGATATTTATAAATACTAATAATCGTTCATTTGACCGGACACGGGAATGGATTAATAGTCAATGGACTCATTAAAACAGGGGTGGATTACATACAAGGACACTTGGTGTAATTGTTAACAACGTATTAAACCTTGGGTTACACACAATCGATAACCTGATGTAATCATTAACAAAGTATTAAGACCTTGTTACAGTTTAAGTCCCCAATTAGTTGGAATATTTGACTTCAGGTATAAAGTTAATTTGACGAGGACACTCGCACTTTATATTTATGACTGATGGACCATTATAGACAAAAACCAGATGGACGTATCAAATGATCCAGGACAAAGGACAATTAACCCATGGTAATAAATTAAAATCAACACGTCGAACATCATGATTACGGAAGTTTAAATAAGCATAATTCCTTTATTTTATATCTCATCGCACTTTTATTTATCGTCATTTTATTTTTCGTACTTCAAATTATTGCACTTTTAATTATCGTACTTTTATTTATCGCACTTTTATTTATCGTCATTTTATTTTACGCTTTAAATTAAATTGTATTTATATTTAATATTTTACATTAGGTTTTAATTGTGACTTAAGACATAAAATCGACAACCCGGTCACTAAACGGTAAAAACCTCTTTTATAATAATAATAATACTACTTATATATATATATATATATATATATATATATATATATATATATATATATATATATATATATATATATATATATATATATATATATATATATAGTTTAAAATATATATAGCGTTAAACTCAGCTAACTCCCTGTGGAACGAACCAGACTTACTAAAAACTACACTACTCTACGATTAGGTACACTGCCTATAAGTGTTGTAGCAAAGTTTAGGTATATCCATTCAATAAATAAATAAATAACTTGTGTAAATTGTATCGTATTTAATAGTATTTCGTAGTAAAATTAATAGTATTACGTACTACACCTCGCACACATCACCTTTTCACACAAGTTATAAGATTACAAAGCTAGAAAGCTTGAATCTTTGGTGTTCTTGAAGACATTGAAGCATAAAGCTTAGATCTTCAAGTTACATGAAGACCACAAACACAAGTTTTGATCTTTATAACATAATAATGAGATCATAAGTTAGAAAACTTAGATCCAACAAAAGATATGAAGATTCAAAGCTAGAAAGCTTGAATCTTGGTTGTTCTTGAAGATCTTGAAGCATAAAGCTTGGATCTTTAAGTTACATGAAGATTACAAACACAAGTTTGAATCTTTATAACAAAATAACAAGATTAAAGCTAAAAGATTTAGATCTACAAAATAGGTGAAGATTCAAAGCTAGAAAGCTTGAATCTTCCATGTTCTTGAAGGATTCAAATCCATGTTTGAATCTACAAGATGTAATCAAGATCAAAGCTAAAAAGCTAGACCCTTTGATGATGATGATGATTTCGTGAGAGTGAGAGGAAGAAGAAGAAGAAGAAGAAGAAGAAGAAGAAAATCAATTACTTACACTTTTTAGAGAGAGAAGAACTAGAGAGAGAATTAGAGAGTAAGTGTGTGTAAATTACAAATGAAAGTAAGTGTAAAATGGATGGAATAAGGCTTGTATTTATAGGTGGTGAGGTGAGGGAGGGGGTGAGTTGGCCGTGGGTATGGGGAGAGAACAAAGGGGACAACTTTTTGCTTTTTGGTTAATGGTTGTCTAAAGTTGGTGCTTATGTTAGGATCCCATGCAACATTAAGGATAATACTTGACAAAAATGCTAGTATGTTCCCTCTAATAAATAGGCATTTGCCTTACATTAATATGGGTCACTAACTTATTTAAATTGGGCTAATTAAATAGTCCATTAGCTAGAGTAGGGTGGGCTAAAGTCCAACAAGGTATAAAGTCCAACAAGACTAACTAGTGTGTTCTAATAAATTACTAAGCATAATTAAGCATCCAAAAACCCAAGTAATTGTTATTATAAAATAACAAATAGTATTACGTAGTCATAATATTCCGATTATGACCAAAGTTAAACGTGTACCAAGTACGTAGCTCGTTTCAAACGTCAAGTGACACCAACGGTCGTAAAAGTATTCGGGGATCAAGTTAAGTGATTACACACTTAATAACATGTTGTAAGATATTAATGAAAGTAATTAATCATTAAATAAGATCCCAGAGCATAAACTTGCTCAGTACGCACATATACGCAGTTTCGTGAAAGCACAAAGCACAAAAGCAAGTCGAAAAAGCCGGGTCGTTACACATCATCTCTCATCTTCTTCTTCTAACTTTTTTCCTAGGTGGTTTATCCGTAAATTTTATTTTTATTCGATTTATCTAATAATTAAAAAAATTCGGTATATAACTAAATAAAGAATAAATATTCCAAATAATGTATAAATTATATTTTCGATTCTAATAATTATTATAAGTTAATTACATTTTGTAAAAATTATTTTTACTATTTTAAAGGTTTACAACAATTTATATAGATTTTTCGTTATATATATACTAGCCGATTCAATAATAAATACATAATAATTATTTAATTGATCAAATAAATTTATAAAAATTATGTATTCATCAGATCTATTATATTACAAATTTTCAACAGTTAATGATAATAAAAATCAATTTTTAACTATTTATTCTGAATTTATCCTAGTTTCAGTTAATAAATAATAATAATAATTAATAAATTGTAATATAATTATATAAATTAAGTTTTGATCAGAAAAATACTTATAAATATGTTATTAAACTGATATAAAACTTTGATAAATTAATTCTCAATATTTGTAATTATTAACTAATAATTAATACGTGTAGATATAATATTGTTAAATTTTAATTTTAAATTGTTAATAAATACAAATTCGACTTTAAAAATATAAAAATAATTTTTCATCAGATTTTGATACAAAATATTAATTGTAAACCATTAATATAAAAAGTATGAATTAAAGATTAAAAAAAAGATAAAAATTCGAATTAAAAAGTTGAGGGACTCGGATTACAATTTTGTGTATAAACGAAGGACCAACAAAGCAAAAAAGTCAAAGAAAAGAGTAAAAAGACGATTTTACCCTCACTTGCATGGCACATGTCAAAGGTTAACGGCCAATTTAGACGGAAGTTAGACGAAGGGACTCGGATTGCAAAATTTTGCAATTTTAATGACTCGAAAATCCAAAAAAACTTGAGGGACTCGGATTGCAATTTCGTGTATAATTGAAGGACCAATGGAGCAAAAAAGTCTATCATATATCTGTTTATAACTAGAAAAAGATGTTCCACGCGTTGCCGCGGAATTTTCTCATATGCATCAATTACGCTTTTACTCCAAATTGCGTATTTGTTACATACATTCACTACATACATAGTTTTCATAGGGTAGTCCATGTAACTTTGTTTGTGTTTATATCCTCTTCATAGCCTTCATCCCAAAAAAACATAACATTCACTCCCAAAAAGCTATCTACACACAGAATGATATAATTAGTAAATAATCAGGTTACTGTTATTTTTTTAAAACTTGATCTTTCAAAATTAAATACAAAACGTCATCACTTACGCAAATAAACCAAAAGAGAGGCATAACTAATAACTTAAATATAGAAAATGCAAACAAAAGCACTATCGAAGATGGTTTAGTCAACAAAAAAGTGTGAAGGAGATAACCTTTAACAACTGGCTGAGTCGCGCACGCCAAAAAATCCATCGCTGAACGGTAACCACGGTGCTGGAAGAATTCTCGGACACATTGTGAGCAAAAATCCAGTAACACGGCTTTGGGTTCAAATGACACTGCACTTGGCCACCTACCTAGGTGATACAGATGATGACACAATATCCATACCATTAACACCATCTACTTTTTCGAAAAAATAATCTCTATCGCTAACTTTCTTTTATCCTTTTTAGCAGGCATTATATCAATTAACAGTGTTAAAAAACTACTAATTGGAAATCAAAATCCGACATAAAACAAATAGTTGACATCAAAGTCCAAAAATGCGGAAACCACGTATTATACAAACCCATGATCAGTGACAACATAATTCCAACAAAGCCAAGCATGAAAATAAAATGGAAATAAAATATAATGCATTAACAAAAATTATAAGAAACAATAAAACACAACAAAAAAAAAAGAACCAAAATACTCAAGAGATCAAGCACCGAAATAGCATAAAAATTAAACAAAATTAAATTGTAAAACATTAAGCGAATTCACAACACTTCATATAAAATTTAGTCATGTAATTGATTCTAAAGTTTAAGTAGAGTATGTTTCTAGAAAGTGAACAATGGACTTATCGCTTATGCACTATATATTTCGGAAAACGGAAGTCGAATTTTTTTGTTTAACATGTACGTCTTGAAATCTGTTCATCATGCAATATTACTACTGATTTGTCCCTCCCTTCCAATGGTTAATAATATCGGTAAACATCAAATAACTACCTGACTTATTTTAGAAGAATCGGTGTATTAAGCATACAAAGATAGACGGGCAATTTATCAAGCATCTTAGTTGGAATGCAATGTTTTGTAGTCACCACATTAAATTACCCAAAGCACCAAAGAATATTATAAGGAAGTTTTGTGAATTTCAATGCCTATTCTCTGAAACTTTGGAACACTTTATAGCAACTGAAAAACATGCAATGGATCATGTATTCATCTATATCTCAAATCTACATCGATAACACAAAATTTACCAACTAAGGGAACTAAGCAATATGATAGAAGTAACTGACCAATACTCTTTACACCCAAATCACCAAACAACAATATATCTAGGCCAAACTAATACTTGAATCCTAAAAGATTATTTCTTTCAAGAAAATAAATATACATCATATAAAAATATATAATCCAAATAAAATAATTAAGGTAACACATATATACTAACATGCCTGAAAACATCAGTTTAATTTAGGGCCTTCTGATATGGAAACAGTCCACAAATCCCTCAATCTGGGTGATCTTGTTGTCGTCTAACTATAAAATCATAATCATAAAACTTAAAGATACACCTGTTTACACACAACACATATGTAGGGTCAAGTGTTACTACAATGCATCTGCAAAAGAGTTGTTTCAACTTTGTACAAATTAAAGCTAATGATAACTCAATCATTTTGATATTGATAGATCCATCAAAAATATAGTTTAACACCCATCATGGATGTTAGTTACCACTGATATCCCCAAAACAACTAACAATGTTGGAAACAGTCAGACCTAAAACCCTATTTTGTATTCTAAATCTTCACTCGATTTAACAACCGACCAAAAAAGTTGCAAAAATTGTGAATGAAGCAACATTCATGTAGTTCTTTTTCATCCAAGCCACAGAAGCATGACTAATTTCAACAAACAACCTAAGCATAACTAATTCAATATCGATTTTAGATGAATTACCGACAAATATAACTGAAGCCCTAATTGATATTACCCATCGTTAAACCGTTTACAGTATGAAATGTGACGACCCAGAAATTTTCGACCAAATTTAAACTTAATCTTTAAATAATTTCGACAAGATAAGCAAAGTCTGTAATGTTGAGTCTCGAAAATTTTGGAACTATGTTTACATATTCAATTAACCATTGAATATTCCCGACGATTCACGAAAACTTGTGTGTAAATAAATATGTAAAAATAAATATAAGTGTACATAGTAATTTGAATTAATATAATACAATTTAATCAGTGGAATTGTAAATACAAAGTAATATACAAAATAATTAAGCTGTTACTAACATGAATCTATATATAAATATATATATATGAAGTCTATACATGAGTAATATTATATAGTGTAATATATATATATATATATATATATATATATATATATATATATATATATATATATATATATATATATATATATAATTTATAAAGATTAAATATTCAATATATGTTATTTTATAATATATATTATATAGATAGTAAATATGATATAATTAATAAACTGTAACATTAATATATTAAATGTAAATACAAGTTGAAAATATATTTGTTATAATAATATTATTATTACTTTTATTATTACTATTAACATTAATATTAGAATTATTAATACCATTATTCTACTATGAAAATGGAAACATGTAACTTATTATATCTTCATTATTACTAGTATTATTATTAGATATTATTATTAAAAAAAATCATTATTTTTAATTAAAGTTATTAAGATTTCCATTATTGTTGGTATTAATATTAATATTATTATTATTATTTGTAAAATTATGATTATCAAAATAAAGAATTATATATATATATATATATATATATATATATATATATATATATATATATATATATATATATCATTATAAGAATAATTAAATGTATAATTTAGTTATAATGTCATTAGTTATTATTATTACAAATTTTTTTTTTACATGGTTATTAATAATTATCATATTCCTTGATATTAATATTATTTATTCATTATCATTATTTTTATAATTATTATTATAAAAATTATCAAATATATTATTATTATTACTACCTATTTAACTGTATTATAATTATTAAGAATTAATTGCTAAAAATTAAGTGAATTTATATAGAAGCAATTATGGATTGAATTCAGTTCCTATCTCCATCGAACTGTACCCAATTCTTGTTCTTATCCCCAATCAATTACGCATCTCCTTTAAAACCGTACCAAATTGGATATCAAAATCTGCTTTTAGTTTATTTTTTATTTTGTTTCTTTCCTTTCCTGATCGAATATTGCTGTCCTTCCTGTCTGATTTTTGTTACCAGTCCATATCAAAGAATCACGTCACGTTTCTACTTCATTTATTCATGTAACATCCTCATTCGGGCCTAGATGTAAGATTACTAATGTTCCCTTAAGTTAGTATTGTGTTACTATGTGCTTTTATTTTTATTTAATGTTTATTATTAAATAATAATGTGGTTAGGACCAGTTTGTGACAAGGGTCACAGAACAGGTTTGTTTATTTAATTTGGACTTCGTTTGGGTTACCAAATGATGTACGAAAGATATCAGATAACTGATAAATACCCGTGTGTCACACAGTATGGGATTTAATCCCAAATAATAGACTTGTGTCTATCCCTTTCTTGCATTTTCCAGAATTTTCCCAAACCACCCCGTTCTTCATCTTCTCCAACTACCAAAACCCTAATTCCCCATTGTTGATCTTGAGCTCGAATTGGTCTTGGAATCACGTTCTTTACACTCTACTGGTTCTTTTAAGGTATGAATCATGAGCTTTCATGATCAATTTGGTGTTAAAATGGTGTTTTTAAGTGTATTTGTTCAAAAGCTTGAATTTGTGTCAAAACAAGTGATTTAAGTGTTGTTATGGTCAAATTGTTGTGGGTTTATAGTCTATAACATGTAGTAATTGAGTTGTGGTAAGTTTTGATGTCGAAAACGAGCTCTAGATCGAGTTTTGGTGAATTTAGCTTGAAGTCCGTAGCCTTTGTTCAGTTTCTGATGAAGATGAACACAGTCGGCCGACTGTCGGTCGACAGTCGATCGACTGAGGGTTGAACCGGCCGATTAACGAAGACAACCGACCGACTGAGATTTACATTCGGCCGATTGATGTAATACCAAGTGAGTCGACCGACTGAGAAAGTCAGTCGACCGATTGTGTCGATAATCGACCGACTGTAAGAGTCAGTCGACCGACTGAGTGTCCAGGGCAGAATATTTTACCAAAGTGTTGAGTTTTAGCCGTTATGCTGCCCGTTTGTATTTTGATGTTTATGATGTAAATTTTGAAAGTGCATAAGTGTTAAGGAGAAAATTTTTAGCGAACAGTTTTCTGACAAAATTTTCTGTATTGTGTTATTTGGTGTTTATGGACATAAACTAACTCGTGTATATGTATTTCTCAGGAGAAAAGGAGAAAGAGAAGGTTCAGTGATTAGATAGCTGAACACCTTCACGTTTGCTGGTAATCGGTGAGTGGGACTAACTGGAGTATATAGTATATAGTAGCATGTTATATTATGACTGTCATGCTTGTTATATATACTTATTGTTGTGGATAGTTGGTACATTGTGATGACTGCATGTTGGTTGATGCTTGTCTGCTGGAGCCCAGTGCGTCCCTATTGTGTGGTGGCCTCGGTAGGAGAGATCAACCTGCTGGTTGGGTTCCTCATGTGGTGGCCTAGACAGCCGTGGTGTATATATATGTGAATGACGCGTCCGTCGCGTGTGGATTATGTATATACATACGGTGGTGGAGGAACTTCTGGTAAGCTCCAGTCCGATCAGCTGGTGGTTAATGGTTTGGCCGAGCTGCCAGAGTCTCTGTAGACGGCACTTGGGTGATGTTTGTGTGTTAGACTAAGTGACATGATTATTATAACACTTATGTATACTATGGCCTGTAGTTAGTCGTACTCACTTAGCTTCGTGCTAATTCCCCTCCATCTCCTCCCTGCAGGTTGTTAGCTTTTGTAGATAGTGCTTTTGGGAGAAGACGGGCATGATGATGTTATGTTTGACAGGGTTAACTCTGATGTGGTCTTTTAGAATATGAACCGTGTACCTTTGAAAACAGAATGTATTTACGTGTAACGACCCGGATTTTTCCGATCGTTTTACACTTATAAGATTAATATTTACATAAATTAAAACTTACCAACATGATAAGCAATCTAAATTGTTGAGATTTATGATTTTGAAAAGAGTTTTACATAACGTTTAACCTTCTAGTTTGACCGATGATATCACGAACTATACAATATATGTTAATTATACGTTTGTGTATATATATGTATATATACATATTTAACATGATTTAAGGATGTTTAAATATCTCATTTTGTATTAATAACAATAAGTTATAAGTATATTTTGAAACTACTAACTTAAGCTTTCAAAACGATAACTATACGTAACGTTATTTGACATAAATACTTACGACCTATAATGTTTATACATATATCGTATATATAATGTATTTAATCACTTTTAAAGACTTAAATACATAAAACAATATAAGTATATTCACAAAAGATAGCTATATTTGAATCCTCATTCCATTTTTCACAAGATTTCTATACGTATATCTAGAGTATATGTACTCGTATCATACCTAGCTTTTATACGTATTTACTATTGGTATATACACATCAAATCACCACCAACCAGCCCTTGTTCATGCCTTATGTATAAGGTAACTACTTTTGTTATTTAGTATGACAATTTCACATGATTAAAAGATCTTTTCACAAAATTACAAATTTATACACCTTTTACACCACCATAAATACATGCATCCATTTTCAATTTTTGGAACATCATTTCTCTAGCTAAACACACACACTTACTAGCCTCATGTCTCTCTAAGAACTCCAGCAAAAATCCTCTCAAGAATCACCTTAAACACCACCATAAAAAGATCAACAAAAACACTACAAAAATACAACTTTCAATTCAAGTTTATGTCTTAAGTTGCTTCCAATCTTTCATCCAATTTCATCACTCTTTTGGTTCTAGGTTTTTACTCCTCTTTTACAGCAATCTTGTCCAAGTAACTTGAGGTAGTAACTTTGTTCATAACCTTATTCAATTCATATATATATATAGCTATCTTATTGTATGGTATACAATTTTAACAACAAAAACATAGTTTGAATGATTTCAAACTTGTTTGAAAACTAAATAGATCCTTCTAACTTAACTTTTAAAATACTTCAAGACCTGTAATATAACTTAAATATATGCTAATTTAACAAGGTATAACTTGGTTTTTCAAAGAATACCTTAAAAAAACTGTTTTATGACGTCGGAGTGCAACCGGGGGCTGTTTTGGGTTGGATAATTAAAAACCATCTTGAACTTTGAATTGGAGGTTTATATTCTGGAAAAATGATATTTCTTATGAATATGTTAACACATAAAAATTTCATGATTTAATTCATAGTATAAGTATTTTTAGAAAAATGGTCATTAAATGATGTTTTTGTAACAAAAATGATTAACTTCATAAGTTTCACCAAAATTTGACCTATGACCTATGATTTCGAATACAAACTAAGGTATTTACAGTTCATATTCTTAAAGAGGGACTCGATCCAAGGAAGTGGAAAGTTGAATCAACGAAAACGGAGTTGTAACGAAGAAATTATGACCAAAACAAAATCGGATATCCAAGACTAGTTTAGCCACGAAAATAATTGGAGAAAATTAAATAAATCACATCTTCCTAAAGTAACATGATATTTTATACATATGTACTCATAATTTAATTTTATATGGTTCAGGATCACCCGTAAACAATACGAGAAGATTAATCATAAGATCTCATGATTGTACGCAACACGTCATTTGACAACACCGGTACTTTATGTACGCAACACGTCATTTGACAACACCGGTACCATGGGTCAAGATTAATCTCGACCAATACATATACGATGGGGGTTTTATTTATTTCATTGGGGGTTTATTAAACAACTAAATATGAACCATTAAAATTGAATTACTAACATCGGACTGCTAACTACGGACTAAGGAATTATTAAAAGTATTAAAAGTATTATAAGTATATATATGTGACGATTGTTTAAAAAGAAAAGGTATTGATATATTATATATGGATAGGTTCGTGATATCAATCGGAGACCAAGTCGAAATTACATATCTTCAAGACAAAAGTGAGTATATAGTCCCACTTTTAAACTCTAAATATTTCGGGATGAGAATACATGTATTTTATGTTTTACGCTATGGACACAAGTAACTGAAAAATATATTCTACGTTGAGTTGTACCACTGGCATACTTCCCTGTAGCTTGGTAACTAATATTTACAGCGGTATTGTAAACGCGAATCCTGTTGATAGATCTATCGGGCCTGACAACCCCAACCGGACTGGACGACCAGTATTCAACGGTTGCACAGTACTTCGTTTCGTGACTACACCTTGGTACGGTGTAGTAAGATTTCATAATAAAGGGAATATGCGACGTGATTAAATGTTAAGTATGGTTACCAAGTGCTCAACCACTTAGAATATTTTTCTTAAAATGTTTATATATGAAATCTTGTGTTCCATTGTTATAACGCTGCTAGCATCAAACCTATATATCTCACCAACTTTATGTTGACGTTTTAAAGCATGTTATTCTCAGGTATGAATTAAGTCTTCCGCTGTGCATTAGCTCATGTTAAGGATACTACTTGGGACCTTTTAAGCCATGATACAAAGACGTTGCATTCGAGTCATTGGAGTTCAATAGAGAATATAAATAAGTAAATGACAGATTAGGTCATTTGGATATTATGAAATGTTAGACGAAAATGTCAAATATTGATGTAATGATAGTTTGCCTTTTAAGAATAAATGCAACGTTTGTAAAATGTATCATATAGAGGTCAAGTACATCGCAATGTTATCATATGTTATTGTATTCGTCCCTATGGATTGGGTCGGGTCGTCTCATGTGGTATCAGAGCATTGGTCTTAGCGAACCAGGCCTTGCATTAGTGTGTCTAACTGGTAGTTGTTAGGATGCATTAGTGAGTCTGGACTTTGACCGTGTCTACATGTCAAAAGTTTTGCTTATCATATCTAGTCGAAAATCATCTGCTTATCATCCTTAAGAATTGCCTGCTTAGTATTCTTAAGTCTAGACACGTCTTACTGCATTTGGTGCATCGATAGTGTATAGACAAAATTCGTATCCTAGCGTATCTGTTGCTATAGACATTGCCTGACGAATTTCAAAGATTCTCCGTAATTCACGGGATTTTGAGTATTATAAATACATATGTAAATTATGTATTGAAGAATACCAAACCCAACTCCTATAATCTATTCCAAACCAAAAATTCATTTCCCCGACTGTACAAGATGAACTCCGCGTCCAGTTCGAATTCCTCCGACTCCGACAGCTACGCTGATATGGATTTCCATTCGGGCTCCGAAGGCAGCGTCACTGGAATGGATCAACCAATTTCTCATCATCTATTCTGGATGAATTGGGGATGGGTTCGTAGTATACTAAATTATTGGAGACAAGAAGAAGATGATCCCTTTCACCCACCGAATTGCCCCATTGGCGACGAACCTGAAGCACTTACCGGCGAACCTGTTCGAGAAACCATTTTCTCTCTCATTTCTCGAGTATCTCGTCACGATTATATCCTATCCCATATTTCGGATCTTGTTCATTCGCTCACTCCAACCGCCAATCATCCTGGTGTACTAGCAGAAATTAACGAACTTCGCGCTCGTGTGACGGCTTTGGAGAACACGGTGCGAAGGTTACAAACACCAGCAGCAGCACCAGCAGCATAACCAGTACCGTTAACAACATCAACCTCGCAATCTTCAGTACCAGTAGCATCATCGACGTCAACGACATCATCAGCATCAACACCAACCGTATCATTACCACCACCAACAATCACATCCGCACCACGTACCTCAACATCATCATCTGAACTTCGAATATGATCTTTGTTCTACATATCATTCTACACCGATTACCTCTTCTTTACGTATCGTTCTTCGTTCGACATGACGATTATGTAATCTCTAATGTTTTGGAGATTATGTAATCTAGTAATAACGATAAATCAAATGAGTTGAATATTTTATTGACTCATTAAATTCATAGTTACCTCCGAAGAAAATATATATGCAAATATATTTTCATAAAGATTGTAATTAAAAATTTCATTCGTACAAACTGTTAATGATGAAAATATTTTAACGGGTGGGTAGTACCCAAGCAATATTTAGAATTCACATTAACAAGTTACACTGTACATTCTTCGAATCTGATTCAACGATCATTTATTATCCTACTTACAATTACCGATATACGTATCCGTTCACCCCAGATTAACCATTTCCATTTAAATTTCATATTTGGATTTTTACCTATCCGAATCCAACAAGTGGCATAATGAAGAAACATTGGCAAAATAAAAATTGTTAGAAACAGATGAATTAATTAATTGAAATTGTGATAGGATTACACGCTAACTGTTCCGGCTAACTGTTCCCAGCTAACTGATTAATATTTAATTTATCGCAATTTACATTCTTGCAATTTTAATTTCTGTACTTTACATACCGTCGGGACACATGTACAACAACACGTCGGATTAATTCTGAGACAACACGTTGTATAATGGGTCATGATATATATTTATTTATTTTACGCATTTTAAATAACGGGACACGTATACAAGGTTTCGACTTATCATATTGATCCATCTATATATATATTTCGGAACAACCATAGACACTCTATATGTGAAGGTGGGAGTTGGCTATACAGGGTCGGAGTTGATTCCAAAATATATATATACTTTGAGTTGTGATCGACACCGAGACCAGTACACGGGTCACGATACGTATTAAGTAATTCGAATATTATACATTTAGTTCATATATGAATTTATTGAACCATTGGACAATCGGACTATTGGACTGCTAACTTTGGACAATTAAAAATGAGTTAAAATGATGATTATTACATATGAAACTAAACAATCCTTCAAGTTTGCCACTTGATTCTATTTTAAACCTCATTTGTATCTTGACGATTACAATTCGCATTCACAACTTTTCATGATTCTTGAAAACATCTCGATCGAGAAGTTCAACCAGCCGCACCTCGTCTACGGAATAAAGATTTATGCATACAGTTATGCACCTAAAAATTTTTGAACTCGAAGTTATAGTTAAAACGTATCCGCATCGAATTCCTTATCATCCATTAGCAAAAACAATCACGCGATTCCTTTTCAATTAACTAATTTTGTCACAGCTCCACTTCGATATCTCAGTAAGACTACTCTTATTACAATCTCGATATATATATATACGTTGTTCTTTCGCCATCGTTACCAGAGAACCTTTTATATTCCATCATATTACCATCAGCGTTTAATCATCTAAAAATACAATTCTCCATAAACCATCTTGGTTTGATAACCAATGACCCAGATCCGATAACTTTGAAAATACTGACGAAGCAGCATGTTGTAGAAGGTCTTAATGACCAAATGTTGATGATAAAAGAAGGAAGTGTTAGGAACGCTCGATAGAAAATTGGTACTGAAAACCGGATTGAACAAACCATGAAGGAGACTCTGAACAAGTTACAAGGACTAAACTTGTACATAAAGAATTATGACGATTCTGTAGCAAACACCTTGCTTCTGAATCTAAACCCTTACGGGTCAATCTTCATCATCATCCTTCGACATTAGAAATTCCAAGATATTATCATATCTTTCATTATAAATATCCTCAATATTTCTGAAGATATTTTCACCACTATCCTTATCTGAAATCATTTATCTCTCTGTAATATCTGCGTTACAATATAAAGGAAACTGTGTTAGTTTCTAAATCCTTCAAGTTTAAAATAGGAATGTTCTGAAGCAGTGTTGGGAACTGATGCATGAACTAGTATAATATAATGAAACTTGATCAACTTCATTATATTACAGTAAGTCATGTTAAGTTTCTAATGGAATATGATGATTCACAGTACCGTCATCATGTGCCATGTTACACGACTTTTACATTCTATCCAATTCCGAAACATATTAAGAACAAATCATCTTGATAGTTCTATTTTCCTGGATATTCTGGTAATTTGACAAATCAAAATCGTGCCATTACCATTCCTTTCTTAGAGCATTAGCTATGTTCATTCCGAATTTTATACCTACGAATTTCGAACTATTGATCGCTTGACTCAAGGACGGGAAGAAGAAACGAAGGGACAAAGTCCCAAAATAGAAATTGGGGTATAGATTACAGCAAATAGGAGAGAGTATTAACTATGGATGACAATGATTATGGAAAACAGAAGCAGGAGCATCGAAATATAAGGAAAGATATCAAACCCAATAACCACCCAGAAACTACAAACCGTGTGTATCAATACGTATGGCGACGTAAAGACACGGGAGAATTAGAAACATTATAATTCCAAGAAAATCATAAAAGTGAATAGATTCTTCTAGCGGTAGATGAAAGAGAAGAATGAAAGATATGAAAGTTAGAAGTATAACAAAAATCAGAATGGGATGAAGCATTTTAAAGGATACCTTAAGGTATGAATTAGAGGAGGAAGAGTAAGAGATGTGAGGTATGGAAGTAAGAAAGGGAAGGAGGTGGATTTATAGTGAAATATCCGACAAAGAAATCGAAACAGATTATCGCATTAAATCAAAGGAGATCCTGTTTTCTAAATCATCGAAGAACCAAATCTTATTACATAAGATTTTCTTTAAATCCCTTAAATTCTGGAAATCAATCCTAATCTCGACATCGGTTAAAACAATTCTATATTCACTCATTTCATTCTTTTGTGATAGCTTCACTTGTGCGCTTCACATGACCGAATCGTTTTATCCATATCTTCCAATAATGATAAAACTCTATTAATACCTCATATTCGTCATGAAAACATTCCTATTGTTATTTATGACAACCTCTACCAAATTTCGGGACGAAATTTCTTTAACGGGTGGGTACTGTAACGACCCGGATTTTTCCGATCGTTTTACACTTATAAGATTAATATTTACATAAATTAAAACTTACCAACATGATAAGCAATCTAAATTGTTGAGATTTATGATTTTGAAAAGAGTTTTACATAACGTTTAACCTTCTAGTTTGACCGATGATATCACGAACTATACAATATATGTTAATTATACGTTTGTGTATATATATGTATATATACATATTTAACATGATTTAAGGATGTTTAAATATCTCATTTTGTATTAATAACAATAAGTTATAAGTATATTTTGAAACTACTAACTTAAGCTTTCAAAACGATAACTATACGTAACGTTATTTGACATAAATACTTACGACCTATAATGTTTATACATATATCGTATATATAATGTATTTAATCACTTTTAAAGACTTAAATACATAAAACAATATAAGTATATTCACAAAAGATAGCTATATTTGAATCCTCATTCCATTTTTCACAAGATTTCTATACGTATATCTAGAGTATATGTACTCGTATCATACCTAGCTTTTATACGTATTTACTATTGGTATATACACATCAAATCACCACCAACCAGCCCTTGTTCATGCCTTATGTATAAGGTAACTACTTTTGTTATTTAGTATGATAATTTCACATGATTAAAAGATCTTTTCACAAAATTACAAATTTATACACCTTTTACACCACCATAAATACATGCATCCATTTTCAATTTTTGGAACATCATTTCTCTAGCTAAACACACACACTTACTAGCCTCATGTCTCTCTAAGAACTCCAGCAAAAATCCTCTCAAGAATCACCTTAAACACCACCATAAAAAGATCAACAAAAACACTACAAAAATACAACTTTCAATTCAAGTTTATGTCTTAAGTTGCTTCCAATCTTTCATCCAATTTCATCACTCTTTTGGTTCTAGGTTTTTACTCCTCTTTTACAGCAATCTTGTCCAAGTAACTTGAGGTAGTAACTTTGTTCATAACCTTATTCGATTCATATATATATAGCTATCTTATTGTATGGTATACAATTTTAACAACAAAAACATAGTTTGAATGATTTCAAACTTGTTTGCAAACTAAATAGATCCTTCTAACTTAACTTTTAAAATACTTCAAGACCTGTAATATAACTTAAATATATGCTAATTTAACAAGGTATAACTTGGTTTTTCAAAGAATACCTTAAAAAAACTGTTTTATGACGTCGGAGTGCAACCGGGGGCTGTTTTGGGTTGGATAATTAAAAACCATCTTGAACTTTGAATTGGAGGTTTATATTCTGGAAAAATGATATTTCTTATGAATATGTTAACACATAAAAATTTCATGATTTAATTCATAGTATAAGTATTTTTAGAAAAATGGTCATTAAATGATGTTTTTGTAACAAAAATGATTAACTTCATAAGTTTCACCAAAATTTGACCTATGACCTATGATTTCGAATACAAACTAAGGTATTTACAGTTCATATTCTTAAAGAGGGACTCGATCCAAGGAAGTGGAAAGTTGAATCAACGAAAACGGAGTTGTAACGAAGAAATTATGACCAAAACAAAATCGGATATCCAAGACTAGTTTAGCCACGAAAATAATTGGAGAAAATTAAATAAATCACATCTTCCTAAAGTAACATGATATTTTATACATATGTACTCATAATTTAATTTTATATGGTTCAGGATCACCCGTAAACAATACGAGAAGATTAATCATAAGATCTCATGATTGTACGCAACACGTCATTTGACAACACCGGTACTTTATGTACGCAACACGTCATTTGACAACACCGGTACCATGGGTCAAGATTAATCTCGACCAATACATATACGATGGGGGTTTTATTTATTTCATTGGGGGTTTATTAAACAACTAAATATGAACCATTAAAATTGAATTACTAACATCGGACTGCTAACTACGGACTAAGGAATTATTAAAAGTATTAAAAGTATTATAAGTATATATATGTGACGATTGTTTAAAAAGAAAAGGTATTGATATATTATATATGGATAGGTTCGTGATATCAATCGGAGACCAAGTCGAAATTACATATCTTCAAGACAAAAGTGAGTATATAGTCCCACTTTTAAACTCTAAATATTTCGGGATGAGAATACATGTATTTTATGTTTTACGCTATGGACACAAGTAACTGAAAAATATATTCTACGTTGAGTTGTACCACTGGCATACTTCCCTGTAGCTTGGTAACTAATATTTACAGCGGTATTGTAAACGCGAATCCTGTTGATAGATCTATCGGGCCTGACAACCCCAACCGGACTGGACGACCAGTATTCAACGGTTGCACAGTACTTCGTTTCGTGACTACACCTTGGTACGGTGTAGTAAGATTTCATAATAAAGGGAATATGCGACGTGATTAAATGTTAAGTATGGTTACCAAGTGCTCAACCACTTAGAATATTTTTATTAAAATGTTTATATATGAAATCTTGTGTTCCATTGTTATAACGCTGCTAGCATCAAACCTATATATCTCACCAACTTTATGTTGACGTTTTAAAGCATGTTATTCTCAGGTATGAATTAAGTCTTCCGCTGTGCATTAGCTCATGTTAAGGATACTACTTGGGACCTTTTAAGCCATGATACAAAGACGTTGCATTCGAGTCATTGGAGTTCAATAGAGAATATAAATAAGTAAATGACAGATTAGGTCATTTGGATATTATGAAATGTTAGACGAAAATGTCAAATATTGATGTAATGATAGTTTGCCTTTTAAGAATAAATGCAACGTTTGTAAAATGTATCATATAGAGGTCAAGTACATCGCAATGTTATCATATGTTATTGTATTCGTCCCTATGGATTGGGTCGGGTCGTCTCATTACGTCTCTTCCTATTAATATGTAAATTGTTTTAATGACACGTGACATCGGTTTGTACAAATGTTGATATCGTAATTAATTAATATTATGCTTCCGCCACGTATAAAAAAAAATATAGCGGTGTCACAATTCATCACATTATATATAGCATTACTGTAATCGGGAAATTAAAACAGAAAATAGAGAGAAAAATAAAAACGGTATCCCCTGTTCTTAATAATTTTTCCAAAATCACGAATTCAAATTAAATTTAAAAATGTATTAATGCAGTTTTGTTAGGAATGTATTGAGTGATCTTTCTGCAAAATTTCGTTTTCCAGTTCATCAAATTGAGCTTTAATTTTTAAGTCAAAGATAATTTTCTAAAAAGTCAAACATTATGTTCATCACCAAATTCGAAATCATTTTTATATGTTGAGTTCAATAAAGGGTACAGAAAGCTTCTAATAATGATTTAGGACACATTTTGTTTTATAATCATCATCTAAACATGTTCAGATTTCAAAATCAAGATTGAGTTCATAATTTTTTTTTTACGGGTTACAACTACTGCTGTTGTATTTTTTTTATTTATTCGTGTCTGGCAATCAAAAATCATCATTTCAGGTTTTTTTGTTTCAATTTAACATGTTAATTCAAATCGCAAACTGGTTAATATGATTATTTGTTTTACTGTCGAATTGAATTTGGTGAAGAGAAGAAGAAGAAGGAGAACAGAAAGGGGATAAATATAAATGGTTTACGTAATATATCAGAAAAAACAGAATCGGTGTAGTGGTCAGAGGGTGTTGTTGGGAACGGGAGGTCGGTCCGGGGCGTTTCTTTTTAGAGACCCTCCTACAAGGGTATACTCTTTTATTCTATTTCCATTATTATTATTATAATTATTATTCCTATTATTGTTATTAATAAAATTATTACTATAGTTACTAGTATTATTATTAACATTATATCACTAAAATTATTATTATCATTACTAATATTAATATTAATATCATTAGTAGAATTATCATTAACATTGATATTAGTATCATTATTAACACGGTTATTATAAGTATTATCATTAATACTGATATTATTATTAAAATTATTATTACTATTATCATTATCATTCTTATTAAAAATATCATTATTATTAAAGATTATCAAAATTTTATCAAGTTATCATTATTACTAAAATTATCATTAAGATTATTATTATTATTATCAATATAAGTATTATTATTAAGCAATATGATTATTAATATTATCATTATTAATATCAAAAACTACCTTTTAAAAAGATAAATATTTTGTACATAAAAAAATATATTTGTTACATATACTATAATTATATTAAAATTTCACATAACTATATATATCAAACCTATTAATATTAATTATATAAATACATACAAATAACAAACTATCGATTTTTAAATATAACATTAAATAATTATGTATATAAATATGGAAATATTAATATAATTATATAAATATTAATCAATATGAATATATACACAAATTAAACATACATAATATATAAATTAAAGATATAATAAATAAATTTGTTCATTTACGATTATATGTTTTAATATATATACGAATGATATAGGTTCGTGAATCCGAGGTCAACCCTGCATTGTTCAATATCGTCATATGTGTTTTTACTACAAAATACAGTATTGTGAGTTTCATTTGCTCCCTTTTTAAATGCTTTTGCAATATATATTTTTGGGACTGAGAATACATGCGCTGCTTTTATAAATGTTTTATGAAATAGACACAAGTAATCGAAACTACATTCTATGGTTGGATTATCGAATCGAATATCACCCCTTTTAGCTTGGTAGCCTAAGAATTAGGGAACAGTCACCCTAATTGACGCGAATCCTAAAGGTATATCTACGGGCACTAACATCCCCATACTGGAAAATGGTATGCTTTAGTACTTCGAGTTTATATTATACAGATGGATTTCTGTTTTGGGGATATTCTATATGCATTATGTTAATGTCGGTTACCAGGTGTTCAATCCATATGAATGATTTTTTAAACACTTGCGAGTGTATGATTATTGAATAAAGAAAATCTTGTGGTCTATTAAAATTATGGAAATGATTGATTACGATAAACTAATGAACTCACCAACCTTTTGGTTGACACTTTAAAACATGTTTATTCTCAGGTATTAAGGAAATCTTCCGCTGTGCATTTGCTCATTTTAAAGATATTACTTGGAATCATTCATGGCATATTTCAAAAGACGTTGCATTCAAGTCGTTGAGTTCAATAGAGATTATTATTAAGTAAATGACATATTAGGTCATTTATAAGTTGGATATTATGAAATGGTATACATGCATGTCAACTTTCGATGTAATGAAAGGTTGTCTTTTAAAAATGAATGCAATGTTTGTAAAATGTATCATATAGAGGTCAAATACCTCGCGATGTAATCGTATGTTATTGTATTCGTCCTTATGGATTAGGACGGGACATTACATGAAAAAGGAAATTCTAAACCTAACCTGATTACGATTTTAATCGCTAAATTAGAGAAAAATAGCGCTGTAGAAAAAGTGGATGAATCAGATGAAGGATCTAAATTGAGTCTTCATATACACCGTTCGTGTTGTGTTGTGTTGGCGGTGTTGCTGGTACCTTGTGGATCGGGCGTGATTGTGACAGCGATGATGTTGGTGGCGACGGAGCTTCTTGCGAGGGGTGGGGAAGGAGGTGATTAATTTGGGGGAAGAAGAGAGGGTGGGTTAATCTGGAGATGGTAGAGGCGACGTTGTGTATATTAAAAAAAAAGAAAAAAAAAAGAAACCGCTACAGTATAACAGTTTTTTGGGGTATGTGGCGGGTCTGGATTGGTTGCCATTTTACGGCAATTAGTATAGTAAGTAATGATCAAAATCATTAGAAATTAACAAGGTTGATTAGTATATTACATATGGTCACTCAAAAAGAAATCTTTTTTTTTTTTTTTTTGGAACAACGATTGGGATCACCCGAGGGGGACTAAACCACCCGTTACGATCATCTCCCATTATTAAAGACCTTTTGATTTCTGTTTTTCCAAATGAGATAGTCGCACACCCACTTCACTGCTTGCCAGATTTTCACACCCACATCCGACATTCTATGATTTGAAGTACCCCGAAATAATTCGCCAATACTTAGATTTGAAACCCCGCCAAAACCCCCACCAATCAAGGACTTTAGACCAAATGTCAAAAGCAAGTTTGCAAAAAATAAGTGAATGCTCGACCATCTCCACACAATCATCACAAATAGGACAACGAGTTGAGTGGAGATCGATAACCCTTTTATCCAACTCAATTAGAACTGGTAAACGATTTTTTCTTGCACTCGACACAAATATTTATACCTTCTTTGGAACAAAATTATTACGCAATGGTTGGAAGGAATTGGTACCTGCACATATTAATTTTGAAGTGATCAAATCGGATAGGACTTTTGTTGTAAACCGCCCGTTGGGGCACCCTCACCAACGCCACGTATCGGGACAATCACCCTTGAAAAGACACAAACTACTCAGCTTATTCCGCTCGTCGAGTTCACCAAGAGCTCGCCAGAATGGTTCTCTCGACCAAGACCACAAACCAACACGCTTAGAGCCATCCCATGATGTTCGATCATGTACCGAGACATCCAGGTTTGACTCAAAACGAGCAAGCCGCTTGAACCTGTTTTGTAGAGTAACGTCACCTAGCCATTTGTCGTTCCAAAAAAACGTTGTCATACCATCACCAACTTCTTTGGAGAAAGAGTCCACGAAGGGAACTCCAATTAATTCAAAGAAACGATTTCTTTTAGCATCTCTAAACTGTGATATGAATGATGATATTACACACACATATGTTTATTCTAAT
Organism: Rutidosis leptorrhynchoides; assembly: GCF_046630445.1. NCBI lineage: Eukaryota > Viridiplantae > Streptophyta > Magnoliopsida > Asterales > Asteraceae > Rutidosis > Rutidosis leptorrhynchoides. The sequence goes on from NC_092342.1 coordinate 29,647,896, forward strand.
GATTATCTGTATATATTCTAATGATTTCAAATTTATATTGTGATATAAAAATAGGACCTATTGCACAATATGATTAGAACTTTGTTAGTGCTTGACTGCTTTGACTAATCAGAATCAATTTAGTAAGTCAAAATTGAATTAGTTATATCGTGTATGTTGAAATTGGTTTGTGAATTATGTGATAAATCAGACTATGTGATAAATCAGGGAACGAAATTGTATCCCGATTTATCAGTCCTAGGGATGGCAATGGCCACCCGATCCGGTGGATATCCACCGGATCTACCCGCTTCATCATGGATATGGATGAACCTAAATGGATATGAATACGGATATAGATGAACCTAAATGGATATGGATATGGACATGGATGAAAAGTTTCATCCATGGATATATCCATTACCACCCGAAATACGTATACAAATACATATATATATATATATATATATATATATATATATATATATATATATATATATATATATATATATATATATATATATATATATATACTATTACAAGTTCATTTATCGTTCGATTTACATTTTGTTTTCAACCTTATAACAAAATAACTATAATATATTACAATAAAACATGTATATCTAACAAAATAAACTTACAGATTCATATTTAATTTTTTATAATCTATATCTTATAATAAATTTAACAAATTTTGTTATATCTTCGACAAAGATTACACATTTTTATGGATAGAATTAAATAATGTCATGTTATATTTATTTTTGCTATACAGTGTTTTCGTTTTAATCGCATATTACAAAATATTATAACATATTTTAAATATCCATTGGATATCCATTAACCCGCTTAATTCACTGGATATGGATATGGACAGATGACTTGAAACTAAATGGATATGGATATAGTCATATAGATGTGGATGAACAAAACTAAATGGATATGGATATGGCATCACTCAATCCATATCCGATCCATTGTCATCCCTATTTATCACGGTGTTTGTTATAGTAATTGACACCCATATTTATTCAGAAAATAGTGTTTAATTTCAATTCTCTCCAAAAAACACATATTGGTTTTATAGTAATCGTCACCCATTTAGTTTAGCATTACATCCACATATTTTTTTTTAATAATATTTGTCAGTTATAACATATTATTTAAGAGGTTCTTTTCAACAAACTTGTAATTTTAGGGGTTTTGAAGTAACGTTTTTAAAGCAAGTAACCAATGAAAGAGGCTAGAAAGATGATAAATGATCAAACCACGTGTAAATTCGTCTGAAAGTACGTAAGTGAAATATAATGTAACGTAGAAATAAAATTTGACTTAATACTGTGTATACCATACTTGTACATCAAATGAATCTGTGCACCAAACGTTTGTACCACACCTAAATATCCCAACAGAATCTTCGTTTGCCTTCATCAGAATAAACTCTTTTTCTATTTTACTTACGTTACGTATCTCTTATCTCTATTTCTATAATTTATCAATATTCATTACTATTATTTAATTTTAGTATTTTACTGTATAACTAAAAGTAAGAATCTAAACATAGTCTTTAAGATTACCTTTAAACATATTATAATATTTTTAGTTTCTTATTTATAACTCACATGAGTATATTATATCAAATTTATTTAAAAAATTACTACTATTTAAAAAAAATATACGTATTTTACAATCAATTAAGCTCAGTTCACAAAATTTAAATATAATAAGTTTAAACTAGCTCTTACTAATTATATTATTTATTTTAATATTATGTTATTTATATTTATTTATTTATTATTTATATTTTGTTACTCCGTATTACTGTATTTATACTCTAGTTATTTACGGAATTTTTAATTATTTTATTTGTATACTGTATTTATCCTCTTACTATTTTCAGTTCTACGTTTCCTGTATTTTATATAACTACCAACGACTATATATTTATCTTCTTCATCATCCTTCAGTTACAATCCAAAACCAAATTAGGGCAAATTTTTACAACAATGTCTCCACACTCAATCACCGCAATCGCTATACTAATTTTGTTCGCCGGATCTTTCTACGCTGTTGAAGTCGCCGGCGATTATGGTTCCGGTACAGAACCAGTTGAATTAGTATCAACCGTGGCTGAACAGAGGGAATTTGATTACTTCGCATTAGCTCTTCAATGGCCTCCAACTTACTGTTCATCATCCACTAAGTGCTGTGCTACAAGCGGTTGTTGCCGAGGGTAATTTACTAATTTCGTTGATCTAGTTTTGCTCATTCACTTTTACTGTTGACTTTTTATTTACTTCAATTAATTTATGTTAACTCAGTTTATGATGAACTATGAACTATGATCTCAGTTGTTTTTGGATTTTGTTATCAAAAGTCCCAAAGTGCGATTATACATGACATCCAAATTTACAGCAATTATTTTAACTAAATTATTTAATTTAATTTAATTAATTACAATTGTTAATCTTAAGTATAAAACAAAAAGTTAAAAATAGCAACTTTTGAACAGGGCCGTTATGATTATATAGAGTTTACTAGTTGTCAAGGTCAGAATACTTTCAGTATTTTTTTTATTTTTTTTAAAGGCAAGTTGTCGGCACCATCCAGAGGGGAATTAAACACCTTGACGATCATTTTCCACGCACGCACGCGCTTTCGGGAGGAAACCTGAATAGCATTGTAGGAACCGATCCTTAAACCATCCCGAGGGGCAGGCGGACCGGGTTTGAATCCTAAATGGATCCGGGAGAAAAACCCCTTTAGGGTCAATCTCGAGCTCCATATTTCAGGCAGATTGAATAAGAGGGTGAGTTGAGCGAGGCTTGAACTCACGACCTCAACCCTAGCCCCAAACACAAGGAATGGGGATACCACTCGGCTAGAAGCACGGTGGTTACTTTCAGTATTTTACAAAGGATGTCATCTTGATTCTCGTATATTGAAGTCTTTTAGTTTTTTTTTTTACGTTTTAAGTGTTCAATGTGCTTAAGTAACAATGCATTGAACGAATACTTGATGCAGTGAGTTGTCTAAAGCAAATTAGGGATAGTAAAATTTGGTTAATGTAGGATACTAGATGCTTTTAAGTGTTCAATATGAGGGCTATGATGACGAAAAACTTACTCTATACTTTTTTATGTTGTATGTTTTCCAGAGAAGATAATCCATCAGTATTCACAATCCGTAAGTTTTCTATCCAAACTCTGTATATTTTTTTGATTAATGAACACGCGAATAGTTTTTCCCCTTACTAATGTGTTGTGCCACAGATGGACTATGGCCAGACTACAATGATGGTACATGGCCATCATGTTGTTCAGGTCCTGCTTTTGACGCAAATGAGGTATCTATTACTATGACATACCTATGTTTGTTTTTTTTTTTTTTTTTTTGTCATATTTCCGTGAACTAGTTCTCATATAATCACTAAACTATAGAAATATTATGTGTTTACCATCACACTCAACGATAAGCTTAGTCATTAATATTATCCTATCAAGTATGACCAAATATAGATCTGATATGGGCATCAAAAAACGTCCACAACTTCAACTGACCATGTATTATTGCTATCCCAATCTGTAGATTTCAACGTTGCAAAGTGTATTGGACAAGTATTGGCCAACACTAAGTTGCAGTAAATCATCAACTTGCCATAACTCAAAAGGAGTGTTTTGGGCTCACGAGGTGCATTTTGCCTACAATCTTGCTCAATTTTAGCAATTTATCAATACACATAATCACAAAACTAACTAAAGTCTCCTTGTTTTCTTGTCATGCTCAATTGGGTCACGTTGATTATCAGTGGGGTAAGCATCTTCTTTCCTACTGCAGTACTATCACACTTTTACATACTAAAACTATATTACTATTCTTATGCTGTCAGTAAAAATTAAAGATTATAATTTTTATAAAAGAGTTAAAAATGGCAATTTTTTTGTCGTCCGTTTTATAATGCTTTACTTACTGCACTTTGTTAACAGAGAAGCACGGTACATGTGCCGCTCCAGTTACAGGAGATGAAACTAACTACTTCCTGACAACCATCAATTTGTATTTTAAGTATAATGTCACGGTAAGTTTTTTTATTTTATTTTATTTTTTTTAAGTGCCATAACTCATGCATTCTGTCAGGACTTCATAAAAAGATCAATTTTTTTTTTTTTTTTTTTTTTTACAATATACATTATTTGCAGGAGGTTCTTTTTGAAGCTGGATATGTGCCTTCGAATTCAGAGCAATATCCTGTAGGTGGCATCATTTCTGCCATTGAAAATGCTTTCCATACAACCCCACAGTTGATCTGTTTAAACGGTGCTTTAGAGGAAGTCCGTTTGTGTTTCACTAAGGATTTCAAGGTTCGCCACGTCTTCATTTTAATTTGAATTTTTGTATAAATCGTTAGACATCTACAGTTCTAGACTACTACTACGATTGTTATTATAGTTCGTTGAATGAGTTTTTGCTGTAAAATCCGGGCTCTTAAGATTTACTTACTCCTAACTACTTATATATTTGGACTATTTCTGATTTTTTCTTATCATTTTAATTCTTGCAGTTCCGAGATTGTGTAGGGGCAAGTGATTGTCCTGATTATGTCAGCTTACCGGAAGCGGGTAAGTTTACGCTTATGTACCAGATGTGGCTATTTCAACCTATTTACTTATGAATCTGTCGATATGGGTTATGTTTCATCACTAACGGGTCATATGAGTAAAATAAAGAATAAGCTGCCAGGGAAACATGTTAATTGGGTCAAATAATTAGAAAGCCGGCCAACGTATATTTCTAACATTAAAACTTCTAAATCATGTATAAAAACTACTGAAGTTTTCGACCGTAAACCCAACCACATAACCAAAGCATTATCCATTTTGACACCTTACCCCCGTTCCCCAAGATTTTTGGTTAAATTTTGGACAATCTTGAACTGAGTTAGTGGTGGTAGTTTTTTTTTTTTTTTTTTTTTTTTTTTTTAACCATATATCTGTTTTATGATTTCTAGTATCTTCACTGAGACTATCTTTTGCTTTTTCATTTGCAGATACGACTAGGAGTACGGGTCAATCACTTTCTGGCCATGAAACATATTAGATTATTCTTATGGATGCAATCAAAACCTCACCTTTGTATCAGTTGGTGCTCTAATTTATCGCAATAGAATACCGTTTCTTTTATCAATAAGTTATGGATACAGTGATGCTAGTAACTTCACTTGATGGTGAAGTTTCACTCTTATGCTACTTCCCATTTTTTAGGATATTCTATTCTTCTGTATCCTATCACCATATATGTACTGAATATACAGTTTATTTCATATTTAAGAGACATTTTACAGTTAGTATGGTGCTTGAATATATGTTTATATAATCTTATATATGCAAGTATGGTAGTTTTCTTTGGTAGGCAATACTACTTTTTTTGAACCATTTCAATTTTCAAGGTAGCATAATGGTTGGGGCCTTATCTCCTCGTAAGAGGTCTGAGGTTCAACCTAGCAACATATCTTGGGCTGGTCAGGGAAAAGGGCCGGAGACGGTACATGGGATGAACCGGTTTGACCGTGTACATCTGCATCTTCTGTCTAAACAAGGCAAAACCTTAGTTGCTTTGGGTCGACACTAAATAATCATCTGGTTAATTGCAGTTCGAAGGTGTAATTAACAATAAAGAATTGAAATAAGCTGAATACCTTTGTTGTATTATTTTCTTGTTACACACTGCTGTACATAACAGACCATATATATAGGTACAAAGTATGTGCTAGAGAAGGGTAACAGATAACCCTGGAAGATTCTAGTCTTGACAAACATTTAATACAACTAACAACTAACAACTCTAACACTCCCCCTCAAGCTAGAGCATAGATATTGATCATGCCCAGCTTGCCACAAAACCGACGGATACAATTCCCAGGTAATGCTTTGGTGAAAATATCGGCCAACTGTTCATTACTTTTGACATGGGGGATTTTGATAATCCCTTCTTCTAACTTTTCTCGAGTGAAATGACAGTCAACTTCTATATGCTTGGTTCTTTCATGAAAGACAGGGTTGCTCGCAATATGAATGGCTGCCTTGTTATCACACCACAAGTTCATTGGTTCGGATTGAGCAAAACCAATCTCGCCAAGAATATTACGAACCCATATAAGTTCACAGGTAGTCAGTGCCATGGCTCGATATTCAGATTCCGCGCTTGAACGAGATACCACATTCTGTTTCTTACTTTTCCAAGATACCAGATTTCCTCCAACAAAGATGCAATAACCTGTTGTAGACCGTTTAGTTGCAGGATCACCATTATAATCGGCATCAGAATACCCCTCAATGGTGTGATGACCATGATTCTGGTATAAGATACCACGACCTGGTGTACCTTTCAAGTACTTTAAGATATGAGTGACGGCATCCCAATGTGAGGTTCTTGGAGATGATAAGAACTGACTAACAACACTCACGGGAAAGGCAATATCAGGACGAGTGAGAGTAAGATAATTCAATTTGCCGACAATTCTCCGATATTTTTCTGGGTTCATGAGTAGTTCTCCGTCATCTGCCTTTAACTTTATATTCGGTATCATTGGTGCTTCACAAGTTTTTGCGCCAATCAAACCGGAATCATTGAGCACATCTAGACAATACTTTCTTTGAGATAAGAAAATGCCCATTTTGTTGCGAGAGACTTCAATACCAAGAAAATATTTCAAATGACCAAGATCTTTTGTTTGAAATTGAGTACTTAAGAATGTTTTCAACCTGTTAATTCCTTCTTTATCACTCCCAGTAATTACAATATCATCCACATACACAACAAGTAAAATGCATCCAGAGTTTGATGAAGCGAAGAATACCGAGTGGTCATGTGCACTTCTTCTTAAGCCAAAATCCCTTACCACGGCATTGAACTTCCCAAACCAGGCACGTGGGGATTGCTTCAAACGATATATTGCTTTTCGTAATCTGCATACTTTACCAGACTCCCCCTGAGCAACAAATCCAGGTGGTTGCTCCATATAAACTTCTTCCTGCAAATCTCCATGTAAAAATGCATTCTTTACATCAAGCTGATGAAGTGTCCATTGATACGTAGCAGCTAGAGAAACAAATAATCTGATAGACGTGAGTTTTTCAACGGGAGAAAAGGTCTCAGAATAATCTACCCCATATGTTTGAGCATAACCCTTAGCAACTAACCGAGCTTTCAACCGTGCTAATGAACCATCAGGATTAACCTTTATCGTGAAGACCCACTTACAACCAATTGCCTTTTTGGAAACAGGTAAGTCAACTAACGCCCAAGTGCCATTATGGTCAAGAGCATTCATTTCCTCAATCATAGCGGCACGCCATCCAGGATGAGCTAAAGCTTCACCAACCGTTTTCGGAATGGTGACAGAGTCTAGAGTATCAACAAAGGAGCGAGAAGATACGGACAATTTATCATAAGAGACAAAGGAAGCAATAGGATAAGTACATGTACGTTTACCTTTTCGAAGAGCAATGGGTAAATCTGAATCTGAATCTGAAGATTGAGTGTCGTGAATATCACCAGAAACATCTCTTGATGACTCACCGGAAGGATCTACCGACGATGATTATGGTACAGAAGCGGCATCTGATGTAGGACGGGGACGCCGACTATATACATACTGATAGTGATTAGATTGGTCGGATGGTGTGGGATCTGTAGTGGCATGTGGAGTAGGATCTGGTGTGGGATCTGGAGTCAGTACTTCTATAACATATGCCAATAAGTCATCACTATCCTCATGATTGCGAGAGGTGGATACTGGAAAGAAAGGTAATTGTTCTTGGAATGTGACATCTCGGGAAACAACATAGCGTTGAAGAGTAGGGGAAAAACATTTGTAACCTTTCTGAAGACGAGAGTATCCATGGAACACACATTTGATGGACTTAGGATCTAATTTAGTGAGGTGAGGGCGAGTATCCCGTACAAAGCAAGTACTACCAAAAATCTTTGGCTCTATCGGAAATAAAGATTTTGTGGGAAACAAAACTGAATATGGAATCTCACCATTGAGAACAACGGATGGCATTCAATTTATAAGAAAACATGCTGTTGAAACGGCGTCAGCCCAAAATGGTTTTGGAACATTCATTTGAAACAAAAGTGCTCGGGCAACTTCAAGAAGATGTCGATTTTTTCGTTCTGCAACCCCATTTTGTGCTGGTGTGTCAACACAATACGACTCGTGAATGATACCATTTTGAAGCATATATGATGAAAACGATTCGGAAAGAAATTCTTTGGCATTATCACTTCTCAAGGTTTGAACTGGAACCTGAAATTGTGTTTTTACTTCAGTAACAAATGAGCAAAAGTGAGTAAACACTTCAGACCTACTCTTCATCAAATAAAGCCATGTAACTCGAGAATAGTCATCGATAAAAGTAACAAAGTATTTAAATCCGGGTTTGGAAGTAACTGAACATGGACCCCAAACATCAGAGTGAACCAATTCAAATGGAGATAAAGCCCGTTTATTAACTCTGGGAGCTAAATGAACACGATGATGTTTAGCAAACTGACATGGCTCACAATACAGAGACGACAAGGTAGAAAACTCGGGACATAATTTCTTCATACTCTGGAGAGAAGGATGTCCCAACCGACAATGCATCTCATACGGGGATGGTGATTTAGAGCACACCAACGAACGTGGTATTCGTGTTTCGTGTTCAAGTATGTATAAGCCATCAGATACTCATCCTCTACCAATAATTTGCTTTGTCGATAGATCCTGGAAGACATAAAAACCGGGATAGAGTAAAGCAACACAATTCAAATCACGCGTGATTTTGCTAACAGATAATAAATTAAACGAAAAGTTGGGTATACTTAGAACAGATGATAATGACATTGATGGAGTAAGATTGATGGTGCCAGAACCAAGGACATGGGAAGTAGTACCATTAGCAATTGTTACATGAGATGGTTGTGATTTAAAACTCGAGAACAAATGATGATTACCTGTCATATGATCTGAAGCACCAGAATCAATGACCCATTTAGACGCTGACGATAAAAGGCATATATTAGACTTACCTGATGAAACGACCCGTCCAAATCCATCTGGACGAAGTCCATATCTAAAACGACCCATCCTAATCCATCTGGACGAAGTCCATATCGATTATAAACGATTCACAATAATTGATTTCATTGCGAGGTACTTGACCTCTGTATGATACATTTTACAAACATTGCATTCGTTTTTAAAAAGATAAACTTTTAATACATTGAAAGTTGACGGCATGCATACCATTTCATAATATATCTAAACTATAAATGACTTCATAATAATCTTGATGAACTCGACGACTCGAATGCAACGTCTTTTGAAATATGTCATGAATGACTCCAAGTAATATCTCTAATATGAGCCAATGCACAGCGAAAGATTTCTTTGATACCTGAGAATAAACATGCTTTAAAGTGTCAACCAAAAGGTTGGTGAGTTCATTAGTTTAACATAAATAATAATTTCCATCATTTTAATAGACCACAAGAATTTCATTTCCAGTTCTCATAAATATACGTCACATGCATAGAGACAAACATATCATTCATATGGATTGAACACCCGGTAACCGACGTTAACTTAATGCATAGAATATCCCCAAAATAGAACCTCTTATCTGTATAATAATCTCGAAGTACTAAAGCATTCGTACCCCGAATGGGACTTGTCAAGGTCCATAGATCTATCTTTAGGATTCGCGTCAATCAGGGGCCATTTCCCTAAATTCTTAGGTTACCAGACTTGAAGGGCGATATTCGGTTAATAATCCAGCCATAGAATGTAATTTTAAGTACTTGTGTCTATTTCGTAAAACATTTATAAAAGCAGCGCATGTATTCTCAGTCCCAAAAATATATATTGCAAAAACATTTAAAAATGGAGCAAATGAAACTCACCCTACTGTATTTTATAGTAAAAATACATATGACGGAACTGAACAATGTAGGGTTGGCCTCAGATTCACGAACCTATATCATTTATATATATATTAACACACATAATTGTAATCGAACAAATATATATTGTTAGTGCTATGATTTTTATTTTAATTTTTGTGTTTCATTAATAACTTAATTAATTACATTTATTTTGTATACTTTAAATAAATAATTATACTATAGTTTTATTATGTATGTTTTTATATGATCAATTTTTATTGTAATAACAATAATGATAATAATAATAATATATAAAAAAAATAATGATACTTATAATATTGATAATAAAAATAATGATAATAATAATAAAAATAATAATTTTAAATATAATAATAAAATCATGTTTAATAATAATAATAATAATAATAATAATAATAATAATAATAATAATAATAATAATAATAATAATAATAATAATAATAATAATAATGATAAGTTTAATAAAAATGCTAAATTTATATATAATGATAATTTTACTAAAAATGATAACTTCAATAAAAATGATAGTTTTTAATAAAAATGATAATTTTAATGATAATACAATAATAATTTAAATGATGATTTTAATAAACCTATTATTCTTAATAATAATGATAATCTTAATAAAAATGATAATTTTATTTAATCACTACTTAATTGTATTTATTTTCATCTTTACTCATAAGCGTCCTTCTAATTATACTTTTCGGTAGTAATTACCTTAACTATATTCATAATCACAACCATAATCGTTTTTATCTTAACATTAGTAATCTTAATTATATTAGTATTAATGATATCAATAATATAATAATAATTATGATATTAAATTTGGTAATAATAATAATAATAATAATAATAATAATAATAATAATAGTAATAATAATAATAATAATAATAATAATAATAATAATAATAATAATAATAATAATAATAATAATAATAATAATAATAATAATAATAATAATAATAATAATAATAATAATAATAATAATAAGAATAAGAATAAGTTTACAACCTTTGAAGAGTGAGTTCCTAAAAAAATAATGCCCTGGACCGGGCTCGAACCCAAGACCTCTCGAATACTCGCAAACACCATCAACCATCCCACCGTCCCTATTTTTCTGTTAAAACTCAATTTTAGTTTTAATTATACTATGCTTTAGTTTCATCTTCCTTTTTAACATAAACTAACATCATCATCATCCCTCTTCATCACCATGTACCATCGTCATCATCATCCTTTATCCATCATCATTACATTTAACATCATTCATGAAATCATCATACATCATTCATTAATCTCTTGTTAACATCATCGATTCGTCCTTGTCATCATAACCATCATCATTATCATGATGTATGTCATCAAAACTCACGGTTTCTAATTTTATTTCATCACCCTCATTATCCTTTATGTATCATCTTCTTCACCATTTATATCACGATCATAGACATAATCATAATCATGTACATCACCTTAATCACGATCCTTAACTACTAATATTAACCTCGTTATCACCATTATATCATCATCATTAATCTTATTATAAAATCACGATTATGTATATTACCATAATCAATTGTCTCTTCATTCCACCATCCTCATCAATTACTATCTCATTCTAATTACACTTTAATTTTGTATGAGCCAAGATTTAACCCACCACTAGTCCAATGATCTAGAAGTCCAAACTAATAATGGATCTCGGCCCATTACCCAAAATAGACTCAATAAAAACTCGGTTGTGTTAACTGTTATTGAGAAAAGAATTGTTAATCTATTCTTGTGGTACCCATACATTAATCAACTTTAATGACTTTATCTAGAAAGCAGTCAAACACAACATTATGCATTTTTCTTAGTCTATCAAGTAGCCGATTATTTAATTAACAATATGCATAAGTGGGTTAACTTGTTAGGATTGTGTCGGCCATGAAGAGAATAAATAAATACTCACTAGTAGTTCCACCTTTATCAATACTTCGCTTTATTCATCTTTGTTAATTTGAAACTGAAATGTATAACTGCAGTAGCGAAGTAGAAGTCTGTTGCGAGTAAAAGTTACAGCCTATAGTGGCTGTTATCAAAAGCAATTCAAATGGAACTAGTTGTAGACGATAGTAGTGAGTAACAGAAAAAAAGACAGAAATGGTAATCAGATGCAACAGCAGTGGGTTTTGATCAGAAAACAATTAAGGTGGTAACAGGAATAGAATATAGAAGTAGAAGCATAATGAGCGAGTAATAGTTAAAAGGGTGGTTTGTTTGATAAAGTTGATGAAGATGGTGGTGATCAGGCTGTGACGATGGTGGAAAGGTGTTCGATGATTATGGCTGCTATTAACAAAAAGGCTGATTAGTTGTTGCAGTTAGCTTATGGGTTAAGGTGGTTTAATGGAGTACTAACTACAGCTGCAAACTAGTGACTAAAACCGTAGGTGGGTGATGGTTTTAGGTGGTGGTGTGGTGGCTCTTAATTCGTACAGGCCAAACAGGAATAAGGGAAAACAAGCTACGGCAGTTTCATCCGGTTTAGAGTGATGGTTGGAGGTCATCAAGTGATGTTTAGGTTGGTGGTGGTTCGGCCAAAACAATAGCAAGTAACAGATACCGATGGATGGAATGTTGTTTTTTTTTGGGTTACTAATGATTTGAAACAGAAATAAGTTAGGAACATAGTAGCTCGCAACGCAGGCAAAACTGAAAACTAATACTCATAATTTGATCACTTTTGCATGCTTGTGGGGTGGGGTTTGAACAAAGTAATATAGAATGTGTAGGCTCGGTTGTTAATAATCAATATATAAGAAGTATTATATAGATAAGAAAGAAAGAAAAAAGTATGAATGATGATGTTTATATGTTAATGCTATATGTGCTGTAAAGTTATATGATCCAAGAAATATCATAGTAACAATTCACTAATTTGTGTCTTAATTCAAAACACGGGTACCAAATGAGAATATAATAATATTAGTACCATATAAAAATGAACGTTTTTACAGCTCAAGTCTATATAGATTAATATAAAGTGATAGTTTGTTATGAATCACAATCAACAAACAGTATCCAATTTAAATTCACGCGAACATCCTATGTCTATAGGCTACCGACACTATATTTTATAATATTTAATTTAATATAATGATAATAGAATAAGAAAATCAAAGAGTGGTAAGGAACGTGTGAAAAGAGAGATGCTAATCATCTTATTAGGTATTTTGTGCCAATACATTAAACACGAATAATATTTCGTCTAATATTTGTTTTTATTTCCTAATAATATGTAGGAGTGTTAAAATTTAAATCAATAAAGTATTTGCATTTTTAACAAACCTATAATTTACATGACCTATTAATGAATCAACATTTATTTTTTTTAGAACCACCCAAGTTTATATTTGAACTTGTTTAATATCATTAGCGATGACAACCGAATATTACAATCATTTAATATTTATATTTAGTATACTTTATATATATTCGTGTATATATATATATATATATATATATATATATATATATATATATATATATATATATATATGTATATATATATATATATATATATATATATAAATATATAACTACTTACAAATAGTTGTTCGTGAATCGTCGAGAGTAGTCGAAGGGTAATTGAGTATATAAACATAGTTCCAAAATTTTGAGATTCAACATTACAAACCTTGCTTATCGTGTCGAAATCATATAAAGATTAAGTTTAAATTTGGTCGAAAATTCCCGGGTTGTCACAGTACCTACCCGTTAAAGAAATTTCGTCCTGAAATTTGAGTGAGGTGGTCATGATTAACAATAAATACGTTTTTATGATGAATAGAGTTTTATTACCATTGAGTAATATGGATAAAACGATTCGATTACGCGAAGAGTATAAGTGAAGCTTTCACAAAAGAGTGAAATGAGAAAATAATGTTTCATCATTTCCTTTGACGTATATATGTTTTGATTTCCGGAGTTCAAGGGATTTGGAGAAAATCTTCGAAATCTAAAAGATTTGATTCTTCGGCGAGTAAGAAAATTAAGATCTCTATAATTAAATACGGTGATCTGCCTCGATTGCTCTGTCTGATATTCTCATTATAAATAAAACTTTTTTTTTTCGTTCCATTAGTTTCACCATTCCTATACTTTCTTTCTTAGTTCATACATCCAAAAGATTGTGAAAATGCTTAATCCCGTTCTAATCCTTGATATTTTCCTAATTATCATTCCTGTCATCCTTCCTTTCCATCTTCCACCAGAAAAAGCTGTTTACTATTACTAGTACCTTGGGGTGATACTATTCTTAATCCTATTGCGTCTTTATATTGTTATTCATATTAATATCCACGGTTTGTAACCTCTGTGTTGTTATTGGGCTTTATATTTTTTCTTATATTTTGGAGCTCTTTGCCTTTTTATTCTCTTCTCGACCTCTAATAACGCGAGTAATGGTTCAGAATTCGTAAGTATGGAGTTTCGAATGAACTTAATGTTCTAAACAAGAAAGAACGTAATAGCACGATTTGATTTTCAAATTTATCAAAATCACGGAAGATAGAACCATCAAGAATATTTTTTTTTGATATGCTCAGAAGTTAAGTAGAATGAAAAAGTTATGTAACATGGCACATGATGACGTTATGATCTGTGAATCATCATGTCCCATTAGAAACTCAGCATGACCAACTGTAATATAATCACGTTGATCAAGTATCATTATATTATACTAATTCATGCATCAGTTCCCAACATTACTTCAATAACATTCATATTTTAAACTCGAAAGTTTACAGAATATAGAAACTAACAGTTTCTATATGATGTTACACTGATATCATGAAGAGATTAATGATTTCAGATAAGAATAGTTATGAAAATATCTTCAGAAATATGGCGGATATTTATAATAAAAGATACGATGATATCTTGGAATTTCTAATATCGAAGGATGGTGAAGAAAATCTGTCCGCAATAGTTTGGAGTCAGAAGCAAGGTATTCGTTAATGACGTCAGCAGTTACTGAATCATTTGGATTCTTTGAAGGCAGGTTTAGTCCTTGTGATTTGTCCATAGCCTCCTTCATACTTTGCTCAATCCGTTTTCCAATTTCAAACTTTTGACTGTTACGGTTGTCTTATAGTTTCTGCTGCTTCATTCAGCCTTTTCAACATTTAAACATTTAGAGTATTGATTCACAGACTAGGTGCTTTTCAGAATTTCAGAATGGAAGATCATAATTCTAAGAGGTAAATGTTATATGTATACATATAACTTTTGATGTAGAACCGTTGCGAGACTCTCAATACAGATTTGCTAATTCCCGGTAATTGGTATGGCAATTCTTGTTACAAGATGCGGATGAGTACACGATGTGACTTAAATAGATAAATATAGTGATTTGTCGGAGAGATTTAAGCCAAGGAGCAACGAGGTTGTTGGTACGTCTGCTGGTAATATGATGAAATATAAAAGGTTCCCCGGTAACAATAAATGTGCACGCATATATATCAAGGTTATAGTAAGGCTAGTCCGACTGAAAATTCGAAGTTGACTTGATGGAGCTGTGACAAATTTGGCTAATTTGAAAAGAGTTACAATGTTATTTTTGGTTATAACAATGCCAAAGGAGCTAGCACAGACACGTGTTAAACGTTTACTCAGGTTCCGAGTGTTTTCAGGTGCATAACTGTATGCATAAATCTTTCATTCTGTAGATGAAGTGCGGTTGATTCATCCTCTCGATTGAGGTGTTTTCAAGAATCATGAAAGGTTTGAATCGCAGATTGTAATTGTCAAGATACAAATGAGGTTTAAGATGAAATCAAGTGGCAAACTTGAAGAATTGTTTAGTTTCATATGTTATAATCAATATTTTAATTTATTTTAATTGTCCAATGTTGGCAGTTCGCAGTCGATAGTCCACAGTTAACAGTCCAATAATTCATATATAGTTTAATATATAACATTCGAATTAATTAATATGTGTCGTGACCCGTGTACATGTCTCAGACTCGATCACAACTCAAACTATATATATTATTGTATAATCAACCTCAACCCTGTATAGCTAACTCCAGCATTACTGCATATAGAGTGTCTATGCTTATTCCAAATAATATATATAGATGCGTCGATATGATATGTCAAAACCTTGTATACTTGTCCCGATATTTAAAGTGCGTAAAAATAAATAACAGAAATTAAATGACGATAAATAAAGTGCGTAATGTAAATAACAGAAATTAAATGACGATAATTAAAATTGCGAGAATGTAAATTGCGATAAATAAAATGTAATCAGTTAGCTAGGAACAATTAGCTAGGAACAGTTAGTGTGGATTATTAACAAAATTTCTCATAGTTAATTTGTTTATTTCTAACAAATTTTATTTTGTCAAATGTTTTCTTCATTATGCCACTTGTTGGATTCTGATAAATCAAAATCCGAATATGAATTTGAATGAAAATGGTCATTCTGCAGTGAACGGATACGTATATCTGTGAATGTAAGTAGGATAGTAAATGATTGTTGAATCAGATTTGAAGAATGTACAGTTTAACTTATTAATGTGAAATCTAAATATTCCTCGAGTATTACCTACCCGTTAAAATATTTTCACCATTAACAGTTTGTACGAAAGAATTTTTAATTACAATCTTTATGAAAAAAAATATATATATACCTATATATTTTCTTCAGATGTAATCATGGATTTAATGAGTCAATATGATATTAAACTCATTTGATTTACCGTTAGAACTAGAATATATAATCTCTAAAACTTTAGAGATTACATAATTGCTATGTCGAACGAAGATAAATGATGTAGAACGTCATGTAGAACGATGATTATACTCGAGGTACAGAGTGAGATGTCGAAGCTGGTGATGCGGATGTTGTTGTTGGTGGTACTAGTGCTGTTGGTGCTGAGGCTGGTGATGTTACTGGTGTTGGTGATACTGTTGGTGCTTGCAAATTGTGTACCGTGCTCTCTAAAGTTAACACTCGATCTCGGAGTTCTTTAACTTCTTCTACTAACCCTGGTTGGTTATCATTGTGAGGTAGAGGTCAGATATCTTCTCTAGTTCCGTTAATGGTAGCCTCAAGACGAAAAATTCTTGCAAAAAGGGTATAAACGGTGTTGCGAATAGGTTCGTCGGTGAGCAGGTCTAGTACTCCAAGGTTAGGTGGTAGATTCGGTTCATGATATGGAGTACCTTCTTCCCTTCTCCATAGGGTGAGTATGTCGCAACCCACCCCCATTTTATCCAGTAATCACGGTAGTTGATTGGTTGGTGTGCTCCTGTCACGCTGTCTTCGGAGTCAGAGGAACGTGGTCGATTCATAGAGGCCATCTTACGCGATCACAGAAAAGATTTTTGATATGAAGAGTTTAGTGACAGCAATTGATAGTTGGATGTATTCTCAATGCATAATATGCATAGATATATATATAGTACCAGGATCTCTTAAATTACGGAGAAATTTACGAGAGATATCAGGCAAGGTCTACAGGCAAGGTCTACAGTAACAAATACGCTAAGATATGAATTGTCAGATACGCTAAGATATGAATTTTGTCTATACACTATTCATGCAGTCAAAGCAGTAAAACGTGTCTAGACTAAGAATAATGAGCAGGTAATTTCCTAAGGATGATAAGCAGATGATTTCTGATAAAAATGATAAGAAAAACTTTTGACATGCAGACACGGTCGAAGTCCAGACTCACTAATGCATCCTAACGACTATCAGTTAGACACACTAATGCAAGACCTGGTTCGCTAAGACCATCGCTCTGATACCAACTAAAACGACCCGTCCTAATCTATCTGGACGAAGTCCATATCGATTATAAATGATTCACAATAATTGATTTCATTGCGAGGTACTTGATCTCTGTATGATACATTTTACAAACATTGCATTCGTTTTTAAGAAGACAAACTTTTAATACATTAAAAGTTGACAGCATGCATACCATTTCATAATATATCTAAACTATAAATGACTTGATAATAATCTTGATGAACTCGATGACTCGAATGCAACGTCTTTTGAAATATGTCATGAATGACTCCAAGTAATATCTCTAATATGAGCCAATGCACAGCGGAAGATTTCTTTAATACCTGAGAATAAACATGCTTTAAAGTGTCAACCAAAAGGTTGGTGAGTTCATTAGTTTAACATAAATAATAATTTCCATCATTTTAATAGACCACAAGAATTTCATTTCCAGTTCTCATAAATATACGTCCCATGCATAGAGACAAAAATATCATTCATATTGATTGAACACCTGGTAACCGACGTTAACTTAATGCATAGAATATCCCCAAAACAGAACCTCTCGTCTGTATAATAATCTCGAAGTACTAAAGCATTCGTACCCTGAATGGGACTTATCAAGGTCCATATATCTATCTTTAGGATTCACGTCAATCAGGGGCCATTTCCCTAAATTCTTAGGTTACCAGACTTGAAGGGCGATATTCGGTTAATAATCCAGCCATAGAATGTAATTTTAAGTACTTGTGTCTATTTTGTAAAACATTTATAAAAGCAGCGCATGTATTCTCAGTCCCAAAAATATATATTGCAAAAGCATTTAAAAAGGGAGCAAATGAAACTCACCCTACTGTATTTTATAGTAAAAATACATATGACGGAAATGAACAATGTAGGGTTGGCCTCAGATTCACGAACCTATATCATTTATATATATATTAACACACATAATTGTAATCGAACAAATATATATTGTTAGTACTATGATTTTAATTTTAATTTTTGTGTTTCATTAATAACTTAATTAATTACATTTATTTTGTATACTTTAGATAAATAATTATAATATAGTTTTATTATGTATGTTTTTATATGATCAATTTTTATTGTAATAACAATAATGATAATAATAATAATATATATAAAAATAATGATACTTATAATAATGATAATAAAAATAATGATAATAATAATAAAAATAATAATTTTAAATATAATAATAAAATCATGTTTAATAATAATAATAATAATAATAATAGTAATAATAATAATAATAATAATAATAATAATACTAATAATAATAATAATAATAATAATAATAATAATAATAATAATAATAATAATAATAATAATAATGATAAGTTTAATAAAAATGCTAAATTTATATATAATGATAATTTTACTAAAAATGATAACTTCAATAAAAATGATAGTTTTTAATAAAAATGATAATTTTAATGATAAAACAATAATAATTTAAATGATGATTTTAATAAACCTGTTATTCTTAATAATAATGATAATCTTAATAAAAATGATAATTTTATTTAATCACTACTTAATTGTATTTATTTTCATCTTTACTCATAAGCGTCCTTCTAATTATACTTTTCAGTAGTAATTACCTTAACTATATTCATAATCACAACCATAATCATTTTTATCTTAACATTAGTAATCTTAATTATATTAGTATTAATGATATCAATAATATAATAATAATTATGATATTAAATTTGGTAATAATAATAATCATAATAATAATCATAGTTATAATAATAATAATAATAATAATAATAATAATAAAAATAATAATAATAATAATAATAATAATAATAATAATAATAATAATAGTAATAAGAATAAGTTTACAACCTTTGAAGAGTGAGTTCCTAAAAAAATAATGCCCTGGACCGGGCTCGAACCCAAGACCTCTCGAATACTTGCAAACACCATCAACCATCCCACCGTCCCTATTTTTCTATTAAAACTCGATTTTAGTTTTAATTATACTATGCTTTAGTTTCATCTTCCTTTTTAACATAAACTAACATCATCATCATCCCTCTTCATCACCATGTACCATCGTCATCATCATCCTTTATCCATCATCATTACATTTAACATCATTCATGAAATCATCATACATCATTCGTTAATCTCTTGTTAACATCATCGATTCGTCCTTGTCATCATAACCATCATCATTGTCATGATACATGTCATCAAAACTCACGGTTTCTAATTTTATTTCATCACCCTCATTATCCTTTATGTATCATCTTCTTCACCATTTATATCACGATCATAGACATAATCATAATCATGTACATCACCTTAATCATGATCCTTAACTACTAATATTAACCTCGTTATCGCCATTATATCATCATCATTAATCTTATTATAAAATCACGATTATGTATATCACCATAATCAATTCTGTCTCTTCGTTCCACCGTCCTCATCAATTACTATCTCATTCTAATTACACCTTAATTTTGTATGAGCCAAGATTTAACCCACCACTAGTCCAATGATCTAGAAGTCCAAACAAATCATGGATCTCGGCCCATTACCCAAAATAGACTCAATAAAAACTCAGTTGTTTAACTGTTATTGAGAAAAGAATTGTTAATCTATTCTTGTGGTACCCATACATTAATCAACTTTAATGACTTTATCTAGAAAGCAGTCAAACACAATATTATGCATTTTTCTTAGTCTATTAAGTAGCCGATTATTTAATTAACAATATGCATAAGTGGGTTAACTTGTTAGGATTGTGTCGGCCATGAAGAGAATAAATAAATACTCACTAGTAGTTCCACCTTTATCAATACTTCGCTTTATTCATCTTTGTTAATTTGAAACTGAAATGTATAACTGCAGTAGCGAAGTAGAAGTCTGTTGCGAGTAAAAGTTGCAGCCTATAGTGGCTATTATCAAAAGAAATTCAAATGGAACTAGTTGTAGACGATAGTAGTGAGTAACGAAAAAAAGACAGAAACGGTAATCAGATGCAACAGCAGTGGGTTTTGATCAGAAAACAATTAAGGTGGTAACAGGAATAGAATATAGAAGTAGAAGCATAATGAGCGAGTAATAGTTAAAAGGGTGGTTTGTTTGATAAAGTTGATGAAGATGGTGGTGATCGGGCTGTGACGATGGTGGAAATGTGTTCGATGATTATGGCTGCTGTTAACAAAAAGGCTGATTAGTTGTTGCAGTTAGCTTATGGGTTAAGTTGGTTTAATGGAGTACTAACTACAGCTGCAAACTAGTGACTAAAACCGTAGGTGGGTGATGGTTTTAGGTGGTGGTGTGGTGGCTCTTTATTCGTACAGGCCAAACAGGAATAAGGGAAAACAAGCTACGGCAGTTTCAGCTGGTTTAGAGTGATGGTTGGAGGTCATCAAGTGATGTTTAGGTTGGTGGTGGTTCGGCCAAAACAATAGCAAGTAACAGATACCGATGGATGGAATGTTGGTTTTTTTGGGTTACTAACGATTTGAAACAGAAAGAAGTGAGGAACATAGTAGCTCGCAACGCAGGTAAAACTGAAAACTAATACTCATAATTTGATCACTTTTGCATGCTTGTGGGGTGGGGTTTGAACAAAGTAATATAGAATGTGTAGGCTCGGTTGTTAATAATCAATATATAAGAAGTATTATATAGATAAGAAAGAAAAAAAAAAGTATGAATGATGATGTTTATATGTTAATGCTATATGTGTTGTAAAGTTATATGATCCAAGAAATATCATAGTAACAATTCACTAGTTTGTGTCTTAATTCAAAACACGGGTACCAAATGAGAATATAATAATATTAGTACTATATAAAAATGAACGTTTTTACAGCTCAAGTCTATATAGATTGTGACGATCGGTCCAAATCCATATGGATGAACACGTCATTCATTGATTTCATTACGAGGTATTTGACCTCTATGATACATTTTGTAAACATTGCATTCTTTTGAAAAGGCACACCATAAATGAATATTTAAATCAAAGGTTTTCGACATCTAATGATTTCTACATATAGACAATCACCATAAATAATAGTTTACAACAGTACTTCCATTGACAATGCAGTCAAAATAAGATACATGGTGATGATTTGGTGAATGCAACGTTTCCTTGAAAAATATGTCATGCAAGAGTCCATGCACATAGCTTGTCTAACATCTAAGCAAACATCGGAAGACTTCTAGGAAACCTGAGAATAAACATGCTAACAAGTGTCAACACAAAGGTTGGTGAGTTCATAGTTTTAGTGTTTCGTATAATCTGTATATAAAAGTGGATCACAAGATTTTAGTTGTTTCATCCAGAAATGTTTATCAATAGATTATATAAAAGTGGATCACAAGATTTCAGTTGTTTCATCCAGAAACGTTTATCAAAATATTCTATAAAAGTGGATCACAAGATTTCAGTTGTTTCATCCAGAAACGTTTATCAAAATATTCTACGAAATTGAGCACCCTGGTAACTAAACTTTAACGTATATATAATTTGTACCCTTTGTATAATCATCTTAATAATACACGCAAACCAACGTGTACGCTTCTCAAATAGCATACGTCCGTTAAAAGGCTAGTGCTCTAGCTCGGACGGGGATATCAAGCCCTATGGATCCATATACCACTATTCGCGCCCACCAGTTCTTATAACCGGCAGTTACTAGTTACCAAAGCTAAGGGATTTTCGGTTCAAACTCAGTGTAGAATTAAGTATGTACTTGTATCCATTGTGTTTAAAATAAAGTGCATGTATTCTCAGCCCAAAAATATATATTGCAAAAGCAATTAAAAAGGGAGCAAATGAAACTCACGCATATAAATCTAGTATTTTCAGTATTTATAAACAGTCGCATGTATTCTCAGCCCAAAAATATATTGAGTAAAAGGGATCATATGAAACTCACTGTTTAATATTGATATACAATATTGTAGGAAAGCATGTAGACGCATCGGAGATAATAAACACGAGGTTTGATTCACAAAAATACCCCCGAACATTACCCATAACCTCCTTGGCAATAACCCATATTTTCCTTAGCTCTAGCTCGCTCGGAAACTCGTTTTGAAAATTACTTGGACAGTACTCCGTCGTAATATTTTATGTACATTATTATTTTTGTATCGCAAAAATAATAATACTAATAATAAGATTAATAAGATTAATAATAATCTTAATAATAATAATAATAATAATAATAATAATAAATATTATACGGAGTAATATATATTTGTGTATGTGTGTTTGATTTTTCATTCGAGCAAAACACCTGAATTTATAGTACTTGGCCTGGAATCTGGAGTCATGCGACTCGCATGGAAATGGCCTTCTGGCCATGCGACTCGCATGAGGACCAGGGACAGCTCACATTGTTTTGGCTCCTAGCTTGTCGACATAATATAAAATAAATATAAATATAATATATATAATTTAAATTAATTAATTATATATTATATTAAATTCACGTGCATAGTTGACTTGTAATTTTTGTTCCGATAAGTCGTACGTTGTCACTCGACTTATGTCCCGGTTCCGGTTTTTCGAACGCCCTTTCGTACGCTGAGAAAACTTGTACTTTACGTTTCGTGAATCGTACCTTTGTCAAAATATAGTCTTAAATCATCCATAAAATATACCACTGTAGCAAAGTTACTGTAGCAAAGTCAATTTTTACTGTAGCAATTCACTGTAGCAAAGTCAATTTCACTGTAGCAAATAGTGATTTTCGAAAACACTGTAGCATTTTGAGTAATGTGGCAAATTGGAAAACACTGTAGCAAATTAGTGTTTTACTGGTTCATCTTAAACGCTTTAGTTAACTTATCTAAATATCAATCGAATCAATAAACGAATGTTACTATCGTTTATTATATATATGTATATATCTTTTTAATATACATAAATCAATTTTTAAATACACATTGGAAGTTATTTATAAATAAATTTTAATAATAAATATCTCAACTTATCATATATATTCAAATAGATATTTAAACCAATAAGTTTAATGTACGGTATCAAACAATTAATACATTGTTACTTTTTCATGTTATAGTATATATGTATCTGTTTACATATAATTGTTCGCGAATCGTCGAAAACAACCGAAGGTATTTCAAAAATTTGTAGATTCAGTTTTACAGACTTTGCTTATTGTGTCGGAAATGTTAATCATACAAAGATTAAGTTTAAATTTAGTCGAAATTTCCGGGTCATCACAGTACCTACCCGTTAAAGAAATTTCGTCCCGAAATTTGAGTGAGGTCGTCATGGCTAACAATAAAAATGTTTTCATGACGAAAATGTGTTGATAAATAGAATTTTTATCACCGTTGAATAATATGGATAAAACAATCCAATTACTCGAAGCGTATGAGAGAAGTTATCGTAATAGAGTGAAATGGAGAATAGAGATACGTTTTAACTCTTGATGTAGTAACGATTGATTTCCGGAATTTAAGCAATAGAAAATCTTCATAATCTAAATAAGATTTGATTCTTCAGAATTTGCGGAAATTAGGATTTTCTTTGATTAAATGTGTAATCTGCCTCGATTGCTATGTCTGATATTTCGCTATAAATTGACCTCTTCCGTTTCATTTATTTTCACCACTCCTACTTTCTTCTTTATTATTTCATACATCCCAACAGATTGTGAAAATGCTTAATCCAGTTCTGATTCTTGATATTTTCCTGGCTATCGTATCCTTCATTCTTCTTTTTCATCTACCACCAGAGGAAGTTATTTTCTTCTACTATTACCTTGGGGTTATAGTGTTTTTCATTCTCCCGTGTCTTTATGTTGCTATACGCATTGATATACACGGTTTGTAATTTCGGGGTTGTTATCGGGCTTTATATTCTCCATTATATTTCGGAGCTTCAAGCTTTCGTTTTCTCTTCCCGACCTTAAGTCAAACGGATAATGGTCCAGAATTCGTAGGTATGAAGTTTCAGATGAACATAAATAATGTTCTAAGAAAGAAATGGTAATAGTACAATCTGACTTGTCAAATTACCAGAATACCTCGAAAAAGACCGAATCATCAAGAAATATATTTTCTTGATATATTTAGAGATTATATAGAATGAAAGAGTTATGTAACATGGTTTATAATGAGGGTGTGATCTGTGAACCTTTGTCACGTTCCATTAGAAACTCAACATGACTTACTGTAATATAATCACGTTGATCAAGTGTCATTATATTATACTAACTCATGCTTCAGCTCCCAACACCACTTCCAAAATATTCACATTTTAAACTTGAAAGTTTCAGAATTTAGAAACTAAAATAGTTTCTTTTATGATGTAACACAGATATCGTAAGGAGAAAATTGATTTTCGATACGAATGATTATGAAATTATCTCCAGAAATTTGGAGGATATTTATAATGAAAGATACGATGATATCTTAGAATTTCTAATATCAGCGGATGATAAAGAATATTGTCCGCAAGGGTTTAGATTCGGAAGCAAGGTATTCGTTAATGGCTTCAGCAGATACTGAATCATTTGGATTCTTTGAAGGCAGATTTCGTCCTTGTGATTTATCCACAGCCTCTTTCATACTTTGCTCAATCCGTTTTTCAGTTCCAAACTTTCTCTTTTTCTGAACTTTTCCAACACACTATCCTTTATCATCAAACTTTTTACTGTTAAGGTCGTTTACAATTTTTGCTGCTTCATCAGCGTTTTTCAAGATTTCGAGAACTAGTTCGTAGTTTAAGGTGTTTTTCAGAAACTTCTCATTCGAAATCTATAAGTCTAGAAGATCGATGTTATCTATATATAACTGTTGGCGTAGAATTGCTGCGAAATTCGAAATACAAATTGCTAATTCCAGGTAGTTGGAACGGCAACTATTGTTACAAGATGTGGATGAGTACATGATAGGGTTTCAATGAATAATTATAGTGATTTTTTGAAGAAACTTAAGTCACAGATTAATGAAGTTGCTGGTAAATTTACTACTAATGTGGTGGAACATGAAAGGTTCCCCAGTAACAAGAACATATATGTCAAGGTTACAATAAAGTTAATCTGAAAATTCAAAGTTGACTGGTTGGAAGTGTGATGAAAATTGATATCTTGAAAAGAATTGCAAGATTATTTTCGGTATTAACAACATTAAAGGATCTTGCACAGTTTTGAAGTCAAAGTATAGCTTTAAAAAATGTAGAGATCTAAAAATGATGTCACCGGTTCAGAGTTATGACTTGGATTCTGATCCGTCAATATCAGAATATGTAATTGAATTTGTATGAAAATGATTGTATATCATTGTGAGTATTGTTAATAATTTTTGAATCAAAGTTGAAGAATGTACAGTGTAACATATTAATTGCAAACTTAAATATTTCCCGGGTATTACCTACCCGTTAAAAAAAATTCACAATTAATACTTTGTACAAAGAATTTTCGTTACAGTCTTTATGAAAATATCTGTATGTATATTTTCTTCAGATGTAATACAGATTTAATGAGTTAATATCATATTAAGCTCATTTGATTTTTGGCTTGAATTAGAAATGAATAATCTCCAAAACATTAGAGATTACCTAATCTTCGCGGAGTATTTCACTAATGAAATCAATACTTCATTATTTATTCTTATTGATATTCCTCGGTGAAGGATGTTGATGCTCGTGGAATTTTTGTGAACCTTACAAGGCACAGATGATGTTTTCTGGAAAGTTTCGAGTACATCGAAAATGAAAATGTAAAATCAATTATGTAATTGAATAATACACTTGGTTTATTAGGAAATGGAATTTATTGAGTTGAAACAGAGATTGTAGTTAACGATTGTTAAGTCATTAACGAAGGATGTATAGCATATTAGTAACATGAACTAACCGAGTAGTACCTACCAGTTATGATTCACATGTAATAGCTTAGTACGAAAAGATTTATTTTGTTTTCAAATTTCACACATATATATATATATATTTATATATATAAAATATACATATAATTTCTTCAGGGAAAATGAGTTAATACTTCATAACTCGTTGATACAATATACGCGTTGTTGATTTGTGATGATGTTGGTGATTATGAAATTGGCAGAACTTGTAGTGCTACAGGTTTTGCCGGTGTTGGTGATACTGACGATACTGTTGATGCTGCTGGTAAAACAAGTCTAGCTTGTAAATCGTGCACCATTCCGGTCAGGGTTTCTACTCTTCCTTCTATCATTTCGGTCCACTCATCTGATTTACGGTTACGGTTGGAATAGATTATCTCTAAGACTTTAGAGATTACATAATTGCCGCAAAATATTTCTCCAATGAAGTTATGAATTAATACTTCATCGGTTATTGTTGTTGGTACTCCTTGGTATCTATGGTGCGTATGGCATTGATGTTCGAGGTACATGTTGTGATATTGAGGCTTGCGGTGCGGATGTTGTTGGTGGTGGTAATGGTACTGTTGGTGTTGTTGTCGGTGGTACTGTTGATGCCGGTGATTCTGCTGGTGCTTGTAACCTTTGCACCATATCCTCCAAAGCCACTACCCGGGCGCGAAGCTCGTTGACTTCTTCTACTACACCGGGATGATTGGTGGTTCGGATGAGCGGATGAATAAGATCCAGGATTTGAGAGAGTATATGATCATGACGAGATATTCTGGAGATGAGAGAGAAAATGGTGTTACGAACAGGTTCGCCGGTAAGTGCTTCAGGTTCTTCGCCAAGAGGGCAATGTGGTGGTTGGAAGGGATCGCCTTCTTCTTGTCTCCAATAATTAAGTAGGCTACGAACCCATCCCCAATTCATCCAGAATAGATGATGGCTAATTGGTTGATCCATTCCGGTTACACTGTCTTCAGAATTCAGGTGAATATCCATATCGGAATAGCTGTCAGAGTTTAAGGAATTTGAACTAGATACGGGATCCATCTTGTATAATTAGGGAGATGATTTTTGATATGAATTAGATTATAGAATTTAGTTTGGTATTCTTCAATACATAATTTACATATGTATATATAATACCAAATTCCATAAATCACGGAGAAATTTTCGAAAGATGTCAGGAAAAGTTTACAGTAACAGATACGCTAAGATATGAATTTTTGTCTATACACTATTTATGCAATAAATGCAGGAAAACGTGTCTAGACTTAAGAATGATAAACATGTAATTTCCGACAAGAAATGATAAGCAAAACGTTTAACATGCAGACACAGTCGAAGTCCAGACTTACTAATGCATACTAACAACTATCAGTTAGACACACTCATGCAAGACCTGGTTCGCTAGGACCAACGCTCTGATACCAACTGTGACGATCGGTCCAAATCCATATGGATGAACACGTCATTCATTGATTTCATTGCGAGGTATTTGACCTCTATGATACATTTTGTAAACATTGCATTCTTTTGAAAAGGCACACCATAAATGAATATTTAAATCAAAGGTTTTCGACATCTAATGATTTCTACATATAGACAATCACCATAAATAATAGTTTACAACAGTACTTCCATTGACAATGCAGTCAAAATAAGATACATGGTGATGATTTGGTGAATGCAACGTTTCCTTGAAAAATATGTCATGCAAGACTCCATGCACATAGCTTGTCTAACATCTAAGCAAACATCGGAAGACTTCTAGGAAACCTGAGAATAAACATGCTAACAAGTGTCAACACAAAGGTTGGTGAGTTCATAGTTTTAGTGTTTCGTATAATCTGTATATAAAAGTGGATCACAAGATTTTAGTTGTTTCATCCAGAAATGTTTATCAATAGATTATATAAAAGTGGATCACAAGATTTCAGTTGTTTCATCCAGAAACGTTTATCAAAATATTCTATAAAAGTGGATCACAAGATTTCAGTTGTTTCATCCAGAAACGTTTATCAAAATATTCTACGAAATTGAGCACCCTGGTAACTAAACTTTAACGTATATATAATTTGTACCCTTTGTATAATCATCTTAATAATACACGCAAACCAACGTGTACGCTTCTCAAATAGCATACGTCCGTTAAAAGGCTAGTGCTCTAGCTCGGACGGGGATATCAAGCCCTATGGATCCATATACCACTATTCGCGCCCACCAGTTCTTATAACCGGCAGTTACTAGTTACCAAAGCTAAGGGATTTTCGGTTCAAACTCAGTGTAGAATTAAGTATGTACTTGTATCCATTGTGTTTAAAATAAAGTGCATGTATTCTCAGCCCAAAAATATATATTGCAAAAGCAATTAAAAAGGGAGCAAATGAAACTCACGCATATAAATCTAGTATTTTCAGTATTTATAAACAGTCGCATGTATTCTCAGCCCAAAAATATATTGAGTAAAAGGGATCATATGAAACTCACTGTTTAATATTGATATACAATATTGTAGGAAAGCATGTAGACGCATCGGAGATAATAAACACGAGGTTTGATTCACAAAAATACCCCCGAACATTACCCATAACCTCCTTGGCAATAACCCATATTTTCCTTAGCTCTAGCTCGCTCGGAAACTCGTTTTGAAAATTACTTGGACAGTACTCCGTCGTAATATTTTATGTACATTATTATTTTTGTATCGCAAAAATAATAATACTAATAATAAGATTAATAAGATTAATAATAATCTTAATAATAATAATAATAATAATAATAATAATAAATATTATACGGAGTAATATATATTTGTGTATGTGTGTTTGATTTTTCATTCGAGCAAAACACCTGAATTTATAGTACTTGGCCTGGAATCTGGAGTCATGCGACTCGCATGGAAATGGCCTTCTGGCCATGCGACTCGCATGAGGACCAGGGACAGCTCACATTGTTTTGGCTCCTAGCTTGTCGACATAATATAAAATAAATATAAATATAATATATATAATTTAAATTAATTAATTATATATTATATTAAATTCACGTGCATAGTTGACTTGTAATTTTTGTTCCGATAAGTCGTACGTTGTCACTCGACTTATGTCCCGGTTCCGGTTTTTCGAACGCCCTTTCGTACGCTGAGAAAACTTGTACTTTACGTTTCGTGAATCGTACCTTTGTCAAAATATAGTCTTTTACTGTAGCAATTCACTGTAGCAAAGTCAATTTCACTGTAGCAAATAGTGATTTTCGAAAACACTGTAGCATTTTGAGTAATGTGGCAAATTGGAAAACACTGTAGCAAATTAGTGTTTTACTGGTTCATCTTAAACGCTTTAGTTAACTTATCTAAATATCAATCGAATCAATAAACGAATGTTACTATCGTTTATTATATATATGTATATATCTTTTTAATATACATAAATCAATTTTTAAATACACATTGGAAGTTATTTATAAATAAATTTTAATAATAAATATCTCAACTTATCATATATATTCAAATAGATATTTAAACCAATAAGTTTAATGTACGGTATCAAACAATTAATACATTGTTACTTTTTCATGTTATAGTATATATGTATCTGTTTACATATAATTGTTCGCGAATCGTCGAAAACAACCGAAGGTATTTCAAAAATTTGTAGATTCAGTTTTACAGACTTTGCTTATTGTGTCGGAAATGTTAATCATACAAAGATTAAGTTTAAATTTAGTCGAAATTTCCGGGTCATCACAGTACCTACCCGTTAAAGAAATTTCGTCCCGAAATTTGAGTGAGGTCGTCATGGCTAACAATAAAAATGTTTTCATGACGAAAATGTGTTGATAAATAGAATTTTTATCACCGTTGAATAATATGGATAAAACAATCCAATTACTCGAAGCGTATGAGAGAAGTTATCGTAATAGAGTGAAATGGAGAATAGAGATACGTTTTAACTCTTGATGTAGTAACGATTGATTTCCGGAATTTAAGCAATAGAAAATCTTCATAATCTAAATAAGATTTGATTCTTCAGAATTTGCGGAAATTAGGATTTTCTTTGATTAAATGTGTAATCTGCCTCGATTGCTATGTCTGATATTTCGCTATAAATTGACCTCTTCCGTTTCATTTATTTTCACCACTCCTACTTTCTTCTTTATTATTTCATACATCCCAACAGATTGTGAAAATGCTTAATCCAGTTCTGATTCTTGATATTTTCCTGGCTATCGTATCCTTCATTCTTCTTTTTCATCTACCACCAGAGGAAGTTATTTTCTTCTACTATTACCTTGGGGTTATAGTGTTTTTCATTCTCCCGTGTCTTTATGTTGCTATACGCATTGATATACACGGTTTGTAATTTCGGGGTTGTTATCGGGCTTTATATTCTCCATTATATTTCGGAGCTTCAAGCTTTCGTTTTCTCTTCCCGACCTTAAGTCAAACGGATAATGGTCCAGAATTCGTAGGTATGAAGTTTCAGATGAACATAAATAATGTTCTAAGAAAGAAATGGTAATAGTACAATCTGACTTGTCAAATTACCAGAATACCTCGAAAAAGACCGAATCATCAAGAAATATATTTTCTTGATATATTTAGAGATTATATAGAATGAAAGAGTTATGTAACATGGTTTATAATGAGGGTGTGATCTGTGAACCTTTGTCACGTTCCATTAGAAACTCAACATGACTTACTGTAATATAATCACGTTGATCAAGTGTCATTATATTATACTAACTCATGCTTCAGCTCCCAACACCACTTCCAAAATATTCACATTTTAAACTTGAAAGTTTCAGAATTTAGAAACTAAAATAGTTTCTTTTATGATGTAACACAGATATCGTAAGGAGAAAATTGATTTTCGATACGAATGATTATGAAATTATCTCCAGAAATTTGGAGGATATTTATAATGAAAGATACGATGATATCTTAGAATTTCTAATATCAGCGGATGATAAAGAATATTGTCCGCAAGGGTTTAGATTCGGAAGCAAGGTATTCGTTAATGGCTTCAGCAGATACTGAATCATTTGGATTCTTTGAAGGCAGATTTCGTCCTTGTGATTTATCCACAGCCTCTTTCATACTTTGCTCAATCCGTTTTTCAGTTCCAAACTTTCTCTTTTTCTGAACTTTTCCAACACACTATCCTTTATCATCAAACTTTTTACTGTTAAGGTCGTTTACAATTTTTGCTGCTTCATCAGCGTTTTTCAAGATTTCGAGAACTAGTTCGTAGTTTAAGGTGTTTTTCAGAAACTTCTCATTCGAAATCTATAAGTCTAGAAGATCGATGTTATCTATATATAACTGTTGGCGTAGAATTGCTGCGAAATTCGAAATACAAATTGCTAATTCCAGGTAGTTGGAACGGCAACTATTGTTACAAGATGTGGATGAGTACATGATAGGGTTTCAATGAATAATTATAGTGATTTTTTGAAGAAACTTAAGTCACAGATTAATGAAGTTGCTGGTAAATTTACTACTAATGTGGTGGAACATGAAAGGTTCCCCAGTAACAAGAACATATATGTCAAGGTTACAATAAAGTTAATCTGAAAATTCAAAGTTGACTGGTTGGAAGTGTGATGAAAATTGATATCTTGAAAAGAATTGCAAGATTATTTTCGGTATTAACAACATTAAAGGATCTTGCACAGTTTTGAAGTCAAAGTATAGCTTTAAAAAATGTAGAGATCTAAAAATGATGTCACCGGTTCAGAGTTATGACTTGGATTCTGATCCGTCAATATCAGAATATGTAATTGAATTTGTATGAAAATGATTGTATATCATTGTGAGTATTGTTAATAATATTTGAATCAAAGTTGAAGAATGTACAGTGTAACATATTAATTGCAAACTTAAATATTTCCCGGGTATTACCTACCCGTTAAAAAAAATTCACAATTAATACTTTGTACAAAGAATTTTCGTTACAGTCTTTATGAAAATATCTGTATGTATATTTTCTTCAGATGTAATACAGATTTAATGAGTTAATATCATATTAAGCTCATTTGATTTTTGGCTTGAATTAGAAATGAATAATCTCCAAAACATTAGAGATTACCTAATCTTCGCGGAGTATTTCACTAATGAAATCAATACTTCATTATTTATTCTTATTGATATTCCTCGGTGAAGGATGTTGATGCTCGTGGAATTTTTGTGAACCTTACAAGGCACAGATGATGTTTTCTGGAAAGTTTCGAGTACATCGAAAATGAAAATGTAAAATCAATTATGTAATTGAATAATACACTTGGTTTATTAGGAAATGGAATTTATTGAGTTGAAACAGAGATTGTAGTTAACGATTGTTAAGTCATTAACGAAGGATGTATAGCATATTAGTAACATGAACTAACCGAGTAGTACCTACCAGTTATGATTCACATGTAATAGCTTAGTACGAAAAGATTTATTTTGTTTTCAAATTTCACACATATATATATATATATTTATATATATAAAATATACATATAATTTCTTCAGGGAAAATGAGTTAATACTTCATAACTCGTTGATACAATATACGCGTTGTTGATTTGTGATGATGTTGGTGATTATGAAATTGGCAGAACTTGTAGTGCTACAGGTTTTGCCGGTGTTGGTGATACTGACGATACTGTTGATGCTGCTGGTAAAACAAGTCTAGCTTGTAAATCGTGCACCATTCCGGTCAGGGTTTCTACTCTTCCTTCTATCATTTCGGTCCACTCATCTGATTTACGGTTACGGTTGGAATAGATTATCTCTAAGACTTTAGAGATTACATAATTGTCGCAAAATATTTCTCCAATGAAGTTATGAATTAATACTTCATCGGTTATTGTTGTTGGTACTCCTTGGTATCTATGGTGCGTATGGCATTGATGTTCGAGGTACATGTTGTGATATTGAGGCTTGCGGTGCGGATGTTGTTGGTGGTGGTAATGGTACTGTTGGTGTTGTTGTCGGTGGTACTGTTGATGCCGGTGATTCTGCTGGTGCTTGTAACCTTTGCACCATATCCTCCAAAGCCACTACCCGGGCGCGAAGCTCGTTGACTTCTTCTACTACACCGGGATGATTGGTGGTTCGGATGAGCGGATGAATAAGATCCAGGATTTGAGAGAGTATATGATCATGACGAGATATTCTGGAGATGAGAGAGAAAATGGTGTTACGAACAGGTTCGCCGGTAAGTGCTTCAGGTTCTTCGCCAAGAGGGCAATGTGGTGGTTGGAAGGGATCGCCTTCTTCTTGTCTCCAATAATTAAGTAGGCTACGAACCCATCCCCAATTCATCCAGAATAGATGATGGCTAATTGGTTGATCCATTCCGGTTACACTGTCTTCAGAATTCAGGTGAATATCCATATCGGAATAGCTGTCAGAGTTTAAGGAATTTGAACTAGATACGGGATCCATCTTGTATAATTAGGGAGATGATTTTTGATATGAATTAGATTATAGAATTTAGTTTGGTATTCTTCAATACATAATTTACATATGTATATATAATACCAAATTCCATAAATCACGGAGAAATTTTCGAAAGATGTCAGGAAAAGTTTACAGTAACAGATACGCTAAGATATGAATTTTTGTCTATACACTATTTATGCAATAAATGCAGGAAAACGTGTCTAGACTTAAGAATGATAAACATGTAATTTCCGACAAGAAATGATAAGCAAAACGTTTAACATGCAGACACAGTCGAAGTCCAGACTTACTAATGCATACTAACAACTATCAGTTAGACACACTCATGCAAGACCTGGTTCGCTAGGACCAACGCTCTGATACCAACTGTGACGATCGGTCCAAATCCATATGGATGAACACGTCATTCATTGATTTCATTGCGAGGTATTTGACCTCTATGATACATTTTGTAAACATTGCATTCTTTTGAAAAGGCACACCATAAATGAATATTTAAATCAAAGGTTTTCGACATCTAATGATTTCTACATATAGACAATCACCATAAATAATAGTTTACAACAGTACTTCCATTGACAATGCAGTCAAAATAAGATACATGGTGATGATTTGGTGAATGCAACGTTTCCTTGAAAAATATGTCATGCAAGACTCCATGCACATAGCTTGTCTAACATCTAAGCAAACATCGGAAGACTTCTAGGAAACCTGAGAATAAACATGCTAACAAGTGTCAACACAAAGGTTGGTGAGTTCATAGTTTTAGTGTTTCGTATAATCTGTATATAAAAGTGGATCACAAGATTTTAGTTGTTTCATCCAGAAATGTTTATCAATAGATTATATAAAAGTGGATCACAAGATTTCAGTTGTTTCATCCAGAAACGTTTATCAAAATATTCTATAAAAGTGGATCACAAGATTTCAGTTGTTTCATCCAGAAACGTTTATCAAAATATTCTACGAAATTGAGCACCCTGGTAACTAAACTTTAACGTATATATAATTTGTACCCTTTGTATAATCATCTTAATAATACACGCAAACCAACGTGTACGCTTCTCAAATAGCATACGTCCGTTAAAAGGCTAGTGCTCTAGCTCGGACGGGGATATCAAGCCCTATGGATCCATATACCACTATTCGCGCCCACCAGTTCTTATAACCGGCAGTTACTAGTTACCAAAGCTAAGGGATTTTCGGTTCAAACTCAGTGTAGAATTAAGTATGTACTTGTATCCATTGTGTTTAAAATAAAGTGCATGTATTCTCAGCCCAAAAATATATATTGCAAAAGCAATTAAAAAGGGAGCAAATGAAACTCACGCATATAAATCTAGTATTTTCAGTATTTATAAACAGTCGCATGTATTCTCAGCCCAAAAATATATTGAGTAAAAGGGATCATATGAAACTCACTGTTTAATATTGATATACAATATTGTAGGAAAGCATGTAGACGCATCGGAGATAATAAACACGAGGTTTGATTCACAAAAATACCCCCGAACATTACCCATAACCTCCTTGGCAATAACCCATATTTTCCTTAGCTCTAGCTCGCTCGGAAACTCGTTTTGAAAATTACTTGGACAGTACTCCGTCGTAATATTTTATGTACATTATTATTTTTGTATCGCAAAAATAATAATACTAATAATAAGATTAATAAGATTAATAAGATTAATAATAATCTTAATAATAATAATAATAATAATAATAATAATAAATATTATACGGAGTAATATATATTTGTGTATGTGTGTTTGATTTTTCATTCGAGCAAAACACCTGAATTTATAGTACTTGGCCTGGAATCTGGAGTCATGCGACTCGCATGGAAATGGCCTTCTGGCCATGCGACTCGCATGAGGACCAGGGACAGCTCACATTGTTTTGGCTCCTAGCTTGTCGACATAATATAAAATAAATATAAATATAATATATATAATTTAAATTAATTAATTATATATTATATTAAATTCACGTGCATAGTTGACTTGTAATTTTTGTTCCGATAAGTCGTACGTTGTCACTCGACTTATGTCCCGGTTCCGGTTTTTCGAACGCCCTTTCGTACGCTGAGAAAACTTGTACTTTACGTTTCGTGAATCGTACCTTTGTCAAAATATAGTCTTAAATCATCCATAAAATATACCACTGTAGCAAAGTTACTGTAGCAAAGTCAATTTTTACTGTAGCAATTCACTGTAGCAAAGTCAATTTCACTGTAGCAAATAGTGATTTTCGAAAACACTGTAGCATTTTGAGTAATGTGGCAAATTGGAAAACACTGTAGCAAATTAGTGTTTTACTGGTTCATCTTAAACGCTTTAGTTAACTTATCTAAATATCAATCGAATCAATAAACGAATGTTACTATCGTTTATTATATATATGTATATATCTTTTTAATATACATAAATCAATTTTTAAATACACATTGGAAGTTATTTATAAATAAATTTTAATAATAAATATCTCAACTTATCATATATATTCAAATAGATATTTAAACCAATAAGTTTAATGTACGGTATCAAACAATTAATACATTGTTACTTTTTCATGTTATAGTATATATGTATCTGTTTACATATAATTGTTCGCGAATCGTCGAAAACAACCGAAGGTATTTCAAAAATTTGTAGATTCAGTTTTACAGACTTTGCTTATTGTGTCGGAAATGTTAATCATACAAAGATTAAGTTTAAATTTAGTCGAAATTTCCGGGTCATCACATAGATTAATATAAAGTGATAGTTTGTTATGAATCACAATCAACAAACAGTATCCAATTTAAATTCACGCGAACATCCTATGTCTATAGGCTACCGACACTATATTTTATAATATTTAATTTAATATAATGATAATAGAATAAGAAAATGAAAGAGTGATAAGGAACGTGTGAAAAGAGAGATGCTAATCATCTTATTAGGTATTTTGTGCCAATACATTAAACACGAATAATATTTCGTCTAATATTTGTTTTTATTTCCTAATAATATGTATGGAGTGTTAAAATTTAAATCAATAAAGTATTTTCATTTTTAACAAACCTATAATTTACATGACCTATTAATGAATCAACATTTATTTTTTTTTTAGAACCACCCAAGTTTATATTTGAACTTGTTTAATATCATTAGCGATGACAACCGAATATTACAATCATTTAATATTTATATTTAGTATACTTTATATATATATATATATATATATATATATATATATATATATATATATATATATATATGTAACTACTTATAAATAGTTGTTCGTGAATCGTCGAGAGTAGTCGAAGGGTAATTGAGTATATAAACATAGTTCCAAAATTTTGAGATTCAACATTACAAACCTTGCTTATCGTGTCGAAATCATATAAAGATTAAGTTTAAATTTGGTCGGAAATTCCCGGGTCGTCACAATATCGATTACAAACGATTCACAATAGTTGATTACATCGCGAGGTACTTGACCTCTATATGATACATTTTACAAACATTGCATTCGTTTTTAAAAGACAAACTTGCTTTACATCGAAAAATTGACGGCATGCATACCATTTCATAATATATCCAACTATAATTGACTTAATAATAATCTTGATGAACTCGACGACTCGAATGCAACGTCTTTTGAAATATGTCATGCATGACTCCAAGTAATATCTCTAATACGAGCAAAAGCACAGCGGAAGATTTCTTTCATACCTGAGAATAAACATGATTTAAAGTGTCAACCAAAAGGTTGGTGAGTTCATTAGTTTAACATAAATAATCATTTCCATCATTTTAATAGACCACAAGATTTTCATTTTCAGTTCTCATAAATATACGTCCCATGCATAGAGACAAAAATATCATTCATATGGATTGAACACCTGGTAACCGACATTAACAAAATGCATATAAGAATATCCCCTATCATTCTGGGAAATCCTTCAGACATGATAAAACAACATCGAAGTACTAAAGAATCCGGTACTTTGGATGGGGTTCGTTAGGCCCAATAGATCTATCTTTAGGATTCGCGTCAATTAGTAGACTGGTTTACTAATTCTTAGGTTACCAAGCAAAAGGGGCATATTCGGCTTCGATCATTCAACCATATAATGTAGTTTCGATTACTTGTGTCTATTTCGTAAAATATTTATAAAAGCAGCGCATGTATTCTCTGTCCCAAAAATATATATTGCAAAAGCATTTAAAAAGGGAGCAAATGAAACTCACATAATGTATTTTGTAGTAAAAATACATATGACTATATTGAACAACTGAACAATGCAGGGTTGGCCTCGGATTCACGAACCTATATCATTTGTATATATATTAAAACATATATTTGTAATTGAACAATTTAATGTTTATATCTTATTTATCTTTTGTATATATATATATATATATATATATATATATATATATATATATATATATATATTCAATTTGTGTATATATTCAAATTTCTTATTATCCATATAATTACATTAATATATATATATATATATATATATATATATATATATATATATATATATATATATATATGTCTGATTAGTATTATATATAAAATAGATATTAATTTGTTATATATGTATATTTATGTAAAAGTCATTGATATCATTAGTACATACTTATATGTATTGTTACTTATAAATGTTTTTATATACATAATATTTATTTGGTAAAATAATATTAATAATAGTAATGAAAATTGTATCTGATTATAATGATAATAACAATACTAATAATAATAATAATAATATTTATAGCAAATTTTATTACTAATAATAGTTAGGATAATAATTCTTAATAATATAATAATAATGATACTCATATTATCAATATTACTACTTATAATTATCTAATTATATTGATCATAATGATATTGACAATAATAATACATAATGATAATGCTAATAAATTTAGAATGATATTAATACTAATATTTATGAAAATAATAGTAACTTATATTATTTCCATAACAATAATAATAATATTCATAATTGTATCTAATATTATGATAATAAATGATAATTCTTATATATACACTTATGTTAATAATAATACTAGTAGTATTTATAATACATGTAATAATTATAATAATTAACAAGTACAAAACTAATAATAACCATAACAATAACAATCTATAATAATAATAATAATTAATAATAATAATCTTCTATACTATACATTATAATAAAGTCACTATTGAGATATCACTTTTTTGAATTTTTAATTGTGACCATCCGATCATTAAAAAGACCTTCAATACCCCTAATCAACCACCATTAGATCATCTAAAAGTAAGGTATAACTCAATAATTAAAATTTGTCATTTCTTTCCACTTCTACCCTTACACAATTAAGCGGAAGGGGTTTACACATTAAACAGAATTGATCCAATCTACAAATTCACAGAAAAAACCCTACATCAATGGCGATTACACAAAATGTCAATTGACTAATTCATAAAAAACCCTAAATCAATAGCGATTACACAAAATCTCCTACCATATACACTAAATCGCTACAATTAAACAAAGCCCTAAATTCCAATTATTCAGAACCGATCAAGTCTGGTTAATCCGTTGTTGAACAGGTATGTCGTGGTTCATCATAACAAAATTTCATTAAAGAGTTAATTATTTTATTATTTTCAAATTTCTGTATATATATTGTTTACAACATGATTGAAATTACAGTTCTTTATGTAGAGACCCGTCCTAATCCATCCGGACAAAGTCCATATCGATTACAAACGATTCACAATAGTTGGTTACATCGCGAGGTACTTGACCTCTATATGATACATTTTACAAACATTGCATTCGTTTTTGAAAAGACACTCTTTCATTATAACGAAAGTTGACGGCATGCATACCAATTCATAATACATCTACTATAATTGACTTAATAATAATCTTGATGAACTCAACGACTCGAATGTAACGTCTTTTGAAATATGCCATGAATGACTCCAAATAATATCTTTAAAATGAGCAATTGCACAGCGGAAGATTTCTTTCGTACCTGAGAATAAACATGCTTTAAAGTGTTAACCAAAAGGTTGGTGAGTTCATTAGTTTAACATAAATAATCATTTCATAATTTAATAGACCACAAGATTTCATATTTCGATTTCTCATAAATATACGTCCCATGCACAGAGACAAAAGTACCATTCATATGGATTGAACACCTGGTAACCGACATTCACAATATGTATATAAGAATATCCCCATCATTCCGGGATCCTCCTTCGGACATGATATAAATTTCGAAGTACTAAAGCATCCGATACTTTGGATGGGGCTTGTTGAGCCCGATAGATCTATCTTTAGGATTCGCGTCAATTAGGGTGTCTGTTCCCTAATTCTTAGATTACCAGACTTAATAAAAAGGGGCATATTCAATTTCGATAATTCAACCATAGAATGTAGTTTCACGTACTTGTGTCTATTTTGTAAATCATTTATAAAAATAGCGCATGTATTCTCAGTCCCAAAAATATATATAGCAAAAGCATTTAAAAAGGGAATAATGAAACTCACATAATGTATTTTGTAGTAAAAATACATATGATGACACTGAATAACTGAACAATGCAGGGTTGGCCTCGGATTCACGAACCTATAACATTCATACATATATTAAAATATATAATCGTAATCGAACAGGTTTATATATATTATCTTGAATTATTTATTATACTTATTTCAGTTGGTGTATATATTCAAATGTTTAATATTTATATAGGTATATAGATATAATATCTGATTAGTATTTTAATAAAAATACCTAACATGTTATATATGAATATTTATGTAAACTTTGTTAATCTGATTAAGAACATACTTAAAATCTTAATAATATCCTTAAAACTTTTATTTTCATATACGTAATTATTTTTAGTAATATTGATATAGATAATGCTAATGATAATAATTATGATAGTTTTAATGAAAACAAAATAATAGTTTTTGGTAAAACTAATCATAGTAATTAATAATAATAATAAATATAATAATAATAATAATAACTATAATAATATTAATAAAACTTATAATGATAATAGAAAACTTATTGATAATGATATTATTAATAATCATACTACTTAATATTATTACTTATAATGATTCTAATATTGGTAGTAACAATAATCATAATAGTAATAAAAAATAATAATAATAGAAGTAAGAAATAATAAGGTATACCCTTTTTAAAATCCGTCCAAAAAAGAATTGCCCAGCACCGGACTCAAACCCGAGACCTCTCGCTCATTGGTAACACCCTCAACCATCCATCTAACCTCATCTTTCTGTTTTGAATCTTAACCTAAACTATTTACCCGTTATTTCCGTTTCTTCACCTCCTTCCCCATCTTAATCGACCAAAGACCCCAATAATCATGTTATGAGTACTAATCTTAATTCAGTGTTTAACATTTAACAGAAACGACTCTATTGATAATTGTTTAACTAACAGATAACATAGTATAAAAAAAAATTTACGCGTAACAGACATGTTAATGTCACGAAGAACTCAAATTCGAATATCAAATTCTAGGTCGTTACAGAACATGTTTACAACACGAAATATTTTTCAAATCGTTCCTTTAATCTTTCTCTAACATCAATTGAACCTAACTCTTTACAGAAAATTCGAATTTAATCAAGAGTAAAAGGTTGACTTTTTGTAAAATAAATTTTGACTCGTGAATTGAAATTCGATAGGAAGATTTGAAGTTTCAAATTTTGCAGAAAGCTTAAGCTGAGAAATCCTAACCTTTCAGCATTTATAGTTTTTGAAGATTCGTTCGAAATCGATTTATATTGAAAAAGTGATAGAACAGAGAACCTGCTTGCGTGTTCTTCATATTCTGCTAAGTTAATTCTATTTAATTGTTAATATAACTGATATTGAGGATCTATTGTTGACTGAGTGCTGTAATATCTCAGCAAAATTCCTTGTTTTATAGTAAATGGATTCGACCCAAAAGAATCAATCAGAGGAAACAAATATTAAAAAGGGATTAAGACATTTTAACAAATTTTGGCAGCTATATATTTGGTTTGCACTGAATGGAATCCAAGTGTATCGATTACTACAGTCTATTAGGGAATTGAAACAGATTAAAGTTTGTTCTGTATCTATTTATATAAAATGGGTTTATATATATATATATATATATATATATATATATATATATATATATATATATATATATATATATATATATATATATATATATCTGTATTCTATATTTTATAACTATATAAATATAATACCCAAATTCATTTTTTTTATATATATATTAATTTGTTTATCAGTATATTTATTTATATATTTATGTATGCATTTTATATATTAAGTAACACATTGTCATTACTAATATAAACATTACTATTAATCATTAATATTAATTTTTAATAATAAAACTAATACTACTAATAATAAAGATAATAATAATAATTCAATTTTTAAAAAAATATAATAATAATAATAATAATAATAATAATAATAATAATAATAATAATAATAATAATAATAATAATATGATGATGATAGTAATAATAGTGATAAATTTAATCATAATGATAATAAAATGACCACAATATTAATGATACCAATAATACTACTAATTATAACAATATTAATGTTATTAATAAAATTGATAATGATGATAATATAACAACTCTTCATAACAAATTTCATATTTATATGTAACATATACTAATATTATTAATACTGATATTACTATTAATATTTAAGTACATGATCTAATAATTATATTTTAGTTTATAAGTAAGTTTGATGTGTTAACATTATATGTCATAACCCGTCCTTAACCGTAAGAACGTGTTAGATAACGTATGATTTCATTGCGAGGTATTGACCTCTATATGCGACATTTTTAAAAGAGAAACTGCATATATTATACATTACAAACCATGATTCTTATTTTTGATACAAGCTTTGTACGAAATAAAGATGATTATCGTTTAGCGATAATCTTCGACTTACAAATTTTACAAATGATGATAACAACACGATTTCTAGCATATTTTACAACACAAGTTCTTGGATATGCAGTCTTATTTTTGACATAAATATGCGTACGCAAGATCCTGCTCAAATTCAACATAATGCAGCGGAAGCTTTAGTAATCACCTGAGAATAGACATGTTTTAAAAGGTCAACATAAAGTTGGTGAGATATAGGTTTAATGCCGGTAGCAATATATATATATAGACCACAAGATTTCGTATATAAACAGTTTAATAAAAATATTCTAAGTGGTTGAGCACTTGGTAACCATACTTAACATTTAATCACGTCGCATATTCCCTTTATTATGAAATCTTACTACACGTTACCAAGTGTGGTCACGAAACGAAGTACTGTGCAACCGTTGAATACTGGTCGTCCAGTCCGGTTGGGGTTGTCAGGCCCGATAGATCTATCAACAGGATTCGCGTTTACAATACCGCTGTAAATAACAGTTACCAAGCTACAGGGAAGTATGTCAGTGGTACAACTCAACGTAGAATATATTTTTCAGTTACTTGTGTCCATAACGTAAAACATAAAATACATGTATTCTCATCCCGAAATATTTAGAGTTTAAAAGTGGGACTATATACTCACTTTCGTCTTGAAGATATGTAATTTCGACTTGGTCTCCGATTGATATCACGAACCTATCCATATATAGTTTATCAATATATTTCTATTTTAAACAGTCGTCACATATATATACTTTTTATACTTTTAATAGTTTTAATAATTTCTTAGTCCGTAGTTAGCAGTCCGATGTTAGTAATTCAATTTTAATGGTTCATTTTTAGGTGTTTAATAAACCCCCAATGAAATAAATAAAAACCCCCATCGTATATGTATTGGTCGAGATTAATCTTGACCCATGGTACCGGTGTTGTCAAATGACGTGTTGCGTACATAAAGTACCGGTGTTGTCAAATGACGTGTTGCGTACAATCATGGGATCTTATGATTAATCTTCTCGTATTGTTTACGGGTGATCCTGAACCATATAAAATTAAATTATGAGTACATATATATAAAATATCATGTTATTTTAAAAAGATGTGATTTATTTAATTTTCTCCAATTATTTTCGTAGCCAAACTAGTCTTAGATATCCGATCTCGTTTTGGTCATAGTTTCTTCGTTACAACTCCGTTTTCATTGATTCAACTTGCCACTTCCTTGGATCGAGTCCCTCTTTAAGACTATGAACTGTAAATACCTTAGTTTGTATTCGAAATCACAAGTCATAGGTCAAACTTTAGTGAAACTTATGAAGTTAATCATTTTCCATCATGTAAACAACCTTAAATGATTATTTTTCTAAAAATACTTATACTTTGAGTTAAATCATGAAATTTTTATGTGTTATCATATTCATAGTAAAAATCATTTTTCCAGAAAATAAACCTCCAATTCAAAGTTTAAGATGATTTTTAATTATCCAACCCAAAACAGCCCCCGGTTGCACTCCGACGTCATAAAAACAGTTTTTAAGGTGTTCTTTGAAAAACCAAGTTATACCTTGTTAAATTAGCATATTTTTAAGTTATATTACAGGTCTTGAAGTATTTTAAAAGTTAAGTTAGAAGGATCTATTTAGTTTGCGAACAAGTTTGAAATCATTCAAACTATGTTCT
This sequence comes from Rutidosis leptorrhynchoides, assembly GCF_046630445.1. Classification (NCBI taxonomy): domain Eukaryota; kingdom Viridiplantae; phylum Streptophyta; class Magnoliopsida; order Asterales; family Asteraceae; genus Rutidosis; species Rutidosis leptorrhynchoides. The sequence continues at coordinate 29,692,675 of NC_092342.1, forward strand.
AGTTTATAAACTCTTATATATATAGCTATAAATATATGAATTGAAAAAGAGTTGAAGTAGAGTTTTTACCTCAAGTTTAAAATGTAAAGTTGCTGGAAAGAAGTAGTAAAATAAAAGTTGAGAGAGTTCTTGCAAGTGTGTGTGAAAATTGGAAGTAAAATTTGGAAAATGAATGTGTAAAAATGAGTTAGAAATGGTGCTTATTTATAGGCTTGAAAATTTGGTTTTTAGTGAAAATATCTAAGATAAGTTAAAATTTATTATGTCATGAATGACATATTATTCCAATAATTGAAGATTTCTATTGGTATATACCAATAGTAAATACTTCTAGAAGCTGTGTATAGTACCCTAGATATACGTATAGGATTATTGAGGAAACGGAACGAGAATTCAAATATAACTATCTTTTGTAAATATACTTATATTGTTTTATGTATAAAAGCCCTTTAAAAATGATTAAATACATTACTTATACGATATATGTATAAACATTATAAATCATCAGTATTTATGTCAAATAACGTTACGTATGGTTATTGTTTTGAAAACTTAAGTTAGTAGTTTCAAAATATACTTATGACTTTTTGTTATTAATACAAAATGAGATATTAAAACATCCTTAGATCATGTTAAATATGTATGTATAATTATCATATATTGTATAGTTCGTGATATCATCGGTCAAACTAGACGGTCAAACGTTGTGTAAAACTCTTTTCAAAAACATAAATCTTAACAATTTGGATTGCTTATCATGTTGGTAAGGTTTAATTTATATAAATATTAATCTTATAAGTATAGAACGATCGAAAAAGTGCGGGTCATTACAGTACCTACCCGTTAAATAAATTTCGTCCCGAAATTTTAAAATTGTACCTATTTTGCGTCATCGGAAAACAAGTGTGGATATTTTTGTTTCATTTGATCCTCTCGTTCCCAAGTAAACTCAGGACCCCTTCGAGCATTCCAACGAACCTTAACGATCGGTATGTTGCTCTGCTTGAGCCGTTTAACTTCACGATCCATGATTTCGATTGGTTCTTCGATGAATTGTAGTTTCTCGTCGACATGGATTTCTTCAAGAGGAATGGTGAGGTCTTCCTTTGCAAGACACTTCTTAAGGTTTGAGACGTGAAAGGCATTATGTTCTCCGGCGAGTTGTTGCGGTAACTCGAGTCGATAAGCTACCGGTCCAATGCGTTCGATGATCTTGAACGGGCCTACATACCTTGGGTTTAGTTTACCCCTTTTTCCAAAACGTATTACACCTTTCCAAGGTGACACCTTTAACATAACCATGTCACCGATCTGAAACTCTAATGGTTTCCTTCGAACATCGGCGTAGCTCTTTTGGCGACTACGGGCTGTTTTCAATCTCTCCTTGATTTGTACTATCTTCTCAGTCGTTTCGTGTATGATCTCGGGACCAGTTAATTGTCGATCTCCTACTTCATTCCAACAAATAGGAGATCTACACTTCCTTCCGTACAATGCTTCGAATGGCGCAGCTTTAATGCTCGCATGATAACTATTATTATACGAGAATTCTGCTAATGGTAGATATTTATCCCATCCGTTTCCAAAATCGATCACACATGCCCTGAGCATGTCTTCAAGAGTCTGAATCGTTCTTTCACTCTGCCAGTCGGTTTGCGGATGATACGCGGTACTCATATCCAAACGAGTTCCTAGGGCCTCCTGTAGTGATTGCCAGAACTTTGATGTAAATCTACTATCACGATCGGATATAATGGAAATAGGTATTCCATGCCTTGAAACAACTTCCTTTATATACAATCGTAATAGTTTCTCCATTCTATCCGTTTCCTTTATAGGCAAGAAGTGTGCAGACTTGGTGAGACGATCAACAATCACCCAAATGGTGTCGTATCCCCAGGCAGTCTTTGGTAACTTCGTGATGAAATCCATGGTAATACCATCCCATTTCCATTCTGGGATTTCTGGTTGTTGAAGTAATCCTGACGGTTTCTGGTGTTCAGCTTTGACTTTGGAACAAGTTAAACATTCCCCAACATATGTTGCAACGTCTGTCTTTAAATTAGGCCACCAATAATGTGTCTTAAGATCTTGGTACATCTTTCCAACTCAAGGATGTATCGAGTATCTTGTCTTATGTGCCTCATTTAATATCAACTTCCTTAATCCACCCAACTTCGGTACCCAAATACGATTTGCAAAATATCGAATTCCATCTTCCCGCATAACGAGTTGCTTCTCATACTTCTTCATTATTTCATTTCCTATATTTTCTTTAGTAAGTGCTTCTCGTTGAACTTCTTTGATTTGTGAGTTGAGATTCATGCGAATTTTTATGTTCATCGCTCGTACTCGAATTGGTTCTCGTTCCTTTCTGCTTAAAGCATCGGCCACCACGTTCGCCTTCTCGGGATGATAACGAATTTCACAATCATAGTCATTTATTAACTCGACCCACCTACGTTGTCTCATGTTCAGCTGTTTCTGATCAAAAATATGTTGAAGGCTTTTATGATCAGTAAACACAGTGCATTTAACCCCATACAAGTAGTGTCTCCATATCTTCAATGCAAACACGACTGCTCCCAGTTCTAGATCATGCGTCGTATAATTCCGCTCGTGAATCTTCAATTGTCGGGATGCGTATGCAATAACTTTCTTTCGTTGCATAAGAACGCAACCAAAACCTTGTCGCGAAGCGTCACAATATATTTCAAAATCATCGTTCCCTTCTGGTAACGATAAAATAGGCGCCGTAGTTAACTTCTTCTTTAGTAATTGAAATGCACTCTCCTGCTCAGAAGTCCATTCATATTTCTTCCCTTTTTGCGTTAACGCTGTCAACGGCTTAGCTATTCGGGAAAAATCTTGAATAAACCTTCTATAATAACCGGCTAAACCCAAAAATTGACGTATCTGCGTTGGTGTCTTAGGAGTCTCCCATTTTTCAATGGCTTCAGTTTTTGCTGGATCAACCTGAATTCCTTTGCTACTAACAACGTGGCCAAGAAATTGAACTTCTTTCAACCAAAAAGCACACTTAGAAAATTTAGCATATAGTTGTTCTTTTCTCAACAACTCTAATATCAACCTTAAATGCTCTTCATGCTCTTGCTCACTCTTGGAATAGATAAGAATATCATCAATGAAAACGATAACAAACTTATCTAAATACGGACTACAAACTCGATTCATGAGGTCCATGAATACAGCTGGCGCATTCGTCAATCCAAATGGCATAACCAAAAATTCGTAATGACCATAACGTGTCCGAAAAGCAGTTTTCGGTATATCTTCTTCTTTGACACGTAATTGATGATAGCCCGACCTTAAGTCAATTTTTGAGTACACACATGATCCTTGGAGTTGATCAAATAAGTCGTCAATTCTCGGTAGTGGATATCGATTCTTGATAGTTAACTTATTTAATTCACGATAATCTATACACATCCTAAAAGATCCATCTTTCTTTTTAACAAATAGAATCGGAGCTCCCCACGGTGAAGTACTTGGTCGTATGAATCCATGATCCAGTAATTCTTTTAACTGACTCTGAAGTTCTTTTAACTCGGACGGTGCAAGTCTATATGGAGCACGAGCCACTGGTGCAGCTCCTGGTACTAAATCTATTTGAAATTCTACAGATCTAAATGGAGGTAATCCCGGCAACTTTTCCGGAAAGACTTCAGGAAAATCTCTTGCCACAGGCACGTCATTGATGCTCTTCACTTTTTCCTTTGTTTCGACTTTATTAACATGTGCTAAGATAGCATAGCACCCTTTCTTCAAGCACTTTTGAGCTTTCAAATAACTAATGAGTTTTAGCTTTGAGTTACCCTTCTCTCCATAAATCATTACTGGCGTTTTATCCTTACGAGGAATGCGAATTGCCTTCTTGGCGCACACAACTTCAGCTCCTATTTTGGACATCCAGTCCATGCCGACTATTACATCAAAACTTCCTAATTCTACGGGTATCAAGTCAATTTTAAACGTTTCTCCGGCTAAATTTATTTTACAATCACGGCAAATTTTATCGGCTTTAATTAGTTTACCATTAGCTAACTCAATCATGTACTTAGCATCGAGAGGTAATGATGAACAATTCAATTTATCGTGAAAGTCTCTACACACGTAACTTCTATCAGCACCAGTATCAAATATAATAGATGCGGATAAGTTATTAATGGTAAACGTACCCGTAACAAGCTCCGGGTCTTCACATGCCTCTTTAGCATTAATAACAAATGCTCTTCCACGTGCAGGTCCGATATTCTTCTCTGGATTCGGGCACTGGCTCTTATAGTGGCCTTGTTTTCCACACCCAAAACAAGTAATGGTAGCCAAAGCAGTTCTATTTGCGTTGGTGGCAGGAGTCTTGGCACCATTTGTATTCGTAACGAGAGCCCTACAATCTTCAGCAAGATGACCCTGTCGATTACATTTGTTGCATACCACACTACAGTAACCAAAGTGATGTTTGTGACATCGGTTGCATAAAGGACTTTGTCCTTTGTAACCAAAACCTGAACCACTACCCGCACCTTTTGGGGTTTCTTGTTTCTTAAAAGTTTGTTGTTGATTACCTCGATCATAGCTTCCATTCCACTTTCTCTTGTTACCTGATACCTTCACATCAGTATTGAATGCTTTCTTATCCAGAATGACCTGATCCATTAGCTCGTTTGCCATGGTTATAGCTTCATGAATTGTCTTAGGTTTCGATGCTGTAACATTTGCCTTGACCTTTTTGGGCAAACCATCTTTGTACATTTCAATCTTCTGTTCTTCGGTTGGAACCAATTCAGGACATAGCAAAACTAATTCCATGAATCGCTGATTGTAGTTGGTGATTTCAGTACCAATAACCTTCAGACTTCGTAACTCATCTTCCAACTTCCTAACCTCGTTCCTTGGACAATATTCATTGATTAACATTGTTTTGAATTCTTCCCACGGAGTATCATAAGCTACATCTCCTCCTACAGCCTTCACATAATTTTTCCACCACGTGAGTGCACTATCTTGTAAAGTGCACGATGCGTATTTGGTCATGTCCTTTTCAACACAACCACTGATTTTGAACACAGTTTCCATCTTTTCTATCCACCGGGTTAAACCGATCGGTCCTTCTGTTCCACTGAATGATGAGGGCTTGCAAGCTTGAAAAGTTTTGTAAGTGCACCCCACACGAGGATTTGGGTTAACTGCAGCACCTCTTGCAGCCTCGACCCATAACATTCTGTCGTTCACTCGCTGATTGATGAGTTCCTGGATTTCTTGTTCCGTCATTCGGTTCAATCGCGCCATATTCTTCTATAAGAATGAAAAGAAAATAATTATTCACATGGAATATTATAGATGTAGTGTATATTTACAGTACATTATAGCTTATTAATAATATGAACCAGGTATTATTATAAAAGCCTTTTCTTCTTATTAGCGTTTTATAATTATATCTAGGGTAGTACCTACCCGTTAATGTTCATACTTAATAGCTTAGTACAGAATCAATTACTACCATCTAAATAATACTTAACCATGGAAAATTATTGCATTTCACACTTCACTATTTTACATATGCTTATCTTACATCGAACATTAAGCAAACCACACTAATAATATTATACAAAACATTATATGATCCCATGGTTTAATATGGCAGCGCATCATTTGGTCTATTTTCTAGGACGTTTTGGTTCAAAGAATCGCTTAACGCTTATCCTGGCTGTCTGCCTATATTTTGGCTGTGGGACTGAAGAACTGGATGCCGGGATAGAACGAATAGGAATAGCGGGAATAGGGGTGGTAGTGTCTAGTGGAGTTGGTGCCACATCATCCTTACTAAACTCGGGATTTGAATTTTCTAATTCATTAGCCTTTCGTTTCTTTCCTAGTTCGAACTCGTCTTTTGTAATTTCCTGTATTTCTTCCTCGGGTTCACTTTCCTCCTCGGGTTCACTTTCCTCCTCGGGTTCACTTTCCGGGTTCTCTATAGTCGGTTCATCCGGAATTTGTGAGTCTTCCCCAAAGATATTATTTTCGTCATCGGATAGGTTAATGACTGGAACACCATCTGAAGATTCTGGTTCGGAGTCGCTGAATGTGATGACAAGTTTTGAGCCCGACATCTATCACACAACAACTAACCCATTAGTACTACATAATATTTACATATAAATTTTAACCAACAATGATAAGCAATAGTTTTTAAATCAGACCCGGTCAAAGTCCAGACTTACTAATGTATCCTAACGACTTATCAGTTAGACACACTAATGCAAACCTGGTTCGCTAAGACCACCGCTCTGATACCACATGTCATAACCCGTCCTTAACCGTAAGAACGTGTTAGATAACGTATGATTTCATTGCGAGGTATTGACCTCTATATGCGACATTTTTAAAAGAGAAACTGCATATATTATACATTACAAACCATGATTCTTATTTTTGATACAAGCTTTGTACGAAATAAAGATGATTATCGTTTAGCGATAATCTTCGACTTACAAATTTTACAAATGATGATAACAACACGATTTCTAGCATATTTTACAACACAAGTTCTTGGATATGCAGTCTTATTTTTGACACAAATATGCGTACGCAAGATCCTGCTCAAATTCAACATAATGCAGCGGAAGCTTTAGTAATCACCTGAGAATAGACATGTTTTAAAAGGTCAACATAAAGTTGGTGAGATATAGGTTTAATGCCGGCAGCAATATATATATATAGACCACAAGATTTCGTATATAAACAGTTTAATAAAAATATTCTAAGTGGTTGAGCACTTGGTAACCATACTTAACATTTAATCACGTCGCATATTCCCTTTATTATGAAATCTTACTACACCGTACCAAGTGTGGTCACGAAACGAAGTACTGTGCAACCGTTGAATACTGGTCGTCCAGTCCGGTTGGGGTTGTCAGGCCCGATAGATCTATCAACAGGATTTGCGTTTACAATACCGCTGTAAATAACAGTTACCAAGCTACAGGGAAGTATGCCAGTGGTACAACTCAACGTAGAATATATTTTTCAGTTACTTGTGTCCATAACGTAAAACATAAAATACATGTATTCTCATCCCGAAATATTTAGAGTTTAAAAGTGGGACTATATACTCACTTTCGTCTTGAAGATATGTAATTTCGACTTGGTCTCCGATTGATATCACGAACCTATCCATATATAGTTTATCAATATATTTCTATTTTAAACAGTCGTCACATATATATACTTTTTATACTTTTAATAGTTTTAATAATTTCTTAGTCCGTAGTTAGCAGTCCGATGTTAGTAATTCAATTTTAATGGTTCATTTTTAGGTGTTTAATAAACCCCCAATGAAATAAATAAAAACCCCCATCGTATATGTATTGGTCGAGATTAATCTTGACCCATGGTACCGGTGTTGTCAAATGACGTGTTGCGTACATAAAGTACCGGTGTTGTCAAATGACGTGTTGCGTACAATCATGGGATCTTATGATTAATCTTCTCGTATTGTTTACGGGTGATCCTGAACCATATAAAATTAAATTATGAGTACATATATATAAAATATCATGTTATTTTAAAAAGATGTGATTTATTTAATTTTCTCCAATTATTTTCGTAGCCAAACTAGTCTTAGATATCCGATCTCGTTTTGGTCATAGTTTCTTCGTTACAACTCCGTTTTCATTGATTCAACTTGCCACTTCCTTGGATCGAGTCCCTCTTTAAGACTATGAACTGTAAATACCTTAGTTTGTATTCGAAATCACAGGTCATAGGTCAAACTTTAGTGAAACTTATGAAGTTAATCATTTTCCATCATGTAAACAACCTTAAATGATTATTTTTCTAAAAATACTTATACTTTGAGTTAAATCATGAAATTTTTATGTGTTATCATATTCATAGTAAAAATCATTTTTCCAGAAAATAAACCTCCAATTCAAAGTTTAAGATGATTTTTAATTATCCAACCCAAAACAGCCCCCGGTTGCACTCCGACGTCATAAAAACAGTTTTTAAGGTGTTCTTTGAAAAACCAAGTTATACCTTGTTAAATTAGCATATTTTTAAGTTATATTACAGGTCTTGAAGTATTTTAAAAGTTAATTTAGAAGGATCTATTTAGTTTGCGAACAAGTTTGAAATCATTCAAACTATGTTCTAGTTTATAAACTCTTATATATATAGCTATAAATATATGAATTGAAAAAGAGTTGAAGTAGAGTTTTTACCTCAAGTTTAAAATGTAAAGTTGCTGGAAAGAAGTAGTAAAATAAAAGTTGAGAGAGTTCTTGCAAGTGTGTGTGAAAATTGGAAGTAAAATTTAGAAAATGAATGTGTAAAAATGAGTTAGAAATGGTGCTTATTTATAGGCTTGAAAATTTGGTTTTTAGTGAAAATATCTAAGATAAGTTAAAATTTATTATGTCATGAATGACATATTATTCCAATAATTGAAGATTTCTATTGGTATATACCAATAGTAAATACTTCTAGAAGCTGTGTATAGTACCCTAGATATACGTATAGGATTATTGAGGAAACGGAACGAGAATTCAAATATAACTATCTTTTGTAAATATACTTATATTGTTTTATGTATAAAAGCCCTTTAAAAATGATTAAATACATTACTTATACGATATATGTATAAACATTATAAATCATCAGTATTTATGTCAAATAACGTTACGTATGGTTATTGTTTTGAAAACTTAAGTTAGTAGTTTCAAAATATACTTATGACTTTTTGTTATTAATACAAAATGAGATATTAAAACATCCTTAGATCATGTTAAATATGTATGTATAATTATCATATATTGTATAGTTCGTGATATCATCGGTCAAACTAGACGGTCAAACGTTGTGTAAAACTCTTTTCAAAAACATAAATCTTAACAATTTGGATTGCTTATCATGTTGGTAAGGTTTAATTTATATAAATATTAATCTTATAAGTATAGAACGATCGAAAAAGTGCGGGTCATTACATTATATCTTATTATCTATACACTATTTAGTAGTCTTATATGATATGATGTTATTTACCAACCATTTAATATTTATATATTATATATACATATAATAGAAATCATATATAGCTTCATAATAACATTTATATATACATTTCTATTACAATTAATGGTTCGTGAAACGTCGAGAGCAGTCGAAGGTCAATTGCATATGTGAAAACAGTTTAAACTTTTTGAGACTTAACATTACCGATTTTGCTTATCGTGTCGGAAACATATAAAGATTATAGTTTAAATTTGGTCGGAAATTCCCGGGTCATCATAGTACCTACCCGTTAAAGAAATTTTGTCCCAAAATTTTAGTGAAGTCGTCATGACTAACAATAAATATGTTTTCCTGACGAATATGAGCTGATAAATAGAGTTTTATCATTATTGAATAATACAGATAAGATAATTCAATTATTCGAAGAGCACGAATGAAGCTAGTACAAAAAAGTGAAATGAAAAAAATGAAGTTTCGTTTTAACTTTTGACGTTGCCTTGGTTGAATTCCGGAATTCAAGGGATTTAAAGAAGATCTTCAAAATCTAAAAGATTTGATTCTTCGGCGAGTAAGGAAATTAAGATCTCTATAATTAAATACGGTGATCTGCCTCGATTACTCTGTCTGATATTTCCCTTATAAATTAAGCTCTTCCGTTCCATTATTCTCACCATTCCTATACTTTCCTTCTTGTTTCATACATCCAAAAGATTCTGAAAATGCTTAATCCAGTTCTGATCCTTGTCCTTATTCTGACTATCGCAACAATCATTCTCCTTTTCCAACTCCCACCGGAAGAATCTGTTTTCTTCTACTTCGCCCTTGGGGTTATATTGTTTTTAATTCTCCCGTGTCTTTATGGTGCGATAAACATTGACATACACGGTTTGTAATTCCTGTGTTTGTGATCGGCTTTATATTTTCCTTTATTTTTCGGAGCTCCATGCTCTTGTTTTCTCTTCCCGACTCCAAATCAAGTGAATAATGATCCAGAATTCGTAGGTATAGAGTTTCGAATGATTATAATGTTCTAAGTAGGGTGGAACATGATAGCACGATTTGATTTTCAAATTTATCAAAAATACAGACAATAGAACTATCAAGAATATATTCTTCTTGATATGTTCGGAGGTTATGTAGAATGAAAGAGTTATGTAACCTGATATATGATGATGGTATAATCTACTGTGAACCATCATCACGTTTCATTAGAAACTTAGCATGACTTACTGTAATATAATCACGTTGATCAAGTGTCATTATATTATACTAACTCATGCATCAGTTTCCAACATTACTTCAATAACATTCATTTTTTAAACTCGAAAGTTTACAAAATATAGAAACTAATAGTTTCTATATGATGTAACACTGATATCAGGAAGAGATTAATAATTTCAGATAAGAATAGTTATGAAAATATCTTCAGAAATATGGAGGATATTTATAATGAAAGCTACGATGATATCTTGGAATTTCTAATATCAATAGATGATGAAGAAGATTTATCCGTAAGGGTTTAGATTCGGAAGCAAGGTATTCGTTAAAAATTTCACCTGAAACAGAATCATTTGGATTCTTTGAAGTCAAACTTATTCTTTATGATTTGCCCACGGATTTCTTCATAGTTTCGCATAATCTGCTTTTCGGTACTAAATTTTCTATTGAATGTTTCCGATATAATGATACACAGGAAGCACGAAGAGGTATATAATTTCGGACGAGAATATTTATGAAAATATCCTCAGAAATATCGAAGATATTGATGATAATATTTTTAAATTTCTAAGTTCGATGGTTGATGGAGAAAGATTTTTCCGTAAGATTTTAACATGACTTCGGAGCAAGATATTCTCTAAAGATTTCAACGGATCCAGAATTATCTGGATTCTTTGAATATAGGGTATGGTCCTTGTATTTGTCCTTGGTCTCCTTCATGGTTATCTCAATTTGTTTTCCAGTTTATTCTCAATCATCAAACTTCTGACAATTAAGGTTGTTTACGGTTTCTACAGTTTCTTCTACTTCATTCAGCTTTTTCGAAGTCCAATTAATTCGTAGGCTGGGTGCTTTTCAAAATTTCAGAATGGAAGGTCATTATTCTAAGAGATAAATGTTATACATATAACTGTTGATGTAGATATGCTGTGAGTTTTTAATGTACTGATTGCCGATTCTTCTACATTTACTGTTACCATATCTGAATCATTGGTTATCGATCCGAGGTGATTTCAAGAGTATTGTATTTTTAGATGATTAAACGCTGACGGTAATATGGTAGAATATAAAAGGTTCCCCGGTAATAATAATAGAGCATGCGTATATATCAACGTTATAATAAGGTTCTTTCGTACGAAAAGTCGAAGTTGTCTTGCTGGAGCTGTGACAAAAATGGCTATCTCGAACAGCAGATGCAAAGTTATTTTGGGTAATAATAACACTAAGAAATTAGCATAGCTACGTTTTAAACGTTTACTCAGGTTTTGAGTGGTTGTAAGTGCATATCTATATGCATCAAATTTTTTTTTCTTCTGTAGATGAAGTGCGGTTGGTTCATCCTCTCGATTGAGGTGTTTTCAAGAATCATGAAAGGTTTGAACGCAGAATGTAATCGTGAAGATACAAATGATGTTTAAAACGAAATCAAGTGGCAATCTTGAAGAATTATTTAGTTTCATATGTTATAAACAATATTTTAATTCATTTTAATTGTCCAATTGTTGGGAGTCCTTAGTTGATAGTCCACAGTTAGCAATTCAACAATTCATATATAGTTTAATATATAATATTCAAATTAATTAATATGTATCTGACCCGTATACATCTCAGACTCGATCACAACTCAAACTATATATATATATATATATATATATATATATATATATATATATATATATATATATATATATATATATATGGGTCGATATGATATGTCAAAACATTGTATACGTGTCCCAATGTTTTAAGTGCGTAAAATAAATACAGAAATTAAATGACAATTAATAAAATGCGTAAAGTAAATAACAGAAATTAAATGACGATAATTAAAATTGCGAGAATATAAATTGAGATAAAATAAATTGCGATAATGAAATTGCGATAAATAAAATGTAATACGGAATTAACAGTTAGCTAGGAACAGTTAGCTAGGATTTTGTTAGCGTGGTTTCTTAATAAAATTGAATATTGTTAATTAGTCTGTTTCTAATCAATTTTTATTGTGTCCATTATTTCTTTATTATGCCACTTGTTGGATTCTGATAGGTTAAAATCCAAATATGAAATTGAATTTGAATGAAAATAGTTATTCTTTGGTGAACGGATACGTATCTCGGTGGTTGTAAATAGGATAGTGAATAACTGTTGAATCAGATTCGAAGAATATACAGTGTAACTTATTAATGTGAAATTTAAATATTCCTCGGGTATTACCTACCCGTTAAAATATTTTCACCATTAACAGTTTGTACAAAAGAATTTTTAATTACAATCTTTTTGAAAACATATATACATATATATTTTCCTCAGATGTAACCATGGATTTAATGAGTCAATATGATATTAAACTCATTTGATTTATCGTTAGAACAAGAATATATAATCTCTAACATATTAGAGATTACATAATCACCATGTCGAAAGAAGATAAATGATGTAGAACGATTCGTAGAACAATAATTATATTCGAGGTACAGAATGAGATGTCCAGGCCTGGATTATTGATAGTACCGGTGTTGTTACTGATGGTTCTGTTGATGTCGGTAATGTTGCTGAAGCTGGTAAGTTTCGCACCATGTTCTCCAAATTGATTACTCGAGCGCGAAGCTCGTTGACTTCTTCGATTACCCCGGGATGATTGTCGGTCGGAACGAGCGGATGAATAAGGTTTAGAATCTGAGTTATGATATAGTCGTGGCGAGATATTTAGGAAATGAGGGTGAATTGGTGTTACGAACAGGTTCGCCAGTAAGTGCTTCAGGTTCGTTGCCAAAAGGTGAATTCGGTTAGTGGATGGGATCGCCTTCTGCACGTCTCCATTGATTGAGTCGACTATGAACCCATCAGATTAATTGATATTGGCTGATTGGTTGATTCCTGCCGATGACGCTGTTTTCGAAGCTTAGGTGAATATCTATATCGGAATAGCTGTCGGAATAACTATCGGGATAGCTATCGGAATCTGAGGGACTCGAACTGGTTGCAGGATTCATCTCGTACGATCAGATAAAGGATTGTCGATAAGAAATAGATTATAGGATGTAGATTAGTACCCTGCAATACATAATTTACATATGCATATATAATACTAAAATTTCATAAGTTACGGAGGAATCTACGGAAGTTGTCAGGCAAAGTTACAGTAACAGATACGCTAAGATATGAAGTAGCAGATACGCTAAGATATGAATTTTTATCTATACACTATTCATGCAATCATTGCAGTAAGATGTGTCTAGACTAAAAATAATGAGCAAGTAATTTCCTAAGGATGATAAGCAGATGATTTCTGACAAAAATGATAAGCAAAACTTTTGACATGCAGACACGGTCGAAGTCCAGACTCACTAATGCATCTTAACGACTATCAGTTAGACACACTAATGCAAGACCTGGTTCGCTAAGACCATCGCTCTGATACCAACTGTAGAGACCCGTCCTAATCCATCCGGACAAAGTCCATATCGATTACAAACGATTCACAATAGTTGGTTACATCGCGAGGTACTTGACCTCTATATGATACATTTTACAAACATTGCATTCGTTTTTGAAAAGACACTCTTTCATTATAACGAAAGTTGATGGCATGCATACCAATTCATAATACATCTACTATAATTGACTTAATAATAATCTTGATGAACTCAACGACTCGAATGCAACGTCTTTTGAAATATGCCATGAATGACTCCAAATAATATCTTTAAAATGAGCAATTGCACAGCGGAAGATTTCTTTCATACCTGAGAATAAACATGCTTTAAAGTGTCAACCAAAAGGTTGGTGATTTCATTAGTTTAACATAAATAATCATTTCATAATTTTAATAGACCACAAGATTTCATATTTCCATTTCTCATAAATATACGTCCCATGCATAGAGACAAAAGTACCATTCATATGGATTGAACACCTGGTAACCGACATTCACAATATGTATATAAGAATATCCCCATCATTCCGGGATCCTCCTTCGGACATGATATAAATTTCGAAGTACTAAAGCATCCGATACTTTGGATGGGGCTTGTTGAGCCCGATAGATCTATCTTTAGGATTCACGTCAATTAGGGTGTCTGTTCTCTAATTCTTAGATTACCAGACTTAATAAAAAGGGGCATATTCGATTTCGATAATTCAACCATAGAATGTAGTTTCACGTACTTGTGTCTATTTTGTAAATCATTTATAAAAACAGCGCAGGTATTCCTCAGTCCCAAAAATATATATAGCAAAAGCATTTAAAAAGGGAATAATGAAACTCACATAATGTATTTTGTAGTAAAAATATATATGACGACACTGAATAACTGAACAATGCAGGGTTGGCCTCGAATTCACGAACCTATAACATTCATACATATATTAAAATATATAATCGTAATCGAACAGGTTTATATATATTATCTTGAATTATTTATTATACTTATTTTAGTTGGTGTATATATTTAAATGTTTAATATTTATATAGGTATATAGATATAATATCTGATTAGTATTTTAATAAAAATACCTAACATGTTATATATGAATATTTATGTAAACTTTGTTAATCTGATTAAGAACATACTTAAAATCCTAATAATATCCTTAAAACTTTTATTTTCATATACGTAATTATTTTTAGTAATATTGATATAGATAATGCTAATGATAATAATTATGATAGTTTTAATGAAAACAAAATAATAGTTTTTGGTAAAACTAATCATAGTAATTAATAATAATAATAAATATAATAATAATAATAATAATAACTATAATAATATTAATAAAACTTATAATGATAATAGAAAACTTATTGATAATGATATTATTAATAATCATACTACTTAATATTATTACTTATAATGATTCTAATATTGGTAGTAACAATAATCATAATAGTAATAAAAAATAATAATAATAGAAGTAAGAAATAATAAGGTATACCCTTTTTAAAATCCGTCCTAAAAAGAATTGCCCAGCATCGGACTCGAACCCGAGACCTCTCGCTCATTGGTAACACCCTCAACCATCCATCTAACCTCATCTTTCTGTTTTGAATCTTAACCTAAACTATTTACCCGTTATTTCCGTTTCTTCACCTCCTTCCCCATCTCAATCGACCAAAGACCCCAATAATCATGTTACGAGTACTAATCTTAATTCAGTGTTTAACATTTAACAGAAACGACTCTATTGATAATTGTTTAACTAACAGATAACATAGTATAAAAAAATTACGCGTAACAGACATGTTAATGTCACGAAGAACTCAAATTCGAATATCAAATTCTAGGTCGTTACAGAACATGTTTACAACACGAAATATTTTTCAAATCGTTCCTTTAATCTTTCTCTAACATCAATTGAACCTAACTCTTTACAGAAAATTCGAATTTAATCAAGAGTAAAAGGTTGACTTTTTGTAAAATAAATTTTGACTCGTGAATTGAAATTCGATAGGAAGATTTGAAGTTTCAAATTTTGTAGAAAGCTTAAGCTGAGAATCCTAACCTTTCAGCATTTATAGTTTTTGAAGATTCGTTCGAAATCGATTTATGTTGAAAAAGTGATAGAACAGAGAACCTGCTTGCGTGTTCTTCATCTTCTGCTAAGTTAATTCTATTTAATTGTTAATATAACTGATATTGAGGATCTATTGTTGACTGAGTGCTATAATATCTCAGCAAAATTCCTTGTTTTATAGTAAATGGATTCGACCCAAAAGAATCAATCAGAGGAAACAAATATTAAAAAGGGATTAAGAAATTTTAACAAATTTTGGCTGCTATATATTTGGCTTGTACTGAATGGAATCCAAGTGTATCGATTACTACAGTCTATTAGGGAATTGAAACAGATTAAAGTTTGTTCTTTATCTATTTATATAAAATGGGTTTATATATATATATATATATATATATATATATATATATATATATATATATATATATATATATCTGTATTCTATATTTTATAACTATATAAATATAATACCCAAATTTGTTTTTTTTTATATCTATTAATTTGTTTATCAGTATATTTATTTATATATTTATGTATGCATTTTATATATTAAGTAACACATTGTCATTACTAATATAAACATTACTATTAATCATTAATATTAATTTTTAATAACAAAACTAATACTACTAATAATAAAGATAATAATAATAATTCAATTTAAAAAAAAAAAAAAAAAAAAAAAAAAATAATAATAATAATAATAATAATAATAATAATAATAATAATATGATGATGATAGTAATAATAGTGATAAATTTAATCATAATGATAATAAAATGACCACAATATTAATGATACCAATAATACTACTAATTATAACAATATTAATGTTATTAATAAAATTGATAATGATGATAATATAACAACTCTTCATAACAAATTTCATATTTATATGTAACATATACTAATATTATTAATACTGATATTACTATTAATATTTAAGTACATGATCTAATAATTATATTTTAGTTTATAAGTAAGTTTGATGTGTTAACATTATATCTTATTATCTATACACTATTTAGTAGTCTTATATCATATGATGTTATTTACCAACCATTTAATATTTATATATTATATATACATATAATAGAAATCATATATAGCTGCATAATAACATTTATATATACATTTCTGTTACGATTAATGGTTCGTGAATCGTCGAGAGCAGTCGAAGGTCAATTGCATATGTGAAAACAGTTTAAACTTTTTGAGACTTAACATTACCGATTTTGCTTATCGTGTCGGAAACATATAAAGATTATAGTTTAAATTTGGTCGGAAATTCCCGGGTCATCACACTTTATATATACTGTTTTATGATCGTTTTTACATTTACATGCTCTTTAATTACATGTTCTTTGTTTTCTTAAGTTAGGGTTTAAAAAAATTGGGTTTTCACTTTGTTCTATTATGCATTGACATAACAGATTTCATGTAATTGTGTGTATCTAAATTCTTATTGTTAACATAAAATTTATGAATTCAGGAGTGTAACATATGTTGAATTCAATTGCTTCTGCTGAAGTGTTTGTGCTACTTATTGACTGCCTTTAAGTGGAATTCATGTCCATGATTGATATCAACATTGATATATGCTTTACATAAATTTTATGTATAAAAAATGTAACTTGATAAAAATGGACAAATTTTATGTTTATGTATATCGATTGATTGTGTTTATGTTTGTGGTACTTATGCACATCCTTTGAATAGAATTTGGTTGTCTACATTGTATATTCTATTTTTTTAAACGTTTATATTAATCAACTCTCCTTGCATACTGTGCCAGAACTTGATCGTGACAGTCAATGTCAACAACAAATGTCTGAATCTGACGTTGATGACTCCACTCCTATCGTGGACAATTCTGCTCTGCATGAGCTCAATGATGATGACCCTGTGGTTACTTTCACTATCCCGTTCGGAAATGTTTAGGTACACTACTTATCTCTTCTAACTCTTTTTTAAATATGTCTAACAAAATTAATTGATATGTTTCAACTTCGAAAGACTTATCTCGCGACTATGATGAATGGAATTGGGGGTAGTAATCAACTTCTAGGTATGTATATATTCACCATTTAATAGTTATAAATCGGTATTTCCGTGAAAGACAAGGTTATGTACAATACGATACTCCTCTTCCATCTATTCATTTGATGATTCGATTTTACAATGATGTCATTATGATCAATCAAATGGGTTGAGGGCACCAAGTAGGACAATTATCTCTTTCTCTTTTATCTATAATAAGAAAACTATAATTGAATCATCAAAAATATATATAAAAAAAAATTGTTGGCAAATTCTAGACCTTTTGATGCAGTTATGCAGATGAGCTGTGGGTTGAGCCATGTGATAGTCATTGGATGAATGTCACTGTTGTCAGTCTCTGCAACTGTGGGTTATCAGTGAGTTCTCGCTTCATAATTGAAAACTGTAGATTTTACTAATTTAATTTTTTGTAAACTTATGATATGACTATCGCAGTATTGATTTGGTTTACTTACGTGTTATATATATGTATAAACAGTAGCACATATGTATCAGAACTGCATCAGTGAAGTATCAGTTTAGAGAAGATAATATTGTTTGAACAATAAGAGGTTCATCTTATATTACTCTCACTTTTGTAACTTATCGATTGTGTGAACAATCAGAGGTACAAGTTATATTACTCCCACTTTTATAACTTATCGTAGTCATAGTGCTTGAATGTTCATTTATGATATCGTTATTATTATTATTATTATTATTATTATTATTATTATTATTATTATTATTA
Organism: Rutidosis leptorrhynchoides; assembly: GCF_046630445.1. Classification (NCBI taxonomy): domain Eukaryota; kingdom Viridiplantae; phylum Streptophyta; class Magnoliopsida; order Asterales; family Asteraceae; genus Rutidosis; species Rutidosis leptorrhynchoides. Next base: position 29,711,231 of record NC_092342.1, read on the forward strand.
TTATTATTATTATTATTATTATTATTATTATTATTATTATTATTATTATTAGCACAATTTAGGTAACCAACTATGAACTCATTCCTGGTGGAAGAAATATCCGAGTGACAAAGGAAAACAAACATAACTATGTGGATCTAAATGTCGAACATCGGTTAACAACTGTCATACGACCTTAGATAAATATGCTTAGTCTCAAAATGTTAGAAGCATAGATGATGTCTACAACTGAATGTGAGTCAAGTGTATTTATTTAGTTATTTTGTGCGGGTCAAGTGTTACTTGATTAGGTTATGGTAATTTTTTTCTTTGTGGGTATGCATTTATTTAGTTAGATTTTTTTTGTTGGTGGGTTGGGTTTGTTGGGTCAATTTTGTCGTAGTCTTCTATTTAACCCGCTATTCAGGAAGTGAATAAGTGGTGTCCTCATATTATAATCGTGGTATAGAGTTTGGGTGTGATCCTAAGGTTTAGGATATCAGTTATCTCTTTAGTTATCTTAAATAAGCGTACTTTAGTTTTTTGATATTATCCTTTTGGTTGTAATCTGTATGAAGTTTTAGAAGGAAATAAAAACACATAAAAGTTGCTCCAATATTTGTTCCTCAATTAACTTTCATTCTTATTTGTTATCTGTTCATACTCAGTATCACGCCATATGGGTTGTGTGCTTTGTAAAGTGGTTGTTCTGTGAGACTCCATTTGGGTGGGTCAAGTGGTATTTCTATTTTTTTGTGTGTTTATTTTATTTATTCCCTTTGCTGCCAAAGTTGATCTACAAATTTTCCGTTAATTAATCAAGAACTTCTCTAATTATCTGCTGATCCAGGGTGTAACATTATGATGGAATCATACGAATTGGTCTTCTCCAAAAGTCGTGCCACCAATATGGTCAGAAGTGAGTAAACCTGGAAAACGGGTCGGGTTTTTGGTCGAACCGGGTCATGGTTTGAACGGGTCAGGATATTTAGACGGGTCAAACGGGTCAGGTCTAGAAGTAGATTGACATCGAAAGACATACGCGAATTTGCAACCCAACTGCATTTGTTAAATGTTATTGTCTCAACGTATTTGAAACATAGATAGTGGTTGAGATGTTGGCCTGTTTGATTTTTAATGGTGTAATGATTCATTTTGTCCAACAATTGAATAAAAAAGGACTCTAGGGTACGTGAACTTCTTATGGAAGAGCTTAAGCCCAGTGATAAGGCTAAAAAGAAACGTATATTTCATAGCAATATCCCTTCTAAATAATAGGTTTTCATATGTAATTGTATTATATTTTCATTGTAATTGTTTAAATAAATAAGTGCGAAGACAAAAGGCGAAAACGAAGATTTGAAGACACAAACGTCCAAAAAGCTCAAATGTACAAGATACAATTCAAAAGGTTCAATTTATTGAGGAGAAACGTCTAAAAATGACAAGAGTACAAGTTACAAAACGCAAAGTACAAGATATTAAATTATACGAAAGGACGTTCGAAAATCCGGAACCGGTACCCGAGCCAACTATCAACGCTCGACGCAACGGAGCTGAAAGTACAAGTCAACTATGCACAAGAATATAATATAATATTTAAATAATTCATAATAAGAATAATAATAAATAATAAAAAGTTGTTAATTGAGCATAGTTAAGGGGTCATAAGTGAAAATTTCAATTCAATATTTGCCTATAAAAGGCAATTCATTTGATCGATTTATGTACACCTTTTCTTCTTTCTTTCTCTTTACATGTAATATATATATTTATAATTATAATTTTAATTTTAGTTTAAGTTTAATAATAATTGGGTTATTGTAAGGAATGTTTTACGGGTTTTAAAGTCGAAACTCTGTCCGTGTAACGCTACACGATTAATAATCACTGTAAGTTATGTTCTTCCTTTTTAAATTAATGTCTCGTAACTAAGTTATTATTATGATTATTTAAGCCGAAGTAATCGTGATGTATGACTAAATATTAAGACGGGGTTATTGGATTTTGTACCATAATTAAGGTTTGAGCAAAAGACCGACACTTGTGGAAATTGGACTATTGACTATTAATAGATGGGGGGTATTGTCTAATTGAGTGACAACTCATTGGAGTCTGTCGAACCTATCTTCAAACTAATTATCCTAATAATTAATAATGATTATGGTTGTCCTATTTAGTGACGTTCATATGGAATCTATTATAATCATTTAATTAATTATTCGGGTTGGGTAATTGATTATTCAAACTGATCACGTGGGTAAATTAATATTCATATCTAATCAAAACAGGGGTAGATTACATACAGTGATAACTGGTGTAATTGTTGACAGAAGTGATAACTGCGTCACAGTTTAAATCCTTAATTAGTTGGAATATTTGACTTCGGGTATAAGGGTAATTTGACGAGGACACTCGCACTTTATATTTATGACCGATGGACTATTATGGATAAAAACCAGATAGGTATCAAATAAACCATGACAAAGGACAATTAACCCGAGTAACAATTAATTAAAATCAAAACGTTAAACATCATGATTACGGAAGTTTAAATAAGCATAATCCTTTTATTTCATATTCCATCGCAATTTTATTTATTGTTATTTTATTTATCTTCATTTATATATTTTACGCACTTTAATTATTGTCATTTATCTTTACGCTTAAAAATATAAAATCGACAAACCGGTCATTAAACGGTAAAAAACCCCCTTTTATAATAATATTACTACTTATATATATATATATATATATATATATATATATATATATATATATATATATATATATATATATAGTTTTATAAAAATATAGTACGTAATCACTAGCTCCCTGTGGAACGAACCGGACTTACTAAAAACTACACTACTCTACGATTAGGTACACTGCCTATAATGTTGTAGCAAGGTTTAGGTATATCCCATCCGTAAATTAATAAAACTTGTGTCATATTTTGTAGTATTTTGTATTAAAAATAATACTATTTCGTACCCTCACGCTACATCATCACCCAGCCTTCACAGAATTTGATCACTTACTGTGTTTGTTAATAGTGACTAAAAAAGTTCACTCAGATGTAAATTTTATTGAATTATTATTGTTCATTCAGATTGTATCTGTTGGTTTGTATGTATGTAACTATTTGAATACACCTTATATCTATCATGTCGCTTTCATGTGAATAGTAAATTAATTAATTTCTTTTCATTTACTATTCATGAATAGTAAATGAGTTAAAAAAAAGTTTTGAAAATAATAATAATAATAATAAAATTATTAATTCCTTAAAAAAAATTGTGTAAAAAAATCGTTTTTTTTTAAGAAAAAAAATTCGTTTTAAAAAAAAAATTGTAAAAAAATCATTTTTTTTAAAGAAAAAATTTAAAAAAAAAAGTTTTAAAAAAATATATATATAAAAAAAAAATTTAAAAAAAAATTTTAAAATCCTTAAAAAACGAAATATAAACAAAATTAAAAAAAAAAGTTTTTTTTTTATTACCTTTAGATTTTTAGACTCTAGTTACAATTTTTAGTATTAAGTTTAGTTTTGCCATAGTTATTTTTATTTCTAGAATTTTTAGGTTTGCCGTAAAATCCCTTAAGTGCTTATTCCTTAGACTAAGATTTATGTGCTTTAGAATTTTGCGACGCCGTTTTTCGCGCTACTTTCTTATTTTTATTTTTCGACGCCTATTTTTCGACCTTTTATTTTTCGACCTTTTTCGACGCGTTTTTTTTTTCTTTCTTATTTCTCGCTATTCTAGTTTTAGGATAAGATTTTTATTCTACTTCTTATCTAAATTTCTTAAAATTACGAAAATTTATTTTAAGTGGTTAAATTGATAGACATCAAAATTTTCTGGTTCGTAGTAATAGTTGAATTTGTACGTGGACCGGGTTATTGGAGCCAAACAGTCCTCAATTATATTGAGACCAAACGAATCCTGCCCCTCTGCTGCATCTTTTGGCTATTCGAAACGTGGGTAAAATCAGAAAAGTCTATTAATTGGACAACTTATATAAGTTTTTCTATTTTTATAACTAATAGGATATTCTGTGAATGCACCGAGCAAAACGTTCACCACCTTTCATACATTCACTACCTGTAACTCGATCAAGACATCTAGCCAATATTGTCGCCGTTGATTTTTCTTTAGAATCATCATCTAGTCGACCAAGAACTCCAACTCAAATTTCCGATAATCCATCTTTTGAACCCGACCTCACAATTGAGAATCCGGAGAATATTCAGGGACAATTCCAAGATCCAGAACCACTAATCATTCCTCCTGAACCACAAACCATTAAATCAGAATCTTCTAGTGATTCGTATTCAACAAATTCAATTATAGAAAATCTGGAACCTCTAAGTATGGAAGACCGAATGAGAGCCACACGCACGGGCCAAGGTCACGCCATTATTAAGCCAGACATTAATGCGCCAGATTATGAAATCAAAGGACAAATCCTACACATGGTAACTAATCAGTGCCAATATAGTGGTGCGCCGAAGGAAGATCCAAACGAACATCTTCGTACATTTAATAGGGTCTGTACACTATTCAAAATCCGAGAAGTTGAGGATGAACAGATCTATCTCATGTTGTTTCCCTGGACTTTAAAGGGAGAAGCCAAAGATTGGTTAGAATCGTTACCTGAAGGGGCGATTGACACATGGGATGTTTTAGTTGAGAAATTTCTTAAAAGATTCTTTCCGGCATCTAAAGCCGTGAGACTTCAAGGAGAAATTGTTACGTTCACACAAAAGTCAAATGAAACTCTATATGAGGCGTGGACAAGATTTGGAAAGTTGTTGAGAGGATGTCCTCAACACGGTTTAGACACTTATCAAATAGTACAAATATTCTACCAAGGTGTCAACGTTGCTACACGAAAAGACATCGACATAACAGCTGGTGGTTCCATTATGAAGAAAACCGCAACTGAAGCTTACAAAATTATTGATAACACAGCCTCCCACTCTCATGAGTGGCACCAAGAGAAAGATATATATCATTCATCTAAAGCGGCTAGAGCCGATTCTAGCCATAACTTTGATTCCGTTTCCGCAAAAATAGATGCTTTCGAGAGATGAATGGAAAAAATGAATAAAGATATTCACGCAATACGAATCAGTTGTGAGCAATGCGGTGGACCACACTTAATGAAAGACTGTCACATTGAACAAACGATGGAACAACGTGAGAATGTTGTCTACATGAACCAAAGGCTGGAAAATAGTTATCAGAATAATTATCAACCGCCAAGGCCAAACTTCAATCGAAATCAAAACATTCTTTACAATCCAAAAGGACTCGACAATAACTCGTATAACCAACAAGGTCTGAATAACCAACCAACTCAAAACAACACTTTCAATCAACAAAGACCTGGCTTGTATAAACCACCACAACAAACCGAAGAGAAAAAGTCAAATCTGGAAGAAGTGGTATTTAAGCTAGTTGAATCTCAAACACAATTTATTGAAACTCAAACTCAAACGAATGAGAGGTTTGATCAGTCATTTAGAACTCAACAAGCTTCTATTTTGAATCTAGAAAAACAAGTAGGTACTCTTGTTAGATTGATGAGTGAAAGAAAACAAGGAAAGCTACCGAGTAATACTGAAGTAAATCCTCGGAATGAAAATGTTAATTTGGTTTCAACAAATTCTGAAAAACCAGCATCAGAAGATGGGGAGGTTTTAGATGTAAGTAACAATGAAGAAGTTACACCACCACCACCACCTGAGTATGTAAAACAAGTGGTGACACCATACAAACCACCCATCCCGTTTCCAAGAAAAGGAGTTGAGTATGAGCAAGTGATAGGTAATAAAGATTGTGATACTTCTGGAAAGAAGAAGAAGAAGAAGAAGAAGAATAAGAAAGTACAAGAAACAAAAATCGTAAAGATAAACCCGGTGAAGACAGTTCCACCAAAACCTCCACCTAGGGTAGGTGATCCGGGTGAATTTATTGTTCCTTGTCTACTTAGCAATTGTGTCATGTATGATGCACTAGCAGATTTAGGTGCGAGTGTGAGTGTTATGCCTCTTTCATTATATAAAAGATTAGGAGTAGGTGAGTTAAGTCCAACGGATATGAGTGTTCGACTCCTTGATCAAACCATTAAACACCCAGTTGGAATTGCTGACAACCTACCCGTTCAAGTAGGTAATTTAACCTTTCTAGTCGAATTCATTGTCATTGACATAGAAGAGGACTCAAACGTTCCACTAATTTTAGGTCGACCATTCTTAGCGTCCACCGGGGCGTTATTTGATGTAAGAAAGGGTAGAATGAAACTTAGTAATGATGAGAAATCGATCACCTTTATGATTCGAAAGTCTAAATCTCCACTAACCAAAACCGTTGAACCAGCGGAAATGATTGGTAAGAACCATGTTGTTTTACCAACTCCAACGGTAGTGCTTAACAATAATAAAACGCCTAAGTGTGGGGAAAATGAAGTAACACCTAATGATGACCTGATAACAAAGAACTCCGTTGTTGATACGAAATTAAATGACCCCGTTATTAACAGTTCAATGAAGAAACTTTTTAAACGGGTTTGTGATGCTAGAAGTAAGGGGAACTTTAAGTTATGTAACCGGTTAGTATCCAATCTGTTGCCTAAAGAAAAGGCGAAACTAGTCGAATTTGTGGATATTACGGAAGAAGCTGGTCACTGGCTTAAAGAAAAAGTCACAGATATGCAAGTTGATTATGAACCAAGAGAAATTGACGATGAAGTTAATCACAATTTCGACACCACATCTACCTAAGTGTGAGGAGATTCAAATATTCTAAAAAGAAAATGTTGTTTGGAGTTAGTTGTTCTGTTCTCGTGTAGTTCCGAGAATGGAATCCGATTGGTCTTTTCCACTAGCAGACACTAAAGAACTAGTTTTCTCTCCCCATTCTGATTTTTTTTATTTTGTAGGTTTTATATGAAATTAATATGCTTTTTAAATTTAAGTTTTGTGTGAATTTAAAAACAAAATTTACTTTATTTCATTAAGTAAAAAAAATGATTTCTAAAATTCGTCGTGAGTTGAAGATTAGGTAGTTGAACCGAAATTACTTTAACCGAGGGCGGGACGAGAAATTTTGTTATCATTATTTTTAATTTAATTGATTTAAAGTATGTCAAAAAAATATTAGATTTTATAAATTTTTGAACGTGGGGTAATATACCCAACTTCAAAATTATGTATGTTTGTATTTTATGTTATATACAAAACAGGGTAAAGCAACGCACTTTCAAAGACTGTCATTAAGTTCAGAAAAAGGTACTAATTTTGATGACAAGAAACAAAATATCAAATGTGAAATAACAACAATATGTTTGCAAACTCGGTATTTTTAATCATTTTTCTACACTAATCACCCTCATGAATTTAAATTTTTACTGATTTCTTGCAAATGAGGGCATTGCAAGATCTCAAGTGTGGGGAAGGGTTATAAATTCTTTCGGGTTTACACTTGTTTTAATTGCCAAATTTTGTGAAAATTTGAAAAAATTTCAACTAAATGAATTCAAAATCATGTTTATACATATTTATGAACGATGAAAACTAGGTGTTAATACCGAAATTATCGTTACCTCGGAAAGGACATAAATTGAGAAACAACCCAAAACGCTTGAATTCATTTAAAATGGGATAGAAGAGAATAAAAAGGCAAAGAAAAGAATAAATAAAAGCTAAGTGTGGGGAGAATGTACCAAGTTATTCAATTAAAAACTATCTATCACATTTTTGTATAAGAATTATTGCAAGTACTTTTGCTTTGGACGATACTAATCAGTTTTACCTGGTTTACTGTAATATATTTTAAAGAAAGATGGATCTACACGATGAATCAATTCCATCATTAAAAGGAAGTAAAGTCTTCCCGAAAAAGACACGCGCTTCTTGATTTAGCCAAGAAGTTGTCGTCCAGATCAGCTGTAGGTTGACGAAAAATCTAGAAAAGTCATCTCTAAAATCAGCAGGAAATCCACGGACCTCAGCATCAAACAGGGTCGCCATGTGGTCAGATTTATCCTAACCATAAGAAGGATTTATCTCGCACAATGGGGGGCACCGTGCAAATTAGCTTGATAAGACTAATGAATCAGATCCCCAGAAAGGATAATCTCCTTAAAGATCAAAAATCAGCTTTTAAGACTGATATTACTCAATCTTAGAGATTGACCTTAAAGATTGAGAATTACAAACTCATGGAATTCAATGATATCTAAACTCGAGCTTGAACGAGAAAATATTTTGATCAAAAATAAAATCGATTTGTTTTCTAAAAACCTATTTTCAATGCGTTCATTACCATTGAACGTAAAATCCTGAGAATTCATCAGAATTCATTAGGTCACCTGAACCAAATCGGGTGTCAACCGTAAGAAACGGTGGTTGCATAGCATGGTCGGAGACAGGACCTTGTGCCAGACCGAAAAATCATAGGATGATCTTTACTATTGCTCCTACAAAGGATAGTATTAGCATCCGACACGTTTTAAGACCATAATAATATGCATGTCATTAGACATTGCCTTAACAGTTTCTTGTTCATCGCTTTCCTTTACAACCGGACGGTAGTTTACCGAAAGGTAATATACGGAACAAGTAAACTGGACGTGTTACTTTCCTAATACAAGGTTAGCAAGTGGGTAACACAAAATCACAAGTGTTGAGCTAAAATTTTCAAATCTGAAACCCACACAACCCACAAAAATATTTTGCAAACACCGGTGAAGGGTTATTCCGGAAAACTTACCTAGGGTAAAAGCTAGATTAAATTTTCAAAAAGATCAAATGTTTTCATAAAGATCCAATTTCCTTAAGGATCTACATTTTCATAGTCATGTGGGACTGTAAACCACCTTTCAAATGTGCACTTTGCTTTGGAAACCGAAAGTAAATCGGCTATTTGATTGCAAGTGTCGTTGACCTAAACCCGAGGCAACTGTGAATGACACACCCACCTTTAACCATGGTTCTATCGTTACTATCATTGTTTATACCACCATATCAAAATCACTAATGTACAAAGTGTGATGAATAAAAAAGTGATTCATGTATGTTTTTATTTCAAGTTCTGTATTGCTTGAGGACAAGCAACGCTCAAGTGTGGGGATATTTGATAAGGCTAAAAAGAAACATATATTTCATAGCAATATCCCTTCTAAATAATAGGTTTTCATATGTAATTGTATTATATTTTCATTGTAATTGTTTAAATAAATAAGCGCGAAGACAAAAGGCGAAAACGAAGATTTGAAGACACAAACGTCCAAAAAGCTCAAATGTACAAGATACAATTCAAAAGGTTCAATTTATTGATGAGAAACGTCTAAAAATGACAAGAGTACAAGTTACAAAACGCAAAGTACAAGATATTAAATTATACGAAAGGACGTTCAAAAATCCGGAACCGGTACCCGAGCCAACTATCAACGCTCGACGCAACGGAGCTGAAAGTACAAGTCAACTATGCACAAGAATATAATATAATATTTAAATAATTCATAATAAGAATAATAATAAATAATAAAAAGTTGTTAATTGAGCATAGTTAAGGGGTCATAAGTGAAAATTTCAATTCAATATTTGCCTATAAAAGGCAATTCATTTGATCGATTTATGTACACATTTTCTTCTTTCTTTCTCTTTACATGTAATATATATATTTATAATTATAATTTTAATTTTAGTTTAAGTTTAATAATAATTGGGTTATTGTAAGGAATGTTTTACGGGTTTTAAAGTCGAAACTCTGTCCGTGTAACGCTACACGATTAATAATCACTGTAAGTTATGTTCTTCCTTTTTAAATTAATGTCTCGTAACTAAGTTATTATTATGATTATTTAAGCCGAAGTAATCGTGATGTTTGACTAAATATTAAGACGGGGTTATTGGATTTTGTACCATAATTAAGGTTTGAGCAAAAGACCGACACTTGTGGAAATTGGACTATTGACTATTAATAGATGGGGGGTATTGTCTAATTGAGTGACAACTCATTGGAGTCTGTCGAACCTATCTTCAAACTAATTATCCTAATAATTAATAATGATTATGGTTGTCCTATTTAGTGACGTTCATATGGAATCTATTATAATCATTTAATTAATTATTCGGGTTGGGTAATTGATTATTCAAACTGATCACGTGGGTAAATTAATATTCATATCTAATCAAAACAGGGGTAGATTACATACAGTGATAACTGGTGTAATTGTTGACAGAAGTGATAACTGCGTCACAGTTTAAATCCTTAATTAGTTGGAATATTTGACTTCGGGTATAAGGGTAATTTGACGAGGACACTCGCACTTTATATTTATGACCGATGGACTATTATGGATAAAAACCAGATAGGTATCAAATAAACCATGACAAAGGACAATTAACCCGAGTAACAATTAATTAAAATCAAAACGTTAAACATCATGATTACGGAAGTTTAAATAAGCATAATCCTTTTATTTCATATTCTATCGCAATTTTATTTATTGTTATTTTATTTATCGTCATTTATATATTTTACGCACTTTAATTATTGTCATTTATCTTTACGCTTAAAAATATAAAATCGACAAACCGGTCATTAAACGGTAAAAAACCTCCTTTTATAATAATATTACTACTTATATATATATATATATATATATATATATATATATATATATATATATATATATATATATATATATATATATATTTATTTATTTATATAAATATAGTTTTATAAAAATATAGTACGTAATCACTAGCTCCCTGTGGAACGAACCGGACTTACTAAAAACTACACTACTCTACGATTAGGTACACTGCCTATAATGTTGTAGCAAGGTTTAGGTATATCCCATCCGTAAATTAATAAAACTTGTGTCATATTTTATAGTATTTTGTATTAAAAATAATACTATTTCGTACCCTCACGCTACATTATCACCCAGCCTTCACAGAATTTGATCACTTACTGTGTTTGTTAATAGTGACTAAAAAAGTTCACTCAGATGTAAATTTTATTGAATTATTATTGTTCATTCAGATTGTATCTGTTGGTTTGTATGTATGTAACTATTTGAATACACCTTACATCTAGGAATACTTTGGGTTCATTGGATATATTGACATGTTATTAGTAACTTCAACCCAAGCTAACCCAATACTTTGTATGTAAATATGTTCTCATGTATTACTCTATTACAACAATCTTTCAAAGGTAAACCCGCGAATTCGTGGGTCTTAAGCTAGTAATAATAATAATAATAATAATAATAATAATAATAATAATAATAATAATAATAATAATAAATATTAATAATACTACCTCACATGGAATAGCTCCCAAAAAGAAAATAACTGCCTTAAACAGGGCTCGAACTCAAGACCTCTCGCTAAACACAAACACTCCTTAACCACTCCTCAAATTCAATTTTCCTGATTAAAACCCGACTTGCTTTTATTTAACTCGTTTATTTTCAGCTAGGTCCAACAACAACCAAGAGTTCTTGGCCCAACAGTACAACACAAGCCCAACTACAATTCTAAGCCCTGTATACACAAACCCCATCAACGATTTACGGCCCAAAATCAGTCCATTGCATAAACAAAACAAAAAAAATAATTCCCAGTGATTTCTGGTCTCTAATCTTTCGAACTGCATCACCTAATACATCATCATTGTGTCATCATCCATATATTCATTTTAATTATTACATGTTCCTCAATTTATCCCAATCATCACCCTTTATTATTTTATGTATCATCTTATCATATCCCATTACTTTATCATGAACCATCATCATCATTATTAACTGCATCAACATCATATATTCTTGACTGTAAAAGAAAAATTAACGCAGCAGCAACACAAGGAAAATGTAACAGTAGCAGTTGGTGTTCGAGCATCAAAAGGAACTGGAAGTGGGGTGTTCGAAGGTAATAGCAAATGGGTTCATAGGTTTTGGGTTTCGATTAAATGCAGCAACAATTCGTGAATTTATTTTGTAAAAGCGAAAAGGGAATTCACAATTGGGTCTTCGGTGGGGTTCTAACAGAAATATGCAGAAACAATGAGAGAGAGGAGAGAGATAGAGGGGGAAGATGGAGACGATGGTTGATGGTAGATTGTCGTTGGGAAAGAAGAAAATTAAGAGGGTGTGAAGGTGATGATGGGTTTCAAGGTGGTGACGGTTGTGATGGTGTCACGGTGATAATTTCATGGAGGTTTGTAGGGTGGTGTATGATGGCTATGGTGTCGAAGTGGTGACGGATAGAAATGGGTTTCATGGGTGAAGGTGGTGGAGGATGTTTGCCGAGAAAAGTGATGACCATGGTGATCATGGGTGTTGGTTGTATGGTGGCTCCGGTGGTGGATGGTGGTCATGATTGTGGTTGCCGAAACCTCACAAGACAAGAAGGAGCACCAAGTGTTGGGTGTGGTGTTTCTATATCTTCTGTATATGTATATATCATATATATGTAGGGAATTATAATTATAATATATATAATAAAATAATAAACTTTCAAAAAAAATAAAAATAAATAAATAAATAAAAACAGGTAGTACTACAAGTTGGTGGATTGTTTAATCTATGGGGTAATTGCCTCAAATACACTTTTTTTTTAAGTTTTATTCTAAAATACACTTTTTAGAAAAAAATTGTCTATTTACATCATTAGGTCGACCACCCTTTGGGTCGACTACCCCATAACATGGTCGACCACCACTTTTTCAAGGTGGTCGACCAACTATTTTCAAAGGCTCGGTCGACCACAATACAAGCTTGATCGACTACATAGTCGACCATCCTTATATTGTGGTCAACCAAGTTTTTGGTCGACCACCCCTAAGTTATTCACTCAGCTCGTGCAAAATGGATTTAGAGGTAGTCGACCAAAAATATGGTCGACCACAATATAAGGACGGTCGACTATGTAGTCGATCAAGCTTGTATTGTAGTCGACCAGGCATTTGAAAATAGTTGGTCGACCACCTTGAAAAAGAGGTGGTCGACCATGTTATGAGGTAGTCGACCAAAAATAGTTGGCCTTTGACCAATTTAATTCGATTTTGGTTTGAACTTTGTATTCAATGGGTCAAGTAGAGGGAACACTCTACATATCCTGTTTGTTAAATCTTGAATCCGTATAACTTGAGTTGAATGTGATATAATGGTCGAAAGTATGTTTTATAGAAGTTTAAATCTTTTAATTTGTTTTCTAAAGAGGTCGACTTAGCATAAAAAATTGGTCCGAATACAATCAAATTAGATCGAATAAATTTCTATATGAGTACAAACTTATGCACTAAAATATAGAAATACTAAAGCAAAGCAGAGTTACGGGACACAAACTTTCAAAACTCACTTGAGATATTTATACACTATATTAATTAATATTGCATTAACGATATTTTACAAGATTGAGGGAGAAGCGTCCGTGTCTTATACCTATCGATTGGGTACATTTTAAAGATGAATTCAAATGGTATATTTCATCCAATATTATGACTCCATAATTATAAAAGCGTACATGACTTGACTAATGCGTACTTGACTTGACTCGGATATTATCCGTATTCTTGTCTTGACTTATTAGTACATTATTACACATCGATTATTTCAACCACATGATTAATATTAAAGCACCCCCACCATGCTTCATGGGAATGCTTTTATAATTTACAATACCAGGATTGTGTCGGTGGTAGCTATTAAACGAGCATATTGAGATAGAGTTTCTGAACAAACATCTATCTAAAAGGGTGGCTTGGAAATAAAAATATCTCAAAATTAAACAAGTATCTCCACTCTGAGTTTGAACAACAAAGATGTTTTTAGCTCAAAGATAACAATAATAAACTTCAATCGAATTCAAGTCTAGTTCGACCAAAGTAAATTTTAAACGAATTGAGCCCAAATTTCTTAATACTTGACTCCGTTTGTTAATAAGTAAGAAAGTTAAACAACTGTAAGGGACTGAACGTGTGATCTGAGAAACTACAGGGACTGTTTACGTAATGTTTTTTCGTTAAATAAATTACAAAATCAACCTCCGTGGAAATAATCAATTTACAAATATCGTGCAAAAGTAAAACCCTAAAAACCATTTCCCTCCGTCTCCATTAATATCGATCCAAAAACCCTCATTCTTCTTCTTCTTCTTCAGAGGTCAGTATAGCTTCCGCTACTATTACTCTGTCTATACATATGTATATGTATATATCTATCTATCGGTTTATAATCGTATATAGCGTTGTATAATTGTAATTGTCCCTTTTTGAATTGATTGTTTTCTAGGGTTTTCAAGCAATCACATCGGCTATTTTGTAAAATGCAACTTGCATACACCGAATGTATTATATTTAGCCTGTTTAAGAAATTGTTGTAACGTTTACTTAGGGTTTCATGTAATTAAACTTTAGTATCTTTCGAATTGAGCTTTGCTATATTGATACCTAATGAATTTCTTTTGTTTATTGAACAGTAATTAAACTCTAAACTATATAAAATAATATAATAAAGTACTATAGATATCTTTTCTTTTCGTTTAGTTGGTTATTCAAGCTCTCGATTTGTTTTGTGTTTCTATTTAAATGGTGAACCAGTTTACGAGATCGAAAACGAATAAGGGGAAGTTATGGGTTATGCTCAGCTAGTAATTGGTCCTGCTGGAAGTGGAAAGGTAATAGAATACTGTATACATTTGCTTTTGGAATCAATATTCATGATATAAATTTATTGTTACTTGCAGTCCACTTATTGCTCTAGTTTGTACCAACATTGTGAAACTACTCGACGAACAGTTCACATTGTAAACTTGGATCCTGCTGCAGAAAACTTCGATTATCCTGTGGCAATGGGTAAGTGGGGTCTGCAGTCTGCTTTTTTCTAAGTTTTTTGGCGGTTTTAGCTATAGTTTATAATTTTATATTTAACGGTTGCCTATATGGTTATAGATATTAGAGAACTTATATCTTTGGATGATGTTATGGAAGAGCTTGGACTTGGTCCCAATGGCGCTCTTATGTACTGCATGGAGTATCCTTTTTTTCTTGTAATGATTACTATACACAGGTTAATTTGGGATATATCTTATCAGTAACGCAAAGAAAGATATTTAAGTACATTAGCAAAATACCTTCAGATTATGTTGTTATAATATAGTTCCTGTAATGAAGAAGAGCACATTCGTTATATTCAATTTTCAAAATTGTTTGTGCATTAGCCATTTCTATGCATCCATTTTTGCTGCTGCTCTTAATTCATCTTAACATATCCATGTTGAAACACCTGTAACAAGAGTACAAGGAAGTCATTTTATAGTTTTATGTCTCCGTTTCTTAGTTAATTAGTGAATCTGAAGTCCTTAAATCTCACCCATAGACATCTTGGAGAAAATTTGGATGCATGGTTAACTGAAGAACTGGATAATTACATGGAAGATGATTATCTAGTATTTGACTGCCCTGGTATCACTTACCGTTTCCTACTATGATTTTACAGTTTGTCTTTATTAATAAACTAATGTTCTCTTCCAAATTGTTCATTCTTCAGGTCAGATTGAACTCTTTTCTCATGTTCCAGTTCTTAAGAACTTTGTGGAGCATCTGCAGCGTAAGGATTTCAATGTTTGTGCTGTCTACTTGCTTGACTCCCAGGTTCACACCGGTTTTATTTATTTATTTTATTTTATATTATTTTTACTTAATAATACAGTTCTTGTAGTCACTCATGAGCCACTATTTCTGGAAACTTCAGTCTTCATACCATAATTTACGTATTTTGACTAAAACCCTATTTGACCTGTTATCCAATGACACTCTTATTTTGCTTCCTATATGTTCAATTTGTGCTCGTTGTATTCATTTTGGTGATATATTTTACATATATTAGTTCATAACGGATGTCACCAAGTTTATTAGTGGTTGTATGGCTTCGCTCTCTGCAATGGTTCAACTTGAACTACCTCATGTTAACATCCTCTCCAAAATGGACCTCGTCACCAGGAAAAAAGGCATTAAAGAGTTAGTTGATATATTACTCCTAATTTGTTTATTTATTTTTATTATTATTTTGTGTAGTATCTATATCTATATATATTCACTTGTAAATTTGCAATCATTTTTATATTTGTCATTAATATTTTATCTGTTTCTATTAGTTACCTGAATCCAGAGCCTCAGACTCTGCTGTCAGAACTGAATCAGCACATGGCTCCTAAATTCCAGAAGCTCAACAAGGCCTTAATTGAATTGGTGTGTTTTTAATATGAATTGCGGCTAGTAGAATCTTAAGTTCTGTCTTTTATAACGATGCAATGTTTTTATTTAACACATTACAAAACTAACTTTTATGGTGTACCAGGTGGAGGAATATAACATGGTGAGTTTCGTGCCACTTGATTTAAGGAAGGAGAGCAGGTAACATATTTATAACCTTTTGATCTTGTAAATGCACGTGCACTTATATTTACCATTATTTCTATACATTGATTCATTGATTTGAAAGAAGTATCCAATCTGTTCCATATTTGTTCTGATACCAAGTGTTATAACAAATCATCTTGTGCAACCAAAAGGGGTGGGGGGAACATTAATTAATGTGCAAGTTTGGTTATATATATCTTATAATGGTAAAAGCATGAAACCTTGCCTTAAAAAGTAGGTCAAATTGGTAAATCTTCTCTTATGTATAACCTATAACCCTATGCCCAAAAGTTTTTGCTCGTTTGTTGAATAGTAGTTATTGTAAGTCTATATAATTTATCAGTGCTATTTATGGAAGTCATTGAAGTAGAAGAAGTGTTAGCGAGTTAACTCGAAACGTTGTGATCTTTTTACTCATTTGTCTCCAACTCATTTTGACTCCTTGCTGATGTGCCCAACTGCCTGTTTTTCAACTTTGCAACATAGACACATAACATGCAATGCGATAACCGTGTTTACATATTGTATTTTCGAGTTCTCTTGTGAATTATGATATGGTGAATGAGAATTGATGTGTAACCATCCAGTTCTTGGCTCTTTTGCAGCATACAATACGTTCTTTCACAAATTGACAGCTGTATTCAGTTTGGAGAAGATGCTGATGTGAAAATTAGGGATTTTGACCCGGATGAAGATCAGGATTAGAATGTGTGATTATCAAGATACATCATTAACCTTAAGTCCTTAACTGTCTACATTATTATGCAATCACAAATTGTGAAGAGTTACTATATATTATTATGATATTGAATAATTATGATTATTAATGTCCCATTGTTGTTCTTTAAGGTTTAAGGTGAGGTGATAATATTGGTGGGTCAAACAGGTTTAGTATGGTTGATGACCTCCGAAATTATCCATACACCACTAAGTATGCATTATTATAATGTTGTATTGTACAACTCGTAAAGCACCTTTAGTGGTCTATCGATAAATTTTAATGATGGGTACCAAGTCTAGGTTCGACTCGATAGTAGACGAGTGCTCAGTTTGTGTTTAGAGTTATGTTTTATGATTTTGAGCCGTGCCCTTCGTTTGATTGTATTCTTGTTCAGTTTTTTCATCTTTGGATGAAAGAATTATGGTTATATTGTACTCCCTCTGTCCCATATCTGTTGTTCTCATATAAAAAACACACATTTTAAGAAAAAGTGACTACGCATGTACTTTTCTGTTAATCTTCTAGTTTTATCCATTTACTTTTTACCTATCTTTTTGTTTTACATGTATAAAAACTTTATCACATTATTTTTATTTATTTATAGAAATGGACAATTAATTTGGGACATATCAGAAAGGATTAATGGATTATAGAATTGGAACGGAGGAAGTATTCGTTTTTTCACAAAAAAAAAAAAAAAAAAAAAAAAAAAGGTAACAAATCAAATTGAGTAATGTGCAAGCATTGGAAAAAAAAAGTTGATCCGCACATTTTGTTGCCCATTAGTTTTCAAAAACGTTCCTAACATTTAAATATCTATCTATCTATAGTTTCTATTAAAATTGTAAGATGATGATGTAATAAATAAGCATTTTTTAAATTTAAAAAAAATTAAAAAAAAACAAAAAATTCTTAGAACACTGTGATGATGTCATTAATCTGAATTAAATTAGGATTAATATTTGAAAATATATATATTAATTACCTTGCTCTTTTTATCTGGCTTCCAAATAAAAAAACCCTAAACGAAAAAACACGCCACTATAATCGATCCTCATATCATCTTCAAGCTTTCATCTCGATTTTGATCTCCATCAATAACGCGATTCTTGATTCTTCAAGTATATTCATCAGGTAATTCTTGATTTCATGGGTCTAAAATTTATTTTTGTCTGGTAATTAAACACATATTTCTTTGCAGTAAATCGAAATCGAAGGATCCAATATCTCTGATTTTGGATGTTCAATGGTAAGCTTTCAGCTTTCCGCTACAAATATATTTGTTTTACTTTTTCAATTTGTATGTTCATATAGAGATTTTATTCCCAAATTTCTTCAGTTCTTCACTTCAACTTATTCCCTTATATTCAAGTTTGAACTTTGTTGCAAGAACATCAGAAATTTGATCTATATGTCCGTCTACAGATGAGTTGTATGATTTCGAAATCTTTTTTCTAATTTTCCAAATTGTAAAATGTTACAGTCTTTATGATTGAAGGTTTTTAGGTTATTAACTTTGAAGTTTACGAATGTGAAGAATCCAAGACCTTTGAAGAACAATGAGTATTTGTTTATTTGATAATTGAAGGTATCTCATCCACATCTTTTACTACGACTACTTTAATGGAATTACATGTATACTTAAACGCACTACAAGTGTTTGTTAAAATGTCTATGTTTATATTTTGTGATTATCATGTTTGTAAAGGGTTCGATTGGATATCCACAGGTGGTTTCTTAATCTATTCATACTAAAAGATAGTAAATAATTCTACTCACATTATCATTATTTTGTTATGTTTGAATTGCCTTATCATCATAAACATATGTCATCAGTTTTTATGTATTACTAAAAGTAGTTTGATAGATTTTTTTTGGGCGTAAAGATGACAACTAACTAAACCTTGGTTCTTGGTTTAATTCTTTAGTCTACAAGAATAATTTTTGGTTACAGGTGGCTTATGGTTATATTGATAATTTGAATGGCTTGGTTGCGAGTATTCAAAATGTTGTATGTTAACTAAGAGTTCAGATGTTTTGTTTAATTTAGATGCTAAATAATCCAAAGAAAATGCTACTGCACATGTCATTTGTTTCTTTGGAGGTAACTATAAGTTGCTTAAGAGTAAAGATAAGAAGTTGCGAAGACACATATTTATTTATGATTTAAGAATTTCTCATCTCAGGCTCTTGAACAACAATAAAGTAGAAGAAGCTTAAGTGCCAGAAGAGCTTTACTCAGTTGGTGTGCATAGTGGAGCAATCAAGTATGTCCTATTTCACTTTTTTGTAGTAAGTTTTTCTCTTCATAAGGTATAATCATTGCCATATCACCATGACAAAGTTTTTAGTTTAGTAATGTTTAAGATTTATATATTTTTTTTATGCTTTTCGAAAATATTAAAGAGTATCACCATGACAATGTTTTTAGTTCATTTGATTGTAGCAATTGACGGTGTCAAAATATATGAAGATTGAGGTTCGAATTTTATAGAAGTATTTGGAGATCGACTTTTATAGTTCATTTGATTGTCATGGATGAGAAGATATTGTCATTATTATCTTTGAACTAGCTGTTTTCAACTAAACATTTTGTGGTATACAAAAAAAAAAAAAAAAAAACATCTTTCATTGCATATTTTACAAATATTTAACTGTGTTCTTAGTACAGTAAATTGGGTGTGGCATCATGTGACCTTGGCATTGAGGCTAAAGATGAGCTACAATGAATGCTTGATTTGGGGTCGTTAGTAATGACCGTGACCATGCCATTAGGGCTTAAGGATGACTGGATGAGCTACAACGAATTCTTAATGAGGTATTTTTACGAAGCTTTTACTATTGTTTTTTTCCAGTTTTTTAATATGTTGGTTGAAGGTGCGGGTAAATTATCACTTGCGGACATGGTTACTATAGAAGTTATGGATCAGGTATGACAGTGTTCATGATGTTTGAAAGCATGAGGTTTCAATGAATGGAAATGTGTAGACTTCTTTTATGTATTTTTTTTTTTTTTAAAATTTCTACATCAACTAAAAATTGAACTTTCATAATGTTGCGTATGATTTTTTTGTTCTGTAGATGAGTGTGCCAAGGTGTGTAAATGGTTGTTTTGTTATGGCATCATTTGTTAAATCAATAAATAACATGTGGTAATCTTGACCCAGTAAACATTCATTTGTTTGAGAGTATAAATGTTACTAGAATGCTTTCATAATTTTTATATTGAGTTTACTTTTCTACAGATCATGGATAAGGACTAAGGACTGTAAAAGTCTTTATTGGTTTTGTTTAGAAGGCATTAGTGATGTTTACATTTCCTCTTGAATTTGCAGCCTTTGTTATTTAGGATTCATGAGTTGTGATTGATGATCATCAAACAAGGAACTTACAGGTCTATAACTACAAGTTATAGATACAAGACAATGATCTTGATATACCTTTCAGTTACTTCATTGTCACTATATTAGTTTTTAAGTTTTTTTGTTAATCCTCTGAATTAGTGTTTGATTTGTTCGACTTACAGTTTTCGTTTTGCTCTATCGCATTTGATTTTCATCGTCATTAAAATTTTTCCAGTTTTAAATAATTTTTTGTTTTCTTTGGTTATTAGGTGAATCAAAGGTGATAATCTTTTGCTTTCTTCGATTATTAGGTGAATTAAATGTGAATCCCTTAAAACTATTATATAGCTGCATGATCCAGAAAGATCGTAGGTGAATCAAAGGTGAGTTAAAGGTGAGTTAAAGGTGAATCTTTTAATAACCCGTGATTTCACGGGTCCTTCAGTTAGTGATTATAAAAAATTACATAACATAATTACCATTACCATATTAACTAACTCCTCCTTTGCCCCCCCACCCCAAACCCATATTAAAACCGACCCCCAGAAAGGAGGTAAAGTGCTAAATCAACATTTTCATAGAAAATCTTAAATAAACTTCACTCAAATATTCAACAGGTAATATCTTCTCGCTCGCAACGAGTTAAATTTTTCCGGCATTATCGTTAAACTCGAAATAATTTTACGAACACAACGTCACTAACTATACGCAAAACGGATTCTTTTTAAAAAACGCTAAATATTTGGGTTATTTTTCATATACGTTGATTTTGCAATGAATTTTTAAAAGCCGACAATTCCATAGCGAAACGCGGAGATGCACATATATTGTTAATTTAAAAGAACATTTAAATCTTTCACGGGTTATACCTTTTAGTTCGACTTGATTAAATCTGTTCTTTCGAGTTTGCCATTGTACTATTTCTCGCTCTTTCGTGCCCCGCCATGTGTCATCAAAGTATTGGAGAGTGTGAGACGTTCTTTCTTTTGGGGCGGGTCGGGATCGGGTGCAAAAAAAATTTCGTGGGTAAAATGGGAAAATGTTTTAAATAATTACGGGAAGGGGGGTTAAACATTGGTTCTCTAAAAAGTAAAAATCTAGCACTATTGGGAAAGTGGTGGTGGAGATTCAAAACCGAAAATGACTCACTTTGGACCAAAATTATTCGTAGCATCCATGGTTTGTGTGGTGGAATAATTTCGGATAACGAAACATCCACAAATCATGGCATTTGGTATAACATTATTTTAGCAGGCAGAGATATGGAAGACTCACAGGTTTATTTCAAACACACATTCATAAAGACGGTGGGCGATGGCGGTAATACACTATTCTGGAAAGAGCATTGGATTGGAGACGATAAGCTATGTAATCTCTTCCCAAGATTATTTAGACTTGATCTCCAACCCGATGCAACAATCAAAGACCGAAGGGGTGATGATGATTTTGAAAGCTCGGCAGTCTGGAGATGGAAACGAGAGACAAATGGAAGAGTTAGAACTGAGCTGGATACACTACTCAAGATTTTATCAACATCGTCTTTTAATTGCAGAATCAAAGACAAATGGAATTGGTCACTAGCAACGAATGGTATTTTCAAGGTCAAGACGTTATCTTCGATTATTGACGAGCAGTTCCTGGGTTCATCAGATTCAGCGCATGGTACTATACGAAATAAATTGGTACCAAAAAAACTTGAAATATTCGTATGGAGAGCATTAAAAGGTAGACTACCGGTAAGAGTCGAGCTAGATAAACGGGGTATTGACCTTCACAGTGTTCGTTGCCCGCTATGCGATGACGACTTGGAATCGGTGGAACACTCATTAGTTTCGTGCAAACACGCGTCTGAGGTGTGGGACCGTATTTTTCGATGGTGGAATATGGGTAATTTTAATAACTAGTGTTTATCTAATGTTCTCGGTGAAAGCAACAATCCAATCGCAGGTTCGAACTTCGGGAAATCTTTATGGTTAGCTATTAGATGGATTGGTGCGTATTTCGTTTGGAAAAATCGGAATAACATGGTGTTCCGGGGCAAGTGGTGGAACCCTCCGGTAGCGCTTAATGAAATACAAACCGTATCTTTCGAATGGATTTCAAATAGAACGAGAGGAAATAAAATCGATCGGCATACTTGGTTATCTAATCCGAACGTGTACCTCACGCAAATATGATCATCACCTTGATTATGTTTGCGAAAGAATTATGCTAGTTAGTTGTGCTTTTCTTGTGTGTGGTTGTGTAGCTTCTGTTCGTGTTCTTGTTTTCTGATCAGTACTTGTTTTCCTGATCAATACACTTATGGATCTTCCCATGTAATATTTTTTTCTGATATAATATTTTGCTTGCCTTTCAAAAAAAAATTATAACGGGTGCATCGCGCTTCTATTTTAGGTCCAAAAGGCTTAACCACACTTGGGTCAACCTTTTGAGATTGGTGTGGCCAGCATGAGACCAGTTAGTTATGTACCTCAACTTTTATATCACAACCAATATAAGAATTAAAACTAAACCAAAACCAAAACAAAATCAAACCAAGAATTACAAAATATTAAATCAAATCAAACCATAGTCAAAAATACTAACTTTAAAACAAAAATTAGTTCAGAATCAATCCCTAGTCAAAATATTAAACTAACAAATTCTCAAAAACCTTTTCATACTGAATTTAATACTGATCATCATCCCCATACACATTTCTTGTAAGGCCAACTGGCCCAATTGTCTACCCAACTTGGGAAATTTGTTTTCTTGATCGTCTCTTCAATCGTGACATCCGTTCGTACTATCTCAAATTCAAGTCTCCCATATAACGAAACTCCAACACAATGTGTCATATATAACACCGTTAACAAATCGCAACCGTAAGCCAACTCTAACAATCCGCTATCACAAAGGTTACTACAACCATTCACATGTAGTCTCTTCAAATTTCGACAATTCAAACCAATCGATTTCCAACCATCGAGCCCAATCCTTACACAATTCGACAAGTTCAACTCTTGTAACAAAGGACAACCTTTTGAGATTTTCATGATGATGTCATCAGTAACAAAGGAACACATCCAAAAGTTAAGGATTTTAAGATTTTTAGCAATGCCCGAACCAATTGCAGCCAGACCACGTTCATTCGTGCAATACTTACTATTATAAGAAATATCTAAATACTCGATACCACCTCCGATTAAAAAACCGGTCGGATAAAACACATGAGAATCGGCTTGTAAATAAACCAAAGACGCATTTGAACCTTGATTGGATCTTACACCAACAACTTTATCACAACCAGATATTTTGAGTGCTCGAAGTTGACGACAATTTTGGTTAACAAACCAAATTCCAGTATTCGTTATGCGCGAGCAATGGATTAGACTAACGTTAACTAACGATCTACAAGATTTAGTTAACGTTTCCAATCCATCATCAGTAATAGCACAATAAGAAAGATTAATATCCGATATTAATGAAGGCGACTTTAAATGTCGATAACGATTAAAAAACTTATCGAGAATCATCGAATCGGGGTTGTATGACCTACTTAACTTTTTTGTGCAATCCAAACACTTAGAACTTAAAATCGCAATATCAAGAAACCGATGACACGTTAGACCAAAATATATTTGATCACGATCTTTGTTTATATTTTGGTAAATCATGATCAAAGGGTGATCAGGAAGCTGTGTAATACACATGGTCTGTTTTTCGTTACTAACATCCATTGATGAGTTAGTAAAGCTTGAATCTTGAACAATGTTACTGTATATCAACAAGAATATAAACAAGGTTTGTTGGTTCTAAAATTTAATTACTCAAAACTAACAACAATACATACATTAATTAGATAATACTATAATTAAATTGTTTGGATCGGTTACCTTAGAGACCGCGGCTAAAAATACCCTAATTCGTAACATATACTATTCTCTAGCTTGATGACTTTAAATGTATGCGCAGCAATTCGTTTTATAGAATTTAAGGATCGTTTTATAGAATTTAAGGATTGGCGTCCAAGCAACATAAAAGTAGGAGTAAATTGTATTTTTCGTCCCTATTCTTTTCAATTCAGCAATTTTTGTTCTTTTTCTTTATACTTCACATGTCCAGTCCTCAAATTTGTCATCTTTTTAAAAATATTGTTATCTTATGGATTTAGTTATTTCTAACGACGTGTTCACGTTATTATCGTGTATAAAAGTAGTGTACATGTAAATTAATGTTGATTTTGTAACGGTGATTATTGATTTATGCAATATTCATGTTAATGGCAATTATATGAAAATTGTCATTAGAAAAATCACTTCTGAGTTTTCAACAAACATGTCGTTAATTAATACCCTTTATCTCTATTCTCATCAACGTAGCCTTAGATTTACCATTAATATCATCACGATTCAAACAATATTCAAAATTCAAACGATACTCAAAACATTAAATATGAGAATATGGTGTACAACTTATGAAGAGCATTTAAAAAGAAAGCAGTGATTTCTAGATAATTTTTAACCTAATAATTTTTACGATGCTCTTGTCTGAAAAATTGAATTCCACTAAACTTTTTAAGAAAAATTGGTCAAAATGTCCTCATTGTAGTGACCCGAACTTTTCCATGTTTATATATATTAATTGAGATTGATATTTACATGATTAAATGTTTCCAACATGTTAAGCAATCAAACTTGTTAAGACTTGATTAATTGAAATATGTTTCATATAGACAATTGACCACCCAAGTTGACCGGCGATTCACGAACGTTAAAACTTGTAAAAACGACATGACGATATATATATGGATATACATATGGTTAACATGAGATTATGATAAGTAAGTATCTCCATAAGTATATTAACAATGAGTTATATACATATAAACAAGACTACTAACTTAAGGATTTCGAAACGAGACATATATGTAACGATTATCGTTGTAACGACATTTAAATGTATATATATCATATTAAGATATATTAATATATCATAATATCATGATAATATAATAATTTAACATCTCATTAGATATAATAAACAATGGGTTAACAACGTTAATTGAGATCGTTAACTTAAAGGTTTCAAAACAACACTTACATGTAACGACTAACGATGACTTAACGACTCAGTTAAAATGTATATACATGTAGTGTATTTAGATGTATTAAAATACTTTTGGAAGACTTCAAGACATATATCAAAACACTCATACTTAACGAAAATGGTTACAGTTACTTTTCCATTCTTTTCTTTCATCAAGAATTCTAGTCGTATTCTTACCCGTATTATACACAGCTTCAAAACGTACTTACTATGAGTATATACCAATAGGAACTAGCATGGGATTCCACTCTTGATTATGTCATGTATGACTAATCAATTTTAACTTCTACCATGAGCTAGTCAACTAACTAGAACTCCTTTTAACCCCACTCACCACTCACCAATTACCACTCATCATTCACTCCATTTCACTTCCAATTCTCTTTCTAATTCTCTCTCAACACACACACACACACACTATTATGAACGTATTTTTCCAGTAGTTAATCATCATCTTCATCAAAAATCACTTCAAGAATCAAGCTATAATCATCATAGGAAGAACACTTCAAGAACACTCCAAAAATCCCTTCAAGTTTACTAATTTACTTCCAAGCTTTCTAATCCATTCCAAGTAATCATCTAAGATCAAGAAACCTTTGTTATATACAGTAGGTTATCTTTCTTATTCAAGGTAATATTCATATTCAAACTTTGATTCAATTTCTATAACTATAAACTATCTTAATTCGAGTAAAAATCTTACTTGAACTTGTTTTTGTGTCATGATCCTACTTCAAGAACTTTCAAGCCATCCAAGATCCTTTGAAGCTAGATCATTTCTTGTCACTTCCAGTAGGTTTACCTACTAAACTTGAGGTAGTAATGATGTTCATAACATCATTCGATTCATATATATAAAACTATCTTATTCGAAGGTTTAAACTCGTAATCACTAGAACATAGTTTAGTTAATTCTAAACTTGTTCGCAAACAAAAGTTAATCCTTCTAACTTGACTTTTAAAATTAACTACACACATGTTCTATATCTATATGATATGCTAACTTAATGATTTAAAACCTGGAAACACGAAAAACACCGTAAAACCGGATTTACGCCGTCGTAGTAACACCGCGGGCTGTTTTGGGTTAGTTAATTAAAAACTATGATAAACTTTGATTTAAAAGTTTTTATTCTGAGAAAATGATTTTTATTATGAACATGAAACTATATCCAAAAATTATGGTTAAACTCAAAGTGGAAGTATGTTTTCTAAAATGGTCATCTAGACGTCGTTCTTTCGACTGAAATGACTACCTTTACAAAAACGACTTGTAACTTATTTTTCCGACTATAAACCTATACTTTTCTGTTTAGATTCATAAAATAGAGTTCAATATGAAACCATAGCAATTTGATTCACTCAAAACGGATTTAAAATGAAGAAGTTATGGGTAAAACAAGATTGGATAATTTTTCTCATTTTAGCTACGTGAAAATTGGTAACAAATCTATTCCAACCATAACTTAATCAACTTGTATTGTATATTATGTAATCTTGAGATACCATAGACACGTATACAATGTTTCGACCTATCATGTCGACACATCTATATATATTTCGGAACAACCATAGACACTCTATATGTGAATGTTGGAGTTAGCTATACAGGGTTGAGGTTGATTCCAAAATATATATAGTTTGAGTTGTGATCAATACTGAGATACGTATACACTGGGTCGTGGATTGATTCAAGATAATATTTATCGATTTATTTCTGTACATCTAACTGTGGACAACTAGTTGTAGGTTACTAACGAGGACAGCTGACTTAATAAACTTAAAACATCAAAATATATTAAAAGTGTTGTAAATATATTTTGAACATACTTTAATATATATGTATATATTGTTATAGGTTCGTGAATCAACAGTGGCCAAGTCTTACTTCTCGACGAAGTAAAAATCTGTGAAAGTGAGTTATAGTCCCACTTTTAAAATCTAATATTTTTGGGATGAGAATACATACAGGTTTTATAAATGATTTACAAAATAGACACAAGTACGTGAAACTACATTCTATGGTTGAATTATCGAAATCGAATATGCCCCTTTTTATTAAGTCTGGTAATCTAAGAATTAGGGAACAGACACCCTAATTGACACGAATCCTAAAGATAGATCTATTGGGCCTAACAAACCCCATCCAAAGTACCGGATGTTTTAGTACTTCGAAATTTATATCAATTCCGAAGGGTGTCCCGGAATGATGGGGATATTCTTATATATGCATCTTGTTAATGTCGATTACCAGGTGTTCACCATATGAATGATTTTTATCTCTATGTATGGGATGTGTATTGAAATATGAAATCTTGTGGTCTATTGTTACAATTTGATATATATAGGTTAAACCTATAACTCACCAACATTTTTGTTGACTTTTAAAGCATGTTTATTCTCAGGTGAATATTAAGAACTTCCGCTGTTGCATACTAAAATAAGGACAAGATTTGGAGTCCATGTTTGTATAATATTGTGTAAAAACTGCATTCAAGAAACTGATTTCGATGTAACATATTTGTATTGTAAACCATTATGTAATGGTAGTGTGTAAACAGGATATTTTAGATTATCATTATTTGATAATCTACGTAAAGCTTTTTAAACCTTTATTTATGAAATAAAGGTTATGGTTTGTTTTAAAAATGAATGCAGTCTTTGAAAAACGTCTCATATAGAGGTCAAAACCTCGCAACGAAATCAATTAATATGGAACGTTTTTAATCAATAAGAACGGGACATTTCAGTTGGTATCCGAGCGTTGGTCTTAGAGAACCAGAAAATTTGCATTAGTGTGTCTTATCGAGTTTGTTAGGATGCATTAGTGAGTCTGGACTTCGACCGTGTTTTCTTTAAAAATGATTGCTTAACATTTTTGTTGGAAACTATATATTTTTAACATATGAATATTATGTGATATATTAATCTCTTAACGTGTTTGATATTATGTGATAGATGTCTACCTCTAGAACAAGTCCCATTGACTCACCTAATAATAATGAAGAGTCAAATGTAAATTGGAATGATTCGTGGACTGATTCACAAGTTCCCGAAGAGGAACCGGAAGAAGAGTCGGAACCGGAAGAAGAATCGGAACCGGAAGAAGAATCGGAACCGGAAGAAGAAATAGAACCGGTGGGGGAAATAATAAAACGGTTAAGTAAAAGAGAATACTCAACCAACCGACCAAGGTTAATTATGGTCAATGGTGTTTCCGCCAAGGAAGCAAAATATTGGGAGGATTACCAATTCTCCGATGAATCGGATTCCGACGAGAATTACGATGATGTTATAGAAATTACCCCAACTGAATTTAAAAAGGCAAAAGAAAATAATAAGGGAAATGGCATAAAAATAGAGAAATCTAATTCCAACCCCGATGAACTTTATATGTATCGTCAACCCCCGAAGTCCTTAAGTTGTAACAATGACCCGGGAACTTCTAAACCACCAGGTTTTTCTAAACCAATGTGGAAAACGACGGCTCGTATTAAGGGAACATCATATATCCCTAGAAACTTGGCAAAACGAACCAAAACCGAAGAAAAAGAAACAAGCGAGTCGGAATAAGATAGTTATATTCGTGTGGTGTAATATATGTAATATAGTGTGCTTATGCTTTATGATATATGTAAAAAAAAATTGCTTGTATTAATAAGTATTTTTTTATGAATCTAACTCTTGTCTATTTTACAGTATAAAAACACAAAATGGATAGACAACCCAATATTTTAAGAGAACTACCCGGAGACATGATTGATGAAATCTTGTCTAGAGTCGGTCAGAATTCCTCGGCACAACTATTTAAGGCGAGATCAGTTTGTAAGACATTCGAAGAACGTTCCAAGAATGCCTTGGTTTATAAAAGGCTTTCGTTCGAAAGATGGGGGATATCACATTGGGAAATCCATAAGTTACGATGTGTTTACTTTGACGCATATATTGCGGGAACTCAAATGCTATTTTACGCAACGGGTTAAGAAATTATTTTGACTCAGAATATCCGAATATAGGACTTCGTGATTTAGAAAAAGCGGCTAACATGCAACATAAAGAAGCATGTTATGCTTACGGGTTAGTAATGTTCGCTTCTCACCAAAGTGAGAACAAGAACATCGGGCTACAACTATTAAACAAAACGTTCTCACAAGTGACGGAGTCGGTAATTGGGGTAAGAAATGAGGTTTTTAGATTATTACGAGACTGTTGGTCATCACGTAATCCTCGTCCCTTTGACTACGTTACAACACGCTGTCTTATCAACGGCCATAACGGTTATGTTCCACAAGACCAAGGATGGGAAGTAATCCTAGTAAAACCAGAATGCATGACATGTTTCTGGACGTATGAATTACGTGTCTTTATTGCCTTTGCTGAACGACTTGTGTACTAGCTAGAATTATCTTCACAACCATATTGTATCAAATTTATTATGTGCTATATTTCATGCTATATGTAAAATAAGCGGTATTGTAAGTTTGTAAAATATAGTGTAAAAGTTTGAACGCGAAATATTATTATAATCAGTTTTTCATATAGAATTGTAGTAGTTGAATTGTATATTAGCTACTAAGTATGAACTTAACGGGTAGGTAGTACCCGAATTTAAACTTATAAAACGCTAATATGAAGAAAAAGCTTTTATAAATGAGTTCATATTATGCTACGAAATACTATTAACTACTCTTAATATTCTGTATGATTAACTTGTTCCATTTGACTATTTTGAAGGAAATGGCACCGACTACTCGACACACCGTGAATATGAATGAAGAGGAATTCCGTACTTTTCTAGCTTCAAACATAGCCGCAGTACAGGCTGCGCTACAAACCAACAATAACCTTGGATCTGGCAGTACAGGAAATCGTGTAGGATGCACCTACAAAGAATTCACTGCCTGCAAACCTTTGGAATTTGATGGAACCGAAGGACCGATCGGATTGAAACGGTGGACCGAGAAGGTCGAATCGGTGTTTGCCATAAGTAAGTGTACTAAAGAGGACAAAGTGAAGTACGCTACGCATACCTTCACAGGTTCTGCGTTAACATGGTGGAATACCTATCTAGAGCAAGTGGGACAAGATGATGCGTACGCACTACCGTGGTCAGCATTCAAGCACTTGATGAATGAGAAGTACCGTCCCAGAACCGAGGTCAATAAGCTCAAGACAGAACTTAGAGGGTTACGAACCCAAGGATTTGATATTACCACGTACGAGAGACGATTCACAGAATTGTGCCTATTGTGTCCGGGAGCATTCGAAGATGAGGAAGAGAAGATCGACGCGTTTGTGAAAGGATTACTGGAAAGAATCCAAGAAGATATAAGTTCACACGAGCCCGCCTCCATACAACAGGCATGTAGAATGGCTCACAAACTAGTGAACCAGATTGAAGAAAGAATTAAAGAACAGACTGCTGAAGAGGCCAATGTGAAGCAAGTCAAAAGAAAGTGGGAGGAAAACGGTGATAAGAATCACCAATACAACAACAACAGCAATTACAACAATAATCGCAACAATTATCCCAACAATCGCAACATCAATCGCAACTATAACAAATGGCTCAACAACAACAACAACAACAACAACAACAACAACAGCAACTACAACAATAATCCCAACAACAATAATAACCGCAACAACAACAACAATCAGAAGCAGCTATGCCAAAGGTGTGAAAAGTATCACTCGGGGTTCTGCACCAAATTTTGAAACAAGTGTAAAAGAAATGGTCATAGCGCGGCGAAGTGTGAGGTCTACGGACCAGGGGTTAATAGAACGAAAGGAACAAATGGTGTCGGAACGAGTAATGGCGGAGCAAGTAGTGTCGGAGCAAGTTATGCCAATGTAGTTTGTTATAAATGTGGAAAACCGGGCCACATTATTAGAAATTGCCCGAACCAGGAGAACACGAATGGACAAGGCCGCGGAAGAGTTTTCAATATTAATGCGGCAGAGGCACAGGAAGACCCGGAGCTTGTTACGGGTACGTTTCTTATTGACAATAAATCTGCTTACGTTTTATTTGATTCGGGTGCAGATAGAAGCTATATGAGTAGAGATTTTTGTGCTAAATTAAGTTGTCCATTGACGCCTTTGGATAGTAAATTTTTACTCGAATTAGCAAATGGTAAATTAATTTCAGCAGATAATATATGTCGGAATCGAGAAATTAAACTGGTTAGCGAAACATTTAAGATTGATTTGATACCAGTAGAGTTAGGGAGTTTTGATGTGATAATCGTTATGGACTGGTTGAAAGAAGTGAAAGCAGAGATCGTTTGTTACAAAAATGCAATTCGCATTATACGAGAAAAAGGAAAACCCTTAATGGTGTACGGAGAAAAGGGCAACACGAAGCTACATCTTATTAGTAATTTGAAGGCACAAAAACTAATAAGAAAAGGTTGCTATGCTGTTCTAGCACACGTCGAGAAAGTACAAACTGAAGAAAAGAGCATCAATGATGTTCCCATTGCAAAAGAATTTCCCGATGTATTTCCGAAAGAATTACCGGGATTACCCCCACATCGATCCGTTGAATTTCAAATAGATCTTGTACCAGGAGCTGCACCAATAGCTCGTGCTCCTTACAGACTCGCACCCAGCGAGATGAAAGAACTGCAAAGCCAATTACAAGAACTTTTAGAGCATGGTTTCATTCAACCAAGCACATCACCGTGGGGAGCTCCTGTTTTGTTTGTCAAGAAGAAAGATGGTACATTCAGGTTGTGTATCTACTACCGAGAGTTGAACAAACTTACCATCAAGAACCGCTACCCACTACCGAGAATCGACGACTTATTTGATCAACTACAAGGCTCGTCTGTTTATTCAAAGATTGACTTACGTTCCGGGTATCATCAAATGCGGGTGAAAGAAGATGATATTCCAAAGACTGCTTTCAGAACACGTTACGGTCATTACGAGTTTATGGTCATGCCATTTGGTTTAACTAATGCACCAGCTGTGTTCATGGACCTTATGAACCGAGTGTGTGGCCCATACCTTGACAAGTTTGTCATTGTTTTCATTGATGACATACTTATTTACTCAAAGAATGACCAAGAACACGGTGAACATTTGAGAAAGGTGTTAGAAGTATTGAGGAAGGAAGAACTGTACGCTAAGTTTTCAAAGTGTGCATTTTGGTTAGAAGAAGTTCAATTCCTCGGTCACATAGTGAACAAAGAAGGTATCCAGGTGGACCCGGCAAAGATCGAAACCGTTGAAAAGTGGGAAACCCCAAAAACTCCGAAGCATATACGTCAATTTTTAGGATTGGCTGGTTACTACAGAAGATTCATCCAGGATTTCTCCAAAATAGAAAAACCCTTGACTGCATTAACGCATAAAGGGAAGAAATTTGAATGGAAGGATGAACAAGAGAAGGCGTTTCAGTTATTGAAGAAAAAGCTAACTACGGCACCTATATTGTCATTGCCTGAAGGGAATGATGATTTAGTGATATATTGTGATGCCTCAAAGCAAGGTCTCGGTTGTGTATTAATGCAACGAACGAAGGTAATTGCTTATGCGTCTAGACAATTGAAGATTCACGAGCAAAATTATACGACGCATGATTTGGAATTAGGCGCGGTTGTTTTTGCATTAAAGACTTGGAGGCACTACTTATATGGGGTTAAAAGTATTATATATACCGACCACAAAAGTCTTCAACACATATTTAATCAGAAACAACTGAATATGAGGCAGCGTAGGTGGATTGAATTGTTGAATGATTACGACTTTGAGATTCGTTACCACCCGGGGAAGGCAAATGTGGTAGCCGACGCCTTGAGCAGGAAGGACAGAGAACCCATTCGAGTAAAATCTATGAATATAATGATTCACAATAACCTTACTACTCAAATAAAGGAGGCGCAACAAGGAGTTTTAAAAGAGGGAAATTTAAAGGATGAAATACCCAAAGGATCGGAGAAGCATCTTAATATTCGGGGAGACGGAACCCGGTATAGGGCTGAAAGGATTTGGGTACCAAAATTTAGAGATATGAGAGAAATGGTACTTAGAGAAGCTCATAAAACCAGATACTCAATACATCCTGGAACGGAGAAGATGTACAAGGATCTCAAGAAACATTTTTGGTGGCCGGGTATGAAAGCCGATGTTGCTAAATACGTAGGAGAATGTTTGACGTGTTCTAAGGTCAAAGCTAAGCATCAGAAACCATCAGGTCTACTTCAACAACCCGAAATCCCGGAATGGAAATGGAAAAACATTACCATGGATTTCATCACTAAATTGCCAAGGACTGCAAGTGGTTTTGATACTATTTGGGCAATAGTTGATCGTCTCACCAAATCAGCACATTTCCTGCCAATAAGAGAAGATGACAAGATGGAGAAGTTAGCACGACTGTATTTGAAGGAAGTCGTCTCCAGACATGGAATACCAATCTCTATTATCTCTGATAGGGATGGCAGATTTATTTCAAGATTCTGGCAGACATTACAGCAAACATTAGGAACTCGTCTAGACATGAGTACTGCCTATCATCCACAAACTGATGGGCAGAGCGAAAGGACGATACAAACGCTTGAAGACATGCTACGAGCATGTGTTATTGATTTCGGAAACAGTTGGGATCGACATCTACCATTAGCAGAATTTTCCTACAACAACAGCTACCATTCAAGCATTGAGATGGCGCCGTTTGAAGCACTTTATGGTAGAAAGTGTAGGTCTCCGATTTGTTGGAGTGAAGTGGGGGATAGACAAATTACGGGTCCAGAGATTATACAAGAAACTACCGAGAAGATCATCCAAATTCAACAACGGTTGAAAACCGCCCAAAGTCGACAAAAGAGCTACGCTGACATTGATATTGCTCAATTACAACATATATATCTATCGCAATATCACTAAAAATGCTCTATAATCGAAGATAATGAAGGTGATCTATAAGTGATAAGCCAAGATGCGCGAATTTGTATCGGAAGAATGGTTTACAAAGAATTTCGATGATTTATGACATTGTTTGATCCCGATACGAGTTAGGATCAAGATAGCACTTTAAAATGATATAACAAAGCCTCCGATATGTGAGAGTTCGTCCAAATGAGCTAGTATTAAAAATAAAACGAAACAGTGCCTAAATGCCTACCAGGACGCCGTCTAGGATCCAGGGACGCCGTCCTGGACTTCGTAACGAGACGCCGTCTTGGCAACTAGGGACGCCGTCTTGATCTGTAATATGGGACGCCGTCCTCCCTTTTAGGACGCCGTCCCGGAGTAGGTGTACCCGATTTTCTCTGCTTTTTACCTAATTTCTCCACCTTAAAATGTCATTTTGGGGACTGTTTTCAATAGAGTTACGTACAGAGAGTTTGAGAGACGATTTTCAAGAGCATCTTGGAGAATTCCATCCTCTTTGAAGAGGCCAAAGATCAAAGCATCATCCATCAACATCTTCTTCATCCAAGAACTCTTGTTCTTGTAGGTTATATACTTGTTCTCAGAAATGATTTCAGTTTATAATTTGAGTGAATTGTTGTCTGTTACAATGATTATTGGCTAGTTTCATTAATGTTTGTCTAGATTAATAACCAAGGTATTGGATGTAATCTTGTTGATTGAATGTATTATGTGTGTTAGATTGAAGCTTGAATAGAGAACCATGCTTATTGTTGTTAAAACCATTTGTATCTAGTTAATTGATATGTTGTTGATAAAGAGAACTCTTGTTGATGTATCATATTGATTTACAATCAACTTGTCTTAGATTGATTGTTTGCTAAACCGGACCAAGGGGGTAAACTAGATTAAAACGGTTAGACAAAATAGGAATGAATTGTGTAGAGCGAACGCAAAGGCAATTGTTATTCAAGTCTTTAATCTTGTTGATCAACTAGTCACAAACGAAAAGGTCTAAGTTATAGGGAACCCTCGCTTAGTAATTCTAGTTTGAGTACTTGCTAAAGAGAACTCTTGGCGAGTCGATTTAGGTGATTAGCATGCTTATAGTTATTTGATTACAAATACAAGAACTATAGTGAAAAGGGAACCCTTGAGCTTGTTATTGTATTTACGTGTTTATCCGAGAGAACTCTTAGTAAAACCTATTAGATAACTACACACATAATCATTCAATCAGGGCTTAATATCTAATTTACATCCAATACCGAGGGTAAAATATCTAGATGAACATTTCCTCTCTTTGATTTAATTCAAAACCTATCTTACTTGCTTTATTTGCATTTATTTGCATTTTATAAACCAAAAAACTAAAAATATTGTTTTTACATTTAACCTTCTTTGATTTGGCTAAATCGTTAAAACAGCCACAAAACATAAAACTTGTACTTTTACTTTAATTAACTTAGTTAATCATAATATAGTTTCTAATTCTAGTTTGACTGATATACTGTCCTTGGAACGATACACGGATTTTACCATTATCTATACTACTACACGATCGGGTACACTGCCCGTTAGTGTGTAGCAATCTTTAAAACCGGTATTTTCCTTAAGATAAATTATAGACACGATTTCGCACATCAAGTTTTTGGCGCCGCTGCCGGGGACAGTTTTGTGTCAAAATAGGATTATTAACTAATTTGTGATTAAGTAGTTTCTTAATTATTTTAAATTATTAATAGTTTTTGATTTTTAATTTTGTAGAATCGGTATGTGTGATAGTTTTTGTTAGTTGTGTGATTGGCAGATTATAGGTTGCATATGCCACATACCCGAAGTTCAGAATCTCCATTATTTACACCATTGACAGAACCGGATAGAAAGCTTGGTAGAATTTCAAAAGAAGTGCTTGATATTTTTGAATCTTCATCAAAGCAGAAAACTTTTGATTCAGAATCAAGTACCACCAAGCCTAGATATTCAGACTTTGGTAAACCAGTTCAACCACCAAATTTTGAAATGGAAGGAGAAAGACCGTTGGTACAAAGACAATCAATGGCAGAAAGGATGAAAGCGACGCGAACCGGACAAGGTAGTGCTATTACTCCGCTCACGGGTGAGGTAAATTTTGAAATTAAAGGACCTATTCTTCAAATGATTAATAATAGGTGTCAATTTAGTGGCGGTCCTAATGAAGACGCAAACGAACATATTCGTCTCTTTGAAGAGATATGTCTTCTTTTCAAATTAAAACCAGAAACTGACCAGGCTATATTTCTAAGACTTTTCCCGTGGACACTCCACGGGGAAGCAAGAAGTTGGTTAGATTCATTAGCCGAGGCTACGATAAGAACATGGGATAGTATGATGGAAAAATTTCTTAAGAAATATTTTCCAGCATCTAAATCAGCGAGACTCCAACAGGAGATTACCCAGTTCTGTCAAAAGCCTATGGAAACCTTGTACGAAGCATGGAATAGATTTTCCAAAATGCTTAGAGGTTGTCCAAACCATGGTTTGGATACCTTTCAACAGGTTCAAATCTTCTATAAGGGTTGCGAAGTTGCAACCCGAATTTCCATTGATCAAGCATCCGGAGGTTCAATTATGGACAAAACCGAGCAAGAGGCTTATGAGATAATCGAGAAATTAGCCGATTATTCTCATGAGTGGCATCAAGAACGCCCAATTACTCGAAATGCTCAAGTCCAAAGCGCCGGTGCTTATGATGACTTCAGCTCCCTAGGTGTAAAAATAGACGGTGTTGTCCGAAACATGGACAAAATCACAAAAGAAATCCATAGTATGAAAGTAGGTTGTGAATACTGTGGTGGTCTACACTTAGGAAAAGATTGTGATGCCGGGTTAACCATGGCTCAAAAAGAAGAAGTGGCTTTTATAAGCCAAAGAAATAATAACCAGTTTCAGGGTAGAGCCCAATTTAACCGTAACTTTAACAACCCCTACAACCCTCAAGGTCAAAATTCTAATTTTCAACAAGGGTCAAGTAGTGGGTTCCAACAACAAACTCCGGGTTATTATCAAAAACCCCAACAGGAGGAGAAAAAGTCAAATTTAGAGAATATGTTGGAAAAGTTAATTGCATCACAAACTCAGCTTGTCACAAACATAAATCAAACCAACGAGAAAAACGAACATCAGTTTCGTAACCAACAAGCATCAATCCAAAATTTGGAAAAACAAATGAGTGGTTTAGCCAATTTACTGAGTGAGAGAAAACCCGGTAGTTTACCGGGCGATACCAGCAAGAACCCCAGAAATGAGCACGCCAATGTTATCACCACACGAAGTGGTTTGGCGTATGATGCTCCACAAATGCCCGAAAAATCTGATTTTAGCGTTCCGTTGAACCAAAACGATGAACCGGTTAAGGAGCCGGAAAAAGTGGTTGAAAAGGAAGTACTGGAAAAACCCGTAGAGAAACCATATCAACCACCGCTCCCATTCCCCAGAAAACAACAACAAGAAAGGTTGGAAGCCGAAAGGCTAAAATTTCTAGATATGTTTAAACAGATAAACATAAACATGCCTTTTATTGATGTTATCTCAGGAATGCCAAAGTATGCTAAGTTCCTAAAAGACTTACTTACTAACCGAAAGAAGATGGAAAGCGTTTCATCAGTAACTTTAAATGCTAGATGTTCCGCGCTGGTGTCTAACACACTTCCTGAAAAGCTTCAAGATCCGGGTAGTTTTACTATTCCATGTCTAATGGGTGACCTTGATTGCATGAGGGCATTAGCCGATTTGGGGGCTAGTATCAATTTAATGCCCTATTCAATTTACCTTAAGTTAGCCCCTGGGGAACTCAAAACCACACGAATGGCTATTCAACTAGCTGATCGCTCTATAAAATTCCCTCGAGGAATAATAGAGAATTTGTTAGTTAAGACCGAAAATCTGATCTTTCCGGCTGACTTTGTGGTTTTAGACATGGAAGTTGATGAGAGAATACCAATTATTCTGGGTAGGCCATTTTTAAATACTGCTCGATGTGTCATTGATGTTTATGACCAGCAGTTGACCCTTAGAATTGGTGAAGCTAGTGCGACTTTTGCAATTGACAAGTCATTGAAATATCCTGAATCTACAGATGATACTTGTTATTTTATGCAAAGTATAGATTCGCATTATGAGTTCTTGCAAGAATCTCCCGAATCGGATGAAACAGGTGTATACGATTTGGCAAATGGAGATGATGAATTCACCGAAGAAGAAATGGATGTGATGGCCACATTTTTGATGGCCAATGAGTGTGAACCAACTGAAGAGGAAATAGAAACCCTGAGTAAGGATAGCGAGTACCGGAGTCAATCCTCAATTGAGGAACCTCCCATTTTGGAGCTTAAACCGCTCCCTGATCATCTTGAGTACGCTTTCCTTCAGGAAGATTCAAAGCTTCCGGTAATTATTTCCTCACTTCTCTCTCAAAATGAGAAAGAACGTCTTGTTTCCTTGCTACAGGCCCACAAACCGGCCATTGCATGGAAAATCCATGATATAAAAGGAATTAGTCCTTCTTATTGCACGCACAAGATCTTAATGGAAGAGAATTCCAAACCAGTGGTGCAACGTCAAAGGAGACTAAATCCTCATATGCAAGACGTTGTAAAGAAGGAAATCATTAAATTGCTAGATGCGGGTCTAATCTACCCGATTTCAGACAGTCCGTGGATAAGCCCGATTCATTGTGTTCCTAAAAAGGGTGGTATAACTGTTACCACCAATGATAAGGACGAGCTTATCACAACACTAACTGTTACGGGGTGGCGGGTTTGTATAGATTATCGAAAGTTAAACGAAGCCACAAGAAAAGACCATTTTCCTCTACCATTTATTGATCAAATGTTAGAGAGACTTGCAGGAAATAGCTTTTATTGTTTCCTAGATGGTTTTTCGGGGTACTTTCAAATTCCCATCTCCCCAGAAGATCAAGAAAAGACTACCTTCACGTGTCCCTATGGCACCTTCTCATATCGCCGAATGCCCTTTGGTCTATGTAATGCTCCTGCAACATTCCAAAGGTGTATGATGGCCATTTTCCACGATATGATTGAGGATTGCATGGAAGTGTTCATGGACGACTTTTCAGTCTTCGGTGACACTTTTGATTCATGCCTTCTAAATTTGGAGAAAATGCTAATCAGGTGTGAGAAGTCGAACTTAGTGCTGAATTGGGAGAAATGCCACTTTATGGTTAAAGAGGGCATTGTCTTAGGGCACAAAATCTCAAGTGTTGGTATTCAGGTGGATCCAGCAAAGGTTGATGTCATTGACAACCTTCCACCTCCTTCAAACGTAAAGGGTGTTAGAAGTTTTCTTGGGCATGCCGGGTTTTACCGGCGGTTTGTTAAGGATTTTTCAAAAATCGC
This sequence comes from Rutidosis leptorrhynchoides, assembly GCF_046630445.1. Classification (NCBI taxonomy): domain Eukaryota; kingdom Viridiplantae; phylum Streptophyta; class Magnoliopsida; order Asterales; family Asteraceae; genus Rutidosis; species Rutidosis leptorrhynchoides. The sequence continues at coordinate 29,751,096 of NC_092342.1, forward strand.
AACGCCATTGAATAAACTTCTTGAAAAAGATGCACCCTTTGTTTTCACAAGTGAATGCACTAAGGCATTCAAAATTTTAAAGGAAAAACTTGTTAACGCACCAATAATTATAGCTCCAAATTGGTCTTTACCATTCGAGCTAATGTGCGATGCATCGGATTTTGCGGTTGGTTCAGTCTTGGGCCAACGGGTTGAGAAACGTTTTCAACCCATTTATTATGCGAGCAAGACTTTACAAGGAGCCCAATTAAATTATACAACAACAGAAAAAGAGCTCCTTGCGATAGTCTTTTCCTTTGACAAATTCCGATCTTATCTTGTCCTATCAAAGACTGTTGTCTTTACTGATCATTCGGCATTAAAATATCTTTTCTCTAAGCCGGATGCAAAACCTCGATTGTTAAGGTGGGTCTTGCTTTTGCAAGAATTTGATATCGAGATTAAGGACATGAAAGGTGCAGAAAATCTTGCAGCGGACCATCTTTCTAGACTCGAAAATCCCAATCTTGAAGTACTCCATGAATCGAGTATTAAAGATGATTTTCCCGGAGAATTCCTAATGAGAGTAGAGAAGGTGGAGGATCCGTGGTTTGTTGACTTCGCCAATTATATTGTTGGAGGGTACCTAGAAACTGGTTGGTCACATCAGAAAAGGAAGAAATTCTTTAGTGACCTAAAATACTATTTTTGGGAAGACCCTTATCTATTCAGGCGATGCGCGGATGGAATTATTCGCAGGTGTGTTTCAGGGAAGGAATGCACCGAAATTCTGCTTGACTGTCACCGTGGTCCCACAGGTGGGCACTTTGGTCCCCAAATTACGGGGAGGAAAGTTTATGAGGCCGGTTTCTATTGGCCTACAATATTCAAAGATGCCTACGCTGTTTGCAAGGCTTGTGACGCGTGCCAACGGGCGGGACAAATAACCAAACGGGATGAAATGCCTCAACAAAGCATCCAAGTATGCGAGGTGTTCGATGTTTGGGGAATTGACTTTATGGGCCCCTTTCCAAAATCTCACTCTTATCTCTACATACTTGTCGCCATCGATTATGTGTCTAAATGGGCGGAGGCAAAGCCTCTACCAACAAATGATGGCCGAGTAGTAGTAAATTTTTTGATGGAGCTTTTCTCTAGATTTGGCACGCCTAAAGCTCTAATAAGTGACCGAGGCACCCACTTTTGCAATAAGCAAATGGAAAAGGTGTTGAAAAGATATGGAGTAATCCATAAAATTTCGACATCCTATCATCCTCAGACGAGTGGGCAAGTAGAGAACACCAACAGGTCGTTAAAACGCATACTAGAAAAGACCGTTGGTGCTAATCCAAAAGAGTGGTCCAACAAGTTATATGATGCATTGTGGGCATTTCGCACGGCCTACAAAACACCGATTGGAACTACTCCTTTCCGTATGGTATACGGAAAAGCATGCCATCTCCCGTTGGAGATTGAACATAAAGCTCATTGGGCATTAAGGGCATGCAACTTGGATTACAAAGAAGCGGGTCGGTTACGTTTGACCCAATTGAATGAATTAGACGAGTTGAGGCTTGAAGCCTATGACAACTCTCTAATTTACAAGGAAAAGACGAAACAATGGCACGACAAACGGTTGAAACACCCGAAAGAATTCATGGAAGGAGACCGTGTCCTTGTTTATAACTCTCGTTTTAAGTTATCGCCAGGAAAGCTAAAGTCCCGATGGACGGGACCATATGTGGTTAAAAGAGTGTACCCTTATGGTACAATTGAAATAGTGAACTGGAAAGGCGATACTTTTAAAGTGAATGGCCACCGGGTCAAACACTACGTTGATGGTCCCCTGGAAATTGAGGATGAGGTTAGCCTCAACTTCAACAAAAACGCTTAAATCAAAACGGGGACGAGTTGGGTGAACGACTCGTAAAAAATGGTTCACCATTGTAATTAGGTTTGTTTTGTGTGTATTATAAATTTTTGTTTGGTACAAAACGATTACCGGATGACCTCGAAACGCAAACGACTCAAAATTGCAGATCAGTGGGTTTTAGTTATACGGGACGCCGTCCCAAATGCCCAAGACGCCGTCCCGGCTTTCAGATCAAGACGCCGTCTAGTTTGCTAGACGCCGTCCCGGATATCGTATCAAGACGCCGTCCCCCATTTAAAGACGCCGTCCCGGACCCCTGTTTCAGAAAAAAAATACGCGTTTTTATACCCTTACCACTTATTTCCTATCCCCAAAACACATTCTATCTATTTCTCTCTGCCCAAAAACCGAACCACTCTCAAGAACCCTAAATTTCTACATCAAATTCGTGATTTCCTCTTCAATTTCAAGCCTCTAATCATGAACTTCTGGGTATGGATTCTACATTTCTTCACTTTTCTTTATCAATTACTTACATTGTATGTTTATATATATCAATTGGTTAAAGATTAGTGTGGGGTGTTTGATTTGCTTGATTATTGTGAAGATTAACATGCCTTAGATTGTTTTAATTGCCCTAATGTGTTTATTTTGCAAAGATTACATGTTCTTTAGGGTTTGTTCATGATGCTAGGGTTTGTAAAATTTAAATTCGAATTTTGAGTGTCTAATTCATGATGTTGGGTTAATGTTTGATGATTATGATTCTTGTGAAGTAATTGATTGTGTTGATGATGTTGATGTCAATTTGGCCGGGTCGTTTTTGAAAGTTAGTGAATTGCTAAGCATATTGTGAATTGTAATGAAATTTTGAAGTATGTATGCTTGTTTTTCACATGTATGGGCCTGTTGAATCAATTTAATATAATGGAATGCCATAATGTATGTTGTTATAAGGTCATTTGAGCTAAAAATTGTGAAAAATTGTATTATGATTAGTGTTGAATATGTTTAGAATGCAAAGTTAAATGCTATGACCTATGACACAACATACTTGAATCTTTTAAGTCCTATGTTTGTGTTACATTGTGATGTTATGATTTTCATTTTTGAAAGTGTATTAATGAATTCAAGTTGACTTTGGTTGACTCTGGTATAAACTTGTGAACGTGCACTTTTGTGTAAATGAATCATACTACTTTTGAACTAGGAATTGAGTGATTAATCTCTCCTGCTATTCGGTTATATTTTGACTAACATTAACACAACGGTTTCTATGTTCTTTTGGTTTTGTGTTTAATGTTTTGCAGGGACAAACAAGCAGGGGAGGACCGGCGCCTAAAAGGGGAAGACCATCAGGTTTAGCTCCACCAAGACAACCACCACCACCACAAGAACAACCTCATTCATCATCTTCTTCGGGAGAAGAAGAAGGGGAGGATCTCAATGATCCTAGGGTTTGGTTAAATCAGGTACAGAATGACGATGACTACACCGAAACCTTTGAAAGAATAAACCGCAGGCCCATTAATGCTACTTGGTATTTCATTTGGGGGCCATTGGAGGAGGCGGGCATGCGCCGACATGTTACTAATCTACTCGCCATTCCATACAATAGAGTAGTAGCCCACGCCTGGGAACATCTTTTTAGCATCAATGAACCAATCTACCCGGTGCTTCTTAAAGAATTCTACTCTACAATGCGGTTTAGCAATGTAGCCGATTATTTATCCGCTGAGTTTCTACGGTTTCGTCTTGGAGGCCAAGACAGGGGTTTGAGCAGTTTTCAAGTGTGTAGAATTTTGGGTATTTTTGAGGAACTCACCGACACACAGTTAGGTGAGTACTTGAGGGCTTCGGATTACGTTGGCCGACATCAGTTTGATGATACCTCTTATTGGCGCCGAATCTGTAAGCCAAATATTGCGCCGACTCATTTTCGATCAAGCAAACATCGGTACAATGAAATCGCAGCCCGAGATGATAAGCTGCTTCACCGACTCATTGCATGTACTTTTAATGCAAGGATAGAGGGTAATGAGAAGGTGAAAACCTTAGATTTGTGGATTATGGATCAGATCAAGCGGGGGGCCTATACCGATATTCATGGGTTAATCGGTAATTATTTTCTTTCCATTGCTACCGAGACGCGGGTACGAAAGCCTCTATTGGGAGGGCACTACATAACCCGATTTGCCCGACACTTTAACATTGATTTCGACAGATTACAGGAATTACCGAGTATAATGAAACCTTTGAAAAAGGTTTTTTATATTAATGCCGAAATCCTTATGAAAGACGCAAATGGGCATTTGGTCCCCTTTGTGGCAGCCGGTGCAGGTGGCGCGAGTGGCAGTGGTGTTCAACAGGAACAGGAGCAGGAAGAGGAGGCTGAAATGGAGGCCCAAACTAATGTTAATTTGCAGGTTCCGTGGCAACCGTCCCAAGCGAATTGGGATAGTTTAGTTGGTAGTGTCAACAACATGCGATTGAGCCCGAATGAACAAAGGACGCACAACCAACAAATGTGGGATAGTCAGGAAAGAATGGAGCGACGACAGATCGCTCAAGTACATGATCAGGGGTGGAACAGTTATGGTATTGATTGGAATAACCATAACTCTGAGCTATTTTATTTTAACCCTGAACAGTACTACGGTACTACACGCCTGACGCCACAGTATTACACGGATCCGGAACACCCACCTCCACCTCATCCGATTTATAACTCCTCAGCTGCGATGCAAGAAGCCCGGGAAAGATTTGAGAGAGAGTATCCGAATGGACGCCCGTACCGCGATGGTTCGGGTAATTATTCATGGCCATACGGTAACTAGGCCTGCGTGCCTATTTGATCTTTTTGTACCTTGTTTGAGACTTTTTATTTGTGTGATGTATTTGGATACATTTATGGTTTGTAATAATTATACTAATGTGTGGTTTGATTAAACGGATGTGGTTGAATAAACACCGTTATTTTTATATGCTTTGTGTGGTTTGTTTATTTTTTGCAGCATGATTGAACTTCCAAGACTGGCATTAAGTTCAGCGACATTTGATATTATGATGTGTGTATGATGATAATCGCGGACTAGACGATGTTCTTATGCTGGCAGTAAGTTCAGCGGCATCCGTCTACTTGTTCCACGATTTACAGGTTAAAAATTGGAAATTTCTACAATCACCCTATCACTTTGCCCTCTAAATTTAAACCTTTTTCTGATTTCATGCAATGAGGGCCTTGCATGATCTCAAGTGTGGGGTGGGGAGTAGAAATTTATCGGGAACTCGTTTTACTAAAAATAAGGCGTTAAAGGCAAAATAACTTATAAAAGGTTAAATTTTATAAAATTTATTTTAAAATTTATAGACGGATTAAGATCAGGTTTAACAACCGAATTTCCATCATAAATATAAATTTTTAAAAGATATTTTATAAATTTAATTGATTATAAGCTTATATAAAAATTTTTAAAATTTTCAAGCAGCCTTAAAAACGATTAAAAGCCCGAAAAACATTTTATACACATTATGGTCTTAAAATTTAAAAAAAAACAAATGTTGTTTTGCATTTTAAATTATTAATAGTCTTTGAAGTTGCTCCATCATTCAATTATTTGAATGAAAATCCTACTAGTTTAGTAAGCTAACGAGTAGGTCACTTGTACCAAAACGAGTGTAAACCGTGAGAGAGCGGTGATTGTATAGCGTGGTCGGAAACCGGATCTCGCGCCAGATCGAAAACCTTAAGGACGATCCTCATTGTTTCTCCTAACAAGGACAATGTTGCGTCCGACCACCTCTTATGACCAATAGGATGTATCTATTCCATCCTAAAGGGAGTCAAGTCTCCCGAACGACACACTTGCTGATTTATTTCAGAAGTTGTAGTCCAGACCAGTTGTAGGGTGACGAAAAGTCTTGAAAAGTCATTGCTAAAATCGACTGGAAATCTACCAGGCCTCAACATCAAACAGGGAAACTGGTAGTCAAAGCTTATCTCAATGAGGGAGATTTGCTAGCCAAATGGGAAGCGCACCATGATACACAAATTGTCAGTGATTGATCAGATTCCCAGTGGATAACCTCCGGAAAGGTAATATATCAGCTTTTAAGCCTGATAAACTTCAATCTTTATGATTGACTTAACGGATTAGATGATTACCTCATAATTGTCAATGATATCCGGACGTGATGTGTATCCTCCTAAGCACATTATTTTCTACCGACATCTTGTAATGTTAGGTACCGTGGGAGGGATTGGCTTGACCAATAGCGGGAAACCCGCACTCATTTTTCAAAATTAAGAAAATCCGACAAAATCGGAAAACGTGTCTAGTATTTAAAAACTAGCATGATATTTTCAAAACCTTAAAACGTTTTCATCAAGGTCCTGATTTCCCTAGGATCAAATTTTTCGGATACTTGATTCTAATCTCCCAAAAATGTGTGTGTGTGTTTCCATTGTGTATAAAGCGTGCGTGTGATTTCAATAAATGTGTGATATACTTAAAGCGTGTGTTTCCATAGTGTATATAGTGTGAGTTGTGTTTCATATCAACGTGTGTGTTTTGTGTGCTTCGAGTGATTCATGTAATGTATGTAATCTATATTGTGTGATTATGATTAATAGTGTTCTACTTTGTAACGAAAGAATTGCTTGAGGACAAGCAAGGTTTAAGTGTGGGGTGTTTTGATATTGCTCAATTACAACATATATATCTATCGCAATATCACTAAAAATGCTCTATAATCGAAGATAATGAAGGTGATCTATAAGTGATAAGCCAAGATGCGCGAATTTGTATCGGAAGAATGGTTTACAAAGAATTTCGATGATTTATGACATTGTTTGATCCCGATACGAGTTAGGATCAAGATAGCACTTTAAAATGATATAACAAAGCCTCCGATATGTGAGAGTTCGTCCAAATGAGCTAGTATTAAAAATAAAACGAAACAGTGCCTAAATGCCTACCAGGACGCCGTCTAGGATCCAGGGACGCCGTCCTGGACTTCGTAACGAGACGCCGTCTTGGCAACTAGGGACGCCGTCTTGATCTGTAATATGGGACGCCGTCCTCCCTTTTAGGACGCCGTCCCGGAGTAGGTGTACCCGATTTTCTCTGCTTTTTACCTAATTTCTCCACCTTAAAATGTCATTTTGGGGACTGTTTTCAATAGAGTTACGTACAGAGAGTTTGAGAGACGATTTTCAAGAGCATCTTGGAGAATTCCATCCTCTTTGAAGAGGCCAAAGATCAAAGCATCATCCATCAACATCTTCTTCATCCAAGAACTCTTGTTCTTGTAGGTTATATACTTGTTCTCAGAAATGATTTCAGTTTATAATTTGAGTGAATTGTTGTCTGTTACAATGATTATTGGCTAGTTTCATTAATGTTTGTCTAGATTAATAACCAAGGTATTGGATGTAATCTTGTTGATTGAATGTATTATGTGTGTTAGATTGAAGCTTGAATAGAGAACCATGCTTATTGTTGTTAAAACCATTTGTATCTAGTTAATTGATATGTTGTTGATAAAGAGAACTCTTGTTGATGTATCATATTGATTTACAATCAACTTGTCTTAGATTGATTGTTTGCTAAACCGGACCAAGGGGGTAAACTAGATTAAAACGGTTAGACAAAATAGGAATGAATTGTGTAGAGCGAACGCAAAGGCAATTGTTATTCAAGTCTTTAATCTTGTTGATCAACTAGTCACAAACGAAAAGGTCTAAGTTATAGGGAACCCTCGCTTAGTAATTCTAGTTTGAGTACTTGCTAAAGAGAACTCTTGGCGAGTCGATTTAGGTGATTAGCATGCTTATAGTTATTTGATTACAAATACAAGAACTATAGTGAAAAGGGAACCCTTGAGCTTGTTATTGTATTTACGTGTTTATCCGAGAGAACTCTTAGTAAAACCTATTAGATAACTACACACATAATCATTCAATCAGGGCTTAATATCTAATTTACATCCAATACCGAGGGTAAAATATCTAGATGAACATTTCCTCTCTTTGATTTAATTCAAAACCTATCTTACTTGCTTTATTTGCATTTATTTGCATTTTATAAACCAAAAAACTAAAAATATTGTTTTTACATTTAACCTTCTTTGATTTGGCTAAATCGTTAAAACAGCCACAAAACATAAAACTTGTACTTTTACTTTAATTAACTTAGTTAATCATAATATAGTTTCTAATTCTAGTTTGACTGATATACTGTCCTTGGAACGATACACGGATTTTACCATTATCTATACTACTACACGATCGGGTACACTGCCCGTTAGTGTGTAGCAATCTTTAAAACCAGTATTTTCCTTAAGATAAATTATAGACACGATTTCGCACATCAGACATTAAAAGAAAAGATATAGAATTTGAAATTGGAGAGATGGTCATGCTTAAAGTTGCACCTTGGAAAGGCGTTGTTCGATTTGGTAAACGAGGAAAATTAAATCCAAGGTATATTGGACCATTCAAGATTATTGATCTTGTCGGACCAGTAGCTTACCGACTTGAGTTACCTCAACAACTCGCGGCTGTACATAACACTTTCCACGTCTCGAATTTGAAGAAATGTTTTGCTAAAGAAGATCTCACTATTCCGTTAGATGAAATCCAAATCAACGAAAAACTCCAATTCATCTAAAAACCCGTCGAAATAATGGATCGTGAGGTTAAAAGACTTAAGTAAAACAAGATACCAATTGTTAAGGTTCGATGGAATGCTCGTAGAGGACCCGAGTTCACCTGGGAGCGTGAAGATCAGATGAAGAAGAAATACCCGCATCTATTTCCAGAAGATTCGTCAACACCTTCAACAGCTTAAAATTTCGGGACGAAATTTATTTAACGGGTAGGTACTGTAGTGACCCGAACTTTTCCATGTTTATATATATTAATTGAGATTGATATTTACATGATTAAATGTTTCCAACATGTTAAGCAATCAAACTTGTTAAGACTTGATTAATTGAAATATGTTTCATATAGACAATTGACCACCCAAGTTGACCGGCGATTCACGAACGTTAAAACTTGTAAAAATGACATGACGATATATATATGGATATACATATGGTTAACATGAGATTATGATAAGTAAGTATCTCCATAAGTATATTAACAATGAGTTATATACATATAAACAAGACTACTAACTTAAGGATTTCGAAACGAGACATATATGTAACGATTATCGTTGTAACGACATTTAAATGTATATATATCATATTAAGATATATTAATATATCATAATATCATGATAATATAATAATTTAACATCTCATTAGATATAATAAACAATGGGTTAACAACGTTAATTGAGATCGTTAACTTAAAGGTTTCAAAACAACACTTACATGTAACGACTAACGATGACTTAACGACTCAGTTAAAATGTATATACATGTAGTGTATTTAGATGTATTAAAATACTTTTGGAAGACTTCAAGACATATATCAAAACACTCATACTTAACGAAAATGGTTACAGTTACTTTTCCATTCTTTTCTTTCATCAAGAATTCTAGTCGTATTCTTACTCGTATTATACACAGCTTCAAAACGTACTTACTATGAGTATATACCAATAGGAACTAGCATGGGATTCCACTCTTGATTATGTCATGTATGACTAATCAATTTTAACTTCTACCATGAGCTAGTCAACTAACTAGAACTCCTTTTAACCCCACTCACCACTCACCAATTACCACTCATCATTCACTCCATTTCACTTCCAATTCTCTTTCTAATTCTCTCTCAACACACACACACACACTATTATGAACGTATTTTTCTAGTAGTTAATCATCATCTTCATCAAAAATCACTTCAAGAATCAAGCTATAATCATCATAGGAAGAACACTTCAAGAACACTCCAAAAATCCCTTCAAGTTTACTAATTTACTTCCAAGCTTTCTAATCCATTCCAAGTAATCATCTAAGATCAAGAAACCTTTGTTATATACAGTAGGTTATCTTTCTTATTCAAGGTAATATTCATATTCAAACTTTGATTCAATTTCTATAACTATAAACTATCTTAATTCGAGTAAAAATCTTACTTGAACTTGTTTTTGTGTCATGATCCTACTTCAAGAACTTTCAAGCCATCCAAGATCCTTTGAAGCTAGATCATTTCTTGTCACTTCCAGTAGGTTTACCTACTAAACTTGAGGTAGTAATGATGTTCATAACATCATTCGATTCATATATATAAAACTATCTTATTCGAAGGTTTAAACTCGTAATCACTAGAACATAGTTTAGTTAATTCTAAACTTGTTCGCAAACAAAAGTTAATCCTTCTAACTTGACTTTTAAAATTAACTACACACATGTTCTATATCTATATGATATGCTAACTTAATGATTTAAAACCTGGAAACACGAAAAACACCGTAAAACCGGATTTACGCCGTCGTAGTAACACCGCGGGCTGTTTTGGGTTAGTTAATTAAAAACTATGATAAACTTTGATTTAAAAGTTTTTATTCTGAGAAAATGATTTTTATTATGAACATGAAACTATATCCAAAAATTATGGTTAAACTCAAAGTGGAAGTATGTTTTCTAAAATGGTCATCTAGACGTCGTTCTTTCGACTGAAATGACTACCTTTACAAAAATGACTTGTAACTTATTTTTCCGACTATAAACCTATACTTTTCTATTTAGATTCATAAAATAGAGTTCAATATGAAACCATAGCAATTTGATTCACTCAAAACGGATTTAAAATGAAGAAGTTATGGGTAAAACAAGATTGGATAATTTTTCTCATTTTAGCTACGTGAAAATTGGTAACAAATCTATTCCAACCATAACTTAATCAACTTGTATTGTATATTATGTAATCTTGAGATACCATAGACACGTATACAATGTTTCGACCTATCATGTCGAAACATCTATATATATTTCGGAACAACCATAGACACTCTATATGTGAATGTTGGAGTTAGCTATACAGGGTTGAGGTTGATTCCAAAATATATATAGTTTGAGTTGTGATCAATACTGAGATACGTATACACTGGGTCGTGGATTGATTCAAGATAATATTTATCGATTTATTTCTGTACATCTAACTGTGGACAACTAGTTGTAGGTTACTAACGAGGACAGCTGACTTAATAAACTTAAAACATCAAAATATATTAAAAGTGTTGTAAATATATTTTGAACATACTTTAATATATATGTATATATTGTTATAGGTTTGTGAATCAACAGTGGCCAAGTCTTACTTCTCGACGAAGTAAAAATCTGTGAAAGTGAGTTATAGTCCCACTTTTAAAATCTAATATTTTTGGGATGAGAATACATGCAGGTTTTATAAATGATTTACAAAATAGACACAAGTACGTGAAACTACATTCTATGGTTGAATTATCGAAATCGAATATGCCCCTTTTTATTAAGTCTGGTAATCTAAGAATTAGGGAACAGACACCCTAATTGACGCGAATCCTAAAGATAGATCTATTGGGCCTAACAAACCCCATCCAAAGTACCGGATGCTTTAGTACTTCGAAATTTATATCATATCCGAAGGGTGTCCCGGAATGATGGGGATATTCTTATATATGCATCTTGTTAATGTCGATTACCAGGTGTTCACCATATGAATGATTTTTATCTCTATGTATGGGATGTGTATTGAAATATGAAATCTTGTGGTCTATTGTTACAATTTGATATATATAGGTTAAACCTATAACTCACCAACATTTTTGTTGACGTTTAAAGCATGTTTATTTTCAGGTGAATATTAAGAGCTTCCGCTGTTGCATATTAAAATAAGGACAAGATTTGGAGTCCATGTTTGTATAATATTGTGTAAAAACTGCATTCAAGAAACTGATTTCGATGTAACATATTTGTATTGTAAACCATTATGTAATGGTAGTGTGTAAACAGGATATTTTAGATTATCATTATTTGATAATCTACGTAAAGCTTTTTAAACCTTTATTTATGAAATAAAGGTTATGGTTTGTTTTAAAAATGAATGCAGTCTTTGAAAAACGTCTCATATAGAGGTCAAAACCTCGCAACGAAATCAATTAATATGGAACGTTTTTAATCAATAAGAACGGGACATTTCACTCATCTTTCAAAGTGTTTGATAATATGTTCTCAAAAAATCGTAATTGCAAAAATGCACCCTCAATACGTACAACTCATCGTATGTGATGCTTAGTGCGTGGTGCGTGTTACCGAGATCTTCATTGAGAAAACCTATTTTCATCGCAACACGCGCTGTGCGTGGTGCTTCGTGTGTGGTGCGTGTTGCGCCAAAACTTTGAATGATCGTATCTTTTGATTCCTTGCTCCGATTTAGTCACCATCTTTTTAAAAAATCGTGTATTTATCGAGATCTAATCGTTAGAAAGCAGCTGAACTTAAAAAGTTATTTCGAAATTATACATGATTTTGCGATTTACGTCAAACGTAAATAATGTCCTGTTTGCAATATGTGTTGTTTATTCAAAGTGATTGAGGGACTTCGTGTACTTTAAACAACATTGGTGATAGATTTAACGAATTACAAATTATAATGTTTTATATTAAGTTATAAGCGGTCAAAATATGTTTAAAAGTCAAAAATCAATAAAAACGTCAAAATTAAAGGTCTTCGAGCCCATATTTCAAAAAACTGTTGGGACAAAATGCCTACACCTGTTTGGCAAAGGATAGATCTTGAAAAAATACACTTTTTCATAAAAAGTGTGACTATATCGGAGCTACAGATGAAAAGATGCGACGATTCAAGGTTCTGGTGCAACTTACACCACGCACGACGATCGCACTCGTGTTTGGTGCATGTTGGGATGAAAATTTAATGTCTCGGCGAAGATTTCGATAACACACACCACACACCAAGCACCACGCCTGGTGCGTGTTCACGGGTCATTTTTGTAATTACGATTTTGCGAACACATTGTTAAAGACTTTAGGAAAAAAAAACCATTTTAATCAATTTCCTTAACAATAAGAAAATTAAAAACTGGAAAATTTTTGAAAAGCAACAATATAATATACGGAGTATTTAGCAATATCAAACGAGTTGGGGAAACTCCCTTACAGGCTGTAAGTTACAGCACAGGAAAGAGCGAAACAATAGAAACTAGGAGCACGAAAATACAAGACTATTGCAGAGGAGACAACATTCATGATTACAACACATTTAAGCATAACAATATTTAAGCACACAAGAAAAAAAAAAACTGAAAATTTGGTGCAAAACATTTAATCAAATAAACTTTATGTAGCGTTTGGAAAAAAAAATCGAATATTCTAATGAACTTTTTAAACTACGAAAACTCCCGAAAATACCGTGTAAAAGTTATGAGGAGCATTTAAAAGGAAATCATAACTTTTAGACCATTCCTAACTGTTCCGTGCTTAAGCCGCCCTCGAACTCGCCTCGAGGGCGCCGATGTCAATGGTCTCGTCATGTCTCGCCCTCATCCTTGAAAACCACACTCGCCCTCGTTGAATTCATCCTCACGCATAATCCATGACGAGTAAATGGCGCCCTCACTTTGATTTAAAACGGCTATAAAGCCGTTGGCTTTTTCCATTTTTTTTAATTAACACAATCAAAAACATCATATAAATAATCTCAAACAACATTCATTTTACTACACTTTCAACTACATACTTAAGTACATTTTTATCATATACCTACATACACTTTCAACTATCAAAATGTCTAAGAAATCATAAAAAAAAAAAAAAAAAAAAAAAAAAATTGAACAAACACCTCCTAACCAACCAACCAACCAACCGTTCCACATGAAATTCAACGAAGTCTTGAATTTTTTTTAAAATTTACTTGATGCGCAAATGTATTCGACACCTTCCGGGTCATCTTCGAACGCAAACCAATGTATGGGGTTCGCGTCGTATGCTTCGCAAGTTCCCATGTTCACTTCTAAAAAATCTATACGGTAGCCCATACCATCAACAATACATAAACTCATACCAACGTCACTTCCATCAACAAACCATTCGACAACCTATTTTTCAACAACAACATCAATTCGAATTCATACTCAAATTCCATCCGAAACTGAATCTGATGATGAAGAATTTGAAGAAGTTCAAGAAACGCAACCTAGAGAAATTGAAGTAAGTCAACCGGAAGAGGTCGTTGAAACCGACCCGAAAGGCAAAAAAAGTGAAATGCACAGAAACGGCGTGGTCGGATGCGGAAAGTAGGCTTTTGGATATGATTTGGACACAAGTGTCAGAAAACATTGATACCTCAAACTGTAACGACCCGTCAAAATCGCTATTGACGCGACACGTTAATCATTGATTCCACAGTGAGGTTTTGACCTCTATATGATACGTTTTGATAAAATATTGCATTCATTAAAATAAGTGACTTTCTAAACATAGAAAGTTATAAACATGTGGGCGAGTACTTAGGTATAAGCAAAACCCCAAAATAATAAGTCTTTAATTTACAGGTTGACATCACAGTCCAATTATTTATTACACAACGCAGTTTTATTTTGAATGCAATAAACTTTGTACAAAGCATGAGAGACTCCATGCAGGCAACAAGCACATCACAGCGGAAGCATTCTAAGGACCTGAGAATAAAACATGCTAAAAAGTCAACACGAATGTTGGTGAGTTATAGGTTTAATTGCTCGAGTCATAAACATATATAAAGATAGACCACAAGATTTCATCAAAAGTTTATCAATAGATTCTACGTAACAGAGCACTCTGGTAACTAAACTTAACGCTATAGTGATAATTACCCCATTCGTTTTAATACACGCAAACCAACGTGTCTTAAACTCAAATAACATACGTCCGTTAAAAGGCTAGCGCTCTAGCTCGGACGGGGTTGTCAAGCCCTATGGATCCATATACAATTATTCGCGCCCACCAGTCCATATCCTATGTACTGGCAGCTACTAGTTACCAAAGCTAAGGGATTTTCGGTTTAACTCAGTGTAGAATTTAGTATGTACTTGTGTCTTATCGCGTTTAAAATAAATTGCATGTATTCTCAGCCCAAAAATATTTAAAGTATTTAAAAAGGGAGACTATAAACTCACAGTTCAATATTGCGATTCAATATTGTAGGCAAATTGCGTAGACGTAATGATGGTAGACGACTGTATGGTTGGCCTTGGATTCAAGAACAATACCCCGAATAATACCTAATATTTCCTTAGCTTAAAGCGGTTTGAAACCCGAATTAAAAACACCCTCGTATATACCTTATTATTATTAAACTTAAATTTAAAATTATAATTATAATATAAATATAAATATTGAGAGTTAATGTGAAAAACTTCGTCGAACAAACTGCGTATTTATATTACTTTTCGATTTACTGTAGCTCATGCGATCGCATGAGTTTTCAGTGTTTTTGCCATGCGATCGCATGGCCGCCTTTTCCGTTTTTGTTTGCTAGTTCGTCGACATCAAATAGTGTTTAATGTAGCAAATAGTGTTTACTATAGCAAATAGTGTTTAATGTAGCAAATAGTGTTTACTGCAGCAAATAGTGTTTACTGTAGCAAATCACCGTAGCAAAGTCGTTTTCACTGTAGCACTGTAGCAAAATACGGTTCACTGTAGCAAATAGTGTTTTACTGTAGCAAAGTAATTTTTACTGTAGCAACTAGGGTTTTACTGTAGGAAAGTCGTTTTTACTTGTACATATATATATATATATATATATATATATATATATACATACATATAATTGTTCATGAATCGTTGAGAGTAGTCAAAGGTAATTGTATATATGAAACAGTTCTAAAATTTTGAGACTCAATCTAACAGACTTTGTTTAACGTGCCAAAATAATAAATCATATAGAGAATTGGTTTAAATTAGTCAAAATTTTTCGAGTCATCACACAAACAACCAAACGAAAGAGTCATTTTGTGGTACAATCCGAAAAATGTACAATTCGCAAGTGTCCGTAAAAGGCCGACCGGATCAACTCACGGGTAAATGAGTAAAATGGCTAAAGATGTCAATATTTTCATTGGACACTATTCGAAGCTTGAAAAACATTGGCAAAGTGGTCAAAACGACGCAAATATAATATCGTTCACACGCCGCGCATTTAAGGAAGAAACGAGTTGTAACTTCCTTTACGAGGAAGCATGTAAAGTTCTAAAAGACTGTCCAAAATTTTTACATCCAAGGGGGTCGTTAACAAGTGAAAGACTCCGATCGAGCAACCCACTGGTGGACCGGAACAAACACCTGATACGGATCCGCGTCATTTGGGAATTTATTTCGAGAAAATCCTCTACGCCGTCCACCGGGTCGTGCAAGTTCCAAGAATCAAAGGAGTTCGTGCTCATCGGAAGCGGCCTCGCGTTTGTCGCATGAAGAAGCTCGATAATCGATTGTCGAAACCGCAAATGCTACAAAGTGAACTATGGAAAAAATATACAAGGATCTCTAGAAACGTACAATTTTGGATAGTTTAACGTTTCTCACCCATCCGCTTGCATCCGACTTGACTCCAACACAATACGAATTGGTGATGAAAGCTCGAGCAAACATCGAAAAGAAATACCAAAATGCATTTGACGATTTCGACAACGAATAGGTCTATCTTAATTTTTCGTTACTTAATATTTTATTTAAAAGTATAAACGCGTTGTGTTTTTTAATAATTGTTGTTTATTTTTTTATATAATAATAACAATAATAATAATAATAATAATAATAATAATAATAATAATAATAATAATAATAATAATAATAATAATAATAATAATAATATATGGTGGGACATAAATGTGATGAGGAGGGAATATGTTATGGATGTTAGTGATGTGTGATGAGGAAGAAGTGGGGAGGAAATATGGAGAAAAAGTTGATGTAGCAGTCATTGATGTAACAGTCTATCTTTAAAAGAATGACATGGTCGGTAATGATTGAAAATTCTATCTGCTAATCTTCTGTTAAAAAAAAATCGAATATCCAACCTTTTTAAACTACGGTAAGAATACGGGAGATGATACCTCCACCACTAAAATTTATTCTTCCACCATTATTAAATGATTTGTTTCCAAAACTGTCCCTTGTTTGATTATACCAATAGATTTATGTAAGCCATCATGTAACATCCCGCATTTTTCCGTTAAATTATTTTTAACGCCGTCTTTTTCTTTTTAGATAATATTCCTCGTATCTAGATTCGTAACCTCCGTTAGCTAACATTCTAAATATTCTCGTTATCGGATTTTAATACGCGTTTTAAAATATTCCGTTTAGGTATTTTCCGCACCCGACTACAAACTCGAGGGACTAAAATTGACACGGGGCAAACTAGTTGACTAGGTCACCTAGTCCACCCCAATCACCACCATTCAACCATCTCCCTCTCTCTCTCTTTCTCTCTAGCAAGAACACACACACAAACACCCAATTCAATCATTCATCATCTAAATTCGATCTAGGAGGCTTACAACAAAACAAATTACATATTTGGAATCCTCTCTTCATCCTCTACAATTTGATACCAACTTCATCTCGTTTGGGTAACATTTCTAAAACTCTAGATTTCTCTAAATTCGTGTTTTTTTGATTTGAAATGGTGTTAGTTAGTGTCTATGGCTCGTGTCTAGCATGAATATATGATTTACTTGCTCGATTTGTTGTTTTGAGTAACTAGTTTGAACATTTGAAATGGGTTTGCTTAATCTTGCATTTTGGAAGATTAAATGTTGTTTGATTGTTAAAGTTCATGTTTTAATTGTGTTACTAGTATCACTAGCTTCGTTTTGATGCATAGGTTGATTAAGAAAACTTCAAAAACCCGATTAATGATTTTGTGATGTTTGACTAGGGTTTGATAGTTCTTGACATGAACTTTTGATGCTTGAATGCCATGAAATGTTAATTGTTAGTGTTTAGTAGTAATGTATGCTTCATTACCTTCGAAACGGCATATCGTATGTGTAAAATGGATTCCCGAATCATAAAATACGTTTTACGAACTTGAAACTTTGAAAATAAACCTTTCTTGATCAATTGACGAGTTTTCGGTTATTGTAATTGATGTTTTTGTTTGGTGATATGTGGTTAGTTGTATTGCTCGTCAAAATACCTTTCCAAGGATATAAGATACATGTTTTGGTTGTTTGCGGATCATAAATGGTGAATGTTTGATGTTTGGTTCGTGCATACTTTGAAAACTGACCAGAAATCTCTGCCCAGATGGTGGCGCGGCGCGCCCCATCCCCGCGCGGCGCGCGGATTGGCCTGGCCAGATTCTGCTCACTTTGTCACATTTCACGCGAAATGTTTGACTAGCTACCGACCCCCGATTCACATGAAACTTGTTTTAATATACTTGTATATGAATATTTAGCATAGAAAAATAGTTCGGGACCCGACCCGAACGCGTTGACTTTTCGTTGACTTTGACCAAGTTTGACTTTTAGTCAAACTTAACCAAACTTTTATGCAATCGTTCTAACATGCTTTTATACTTGTTTCTTGTATGAAACTTGACAACGTGATTCACATGCTATACTTAATCGAGTCGTAACGAGCCATAGGACTAATTGAACACATTTCACCCGACCTTGTGTCGTAACCGGTTAATTGATACAACTTACTTGTTTAGGTCAAGGCTAAGCAACTTTCATGCATACGTTACTTTGTGAAGTACTTTATTAACTCTTGCACTCAAGGTGAGATCATAGTCCCACTTTTTCAATCACTTTTATTCTTTACATCGTGGGCTGAGAAACACATACATTTCATACTTATTTACTTTTCATGCTTTTACATTGTGAACAAATACGAATACAAAGATGCATACGAGTTTGAACAAAAGTCCTCAATCCAATTATCATTAGTTCCACTTGCAGGGTGTAAGTGTAAGCGTGTAATTATGTTGTGTGGCCATACGGGTTTAACAAACCCTCATTCAGACGGTTCGCTACCGTTAGTGAATGAAATATAATTTCAACAATGTATAGTGTAAGTTCTAACACTAAATTCAAAATTCAGAGGGAAGATTCGGTTAAGCCTTGATAATTGGGTGCTCGTGATACAAATACTATTTTGGAATGTGAATGATTCTGGTTGAGCAATTCTTAAAGAACCTTGTGGTTCAATACAATTTACTTACTAAACCTATGATTTCACCAACGTTTTTCGCTGACAGATTTCTATGTTTTTCTCAGGTCTTGCACGATATGTGATACATGCTTCCGCTCATTATTTGATACTTGCATTGGATGTCGAGTATACATGCTTTTCATGGAGCGTCTTTTGACTTTACTTTAAACCGTGTCGCCTAGATTTCAATCGTACCTATAACGTTGTAACTTAACTTTTGGTTGAACAATTCTTGTAAACTTTGAAACAATCTTTATTTTGAAATGAAGGCGACATATTTTGGTCAAACGTTATCTTAAAGACTTATAATCAGGTAATGGGACCCACGTAGCCGACGCCGTCACTTGACGATTTGTCGGGGTCGCTACAAGTGGTATCAGAGCCTTGGTTGTAGGGATTTAGAGTTCATTTGTGTCCACCCCGAGTCATAAGGTACATAGGTGAATCTAGACTACAACCGGCATATAGACTGAAGTAGGAATTACTTGACTATTTGTGCATTTATACTCGAACTCTTCTATCATATCTAACTCGTATTCGATCTTGATCTTACGTTGATAAATTTTGTTGATGCGCCACCTTGACTTTATGAAGTAATGCTAAATGCACATGAGAATCAGGGTAATATAATTTCCGGGATTATATTACGGTGATTCACATGGACGTTCCGACATTATGACATAAAGAATTTAGGGCGAGTCAAGGAAAATTTTCTCTCTATCCTTAATCCATACTCCGGTTAGTATTGTTGAAAATACTAACCAACGATATTCTTGTGTCATGAAGGAACGATGGCTCGTCGACGCGCTCCTCCCGAAACTCCCGAACAAGCCCTCCAACGTATGATAGCCACTGCCGTGGATGCGGCCATGGCCGGTCACTCCTCCAACAACAACAATAACAACAATCATCATAACAACAACAATGGAGCCGGAAATTCCAACGAAGGATGCTCCTATAAGAATTTCATAGGGTGCAAACCTCACACTTTCGATGGAACCGGGGGACCGGTTGTGCTCACCCGATGGTTTGAGCAAACGGAAGCCGTCTTTAGCATAAGCGGTTGTCGAGACCAAGACAAGGTTAGATATTCCACTCACACCTTCGCCGGTATCGCTCTCACATGGTGGAATTCGTATATACAATCGGTGGGTATCCACGAAGCCCACGCTCTCTCTTGGACCGACTTAAGAGGAAAGATGATCACCGAATATTTTCCTCGCGAAGAAACCCGAAGGCTCGAACAAGAACTAAGAGCTCTGAAAGCGGTCGGGAACGACCTTAAGGCCTATAATCAACGATTCTCCGAACTTGCTTTGATGTGCCCAAATCTTGTGAACCCCGAATCTTTAAGGGTTGAACTTTACATGGATGGTCTCCCCAAGAGCATCAAACAAGGAGTAATGTCATCCAAACCCGCTAACCACCAAGAGGCTTTGAATATGGCCCGTCAATTGATTGAAACAGTGGACGAGATTGAAGTGCCGGCACCTAAAGCCGAGGATAAGTCGGGTGACAACAAAAGAAAATGGGAAGCCCCCCAATCAAGCAATTACAACAACCCCGCCAAGAAGCCCTTCATCCCCAACGGCAAGAAAGGTTATACCGGACACCTACCGTATTGTAACGAGTGCTACAAACATCATTTAGGCGAATGTGGTAAACCATTTTGCTTGAAGTGTCAAAGAAGTGGCCATGTAGCCCACGATTGTAGGAATACCGCTCCCGTCGCTCAAAAGGAGCACAATGCACCCAAGACGGGTGTTTGTTTTGAATGTGGCCAACCGGGTCATTTTAGGAGTGCGTGCCCAAATAAGAAAATCAACCCCAACGCACGCCGTTAAACTTTCAACATCAACGCCTAGGATGCCCGAGACGACAATGGACTAGTCACGGGTATGTTTCTTCTCGAAATTCTCACGTTTCATGTTTATTCGATTCGGTTACCGTTAGACGTTTTATAAACAAGTCTTTGACTCGTGCTCTTTACATTCCACTTTTTCCCCTAGATACTACTTAGACGATTTAAGTGACCAACGGAAAATATTGTGTGCCTATAAATTTTATTGGAGGATATACGTTAAGACTTTTGACTTGACACCTATAGAACTAGGGAGCTCGAAACCTATTCGTTAAAAAAAAAAAAAAAAAAAAAAAAAAAAAAAAATAATTTGTTTCCCCATCATCTTGTATAGATTATTGTGAACTGAGTAATTTTCGGTTGGAAACCGATACCCTCTCCCTCGCATCCATGACCTCATGATTTCTTGCATGAATCCCGTGTGTATTCCAAAACGACCTCCGTTCCGGTTATCATCAATTGGGGGTTAAGTGAGACGATGTCTCCTAAGCCATTTCCGAACTCGCAACGTTAGTTGTAAATCTCTCTTAGTACCGTTTGATTTATTTAGGACTCCGTCCGTATTCATGAACCTCCTAAATCACGTATGCAACTTATCTAGACAAATCTGTTATCGTATTTATAGATGACGTCTTAACTTATTTAAGTAAAGAAGGAAAACGAACAACATCACCATCTTACGCTCGAACTTTTGAGAAAAGAGCAACTTTATACCAAATTCTCCGAGTGAGAATTTCTGTTGAACGAAGTCCAATTTTCTAGACCATAATGTTAATGGTCAAGGCATTACAATCAATCTCGAAATCAAGCCACATGTAATCAGGAAACTCTCCCCACTCAGACTTGTATTCGTAAAATCTTAGATCTCGTCTGTTATTACCGAAGATTCATTTCTGACTTTTCTCGTGTTACACGACTTTTAAACTCGTTAACTCACTAAGGAAAAACTATAAACCTCTACGTGCCCGAATCTTGAACGTGATTATTCACACCAACCTTGCTAGCTTAATTCGTATAGCACCAGGTGGGACTCAAATATGGAAATATTTCTACTTGGACGCCGAAAGACATACTCTCTCGACTCAAAAATCAACATAACTAAAATTCGTTATTTTACACGAAGAATTCGAATACTAAATTGTGGATCCGATCAATCTTCTCGTCATCACGTACCACACTACATACCTCTGTTATTTCACCGTCACCGTCTGATATTACTGGAATTTAAGATAACACACAATCCAACGATACTTCACTCTTCTTTGACTTAACGCCCTTGTGTTTTTGATAATCGGTCAACTACTATTCAACCCCGAACTATACAACTACGTGTACTACCTCGTTTCTCTTTCAGACTTCAACTTTTGACAACTAGAGGCACGTTATGGCAACCTCGAGATGTAAGCTCATCCTATTCAAAGTCCTCATTTCACTCCTATCCTCATCGCTCGCATTTCCGTTTAAGGAAACTCCTTGTAACATTTCTCCATGGATAGATAAACTCCTCATATTACATTAGTACTCGCCACGAGGGTGAATAGTCCTAACGAACATTTTTCGAACCCTAACTGACTTGTTCAAACATATCTTAAGAGATTCTATTCCAACACGGTGTATCTTCGTCATTTATCCTGTATCGAAATACTCGTTTCACTTCTAGCGTTACAAGAGACCTTGGGAACCCGCTTAGACACATGTACCGTGTATCTCCCACAAACAGACGAACCGAACAAACGAACGATTTACGTCTTCGAAAGACATGTTTCAAACTTGCATGGTCGCTTTTAGTAGATCCCTCTTACAACAGTAGTCACCACTCGTGTGTTCACACGCACTTTCTGAAACCCTATAGGACCGCTAATGTCATACCCCGATTCATTTAACCAAAGCATGTGGCAAGCAAATCACCGAATCTGAACTCCATCAAGAAACAACAATTGAGATCGTTCAAGTCCGAGAAGGGCTCGAGATGACCCGTAGTCGCCAGAAGAGTTATACCAAACTTAGATGAAAACCTCACAAATCCCAGTGTGTAATCGCGTAATATTGAGAAACCGCACCTTGGAAAGGTGTAATCCATTTTGGGAAATCGAGAAAGGCTATATCCGCAATATCGAACCTTTTGAAACCTTGGGGCGTATTGGAACCGCTTCCTACCGTTTAGAACTTCCGACTCAATTAAGTTTCCGTTTACCCTACATTTTGTGTAACAAACTTAGAAACGTGTCATGCGGAACATGAATGTGCAATCCTTTTAGATGCACCAACTATTGATGACAAACTCCTC
Organism: Rutidosis leptorrhynchoides; assembly: GCF_046630445.1. NCBI lineage: Eukaryota > Viridiplantae > Streptophyta > Magnoliopsida > Asterales > Asteraceae > Rutidosis > Rutidosis leptorrhynchoides. The sequence continues at coordinate 29,774,259 of NC_092342.1, forward strand.
TTCATGGGAAAACTGGTTGAAATCATGGATCGTGAAATCGAACTTCAATACAACGTAACACCCCGACTATCCGGATTCGTGGAATGTCCAGGAAAGTACCTTCACTCATTCGTAGAGTTACTACTCTAAGTCTCGAGTAAGAGATATCGACTACTACTTCCAACTAAATTTCGGGACGAAATTTCTTTTGAGGTGTGGATAATGTAACATCCCGCATTTTTCCGTTAAATTATTTTTAACGCCGTCTTTTTCTTTTTAGATAATATTCCTCGTATCTAGATTCGTAACCTCCGTTAGCTAACATTCTAAATATTCTCGTTATCGGATTTTAATACGCGTTTTAAAATATTCCGTTTAGGTATTTTCCGCACCCGACTACAAACTCGAGGGACTAAAATTGACACGGGGCAAACTAGTTGACTAGGTCACCTAGTCCACCCCAATCACCACCATTCAACCATCTCCCTCTCTCTCTCTTTCTCTCTAGCAAGAACACACACACAAACACCCAATTCAATCATTCATCATCTAAATTCGATCTAGGAGGCTTACAACAAAACAAATTACATATTTGGAATCCTCTCTTCATCCTCTACAATTTGATACCAACTTCATCTCGTTTGGGTAACATTTCTAAAACTCTAGATTTCTCTAAATTCGTGTTTTTTTGATTTGAAATGGTGTTAGTTAGTGTCTATGGCTCGTGTCTAGCATGAATATATGATTTACTTGCTCGATTTGTTGTTTTGAGTAACTAGTTTGAACATTTGAAATGGGTTTGCTTAATCTTGCATTTTGGAAGATTAAATGTTGTTTGATTGTTAAAGTTCATGTTTTAATTGTGTTACTAGTATCACTAGCTTCGTTTTGATGCATAGGTTGATTAAGAAAACTTCAAAAACCCGATTAATGATTTTGTGATGTTTGACTAGGGTTTGATAGTTCTTGACATGAACTTTTGATGCTTGAATGCCATGAAATGTTAATTGTTAGTGTTTAGTAGTAATGTATGCTTCATTACCTTCGAAACGGCATATCGTATGTGTAAAATGGATTCCCGAATCATAAAATACGTTTTACGAACTTGAAACTTTGAAAATAAACCTTTCTTGATCAATTGACGAGTTTTCGGTTATTGTAATTGATGTTTTTGTTTGGTGATATGTGGTTAGTTGTATTGCTCGTCAAAATACCTTTCCAAGGATATAAGATACATGTTTTGGTTGTTTGCGGATCATAAATGGTGAATGTTTGATGTTTGGTTCGTGCATACTTTGAAAACTGACCAGAAATCTCTGCCCAGATGGTGGCGCGGCGCGCCCCATCCCCGCGCGGCGCGCGGATTGGCCTGGCCAGATTCTGCTCACTTTGTCACATTTCACGCGAAATGTTTGACTAGCTACCGACCCCCGATTCACATGAAACTTGTTTTAATATACTTGTATATGAATATTTAGCATAGAAAAATAGTTCGGGACCCGACCCGAACGCGTTGACTTTTCGTTGACTTTGACCAAGTTTGACTTTTAGTCAAACTTAACCAAACTTTTATGCAATCGTTCTAACATGCTTTTATACTTGTTTCTTGTATGAAACTTGACAACGTGATTCACATGCTATACTTAATCGAGTCGTAACGAGCCATAGGACTAATTGAACACATTTCACCCGACCTTGTGTCGTAACCGGTTAATTGATACAACTTACTTGTTTAGGTCAAGGCTAAGCAACTTTCATGCATACGTTACTTTGTGAAGTACTTTATTAACTCTTGCACTCAAGGTGAGATCATAGTCCCACTTTTTCAATCACTTTTATTCTTTACATCGTGGGCTGAGAAACACATACATTTCATACTTATTTACTTTTCATGCTTTTACATTGTGAACAAATACGAATACAAAGATGCATACGAGTTTGAACAAAAGTCCTCAATCCAATTATCATTAGTTCCACTTGCAGGGTGTAAGTGTAAGCGTGTAATTATGTTGTGTGGCCATACGGGTTTAACAAACCCTCATTCAGACGGTTCGCTACCGTTAGTGAATGAAATATAATTTCAACAATGTATAGTGTAAGTTCTAACACTAAATTCAAAATTCAGAGGGAAGATTCGGTTAAGCCTTGATAATTGGGTGCTCGTGATACAAATACTATTTTGGAATGTGAATGATTCTGGTTGAGCAATTCTTAAAGAACCTTGTGGTTCAATACAATTTACTTACTAAACCTATGATTTCACCAACGTTTTTCGCTGACAGATTTCTATGTTTTTCTCAGGTCTTGCACGATATGTGATACATGCTTCCGCTCATTATTTGATACTTGCATTGGATGTCGAGTATACATGCTTTTCATGGAGCGTCTTTTGACTTTACTTTAAACCGTGTCGCCTAGATTTCAATCGTACCTATAACGTTGTAACTTAACTTTTGGTTGAACAATTCTTGTAAACTTTGAAACAATCTTTATTTTGAAATGAAGGCGACATATTTTGGTCAAACGTTATCTTAAAGACTTATAATCAGGTAATGGGACCCACGTAGCCGACGCCGTCACTTGACGATTTGTCGGGGTCGCTACACATCATTAAGGACATTTTAGATTATTTAGGTGGAAGTAATAAAAGTAATGGTGAAAATATCATCTCTCGAATATGAATATGATAAATACCAAAAATATGGAGAACACTAGTGTATCAAAGAGTTTTTTAAAGGATGACAGTTGTTTTGAAAAGTATTTAAAGATGTGTGGTACTTGTTGTAAAAGTATTTATCACATTAAGTTTTGTTCTATTTTATTTTTATGAAATTGAAAAATTCACATACAAAGGGCTTATTTGAAGTTTTGAACACTTTATGTCTTTAAGAGATTTAATAAGTAATTGCAGTTGCATCCATTCATTGAGTGTTTAATTTTATTGGACATAATTATAAGTATAAACAACTATCTTATTAATTATTTAAAATCAATTACAAACTTTTTATTTTTATAATCATTTACATCATAGAAAAACTAGATTCAAACATCGAACAAAATGTTGGCGGCTAGCAAGTTAAAAAGGACATGTGATAAGTTATACATAAATTGTACATCTGATAGTGGTTTGCTTCATGGACCATGGTCATATTAGTTTGTTAGTATTGTTCGCCTTTTGTTGCTATATATCTTGGTTCATTCTCGTTGAACCATGTTTGAGATTTTTGTATATGTCATTCTTTGTTCGAATTTTCTTTATAATAAAACTTTTTCTTTTAAAAAAAAAATATATGGTACAATTCCACATTATAACTTATAATAATATTGTTATTTTGAACTTGAAAATCTCTATCGGGTCGGGTATACGAGCTGAGTATACGAGTTTGTATATGAAATTGTCCTCGAACCAAAATCCACAAAAAAATTAAAACCATCATATACCCAACCGTAAACCTACACAAGAACATGAACCGGCCCGTGTCGGGTTTCACCATCGGATACGAATCATGTTGCCATCCCTAGATCTTTAGATATAACTTGAATAGAACTGAAAAAAATATTTTAGTTACTCATATTACACTTAAGTGCTCGAAGTTATTTTCAATTATAGAGAATAGATTTAATTTTACAATGCTATTTTAGCTGTTGAAACAATGCACTTTTAAAAGAAATTATATTTGTTTTTTATTAATGTAATGGCAACGTAAAGTTTAAATACAAAAGAAACAAGTTGGGAACGTAATGTTTTTTATTAAACATTTTTGGTCTGTTCTGGAGCCTAATATTACTGATTTCGTTGAAAACTTTTATGCATCAGGTCACTTTCCAAAAGGTTGCAACTCATCCTTTTTCACCATGATCCCGAAGGTTGATAATCCGTTGTTTGTCAAAGACTATCGCCCGATTAGCTTGATTGGCATTCAATATAAGATCCTAGCGAAGATTCTTGCTAATCGTCTTGCTGGGGTCATCGATTATATCATTAGTCCAGAGCAAACTGGTTTTATTAAGGGACGTCAAATTCTTGATGGACCTTTAATTATTAACGAAGTCATAGACTGGTGCAAACGTCGCAAGAAAAAGGCCATGATTCTCAAGGTGGATTTTGAAAAAGCCTTCGACTCAATAAGTTGGGATTTTATTTTTTCGATGCTTTCTTTCCTGGGATTCGGTAAGAGATGGATTATGTGGATCAAAGGATGCCTCACCTCCTCTTGTGCTTCCATTCTGGTTAACGGTTCTCCTTCTGAGGAATTTCGTATCGGTCGTGGATTGAGGCAAGGAGATCCCCTGTCTCCGTTTCTTTTTATTATTGGTATGGAAGGGCTTCATGCGGCTATCCAAGATGCCATGGACGCAAGCTTGTTTGCGGGTATTCGTATTGGCAATCGTAACACCTCCTGTCTCCTTTCACATTGTTTTTTTTGCAGATGATGCTCTTTTCGTGGGAGAATGGAATGACGATAACATATGCAACTTGATAACCTTGCTCGAGTGCTTCTATACTGTTTCTGGCTTACGTATAAATATTCATAAGTCAAACTTGTTAGGGATTGGCATTCCTCAAGATGAAGTGATTCGTGTGGCTTCTCTTATTGGGTGTGCTCATTCTCCTCTCCCTTTTAAGTACTTAGGCTTTCCCGTGGGTGCTAACATGAGTCGTATTGACAATTGGTCCCCGGTTCTTGATAAAGTCGAGAAAAGACTTGCATCGTGGAAGGTTAATCTATTATCTTATGGCGGTAGACTTACCTTGGTGAAGTCGGTTCTTGGCACTCTTGGTACATATTTTTTTTCGATCTTTAAAGCCCCAAAGAGTGTTATTAATCGCCTTGAATCTATTCGTGCAAATTTCTTTTGGGGTGGTAATCCGGGCGATAGAAAGATTCATTGGGTCAAGTGGGATGACATTTTGAAAGAAAAAGATAAGGGCGGTCTTGGTGTGATTAGCATGGAATCTCTCAACAATTCTCTTCTTTATAAATGGAGGTGGCGTTATGTCCATAACAAGAACCAAATTTGGGTCAAAATTATTCAAGCTATTCATGGTGTTCAACCGGATGGCCTTTATCCTTGCATCACGCGTGCTCCTGCTACTTGTTGGGGCAAAATTAACAGTTGTCTTTTATCTTTGCACTCTTTGCAGGTTATTCACCCTTCAATCTTGTCCATTCATGTTGGAAATGGTCTTCATACTAGATTCTGGATGGATAGATGGTGTCATGATTCCACTCTTGGTGCTCTTTTCCCACGTCTTTTCTACCTTGACGTGAATAGGGAATGCTTGGTTTCTGATAGATGGCAGAACCTTAATTGGGTTTGGCAATGGCGAAGAGGTGTTCGTGGTGGGGCAGAAGCTGATCAACTCACTTCTCTTTGCAACTTATTGGAGAATGTTTCATGTACGGATAAGGTAGACAAGTGGGTTTGGTCTCTTACTTCTGATAATGTGTTTTCGGTTAGCTCTCTTCGGCATATTTTAGATAGCTCTATGGACGTCTCCCGACACACGTACTGGAATAAAGTGATCCCTTCTAAAGTCCTTATTTTTTATTGGCGCCTTTTGCTTAATAGATTGCCCCATAAGAAGAATTTGCAGGCCCGAAATGTGTATTGTTCTACTTTCTCGTGCTCTGATTGCGGATTTTTCTTGGAGGATTCGAACCATATTTTCTTTCATTGTCAGTCTGCTTCTCAAGTGTGGAGTTTTGTTGCTTCATGGACCGGTATTTCCCTGCCTAGGTGGTCAAATGGGTTGGAGCTTCGGAATTGGCTAGCTTCGGCCTCCCCAGACCCAAAAGTTACGCTTGTTTTACACTGCATCTGCATCGCATCTCTCTGGTCTATTTGGAGGCTCAGGAACGATATTGTCTTCAGCTCCGGTTTGTTCAAGAAGAGCCATCTTTTAGACTACATTGTTGTTAATGCTTTTGATTGGTTATCCTCTAGATCTAAGTTATTTAAGATCGATTGGAATGTTTGGCTTCAATTTCCTTTGAACATTTTGTAATTTTTTCCTAGCTTCTTGCTAGCTTAATTTAATTCTGCCGTTCTAAAAAAAAAAAAGAAACAAGGAACAATATAACAAACAGATGGATTACATATGATATTTTGATGTTACGGTAAAAAAAAAATATGGATTGAACTACGATGTACACGGAGTAATAGTTTTATTGTGGCCTTTAATTTAATTATTATTCTATGAAAAATGAGAGAAAATACACAATATGATAAATATGTTTTCAAGTACTAGACATCTTTAAATACTTTTTGAAACTACACCATTCGTTTAAAAAACTCTACCATGGTTTCTACCAAACCTTTTCACGAGTTTGCAAAGTAAATTGTCTCGTTTTCAGTAATTTTTGTGTATCCCTACCGCCTACCGGTACCTATAAATCTTTTACCGCACTCACTAAACATCGCCGTCAAACTGTAAAACTTAATCCCACCCACCGCCCCAAATCAGCCGTCAAATTGCCACAGCTCAAAAAGTATCTCCTCTTTATTAAACACATATATCCGTACTATTTCTCTCTCTCATCTTCATAAACTAATCAAAATACTTTCCTTTTTCGTCTCAAATCTCATTTTAATATTCACCCAATATACCAAACGGATAAAGATTGTATCTTTGTATATAAAGGTTTGATTTTTATTGAGTATTGTAATTATTTATGGCGGCCAGTGCAAACCCATCTGGGAATAACAACGGGTCAACTACTAATGGAAAGGATACGACCACCGGTAATGATAGTAAGAATAGCAACGGTGGTGGGTCCGCCGTGCCGGAGAATTCGGTGGTGGGTCCTACTCAATCTGCTTTAAGGCATAACCCTGGGTTGTCAGTTGAATGGGCTCCTGATGAACAATCTTTATTGGAAGAACTGCTTACAAAGTATGCAACTTTATTTAATTTTGATGGGTTTGAGAGTTTGAGGGTTAATTCTTGAATTTTAATTTGTGGGCTTTATTATTTTGGGGGTTTTGAGGTATATATGGGACTGAGGTTATTTGTTTGTGTTGGATCTTGAAAGGTTCGGCTTGGTAGAAATATATGCTTAGTAAGTTATAGAATAATTTTTAGAGTAAGTTTATATTTTTTGAATTTAATATGAATTTTTTTAGGATTTAGGGTTTGTTGAATTTTGCTGTAGTCATGTTGTGTTTGATGCTGCTACTGAATCATGGTTGAAATTCTGAAATATTTTTCATATTTTCGTTGAAATTGGTGTTTTACAATGAATTTTGGCATGTATTATTTCTAAGGTTATTGAACATTTTGGATTAAAGTTGAAGGAATTATGGATTAACTAGTAATTTTGTTACATTATGCTTATGCTGCCTAAAGTATAAAATATTCTGCCAAATATGAATATCAAATCATACGTTAAAAAGATGAGATGGTTGGAGATAAACATCTTCGGTGATTTAGTCATAAAATCAGCTGATCTAAGTATCAATTATTAAATTAGATCAGCTGACCAACTGTTTGTACATCCTTTGGAAAAAAAAAATCATTACAATTACTTGAACTTTGCATTTCTTGCTGGTAATTGGTATTTATAAGTTTGAAGCTTTCTGTTACACAAACTACTATAAGCTTATTTCATTTCGTGTTCGCAGATATGCCTCAGATAGTAGTGTTTTGCGCTATGCAAAGATTGCAAAGAAGTTACAAGACAAGACTGTTCGGGACGTTGCTTTACGTTGTAGATGGATGTCGGTATGCTTATACTACTCTTTTTGCAGCTATAGATATCATGACATATGCCAACTGACTATAATGTTTTCCTTTTTGAATCGTTAAATAAACTTATTGACCTTATAACACTTGACTACATAAGTACATAAGTCCTTACTCGTCTTCTTTACTTTCCAGAAAAAGGAAAATGGTAAACGAAGGAAGGATGACAATTCATCAAGGAAAAACAAAGATAAAAAGGTACGTCTTCGCAACGTTCTGATACCATTTCTATTTGTTGTGCTGATGATAATTTATATTGTTTGATCTTTTATAGTTTATACTGTACATATTTAATGTGTGTGTCTTTTAAATGAATCTAATAAAACGGTAAAACCGAAAGGGGAATTTGGAGTCTGATGTATCTTGTTTGTTTCGTTATGTATTAACCCGCAGGAAAAAGTGACAGAGCATTTGGCGAAATCATCATCTCAAACTACAAACCGTGCAAATGGCCCTCCGTATGCTCAATCAGCGGTCTCTATGGATAGTGATGATGGTATCTCTTACCAAGGTTGGTGCATCGATATTTTTTTATACTTAAACTAATTAGTATGAAATCAGAGATATTATATATATATATATATATATATATATATATATATATATATATATATATATATATATATAGGGGCAGGATCAATGGGGAAGTAACCAATCGGGGGGAAGCGGGGGGAAGTAAATTTTTTTTTCTTTTTTCCTTTTTTTTGGAATTTTTTTTTTCCGGCATCAAGATCACACGAAAATATGAACATTTAGAATAGACACTTCGTGATGAATGTTATTATTTAGGCGGAAAAACGATCAACAAAAATAACATTCAAGATAATATTGTTCGTGAAGAATATGAACGTTTTTTTTTCTTCATGTTTTGTGAAGTAAAATTTAGCCCGATTTAGGGTTTAGGGTTTGGTGTTTTGGGTTTATTCCATAAACCCAAAACACCAAACCCTAAACCCTAAACTCTAAAACGTTCGTGTTAAAAACTCAATCTAAATCCTAAATCTAAACCCTAAACCCTAAATTTCTAAACCCTAATATCTAACCCCTATAAACCCTAATATCTAAACCCTAATATCTAAACCCCAATAGCTAAAACCTCAACATACGTTCGAAAAACACGATAATTGTTATATATTACTTCTTCGAGCGTTTTCCCGCCAAAATAAAAACATTTATCACAAAGTGTCTCTACTAAATGTTCATATTTTCATCCCATCTATAATGTTCGTGAACAAGGTTTTTTCAAAAAACGAAAAAAAAAAAAAAGTTTTTGCTTCCCCCCGATTGGTAACTTCCCTCTTGATCCTAATATATATATATATATATATATATATATATATACTCTAATAAGAAACTAGAGATGCATATCTAGTAATTTCGTCTAGCTGTTTTCTGATGTTGTTTGTATGACATCTGCAGCCATTGGTGGTACGGCTGGGAAGCTTCTTGAGCAGAATGCTCAGGCTTTGGATCAAATTTCGTCAAATTTTGCTGCTTTCAAGGTAAATATTTGCTGTGTGATTGAATTAGAACCATAATCGTTTTGTTCAGAATGGTAAATTAATAACTGATCGCTACTTGTAACATACAAGTGGACCTATGCTGATGGCGAACTGATATCTTACAGCTTGTTTTTTTATTCATACGTACACCATAATATCACTCCATTTATCCACCTAGTAGACTCTTAAATAAGACATTGGTGTAGGCATCAAAAAAACATGCTGTAAATAACACCTCATATGCCAATATCTCTACGCAAGTTAGTAGTATGTTGATTATGTGGGTCCAGTGCATCTGATGGTGCGAGTATATACGGGTAACATTTCCGCAAGATGGTCTCTCCTATATAGAATGGAGTTGATTTGGTGTGAGAGTAAAGGTGGAAGTTTTGACCAATTTTAATTTGTGAACGAGTCAATTTGGATTACACCGTATGTTTCTTTTCCAACCTGTCAAATGTGAATATCTATAAGTTTAGGTTAAATGAGTCAAATGGGTTGAAGGTGGCCTATAGTTGTATATTCCAGCAGTAATTTTTGTAATCATATGTAACACGTTAATTATTAATTATTAATTATTTTTAATTAAAGAATTTATTGCAGTTTAATTAAAACTTTAAAAGTCTTCTTAGGGTTATTAAGTATGATGTTTTGCTCTGTTTTGTGGCAGATGCATGAGAACATCAATCTCTTCTGTCAAGCGCGAAATAATATTCTCTCGATCATGAATGAGTATGATACCTGCTCTTTATCTTTCCTTTATGAATAACATTTTTTATGTATGAAGTATATTATTGGAATATAAATATAAAATAGATATGATATAATATGATAAGATGATGATATTTTCAGTTTAAATGATGATGTTGCTAATTGCAGCTTAAATGACATGCCGGAGATAATGAAGCAGATGCCACCGCTTCCTGTTAAGATTAACGAGGAACTTACAAACTCGATGCTTCCTCATTCGTCTTTTCAGAAAAAATCTTGAATCTTTTTCAATGAAACTGCCACGTTAGCATATCCTGATGAGAGAGTTGCTCATATCAAACCTGGAGATGATGTTGTTGTTCCAGTTATTTGTCGAAATGTCGTTTAGAGTCGGTTATGTTCGATTTCGTGTTAGTTGTATGTGAATATGTTTGTAGTTGTTGGAAAAGGAGGATTCTTGTAAATTTCTCTAGTATTGAATCAAAGTTGATTCAAAGTTTGCTGTAGGGCTGTAGGCAATACAACAAAAGGAAATTTCATCAAGTTCTGATTTTAGAATTGTTATTTAAGCACATTTACAATCTTTCAATCCTTATAATGAAGTACTAGTCACATGTCAAGATTTAAATGCGTTTAAAGTTGTTCATCCCTTATTTAAAGTCCATTATTTGCTTATGATTTAATTGTGAGACACAAATAATCAAATCACTTGTGATAAGACGAGTCGAAATTATTGTAACTAATCAATATTTGTACATGGTAGAGTTCGTCCCTTTCTAGAATAGGTCAGAGAGTTTGTTATTTGAGGTGCTACTGGTTATTAATGGCAAGTGTAAGTGTGGACGGTCAATTTAGTGCATGTAAATGGTAAATATATGGCAGGCTTCGACATTATCTCGATGGTCTGATGTGTTTTGTCTGAAACAATTTTGGTCTGGCCGGTGCTTCAGGTTTTAGTTTTAGCATTGATCGTTTTGTTTCCTAGCCTTGTTAAACTTTATCCACCCTATTGGCGGTTAGGTTGCGTTTGTGTATCTTGTTTCTCTGTTTACACGTTTATTGTGTTACTTGACCAGGCTAGTTTATGGTTATTGTTGTATCGATTATATATCCTCTTGATCTTCATATCCATTTATTTATATTTATTATTTTATTATCATTGTCAAAAAATGTACTATTTATAGGCAAGTATTAAAGTTTTTACAACGGGATTTGACTCATGGGCATAACAATCCTGCCGTGGGCTCACTTGGCAGGTCAATTGACCTTGAGGATCAAGACAACATTTAGAGTTGATGTTTAGTGCTTACGTGATGCATCTGTGACAACGGTTAACAACTACATGTACGTCATGTGTAGTGCTTACATGATGCATCTATGACAACTGTGAACAACTACGTGTAACGGTGTAAGTCGTGTGTTCTCGTCGTGTCCTCGGGAATCAACTCATAGGGAAATGATTGTTAACATGCCGAACAATCCGGATTCCGTTAAGTAATGTTGCTAACATGCAAGATCATAATGTTGTCATGATTCAGACTCCGGAGTTCACTCATAAGGCAATGCGTGTTGGATTTCGAACTACGCTCGTAAGGCTCTTGAGTGTTTGAGTGTGTGTTGGGGTCCGTACCATATTGGTCTGCTAGTTCAAACAATGTTTCTTGATCGTGCAGTTTAAACGTCGTCTCTTGTGCTTACTAGTTCAAATCAAAGAGTACCAGATCTCTATTATCCTGTTTCCTAGTAAGATTAGCAATCAGATTATATAAAAGGGGCTAAAATAACAAATTGTTTAAACTGAAGGGTTCGTTCCTGTAAAATTGAAACCGACTTTGGAAAACGGGTCAACCCGTTTAAAAGAAGCCCCTCATTTTGGAACCTATCTGTTCTGCCGCGAGAACTGCATAATAAACACTGTACTGATTTTGACAATGGCTGCAGGAGAAGAAGATGAACAACCCTCATCAAGAAGAAGTTCAATTAAATCTCATACGTCGTTCAATAATTATCCCCAATGGAAACTCAAGGTTCTTTTTAATTTGTATCTAGGGTTTCAAATATTACGTATATATATATATATATATATATATATATATATATATATATATATATATATATATATATATATATATATATATATATATATATCACGAAGTATATAATTAACTCTGTTCTAAGCTTCTAATGGAAACTTAGCAGTTAATTGGAGAACAAATCAAAATTTTACTAAGAATTATATATGAGATTGCATCTGATTCTTCTTCAATTTCTTCGTTTTATCGTTAAATTTGGTAAATGCAGAACACAACACAATTTTGCGTCTAGTTTTTTTTTTTTTTTTTTTTTTTGAATTAATTTTGACTTACAGTTATTAAGAAAAATGAATTTAATGATATAGTTACATTGATCAAATGTTATTTATCTGAAAGTTTATTTTGAAAAGATGTGGAATTATTTTTGCTGTCTGCGAAACAGAGTATATATATATATATGATGAAATAAGAGAATTGGTGGAATTGTATGTATAAAGTTTATCGATATTTCATCATAAAGATTATTTTTTGGAAGTATGATATAGAAAAATATTGTGTTGTAGCTGAGGGAGAACTGTCACAAGAGAGTTCGAGCTGACCGGGGTCGGCTTCTGTGGAAGATGAGGTTACCTGATACGAAGGATGATTTTCGTAGGCACGAGGTGTGTCTTCTTATAAACATATGTGGCTTGTGTATGTAGTTTCATATTGTTGTTCTAATTAATGTTGTTTGAAAGGGAGTAATACAATTGAATTAATAATAGTGTGTGGATTTGTTATTTAAAGTGATTATGTGATGTTGAATAATCAGAACTAGATAATCATATGTAGTGGAATGGAATGTTAGATGTAGTGTTTTAATGTGATTTAATGTTTTTTGCTATTTAAGCTGCAATGTTAAGAGATAATTAGTTGTTAGAATATTTCATAAAGATATTTTATTATAAAATATATGCATACTAAATTGGGAAAGTACCTTCTGATATAGCTTAATGATGATGATTGGGGTTGCTACTAATGTCAAAATTAGTTATTGTTTTCAGGAGCTAATTAAATCAAGGTTTCAAGACATTGTATCTGATGAGCTAAGAAAAATAAAAGATACACCAACTGAAACTAGCTTCGAAAACAACGATGATATGTTATGGGAATATGATGGGTTTCATGCAGCATATCAAGGTGATTGTGAAGAAATTTTGATAGAAATGCAAAAGATATTTTATGAAGATCTTAAAAGTGAACCTATCGAAAACGGTAAAGTTCAATTGAACATATGCTTATTATTCCTTTTTATTTTCAGAGTTGTAGTTATTTTATCACATTCTTTGATTTTTTTTTTATACGTTTTCATGTCCGTTTCTCCTGTTTGAAGAAACAGATAGCTCTATCAAAGTATGGGAAGACGAGGAAGATGAATACTTAGCTCGTGCTGTTTTCGAGCATATGCATCTGAATGATGAAAAGGTATGATCATATATAAAGTAAATGTGTTTCATGTAATCACTAAAGAAGTTTTCCTCGATCAAGATTTCTGTAACATCCCACCTTACCACGACCACAATATTGTCCGCTTTGTCCACATGCGCACAACTTTTTCTTGGTGACCACACGAGGCCTTCTATTATCTGTATAACCGTATATTATATAATTTGTAAGACGACTAAAACAATTTAATCAAGAGATATATATGAAATTTACACCCTTGCAGCTCAAGATGTTATTTGTTACAAAACTTTAATCATAAAGAAATAACTTTTATTAATTGTATGCCTATGTGTTGCCAATAGATGGAAAAAGAGGTTTGGTGTCCTATATGCAAGCAAGGAGAGTTGAAGCAGAACCGACATCGTATATTTTGTTCTCTTTGTGAACTTAAACTCGACAGAAGCGATGAGGTCTCAATAACTTTATCCGTACATCCTATATGATTCATTTGTTTCTAGTAAATTGGCGATTTGCATCACATTTGTTAGTTAATCATAATCATATATATGGCTAGATGTGTAGGTTGGGTAACGGATAAAAACGATAGTAACTTTTTAGTACGGGTCATTGTTGATAGAGTAGGATTTAGAAGACATTATACATTTGAATACATTGAGTGTGAGTTTCAGTGCTTCTGATCTGCTCAACACATTTGACATAATTTTTTTTTTTAGTTTAATTTTTTTAGCTTAGCTCATGTGACCCGTTAGAGATGGAGGATGACTTGAGTTGACCCATATCTTTATAAATGGGTCAAATTATCACCCTAGTATATTCAGACTAGATTTGACTATCCACCTCACATATATGCTGTTATATTTAAATGGAGCCTTAGTGTTATAGTGTCCTAATATTTCACAACTGCTTTTATCTCAAATGCCCTTAGATTATAATGAAATGAGACGATTTCGTAAACTATACAAAGTAGCATTGATAGGTTTAAATATTAAAGCGGACACTGTTGTAAAAGTCTGCTAACACGTCGGTTTGGGGACTAGTTTGTCTCGACTCACCCACAAAACTTATCAACCCCTATGGGATAAAGTTTTGTATGTTTAATGTTTTAGTATCGTCATAGGCTTTTGTTCATCTAAGCACCAAGGTACCATATTTACATTAGTATCATCTTCTTTGTGAATCCGTAATTCATTATAAGTCGTGATTAGGTCACATTGGAGTTTCTTCGGGATCGGTTAGCTGAAGCTCATGGACAACATTTTGATAGTGGGTGCAGACTAAGGCCAAAATTCTGTATCCAGTCCAAATTTGATATAACTGCTCTGTATATGGAGTGTAAAAGTTGTAATACTTTTGAAATTGTAATCTAGCTCTTTTTTTATTGTGAATATTTGAGCTAATTTTGTACTTGTAGTAGAACTTGCTCTTTGAGATTGTACAAGTTTCAATTTTTATATTTTGCTTATTACTCATATGTAAATAAATATTTTCATTCAGTGAAGGCTTCCATCTTTTTTTTTTTTTTTTTTTTGAACAGTCAAAATTTTATTAACTAACAACCCTCTGGCAAGCAGCTTGAGGGCGTTTAAACATACGGATACAAGGAAATTACTAGGACTTAACAAGCCAAACGTTCCAACTAATATCAATTTATCCTCTGCTACTAATCCAATAATATGAATAACTACATATAGAATCAAAATTAAGGAATTCTTCATCATGTCTCCGGGGAATAATACACTATTCCAGAACCTCCAAATATGTCAAACAAGAGCCGCAACATTCACGAACAACTTGGACTTCGAGACTTCATTCGCTCTCCAATCATCGAACCAGGACAAAATTCGAACCAGTATGCAAAAATAGGAAGAGGCCATTGGGTCCTATATGTAATCTTTTGGTAAAGCTTCGCTCCAACTTGACACCCGAAAAATATATAATTAGATAACTTGATATTGTGCTCACAAGAGATGCAACCAATATCCTCCACGAATAGTTATTTAATAAGTGTTTCCGATATAATTTAAAGAAAATATTACATAAAATTTACATGCTTAATAGTTAAGAGAGAATTTCAGATCTGAATAGTTTAGAGCTGAATGCTGAACCATAAGCATTATCTATCATTCAAAGATAAAAAAAACAAACACGCTGAATGCTAATAATTCAGTATATTAACGCTAAACCATTCATTATTCAATTAAGATTGCACTATCACACAGACACACATTCACACTGTGCATCTTTTAAAGTGTTTTACATTATTGGAGTGATATGTATACAACTAATTTTTACACATACACAATCAAATATGCTTTACGGTGTTGTACAGTACAACATTATAAAGCATGTTTGGTTATATATGCTTAAAAAATTGGTTTTGTACCTCTCGTCACCCTAGTGGATTTATGTAACAACTAACAGCAGGATATTTATATTTATTTATATTTGATTTGAAAATAGTAACTTACATTAAACGATAAAAATGCTGGTAAACCCTACTGATTCATCATCATCATCATCATCATCATCATCATCATCGATCAACATTGACACTGTCAAACGCTACGCTCCTCCTAATCAACGGTATACATCTTCTTTCCATACCTTTTACATTCATTTATACAGTTTTATTATAAATAATCCCTTATTAAAGTATAAATATATAAATATATAATACAGTTTTAAAATGTGTGTGTAGAAATCGATCTATTGGAAGGAGGAACTCTGGAGGAGGTAAATCTGTTTTTATTATAATAATATAATTATTGTTGTTGATTGTTGAATTATGACTGTAGAAGCTGAATTTACTTGCAAATTCACGAAGCTAGGGTTTGGTGAGTGAGTAGGCTTTTGTTTTCAGCTCAAATCAACATTATTCGGTTTTAGGGTTTTTTTTTTTTTTTTTTTTTTTTTTTTTTTTTTTTTTAATTATTATTTTGTGGAGAATTATGAACTTCATGAAAAGAAGTCCTTTGTTGCTTTAGAAGTTAAAAGCTTGAAAATTCTAGTTACATTGGTTGTATGCTAAGTTAGGAATTAGGAATATAGATGATAGGGATCTAGAATTAAAGAACAAATGTTTGTTTATTCCAGAATTTAATGTATGGCACTTAGTTGATTTTTTTAGTTTACATTTTACAAGCAGTCAAATGATAATTTCTTTTTTTGTATTAGGGACTTAGGCATTTAGAATTAGCAAAATGAAGACGTGACGCAAGTTTCAGTTGAATTTGGGGTTTATCGTATAATTATTTGATCAGTTCTGTAGCATATGTTTCTTTTGATCTGTCTAGACCCATGCATCGATGGTGTAAGTTTGGACATGTGGGTTTCTATGTGTATGTATGGATGTTCGTGTTTGTATGTATGTATTTAAGTTTGTTCGCAGGTTTATGTTGTTTGTTTGTATGTTCGCTTGTTTGGCTTTTCTGCTTGTCTTTGATTGTATTTATGTATTTATGTATGTTTGTATTTATGTATGGTTGTATGTTTATATGTATGTATAGTTATATGTTTGGTTGTATGTATATTCGTATGTTTGTATGTATATCTGTATGTTGGTATGTATATTCGTATGTTTGTATGTTTTATATCTATGTATGGGTATGTTGGTTTTCCCGTATGTATGCTTGTTGGGTAGATACTGTTTTATGTATGTTTGTATGTTAATTCTTATAGAATGGCTTGCTATGTTGTGTTTTTATCTGTATGTGGACATATATGTTTATTTCTCATTTAATGCAGCTTTACTTTATTCGTCCTGTGCTCCGCAGTACACTCTAAGGTACGTTTTTCTTTTTTCTTTTTTACGGCGCTGTTTCGGGAGCCATCAGCAAGCGTCTAATTATTGGCGACTTGACTGTCGCTTAGAGCCTAAATCGAATCCCAGGCAACATTTTAAAACCCATGGAAATTCGTTCCACCATTTTCATGGCGTTGGCATTTTTTTTTTTTTTTTTTTTTTTTTTTTTTTTTTTTGGCCGGAGGTCCGTTGCAAGCAATCTCTTTATCCGTCGAACATAGAGAGGGAGGACTTTCTCTACTCTTGTGAGTGTTTCACTCGGGGTGGTGAAATGACTTCTCTTTGTCCTAGGGTAGAGGTAGGATTGTCTACGTCTCACCTCCCCCATACCCTACAAGTGTGGGATTGGGTATTGTTGTTGTTGTTGTTGTATATGTCTGGTTGATGTCCTTGCCACATGATCTGAGGCTTATTGTAGCTCAATATATATGAATCATTTTGATTTTAGATTGAAGAATTGCTAATTTAGAAATTTAGCTGAGAGGGATTTACATTTTCAAGATAGAATCCTTATTTCTTCAAAAAAAAAAAAAAAAAAAAAGTTATGTTACAAGATATACAAGTGGTATTTTTTTATCTGTGTTAGGGATTTCGGTTTATTTTGTAATTGTATTACAATTTGTAGATTTATAGCAACATTTTGTTGCTCTTAACAGCCTTTTACTGCACTCTTGATATCAAATATTACTAACTAATAACTGTTTCATAAATGTGTGTTATTCATTTCCATAAGTGTTTGGTAATAAATATGATACTTGTGTTTGGAAGATTCACGCAATTAGACTCTGAATTTATGTTTGGAAAAAAGGTAATAACTTTTATGACCATTTTGGCAAGTAATTTAAAATAAACACAGTACTAGGAACACAAAATCAACTAATACAATTGCAACATATTTTTGTAGTTGTAATTTGGTAGAACAGAAAGGGTGTATCCATGTATTCTACTTAGTAATACAAAACTATTGGATATCTTTGTAAGCTGATTGGCCCATATCTGCAGATAGATTGGAACGGGCACCTAGTTATGGGACCGATGGAGAAAAAAATCATGTTGCCATTTTAACAAATGATCCTGTTATGGATCATTCAGACCCACCACGTTTAATTGGCTTGCAAGGATGCTGTGACAGTGAAGCATTTCAAATGCTGAACAACCGTATGTCTATCTTTTTATTATTATTTTTCATTTTTATTAGGTTTTTAATTATAAGTTAGTTATATGCCCATAATATGTCAAAAAACAGATAGATCATATATCAAATATGTTCCAAAATAAATCCTCTATATTGTCTTGTGGACGCGTAATTTATAATCTTTTTGTACCAATTGAACTCTTTAGTGCAGGTTGGGCAGCTGCAATGAATGCATATGAAAATCCCTCAACTGATTTAGCTGGTCAGTGAAAAAAGTCTAATTATTGGTTCATGTTATCGCACGTAATTCAATAGCTTCTGGTAACTTTATCGTTAATGTAACAGTAAATAAAAGAAGACCATCCTTTGCAAAATTAAAAAGTATAGGACAAATAATGTGAATGTAGATGCAAATAATAATACACACTTTTCTCCAATTCAATCTCAAAATTATGAAGTGTATTGGGTTTTGTTTAGCTTTTTTTATGCTTTTTTAGTCTCTTTGAAGATACAATATTCATATTCTTTCCGAGTACCTCTATGCACGATATGTAGTATAACCTTTAATGCAACAAGGTAGATGTTGACCCATTAAGTTCTGAACTGTTTGATCTGTATTATTTTTATCCTGACTAGTCCAATAATAAAAGTAGCTAGCTAAATCAGAAACACATTTGGTTAAAAGTCACCAAATTTTTTATTTGTATTTCATAAAATCTATGCAATCATGTTATTCAGAAGTTAAGTTTTTGCACTCAATATACTTATCCGTGTGTGTTCTACAGATCGGCCTGTTATGTATTCACAAAGCACTGCATCAGCATGGGGACAATTTCAACTCCCTCATCAGGTATAAGATATAACCTAAAAGTAAATGAGTTATAATTGGCACCTTTTACTAAATCCATTATTTATCTATTGTGCAACGTGTTCAGATGATCTCCCCGACAGCTAGAGTTGGACCTTCTAGGCGATCGATTGATTTCTTAACTGAACTCAGGCAAGCATAACTCAAATGCTCAGTTCTGACCCGTAACTATGAACTCTGGAACAGTGTAGTGGCTTCTGGTTCAGCCTATATGTTTCAGGACATGCTGATCATTGATCAAATGCTGTTGTATGTGCTCTTAACCTTAGGTTATACTGAATTTTACGTGTAAGGATTATCATGTATAAAGTTGTTGATATTTGATACAGTTTATACACTATTAACTGGGCATTTAGGTCTGCATTTTGCAACTAGTTGTATGATTGTTGCAACTTGAATTAACATAAATTAGGTTCTGCTTGTTATTATCTGATTATAGAAGGGGGAATCAGTTGATTTTGGATTATCAGTTCATTTGCAAAATTGATTTTCTTAAAATATTACATATTTGCACTTAATTTGACCAAATTCATTTCACAGACATTACCTTTTTGGTTAATAGATCCTATTAATATTAATTCATCAAATTCAGAGTTTGCAGTCAGAACCAACTTTGCAAACAACAGAAGCACATACAAGCACTATTTTTTAACAATTTACTTATTTCTTTTTTTTCCCACTCAAGTATCAAGTGATGACTTGCAAACCTTAGAATAAAGATCCAAGAAATGCCATTAAAAAACTCAAGGCGTAGGCGAATGAATGCTATCAGATATGTATAAACGTTGTGCTTACAGAATTAAGAACCAAAAAAAATTGTCCGTTTGATTCTGCTGTGTGGTTTTTGAGTAGAAATTGTTTTTTTTTTTTAGAAACATGATCAGTTAATAACTTTTCTGTCAAACTGCACATCAAAAAGACTAAGAACATAATTTACACATTTTAGTTAACCAATCATCTTACAGGTTAAGGTCACATCATCATCATAATTACTCGATATAATTATGATTACAAGTCACAGATTAAGATATCATCCATAGAGCTCAAATACAACCTTTGACTTCATGTTACATGCTCACACTGATTATTTTTTAATCCTGGATTATATCACAACTTGTTTTAGGGAATGTGATATTAAGCCTTCATGAATTCGTAGACTGCTGTGAATCTGTAGCAATGTGAATGACTTGCAGCTCGGTGTCACCATCATGTGGGCCATCACGACCATCATGTTGCCCACCATGACCGTCACGTGGGCCACCACCAGCACCTGAGCCATGTGGGTCTGAACTGTTGGTTGTAAAGTGTAGAGACTTCTTTTTCTTGGCTTTCTTAGCCCAACTGATAAGACCTGCTTGTATATGCTCGTCAAATATCGACTTCTTGAAGTTACTTCCCATCTGCACATCAGACAATAAATGCCTCAGCTTTCGGTGCTTTTAATAGTGTCAATTCGAATAAAAAAAAAAGTTTAACCTTGAAAGTTAAATAAATTTGAAAATGGAAAAAGTTACCTGAGTAACAAGCGCGTAAAGTGGTAAAGTACTATAGCTGCACAGAACTTGAATAAACACCCTACAGCAGTTTAAATATTAAAGGATTTTTTAAAGATACAAGTTACCATTTTGAAACTTGCAAACAAATCTTACATTTTGATCGCCAAAGCAATTAGAGTCGAGAAATCATGCATGCCGAGGTGTGTTTGGTTTACTGGTTTTTACAACCAAACCAAACAAGGCCTCGAAAGATGGTATAGTAAATGTTGAATATCATGCGAATAAGCTCATAAATTAATCAAGTCTTACCCAATAATGAGTCTTGGAACAATGTAGATCATCTTCCCCATTATGCATGATTCTGCGCCGAATTGAACCTAGTGACAACATTCAAGTGGTGTCAATGTCTTTTTATTTATGAATACTAACTTCGCATAAAGCGTCAACTAAATCCCAATAATATGACAAATGAGTATATTTGGTTGTCTTATTTAATAACAGGACAAACAGAGCAGTTAGTTGTCAACAAAGTGGGTCAAATGGGTCTAATGAAGTTAAGTGTGATGTTTAAAATCATCTAAAGAAAAAATCTTTATCTTCATTTCATACTATAGCTTTGTAATTATATACAATACATTAACTTTTGACCCATTACTCAATTCTCTCAACCGCTTTGCTTGCTACCTCTAAATTTGAGTTAAGATTTTTAAGAGATAAAATTTACCAATATCCAGAAGAAGAACGCAATCTCGAATGCATTCTGGAAAAGAATAATATGTATAAGTAGACGAACGATCTTTGGTCGATGAAACCAAAAGTGCTCATCCGAAGGTTTTACTACAACATCACCATCTAAAGCTACATGCTTCGCCGCAACTTCATGAGCCAATTGAAATATAATGTGCTCTAGTTTGGTTCCAAGAAAAAGTAGCAGCTGAGAAAATCATAAATTTATATTTATGTTTATTATCATACACCTATTCATTTAGTGTTCTTAGTGGAAAAAGAAAAAGATACTAAGAATTATAACAAAAAGGTGTTCATAAGTACATGTTCTTAGTGAAAAAGAAAAAGATACTAAGAATTATAACAAAAAGGTGTTCATAAGTACATGATCATGTACACATTTTAGTTAGACAACTTACAAAGAATGGAATGAAAGATATCCAGAAATATGTATGCCAACCTGAATGAAAACCAAGTTACAAAGGCTTTAAAACGATGATGAAATAGTCAAATAGAACAATAAGCCATTAATAAATGTGTATTGACCTATAGCTTATAAACAAGATAATATAGAAGCATAGCTTAAAGAAAAGTGTTGCGTACCATCAATATTCAGCAACAAGAATATGATCGCAAATATCCATAAATACCAACTACAACCGATAAGAGCATATATTAGCATAGCAACATAGCCTATCTAATGAATATAGTCCAATTTTGACTTTCACAAGTCAAAAGGTGACTTTTTTATATCAATGCTACAGCATTTTTGGAAGACAATAACATTGTAAAAGAGCATATATTAACCGACCTTATGCCTACAACTTTCCTACTATCGTCTTCAAGGGCTCGCATCATGTACTTGTGAAAATTAAATTTCTGGTTTCCCCTGCAATGTTTCTACAACATCATGAAAATTATTGGTATACTTGGTAAATTAATTAATAACACAATTAGGGAGATTTTTAGATATAGTTACCATAATAAATCCCAATCGTAGAGCAATGTAATCTAATTTCGTCACTGATCCATAGAATTGCTTGAAGAAAGATTTCTTCAAATTTTATCATGACATAAGAATTCAAGAACAGAGTTAGATGAATATGAAAAGATCGCATAGGAAAAACGTTCGAGAAATGAATTGCAAGTACATAATACTTCTGGTTTAATTTTTTTTTACTAAATTCCCAAACAACGATTTGTAACTTACCAACCAACCTCTAGCAGTTGAACGCTTGCCAACACCAACAAAGCGTTTCATGATGAAATCGTCTCTAACATGTGTTGGCTCATTAGCTGTAAATCATCATTTCATTATTCATTATTACCATAAATGAAAGAGCTTATGTTAGCTATGTGAAAAAAAAAAAAAAAAAAACGATACGGTTACAAATTTTTTTGCCTTATATTCTTCTTTCTACAATTTGTTTGAACGCGTAATATCATATATTTAATCTCTATAAAAACTTCTTTGATTACCTTTTGAAGTGTCATCATTATCTTCTTTGATTGATGGTTCCCATTGCTTCCACTGCCTTATCTAATTTTTAAAGAGAATTTGTAAACAAACCATCATATGCAAGTTAACAGAAAACTAACTGACGCAATAGAACGTTTACTACCTTAGCACCTCCAAATACAACAGTGAGAACAGAAAATGTCACATGCACAATTCCGAGTACAAAAATGAATATGTGAAGATGATGCAGTGACTCTTGGGATAACAGTGGGACCTTATTCTGCTTGAAAACAAATGTAAACAAGAAACGAAAGAATTATTATAACTTGATCCTGCAACAATGGAAATAGAAGGATTTGTTGATGACAAAGATATGTTGGTTACCTTTAAAGCACAATAACCCAATGCTGCTTCTTCGTGTCCAAGCAAATGGCGCACGCTATATAACTTGTATTTGTCATCTAACGAGCAAGGAAGAAAGTGTTGCATAATATCCTCATCCACACAAATCTTGACAATCCTCGATTGACAAACAGATAATAGTAGCGAAACGAAGCCCAACAACATCAACTCTACACCAAAATCAGTTGAACTATTCAACAAGTGATGCTGAAGGAGATCAATAAAAAGTAATTATATATTGTTACTTAGGCAGTTAGGCTACACCTTTTTTTGGCATCGAAATTCTGTGTATATCTCTTATCAAGAGATAAAGACACTAATCAACAAATTTTGATAAACTTAAATCATACTGTCTAAAAAATTATACATAAACCCATGTGAGGTTGACATTTCAGGAAAAAATAAAAATAAATAAATAAAGAAAAAACACTACCTTCCTTGACTTTTTGCAAAGCTTGATAGAGCGGCTTCCGACCATCCTTCTTCAATTTCTGCACACAATTGATTCCAACAGACTTTGAACATTTTTACATAAATTTCAGTACTATAAAAGGTTCATTGCAACATTTTTTATTAACCTGGGTTCCGACCCACTTGACAAACCGACTAATCCCAGGGCGACCACCCGTAAGCCTGGAGTCGTCGCAGGTGAACCTTGTGACCACATAGGGGTATATTTTTTTGCTACTATGATTCAAACTTGGGACCTTTGTGTATTTTCACCATGGGAGACCAAGTGTTTAAGTTGATTCATTTCACCATATATAAGGTAGTTTCACTTAATCTAATATACTTACATTTCCATACAATACAATTCTAAGTATATAGCAAAAGTGCAACTATATTCCAAATGGCAAGATAATAGAAGTACATTCCATTAAAATTATATATTTGTGTAACATGCTTACTATGTACCTTAAAAGTGTTTCAAATGGTGTATATTTTATTTTGATACAAATTTCACATACACTTGAATGAAGATACAAAGTATACAATTAAAATTAAAATAGGCATAGGATGAAACTATGTTATGTTGGTGAAATTTACGCAAACGAAAATCGCTATCAACTTGAAAGTTGTAAACAAACCTTTCCGGCATAGTGTAGTAGCCGTTCAACAGCGAGCGAAACACCAACCATGACAGTACAAACAGCGGCAACAACCCATGTTGGCGTAAACTCTAACGACGTCCCGTCTTCTTCTACTTCAAATTCCGCCATAATAATTTACAACAAAACAATCCACGCCCAAAGTACAAATTGTAACACCATAAAACTGCCTTTATGTATTGGCCAATTTGGGTGAATATAATTATAATCAAGGGTTTATTGATACGTTTGATAACGACAATAGTGTAATTAAATTTGGAAAATAAACAGAATTTGGCGGGAAATGCGTTAAATGAGAATTGAATGAATTAATAGTGTAAAAAAAGGTTAATGACAAATGAAATGAAATGTTAAAGACGGTTTACATACTGCGGTCTATGATTGCCGTCCGAGGATATATTCATCAGACAATTCTCCTAAAACTTTTGTCGTTTCGTTTGGTTTCTTGATCAGTCGTTACATCCGTACAAGGATGTTTGTCTCCCAAACGGTTTTTTTTTTCTTTTCTTTACAGGGGTATTTCTGTAAACTTCTGTTATGAATAACCGCTATATCCTTGTGCTAATTGATTTTTTATTTTATTTTAATATATTTTAAAAAAATACAACTAGATCCGTAAGTATAATGCATAAAGTTTTTTTTGAATAGCATTACGGATCATCCGGGGGACTTAACCACTCACGCGTTCATTTCCATGCAGTTGCATAACCCTCCTCCAACTGCCCTCGCAACGCGATGTGCGAAAGGCACCCTTGAGTGGAATTCAAGGGTAAATGAGCAACATTGTGTGCAATGTTGCACCCCATCGAAGTCGAACTCCTGACAGTTTCTTACTATTTTTACAAGCACCTTAAAATGTAAAATGTGACGCTAGTGTGGTATTAGTGTCGTTGTCGTGTATTATTATCAACTAGGGTTAGCATAAATGAAACGAGTTATTTGAGTTCAACTCATTTAAAAATTCCAGTCAAGCAGAGGTTAAATAAGTTTGAGCTTAAATATATTTTAAACGTCATTAAGTAAAAAAAACTTTTGAGTTTTTTTTATAAAAAAATCGTATTCGAACACACTCGCAAGCCCAAGCACACATTTCATTAACATACATAAATTAATTGTTATATCGTAGTCAATGATATGTCTTTTTCTAAGTGTAGGGACCCGCAATTAAAAATTAAACTTGTAGTCCTTTGAATTACGAACGTTGAAAGGACCCGTTCATATACATTATAAACGATTCACAATAGTTGATTACATCGCGAGGTATTTGACCTCTATATGATACATTTTACAAACATTGCATTCGTTTCTAAAAGAAAAACTTTCTTTACAACGAAAGTTGACGGCATACATACCATTTCATAATACATCCAACTATAATTGACTTAATAATAATCTTGATGAATTTCAACGACTCGAATGCAACGTCTTTCAAAATATGTCATGAATGACTGCAAGTAATATCTCTAAAATGAGCAAATGCACAGCGGAAGATTTCTTTAACACCTGAGAATAAACATGTTTAAAGTGTCAACCAAGAGGTTGGTGAGTTCATTAGTTTATCATAATCATTCATTTCCATTATTTTAATAGACCACAAGAATTTCATTTCCAGTTCTCATAAATATACGTCCCATGCATAGAGACAAAAATCATTCATATGGTGAACACCTGGTAACCGACATTAACAAGATGCATATAAGAATATCCCCTATCATTCCGGAAAATCCTTCGAACATGATAAAAACGAATTCGAAGTACTAAAGCATCCGGTACTTTGGATGGGGTTCGTTAGGCCCAATAGATCTATCTTTAGGATTCGTGTCAATTAGTAGATCGATTTACTAATTCTTAGGCTACCAAGCAAAAGGGGCATATTCGGCTTCGATCATTCACCCATATAATGTAGTTTCAATTACTTGTGTCTATTTCGTAAAACATTTATAAAAATTTCGCATGTGTTCTCAGCCCAAAAATATAAAGGGTAAAAAGGCAAATGAAACTCACCATACTGTATTTCGTAGTAAAAATACATATAACGTCATTGAACAAGTGCAGGGTTGGCCTCGGATTCACGAACCTAAATTAATTATATATAATTATATGTTGGTCAATATTTGTCTAACAATTAGGTCAGGTCATAGTGTACTACAATCCTAATGCTCGAGACTAATATGCAAAAGTCAACAAAAGTCAATTTGACTCAAAATGATTTCCAAAATTTATACATGATTATAATATATTTTAAATATCGTCCTTTTATATTTTTAAATATTTTTAAAAGATTTATTAGAGTAAATAATATAATTTATTTATTAATAAATAAAATTTTATATTAAAATTTATATAATAAAATATACTTTTATATATATTAAATAATAAAATTTATAGAGTTCATTTAATAGCATAAAGATAATATGATAGGTATTATTAAAGTAATTTATTACACGTAGGAAAATATGTTTGTATCACATATTTATTTGATAAAATAATATCTATAATAATAGTAAGTAAAAGCTGTATGATTTTGTAATAATAATTATTATTATAAAAATATCAATATTTATAATTACTAAGATGACAGTATGATAAAACGATAATTCTAATTATGATAACTTTAATATTTACGATATTTTTTAATATTATTTTTTAAAATAATAATTCTTTTTAAAATGATAATAATAATGATATTTTATAGTAACAATGATATTTTTATTAAAATGATAATTTTTGTTAAAATTATAGTTTTAATACTAACGATACTTTTAATAATAATAGTAATAATAAAAATAATAAGAACGATAATTTTATCTAAATCAATATCTTATAATATTTTAATTTCATCATGATACTCTTACTCCTTATTTCCTAATCGTTTCGTTTAATAGCTTTTAATCGTCTTTTATATCGTGTTCATAATAATGATAATAATAGTAATAAAAATAATTAGGTGCTACTAATATTAGTTTTAATTACAATAATACTAATAATGATAATTACTATGACATTATTAACGATAATACTAATAATTATTTTAATGATAATATAATAATAATAATTATAACTTTAACGATAGTAACAATAGTAATAATAATAAAAATAATAATTTTTAATAATAATACCTTTTATTGATAATGACAATAATAATAATAATAATAATAATAATAATAATAATAATAACTAAATAAAAACTAAAACGACGATAATAATATTCATTTTTAATAATAATACAAAAATTCAATTGATGATAACTTCTAATCCGTTCATCGAAACCATTCGATATCTAAATGAAAAGTTCTTAATTTTTCGCTAGCTTTCCAACGACATGCATATCTTATACTTTATCTCACTCGCATATGTAACTAATTCAAGATTCAACATATCCTATCTAGTGGCAATATCAAAAGTACAAGCATGCATAATCCTATATACTCGAGCACTAGTCAGGGATACACTATTAATATATAAAAGTTAAGTTATGAGTGCTCACGTATCAATATTGAGATTCAATATTGCAGGAAAGGTACGTAGATGCAACGGAGATGATAAACACTAAATTGACCTCACGAACATACCCATGATCCATACCCATAACCTCCATAGCTATAACCCATAATTTCCTTAGCCATATCCTACTCGAAAAACTCATTTTTTTTAAAGTAACACCTTTATGACCTTGTTGTAATATTTTATGTATACTAATAATAATACCAATACTCTCAATACTAATACTAGTAATAATCTTTAATACTAATATTAATAATAAAAATAAATTAAATAAATAATACGGAGAAAAATAATATTAGAAGAAGAAGTGTGCACAATGAACCTAATTCGTCGAAATTTAAAGGCTTGAACCACCAACCCTCTCACCATGCGATCGCATGGGTTTGGTGTGGTTAGGCCATGCAATCGCATGGCACACTCATACAGTTAGTATCCATTTCGTTGAAGGCTGCCGACACACTCAAACTTATTACATTTGGTTAACATAAATAATATTAATTAATATATAATATATCAAATCTTTAGAATTAATTAAATATTATATTATATTTACGTGCATAGTAAAAATGTAATTTTTGTTCAAATGACTCGTACGTTGTCACTCGACTCATGTACCACTTTCGGTTTTTCGAACGCACTTTCGTACGTTTAGAAACTAGCCTTTTACGTAACGCGATGTGTACCCTTATTAATAATTTGACTTACTCATCATTAAATTACCTTAAAAAAATGTAACTTATAAAATTGAGCGTTGTGGTCATTTGCTTCTATAAATCAGTGACTCATTGTTTATCAAAATATATTATTTTAAATCATGACGTTTTATGACTAAGTTATATATATTTATATTCTCATTTCGAAATATAAATTTGGGACAATATATAATATATAGTTTTTCAAAACTAATAATATCCAAATTTATATATCTTGAAATCGTTTAAATAATAAGAAATATTATTTCGTAACATTTGTATTTTTAAAGTTCAAAATTGATATACTTTATTTATATAAAAATGTTTACAAAGACATTTTAATATTCCAATTACTTTATATTCCAAATCATTTTATTACAAAGGTTATAATAGTAGAAGTTGTTATGTCATAAGACGTTCTTAAAAAGTCTATTATATCGAGAAGACATTTTCGTTTATGAACGTAAAATCATATATGAATCGTACGTTGTCACTCGACTCATGTACCACTTTCGGTTTTTCGAACGCACTTTCGTACGTTTAGAAACTAGCCTTTTACGTAACGCGATGTGTACCCTTATTAATAATTTGACTTACTCATCATTAAATTACCTTAAAAAAATGTAACTTATAAAATTGAGCGTTGTGGTCATTTGCTTCTATAAATCAGTGACTCGTTGTTTATCAAAATATATTATTTTAAATCATGACGTTTTATGACTAAGTTATATATATTATATTCTCATTTCGAAATATAAATTTGGGACAATATATAATATATAGTTTTTCAAAACTAATAATATCCAAATTTATATATCTTGAAATCGTTTAAATAATAAGAAATATTATTTCGTAACATTTGTATTTTTAAAGTTCAAAATTGATATACTTTATTTATATAAAAATGTTTACAAAGACATTTTAATATTCCAATTACTTTATATTCCAAATCATTTTATTACAAAGGTTATAATAGTAGAAGTTGTTATGTCATAAGACGTTCTTAAAAAGTCTATTATATCGAGAAGACATTTTCGTTTATGAACGTAAAATCATATATGAATCATACCAGGTTTCAAGGTTTTAACTTCTAGTTTAATCATGAATCGTAGGATTAAATCTAAAGGAAAATCAAACGTAAGGAATCATCTTAAAGTAAAATGTCGATCTTATTTAACTTGTCAATATCTATTTTCTAATTTACCTATTGAAAGGACCCGTTCATATCGATTATAAACGATTCACAATAGTTGATTACATCTCGAGGTACTTGACCTCTATATGATACATTTTACAAACATTGCATTCGTTTTTAAAAGACAAACTTTCATTACATCGAAAGTTGACGGCATGCACACCATTTCATAATATATCCAACTATAATTAACTTAATAATAATCTTGATGAACTCAATGACTCGAATGCAACGTCTTTTGAAATATGTCATGAATGACTCCAAGTAATATCTCTAAAATGAGCAAATGCACAGCGGAAGATTTCTTTCATACTTGAGAATAAACATGCTTTCAAGTGTCAACCAAAAGGTTGGTGAGTTCATTAGTTTATCATAATCAATCATTTCCATCATTTTAATAGACCACAAGAATTTCATTTCCATTTCTCATAAATATACGTCCCATGTATAGAGACAAAAATCATTCATATGGATTGAACACCTGGTAATCGACCTTAACAAATTGCATATAGAATATCCTCATCATTCCGGGACAACTTCGGACATGATAAATTCGCCATCATTCCGGGAAAACTTCGGACATGATAAATTCGCCATCATTCCGGGAAAACATCGGACATGATAAATTCGCCATCATTCCGGGAAAACATCGGACATGATAAATTCGCCATCATTCCGGGAAAACATCGGACATGATAAAAAGGGCACATTCGATTTCGATAATTCAACCATAGAATGTAGTTTCGATTACTTGTCTCTATTTCGTAAAACAGTTATAAAATTATTTCATGTATTCGCAGTTCAAAATGTATTTCAAAAGCATTTAACAAAACAGTTATAAAACAGCGCATGTATTCTCAGTCCCAAAAATGTAAAGAGTAAAAGGGAATCAAATGAACTCACCATACTGTATTTTGTAGTAAAAATACATTTGACGACATTGAACAAGTGTAGGGTTGGTCTCGGATTCACGAACCTATATTATTCATATATATATTAATACATATATTCGTTATTGAGCAATTTCATATATTATAACCTTATATATTATATATTTAATTTATATATATGTTTAAAATGGTTATCATTTATATAGTTATATATATGTATATATATATTTATTTATTCTAAAAGTAGCCAATTTGTTATGTGTGAATATTTATATAAAGATTGTTAATATAAATAATTTCTTACTTTTATGTAATATTACTTATAAGTATATTTTTATATATATAATAATATTAATAATAGTTTTATTTGATAGTAATGATAATATAACAAAAATAACATTACATATAATTATTAAAATATAAGAATCATAGTAATAATAATGATAAATTTATTAATAATGATGATACTAAATAAAAAAAAATGATATGGTTTATAATGATACTTATGTTAATAATACTAATAATAATAATAATAATAATAATAATAATAATAATAATAATAATAATAATAAAAATAATAATAATAATAATAATAATAATAATAATAATAATAATAATAATAATAATAATAATAATAATAATAATGATACTAATACTAAAGTTAATGAAAATAATAATAATTTGTATTGTTTTCAAACTAATAATAATAATAACAATAATCGTAGTCATAATAATGATTAATAATAATAATACTAATAGTAATAAAGATAATAATAAAAATATTTATAATACTACCTTAAAAGCTTTTCGCAAAAATAATACCTCAGACAGGGTTCGAACCTGAGACCTTTCGCTACCCGCTATCACCCCAAACCATATTTCTGTTTCCGTTTTTCTGATCAACTTCACAGCCTAATTTATTTAACCCATGTTTTAGTGATTCCTTAAAACCCACTTAACAAAACAGTTCATGGCTAATTCGGCCCAACAGAGAGCCCTCGGCCCAAACTACTTCACTAGTCCACTTAGCAATTTTAGAACTATTAATGGCCCGATGCTAAACAATTCATGTGGGTTTAGGTTTGGAAATTAAAAAAAAAGGGAAAGGGAATGGTTATGTTGTCGGCTTCAAACAGATCGAAAAGGGCAGAAGTAAGATCGCAGAACAAATTCATAGGACCTTCGATTCTTTAATTGATCAATCTATCACACAACAATTCGGGTATAATCGGTCATCAATTCATCATTATCATCGTTCAGCGTCATCATATGTCTTCATCATCATAGTTGTTCATCATCCTCCATCTATCGATCGTGTAATCGGTTCATCAATTAATCAAGTGAGTAATTGTTTCATTAACTTCCCTAAATTTCTTTATCTCTATGTATATTTACCCTGTACCTTTTTAGATGTATCGGACCTGAATAGTATTAAATGGTGTTATTGGTGGGTTTGGGAATTGATAAGGAAAATGAGGGTTAGTGGTGTTCAATTGATAAGGCAAAATAGGAAACGGATTCTGTAACAATAAACGTGTGACTTTTCTATCGAAACAGAAATTGTCATAAAATAAACATAATTGATTGAATTTGTTCAAGTGGGTTGCAGCTGAATAATTGGTGTTTGGGGTGTGAATAAAAAAAATCAGGTGTAGCTGGTATTAGTTTGAAGATACCATATTATGTGTGTGATTTTTTTTTTTTGAAGCAGGTTTGAATAGAAAAAATAGGAGAATATATGAAGCAGTTGCAGTTGGTTTCATGGTGATTCTCGAATGAAAATATGAAGAAGTAGCAGGTGCATGAGTGATAGCTGAACCAAAAAATAATAAATCAAAATGGGGTTATCTCCTGGTAAAATTTTTAATTCGATCCGTTCACAGATAATTGGTTTAATTCATGTTTATCTTTATATCTAATTGTCAACAAAGGTTGAATCATATAGGAAACAATTCGGGTTATTCAGACAGGTTAAAGTCACTTAAGAAATTTAAGTCATTATTCAACGTCACTTACATGTATCATATTTACTATTTGAACAGAAAAGGATTTAGTAGCAGCAACATAGAATAGCTATTTCACTTCGTTAAGTTTATATATTGAACAGAAGGTGTAATGCAGCAGTTAACAAGATGGTTTGGTGTTGATCGAATGGGTGTGATAGTTAATGAAGATGATGATCAAAGTGGGATTGTGATTGTGGTGTATATGGTGGTGTACCGAAAGTAGTTTGATTGGGTGATGGTCTCTTATGGTTTAGTTTGTTACAATCGAACAAGCAATAGAAAAACATAAGTAAGTAAAGATGGTGATGTGGGTGTTCTATTTAATTAGGACCAGAAGGTGTAATAAAAGGAAGAAAAAAAAAGGATAGTAGTAGGTGATTTTTGGTTTACAGGTGGTGATGATTGGATAGCAAGAATAAAGTGTTTGTTGTTTTGTATGTGTTTTTATCAATCGGATGTAAATGTGAATGTATATGTAATGTGTCAATATATGGAGATGATTGAAGCAGTAACATGATTTGATCGATTCTTGTATGCTTGTGGTAATTTAGTCGCCATGATTGAGATGTGAAACAGAATAAGAAAGAAGAAATATATATTCATATTGATTCCAAATCAATTTTGTCTTATAACTGAATTGAGATTGTTAGATAAATAAAGTGAGACGGAAAACAAAATTAACACAGTTTTGATAGTTTAGTATAACAGTATTTGATTCTTTAATTGATTATATAAGTATATATGATTTATATTAGTAATTAGTTAATATAATTATATTAATAATAACATTTCTTTTAATATTATTAATAATACTAAAAATAATAATAATTTTACAACAATAACTATGTCATAATTTGTAAATAGATATTTTAATAGCACATATTATTAGTTATGTAATATTTAGAAATTTTATAATGTATATATAATAACATATATTCAATATTCAATATTATACATTTTAATATATTACCCTATATATATAATCATCAATTAAGTATATATATATATATATATAAATATATATATATATATATATATATATATACATACATACATACATACATACATATTTATTTACATCCATTGTTCGTGAATCGTCGAGCACAGTCAAAGGGTAATTGATTATATGAACATAGTTCCAAAATTTTCGAGACTCAACATTATAGACTTTGCTTATCGTGTCGAATTTATATAAAGATCAAGTTTAAATTTGGTCGGAAATTTCCGGGTCATCACAGTACCTACCCGTTAAAGAAATTTCGTCCCGAAATTTGAGTGTGGTGGTCATGTTTAACCATAAATATGTTTTCATGACGAATATGAGTTGATATATGAAATGTCCCGTTCATATTGATTATAAACGTTCCATATTAATTGATTTCGTTGCGAGGTTTTGACCTCTATATGAGACGTTTTTCAAAGACTGCATTCGTTTTTAAAACAAACCATAACCTTTATTTTATCGACAAGGTTAAAAAGTCACCACCTAGATTATCCAGAAATGATAATCTAAAATATCACACTTACACACTACCAATACATATTGGTTTACAATATTAATATGTTACAACAAAGGAAATCTCGAATGCAGTTTTAAACAATATTATACAAGCATGCTGACACCAAATCTTATCAATATTTTAGCATGCAACAGCGGAAGCTCTTAATAATCACCTGAGAATAAACATGCTTTAAACGTCAACAAAAATGTTGGTGAGTTATAGGTTTAACCTACATATTTATCAAATCGTAATAATAGACTACAAGATTTCATATTTCAATTTACATCCCATACATAGAGATAAAAATCATTCATATGGTGAACACCTGGTAACCGAACTTAACAAGATGCATATAGAATATCTCCTATCATTTCGGGACTCCCTTCGGACATGATAAATTCAAAGTACTAAAGCATTCGGTACTTTGGATGGGGCTCGTTGGGCCCAATAGATCTATCTTTAGGATTCGCGTCAATTAGGGTGTCTGTTCCCTAATTCTTAGATTACCAGACTAAAAAGGGGCATATTCGGTTTAATAATCCAGCCATAGAATGTAGTTTCATTTACTTGTATCTATTTTGTAAAACATTTATAAAACTGCATGTATTCTCATCCCAAAATATTAGATTTTAAAAGTGGGACTATAACTCACTTTCACATATTTTTACTTCGTCGGGAAGTAAGACTTGGCCACTGGTCGATTCACGAACCTATAACAAATATGTACATATATATCAAAGTATGTTCAAAATATATTTACAACATTTTTAATACATTTTAATGTTTTAAGTTTATTAAGTCAGCTGTTCTCGTTAGTAACCTACAACTAGTTATCCACAGTTAGATGTACAGAAAAATAAAGCAATATATATTATCTCAAATCAATCCACGACCTCGTGTATACAAGCCTCAGGCTAGATCACAACTCAAAGTATATATAATATTTTGGAATCAACCTCAACCCTGTATAGCTAACTCCAACATTATTGCATATAGAGTGTCTATGGTTGTTCCGAAATATATATATAGATGGGTCGATATGATATGTCAAAACATTGTATTCGTGTCTATGGTATCCCAAGATTACATAATATATTAGAATACATGTATAATACAATATGAGTTAGCTAGGATATGATTAATATAGATTTGTTACCAATTTTCACGTAGCTACAATAAGAAAAATTATCCAATCTTGTTTTACCCATAACTTCTTCGTTTAAAAATCCTTTTTGAGTGATTCAAGTTGCTATGGTTTCATATTGAACTTAAGTTTATGAATCTAAACAGAAAAAGTATAAGTTTATAGTCAGAAATATAGATTACAAGTCATTTTTGTAAAGGTAGTCATTTCAGTCGAAAGAACGACGTCTAGATGACTATTTTGGAAAACATACTTCCACTTTGAGTTTAACCATGATTTTTGGATATAGTTTCATGTTCATAAGAAAAATCATTTTCCCATAAGAACAACTTTTAAATCAAAGTTTATCATAGTTTTTAATTAACTAACCCAAAACAGCCCGCGGTATTACTACGACGGCGTATATCCGGTTTTACGGTGTTTTTCGTGTTTTCAGGTTTTAAATCATTAAGTTAGCATATCATATAGATATAGAACATGTGTTTAGTTGATTTTACAAGTCAAGTTAGAAGGATTAACTTTGTTTGCGAACAAGTTTAGAATTAACTAAACTATATTCTAGTGATTACATGTTCAAATCTTCGAATAAGATAGTTATACATATATGAATCGAATGATGTTATGAACATCATTACTACCTCAAGTTTAGTAGGTAAACCTACTAGAAATGATGAAAAAATAACTTGAGCTTCAAAGGATCTTTGATGGCTTGGAAGTTCTTGAAATAGAATCATGACACAAAAACAAGTTCAAGTAAGATTATTACTCGAATTAAGATAGTTATAGTTATAGAAATTGAATCAAAGCTTGAATATGAATATTACCTTGATTTAGAAAGATAACCTACTGTAAATAACAAAGGTTTCTTGATCTTAGATGATTGCTTGGAATGAATTAGGAAACTTGGAAGTAAACGTGTAAACTTGAAAGTGTTCTTGATGTGT
The DNA here is from genome assembly GCF_046630445.1 of Rutidosis leptorrhynchoides. Classification (NCBI taxonomy): domain Eukaryota; kingdom Viridiplantae; phylum Streptophyta; class Magnoliopsida; order Asterales; family Asteraceae; genus Rutidosis; species Rutidosis leptorrhynchoides. The sequence goes on from NC_092342.1 coordinate 29,810,551, forward strand.
TCTTGAGTAATTGTTTTTATGATGATTATAGGTAATAACCAAAGTTTGTATTTGATGATTTTTACTGGAAAAATAGTAACTTAGACGTTCATGGAAGAGTGTGTGTGTTTTGAGAGAGAATTGGGAAGAAAATTGGAAGTGAAATGGAGTAGGTGGTGAGTGGTGAAGGTGAGTGGGGTTAAAAGGAGTTCTTGTTTTTGTTTCCTTGCTCATAAGTCATGATAGTTGTCTAATTGTTGGTTCCAAATGTTTGTTGACTATCTAGGGCTGCTAGGAGCTGAATTATTATGTGTATATACCAATAGTATATACGTCTAGGAGCTGGGTATTGTACGAGTACGAATACGGTTTCATACGAGTAGAATTTTTGATGAAATTGAACGAGGATGTAATTGTAAGCATTTTTGTTAAATAGAAGTACTTTGATATGTGTCTTGAAGTCTTCAAAAAGTGTATTATTACAACATAATACACTACATGTATATACATTTAACTGAGTCGTTAAGTCATCGTTAGTCGTTACATGTAAGTGTTGTTTTGAAACCTTTAAGTTAACGATCTTGTTAAATGTTGTTAATCCATTGTTTATAATATCTAATGAGATGTTAAATTATTACATTATCATGATATTATGATGTATTAATATATCTTAATATGATATATATATACATTTAAATGTCGTTACAACGATAATCGTTACATATATGACTCGTTTCGAAATCCTTAAGTTAGTAGTCTTGTTTTTACATATGTAGTTCATTGTTAATACACTTAATGATATTGATAATGCTAAAAACGAACATATATTTCATAGCATTATTCCTCAAGAAAGACAAGCTTTTAGTTGCAATTGTTCTATTTACAAGTGATATTCGTTTAAATAATAAAAGGTGAAGACAAAAGACAGATTCGACGAATTGAAGACGCAAACGACCAAAAAGCTCAAAAGTACAAAAGACAATCAAAAAAGGTTCCAATTATTGATAAGAAACGTCTCGAAATTACAAGAGTACAAGATTCAAAATGCAAAGTACAAAATATAAAATTGTACGCAAGGACGTTCGAAAATCTGGAACCGGGACCAGAGTCAACTCTTAACGCTCGACGCAACGGACTAAAAATTACAAGTTAACTATGTATATAAATATAATATAATATATAATTAATTATATTAATTATATATATATTATATATATATATTATAAAACCGTCGGCAGAGAAAGACTCCAAGGGTGTGAGCTGTAAATACATTCTCCGCGACTCGCGGAGTTTGAAGAGGATTTTGCCGCGAGTCGCGGAGCCCCAAAAAACGAAAATCCCTATAAAGCCAACCGAATTCTGATCACAATTCACAATCTTTTTCTTCTCTTATCATACGTAAACGATATATATATATATATAATTTATATTTTAATTTTAATTTTAATTCTAATAATAAGGGTATGTTAGCGAATGTTGTAAGGGTGTAGGTCGAAATTCTGTCCGTGTAACGCTACGCTATTTTTAATCATTGTAAGTTATGTTCAACCTTTTTACATTAATGTCTCGTAGCTAAGTTATTATTATGCTTATTTAAAACGAAGTAATCATGATGTTGGGCTAATTACTAAAATTGGGTAATTGGGCTTTGTACCATAATTGGGGTTTGGACAAAAGAACGACACTTGTGGAAATTAGACTATGGGCTATTAATGGGCTTTATATTTGTTTAACTAAATGAAAGTTTGTTAATGTTAATATAAAGATTTACAATTGGGCGTCCCTATAAATTACCATATACACTCGATCGGACACGATGGGCGGGGTATTTATATGTACGAATAATCGTTCATTTAACCGGACACGGGAATGGATTAATAGCCACTAGAATAATTAAAACAGGGGTGAAATTACATTCAAGGGTAATTGGTGTAATTGTTAACAAAGTAGTAAAACCTTGGTTTACACGCAGTCGATAACCTGGTGTATTCATTAAACAAAGTATTAAAACCTTGTTACAATTCGAATCCCCAATTAGTTGGAATATTTAACTTCGGGTATAAGAATAATTTGATGAGGACACTCGCACTTTATATTTATGACTGATGGACTGTTATGGACAAAAACCAGACGGACATATTAAATAATCCAGGACAAAGGACAATTAACCCATGGGGCATAAAACTAAAATCAACACGTCGAACATCATGATTACAGAAGTTTAAATAAGCATAATTCTTTTATTTCATATTTAATTTCCTTTATTTTATATTTAATTGCACTCCTAATTATCGCATTTTTATTGTTATTGTATTTAATTGCACTTTTAATTATCGTACTTTTTAATTATCGCAAGTTTATTTTATCGCACTTTTATTATTCGCAATTTCATTATCGTTATTTACTTTACGCTTTAATTTAAGTCTTGTATTTATTTTTAATATTTTACATTTGGTTTTAACTGCGACTAAAATTTTAAAATCAACAAACCGGTCATTAAACGATAAAAACCCCCCTTTATAATAATAATATTACTTATATATATATATTTGTATTTTTATAAAAGTAAACTAATATAGCGTTGAGTTTTGTTTAAAGATTTCCCTGTGGAACGAACCGGACTTACTAAAAACTACACTACAGTACGATTAGGTACACTGCCTATAAGTGTTGTAGCAAGGTTTAAGTATATCCATTCTATAAATAAATAAATATCTTGTGTAAAATTGTATCGTATTTAATAGTATTTCCTGCAAAAATTTAATAGTATTTTATACCCCTCGACTTTGACATCAGATATGTACTTATCATTTATCATATTTAAACATAGTGTAACAATATCTTAATATGATTCATATGTATTTAGTAAGACGTTGTTATAATGATAATCGTTATATATATCGTTTAGAGTTTCTTAATTCAATAAACTCATTTTTATGTATATCACTCATTGTTAACATACCTAATGAGATACTCACTTATCATAATATCATGTTAACTATATATATATATCCATATATATGTCATCATATAGTTTTACAAGTTTTAACGTTCGTGAATCACCGGTCAACTTGGGTGGTCAATTGTCTATATGAAACCTATTTCAATTAATCAAGTCTTAACAAGTTTGATTGCTTAACATGTTGAAAATACTTAATCATATAAATATCAATTTCATTTAATATATATAAACATGGAAAAGTTCGGGTCACTACAATATATAGAGTTTTATCATCATTGAGTAACATGGATAAAACAATTCGATTATTCAAAGAGTATGGGGGAAACTATCATGAAAGAGTGAGATGAGTAAATAGTTTTTCGTCAAATCTTTTGATGTAGATATGGTTGATTTCCAGAATTTAAGGGATTAAAGAAAATCTTCGAAATCTAAAAGATTTGATTCTTCGGCGAATAAGGAAATTAAGATCTCTATAATTAAATACGGTGATCTACCTCGATTTCTCTGTCTGATATTTCCATTATAAATGAACTTCTTCCGTTCCATTATTTTCCACCACTCTCATTTTCTATACTTTAATTCATTCTTCCAAATCATCAATAAATATGCTTCATCCAGTTTTAATTCTGGATATATTCCTGACTTTCATATTGATCATTCTCCTTTTTCATCTACCACCGGAGGAATCTGTTTACTTCTACTATACTCTTGGGATTATAGTATTTTTCATACTCCCATGTCTTTATATTGCTATTCGTATTAATGTACATGGTTTGTGATTTCTGTGTTGTTGTCGAGTTTTATATCTTCCCTTATGTTTCGGAGCTCTTTGCCTTTTTAATCTCTTCTCAACCTCTAGTAAAGTGAATAATGGTCCAAAAATTGTAAGTATGGAGTTTTCGAATGATTATAGTATTCTAAGTAGAAAGAATTTGTATTAGCACGATTTGATTTGTCAAATTACCAGAATTACAGAAGACAGAACTATCAAGAATATATTTTTCTTGATATGTTCGGAGGTTAAGTAGAATGAAAGAGTTATGTAACATGGCACATGATGATGGTATGATTGAAATGACCCGTTCATATACATTATAAACGATTCACAATAGTTGTTTTCATTGCGAGGTACTTGACCTCTATATGATATATTTTACAAACATTGCATTCATTTTTAAAAGACAAACTTTCATTTACATCGAAAGTTGATGGCATGCATACCCTTTCATAATATATCCATCTACAATTGACTTAATAATAATCTTGATGAACTCAACGACTCGAATGAAACGTCTTTCAAAGTATGTCATGAATGACTCCAAGTAATATCCTTAAAATGAGCTAATACACAGCGGAAGATTTCTTTAATACCTGAGAATAAACATGCTTTAAAGTGTCAACCAAAAAGTTGGTGAGTTCATTAGTTTATCATAATCAATTATTTTCGTAATAGTAATAGACCACAAGATTTCAGTTTCCATAATTATCCGTACACTCGCAAGTGTATAAAAGTATTCTATAAGTTGTTGAGCGCTTCGGTAACCATACTTAACAATTAATGTGGCATATTCCCTTTATTATGAAATCTCCCTACACTGTACCAAGTGTAGTAAAAATGAAGTACTATGCAACCGTTTACGATACTAGAGCGACTAGCCCGGTTGGGGTTGTCAAACCCGATAGATCTATCAATAGGATTCGCGCTTACATATTCTTACAAGATGTAAATATTAGTTACCAAGCTATTAGGGAAAAATATGCAATGTGGTACAACTCAACGTAGAATATATTTTAAGTACTTGTGTTTCGTAAAACAGTTATAAAACAGCGCATGTATTCTCAGCCCAAAAATATATATAAAAAGGGAGTAATGAAACTCACCATACTGTATTTTGTAGTAAAAATACATAGAACAACATTGGACAAATATAGGGTTGGCCTCGGATTCACGAACCTATAACATTTGTATATTCATTAATATACATAGTTGTAATCGGGCAATATATATATATATATATATATATATATATATATATTAATTATATCATTTTCATGTTAATAATTTATATGTTCTAGATATTCATTTTATATATATTTTAGCTAGATAAAATATTAATTTGGTTATATTATTTATTAAGTGTATATATATATATATATATATATATATATATATATATATATATATATATATATATATATATATATATATATCATTTGTTTGTTTTAAAGAAAAGTATTTTAATAATACTAAAATAATGTTTGTAGTGATAAAATTAATAATAATAATGTCTCTAAAGATAATACTAGTAATAATAATACTAATCCTAATAGTAATAAAAATAATTTTATTACAAATGTTATTTTTAATAATATTGATAATAATAGTTTTTAATAAAGTAGTACTTCTACTAAAATGTTACTTTTCATAATAATGCTAATAATGATAATAATATTGGTTTTAATTATAAGGATGCTACTAATACTTATGATAATAATAATAAAAATTATATTTATGTTAATAATAACAATACTTAGTATAACAATGATAATAATATTAATACTTAATACTAGTAACACAACGACAATAATAATAATAATAATAATAATAATAATAATAATAATAATAATAATAATAATAATAATAATAATAGTAATGATAAAAAATATGAAGAGTTTACCCTTTTATAGAGCTTTTTGTAAAAAGAATGCACCCAACGGGACTCGAACCCGTGACCTCCCGCTATGACAAACACCCACACAACCGTCTGCTTTGTCACTCTTTTCCGAATTAATACCTCACAGAAATATATATATATTCCCGAATTAAAATGTTTTATTTTCTTCTTCCTCTTCACTCGATTCACTAGTCGACCATAGATTTATATATATCATCAAAGCATTAAAGTTTTAATTAAGAGTGAAAATTATTTATAACAGACCTGTATCGATTACGTATGTTCAACAGAAAAAAATATATATTTAAAAAAAGAAACCCGCTGTAACAGTGTTCGAAGAACACCTTTGAACTCAATTCTTGATTTTAAGTTTAAGATCGTTTCAGAAAATACTTGCTGCATAAAATATGTTATAAATCGTTTCCACAAACTTTCTAAACCTTCGATTTAATATGAAACACAAAAACGAATCTGAATTTTGAAGATGAACAATCGGTTGACTTTTTGAAATCAAAGTTTGACTCTCAAAATTTGTAATCTATAAAATGAATTGGAAGCTCGAATTTTGCAGAAAGTTTGTTTAAAGCATTCCTATCAAGACTGCATTTATACTTTTTGAGTTTTCATTTGATTTCTAAATTTTGATATAAAGATACAAGAATAGAGGTTTATGGTGACTTTTATTTTTCTGTTTTGAATTACAGTGAGAAAAATGGGTGCTGTCAAGTAATTGAATGAAGTTTAACACTTATAATCGATCCTCAATTGTTGTGCAGTGATTTTGGATGTTGACGTTTACTGAGTTACATACAGAAGGTACCATTTGATTCTTCAATCAGAATATAAAAAAAATATAAGAAAAATATAAAGATAAAACAGAAAACGACCTTAATCAGATTTTTGGTTGTTTCTAAAATTTGAGATTCGATTGTACAATATTTAAGACATGAAACAGCAAAAAGGCGATTCTAATTTGATTTATGAAAGTGATTCCTAACAACTTTTGGTTATATGTGCTTATAGAATCGATTAATTGAACTAATCAAACAAGAAATAAAGCGAATGTAGTGATGGTGAACTAACTCATACTCCCTTTTCTATTTTTTTATAGATTATGTAATTAATATTAATAATTAACATGTATACTAATAATAATAATAATAATAATATCACTAATACAAATAATAATAATAATTATATGTATTAATAATAATAATGAATAATAATGATATTAATAATAATCAAATGATAATGATATTAATTTAAAAAAATTTAATTTTCTAATAACCATATTGATCATGTTTGTAATTATATAATAATAATAATAATACTAATATCCATCAATAATAATGATATCAAATAATACAGTGTAATATCAAGTATTGATATGATACTGTTAATAATAAAGATAATGGAAACTTTTAAATAAAAAGATAGATTTAATATTTATATTTATATATAACATATAATAGTTAAACCTTTTATATATTGTAATACACATATCCAAATAACTATTTATAAAAGTTATATACACTTATATATAGTTTTATTTTAATAATCACCTTATTACCTTGTATAATATATTACATATTTAATTCTAATGATTTAATTACATTTTAGTATTTTCAATACCTATATTTATATTTATATATACATATGTATTTACATGTTTATTTACACACTATTGTTCGTGAATCGTCGGAAATAGTCGAAGGTCAATTGAATGCATGAAAGTTTTCAAAGTTTTTGAGATTTCAACATTACTGACTTTGCTTATCGTGTCGGAAACATATAAAGATTTAGTTTAAATTTCATCGGAAATTTTCGGGTCGTCACAATGATCTACTGTGAACCATCATCACGTTTCATTAGAAACTCAGCATGACTTACTGTAATATAATCACGTTGGCCGGGCGTCATTATATTATAGTAACCCATGCTTCAATTCCCAACACTTCTCCACAATTCATTCATAATTTATACTTAGATTTTACTGAAGTTTCCAATATAATGGAATACTGAAAACACGAAGAGGTAGATAATTTCGGACAGGAATATTTATGAAAATATCCCCAAAAATATCGAAGATATTTATGATGATATTTTGGAATTTCTAAGTTCGAGAGTTGATGAAGAAAAATTTTTAGCAAGATTTTAACATGACTTCTGGGCAAGATATTCTCTAAAGATTTCGGCGGATCCAGAATTACCTGGATTCTTTGAATATAGGGTTTGGTCCTTGTATTTGTCCTTGGTCTCCTTCTCGGTTAGCTCAATTCGTTTTTCAGTACCAAATTTTTAATCGAGCGTTCCCAACATTCCATTCTTTATCATCAACCTCTTGGCCATTTAGGCCATCTAAAATTTTACTGTTTCGTCTGCATTTAATGCAGCCATATCTGAATTGTCGGTTATCAATCCGAGGTGTCTTCAGGAGAATTGTGTTTTTAGATGATTAAACGCTGATGGTAATATGGTGGAATATAAAAGGTTCTCTAGTAACAAATAATGAGCACGCATGTATATCAAGGTTATAATTAGGTTGTTTTGAATGAAAAGTCGTAGTTGTCTTGCTGGAGCTGTGACAAAATTGGCTATTTTTGGAAAGATATTGTAAAGTTATTTTCGGTAATAACACGCCAATGGATTTGGCACAGTTTTGCATTCAAAGTATGGCTTTAAAAGATGTAAGAATCTAAAAGTGTTGTCTTCTGTTAAATCTTGACTTGGATTTTGATCGATCAAAATTCGAATATGAAATTAAATTGGAATGAATTTGGTTATTCGTTGGTGAACGGATACGTATATCTGTGGTTGTAAGTAGGATAGTAAATGATTGTTGAATCGGATTTTGAAGAATGTACAGTGTAACTTATTAATGTGAAATCTAAATATTTCTCGAGTATTACCTACCCGTTAAAATATTTTCACCATTAACAGTTTGTACAAAAGAAATTTTAATTACAATCTTTATGAAAATATATGTACATATATATTTTCTTCAAATTTAATCATGGATTTAATCATGGATTTAATGAGTTAATATGATATTAATCTCATTTGATGTACCGTTAGAATACATAATCTCTAAAACATTAGAGATTACATAATCGCCATTAAGAACGAAGATAATTTATGTAGACGATATGTAGAATGATGATTATGCTCGAGGTGCAGATTGTGAGGCTGAGGCATGTGGTGTTGAAACTTGGGTTGTTGGTGGTACTGGTGTTGATGTTGGTGGTACTGTTGGTGTCTGTGATGTTGCTGAAGCTGGTACGTTTTGCACCATATTTTCCAAGGCTACAACTCGGGTGTGAAGCTCATTGACTTATTACTCCGGAATGATTGTCGGCAGGAATGAGCGAATGAATAAGGTTTAGAATTTGAGATAGTATATAATTATGACGAGATACCCTGAAAATGAAAGTGAAAAAGGTGTTTTGGACTGGTTCGCCGGTAAGTGCTTAAGGTTCTTCATCAAGAGGTGAATTCGGTTGGTGGAAAGGATCGACTTATTCCCGTCTTTATTGATTAAGTCGACTACGAACCTATCAGATGAATTTGGGATGGCTGATTGGCTGATTCATTCTGGTGACACTGCTTTCGGAGCTTGAGTGAAACTCCATATCGGAATCCGAGGGACTAGAACTAGTGGCGAATTCCATTTCATTTGATAGAGTAAAGGGTTTTCGGTATGAAAAGATTTTCGAATATCGGATGATATTCTAATTACATAGAATACCTAAATATAGTACAGAAGATCTCGTAGATTACGGAGAAATTTACAGAATATGTCAGGCAAAGTTTTCAGTAACAGATACGCTAAGATATGGATTAGCAGATACGATAAGATATGAATTTCATCTATACTCTATTCATGCAATCAATGCAGTAAGATGTATCTAGACTAAGAATGATAAGCATGTAATTTCCTAAGGATGATAAGTAGATGATTTCCGACTAGAAATGATAAGCAAAACTTTTGACATGCAGACACGGTCGAAGTCCAGACCCACTAATGCATCTAAACAACTATCAGTTAGACACACTAATGCAAGACCTGGTTTGCTAAGACTACTGCTCTAATACCAACTGAAAAGACCCGTTCATATCGTTTATAATCGATATGAATGAGTCCTTTCACCTATATTCCCTAATTTCACTTTCGCACTACATAATATGTAGGTTAATTAATTTTATCTTATCAAAGTCATGGGGCAATTATTGTAGGGCATGTATTGGAATTTAACAGGAATTTCTACCAACCTGGCTAACTCTTGTTACTTGCCACTTTGTTCTTACTCGAAGATCACTTTACCATTTATTCCAAATATCGTTAAAAAGAAAAGGTTTCCTAATTCAAAGTGGACCTCTCAACAGAGACTCGTAATCATACAATGTATCTGATAAATCAATCATTTGATATTATCTTCTAATTCCACCGATAATATGTTTTGAAACAAATACGTTCACGTAAAGTATTATACATCTAATATTTTGTTAACGTTTTCAAATTGTAATATATATATACATATACATACATTTACATATTCATATTCAATTATATAATGGTTCGTGAATCGTCGAAGTTTGGTCGAGGTTAAATGAATGTATGAACATCGTTTAAAATTCTTGAGATTTATCTTAACAAATTTTTCTTATCGTGTCTGAAACATATAAAGATTAAAGTTTAAATTTGGTCGGAAATTTCTGGGTTGTTACAGTACCTACCCGTTAAAGAAATTTCATCCCGAAATTTAAGTGGAAAGGTCGTGAATGATAATAAGTATGTTTTCATGATGCATACGGGCTGAAAATTAGAGTTTTATCATCAGCGAATAATTTGGATAAACAATCCATTTATATGAAGAGTACGAATGAAGCTAACATAGAATAGTGAAATGAGTAAGTGTAAATTCGTCTTATCATTTGACGTAGATATGATTGATTTCCAGATTTCAAGGGATTTGGAGAAAATCTTCGTAATAAGGTTTGATTCATCGGTAATCAAGGAAATTAGGATCCGCTTTAAATGCGATCATCTGTTTTGATTTCTCTGTTGGATATTTTACTATAAATCCACCTCCTTCGTTTCCTTACAATTCACACCTTCTATTCTTTCTTCTTTAATTCATACCTTGAATCATTCGTCAATATGCTCCATCCGGTTCTAATTCTTGATATACTTCTAACTTTCATATCTGTCATTCTTCTTTTTCACCTACCTCCGAAAGAATCTATTTACTTCTACTATACACTTAGTTTTATAGTGTTTTTAGTTTTCACGTGTCTTTATATTGCTATATGCATCGATATATATGGTTTATAGTTTCTGGGTTGTTGTTGGGTTTTATATGTTTCGTTATATTTTTATGTCCCTGCTTCTGTCTTCTATAATCATTGTCATCTCCAGTTAATGCTTTCTTTTATTTGTTGCGATTTATACCCCAATTTCTGTTTCGGAGTTTTTGTCATTTTGTTTCTTCTTCTTGTGAGTAAGTACCGCTTATAATGGTCCATAATTCGCAGATATGAATTTCGGAATGAACATTGTTAATGTTGTAAGAAGGAAATTGTAATGGCACGATCTTGACTTGCCAAATTACCAGAATACCTCGGAAAAAGCCGAATCATCAAGAAATATTTTCTTAATATTTTAGAGGTTAAATAGAATACAAGAGTCGTATAACATGGCACATGATGATGTTATGATCTGTGAATCATCACGTTCCATTTAGAAACTCAGCATGACTTACTGTAATATAATCACGTTGATCAAGTGTCATTATATTATACTAACTCATGCTTCAGCTCCCAACACTTCTTCAAAAATATTCCTATTTTTTACTCGAATGTTTCAGAATTTATATGTAATACAGAAAGCGCGAAGAGGTAAATGATTTCAGATAAGAATAATTATGAAAATATCTTCAGAAATATGGAGGATATTTATAATGAAAGATACGATGATATCTTAGAATTTCTAATATTAGAGGATGATGAAGAATATTGTCCGCTGGGATTTAGAGTCGGGAGCAAGGTATTCGTTAATGACTTCAACAGGTACTGAATCATTTGGATTCTTTGAAGTCAGGTTCAGTCTTTGTGATTTGTCCACAGCCTCCTTCATACTTTGCTCAATTCGGTTTCCAGTTCCAAGACTTCTCTTTTTCTGCGCTTTTCCAGCACACTTATTCATTATCATCAAACTTTTACTGTTAAAGTCGTTTATAGTTTTTGTTGCTTCATCAACATTTCGAGAACTAGTTCGCGGTTCAGAGTGTTTTTCAGAAACTTCACATTCGAAGTGTGTAAACCTTGGAGATAGATGTTATATGTATAACTGTTGGCATCAACATGCTGCGAGATTTTAAAATACTGATTGCTAATTCCCAATGATTCGTATGACAATTCTCGTTACAAGAGGCAGATGAGTAAATGATGGGGTTTTGATAAATATAATGACTTTTCAGAAAATCTCAGATCATTACGGTTGCTGATAAGTTTACTGCTAATGTGGCGAGATATGAAAGGTTCCCCGGTAACAATGGCGAAAGGGAAACATATATATCAAGATTATGATAAGGCTACTCCGAATGAAAAATCGAAGTTGTCTTGCTGGAGCTGTGATAGAATTTGCTACTTTGAAAAGGAATTGCAAAGTTATTTTTGCTAATAAATGCCAAAGGATCTGGCACAGATATGTGTTGAATTATGACTTTGGTTTCGAGAGCTTTTTAAGTACATAACTGTGGGTAATATGTGGTTGAATCATCATCTTGATTGCTCATTATTTGAAGTGTCTTCAGAAATTTTCGAAGGGTTTGAACATAGATTGTAATCGTTAATATACATTTGATGTTCTAACACAGTTTTGAAGTCAAAGTATATCTTTGAAAGATGTAGGAGTCTAAAAGTGATGGTACCGGTTATATCTCGAATTGAATTCTGAGGTTTCAAAATCAGAATTTGTAACTGGGTTTGAATGAGTGTGGTTGTTTTGATTTTTATAAAGGAATGTATATTATTGTGAAAGTAGGAAGTATAGTTGATAATTTACTTAATCTGATTCGAAGAATGTAACATATTAATTCTGAATATATATATATATATATATATATATATATATATATATATATATATATATATATATATATATATATATATATATATATATATATATATATATATATATATATATATATATATATATCTCGGGTATTACCTACCCGTTAAAAAAAAAATTCACAATTAATATTTTGTACAAAAGAATTTTATTACAGTTTTTATGAAAATATTTATGTATATATTCTCTTCAGATGTAACATAGATTTTAATGAGTTAATACTAAATTAAACTCATTCGATTTACGGTTGGAACTAGAATTGAATAATCCCTTGAAGGCTTTAGAGATTACATAAGTATTTCTTCAATAATATTGAAATTATGAATCAATACTTCGCTATTTGTTGAGGCGTGATGTTGGTTTTCGTTAAATTCTTGTGAACTTCGCAAAGTACGAATGATGTTATCTGAAAAGTTTCGGGTACATCGATGATGAAAGTGTAAAATCAAATATATATTCGAATATTACACTTGATTTATTATGAATTGGAATTTATTAAATTGAGACAGAGATTGTAGTTAACGATGGTTAAGTTGCGGGCGAAAGACGTACATTATTGCATATTTGTAATATGAATTAACCGAGTAGTTAAGATTCACACACAATAGCTTAGCACGGAAAGATTTATTTTTTATTTCAAAATATATATATATAAAATATACATATAATTTCTTCAGAGGGAATGAGTTAATTCTTCGTAACTCGTTGATACAATATACGTGTTATTGATTCGTAGTGATGTCCACAGTGATTATTGAACTGACGGAGTTTGTGATGTTATAGGTGTTGTTGATTCTGATGTTGACTGTACTGACGATGCTGGTGACGCTGACGGTACTGTTGATGCTGTTGGTAAAACAAGTTTAGCTTGTTAATCACACACCATTTTTGTCAGGGTTTCTACTCTTCCTTCTATCATTTTGGTTCACTTAACTGATTTATGGTTAGAGCTAGATTAGATAATCTCTAAGACTTTAGAGATTACATAATCACCGCGGAATGTTTCTCCAATGAAGTTATGAATTAATACTTCGTCAGTTATTGTTGTTGGTACTCCTTGGTATCTATGGTGCGTATGACATTGATGCTCGTGGGACAGATTGTGAAGTTGAGGTTTACGACGCGGTTGTGGTTGGAGGTGGTAATGGTACTGTTGGCGTTGATGATGGTGGTACTGGTTATGCTGCTGGTGCTGCTGCTGGTGTTTGTAACCTTTGCACCATATTCTCTAAACCCACTACCCGAGCGCGAAGCTCGTTGACTTCTTCTATTACACCGGGGTGATTGTCGGTTCGGACGAGCGGATAAATAAAATCTAAAATTTGATGTAGTATGTAATCGTGACGAGATACTCTGAAAATGAGAGAGAAAATGGTGTCTCGAACAGGTTCGCCGGTAAGTGCTTCAGGTTCTTCGCCAAGAGGGCAATGTGGTGGATGGAAGGGATCACCTTCTTCTTGTCTCCAATAATTAAGGAGGCTATAAACCCATCCCCAATTCATCCAGAATAGATGATGGCTAATTGGTTGATCCATTCCGGTCACACTGCTTTCGAAGCTGTAGTGGGATTCCATTTCGGAATCCGAGGAACTTGAATTAATGATGAATTCCATTTCGTACGATTGAATAAGGATTTTTCGATATGAAATGATTTTCGGTTATCGGATGGAATTCTAATTACATAGAATATCCATAGATATGGAACAAAAGATTTCGTAGATTACAGAGGAATTTACGGGATATGTCAGGCAAAATTTAAAGTAACAGATACGATATGATATGATTTAGCATATACGCTAAGATATGAATTTTGTCTATACACTACTCATGCAATTAATGTAGCAAGACGTGTCTAGACTAATAATGATAAGCAGGTAATTTCCTAAGGATGATAAGCAGATGATTTCTGACTAAAAATGATAAGCAAAACTTTGGACATGCAGACACGGTCGAAGTCCAGGCTCACTAATGCATCCTAACGACTTATCAGTTAGACACACTAATGCAGACCTGGTTCGCTAAGACCACCGCTTTGATAACAACTGAAAGGACCCGTTCATATACATTATAAATGATTCACAATAGTTGATTACATCGCGAGGTATTTGACCTCTATATGATACATTTTACAAACATTGCATTCGTTTCTAAAAGACAAACTTTCTTTACAACGAAAGTTGACGGCATGCATATCATTTCATAATACATCCAACTATAATTGACTTAATAATAATCTTGATGAATTTCAACGACTCGAATGCAACATCTTTCAAAATATGCCATTAATGACTCCAAGTAATATCTCTAAAATGAGCAAATGCACAGCGGAAGATTTCTTTAACACCTGAGAATAAACATGTTTAAAGTGTCAACCAAGAGGTTGGTGAGTTCATTAGTTTATCATAATCATTCATTTCCATTATTTTAATAGACCACAAGAATTTCATTTTCAGTTCTCATAAATATACGTCCCATGCATAGAAACAAAAATCATTCATATGGTGAACACCTGGTAACCGACATTAACAAGATGCATATAAGAATATCCCCTATCATTCCGGAAAATCCTTCGGACATGATAAAAATGAATTCGAAGTACTAAAGCATCCGGTACTTTGGATGAGGTTCGTTAGGCCCAATAGATCTATCTTTAGGATTCGTGTCAATTAGTAGATCGGTTTACTAATTCTTAGGCTACCAAGCAAAAGGGGCATATTCGGCTTCGATCATTCACCCATATAATGTAGTTTCAATTACTTGTGTCTATTTCGTAAAACATTTATAAAAATTTCGCATGTGTTCTCAGCCCAAAAATATAAAGGGTAAAAAGGCAAATGAAACTCACCATACTGTATTTCGTAGTAAAAATACATATAACGTCATTGAACAAGTGCAGGGTTGGCCTCGGATTCATGAACCTAAATTAATTATATATAATTATATGTTGGTCAATATTTGTCTAACAATTAGGTCAGGTCATAGTGTACTACAATCCTAATGCTCGAGACTAATATGCAAAAGTCAACAAAAGTCAATTTGACTCAAAATGATTTCCAAAATTTATACATGATTATAATATATTTTAAATATCATCGTTTTATATTTTTAAATATTTTTAAAAGATTTATTAGAGTAAATAATATAATTCATTTATTAATAAATAAAATTTTATATTAAAATTTATATAATAAAATATACTTTTATATATATTAAATAATAAAATTTATAGAGTTCATTTAATATCATAAAGATAATATGATAGGTATTATTAAAGTAATTTATTACACGTAGTAAAATATGTTTGTATCACATATTTATTTGATAAAATAATATCTATAATAATAGTAAGTAAAAGTTGTATTATTTTGTAATAATAATTATTATTATAAAAATATTAATATTTATAATTACTAAGATGACATTATGATAAAACGATAATTCTAATTATGATAACTTTAATATTTACGATACTTTTTAATATTATTTTTTAAAATAATAATTCTTTTTAAAATGATAATAACAATGATATTTTATAGTAACAATGATATTTCTATTAAAATGATAATTTTTGTTAAAATGACAGTTTTAATACTAACGATACTTTTAATAATAATAGTAATAATAAAAATAATAAGAATGATAATTTTATCTAAATCAATATCTTATAATATTTTAATTTCATCATGATACTCTTACTCATTATTTCCTAATCGTTTCTTTTAATAGCTTTTAATCATCTTTTATATCGTGTTCATAATAATGATAATAATAGTAATCAAAATAATTAGGTGCTACTAATATTAGTTTTAATTACAATAATACTAATAATGATAATTACTATGACATTATTAACGATAATACTAATAATTATTTTAATGATAATATAATAATAATAATTATAACTTTAACGATAGTAACAATAGTAATAATAATAAAAATAACAATTTTTAATAAAAATACCTTTTATTGATAATGATAATAATAATAATAATAATAATAATAATAATAATAATAATAATAATAATAATAATAATAATTAGATAAAAACTAGAACGACGATAATAACGACGATAATAATATTCATTTTTAATAATAATACAAAAATTCAATTGATGATAACTTCTAATCCGTTCATCGAAACCATTCGATATCTAAATGAAAAGTTCTTAATTTTCCGCTGGCTTTCCAACGACATGCATATCTTATACTTTATCTCACTCGCATATGTAACTAATTCAAGATTCAACATATCCTATCTAGTGGCAATATCAAAAGTACAAGCATGCATAATCCTATATACTCGAGCACTAGTCAGGGATACACTATTCATATATAAAAGTTAAGTTATGAGTGCTCACGTATCAATATTGAGATTCAATATTGCAGGAAAGGTACGTAGATGCAACTGAGATGATAAACACTAAATTGACCTCACGAACATACCCATGATCCATACCCATAACCTCCATAGCTATAACCCATAATTTCCTTAGCCCTATCCTACTCAAACAACTCATTTTTTTTAAAGTGACACGTTCATGACCTTGTCGTAATATTTTATGTATACTAATAATAATAATACCAATACTCTCAATACTAATACTAGTAATAATCTTTAATACAAATATTAATAATAAAAATAAATTAAATAAATAATACGGAGCAAAATAATATTAGAAGAAGAAGTGTGCACAATGAACCTAATTCTGAAACAACCCAACCCGTATTCCATGCGATATTTTTTTTTTTAAATGATACACGTTTACGCGCCAATAAAACGATGTAAACCATTCCCCAAGTTTCATTTAAAACATACAACAATCTAAATGTTTACAAAAGGCACGAAGGCCATTAATTAAGTTTAATACAAGTTCGACCCATTAAAATGATAGTTTTAATCCAAACAACACTTCGAGCATGGTTTGGGGCTAAACTACCCAAAACGCTAGGCCAACTTCAAAAGCTTCAACAAGCAACATCAATGGACATCTAGTGCCCAACAACCCCTTTGCCCTTATTCGCACCTGCATCTAAAAAGATAAACAACAAGAGGGGTAAGCTAACGCTTAGTGAATGCAATAATTATACATGTTCATATATAACCTACTTACTTGCAATCACTTACAAAATACCTCATACGAGCTAGCAATTCGACAAACATGCAAACATCATGCATAAACTACTATCCACAATTCACAAGAAGCTAGCAACCAACAATAGCATATAGTTCATAATTTAATATGCTAAATACACATTCACACATCCATGGTTAACCGATCATACAAGGGAACGGTACTCGAAAGACCGCCGGAGTTCATAACATCCATTAGTGTTACTTAAACACCGCGTAATCACTAATTCCCCCGGGTGATGTCTTAAACACCGCGACTAATTCACCCTCATGACAACGTGGCGTCTTAAACACCGCGACGAATCCACACGTCAATCAAAACAATGAGTGGTGTCTTGAACACCGCGACAATACCACATGTCAATCAACAATGAGTAGTGTCTTAAACACCGCGACAATACTACTCGTTACTTAGAATGTGGTGCCTTGAACACCGCGACAATGCCACATTCATACTACACAAATAAATACATTATATACGTACACACATAATTATTCCACTCACCTTAATACAAGGATGATGATTATGCACTTCCGAACTTCAAAGCAATGTACCTAATTCATTAAGTACACATTCAATTACACAACTAGTGGAGTTAACCACAATACTTACACTTGAGCATTTAATGACCCAATTTGCATTAAATGACTCAACTACACCAAAACCGCCCATAAATGGCAATGTCTCATATTAAATCACTAAGGCTAGTAATTTAAAGTCTACTAACCTCAACTAACATAACTTAGGGTAATTTCATACCCAATTCACCCGAACTAGGTCAACATTACTCTTTTGACCCATTTTAACATTTACACATTCAAACTTAGTCAAACATGACCCATTTACAATTCCTTCAACATTAATCAAGTGTTTTAATGCTTAACAACACAATTTACACTTACAAATCTCATTTCATTTGACTAAAACTCTAGATTATGGCCATTAGGGTTTACTTTCATCGATCTAACCCAAAACCCACCCATTTAACCCTCAAATGGATCACACAATGTTCCACATGAACCAAACCCTAGCTTAAACTAAATAAAACTCAAATCATAGAGTTAAGACATACCAAAAACTATCAAAGTGTAGCTAGAGACGCAAGGAACAACTTTAACACTTGGGTTCGGGCAAGATTCAACCTTCTTCTTCACCAAAATAAGCTTTCTCACTCTTAAAACTTCACTCTCTCTCTAGATTTGTTTTTAATTAAATGGAAAAGAAATAAATGAAGAGGAGATGAGGTTGAACCAGCCATAAAGTCTCAAAAACCGGCCATGGGTGAAAAGACCTAAACACCCCTAAAAGATTCCAATTAAAAAGGTTAAAATTGTCAAACAGCGACATTTGTCGCGTTTCGCGACACAGTGTCGCGTCTCGCGACAACCAAACGCGATAAACACAATTCAAACGCGATAACCTTGACAGAACTGGGGTTCTAAAGCTGTCATGTCCCAGCCCACTTTGTCGCGTATCGCGACACACCAGGACGCGATGGGACACCTTCAGACGCGACAGAAGGCCTGATCAAACCATTTTCCAATATTTTCAATATTTGAACCATACAAACTTGAACATAGCTACAATATTAAACGTACAAGGAGTTAGATGCGCACCTTAAGTCATATTCGGGGGAAACGGGATGTTACAACTCTCCCCCACTTGAATCGGAGCGCGTCCTCGCGATCCAAGCCGCATGACAAGCCGGAAGATAAACCAACACAAACTCTTCGGATTCCCATGTAAACTCGGAACCCTTTCGATGTCGCCATTGTACTTTGAAGGTTCTCATTTCCTTGTTTCGCAACATCTTAACCTTCTCATCAAGGATTGCAATCGGCTCTTCCGCATACTCTAGCTTGTTATTTAACGTAATCTCATCTAGCGGCACCCAAGTCGAGTCATCCGCAAGACACCTACGGAGATGGGAAACGTGAAATGTATTATGAATCCCCGTAAGCTCTTCGGGCAACTCTAGTCTATAAGCGACCTCACCAACATGTTCCAAAACCTTGAAAGGACCAATAAATCGAGGAGCTAACTTTCCTCGCTTTCGAAAACGAATAACACCTTTCCATGGAGAAACCTTAAGCATCACCATGCCACCTCCTTGAAATTCGATCGTTCGTCTACCTTTATCGCCATAAGATTTTTGCCTATCTTGCGCCGCCTTAAGTCGAGCCCGAATCATCTCAATTTTACTATTCGTCTCTAGGACCAAATCGGTACTCCCGATTTCTCGTTGACCCACTTCTCCCCAACAAATGGGAGTTCGACATCTATGCCCATAAAGCATTTCATAAGGTGGCATTCCAATACTAGTGTGGTAACTATTATTGTACGAGAATTCCACCAATGGTAAGTACTCATCCCAACTACCACCAAAATCAATAATACACGCCCTTAACATATCCTCCAATGTTTGGTTCGTACGCTCGGTTTGACCGTCCGTTTGAGGATGATACGCCGTGCTCATTTTCAATTGAGTACCCATATCTTCATGAAACTTGTTCCAAAACCGAGACATGAAACGAGTATCTCGATCCGAAATAATAGATATAGGAACCCCATGCCTCGATATCACCTCCTTGATAAACAAATTGGATAAAGTCTCCGATGATATCGTTTCCCGAATGGGAAGAAACAAAGCACTCTTCGTCAATCTATCAACTATCACCCAAATCGTATCATATTGGGTTCTCGCCGTCTTTGGTAACTTGGTAATGAAGTCCATGGTAATGTGCTCCCATTTCCATTTCGGGACTTCCAATGGTTGTAACTTACCGTACGGCTTTTGGTGTTTGGCTTTAACTTGCAAACACGTGACACATTGTTCAACATACTTAACCACATCACGTTTCATACCGGGCCACCAATAATCTTTCCTCAAATCATAGTACATCTTTGTTGCACCCGGATGAATGGAATACTTTGACTTATGTGCTTCATCAAGTAGCACTTGTCGGTTACCACCCATCTTAGGCACCCACACTCTTCCTTGAAATGACAACAAGCCACGCGAACCCATAGTAATGAATTCTGATTGCCCCACAATTCGTTCTGCATGCTTGTTGTGAGCGTAAGCCTCTATTTGAATCTCACCAAGTTTTTTCAAGAAAATCGTTAGTAATAATCATACGTAACAATCCTAATCGTAATGCCGGGTGATGACTCTTTCGACTTAACGCATTCGCGACCACATTCGCCTTGCCTGGATGATAAAGTATTTCACAATCATAATCCTTTACCACATCCATCCATCTATGTTGACGATAATTCAAATCTCGTTGAGTAAAGAGATGTTTCAAACTCTTATGATCCGAATAAATCGTACACTTGACACCATACAAGTAGTGGCGTCAAATTTTCAACGCATGTACCACCGCCGCCAATTCAAGATCATGAGTCGGGTATCTCTTTTCATGTTCCTTTAATTGTCGAGAGGCGTAAGCGATGACTTTACCTCTTTGCATTAAAACACACCCGAGCCCATTCAAGGAAGCATCACAATAAACCGTCATGTCTTCTACCCCTTCCGGCAATACTAACACCAGAGCTTGACACAACTTCTCTTTTAACAATTGAAAAGCAATTTCTTGCTCGTTTTCCCAATTAAATCTCGTGTTCTTCCTCGTCAACTTCATTAAAGGAGAAGCAATCTTAGAAAAGTCTTGGATAAACCGACGATAATAACCGGCCAACCCGAGAAAACTTCGGATTTCCGTAGGCGTAGTCGGTCGTCCCCAACTCTTCACCATTTCTATCTTCCCCGGATCCACTTGAATACCTTCTTGATTCACAATATGGCCAAGGAATTGAACTTCCCTTAGCCAAAATTCACATTTGGAGAATTCTGCATACAACTTCTCCTTCCAAAATGTCTTCAACACTTCACGCAAATGGTGCTCATGTTCCTTCATACTCTTTGAATAAACAAGTATGTCGTCAATGAACACAATTACCGACTTATCCAACATGGGTTGGCACACTCGGTTCATTAGATCCATGAATGCCGTCGGTGCATTCGTAAGACCAAAAGGCATAACTACAAACTTAAAATGCCCGTAACGAGTTCGAAAAGCCGTTTTCTCTATGTCTTCCTCGCGGACCCGCACTTGATGATAGTCGGACCGTAGGTCAATCTTAGAAAAATACGTTGCACCTTGGAGTTGGTCAAACAAATCGTCAATCCGAGGCAATGGATAATGATTCTTGATCGTCACTTTGTTCAACTCCCGATAATCGATGCACATCCGCATACTACCATCTTTCTTTTTCACAAACAAAACCGGAGCACCCCATGGCGAGGAACTCGATCGAATAAAACCCTTCTCAAGTAACTCTTGGGTTTGATTTAACAATTCTTGCATTTCCGTCGGCGCTAAACGATAAGGGGATTTAGCAATGGGAGTAGCTCCCGGAACCAACTCAATGCGAAATTCGACTTGTCTTTCCGCCGGGACACCCGGTAATTCATCCGGAAAAACATCTTCAAATTCATTAACCACCGGGATTTCACGAATAGGTGGTGGCTCATCACGAATATCAACTACATGGGCAAGAAAAGCCATGCCACCACTAATAAGGAAATGACGTGCCCGTGCAAAAGTGCATATCGGCACAAGTCTTCTTCGCTTATCGCCATGAATAATTAACTCTCCCCCACTTGGGGTCTTCACACGAATGAATTTATCATAGCATGCAATATCGGCTCTATAACGATCGAGCCAATCCATACCAACAACAATATCAAAATCACCCAAAGTCATCGGAATGAGATCGATTTCAAAAGTTTCGGTACCAAACACAACATTACAATTTTTACAAACATCAACCCCTAGCACCGTTTTACCATCCGCTATTTCGACTTCTACCGGATGACTTAAATTAGCTAGCGGTTTATTCAACTTAGGCACAAATCTTGGAGACACAAATGACAAGTTAGCACCACTATCAAAAAGTATACGTGCCGGACTAGAGTTAACCATGAAAGTACCTGATACGACTTCATTTGATTGTTTGGCTTCTTCATTCGTCATCAAATAGTTTCGCCCCCGGGTCGTACCCGCTGCCTTTTCTAACCTCTTAACATTATCATTATTCAAATCGGGACATTTCGGCTTCTTGTGCCCTTCCTTACCACAATTATAACAAGTGAGTTTGGTTGTAGAAGATGGTTTGGTGCAATCACGGGCCATATGCCCCCTTCGCCCACAATTGTGACAAGAATAAGGAAAATCCCCCGAAGCACCTTTCTTCACGCTACCAACACTCTCGGAGCCCTTCTTATGCTTCTTGTTAGAAAAATTCGATTGACTAGTAGCTTCAAACTTCTTCTTGCCCAAGGCAAAACCACTTTTTCTCAACACAAGTGCCTCAAAACCTTTGGCCGTGTTAAACAGCTCATCAAAGCTTTTCACTACATTAACACTTATCTTCTCTTGATAACTATCATTCAAGATTCGATAGAAATCTTCTTTCAACATTTTATCATTCCCGACATACTCCGGGCAAAATTGGATCTTGGACAAAAACACGGATTTGAGAGTGTTCAAATCCATCGACCCTTGCCTCAAGGAACGTAACTCGTCCTTAAGCCTAGTAAGATCGGTCGGAGTTCGGTATTCATCGAAAAACTCTTTCTTGAATTCATCCCAAGTGAACTCCATGCATTGTTCTTCGCCATAAAGTTGGATCTTCGCGTCCCACCACAATTTAGCATCGCCCCTTAACATACTACACCCGTACCTTGTCTTCTTATCGAGAGGACATTCACAAGTACGGAAAGCCCCCTCCATATCGGAGATCCATCGGGCACTCTTAAGAGGGTCTTGATAATGCTAAAAACGAACATATATTTCATAGCATTATTCCTCAAGAAAGACAAGCTTTTAGTTGCAATTGTTCTATTTAAAAGTGATATTCGTTTAAATAATAAAAGGTGAAGACAAAAGACAGATTCGACGAATTGAAGACGCAAACGACCAAAAAGCTTAAAAGTACAAAATACAATCAAAGAGGTTCCAATTATTGATAAGAAACGTCTTGAAATTACAAGAGTACAAGATTCAAAACGCAAAGTACAAGATATTAAATTGTACGCAAGGACGTTCGAAAATCCGGAACCGGGACCAGAGTCAACTCTTAACGCTCGACGCAACGGACTAAAAATTACAAGTCAGCTATGCACATAAATATAATATAATATTTAAATAATTCTTATAATTATTTATATATTATATAAATATTAAAAATCCGTCGGCAAGAAAGACTCCAAAATGAGTGAGCTATATTTACAAACTCTGTGACTCGCGGAGTTTGAAGGCAAAAAGGGCCGCGAGTCGCGGAGTATCCCTGAACTCAAATCCCTATAAAGCCAACCGAATTCTGATCATTTTTGATAACATATATCCATCCATCTCTCTATCTATATCGTAATATTTAGATTTATAATTTATATTTTAATTTTAATTTTAATTCTAATAATAAGGGTATGTTAGCGAATATTGTAAGGGTGTAAGTCGAAATTCTGTCCGTATAACGCTACGCTATTTTTAATCATTGTAAGTTATGTTCAACCTTTTTATATTAATGTCTCGTAGCTAAGTTATTATTATGCTTATTTAATCCGAAGTAATCATGATGTTGGGCTAATTACTAAAATTGGGTAATTGGGCTTTGTACCATAATTGGGGTTTGGACAAAAGAACGACACTTGTGAAAATTAGACTATGGGCTATTAATGGGATTTATATTTGTTTAACTAAATGATAGTTTGTTAATGTTAATATAAAGATTTACAATTGGGCATCCCTATAAATTACCATATACACTTAATCGGACACGATGGGCGGGGTATTTATATGTACGAATAATCGTTCATTTAACCGGACACGGGAATGGATTAATAGCCACTAGAATAATTAAAACAGGGGTGAAATTATGTACAAGGACACTTGGTATAATTGATAACAAAATATTAAAACCTTGGGTTACACTCAATCGACATCCTGGTGTAATTATTAAACAAAGTATTAAAATCTTGTTACAGTTTAAGTCCCCAATTAGTTGGAATATTTAACTTCGGGTATAAGGATAATTTGACGAGGACACTCGCACTTTATATTTATGACTGATGGACTGTTATGGACAAAAACCAGACGGACATATTAAATAATCCAGGACAAAGGACAATTAACCCATGGGCATAAAACTAAAATCAACACGTCAAACATCATGATTACGGAAGTTTAAATAAGCATAATTCTTTTATTTCATATTTAATTTCCTTTATTTTATATTTAATTGCACTTCTAATTATCGCATTTTTATTGTTATTGTATTTAATTGCACTTTTAATTATCGTACTTTTTAATTATCGCAAGTTTATTTTATCGCACTTTTATTGATCGCAATTTCATTATCGTTATTTACTTTACGCTTTAAATTAAGTCTTGTATTTATTTATTATTTTACATTTGGTTTTAACTGCGACTAAAGTTTTAAAATCGACAAACCGGTCATTAAACGGTAAAAAGCCCCTTTATAATAATAATATTACTTATATATATATTTGTACTTATATAAAAGTAAACTAATATAGCGTTAAGCTTTGTTTAAAGATTTTCCCTGTGGAACGAACCGGACTTACTAAAAACTACACTACTGTACGATTAGGTACACTGCCTATAAGTGTTGTAGCAAGGTTTAAGTATATCCATTCTCTAAATAAATAAATATCTTGTGTAAAATTGTATCGTATTTAATAGTATTTTCTTGTAAAATTTAATAGCTATTAACTATACACCTCGCATAACTATCAAGTATTTTTGGCGCCGCTGCCGGGGAACAATCTAGCTTAAAAGCCAGAAGCGCAACGCTAATTAATAGGGAAAAAAAAGATTTTTAGTTTACTTTTATTAAAATTCATTTTTATAAAAATACGTTTTAAATATTCGAAAATATAAAAAGAAAAACAAAAATATAAGTATTTTTAAGATTTTGTTAAATATTTAAGTTTTATAAAGTTTCTTTATTTTTATATAAGTTTTATTTAAGTATTTTGTTTTTATTTAAAACAAAAAAAAACCGAAAAAAATAATTTAATATATATAAATCTATTTTTAAGATATTTTTAAAATTATAAAGAAGTTCTATTTTTATTTAAGTTTTTAAATATAAGTTTTTATTATACAAATATTTTGATATAAACAGAAAATATAAAAACAGAAAATAAAAAAAAATAAAAAACGCGTCAATTTAAACTGTACCAGAGTTGAATTTTGGAACCCCGCGACTCGCGGGGTTTGCTGCTTGGAACACCGCAACTCGCGGAGACACTCTGACACACGTGACAGAACCCTAATTTCACATTAATTACGGATTTTATTATTATTATTATTAATAAACCCTAATTAGTTTAATTATTATAATTAGTTTAAGTTTTTTTTTAATTAAATTGTATTTTAAATTTTAATTAGTTTTATTATATGTAAAATTAATAGTTTTAATAAATAAATAATATAAAAATAATATTGTTATAAAATTTGTACTTTTTATAACTTTTTGTATATTTTTATATTTTGTCCCTTTTTAATCGTTTTAGCGTAATATTTGTATTTTTAGCTCATATTTAGTTTTAAACTTAGTTTTTGCCATAGTTATTTTTACTTCTAGATTTTTAGGCTTTGCCGTAGAATTCCTTAAGTGCTTTTTCTTTAGACTAAGATTTAGGTACTTTAGAATTTTGCGACGCCTTTTTAAGTTTTAGTTTCTTTTTAAGTTATTTCCATTTGGGATTTAGTTTTTCCTGTAAGCTTTAATATTTTTAGACGACTTTTACCTATGTATCAATTATCATTCCAATTAGTAATCTCAATTTGCGATTATAATTTTAAGTTAGTTGTAGTGATAAGGTTGAGTTAGTCAAGTGTTTTTAAGTTTTATAAGTTTCTTTTATTTTTCCGTCGCCTTTTATCTTTCTTTCTTATTTTTCTTTTTCGATCTTTTTTCGACGAACTCTTTTTCTTTCTTATTTCTCGCTATTCTAGTTTTAGGACATAGATTTTTATTCTACTTCTTATCTAAATTTCTTAAAATTACGAAAATTTATTTTAAGTGGTTAAATTAATAGACATCAAAATTTTCTGATTCGTAGTAATAGTTGGATTTGTATGTGGACCGGGTTATTGGAGCCAAACAGTCCTCAATTATATTGAGACCAAACGAATCCTGCCCCTCTGCTGCATCTTTTGGCTATTGGAAACGTGGGCAAAATCAGAAAAGTCTATTGATTGGATAACTTATTATAATTTTTATTTCCTTTAAAAAACTAATAGGATATTCAGTTAATGCACCGAGCAAGACGTTCACCACCTTTTGTACGTTCACCACCTGTAACTAGATCAAGACATTTAGCAAATATTACTGCTGTTGATTTTTCTTTAGAATCGTCATCCAGTCGACTAAGTACTCCAGTTCAAATTTCCGATAATCCATTTTTTGAACCCGACCTCACAATTGAGAATCCGGAGAATATTCAGGAACGATTCATAGATCCTGAACCACTAAACTTTCCTCCAGAACCACCAATCATTCAAACAGAGATTGTTGAGGAATGAACCATTAAATCAGAATCCTCTAGTGATTTCGATTCAACAAATTCAATTATGGAGAATCTGGAACCTTTAAGTATGGAAGACCGAATGAGAGCTAAACGCACTGGCCAAGGTCACGCAATTACTCATCCAGACATTAATGCGCCAGATTATGAAATCAAAGGACAAATTCTACACATGGTGACTAATCAATGCCAATTTAGTGGTGCGCCGAAGGAAGATCCAAATGAACATCTACGTACCTTTAATAGGATCTGCACACTATTTAAAATCCGAGAAGTGGAGGATGAATAGATATATCTCATGTTATTTCCCTGGACTTTAAAGGGAGAAGCCAAAGATTGGTTGGAATCGTTACCTGAAGGGGCGATTGATACATGGGATGTTTTAGTTGAAAAATTTCTTAAACAATTCTTTCCTGCATCTAAAGCTGTAAGACTTCAAGCAGAAATTGTTACGTTCACACAGAAGCCAAATGAAACTCTATATGAGGCGTGGACTAGATTTGGAAAGTTGTTGAGAGGATGTCCGCAACATGGTTTAGACACCTGTCAAATAGTACAAATATTCTACCAAGGATGCGACATCACTACAAGGAAAAACATAGATATAGCAGCTGGTGGTTCTATTATGAAGAAAACCGAAACTGATGCTTACAAAATTATTGATAACACTGCTTCCCACTCACA
The DNA here is from genome assembly GCF_046630445.1 of Rutidosis leptorrhynchoides. Taxonomy (NCBI): domain Eukaryota; kingdom Viridiplantae; phylum Streptophyta; class Magnoliopsida; order Asterales; family Asteraceae; genus Rutidosis; species Rutidosis leptorrhynchoides. The sequence goes on from NC_092342.1 coordinate 29,838,734, forward strand.
TGAGTGGCACCAAGAAAAAGATATCGTTAGATCATCTAAAGCAGCTAGAGCCGATTCTAGCCATGACTTAGATTCCATTTCCGCAAAGATAGATGCTGTGGAGAGACGAATGGAAAAGATGACTAAAGATATTCACTCAATACGAATTAGTTGTGATCAGTGTGGAGGACCACATTTAACAAAAGATTGTCTCAGTATTGAATTAACAATAGAACAAAGAGAGAATATTTCATACATAAACCAAAGGCCTGGAAATAATTATCAGAATAATTATCAACCGCCAAGACCGATTTACAATCAAAACCAGAATTATAACAGAAATATTCCATACAACAACCAACAAGGTCCTAGCAATCAACAAGTATCCAATAATAATTACAATCAGCAAAGACCTAATTTTCAAAACAAACCACCACAACAAATCGATGATAAAAAGCCGAATTTAGAAGATATGATGACGAAGCTAGTTGAAACTCAAACGCAGTTTTTCACATCTCAGAAACAAACTAATGAACAAAATGCTCAAGCATTTAGAAATCAACAAGCTTCTATTCAAAATCTGGAACAAGAAGTAAGTAACCTAGCAAGGTTAATAGGTGAAAGAAAACTGGGAAGTCTACCTAGTGATACAAATGCTAACTCCCGAAATGAAACAGCTAAAGCCATTACCACAAGAAGTGGTACAACACTTAAACCACCTGAAATACCTGTAACTTCTGATGAAGCTATTCCTACTCCACAAGAACCACAACCTGATCAAGATAAGGAAAAAGAACTGGTAGTTGAAAAGGTTAATGAAAATAACACAGCTAAGGATAAACCTTATGTTAAACCATACCAACCACCACTTCCTTACCCGAGTAAAATGAAGAAAGAGAAACTTGAAGCCGAGCAATCCAAATTCTTGGATATGTTTAAACAGATAAATGTAAATCTTCCTTTCATTGATGTGATTTCAGGAATGCCTAGATATGCTAAATTCTTGAAAGATCTAATCTCAAATAGAAAGAAAATGGAAGAACTCTCGGCTGTTACCATGAATGCTAATTGTTCAGCAGTGCTGTTGAATAAGATACCAGAAAAAACTATCTGATCCAGGAAGTTTCACGATTCCATATTTTCTGGGTAGTCTTAGTTCAATAGAAGCATTAGCAGACTTAGGTGCTAGTATAAATCTAATGCCGTATTCACTATACGCTAAACTAGACCTTGGAGAATTGAAACCAACCAGAATAAGCATACAACTAGCCGATAGATCAATAAAATATCCTAGAGGGATAATGGGGAACATGCTAGTTAAAGTTGGTACTTTAGTATTTCCAGTAGATTTTGTTGTTCTGGACATGGAAGAAGATTCTCAAGTTCCTCTCATATTAGGAAGACCATTCTTAAACACGGCTAAAGCAATGATAGACGTGTTCGGTAAGAAATTGACCCTAAGTAGAGAGGACGAGAGTGTTACCTTTTCAGTTGATAGAGCAATGCAACAACCACAATCTGCAGATGATACATGTTATTATATTCAAACTATAGATGCACATGCAGAATTATTAGAAGAATTTCCAGAATTACAAGGAACAGGAGAATGTTCTTTAGGAGAAGGTAATGAACCAATTGATGAAGCTGAAATGTTAGCTACACTTATAGCTAATGGATATGAACCAACAACAGAAGAAATTCAAATGCTAAAAGAAGAAGACAGATATCGATACAAATCATCGATAGAAGAACCTCCGAAATTAGAGTTAAAGCCACTTCCAAACCATTTGGAATACGCTTATTTACATGGTGAATCTGAGTTACCTATAATAATATCGTCTTCTCTTACTGAAAATGAGAAATCACAACTCATTTCTGTGTTGAAAGCTCATAAACCAGCCATTGCATGGAAGATTCATGATATTAAAGGAATAAGTCCTTCGTATTGCACACATAAAATCCTTATGGAAGAAGGTCATAAAACGTATGTGCAACGCCAACGAAGACTAAATCCTAATATGCAAGATGTAGTTAAGAAAGAGATTATTAAACTGCTAGATGCAGGTCTAATTTATCCAATCTCTGATAGTCCATGGGTAAGCCCAGTTCAATGCGTGCCTAAGAAGGGTGGCATGACTGTCATTACAAATGAAAAAAATGAGCTTATTCCTACTAGAACTGTAACAGGATGGCGTGTGTGTATTGATTATAGAAAATTAAATGACGCCACCAGAAAAGATCACTTTCCCTAACTTTTCATAGATCAAATGTTGGAAAGAATAGCCGGAAACAGTTACTATTGTTTTCTAGATGGATTTTCCGGATATTTTCAAATTCCAATAGCACCCGAGGACCAAGAGAAAACCACGTTCACGTGCCCTTATGGTACTTTTGCTTACAAACGCATGCCATTTGGACTTTGCAACGCCCCTGCAACCTTTCAAAGGTGTATGATGGCGATTTTTCACGACATGATAGAAGAATGCATGGAAGTTTTCATGGATGACTTTTCAGTCTTTGGTGATACATTTGAATCATGTCTAGTTAATCTGGAACGAATGCTTATTAGATGCGAACAATCAAATCTAGTACTTAATTGGGAGAAATGCCATTTCATGGTTAAAGAAGGCATCGTTCTTGGTCATAAAATTTCAAAAGAAGGAATTGAAGTGGATAGAGCTAAAGTAGATGTAATTGCTAAACTTCCACATCCCACCAATGTTAGAGGAGTTAGGAGTTTTCTAGGGCATGCCGGTTTTTACCGACGTTTCATAAAAGATTTTTCTAAAATTTCCACTCCTATGAATAAACTCCTAGAAAAGGATGCTCCATTCATCTTTTCAGATGAGTGTATCAAATCTTTTAATATTCTTAAAGAGAAACTCACTAATGCGCCGATCATGATAACACCAAATTGGAATCTACCATTTGAACTAATGTGCGATGCAAGTGATTTTGCAATGGGAGCCGTTTTAGGACAAAGGATTGAAAAATGATTTCAACCTATATATTATGCTAGTAAGACGTTACAAGGAGCACAAACGAACTATACAACTACTGAAAAAGAACTCCTTGCTATTGTCTTTGCTTTTGACAAATTTCGATCATATCTCGTTCTAGCAAAAACGGTGGTCTATACCGACCATTCTGCTCTTAGATACCTATTTTCGAAACAAGATTCTAAACCAAGATTAATCCGTTGGATCTTACTCTTACAAGAGTTTGATATTGAAATCCGAGATAAAAGAGGAGCAGAAAATCTCGTCGCTGATCATCTTTCTCGTCTTGAAAATCCCGAATTAGAAGTTCTAAATGAATCGGCCATACAAGACAACTTTACTGATGAATATCTATTGAAGATAGATTATAAAGAAATTTCATGGTTTGCAGACTATGCAAACTACTTAGTTTGTGGATTCCTTGAAAAAGGATTATCGTACCAAAGACGAAAGAAATTCTTCAGTGATATAAAACACTATTTTTGGGAAGATCCACATCTGTTTAAAAGTTGTCCCGATGGAATAATACGCCGATGTGTATTTGGAGATGAAGCTAGTAAAATATTAAACCATTGTCACACAGGACCAACAGGAGGGCATTATGGGCCTCAACTAACAGCAAGAAAAGTTTATGATGCTGGATTCTATTGGCCTACAATTTACAAAGACTCACACCTTCTTTGCAAATCCTGTGATGCTTGTCAAAGGGCCGGAAAAATAAGTCAACGTGATGAAATGCCACAAAATGTCATACAAGTATGTGAAGTATTTGACATTTGGGGTATTGACTTTATGGGTCCATTTCCAAAATCTCATAATAATCTATATATACTCGTAGCCATTGATTATGTATCTAAATGGGCGGAAGCACAAGCTCTCCCAACTAACGATGCACGAGTTGTAGTCAACTTTTTAAAACGTCTTTTTGCAAGGTTTGGAACACCGAAAGCTTTAATAAGTGATCGGGGTACTCATTTCTGTAATAATCAACTTGAGAAAGTTCTTAAAAGATATGGAGTAACTCATAAAATCTCCACCGCATATCATCCACAAACAAGTGGACAAGTTGAAAATACCAACCGAGCTTTAAAACGTATTCTAGAGAAAACCGTAGGATCAAATCCGAAGGAATGGTCCATTAAATTGGAGGATGCACTCTGGGCTTTTAGAACAGCCTACAAAACTCCAATTGGAACCACACCTTTTAGACTTGTTTATGGAAAAGCATGTCATCTTCCAGTAGAAATTGAACACAAAGCATTTTGGGCTTTGAAGACATGTAATCTTGATTTACATGAAGCCGGACGTCTACGATTAAGTCAACTAAACGAATTAGAAGAATTAAGACATGAAGCATACGAAAATTCGTTAATCTATAAAGAAAGAACGAAGAAATGGCATGATAAAAGAATCAGAAGTTCAAAAGAATTTAAAGAAGGAGACAGAGTTCTTCTTTACAATTCACGATTCAAGCTATTTCCTGGAAAATTGAAATCAAGATGGTCTGGACCATTCATAGTCAAAAGAGTTTTCCCATACGGAACAGTAGAATTGATAAATTTAAATGGGATTGAATTTAAAGTTAATGGTCACAGAGTTAAACATTACATAGATAGTCCGATAGAAGTCGACAACGAAGTTAATCACAATTTCGACACCACGGCTAACTAAGTGTGGGGAGAATCAAGTCTTTAAAGAATAATATGTATTTCTGTTAGAGTTAGATTGTCTGTTTTCGTGTAGTTCTCGAAAATAGAACCCGAATGGTCTTTCCCTAGCAGACCCTAAAGAACTAGTCTTCTCCCCCCATTCTGAATTTTTATTTTTTTTAGGAAATGAAGACTGCCTGTGAACTAAACCATGGTCTAATGCTACACGCTTTGATCACTAAACGTAATAATGACACACTTCCGAGTGAAATAGTATCAGTAATCAGAGAAAGATTGGACGGAGTTAGAAAAGAATCCAGATGCGAAGATAATAAGTTACAATTTGGTAAAGGAAAATCAAAATCCGCAGCGAAAAGAAGAGCACGACACCTAGAAAGATGTCACAAATGCGGAAAATGGTCACATGGAGGTAAATGTTCAAATAATCAAACCTATTCAAATACCGAATTTGTTACTTTATGCAGAGACGGACCGTTCATATGTTTAGAAGAAAAGACACTGAATGCTCGAGGTTACGCCTATGTAGCTATGGAAAACCAATTAAATCAACTATCTTATGAATGGGATAGATCATATAACTAAGAAATCTATTTCACAGGTATGTTTGTACAGTTTTTATTTTTTATTTTTTATTTTAACCTTTTGATAATAAACGCTAATTTGTTCGCTATAAAGTATTAAATTGGTATTGAATAAAATTAGGTTTGGCGACCGAATTTATTGATATCATTCAAAAATTTATTACATCACTGCGAAATTTAACGTTTATTCTTAAGGTATAAATATCTTTAATCAATCAACCCAAAATATTTCAAAAATTCGTCATGAGTTAAATTAGGTCTTGGAACCGAAATTACTTTACCGAAAAGAGGGGCGCATATTTTTGATAATATTTGATTGATTAAAGTGGTATAAAAAGTCAAAAAGATTTTTAATTTTATTTTTACCATGTTTTTAAAATTAATATTTAAATCTTAAATTAATATTGTAAACTTTGTAAAAACAATATTTTTAAAATTGTAAATATTTGAAAAATTAATATAAGTTTGGTGTGAATTTATAATATGAATTTTTAAATTAAGTTTGGTGTGAATTTTTAATTTTTAAAATATGAATTTTTAATTTTATGCATTTCAAATTTTAAGTTTAGTGTGAATTTTTAATATTAATTTTGAATTTTATATTTAAATTGTGTGAATTTAAAAACAAAAATTTACTTTATCTCATTAAGTTAAAAATATGATTTTTAAAAATTCGTCGTAAGTTGAAGACTAGGTCTTTGAACCGAAATTGCTTTACCCGAGGGAGGGACGAGAACTTTTATTATCATTATTTTTAATCTTATTGAATTAAAGTATGCCAAAAACATTAAAAAACCCAAAAATCTTAGCTTTTAAAACAATCGCTACAAAAAGACAAATTTTAAAATTTTGTCGAAGGACGGACTAGGACATCAATCCGAAACGACCTCGTCCTAAATAACAAGGGAAACAAAATTTTAAAAATTAATTACTTAATTGTTTTATAAGTTATAGATTATAAAAAAAAAAATACAAACTCCGCGAGTCGCGGAGTTTGAAAGGGAAATCCACCGCGACTCGCGGAGGATGAAAAATCTAGAAAAAAAAATATATTGATCGAACTGATCAGTCCCAACACAGAAAAAAAAACACTGCGAAAATACTCCGCAAAAAACCCGAAAAAACACCCCCAAAATCACAATTTTTAACCGTTAATTATCAAATCTTTTACTAAAATCATGTTGAGAAGGATGCTATCAAGGAATTACTCAAGAAAAACGGTAAATTTCTACACCTAAACACCATTTAATCTGAAAATTAGTGTTCTTGAGCAATTTTTTCCCAATTTGATTTTGATGCTTTTTAGTGTAATTATGCTTAAATTGTTTATGTATTATGCTTGTATAACCTAGATTGATGCTATTTAACATGATTAGAAGCCTTAAACTTCAAATTTTGAGTAATCTAGGGTTTGTGTTCTTGAGCAATTTGGGGCTTTTTGATATAAACAGGTTATGGCCGATTTTTGTCATGAATTGTTGCTAAATTAAGTAGTGTAACATGTTTAGGTAGTTAAATGATCCAAACTTTGAGCCTAAACATGATTTTGAGAATTAAAGTGGACTTTTTCAAGTCTAAAAATTCATGAACTTGATTTTTGAGAGATAATGTCATTTGAAACTTGTTTAATTGCTAGTAATGATTATTTTGATATGTTATTTGAGTTGAATGCTTATGAACTTGGCGAACATTTTCGTATATGCTTATTTGAAAAAGTGTAGATTTGATGAAAATATGAAAATGAGCTTAAGTTTGATATAAATTGATCATGTCATTGTAATTATTTTGATTGATGACTTTGCTGACACTAATGCATATTTGGATGCACAAAAATTGTGTTTGATGTGTTTTGCAGACTGAAAGGGGTGAATCTTCATCCCAAGCTCGCAATGCTCCTGCTGAGAATACGGAACAACAGGAGGTGGATAACTACTACAAGCAAGATATACCTCATCCAGTCATGACATTTTCTGATATGCACTTGGAAGATTTGCACCCGAACCTGAGATTTGACAGACTTTGGATAGATTATCCAAAATACCAAAGGGGTTTGCATACTCTTCATTCTAAAGTTGTTGAGGTACCTAGGGTCATAGAATGGGGACCATTAGAAGCTGTAGAATTGGCTGGGCCAATTAGGGAATTACTTGCACAGAGGTATGGTAATTCTACTTTTAACGACTGGGTACGTTTATTCACCATGCGTAGACCTGTATATAAAGTATGGTGTGAAGAATTGTTGTGTAGTATAGAATTAAATGATCGGGTAGCTAGTTTAACCGATCGATCTTTTATTAGATTTTTGTCAGGAGGTTCGATGCGCCACATGTCTTTACTAGACATGGCTCAGGCTTTACGTATATATACGCCTGAGGAGTTAGCATCTGCAGATTGTAGAGGGTTGATACTAAATGGTAGAAAGATAGATGAAAATTTTGATACACACGGTGTATGGAGTCAAATGACAAGCCATCACCGATTCAAAGGGGGAAATTACTCTTATTTGGATATAGATAGAGCTGAATTAAGAGTAATTCATAGGTTTTTAGCTAATTCGATTACACAAAGAGGTAAGAACAAGGAAAAGGTAAATGAACAGGATTTGTTTTACCATATGTGTATTCGAGACCCACAAAGCGCTGTAAGTATACCTTATTGTGTGGGTTATTATTTATCAGCTATGGTTAGGGGGATGAGACCGCATAGCATAATAGGAGGTGGTATTTTTATTACTTTGATTGCTGAATATCTCGGTGTGGATATAAGTCGGGGGGGATTATTAGTAGAAGAACCAGAACCCCGTGATACTATAGGTTTAAATGTATACCATGGTGCGAAAGTTTTGAAGAGGCAGAATAACGCCGCAGTACAATACCATGGTAGACATCCACAGGTTGAGAGAAACCAACAGCAAGGTAATGTAGGAGGGGGAAATGAAATGCAAGAAATGCAAAGGTTTATAGCTTCACAGGAGTACGAAAATGCTAGACAGAGAGCATTTGAAGATTGGCAAGTTCATCAAAACCAAATCATAGCTCATTGCCAACATATAAGTAGAAACTATATTCCTACTCCAAAACCCATATTCCCACCCTGGTCTATAGAGATGCAACCACCGTATCCTACGTATAACCCAGCCGAAGCATTCTATAGCACCTATGGTTATGCTTGGAACCCCTATTGGTATCAGTATCATCCCTAGTCTACTTAGTTTTATTTATTTTATAATTTGTAATGTTGATACGTTTAATACTTATGTTAATATTGTAATAGTTTTTATAATTTTCTAACTTTTATTCTTAGATTTTAATAATTTTTGAATGTGGGGTAATATACCAAACTTCAAAAATATGTATATATGTTTGCAGTTTATCTTATGTATACAACAGGGTAAAACAACGCATTTTCAAAGACTGGCATTAAGTTCAGCAAAAGCAACTAATTTTGACGACAAGATGCAAAATATATGTGAAATAACAACAAGACGGAATGAACAAATGATGTGCACCATTTATCATTCAGCAAAAAAACGCCAATATATTTGGAAACTTTGGTAAAATTTAATCATTTTCACACAAATCACCCTCAATAATTTAAATTGTTACTGATTTCTTGCAAATGAGGGCATTGCAAGATCTTAAGTGTGGGAAGGGGTTAAATTCTTTCGGATTTTAAAATTTTTATCTTAAACACTGGGTTACCATTAAAAATACTAGTAAAGCAGTAGTTGTGTTAGAATCTAGTGCTCTCTGATAATAAAGAACAGCCCTAGTCTTATATACTGACTACCCAATTCTAGTAAAAATTTTCAAAATTTTCAATTAAATGAACTCAAAATCATGTTTATACATATTTATGAACGATAAAACTAGGTTTTAACACCGAAATTATTGTAACCTCGGAAAGGACATAAATTGAGAAACAAACCAAAATGTTAAAATTCATTTAAAATGGAATAGAGGACAATAAAAAGGAAAATAAAAGCCAAGTGTGGGAAAATTCTCCTAGTTATTCAAAACATATATCACATATTTTTGTACAAATAACTGAAAATACTTTTGCTTTAGACTAAACTAAAAAGTTTTACCTGATTTACTGTAAGAAAGATGGATCTACACGATGAATCAATTCCATCATTAAAAGGAAGTAAAGTCTTCCGAAAAAGACACGCGCTTCTTGATTTAGGTCAAGAAGTTGTCGTCCAGACCAGCTGTAGGTTGACGAAAAATCTAGAAAAGTCATCACTAAAATCAGCAGGAAATCCACGGACCTCAGCATTAAACAGGGTCGCCAAGTGGTCAGATTTATCCTAACCATGAGAAGGATTTATCTCGTACAATGGGGGGGCACCATGAAAATTAGCTGGATAAGACTAATGAATCAGATCCCCAGAAAGGATAATCTCCTTAAAAGATCAAAAATCAGCTTTTAAGCCTGATATTACTCAATCCTTGAGATTGACCTTAAAGATTGAGAATTACAAACTCATGGAATTCAATGATATCTAAACTCGAGCTTGAACGAGAAAATATTTTGATCAAAAATAAAACCGATTTGTTTTCTGAAAACCCTATTTTCAATGCATTCATTACCATTGAACGTAAAATCCTAGGAATTCACATGGAATTCATTAGGTCACCTGAACTAAATCGGGTGTCAACCGTAAGAACGGTGGTTGCATAGCATGGTCAAGGACAGGACCTTGTGCCAGATCAAAAAATTATAAGGGTGAGCTTTACTATTGCTCCTACCAAGGATAGTAATTACGTCTGACACGTTATAGACCATAATTAAAAGCAAGTCAGGGGACATTGCCTTAACAGTTGCTTGTTCAACGCTTTCCTGTACAACCGGACGGTAGTTTACCGAAAGGTAATATACGGGACAAGTAAACTGGACGTGTTGTTTTCCAAATACAAGGTTAGCAAGTGGGTGACACAAAACCGCAAGTTTTGAGCTAAAATTTTCAAATCTGAAACCCACCAAACCCACAAAAATATTTTGCAAACACCGGTAAAGGGTTATTCCGGAAAACTTATCTAGGGTAAAAAACTAGATTTAATTTTCAAAAGATCAAATGTTTTCATAAAGATCCAATTTCCTTAATGGATCTAAATTTTTATAGTCATGTGGGACTGTAAACCATATCGTTACTACCATTGTTTATACCGCCGTATAGAAATCACTGATGTACAAAGTGTGAAGAATAAAGAAGTGATTCTAGTATTTCAAGACGATATTGCTTGAGGACAAGCAACGCTTAAGTGTGGGAATATTTGATAATGCTAAAAACGAACATATATTTCATAGCATTATTCCTCAAGAAAGACAAGCTTTTAGTTGCAATTGTTCTATTTAAAAGTGATATTCGTTTAAATAATAAAAGGTGAAGACAAAAGACAGATTCGACGAATTGAAGACGCAAACGACCAAAAAGCTCAAAAGTACAAAATACAATCAAAGATGTTCCAATTATTGATAAGAAACGTCTCGAAATTACAAGAGTACAAGATTCAAAATGCAAAGTACATGATATTAAATTGTACGCAAGGACGTTCGAAAATCCAGAACCGGGACCAGAGTCAACTCTCAACGCTCGACGCAACGGACTAAAAATTACAAGTCAACTATGCACATAAATATAATATAATATTTAAATAATTCTTATAATTATTTATATATTATATAAATATTAAAAATCCGTCGGCAAGAAAGACTCCAAAATGAGTGAGCTGTATTTACAAACTCCGTGACTCGCGGAGTTTGAAGGCAAAAAGGGCCGCGAGTCGCGGAGTATCCCTGAACTCAAATCCCTATAAAGCCAACCGAATTCTGATCATTTTTGATTACATATATCCATCCATCTCTCTATCTATATCGTAATATTTATATTTATAATTTATATTTTAATTATAATTTTAATTCTAATAATAAGGGTATGTTAGCGAATATTGTAAGGGTGTAAGTCGAAATTCTGTCCGTGTAACGCTACGCTATTTTTAATCATTGTAAGTTATGTTCAACCTTTTTATATTAATGTCTCGTAGCTAAGTTATTATTATGCTTATTTAATCCGAAGTAATCATGATGTTGGGCTAATTACTAAAATTGGGTAATTGGGCTTTGTACCATAATTGGGGTTTGGACAAAAGAACGACACTTGTGAAAATTAGACTATGGGCTATTAATGGGCTTTATATTTGTTTAACTAAATGATAGTTTGTTAATGTTAATATAAAGATTTACAATTGGGCGTCCCTATAAATTACCATATACACTCAATCGGACACGATGGGCGGGGTATTTATATGTACGAATAATCGTTCATTTAACCGGACACGGGAATGGATTAATAGCCACTAGAATAATTAAAACAGGGGTGAAATTATGTACAAGGACACTTGGTATAATTGATAACAAAATATTAAAACCTTGGGTTACACTCAGTCGACATCCTGGTGTAATTATTAAACAAAGTATTAAAATCTTGTTACAGTTTAAGTCCCCAATTAGTTGGAATATTTAACTTCGGGTATAAGGATAATTTGACGAGGACACTCGCACTTTATATTTATGACTGATGGACTGTTATGGACAAAAACCAGACGGACATATTAAATAATCCAGGACAAAGGACAATTAACCCATGGGCATAAAACTAAAATCAACACGTCAAACATCATGATTACGGAAGTTTAAATAAGCATAATTCTTTTATTTCATATTTAATTTCCTTTATTTTATATTTAATTGCACTTCTAATTATCGCATTTTTATTGTTATTGTATTTAATTGCACTTTTAATTATCGTACTTTTTAATTATCGCAAGTTTATTTTATCGCACTTTTATTAATCGCAATTTCATTATCGTTATTTACTTTACGCTTTAAATTAAGTCTTGTATTTATTTATTATTTTACATTTGGTTTTAACTGCGACTAAAGTTTTAAAATCGACAAACCGGTCATTAAACGGTAAAAACCCCCCTTTATAATAATAATATTACTTATATATATATTTGTACTTATATAAAAGTAAACTAATATAGCGTTAAGCTTTGTTTAAAGATTTTCCCTGTGGAACGAACCGGACTTACTAAAAACTACACTACTGTACGATTAGGTACACTGCCTATAAGTGTTGTAGCAAGGTTTAAGTATATTCATTCTCTAAATAAATAAATATCTTGTGTAAAATTGTATCGTATTTAATAGTATTTTCTTGTAAAATTTAATAGCTATTAACTATACACCTCGCATAACTATCAGGTCTCTTTCACCTTCAAAGGTGGGAGGTTGAGAATCCTTGAAGTTCTTATAGAAAAAGTCTCGTCTTCCCACATTATCTTCGTGAAGAACGGCCTTAACTTGATCCTTTACTACATTGACTAGTTGCTCGTCAATCGTATCAAGAAACATCTTCTTAACGTCTTCGAGAAACTTCACTTTTTGACGTTTAAAGATGGCCTCAACTTTGGCCGTGAACTCGGGGTCCTCGCTCGTGCCCCCATTATCGGTGTCGTGTCCATTTCTCATCTTCATTCTATAAAAGGAGAGAGGTTAAACAACGAATAAAAAGACATGACACGCACATATACACATATTCATCATACCGCTCCACCATGCTCAATAATCATCGTACATCGCTCGTTTGACACGATTTGCACCCGTAACAATGGTAGCTAGTCATTGCTACGTGAGCACGTCGCATTAACTTGCTAGTACAATGTGTAGTGACCCGAACTTTTCCATGTTTATATATATTAATTGAGATTGATATTTACATGATTAAATGTTTCCAACATGTTAAGCAATCAAACTTGTTAAAGACTTGATTAATTGAAATATGTTTCATATAGACAATTGACCACCCAAGTTGACCGGCGATTCACGAACGTTAAAACTTGTAAAAACGACATGACGATATATATATGGATATACATATGGTTAACATGAGATTATGATAAGTATCTCCATAAGTATATTAACAATGAGTTATATACATATAAATAAGACTACTAACTTAAGGATTTCGAAACGAGACATATATGTAACGATTATCGTTGTAACGACATTTAAATGTATATATATCATATTAAGATATATTAATATATCATAATAGCATGATAATATAATAATTTAACATCTCATTAGATATAATAAACAATGGGTTAACAACATTAATTGAGATCGTTAACTTAAAGGTTTCAAAACAACACTTACATGTAACGACTAACGATGACTTCTCAGTTAAAATGTATATACATGTAGTGTATTTAGATGTATTAAAATACTTTTGGAAGACTTCAAGACATATATCAAAACACTCATACTTAACGAAAATGGTTACAGTTACTTTTCCATTCTTTTCTTTCATCAAGAATTCTAGTCGTATTCTTACCCGTATTATACACAGCTTCAAAACGTACTTACTATGAGTATATACCAATAGGAACTAGCATGGGATTCCACTCTTGATTATGTCATGTATGACTAATCAATTTTAACTTCTACCATGAGCTAGTCAACTAACTAGAACTCCTTTTAACCCCACTCACCACTCACCAATTACCACTCATCAATCACTCCATTTCACTTTCAATTCTCTTTCTAATTCTCTCTCAACACACATACACTATTATGAACGTATTTTTCCAGTAGTTAATCATCATCTTCATCAAAAATCACTTCAAGAATCAAGCTATAATCATCATAGGAAGAACACTTCAAGAACACTTCAAAAATCCCTTCAAGTTTACTAATTTACTTCCAAGCTTTCTAATCCATTCCAAGTAATCATCTAAGATCAAGAAACCTTTGTTATATATAGTAGGTTATCTTTCTTATTCAAGGTAATATTCATATTCAAACTTTGATTCAATTTCTATAACTATAAACTATCTTAATTCGAGTAAAAATCTTACTTGAACTTGTTTTTGTGTCATGATCCTACTTCAAGAACTTTCAAGCCATCCAAGATCCTTTGAAGCTAGATCATTTCTTGTCACTTCCAGTAGGTTTACCTACTAAACTTGAGGTAGTAATGATGTTCATAACATCATTCGATTCATATATATAAAACTATCTTATTCGAAGGTTTAAACTCGTAATCACTAGAACATAGTTTAGTTAATTCTAAACTTGTTCGTAAACAAAAGTTAATCCTTCTAACTTGACTTTTAAAATTAACTACACACATGTTCTATATCTATATGATATGCTAACTTAATGATTTAAAACCTGGAAACACAAAAAACACCGTAAAACCGGATTTACGCCGTCGTAGTAACACCGCGGGCTGTTTTGGGTTAGTTAATTAAAAACTATGATAAACTTTGATTTAAAAGTTTTTATTCTGAAAAAATGATTTTTATTATGAACATGAAACTATATCCAAAAATTATGGTTAAACTCAAAGTGGAAGTATGTTTTCTAAAATGGTCATCTAGACGTCGTTCTTTCGACTGAAATGACTACCTTTACAAAAACGACTTGTAACTTATTTTTTCCGACTATAAACCTATACTTTTCTGTTTAGATTCATAAAATAGAGTTCAATATGAAACCATAGCAATTTGATTCACTCAAAACGGATTTAAAATGAAGAAGTTATGGTTAAAACAAGATTGGATAATTTTTCTCATTTTAGCTACGTGAAAATTGGTAACAAATCTATTCCAACCATAACTTAATCAACTTGTATTGTATATTATGTAATCTTGAGATACCATAGACACGTATACAATGTTTCGACCTATCATGTCGACACATCTATATATATTTCGGAACAACCATAGACACTCTATATGTGAATGTTGGAGTTAGCTATACAGGGTTGAGGTTGATTCCAAAATATATATAGTTTGAGTTGTGATCAATACTAAGATACATATACACTGGGTCGTGGATTGATTCAAGATAATATTTATCGATTTATTTCTGTACATCTAACTGTGGACAACTAGTTGTAGGTTACTAACGAGGACAGCTGACTTAATAAACTTAAAACATCAAAATATATTAAAAGTGTTGTAAATATATTTTAAACATACTTTGATATATATGTATATATTGTTATAGGTTCGTGAATCAACCAGTGGCCAAGTCTTACTTCCCGACGAAGTAAAAATCTGTGAAAGTGAGTTATAGTCCCACTTTTAAAATCTAATATTTTTGGGATGAGAATACATGCAGGTTTTATAAATGATTTACAAAATAGACACAAGTACGTGAAACTACATTCTATGGTTGAATTATTGAAATCGAATATGCCCCTTTTTATTAAGTCTGGTAATCTAAGAATTAGGGAACAGACACCCTAATTGATGCGAATCCTAAAGATAGATCTATTGGGCCTAACAAACCCCATCCAAAGTACCGGATGCTTTAGTACTTCGAAATTTATATCATATCCGAAGGGCGTCCCGGAATGATGGGGATATTCTTATATATATGCATCTTGTTAATGTCGGTTACCAGGTGTTCACCATATGAATGATTTTTATCTCTATGTATGGGATGTGTATTGAAATATGAAATCTTGTGGTCTATTGTTACGATTTGATACATATAGGTTAAACCTATAACTCACCAACATTTTTGTTGACGTTTAAAGCATGTTTATTCTCAGGTGAATACTAAGAGCTTCCGCTGTTGCATACTAAAATAAGGATAAGATTTGGAGTCCATGTTTGTATGATATTGTGTAAAAACTGCATTCAAGAAACTGATTTCGATGTAACATATTTGTATTGTAAACCATTATGTAATGGTCGTGTGTAAACAGGATATTTTAGATTATCATTATTTGATAATCTACGTAAAGCTTTTAAACCTTTATTTATGAAATAAAGGTTATGGTTTGTTTTAAAAATGAATGCAGTCTTTGAAAAACGTCTCATATAGAGGTCAAAACCTCGCAACGAAATCAATTAATATGGAACGTTTTTAATCAATAAGAACGGGACATTTCAGTTGGTATCAGAGCGTTGGTCTTAGAGAACCAGAATTTTGCATTAGTGTGTCTTATCGAGTTTGTTAGGATGCATTAGTGAGTCTGGACTTCGACCGTGTTTACTTGAAAAATGATTGCTTAACAAATTTTGTTGGAAACTATATATTTTTAACATGTGAATATTATGTGATATATTAATCTCTTAACGCTTTTGATATTATGTGATAGATGTCTACCTCTAGAACAAGTCCCATTGACTCACCTAATAATGATGAAGAGTCAAATATAAATTGGAATGATTCGTGGACTGATTCACAAGTTCCCAAAGAGGAACCGGAAGAAGAGTCGGAACCGGAAGAAGAATTGGAACCGGAAGAAGAATCGGAACCGGAAGAAGAAATAGAACCGGTGGGGGAAATAATAAAACGGTTAAGTAAAAGAGAATCCTCAACCAACCGACCAAGGTTAATTATGGTCAATGGTGTTTCCGCCAAGGAAGCAAAATATTGGGAGGATTACCAATTCTCCGATGAATCGGATTCCGACGAGAATTCCGATGATGTTATAGAAATTACCCCAACTGAATTTAAAAAGGCAAAAGAAAATAATAAGGGAAAGGGCATAAAAATAGAGAAATCTAATTCCAACCCCGATGAACTTTATATGTATCATCAACCCCCGAAGTCCTTAAGTTGTAACAATGACCCGGGAACCTCTAAACCACCAGGTTTTTCTAAACCAATGTGGACAACGACGGCTCGTATTAGGGGAACATCATATATCCCTAGAAACTTGGCAAAACGAACCAAAACCGAACAAGAAGAAACGAGCGAGTCGGAATAAGATAGTTGTATTCGTGTGGTGTAATATATGTAATATAGTGTGCTTATGCTTTATGATATATGTAAAAATTGCTTATATTAATAAGTATTTTTTTTTATGAATCTAACTCTTGTCTATTTTACAGTATAAAAACACAAAATGGATAGACAACCCAATATTTTAAGAGACCTACCCGGAGACATGATTGATGAAATCTTGTCTAGAGTGGGTCAGAATTCCTCGGCACAACTATTTAAGGCGAGATCAGTTTGTAAGACATTCGAAGAACGTTCCAAGAATGCCTTGGTTTATAAAAGGCTTTCGTTCGAAAGATGGGGGATATCACATTGGGAAATCCATAAGTTACGATGTGTTTACTTTGACGCATATATTGCGGGGAACCCAAATGATATTTTACGCAACGGGTTAAGAAATTATTTTGACTCAGTATATCCGAATATAGGACTTCGTGATTTAGAAAAAGCGACTAACATGCAACATAAAGAAGCATGTTATGCTTACGGGTTAGTAATGTTCGCTTCTCACCAAAGTGAGAACAAGAACATCGGGCTACAACTATTAAACAAAACGTTTCCACAAGTGACGGAGTCGGTAATTGGGGTAAGAAATGAGGTTTTTAGGTTATTACGAGACTGTTGGTCATTACGTAACCCTCGTCCCTTTGACGACGTTACAACACGCTGTCTTATCAACGGCCATAACGGTTATGTTCCACAAGACCAAGGATGGGAAGTAGTCCTAGTAAAACCAGAATGCATGACTTGTTTCTGGACGTATGAATTACGTGTCTTTATTGCCTTTGCTGAACGACTTGTGTACTAGCTAGAATTATCTTCACAACTATCTTGTATCAAAGTTATTGTGTGATATATTTCATGCTTTATGTAAAATAAGCGGTATTGTAAGTTTGTAAAATATTGTATAAAAGTTTGAACGCGAAATATTATTACAATCAGTTTTTCATATAGAATTGTAGTAGTTGAATTGTATATTAGCTACTAAGTATGAACTTAACGGGTAGGTACTACCCGAATTTAAACTTATAAAATGCTAATATGAAGAAAAAGCTTTTATAAATGAGTTCATATTATGCTACGAAATACTATTAACTACTCTTAATATTCTGTATGATTAACTTGTTCCATTTGACTATTTTGAAGGAAATGGCACCGACTACTCGACACACCGTGAATATGAATGAAGAGGAATTTCGTACTTTTCTAGCTTCAAACATAGCCACAGTACAGGCTGCGCTACATACCAACAATAACCTTGGATCTGGCAGTACAGGAAATCGTGTAGGATGCACCTACAAAGAATTCACTGCCTGCAAACCTTTGGAATTTGATGGAACCGAAGGACCGATCGGATTGAAACGGTGGACCGAGAAGGTCAAATCGGTGTTTGCCATAAGTAAGTGTACTGAAGAGGACAAAGTGAAGTACGCTACGCATACCTTCACAGGTTCTGCGTTAACATGGTGGAATACCTATCTAGAGCAAGTGGGACAAGATGATGCGTACGCACTACCGTGGTCAGCATTCAAGCACTTGATGAACGAGAAGTACCGTCCCAGAACCGAGGTCAATAAGCTCAATACAGAACTTAGAGGGTTACGAACCCAAGGATTTGATATTACCACGTATGAAAGACGATTCACAGAATTGTGCCTATTATGTCCGGGAGCATTCGAAGATGAGGAAGAGAAGATCGACGCGTTTGTGAAAGGATTACCGGAAAGAATCCAAGAAGATATAAGTTCACACTAGCCCGCCTCCATACAACAGGCATGTAGAATGGCTCACAAACTAGTGAACCAGATTGAAGAAAGAATTAAAGAACAGACTGCTGAAGAGGCCAATGTGAAGCAAGTCAAAAGAAAGTGGGAGGAAAATGGTGATAAGAATCACCAATACAACAACAACAGCAATTACAACAATAATCGCAACAATTATCCCAACAATCGCAACATCAATCGCAACTACAACAAACGGCCCAACAACAACAACAACAACAACAACAACAACAGCAACTACAACAATCATCCCAACAATAATAATAACCGCAACAACAACAACAATCAGAAGCAGCTATGCCAAAGGTGTGAAAAGTATCACTCGGGGTTCTGCACCAAATTTTGCAACAAGTGTAAAAGAAATGGTCATAGCGCGGCGAAGTGTGAGGTCTACGGACCAGGGGTTAATAGAACGGAAGGAACAAATGGTGTCGGAATGAGTAATGGCGGAGCAAGTAGTGTCGGAGCATGTTATACCAATGTAGTTTGTTATAAATATGGAAAACCGAGCCACATTATTAGAAATTGCCCGAACCAGGAGAACACGAATGGACAAGGCCGCGGAAGAGTTTTCAATATTAATGCGGCAGAGGCACAGGAAGACCCGGAGCTTGTTACGGGTACGTTTCTTATTGACAATAAATCTGCTTACGTTTTATTTGATTCGGGTGCGGATAGAAGCTATATGAGTAGAGATTTTTGTGCTAAATTAAGTTGTCCATTGACGCCTTTGGATAGTAAATTTTACTCGAATTAGCAAATGGTAAATTAATTTCAGCAGATAATATATGTCGGAATCGAGAAATTAAACTGGTTAGCGAAACATTTAAGATTGATTTGATACCAGTAGAGTTAGGGAGTTTTGATGTGATAATCGGTATGGACTGGTTGAAAGAAGTGAAAGCAGAGATCGTTTGTTACAAAAATGCAATTCGCATTATACGAGAAAAAGGAAAACCCTTAATGGTGTACGGAGAAAAGGGCAACACGAAGCTACATATTATTAGTAATTTGAAGGCACAAAAACTAATAAGAAAAGGTTGCTACGCTGTTCTAGCACACGTCGAGAAAGTACAAACTGAAGAAAAGAGCATCAATGATGTTCCCATTGCAAAAGAATTTCCCGATGTATTTCCGAAAGAATTACCGGGATTACCCCCACAGCGATCCGTTGAATTTCAAATAGATCTTGTACCAGGAGCTGCACCAATAGCTCGTGCTCCTTACAAACTCGCACCCAGCGAGATGAAAGAACTACAAAGCCAATTACAAGAACTTTTAGAGCGTGGTTTCATTTGACCAAGCACATCACCGTGGGGAGCTCCTGTTTTATTTGTCAAGAAGAAAGATGGTACATTCAGGTTGTGTATCGACTACCGAGAGTTGAAAAAACTTACCATCAAGAACCGCTACCCACTACCGAGAATCGACGACTTATTTGATCAACTACAAGGCTCGTCTGTTTATTCAAAGATTGACTTACGTTCCGGGTATCATCAAATGCGGGTGAAAGAAGATGATATTCCAAAGACTGCTTTCAGAACACGTTACGGTCATTACGAGTTTATGGTCATGCCGTTTGGTTTAACTAATGCACCAGCTGTGTTCATGGACCTTATGAACCGAGTGTGTGGACCATACCTTGACAAGTTTGTCATTGTTTTCATTGATGACATACTTATTTACTCAAAGAATGACCAAGAACACGGTGAACATTTGAGAAAGGTGTTAGAAGTATTGAGGAAGGAAGAATTGTACGCTAAATTTTCAAAGTGTGCATTTTGGTTGGAAGAAGTTCAATTCCTCGGTCACATAGTGAACAGAGAAGGTATTAAGGTGGATCCGGCAAAGATAGAAACTGTTGAAAAGTGGGAAACCCCGAAAACTCCGAAACACATACGCCAGTTTTTAGGACTAGCTGGTTACTACAGAAGGTTCATCCAAGACTTTTCCAGAATAGCAAAACCCTTGACTGCATTAACGCATAAAGGGAAGAAATTTGAATGGAATGATGAACAAGAGAAAGCGTTTCAGTTATTGAAGAAAAAGCTAACTACGGCACCTATATTGTCATTGCCTGAAGGGAATGATGATTTTGTGATTTATTGTGACGCATCAAAGCAAGGTCTCGGTTGTGTATTAATGCAACGAACGAAGGTGATTGCTTATGCGTCTAGACAATTGAAGATTCACGAACAAAATTATACGACGCATGATTTGGAATTAGGCGCGGTTGTTTTTGCATTAAAGACTTGGAGGCACTACTTATATGGGGTCAAAAGTATTATATATACCGACCACAAAAGTCTTCAACACATATTTAATCAGAAACAACTGAATATGAGGCAGCGTAGGTGGATTGAATTATTGAATGATTACGACTTTGAGATTCGTTACCACCCGGGGAAGGCAAATGTGGTAGCCGATGCCTTGAGCAGGAAGGACAGAGAACCCATTCGAGTAAAATCTATGAATATAATGATTCATAATAACCTTACTACTCAAATAAAGGAGGCGCAACAAGGAGTTTTAAAAGAGGGAAATTTAAAGGATGAAATACCCAAAGGATCGGAGAAACATCTTAATATTCGGGAAGACGGAACCCAGTATAGGGCTGAAAGGATTTGGGTACCAAAATTTGGAGATATGAGAGAAATGGTACTTAGAGAAGCTCATAAAACCAGATACTCAATACATCCTGGAACGGGGAAGATGTACAAGGATCTCAGGAAATATTTTTGGTGGCTGGGTATGAAAGCCGATGTTGCTAAATACGTAGGAGAACGTTTGACGTGTTCTAAGGTCAAAGCTGAGCATCAGAAATCATCAGGTCTACTTCAACAACCCGAAATCCCGGAATGGAAATGGGAAAACATTACCATGGATTTCATCACTAAATTGCCAAGGACTGCAAGTGGTTTTGATACTATTTGGGTAATAGTTGATCGTCTCACCAAATCAGTACATTTCCTGCCAATAAGAGAAGATGACAAGATGGAGAAGTTAGCACGACTGTATTTGAAGGAAGTCGTCTCCAGACATGGAATACCAATCTCTATTATCTCTGATAGGGATGGAAGATTTATTTCAAGATTCTTGCAGACATTACAGCAAGCATTAGGAACTCGTCTAGACATGAGTACTGCCTATCATCCACAAACTGATGGGCAGAGCGAAAGGATGATACAAATGCTTGAATACATGCTACGAGCATGTGTTATTGATTTCGGAAACAGTTGGGATCGACATCTACCATTAGCAGAATTTTACTACAACAACAGCTACCATTCAAGCATTGAGATGGCGCCGTTTGAAGCACTTTATGGTAGAAAGTGCAGGTCTCCGATTTGTTGGAGTGAAGTGGGGGACAGACAGATTACGGGTCCGGAGATTATACAAGAAACTACCGAGAAGATCATCCAAATTCAACAACGGTTGAAAACCGCCCAAAGTCGACAAAAGAGCTACGCTGACATTAAAAGAAAAGATATAGAATTTGAAATTGGAGAGTTGGTCATGCTTAAAGTTGCACCTTGGAAAGGCGTTGTTCGATTTGGTAAACGAGGGAAATTAAATCCAAGGTATATTGGACCATTCAAGATTATTGATCGTGTCGGACCAGTAGCTTACCGACTTGAGTTACCTCAACAACTCGCGGCTGTACATAACACTTTCCACGTCTCGAATTTGAAGAAATGTTTTGCTAAAGAAGATCTCACTATTCCGTTAGATGAAATCCAAATCAACGAAAAACTTCAATTCATCGAAGAACCCGTCGAAATAATGGATCGTGAGGTTAAAAGACTTAAGCAAAACAAGATACCAATTGTTAAGGTTCGATGGAATGCTCGTAGAGGACCCGAGTTCACCTGGGAGCGTGAAGATCAGATGAAGAAGAAATACCCGCATCTATTTCCAGAAGATTCGTCAACACCTTCAACAGCTTAAAATTTCGGGACGAAATTTATTTAACGGGTAGGTACTGTAGTGACCCGAACTTTTCCATGTTTATATATATTAATTGAGATTGATATTTACATGATTAAATGTTTCCAACATGTTAAGCAATCAAACTTGTTAAAGACTTGATTAATTGAAATATGTTTCATATAGACAATTGACCACCCAAGTTGACCGGCGATTCACGAACGTTAAAACTTGTAAAAACGACATGACGATATATATATGGATATACATATGGTTAACATGAGATTATGATAAGTAAGTATCTCCATAAGTATATTGACAATGAGTTATATACATATAAACAAGACTACTAACTTAAGGATTTCGAAACGAGACATATATGTAACGATTATCGTTGTAACGACATTTAAATATATATATATATCATATTAAGATATATTAATATATCATAATATCATGATAATATAATAATTTAACATCTCATTAGATATAATAAACAATGGGTTAACAACATTAATTGAGATCGTTAACTTAAAGGTTTCAAAACAACACTTACATGTAACGACTAACGATGACTTAACGACTCAGTTAAAATGTATATACATGTAGTGTATTTAGATGTATTAAAATACTTTTGGAAGACTTCAAGACATATATCAAAACACTCATACTTAACGAAAATGGTTACAGTTACTTTTCCATTCTTTTCTTTCATCAAGAATTCTAGTCGTATTCTTACCCGTATTATACACAGCTTCAAAACGTACTTACTATGAGTATATACCAATAGGAACTAGCATGGGATTCCACTCTTGATTATGTCATGTATGACTAATCAATTTTAACTTCTACCATGAGCTAGTCAACTAACTAGAACTCCTTTTAACCCCACCCACCACTCACCAATTACCACTCATCATTCACTCCATTTCACTTCCAATTCTCTTTCTAATTCTCTCTCAACACACACACACTATTATGAACATATTTTTCCAGTAGTTAATCATCATCTTCATCAAAAATCACTTCAAGAATCAAGCTATAATCATCATAGGAAGAACACTTCAAGAACACTTCAAAAATCCCTTCAAGTTTACTAATTTACTTCCAAGCTTTCTAATCCATTCCAAGTAATCATCTAAGATCAAGAAACCTTTGTTATATACAGTAGGTTATCTTTCTTATTCAAGGTAATATTCATATTTAAACTTTGATTCAATTTCTATAACTATAAACTATCTTAATTCGAGTAAAAATCTTACTTGAACTTGTTTTTGTGTCATGATCCTACTTCAAGAACTTTCAAGCCATCCAAGATCCTTTGAAGCTAGATCATTTCTTGTCACTTCTAGTAGGTTTACCTACTAAACTTGAGGTAGTAATGATTTTCATAACATCATTCGATTCATATATATAAAACTATCTTATTCGAAGGTTTAAACTCGTAATCACTAGAACATAGTTTAGTTAATTCTAAACTTGTTCGCAAACAAAAGTTAATCCTTCTAACTTGACTTTTAAAATTAACTACACACATGTTCTATATCTATATGATATGCTAACTTAATGATTTAAAACCTGGAAACATGAAAAACACCGTAAAACCGGATTTACGCCGTCGTAGTAACACCGCGGGCTGTTTTGGGTTAGTTAATTAAAAACTATGATAAACTTTGATTTAAAAGTTGTTATTCTGAGAAAATGATTTTTATTATGAACATGAAACTATATCCAAAAATTATGGTTAAACTCAAAGTGGAAGTATGTTTTCTAAAATGGTCATCTAGACGTCGTTCTTTCGACTGAAATGACTACCTTTACAAAAACGACTTGTAACTTATTTTTTCCGACTATAAACCTATACTTTTCTGTTTAGATTCATAAAATAGAGTTCAATATGAAACCATATCAATTTGATTCACTCAAAACGGATTTAAAATGAAGAAGTTATGGGTAAAACAAGATTGGATAATTTTTCTCATTTTAGCTACGTGAAAATTGGTAACAAATCTATTCCAACCATAACTTAATCAACTTGTATTGTATATTATGTAATCTTGAGATACCATAGACACGTATACAATATTTCGACCTATCATGTCGACACATCTATATATATTTCGGAACAACCATAGACACTCTATATGTGAATGTTGGAGTTAGCTATACAGGGTTGAGGTTGATTCCAAAATATATATAGTTTGAGTTGTGATCAATACTGAGATACGTATACACTGGGTCGTGGATTGATTCAAAATAATATTTATCGATTTATTTCTGTACATCTAACTGTGGACAACTAGTTGTAGGTTACTAACGAGGACAGCTGACTTAATAAACTTAAAACATCAAAATATATTAAAAGTGTTGTAAATATATTTTAAACATACTTTGATATATATGTATATATTGTTATAGGTTCGTGAATCAACCAGTGGCCAAGTCTTACTTCCCGACGAAGTAAAAATCTGTGAAAGTGAGTTATAGTCCCACTTTTAAACTCTAATATTTTTGGGATGAGAATACATGCAGGTTTTATAAATGATTTACAAAATAGACACAAGTACGTGAAACTACATTCTATGGTTGAATTATCGAAATCGAATATGCCCCTTTTTATTAAGTCTGGTAATCTAAGAATTAGGGAACAGACACCCTAATTGACGCGAATCCTAAAGATAGATCTATTGGGCCTAACAAACCACATCCAAAGTACCGGATGCTTTAGTACTTCGAAATTTATATCATATCCGAAGGGTGTCCTGGAATGATGGGGATATTCTTATATATATGCATCTTGTTAATGTCGGTTACCTGGTGTTCACCATATGAATGATTTTTATCTCTATGTATGGGATGTGTATTGAAATATGAAATCTTGTGGTCTATTGTTACGATTTGATACATATAGGTTAAACCTATAACTCACCAACATTTTTGTTGACGTTTAAAGCATGTTTATTCTCAGGTGAATACTAAGAGCTTCCGCTGTTGCATACTAAAATAAGGACAAGATTTGGAGTCCATGTTTGTATGATATTATGTAAAAACTGCATTCAAGAAACTGATTTCGATGTAACATATTTGTATTGTAAACCATTATGTAATGGTCGTGTGTAAACAGGATATTTTAGATTATCATTATTTGATAATCTACGTAAAGCTTTTAAACCTTTATTTATGAAATAAAGGTTATGGTTTGTTTTAAAAATGAATGCAGTCTTTGAAAAACGTCTCATATAGAGGTCAAAACTTCGCAACGAAATCAATTAATATGGAACGTTTTTAATCAATAAGAACGAGACATTTCACAATGCCTATCTCGCTTGATGATTACATCTACAACACAAAACAATTATTGCGAGGTTAAATCATATAGACCTAAGCACTAACAATTCCCGATTCGACCCGAAGTCCTACAAGTCCCGCATAAAAGCGCATACACAATAAAGTCTAAGTCTAGGCACCTATCTCAAGTCGCCTAAATCCCTTAGACCATGCTCTGATACCACTTGAAACAACCCAACCCGTATTCCATGCGATATTTTTTTTTTTTTTAAATGATACACGTTTACGCGCCAATAAAACGATGTAAACCATTCCCCAAGTTCCATTTAAAACATACAACAATCTAAATGTTTACAAAAGGCACGAAGGCCATTAATTAAGTTTAATACAAGTTCGACCCATTAAAATGATAGTTTTAATCCAAACAACACTTCGAGTATGGTTTGGGGCTAAACTACCCAAAACGCTAGGCCAACTTCAAAAGCTTCAACAAGCAACATCAATGGACATCTAGTGCCCAACAACCCCTTTGCCCTTATTCGCACCTGCATCTAAAAAGATAAACAACGAGAGGGGTAAGCTAACGCTTAGTGAATGCAATAATTATACATGTTCATATATAACCTACTTACTTGCAATCACTTACAAAATACCTCATACGAGCTAGCAATTCGACAAACATGCAAACATCATGCATAAACTACTATCCACAATTCACAAAAACTAGCAACCAACAATAGCATATAGTTCATAATTTAATATGCTAAATACACATTCACACATCCATGGTTAACCGATCATACAAGGGAACGGTACTCGAAAGACCGCCGGAGTTCATAACATCCATTAGTGTTACTTAAACACCGCGTAATCACTAATTCCCCCGGGTGATGTCTTAAACACCGCGACTAATTCACCCTCATGACAACGTGGCGTCTTAAACACCGCGACGAATCCACACGTCAATCAAAACAATGAGTGGTGTCTTGAACACCGCGACAATACCACATGTCAATCAACAATGAGTAGTGTCTTAAACACCGCGACAATACTACTCGTTACTTAGAATGTGGTGCCTTGAACACCGCGACAATGCCACATTCATACTACACAAATAAATACATTATATACGTACACACATAATTATTCCACTCACCTTAATACAAGGATGATGATTATGCACTTCCGAACTTCAAAGCAATGTACCTAATTCATTAAGTACACATTCAATTACACAACTAGTGGAGTTAACCACAATACTTACACTTGAGCATTTAATGACCCAATTTGCATTAAATGACTCAACTACACCAAAACCGCCCATAAATGGCAATGTCTCATATTAAATCACTAAGGCTAGTGATTTAAAGTCTAATAACCTCAACTAACATAACTTAGGGTAATTTCATACCCAATTCACCCGAACTAGGTCAACATTACTCTTTTGACCCATTTTAACATTTACACATTCAAACTTAGTCAAACATGACCCATTTACAATTCCTTCAACATTAATCAAGTGTTTTAATGCTTAACAACAAATTTACACTTACTAATCTCATTTCATTTGACTAAAACTCTAGATTATGGCCATTAGGGTTTACTTTCATCGATCTAACCCAAAACCCACCCATTTAACCCTCAAATGGGTCAGACAATGTTCCACATGAACCAAACCCTAGCTTAAACTAAATAAAACTCAAATCATAGAGTTAAGACATACCAAAAACTATCAAAGTGTAGCTAGAGACGCAAGGAACAACTTTAACACTTGGGTTCGGGCAAGATTCAACCTTCTTCTTCACCAAAATAAGCTTTCTCACTCTTAAAACTTCACTCTCTCTCTAGATTTGTTTTTAATTAAATGGAAAAGAAATAAATGAAGAGGAGATGAGGTTGAACCAGCCATAAAGTCTCAAAAACCGGCCATGGGTGAAAAGACCTAAACACCCCTAAAAGATTCCAATTAAAAAGGATAAAATTGTCAAACAGCGACATTTGTCGCGTTTCGCGACACAGTGTCACGTCTCGCGATAACCAAACGCGATAAACACAATTCAAACGCGATAACCTTGACATAACTGGGGTTCTAAAGCTGTCGCGTCCCAGCCCACTTTGTCGTGTATCGCGACACACCAGGACGCGATGAGACACCTTCAGACGCGACAGAAGGCCTGATCAAACCATTTTCCAATATTTTCAATATTTGAACCATACAAACTTGAACATAGCTACAATATTAAACGTACACGGAGTTAGATGCGCACCTTAAGTCATATTCGGGGGAAACGGGATGTTACAAATTCGTCGAAATTTAAAGGCTTGAACCACCAACCCTCCCACCATGCGATCGCATGGGTTTGGTGTGGTTAGGCCATGCGATCACATGGCATACTCATACAGCTGGTATCCATTTCGTTGAAGGCTGCCGACACACTCAAACTTATTACATTTGGTTAACATAAATAATATTAATTAATATATAATATATTAAATCTTTAGAATTAATTAAATATTATATTATATTTACGTGCGTAGTAAAAATGTAATTTTTGTTCAAATGACTCGTACGTTGTCACTCGACTCATGTACCACTTTCGGTTTTTCGAACGCACTTTCGTACGTTTAGAAAACTAGCCTTTTACGTAACGCGATGTGTACCCTTATTAATAATTTGACTTACTCATCATTAAATTACCTTAAAAAATGTAACTTATAAAATTGAGCGTTGTGGTCATTTGCTTCTATAAATCAGTGACTCGTTGTTTATCAAAATATATTATTTTAAATCAGGACGTTTTATGACTAAGTTATATATATTTATATTCTCATTTCAAAATATAAATTTGGGACAATATATAATATATAGTTTTTCAAAACTAATAATCTAAATTTATATATCTTGAAATCGTTTAAATAATAAGAAATATTATTTCGTAACATTTGTATTTTTAAAGTTCAAAATTGATATACTTTATTTATATAAAAATGTTTACAAAGACATTTTAATATTCCAATTACTTTATATTCCAAATCATTTTATTACAAAGGTTATAATAGTAGAAGTTGTTATGTCATAAGACGTTCTTAAAAAGTCTATTATATCGAGAAGACGTTTTCGTTTATGAACGTAAAATCATATATGAATCATACCAGGTTTCAAGGTTTTAACTTCTAGTTTAATCATGACTCGTAGGATTAAGTCTAAAGAAAAATCAAACGTAAGGAATCATCTTAATGTAAAATGTCGATCTTATTTAACTTGTCAATATCTATTTTCTAATTTACCTATATTCCCTAATTTCACTTTCACAATACATAATATGTAGGTTAATTAATTTTATCTTATCAAAGTCACGGGGCAATTATTGTAGGGCATGTATTGGAATTTAACAGGAATTTCTACCAACCTGGCTAGCTCTTGTTACTTGCCACTTTGTTCTTACTCGAAGATCACTTTACCATTTATTCCGAATATCGTTAAAAAGAAAAGGTTTCCTAATTCAAAGTGGACCTCTCAACAGAGACTCGTAATCATACAATGTATATGATAAATCATTCATTTGATATTATCTTCTAATTCCACCGATAATATATTTTGAAACAAATACGTTCACGTAAAGTATTATACATCTAATATTTTGTTAACGTTTTCAAATTGTAATATATATACATATACATACATTTACATATTCATATTCAATTATATAATGGTTCGTGAATCGTCGAAGTTTGGTCTAGGTTAAATGAATGTATGAACATCGTTTAAAATTCTTGAGATTTATCTTAACAAATTTTGCTTATCGTGTCTGAAACATATAAAGATTAAAGTTTAAATTTGGTCAGAAATTTCCGGGTTGTCACAAACGTTTGGGCTTTTGAATCAACCAAACGGAGTCCGTACAAAGGATATATGATTAAAATGGTGAACACTTGCAAAACTTAAGAGTTGTCACCATTTTGATCAAATCTCCTTCATACATATTCGGGTTTAGTTGATTTAAAAGCTCAAACGCATGTAACTCAAACAACTACAAATTTCTATTTTATGGTTACATTAAGTTCAGACCCCTCATCCGGGAGACCTTATATTTTCCAAGATATTACCCACACTAAAAACTTAGATTGTACGCTAAAATAATTTAATATTCTTGATAAACATGTCATACTCAGTACTGTTATAAAATTTTCAAGCTTTGTATTTAGTATATATATAATTTATAGTTATAATTCATAATACATTATATATGTAATCAAATTTAACTCGAGTTGAATTCGAGGTTGTATAATATTTAACGGGTTAATTTTTTAATGTGTTTGACACGACAAATTTTACACTAGGCGGATAAATTGTATTCGAGTCTCGACTCGACTCGTTTAAACCTACGATATCTAATGATACGCCCAAGGATCGGTATCAAATAATCTTAAATTTTATGAGAAGTTTACCTATTTTATAAAGCATCTGGCACCGACAAGGATCATATATGGAGCCGGCACCGGTAGAAGGAGAACGCGTTTAGAAGAAACGTTACAAGGGGACTTGTAGACAAAAGGACCAGCACTGTGAGCAGAATGTAGGATAGAAGAATTCCGGATATAACATATGTAAAGCATGTCAGATATATGGAAAGTATCCGGATAGAAGATGTTGCGAAGAAACACTTGAACAAGAATCTATGTTGTGCCTACACGTAAGCCCTTTAACTTGGGCTGATTGTGTGCGCTATCAGGTAGCCTGCACACATGCACCAAAATTATCTAGGAAGTGCCACACGAGAGGAGCGTATGTGCCACGTCAGCCCATAAAGTAAGAAAAACTTGTTACGCTAGTTTGTTACACTAAAAAATGGCACGTGTGCCACATCAGCTATCTGCATAACAAGATTTTCAACCTATAAAATACACCCCATGGGTCATTCATTTGCAACAACTTTGATACCGTAAACTTACTATGTCAAAATTACATCAGTTTATTTATATTCCGACCGAATTCCGATCACCATTGGAATTCGATTATCTTAGATATTAACGACTCAATGTTATTGAGTAAGTTAATTCGATTGATTGTTTACGTTCTCAAAAATCTAAGTTCTTATCGAATTAGCACAATTGCCGAAGTTAAAACAATGAATCAATTCTCTTTCTAATTTAAGATTTAGCACTCAAACCTATAACTACCTTATAAAAACTTTGGTTATTTGACCGAGCCGTATGAGTCATAGGCTCATAGCAAGCCGACTTCTTTATACCAAACCAGCCCCTACCCCTCAAGGGTTTTGGTTTACCAAATT
This sequence comes from Rutidosis leptorrhynchoides, assembly GCF_046630445.1. Taxonomy (NCBI): domain Eukaryota; kingdom Viridiplantae; phylum Streptophyta; class Magnoliopsida; order Asterales; family Asteraceae; genus Rutidosis; species Rutidosis leptorrhynchoides. Next base: position 29,870,064 of record NC_092342.1, read on the forward strand.
CACTGAACAAACAAACCTTACAAACATCAATGGCCGCAATTATCACCATACAATAACAATAAACCATTACACTACTCACTCAATTACTCATACATTTCAATTAATTCACAATCAATCGACTATAATCGACGTTAATAACAACTCATAATGGCAACTTTTATTCAACCGCCGCCTACATCACCGCCTCCGGCGACGGAGGCTGTCAAGCCGGAAAAAGTTGATTACTTGAACTTACCGTGTCCAATTCCGTACGAAGAGATCCATCGTGAAGCTATGAGTTAGTATCTTTCATTGGTCTTAAACCCTAGCTTGCTAGCTCATGTACTTATTTATGATTTTTGTTAATTGATTGTGAAATGTAGGTGATTAAAAAAATGTGACAGCTTGAAATTGTTGTGTATATATGAATGTAGACATATAGTACTGATAAACCCTAATTTTTTACCCTAGCTAGTAGCTAAATTGATAGGCTGCATTTAATTGTTATGTCAATGGAAATAATTTGAAGTTACTTTGGTGAGTATTAGCTGTGTATTTTGTATGATATGATATAGTGATTTCACTATAAATTGGTAATTATTTATTTAATTTTCATTTTTTTAGAAAGTTTTAATAGGAAAATAAATGCGAAAATCAAGTATGGTGCAAGTTATATAACGGATAGAAAATGTTAGGCTTATCGTCATCTGTGTAATAAATGGTAATTGAAGGCGAGGCTTGATTGAGAGTAAACGTGCTCATCAATAGAAATAGATCAATAAGTTAGACTGCTCATATTAAGATTTGAGTATGCGGAGATTAGGGGTGTAAACGAGCCGAGTCAAGCTCGACTTGACTCAAGCTCGGCTCGTTTAGAATTTGCTGAGCTCCAGTTCGAGCTCGGCTCGGTTCGAGCCTAGCATATAAAGCACGAGCTTGCTCATCTGAATTTAAGGAAGCTCGAGCTGTACTCGTCTATTCCATAATATTATTATTTAGTTATTATTTTATCTAAATTCGATATTAATTTTATTTATTGCAAACTTTTTAACCATATATAATATGATTTACTTATTATATTTTATAAAAGATAATAACTATTATGCAACATAGTATTATTAGACAAAAATATTAATTAATCATGTATGTAAATGAAAAGATCGTTTAGGCTCTTGCGAGCTTGCTCGAGCTCGATATAAGAAGCTCAAACTCGTTTAGTTATCGATTCTTAAAATAATCTCGAGCTCGTTTAAGCTCAATTCGCGAGTAGCTCGGCTCATTTACACTACTAGCGGAGATGGAACATTTGTTTATATCTTTGTACAATGTCACGCGTGTTTGAATGAAGATGGAGAAATGTTCCAATTCTGAATATCTCATTTATATGGCATGTGTGCTTGGATCTCAAGATCGAGAAATGATCAAACATCAGTATCATTGTGTCATGTCATATACTCATATGTAATGGGATTTGAAGATTAAAAAACGAACAAATAGTTATCTTACATGTTAATTATCTCTTATATTGAACACACACGATGTCTAAATCCTATCAAGAGTCGGATATGATTTTTATTATTTGCTATGGAATTGCATATGAAGATAAGAAATGACTAATTGTATATATAGTTGTGCTATTCCATATGTGATTGAATCTGAAGATGAAGAAACATCCAAATCTTATATGTTAATTGTTTCTTGTATGAAACATACTTTATTTCTATGCAGTGTCATTAAAGCCTGAGCACTTTGAAGGTATGCGTGTTGATTTTACGAAAGGTCTGAATCAAAGATTCTCACTAAGTCATAGGTAAACCAGCTACCACATTTAACTTGTTTCTGAGTTGGTATGAATTAATCTATGTTTTTGTTTTAATGGTTTGTGAATTTGACCTACCAGTATTGTTATGGGACCCACGGAAGTTCCTTCACAATCTCCTGAAACAATTAAAATTCCTACCGCAAACTATGAGTTTGGTGCTAACTTTATAGACCCAAAGGTAGTTTATTCAAAGTTTCTACCTTTATAATCATTCTGTTGTATATGGCTATAGTAGTCTCACTTTTATAGTTTTTGGGTTTTCTAAGTTGATGCTTTTTGGGAGAATCTTGACTGATGGGCGGCTAAGTGCTCGAGTGAAATGTGACTTGTCTGAAAATCTTACCATGAAAGCCAATGCTCAGGTAAAATGAACGAATCATGTGTTATATTCAATATTCATATTTTTTGAATATAAAATGTGTCATTAATCCAGTTTTATCATGTTATCAGCTTACAAACGAGCCTCACATGTCACATGGAATGTTCAACTTTGACTATAAGGTGATTTTATTCTTTTTGTTTGGCACTTTTTGTGTGTACGTGTCCCCTTTTTGGTGTATCTTATGACATTTTGAATTGAGCTAATGTGTCGTTTGGTTTGTTTTTGTGCAACTACTAACACTGTTATCGGAATAATTTATTCGTGATCCAGGGTACAGATTACAGGGCTCAGTTCCAACTTGGAAATGGTGGCCTGCTTGGGGCAAATTATATCCAGGTACCCATTCTATTATGGTTAAAATGTAATTAGCAATAAGTTAAGGTGTAATTAGCATTTACTGATTGGGTATATTCTTGTTGCAGAGTGTGACACCTAACCTGTCCTTAGGTGGCGAAGTCTTCTGGGCGGGTCAGCATCGGAAATCGGGTCTTGGTTATGCTGCGCGATACAGCACAGATAAATGGGTATTTTGTCTGTTACATATTATTATAAGTATTGTCATGCCATTCTATTTTATTGTGCATTTGCTGAATATTATTAACACTATTAAGCTTAATTATGCTATAATCATTTTTACAGGTTGCTTCAGGACAAGCTGCTAGTACTGGATTGGTGGCTTTAAGTTATGTGCAAAAAGTGTCTGAAAAGGTGACCAATTTAAAGTTATCTATTGTTGTTTGTTATTTAACTATATTTCACTGGGCCCACCAGCTTGATGTACGATTCTTATTTTTATCGGCGTAGGTCTCTTTGGCAACAGATATGATGTACAATTACATGTCAAGAGATGTAACTGCTAGCTTTGGGTATGATTATATACTCCGTCAGGTAATATAACAACTTCTTCCTTTATAATCACAATAGCAGGTGGCGTTTTGATAATTTAATCATGAATGGGTAGATTAAAGTTATGTTTTATGTTTAACTGGTCGAAGAAGTAATGAAAAATAGCTATAAAGATTCAAACTTTATCGTGAGCGCATAAACCTCCCATATAGTATATATGAACTTACCAAATTTGTTTATCCATTAACCCGTTTTCATATTGACAGTGTCGTCTAAGAGGAAAGATGGATTCAAATGGCTGTGTGTCTGCTTTTCTCGAAGAAAGGCTAAATATGGGTCTAAATTTCATTCTGTCAGCCGAGGTTAGTACATTTTTTTAGTCATTTACAAATCTTTAAACAGGAAGTTGAATATAAACCCTGTCTCTAAATGTTCACCATAAAGTGTATTAGCTTCTCGTATCATGTTTAATGTTTAATATTTGCTGAATGCACCATCGGAAATAATTGGGCAACATTAAGTAACCTTTTTAATGTGCTACTATTCTCTGGTCTTTAATAACATTTTATAATACGGGTGATGTCATGCAGATAGACCACAGGAAGAAAGACTACAAGTTTGGGTTTGGGTTGACAGTTGGAGAATAAATATAAAAAAAAGTCCCTGAATGCGAAATCTAGGATTTAAACTTATTTCAAGTGACAGTTTATGATACCAGGTATGATTTTTTTATGATGATCGACCAAGATAAAAGAGACAGTTTTGTTCTTGTTTATTAATGAGCATTATTTATGGCCGCAATTCCAGCTGCATAGACGGTTTACAAGCATAATTTGTAATTGTCAAATTTTGCAGCTTGAATATGTAATTCATTCGAACTCTTATGAAGAAGCTGATTTAGAAATGCATCGAAATGCAAATTTTAGTACATTTCTTTCGGCAAACATTATTGATGTTTTATTAAAAAATAAATAAATCATACTTATGAACTTGCGTATGCTATGGGTTGTGCGGAGTCAAAGTAAGAAATTTTTGTGTGGGTTTGGTCATCAAAAGTAACCTTAGAATTTTGATAGCCCAAAAATAAATAAAAAAATAAAAAATTATGTAGCTAAAAGCAGTGTTGCAAAAGTCGGCCGACACGTCATTTTTTAGGCATGGCCGATGCGTCGTTGCTAAAAAGTCGGTCAAAGGCAAAAAGTCGGAAATGTCTGAAAAAGTCGGTCAAATTCGGAAAAAGTCGGTCAAACTTTTTTTTTTTTGTAATTATGTTAATGATTGTTAATTGTTCATGTTTATGGTAAACATAGTTTATATTTAAGATTCAATCTATATAATATTATATATATAAATATAGTGGTAGGATCAAGGGGGAAGTAAACAATCGGGTGAAGCAAAAACTTTTTTTTTTCTTTTCGTTTTTTGAAAAAGCTTTGTTCACGAACATTATAGATTGGATGAAAATATGAACATTTAATAAAGACACTTTGTGATAAATATTTTTATATTGGCGGGAAAACGCTCGAAGAAGTAATATATAACAATTATCGTGTTTTTCGAGCGTATGTTGAGGTTTTAGATATTAGGGTTTATAGGGTTTAGATATTATGGTTTAGAAATTTAGGGTTTAGGGTTTAGATTTAGGATTTAGATTGAGTTTTTAACACGAACGGTTTAGGGTTTAGGGTCTGGTGTTTTGGGTTTATTCCCGGGCTAAATTTTACTTCACAAAACATGAAGAAAAAAAACGTTCACATTCTTCACGAACAATATTATCTTGAATGTTATCTTTGTCGATCGTTTTCCCGCCTAAATAATAACATTCATCACGAAGTGTCTCTTCTAAATATTCATATTTTCGTGTGATCTTGATGCCGGAAAAAAAAATTCAAAAAAAAAAAACGAAAAAAAATAAAATTTGCTTCCCCCCGCTTCCCTCCGATTGGTTACTTCCCCATTGATCCTGCCCCTATATATATATATATATATATATATATATATATATATATATATATATATATATATATATAATAAAAATATTTTAAAAATTCAACGTTAGTCAACGCACGTTGCGTCCGACGCGTGTCAACGTCATCCAAATATTTTAAAAATTCAACGTTAATCAACGCCCGTTGCGTCCAACGTTAGTCAACGTCATCCAAATAATTTATACGGGGTATATTATATTATGGGTGAGGATCCAGAGAGAACCAAGGGTAGGAGAGAACTCATAGAACGAACACATATTGAATTTCGATCTGCAGACTTACCTTCAATCTGTTTCCAAATTGAACTTCGATCTGTAAGCAGATTGAACTTCGATCTGCAGCAAACTGAACTTACAGATTAAAAAAAAAAAAAAAACGTTTTTGTACACAAATTGGGTTCAATCTGTACATAGATTGAGCTCAATAGATTGAACCCAATCTGTTGCAGATTGAACACAAACAGATTTTGAGCTCAATCTCGCGTCGCGGCTATTGCTCATCGCGTCGCGACTGTTGCTCATTGCGTCGCGACTTAGTACATAATTCGAATTCGAAGTCTGTATGGATTGAGTTCCCTGGGTTCTCTCCCACCCCTAATTCTCTCTGGATCCCTTCAAATTATATTATATTATATCTATATTAATATTACAGAGAAATATTTTAACGTATTTTTTTTACGTTTCAACGTATTGTTGCTTACCTAACGCAGTTATTTATATAGTTGACGTCATATAGTTGAGTGTGGCTAAAATTACCACCACCTGGGCACCTGTAATAAAAGCTACTAAAAATTTACAAGTTAAAACGTAATAATAGAAATATAATACTACGTATTTGTTCTCACATTTAAATATCCTTTCTCCAAGTCCACCTAATATTTGTTCTTCAGTATTATCGCGTCATAAAGGTATACAGTGATAAATATAAAAATTTAGTATAAATATAAATATAAATATAAATATAAATAAATATAAATATAAATATAAATAATAAATATAGTAAACAAAATAGTGAATAATTGATCACTGAAGGCGACCTTTTCAATTGAAGAGTCAATTGCTAAGATGGAGACATTTGTGACGACAAATCAACCTCTATATGCCCATCACTTTCCGTTTATTTTTGTTATATTATCCGGGTATCGTGACGGTGTATTTCGGTGTTCATTTCAGTCTCTACAAAAAACTTTGAAATTGGTAAAAAATTTAAAGTGGATGTGTGGTTCTGTGTTCATTCAAAGTAAAATTATGATGTGGAATAGTAAGAAAATGAATTGAGTAAAAAAAATAAGAGCACTTGGTGTCTGTCGTCGGTTTCACCGTCCCCCACCACCGACGTCGACAATTCCGGCTTCGATAGACACCGGTGAAGCGTCGATTCCGGCGTCGGTCTTCAATGTCGAGCCATCGACGTTGCCTTTTTCGACCGTTGGACCTTTTTGTGTTTGAATTTTTCTTTCATTTTTCTTTTTGTTAATTTTGTTATTCTTAATTTGATTTTTTTGTTGTTGCAGGTTGGAAGTTGCACGTTAATGAAGAAGAAGGAGATAGGGTTTCTTAAATTGGGTTTATTTTGTTTTTTATTTAGTTAACCTATTTATTTTGAGCTAAACAATTTTTAATTTAATGTTTTTATTATAAATCTTTTACATAATTAATTATTGATGAAAAGTGTTTAAATATTTATTAATATAAAGTTTTTTCTTTTTCACAATTAATAAAAAATAAATAAATTAATAATAAAAGGTATTATAAAAAATAAATTATAAAATATGAAAATGGACACGGACATAGATATTGAAATTGACACTGTGGACACATCCACTCATGTCACAGTCAATTAATTTCGAGGTCCATTTAGACATCGAAAAGAACCCTGAAAATGAACTACGGACACCTTGTATTCTAAGAAAAAATGAACACCTTTATTCACAATTTTCATTTTTAGACACTGAAAACTCGACACTGAGGCAGTGTCCTGAGAAAGGCATTTCTGGTGTCCATTTTTTAAAACACTAAAAATGGATAGACGACATCTGGTGATCTTAAAATATGGTGCTACTAACTAATGCCTATCTTTGGAAAAGTATCCATAAATAAATTAAGTGTTATAATAATAATAATAATATAGATATGGATAGTCAATTTTGGTGTATACATATAGTCAATTTTGGTACACAAAGTATGTATTTTTATATTGAGATTTTAGGCTATAAATACTCATGAATGCAAGCATTAAACTTGCACCATTTCTCACACTTACAAAGTGTTTCTCTCTTTCTCTCCATTATCATCTTTGTTCTTACACTTCATTATTAGTATTCTAAATCAAGAATCAAATCACTAAAGGTAGTTATAAGCCTACTGAATTATAACATCAAGAATCAAACCACTAAAGGTAGTTATAAGCCTACTGAATTATAACATCAAGAATCAAACCACTAAAGGTAGTTATAAGCCTACTGAATTATAACACGTTATCAGCACGATAATCTTAATACTAAATATGGTTGGCTCTGCCACCAAAATGATATATGGTCGGTTATACCACCAAAATGATATATGGTCGGTTATACCACCAGAATGATATAGGTCGGTTATACCACCTGAAAAAATATATGGTCGACACTGTCGCCAAATTTTCATTTATGTTTACTAATATTTATATTTTTGTTATATAACATTTATTTATGATTGCTTACACATGGTCGACACTGTCACCTACTTATCATTTATGTTATATTAAATTTATGTTTAATGTTTATATACTTATGAATATAAATTGACTCTAATTTATCATGATGTTTGTTTTAATTTTTGATAATAGAAAATGTCGAATCTGGAAAAGCTTAAATTTACTCCTTTAGAATCAACTGGAAACAACTACATGCCATGGGTTATAAAAGTAAAAATGCATCTTAAATCAATGGGCATTCTTGAAACCATAAATGAAAACAACACTTGTTCTGAAAAAGAACAAGCTACGGCATGTTGCTTTATTCATCAACATATTGATGAATGCTTACAAAATAATTATGTGACTGTAGAAGATCCCCATGTTTTATGGGAAGGTCTCAAAAGCAGATTCAATAATCAAAGAGAAATTTTACTTCCAGCTGCAATGGAACAATGGAGAACATTAAGGTTCCAAGACTTTAAGAAAGTAAATGAATACAGCTCAGCTCTGTATAATACATGTTCACAACTTAAATTCTGTGGACATGAAATTAGTGATGCAGACATGATGGAGAAAACTTTCTCCACAATGAATGCTGCAAACATCACAGTGCAAAGAAATTTGAGAATGCTAAAGTTCAAAACATATCCTGAACTTAATTCATATCTCTTAGTTGCAGAGCAAAATGATGAGCTATTAATGAAAAATCAGCAATCCCGTCCTACTGGTACACTTGCAATCCCTGAAGCAAATACTGCAAATAATTATAAACAGGGACAAGGACGCGGGCAAGGTCGTGGTTATAATAACCATCACCATCATCATGCCAAAAGCCATAACTATGGTAGAAACCATCCTTATGGTAATGGTAATGGGCGTGGACGTGGTCGTGGTCGTGGCCGTGGTGGTCAAAGAAATAGTAATCCACGAAAATATAACCACAAAACAAGCCCATTAAACAAGATGTTGAAGAAAATTCTTCTAAAAATTCTGAAGAATCTTGCTACAGATGTGGTAGAATGGGCCACTGGGCTAATACTTGCCGAACATCTAAACATCTTGTTAAGATGTATCAGGATTCGCTGAAAGGTAAAGAAAAGGAAGTAAATTTTGTGGATAATATTGATCCAACAGTCACTGAGAAACCATCTGATTTATATGAAGATTTCTTGAATGTTTAAGTTGTGTGTCTTTTGAAAAATAAACGATTTAATATCGTCTGTCTTTGTCATTATGTTTGCTAAATGTTTCAGTACTATCTATTTGCGTTTAAAATATTGTGTAATATTAATGTACTCACTATTTATTTCTTATATATGAAGTTCAATATGAATTTTGCTGGAATACAACATCAATCAAGTGGTGGAGATCTCTGTATAGCAGACAGTGGAACTACACACACTATACTTAAATCCGAGAAATATTTTATTGATCTAAAATCAACGGAAGGAACTATACATACAATATCAGGACCTGCTAACTTGATAAAAGGGATAGGAAAGGCAAATTTCATACTACCAAATGGTACAAAATTTTTAATAAATGATGCCTTATTTTCTCCCAAGTCAAGCAGAAATTTATTGAGTTTCTCCGACATATACCTTAACGGGTATGATTATCAGTCAGTGACAACAGAAAATGAGAAATATTTAAGTATCACTGACAAGAGTCATGTGGTTGAAAAACTGCCAAGACTTAGTTCTGGATTACATTATACACATATAAATGTACCAGAAATACATATGGTAGTTAACGAAAAATATATTGATCCTGGTGTATTCAGTTTATGGCATAACAGATTAGGCCATCCAGGATCAACAATGATGAAAAGGATTATTGAATGTACTCATGGAAATCCACTAAAGGATAGAAAAATCCATCATGATACAATGGTTCCATGTACATCTTGCTCTCTTGGAAAATTGATAACTAGACCCTCACCACTTAAGGTTGAGAAAGAATCACCAATGTTTCTTGAAAGAATTCAAGGTGATATATGTGGACCAATTCATCCACCATGTGGACCATTTAGATATTTCATGGTTCTAATAGACGCATCTAGCAGATGGTCTCATGTTTGTCTGTTATCAAGCCGTAATGTGGCATTTGCAAAATTTCTTGCCCAAATTATTAAATTGAGAGCTCATTTTCCTGATTACACCATTAAAAGGGTGAGACTTGATAATGCTGGTGAATTTACATTTCAAGCATTTAATGACTATTGCATGTCTATAGGAATTGTTGTTGAACATTCTGTTGCTCATGTGCATACACAAAATGGTTTAGCCGAGTCATTGATTAAACGTTTACAGTTAATCGCTAGACCATTGATAATGAGAACAAAACTCCCTGTATCTATATGGGGTCATGCAATTTTACATGCTGCTGCATTGATTCGCATCAGACCAAGTGCAAGTCATAAATATTCCCCCCTACAACTTGCTTTTGGTCAAGAGCCAAATATTTCCCATCTTAGAACATTTGGTTGTGCAGTGTATGTTCCAATTGCGACACCACAACGTACAAAAATGGGTCCTCAAAGGAGGTTGGGAATATATGTTGGATATGAAACATCTTCAATATTAAGGTATATTGAACCTATGACAGGTGACGTTTTTACAGCACGTTTTGCTGATTGTCATTTTAATGAAACATTGTTCCCTAGATTAGGGGGAGAAATGAAAAATAAAGAAAATGATGTTTCATGGTGTGAACCTCAATTAAAGTATCTTGATCCTCGCACAAAAGAATGCGAGACAGAAGTTCAAAAGATAATGCATATACAAGAACTTGCAAATCAATTGCCTGATGCATTTACAGATACAAAAACGGTGACAAAATCATATATACCAGCAGTAAATACTCCAGCTCGAATTGAAATTCCAAAAGCTGGCAATAACGTCACTCATGAATCTTTGCCACGTCAGAAACGTGGAAGACCAATCGGTTCAAAGGATAAAAATCCTCGAAAAAGAAAATCAGCTGATAATGAAGTAAAAGAAAGTGTTCAAGAAGAACCACAAATCAGTACTCCTACTGCAGAGGAGATTGATGATGTCAATACAGAAATTGCAATCAATTATGCATATTCAAAAATATTATGGAACCGAAATGAAATGAAAAATCTTGATGAGAAATTTTCATTTAATGTTGCATATGACATCATGAATAATGATGATGATCCAGAACCAACATCTATGGTTGAATGTCAAAATAGACATGATTGGGCTCAATGGAAAGAAGCAATACGAGCTGAATTAGAATCACTCAATAAAAGAAAAGTTTTCGGATCCATCATTCTCACTCCTAAAGATGTGAAACCTGTAGGATACAGATGGATTTTTGTCCGAAAAAGAAATGAGAAAAATGAAGTTACAAGGTATAAAGCTAGACTTGTAGCTCAAGGTTTTTCTCAAAGACCGGGAATTGATTATGAAGAAACTTATTCTCCTGTTATGGATGCAATTACTTTTAGGTACTTAATCAGTCTGGCAGTTTCTAAAAATTTAGAAATGCATCTCATGGATGTTGTCACTGCTTATCTATATGGATCACTTGATAGTGATATATATATGAAGATACCTGAAGGATTTAAGGTACCAGAAGCATCAAATGCAAAACCCAAAGAAATGTATTCGATTAAATTACAAAGATCTTTATATGGGTTAAAACAATCGGGACGTATGTGGTATAACCGATTAAGTGATTACTTGATAAGCAAAGGGTATACAAATAATCTTACTTGCCCTTGTGTTTTCATTAAGAAAACAACATCCGGATATGTGATCATAGCTGTTTATGTTGATGATCTTAACATCATAGGTACAAATAAAGAGATCCATGAAGCCATTCAACTTCTAAAGAAAGAATTTGAAATGAAAGATCTCGGAAAAACCAAGTATTGCCTTGGTTTACAAATTGAGCATATGCCTAATGGTTTACTTGTACATCAAACAACATATACTGAAAAGATTTTGAAACGTTTCAATATGGACAAGGCAAAACCATTAAGTACTCCTATGGTTGTTAGATCACTCAATGTTGAAGCTGATCCATTTCGTCCATGTGAAGATCAAGAAGACATTCTTGGACCAGAAGTACCATATCTTAGTGCAATTGGAGCTCTTATGTATCTTACAAATTGTACAAGACCTGACATTTCTTTTGCAGTTAATTTGTTGGCAAGGTTCAGCTCTGCTCCTACCAAAAGACACTGGAATGGGATCAAACACATATTTCGATACCTTCGAGGAACTACTGATTTAGGATTATTTTATTCTAACGAATCAAAACAAGATTTGGTTGGTTATGCAGATGCAGGTTATTTATCTGATCCACATAAAGCTAAATCTCAAACTGGATATGTATTCCTAAATGGAGGTACTGCAATATCATGGCGTTCTCAAAAACAAACACTTGTTGCTACATCGTCAAATCATGCCGAAGTGATTGCATTACATGAAGCTACTCGAGAATGTTTTTGGTTGAGATCAATGACACAACTCATTACTGATTCTTGTGGACTAGAACGCGATAAAAGTCCAACAACTATCTATGAAGATAATGCAGCTTGCATAGCACAGATGAAAGAAGGGTATATCAAAAGTGACCGAACAAAACACATACCACCTAGATTCTTCTCATACACTCAAAATCTCATTAAGGACAACCAGATTGAAATGAGATATGTGCAATCTAGCAAAAACTCTGCTGATCTTTTCACGAAAGCACTTCCAACTGCTATTTTCAGAACACACGTTCATAACATTGGCATGAGACATGTTCAAAAGATGTAACAGCTGAAGCGATGTCTACTTGAGGGGGAGTCAACTCCATGCTGCACTCTTTTTCCCTTAGCTAAAGTTTTTTCCCACTGGGTTTTCTTTAGCAAGGTTTTTAACGAGGCAGTAATTTATAGTTGATCTTCAACAAAATAAAATTGCTATCCAAGGGGGAGTGTTATAATAATAATAATAATATAGATATGGATAGTCAATTTTGGTGTATACATATAGTCAATTTTGGTACACAAAGTATGTATTTTTATATTGAGATTTTAGGCTATAAATACTCATGAATGCAAGCATTAAACTTGCACCATTTCTCACACTTACAAAGTGTTTCTCTCTTTCTCTCCATTATCATCTTTGTTCTTACACTTCATTATTAGTATTCTAAATCAAGAATCAAATCACTAAAGGTAGTTATAAGCCTACTGAATTATAACATCAAGAATCAAACCACTAAAGGTAGTTATAAGCCTACTGAATTATAACATCAAGAATCAAACCACTAAAGGTAGTTATAAGCCTACTGAATTATAACATTAAGTACTCCAATTAATTTACCCTTTTTACGTTTCCAGATTCATACTACATCTATATCCAAGGGCGGAGGCACTTGTAAATTTATGGGGTCAAGTGACCCCACTCAAATTTTGGTTAGATATATAATATATATGTTATGAATGTAATGATATGTCATGCTAGGTGAGTGGTTGAGATCTAAGTGAATGAATGCAAACTCCGAAGTTCGAGACTTTTTCAAATTTTAGACTGCTACATAAATGGATACTGTTATAATTTAGGAGTTTATAATTACTTTTAGTGACTTCATTATTGACTATAGACTACTAATATTTAGAGAAGAAAGGAATATGAAATATTTATTGAAGTAATTCATATGTATCCTTACAACCCAATTGCTTATTTATACTACTGGATGAAATATTTATTGAAGTAATTTATTAAGAGAACAACTAGTACTGTTTCATTAAAAACCTTGCTAAAGAAAAATTCAGTGGAATAAAAATTTTAGCCAAGGGAAAAAGAGTGCAGTATAAGGTTGACTCCCCTTCAAGTAGACATCGTTGAGTCGTCACATCTTTTGAACTTGACTCATGCCAATATTGTGAACGTGTGTTCTGAAAATAGCAGTTGACAGTGCTTTGGTATAAAGATCAGCAGAGTTGTTGATTGAACGTATCTCAGTTGACAGTGCTTTGGTATAAGGTTGACTCCCCTTCAAGTAGACATCGTTGAGTCGTCACATCTTTTGAACTTGACTCATGCCAATATTGTGAACGTGTGTTCTGAAAATAGCAGTTGACAGTGCTTTGGTATAAAGATCAGCAGAGTTGTTGATTGAACGTATCTCATTTCAATCTGGTTGGCCTTTATGAGATCTTGAGTATATGAGAAGAATCTGATGTTTTCATCTGAAACTGTATCATCTAAATCTTTTATGTACAAGTTTAGCCTGTGTGATTTGTCTACAGTCTCCTTCATGGTTAGTTGAACGTTGTTTAAATTCATATTCCCTTTCAGTCTTTTTCTAAGCTTTACCTACATACCGTTCTTTCCCATCAAACTTATGACCGCTAAGACCGTCTATGGCTTTAGCATCTTGTCTGCATTTATGTTTTGTTCTGTCACTTTTGATACTCTTCTTTCATTTGTACTATGCAAGCTGCATTATCTTCATACATAATTGTTAGACTTTTATCGCGTTCTAGTCGACAAGAATCAGTAATGAGTTGTGTCATTGATCTCGACCAAAAAACATTCCCGAGTAGCTTCATGTAATGCAATCACTTCAGCATAATTTGATGATGTTGCAACAAGTGTTTGTTTTTTAGAACGCCATGATATTGCAGTACCTTCATTTAGGAATACATATCCATTTTGAGATTTAGCTTTATGTAGATCAGATAAATAACCTGCATCTGCATAACCAACCAAATCTTGTTTTGATTTGTTAGAATAAAATAATCCTAAATCAGTAGTTCCTCGAAGGTATCGAAATGTGCGTTTGATCCCATCCCAGTGTCTTTTGGTAGGAGCTGAGCTGAACCTTGCCAACAAATTAACTGCAAAAGAAATGTTAGGTCCTGTACAATTTGTAAGATACATAAGAGCTCCAATTTCACTAAGATATGGTACTTCTGGTCCCAGGATATTTTCATGATCTTCACATGAACGAAATGGATCAGCTTCAACATTGAGTGATCTAACAACCATATGAGTACTTAATGGTTTTTCCTTGTCCATATTGAAACGTTTCAAAATCTTTTCAGTATATGCTGTTTGATGTACAAGTAAACCATCAGGCATATGCTCAATTTGTAAACCAAGGCAATACTTGGTTTTTTCGAGATCTTTTATTTTAATTTCTTTATTTAGAAGTTGAATGGTTTATGGATCTCTTTATTTGTCCTTATGATGTTAAGATCATCAACATAAACAAATATGATTACATATCCGATTGTTGTTTTCTTAATGAAAACAGAGGCGGAGCCACACACATAAGAGTGTGGGCACGTGACACCAACGAATTATCCATGACTTCACACACAAAAAGCCCATCTAATGTAAAAAAATGGGGATATTTTGGAGGTGACCCCATCAACTATATTTGGGCCCACATATGATTATAATATACTCCATATGAAAATTGATCTAAATGTAACTTCTGAGTATGCGTCGGTTTCAATTGATATCAAATATTTGAAAGTATCGATAATAAGTTTTAAACCCCATTAAAGGAATCTCCCATTATAACAAGTTATATATTGATAATAAATTGATTATTAACTAATTTAAATAATTGACTACTCATAAAGTTGATTATCTTTGAGGGGCGAGGGCGATGTTTTTTTTTTTTTTTACTTTTAGCGAGCATGTGAGTGTGTTTTTAGTATTTACATAATCAGGTGAATGATGAATTTTTAAACGGTTGTCTTCTGGTGCTATAGAAAGAGAAACACTTGTTAGTGTAAATGAAACAATTATGGATGGTTATTTGCAAATGAAAGATCGTAGGAGACATTTATGTTGGACAATAATTTGAGTTTTTTTTTTATAGTTAGATATCGTTTGGATGTTAAATTTTATGACTCGATATATTTCAATTTTATTTGGTGACACCAACCCTCTAAAACTCTGGCTTCGCCACTGAATGAAAACACATGGGCAAATAAGATTATTTGCATACCATTTGCTTATCAAGTATTCACTTAATCAGTTATACCACATACGACTCGATTGTTTCAACCCATATAAAGATCTTTGTAATTTAATCGAATACATTTCATTGGGTTTTGCATTTGATGCTTCTAATACCTTAACCCTTCATGTATATTTATGTATATATCACTATCAAGTGATTCATTTAAATAAGTAGTAATAACATCCATGAGATGCATTTCTAAATTTTTATAAACTGCCAGGCTGATTAAGTAATTTCATCCATAACGGGAGATTAAGTTTCCTCATAATCAATTTCTGGTCTTTGGGAGAAATCTTGAGTTACAAATCTAGCTTTTCCTTGTAACTTCATTTTCCTCATTTCTTTTTGGGATAAAAAAATTTATTTGTATTCCATACGTTTCACATCTTTAGGTGTGAGAACGATAGATCCGAAAACTTTTCTTTTATTGAGCGATTCAAATTCAGCTCGTATTGCTCTTTTCCAATTGAGTCCAATCATGTCTATTTTGACATGCAATGACAGATTTTGGTTTCAGATCATCATATTTATTCATGATGTCATTGTAAGATTATATGAAAAATCAATATTAGTCATTTTGTTTCGGTTCCATAATATTGCATAATTTATTGCAATTTATGTATTTACATCGTCAATATTGTCACGACCCTACTTTTTCCGTTATCTTTTTCCGTTAATTATTTAACGACCGTTAACTGTTAGTGTGCCACGTCATTTCTATGACCTATATTATTATTTTTGTAATAATATATATATAATAATTATTATGTGTTATATGAATATATGTATTCATATTTTAATTTATACGTTTCTACGTCTCGCAGATTTCTATCCGGCGAATCTTTTCGGTTTTTGAACCAACGGTCGAGCTTTCGGGATTTTTAAATCCTAATTATTTTAAATATGATATTTTATGATCATATTATTAATAGGTGTATTTATATTTATTTTTCGTCGCGCGTTTGTTATCTTTCCGAAATTTTAATCGCGTAAGCGTGTTTTCGCGTTTCGGGATTCGTTCGGGCTTTCGGGCCATCAGGAATTGCACGTTTTTCAATAATGGACAAGTTGGCCCACTAAGGGGCCCACCCCCATTCAAAATCGGCCGAATATGGGAGGGGGGTGTATCCCTTTGCTTCTCATTTTTGTTTCACATAATTTTAATTCACAAAATTCCCTAAACCTAACTTGCACTTTTTCTCCTCTCTTCTCCCTTCTCCCTAGCCGTCGCCTACCACCACCATTATCATCATCTTCATTAATTTTCAAGCTTGGATCAAGAGATAGCTAGCATAAACGTGTTCCTCTCTTCGTCCTCTACGCGATTATATACTTTGATTCTCGATTTGGGTATAAACCCTAACCCTAGAACTTTTCATTTTTATTTATATTTCTGTATTTTGTGTTTATATTATTAGTATGATGTTTATTAGTTGTTGTAATGTTGTTTGGATGCGTAGAATTACTCGTTTGCATATGTTTTCGGTTTGTAAATTTTGAACAGCAGTTTGATTCGTGTTTTCTGACTTTGTAACGGATATGAATGTTAAAATAAAGTACATAAATGAGTTCCTCTCATCAAGACATTAATTTTAGACTCCAGATTCATGTCGTTTCGATTCCCGGAGCCCTAGATATGCTTAATTTGGTTTTTGTTAAAGATTGAAAGGTGTTCTTGGCATGAACAAGGTTGGGTCCGACTTTGTGACCATCCTTGGTGTCTTTAGGGTGTGTCATTTGGTTAGGACTGATGGTGGGACGAATATTCATGTTCGGGTCACCTAAATCCGAGCCACGGTTCACCCGTTGTGCCTAAATTACTGTTTTGAGTAAATTGATTTTCCCAAGTGTGGTCATGGCTGATATCCACGACCTAGGGACTGTTCTTGGAGTGTCCTTGAGTTCATAATTGTGTTGGGTGGTTTGAGTAGGCGGAAATGCATATGTGGCTCGCCCGAAACCGACACCCGGGGCTCAAGATACGACCCGATGAACTTTTAAACTTAAAACTTATGGTTAATGATTAAACTTATGTTAAAATTAATGGATTTCATTATTAATTAATTACTTATGATAAAAGAAGTAATTATTATTATTTAAAACTTATGATATAAATATTTATTATATCATTTAATTATTAATTATGATTTAATTAACATTTTAATTAAACTTATGATTAATAATACTTTTATTATTAAAGAAAAATACTTATGATAAGTATTAAATTTGTTTTTGAGAAATTATTAAAAGACTTATAATAAAGATTAAATAATTATTTAATTATTATAAGACTTAATTATTATTTAATTATGATTTAATTATTAAATACTTATGATTTAATAATTTTAATTAGAAACTTATGATATGATTAATAATTCATTATTAATTAAAAATACTTATGATATAATTTAAAAATTATTATTATTAATAATACTTATATTATGATTAGTATTTAATTAATTTATTTAAATACTTATGTCGTACTAATTATAACATTTCAACTTATATTAACTTTAATAATTCATTTTATTTAATTAAACTTATGTTAAGACATTATTATACACTTTTGACTTTAGATAACATTATAACCTATGTTATTATTATAACTTACACTTTTCAAATTAATGATGACTATGTTTGACCAAGGTTGACTTTTGAGTTGACTTTCGGTTGACTTTGACTTTCAGTTGACTTCTGTTGACTTTCTAAAAATAGAAACTTTCCAAAAATAGAAACTTTCCAAAAATAGAAAATTTCTAAAAATAGAAAGTGTGTGTCCTTATGCTGTTCCAATCAAACCGATGCTTGCTGAGTAATGTTCTATGTCTACTTGCAACATGTACAATAGCTATCATACTAAGACTTGACCTAAGTTAGTTATTTATTTCGACCTGCTTTATTTATAGGTCGGCGTTGTGATCTTTCTTGATCACTTTACTTTACTTGCTGTTCGCTTGTTTGTGAGATTTCTTCAGTTGCTATTTAAGGTGAGTTATAGTCCCGTTTTTATATACTTTTCAAAGTATACTTTTTGGGATGTGATTACATGCATATTTTTATTTACGGTTAGACACAAGTAACAGTTAAATTTAATTATTCATTGTGAGTTGGACAAAAATATTCCCTAGTCTGGTAACTGTAATCATTGGTTTCTACCGGTGAACGCGAATCCTACGGATAGATCTATCGGGTTTGACAACCCCATTTCGAGCTAGTCGCGCTAGCAATTTGTTTATCGGAATGTTTAGTACTTCGTAATTTGTTGTAGATACACTGTCTAAGTGTATATTTTTATTGTGTTTGGTAAGGGTAAATAAAGGGTTAAGTGGTTACCAGGTGGCTCATTGATAATGGAATAATGTTTAATATTTTCTAACATTTTTAAATCTTGTGGTCTAAAGTTTACTTATTTATTTAAACCTATAATTCACTCAACCTTTGTGTTGACAGTTTACTCGTATGTTTTCACAGGTACTTGAGTTATTTGATGCTTCCGCTGTCGTTAGAAGAGTCTGCATGCATTTGGGCAGATTTTATGAAACTATTTATGAAACTTAAGTTTGCATTCTATTTTGGATAATTTAAATTGTGGGTTTGTTGGCAATGTTTTGTGTCAACTTTTAGTTCATTACTATGGTTGGTTGATTTAAACTACTTAATTGGGTTTGTTTCCTTTTTGGGCAACATTTTGAAATAAAAGAATGCAACTTTGTTTATTTAATTCATTTAAGTTCGATCAAGCTATGGGACCAACTGACGGATCCGTTAAGTGTTTTGACGGGGTCGTCACATGTGGTATCAGAGCTCTGGTTGTAGGGAACTAGGCGGTCTTAATGTGGTCAACCCGTGGTTATTAGGGTGCATTAGAGTCTAGTCTACAGCCCGACCTTTTTGCTATAGCATTAATATGCATTTCATTTCGTATAAGTTATATTATTAGCTTTCATATCTTTTTAGTATGTGGTTTGCGGTTTTGCTGTTTGCAGATGTCGACTTTGAGCGATAACTCTGTTGCTGCTCCTACTCCACCGTCTCCTGCTAGACGCCGTGCTAATCAACCAGCGATCGATGATCCTGTTCATTACTATTTTTCTACCATTACTCATATGAAGCGGGCTTATAATGAGGTGACACGTATTAACGCCCTTAGTGATTGTTTGCGCACTTTGCCACATAATGAAGTTATGGACGAGATCCGTGCCGACATGGGTAACTTTACCACTTTCAAGCATAGGGTTGAGGATGCGAACTGTAAGCGTGATCGAGAAGTTAATGCTAAGTTCGAGGCTCTCGAGAGCACTGTTCGTGTGTTGAAGGAAGAGTTGGATGTTGTGAAAGGGAAGTTGCGTAAGTATGAGGATCCTGCTGAGACTCATGCTGGACCAGCTTATCACACCCGCTCTAAGCGAATGTGATGTGATTATTCATATTGATTATCTATTTCATCAGACTTAATGTCCTTTTCATACATACATTTTGGGTTATGTACGGCGTTTTGCCGAGGATTTTATTAAGATTTTGTTATGGGATATTTTTTTCATTATGTATGGATGGTTATTTTTATGACGTCTATTATCATATTTTATTTCTGATATTATGGCTCTTGGCATGTTATATTATGCGTAATATATGTTCATGTATGTTAGGTGCTATGTATGTTGTATGATGTTATCATAAAATATGTATGCATGTGATGGTTATTTCTATAACAATCATAACTGATGTCGAACGAGGTGTATATAAAATAGTTATTAATTTTAGCAGAAAACACTATTAAATACGATACAATTTTACACAAGATATTTATTTATTTATAGAATGGATATACTTAAACCTTGCTACAACACTTATAGGCAGTGTACCTAATCGTACAGTAGTGTAGTTTTTAGTAAGTCCGGTTCGTTCCACAGGGAAATCTTTAAACAAAGCTCAACGCTATATTAGTTTACTTTTATAAAAATACAAATATATATTTAAGTAATATTATTATTATAAAGGGGGTTTTTTACCGTTTAATGACCGGTTTGTCGATTTTAAGATTTTAGTCGCAGTTAAAACCTAATGTAAAATATAAAATAAATACAAAACTTAAATTAAAGCGTAAAGTAAATAACGATAATGAAATTGCGAATAATAAAAATGCGAGAAAATAAAATTGCGATAATTAAAAAGTACGATAATTAAAAGTGCGATAAAATAAAATAACAATAAATAAAAGTGCGATAATTAGAAGTGCAATTAAATATAAAATAAAGGAAATTAAATATGAAATAAAAGAATTATGCTTATTTAAACTTCCGTAATCATGATGTTTGACGTGTTGATTTTAGTTTTATGCCCATGGGTTAATTGTCCTTTGTCCTGGATTATTTAATATGTCCGTCTGGTTTTTGTCCATAACAGTCCATCAGTCATAAATATAAAGTACAAGTGTCCTTGTCAAATTATTATTATACCCGAAGTTAAATATTCCAACTAATTGGGGATTCGAATTGTAACAAGGTTTTAATACTTTGTTTAATGAATACACCAGGTTATCGACTGCGTGTAAACCAAGGTTTTACTACTTTGTTAACAATTACACCAATTACCCTTGAATGTAATTTCACCCCTGTTTTAATTATTCTAGTAGCTATTAATCCATTCCCGTGTCCGGTTAAATGAACGATTATTCGTACATATAAATACCCCGCCCATCGTGTCCGATCGAGTGTAGATGGTAATTTATAGGGACGCCCAATTGTAAATCTTTATATTAACATTAACAAATTTTCATTTAGTTAAACAAATATAAAGCCCATTAATAGCCCATAGTCTAGTTTCCACAAGTGTCGTTCTTTTGTCCAAACCCCAATTATGGTACAAAGCCCAATTACCCAATTTTAGTAATTAGCCCAACATCATGATTACTTCGTTTTAAATAAGCATAATAATAACTTAGCTACGAGACATTAATATAAAAAGGTTGAACATAACTTACAATGATTAAAAATAGCGTAGCGTTACACGGACCGAATTTCGACTTACACCCTTACAACATTCGCTAACATACCCTTATTATTAGAATTAAAATTAAAATTAAAATTAAAATATAAATTATATATATATATTACTCGTATGAATGAGAAGAAAAAAGATATGAAATTTGATCAGAATTCGGTTGGCTTTATAGCCAGAGTTGAAAATTGGGGCTCCGCGACTCGCGGCAAAATGCCCTTAAAACTCCGCGAGTCGCGGAGATATATTTACAGCTCACACCCTTGGAGTTTCTTGCTGCCGACGGTTTTTAATATATATATATAATATATATATAATTAATATAATTAATTATATATTATATTATATTTATATACATAGTTAACTTGTAATTTTTAGTCCGTTGCGTCAAGCGTTAAGAGTTGACTCTGGTCCCGGTTCCGGATTTTCGAACGTCCTCGCGTACAATTTAATATCTTGTACTTTGCGTTTTGAATCTTGTACTCTTGTGATTTCGAGATGTTTCTTATCAATAATTGGAACCTTTTTGATTGTCTTTTGTTCTTTTGAGCTTTTTGGTCGTTTGCGTCTTCAATTCGTCGAATCTGTCTTTTGTCTTCACCTTTTATTATTTAAACGAATATCACTTGTAAATAGAACAATTGCAACTAAAAGCTTGTCTTTCTTGAGGAATAATGCTATGAAATATATGTTCGTTTTTAGCATTATCAAATATTCCCACACTTGAGCGTTGCTTGTCCTCAAGCAATATTGTCTTGAAATACTAGAATCACTTCTTTATTCTTCACACTTTGTACATCAGTGATTTCTATACGGCGGTATAAACTATGGTAGTAACGATATGGTTTACAGTCCCACATGACTATAAAAATTTAGATCCATTAAGGAAATTGGATCTTTATGAAAACATTTGATCTTTTGAAAATTAAATCTAGTTTTTACCCTATATAAGTTTTCCGGAATAACCCTTTACCGGTGTTTGCAAAATATTTTTGTGGGTTTGGTGGGTTTCAGATTTGAAAATTTTAGCTCAAAACTTGCGGTTTTGTGTCACCCACTTGCTAACCTTGTATTTGGAAAGCAACACGTCCAGTTTACTTGTTCCGTATATTACCTTTCGGCAAACTACCGTCCGGTTGTAAAGGAAAGCGTTGAACAAGCAACTGTTAAGGCAATGTCCCGTGACATGCTTTTGATTATGGTCTATAACGTGTCGGACGCAATTACTATCCTTGGTAGGAGCAATAGTAAAGCTCACCCTTATAATTTTTCGGTCTGGCACAAGGTCCTGTCTTTGACCATGCTATGCAACCACCGTTCTTACGGTTGACACCCGATTTAGTTCAGGTGACCTAATGAATTCCAGGTGAATTCCTAGGATTTTACGTTCAATGGTAATGAACGCATTGAAAATAGGGTTTTCAGAAAACAAATCGGTTTGTATTTTTGATCAAAATATTTTCTCGTTCAAGCTCGAGTTTAGATATCATTGAATTCCATGAGTTTGAATTCTCAATCTTTAAGGTCAATCTCTAGGATTGAGTAATATCAGTCTTAAAAGCTGATTTTTAATCTTTAAGGAGATTATCCTTTCTGGGGATCTGATTCATTAGTCTTATCCAGCTAATTTGCATGGTGCCCCCCCATTGTACGAGATAAATCCTTCTCATGGTTAGGATAAATCTGACCACTTGGCGACCCTGTTTAATGCTGAGGTCCGTGGATTTCCTGCTGATTTTAGAGATGACTTTTCTAGATTTTTCGTCAACCTACAGCTGGTCTGGACGACAACTTCTTGACCTAAATCAAGAAGTGCGTGTCTTTTTCGGAAGACTTTACTTCCTTTTAATGATGGAATTGATTCATCGTGTAGATCCATCTCTTCTTTTCTTTCATCGGGTAAAACAGTTTAGTTTAGTCCAAAGCAAAAGTATTTTCAGTTATTTGTTACAGATATATGTGACATATGTTAAGATAACTTGGTAAATTTTCCCACACTTGGCTTTTTATTTTCCTTTTTATCGTCCTCTATTCCATTTTAAATGAATTTTAACATTTTAGTTTGTTTCTCAATTTATGTCCTTTCCGAGGTAACAATAATTTCGGTGTTAAAACCTAGTTTTATCGTTCATAAATATGTATAAACATGATTTTGAATTCATTTAATTGAAAATTTTGAAAAATTTTACTAGCATTGGGTAGTCAGTATATAAGACTAGGGCTGTTCTTTTTTATCAGAGAGCACTAGATTCTAATACAACTACTGCTTTACTAGTATTTTTAATGGTAACCAAGTGTTTAATATAAAAATTTTAAAATCCGAAAGAATTTAACCCCTTCCCACACTTAAGATCTTGTAAGACAAAATTACTCCCGTCGTCCTTGAACATATACCAAAATTACAGGCGTCGTCCCTAAACCTTTTTTTTTGCGCTCGTCGTCACTGAACTTGCATTTTATAACTTGTGTCGTCCTTCCGTCTAGTTGCCGTCACTTTCCTCCGTTAACCCTCAGCATATGCCATACATGTGAGGGCAATTATGTCATTTTGACTCTTTTTAATATTTCAGGGACGACGGAGGTAATATTATCTTTCTTCCCTTATTTTCATCTTTCCTCCCCAATATTATTTACTGCTACTATACAAATTAGAAATAAAAAATCAGATTCATCTTATGTTACTGTACATCATCTTCATGGAACCAAAAAATCAGATTTGATTATTCATGTATCTCATCACGAATTGATTACAGAAATTCGTTCCTTATACGATCCTAACCTTCGTGCATCATCGGATCAAAGTAACAACAACAGATTCATGATAAATTCGATCGTGTTTTTCATTCTTCAAAAAGTCAAAGTGATTTGAGCTCCGGATCGTTTTTAGAACGAAATCGAGAAAAGTAAAAGTGCAGATCTCTTCATTTTCATTTGGTGAACGTGTTTGCAAAATCTCAAATCCAAACATGAAGATTTGAGTTCGAATTTCGGAGTCAAAGGTTCGGATTCAAAAGTCAACAAAAATTCATAAATCCAATTCGTGCGAATGTTGATGTTTCATGTTGAGATTCTGATTGTCGAGTATTACATGATGGATTTGTAACATATTTCATCAAGGAATCGTGCTTTAAAACATCCTAAATCAAAAGTTCAATTATGATGGTTTCTTGATTTCCTAATAAACAATCAGAAGAAAAAGATGTAATTGGGGGAATTGAAGTTGGGTTTGTACTAAATATGGAAGATGGTTTACGTTGGTAACAGAAAGGAGAGTTTTTGTTGGTTTATTATTATTATTATTAAAACTAGAATTAAAATTAAAATTAGGGAAAAAGGGGAAGTTCCATGAGTGTGTTTTTAGTATCATTTCAGTTGAAGAAGAAGAGGCTAAATGGTCTGAGGTTCTATTGTTACCAATTACCAATATGATAATGACTACCTTAACTGCAAGTTCCAATTCAGTTTTTTTTTTTTTTCCTTTAATAACATAGGAAAAATGCCCTTGTCTTCTGCGAATTTGATGTTCATCAGGTTCACGAAGTCGGAGGTCTTGAAGATACAGATGAACAAATTCGATGATGGAAAAAAAAGACCCAAAATTGAGAACATATTTTTTTCACGAACACACTAATGTCAAACCTTTCAAGTTTTAGATGTTGATTTGTTTGCAGGGTTCTTGATTTTAATGTTAGGGTTTTAGATTTAGGAGTAAAAGGGAAAGGGTAAGAAAATGGGTTTTAAAAGAGAAAGGAGAAAAAAAGAAAAAAGAAAAAAAAGAAAAGATAAATTGAAGTATGTTACGCCGGTCGTCCTTGAACTATAAAAGATTCAAAAGACTAAAATACCCTCACATGTATGGCACATGCTGAAGGTTAACGGAGGAAAGTGACAGCAACTAGACGGAAGGACGACACAAGTTATAAAATGCAAGTTCAGTGACGACGAGCGCAAAAAAAAAAGTTTAGGGACGACGTCTGTAATTTTGGTATATGTTCAAGGATGACGGGAGTAATTTTGTCATCTTGCAATGCCCTCATTTGCAAGAAATCAGTAACAATTTAAATTATTGAGGGTGATTTGTGTGAAAATGATTAAATTTTTACCAAAGTTTCCAAATATATTGGCGTTTGTTTGCTGAATGATAAATGGTGCACATCATTTGTTCATTCCGTCTTGTTGTTATTTCACATATATTTTGCATCTTGTCGTCAAAATTAGTTGCTTTTGCTGAACTTAATGCCAGTCTTTGAAAATGCGTTGTTTCACCCTGTTGTGTACATAAGACAAACTGCAAACATATATACATATTTTTGAAGTTTGGTTTATTACCCCACATTCAAAAATTATTAAAATCTAAGAATAAAAGTTAGAAATTATAAAAATGATTACAATATTAACAAAAATATTAAATGTATCAATAATTACAAATTACAAAATAAAAAAAAATAAGTAAACTAAGGATGATATTGGTACCAATAGGGGTTCCACGCATAACCATAAGTGCTATAGAATGCTTCGGTAGGGTCATACGTAGGATATGGTGGCTGCATCTCTATCGACCAAGGAGGGAAGACGGGTTTTGGTGTAGGAATATAGTTTCTACCTATATGTTGGCAATGCGCTATGATCTGGTTCTGATGAACTTGCCAATCTTCAAATGCTCTCTGTCTAGCATTTTCGTATTCCTGAGAAGCTATAAACCTATGCATTTCTTGCATCTCATTCCCCCCTCCTACATTACCTTGCTCCTGGTTTCTCTCTACCTGTGGATGTCTACCATTGTATCGTACTGCGGCGTTATTTCGCCGCTTCAAAACTTTCGCACCATGGTATACATTTAAACCTATAGTGTCGCGGGGTTCCGGCTCTTCTACTAATAATCCCCCCCCGACTTATATCCACACCGAGATATTCACCAATCAAAGTAATAAAAATACCACCTCCTATTATGCTATGTGGACGCATCCCCCGAACCATAGCTGATAAATAATAACCCACACAATATGGTATACTTACAGCGCTGTGTGGGTCTCGAATACACATATGGTAAAACAAATCTTGTTCATTTATCTTTTCTTTGTTTTTACCCCTTTGTGTAATCGAATTAGCTAAAAACCTATGTATTACTCTTAATTCGGCTCTATCTATATCCAAATAAGAGTAGTTTCCCCCTTTGAAACGGTGATGGCTTGTCATTTGACTCCACACACCGTGTGTATCAAAATTCTCATCTATCTTTCTACCGTTTAGTATCAATCCTCTACAATCGGCAGACGCTAACTCCTCAGGCGTATATATACGTAAAGCCTGAGCCATGTCCAGTAAAGACATGTGGCGCATCGAACCGCCTAACAAAAATCTAATAAAAGAACGATCGGTTAAACTAGCTACCCGATCATTCAACTCTATACTACATAACAACTCTTCACACCATACTTTATATACAGGTCTGCGTATGGTGAATAAATATATCCAGTCATTAAAAGAAGAATTACCATACCTCTGTACCAGTAATTCCCTAATTGGCCCGGCCAATTCTACAGCTTCTAAGGGTCCCCATTCTATGACCCTCGGTACCTCAACAACCTTGGAATGAAGAGTATGCAAACCCCGTTGATATTTTGGATAATCTATCCAAAGTCTGTCAAATCTCAGGTTCGGGTGCAACTGTTCCAAGTGCATATCTGAAAAGGTCATGACTGGATGAGGTACATCCTGCTTGTAGTAGTTATCTACCTCCTGTTGTTCCAAATTCTCAGCAGGAGCATGGCGGGCTTGGGATGAAGATTCACCCCTTTCATTCTGCAAAACACATCAAACACAAATTTTGTGCATCCAAATATGCATTAGTGTCAGCAAAATCATCAATTAAAATAATTACAATGACATTATCAATTTATATCAAACTTAAGCTTATTTTCACATTTTTATCAAATCTACACTTTTTCAAATAAGCATATACGAAAATTTTCGCCAAGTTCATAAGCATTCAACTTAAATAACATGTCAAAATAATCATTACTAGCAATCAAACAAGTCTCAAATGGCATTATCTTTCAAAAATCAAGTTCATGAATTTTAGACTTGAAAAAGTCCACTTTAATTCTCAAAATCATGTTTAGGCTCAAAGTTTGGATCATTTAACTACCTAGACATGTTACACTACTCAATTTAGCAACAATTCATGACAAAAATCGGCCATAACCTGTTTATATCAAAAAGCCCCAAATTTGCTCAAGAACACAAACCCTAGATTATTCAAAAATTGAAGTTTAAGGCTTCTAATCATGTTAAACAGCATCAATCTAGGTTATACAAGCATAATACATAAACAATTTAAGTCTAATTACACTAAAAAGCATCAAAATCAATTTGGGGAAAAAAATAGCTCAAGAACACTAAAATTCGAATTAAATGGTGTTTAGGTGTAGAAATTTACCGTTTTTCTTGAGTAATTCTTAGATATCATCCTTCTCAACATGATTTTAGCAAAAAATTTGGTGATTAACGGTTAAAAATTGGGATTTTTGAGGTGTTTTTGGGTGGTTTTTCGGGGTTTTTTCGCAGCTATTTCGCTGTGTTTTTGTGTGTTTTTGAGTGGGTTGAGTGAACTGATCGTGCAGCTCTTTTATTTTTTTTCTGGGTTTTGGTCCCTCCGCGAGTCGCGGAGGTTTGCACTTCAAACTCCGCGAGTCGCGGAGTTTGCTTTTTTTTTTTTTTTTTTTTTTTTTTTTTTTATGATCTTTAACTTATAACACAATTAAGAAATTAATTTTAAAATTTTGTTTCCCTTGTTATTTAGGACGAGGTCGTTTCGGATCGATGTCCTTGTCCGTCCCTCGACAAAATTTTAAAATTTGTCTTTTAGTAGCGATTGTTTTAAAAGCTAAGATTTTTGGGTTTTTTCAATGTTTTTGGCATACTCTAATTCAGTAAGATTAAAAATAATGATAATAAAAGTTCTCGTCCCTCCCTCGGGTAAAGCAATTTCGGTTCAAAGACCTAGTCTTCAACTTACGACGAATTTTAAAAATCATATTTTTAACTTAATGAGATAAAGTAAATTTTTGTTTTTAAATTCACACAACTTAAATATAAAATTCAAAATTAAAAATTCACACCAAACTCAAAATTTAAAATGCATAAAATTAAAATTTCATATTTTAAAAATTAAAAATTCACACCAAACTTAATTTAAAAATTCATATTTCATACCAAACTTATATTAATTTTTCAAATATTTACAATTTAAATATATTGTTTTTACAAAGTTTACAATATTAATTTAAGATTTAAATATTAATTTTTTTAAAAAATATGGTAAAAATAAAATTAAAAATCTTTTTGTCTTTTTATCCCACTTTAATCAATCAAATATTATCAAAAATATGCGCCCCTCTTTTCGGTAAAGTAATTTCGGTTCCAAGACCTAATTTAACTCATGACGAATTTTTGAAATATTTTGGGTTGATTGATTAAAGATATTTATACCTTAAGAATAAACGTTAAATTTCGCAGTGATGTAATAAATTTTTGAACAATATCAATAATTTCGGTCGCCAAACCTAATTTTATTTAATACCAATTTAATACTTTTTAGCGAACAAATTAGCGTTTATTATCAAAAGGTTAAAAATAAAAATAAAAATAAAAACTATACAGACATACCTGTGGAATAGATTTCTTAGTTATATGATCTATTATATTCATAAGATAGTCGGTTTAATTGGTTTTCCATGGCTGCATAGGCGTAACCTCGAGCATTCATTGTCTTTTCTTCTAAACATATGAACGGTCCGTCTCTGCATAAAGTAACAAATTCGGTATTTGAATAGGTTTGATTATTTGAACATTTACCTCCATGTGACCATTTTCCGCATTTGTGACATCGTTCTAGGTGTCGTGCTCTTCTTTTCGCTGCGGATTTTGATTTTCCTTTACCAAATTGTAACTTATTATCTTCGCATCTGGATCCTTTTCTAACTCCGTCCATTCTTTCTCTGATTACTAATACTAATTCGCTCGGTAGTATATCATTATTTCTTTTAGTGATCAAAGCGTGTAGCATTAGACCATGGTTTAGTTCACAGGCAGTCTTCATTTCGTAAAAACCTAAAAAAAATAAAAATTCAGAATGGGGGGAGAAGACTAGTTCTTTAGGGTCTGCTAGGGAAAGACCATACGTGTTCCATTTTCGAGAACTACACGAAAACAGACAATCTAACTCTAACAGAAATACATATTATCCTTTAAAGACTTGATTCTCCCCACACTTAGTTAGCTGTGGTGTCGAAATTGTGATTAACTTCGTTGTCGACTTCCATCGGACCATGTATGTAATGTTTAACTCTGTGACCATTAACTTTAAATTCAATCCCATTTGAATTTATCAATTCTATCGTTCCGTATGGGAAAACTCTTTTGACTATGAATGGTCCAGACCATCTTGATTTCAATTTTCCAGGAAATAGCTTGAATCGTGAATTGAAAAGAAGAACTCTGTCTCCTTCTTTAAATTCTTTTGAACTTCTGATTCTTTTATCATGCCATTTCTTCGTTCTTTCTTTATAGATTAACGAATTTTCGTATGCTTCATGTCTTAATTCTTCTAATTCGTTTAGTTGACTTAATCGTAGACGTCCGGCTTCATGTAAATCAAGATTACATGTCTTCAAAGCCCAAAATGCTTTGTGTTCAATTTCTACTGGAAGATGACATGCTTTTCCATAAACAAGTCTAAAGGGTGTGGTTCCAATTGGAGTTTTGTAGGCTGTTCTAAAAGCCCAGAGTGCATCCTCCAATTTAATGGACCATTCCTTCGGATTTGATCCTACGGTTTTCTCTAGAATACGTTTTAAGGCTCGGTTTGTATTTTCAACTTGTCCACTTGTTTGTGGATGATATGCGGTGGAGATTTTATGAGTTACTCCATATCTTTTAAGAACTTTCTCAAGTTGATTATTACAGAAATGAGTACCCCGATCACTTATTAAAGCTTTCGGTGTTCCAAACCTTGAAAAAAGACGTTTTAAAAAGTTGACTACAACTCGTGCATCGTTAGTTGAGAGAGCTTGTGCTTCCGCCCATTTAGATACATAATCAATGGCTACGAGTATATATAGATTATTATGAGATTTTGGAAATGGACCCATAAAGTCAATACCCCAAATGTCAAATACTTCACATACTTGGATGACATTTTGTGGCATTTCATCGCGTTGACTTATTTTTCCGGCCCTTTGACATGCATCACAGGATTTGCAAAGAAGGTGTGAGTCTTTGTAAATTGTAGGCCAATAGAATCCAGCTTCATAAACTTTTCTTGCTGTTAGTTGAGGCCCATAATGCCCTCCTGTTGGTCCTGTGTGACAATGGTTTAAAATTTTACTAGCTTCATCTCCAAATACACATCGGCGTATTATTCCATCGGGACAACTTTTAAACAGATGTGGATCTTCCCAGAAATAGTGTTTTATATCACTGAAGA
This sequence comes from Rutidosis leptorrhynchoides, assembly GCF_046630445.1. NCBI lineage: Eukaryota > Viridiplantae > Streptophyta > Magnoliopsida > Asterales > Asteraceae > Rutidosis > Rutidosis leptorrhynchoides. The sequence goes on from NC_092342.1 coordinate 29,901,248, forward strand.
ATTTCTTTCGTCTTTGGTACGATAATCCTTTTTCAAGGAATCCACAAACTAAGTAGTTTGCATAGTCTGCAAACCATGGGATTTCTTTATAATCTATCTTCAATAGATATTCATCAGGAAAGTTGTCTTGTATGGCCGATTCATTCAGAACTTCTAATTCGGGATTTTCAAGACGAGAAAGATGATCAGCGGCGAGATTTTCTGCTCCTTTTTTATCTCGGATTTCAATATCAAATTCTTGTAAGAGTAAGATCCAACGGATTAATCTTGGTTTAGCATCTTGTTTTGAAAATAGGTATCTAAGAGCAGAATGGTCGGTATAGACCACCGTTTTTGCTAGAACGAGATATGATCGAAATTTGTCAAAAGCAAAGACAATAGCAAGGAGTTCTTTTTCAGTAGTTGTATAGTTCGTTTGTGCTCCTTGTAATGTCTTACTAGCATAATATATAGGTTGAAATCGTTTTTCAATCCTTTGTCCTAAAACGGCTCCCATTGCAAAATCACTTGCATCGCACATTAGTTCAAATGGTAGATTCCAATTTGGTGTTATCATGATCGGCGCATTAGTGAGTTTCTCTTTAAGAATATTAAAAGATTTGATACACTCATCTGAAAAGATGAATGGCGCATCCTTTTCTAGGAGTTTATTCATAGGAGTGGCAATTTTAGAAAAATCTTTTATGAAACGTCGGTAAAAACCGGCATGCCCTAGAAAACTCCTAACTCCTCTAACATTGGTGGGATGTGGAAGTTTAGCAATTACATCTACTTTAGCTCTATCCACTTCGATTCCTTCTTTTGAAATTTTATGTCCAAGAACGATGCCTTCTTTAACCATGAAATGGCATTTCTCCCAATTAAGTACTAGATTTGATTTTTCGCATCTAATTAGCATTCGTTCCAGATTAACTAGACATGATTTAAATGTATCACCGAAGACTGAAAAGTCATCCATGAATACTTCCATGCATTCTTCTATCATGTCGTGAAAAATCGCCATCATACACCTTTGAAAGGTTGCAGGGGCGTTACAAAGTCCAAATGGCATTCTTTTGTAAGCAAAAGTACCATAAGGGCACGTGAATGTGGTTTTCTCTTGGTCCTCGGGTGCTATTGGAATTTGAAAATATCCGGAAAATCCATCTAGAAAACAATAGTAACTATTTCCGGCTAATCTTTCCAACATTTGATCTATGAAAGGTAAGGGAAAGTGATCTTTTCTGGTGGCGTCATTTAATTTTCTATAATCAATACATACACGCCATCCTGTTACAGTCCTAGTAGGAATAAGCTCATTTTTCTCATTTGTGATAACAGTCATGCCACCCTTCTTAGGTACGCATTGAACTGGGCTTACCCATGGACTATCAGAAATTGGATATATCAAACCTGCATCTAGCAGTTTAATAATCTCTTTCTTAACTACATCTTGCATATTAGGATTTAGTCTTCGTTGGCGTTGCACATACGTTTTATGACCTTCTTCCATAAGGATTTTATGTGTGCAATACGAAGGACTTATTCCTTTAATATCATGAATCTTCCATGCAATGGCTGGTTTATGAGCTTTCAACACAGAAATGAGCTGTGATTTCTCATTTTCAGTAAGAGAAGACGATATTATTACAGGTAATTCAGATTCACCATGTAAATAAGCGTATTCCAAATGGTTTGGAAGTGGCTTTAACTCTAATTTCGGAGGTTCTTCTATCGATGATTTATATCGATATCTGTCTTCTTCTTTTAGCATTTGAATTTCTTCTGTTGTTGGTTCATATCCATTAGCTATAAGTGTAGCTAACATTTCAGCTTTATCAATTGGTTCATTACTTTCTCCTAAAGAACATTCTCCTGTTCCTTGTAATTCTGGAAATTCTTCTAATAATTCTGCATGTGCATCTATAGTTTGAATATAATAACATGTATCATCTGCAGATTGTGGTTGTTGCATTGCTCTATCAACTGAAAAGGTAACACTCTCATCCTCTATACTTAGGGTCAGTTTCTTACCGAACACGTCTATCATTGCTTTAGCCGTGTTTAAGAATGGTCTTCCTAATATGAGAGGAACTTGAGAATCTTCTTCCATGTCCAAAACAACAAAATCTACTGGAAATACTAAAGTACCAACTTTAACTAGCATGTTCTCCATTATCCCTCTAGGATATTTTATTGATCTATCGGCTAGTTGTATGCTTATTCTTGTTGGTTTCAATTCTCCAAGGTCTAGTTTAGCGTATAGTGAATACGGCATTAGATTTATACTAGCACCTAAGTCTGCCAATGCTTCTATTGAACTAAGACTACCCAGAAAACATGGAATTGTGAAACTTCCTGGATCAGATAGTTTTTCTGGTATCTTATTCAACAGCACTGCTGAACAATTAGCATTCATAGTAACAGCCGAGAGTTCTTCCATTTTCTTTCTATTCGTGATTAGATCTTTCAAGAATTTAGCATATCTTGGCATTCCTGAAATCACATCAATGAAAGGAAGATTTACATTTATCTGTTTAAACATATCCAAGAATTTGGATTGCTCGGCTTCAAGTTTTTCTTTCTTCATTTTACTCGGGTAAGGAAGTGGTGGTTGGTATGGTTTAACATAAGGTTTATCCTTAACTGTGTTATCTTCATTAACCTTTTCAACTACCGGTTCTTTTTCCTTTTCTTTATCAGGTTGTGGTTCTTGTGGAGTAGGAATAGTTTCATCAGAAGTTACAGGTATTTCAGGTGGTTTAAGTGTTGTACCACTTCTTGTGGTAATAGCTTTAGCTGTCTCATTCCGGGGGTTAGCATTCGTATCACTCGGTAGACTTCCCGGTTTTCTTTCACCTATTAACCTTGCTAGGTTACTTACTTCTTGTTCTAGATTTTGAATAGAAGCTTGTTGATTTCTAAATGCTTGAGCATTTTGTTCATTGGTTTGTTTTTGAGATGTGAAAAACTGCGTTTGAGTTTCAACTAGCTTCGTCATCATATCTTCTAAATTCGGCTTTTTATCATCGGTTTGTTGTGGTGGTTTGTTTTGAAAATTCGGTCTTTGCTGATTGTAAGTATTATTGGATACTTGTTGATTGCTAGGACCTTGTTGGTTATTGTATGGAATATTTCGGTTATAATTCTGGTTTTGATTGTAAATCGGTCTTGGCGGTTGATAATTATTCTGATAATTATTTCCAGGCCTTTGGTTTATGTATGAAATATTCTCTCTTTGTTCCATTGTTAATTCAATACTGAGACAATCTTTTGTCAAATGTGGTCCTCCACACTGCTCACAACTAATTCGTATAGCATGAATATCTTTAGTCATCTTTTCCATTTGTCTCTCGAAAGCATCTATCTTTGCGGAAATGGAATCTAAGTCATGGCTAGAATCGGCTCTAGCTGCTTTAGATGATCTAATGATATCTTTTTCTTGGTGCCACTCATGTGAGTGGGAAGCAGTGTTATCAATAATTTTGTAAGCATCAGTTTCGGTTTTCTTCATAATAGAACCACCAGCTGCTATATCTATGTCTTTTCTTGTAGTGATGTCGCATCCTTGGTAGAATATTTGTACTATTTGACAGGTGTCTAAACCATGTTGCGGACATCCTCTTAACAACTTTCCATATCTTGTCCACGCCTCATATAGAGTTTCATTTGGCTTCTGTGTAAACGTAACAATTTCTGCTTGAAGTCTTACGGCTTTAGATGCAGGAAAGAATTGTTTAAGAAATTTGTCAATTAAAACATCCCATGTATCGATCGCCCCTTCAGGTAACGATTCCAACCAATCTTTGGCTTCTCCCTTTAAAGTCCAGGGAAATAACATGAGATATATCTGTTCATCCTCCACTTCTCGGATTTTAAATAGTGTGCAGATCCTATTAAAGGTACGTAGATGTTCATTTGGATCTTCCTTCGGCGCACCACTAAATTGGCATTGATTAGTCACCATGTGTAGAATTTGTCCTTTGATTTCATAATCTGGCGCATTAATGTCTGGATGAGTAATTGCGTGACCTTGGCCAGTGCGTTTAGCTCTCATTCGGTCTTCCATACTTAAAGGTTCCAGATTCTCCATAATTGAATTTGTTGAATCGGTATCACTAGATGATTCTGATTTAATAGTTCGTTCCTCAACAATCTCTGTTTGAATGATTGGTGGTTCCGGAGGAAAGTTTAATGGTTCGGGATCTACAAACCGTTCCTGAATATTCTCTGGATTCTCAATTGTGAGGTTTGTTTCAAAAACTGGATTATCGGAAATTTGAACTGAAGTACTTGGTCGACTGGATGACGATTCTAAAGAAAAATCAACGGCGGTTATATTTGTTAAACGATGTCTTGATCGAGTTACAGGTGGTGAACGTACAAAAGGTGATGAACGTCTTGCTCGGTGCATTCACTGAATATCCTATTAGTTTTAAAAAGGAAAGAAAAATTATAATAAGTTATCCAATCAATAGACTTTTCTGATTTTGCCCACGTTTCGAATAGCCAAAAGATGCAGCAGAGGGGCAGGATTCGTTTGGTCTCAATATAATTGAGGACTGTTTGGCTCCAATAACCCGGTCCACGTACAAATCCAACTATTACTACGAACCAGAAAATTTTGATGTCTATTAATTTAACCACTTAAAATAAATTTTCGTAATTTTAAGAAATTTAGATAAGAAGTAGAATAAAAATCTATGTCCTAAAAACTAGAATGGCGAGAAATAAGAAAGAAAAAGAGTTCGTCGAAAAAGGTCGAAAAAGGAAAAATGGTTGAAAAAAAATAAAAGGTGACGGAAAAATAAAAGAAACTTATCAAAACTTAAAAATACTTAACTAACCTAACCTTATTACTACAACTAACTTAAAATTATAATCGCAAATTGAAATTACTAATTGGAATGATAATTGGTACATAGTAAAAGGTCTAAAAATATTAAAGCTTACAGTAAAAAACTAAATCCCAAATGGAAATAACTTAAAAAGAAACTAAAACTTAAAAAGGCGTCGCAAAATTCTAAAGCACCTAAATCTTAGTCTAAAGAAGAAGCACTTAAGGAATTCTACGGCAAAGTCTAAAAATCTAGGAGTAAAAATAACTATAGCAAAAACTAAGTTTAAAATTAAATATGGGCTAAAAATACAAAAGTTATGCTACAACGATTAAAAAGGTACAAAATATAAAAATATACAAAAAGTTGTAAAAAGTACAATTTTTATAAAAATATTATTTTTATATTATTTAGTTAATAAAACTACTAATTTTACAATTTAATAAAAACTAATTAAAACTAAATACAACAAATTAAATAAAAAGTAAAAATAAAACTAAAACTAAAACTAATAATAATAATAATAATAATTAGGTTTAATAATTAATAATAATTAATATTAACCGTAATTAATGCAGTTTTAGGGCTTCCTGTCGCCTGTCAGAAGGTCTCCGCGAGTCGCGGTCATTAATGAGGAAAACCCCGCGAGTCGCGGGGTTCAGGAATTCTGTTGACAGGTTTGAAATTTTTACGCGTTTTCTTTATTTTTTATTTTTTTTTATTTTATGTTTTCTGTTTTTTTTTTTTATATAAATAAAAGATGTTTAATAAAATTTATATTTTTATAAACTAAAATAGAAATAAAGAAACTTATAAAACTTAAATATTTAACAAAATCTTAAAAATACTAATATTTTTATTTTTTCTTTTTATATTTTTGAATAATTAAAACGTATTTTTACAAAAGCGACTTTTAATAAAAGTAACTAAAAATCTTTTTTTTTTTATATTAGCGTTGCGCTTCCGGCTTTTAAGAGTGTTCCCCGGCAGCGGCGCCAAAAATAACTTGATGTCGAACGAGGTGTATATAAAATAGTTATTAATTTTAGCAGAAAACACTATTAAATACGATACAATTTTACACAAGATATTTATTTATTTATAGAATGGATATACTTAAACCTTGCTACAACACTTATAGGCAGTGTACCTAATCGTACAGTAGTGTAGTTTTTAGTAAGTCCGGTTCGTTCCACAGGGAAATCTTTAAACAAAGTTCAACGCTATATTAGTTTACTTTTATAAAAATACAAATATATATTTAAGTAATATTATTATTATAAAGGGGGTTTTTTACCGTTTAATGACCGGTTTGTCGATTTTAAGATTTTAGTCGCAGTTAAAACCTAATGTAAAATATAAAATAAATACAAAACTTAAATTAAAGCGTAAAGTAAATAACGATAATGAAATTGCGAATAATAAAAATGCGAGAAAATAAAATTGCGATAATTAAAAAGTACGATAATTAAAAGTGCGATAAAATAAAATAACAATAAATAAAAGTGCGATAATTAGAAGTGCAATTAAATATAAAATAAAGGAAATTAAATATGAAATAAAAGAATTATGCTTATTTAAACTTCCGTAATCATGATGTTTGACGTGTTGATTTTAGTTTTATGCCCATGGGTTAATTGTCCTTTGTCCTGGATTATTTAATATGTCCGTCTGGTTTTTGTCCATAACAGTCCATCAGTCATAAATATAAAGTACAAGTGTCCTTGTCAAATTATTATTATACCCGAAGTTAAATATTCCAACTAATTGGGGATTCGAATTGTAACAAGGTTTTAATACTTTGTTTAATGAATACACCAGGTTATCGACTGCGTGTAAACCAAGGTTTTACTACTTTGTTAACAATTACACCAATTACCCTTGAATGTAATTTCACCCCTGTTTTAATTATTCTAGTAGCTATTAATCCATTCCCGTGTCCGGTTAAATGAACGATTATTCGTACATATAAATACCCCGCCCATCGTGTCCGATCGAGTGTAGATGGTAATTTATAGGGACGCCCAATTGTAAATCTTTATATTAACATTAACAAATTTTCATTTAGTTAAACAAATATAAAGCCCATTAATAGCCCATAGTCTAGTTTCCACAAGTGTCGTTCTTTTGTCCAAACCCCAATTATGGTACAAAGCCCAATTACCCAATTTTAGTAATTAGCCCAACATCATGATTACTTCGTTTTAAATAAGCATAATAATAACTTAGCTACGAGACATTAATATAAAAAGGTTGAACATAACTTACAATGATTAAAAATAGCGTAGCGTTACACGGACAGAATTTCGACTTACACCCTTACAACATTCGCTAACATACCCTTATTATTAGAATTAAAATTAAAATTAAAATTAAAATATAAATTATATATATATATTACTCGTATGAATGAGAAGAAAAAAGATATGAAATTTGATCAGAATTCGGTTGGCTTTATAGCCAGAGTTGAAAATTAGGGCTCCGCGACTCGCGGCAAAATGCCCTTAAAACTCCGCGAGTCGCGGAGATATATTTACAGCTCACACCCTTGGAGTTTCTTGCTGCCGATGGTTTTTAATATATATATATAATATATATATAATTAATATAATTAATTATATATTAGATTATATTTATATACATAGTTAACTTGTAATTTTTAGTCCGTTGCGTCGAGCGTTAAGAGTTGACTCTGGTCCCGGTTTCGGATTTTCGAACGTCCTCGCGTACAATTTAATATCTTGTACTTTGCGTTTTGAATCTTGTACTCTTGTGATTTCGAGATGTTTCTTATCAATAATTGGAACCTTTTTGATTGTCTTTTGTTCTTTTGAGCTTTTTGGTCGTTTGCGTCTTCAATTCGTCGAATCTGTCTTTTGTCTTCACCTTTTATTATTTAAACGAATATCACTTGTAAATAGAACAATTGCAACTAAAAGCTTGTCTTTCTTGAGGAATAATGCTATGAAATATATGTTCGTTTTTAGCATTATCAATAACTGTCATGTTATTACTCATAGTGTTAGTTGACTAATATCTTAATGGTTAGTCTTTTCGTGTTTTGATCTATTCCTTTATGACACTAGTATTATTCTTGGTACTAACGGATGTGTTATTCTATTTTGAAGATCATGCCTCCAAGAGAGTCCACTGAAGCGCGTATGCAACGCCTGATCAATGAAGGAATTGCTGCTGCTATGGCAGCAAATGCTAATGTTAACGCCAATGTGAACAACAACGTGGGATGCTCCCACAAAACTTTTATGGCTGGTCGACCCCAAGAATTCAGTGGTACGGAAGGACCAATAGGGCTTACTCGTTGGTTCGAGAAAATCGAATCTATTTTCAGGGTCAGTCGGGTCCGTGAAGAGGACAAAGTTAGTTTCGCTAGTTGCACTCTCAAGGATAGTGCCTTGACATGGTGGAACAATCTGGTTAGTAGTTTGGGAAGCGATGTAGCTTATGGTTTGGCCTGGAATGATTTTAAGGAAAGATTGATCACCCGCTATAGACCTCGGGGTGAGCTTAAGAAGCTAGAGGTTGAGCTCAAGAATTTGAAAATGCATGGCACCGAGTTAGATGCCTATGAACGAAGGTTTTTCGAGTTAACTTTGCTGTGTCCTAGGGTTTATGCGGATGAGGACCGCAAAATTGAGGCTTACATTGATGGTTTGTCCGAGAAGATTGAACACGGGGTTGAATCCAGTGAACCCCAGACTATTGAGGCAGCTATGTCTATGGCCCACAAACTTAATGACAAGGTGTTGAGAAGAAGCAAGACTACAGTTGTTGAAAGTAGTGAGGAGGTTGTCAAGAAGGCTGATAATGGGAAACGAAAGTGGGATAACAACCGCAATCAAAACCAGGGTCAGCAGAAGAAACAGGATACCTCAGGTGCTAATAACAGAAATCAGCGTGTGTGTCCTCGTTGCTATAAAGCTCATGATGGTTACTGCACAGTTACTTGTAAGAGGTGCTCTAAGCAAGGGCACATTGCTAAAGATTGTACAGTGCTTTTGCCGGGGTCTGCTACTCCCGCGACTGGTGGTAATAATAATAATGTTGGTAATAGAGGTGGTAACGGTAACGGTAATGGGAAATCGAATAATGGAGGTAATCCAAGGGTTTGTTATGAGTGTGGGAAGTCGGGGCATTTCCGAGATGCTTGTCCCAACAAGAAGACTGCAGAGACTGCACGCGGCCGAGCGTTCAACATTAATGCTAAGGATGCGGAGGAAGATCCTAAGCTTGTTACTGGTACGTTCTCAGTCAACGATTTATCAGTTTATGTGTTATTTGATTCAGGGGCTGATTTAAGTTTCGTGTCGAGTAAATTAAGTCCGAGAATCAAAACGCCGTTAACTCTCTTAGACAATACTTATGTTGTTGAAGTAGCTAATGGTAAGGAACTTACTGCTAAGACTGTACATCGTAAGTGTAACATTAATCTGGGTGGTAGGGATTTCGAGATAGATTTGATACCGATTGAACTTGGTAGTTTTGATATTGTTATTGGTATGGATTGGCTGTCTGCGAACCATGCTGAGATCGTGTGTTATGATAAGGCTATTCGTATTACTGATGTGATTGGAGAGCCCCTGGTGGTCTTTGGAGATAAGAAATGCACACAGTTAAACCTTATTAGCTGTATGAAAGTTCGTAAACATCTCTGCAAAGGCTGTCATGCTATCCTTGCTCATGTTGTTGATCCTCGTAAGGAAGTAAAGAACGTTGATGACGTTCATATTGTAAGGGATTTTCCCGAGGTGTTTCCCGATGACTTACCTGGCCTTCCGCCACAACGCGCGGTAGAATTTCATATTGATCTTGTTCCCGGCGCTGCTCCTGTAGCACGTGCTCCTTATCGTCTTGCGCCTTCTGAACTTCAAGAATTGTCAAGTCAACTCCGTGAGTTGTTAGACAAAGGTTTTATTCGTCCTAGTTCGTCCCCTTGGGGAGCTCCTGTTCTGTTTGTTAAGAAGAAGGATGGTTCTTTTCGTTTATGCATTGATTATCGTGAACTGAATAAGCTCACTGTTAAAAATCGTTATCCTCTTCCGAGAATTGATGATCTGTTCGATCAGCTTCAGGGTTCTTCTGTTTATTCAAAAATTGATCTTCGTTCTGGCTATCATCAGTTGCGTGTTAAAGAATCTGATGTTTCAAAAACTGCTTTTCGCACCCGTTACGGTCACTTTGAATTTCTTGTTATGCCGTTCGGATTGACAAATGCACCTGCTGTGTTCATGGACCTCATGAACCGTGTGTGTAGACCCTATCTGGACAAGTTCGTTATTGTTTTCATCGACGACATCCTTATCTATTCTAAGAGTGATGAAGAGCACGAAGAACACTTGAGGTTAGTGCTTGATTTGTTAAAGAAAGAAGAGTTGTACGCTATGTTCTCTAAGTGTGCTTTTTGGTTAAGAGAAGTTCAGTTCCTTGGTCATATTGTTAGTAAACAGGGAATACAAGTTGATCCTGCTAAAATTGAGGCGATTGAAAAGTGGGAAACCCCGAAAATCCTACTCAGATTCGTCAGTTCCTAGGATTAGCAGGTTACTATAGAAGGTTCATACAAGATTTCTCTCGTATCGCGAAACCTCTGACTGCTTTAACGCATAAAGGGAAGAAGTACGAGTGGAAGGATGAACAAGAGACTGCTTTTCAGATTTTAAAGAAGAAGTTGACTACCGCTCCGATATTGTCACTACCTGAGGGTAATGATGATTTTGTTGTTTATTGTGACGCTTCGCGTCAAGGCTTTGGTTGTGTTTTGATGCAACGAAAGAAAGTTATTGCGTACGCATCACGTCAGTTGAAGATTCACGAGCAGAACTATACAACTCATGATTTAGAGTTGGGGGCCGTTGTTTTTGCAATTAAGATTTGGAGACATTATTTGTATGGGGTCAAGAGTACTGTGTACACAGATCACAAAAGTCTTCAACATATCCTCGATCAGAAACAGTTGAACATGAGACAACGAAGATGGATTGAGACGTTGAATGATTACGATTGTGAACTTTTGTATCATCCGGGTAAGGCCAATGTGGTGGCGGATGCGTTGAGTCGTAAAGAAAGGGCTGAACCTCGCAGGTTTAGGGCCTTGAATATGATAATTAGAACAAACCTCGCAAGGCAGATTCTTGAGGCACAACAAGAAGCCTTAAAGGAAGAGAATTTTGTGAAAGAGAACGTAAGAGGTATGGCTAAGAAATTTGAGATTCGAGCAGATGGTACTAGGTACTTTTTAGGACGTCTTTGGGTTCCGAAGTTTGGTGAACTGCGACAACTTGTTTTGGATGAGGCTCATAAGTCTAGGTACTCTATTCATCCTGGTTCAGGAAAGATGTATCATGATCTTAAGGAGCTGTATTGGTGGCCAAATTTGAAAGGTGATGTGGCTACGTATGTGGCTAAGTGTTTGACCTGTGCTAAGGTTAAAGCTGAACATCAAAAACCGTCTGGACTGTTGGTACAACCCGAGATTCCCGAGTGGAAGTGGGAAGGAATTACAATGGATTTTATTACTAAGTTACCGAGAGTTGTGGGTGGCTATGACACTATTTGGGTGATTGTAGACCGACTCACTAAGTCGGCTCACTTTTTGCCAATCAGGGAAACAGATTCAATGGAGAAGCTCACTCGTTTGTACTTGAAGGAGATTGTTTCTAGGCATGGTGTTCCTGTATCCATTATTTCGGACCGAGACAGTCGTTTTGTATCGAGGTTTTGGCGATCTTTACAGGAAGCCTTGGGAACTAGATTAGATATGAGCACCGCTTATCATCCTCAAACGGATGGTCAAATTGAGAGGACCATTCAGACATTAGAAGATATGTTGCGAGCTTGTGTGATTGATTTTGGGAATGGGTGGAATAAGTATTTGCCGTTAGCTGAGTTTTCTTATAACAACAGTTATCACGCAAGTATTCAAGCCGCACCATTTGAAGCTCTGTACGGTAGGAAGTGTAGGTCTCCTGTCTGTTGGAATGAGGTTGGGGATGCTCAACTCACGGGTCCAGAAATTATTCATGAGACTACCGAGAAGATTGTACGAATTAAGGAAAGATTGAAAACTGCTAGAAGTCGGCAAAAGAGTTATGCCGACAAAGGAAGGAAAGATGTTGAATTTCAAGTTGGTGATCGTGTTATGTTAAAAGTTTCGCCTTGGAAGGGTGTTATTCGTTTTGGTAAAAGAGGGAAGTTAAGTCCTCGTTTCGTGGGACCGTTTGAGATCATTGAAAGAGTTGGACCGGTGGCTTATCGTTTGAAGTTGCCACAAGAACTCGGTGCTGTTCACGATGTTTTCCATATTTCGAACTTAAAGAAGTGTTTGGCTGAAATTGATCAGACTATTCCTTTGGAGGAACTTCAAGTTGACAAGCAATTGCATTTTATTGAGGAGCCAGTTGAGATCATGGACCGAGAGGTTAAGACTCTTAAACAGAGCAGAATTCCTATTGTTCGGGTCCGATAGAACGCTAGATGCGGTCCCGAGTTCACTTGGGAGCGTGAAGACCAAATGAAGCAGAAGTACCCGCATTTGTTCTCAGATGCCGAGTCAACCCCTGCGCCTGCTTAAATTTCGGGACGAAATTTCCGTAACGGGGAGGTACTGTCACGACCCTACTTTTTCCGTTATCTTTTTCCGTTAATTATTTAACGACCGTTAACTGTTAGTGTGCCACGTCATTTCTATGACCTATATTATTATTTTTGTAATAATATATATATAATAATTATTATGTGTTATATGAATATATGTATTCATATTTTAATTTATACGTTTCTACGTCTCGCGGATTTCTATCCGGCGAATCTTTTCGGTTTTTGAACCAACGGTCGAGCTTTCGGGATTTTTAAATCCTAATTATTTTAAATATGATATTTTATGATCATATTATTAATAGGTGTATTTATATTTATTTTTCGTCGCGCGTTTGTTATCTTTCCGAAATTTTAATCGAGGAAGCGTGTTTTCGCGTTTCGGGATTCATTCGGGCTTTTGGGCCATCAGGAATTGCACGTTTTTCAATAATGGACAAGTTGGCCCACTAAGGGGCCCACCCCCATTCAAAATCGGCCGAATATGGGAGGGGGGTGTATCCCTTTGCTTCTCATTTTTGTTTCACATAATTTTAATTCACAAAATTCCCTAAACCTAACTTGCACTTTTTCTCCTCTCTTCTCCCTTCTCCCTAGCCATCGCCTACCACCACCATTATCATCATCTTCATTAATTTTCAAGCTTGGATCAAGAGATAGCTAGCATAAACGTGTTCCTCTCTTCGTCCTCTACGCGATTATATACTTTGATTCTCGATTTGGGTATAAACCCTAACCCTAGAACTTTTCATTTTTATTTATATTTCTGTATTTTGTGTTTATATTATTAGTATGATGTTTATTAGTTGTTGTAATGTTGTTTGGATGCGTAGAATTACTCGTTTGCATATGTTTTCGGTTTGTAAATTTTGGACAGCAGTTTGATTCGTGTTTTCTGACTTTGTAACTGATATGAATGTTAAAATAAAGTACATAAATGAGTTCCTCTCATCAAGACATTAATTTTAGACTCCGGATTCATGTCGTTTCGATTCCCGGAGCCCTAGATATGCTTAATTTGGTTTTTGTTAAAGATTGAAAGGTGTTCTTGGCATGAACAAGGTTGGGTCCGACTTTGTGACCATCCTTGGTGTCTTTAGGGTGTGTCATTTGGTTAGGACTGATGGTGGGACGAATTTTCATGTTCGGGTCACCTAAATTCGAGCCACGGTTCACCCGTTGTGCCTAAATTACTGTTTTGAGTAAATTGATTTTCCCAAGTGTGGTCATGGCTGATATCCACGACCTAGGGACTGTTCTTGGAGTGTCCTTGAGTTCATAATTGTGTTGGGTGGTTTGAGTAGGCGGAAATGCATATGTGGCTCGCCCGAAACCGACACCCGGGGCTCAAGATACGACCCGATGAACTTTTAAACTTAAAACTTATGGTTAATGATTAAACTTATGTTAAAATTAATGGATTTCATTATTAATTAATTACTTATGATAAAAGAAGTAATTATTATTATTTAAAACTTATGATATAAATATTTATTATATCATTTAATTATTAATTATGATTTAATTAACATTTTAATTAAACTTATGATTAATAATACTTTTATTATTAAAGGAAAATACTTATGATAAGTATTAAATTTGTTTTTGAGAAATTATTAAAAGACTTATAATAAAGATTAAATAATTATTTAATTATTATAAGACTTAATTATTATTTAATTATGATTTAATTATTAAATACTTATGATTTAATAATTTTAATTAGAAACTTATGATATGATTAATAATTCATTATTAATTAAAAATACTTATGATATAATTTAAAAATTATTATTATTAATAATACTTATATTATGATTAGTATTTAATTAATTTATTTAAATACTTATGTCGTACTAATTATAACATTTCAACTTATATTAACTTTAATAATTCATTTTATTTAATTAAACTTATGTTAAGACATTATTATACACTTTTGACTTTAGATAACATTATAACCTATGTTATTATTATAACTTACACTTTTCAAATTAATGATGACTATGTTTGACCAAGGTTGACTTTTGAGTTGACTTTCGGTTGACTTTGACTTTCAGTTGACTTCTGTTGACTTTCTAAAAATAGAAACTTTCCAAAAATAGAAACTTTCCAAAAATAGAAACTTTCTAAAAATAGAAAGTGTGTGTCCTTATGCTGTTCCAATCAAACCGATGCTTGCTGAGTAATGTTCTATGTCTACTTGCAACATGTACAATAGCTATCATACTAAGACTTGACCTAAGTTAGTTATTTATTTCGACCTGCTTTATTTATAGGTCGGCGTTGTGATCTTTCTTGATCACTTTACTTTACTTGCTGTTCGCTTGTTTGTGAGATTTCTTCAGTTGCTATTTAAGGTGAGTTATAGTCCCGTTTTTATATACTTTTCAAAGTATACTTTTTGGGATGTGATTACATGCATATTTTTATTTACGGTTAGACACAAGTAACAGTTAAATTTAATTATTCATTGTGAGTTGGACAAAAATATTCCCTAGTCTGGTAACTGTAATCATTGGTTTCTACCGGTGAACGCGAATCCTACGGATAGATCTATCGGGTTTGACAACCCCATTTCGAGCTAGTCGCGCTAGCAATTTGTTTATCGGAATGTTTAGTACTTCGTAATTTGTTGTAGATACACTGTCCAAGTGTATATTTTTATTGTGTTTGGTAAGGGTAAATAAAGGGTTAAGTGGTTACCAGGTGGCTCATTGATAATGGAATAATGTTTAATGTTTTCTAACATTTTTAAATCTTGTGGTCTAAAGTTTACTTATTTATTTAAACCTATAATTCACTCAACCTTTGTGTTGACAGTTTACTCGCATGTTTTCACAGGTACTTGAGTTATTTGATGCTTCCGCTGTCGTTAGAAGAGTCTGCATGCATTTGGGCAGATTTTATGAAACTATTTATGAAACTTAAGTTTGCATTCTATTTTGGATAATTTAAATTGTGGGTTTGTTGGCAATGTTTTGTGTCAACTTTTAGTTCATTACTATGGTTGGTTGATTTAAACTACTTAATTGGGTTTGTTTCCTTTTTGGGCAACATTTTGAAATAAAAGAATGCAACTTTGTTTATTTAATTCATTTAAGTCCGATCAAGCTATGGGACCAACTGACGGATCCGTTAAGTGTTTTGACGGGGTCGTCACAAATATCCTCCGCAGAAGGAATATTGATTTATGGTTCTTCTTGAACACCTTTTTTTTTTACCTCATTATCAGCTCAGCTGATTTTCTTTTTCGAGGATTTTTATTTTTAGAACTAATTTGTCTTTCACGTTTCAGTCGTGACAAAATACTCATGTGTGACATTATTGCCAGCTTTTGGAATTTCAATTCTTGCTAGAACATTTACTGCTGATATATATGATTTAGTCACCTTTTTTGCATCTGTAAATGCATCGGTCAATTTATTCCGCAAGTTCTTGCATATGCATTATTATTTTTTTGAATTTTTTGTTTCGCATTCTTTTGTGCGAGTAAAATCTATGAATATAATGATTCATAATAACCTTACTACTCAAATAAAGGAGGCGCAACAAGGAGTTTTAAAAGAGGGAAATTTAAAGGATGAAATACCCAAAGGATCGGAGAAGCATCTTAATATTCAGGAAGACGGAACCCGGTATAGGGCTGAAAGGATTTGGGTACCAAAATTTAGAGATATGAGAGAAATGGTACTTAGAGAAGCTCATAAAACCAGATACTCAATACATCCTGGAACGGGGAAGATGTACAAGGATCTCAAGAAATATTTTTGGTGGCCGGGTATGAAAGCCGTTGTTGCTAAATACGTAGGAGAATGTTTGACGTGTTCTAAGGTCAAAGCTGAGCATCAGAAACCATCAGGTCTACTTCAACAACCCGAAATCTCGGAATGGAAATGGGAAAACATTACCATGGATTTCATCACTAAATTGTCAAGGACTGCAAGTGGTTTTGATACTATTTGGGTAATAGTTGATCGTCTCACCAAATCAGCACACTTCCTGCCAATAAGAGAAGATGACAAGATGGAGAAGTTAGCACGACTGTATTTGAAGGAAATCATCTCCAGACATGGAATACCAATCTCTATTATCTCTGATAGGGATGGCAGATTAATTTCAAGATTCTGGCAGACATTACAGCAAGCATTAGGAACTCGTCTAGACATGAGTACTGCCTATCATCTACAAACTGATGGGCAGAGCGAAAGGACGATACAAACGCTTGAAGACATGCTACGAGCATGTGTTATTGATTTCGGAAACAGTTGGGATCGACATCTACCGTTAGCAGAATTTTCCTACAACAACAGCTACCATTCAAGCATTGAGATGGCACCGTTTGAAGCACTTTATGGTAGAAAGTGCAGGTCTCCGAATTGTTGGAGTGAAGTGGGGGATAGACAGATTACGGGTTCGGAGATTATACAAGAAACTGCCGAGAAGATCATCCAAATTCAACAACGGTTGAAAACCGCCCAAAGTCGACAAAAGAGCTACGCTGACATTAAAAGAAAAGATATAGAATTTGAAATTGGAGAGATGGTCATGCTTAAATTTGCACCTTGGAAAGGCGTTGTTCGATTTGGTAAACGAGGGAAATTAAATCCAAGGTATATTGGACCATTCAAGATTATTGATCGTGTCGGACCAGTAGCTTACCGACTTGAGTTACCTCAACAACTCGCGGCTGTACATAACACTTTCCACGTCTTGAATTTGAAGAAATGTTTTGCTAAAGAAGATCTCACTATTCCGTTAGATGAAATCCAAATCAACGAAAAACTCCAATTCATCGAAGAACCCGTCGAAATAATGGATCGTGAGGTTAAAAGACTTAAGCAAAACAAGATACCAATTATTAAGGTTCGATGGAATGCTCGTAGAGGACTCGAGTTCACCTGGGAGCATGAAGATCAGATGAAGAAGAAATGCCCGCATCTATTTCCAGAAGATTCGTCAACACCTTCAACAGCTTAAAATTTCGGGACGAAATTTATTTAACGGGTAGGTACTGTAGTGACCCGAACTTTTCCATGTTTATATATATTAATTGAGATTGATATTTACATGATTAAATATTTCTAACATGTTAAGCAATCAAACTTGTTAAGACTTGATTAATTGAAATATGTTTCATATAGACAATTGACCACCCAAGTTGACCGGTGATTCACGAACGTTAAAACTTGTAAAAAACTATATGATGACATATATATGGATATATATATATATATAGTTAACATGATACTATGATAAGTAAACATATCATTAAGTATATTAACAATGAACTACATATGTAAAAACAAGACTACTAACTTAATGATTTTTAAACGAGACATATATGTAACGATTATCGTTGTAAAGACATTTAATGTATATATATCATATTAAGAGATATTCATACATGATAATATCATGATAATATAATAATTTAAAATCTCATTTGATATTATAAACATTGGGTTAACAACATTTAACAAGATCGTTAACCTAAAGGTTTCAAAACAACACTTACATGTAACGACTAACGATGACTTAACGACTCAGTTAAAATGTATATACATGTAGTGTTTTAATATGTATTTATACACTTTTGAAAGATTTCAATACACTTATCAAAATACTTCTACTTAACAAAAATGCTTACAATTACATCCTCGTTCAGTTTCATCAACAATTCTACTCGTATGCACCCGTATTTGTACTCGTACAATACACAGCTTTTAGATATATGTACTATTGGTATATTGATGTTTCGCGAGGTGTATATAAAATAGCTATTAAATTTTAGCAGGAAATACTATTAAATACGATACAATTTTACACAAGATATTTATTTATTTAGAGAATGGATATACTTAAACCTTGCTACAACACTTATAGGCAGTGTACCTAATCGTACAGTAGTGTAGTTTTTAGTAAGTCCGGTTCGTTCCACAGGGAAATCTTTAAACAAAGCTTAACGCTATATTAGTTTACTTTTATAAAAATACAAATATATATATAAGTAATATTATTATTATAAAGGGGGGTTTTTACCGTTTAATGACCGGTTTGTCGATTTTAAAACTTTAGTCGCAGTTAAAACCAAATGTAAAATATTAAGACTTAAATTAAAGCGTAAAGTAAATAACGATAATGAAATTGCGAATAATAAAAGTGCGATAAAATAAACTTGCGATAATTAAAAAGTACGATAATTAAAAGTGCAATTAAATACAATAACAATAAATAAAAATGCGATAATTAGAAGTGCAATTAAATATAAAATAAAGGAATTTAAATATGAAATAAAAGAATTATGCTTATTTAAACTTCCGTAATCATGATGTTTGACGAGTTGATTTTAGTTTTATGCCCATGGATTAATTGTCCTTTGTCCTGGATTATTTAATATGTCCATACGGATTTGTCCATAATAGTCCATCAGTCATAAATATAAAGAGCGAAAGCCTTCATCAAATTAATCTTATTCCCGAAGTCAAATATTCCAACTAATTGGGGATTCGAATTGTAACAAGGTTTTAATACTTTGTTTAATGAATACACCAGGTTATCGACTGCGTGTAAACCAAGGTTTTACTACTTTGTTAACAATTACACCAATTACCCTTGAATGTAATTCACCCCTGTTTCAACAAGTCTATTAACTATTAATCCAGTTCCGTATCCGGTAAAATGAATAATTATTGGTATTTATAGATATCCCGCCCACCGTACCCAGTCAAGCGTATGTGGTTATATATAAATACGTCGAATTATAAGTTTGTATATTAAATTAACAAGGTATTGTTTAATTAATATAAAACCCATTAATAACCCATAGTCTAATTTCCACAAGTGTCGTTCTTTTATCCAAACCCCAATTATGGTACAAAGCCCAATTAACCAATTTTAGTAATTAGCCCAACATCATGATTACTTCGTTTAAATAAGCATAATAATAACTTAGCTACGAGACATTAATGTAAAAAGGTTGAACATAACTTACAATGATTAAAAATAGCGTAGCGTTACACGGACAGAATTTCGACTTACACCCTTACAACATTCGCTAACATACCCTTATTATTAGAATTAAAATTAAAATTAAAATTAAAATTATAATATATATATATATAATACGTTTATGAGAGAAGAAGAAAAAAAAGGATGGTTTTTACGATTAGAATGCGCGAGCTTTATAGGGAGTTTCAGAATTTGGGGCTCCGCGACTCGCGGCATTTTTTGCCTTCAAACTCCGCGAGTCGCGGAGTTTGCTTTTACAGCTCACACAAGTTTGGCTCTTTGTTTACCGACGGATTTATAAATAAATATAATATATTAAATAATTATAAGAATTATTTAAATATTATATTATATTTATGTGCATAGTTGACTTGTAATTTTTAGTCCGTTGCGTCGAGCGTTGAGAGTTGACTCATGTCCCGGTTCCGGATTTTCGAACGTCCTTGCGTACAATTTAATATCTTGTACTTTGCGTTTTGAATCTTGTACTCTTGTAATTTCGAGATGTTTCTTATCAATAATTGGAACCTCTTTGATTGTATTTTGTACTTTTGAGCTTTTTGGTTGTTTGCGTCTTCAATTCGTCGGATCTGTCTTTTGTCTTCACCTTTTATTATTTAAACGAATTTCACTTTTAAATAGAACAATTGCAACTAAAAACTTGTCTTTCTTGAGGAATAATGCTATGAAATATATGTTGGTTTTTCATTATCATATATACACTCCAATGATCAGCTCTTAGCAGCCCATGTGAGTCACCTAACACATGTGGGAACCATCATTTGGCAACTAGCATGAAATATCTCACAAAATTACAAAAATATGAGTAATCATTCATGACTTATTTACATGAAAACAAAATTACATATCCTTTATATCTAATCCATACACCAACGACCAAAAACACCTACAAACACTTTCATTCTTCAATTTTATTTATCTAATTGATCTCTCTCAAGTTCTATCTTCAAGTTCTAAGTGTTCTTCATAAATTCTACAAGTTCTAGTTACATAAAATCAAGAATACTTTCAAGTTTGCTAGCTCACTTCCAATCTTGTAAGTTGATCATCCAACCTCAAGAAATCTTTGTTTCTTACAGTAGGTTATCATTCTAATACAAGGTAATAATCATATTCAAACTTTGGTTCAATTTCTATAACTATAACAATCTTATTTCAAGTGATGATCTTACTTGAACTTGTTTTCGTGTCATGATTCTGCTTCAAGAACTTCGAGCCATCCAAGGATCCGTTGAAGCTAGATCCATTTTTCTCTTTTCCAGTAGGTTTATTCAAGGAACTTATGGTAGTAATGATGTTCATAAAATCATTCGATTCATACATATAAAGCTATCTTATTCGAAGGTTTAAACTTGTAATCACTAGAACATAGTTTAGTTAATTCTAAACTTGTTCGCAAACAAAAGTTAATCCTTATAACTTGACTTTTAAAATCAACTAAACACATGTTCTATATCTATATGATATGCTAACTTAATGATTTAAAACCTGGAAACACGAAAAACACCGTAAAACCGGATTTACGCCGTCGTAGTAACACCGCGGGCTGTTTTGGGTTAGTTAATTAAAAACTATGATAAACTTTGATTTAAAAGTTGTTATTCTGAGAAAATGATTTTTATTATGAACATGAAACTATATCCAAAAATTATGGTTAAACTCAAAGTGGAAGTATGTTTTCTAAAATGGTCATCTAGACGTCGTTCTTTCGACTGAAATGACTACCTTTACAAAAACGACTTGTAACTTATTTTTCTGACTATAAACCTATACGTTTTCTGTTTAGATTCATAAAATAGAGTTCAATATGAAACCATAGCAATTTGATTCACTCAAAACGGATTTAAAATGAAGAAGTTATGGGTAAAACAAGATTGGATAATTTTTCTCATTTTAGCTACGTGAAAATTGGTAACAAATCTATTCCAACCATAACTTAATCAACTTGTATTGTATATTATATAATCTTGAGATACCATAGACACGTATACAATGTTTCG
The DNA here is from genome assembly GCF_046630445.1 of Rutidosis leptorrhynchoides. Lineage (NCBI taxonomy): Eukaryota > Viridiplantae > Streptophyta > Magnoliopsida > Asterales > Asteraceae > Rutidosis > Rutidosis leptorrhynchoides. Next base: position 29,922,708 of record NC_092342.1, read on the forward strand.
ACCTATCATGTCGACACATCTATATATATTTCGGAACAACCATAGACACTCTATATGTGAATGTTGGAGTTAGCTATACAGGGTTGAGGTTGATTCCAAAATATATATAGTTTGAGTTGTGATCAATACTGAGATACGTATACACTGGGTCGTGGATTGATTCAAGATAATATTTATCGATTTATTTCTGTACATCTAACTGTGGACAACTAGTTGTAGGTTACTAACGAGGACAGCTGACTTAATAAACTTAAAACATCAAAATATATTAAAAGTGTTGTAAATATATTTTGAACATACTTTAATATATATGTATATATTGTTATAGGTTCGTGAATCAACCAGTGGCCAAGTCTTACTTCCCGACGAAGTAAAAATCTGTGAAAGTGAGTTATAGTCCCACTTTTAAAATCTAATATTTTTGGGATGAGAATACATGCAGGTTTTATAAATGATTTACAAAATAGGCACAAGTACGTGAAACTACATTCTATGGTTGAATTATCAAAATCGAATATGCCCCTTTTTATTAAGTCTGGTAATCTAAGAATTAGGGAACAGACACCCTAATTGACGCGAATCCTAAAGATAGATCTATTGGGCCTAACAAACCCCATCCAAAGTACCAGATGCTTTAGTACTTCGAAATTTATATCATATCCGAAGGGTGTCCCGGAATGATGGGGATATTCTTATATATGCATCTTGTTAATGTCGGTTACCAGGTGTTCACCATATGAATGATTTTTATCTCTATGTATGGGATGTGTATTGAAATATGAAATCTTGTGGTCTATTATTATGATTTGATATATATAGGTTAAACCTATAACTCACCAACATTTTTGTTGACGTTTTAAGCATGTTTATTCTCAGGTGATTATTAAGAGCTTCCGCTGTCGAATACTTAAATAAGGACGAGATTTGGAGTCCATGCTTGTATGATATTGTGTAAAAACTGCATTCAAGAAACTTATTTTGTTGTAACATATTTGTATTGTAAACCATTATGTAATGGTCGTGTGTAAACAGGATATTTTAGATTATCATTATTTGATAATCTACGTAAAGCTTTTTAAACCTTTATTGATGAAATAAAGGTTATGGTTTGTTTTAAAATGAATGCAGTCTTTAAAAAACGTCTCATATAGAGGTTAAAACCTCGCAACGAAATCAATTAATATGGAACGTTTTTAATCAATAAGAACGGGACATTTCAGTTGGTATCCGAGCGTTGGTCTTAGAGAACCAGAATTTTGCATTAGTGTGTCTTAGCGAGTTTGTTAGAATGCATTAGTGAGTCTGGACTTCGACCGTGTTCACTTGAAAAATGATTGCTTAACAAATTTTGTTGAAAACTATATATTTTTAACATGTGAATATTATGTGATATATTAATCTCTTAACGCGTTTGATATTATGTGATAGATGTCTACCTCTAGAACAAGTCTCATTGACTCACCTAATAATAATGAAGAGTCAAATGTGAATTGGAATGATTCGTGGACTGATTCACAAGTTCCCGAAGAGGAACCGGAAGAAGAGTCGGAACCGGAAGAAGAATCGGAACCGGATGAAGAAATAGAACCGGTGGGGGAAATAATAAAACGGTTAAGTAAAATAAAATCCTCAACCAACCGACCAAGGTTAATTATGGTCAATGGTGTTTCCGCCAAGGAAGCAAAATATTGGGAGGATTACCAATTCTCCGATGAATCGGATTCCGACGAGAATTCCGATGATGTTATAGAAATTACCCCAACTGAATTTAAAAAGGCAAAAGAAAATAATAAGGGAAAGGGCATAAAAATAGAGAAATCTAATTCCAACCCCGATGAACTTTATATGTATCGTCAACCCCCGAAGTCCTTAAGTTGTAACAATGACCCGGGAACCTCTAAACCACCAGGTTTTTCTAAACCAATATGGAAAATGACGGCTCATATTAGGGGAACATCATATATCCCTAGAAACTTGGCAAAACGAACCAAAACCGAAGAAGAAGAAACAAGCGAGTCGGAATAAGATAGTTGTATTCGTGTGGTGTAATATATGTAATATAGTGTGCTTATGCTTTATGATATATGTAAAAATTGCTTGTATTAATAAGTATTTTTTTTATGAATCTAACTCTTGTCTATTTTACAGTATAAAAACACAAAATGGATAGACAACCCAATATTTTAAGAGACCTATCCGGAGACATGATTGATGAAATCTTGTCTAGAGTCGGTCAGAATTCTTTGGCACAACTATTTAAGGCGAGATCAGTTTGTAAGACATTCGAAGAACGTTCCAAGAATGCCTTGGTTTATAAAAGGCTTTCGTTCGAAAGATGGGGGATATCACATTGGGAAAACCATAAGTTACGATGTGTTTACTTTGATGCATATATTGCGGGGAACCCAAATGCTATTTTACGCAACGGGTTAAGAAATTATTTTGACTCAGTATATCCGAATATAGGACTTCGTGATTTAGAAAAAGCGGCTAGCATGCAACATAAAGAAGCATGTTATGCTTACGGGTTAGTAATGTTCGCTTCTCACCAAAGTGAGAACAAGAACATCGGACTACAACTATTAAACAAAACGTTCCTACAAGTGACGGAGTCGCTAATTGGGGTAAGAAATGAGGTTTTTAGATTGTTATGGGACTGTTGGACATTACGTAACCCTCGTCCCTTTGACGACCTTACAACACGCTGTCTTATCAACGGCCATAACGGTTATGTTCCACAAGACCAAGGATAGGAAGTAGTCCTAGTAAAACCAGAATGCATGACTTGTTTCCGGACGTATGAATTACGTGTCTTTATTGCCTTTGCTGAACGACTTGTGTACTAGCTAGAATTATCTTCACAACCATCTTGTATCAAATTTATTGTGTGCTATATTTCATGCTATATGTAAAATAAGCGGTATTGTAAGTTTGTAAAATATTGTGTAAAAGTTTGAACGCGAAATATTATTATAATCAGTTTTTCATATAGAATTGTAGTAGTTGAATTGTATATTAGCTACTAAGTATGAACTTAACGGATAGGTACTACCCGAATTTAAACTTATAAAACGCTAATATGAAGAAAAAGCTTTTTTAAATGAGTTCATATTATGCTACGAAATACTATTAACTACTCTTAATATTCTGTATGATTAACTTGTTCCATTTGACTATTTTGAAGGAAATGGCACCGACTACTCGACACACCGTGAATATGAATGAAAAGGAATTCCGTACTTTTCTAGCTTCAAACATAGCCACAGTACAGGCTGCGCTATATACCAACAATAACCTTGGATCTAGCAGTACAGGAAATCGTGTAGGATGCACCTACAAAGAATTCACTGCCTGCAAACCTTTGGAATTTGATGGAACCGAAGGACCGATCGGATTGAAACGGTGGACCGAGAAGGTCGAATCGGTGTTTGCCATAAGTAAGTGTACTGAAGAGGACAAAGTGAAGTACGCTACACATACCTTCACAGGTTCTGCGTTAACATGGTGGAATACCTATCTAGAGCAAGTGGGACAAGACGATGCGTACGCACTACCGTGGTCAGCATTCAAGCACTTGATGAACGAGAAGTACCGTCCCAGAACCGAGGTCAATAAGCTCAAGACAGAACTTAGAGGGTTACGAACCCAAGGATTTGATATTACCACGTACGAAAGACGATTCACAGAATTGTGCCTATTGTGTCTGGGAGCATTCGAAGATGAGGAAGAGAAGATCGACGCGTTTGTGAAAGGATTATCGGAAAGAATCCAAGAAGATATAAGTTCACACGAGCCCGCCTCCATACAACAGGCATGTAGAATGGCTCACAAAGTAGTGAACCAGATTGAAGAAAGAATTAAAGAACAAACTGCTGAAGAGGCCAATGTGAAGCAAGTCAAAAGAAAGTGGGAGGAAAACGGTGATAAGAATCACCAATACAACAATAACAGCAATTACAACAATAATCGCAACAATTATCCCAACAATCGCAACACCAATTGCAACTACAACAAACGGCCCAACAATAACAACAACAACAACAACAGTAACTACAACAATCATCCCAACAACAATAATAACCGCAACAACAACAACAATCAGAAGCAGCTATGCCAAAGGTGTGAAAAGTATCACTCGGGGTTCTGCACCAAATTTTGCAACAAGTGTAAAAGAAATGGTCATAGCGCGGCGAAGTGTGAGGTCTACGGACCAGGGGTTAATAGAACGAAAGGAACAAATGGTGTCGGAACGAGTAATGGCGGAGCAAGTAGTGTCGGAGCAAGTTATGCCAAAGTAGTTTGTTATAAATGTGGAAAACCGGGCCACATTATTAGAAATTGCCCGAACCAGGAGAACACAAATGGACAAGGCCGCGGAAGAGTTTTTAATATTAATGCGGCAGAGGCACAGAAAGACCCGGAGCTTGTTACGGGTACGTTTCTTATTGACAATAAATCTGCTTACGTTTTATTTGATTCGGGTGCGGATAGAAGATATATGAGTAGAGATTTTTGTGCTAAATTAAGTTGTCCATTGACACCTTTGGATAGTAAATTTTTACTCGAATTAGCAAATGGTAAATTAATTTCAGCAGATAATATATGTCAGAATCGAGAAATTAAACTGGTTAGCGAAACATTTAAGATTGATTTGATACCAGTAGAGTTAGGGAATTTTGATGTGATAATCGGTATGGACTGGTTGAAAGAAGTGAAAGCAGAGATCGTTTGTTACAAAAATGCAATTCGCATTATACGATAAAAAAGGAAAACCCTTAATGGTGTACGGAGAAAAGGGCAACACGAAGCTACATCTTATTAGTAATTTGAAGGCACAAAAACTAATAAGAAAAGGTTGCTATGCTGTTCTAGCACACGTCGAGAAAGTACAAACTGAAGAAAAGAGCATCAATGATGTTCCCATTGCAAAAGAATTTCTCTATGTATTTCTGAAAGAATTACCGGGGTTACCCCCACATCGATCCGTTGAATTTCAAATAGATCTTGTACCAGGAGCTGCACCAATAGCTCGTGCTCCTTACAGACTCGCACCCAGCGAGATGAAAGAACTGCAAAGCCAATTACAAGAACTTTTAGAGCGTGGTTTCATTCGACCAAGCACATCACCGTGGGGAGCTCCTGTTTTGTTTGTCAAGAAGAAAGATGGTACATTCAGGTTGTGTATCGACTACCGAGAGTTGAACAAACTTACCATCAAGAACCGCTACCCACTACCGAGAATCGACGACTTATTTGATCAACTACAAGGCTCGTCTGTTTATTCAAAGAATGACTTACGTTCCGGGTATCATCAAATGCGGGTGAAAGAAGATGATATTCCAAAGACTGCTTTCAGAACACGTTACGATCATTACGAGTTTATGGTCATGCCGTTTGGTTTAACTAATGCACCAGCTGTGTTCATGGACCTTATGAATCGAGTGTGTGGACCATACCTTGACAAGTTTTTCATTGTTTTCATTGATGACATACTTATTTACTCAAAAAATGACCAAGAACACGGTGAACATTTGAGAAAGGTGTTAGAAGTATCGAGGAAGGAAGAATTGTACGCTAAGTTTTCAAAGTGTGCATTTTGGTTGGCAGAAGTTCAATTCCTCGGTCACCTAGTGAACAAAGAAGGTATTAAGGTGCATCCGGCAAAGATAGAAACTGTTGAAAAGTGGGAAACCCCAAAAACTCCGAAACACATACGCCAGTTTTTAGGACTAGCTGGTTACTACAGAAGGTTCATCCAAGACTTTTCCAGAATAGCAAAACCCTTGACTGCATTAATGCATAAAGGGAAGAAATTTGAATGGAATGATGAACAATAGAAAGCGTTTCAGTTATTGAAGAAAAAGCTAACTACAGAACCTATATTGTCATTGCCTGAAGGGAATGATGATTTTGTGATTTATTGTGACGCATCAAAGCAAGGTCTCGGTTGTGTATTAATGCAACGGACGAAGGTGATTGCTTATGCGTCTAGACAATTGAAGATTCACGAGCAAAATTATACGACGCATGATTTGGAATTAGGCGCGGTTGTTTTTGCATTAAAGACTTGGAGGCACTACTTATATGGGGTCAAAAGTATTATATATACCGACCACAAAAGTCTTCAACACGTATTTAATCAGAAACCACTGAATATGAGGCAGCGTAGGTGGATTAAATTGTTGAATGATTACGACTTTGAGATTCGTTACCACCCGGGAAAGGAAAATGTGGTAGCCGATGCCTTGAGCAGGAAGGACAGAGAACCCATTCGAGTAAAATCTATGAATATAATGATTCATAATAACCTTACTACTCAAATAAAGGAGGCGCAACAAGGAGTTTTAAAAGAGGGAAATTTAAAGGATGAAATACCCAAAGGATCGGAGAAGCATCTTAATATTCGGGAAGACGGAACCCGGTATAGGGCTGAAAGGATTTGGGTACCAAAATTTAGAGATATGAGAGAAATGGTACTTAGAGAAGCTCATAAAACCAGATACTCAATACATCCTGGAACGGGGAAGATGTACAAGGATCTCAAGAAACATTTTTGGTGGCCGGGTATGAAAGCCGATGTTGCTAAATACGTAGGAGAATGTTTGACGTGTTCTAAGGTCAAAGCTGAGCATCAGAAACCATCAGGTCTACTTCAACAACCCGAAATCCCGGAATGGAAATGGGAAAACATTACCATGGATTTCATCACTAAATTACCAAGGACTGCAAGTGGTTTTGATACTATTTGGGTAATAGTTGATCGTCTCACCAAATCAGCACAAGATCGTTAACCTAAAGGTTTCAAAACAACACTTACATGTAACGACTAACGATGACTTAACGACTCAGTTAAAATGTATATACATGTAGTGTTTTAATATGTATTTATACACTTTTGAAAGACTTCAATACACTTATCAAAATACTTCTACTTAACAAAAATTCTTACAATTACATCCTCGTTCAGTTTCATCAACAATTCTACTCGTATGCACCCGTATTTGTACTCATACAATACACAGCTTTTAGATGTATGTACTATTGGTATATACACTCCAATGATCAGCTCTTAGCAGCCCATGTGAGTCACCTAACACATGTGGGAACCATCATTTGGCAACTAGCATGAAATATCTCATAAAATTACAAAAATATGAGTAATCATTCATGACTTATTTACATGAAAACAAAATTACATATCCTTTATACCTAATCCATACACCAACGACCAAAAACACCTACAAACACTTTCATTCTTAAATTTTCTTTATCTAATTGATCTCTCTCAAGTTCTATCTTCAAGTTCTAAGTGTTCTTCATAAATTCTACAAGTTCTAGTTACATAAAATCAAGAATACTTTCAAGTTTGCTAGCTCACTTCCAATCTTGTAAGGTGATCATCCAACCTCAAGAAATCTTTGTTTCTTACAGTAGGTTATCAATCTAATACAAGGTAATAATCATATTCAAACTTTGGTTCAATTTCTATAACTATAACAATCTTATTTCAAGTGATGATCTTACTTGAACTTATTTTCGTGTCATGATTCTGCTTCAAGAACTTCGAGCCATCCAAGGATCCGTTGAAGCTAGATCCAATTTTCTCTTTTCCAGTAGGTTTATCCAAGGAACTTAAGGTAGTAATTATGTTCATAACATCATTCAATTCATACATATAAAGCTATCTTATTCGAAGTTTTAAACTTGTAATCACTAGAACATAGTTTAGTTAATTCTAAACTTGTTCGCAAACAAAAGTTAATCCTTCTAACTTGACTTTTAAAATCAACTAAACACATGTTATATATCTATATGATATGCTAACTTAATGATTTAAAACCTGAAAACACGAAAAACACCGTAAAATCGGATTTACGCCGTCGTAGTAACACCGCGGGCTGTTTTGGGTTAGTTAATTAAAAACTATGATAAACTTTGATTTAAAAGTTGTTATTCTGAGAAAATGATTTTTATTATGAACATGAAACTATATCCAAAAATTATGGTTAAACTCAAAGTGGAAGTATGTTTTCTAAAATGGTCATCTAGACGTCGTTCTTTCGACTGAAATGACTACCTTTACAAAAACGACTTGTAACTTATTTTTCTGACTATAAACCTATACTTTTTCTGTTTATATTCATAAAATAGAGTTCAATATGAAACCATAGCAATTTGATTCACTCAAAACGGATTTAAAATGAAGAAGTTATGGGTAAAACAAGATTGGATAATTTTTCTCATTTTAGCTACGTGAAAATTGGTAACAAATCTATTCCAACCATAACTTAATCAACTTGTATTGTATATTATGTAATCTTGAGATACCATAGACACATATATAATGTTTCGACCTATCATGTCGACACATCTATATATATTTCGGAACAACCATAGACACTCTATATGTGAATGTTGGAGTTAGCTATACTGGGTTGAGGTTGATTCCAAAATATATATAGTTTGAGTTGTGATCAATACTGAGATATGTATACACTGGTTCGTGGATTGATTCAAGATAATATTTATCGATTTATTTCTGTACATCTAACTGTGGACAACTAGTTGTAGGTTATTAACGAGGACAGCTGACTTAATAAACTTAAAACATCAAAATATATTAAAAGTGTTGTAAATATATTTTGAACATACTTTGATATATATGTATATATTATTATAGGTTCGTAAATCAACCAGTAGCCAAGTCTTACTTCCCGACGAAGTAAAAATCTGTGAAAGTGAGTTATAGTCCCACTTTTAAAATCTAATATTTTTGGGATGAGAATACATGCAGGTTTTATAAATGATTTACAAAATAGACACAAGTACGTGAAAGTACACTCTATGGTTGAATTATCAAAATCGAATATGCCCCTTTTTATTAAGTCTGGTAATCTAAGAATTAGGGAAGAGACACCCTAATTGACGTGAATCCTAAAGATAGATCTATTGGGCCTAACAAACCCCATCCAAAGTACCGGATGCTTTAGTACTTCAAAATTTATATCATATCCGAAGGGTGTCCCGGAATGATGGGGATATTCTTATATATGCATCTTGTTAATGTTGGTTACCAGGTGTTCACCATATGAATGATTTTTATCTCTATGTATGGGATGTGTATTGAAATATGAAATCTTGTGGTCTATTATTATGATTTGATATATATAGGTTAAACCTATAACTCACCAACATTTTTGTTGACGTTTTAAGCATGTTTATTCTCAGGTGATTATTAAGAGCTTCCGCTGTCGCATACTTAAATAAGGACGAGATTTGGAGTCCATGCTTGTATGATATTGTGTAAAAACTGCATTCAAGAAACTTATTTTGTTGTAACATATTTGTATTGTAAACCATTATGTAATGGTCGTGTGTAAACAGGATATTTTAGATTATCATTATTTGATAATCTACGTAAAGCTTTTTAAACCTTTATTGATGAAATAAAGGTTATGGTTTATTTTAAAATGAATGCAGTCTTTGAAAAACGTCTCATATAGAGGTTAAAACCTCGCAACGAAATCAATTAATATGGAACGTTTTTAATCAATAAGAATGGGACATTTTAGTATCGTCAACAACGAACTTTAAACCCTCATCAACAACACAATATACTCTAGGGTATGGTACCGTCAACATCGAACTTCAACCCATACCCCACAAGTAAATAAACTATATACATACATATATAATTATTCCACTCACCTCAACGCCTTGGTGAGAGATAACCGAGCTTTTAACTTCAATGTAACGCACCTATTACATAATACATAATATCAATCACAAACCCAAGTTAGTTAACCCACTAAAACTCCGTTCTAAGGTTATCTTGACCCATGGTGCAATTTTGACCCATTTGCAACCCTAACCCTAATATTTGGGTTAACATCCCCAAAACCCTAATCATTAGCCAAGTTAAGTCCTAAGACGCTTTCCAATACAAGGTTTTTGCATCAAACACATACATTAACCCACTTAGGACCATTTTGACCCATTTGACCATTTAAAGTCAATACTCCCATTTCGGGTCATCCACTAACCCACTTAACACCCCTTTACATATATTTAAGTGTGCTAGTGATTTAACTAACTAATTTAAGCTCATAAACATAATTTGATACTTTGAAAACCCTAATTAGTCATCTTTGGGTCTACATGACCCAAATTCACCCAAAACCCCCAAATTACTAGCAAATGGGTTTTAATGTTCATCACTTACACAAACCCTAACTCTTATACAATTAAAATAAGGAAGTTAGGTTTAGGGCTTACCACAACTATCAAAATGTAGCAAAAGAGGAGATGAACAACTTTAATACCCGAGCTCTAACCCGAAATGAGCTTCTTCTTCCTTAAATGGAGCTTTCTCACTCTTGAATCACTCTCTCTCACTAGAATTAATGAATGATGATAAAGTGGGTGAAAATGGAGTAATGGGGCTCACCAAAACTGATCCCAAGCCTTAAAGTCGGATTCTAAGTGAAATTACCAAAAAGCCCTTAAAATATCTAATTTAAAAAGAAAAAGGAATCTGTCAGCCCGTAATGGCGCGGCGCGCCATAGGGCCGCGCGGCGCACCAAATGCCCAGTTCAGCTTCTTTTATGCATTTTAATTATGTACAACAAAACTTCCCCTTCAAGAATCTTAAACACACGTACGTACAAGGAAAATACCCGGGTCTTACACTTTGATGAACCATTTGTTGTGGTGGTGCAATTAAAAATACACATCACAACCAAATGTTCTAAGATGGAAAATATTTGGCTCTCGACCAAAATTAAGTTGGTAATGGAGAATATTTATGACTTGCACTTGTTTTAATGCGAATTAATGTCGCATCATGTAAATTTACATGTCCCCATATAAATATTGAGAGTTTTGTACTCATTACCAATTGTCTAGTTATTAGCTGCAAGCGCTTATCTATTGATTCAGCTAAACCAATTTTGTGTATGCACATGAGCAACTGGATGTTCAACAACAATCCCTGTAGACATATAATAATCATTAAATGCTTGAGATGTTAACTCACCAGCATTATTAAGTCTCATCCTATTAATGGTGTAATCAGAATAATGTGTTCTCAATTTAATAATTTGTGCAAGAAACTTTGCAAATGCCATATTACGGCTTGATAACACACAAACATGAGACCATCCGCTAGATGCGTCTATTAGAACCATAAAATATCAAAATGGTCAACATGATGGATGAATTGGTCCATATATATAACCTTGAATTCTTTCAAGAAACATTGGTGATTCTTTCTCGATATGCTTTTCATTAATCACCATATGTGCTTTTCATTAATCACCATATGTGTTTTTTATTAATCACCATATGTGTTTTTTAATTAATCACCATATGTGCTGTTCATTAATCACCATATGTGCTTTTCATTAATCACCATATGTGCTTTTTCATTAATCACCATATGTGCTTTTTCATTAATCACCATATGCGTTTTTCATCATATATATCCTTTTCACCATATGCGCTTTTAATCATATGCGCTGCGCTTTTCATCATATGCGCTTTTAATCATATGCGCTTTTAATCATATGCACTTTTAATTATATGCACTGCGCTTTTCATCATATGCGCTTTTTATCATATGCGCTTTTAATCATATGCGCTGCGCTTTTCATCATATGCGCTTTTCGGTACTACATAGGTATTTCTCATTTTCGGTTATCATTGACTGATAGTCATATCCATTATGATATATATCAGAGAAACTTAACAAATTTCTCTTTGATTTGGGAGAAAGCAAAGCATTGTTTATCAAAAAATTCGTACCATTTGGTTATATGAATTTTTGCCTTTTTCTTTTCTTATATCAAGTTTGCAAGACCTGATATAGTATTTATAATTCCTTCATTTGATTTAAATCAATGAAATATTTCTTAAATTTGATCATAGTGTGTATGTTACCACTATTTGCAATACATAGGTCTTTACCATTTAATTGATGTTGTATTTCAGCAGGATTTATACTAAAACTTCAAATAAGATAAGCAAATAATGAGTTATATTTCAGCAAGATAATCAAATTATATTACTTGCAAACAAGTTACAATCTGAAGTACATAAAAGATAACACTTAATAAACATATGCGTTATGGTCTAAAATAATGTATTTATGAGTGATACATAACAAGCTAGGCATCTTAGAAAATTCAAACCATTCAAGTCTCAAGGTAGCTCAGAGTTTATTTAATCAAGATTTTTTGACAGATTCACTCTCGTTTTATTTTCTTTTGGGACTTATTTGTAGAGATAAACAAGATGTTCATGTATTCAAGAAATACTAGACTAATGATCCACGTTACCAGATCATTAATAAGAATCTCCGGGATTCTTATAAGAGCGTCTACTAACATCTTCAATTTTATTCTTTCATGGATCACCGTTATTTCTTGATAATTAATATCGTATCTATCTTTGAGTATTTTCCATAATACACTTGGATCTTCGATAATATAATATGTAGATTCTAAGGACTCGTCAATATGTTTGCTAAGAAAAATACTTGCTATTGCTTTCTCTTGTTCGGAACAATTGTTATTTTCATTCAGGGTTTCTAAAAGACCGATTGATTCGAGATGTTTTTCTACATTCGTAACCCATGTTAAGTAGTTGTTCCCACTTGATTCTAAAGGAACAAATTTAAGCCTTTTTAAATTCAACATATTCTATTATCAAAAAAATGAACAACATAAATCATAATCAACTTCTATTCATAGACAAATAATAAAACGAAATTAGAATCATTTTAAATTCATAAGTAGCAAACAACATAATAATGGCATGATTACAAATGATAAAACCACAAGAGCAGGATAGAATATAGGTTCGCCCGGTGGTATATTAGCAATAATGATGATAGTTAATATGACCAATACAATAGGAAAAATCATCCTTGTGTGAATCATCTTTATAAAAAAAACTTTTTTTTTTTAGAATGGTAATCTGAGAAAATGAAGATTGATTTGTGAAAATGTGAAAACGGAGATGTTTATTTTATATTTGAAAAATATAATCGTTGTAACGTCGTCAGTTGACGTTAACAACTGTTATGTATATATGACCGTTGTAACGTCGTTAGTTGACATTAACGACTGTTATGTACTCGTTATATTAATAATTAATAATAATTTTAATAAAAGAATTTTATTAGTACAAATACGATTACTATAAATACATTTAGTATAAATACGTTTAGTATAAATACGAAGATTAAGAGAATAAACATATTATGCATAAATAATAAATTTTAAGAATAAACATTAGTATGCATGAAATAAATAATGATTAATTGCATAAGTAATCATAAATGTTAGATAACATAAATATAAATGTTAGTGAAGTTAATAAGAGTTAGATTATAGAAATATAATTCAGGCGGTATAACCGACCATATATAACTTAAATAACATAAATATAAATGTTAGTGAAGTTAATAAAAGTTATATTACAGAAATATAATTCAGGCGGTATAATCGACTATATATAACTTAAATAACATAAATACAAATGTTAGTGAAGTTAATAAAAGTTAGATTACAGAAATATAATTCAGGCGGTATAACCGACCATATATAACTTAAATAACATAAATATAAATGTTAGTGAAGTTAATAAAAGTTAGATTATAGAAATATATTTCAGGCGGTATAACCGACCATATATAACTTAAATAACATAAACATAAATGTTAGTGAAGTTAATAAAAGTTAGATTATAGAAATATAATTTTACTTATGATGATAATAATATTTACCTTACTAATAAATAATATAAGATATCGTTAAAGAATTTCTTACCTTGATTAATGACTTGTGCTTGCTTAGATAAACCTTGATTATACGGAGCACTTCGTGCTGATAACGTGTTATAATTTAGGAGTTTATAACTACTTTTAATGACTTGATTATTGACTATAGACTACTAATATTTAGAGAAGAAAGGAATATGAAATATTTATTGAAGTAATTCATATGTATCCTTACAACCCAATTGCTTATTTATACTACTGGATGATTAGGTGAAACAGTAATAATAATATAAAATAATGTCATCCAATATTGACTTTAATATTACAACAGATCCCACTTATATATTTTAACTAGGAAGCAATGCCCGTGCGTTGCACGACTTGTCTCAAATTTCACTATTTTGAAATTCATGTTCCAAATGGTTAGAGTCATTGCGGGAATTGGTTAGAGTCATTGCGAGAATTGGTTGAAAACATATTAACCTTGAAGTGAAAGTTGATGTTGGTCCTATTATGCAAGTGGTCAAGTACAATTTTGTGCATATGTTTTGTTTGTCAATATAGAATAAAATTGGAGGTTCATAACACTGAATAACAATTGATATTAAATTAACAATTATTTATTAACTATTATAATAAAAATATGTAACACCACCAAGAGTAGTAAACCTTATAAACTTTTCAATAAATGTTATCTTTTTATTTCTCTTAATTTAACTTTAGTTATAAACATTCTTTCATAATAAGTAAAATTTATATGTCATAATTTATATGATTAGTTTCAATCTTTTCCTTATCATAATTATGTCATAAATTTAAAATTAAACTATGACATAAATAATAACAACAATTTCAAACTTTTTATTTTTCATATTTACATTGATAGATATCGTTGCATATATATATATATATATATATATATATATATATATATATATATATATATATATATATATATATATATATATATATATATATAGTGGTAGGATCAAGAGGGAAGTAACCATTCGGG